>NC_089530.1:13597455-16082455 GCF_963924715.1 Thunnus thynnus | reverse complement strand
GCTGGACTGAGTCCAGAACATCACCTGCAATCAATAGTGTGGGTAAAGCAGGCCCAACTGGACGCATGTGAGGGCAAAGACTCCACTCAGGAGCCCACAGTGGGAAAAAAGGCCTGCATGGCCCATTGCCTTACTAAAACCAAACCATAGCCAGGTTGGACACCTGACACACTGGTGTCTTTAGGAGAGAGGTGAAAATATGGCACAAATAAAGACTGAGACAGACAGAAAAGAGTGTGGTTTTAAACAAATCATGAAAAAAATATATATAAATGGTGAGAAATAATAGAAGCAAAACAAAATACCCTGCAAACAATCAGCCACTGCCTTTTTAAATGTCAGTAGCTGGTAACAGTGAGGGTTTATTTGTTGCAGTGGGCTACATAAGGACAAATCCAGCATACCACGAGTGAGAGAGACCTAGAGAGAGGGGGTGTTCATTGAGGTGAAGAATGGCTGTATTTGTGGGGATGTGTGTAATTATTTCACTTCTTAGAGTCATTATTGGCCCTGCTTGCTGTACTGTCAGCGGCTAAGAACCTTACATCTACACGCAGAGCACCAGTGTAATGTTCCACCGTGGCAATCTAACATGTGTTTGCCTCAAATTGCTCTCTGATCATGATTATCCGACCAGAGCTCCAAATAAGGGCAAGAACCTCTTTCATCTTACACAAATGGGCAACAAGACAAATTGTAGATTAAAAGAATGTTGAAATTGCAATTTTAATGATCAAGACTTTGAAAATAATGCTCCACATTCAGCAACTGACTAAAAAAACAAATGAAAATATCAATAATATAATTATTTTCATCCTCATTTGATGTCTTGTATGCTTTCACATCATCTGCATTTCAACTATATTTCAGTGTCAGTGTAGAAAATACTGCATCCACTTTCCTGCTCTCTAAAATAAAGAATAAAAATACCAAAGATGGTCAGTGGCAACAGCTTAACACCTCTTTTTCTCTCACTCTCTCACACAGACAAGCACACACACACGTGCACCTTTTTTCTCCAATGAATGTGACATAGAAAAACTAACCCATTTATCCAATATACACTTGTGTTGCTTCTGCCCAAACAGCCATGGTGTATTTTTTATTCTTAACTCTCAGCTGCCGACAGACCTGCGACTGCTTCCTCAATCAAGACCTTAGAGTGCCACAGTGCAGACTCCACTGCTGAAGACGCTGATGCCTGGGACACAGAGGCTGGGGAAAGTGGCAGATGCTCTACTGTGTATGTGTGCGTGTGTGTGTGTGTGTGTGTGTGTGTTTGTGTGGACTCCTACTGTAAGTGGGATTTGAAGAATTGGCACAGTCATCTGAGCAGCGCTCCGCATCTCTCACAAACAAATGAAGGCCTAGAGTCTCAAAGTGAGATTGATATCTCTTTCTGAACTTCACAGGGAATATTCTGAATATGGAGAGGGGTTCCTCACTCCCAGGGGATCCAAAGGGCGCCTCCTCTCTTCTCTTTTCCCCACCTCCACGCCAACAATAACAGAAAAAAATGGCCTGGGTACATCTTTTGTGTTCATCAATATTCACTCATTCATTGTCTGTCTTGGCAGATGAAATCTCGACAAGCACGGCGCAATGGATGGGCCTGAGATCCACTTTGTCGCAGCAACGAGGATGTCTGGAATTGAGTTTGGAATTAAAATAGAACAATCCCCAATTTTTCTGGACCGAAGGCAGAGCCATACATTTCACTTAGCGACTGAAAACTTTTCAATTTGTGCAGCGGGTCTTCAACAGAACCCAGCCATTAAATAGGTCAAGGATGGATGTACCCAGGCTACATTGCTCTCTGAGTCAAACAAAGAAAGTTGAGAGTACGTTTGCAAAACATCATTTGTTTCACAGAGAGGGAAATGCTTGCAAGTAAAGGGTTATACACATAAAACAACACACTGAATGGATGTATGAGTTGGGGTTTTCTAAAGCGACAGTAAACACTGTGCAAGACTACCGTAGCAGCTAGCTCCTTTCAAAGCTGGCTAACTTTGACTGGAGAGAGGAGTAAAAATGGAAAACCCAAATGCCACTACATTAGGATTCATCTCTTAAAGCTTCATCTCCTCAGTGTGTAGTCACAGGAAACAGATCCCTGGGTGGGATTCATCACAGCCAAATATAACGATTATCACCACGTGGTGACTTTGACAGAGCTGGCCCTGATCTGACTCACTGACCTGGTCCTGCATGGGTCACAAACTAAGCAAAAGTTTACGACACTGAGGCAGTGGACCTCTGAACGTGTCTCTGTTAAAATCTGTCTCTGGGCTTTTTGTGTTGATATGTGCTAAGATCAATACAACATGGTAATGTGTTTTTAATCATGTGCAAGTGATGCAGATTTGACTGTCATTTTGGATGCACATAGCTGCTCATAGCACATGTCCACTCATGGGGTCAGTGATTTCTACTGTTTCAATATTTATTGGTCTGTTTTTTTTTTCTTCCACCATGATTTTTATTCACAAGCATTAATATTGTGCTCATATCTTATATATACAGTATGTCTTTAATAAATGATGAAATGTGACAAATATTTGAATACATGATTATATGTTTTCTCACCATTTAAAGAATTTTTAACAATTGTATTTATACTTGTAGACATGTATATCTATTCTCACCTTTATGTCATTGAGAACATGTACAACTGGAGCTGATCCCCTTTTGCTCCCTTTTAATCCCACCCTCCCAAAGCCACTTCATAATGATCTCCCACTGAAAGGTAAATCAATTATATAACGACGACAAAAGAACCGTTTTGTCATAAAATGGTAATTAGTTTGGGTCCTGACCTCCCTCTTGGCACCTCGACTCCCCCAGCTGAGGACCAGGGCAGGTCCGCCGCAGTCCACACTTAACGACAGGCAGGCGTAACACACTGGCTGAGCATTGTGGAGCCTTTGTCTTCATTCAGGGGGAGATGAAGTTCTCGCCGCCACGTTTATCAATCATGGAGGGGCTCCAGCTGTTCCACGGGCTTCGGCCTGTCTTCAACAGCCGGCCTTACAAATTGTCTGTGAATAGCAAGGAAAAGGGACCCCCCCCACCACCACACACACACACACACCATCATGCACACACAAACAACATTAGCATCAACATACATGGACAAACACAGCCATATACTAATGCACAGACTTGCGACACATATACACAAACACACCATTCACTTTTATTTAACACTCACAGCTCCACCATCACCAATGCATACAGAACCTTTCATCGCAGATACACTCACACACACAACGCCTCCTATTGTTCACGTCTGGTGACTAATGTTTCTCTACAGCCTTTTCACAGACACAACCCTGCCGTCTGCTCCGTGCAATTACAAGATGGATTAACAGCTCTTTCTAACACTGTCATCATCACCTTGCATGCCTTGGAGGAATCTCAAGATGCTGCATTCCTGAATGAGAATCACATCCAATTACAGCTTAATGAATGAAGGAGAGACATATACCACTGAACAAATCAGGCAGCCTCTCTCAATTAACTTACAGTGTAGTTTTGAGGGTGCCCTCTCTGATTTATCAACGATATCCACTATCTCTTGACAGTCTATCAATGGCTCAGCATGTCAAAGATCAAATAAAATTCTGCGAGTAAAGAATTATTATTTTATGTTTGCATGAATGACCTGTGGGCTTTCGCTGAAATGAAAAGTCACATGTGTCAAACATATAGATAGATGAACATGTGAATTAACTGTTCTCCAAGGTCAAATACTGATTGCATTGTTACTCTCACACGCCACGGTGTCAAAGCGATCTGCACTCTCACTTTTTCATCATATTCTGCACATCAACACAATAGCAAGAGAATGAAGTGAAGGAGACAAAGGGAGAGGGGAGAGAAAGAGAGAAAAGAAAGACATAGAAAGAGAAGAAAGAAGGAGAAAGAGAGAGGGATACAAATTGATCGTTTGGTGGCGAGATCAGTCATAGTCATCCTGGGCGGATGGATGAATGTCTTTGATGGCCACTGCAGGTTCAGGCAGGGAGAGTGTCTGAAAACAAGAGAAATTGGTTTGGGCCCTCGGGAGGGGAATCAATGTGTGAGGGGCATGTAAGAGCTTTAGTGTTGTTTCGTCGAGGGCCATGGGGGTTGTCCGAAGTTTGAGGGGTCTTAAATGTGACAGTTGAATTCTCTTTTGAAATGTTTTGTTTGCTTCTTTACAAAGACAGAACAACTTTCTAAGTTGAAATGTGAAGACTTTCAAGGTTATTTTCCAAATTTGGGGTGTTGATTTGTGGCCTTTAAACACCCCAGTTATTATCAAAATGTTGCTGTAATATTGGTGGCTGCCTTGTCAATATGGAATAGCTTGTGTACATTTTTCCAAATTTTTTCCAGAAAGTGTACTTTTGTCCATTACGTTTGTGGTAACAAAGAACAATACTGAAGTCTTGCATTTTCAGCAAGCTACACATACTGCTGACTATAAAGGTTTTGTAGTCAAGGCAACATCTTGATGCTGAACCATGTTTGATCAAACCTTTGAGGTTGAGGTCACTTTTGTTTTTTATTATTGTAATTGTGAAGCCCATCTTGTTGAGACTTGTGGAGCTTAATCTCATGTAAAATTTTGTAGTTATTCATACAAATGTAAGTATTATTTTCTTGACTGCGTGGACCAGGAAAATTCCCCATTAAAGTACATAAAGACCCTTTGTGTGCCCTGGTAGCCATGCCAGCACATGCCAACCACAACTTCTGCAGTTCGTTTCCCTGACCAAAATCTTTACCCAGTCCAACCGAACTTAATCGGGCGATCACTTCTTCAAAATATTGTGTTCCAGTGATTAAGAACTAACATGTATGTTGTTCGAATTACAGTGATTCGAATGCAACCCAAGTAGCCTGTTGAAGAATTGACTTTGTTCAATTCATTCACAGTGCTGATGCTGCTGTCAGTCTAACAGGTGACTTCAGATGTGTTGTATCAAAAATTATTATAAGACAGTTGCATTTTTAAAAGACATGATTTTTCCACTGTGTCAAATCAAAAATGCTTCCACACATTACCTCTCAGATGGTTTGGTGTCATGATTATTCATTCAGCATGGCTCGCTAGTTTCTTCCATTTTCCATTAACAAAGAGCAACACTTTCTTAGTTACGACTTGTTGTGCTTATACACAGTGAGTTTTGATTTTAGTTAGATAAATAGAGGTTGAATATTACATTTTTTCCCACGTTAGAACAGTTTTTGAATTTTGAATATAACATGAGAGCTCTAAAACTTAATCAAAAATAATTCAGCTTAACCAAATGGGTATTGTGGAAATTTCATTGTTACTTGGCAAAAATAGAAATTTGTGATAATATAAAGATGGGGTCACAACTTTTTGTAGGTTTGCAATAGAAACATGCCGAATTCTTTTCTTTATTGATGATAAATTGGCATTTCTTATGACTATTCAGATACATCTAAAGTTAGGTATAACAGATTGGAGTTCACGTGGACTTTTTACTATCATCATGCCCCTCTGACACCTGCTCTCCGGCAGGCCTGAGGAGGTCAGCAGCTGGCCCAATCGCCATATTTCATTTTTTTCTTTATGGATAATCTTGCCGCTCCAAATGATGTCCCATCACCTCCTTTGGGTTGTGGGGCTACAGTTTTTAATCTTTGACCAGAGGTAGAGAGGCAGGTGGTTAGATGCTTGAGGGAGTTTTGCACTAGCGAAAGAACCAAAATACAACCTATCTATATCTATATGTGGGAAGCACATGTTTAGCAGTAGCATGTGATGCTTCCAGGCCACTGTACTCACAGGGTTTTTAACACTAATGGCAGCCACTATCTCATTCAAAGTGGCAGTAATAGAGTTTTATTAACTGATTAGTCTCTATTTTCAGGATGGAAACAAGAATCAAAATCTCATGCTAGTTAATGGGGCCATTGTGACTTGAACAGTTATATCTGTTGGATTATGATTTTTTTTCTGCCAGACAGTCTCTTTGAACGATGATGCAACCAAGTCGACTGTGCTCTGGTAATGAGTCATATGACAACTCCTGGGGTTTCTCCTAACTATCCAGGCAAATGTCAGCAGTCTACCCCCCATTCCCTTTGATGACCTATTAAATATTATGAGGACCCCCTCCTGTGTGCACTGTAGTCTCACTCATATCAAGATGGTGTTTAATGCCCATGAGACAAACAACAGACAGATTAAAGCTATTATACCCTGCTGCACTCCCACATTCACCCTCTACAAAGTGGAGTTGTGATGAGTTGTTTAATAGTTTTGTGGCTTAAAACCAGTTTATGCAGTAATGTTGGGTTATAAACGGCGTCTGAGAATTTATAGTACAGTGATCTTTCAAAACAAAGCAGACTTACTGACCTCTGCAGCAGCTCAATCTCACAGCGTGTCGCTCTTAAATGTAGAAAGCTTACCTCCCTCTGATCCAGTAGTTGTTATTAATAAAGCTACTGAAACCTAATCAACTTCAAATACTGCTTGTCAGATAGACAATATATGAAGACAAATGATGATTTTTACCCTCAATCAAATGACAGACTTCAGACTTCTTTCGAACACGGTCATTTTCTGGCTTGTGAGTCAAGTATAAGGAGCTAATTATATGACGATCTGAGCAAAAATAACTTCTCATTTTCAAGAATAATGGGAGAGAAATGTTATAGATTAATGGCACTATCTATCTTTTTTAAATTTCTGTCTTTCTCTGGTGAAGACAGCGTTCCCCAAGGAAAATATTCATAAAATGAAATTGAAGTCATAACTTAATAGGTTATTAAAATTTTTGAATGCATATCACTTCTCCTTTTGCGGCGCTGTAAATTTAAATTGAAGTTTGTGGCGTTCGGAGACACCGGCAGGAGTTTTTTATGGTGGCACAAGAGAGGGAGGACATGCATCTCTGTCAGTGGGGTATTTGCTATTCTAATTTTATGGCAGGCCAGATTATCAGGCAAGAATGTCAGTGTGCGCAGGCAGACTGCTGACAACACCTCAGCCCTCAGCTATGTGTTTCCATTAGAGAGAGCCAGCGTCCAGGGGTTTGCTCCCTCTATTATTTTCTATTTCTGTCTTTAATCTTGATTTAAACTGAGACTTTCTGCATATTCCTCTCATGTCATTTCTCGTCCTCTCCTGCCTTTCCCCCTCTCTTTCCCTCCCTCCAGATCTGCTTTTTTTTCTATATTCTAACTCCCCTTTCGGTCTATCTTTGTTCCTTAGAGGGGGGCTGAGGTCTCAACAGAGACAGAGGAGACAGAGAGAGACGCTCCACAAATCTCAGGGGGTTGAGGTATAGAGCGAGTGAAGGTGGGACACTTATCTTTAGCCTACTGTCTATGAATGGACACAGTGCCAAAGAAGGTAAGATGTATGGAGGTGATTGAAAGAGAGAGGGGGAGTGACGGAGGCAGAGGGGTCCATCATCTCAGCTGGATGGGTGGGAGGAGATTTTTTCCCTCAAGGTCAGGGGCCAAATTTATTTATTTCCCTGGAAGTTACAATGAAATTTTACTGAGTACTTGCTCTGATGATGAGAGAGATCAGTAGCCATAAATTTGTCTTGCCATTTGGTTGCCAGTGATGAACCATTTATTATGGCGCCTTCAAGGACACAGCATGGTATTTGTATGATAGTGCTATTCTATGTAATGATATTCATTTCATTGTGCCATATAACACAAATTAAGAATAAAACTGCTTGGTGCAGAGCAGGTCTAGCTTTATTCACAGCTATCTAATGGGATATGTACAGTAAATGTCACATGATATTTGCGATGCCCTTGTCCTGGTTTTACAGTAGTGGTTAAAATGTTGATGTTGTCTTGCCTTCGCAGTGTGCCAAGGGCTTTTGGGAAGTGGGCGGCACAAATGAAAGGTTTGAGATTTTTTGGTAGGTGTATCTTTTTTTCATGGCCATAAAACACAACACTGATAGGAAATTATTCTCTGATAGATAAGATAACAGTACAATTACTTCCAGATGCAACAGAATTACCTAATGTTTGGTTTCTCACATTCATCATTTACAGAGAATAAGGCTCTTGACGGCACACTTTTCCCCTTTTTTGTGCTGCTTCTCAACACACAACCTCCAGGGTCTGTCAAAGGGCATGATGAACTAATGCTCTTTATTGATTGGCCATTTAAAAGCCTCTTGTAGCCTTGGGAGTATGTTAATGCCATGAGGCCCTTTCCCCCGCTGCCCCGCCGTCCCTCGGGCCCTTGTGTGTATTCCTCAGTGGGCTATCACAGGGAGTTCATTAATGGTCAATTACTAATATCTGATGAGGCTCATTGTGTTATGACGCCGCCGTAACTGGGCATCTGTCTCTCCTGCTTTGCAAACATCACAAAACAACAGGAGCTGTTACTGCAGCAGGGGTCACACACTTCTGGCTAGAAATCACATGCTGCAGGGACATGTTAGAGATGAGGATCCCATTATTTAAGTGTTTCTGGTTCTTATGTGGGTTTAATGTTGTTTATTTGACTTCTTATTCCAAGTTATGTGCATATTGTTTTGGCAGAGGGGCCTGCAACAATACCTCTGGGAATTTCTCTTCAGTAATTTTCGATTTCTGTTTAGTGATTCTGCATGGTGAAAACCTTAAAGTATAACATATTGGAGCGCTCACAGGATTCTGACCTGTTTATGCGAGGAGACTTGATAGGCTGTCAGGCCCCGAGTGGGAAGAGCCCCCTGAATGAGGCGAGGCATCCTTTGACTGCCGGGCTGATATTTGTGGATAATAAAAGGAATAAATCAGACAATGGGGCTGAATATTTCATTTGTTATCCATATCCCTTATGGGAAAATGATACAGAAATGTAAAAACAGCAATTTCCCACCAGCCCCTGCTGGGATGGTGCCAGAACAGAAGGGCTGTTTTCATGTCTGAAGATAAAGTGCATCTTTACCAGCTTATTCTCTCTGGTATAAATCTAACAGGCAGCTTATACATTACCTGTTCCAATGCAATATAGTTGTGCATAAATATGTTATTGTAACATGTTATTATTTCCATTTTTTTTTCCTCTTCTCACTTCCTGTCTGTCAACATGTCTCTTTCTCTCTATAAAACTGTCCCTCCTCTCTTCCTTTCATGTGCTATATCTACTCTCCAGAGGACAATATTCAATCTGGGACTTTGGGGTCGGCAGGATAACTTTCGATGACATTATAATGACCTTCACTTTTCGCTCCTTCTGGTGATAGATCCCTTGAGTTATCTCTCCCTTTGCTGAGAGGTGAAGATTATCTGAATGAAATGGGCCTGTGAAGTGATAACCACCGTGCGTCGTAGCCACTCGGCTTCTTTACAAATGGTGGAAAATAAACACAGTAGGGTCGAGGTACTGTGTCCAACTGGCTTTAGTCCCAAACTCCAAAGTTTGGAATGCAGTTTTGAATGTATCCCAAAGTTGATAAGATGCTGTAATCAGAAGGCATATTGAACAAAAATGGTCAAAAGGGAAAAGGGAGTCATTTCAAAGGCCATGACTATCAACATGTATTCATAACTTAAATCACAAGAGAGCTCAACTTTTAAGAAAAGCATGATCTGTTTTCTCAAATTTAAATGACAATTTCCTCTATTTTTCATTTTAAAGTTTTTTAACTTTTGATGTTGTTTTGGGGTTCAGTGGACCTTTGCACATGATGAATGCAAGGCAAAATGCAGACAGTAAAGATCCCAACACTAAACTATTTGTGTGGGGCTCCAGTGCCAAGAAAAAGGCCTATTTGGTGGGCTTTTTTATGCCAACTCAGCACTCTGTCCCACGGTGCCCTGTCCCATCTGTCAGTGGACCCTTTAGTGCCGGGGAGCATGGGGGTGGCAGGGGCTGAAAGCAGGGCAATTGGGATCAGTCTGTGTCCCACTGCCATTATCAGTTTTGCCCTGACAACACATCTACTTTTCACTTTCACCCCAGAAATGGGGTAGGCGGAGGGGCCCCTTCACAGAGGCAGTGGCAAGAGCAGGAGATGATGGACATGAAAATGAGCTTCTTTTCCCCCGTTCATTGAATGGATGGAAGAAAATGTGGTGTCATATCTTGTCAGAGCTTGGCTCACGGCCAAGGAGATATTCATGCTGAAGTATGTCCAGCCACCTTTCTGTTTCTGATTTAACAAGGTGAACATGCAGGAAAACTGCTTTATTCAGCATTACATAGAAATAATTGAGTAATGAGTTATTATAAGTTAGCAAAAATTCATGAAAACACACTGTGTTGAAAAGACCAGGGTTTGCATCCTGAGTTGTGTGTTTTGCTGTGTGTTGACACAGTAAAAGTGTTCACAATGTTTAACTTTTTAAATATTTAATCGAGACCATAATCTTTCACGCACTTTTAATGTGTTTTAATGTAATACAAATGTTAAACATGCTTTAGGTGATACCAGCAGATATTGTATGGAAAACAAATTAAATATATTGTCAGTGAATATATGTTCTGTAATACCATTTCGTCAATATCCCAAATGGGGGGGTTCACGCTTTTATCATCAGAAGAAATATACTGCAATGGACTTCTGACAGGACTTCCTAAAACGACCATCAGGCACCTGCAGCTTATTCAAAATTCAGCTGCAAGACTTCTGACCATAACTGAAAGGACAGCCCACATCACCCCAGTTCTTAAATCTCTACTGGTTGCCAGTAAGCCACATAATTGATTTTAAAGTCTTCTTACTTATTTATAAATCTCTACATGGAGTTGGCCTGAATATATGACTTGAGGAACATAACCCTGCAAGACCTCTTAGATCACTAGCGAGAGGACTGCTAGTGGCGCCCAGGGCAAAATCTAAACAAGGAGAAGCAGCTTTTAGTCAGTATGCAGCACAGCGCTGGAACCAACTGCCTGATGGACTCAGAAATGCCCCGACCCTGGCAACTTCTAAATCCAGGCTGAAAACCTTATTTCAAGAGCTTTTAACTAAATGCTCATAAAACTCATGGTCTTATTATTATTGTATTATTATGATATTTAATCCTTTAATTTATTCATTTCAATTCTTTTATTCTTTTATTTTACTTCTTAATTATTTTTCATTTTAATTTCTATATAAATTCTCTTTTATTTCTTACTCCTCTCCAATTGTGTTGTTTTAACTTCTCTGTACAAAACCTTGAATCTACCTCTGTGTATGAAACATGTTTTATAAATAAAACTACCTTGCCTTGTTTGCTGTTGCAAATTAGTAGCATACAAATGTAATTTAGAAGACAGTGTCGACCATAAAGACCTTGAAATACTAGCTGCAATAATATTTTCATTGTTATATGTCATATTTACATTGTTGAATTTCAAGAAGTGTATTGTGCAGGCTGTCCAAGCTTTGATGCTGCTATAGTAAATATATCGGGATGAATAACATGACACATTTAAATGTAAGCTAACTCTAATACAACATATCAAATGGCAACATTTATGAAATTGCATATTTTATTCAATACAAACTTGATTTACAGGGAAAATATGATATCAAATGCAGCAATAATATGACAAAACTACTGTAAATGCAAATTGATAAAAAACAAACATTTAATACCATAGAGAGCACAATATTACTCATGTTGAACTGTTTCCACAAATGAAACTCTTTTACTTTGCAACTCTGCTGAATGATTTGAATCTACAGTGGGCAGAGGTGTGGGCGAGGGACCGCTATTGTGATCATTGATGACCGTCAGCCAGCGCAGGCCTCTGCTGATATGTGGGCCCTCCGAGCTCCGGTAGCCCCACCATACCACACCCTGGGGTGCAACAAATATCAGCATTGTAATTTCACGCCTGTGATTATTATCGCGAGCTCTATCTCTGACTGGGAATCCTCCACCCATCCTCTTTAGTCCACCCAGCTGAGATACTATTTAACAGCCTGGACCTGTGCACTCAGACACACACACACACACACACACACACACACACACACACACACACACACACACTATCTCTCTCAGACACACACACACACACACACACACACACATAGACACCCATGTGTGTACACACACAAACACACACAATATTTTAATGTCTTCCCTCCATGGGCCTGTTTTAGGCTTTCTCATTTCTTCTTCTCCCATCTTCTGTTAATTCGCCACCATCTGCCTCAGCATCTGTTTGAGGAGCCAGAAAAAAGTGTCTGCCATGGCGGAGAAACTCTATGCTTTTTCTCTCTCTTGTTTTTTTCCCCACTTTTCTCAATTCCTCACCCTCTTGCCCATTTAAATGCCAGTGGCAGCATCCTCTTCAGTCTTTGTCTGGCCTTCTACTCCACCCCCTCTTCTAACTGGCCCTGATTTAGCATAATCTTCAAAAACTTTGATCCCTCCCCCTCAGCCCCCTCCAAACACACACACACACACACACACAAACACACGCTTACTATCTCTTCCTTTCCATTTCATCATCCACAGGAAAATGACAGAAAGGAAAGTTGTATCCTCTTCATATTTAAACATCTTATTAATATGTACAGTCAACAGGAACATGCAAAGTACCTTTCTCATTATTAAATAACCAATGAAACAACTGAAACAAACACAAAACAGGAAATTTTCTAAAGTTGGCAGATACCGAGATAACAATGTTTTTTCTAGGATAACAGAGAAAAGGTGAGTTTTAAGAGGAGGATTAAAGGAAGACACTACCTGCTCCTCACCGTCAACTCTACACCGCTAATCCAACCATCCCAGCACTATATTTAACTGCTTCCACAGCCCTTTTCCTCCTAGTCTTTTCTTTCCGCCTCCTGCTTGCCCTCCTATCTTCCTTCTCTCCTTTGAGGTTTTAAGCAACAATAGGACTGTCCACTCCACAGCCGGCCTGAGCCACAGGATCCGTTCTTGCCAGAGGAGATTACAAGCATTCTTGAGTCAGACCCGAGTTGTTGTGGAGACCTGTGCTGCTGGGAGCTTTCGATGGACTTTTTTTTTTTTGTTGGAAATGCAGCAGTATTTTGTTGTGGTTTCGATCATGGCAGGGACGCAGGATTTATCGACTGAAAGTCATATTTGTTGGAGAACAAGAATAAGCCTCAAAATGTAGCTTTAGCACACTATATCAGTAGCAAACAGACAACAAAATTAGTACTTGGCTGCAGGGAAGTGAGCATTTTCTTTGCCAGTGGGAAACACTAATATAGCTATATTTTTATGTTAAAATGTTCGTTTTCCTCTGTTTCAGAGGCATCATGATTTTATTTTCAGTTATTGTTACCTCAGGTTAGTTATCTAAGGATAATTATATGGATAATTTCATGCAATCAAATCATAAAATGCCTTTTCTTGCTTTCTCTGTTGCAACCAGAGGTTTTGCATTTGATCACAGTGATCAAATTATAATGATAATATGACTGCAACAAATACTGAAAACATCATGGCTTTTTTTTGTCTTCAAACATATCTAAAACACTCATCCTTATCTCCCTCCCTCCTTCCTACTGTCTCTAATTCTTTATTTTTCTTCCCACTGTGTTTACATCTTGGGAGTGACATGCATCCTCTCATGATCTCAGGCCCACTGGGACCTGCAGTGTTTATTTAGCAGCTCTTACAGACGGCAGTAAAAACCCTCCACTTACACTTCAGGCCTTGCCACAGGCGAGAGGTATTAGAGTCATCTAATTAAATACGGGGCTGGACGTCCTCTGCTCCCTGCCTCCCCTCAGGCCAACATGGATTGGACAGCTTTGTGCAATATGCTAAAACATATGGGGCGAAGCTTGGGACACTGAATATACATGTGATCTTTCACATGGCAGCCACTTCAGGTAATTGTGATTATAATACAGTTTCTTTTTCAGCGTACTATTATATTTTCCAGCAGTTCTGCCTGTGTTGTTGTTCTCCCTCCCTTCCTCTCTGTCTCTCTCATTTTTACATTCTCTGTGGGGAGCTTTTGTCTGATAAGTTGTCACATTAAGTGCTAACTTTTGGGTGATCGCCGGGCTTTTCTTTCTATCTCTTTATGGCCAGGCCCTCTAATAGCTGTCCTGCGGCAGCGCCTCAGGCAATCATGTTACAAATAAACAGGCTGACACAGTCATTTACTCAAATCGTCCCTACACTATTCACAACCCTCCCCTGGTGATGATCCTTCGAACAACAATTATTTCAAATGTCAAAGATCCAAGCCTTCAGGGAATAGACAAATGAACATTAAAAATCTATTACCAAACACTTTAAAATATATATGTAGGATTTCTTTATTTTCCTAATAAAAGACTACAATAAAGAAAGCACACAGAGCCAAACTTAGAAGAATTTCCATAAAAGATCAAGCAAGTATCACATCATAGTGTTTAAAACATCAATTTGGGCAAATTCTTTCTCTATTTATGACTGTGGAATGAGGCCATAAGTCACTAGTGTTGCAAGAGTTTGCCCACAGAGGTTTGTGTTTGTGTTTCATCTCCTTGTTTCCTTTTGTTTCATGCGACTCCATCCGCAGTGGTGGCCTCTGCTTTACTGTCACACTGAGCTGTTCTACATGACCTCTCATAACCTCATCTCATCCCTCTGAGGACTCCCAGGAACCTTCGGTCGACCCTGTTGATGAGATGAAGATATTTCCACCTTCAGCCAACTGAAGCCTCTGGCTGGTTTTTGAGTAATCACAATAGTTAGAGTTTGACCTGTATGATTCTTTGATTATTGCGTTTAAAGGCAAACTCTGAGAATAAAGTAAAGAAAATAAATAGCAGAAGAAATATGAAGTTCTTGACCATAACATCTGCCTTTGTCTGTAAAATAGCTTGGTTCAACTACTTCCTGTTTTGCCTTCTTGTAAGTGAATTGTCCAGTTAAGATATATCAGCCTAATATAAAGGTATTGCTTGCAGTATCAATCTATTCCATGTGATTGCCCCTCATGATGGGCACAAAATCCATCCAGTGATAATGGCATCCATCTCCGCCTTTATATTGCATGTATTTGTTACCTTTGGCCCAGTAGCAATAAATCCAATCTAGTCTCCTGGATGTGGACCGCTGACCACTGCGAACTGGTCAAGGAGAGTGGCTACAGTTCATTTCACATCAACGCCAGTCATGATTATGGAGAGATTAAATACACCCCCCTTCTTCTTTGCAGCTTCTCTCATCCCATAAGTATACATATTTAACATTGAATGTGTATTTTGTAGTGATTTGAGCATTTACAGGTTTGCGACTACTGTGAATTTAAGGATCAAATAAATGCAGAATACTGGATTTTAAAGCTGAATTATTGTTTCATGCTGGATATTTGATAAAAAAAAAAGTTCTGCACAGATTCTGCTGCTCTTTAAGAGACTTAACTCAACTGTGAGTGGTGAGCACTCAGGACTCTCATCAGCAGTGATTTCAACCCATCACGACCATCCCCAGGGGAGCTCTAAGTGGAGCAGATGGTAGACAAATAGCGTGTAAGGAAAAAAATTAAGGAGTTTTATAGGATTTTCATCAATTACCTGGGCTAATGTATCAATATAGAGTAAAAAAAAACGTTATTTGTGATGTTTTTGACAGCACCATCAATATATTAATAACAGCAATGCAAGACATCAATCTTCATTTCCAACTTTAGGATGTTCCTCAACAGCACCACACCTGACAATAAAAGTTGAATTCTCACTCTCCTAAGAGGCCCAGTCTGCACTTACATGTATCATACAATCATTTCTGTCACAGCCCTCGTGTTGGGGCTCCAGTACATTGTATAATAGCTGGCAATGAGCGAGTCATTGTCCTGCATTAGCATGTTACGGTACAGGGAGTTAAAGAGCCCAATTTCATCTCTGCCCCACATCCTTCTGATGGGATTGGCTCTGATGGGCTTGTATGTTAGAGGGCTGGTTGGGCTTCATAAAGGATGATATGAGTGCGTCATGGCTTCATAAAACAGTAAGACATGCTTTTTGGAGCTTAGAGAGATTGCTTAAGTCAGATCTATTACAAAACAATCCTTCTGTTTTAGCCTTTAAACACTGTGACTGAAGCACTTTAGAGAAGGATGCAACTGTTTCTTTCATTCTGGGAGAAGAAAAATCTAAAAAAAAAAGTTAGATGCTTTATATTTGATTCAAATGAATGATTACATTAACTACCTAAAACTATGTAAAACTGGAGCAAATACAAGTAACAAACGCAAAATACAAAACTGAACAGAAAATTAACCTGGAAGTGAATTAAAATACTTAACAGGTGTAATCAAATAATACATTATTTCATGTCTCGGGTTTTTGTCATGAAAAGATCAAGACCAACAATGCATAAGTCCGTCTCTAAATACTTAACGACTTCCTTGACCCTAACAACATTTACAGCAGCAAGGCGGTGTATGTGGCATAAACTAAAAATAAACTACAGTGCCCATGTTCATCGCAGTGAAGGAACATGTCAGCTAGTGCACCAGTGTGGCTTACTGATGCATTTTTAATAGTTTTTGGACAATAATAGAGGTCTATGGCATGGATAAAAAAAGCTATATAGGGCTTTGGATAAACAAAAAATATTTGTTTCATTGTTAGTTTTATAGAATATCACCAGACCTATTCTTTGATCAATGAGTGAAGCTACTTATTCTTTAATACAATTACTGACCCAAAGGCCCAAAATGAACAGGTGAGAAGGATCAATACACAAGAGAGAAAAACAGCCTTATACCGCAAAATCTAGTCCAAAAGTTATTTATCAGATTCTTACCTTTAACTCTTATGTTCCTTCCGAGTCCTAATTGATATGTTAAGACATCTGTAATTAAAATGCTCCTGGTGTAAATGCAATATTCAACAGTTCTCCTGACAGTGATATATTCTACATGGATTATCCTCAGTGATTTTGACTTGGCAATTAATCAACATTATTTATGATGATAAAAGAGGGGAAAAAACTTACTGATGAACAGACTGCTGCAGCAATCATGATTCACTTAGTCGAATAAACTTTTAAAATTTTTATTATTCAGTGTAAGTGTTCTAGCAGAGCTGTAGGCACCAGCTGAAAATTATGGTTGTACTGGGCAGCTCCTGTAGATTTAGGGAACAATGTGAAAGCATGCTCATTGACTTTTTCATGATAAAGATCCAAATATGTTAAAAGTTAACTGTGTGCTTTAGTGCTGCTGCAACCTTGTCAAGTGTTCAAAGTTTTATTCAGTACCCTTTTTTAGTCTAGAATCACCTCAAACATATAATAAAGAGTTGATTGTCAAAGAATAAGATTCTGGGTCAATTGTTGATCCTCCAGGTTTCTCTTTCCTGGTGGTTTTGTTCTCAAAACCCCAAATTATTCTTATGACGGCTCATGATCTTTAATTATTCCAGCACAACAAGGGCTAATCTACAATTTTAAGTTGTTCTCCCTGAAATAAAGAAATATGCACACCCACTTTCCAAGGCTTCCAGGCTTAGCCCTGCCCATTGTGTTTTTCCGCAGTTTGTCTCTATTCATTTGCATTTTTATGCAAGGTTAGTCGTGAGGGACTTCTATTACTGCCATGAATACATTAAGAAAACCATTAATCACGTTTGGTGTAATACAGAGTGAATCAGCGACACACCTGTCCTGCTCGCTGGGGGCGTTGTTACTTATCACTCACACTGGGCAGGACAGGGACATGTACCTGAGGCGAGCATATCCGGACCTGCCCTCTCCAACAAGATGGACACGGTTTAGCCTTCGTGGTTTCAAAATGTTTTTAAAAACTTGTTAAACATTCAGTTCTTTTTTCTTTTTCTTTCTGTATCGTTTCTATTTAAGTGTTTCACTTTCCTCTCTGGAGGTTTTTCAACAAAGTAAACCTGGCATGTTGCGTTTCATGGCAAAATTACAGTTTTCATTATGCAAATATTAAGAACTGTATAATTCCTGATCAAATAAATCAAATCACTCAATAAATAATTATTTGTTAAATGAAAATGATTATATTCTCCGAATTCTGAGGCATGAAATTGTTGTAATCTGTTTTTGCCCACTAGCTTCTTAATTTATCCTATGGCTAAATATAGTCTAACTGATGGCTGAAGCTATCACCAGACAACCAAAGCATCAATTACAGGTTCTTAAAATGCACTTAGACCGAAGAGGAGCTATATTTCTAACCATCATGAGGGAAAGGAATTAGCCAACCATCAACAAAATAAGCAAATAAACAGACAGCATAATGTAATAGTTATGGTGCTGCTCCTGAACTTGATGTTCCACCTACCTTTTCTGTTTTTGTGAAAGGAACATTAATCTGACGCACCAGTGAAGCTCTGTCTAATGTGAAAATGTGGAGGCTTTTTTTCCCCTGCTTCTGCAAGGAAGGGGCTTCTATCACACTAATGATAATAAATGGCAACTAATGGGATGACCAAACATAACAAATGGAAAGTTTTAAAGGTATGGGGGCCACATTAAATCTGCAATGACATCCTCAAGTCAGAGCTGTGTCGGTGCTAAACAAGAAAAATTGATCACTGTTTAGAGTAAAATTTGAAATATCGTTAATGTAAATCATATACATCCTTTGCAGTGTATTATCTCACTAATTTTTGAAATCCTAATATATTATAGTGCTGTCTGTAATGTGGTAGTGATATACTGAAATTACACTGTGATTTAACACTGTCCACCTCAGGTTCTCTTCATTTTAAACCAAATACAGATGATTTGTCTTCTGGCATCAGCAATGTGCCAACTCAAGAATGCCAACTGCTCCAAGACTACCATCCGTTTCTGAAGATGGATAAGAAAGAGAACGGGTGCAAAACAAAAATGAAAAAACAAGGGTGGATCTTATTCTTATTGACAAGCCAAAGCATTAATAGGATCCAACTGTCTACACATCTACACACTACGTCTCTTCTGTCTTCTGAAACTTTTTGTATCATTGTTTATTTAATTTTTGTAGATAAAAAAACCCCATAAGTGGTTATTTACTGGAATCACTCACAATAGTCCTGTAATTACATGTATCCTTTTCATTTTGTTCTGTAGTTTTGAAGTAATATCTATTTGGTTTAGTGGAGGGTTTTACTCAAGTACTGTACTTGAAGAAGTACAAATGTATGGTATTTGGGTACTTTACTTGAGTATTTTCTGTTTATATACGAATATGATGCACGTTTATAAATGAAAGTCGAGTTAATTTTTATTTGTACAGCCCAATATTACAAAATCACAAGTTTGCCTCAGGGGCTTTACAATCTTTACAGCAATACATCTTCTATCCTTAGACCATCATTTCAGATGAGGAAAAACTCCCCCTAGAAAAATTTTAACAGGGAAAAAATGGATGGATACAGAAACTACCCAATAGTATATATATAATTAAAACTCGCTCCCCCTTGACCAACTACAACAGCAAAATGCTACTTACACGTTAATGCTTCTGTAATAATAATCCAATATTTTCTTTTTCTGCAGTATGAGTACTTTTACTTTCGATACTGTAAGTACATTTTACTAATAATACTTTATGCTTTTATTTAAGTGAGATTTTCAATGCATGACTCTTTTTTGTAAGAGAGTATTTTTTATATTGCAGCATTGCTTCTTTTACTTAAGTAAAGGATCTAAATATGTCCTCCATCACTGATTCAGTCCAATGTGAATCTTTTAGGGTTCTATTTACTGTAATAATAATTAAAAAAAAAAACTAAATTTACCATCAGAAGTCTTGGATTTTCTTTGCTGACAAAAGTAATGGATGGTATTGGATATTATATGTAGTATGAAATGAGAAATTGTTGTGTGTAGGTTCCTCATAAAGTGCACAGATAACTGACATGTACTGTAACTTCTAAAGTCTGAAACTAGGAGTATGTCTCCTAGTCTCCTGAATTTCAGGTCTGTGTGTGTTTGGCATTGAGTGCAACTGCATCTGTCTTAATGATTGCGCTCCTTGAGCTGATTTTTGTTTCACAATAATCAATATCAAAGTCGCCAATGGCAGCAATGCCCAAGAAAGGGAGAGTAAATGTAGAGAGGCATTCTTTCTCTGTGTTGGCCTTGTCAGTGTAACAATGCTTTTAGAGTTTGGCCCTGAGCTTCTAAACACACTCTCAATCAATCCTGAAATCCTAGTGGGCCACACTTGGCTGCTATTGTAACTTAGATACAGTCTCAATTTGTATGTTGTCTCTCAGTAGACATGGGAAAAATAAATGGATTGATCTCCCGTCCCAGTCCAACAGTTACAGCACATCTGTTTTGAGACAGGATTTATAAAAGATGTCACTGCTGACAAATAAACAAGTATGTTCACAACTTTAGGATGATATTGTTATCATACCTGTATGATGTTTTGACACTTTGCAACCAACTGACCACAATAAATAAGATGTTCTTAATATGTGAAGATTTTGTTTATCGCAAAAAACTGCACTAAATTTTAGAAACAAGTGAGAGAGAGGTAAGACAAAAAAGAAGGAAACAGGATGAAGACTAAAAAAAGACAAAATTATCCAATAAATCATCCTCTAATTTGTTATATGAGGACCCATTCACTGTTTCTGCCAGTGACTCCATTTTAAGCCTACTTAATATACTGTACAGCCATTCAATTCCCTATCTTACAAACTCAAAACAAACAGAAGTTAATGACTCTTTTACTCTTGCTCATGCTCTCAGCACGCTTGTGTTCTCTGACTCAATTTCTCTCGTCTTTTTCAGAATGAGTTGGGAAGCCGACAACAAAGTCAACAAGTAAACCAGGTTTGTCTTCCCATGGGCGTCCTCAGTCTGACCACCGGCTTACGTGATTGGCCACCGCAGCGTGACGTCAGGTTGTGTTTTGGAAAAAGTTGGTTCTAGTTCAACCTCTTGCTGGACAGCCGCTGCGTTTTTTTGCTGAACCCCATGCAGTCCCCACTCCTGCAGCCTCCCATTCATTTGAATGGGAGAACTGCTGTTTTTCCCGCATAGCCGAATTTGGTGTGAATGTGGCCTCACAGCTACGGAGGGCCTGCAAACAACATGAGTTTGTCCAAGATACTGCCTGGCTCCATCTCACTGCAGAGTCAATTCAGTAATCAAAACAATCTGAAAATTGTCTTTGGATGCTGAAAATGCAGAGCCGATCTTGCTCACGCAGCAAAATTCGGATACATGTCTTGGCTTTGTTATTAAAATCAGAGTTATTCAGTTTGTAGCAAAGGGAGGGTGTGAGAGGCGTGCAGCCCTGTTTGGCCCCTCAGTGACCAGAGAGGAGGTGATAAATGACTACAACACTCATCCCTGTCAGCAGTGGGAGGGGGGAGAAGCAGCCCTCCTACCGTGAGCTACATCATCCTAACAACATTATTCTTTTCATACGGCTTGTCGATAGAAGCCCTGTGTGATTGGCATGGGGATCCGCTCAGGTTAATTGGAAGCCTGAACTGTGTAACGGCACGGGAAGCTGAGCAGACATTGTCCCCCTTGTAATAACACAGGAGGCCTGTGTGTCTGTGTATCGATTACATCTTAGGTTCATGGCACCCGTATGGGAATGAAATATCAGAGGACAGGTTATGGATGTTGCCATCAATGGCACTGAAGGAGCGGAGATGGGCCACTTGTACCAAAGGAAAAACCCAAATGAAACAATTTATGCTTTAAAAGATTATATTATAATAGTTCCTTTGATGAACACCTCTTAAACCTTTCACCCACAGCACCACTGGTTGTTTTCTATTTAAAGCTGAGAAGTTAAGTTTGAAGTTCATGGAATAGATTTGATGTATCAGTGGAGATGTTGTTTGGTATGTGACAGGTGTATTTGCCCTCATGTCTAAGCTCTGTGGGCACAGAAACGCTCTGTCTCTTCCTCTCATTTTGACCCCCCACTCTTTAGTCTCCTTTTGATCAAGGGCCCATAGCTTGCATTAGATGAGAGACACATGATACCCCATATAGGAGGTAACCTAACACACAGCTCCCTACTTGGAAGCATGGCTTGCAGTCCTATGGAACAGGCCACCCTGGTCAGCGGTGAGATTAAGACGACAGAAAGTGAGTGACAGTGCTAATATGCAGGAGAGGGGAGTAAAGGTAAGTTTTGTTAGTCTTTACAATTGTAAAAGCATGAGGGAGCAGTTTTCAAGGAAGGAGAGAGACAGATCATATGTAATGTGCCTACACTATTGTTGCATTACTCTACTATGAAACAACCCACCAAGTTTGTGAAGTGTTCATCTCTTACTACTGTTGGAATCACATTCTTCTTATCATCTTGATCATTCCAGGTGGCGCCTCAATGTATTGTTTAGCGACCAAGGTTTTAAAGGGTTTGATGCCATAACTCATAGATTTTGCTTATTAATTTAGAAATTAATTACAAACACAAAGTGACATTTTACAAGAAATGTTTAGCATAGCATGAATTATTGCTGCTGTAAATTGGATGCAAGTGACGGTGTGCAAAGCCTTGACTTGAGCTCTTTGTGATTAATAAAAGAAGCTTTCACTTCAGTTTTAAAGTCAGTCATGATGAACGATACGAAAGGATGAAACAAACTCCTCCTCTGGCTGAAGGACAAGCTATTTTAAGGGTGGATGTACATTTTACGTAAAAGATGTATTAGATTAAGAGGAATCAGGGCTATCATTTATTGTATTTGTTGTCCCGTCAGACAGTTCAGTGACTAATAGCCAATGAAGGACATAACTTAAGATGGAGGTCACACATTTATTCAGCAGATTGCAATTTCTGCCTTTTAATATGCTAAACAAGTCAATGTATGTCAGTAAGTTTTCTTTTCTTTTGCTGATGATCACATTATTGTGTGACATTTTGTCATAGATAAAATGCCCGCATTAGCAACTGCACAGGCAGGCAATGACTTGGACACCCTCACTCTGTTCTGTGGAACACAAACAGGAGGTCCAGCTCCATCTCCTGTGGAGCAGAGGATCTGGATTCTACATGAGTGACTGAAACACAGCATCCTCCATCCTGCCTCTCATAGCCCCCTCATAGAGCCCCACAAGGCCCACCACGTGGCTCTCAGCGCCGAGGTCCAGATTGTGCCACTGGGCTGGTACCGGACTGGAGGTGGGCGATGGAGCCCCAATCCATCTCCCGCAGGAGCCCGGTGACGGGAGCATCGGTTGCCCACTCCTCGGCTCTGAGCACACTCAGGAAGATGGATTGGTTGGCCAACTCACCAAAGGAGGCAAAGCATGCCGTTAAGAGCCTGTGCATCACTTGGCTGCTCATATGCAAAGTTTGATGAAAGAGGTTTTTCTGGGAGCGATGAATTAGGGCTCCGCTGTGAAATTAGATTTCTGGTGAAAACCTTGCGAGGTTTAGAAGTAGCATTGTTTCTTTACTGCCGTCTGGCCCAATGGTAATTATAGATGAAAGGGAAACTATGTTGAGAATTCAATGATGAATGATAAAGATAAATGTCAGAATAGCTGACGAACCTGCAGAAACAATAGCCTCATGAAGCTTTTAATGCTCCTGACTGAAATCGACAGAATAATGTAGCATTTAAATACAAAGCAAAATATGACCAAAACAGAGAAGAAAAGGCAGGAAATTTAACAACCAAGTACACTGTTTATTTGTCTAAACTAATCAGAGGCAATAAGAAGCCAACAATTGTCCATCATTGTTCAACTATACTGCACATATAACATGTTGTACATTATTGGAGGGGAGGGTAGAAGAGGAGGAACACAACAAACAAATGGAGAGGATATGAAATATTTCCTCTTGATAAAATAAATCTTGTGGAAAAATTGTCTCATCTTCAGAAACAGTCCAAATTGGTCGGCACTTTAACCTGATACACTAAAGATCTTGCCTCCTCCTCTCTGTGACCCAAACCTAAAACGGCGGCATGAACACTGACAAATTTGACAAAGGGAATTTGCTCAAAAAACACAGCCTCTATTTGGTCAGCCAAGCGGCAAATATGTCGGATGATATGGTTTATTAGGCAATCCATTTCTCCACAATAGTGGGGCCATCTGCAAAGGTTAGCGTGCATAAGGTTCGTATGGCAAATTCTATCTAATCTGCCTTCGAAGGGCCGCTGCAAAAACTCAGTGGCACATTTTTCATGTACGTACGATTTGGAATGCAAATAGAATAGCTGATGAAAGAGGTGACCTTCTAAGTGCAGAGCAGCGGGGGCTTTGTGGAATATGCAGAGGCAGAATAGAATAGAAAAGAATGAGTTACTGCCACTGCCACCTCAGCTGCATTGTAATATACGACTGTGGCTCAGATACAAGTGAACCTGGCCTCAAGAACATCTAGGTTAATCTCTGAGGATGGCACATCATGTACTCGGTGCAAAAAAAAGCTGGCTGGCAGAATTATATGCCTTTATGCATTGAATAAAGCCCCCAATGTCAAAGAAAATACCTCCCAAATAATGTATTTTACTACAGATTATTGTATTAAAGTTTATATATACAGTTTTTTTTAGTTTTTACATAGATAGGATTATAGCACATATTGCATATTTTACTTTTGAGACAAAGTTGAGTGACATTAATTTGGATTTATGGCCTCATAGTGCATTTTGCGTAATAAATAGTAGTATGTATGGAACATTAAGTGGCCGATCCAGTTGATGAATGTTCTAACATGTTCAAAATGTGACTGAAAATGAGAGTTGGAATAAGATATTCCAAGATATAAAGGTGAGACTATATGTCAATAGTGAAGTGCACGGACTCCTTTGTCATATGTAGTGCAAAGCTTGAACACATAGACAAATGGGTGAGGTGTACCATGGTCATTCAGCCGTGCATGTCTCATCTGTAGCCAGCTTTGGCAGAGTAGTCATCTTCATTCCCTTTGTCCTTACTGCAGTAGGTAATCTATCAGCCTCGAGACGCGCTGGAGAGTCCGGCTGGCCTACTCGCTCTCCCATTTGAATTGAGAACCCAGTTTCTGCTTTAGCCGTGGTCCCAGTTAGACCAAGCTGCAATTGAGAGTGAGTGAGCTGTCCTTGATTCATATTACTGTCCCGGTATGATTGAGCTTCTTTGGTATCGCCGGAGAATGGAGAGAAAATTGAGCACTTGACTTTGCAGGGTTGAAATCCCAGTACTGCATGTATGCATTTTCTCAGGGTTTTTCATGGGACACGCTTGAAGTACGTTCTTTATGTTGTGCTCAATGAGACAGAAGCACAGGGGTGTTTAGGGTGGTATTTGGAAGTTACAAACCAGTTTGTTGTCTTCAATAGGTAAGAAATCAGCTGCAGCTGATTCAAACCAACTTTATTTTAAAGATAAGGCTGGCATGATTCCATATCTTTATCATTGTCACAAATCCCATGATATAACCAAAACAAAAGACATTTTTCCACTACTCACTGACTTCCCTACCATGTCTATGGTACTCTGCCGAAAGCCCATTCATTCCCACTGAGCATGTAAATCTTTATAAACAGGTCACAAATATCTACCTTGTGAGGCAGCTGGATTTGAAAGATCACAACATCATAAGATCACAACATTACAAGATCACGCGAGAATCCATCTTGTCAGGCTTCAATTTATGGGATTGTGTCCAAACCACTGGTGGTTCGGACCAATCAGTGTCCTATGAGGATTCTCGTGTGATCTTGAGAATCCAGCTGCCTCGCAAGGTAAGATAGTGATAGACAGTGATAGACAGATGGTTCATCCAATCACCTGCCAAGTATTTTTTTGAAAGTGCCTGCCCTTTTCCAAACAGTTTCCAAGGGTGACTTCTCAGATGGTTCTGTGTAACAAACCATCTGGCACGTCAGGTTACACAAATATAGTTTCATTGTTCAAAAAGGCTGAGCAATTTCCTATAATAGCCAAAGACTGTCCCCCCAAGAAAAACAAGGGTATCAGTCGTTTCAGCAAATGACCCAAAATGATATTTGTTTACACTACATTCAATTGTCAAAGCCCTCTAGGGCTTTGACACTTGAATGTACTGTAAGGGCCTTAGGAATTATCCATTGGGAGCTAAGAAGAAAGTACTGTGGCTTTGTTAACGAGGCGCTAAGTCCACAGAGGGAGGAGGACGGGGTGGAGGAATGGGTCAATAAAATGGCGAACTTTAACACGTGAGATTGCTGTTATTTCTCCTGTTTCCTAGGAAAAGTCAACATTGGTATCTTTTAACCATGGCCATGGTTGTTATTAAGTTAAGTAGTTAGTAGTTAAGTAGTTATTTTAACCCAAACAATTATCTTATCTAACCCTAACCAAGTTGGTTTTGGGCTTAAGCCTATCAAAACTGGACAGAAAATGCGTAAATGTGTTGTTCTGGAGGGCATGGACCAACAGTGTATTTTGCCCTTTAAGAGAAGAGAGATCTTGTCGAAGATATGGGCATTGTAATTTTGGTGAACGTAGTCACACAGGAGTAAATAGTGCATTTCTTGGGGACAATTTGCAATTCGAAAACTGCAAATTGATGCAAATATAGTGGTGAGTATTTACAGCAGCAGACCCATGTGAGATTGATTCAAAATGAATGACAGTGCTCATTTTCATTGTAACTAAGGAACATTTCACCCAGTGCTACAGTGTGACTCATTGATGTGTTTTCAAGTTTTTAGTTTTTGGACAACAAAGAAGGTCTGTGGCACAGAGAAATAAGCTGTATCACAGTCAAGACTTGTCAGTAGGATCAATTTATTATTTTTTGTCAAATAAGTTAACTTTAGTGTAGCAAGAGAACAATATCACTAATTCAAATGTATCCTTGTGTTATGTGGGGCGGAGCAGGTGAACCCAAGTGCAGACACAGGCAAGGAGACAGGGATATAGTAGGAACAAGGTATTTGTTTTTAAGCAGAGGAAATGAAACACAGACCTGGGAAAGCCAGGGCTGGTAGCTGGGAAACTGGGGCTGGGGCTTGGGCAGGTAACTGGGAACTGGGGCTGGGGCTTAGGCTGGAAGCTGGGACACTGGGGCTACGTCTTGGGCTGGAAGCTGGGAACCAGGAACTGGGGCCTGGGCTGGAAGCCTGGAAATTGGGGCTGGGGCTTGGGCAGGTAGCTGGGAAACTAGGACTAGGGCTTGGACTGGAAGCTGAGAAGAGCAGGGGTCCAGGGCAGGGAAGCAGGGCTTACAAGGGGTGACAGAACACACAGGACTGCGGAGGGGAGATGAGGAACAGAAGACAGGGACCAGAGACAGAGTAGATGGGACTGCAGGGAACGGGAGACAGGGATTGGAGCTAGAGTAGATAGGACTGGTGAGAACAAGAGAATAGGATGAGTACTGGGGAAACAGGCAACAAGAACTAATATGTTATAATGTTATAACAAATGAGATGAGGTGCAGCTAGTGTGGCTCTGCTCTGACTCCAGGACACCTGCAGACAATCACACACACAGGGAGAGAGAGGGAGAGAACCACTCGGGGAGTGGCAGCAGGTTAGGGACACACAGGATCCTGACACCCTGTTGTCAGTTGAGGTTAAAAAAGTTTGCTATTGCAGCACATCAGGTGACCTTATCCTGTGTAAGCCAAGAGAGTGTCTTTCTGTTGATGATTAAATCAATAGAGATTCGACACAGACTTGTGGGAACATGCCTGTCTTATTTCAGCCAGTTCCTCCCCTCATGGTTGACTGTGGGGGGATTCATCACCTGGCTGGTCCCTGTCACCTGATGGAAACGGGCCTTTAGCTGCGGTTTGATAGAGGGAGCCGATTATGATGCATGTCGATCGTTCCAGCAAATATTGACATGGAGACAGTGAGAGAACAACCCCACGGCTCACAGCACCTTTCCTCCCATGCTGGCTGCTTCACTCAACAACTCTCTACTTTCCACACACAAAAAACATGATGCACCTGCAGTTTACAGACATCTTCACGTATATACACATGGTTACACTGTGTGCTTTAGAAACCAATCATCACAATCAATTGTGGCTCATCAGCTTCTCAGAGTAAACCCATCTCCATTTTCTATTAGCACTCTGGTGTGTGTGTGGGAGGTTGATTGGTTATTCATGTTTATTTACTTAAGGGTGGAGGAAGAGGCCATTTCCCCTGCCATACTGTGCTAATACTACCTCTTAACCACCTCACCGCCTCTCCATCAGAATCATACTCCTTCTGCACCTGTCCATGGGAACCAAGATGAAACACAAACAATGTTTGCTGTGAGAGAACAAGCAAAGGAAGACTGTCAGGACTGTGAAGACAGTGCAGAGAGATTGGGGGAGGGAGAATAAGAAAAAAGGATGTGTGGAGGAAGGGGGGAGGTGCTAATGACAGGTGTGTCTGTAAATTCTTCATCCCACATAGACTGCTAGGGAAACTGCTTGGCAGGGCACTCAACCATGACTTTACAACTAATCCTGTTTGTAAGTTATTATTTATCTTCAGCAAAGTTTGTCAAACTCAGGCTTTGATTTCTCCCCGAGTTCCCTCTCGTGGCCCGCTCCCGCACATGCTCCCCACATAATTTATGACTGCCTCTGGTCCTGATGACAGATTATTAAAAGTAGAATTAGTTTTTTGCTGGGGATTTTTCCTGTGGGAATTGGGAAGGCAGGGCTCTCAGAGGAAGGTCTCTGACGAGGTCTCCATTACTAATAGAGGCGGATTTTTTTCCTTCCCTGTGTGATGGCGGAGTGAGAAGACTAATGATTTGAATTTACTGTGGCAGCCGTCACGTGGTCTGGAAGCCAGCATCGGAGGAGAGGAGAGGTTAAGTTCTTCCCTGTGGAGAGGTTTATTGGATTGTTTAGCACCAGAAGGATAATGTTTTTGTCATAGACTGCTGGTGCTTCTGCTGCTAGGCTAGAGGGAGGCCAGGAGCAAATCCTCTAGTTTGTGTGTGTGTGCGTGTGTGTGTGTGTGTGTGTGTGTGCGTGTGTGTGTGCGTGTGTGTGTGTGTGTGTGTGTTGTGTTGTGAGTGTGTGAAATAATATCAAAACTATGCAAAGATCAGAGAAGAGAAAGGGAGATATGTCATTCTTTATAGTTGTGGAACGCAGGAGGAGGTAACAAGGAGAGGTCTATAATTATTACAGAAAATGAATGCATTAGTTGCTATGTGTGGACAGAATTTTAGATATTCACTTTGACTGCACTCAGCAAACTGATACAAATACCACTTCTTTCTCTTTCTCTGAAGTCACTGCCAACTCTCTGAACCTCCTCTATCAGCAACTCTTCTGCACCAACTCCACACTTTTCCTCCTTCTCTGCTGACACACAAAGAGGATGTAGGCTTTCCCTTTTCCCCTGTTCACCTGATGGCCGTTTGGAGCCTGTTCCCCCAGCGTGTGTCTGCAGCCTGGGAAGCAGAGGGGAGTCTCAGCACAGCTGAGAGGCTCGGCTTAATCTTATGCATCATTAAGCACTCAGCGGCACGCCGCAGCTCCTCATATACATCATCCACGCTTAATAAACATAATGATGACATAAGATGTAATTCCAGATGAATTTTCATTTTATAGGGAAATGGAGAATTCCTGTAGAAAGGAGGGGAAAAAGAAAAGAGGAACGAAAGAGGGAGAGAAAAAGTAAATTATCTGGGAAGTACAGAATAAATGATGTTTTTTCTCCACAAGATGGATTGTGGGGTTCTGGGGGCAGTTGAAGTGGGAGAGGAGTGTTGGAGGGAGGGAGGGTGAGAAAGGTGAGGGGGCAGAGGGCTGCAGCGGTGGTGGCCTGAGAGTGGAGGGGTGGCATGGGGGACAAGGGGTTGGAGGGGGAGAGAGAGAGAGAAAAATGTTGGTCATTCCAAGTGTTTTAATCGCAAGGCTTGATGGACAGGCTGAGAGGACCTGAGGTTTGGCCATCCATCATAGGCAGGCTAGAATGGTGGAGTGAGGGGTAGAGTTTCAGAGGGGGCTTTCAGGCTGTGGGGGGAAATGGGATTCTGATGAAAGTGTGAGAGAAAGGTGGCTGTACACAGTAAAGGCCAATGAGGGCAAGAGGACCAAAGATTAGTGCAGCACTTCTGCAGCATGTTGGGAATGGCAGGCAAAAAGGAGATTTTAATAGCTACGCTGCCATGTGGCACTATCGCCACTCATGTTTTTATTTTCATTTGGCTTTGGATCCCTGTTTATGATTGAAAAAGGCTCACAAACTGAGAGCTAATGAGATGCATTCAAAATGTCATTCACATTTTCAAGAATTTATTGAACAAAACATTTCCTCCGATGAAAAGAGAGATGAGACACATGTTGTGTTTGTGGGCATGCTTGCGTATATGTGTAAATGTTTGCATATGATCATGGTACATGGCTCTGACTGTCTGACTGTCAACATCTCCCTCTCTCTATGTGTGTGTGGGTGTAGTTTTGACATATTTTTGTCATGTCACTGCAGTGGGGTAAGGTTGGGTGACTGCCACGTCAAAAAATAAGATATGGTCACCAGGGGCCCACCACACACACACACACACACACACACACACACACACACACTCACACACATACCCTCTGATGCACTTTTCCTGAACTCTGCCTTCACCCAGACATTTCCTCCTGCAGACACTAGAGCCCAGACACTCATCCAACAAACTAACCAGCCAGCCAGGCTGAAAAAAAAACAACACAGAAGGAAGCAGAAGATGAATAGTGAAATAAGGTTTGGAAATTATCATGTCTCTTACATTCCAATGGGAATATAGCATATGACCCCCTTTCTTTCCTATCAGTGATTTCTGGCACACATAAGATAAAACCTTTGAAAGCTGATCTACAAATCATTGTGTTATTATGACTATTGAGGGAGTAGAAACCAAAAGTTAAAAGAATCAGTCCAAAGATTTACTATTAAATATTTAATTTCGCTACCCCCTTCCCTTCCCTTTTTCCAACCATTTGGAAATGAGAAACTACTTAGCTCTTGCCAGTGAAGCCAGTTTTGTCGGGGAAAGCAGCATCCCATGCATGTTTCCAGCTGGACACCATCCCAGACTGCCATGCCTGGTTAATGTGGCCAGTCTGTGCTGCCAGAATTAGAATTCATGGTTTATATTAAACAAACAAACACACAAACAAGAAAACAATGACACAAATTGACCTTGCATGAACTGAATGTACTGTAACTCCAAATAGGTCAAAATGTAATATATGCAAACTGGTTATGGACTTTTAATATTATGCCCACTTATTTTGGAAGATGAATCTCATTTATCAAGTATGTGCTCCTCATGGTATGGTCGCTATACCAGAAATCTGATCCATGGGTTTAGCTTTGGAGTCTTGACTGATACGATACAGTTGGGTTTATTAATGGAGCCTCCCACCTCTCCTCTGGTGGCCTGCGCTGCACAAAGGCATTTCTGGATTCAAACCTCAGCATGTTCAGGGCCAGTGGAGCATGCCCAGCAGTATGCCAAGGTTAGATGGGTGCCAAGGGTGCCACTAAACGGAACCTCATCCTCTGCTCTATCCTCTCATGCCCAACACAAAATGCTGCAATGTAACACAATGCTGTTTAAAACACAATGCACAGAATGAAAGCAAAAAGCGCCCAAGCAAAAAAGGAAAATACCAAACAGTGTATCACTTCACCTCAGTGCGAAACAATAATAGTTAATATTACTTATGAGTGACATTTACCTTTCATTTAAGCAGTTTTGAAAGACAAATAATGAACACATCAGTGACCAGCTTTGGCAACAGCAGATGCCCATTTCATCTGTCACTTTTTCTGTCTTATGGTTCCTATACACTTCTCCCTCCCGTTGTCCGTGTGAGTATAACTCACAGATAATGTCTTCATCAGTGATGTACTCACAGTGCTCTGTTTGCGTTGACTTACAGGCCACACTCCCTCTCTCTCTCACTCTCTCTTGCTCTCTCTCTCTCTCTCTCTCCCGGCCCCGGTCCGCTCCTGGCACCAAACGCAGATTACATCTTGTTTCCCAAACTACTAAAAGTGTCAGAGGCTGTCTGGCTTTGCTTTTATATAGTGTTATTAATGGCAGTGAGCACCCACCGCCCCAGTCTTTGTGTATGTGTGCTTGTGTCTAATTAAAGGATTGCTGCTTACAGAAGCAGAGAATGGGTTTGCAAGATAGGAAATAATAATTGCAAATATTATCATTATTATTTTCACGGCTTATGGAGAAATGACATGAGGTTGGAAGACCATATTTGAACGGTGAATTGTGAACTTACTCAGTGATTGTAATGGGTTTGCTGATAAAACCATAAGGGCCAGCAGCCTTAGCTATTATACAACCTCTGACCAACACCTCATAATCTCCTTGTCTGAAGAAGAATAAGGCTGTGAATTTGCACACTTACACACTGCTTAACTATCAAGGCACAAAGATTGGATGAACAAATTATATCCTCCATCCAACAGGCTTTTACTAGAATCTATGTGACAGTTAACAAACTGCAAATATTATGGAAAATTCATAGTATACACATAAAACCATGTTAAAAAAATATTTTCACAAGAATTGTTCTTTTTAGGCAGAAAATGGCTATTTTACATGTCGTCCAAAGATGAAAACAAAGGATGGTTCTAAATATATGAACTAAATTAAAACAGCAGTACAGTATATAAAGCAGTCTGGGAGGCCTTTGGTTGCAACATTTCAGAATATCAAAAGCAACCTTTTAATAATCAGTTCAGGGCACCTAAGCCAAGACAAATATTAGGCAAAGTCAACAAATGTGAAATAATCTTTTCAGCTAACAAAGAAACTTTTGCTCAAGAAACTTAAATGGAAATTTGTCATTTTTGTTCAGCCTATCAAATGTGATTCACCATATTTGCACAATAAAATTTGGATTAAATCTCAGTTTATGAAACGATACTGGCATTTTTTAACCCTTGCAATTTGCAAAACACTTCATATGGGACAGTTTGCTGCACACAGATTAATCCAGGTCCCACTCACTATAGCTAAGCCTGTTTTATTGACAAGTTGCACTGATATACATTTTTATATTAGTGACCAAGGTCTGGGACCTTAGGCCCATTGTATAGCTGAGCCTTTTCTCAGACAGCTATGGCTTGGCTGGCTCTCAGCTCCCCCTGTCTTAACCTGAAGAATTATGTGCTCAGATAATTAGCTCTTATAGGTACACTCTCCATTTCTCCACTCCACTGGGCACATCATCTTCCTCGCCTCTTTATTGTTTGGTTTGCTTTGTCAGATCGATGTCTTGCTACTGCGTAACCAGCACTCATATCTCAGGCTGCATAAATCACAACAAGGTTTCTGTCGCTCGGGAGAGTGGTGTGGCTTTGCTGCACACATGCACACTCACAAACACACACACACACACACACACACACACACACACACACACACACACACACACACACACATAAACAAGCGGGTGGACCACTTTATGCTCTACATCCAACAAACTCTCTTCACCTCTCTCCTTGTTACTCCTGCTCCTCTCCTCTCCTCTCTTCTCATCTCCTCTCCTCTCCTCTCCTTTCCTCTCCTCTCCTCTCCTCTCATCTCCTCTCCTCTCCTCTCCTCTCCTTCTCTCCTTCTTTTCTCCCTGCATCTCCACTACTGCTGAGTGACCACTGAAGAGGAACCTATCAGATTATCCTCTACCCGGTAGCGATGGGTAGGGTGGGTGCAGCAGAATGGAGGGAGGGTAGGGGTCTGTATCATGGCTTATGATTGCAGCGCCACCCTTGTAATGAATTCGAAAAATGCAAATGGCTCTCCCCATGTAAAAGTTGACATTGTCTCCTGTGATAAATTTTCTGCTGAGGTAAGAGACAATTTAGATGCGAATTACAAGCAGGCTCTTTGTCACTCCTCAGTTCCATTTACATCCTTAATTAGCTGATTCCCCCCGCTTCCATTTGATGGTGAGAGAGAGGATGAAAGACAGACAGATAGACAAAGAGACAGACGGGAACAATGACATACCCAGAGAAAACAGACATCTAGTTCTGAGCTCTTCTGCAGACGAAAACAAGCATCTAAATATATAAACACACGCATGTCTATCCAACTTCACACAAAGGTACATAAGCCTTGATTATGGTGCAGGAAATGAGCCAGAAACACCATCCCATGTGTTAGGACCTCAGGGTTGATCAGCATCCCTGGGTCTGTGTCTCTGTTAATGTCATCCTTAACAGCAAACTAAACACCGCAGGTTTGTAGACATTAGCCATGCTTGCTAAAATACTCATTTACCAAGCCTTCTCATCACACGACGCTCCTCTCCTTTGAATGACAGGCCTAAACATGCCATTCTATTAGGAGGCTTACTCAATAGAGCAATGTTCAGTCATTCGTGTCCCTCCCAAGTGCACGGCTTGTCTGTGAGACCCCACAAAGAATATGCTCAACGCGAGGTCATATATTATAGTTTACATTATGTGCTTGGTCTCCATGACAGTGGAGAGTCACTCAATAGCATCACATCAAAGCCCGGATTGGCACACATGCTATGGTTTCTAACGATGTAAACTGAAGCGTGGCGTGAATATTCATGTTTGGTCTAAAGGACGATGATGTTCTGATTTCATGGCGCAGAGTAGGCCTTGCTGTCTGATTTTGTTCTGCTATTTTTAATGTATACATTCGAACAGTGGGGACTAATAGAGCATGTGGCAGCTTTACAATGCAAGGGATCTGTGGGTGGCCAATTCATTCTGCCAGCTGACTGTCCCTAAATATGGCCTGCCAAACGCAGTGTGGGTTGTGTGAATAAACTGACAGTGCAACTTATATTTAGTTCCGTCAGATTTATTGTGAAAGGTTTCAGAGCATTCCTACTTACTTCTACGCCCTAATTTATAGATTAGTTCATTAGTAAATATAAACTACAATGATACTGCAGCTATTGTGCATGTATTTTCATTTTTCAAAAGAGAATAAAAAGCATTTTTGGACATTTATTTAGAAACAGCATCTAAGCCTCCAGCCTCTGGGTTGGTGTTTCCCAGTTGGCTAACACTTCATGGTGCGCTACTGACTGGAGCATGTCATAGCCCTGTCTAGCCTAAGAAGTTTGATAAAAGATCTTTTTCCCCATTCCCCATTTATGTACTGTTGTACTGCATTTTAGGTGTCTGTTTTCTTTCAGCAATTAGGCAGACCTGTTGGAAGTGGGAGCCAGGAAGCTAAGCTAACTTGTTTCCCCCTGCAAAGTAGAAGCAAGTTAGCCGGCTAATGTTAGCAATGATTCTCACAAGACATTACTTTTCGTTCATGATATTTTAACACTTGCTGAGGCATCAGCAGCTCCTGCACACTCATCGCTGTGTTTGTCCCATATTATAGAAAGGAGCTTTGGTTTGATTGGTTTGATATTTTACCAGCTCAATAAGTTCTAAAAACTGCCCAAATTGATTAATTAAAAAAAAAAAGAAAGATATTTCAATATTGCATAATAAAAGTTTCTCTTATAAGAGAAATACATATTAAAAAATGTCTTACCTTCACACCAAACAGGTCACAACCATTCCAACTCCAAACTCAGTGTAGAACTTTGTACAGTCACTTAGGGCAGGTGAATTGGCAACACTTGAACATTCACCAGGTGAACTTGCTGATACATGGAGGAGTCAAAGCTGGGTGGAACGTGGCAGATGTCTATCCACTCCGTCTTCGACCTGTGCACACATCCATGGGAGCAGAAAGGAGCTGTAATCCCGTGAGATTTCTTGTATCATGTTTGAGTAGCATCACTTGGGAGTACTTTGTAATATAATTAAAAACCCGCCCAACTCATGGAAAAACCAGCACAAATTCTGTCCACCCAAACCCAGTTTTCCCCATATAGTGCAACCCAAAACTGCCCGATTGTGTGGAAAACTGCCTAATCTGGCAACACTGAATGGAGGGTGGTCTAGCTAGTGTTAGCTATCTATTTTTCATGGGTTCAGTTGTAGTGATGTGGTGATTAAAAAAACAAAGAAGAAGAACTGGTACTGGTAGGTATTACCAGTACCGACAGAGTCAGTCAGAACTAAAATTCATGCCCTTGGACAACACTAATGAAGGGGGCACTATGATGGCAGAAAAACAGATCAAATTTAAATTTCTTTTAGGTAATTACACTGTTGACTAAATAAGTGCTAAACAAAAAAAAGGATATACTGTATACACCGATTCTTCACAAAAGCCAGTTTAAGCCAGTTTTTGGATTGAAAATTGGTATCTCCATTGCACACATTTGTTATTATTTATTGTTTGTCTGCACCACCAAGGCTTCCTTCAAATCCAAGTACCATAACTGGGGAAGAAACTCCCACTGGTGGAGGGTCTTTCAGGTCCCAACTCTTGCCAAATTTTTAGTCAGAGTTCATTAATTTTGTCTGGAATGGTTGCCTCACTCTGTAAACGGGCAAATGAAAAGCAACTTGTTTGCTATTTACTGTACACACAATTGATCAGCAGAACAATGACACAATTGACCGCCCACTTGACCTGGCCTGATAGCTGTAGCGAATCAGATGAGTCTAATTTTTTTTAGACTCATATGTAAGTGGTTTATGAATGTGGCCTTCTCTCTAATAGGGCTGTGGAAGGAGATGTTTGTGTGGAAAAGACTTTGTTTATGCTGGTGGCTCATTGTGTGCTGCTCTCTAATTGATTCGGATGACCAGCACGTCAAAATAATTAATTTGATTCATTCTCTCTGATTTATTTATTTGACTCAATGCATATTTCTGCTATGAGCTCATGACTGACAGCATTTCCCTTCTTCCTTTTTGTGTTTGTGTCTTCTTTTGTTTGTGTTAGGGCTTGAACGTTTTCTTTTCTTGGGGACCTTAAATGTAGAGAAAACCACATACATGACTTTCACACTGGGAAAACACTGTCATTACCAACATCAATCATATGCAGTATTTTCAGACATGTTGCTTTAATGTACCATTTTAAATGCAAAGTCTGGGGGACATGCCGCTGCTGGCCTCTCGTGGTGTAGATATACGTTTTTCAACCACTGTAAAATGTATATGAACAGAGAGAAGCATGGAAGTCATGAGAGAAAGGATGCATTGTCTGTCTTTCACTGTCATTAGGCGGCGTCTGGAGGATGATGTGGAAGCAGTATGGGGTCTGGAGGAAGTATTTATGACCCTGTAGGAAACTCGTTGGACTGCGGTGATCGCAGGGAGATAATGGGAGGGAATGGGATGCAGCGAGGTGTTCTGACGGCACCAACCAGACAAGAGAACAGCCAGGATAAATCAATGTTGGTCATTTTCTCTCCCCCACTACTGTTCCCCCTCCACACCATACCCACCCCAAGTCATTTACACATTCCATCATTAAGGCCCTTTCAAGAATTTTGAATAAAACAGCAGAGTCACATGGAAAATGAAAAGCAAATTTTATGTAAAATTGACTAGAGCAAAATGTTTTTACTCCAACAGTTTGATGTAAAATGGCAGCGTAGTAATGCTAATTTGATTTAATTTTGACACAGCCGCTTGAATGACTTTTCTAGTGACATTGGGAGGCATACAAACAAGACTTCACCTCATTAAACAGGAACAAACTGAGGGGAAATTACACTTAGTTATGGAAATGGATTTTAAGCATGCAAAGCATTACTTGTGCTGACTTTAAGCTGAAATATGAAAAACATCAACGTTGGTGTTAGCTTGGCTGTGACGCCAGCGTCATTAAAGGGAGTGATAGGATCAAGGTACAATCTAACCTCTGATGATCAAAAGAGACAACTCATTATAGAAGTATATTGACCTTAAAGACAGCTTAATTTAATAAAGTACTACCTCTGAAGGTAGGAGTGCATTTATGGTTGCCAAAGTACAATGCACACACCATATTACAAGCAAAGCTAAAACAGATAGATGAATTACTGCGGTGAATTAAGAATTTTGTTTTTTTTTAGAATGCTATCATTTTTATCAGAGGAGCTGAGATATTCTACTAGCCTATCTAAATACAATCTCAGTAACATGAGTCATGGCCAGTAGAGTGAAAAGAAATCAAAGTGGCATTAATTTTATTACAAGAGACAACCGTAGACGTTGATGTCTGTTATTCTGTTGGTTTGTCCAAATGGGGTGAACAAAATCACACAGGGAGGCTGACATGCATTACTGTACAAACAGGATCTGTTAGAAACCAGGGACTGCAGATGGAAATTAGCTATTTGCTAAATCTGGTACAATACATCTCTTCTTGCGTGAGATGCCTTTTTGTATGTAGCCCCTGACAACATGTAATAAACTAAAAGAAACTAAACCAAACCAAAATGGTAAGTGAACAATGGTATACAATTTAGGTTTTACAAATAGCCTAAAGCAACACACAAAAACAGCCAATTTATTCTCTTACAAATGAGAGGAGACCTCATAATTAAATGCACCCTTTCTCAGTTCAATACACCAAGGTGTGCTGCTGCTACAGTCTTACCTGGTCTGGTATGACTGGTAGCTTTTGGTTAATAATGTTTGCTAATATTAGCTAATGTTATTAAACTTAAGATACATGTTGCTGTGTTACATTGCTGTGTCAATTATCTGATATCATTACTCTCCTCCACATATACTACTGTTACACTATATTATAGGATTTAACATTATCTCATAATTGCCACTTATGTCCACAATGGCCGCTGTTCAGTTACATAATAAGAAAGTTACATAGGCTCACTTTAAAGGCACATGTGGTACAAATTTAAACAAAAGGGTCACACCCACCACCAAAAGGATGACAAAGCGCTGGAACCTGCACTTCCTTGCTGATTGACAGGTCTTTAGACTAACAACAGACAACAAATAAATAAATGTTGTTCATATTTTCTAATGCTGTCAAAGGTTTGTTTACATCATATTGTTTTAAAGCTTCTTCAATTATGATTGCTCGAGACACACAGAAACATAAGATATTTATTTATAAGTCAAACTCTTCAGTTATGTATGTAATAATGTACCTCAAATGTATCATGGTGAAAAATGAGACTGTTCCTTTAAAATACCTCTATCACCTCTAAAAGGAGTATTTTTTTCTCCTTTCGTCCTCCAGTTTGCTTTTGTTTTTCAAGGTACTTAAAGGTGACATTGAACAGGACGGGTGTTTATCTGTTGTCTACAAACTAATCTGTTTGCATTACCGCTTGTATTCCAATGGTCCCATTATGTATTAGAAAAGCAATTAACAGTTCATTAAACTTCGAAGGTGTTAATACAAGTCATAAGACTAAGCCATCTGTCGGATTCTCTCCCAAGCCCGACTTTGATACCATCCACTAAACAACGTTTCTAACCAATTAAGGTTAGACTTGGTAATTTAAATTTGAAAATAGGACATCTTCTGCTGGTTGTCTAATAATAGGGATACATATGGTGAGGGTTTGGAGTGTGATAATGAGAGACATAGCCTCCTTAATTTGTCTTATAAATATTAGGGAGGGAGGCAGATTGAGGCCTCAGGACTCAACATATGTCTGCCTTTAACCTCCATGTTTCAAACCAGACAGGGAGGATAGAAAATACAGTATCAAGAGCAGTACAAATATGTGCTATAGCATATCCATGCAGCCTAACATCATATTAAAAAGCCAGACACTGTATGAACAATGATGGACCCCTCTACTCATTTGCTATTTGTTGACTAGATAAATGTTGTGTTTTGTCTCATCTGTGAACATGACAAATGAACAGGGTGAACATGATTCAATTCATCATGTTTCTTGAGGATTTAGTGAGATTTGCTCTCATTAGTGGCTCATCTGTCAGGGAGACACTCTGATCCTGGAGAGAAAAAAAAACTGCCTCTCCTCACTTAATTGGGAGCCACACACGCAGTGAAAGAGACACAGCAGCTATGTCAACCTTTTACATTCCAAATTTATCTTCCAAAATCAATCCGTCAACATCCTAATTGGTGCTCACTTTATGATTGCTGTGCTGGCTCCCTCTCAGAGGATCTAAAGCTAAATGGAGTCATAAGCTCAACAGATAAAATGTTGAAATATGTGATGCTTTGCAATCATCCGTTGATATAAATCTTAAACTGAAAGATAGGGATTAGATGAATGTGTCTCTGGATGTTTAAGGAGGAGGAGACAGCTTTAAGGCCTTTCAGAGTATCAAAGTTTGGCATTGAGCTTCTACAGTACAGGAAATTTTAATTATTATCATATTATACCCGTACAGTAGTTTGCCAACTGCAAAATGTGCTCAAGAAATAAGGCAGGATCTGTATCACATCAAGTAAAACAGGTAGCATTCAACAAAGCCTGAATGAGTATTGACATATTATTCAAGGTGCTGGCAACAGAATGGCTCTCATTAGTCTTCTGAGAGTCAGTAATGGCAGATCACCTCTTAGGGCCACTGAATTGACAGGCTGTGCTCCCCCTCAGCAGATATCTGAGAGCTTTTTATTGGCTTCCCCTCCAAACACCCTCCTACTAATGCTGCCCGATGGCCTGGTTAACCTTGGTGATGCCTTCTGAAGCTGGAAAGGTATCACAGAAAGTTCACTCAATCATTAGCAATGCAGAAGAGTTCAATTCTGCATGCTCTGAAGTTTTATTGATATTTTTATGTGGCTTAATGTGGAGCTGGGAGAACTAGGAGGTTTTTGTGGAAGCCTGATATTCTTCACTTTAGAATAAAATTTCCATTTGTATCATTGTGGACAGAAAAACTATTGAATCTACCATTTTGTAAAGAATATGCTGCTGAGAGAAAAGTTTCTTTCTCCTACTTAATGAACAGGTGTCTACATAACACAGCCCACCCCACAGATGGCAGCGTAATTAGCAGTCATTATGGTGGTCTTCAAGAAGGCCGGGATCTGTGCGGCCGCACAGAGCGCCTAACCTCTTCACCCCCTGACAGGGCCCACGGGGGGCCACTGACACGTGTTGTTCTCCTGGAGAAGCCAAAGGTGGAGTTCCCCTTTCACAAAGTGTCATCCTGATGTGCTGGAAACCCAGAGACATGTGTTAAAGGATCAGAATGTCAAGGGCCTCTCCGTGGTCACAGGACCATAGGAACAATAAGCAGAAAAGTCCAGTGGCTTGAACAGAAGGCATCTGTATTGTTTGGACGGTTACTTGATCAAGAGGTTTTACAAAACAAAATACTTCAGTGATAAGGGTTTACTGTGTATTTGTGTGTTTTCCTCAAATTATTATGTGTCAGTGCATTAAGAAAATAAATGTTTGTATTTGTTTGTACAAGTAAAACTAATGTCATTTTCCTGCTTAAAAATTATTCCAATTTACCTAAGGTAGACAATTGCTGTGTATCTTGAGCAGCAGACATATGCTAGTGTGACCTCAGACTGATCTGACCTTTAAAACAACACAGCTTCCTCCTGCCGTACTGAAGGTGGCTACGGATGTGGTTTGTGGGGTCATTCCCTGTTCATGTCACTGTTCATGCTCGACTAACCCACTGTTGTTGGGCCACTGGTGGGGGTGAGCAGAGGCTGCTGTCGTGGTAGGTGTGTGTGTGTGTGTGTTTGTGTGTGTGTGTGGAGGGGGGGGGATGCCAATAGGCTTGTAATTTCCCCTCACTTAGAAATGAATTCCATCTAATCTCATTCCACCATGTCAAATAGCAACGCGACACGCTGTTTTATACTGTAACATTTGGTTATACTGAAGCAGCTGACTGCCTCTCGCTCCAGCCCGACACCCTCTGGATATTAAAACTCTGTATAATATTTCACTGAGATCGGATGTGGCTTAAACACAGTGCATTAGCGTGCCCCTGATAAATACTTCCACCAAGTTTGCAGTCTTGCATTTCTTATCCAATAAACTCAGCTGGCGGACTCTATGGTTCTTTCACAGGCATCCATGATTTACTATGATCTCCCCGCATTAAGAATCAAGGTTGAACTTACAGAAGGAGAAAATGACCCCTGGCTGTTTTTGACCATAACAATCTCCTTTTCCATTGGCAAGGTCAGACAATCAATCCATTCAACTGATTAATGGATGGATCACATACAGAACATATGCTAAACAGTGGTTAGTGGTATGATCGCATGTAGATGATGCAACATCACCTTTAGAAGATAGAGTCATTTTAATAGCTTTGATATTATTATTTTTATGGGTACTATTATCACATTTAAAAAGACGTAAAAAGAAAATCAAAAATAAACTTAATTTGGTATACAAAATAAGTTCTATAATTTTGGTTACTCTTAACTTTTAACTTATCAGTGCATTACAATAACTTTCAGAACATGGGTAAAAGAATGGGGACAACTTCCTCCAACAAGTCCTCAAATTAAACAACAAAATATGTTGCTGACCCGTGCCCTCCAGGTTTATACGAAAAATCAACGCCAACATCACTGTTTGAAAATAAAATTGTTTTCTGATCTTACACAACTATGGTTCACATTTAGGTTAAGGCACAAAATGAACTTGGTTAGGGTTAAAGAAAAATCATGGTTTGGGGTAAAATAAATACTTTGTTAGGGGGCCTGTGTCGCAATAGTTACAATAACACTTGGTTACTGTTAGGGAATTACCACATTCATGGTTAAAATGAAATAAAAAAATGTTGACTGTCAGTAGGAAACAGGAAAACAAACAGTGGTCTTCTGTGTTAAGTCAGATATTTTGCCCCAACCACCCCAATTCCCTCCTTTCTGCAAACGTTGGTATTCTATAATAACATCATATTACTTCCTTTTTTCTCCTGACTGAATTACAATTACTACAGCCAAGAGAGGGCTCTGCCACTTGAATATAAAGATGTGGTTTTTGAGTGTTTCATGTTGTTTTTCTTGGGAGGACAGTCTCAGTGTAACTTGGTCCACTTAAATAACCTCCCCAAAATTGGACAGCAAAACATAATACATCACTGTGCACGTGTGCACAGTGCTTATTCTATTTTCCCATCTAGACATTTTAAACTATAAGATATATATTATTTCAATTATGTCAATCAATCACCCAAATAAACATCAGTAAAATAAGATAACCTACGAAATAAAGCTTCTTAAATAGACATTAATGTATTTTTTGTGAGTGCAGCAGATATTGGATGGAGTTAAGATGCTGTGGTTGTTTGCAGTAATAATTTATTCCTTTAAAGTCATAATCAGGCAGCATCAGAGGAATGTAAGAAGTTCAGCTCCATTGCTACCTTCCCATCAGTGAGTCATTATTACAATATTGCTGCTCTTAAGTAGCTCACTGACTGGCTGACCAGCTTTGAAATACGCACTAAACCACTTGCAGCCCCGCACAAAATGGCCGACTGGATCATTGCTTTCAGTGATAAAATGAAGAAACTCACAACAAGGAGAACACTGACGCCTGCTAGAACAAAGCTGTTTGTCAACTCAAACCTGAGGCCGTATTGAAGGAAAACTTTTTAATGTTGTTCAGTCAGTAGTATTTTTTGGTATAGACCTTGTGTAAACCAGCATTTTGAACTGCAAGTTATAAGAGCAAGCAAAGAGGCAACAAGAGGGTATACTGTATATTTATTTATTTGTGTACAAAAATACCAAAACTAAAAATAGGCATCATAATTTTGGACCATGAAAAAAGTGTGAGTTCACATCCTGTGTGAAAGTGAACCCATTTTCACTCTGCAGACAAAGCCATTAGGATATTGTTGTTCAATTGAAATGTATCTGTTAACAATTCTTTAATGTATCAGCTTATTTATATTTGATGACAGATCCTTAAGGACACTGCTTTTCTTCCTTTTCATCTTTCGATAGGATTTAGGAAGCATGTAAGTGAGGTTTTCTTTGTTATTTACACCAGGGCCTGGGCCCCTAAGTTTATCCTGCCTCATATGGAGCCAGCTTAAGAGGCAGTGAGCCCTGGGAACAATGCCTCTTAGTCGAAACAAAATGACTCCTGTGTTTCATCTGTTGTTATGGTAAAAAGTGGTGGCTCTAAATGACCACTTCTATGCATATGTGGATTGGTGTTTGCCTTTGCTCTGGCAGGGTGCCAGTGGCTGATCCTTCTGTTCCCCATATGGCAGCATTGTGGTGAAAATGCTGGACAATCGCCCCCTCCCTGGGAGAAGCCCCCAGGTCTCGCTGCTGGAAGAGAAACTGTTGGTTTCACTTTTTATCAAAACCCCCGTTGGCTACCAGACAGCCCGCAGGCACACACATACGCGCAGGCAGCCTCACACTTACGTACATTCACTGATAAAAATACAGGTTATTTAACAAGCTGTATGATAGCCACATATTATTTGCATTAAGGTTGTGAAGGAGGCAGAGAGATAGTGTAAAAGGGAAAGCTAGATGTTTGAAATCCATACTAAAAGGATTAAAAGTCATTTAATATACATGAGAATGCTGTTTGAAAAAAAATCCTATTTCTCTCTTGCATCTTTATATAATTCTATCGTTGTGTATTAATCCACTAAGGGAGAGATTTTGGTTAAATTCAATCAGTTCATAAGCCTACCGATCTGATCTGAGGCTTTCCTTTCCTCTGATGCACATCTAAATAAACATCTAATGATAACAGCACCTCTGTCTTCATAAATCACTTCATTTCATTTACTCAATAGTTGATAAAAAGAAAGAAAAAATGAAAACAAAAAATAGAAACTGTACGACTACAAGGAAGCACGGCCCCTGGTGGAAATACCCACAGGCTTTAATAGCTCACTTGACTAATTTGGAATGAATTTTTAAAAGTTCATTACTATATGTAAATGCATGGCCACGATGAAATCTGCCGGATCTGCAAATATGCTGATGATGCAGCGACAGACAATGTAGTCCATGTTGTTTTATTTTAATGAACAATGCTTTCCCCGCAGACGGATAATGTGATTACCCGTTGCTTCTCCTCATCAGTTGGGCTGTCTCAGTTTGCTGAAGTTATCGTGTCCTCCCTGTCACTCCACTGTGTTTGCATGGCTGTCACATCGGCCACCCTTAATGGAGAAATTAATTACCACTGGTGTCATCTCTCATGACACAGGAGTCAATTTGATCATGTTAACCAAATGAAAGGACCACTTGATATACCCGTCCTTTGTAATCATGCTTTGATGGAGAGGATTAAAATGCATTTAGGCTATTTAACAGTATTCATTAGATACAATTGCCATTGTGTGATATGAACTATTAATTGATTGAGGAGGTCACATTCTCACTCTTTAACCTTGATAAAAGTACTGAAATTAAGATGTCACACGCATGAAATATAATGTAAAGGTATCAAGGACTCTAAAATATATCAAATTATATATATTTTTCTACATTTTGGCATTTGTGAGATCACATAACAAACAAATAAATGTGAGAAATTCTTTAAAAAATATATAATTTAAAACCTCATTTGATGTCTTTTGTCCTATTGGGAATATTACACATTAACTTAAAAAACTTAAAAAACATAAACTTAGTGACATGTTTTGTAGATTTGCAGTTCTGATGTATCTTGTTAACCTAGTGGTGACTTGCCTCTTTATAGTAAATGGGAATCCCCAGCCTGCCTCTTGAACCCCCACACAAACACACACACACACCAGAGCTGTCAAAGGACTTCTTTGTTTGCTTCATCATTCATTTCTTTTTCTACCAAAGTTCACTCCTAAGCCTACCCTGGACTCCCCTTACGAGAGCCATCTGAATGTCGCTTTGTCGCTCCTCGCAGGTTCTTCATAGAGCTCAGCCGAAGCTTAACTAATCACTCATAAATGTTGCTGAGTGGACGGCCACCACACATGGCAAAACAAATCACTTGCCATGAACACCCTAATTGGCCCCAAGGTCAGAGGCGAGTCAGAGTTTCAAGAGAAAAATACAACACCATTAATGGAGAAAAAAATGTATCTGTTTCTTCTATTTTCTTGCTTCAAAACAAACCCACACGCCCATGCAAACACATGTGTATGTATACATAAACTAGCATGCATTGTGTGCATGCTCCTGAGTCTTCAAAAATGACCCTCTCCACCACTGCGCAGGTTTGTGAATTGTTAAAGAGTAACAAAGCTGTTTTGTGCCCGCCAGATAAAAGACCTGTGTACCAGCGAGGTCGGCCACTCCATAAATATGTTGGCTCTTCTTATTACAAGCTGTGTCCATGACAAAGGACAAACAGCTGGGGAAAGAAATGCTACATGGCAGGAATGGACAAGGGCCATTTTCAGCCTGGCTGGTCAAACACCAGCCCCTGAGCTGTCCCCGCGAAGGCTGTTTACTTGACCCACAGGAGAGAGAGAGACAGAGAGAGAGAGAGACAGAGACAGAGAGAGAGAAAGAGAGAGAAAGTTGACACAGTAAGCCTCTAGCTCTCCTCCCTCCATCTCATACACACACACATACTCTCTCTCTCTCTCTCTCACTCTCTCTCTCTCTCTCTCTCTCCCTCTCTCTCTCTCTGATGACAAAGATTAAGCCTTGGAACAATATCCCCAATGCTGAGGAAGGGTCATCAATTACCCTGTGATACTCTTCATTACCTTCCACCTGTTTCATCCGCCACTTCCCCTCAGTGCGCTGCCTGGCTGTGTGATGTTGGTCGTATCATGAAGGAAAGTTTAAAACAATGTGCAGAGGTTTATTTACATACATGTCATGTCCGCTGTATTTATTCTGGGAATTTGGGGGGTTTAATGACCTGGAGATACATGCACAGATCACACATTGGGTTTTGAAGGCTGATTCTGATATTCTTTAGTTTAAATACTGTATCTCTATATTTGACTTTTTTTTAGACACAAAATGCTAAATGAAATATTGTATTTCTTCCCTATAATCAGTCAGTGATTTGTTAATTTTTAAGTGGGGGGATAGCCCAATAGGTCTAGCCTAATTCTTGATATTACAGTTGCGATTGTAATTTTGATTTAATGGAACCGCTATTAGGCTAAATACATAGGCCTATTCTTTTACCGGATATGGACATTAAGAATTTTAATAATGCTTATTTTTTAAAACACACCATAGTTTTGACAGTATAAACTTCACCTTGAATTATGTAACTTGCAGCTGAGCACGGTGTGGTCAGTGCAGGTTAATTTTGTCACATTACCTGCTCTTCTCCAAGGTTACACCAAACATCTTTTGTAAAAATATATCTGTAGTCATGTCTAAAATATTTTGTTGTAGAGGTGGCTTGGTCTGGGGGTGTAGTTTCAACAGCACAGACGCTACTGAATAATCACGGAAACATTATAGGAATATTATAAAAAATACTACATGCAGCAGTGTGTCTCTATGATATTTTCGCTCTTCCGCACCTACATGTTGCTCTTTGTCACTTTGATCATAAAGGTGATACTACTTTATAGAGTGTATAGGCTATGATATAATATAGAATTGAGTATTTATAGTATATAGTTTAGAGAATATTACAGATCCAAGACGAAACTGACAGAAGGGCAGGAATGCGATAAAAAGGCACAGTTACAAATCCGTCTACTACTTCAGTACCACAGACAGTGCCATGGATTTATCAATACACAGCACAGTTAGGCTACTGATATTTCAGAGCCATGGTCAGGGCCACAGATGCTATCTCAGTCAGAAAAAGGGTCAATGTGTCAGGCAGACTAGACTAACATATTCAACTAAACAACCCCTCTGCCCCTGTACTGTCTCTGCTACTAGGGGATGGAGAGGGGGGGTGGCAGGTTAACAAGGGGGATGTATTTTGGTCATTTTGCTGGATGGCATCCCCCTCAAATTGCCCACTGCCTATAATGTTGGCAATGACTTTGAAACAATATTTAGGGTGTTCAAATTTACAGAACATATAATTGAGCTGTTATATATATGTTAATAAAATGAAGAAAAAGCAGTTTTTGATGGCTATTGTGTAGTTTCTTAAGGAAGGGGGTGGCACTGTGGAGGATTTGGACTAATGACTTCAGTATTTCTAAATCCTGTCTACAGCCCTGAAGCTTTATGTATTATTGCATAAGCAAAATCTTTAATTGCATGAATAAAATTCCCACATATTTCTTGTTTGTTTTTGTTTGAAATATGACAGTAATCATATTTCTTATGATAGAGTAATAGAGGGATGCAAATCAGAAAACACTGAAGACTGGAAAGCATTATTATTTTTGATTGTCATTTTACACCACAAATCACATCATATTCTTTTTTTCCTAAATGTATGTTATCTTCTGCTGTGAGTGCTTGCTTTAAGTTTTTTCTCTGAATTAGATTATTTCTAATGTGTGGATCAGTCATACTGGAGGAACCTGTTTATTTTTGATAAAGGGGATTGGTTTCCGAAAGAGGACAAATTAATTGGCAGGGTGTGAGGTGCATTCTGAAAATGGCAAATGCAAAGCAGTTTTTATTCAACATGACTTGTGAAAAGACAGCTACCACTGGGGAGAATGAATAAAAATACTGCAACCACAAAGTCTTGCAAATTCATAAGAGTATTCTTCTTTAACAGCTTGGCATCGGAGCTAACTCTGTTTTACAACTATGTTAATTAATGCTGAAGCAAATGTCATGTTTGGCCAGTTCATTAAATCACTGCAATTCATCTCCCATACTTTGATTGCTGAAATCTGGAGGATCAGCTTGAGCGAAACTTATATTTTCCCTCTTTTCTATCCTTTTAAAATCAGTACTTATCCTTATGGAGTTTTAATTAAACCTTACTACCAACAGACGTCCTCAACATAAAAACCATCTACCAGTACCAAAGAGATGCATCTTTGGTTTTAATGGTGTAGTATTAAATGGCTACTAATTAAAGATAGTTGCATGAACATGAAAGCGTCTTTGTTTTGGTAAAACACTGTTGCTAAATATTTTTTGTTCAGGCACCTTGACTGCTTCCTGCATAAGGGAGGACCCCTGCTGGATACATTTTTTTTTTTTTTTTTTGCCAGATTATATATTCATGTAAACGAGATTCGTTATCTGGGCAAACCCTCTGTGCTTGCTCCGTGTCAGACTGGGTGTGATGGTGGGGAATTTGTTTGTTCAGTCGATTTTGGCTGCAGCGCTTCTCATTTTGTTTGAGATGATGTTCATCAGAGCTGTGCTCTTTGGGGAATTGCTGCTGCTGCTCGTCCTCTGAGATAATTAATATTTAAAATATGTTTACAAACTTTAAAATTCTTACAAAAATTTTAATGTTCAGTTAGTGCTTAGGAATCACTATGGTGATGATCAGATTAACTTGTGAGTTTATTTGGCAGATAAAAGTCTGTTTTAGATACATAGTAGGTAATAGTAAGTGAGAATTATATACAATATCATTTATTAATAGATTATTCTGATTATAAAAATGCACAACACGTTTGCTGGATTGTAAATCTCCTCTGCTGTATCGTTGCTTGAGCAAGATAGTCAACCTTTTTATTTATATTTTTGTTTAATATTTTATTTCAACGCATGCACGTGTTAAATACTGAATTACTTAACATGAACTCTAATGGTGGCTCATACTTTCCTTCTCTCCATCTGACTACTATCTGTTTCAAAAGGGCTCATGCAAAATGAATTAAGGAGTATGTATGAAGGAAACCTAATTCCTAAGGGAGGAGGATTTGTCTAGGTGTATTTAAGAAGCAATGCTTGTAATTTATGAGCCTCTATTTTTTTGTAATTAAATACCACCTGAATATTTAACACCATTGTGTAGCTCTGCAGCAAAATGGCTGCAATGCCGTTTGGACTATCAAGTAACTATTGTCTCACAAAATGAGATATTAACTGAATTGAAAACCATCCCCTGTCGCATTTGATAATTTATTTGCATAATTAGGTCTTAATTTTAATTCACTATGCAAATATATGCCCCTTTTAAATTGCATTTAAATGTGAACTGGATCCACTGTCAGGCCTAATGTGAATGTATTTAATTTTACTATCTGGAAAGCATGAGAAATTGTTCAGGGCTAAATAGGGGGGGAAAGGGAACAATACTGATGATTTTACAATATTTGAAATAAAATACACCAACGTTTCAGAACATTCTAGCCACAAATGTTTTCTCCTACAATAATCTTGTTTTCACAGTGTCTCACAAGAACTTTGTGTTGAAACGAGAGAGAATTATACAGTATCTGTTTCTATTTGGATGTCCCTTCCATTCTAGGGAGTGTTATCTCTTGTTTCACTTTTTAAAAGGAGTTGTGCTTAGGAGGCATGTATTGCCATCTATTATTCTGTGAATCAAATGGGGGCAGAGACAGGGCAGCTGAGAGAGAGTGAGCCTCCGGTCCAGTCCAATGGTGGCCTTTGTGGGCTGAAGGAATACAAACTCCACGACAGGACAAAGTCAGAGGAAATTGACCTGCTTGATCCTTTCCCTGAGAGGGAGGCGGCTCTTCTCCTTTCATCTTTTCCCAAGGGCCCAGATCTTTGGGCTACACTTAACAAACAAAATACTGTCTGGACCTAACTCAGGGTTGTGGTTGTCTTAGGAGCTGGGAGATACTGATACCCAGAGTGGCAGTGGGTTGGTAAGGAGGAGGTGGGGGGTAACCTTAGACAGACAGGCCTCTGGGGTAGGGAAGTAGCCAAAAGGGACAAATTAGCTTTAGACAATAGGGGGACCTTTTCCACCAGGGGGATAATTAAACGTTTCTTCATCAAAGCTGAGACAGTTTGCAAGCTGCTCATTTTGTAATTCTATCATGTTTGCCCCTGAGATGTGCTTTCTGTATTTTGTCCACCCCCACCCCTTCCTCAATACATTTCCATTGCCATTAATTTAGATTCTGTTTGATTACTCTGTTGGGGGTGTTAATTATACTGAGTTAGCACTGGTCTAATTGAGCTCAGTGGAAACAGAGGGTCTATTGGAGTGGCAACATGTATGCTCCTTCTTAGCATACTGCACAAAGACCTTTGTTTTCTATTCTTGCTCAATGTGAGAACCATTCAACAACACATACTTGTTGTGATGTTAGAGAGCCCTTTGCAATTGTTGCAGGGCATGTTCATAAGAAATCAGGTCAGTTTGCTATTGCTGGTCAACCCCTGAAGATAAAGTAGAATTAAAAACCTTCTTTTCAATAAGTAAACTGACATATTTTAACTTGTCAAGTAGCCAAAAATAAGAAAAAATATCAAAAGTTATACCTTCATATGACAAGACCACAAATGGGGGAAATGCATAATGTGCAAGCTTCAGAATGTGTGTATGGGTAAAAGACATTGTGTGACGGGTCTTTTTCCTTGGCCACTGAGCTGTGGACCACAGGGTTTGTTGTGTGCCTTGGATCACACGGAGGAAGCTGAATGATGTTGCCCCAGCTCTCTGAAGGAAGGCCATGCTTGGTTGGCTCCAGAACAGCCTTAACAGGATATCACAGAAGAAACTGTGGCTTTTGTCCAGTTCTCCTTTAAAAAAAAAAAGCTGTGTCAAAGGGACTTGGGAGGGTGTTTCTTTTTCAACAGATGTTAGAACAGTGTGTAGTGGCTCTCTGGAAGCCCATATCTACAATGGCGCCTATCTAACCCTGTGACATCATCAAAGAGCATGCTGTGTGGGGCTGCCGGGCTGCAGTGTAGGATTCATGCCATTACAACACCAGCAACATGTCTCTTAAGGCACCAGTGAACAACGCTGAGCACCAGTGCTTTTTACCCCTGCTGGAGAGTTTTCTAAAATACTGCTGCAACAAGGTAAACCAAGAGAGCTCGGGTTTGATTCAGTCCCTGAAAGACAGTAGATTTTTATGTAAGGTTAGTTTCAGTACAAAAGTACCAGATCTAGGTGGAATTACCCGTATTGTATAATTAATGGTTGTTCTTTTGTTAGTTTTTTTCTGTCCACTTTCACTCTGTATACAGTATTTATTCACTCAGCAAACACACACCAACAAATGTGTCTTTGTGTGTCTGCATGTACAGTATGTTAACAATATGCCTGCATTCACATTGGGAGTGTTACAGAGTCAGAGTGTTTGTCAGGGTACAGCCATGCTGTGAGCAGCCCATCTCTGTGAAAGCCTTAGCCTCGGGGCTATAGACAGACCCCTGGGACCAGCCAGCACTCAAGGGCCTATTTGTTCAACAGAATGTGTTATTCTATCACAGCAAGCCTGTCACAGCAGCAATCATTCAAATGCCCATTCATTTCTGGAATTCTAAATCCTCAGGCCTCCGAGGACCATCAAGACCCGTTTATTTGTTTAGCTTTGGAGTGGGCTTGTCTCTTTGATTCATAGACACTGAAGTTACTGTTGCTCAGGAAGACGTTAATTTGTTCTTGAGGAAGATTTTTAAGATCTATGTCTATGTTGTCCCTCAACAAGCTTGTATGTTACAGGAGCCTTTTTGATTCTTGTCGGTCTTGTCGGAATAGCAATCTTTTATCATAATGACATATAGTGCAATTTAACCTGTTATCACCAGGGTTGTGTAGTAACATATAGAGTAAAAATAAAGGTAGTTTCATTCATTTAAAATGAATGTATAATAAAAAAGTATTAAGATTACAGATACTTGTCAGAAAATATGTGTAAAATAGCATGATAATGTAACCTGCTTCTTTCCCATTGCATGCTGGGATAGGCTTTTCCCTTGAGCAACATGAGCACGGTAAAATGTACAGTACATGAATGGATTGATTATTGACAAAAACAATTTTGAAATAACAAACACTTTTCTAATGGTTTATCCAGTTCCACCCAAAAGGAACATTCTACTTTTTGAGACAAAGTAATGCAAAAGTAATTAGGTAACACATAACAATTTGAAGGTAGCTCTCTCAATCCTGTCTTTTCATCAGTGGAGACAGAACATGATCTCTTTTTAACGCAAAAAATCTTAAATTAGCAGCTTGGTTGTCTCCTGTTTGCTGCTTTAGTCATTTCAAATCCACCCTCTCATCCCTGGTCATGAATGTTTTTCTAATTGAAAGTGATATCTTAGTGCGAGACGTTGGTCAGAGCCTGTGAGGACTGGTGGTACAATAGACCTGTCAGGGTTGATGGATTTCCAACACAGCTGGGATATGGGTCCCCAGACCGAAGCCAATAAGAGCAGGGCCGGTATGTAAAAACAGTGGCTCAGAGCTGTCCGTCCACGACTCACACAAACATGTGCACACGCGTACATGAAATCACACATACACACATGGGCCTGATCAATAGCATATTCCTCTGAAGGAGAGGGGGGCGTGCTAAAATATATAACTGGGATTAGAGTGAGTGATATTGGAGAGAAGTGAAGGGGGCTGTGAAGATAGTTTCTCATAATCAGTATTTAGTGTTGGACCACTGGATTTTTTTTTCTTTTTTTCTTTTTTGAGTATAATCAATGAGAGAACCAATTTGGGCTCGGCTGGTTGATGATAGCCAGTCATTACAGATTAGCCCGAGTGAGTAATGGGAGTCACACAGAGCAACGTAGTGCAATTCAATAACTGCACTTGTGGGAGGGGGTGTGTTGTAGTGACGGTGATGGTGTTTTTGGGTATGGGGAAATATTGGTACCTGCCTGCTCAACAATGGATTAAAAGGCCAGAATTCACCAACAAAAGTCCACTCTTTATCTCTGGTTATCTGTAAGATAATTAAAGGGATTCAAATGTGTACAGATAATGTTTCTTTTTATTCCATAACTTAATACACTAATCCCATCACCTGCTGTGGTGAATATTTCAGTCTAATCTCTGGCTTACTTTACTGTTGTACTACTTGAAAAACAAAACAAGGCACCCCTCTGATGCCAATTAATTAGGAGGATATAAATATTTCAGTGCTCTATGATACAATGGTGGCTTAACCGAGATAGAATTCACAACAGCTCCTAATGGAATATTAATAATGTAGTGACGTTATGTTCTTCTTTTCCTCAGCTTTCAGTGAAGGTGTGGAAGGTGCAGAAAGGGTTCATACACTGGTCATACTCCCTCGTAGCGAGTTAGCAGCCTCATTTTTTTCTGTATCAGTGGCTGAAACGGAAAACCTTTTTCTTAAAATTCAGAGTTTTTGTTGTATTTCAGATTTAATCAGGTAATTCTTCCAATATCTCCATTCATGACCAAACCTGGACTTTTAAATGTATAAAAATAAGTGTTGCTGCACGCTTCATAAATTGAGACTTAAGCCTACTTATATTATAAGTGCTAACTAAGTGCATATTTACACATAATTGCCACCTGTAATTGTTATCTAGCTAATTGAACCAACTGACAAAACCAACATAGCTCACTAATCAATGACCTGTTTAGATTGATTAGATTGATAAGTAAAAGCGATAAAGAGATATGGTCAACACATCTGACCTGAAATTTGATCAAATTTTTATTTACATTTCACATAATGAATACAACATATGTAAAATTACAAAACATTAAATAGACTAATTATTGTTGGTTAGGTTAGCATGATTCATTTTAAACTAACTGAATGAACACTACTAACTCTGAAACACATATTTCTACATATATGCATACATAATCAAAGCAAAGTGATACCTACATTTACAGAGGATTGTATATTGCTGGTATTTGCTAGTTATGCTAGTCCTTGTGATGCTACAGTAACTTTCTTTTGCACTACAAATGATTCCTACGACCAATTTACACATTACTAAAGTCTCTACAACTACGACATTAATGGTGCAACCCATTTTAATAAATTACTAGTTTGAAGTTAGCTAGTAATAAGAACTGCTAGCAAGGACTTTATGTAGTGATGGATTTATGAATCACTGGTACAGCCCCAGTACTGGAACATCCATGCTAATGGTACCATAACACTAATTATGAAAATGGAATAAATGTTCTGTTTAGCAACATATGGCCTTCACACAGGCATCATCCCTATAATTTCTATATTTATTCACTGTTAAAAATGTTAATCTCACCAGCCTCGTCATGTTTTTCAAGATTCATGACTGCATGGTTATATTAAGAAGGTCAGAGAGGGTCTCCATCTTTCAATACCACATATCAGAGACTGGTAGCACTTACAATATTACAATGAAAGTGAGAGTCTGTGTCTCCAATCATTAAAATCCATGTCTGACATGCATGTCAATTGTGCCACATTCACATTAGTTTCACAACATTTTGCCAGTTGTTCCTTCACGTAGTTCTGCTTCATTTTCTTAATACTAAGATTTGCATGAAGGTGTTCACAGATACCACAAGGGAAATATTTGGGATGCAAAAATCATTCCTGTGCCAACAAAACATTTCAAAGCTGTTGTCTTACATTTATTCATTTAATTATTCCTCACTTTCATGCCAAACCCATAATTATTTTCACATTAACACCTGCTGCATTCCCCATGTGTGTGTATGTTTGTTTTATCTGGTTAATCTTTATCATTAGGTGTGTTAGCCCGAGCTATGCACTGATGTTTATTATGCCGGAAAGCCATCTTCATATACTATCTGTTGGAAACCAAGTGTAGCGCATAAGGATAAACTTGCAGGTATGATATGAAAGATGCAGATTTCGTTTTCTTCCTTTCTTCTCTCTGGCAGGGATCATATTGGCAGAGCTGATGTTATTCATGGACAGACTCATTTCCTGCAGCAGCGGCAGCACGGTTTGATAGTGAAGCTGTAAAACAGTTTCAGCTAGCCATAAACACATTTGATGAAAACAAATTAGGAGCGAGAAATATAACTGACGGAAAACATAACAGCCGGCAATGGAATCACATTAGAGGGGACGCTCGATGCCGCTGCAAATAAATGTACATTTAATAAATGGATAAATACAACACATAAAGCCCTATGTCGCCAAAACTCATTCATCATTTAAATGTCTCCCTCTTTTTCCATTAAATCCCATATTAAAACACCTTGCAAATAAATGTGAGGCTTTAACAACTTGACAGTTCACCACTGCAGTAACCTGTTGACACTCAGGTCCTGAAACATTGCTAAAGGGGAACTTAACGCCTTTCAGATGAAATCACTAATGGCAATAATCTTTTGACAACATGAGATGAAAGTCTCTCTGATTTGTTGCAGTGACGCAGTACTGTTCTTGTTAATGAATTTTTAATATCCTTAATGACAGGAGAGGAACGATGTAATTAAAAGAGCAAGTTAGGAAAAACGCTGACTCCAACTCTTTATGGGGACCATTTTAATGTTAGTTTAATTGGAACTAACACATTATCTTAATGAACAGATTGCCTTCAAGGAGACCATTTCCCCTCCCCTCTAGCAGGCTCAAAGTAGCCACTGTGCATATAAAGAAATTTCTTTTGCAATCTATGAAATGACAAAGAGGAGGGTTTTGAAGAAATGATTAATGGAAACAGTTTCCTTATATTTATTTTTGTAGACTTCCACAAAGCACTCTGTCACAAGGCAGGGATGAAGGGTTCAGGGTAGTGGGGTGGGGGATTTGGGGACTGGGGGCAGGCCCAGTTGCAGCAGAAGCTTTGTGGCATGAAATACATGCATAAAGCCAAATGTGGCCAACAAGCGGACAAATTGACCACTCCACAACCTTGACACCGTTGACACCTGGACACCTATCAGCGCCCTGTCCTTTTTTTACTCCCTGTGCAGCTGAGAGGAAGACATGGGGAGGCGGGATTGAGGTGAGGGTGTTTTTACGCTGGGAAGCTTTGGGCAGTTGAGTTTAATTTGGGATTTACAAGTGACATTGTGCCCCCATGGCTGTCTTCTTACTGGGCCAGGTTTATGGAGTGAGACAGTGAGGTCTTTTCCTTGTGATTAGCAGGCCTGCAACCAGCCATGCACAGAGTATTATAGCCCACAGCATTATGTATCAGAGTTTACAGACCCCCTCCATCTCCGCAGACCCCTTCATCAACCAACGATCAAACCCCCACCTTAACTCACACCTTCAGAAGGTCAAGCCTCTCAAACAAGTCAATAACTAATGAAGATGTGCAATGTCTCTACTGTATGTTGCAGGAAATGAAGGCGAAAAAAAAGAAATTTTGAGAGAAAATTTAGAAGCACGGAAATGGGACACACACAGAAAAACAGATTAATATTATTAAATGATTTGGGGTTTCCAACTAAGGGGGGAGAGTGGTGTATGAACTGTGAACAGCCACATGACGACCCGGAGGCTTATCTCGCGGAGGCTGTTTGGCTTAAGCCATGGCATTAATACACTGATAGCCTACGGAATAGCCAAGCATAAAATGAATGTGAAAGGATGAAGAAACAACAAGAAAAGGGAGGAAGAAAGAGGATGAAAGTGGTTAGGCCTCCAGCTTAACAGACCAAAAATATAGAACTACCAGAAGCATTACAGGGAGGCCCTTATTGATATGAGTGTTATTTTCTGAGACATGCTTTTGTCACTGCTTTACAAACAAAACCAGGAAAGACTAATAGAAATAACTTTTTGGAAAGTTCTGCAGGAGCCACAACATCTAGAAATGATTAAATAAATATTGAATGGCAAAAAAAAGATACTCTTGGACACATTCATCAACAAGACAGAATAATAAGGTAAACTAAGACTGATAATTGAATTTGAACAAACATAAAGATCCAGTAAAACAGAAGGGATTGAAGAAAACAAATCCTCTGTACAGCCTTTGTAACCTAGCCCAGTGCTGAGGCTTTTATCCCTTTATTTTATTGATTAAAAAAATCCCAGAGGCACTAAAACGTACAGTCAATGATTAATGTCCCTCTCAGAAAAAGAAATTATATGGAATAAATTAAACTACTGCAGCAGCAAATTGAAAAATAAGAATGTAAATGAGCTTTGAATCCTTAATATCATAGAGAAAAATAGGCAATGAGGCCCAAAAATGATGAGGGATTAGCACAGAAACATGACATTAGCTCTAATGGCAAAGAGTAGATTTTCTCTACTGTCAAAATTTAACTGTCGCGTCTGATTTTCTGGCAGGTAAATGAAAAATGAGAGACAGTGTGTGGCAATCGAACGCTCCAACCTTGTTCACAAGGTGAAAAATATGGACTCAGAGTTGCATATCAGCACTCCGACTCTGAAATAAGAGAATTGAGAAATAATATCTGTTGTGAGATGCAATTATAGGAACTAAGTCATACCACTTATCCACTGTATGATTTCGGGGTGGTTTTTACAGTCAAAGCTTGCAGGAGTAGTTGGAGCAATATCTCACAAAAAATGGCTATCATAAATAATGACAGCATCTACTCTACCACACAATATCATAAAGTAGCATTGTCCTGGAATGTAAGAGATATAGACCTGTTGTAGGTTTATGTTTTCCTCCCAGTGATGTACTTACATCTGCATGGGAACAAACAAGCTCATAGACAGTAGTTAAAATGCCGTTTTCAGCTGCTATCCTGCCTCCCACATTACTCCTCTAGTTATCCTGCTGGAGAGAGGAAAGGTGTGAAGTGCATCAAGCGAGGTTCTCTCAGTTGGAACCTTTAATTATAACTTCACAGTATCAGTTACAGCAACCTTGCACAGATGCTAAAACCCTCAGAGGCTTGGCTACTCTACCTTACTTAATCTGAGCAGGAGGCACTGAGACAGTGCTGTACCATCAGCCAATTCAATCAGAAGCCAGTACGGCACCGCATCCTGCATCAGGGTCCAATCACGGCACAAAATAGTTCAAGTCACGTGACCTAGCTTCCTAGCATCCTTCATCAACACCTGTTTTTCTCTTTTTTTGTGCATGCAATATTGTTATTTGCCTCTTCCTCCCTGCCTCTCGCAGGCTCTCTCTTTCCAGAGGATAAAGTGAGGTCTGTGCGTGCAGAGCTAAAGACGCTATAAAAATTGCTGAGGTATAAAATCGAAAGTGCTCAAGCTGTCTGCGACTGGAATTGCTGGCTGGCTGAGGCCTGTTGGAGGTGGTGAAGGATCCCCGGCCAAGACCCACTAATGTTGTAAATCTGAGAAAGTTTGGGCTTGTTTGTTTACATATTAAAGGCTTTACAGTGAGTCTACTACAGTACACAAGGAGCTGTGTTTGGCCCAGGCTATTGTATGGGTCATAAAACTAAAGAATATAATAGCTGTGTGCAGCTTGAACCACCCACTCCTGTACTTGTTCACTAGTAATATGATTTTGTTCAGATGAGCAAAAGCTTGTGTTACAAGAACTAATATTTGGAAAATAACAACAAGCATTTCTTTCAGCTGCATATCAAAAGTGGAAAAAAATGTAACTGTTTCGTTCAGAAAAACATGGACAGAAGGATATTGAGGTTGTCTCGCAAATCATTTGTCACAAAAATAGAGAAAATCGTCCATTCTCACAAAACTGGTGCAGCAGCTCCATACGATTTTTTACACTTTTAGAAAGAGGAATAAAGCAGCACAAGAGTTCCAAGACATTTCCAGACATTAATCATCTGGAAAATGTCATACATAACAGCTAAAAAAAAAATGAATAGCATTGGGTAAACTAAGTTAGTTAGTTGACAAAATTACTGTATAAAGGTTTTCCAGGTTGAATAAACAATTAATTCTGGTTTCCATTAATTTAGATTTCCATTAATCATCTTTGGTGTATACTAAAAAAAAAATCTTTTTATTTTGTGGTTATATGTGTGTATGTGTGTGTGTGAGAGAGAGAGAGAGAGAGCGTGTGTGTGTGTGTATAATCCCCAGTTGGTTCACTGATATGTACTGTAGCACCTTGGTGTACAGTACATTTTAAAAACATCCACTCAGGTGTTACCGTGTCTTTCCAGGTGCACTGTGAGCCAAAACACTTATCCTTAAGAGAGATCAAGCTTGCACGCTATCTTATCAGTGCTTACAGTGGTACACGTACAGTTGAAGTACACTCAGCTGCTCATGCAGACCCTGCTTACAGGAGATCAAACGTAGGTCGGAGACTCCAACATATACTTGCTTATAATCCACACAAGTGCCTCTTTGTATGTATGTGTATGACTGTGTGTGTGTGTGTGTGTGTGTGTGTGTGTGTGTGTGTGACAGAGAGAGAGAGAGAGAAAGGAGAAAGTGAGGGAGAGAGCTCAAGCATTTTCCCGTGTGTGTCAACAGCAGTGGTCTGGTTGTTTTGTGACAGTCATAGCCAGAGCACAGGAAATGCACCACGATGTGGCCAGTCACAGTTGAATTTCTTCAGTGATAAGGAGAGATTTTTTTTTTTCTCTGAGCATGTAGTGGTTTTCTCAGAGGCCTGACAGTTCATCCTAAAAGTACTATAATGCAGCTACTGAGGTTTGATCAGTAAAGAAAAATACCCCACAAAATGTAGATTGATTCTCTGTATGGGAACCAAGAAGAAAAGTGTTACTAATTATATTTTTTTCCCCTGGATTTTATATATTTTGATTTTTTCCTGGTCTGATTTGAAAGAGAACATATGTCAAGCCTGACCTCTTACACACGCACTCACAGAGTCACACACACAGAGACACATGCACACAAAGGGGGGGAAAAATGAAGGATGGAGGAAGGTGACAGGTAAACAAATTCAGTGTCATATTCTCCTGCTGTCTTCACTGTGCCACTTGGCATTTTAATGGAAGGGAATCTGATGTAACATATAGTGGTAACTACAACAGCAGCCTCGTACCAGAGGGGAAAACTTAACTCCTCAGACCTATGCATTAAACATATTGTAGAATAGAGTGTAACATTTATCACTGTCATTCCTAGAGAGTTTGTGTAAATTTAAATGCGCTCAAGCGTGCTGATTCCCCCCCCCACCCCCACCCTCCACAATGTATGCGTACAATGCCACCCCAAAGCCCATTTTCCTGAAATCCTTCTCATTGTTCTGCACGACCATACCACCAAACAGCTATTCATCTTTGGGGAATATGCTGTACAGAAATGTCTTTGTATTTGGGGCCTTTTTCTATTCCATGTTCCATGTCTCACATTGTAGAATCTGTCCACCTATTTTTCATGGTTTAATAAAAAAAATACTTAAATAAAAGATAATATATTCACCTAGATTGAATATTTATTTCACTGTAAAGCACATTTGTAGACTGATTTCAGCAAGATGTGTATAAATGATTACCTAAAAATGGCTTTCTGGCAAAGGGAATATTTTATAAAGGTTATATGTGGTATTTCTGATTTGGTCATTTTATTAAAAAATATATTGCTATAATCTATTACTGGCTTTCACTCTGACCTACAGAAAAGAGTATCAACCACATGGGCCTAAAGACAATTAAATAAGACTTTGTGGATTATTCGTGACAAGCACTTTTCCAGGATTGTGAGCTGGGGTAAAATGGAACAATAATGCCTTTAAGTGTGGAATATATCGGGACAGTAGTGCATGGCAATACCAGCTGACACATTAAACATTAAAATAAATTACCTAACCTTTACAACTTGCAGTGCCAATAACAGGAAAAATGACAGATCATGGGTTATTATTCACTGAGAGATCCTATACATAATAATGATGTCATCAATAATGGCCATGATATCGCAGCTCTTGCAGCTTTTAAAAAACATTTAAGGGAATTACTTTTTTTCTTTTTTAAATCATCAGTCCAACTCCAGGCCTTAGCCACTCATCTGGAAAAAAGGACAGTCTTAAAAAAGATTGTTGGAAAGACAGAGAGAATAAAGGGTGGTGAGAGAGAGAAAGAAAAATGTATCACATTATGTTTCTGTTACCAAACGGCACTCATGAGTCAATTTGCCAAATAATGCGAGCAGAACTTGACTGAGGAAGCACATCAGTGCTGTTAACATGTAAGGTTGTCAGTGACCAGCAGACGACAAATATATCTCGTCTGACAAATAATAGAATTATCCTGAAGGGGTTTACAGTCAATGGTGGTCTTTCATTTTGGGCTGAGCTGTTGTGCTCTCTGCAGTCCTAAAGTAGAAGTCATCTTGATGGAAACCAGGACATTAAGCTGGTAAATGTGTATATACAGTACACATGATGTTTTAAAACTCGCCACAGTTCACTTTCCTTTTCTTTGCACAAAAAGAATAGAAGGATACACAAACTTCAGCTCTCTTCGTGCTGCTGCATGTATATATTGTGCGTGTGCTCACAAAAATGAAGATAATCTGCACATGTTAGTTTCCATAGAGTTTGGTGTTTATGCTTGTGCATGGGTATAGATGCATGCATGTGTGCGCATACTGTGTGGATCTCTGTGCCTGTGCAAGTTTTACTTCAGTCACAGGAATATACTGTATGTGCTTGGTTGTGCATTCAGTTTTGTACAGACCTCAATACCTTTAGTGGCAGCTTGCTCTGTGTTGTCTGTAGCAGGTTCAGGTTAGAGAATGAGCACATTTAACAAACATTATTATAGTGTCATCATAAAAAAAATGGAAGCAGAAACCTAAAAGTAACAACCTGAACACATGCTCTTAATACTTTGTTAACTGAAAAATGTACACAGAATTGAATGCAGGAAAATATTAAGTTTTTCTAATGTGACCAAAGTAGTATATGGTTCTTTTCACAGGCCCCACAAACTTTTTTACATTATTTAATGACAACAAACCTTGATTTATATATATATATAAATTTAATATAGTCACTTTCTTAATCAGTGGTATGAGGGCTTTTGTCTTTTCTGAGTATGAATACAGAATACAGGCTTCTTGGCTTGATGTGAAATGCCAGGTGAAAGTCACCTGAATCAAATGTAGCTATTCTATAAATTTAACATTAATGCTGAAAGTTTGAAGGAGCTGATTTTCGCTAATTGGACTCACAACTTATTCTCCTACACACCTGTCTGAATACAAAGAGTGTGCAAAGATCACTTTTTCTTTCTAAATTATTTAATAGAAACACAATATTTTAAATAACACAATACTAAAAACAGATTATCATCATTACATTTCAGTTTAAATAACCTGTTTTGCAATAAACATTTTTTTCCTTGTGTTAATACCAAATCAGAACCTGCTATGTCCACCAATGCCAGCAAGCAGGCACAACGCATTCTGGTCTATGTGCAATCACTGAATACAGCATTCCTGTTATAAATCTGTATCATGGCTCCTCCAAGCCTATTAAATATCTAGGGAGGTACATTCTTAGTGTGTGGGTGCTCCTTTGTGTGAGCCACACATTATTTGTCCTTCATTGTTTTGAGAAACTGTTTCTTGTGTGCTATCAATGTGAAAAACAAGAATTCCTTCTTTACTCTGAGATGACACCTCCTGATTGATGCCTTCTGTTCACACTGATCGTACATTATAGAGCACATTACAGCATATTGCGCATTTCAGTAAGGGTCATTTTCAGAAAGCCGTTTACTCTGCCTCTGCAGAAAATCTTGAATAAATTTAATTGTCTGCATCCACCATCAGAAATGACTTTATGCGTTTTGCTTCATAATTAAGAGCTTTCACATCCATAAACTTAAATCACTGTGCACAGCTGTTGAGGTGTAATTAAAGCATTAAATATGTGAACGATCAACTCCCACTAAACAAGATGACACCAACACCCCCAGCACAGAACTTAGAGGTGAACTGCAAGCTGGCTGAGCTTTTTCTAAAACTAAGACCTGGAGTGTTTCACTCTTTCTTCTGTTTTCCAACTCTCAGATGTCATTCCCATAAATCTCACTGGTTCGCCTCAGCATTAGCAGCTGAACTGATGCTAACACCATTAGCTGATGATTTAATGACACTGTAGATGAGGACAGTCATCCTCTTTCTATCATTCTCTCTTTTTTTCACCCCCGCCTTCTGGCTGAGGATACAGGGAATCTGTGTGTTTTTGAGGATGAGGGTGGTGGTGCTCGTATCTCATCCACCTCCATTACGCCAAGGTCACTCCGTTGCTTTTCTTAATGTGATCAGGGAAAGTGTCACTTTTGCAGTTCTGTGGCAGTAAATAAGAACTGGCTCTAATTTGAATGTAGTGTACCAGAGGCCCTTTATGGGTTGTTAATTTAGTGTTTAAATACATTTAACAGTTGAGAGAGAGTACTGATTAGGCCGGCTCTCCAAGTGAAGGCTATTTTTCTCTCCACTATTTCCACTGACTTGCTATAGATTATTATTGTTATGATGTGACAGATGAACGTCATGCTTATTTTGAATTAAGAGGAACTTCAAAGGCAAAGAGAGCAATAAAATGTGTCATTTTCTTAAATCATTTCTCCTTTTGTGTCCTTCAAGTTTCTAATTTATTTATTTTTGTTAAAAATAAAAGGTTTTGTTTAAAATGCACAAGTTAACATTTTAAATTTGCATACGTACAGTAAGCACAGGTTTTAAAGTGACTTATAGCTGTCATAGACAGACATAATGTGTTATAATTTTATATCAAGAATGAATTTGTGCAGGTAAGTTTTCATGTCTTGCATCTATATATCTGGTCAATATCATCAAATGGCCATCATGTCATAAGTTTGCACTTAATAATGGTAAATCTACTACAGTTAGTACATTAACACACAAATAAATTGATACATGGCCTCATTTGCTGAGCTAATCCTAAAGAACAGCCTGCAGGACTTCAAGTTGTTCACTATGAACCCAGCAGCAACAACTGATGAAGTCCTTGGCTTTCCATTGTCTTTTATTATTTTTTTAAGCCAACACTTTCGCCCACTTCCTCCACCAGCTGAGAGCACACAGTGGCCATGAAAGCCAATAAGGCCCAGCCAGCCACCTCCACACAACAGATTTCTCCTGACACCTAATGCCAGTTATGAAATTGGGGGATAAGTTAATGTGTCACAGTAGCATTGATTTTTCATTTGCCTCTCGCTGCCCCCAGTCCCAGAGCCAGCCCAGTCCTTTCCTTCATGCTTCAGGATGGATTACTGTGGCCCCCGTTGAAACGGAGCATCGTGGGGTGACAAGGGAGCCGATGCGGGTGTTCATGAGAGGTGCTACACCTGATTACAGGCGACACCATACCACCGTCATCCACTGTGTCAGGAGGGCTCAAATATCAACATCAACTCCTTCAGTGCAGTTTTAATTTACCCAATAAGAAAGTATTCCTAAATATTACCTTTATTAAATATGTACAGTATTATACAATTAATTTAAAGCAGAAAATTGGCATATTATTTATTTTCTGTATCTGATCTATAAACTGACAGAAATTTGAATTCAGCTCTAATGATGTGATGAACAATAAGAAGGCCTCTACAGCGGGGATAAAATGAGTGGTACAAGAAATCTGGTGCCTGGTCCCTATGAAAGGAAAAATACGCTCACGTAACAACAACACGGTGCTCAATGAGCTATGTCCTCAGTTCCATATGAGATTGGTTAATACAAAAGCTTGCTGGTGAAAAACATTGTCCTGGTCCCAGTGACAAAGACAAAGTGCCTGTGTTTGGCGTACGCGAGTCAAAGGGACAGGTGACGACAGGGAGGGAGACCAGGGAGGGAATTTGAATTTCACATCTAGGAGGAGGCAGCATGTCATTAAAAACCCTAATTTCAGTGTCAGGTAGACTTACAGGTGATCCATCATCTTGTCAGAAGAATTTTATTTTATTTTCAAAGGAGTTCAAAGCAAGCTTTCCAGACTTTTTACTTCAGTTTCAATTAGATTTAAACACAATTAACAGAAAAGTCTAGTCCCATGTGTATGGTCGAGAGATACCTGCCCACTCATGCAGATCTGGGGGAAAACAATTCATAATACAACTGAATACCAAACATTCTACATAAATGGGAAAGTAACCAAACTCTGTCAATGTTTTATATCCACAAGCACAATGCAACTATATCATAATTAATAGGTTATATAACTCCAAGTTAATAGTCCAGTGTTGCACACATAGCTGCTGCAGCCCTCTTCATATACCACCAGCAAACTGCATATCAGCACCCATGAATGCCATTTATTGGTACATTTCTAAATGTTAACGCCTGTCAACTCCAATCTCTCCAAAGGAGGCGCACGGAAAATAAAATGCATCTGAGGGGACCTGAGAGGAGGACACACGTTAACCCAGATAGGCTGTGACAAAACACCATTACCTTCTCCTGTTCACACAGCGACATACAGGACAGCTAGTAGTCTCTTGTCCCTGGGAGGAATCCATCTAAATGAGATGCACACACACACACACACACACACACACACACATGTTCACACACTGTGGGAGAACATTTTTTGAACAAGAACCGTAAACTTAGTTTTCTGTTTCTGTAAAACATAAATCAGCATCTTTAACTACTCTTTGTTCTTAAAGTTGAGCCACTATTAGAGATAAGATAAGATAAGATAAGATTATTATATATATTATATTATTGGATCATTAATACTGCTGCATTAATGTATAAGCAGCTTTTTTATGTTATAGCTGGTTGAAGTGCAGCTAGTTTTAACAACTTTATGTACTGTTTGGAAGTTTAATCTATAACAATGCATCATGTTTTATCAGCAGATCAATTGTTAACTAACTATAGCTGTAAAATAAACGTTGTCAGGTAAAAGGGTTAGGGTGCAGTGAGTGGATGAAAATACTCAAGTGAAGTGCAAATACCTCAAAACTGTACTTAAGTACAACTCTTGTGTAAATATACTTAAATGGCGGCATTTGTATAGTATTTTTACATGTGGACAGGAGGAGCTGGGGGTATCAAAACTCCAACCCTGCAATTAGTGGACGACCGACTTGACCCCTTGAGCCACATATACATTCCACCATTTTATGCAGAATATGAATGAATAGTTAATTGTGCACTACTAAACGCACACTATAAAAGACAGTCTCAAATCCTTTACACCCTGAAGTGTGTAGATGTTGAATGGTGACAGACCTCAGATGGATGTGACACCAGCAGTCCATCCACAGTGTGCTCCTGCTGGTGTCGTAACATGGATATATAACCACTGTCGTCCTTACATCAGGCTGCCTAAATGGACAAAAATGCCAGAGCAGCAAAAAAATGGCGAACAAACCCAGGGCTTCATTAGCAGAACCTTCCCAGCATGCTTTGCGATGACAAATGATTGACTTGGAACAATATCTAAGGCGATCAGGATAAAGTACCAGCCATTTCAAGGCTCAGCAAAATTCAAATTCTAATTAGACCTTCCACCACATTCCAAATAAAAATGGGTCCCTAGATGGTTTACCCTATCAGGTGTCTCTCCCAGTCCACTGAAACAAAACGAATAAAGAAAATGATTAAAGCGATAACAAAGGCATAAAATTCAAATTATAGCAGCATCACATCTGGGATCTGTATGTCACTGCACTACCATTTCTGCTCTCCCTCTCTTTTTCTCTGACTCCTACTAACCCATTCAAACACACACACACACACATACACACAGCATTCCTTTCTTTCTGCATGAGGGCAATCAAAGAACAGATCAAAAGACAGAGAGCAGGAGAGAGAGAGACAGAGAGAGAGAGAGAGAGAGAGAGACAGAGAGAGAGAGAGAGAGAGAGAGAGAGTGAAAAACAGGGAAATTAAAAGGTAGAGAGCGAGAACGCAAATAGGCTCTCAGCTTTAAGGTTATTAATGACTCCTCAAAAATGTGCGACTTTTCCAATCTCTCTGAGAAGCGCTTGAAGGAGCCTGCAGATGAAGCTGACCTTCACAATGTTCTTTGGTCTTTAGTTAAGAAATTCACTCACCATTATGGCATCATTAGGGAAACAAGGATAAAATTACTCCATGGTTAATGACCTATAGGATCCCCACCAAAATTTGTTTCAGATCTAATAAAACTGAGCTTAACACACTCGAATGAATTATGAGGACTGCTACGCGGGGTATTAAAATGTGGGGAAATAGATTTTCTGAAGCTAGGAGGACTGGACTTTTCAAATCAGATAGTAGAATGGAATTTTCTGGGCAATAAATTCTACCATGTCTCAATTTCATTTTTTTTTCCTCACAGAATTTTTCAGGCTATGATGGAATCTGTGAGTGGGATGGCCTCTAAAAATTCATTGCCAATTGCCGTCTCCTCCTCTATCCCCTTAAGGTAGATAGATTGATGGATGAATGGCTAAATGGGCAAATAAGTGGAGAAAAGTATAACCGAACGAAAACTCAATGTATGATGGAAATAAATGATTAGATACACATAGAGATACTTTAAAAAATCCCAGAAGGCACAGCAAAGGAGATAAGCAGCAAGTGCCTTCAAAAAGTGTCAAAATCCACATTGATGCTGATTATTTTATGTGTTTACATTTTCTCTAGCTTGCCGCTAAATTTAGTACATGCCAAGCTGGTCATTAACATAATGCAGGGGCAGTTGAGAGGACACACAGAAACTCATTAAAGGGGACAATATAAAGCTGCAGGCAATTGTGCCTCTGCAACATGCAGCACATACACATGCATCAAACTGTACTCACTAACACACCTATGAAACTCTGCATGTAGCTCAAAGAAAACTATCATGAAATAAAAAAAGATGCAATTTTAAAAGCAGCATTGGTTTAGCATGGCTTGCTTGCAGCCCCTGAGAAGGGGTTTGTGAGCTAATGGCATTTGCTCTCTTTAAACTTTAATCTTTCCTATTAATTCCCTGCAACTGGAGAATGTGCGAGAGTTAATGTTCCATGAACGTGTTTCTCACTCTGCAATCTCTTCAAGCTAATTACCTTCAGGTGCTAAATGGGGGGAAATTGCAATCCATTTGGAAGGGAGAAATTTCACCTCCCCTTTGCCTATGTAACACTGTGGGTGCAGTTAAAAAGAAAGAAAATCAAACATAAGAATCCAGATGTAGAGTACATTTAATCAAAAAATGGACACTCTGTGAAGAGCCCTGATTGGCTCTCCCTTTCCAAGGTAGCTTTGGGAGAGTAAATTGCTTCCTGCAGTTTCCCGCCTCACTGCTTATTTTGCGGGTCACCTGGAGGTCAGCAGGTGCATCAGTGGACAAAACGTCGAACAGATGTCTGACTGACGTGGATCACGCAGATTGGCAATCAAAGTTTTCTGAAGAGAAAGATGAGGCACGCTGAATGGCCATTCTGAAGGGTGAACACCAAGGAGATACAGAAGAAGTCAAAATACAAATTAAAAGCAGATTAAGTCAACGTGACAGATTCACGGTTGCTTGTACGGAACATTAAATCTCAGGGAGTGACATGGTATTTGTCAATGACAGAATCAAGTTGCCAGTATACAAATGGTTCCCCAAGTCAATCACTAATCAGTAACGCAGGATGAACAGGCTCATTGCAGACAAATAGCTTTGATAAGTTTTACCTTTTAAGGGCTAGCCTGTGGAGGAGGGTTATGTGAAGAGGAAGTAGAGAGAGATAGGGTCAGGCCGAGTGAACAGTGGGGGTTCTTCACTCTCCACAGAGGAGCCTGGAGCGTGGAGGGTCACTTTGTCCCCTGTTTGATCTTTGTCTTCAGATGACACGGCAGGAAATTAAAGATGAAAGGAGGTTCTGACTACTGTCTAATAAACACAGAGACAGAATGCCCTCATTTGCTGCCACATATCCGGTCTAAATATGTCGGATCCGTGGGTGATCTGCTTTCCCCCTTTTCAGGCAGCACACGTAGACCTGGATTAGCCAAGCCCTTTTGTACACAGACTCATCAAAAGAGCAGACTTATCCAACTGTGTGTCAACTTTAAGAATGTGTTTTTGTCAGGACAACTTTATTTGTTTTGAAATCCACCAAAAGTTACAAATTGAAAGCTGCATATGTGAACATTTATTGTTTTTCTAACTCATTGCCAATGCACTGTAAATGGTCTTTTTCATAGTCATTAGATGCAGTGGCTGTGCTTAATTCATCACTGAATATATTTTATGAGCATACTTAAGAGATAAAACGATTTGTATCAAAAAAAAAGTCAGATTGTAATTTATGTAAGTAATTCCAATACTTTAAACAAAAGGGAGGTGGTGTCCTGATGTGCAATGAAAAAAAAACAGCAACACACATTTTTTTCTTGGCCATATTTCTTGTGTGTAATAATAAATTGATTAGTAGTGGGGAGTACTACAAACAGTCCATATCTTAGACAAACACTCATAGTGCCGGCCCTGAGCTCCCACCGTGTTGAGGAATCTCCTACCAACAGCACTCCCTCCCATTTATCTCAGTGGCCGAGAGCTGGAATAAGAAGAAACATCAAAAGGAGAGCATCCCAGATAACTGTAGCACTGTTTTTCTAACACCTTATGAAAAACACTTCCATTCTGGTAACTAAAACCCGAGAAAGCAAGATAACTTACTCGGTTGCACTCTGTGTGGCCTTTTTGCTCGATCATTTCATGTAGATTGCTTGAAGGCATAAGTAAACCCTGAATGACCGTTGATGTTTTCTTGTGTTTTTATTTTTTCTGAAGCCTGTTACTGTTTTTTTGTATCTTCCTAAAATGCCAAAGCTATTTGGTTAAATCATTAGAGGTGTTATGATCGTAGAATGGCCCAGGCGAGTAGCATCCCTGTGTAGTAGTGAAAGGTTATTTTGTTCATGAACACTTGAGGGTCCACTGATCCCTTGTAAGTGTCTGTTGGAAAATGCATTGACATTTTACGTGAATGGAAAAACCCTCCTCAATAGACTCTCTTTCATTGCTCTTCAGGTTTCAGGTCATTATACCCGCAATAGGGGACCACTCAACCTAGTTTGGTATTACCTCTGAGAAAACCCTTATGCTACTTCACTTACTCCATTCACAAATTTAGTTTCAGAGGTGAGAGATATAAACCTTTGACCTGAGGAGAGATTTTGATCACGTAAAGGTGTTTGTCCTGTGTTAGCATCATCGATTATTTTTTCATAGCTTGAATTTAGGAGAGATGATGTCATTGCCATTGCTGTAATTTTTAAACTCACATAAACTCACATAAATCAATCATTTTTTAAAACATTTTCCAACATATTTGTCAGCAACAACAATGTAGCATTGCCAATAGATTTGTTGCAATTTTCTAGATTCATATTGAATATTATAAATCATAAAGATATATTTCTAAACCCTAAATAATAAAAGGTGAGTTGCTTCCACTCATATATGACGTCTATGTGTAGATACATGTGTGCACTCATTTCACATATAATGTATGTGTGGATAAAGATACTGTACAGTGTACCACTATGTACAAATGCTCCTGCATTCAAAAAATACTTAAGTAATAATACAGATGTATTATCAGCAGGTATCACAAGTAAAAGTAGTTGTTGTGCAGAATGTCCCATTTCAGTTTGTTATATTATTATATTATTGCAATGTAAATATTCATGTATTAACATATAAGCAGCAATTTAGTGTGGCAGCTGGTCGAGGCAGATATTTCAACTACTTTAAATTATTTTGGGTATTGTTGTCTATAACAATGCATTACACTTTATAAGACCATCATTGTATATTTTGTATGCAAAATTATAAATGTAGTGGAGTAAAAACTACAATATTTTCCTCTAAAATGTAGTAGTAGAAGTTTAAATATAAAAATAAAAATACTCAAGTTAAGTATAAGTGCCACAATCAGACTTAAGTACAGTACTTGAGTAAATGTACTTTCCACCACTGGCAGCAATACCTGAAAAGTATCATTCAATCCAAAAAACAATACAATCTTTGAAGTGTGCAAAATAATGTGTCGATTGAACTATTTTCATTATGAAGCTTTTAATTGTGGTGTTGTTGTCTTTGGAGATATTCCTGCTAGTTTTTATTAAAAGAGCAATCTCAGCTACACAAAGATATTTTTATTGCAAGGTTATTGCATTGGGTTGCATTATATCATATATACTTTTTCACAGGTATTGTTGTGTCCACCTCCTGTATGATTTCAGGGAATAAAAAGTGAAGTAAAGTTTCTCTAATCAAGCAGGGTTTCAGATATAGTCATGAGCACCAATCTCCATAGACAAGTCCATTCAATGTAAATGCTGCACCTGCCACGAGTTGTAAAAGCTTTTGCGATTTCAGTGAAAACAGGGTTCGCATCATTTGGAAAGGTAGACTTGCCATTTCACGCACCAGTATCCCAGCAATCCGTAAAGACCTGGAGACATTCCTCGGCAGGATTAGAATTTTACGATCACCACGAAAACGACTTCACCCCCAAAAAGTCATCCTTTCCATATCTGCTTTTCTTGCTTTGTCCCCAAAATTTTGACTTTAATTGCTTTAATATTCTCTCTATAATGTGTTAATAGTGTATTCAATAGCATAAATTGTGAGCATTAAATTTACCATTTTCCAATTTATTAATGGATAACAGCGGGTTATCAATTAAAAATACAACATATCTTACAGCAAAACCTGAATAAATAACTGCCAATTAAATTAAAAGTTTTATAATTCAGGTGCCCACCAGCACTGAACAACACTGAGATGGACAGAGACTGTATGGATAGTAGTTGGCCAGGCTTCCCAGTCAGGGTGAGTCGGTTCAGACTGATAACGTAGGTAATGGTGTTTCTGGAAGAGTGGGGCCAGATGAAACACACCACACAGACAGATACCACAGGCATACTGGTCCCTTCTGTTGGAAAATTTCATTTTTTCCGGCAGGAAGCCATGAATGCTGAGGCTGAATCCAAATCCGGTTTTCCGCACTTTATCAGCGTGTGGCCCACCAAGTGGTGAGATGGTGGGGGGAGAGGAGGGCTGAGAGGGGGGGTGATCCACTCAGCCGAGACCCTCCACTTTAATCCAATTTACAGCCTCCCCCAGCAAAAGATAATTACAACCCTTAAACCAGCTAGGAGAGGGGTAGAAAGAAAAGGCCTCACTCACCCAAACTGTGCCTCTGGCCCCTGAAGTCTGCACCTAGAGAAAGAGGAGAGGGGGGGCTCTGTTAGCAGGACTCAAGCAAAGGCATTGTGACAAACTAAGAGTGTGTGTAGCTAATGAGGCAAAGTGATTTTTTTTGCAGCAAATGGATGCCCGCTGGGCAGCAGTAGAATGCGCCCCGGGACTTCTTTGCTCGCTGATGTTCACCACAGATGTAGGGGAGGTGTATTTTAGGTTGGTATTTCAATAAGTGCGTGTGTACTCCATGAATTGATGTACTTCAATAACGCATATTTGTCCTCTCTGACGTCTGTGGTCACCATTTTGTGTATTAACCCTGCATCCAAGGATCCTATTCCTTTTAATAAATGTTTAATTTGTCAGGAATTTAACGCCATATTTAATTTGTGTATTTATGATGTTTTTGTAGTTTGCTTATAAATGGAATGAGCCTGTTTGTTTTGTTGTTTTTTTGCAATAAATATAGGCCTAAATAGCTTCCACTTGCTATAATTATTACAGTAAACGGACGCTCTGGAATTAAAACTTAAATTTTCACCCCATTCCTTTTCCTGGTCTGCGTCTTTGTCAGAGGTCTTTGAAGTGAGAATGAAGGAATGGGGTTAACTTTTGCAAAAGAATGTGAAGAAATAATAATGAAGGGGCTCACAGGGGAGCGGAAACGCTGGCCAGTCCTAATTAATAGAAGGAGAGACACTCCCAAAGTCTCCCATTCACAAGCTCACAATGGAGTTCTCCACCAAGCAGAACCTGGAATGGAATATGGGAGGAGTGAATGGAGACAGAGTAAAAAAAAAGAGGGGGGGAAAGAGACTCAAGCCCTCATTCTCTTTGCACCCGTCTCCTTTATTGTGTTTCTATTTTATAGCATCAGTCCCAGGCCTATGGTCCTATAGTGCACGTTTCTTTCAGTGAAACTGTGTTCAGAGAATCCCACTGGTCAGTTTTGTAAATATGGGCCCTGGCAGTGTGCATGAAAGGATGGCACATTTCCAGAACTTATCCAATGTAGGCCTCTCCTCCTGCTCTTTCAAATATTGTTCCATCCTCTCCTCACCCCCATTACTCTCTCTCTCTTTCAGGTGCATTAACAGTGCCTGGAGTCAAGAGCATTGGCAGCCTATATGGAAGTTGGGGGGATGTGGAGGGGTTATTTTGCCACAAGTCAAGTCAAGAGGGGAGGGGTTTGTGAGGGGCAACAGAAGAAGTGTGGACCCACCTGCCACTCATTATCCTCCCAGTTAGAGGGTTTAGTCTTGACCTCTGAACTTCAGAGCTGCCCCACACCACTAATCTGTTAATTAACCGAGAAATACCCTGGAAAAACTTTGAACGGCCATTGTGTGTGTGTGTGTGCATGTGTGCACGCAAGTGTTTAAGGAGAAGTGACAACAACAGCAACAGAGAGAGGGAGATGTATGGTGTATAGCGGGAACACATTGTGGCATGTTACTCTGTACATAGCTGGCACATACACTCACCACAGTGTTGCTGTAGAAGTAGGACACGTCAGCCATTTTAGCCGTTTTACATAGTCAGAACTCATGTTTGTTGCCAATGTATTCATCCATCTGATAGAGGAGATTTCTACAGCTTGATGACACTCATTACATTTTACCAGGCTGTGAATACATCACATACATCTTTTTTATTGTTTAATTTTTTATGATTTGTGTGGAACAATTTGTTTTTCTTTCATGATGCTATGCTATGTAGTTAAGTGTAGTGCAATGTACATGTATACTGTATAGTGCAAACCATTTGCTGTTTTTTTTTGACATTGTAAACCTTGTACAACAAGTTTCCGCAATATTGCATTTAATTATGGTTGTGTCAATAAAGTAAATTAGAATTTGAAAATCACTTACCCTAAAACAGTGACCATTAGGTTGCAACTAGCAATGACTGTAGACGAACCCTAATCCAAGTGGTCACAAGACAAATATGAGATGTCGCTAGATGAAATAAGAAAAAAAAGACATTTCTGCAGTACAAATTATGTTTATTTTCTTGTGAATTATCTCTAATCTTTTGCTTTTTTTATTGTGAAATGTCATATTTTTTACACTCTTCAGACTTTTAAAATCATTCAAATGAAAAAATACAAGAATAAAACATTACTTAAAAGGTTGCCTGGTCAGCTGCTTGAGAATTTGTACCATGGCTCTTTTGAGTCACTGTCCTCTAATGCTTGATTATCTTGCCTCACTTGTAAGTTGCTTTGGATAAAAGCGTCTGCCAAATCACAAAATGTAAATGTAAATGATCACAGACATATTTAATTTGTGACAAAGGGTCATGGGTGGTCATAGATTTGCTTTGTTCCTTTGGAAGGACAATTATGAAAAAACTCACATTGTGTTTTAAGAAGGGAACTTTTTTTTGTGGCAGATTTTAATTCAGGAGACAAAGTTCTTTGTTTGCAATGTAATATTATATGTAAGATGTTGTGTTCATGTCACCACTGCAGCATTTCTGGTGTTTTATACTGTAAGTCTACGAGGGCTGGGCACTTGTGTGTGACACAATAAACATCATAACTAACTAACTAGCTATACAAAAAAAAAAACAAATGTATTAATACATTTCATACATTATAGCAACAAACATTTGGACCTTCTTGTCATTTGCTTTTTATTTCCTTGTCCTGGCCGCGTCAAAAGGCCTGTTTTATTTAAGCTGATTTCTGATACATTATTCTACACTATAATGACCCCATAACACTAATATAATAAACTATATTTTTCTTGGTTGATGAGACACACCTGGTAGTCTTGCTGTAAACAAACAAAAATCTCGGAGGTTGCTTTGACTGGTGAGGCAGCTGATAAGTGGGGCAACAAAGTCAATTAGTTCTGTGTTTATTAGTATGTGACAGGTGCTGGGTCATGCAGATTAACTCACAACCCTTGGAGGGATGGGACAACAATAATGGTGAAACATGTCCGTCCGACCAGAAAGTAAAGGTAGCAAAAGGAACATAGCAAAGCCTGCTCAATTAATTATGTGGATTAATGAAGTTCTGCTTGATTAAATGTCGATGGCATTAAAAACGCCTATTTTTTCTCCCCAATGTGACATAATGGACACTCTTACATAAATAATGGAATCCTTCATGGTTACGGAAACCAACACATTATACGTTATGAACCACTCCTCCTCTTGAACCCTCAATCGATTAATTAAGGCTATTGGCCTTGATTAACTAATTGCAGGTTTCATACAGGTTTGACCTCTAACCTTCAACCTTCCCTGACTGGGAAGGATATTGATTCAAGGGGAATGGTTTATTTTCAGCCACTGCAAAATTACCTTTAAAAAGAGTAGCTGACAGAGTGTCTTTTCATTGACCTGTTGTAACTATTGTTTTTATACACCTCAGGTTGAATGAGTGCCTCAAACATCAAATTGCACCTGTTTAGACAGCTATTACATTAAATAATTGTCAAGATGAAGTGGAGGATCAATAACACTCTGTTTTCTGAAAGCTACTGATGCAAAAACTTACCTATCCTGTGATAATAATACATTTTTTATTACTTTCAATATAACAAATGAATTATTTTCACTGTTTCTCTGTATAAGAGTGAATGTGATTTGATCAATTTGACAGAATAGTTTGTTGCATTGCATTAAACCATAACCTCTCTCAATCAAAAGTGTGTTTATTTCTCTTTTTTCTTATGATGGAGGGTCTTTCTGCTTTTGTGACAAATTAAGCATATGATGTTTGCAAATGCGTTTACAGCATACAGAAACTGATGTTTAAATAACATCAAGAAAATGCTCGGCCTCCTAACTTCATGTGCACCAATCAATCACCGGTCAGTGGAGCAAAGCGATGCAGGCATAATGAGCTATAGTATGGTCAAACTATGGTCAGCCTCAGGATGTCCTCTTCATGGTAACACTTTGATCCGATTACTAACCGGCCCCCTCCTGGTCTTTACTGTTCATCTCAGTGAGTTTAATCTCTCAGGGTCGTAGCAGGTCTGGGTTTGTTCACAAATCTGCCATAGCTGTTGGGTAAGCAGTGGTGTTAAAGGGGAACTCCACTGATTTTACACATCAGAGTCTGTTTACAGGTCTTGGGGAGTCCTGCTACACACGTGAAAAAAAAAGTTGCATAAATCCCTTTGTGGCTTCATGTGACGTTGCTGGAAACTTGAGGCCAGCGGCTCGAGGCTACATTAGCACTCCACTAGCATAACACACATCATTCTCCAACCGAACAGTTGCTGGGCAAGTTGCACTGTGGATAATGTAGGTGCCAGAGAAGATGGATGCGTGGAAGGCAATATCTCTGATTCTGCAACATTGATTTTGATCCTTTTTACTGTCCATCATGAGTGCAGTGCTAATCGGTGTAGAGCTCTTCAAAGGAAAAATGTATCAAATAACTAAATTAATACACAAAATGCAAAGGGAATTACATGTGATAAACTTCCACTGTGTACGTTTCTTATTAGGATGAACAGATACTGCCACAGTGCTACTTTTCCTTGCCACTATTCTTGTCATCACCATGGAGCCCAACTGTAAACAGCATTAAGAGTTTGTTAATATTTAAACAACTAAAGTCATGACACAAACTCAACAACATAACTAGAATCTGACCTCTAAATATCAGTTTTGGGTAGATGATTAACTAAAGGTCACGTTTGTCTTTGCTCTCTTTTTTTTTTTTTTTGTATTAAATCCAACAGGGTGCCTAAAATATTAGTTTTACTGCACCTTCCTCAAGTGGATTTGAGGATTCATGTGAACAAAATCCCCCTGGCAGAATTCGAAACACCACTGATGTGTCAACATATCAAATAACCATTGTGAAATGCCATGGCTGCATTCATTCCTTGTTTTGGTGCTTGTTGAACAAGGCGGCATGGCATTGCTCTCCCCTCACCCTGTGGTCTGTCCTCTGGGGTGCAAGGAATCTGAGTCACTCACTGCACATCAGGCTTCCCCCCCCGGGGGCCCTGGCACTAGCAGAGGCAGGTTAACAAACTGTAAAGGCTTCAACTGAGCAGCACACAAACTGTTTTCTCTCCACAAAGGGATTGGCTCCAACAAATGTCATAAGCCTATAATGAGATAGCTGATCTCGGTAGTAAAGAAGAAAAGAAAAAAAAATGCTTCCCCTCTGCAGTCAGTGGCTATTAGAGTCAGTGAGAGTAAAAAAGGGAAGCTTCCCCATTTTCTTAGAAGCCCTCGGAGGCTGGCCAACATGACAATGCTGGTCAATTAATTGGTGAAAAAGTGAAAATCCAATTAATGTGTATCAAGCTGGCAGTTTTGCATGATGATGGCTCATTAGGAGACCAAGCTGAGGGTGGAAGAGTAGATGGGTGGAGGGGCTTAAACCCCACTCATTAAAGCTCTGTCTTTCTCAGTGGGGTTTTAGGGACTGGCTTATTTATGCAACAGGTTCTAAACAAAACCTCAATGTAACGCTTATTTAATAGATTGGAAGCTGATGAATTCCTAAATGGCATGGGTGGGGTTTCTTTGGTTCTCGGGCATAACTTACTTTCTACGTAGTTGCTGCACTTGTTCATAAATTCATGAAATGATGGCTTAAACAACAGTAAAGAAGTGAACATCGAATAAGTTTTGAATAGTCACACACACACACACTCTCGCACCTATACAGTATGTCAGTGCATATTCAGTCACACCCAATACATACACACATACACATGCATATATGCAAACAGTCGGTTTTATCTGTTTTTTTATCTGAATCTGTTTTATACATTTATTTGTTTAGTTGTTTTAACCTGAATTTAAAAACCCAACCAGAGATGGGAGCCTCAAATTAGCATCTGTATTGTGTCTGTTAAATAAACTAACACATAAATAATACATAAATATTCTTGCAAAGTTTTAGCATCAGCAACATGCAAACCATCTTCAGTTCACACATGGCACATGGTTTATATCATTGTGGCCTGAAGCTGGTCAGTATATCCCTATGCTTTCAAATTAACCAATAACTGTCCTCTGTCAATTGAAATACTAAACAGGATATGTAACAAAAAAATGCACATTGGAACACGTAATTGTTTCATAATGTAACATGTGCGCACAAGAGATGCTATCAAAATTGTTAAAAAGGGGGTAATGGTCCTATCATTGCTCTACAAAATGAGATGATGGTGTTCTCTCGGCTACTTCTGAACCTCACCATATACTGACAAAATAAAGAATGTGCTCCCATACTCTCGCAGCCCGCCTGTGTTTGTCTAGCCTCTGCCTCTATGTGTAAGATTAATACTCTTGCCACACTCTCATAGAATAATGTCACTTTAATCTTGTTTGGGGCGAAATTCGAAGTGGAGTGTGTCTACTTGTTTCCTGAGATTACTTCATCTTTCTTTCGGCAGCGGTGTGTGACTCTGCCGCCTGCTGTCCCCTGGCATTGGATGTCCCATTACCCTTCACACGCCGCAACTTTCTGCTGTTTGCACAACACTGGCCACAGGACCCAACAGGAGACCAGTATACTATTGATGTTTTAGTTTTTCTTTACTACTGCAAAGCTCATTGTAGTTGTGCGTAGCCTACTATAGACAACTACAGCCAGTGGCTGAGACATTGTGTATATGTTTCTTTAAAATGTTTCACTCAACAAAGAATATCACTGCGTTATGTGTTGCTCTTGTTTTTGGACTCAAACACATTATGTACCAGGAAACAACATGATTTCTTCTGTTTGCTGCTTTGTCTTTCTGTTTTACAGCAGCAAGGCAAGCCTTTGTTGTTTTGAATGGAGGAAGAATTAACTTACAATTTACTCCGCCAAGCAAAAAATACTCACTCTACTACTTTCTCAGATTATTGAAAAAAACATTAATTGGAGACTAATTTGAAATGTGTCCAGATTTTTTTTCCAGTAGCCTATGAAAATGTTTCTCATATATTGTACCTCAAGCCTCAATTTTCAGATTATGAGCCCATTTGCTATTCAGTAACTTGTATTTGTATTCTCATTCAATAATTTACAATAAGTGTCAGCACACTTATGCTTTTCCACTGTGTTGACCCCAGCATTTCTGAGTGAATGAGCTGCAGTGCGTAAGCTATAAATCTCTAATGAGGCTTGATGTAAACACCACGATACAAACCACATAAATTCCTAACACAACAACTCAGTCATTTGCACCTTTTGCACACACACACACACACTCAAAAACACACAAACACAACACTCTGGTCCAATAGCCACAATTCAAGATGTGTTTATTCTTTCTTTTTTATTGTCTTTTTTTCTGTAATTACTATGTAAATAAATAATTTGACTTGACTAATGCACTGAAGGTCTAAATCTATTTGGATAATTGCATGTTTCTTATTAGTTAATATGAATCACAGTTTATGTCAGCAAATGGCCAGTGCTGCTGGTTTTTCGCAGCTTCTTTAAGTGTGAGTTAGAGAAACACACTTTGTATGGCAAGCCTTACGCGAGAGGAGCAGTGTGTTTTTCCCCTCACTTCCTAATAATCTATTCTGTTCAGCCAGCTGCATACATTGACAAATGTTCCCAGCATTAGGTATTTACCCGGTGAAAGGTAATAGATGCAAGGGTTTAAAAATGCCTGCTGCAAGAAACAGCAAGCACACTGGGAGAAAAAAAAAAATCACAATAGGAAACATTCTTCTCTTCTTCGCAACAGGAAAATTGTCTATTTGCAATAGCCAACACTGGAACAAAGCAAGGACAACATTTAAGAAATTTTTTTAAAAATTTGCTTTTCTTTATCACCAATATGTGACTTAAGAATTTTTTTAAATTATTGAACACTGTTTATGAGGAGGAGAACACTGTGCAATGACAATGTGCACTGCTTGACCTAAAAATAGAATGAAGAAGGAATTACTGTTTTGTTATTTACAGTCATTGTTATTTACATTTCCTTGTATAATTGTGTCCTATGAATGAAGAGTGCATGTGGGGGTTGATGTTCTGTTTGTGTGGCTTCATTCTGTTCTCATCTGTCACGAGCTGCACTGAAGTTCTTCACAGATTCATTCATACTCTGCTTAAGATACAAGCTAATTCACCACCATTTGTATGGTAAAACACACACACAAATGCGTATATACACCCTGAGTGATCCAGGGGTTCAGCTTTTCAGTCTAATCTGTAGATTGTCTATTAGGTTACTTTGTTGTAATTTTCCTTCACATCTCTCTCTTTGTGATTTATGTTGCTTGTTCTTGGAGTCTAATGAAAGCTGTGACAGTGCATTAATGAGGCTGCTTACTTTGACTGAACTCCACTTCCTCCATTTACCTCCCTCACCTCAACACACATTTCCTCTCCCACTTTTTTTTTTGTACTTACTGTTAACATTGTGCCCACTGCTACACTTTCTTATCTCACACTTCTCAGAATTATTTTCGTATTTACTGGCTCTTACTCGTGTTACATTCTTTGACATGGAACAATGTTAAAATATGATGCTGAGCAGGGCGATCAAAGCAAAACTGTGTCAGTGTTGGAGACAAACAAGATTACACTTTTGTTCATGGTTTTCATCTGTGTTCTTGCCAATTTCCTTTTTTTATATATATATTTTATCTCCTGTAAGTACAGTATCACTGTATTACTAAAGTGGAATTCCCATTTATGCATCTATCTAAGCAAACACATACACTTGCTTATTTAAATATGTATTTATAGAATAAATGCTGTCATGTTTGTGGAAATACTGCAGATAATACTTGGATCAAAGCCGAGAAATGAATTACAGAAGTTGTGAAAACATGTACCAGATTTTATCAATTTAACAATAATCAGAAATCAAATAAAGTCGATAATAATTAAACAAGATATTCAAAATAGATAGGAATAATGTCTCAGTATACTGCATATCCACTGCTGGCCAGGGGATTTAAATGAACAAAACGGCATTACAGACACAGTTAAGAATCAAAGAATCTGTTGGTGTTGTACGCTTTCCCTCTCAGCCTGCTGGGATTAATGGATAACTCCGGTGAGAGACGCCTCTGTTCTTAGGCAAGACAAAATGACCACAGGCAGCCAAAGAATTTGGCGGTCAGTAACTGTAGCTGTTTCCCATACATATATTATTATAGCAATAGCAGCAGTGGTGATTGAATTTCTGACCTTTTGTTGAAATGGTAAAGGGGGAGGGGGGTGCATTTCAATTTTTGTTGTGTCATTCATGTCTTAAAATAACTACAGGGATGAAAGATCATGGGTTGATTCAATTACAGTGCTGTGTAAAGGCTAAAGATTACTGTATTCTACATGGAACCTCACTTGTACATACCTGAGATAAATATAGATACCGATTTCAAACACTTTAAATGGTTTGAAATAGGTTAAGCGAACACTCTCATGTTTGCTCTTTGGAGCCCAGTTGGAGCCTAAAGCTTACAGTACAGTAAACAATCATTTGACAGCTACAAAAATGAAATGACACAATTATTTCATTCACAAACAAACCCAACACATGGCTCAATCAATAAAATTAAAGCATGATGATAAAATACATTTATAGCTAAGTACATTCTCAAGATGACAAACCTGATATTGGACTCTTCATGTCACAGAATCCATCCAACACTTCAGAAACTAAAAGCCGCCAAACTAGAAAAGTTTGGTGGTAGAACCTGGCTGGCTCTGCCAATCAATAGCAAAGTTCACATTAAAAACTGCTGACAGCTGTGGGAGAGAGTTCCCACTTTCATCTAGCGCTGTCTGACCCTGCAGCTAACCTCAGCGTCACCCTCTCCCTTCGCAGACCTGTTCTCTTTATTATTCTTTGTCGCATCCCACAGCCCGACCCACAGAACTGTCCCAGCCACGTTTTTCACTTATCACCAAACTTTTGCCTCATTTCATTTTTTTTTTTTTTTAATGAAAGAACACTTCACTTGATAGCCTTGAACCGACAGCCCTCCACTCCCGCAGAGGAGCCCACCCAGCAGCTCTGTCTCACCATATCAACTTGTTTGCTGAAAGAAGGAAAACGAGCTCCCCGAATGAAGTGTGTGTGTGTGTGTGTGTGTGTGTGTGTGTGTGTGTGTGTGTGTGTATGACAGAGAGAAAGAGGATTTGTCTTTCCCCTTAAACTTACTTTTTTGTTTATCCTGTAAAACCTCAACTTACTGTTAAAATGAATCAGCTAACAGAGAGTGGAAAAGACAGAATATGTAAATAAAAACAAAAAAAACCCCCACAACCCTTGATGATTTTCAGTCGGTGTGTCTGTTGAACTTTGGTCTTTTGTTCCTTACAGCTGGATTCTTGGTGGTGGAAACGAGAGGCTACCACTTGACAGTCATTGCTCCAAGATGAGGTGCCTCTGTGTTAATGCAGGCCTCTGCTGCCCCTTAGGGGTGGAAGAAGGAAGGATTTTTGAAAAAGTTTGAAATTTGAATTTGAAAAGGCCCCTCAGCAATGGAGGGAGGATTTTTCAGATGGGTGCAGTTTACCTAAAACTAATGTTATGAGTAACATCTATTTCTCTGAATGAAGGCAACTCAAATTTAAATTTTTATTAGATGTTTGTTTTTTTGGTCATGATGATGAATTATTTTTGATTTAATAATATTCTCTCTGAGTGAAAGTTGGGCCTGAGCATTTCTGTCAGCCTGGTGTTTGGTGTGTGCGTGGCAGGTCTAATCCCATTAGTGCTGCTGATCCTGGGCCTCAGGATCTGCTGTGTCTCTATCAAACCTGCTTTATGCTTTGTCTGTTCAACTCCAATCTGTTTGCTTAGCAGCAGCAGTAAACAGTCTTGTTTTCAGGCTGGACATAAAAAAGACCAAAGCAAAATCTCCTCAGGCTTGTTACACACCTCTTTTCATTGTTTCATTTGTGTACGTCAACATCACGCTGAACAACTGTTTTACGTGAGCCTCATGAGGAAATATTTTAGTATCATATCTGTACAACTTCTCCATCTGCCACCAGAAATGTTAAAATTGTCAGTTTTAGCTTATGTATAGCCAATACTGCCCCCTGGGCATCGGAAAGAGATTTTATAACCCCCCTTTGTCACTTAAAATTCAAAATGTAACATTACAGGTATTTCCATTTTGTCTGTGCTTAACTTGAAATTCAATATGAATAGCTTTAATAGGATAAATCAGGAATATTATATACAAAATTTAAAAAAATGTAGCTGATGGTTAAATAATATAATTTTAACATAATGAAATTATAATTAATATAATGTAAATCTAATGTCTTTCCTGTTAATGTTATAGTGTTTGCACTCATGAGTTTCATTACAAAGTTTTAAAAAAAAATGTTATTAAAACTTTAAGAAATGACCTGATCATTTCAGCTGTGAAAAGTAAATTCACAAATGATTCACAGTATAAAAATGAAATGAATACAAAACAGAAAAGGTTTGGGACTATTCTGAAAGTAGAGCAGGAAATGTTGCTGTGGAAACAAGGTGCTTAGAAGCTGTGTAGGTCCACATCAAACCCTGTCAGCAAAGGTCAGAGCTGGAGCAGAAATATAGATGCTGTAACATTTGTAACAGAAACTGGCTCTTGTCATGGGGAGTGTAATGTTTTGCGGTGTTTAGGAGGCTGAACTGGAGATTGAGAGGTGCTATTTATGTCATACAGTCAGATTAACAACGGCCAAACTCTTTTATAAGGGTGTCTGACATGAGATGTACTGGTTCGAAGTGCAAATATTAATTATTGTCCTCGACTGGTTGCTGTTGCTGACAAGAGGGTCTCTCCGATACCAAAATGCAAAAAATATGTATTGCACATACTCACAAATGCATTAGAGAGAGCTGGGTACAGTCAAAATTCATTGTTCATTTTGGTAACTACTGGATAAACCTGAAGGATCAAAATCAAAAAGAGTCATCTCCCAAATCTGAATCCAGTCAGTGAATTGTAACTGCAATTTTGCAATGGCTGTATTTTTTTTTTTCAAATCATACCAGAACTTAAACACAAGGCGAGTTATACTGATTATGACTCTGGGGCAACGTTATCTAATCACAGTTTGGTGTCAGGTAGTATCAGATGGGCTGAGGAGGATAGTGATCAGGTAACCTGAAATAATTCTGGTCTGATTTAGAATCACCCCTTAATGAGCTTGTGGTGATGGTGCAGTTAGTTGTTTTAACTATGAATAAGTCAGACTGCTCAGCATCCCTGAATGCCTATCACCAAGAGGCCTTAAATAGGGAAACCTATATCTCCTGGGAAAATAAGGTGTCCAGTACACCAAGATGAGAGGTGGGCAACTGGAGGAGTGGGAGTTCAGGTATCCCGAGGCATAATTTATGAGAGAGGTTAAAAGACATTGACTTCCAATTAGGCACTGTGACGACGGTAATGTGAATAACAGCGTGGCTTACATTTCCCTAAAGAGTTTTGCATTCCTGAAACAAGCCATTTGTGGTGGCACAAGACAAGCAATAGTCCACAAGTTCCACTTTCACAAAAGATCATTTAAAATGTTTTTGTGAAAAAGCTGCAAGTGTGTTTGTTGTATTATTGTAGCCTATATTTGATTATAATTGTAAAGCAATATCATGTCAATCCTCAGAAATATAGGATAGAATGATAGAGTGGACAGTTGCATTTAATTTATCATTAACATTTATCACATCAATTACTACATTGTTACATCGATGATTAATATGATTCGTTATCAGGAAACTTTTTTTTTTCATTTCAGCATCTTTTATTTTGTCATCCCATCTTGTGAAACAGGATAACATAGCAGTTTGGCTATTTTAAGGAAGAGATGGTGGCCAAATAGAGGGCCAGGAGGAAGTGTATGCAATCTCATCATATCCTAAGGTGTTAAGTTCCTTTTTGTGAGTATTAGTACATGCACTTAACCTTCAATCCCCAGCCACAGCCCCTTTGGGCTTGTTACCTAAGAAATATGTCTCCTCTTTTCTCTCCTCGGTGAGGTTCCCCTGAAACTTGTCAAAGAGACAATGTAGAAGGAAGTAAGAGATAAAGTTGCCAGGCTCTCTTTCTGTGCAGTGTTTATTTGCTGTGTCAAGGATTGAGAGATTACACTGTTTCTACGCGGTAAGGGAGGAATCTGGTCAAGCATTGCCTCAGGCTAAAAACATCACTTGAAGAGGCAAAGGAGGATTACTGACACCTGCATTAAGAACGAAAATCCTGACTTGGGCCCATTTGCTGTGAGTAGGGAGTCATCATCAATCATTTATTTTAAGTGTGGACAGAGACCGTTTACACTGTAGGGACATTATATTGGGTAACGGATACTAAACTCTGAGAAACTGTACAGTATTAAATGGCTGTTCTCGCTCCAAGTGAACAGTTGGGATAGTATTCCATCTGTTACCAAAACATTTAGATCTTTTTAAGTTTTTGTGGGAATAAAAGCATAATCTTTTTCTGAACTTTACGGAGCCCCCTGAGAAAAAAAAAAAAAAAGATCCATGTGTTTATCTGTACTCTCTGTTTAGAAATATGTGTGGTTTATAAACCATGCTCTTGGGTTCATAATCTGTGCCCTCAAATTATGAATCCATGCCCATAGATTTGTAAGAAATTTTAAAATTATTTTTAGATATTATAATATTATTATTAATTATATTATCTTTTTTTATTTTTAAATAATTTTTAAATGTATAAATTGTCTTCACCCTGTTTGATGCTTTATAACTGGATAAGCAGTCGCACCATAAATGGATGTCTCTCAAATTGTCGTGACACAAAGATTGGCTAACAAGTATGCCTTTAAGCTAATGTTAGCTACTTCCCCGCTACCTTCAAACTGAAAGGTTTGTTTTGGAGTGAAAAGCACAATAAATACAATGTCACACAATAAAAACTGTAAAACAGGGATTGCAAATCTGAGGGCACAGTTTACAAATTGATTTAATTCAAGGGCACGGTTTATGAATCCGAGAGCACTGTTTATAAATTGTGTGTACAGAATTCTAAAGATTTCCGAGATAAATTTCTCATTTGACCCCAGGGGGGCTCCATAGAATTTGGTGTCATTTTAGCACTAAAAAAATTTTTTTTTTCCATTAACAGATATTATAAACTCATCAGTAAATGATAGAGATTAATTTGTGTACATTTTTTTGCCACATTCATGAATATGCAGTGCCATATTTTAACATATAGCCTACATCATATTGGCATTTACAACTCTTATTAATTGTTACCTGTCCTTTGTATTCAATCTACAGATGCCCACTCAGAGGCAGTGGGGATGGTAACTCTAACCCACATGCTGTCAACAGTGTGATTGATCACCAGCAGATAAACATCAGATCAGTGAGAGAACAGGATAGACATTGATCCCCAGAGGAAGAGAGGACTTGTCACACACCAGCATACACAAACCTCTGCAAAACATCTGTCAAAATACCACAGTGACAGAGAACTGTACCTCTGTGACTAACATGGGAACCCGCAGACAGCTGTCAGCTGTTTGGGATGCTGGTTGATGACCAGAGAGTACAATTCTTTTCCATTACTTAACTCAAAAACACTGTCCAAAAAGTGAAAAGTTTAAATATGGCAAAAAGTGACCAATAATATTTGAAGGTGTGCAACTCTCCTTCGAAAGTGGAGAATTAGACAAATAGGCAGTTCGTTGTCTTTTATTTCCTGTAGGACAGCGGAGATGAACTCCTCCTGCCCTAAGGCACACCAAACAACAGAAGAGGGTTAAGTATCCCCTGTTGTTCGTTTGGCTGCCATAAAGGATCCCCTGTGGCAATACTGTCACAAACAGAACAGAAAACAGAGTAAGAAATGTGTGTGTTTTTACAAAATGTCAATCCCAGCGGGTCACATGAAGCTCTCTCACCTGGCTGGGCCCTGAATATGTTTTTCCTGTCATTAGCTACAGACCTCATGCGATGCCATACTTAAGAACAGAAGAAAGAGAGGAAAAGAAAATGAATGAGAAGTGAATGGTCAGTCTGACAAAAGGGGGCCAGCCTTGCGTCGACAGGAAGAAAAGCATTAGCGCCCTTTATGTGCATGGCGGCGGATTTCCGTGTGCTACACTGTCAGTGTATTTTCCCCTTAATTAAAACAGTCACAAGTTTCATTGAGCGGTGAATCAAAGGGTGACTACACCATAAAGCAGACTCAACTCTGTAACCCTGAGTATGTGTGTCCACATGTGTGTGTGTGTGTGTGTGTGTGTGTGTAGAGTTTGGGAATAAGACTCAAGCACACACAGGGACTGGGGGATGAAGGGGATTTAAGCTGTGCCCATTCCCATGGTCAGTCACTCAGAATTGGTCATTACTGTCCTGCCTGGAGATGAAAACACAGCGATTAAGAATTACTTGGAGGGGAAACATGGCCATTTCTAAACTGCCTCCCCTTAAGCCTGCACCCTCAAAGACACAAACAATTTTAGATCCCTTTATAGTTTTTTATTTACATTTTGTCACTCAAATAATATTCATGAGTGACTTCAAGCCGCCTGTAAATGCTGCCTGAGTTTGAGACATTACCTTCAAACCAATCCCACTTTCTTACTTTACCTAAACAAATTGTCATGTTAACCCTATAGTGAAACAGAGCTGGCTTCTCCAATGACAAACCTCGCCATCTCTCAGCAGAATAACACAGCAGGACAATAGCAGACTCAATCGAGGCAAGGGAAGATGCTTGCTCCACTTTGGCCAGAGTATGGGATCTCCTCTCTGCGGCTTTGTCATACTTGGACTCTGGATCAGGAGAGGACCCGATCCCTAACGGCCTAATGACCCAACACTTTCCACACCATTTCATTTCCTTGACAAGAGAGGGGCAAACCTGCACCTACGATCATACCCTCATCAATTATAAATCATCCAATGGTCTGATAATTAAAAATGCAACATGATTTTTTCACCCCCACCACAAGACACAAACCTTCTGGGTTTTGTTGGAGCAGTGTGGGATTCCCCTCTCATGTTTTCTCCAGGGGACAGTCAAAAAGAACGAAGGGCATGAATTATGCAGGGAGGATACATAATGGTAGAAATTGCTAATCATAGCTCACGCAACTTGAGAAGGTTGAACCAGCAGACTGATTGACAGAGGGGTGCAAAGAAGATGACTGAAGATAAGGTAACACTGAGGTCAATAGAGTCTTCTGTTGGGGTTTGCTGTTCTGACATTGGTGGGGTACACCCATCACTCAGGACAGAGGTGTACTGAAGAGCACTGGCAATATAAGAGGACAGACTGACAGAATGCTATTGCTATTTTCATGTGTTTGACTACAGTCCCAGATGAGGTTTGGGCCAGTGGAAGAACATAAATAGTGTCAATACCATATTCAACTTCATGAAGTTTGATAGCTGAGGGTGAAACATATCATTTCTCGAATCATGTAAAGATAAGGCTGTAATAGTTGGATAAAAGCCACAGTTTTGGAGGTAGCTTGATAAAATTTTAATGAAGACAGTGGCAGCAGTGACGGGATTGAGTTGTTTGACAAAGCTGACATTCCCAGCAGTAAATTTTAATCCCCAACTCAGGCACTTCAGATAGACCTTTCCTATGGGGATCGGTGTCTGGAAGATATTCAGCTGCACACTGTTACCTTTTGTTTTATGTCAGTCTAACATAACCTGGCTGCCTTTGTGAAGTTCACGGGGAGATTAGGGAGTGATTAAGAGGGTTTAGGATTACTTAGTGGATGGCACTATATCATATGATATCAGTTTCTGTTGAAGATGCTGCTATCAGTTTTGCAAGATCAGTTACATTGTCTTTGCACTCTTTTACTCTTTTGTGGTTTACGATCCTGAGTCCTGCCAACAAGGTTGTTTTCTTCTTTCACTTTTATTTTTTTCTGTTTCATTGTAGTGTATGTATTTTTAAATTCACTATAGAGTGCCATATATTTATGCTATGTATATACCTATTTCACTTTGTATATGGAGTGTCTTGGGTACATAACTTTCCTTCAGAATGAATGAAGTCATGTCTCGTCAAACCTCATCTTACCTTAGCTCAATGTATGCTACGACACCCAAAAATTTCCTACAAAGTTATTCTGAATGAAAAAAGTAACACATTAATACACAAACACTGCCTTCTTAATTACATATAAAACATATTGATCATTTATAGATATTGAATGTCTCAGAGTACAATTGTGCGGTACTTAAAAATCATCCATGTCCGCCAAAGACCTGCTGACAAAATTGTGTGAAACTAGACAGGAAATTTTAGAGTTATTTTGGAAGCTAATCATTTAATGAATGAGTGCATCCAACTGATGTCTACTACAACTATTATCATTTTGTTTTGGTACATCTAACATAAAAAGAGAATAAAAATAAAGTTAACAACACACAGAACTGAAATAGATTAAAGGGCTACAATTGCAAATACAATAATACATTAACTCAAACCACAGTCCATTCACATTTTTGTTGTGTAATACCACCATTATCAAGACTGTGAGTAACTTGGTACAGAGTGTGTGTGTGTGTGTGTATGCTGTTTATTGTCACTCCTCTCTCTGTCACAATGATAGAGTGTGTGTCTGACAGGTGCTGTGATGTCCCTGACCCCATTGTATTCAACCAATACAGGCTCCTCACACAGGAAGAGCAATGGAAACAATGGTACAGGTGAGTCTGGGAGAATTTCCCCTCAAGGGCTGCCCACCTGACTGCTAGGGAGATGTGTGAGTGAGTGTGTGGGGAGTGGGGGGGGGATCTGTTGACACAGTCATGTTGTGGGGGCTCGCCTCCCTTATGGGGACAAAAAGCAAGTCCCCTTAACATAAATTATTAATTTTAGGGTGAAGACTTGGTTTAAAGTTAAGGAACATTTTGGGTTGCCAAGTAGGAAACAGAAACCACACTTTTGAAGTCAAAACAGGAGTGAGGTAAGGATGTGTGATGCCAGCATTACTTTTCAGTATGGTCATAGACTGAGTGATGCGAAGAACAACTGAAGACTAACCTAGAGGCATCAGATCAGATGGACGCTCTCTTCAACACTTGAAGACCTCAACTTCGCAGACGACTTGGCACTGATCTCATACCCACCACCATATGCAAGAAAAAACATCCCGTCTCAACACCTTTGCACAACAATTAGCTAGAGGAAAACAGAGGTGATGACCTTGAACACGCAAACCAATACAAGTAGATGGAATAAACCTACCCACAACAGAAGAGTTTATATATCTTTGAAGCACTGTTAAATATGATGGAGGAGCAAGCAGTGACATCAAAAGCTGATTCAGCAAGGCCAGAAACACCTTCAGAATGCTTAACAATGTGTGGAATAGCCAGGAGCTGAATCCAAATACGAGAAAAGCATAAATAGTGGGTTTTTATGAATATTTATTTTGTGCAAATATTAAAAAAATTATTTGTTTTTGGGAAGAAAAAAAGGACGTTTAAAATAACAGCGCGCAAGTCAGGACTCGATTACATTGTTGTCTCCATTTCTCTCCTCTGATCTGCTCTGCTGTCTTTCTCTGTGTTAAAGATGTATAAATAATTGGAGGTCTGTGTGTTGGATGAGCTTTGGTTGAGTAGTCTCGCGATACCAGACAATCAGAGATCTCCCCGTCTACCGATCGCCTGGGGATTTCTAAATGTAAGGTAGTTGCCTCAATGGCAGCGAGTACAGCTGCTAACAAACCTACGCCACTTACATTTTTTCAAGGACACGCCTTACCGGAAATAATGCTGTCCCCCCATTCTCCTCCGTAGTGAACTGCATGTCACCACCCCAATATGAAGGACCAACCTAAAGATTTTGGATTAGTTTTTCAATACTCTTTTTAAACTCTAATTTTTTCCACCCAGTTTTAACAGTTAAAGCTGAGAGAAAAACAAAAACAGGATTGTTACACCTATTTCCACTTGTATTGGAATAGAAATACAAATAATTTTGCTGTCTCAACAAATACAGATACAAATACAAATACTGGACTCTCTGCACATCCCCAGTGTGGAAGTCCCCCCGCTACACCATCAATAACTGTACCAGAGCTGTATTCTTTCTACCCTGAAATACAGCTCAGAATGCTGGACAATGACAGAGAGCGACATCTCAAAGCTGTCAACATTCCCCACAAGGAGCCTCAGAAAACTCCTGCATAGAGAGACCTGGCATCGAGCAGTGGAAAGAGAACTGACAGCCCTGAAGCAGACCGGGGGTACCATCCAAAAGTTTGCCCTAAAAAGATAGGAGTGGAGATCCTTTGTTGCCGGCCTTCATGCCAGTAGGCATAAAGGGCAGTAAGTAAGTAAGTAATTAAGTAAATAAGTAAGTTTAGGGTTATGTTAAGGTTAGGGTAAGGCAAGTAGTGGTTACGGTTTTATGGATAAGGTTAGGATAAGAGGATAAGTCTCCAGGAAATGAAAGTAAGTCAATGTAATGTCCTCTGAAGTTATGGAAACACAACTGTGTGTGTATGTGTATATGTGTGTGTGTGTGTGTGTGTGTGTGTGTGTGTGTTTATGTGTGTGTGTGTGTATGTGTGTACTGTTCATGTTGTGGGGACATAAATCTGTTTTCACTCACATTTTAGGGAATCGCCTTAAGTCCCCATGACATAAATCATTAAATTTTAGGGTGAAGTTTAAGATAAAGGTTAGGGTTAGGGTTAGGGTTAGGGTAAATCCCCAAAATATTAATGTAAGTCAATGTAATGTCCTCTGAAGTGATGCACACTTTGAAATGTCTATGATGCTTTTAATATTTGAGTACACACAGTTTGTCTTTCCCCACTAGAGGGTGTCCACTTCTCTGGTCAGAGCTTACCTATAGACAGAAGAAAACGGCCTTAGCAGTATACTTACGCTCCTCACAGTTAATCCTCCTCAACATAATGAGATATACAATGTTAAATGTTAAGATGTCTTTAGACTCTGTATCCTTTTTAACTCATCTTTGTCTGCAGCACAGGTGTTACGTTCTAAGATGCTCCTCATGAGGGATTGCTCTGTACCATTCAAGATTAGTAAGTAAGGGGACATGTGTGTTAAGTTCAGCCCTGGCTGCCTGCCTGTCATTATTTGCGGATTAGTGCTGGCCTGCACCCTCTTTGATGTGGACATCTTTCACACTTCCGTCCCATTGAGCTCTAGGGAACGGTGAACGGAACGGAGAGAGACCGACAATGGATTGAGGAGGAACAAGCAGGAGTCATCTTCTGCTTTGTCTTGAGCCGCAGAAAAACTTCCTGTAATGAGGAAGATAAAAACGTCACAACAATTACCCCTGCACATATGAGCAATCACCTGTGAGAGGCCCCTCACACATACAAATGCACATATGCCCACATGCATATAGAGCATACATATATGCATTTTGGCACGTCTGTGTGCACTCACATACTGTAGGCTACATAGTCATATACTCTCTGTACACACACACATGCACACACACACACACACACACAGAGGGGAAACGTGTGACACTCTTGATGATCCTGTGGGGTCTACTGCCCTCTGCAGGACACACAGGAAACAGTAAGTTCAGCACACTATGTAGTCACATCCTAGCTTTTTATGAACATTATATATCCTAAAATTATCACTGAAGATAACTACCACATCAGTATTATGTTTTAGTACATAAGGCTGAGTTTATGGTCTTAGTATTAAACTATGTTTCTCTGGAGCTGCTTCCTAGTCCAATGAGCCAGCCTATCTGTCCATGGCCAGTGTATGGCTGAGTGGAGCCACCTTACAGAGGCAAACACAAGGCTTCTTTCAGGCAGAGCAACTCTGGAGGCATATGAGGGCACTCAGTGTTCCACCCCAACCACAGGATTTATTTACCTTCCAACGAGGGGCAGCCAGTAAGAGGAGATAGAGTGTGCTTAGAGAAAGGTAGGGGTGTAGAGGGAGAGTGTGTGTGTGTGTATGTGTGTGTGTGTGTGTGTGTGTGTGTGTGTGTGTTCGCTTGAGAGGTGGAGAGCTGGACTGGAGCAACATAATCACTGTGACACGGGATAGTTTAAGATAGAAAGTGGATGTCATGATCTAAAAAAAAAAAGTCAAAGCAGACACGCACCTAAAAAATACACTTAAATGTTAATTTTCGGTTAGACACAAATCAAGAAACAAGCAATGATAACCTGTCCAAATTACTGTAAAAACACCAGGGTGTGACGGGATGTTTAAGAGAGGAGGAACATGGATGAGAGCCAGAGAGGTCGATAAACAGGGGTGGGTTTCCTGTTTCTTTAGCCCTCTCCCTTTCCCTTCCCTTAAACAGCACAAGTAGAGTCATTGAATCTGTGTGTGCATACAAGCACACTGTGTGCATCTGTTGGTACAGTAGTTTAATGGCATGACAGTCTTTAAACCAATGTCACCCTTGGAGCAAGCAGTGCCAAATTGTAACCTTAACTTTCTGGCCGTGTTATGACTTAAGTGAGAAAGTCATTTATGTAAAAGCTTCCAGGTGAACAGGCAGGCACCTATTCATTGATGTGTCCATAATACTTACTTTATACATTTCATACTTTCATAGCCACAAAATGTTTGGTGTGTTTGCAAAGAAGTTAAGAAAACAAAAAAGAAAAAAAAGATGCATGGTTCATGAGAATTTTGTGATCAAAAACTGAGGTCAAGGGTCACAAAAGGCCAAGAAATCTGGTAATCATTCCAGTCTAAGTCCAAGTCATAATGGACTTAATAAATCTGATGAACTTAAATATCTAATCTAACTAAAACCTTTCACAGAAGACAAAGTATTCAGGTTGTTTTCTTCAGCAAAATAAGTGACTTGACTATTTAAAAAACAGCAATGTAATTTGTTAAATTAATATTTCAGCACATTCTGTCTTCTTAATGCAAAAAAAAGCATCATGGTGAGATTTACAGTGTAGGACATGTGAGTCAAATCAGTGAAATCACAGGACAAGCAACATTGACATAGAAATAGAGTCCATAGAGAGCTAGGCCTCCATGCTGTACAGACCATTCAAATTAAAGATTCATTCAAGAAAAGTATTTTAAAAAATGTAGCCAATCACATACATGATTTTTAAGGGTAAGTAAAGAAAGAGTAAAGATTTGTTAAGTAAATAATAACTAGTACTAAACCCATCCAGTAACTGCACATTTTATTGAGACTATCTGGTGCTCAGTTGTTCAAACACCTCATTCTCTTTTTGTCTTATCGACAAAAGCTTTTCCACATGGGCAAGTAGTCAAATAAATAGTTCATTTTGACAAAGATGAAATGATTCCTCTTTGTCAAAGTCTCTAGAGAGAAGACGCTTGAAGCGATTACATTTGGATGTGCGATTGCATGGAGCAGATACATTACATCTATAATTAGTGGAGTAAATAAACACTGAGGACTCAGCCCCAGAGATGACTTTTCTTAAATTTAAGGTAATGAGAGAAGACATCTAAAGGAGATTTAGAAAAAACGGTCACCAAGGAATTCATCAGACTTAAGTGTTTAAGACTTTAAAAAGTCACAATTGTTCTACTTTGGATTTTCTCCACAGTGCCAATTATCTGTGTATATGAGTAGCCTCTTTGTCTAATCTTAGATAGAATTTCTGTGACATTTCAATTAAAGTCAGCTGTTAAAGAAATACATGAATGCAATTCTAGTACACATTTATATATATATCTATAAAAAAATATAGAAAAAGAAATATTTCTTTTTCTGTATTTTTTGCTCTGTGAAATTCTGTATTTGGCATCCATATGTTTCCATTTTACTCAGTGAAATGCATTTTATTTATATAAGTTTACTTAACTAAATTTTATTTTAAATTCACTTTCTTCTGTGACCTTTTCAATCTTTACTCTGTGACTTTCTATTGTATTTGCTAGTTCCTTGAATGACCTCTTTATGGATTTTATTTCTGTTTCTGTGAGCTCATCCAGATTGAATCACTGACACAAAACTCCATTTTTAAAATAGAGAACACAAATTATTAATGCTCAAGTATCAAAAGCAATGATTTAGAGGGGAAACAGGACTGTCAAAGCCTTAATTGGTACCCAAGACAAAACTTCAGAAGAGATAATGGGATTCAGATAAGTCATTTGTAAATCATTTTGTAAATCTAACATACTCTGTTCTTGCATCCACTACACATTTTCACTAAGCAAAATTATGTATGATGAAACCACTTGTGCTGGTAAAACATACAGGGACTAGTGGTGCTGTATGGTAATTAAAAACAACACAGGATGCCTTGAGGAAACTTTAGACTCCACTCAGACGTGGATCATCAGTGACTTATTACCAAGACGTTTCCTCTTTTGCTGGATGGAAACATCGACTGTGTTATTCTGTGCTATGCCATGAAATGATCTGGGGAGAAAAATCAGCTTGACCAACAGCTGTGAACTCTAAAGTGCATTCACTCAGCTGGGGCGTGAAACAGAGAGAAAGAATGCAGACTTGAATGGGCTCCCTGTTTCGGCTTTTTTTTTTTCCCAGTATCTCCCACTCTGCCTTTTGGGGATCCCTAGCAACAGCATGCATTTGAAAATGGAGCTGGACTGAGAGAATGCAACTGAGTAAACAATCCCACATTAATTATCATGAAGTCGTCCTCAGCCTCTGTGCATTTTAAAGCTTAAAATATATTACATTGATAAGAAAGAAGAAATATTTGTTGTGGAATCTATGAAGGAGGAATGCTTGATGTCTGAGTGCTGGTTATCTGCAGAGATGTTTTTCTACTGACGAGCCTTGAAAAGGAAATGCAGAGGTCAAGAAGTAGGAAGAAATGATTAAACTCCTTCTCTAGGAAGAGATCTGTAGACACAGATACGGCACATTGCCAGTGTGGTCAATTTTAAGCTTATAAAAAAGTCAGGTTGGTACATCAAAATTTGAATCTTACAGGCTACCTTTATAAATGAAATATGCACACATACTAACAAACACATTCAGGTCATATCATAATGAGAATACCACAAACAAAGTGGCTGTTTGTGCCAGAAACACTTTCATAACAATTTCCTGTTACAATTCCTCCTCTGGACAGTTGATGGGAATTTTATACCATGGGGAAAAGTGTGTTGAAATACCAGTGTATTTCAACACACTGGATTCTTCAACTGCTGAAAAATCATTATGTTAGACTGAAACAGCATTTACAGGTTGATGGAAATATTAATGGCTCCATAAAGCACCATTTTACAACAAAAGAATCATTTGAATTATAATTTTAATGAGAGAAACTCGAACATTTACATCTGTAAAAAAACAAAAAAAAAAACTTGTGTATGTCCTTACTGAGTTTATGGATGGACAGCGGAGAGTTTCTGTGGACCAGAGCCTGTAGTCAAGTCACATTTAAGTCACAAGAATGAGTGTGTTATACATGCTTATTCACTTGGATGTGAAAATCAAGGATCAATGCAAAGCAGGTAAGACAGCAACAGTCCCATTTGCACACACAGCTTGAATATTCAGTAATTGAGCCAATGCATTGAAAGGACTGGTCTAGGCCATTTAATAATCACTAATAACAGAGCTTTGAAAGCAAAACGTGGCATTTTATTAGTCAGCATTCAAATTACTTGTATTTCGCTTTTTAAGAGTTTGGACTAAAGTTGGAATGTTTTCAAGGATCTGAGACTTGACTTGGACCTGCCCCGAAAAGACTTAAAACAGCTCTGCTATTGATGTTATGATTTTTTCCGCCATGACAGCAAGCCACTGTTCTCTATGAAAGTTGAAACCACCACAGTGGTTACAGTCAAACATACATTTTCATGACAGATGAATAACTACAAAACTGTATTTGTCCCAAATGATTACTGACACATCTGAATTAGCTGAATGTATAAACTGACTACATCCATTGTTTCAGTTGATATCTGAATTAGCTGAATGTATAAACTGACTACATCCATTGTTTCAGTTGCACTTGGTGTTTTACAGTATACATTTTGGCTAAAATACTTGAATAGTAAGTCTCACCAACCTAAGACTTACTAGTTGTAATGTATTCATATTTGTGTTCTCAACACTACGGTAGTATAAGCCCTCTACTATATGTACCTCAAATGCATATCCCTTTCCATGAGCAGCACAGCATTTTCAGCAGCGCCTCAGCCAAGCTGAACACAATGCTGTCATTGAACTAGAGTCACAGTGGATACCTTTATATACCATCAAGAGTGACAGTTAACGCAAAAGCACCTGGGTTTTGCTTAAAGTCATAGGCCACATTAATACAGCACACACACACACACACCTTACATATTACTGTCAGCTAAACCCTCAACACCCAAGAATCTCACAACTAATCATTTTAAAGGGTGAGTATATTGAACTTAGCAGGTCTTAACTTTGAGCTGGGAAGTGATTAATAAAACTACTTGTACAATCGAATTTTGTTCTTGTGTCCATGAACACACGTTGAGATTCAGGGCAGTTTGCTGACAGGAGCTTCGGTTTATTATCAGGGATAATGTTTATGTGAAATGACACCCAAAACAGCCAGTTTAGTTAGAAGTAGAGCAGCACTGAAGGATGCATTGCTAAAGCTATTTCTACTGGATTTTCAACTTTTTACAGATGTACTGTATGTTGAAGACACAAGGTCGGTATCTGAAGCAAAATATAGGCATTAGAAATATAGTGCTTCTATAGCAGAAGAGCCTTATTTCATATAACCTCATGAGTATTATATATCCATCCTTAACAACCTATTTTCTATGGTATACTGTGGTGAATGTGATCATGTGAATTAAATCACACAGGTATTGCTTTAAATGGCATTTGAAGACATTTCACACACCAAACTTTTGGAAATAATATGAATACTCCTCTTTTCAACATTCACTTTACCTGAGTCAAATACGTAAGGCCCTGTCAAAGCATATCAGGTCTAATGTGATCAGTTTTCTAGTCTAGTGAGGATCTATCAAAACACAAAACAGATTGAACTAGGCGTTATTAAGCACTAGCGTCATAAATCATGAGCAGACACACACACAAACAAGACACACATACATCACTTTCACTTTAGTTTATCCCTGAAAATCTAAATATGATCAACTATCAGTAAAATCTTACATAATAATCTCTTACAATTCAGGCTTAACGTCTATGCTTATTTAATTGAAATAAATGAAACACAGAGCATGACATAAAGCTTAAATACCAGGCTTCTCGGTGAACACAAATAAATACTTCTCTTTCTCAAGTGGCTCTTCATTGTTACGATGAGGCACGTCATTGGTGAGTATGGATATCATTTTATAGCCCAAATGTTACTGTCAACAGTAAAAAAAAAAGAAAAAAAAAGAGTGAAATGCATTTTGTGTCTATTATGGCAACTTTTATGACGAGTTTTGGTTTGTGCAATAATGGCTTCTCTCAGCTCCCATCCATCCTGTGCAGTTTTTTTTTTTTTGTTTGTTTTTTTTTTTTGCAGATTCACAGTTACATTTTTGACCACAAGGTTAGTGAAACAGTTTCTCCTCCAACAAGCTGATGGACTTATCAGTCAGTGTATTTTCATCATCCACAAACCTGTAGCCAAACAGCTTCATGGTGGGTCCACACACTCTCTGCACTACCTGAGCCAGTGTAAAGGGAATACTAAATCTCCATTTTTCTGCCTGCTCTGATGAGTTCTTCTGCGTGGAGTAAATCCCGCTAGCTTCCTGTGTGGTCTGAGTGTTCCTCAGAATCCACTCCCTGGCTTGGGGACTAAATGGTATCCCTGTGAACTTGTACATCTCCTCTGCCTTCTGCATGGGATAGCGAGCAATATCCTCATAACGTACCAACATGTAGCGGCTCCTAAGCCAGCGAGGTTGGCTCAGCCCCACTTCTGCAGACATCCTAATGTGGTCACAGTTTCCTTTAAGCCTTTTGACCTCCTCGTCATCCTCAGGCACCTGGCCGTCCTGCGCCCAGGCCTTCCACGTCTGGTACTTTGAAGAGAAAGCCACCATGCGGGATGCTAAGATGGCCCGTGGATCACGGACTAGCTGGATTATTCTCACATCCAGGCGAGGGTCCTCCACCAAAGGCTGCAGCGTGTCCAGCTGGCGCACACGGACAGTCTTAATGGCATGGTGTTGCTTGGAAAGGCAAGATTCAGATGCAAGAGTAAAGTTGAGCGGCCCACAGCGACGAGTCCTGCAATGATACCTGAGACAAGAGAGGTTTAGTTTTTACATGATGAATATCTTTCAATAGAGCTGCAAAGTGGGAGGAGTTATTTCAGACAGCTATGATTCCAGAAGTAAATGTCTTGTTCATTTTTTGCCCAGAAAGTTGAAGGTTCTGTATGTAAGAATTATGAAGCAATTCACATTTATTAGTCGTTTTTTTATTGCGTGAACAGGTTGTAATGGAACTTAAAAAAATGAGACCTTCCCCAACTTTGTCAGTTGCCTATATCATCCTGTGGACTGATTTCTATATGGAGGACCTGGGACAGATTTTCTGCCAAAATCCAACGGATGTGACGTTTTTGTGCGCTCCTGAGTGCCTTGCCTCTCTCCTGCTAACGTCAACAATGAGACAGCTAGCTGTCTCCGTCAACCACAACACGTTTCACAACAACACCACCGCAATGACAAGTCGCCCACTCCTGAGTACACACACAGCTAAAACAACATTATTTCCACAACAAAGGAGCAGAAAACAAGCTCTAGAGCGATAAAGGAACATAACTTACCCCTTTTGTTTTTTCTGATGGTAGTCCAAATGTGGTAATAAACACATATTTCACAACAAACCTGCAGCACATTGCTCCCTGGCCACAGCTCACTGAGCCTACCGGTGTTTAGTAAACACGATTGGTAAAAAAAAAAAAAAAGTTGGCCGTTTGGGTGGTTGAGTAACGCATATTTTGGTGGGTTGTGTGAGTGTCGACATGTACAGCAGGGGGAGGAGGGGCTGACTGACTGGGGGTGAGAGCTGATTTGCAGAAACATGGTGCAAAACACAATGTTAGAGATCTTTTATGCTATTATGCGAAGTGTAAACAAGGGAAAAGACATCATCTCCGCAAGCGAGCACCCAAGCATGAGCAACAGGATGCTGACTGCAGCTAACTTAACGGCCACCGGTGTCACTAATGAGAAGGAATTTCTGATTCCTACATGTATAACCTTTAAAGAAGTTGGAGCACTTCCAACACTTACATGTGTATTAAACTCTCTTGGCTAAATCGTCATTACAAAAGATGAGCAAATGTGTTATATCTGGCTCTTTAAAATAAGGTACTGTGGAGATAAAAGTCAAGTCAGCTACGACATCCAACGGCCATTTTGGAAGAAACATCCAATCACCAAGCTTCAAATTGTGTAGCATTTAGGGCTAACAATTATTTTCATTGCTGATTAACCTGATGATTATTTTCTGGATTATAGGTTAGAAAAGGTTAGAAAATGGCTATTTTTCCTTAAATGTCTTGTTTTGCTAAATATAAAGTTAAACATACAGTACATGAAGCTACACATTACATTTTGCAGAAGTGCATTCAGTGTCATTGTGAGATTAATTCAGCAACTGTGATGCAATGTTTTGTCCACCGTCAACGTCACATTCAGAACATTTTTTTTTCTGAATATGCTACAGTTCTACAACTAGCAACATTGGCTGAGGCTCACCAGTATCCTACGCAGTATGTTGAGCAATTCACCATGAAAAACTGACAGAAAAAGACAGGACTTCTCAGAACTTCTCAGTTGAAATAACTGAAACTGAATGCAATGACATAAAGCTATACTGTAGTATTGTTAAGATATCCAGGAGACTCTGATGTTTTCATGTTCAAGAACATTAACAAGATAATTAAAACAAAACTTTAGAATTTTCAGATTCTAAAGTGATAAAAAAATACTTCTGGAACCAGCAGCTCCTCCCTCTTTCCAACCAAATCACAGTTACATTTTAGTTTCTCTTTTAGAGTCAACATTTTAACCTTGATTAATAAACGTGTATATCTAGGGACTTTACCTCTCAAAAACATCTTTGATCACAGGAGAGCAGACAGGCTCTTCACAGAGCGATAAACTAGACTCTCTGCGGAAAAGGGCCGCGGTGACGTGGTCCTGAGGTGGGGGAGAAATGAACTTCTCAAGAGGAGAGAAATCACACAGAAAAAGCCCCTGGAGTACATCCCGGTAGATTCCTGCCAACACTGTCCCGTTGTTGGCCTCTGCAGCCATGGTCAGCATGCGCTCTACGTGCCACAAAGGCTCAAACAAGTAGAACATGTTCTCTCCGTGCTGGTTGAAAAATTCCCCCACGAATGAGGAACCTGTTCTCGTGGTGGCCAAGAGTAATATGTGCTTACGGCCACCGCTATAGCTGTAGGTGTCTACATCATCTTCTTCAGAGAGATTAGAGTAATTCCCTTTTGTACCAGCCTGTTTAGAGAGCAGCATTTTGAGCACCATCAGGGAGCCATTTTGTGTCGTGTTGCTGTAATCCAGTGGAGTTTGTGGGGTCTGCTGTGGAGTCTGCCTCTGGATCAGCTTATCAGAGACCCTGATGAGATACAGGCTTGATTAAATAAAGTCAATTAATAACAGATGAAGCAGCATAAACACCTAAGATAGATCTTATATTTTACATTTAGCTGACACATACACAAGGAGTGTACAAGCAAAAGATCCAGAGTCTGTAATGAGCAAACTCTTATATACCTTGATAGGATGTTGCTCTCCTTTTCGATGATGACCAGGGCCACAATACAGATGAAGACAATTGCATATTTGGTCTTCATTCTTGAGTCCTGGCTTTGTAATCAGACGTCTAGTCGGTCAGTGTGTCAGTCATAGCTTGTTATACTGAGGCTGGAGATTCATTCTGAAATAAAAAATGTACTTCTATAAGCCAGTATGCAAACTAGATGTTATTCCTGGTTTTCAATGACACTTAAATGACACTAAACACCACCCGTCAGAGTTAAAATCATAATCCTGGTGCACACTGTGTTTTGCATCTTGAGACCACTTTCATGAGTATAGAGATGAATAACAGTGGATGCCAAAGACATCATGCTGAAGACATAAATCATAACAAAAATAGTGAGAGATAAATTATCACGTTTGTTCTGACAGATTAAACTAAACTCATACAGTGTTTGTGATACATCAACATGTGGTCACAGTTTAATTGAACTGAAAACCTCAAGAATGTTTAGCAGCTTGTACAACAGCTTTTAAAAATCTGTCTCACTTCTTAGAACCACATAAAAGGACAGCGTAGCTTTTTAGTGGGATTAGAGTCGAGAATAGAGAAGACGATGAGATGGGAGAGAGGGAGAGTTTATGTAAACAGGGGGATGTTTTTTAGTGCCAGCAAACACTGTGGAACATTTGGTGCTGAGTCAGGGGACATTGCAAATTTAGATTCCAGTACTGCATGATTTCAATAGCTGTATTCTGTAGCTGAATTGCTCCTTCTGACATCCATCAGGTACAGTCATCATTCCTGGGATTCAAAAAGTGTTCCCACGTTGTAAACTCATTTTTGAGTCACAAGCCTTGACACGCAGACAGTTGGGTGATCTTTGATGCTAATGTTCAGGAAGCAGATCATTGTTTATCAGCAAAAAACAAGTCACGGCTTGGTTTGAACATCAAATCTTGCATCAGCTGTAGTGGTGTCCTTACCATCCTTTGAGAGTATTGCATCACCCTACTTTGTTAAAAGGGAAATTCAGGCATACACACAGAAATGTTGAAACAACCTTGTTTGGAGGACAACTCCCATGTATGTACTCATACCAGCTGACCAAAGGAGAATGTGTTCCTCAAATTCTTATCACATTGCTCTTCTGTGAAACAAATGAGCTATTTTGACCATGAATTTCATTTGAAATGATTTAATATAACAAATTTCTTAATTCTGAATTTGTTTTCTCAGTTTTTTCACATTACTGAAAAAGAATTGCCGACTATACACCCCCCTCCTGCCATTTGGACCTGTCAAGAGAGTGAATAATTTCTGCAAAGCATATCATTAAGGGAAAACCACAGTTTTCAAGCCGTTGTAGAGTGACTGTGTGCTCTGTAAGTAAATATCACCCAATTATCTGAGCTTAATACGCCATAGCCGTCAAACTGTCAGGCTGAAGCACTTGAGCTGAGCACTTTTACATATTCAAGAGTCACTGGAGCGTTTGGCAAATCTGACTATCTGCTCAAGCAGAAACACACATCACTCTGTTTATCATCTCACTACAAATTACATTAATGGCTGCCTTCAAAGCCTTCAAGCGCTTGCATCTCATGGAGACACTGAAAGCTAAATTCCCACTGAAGGCTTTGCTGTTCATCCAGAGGTGTTTGTGTAAACAACTAACCGTTATGGGCAAATACTGGAAACCATTATAATGTGTGTAGGTGCTGTTTATCATTTTCATGGGATTTGAGTTTATATGTCATACTATTTGCCATTTAGAAATGAAGGAAACTAACCCTCTCTCTCTCTCTCTCAATGTGTGTGTGTGTGTGTGTGTGTGTGTGTGGTGTCCATTTAATCCTATAGCAGGCATTTAGGGGGAGGGGGTATTGAATAGGAGCATTTCCAACATCAACGAACCAGAATGAACAAAGACTAATGAATACTTCTGCATACTATTAATCTCTGGTGAGCATGACGCTTTCACAGATTCAAAATTAAATGTAGAAAGATGGTTATATGAGCAACTCACATCTTAGAATAGAAAGAATTATTGATTATAGTGGACTACAAGGCAATCACAGCCTCCATATTCGCATAATCATCATTTATACCTGCATCCTATGAGGAGACACGTACACATCACACGTGTATGCTTTGACAGAAGTGGGAACCGTGTTTATCTGTATCGATATGTATCATTATGCACCATTTACAACGTTTTACGCGCAGAGCAGCAGGATGTTTATGCTCCAGCGGCGGTGCGCCGGTGGCTCTAAAGGTTGTTTGTATCGTTTTGAGTCACCCCGTCAGTAAATTAGAAATGAGGATGTTGAGGTAGCGGATAGTACAAACCTTTAAGCTGGCCTCTCTCTGCAAGCGAGCAAAACATCCCCGATCTTGTGAGAAACAGTGTCTTCCCATCGTAGCATCTTGCTGCATTGTCTCGGACAAGGACACACTGCTTCATTGTATCCTCTCCTTGGACGCGGGCTCCTCCGCTCTGCCAGATGAATGGGAGGCAGCGAGAAACATCGACGTTTAAAGAGAGCAAAGCGGACGCCAAGCGAGAAATAACGTTTGTTTCCTGAAATATTGCTTAAATTATGAGTCAACAATTAATTAACGCAGCGGCACAAAAGTTGTCGCAGAATTTCCAGCTGGATACCCGATAGATATAGAAGCTTTAAATGTGACTGAAGTTTGGTTCTGTGGTAAATTTTCATCGCTTCAAAACTTTCTTAAACTTTTCTCACGTGTTGGAGCGCACCGCACGAGCTGAGCACTTTGAGGCCCGCTCTCACTGCGTGGGACATCCTGTGTAGACGAGGTCACGTGATCCCAAAACACCCTGCAATTATGTATAAGACGACCCCCCCACCCCCGTTTGAGGAAGTGCCTACAGAATTTAGAGGCGATGCCACTTTGTATACTGCATCTTTTTTTAAGAAACAAGCGTTCAATTGCATGTTGTGATTTTGTGTCAATTTCAGTTGCAACCCTGTTAATTAAGGAAGCACATCAAGTCATATCATTGCCTCGGATATCCGAAGAAGATATCTTCATTTTCTATATTTGTAATAAATGTCTTTAACGAGCCCATCCGAACATGTTAGACGACATATACAAATGCTCCTATTTGAATGATAATTTGTGTCTGAAATAGTTTTTCTACAAAAAAAATCTACATCTACTCCTCCTCCCTCATTAAAAAAAAACAGAGACCATGAATTTGCAAATATTGTTCATTTCAAAAGTTAAAACTTATGGATGCGAGATGTCTCCTACTTTAGTGAAAATTAAATTTTCAGTCTATGTGCACTGGAGGCTTCAAGTTTTCACATCATGCTTGCCCAAGTTTCATACTGGATCACGACTGGCTCCTTGCGATGTCACAGATTGTTTGTAGATACACTGCGCACCTTTAACTCAGACCCAGTCTCAACTTCTCCTCCTCTATGTACCTGATCATGACTTGGAAATTGGTCCTGACAGCAACCCTGTTACCTTTGTAAGATATGTTATTGATTGAGAATTGATCATCCATAGGCAGAGCAACAATGTATGTGTCACAATGTATCTTGAGCTTTGACACATTTTCATCCCAGGAAGATGAAACTGAACAGATGGGACTGTGAATCCAGTCTTCTCCTTGTGGGTCATATGTTTCAGTACTATAACAGGCCTGCACTACATGAACATTTTAATGAAATGGTTAATCACTGCTATGGTTGGATTATGTTGGGGTGGGGCTAAAACCTGGTAGAGGGGATTAATAACATCTACTGCAGGTCAAGCAGCTGCCCTTTTTTATCAGCCTCCTGTCACCTCCCACAATATTAGAAGTTGAAGGACAGTTATGAGCTGCTTCACATTCACATCAGCTCCAAGGTTTCCAAAATGTGCACTTTGTTTCTGCATCACTCCTGTGTTACTAAATAACGAAATACCTGGAAGGTCTTTATCATGTACACATTGTGGTCCTAATAAACCTGTTTCACAGGAGATAATTTCAGTAGGAAATGCACTGTGACACTGTGGTCTGTGTGCAATCAGTGTTGTTGGACAGCAAGTGTAATGATAATCACTGCTACACTGATCTACAATTCTAGATAAATAAATGTATATCCCAACATTCTGCACTCATGTAAATGCACTGTTAAAAAAATAATCAATTGCAGTGATTGTTTCACGTTTATTTTCCACCACCGGTTTTTCACCACTTGGGGGCAGCAGTGTAAAAGAATAAAGAGCTGCAGCAGAGAATCAGAGAGCAGCTGTCAGCATCAGAGCTCAGGCTTAGTTTTAGCACCAGTGGCCAATATGATGCACGCACCCAGGTGTACATTTCAGATTCACCTAAAAGAAATATGTAAATTGCTTTTTTCCCTAATTGTTAATAGATATTTGAATGTAAATGAGATTTTTGACTATACGAAGTGGATTCTGTTAGATAAGTGCCTTTTCAATATTGAAATTTGGGTTTGTTTTTAAAGGGTAGTTCAACAGAAATATTAGACATATGTTTTGGAGGTATTACATCAGTAATTAGGTTCAACCATGAGCCAGTTTTTTTTTTCAGGATTTTTCATTGGGGTGCAGGCCTACATGTTTTGTTTATTTCTTTTAATTCATTTAAGAATAGAATTGATTTATAACACAGTTTAGGATTTTATCTGAGTTCAGATTTCATGTTTCCCATTAGTAAGTGAGGGCTAACAGCTTATTTTAATACTCATTTATTGAGTATTAAAGTGTGTTTACTGAGACAAAAGTTTATTGACTTAATTGAAATAAAAAATACTCATTTGTGAATATATGGTCTTCATCTGTTTGTGTTTGTGATGAGCAAATTTGTAATAGTCCAGCAGGCTAAAGTTGTGGAATTAAAAAGAGTTAGAATTCACACATAAAAATGAATTTCTGATAGATTAATTAGATTTAATTCAGCAGCATTCACTGTTCAAACAGCACAGTGAGACCATGGTTTTAATGCCTCTCCTGGTGCGGGGACAGATGGAATAAGGTTATATTCATTGGGATTTATTTTGGTTTACAAAAGATTACATATAAGTTTTGATGTAAATTATGAAAGTCAAAAGTTCAGTTTTCATCAGGGGGCCAAATATTTTTGCTGTAGGGCCGGATTTGGCCCACAGGCCACAGATTGCAATCATCTACAAAATCATCTACTTTGTTTCCTGAGCATATTTGAACTACTTTTAAAAAGGTTGTAATTATCCAGTGTCTTTGAGTATCTTGAAAAGCACTCTATAAATAAAATATATTATTATTTTTATTATTGATTTTTTTTTTTTTTTTTATGTTTTGCATGTGATTTACACATATTTATTTCTCTGTTGCAAGTATGAGGTTATTTTTTTAAGGTGGCACTGTAACTTCCAATTTGCTGAACTTCTGGTGTAAACCACTGATGAGGCCTCAAGGTTTTTGTTTAAATCTTGTTACAGTCCATAATACAGAACTAACTTATTCATAAATGATCTTAACATGTCAGAGGACACCTGATAGTAGTCATTTCAGTTCACAATGATTTCTTACAGAAGTAAAGTGTCATATCTTTTAGGATTTTTGCTTGATTCATGACTTTGTACAGTATGTTCACTCTACCAGCACTCTCTGAGGTTTATGAAATGAAAAGGCTGTTAACCTACAGTATACTCTACATGGAGAGATTAAAGGAGTGACCTAGTTTTAGAGTGGACCAGGACTAAAAGCGAACCTCTGCCCTTGGCAAACCGCACTAGAGATTATCAATAATAATCCAAAATGGAAAAGCTGAATTGGGTATCTTGACAACAGGTGCTCTAACAGACAGAGTGATCCTGTAGTGACACAAGTGCTGTAGGCTACAAATGATTTAAAGTTTCCCTTTCTATTTTTGACCTGGTAAATTTCATCCTTCCAAGTAAGCGATGCAAATTTCTTTTTTAATGCATTTTTTTTAAAGCAGGGGGGGGGGGGGGGGCAAGGATTTACTAAGGCAGTTTTTGTGTTCACCACTACAACAACAAATATTTGTACTGATAAGTTCACCATACTGGACAAACTGCTGGAGACACTGTTTTTGCTATTTGTCATGGAATGGAGATATTGGATGATACTTTTGAATATGATATGATATACATGGTGCATATTTGGTATACTTGGGATTCTTGTAATCCAAAATGTCCTTGATGTCTTAGTGATAAACCGTTATCTGCAATCTACATGCTTATTTGACATTTTTATAGATCCTCACGTTTCAGAGACATGCAAAGGACGAGGGCCAGACTAATTCTACATGCAGCTCTCTCTGTCAACATCGCTTCTTGATAAGAGGCCAGAAACGTGCTCTAAACTTCAGCCACATAATGTAATCATACACAGAAAATCCAAATGTTGCTGAGGAAAGTATTTTTTCATATAATCATTCCATGTAATTTGAAAATAAAATATATATGCTTTAAATATTATTTCTTATGATAAAATAACTGACCACATAGGGTACAATATTGTTTGTTGTTTGTTGTTTGTTGTTTGTTTTTAACTTAAATGACATTACCACTTGCACAAAAGTAGAGGAAAAGCCACTTTATTTGTACTTAACTTTTTCTACACAGGGTAATTCAACATGCCATACATGAGACATTGAGATAAATGACAGAATAACATTTCTAAAAAGTGAAACCCCAGTTAAGATAAAGTAATATAAGAAGGGAAAGAATAAAATTTGCACCATAGATCTAAAGCCCAGACTGTAGCAAAATCCAATAGCAAACAGATAGATGTAGCTTTGATTGGAAAGTAGTACAAGTCAAAGCAAGTCTTAGATTTCCTGTAGGTAGGGGAGACCAGGGACAGTTGTAACTGTGTGCTTACAAAAAAGGAGCCACATATGAAACTCACAGAAAAAGTTACCAGCAAAAGTGTGTTTTTGAGGTAAAAATTTTTTTTATAATTTTCTATCAGATTTATTTTTTGCATACTGTCTTGAGATCAAATGTCTAGGAAACCAAATATGTATTATTAGAAACATTGTTTTGTAAGCTAAAAGTACACATTTGCCATGTGACCCTGTACCGTTTTCACAAAAAGAGGCAGAGCCTGGTGTGCCAGGGATCCAAATCACTTCCCAGAGTACGGTACTGGACCCCCAAGAAGGTTCTCTCCACAGAACAGGAAAACCCTAAACTCTTTATCAAGTTAAGTCAATATCCCTTTAATGGTAGGACCATGACTGAGGTGGTCCATCTGGTCAACATCCACCATGAATTTAGAAATTCTACATCCTAGTCGATTTATACTGATACAAATATTTCAGGAAACACTGAACCTATTTAGCTGCAGGTTTTGTCTTGTCTATTGATGACAGTAATCCATATCATGTGATGCACATGCAACAGCAAGCTAAAGTGATAAGCACCTCTGTGAAATTTCCCCATGGGCAGCCTAACGGCTCTACCCCCCAACAGGAACAAAGAGGTCAGCATGTGCCGCTGTGATTGAAGGCACAAGATTAGAAACTAAGAAGATGACAGATAACAGATGAGCAGCAAGCTTTTATCCATATGATTTTTTACAATGATCATTACAAGGAGTCAGAGACAGGTTTTTGGAATGTGTGCACTGATGCAAATCTGCAAGTTTACATGATTAAACAAAAGTCACACTCACTATGACAGGTGATAAAAAACATGATAATAATCTAATAATAATGCACACTCTATGCAACATGTCCAACAGTCGATTCTGTGGCTGCTTGCAGCAACATTGTGTGTGCTAATTGTGCTTTACATTGATGTCTGATGATGGAGCCTGTGTGTCCACAGACAGGCCCCGTGCATTACAAGATGAAGAGGGATTAGACCACAGTGGGTTAATCTTTAGGCCCGCCATCTGCCAGTACCATGAGAATTAAACCTGAAGCCACGGCCTTTACCATACAGAAGTAACCCGACAGGTGATCTTTTCCAGTGAATATATTGTGTGGCCATTATGTGAAAGTAGGACATATTCTGCTTCAAAGGGGCATAAAAATCATTGATGTGCCTTTTCACTCCCTTGTCTTGACACAGTAGTTTTGTCATCTAAAAATTCTCACTTTACATGCAGGGAATTTGACTGCAGCCAGAGGTCACTGATCTCAAATCAAACACTGATGTTCCTCAAAATTTTTGTTGGTGGCTTTCATTCTGTATGTGTGTATCCTCTTTATAACTGTGTGCCAACTTACAGTTTGCAGAGAGCACAATTTGTGCACCAAGCAGCCACACAGAGCTCGTGCTATATACAGTAGTATATATTCAACCACTCAGATTATAAAGTAGATTTAATTTCAGCATGAGAATGGACTGTAAAAGGTTTATTCATGTGTATAAATCCCTTTGCATGCAATATGTTTTGATAGTGTGCCACCATACAGTTGTTCTGTATGTATACTTGATGTATTTCTTCGAATGGGAATATATTACGTGTGTAATATTATTTTGTCCTTACCATGTCTTGTATAATACAATTTGCTAAAATGTTTTGGTTTACACAAATCTAAAAAATCCAAGCATTTTTTGGTGTTTGTTTGCAGATAGAGGACATTTTAGTATTTGAAAATGTCCTGTACTACTTACAGTGTAAGTAATCATAGAGTGAAATTTACAAAACTGATACTTTTGGATTTACGTATCAGTTTGACTCAGATTGAGTATATGATTAAAAAAGAGGATCATTGAGTCATTTGAGAGACTTTGAGTGGCATTCACTCACTTTTTGTCAGGATTAATGATCACAAAAAAGACATTAAATTAACATGAAGACATAGCTAATCGATTAGATCAGGTTAGTGTTTTCAGGTCGATGATCTTAGTCAAACTGATGACCTCTGGGTTAATATTATATAATATTTATTTACAAGTGTTTACCTCTGGGTGGCAAAGAAGATTATCAGACGACAAGATTAGCCAGCTCTGTGCCTAAAATACTATTCAAAAAGTCCCAGAAAGACATTAGGTTAATCAGTGAGGTTTTTAATTAAAGAGACTCAACACAAAGTTAACACAGTTCAAATGAATAGAAAGAAAGATGCAATCCAAAAAAATGACAATTTCAACTTGTAATCAACATTCATATCACATGGCAAAAAAAGTCATTCCGTCTTGTTTGTCACCACCATTTATTTAGATCCATGCATTAACTTCACTTTCTACCATAACAACCGAACAAGAATTATAATCTCATGAGATCATTCACTACTTTCATCTACATCATCCTCTGTTTTATGATTATTCTACTAATTGAGTAAATAGTGGAGATTTTTTTCTTTTTCCTTAATGCAACAGATGGTTGTGGAGTGCATAGCAGATGGTACTATATGCAGTATGAATTACAGTATAGATTCTGTATCCTTTTAATCCGTCCACGACAGAGTTGATCACAGCACTTTACTGTAAGTCAGATGGTTTTAATTTAAAGGCAGATCACAGAAGTCACATTTAATTCACATTCACCAAGGACTAACACACCTTCAATAAGTAATAATTCTTTATAGATATTATGACTGTTAATGCAATACCACAATGTTAACATAAGCAAAATATTACAGTAGCTGAAATTGTGATCATTCATCATTTTTAGGCAGACATTAACATCCTGAAGTGTTCAATGTAATGACAGTATTTCTGGTAAATACAAAATTTGTATCAGAATTTAGAATGATATTGAAAAACAAAAGGATAAGTAGAATTTAGCCATACAGTTTCTTGCCTTGAGAATAAAAGATATTGGTCTACAGTTTTTTTTTTTAAATATGAAAAATATACCTGTCCATCGTCTGCAAATTCCTTTTGTCTCACCTGTAGACATCCCCTGTGGATTGGTGGTTGAAGAAGAAGCCCGGGTGGACTGAGGAGGCCCAGCAGTAACTCTTAAGATGTGTCATTGGATTAGCACGTGAGTATCTGCCTTTAGCCTCCACAGTCGCCCACAAACACCTTGAGAGCTGCATCTCATGTACAAGACTCCGAACAGAGGCATCTTCATGGTGCAATTTCATGACTGGATTCTTTAGGATGAAGAATGTAAAGATCTTACATTTTCCACTGTTTTTTGTGTTTGTGCATGCCTGCTTTGGTAAGTTTAATCAATTCACTCAACTTACAGTTGCATTACATGGTTGTGATCAGATTGTGAATATTGTTCAGATACATCTACAGATACAAGATACAAGAGCCTCTAGGTTTCTCAGTTCAAAGTAATTCTGTTCTGTTTTCAATTAATTTATGTCCTTGCCTAATCTGTTTATTGTGAATTTATATTTTGTGTGACTACCATACTGATTGATTTCTTTGATTTATGAATTAAGGTTCAAAGGTTATTTGAAATTAACACAGCTACAGAGTGTACGACTGTGATATTACATATAAAAACAACATTATTTCTGCCACCAGAGATCTCAGGTCTATGTATAGAGATGGTTTCTTAGGAGCTTGACGTAATTCACCTGTAATCCCATTCAGAATGACCGAGAAAGCAGGGGGTGAAAGCACAGTAGAGATAGCTTTGTTCATGTCGCTCTAGTATTTAAAGTGTGACTGTAATTTTGATTGATTTGACAATTATGAGATAATGCTAAATGCTGGAACACAGTTTAACACTGGGAAGTAGAGAAGAGTCATAAAGTCAGCAAACTAACTCAGTACTGTCCGTTATACAACAATATCTATCTTAGTTTGCTAACATTAGCTTACCACCGTGAGCCACTGGACCTACCAGACCAAGTAAAACTGTTGCCCTGAGTGTGGTACATCAAACTGATAAAATGTATGCGCTTAAGAATTCAACTTTCAATTTGTAAGGGGAAGATTGCGTTATTTCTTCTTTCAAAAGTTACCTAGTCTTGTGTTAAGGTGAATAACATAAAACTTGTAGTATTATAATACTAATTTAATTTTGATTTATGTCCTTGTCCTCAGCACAAGCAGACTTTGCCCCCTATTTCTATGACAACGGACCCTACAGCCACAATGGGAACCTGGCCCTGTTTAGCCTGTCGGAAGACACGCCTGTCGGTGAGCTTGACTTTTCACACACAGGACATTCAGTGTGAACAGCTAATAGGCCGGTGGAGCAACCAATCAACAAAATGACATGTTTTGGTTTAGAGACCAGTATGTTAAACTGTCTTTGATAGATGAACAGATGTTGTGTGGCATGCTCACGCTAACATGCTCATCTGCTGATGACACCTGTTGGCCAGTTTTCTGGCTGTGAATGTGGTGCAGCTGTCCCTCTACAGTGAGGATACTTAATATATCGTTGCTTACTGTGTCTCAGCCTGGTTTGTTCCTCAGCAGTTTTTAACCAAACATTGAGTTAACTAAACTGCAAGATACATATGTCATAACCTGGTCCCTTTCGTGTACATTTAAAAAACATTTACATTTTTACAAATAACTCTGAACCAGTCGACAGCTGATCTTAATTTAACTAAATTATGTCTTCATTTAGGTACACAAATCTATTGCCTCAATGGCACAGACCCTGAAGGCCACGAGGTGAGGTATGGCCTTTCCTTTGATCCTGGGTCCAAAGAATACTTCAGAGTTGACCCTAAATCTGGAAACATCACCTTAGTGGAAAAGCTGGACAGAGAGGTAAACTTAATAGATGACATTATGCTAGAAAAAAAATATCAATGTGACTCTTAATGTAAACTTATAATTATTTTGCAATCATGTGTGTCTTCATATTAACTTATTTTCCATCTCTGCTCAGAAACAAGATTCTATTGATGTTCTTGTCAGCATCACAGATGGGAAAAGCAAGGTATCTAAACTCAGTGTGTGATTATGCTAATCCATGATTCACATGAATCAATATGCACTTGAATCCAAAGGTCATGTTTCTTTTATGTTTTATATGTTGTTTATTTTCTTTACAGGTTGTGGAAAGAGTCACAATATTTGTAATGGACACAAACGACGAAAAGCCTGAATTCCAAAACTTGCCTGCATTCATTGAAATACAAGAAGTAAGTTAAGCTAAACGTGCATGCTTTTTAACCTAAAAATCAAGAAAGAGGGTATGTTAAACATATGAAAGAGTGTATTTTTTGTCAAATAAAATAAACAAATTGTGTGATTTTTCCTTAAGCTCTATATGGTGTGATCTGTTGTGCCCATTTTAGACAACAGCGTCTGGAAGCAGCATCTACAAAGCTGAGGCAGTGGACAGAGACACAGGCTCAGGGGGCTCCATCACCTACTACATCCAGGTAGTTATATGAACACTTTGAAACTTGCCTTTCATAGGAAAAACCAGCTGAAACTGGCAAGATCTAATGTTAATCTGTGTCTGATGGGAAGAACATATAGATCTACTGATAATGAGGTTAACATCATTTAGATTTGCAAGTGTTCATGTGTGTGATTGTGCATTCGCCTAAATTTGCTGGTGTAGTTATGGAGATGGAGATTAAATCACAATTACATTTGTGTCAGGTATTGGGAGCTTAGAGGGCTGCTTTGGCGTGGGGTGGCAGGGGATGTTCGTTTGCACTTTGGGCTATTAAGACCAGAGAACAGCTGGCCTAGAGTGACAGTGACGAGTGAGGCCGTGCACATCTGGACACAGCAGCTTTCACCTGCCTGCACTGTCCTTGAGCATATGGGCTCTTTACATCCAGATGGACAAAGAGATAGACTTTATACAGGATGTGGCCTAATTCAAGTCGCTGGTGAGTGTTTTTATGCAGCCATCTGACCACTTTTCATGATATCTCACGTGAGTGGTCATAATGGGGTTTAGGGGTTTCAGCGACAGGCTTTTACTCATGTGACCTTATTTGAGTCTGTGTGCGTGCGTTTTTAAAGTCCTGCTTTTGTTCTGTTCTTTGTTACAGAATCCTCTGCCCAGTTTGTTTGCCATTGACAGACATAGTGGAGTCCTCCGTATCAAATCTGGACAAATCTTGGACTACGAGAAAACAAAGACACACTTTGTCACTGTAATTGCAAAGGTAAAAGGTGTATCACAACTCATTAAATGTTTATGTTGTGCAATAGTGTGATTTCACCTTGTAGAGTTTTGGACCACAAGTAACGCTAGGAGCATTGTTTTTGCCAGCAGCTCCCTGATTGGTTTGTATCTTGTGTTCATGTGTGTGCGTGTGCATGCCATGAGCACACTGTGGTTTCAGGCATCATCAGGCCACTTATTTACAGTCAGTGGTGATAATATGCCAAGAAACATAGCAATGATCCAACAAAAAGTAGGGAAAAATGAGTGGAAAACAATGCAGGTTTCAAAATACTTTCAAAATTGCCTTTTGAAGATGAAAATGTATTGAGCATTGTTTATTAGGCCTCAATGACACACACAATGTGTTTTGTGAGATTGACATTGAATGAAGCATGTATTTGTTTGTTTACAAGAAACCTCCACCAGTTATCTTTAAATATTTAAGAACAAAAGAAACTCAGTATATGATATTTAGCCAAGCTAACAGCAGATATGAAAATGTCAGTCTGTCAGTGGGACAGTCCACCACTTTGGTCCAGACGGAAATATCTCAACAACTAGGCCTACTCGAAATTTTATGTACATTCATAGTCCCCAGAGGATGAATCCTAATGACTTTGATGATGTCCTGACATTTCATATAGCACCATCAGTCACAATTTCAATGCTGTACTAATTAGCAAAAATAAGCATGCTAACATGCTAAACTAAGATGCAGGTATAAGGTTAATCATGTCCACACATGGTTAACATAATACCTGCAAAACAAAAGAGATCATTTTGTTGAAAGATTAAATACAGCTCATAGTTGGAAACTAAGATGTCATGCCTCCACCAGCAGTAAAATTCTCTGAATTTAATGATACTTTAGTTAACATGCATTAATAAAGCTTTATGAATACTACAACATATAAACATAACAACAGAGAAAAATATCTAATAAAATTACAATACTCCTGTTCAGAGATTATGTCTTTTTTAAAATGTATATTTGCTTTTGTTCCAGGATGGTGGTGGGAATTTCAATGGAAAGGAGCAATTTCTGTCTTCTTCTGCTACACTGACAATCAATGTGATAGATGAACAAGACACGCCGCCATCTTTTATTGGGACACCCTACTTTGGCTACGTTTATGAAATCTCAGTGCCAGTGAGTATGAAAACATCTTCCAGTGCCACTCTTTGGTTGTAGCATTTCACTGAAAAGCATGGAAATAAGTCTTACAACTATTCATTACACAAGTCATTAAAAAATTATAAAGATCTTATAATTCCTGTCATTTGTTTTGTATTACAGCATAACGCTGCCATCTTTCATCCACATCATATTGACTTATCACAGCATAGCAAGCCATGGTAACCTAACATAGTGAATGCAATTCATTTTTCTTTACTTACAGTATAAATAAGAACCAACAAAAGATCCCCAGGCCCACAACAGTATTATCTCATATCACACAGCTTTGATTGCTGGCATTTTACATTCATGCCCTTGCTGTCTTTTCTCACAGCATGTAAAAGCCACATTATCTACTCAGTCACAAAATGTCACTGCAGTGGCTCATCGCACAACAGATATTACACCGCCAGACTTTCATCCAAACAGGAATAATTAGGAATAACATGGCATTTTAATGTGCCTTTGAAGGTCTGGTGAACCTTTGGGCAAAATATTTTTTTGAGGTTTATTGAGACTATCTGTGTGGCAGACACAGGGTGACTCAACACTTTGTTAAAAATACTGCTTCATTTTTTTTGAAGGCATTTTGTAAGATCTTAACCTGTAGCCTATTATTTGTTTTTGCCAAGGCGCTGCTACCAAATACTGAGTTACATCATGTGAAGTGACAAATTAGAGCTGTCCATTACTTATTGGACAAATATGAATTAATATTAAATAATTTTAATAACTTCTGTTTTACAGTAATCCAGGTTTCCAACATGTCATCCATATATGCTGGTATGTCCACAACTAGTTATCAGTCTTGCTTAAATATTTATTTACTGTAACAGCAAAACCTCTCTGATGATCTTTTCCCAGGGATCTGAAATATTCACTGTTGTCGCAAAAGATGGTGATGTGGGAAACCCAAATCCAATCCATTACTCCTTTGACGATGGTAAGCATATCACTCAAAGAAAACTAGAATCATATAAGCAAAACAAAAGTGCAGCTAAAATTTGTCGCAGAAATTTAGGCATGCTTCAAGTAGCTTGTACAACATGTCTGTTTCTTGTCTCTGCAGGCGATGATGGTGCTTTTAGCATCAACAAAACAAGCGGCTGTATCACCCTGCTGACTCTTCCCATTTTTCTGAAAAGAGAGATCTTTAACATTAAAGTCAAGGTAAATTGTGCTGCATCCATCCATTTAGTTTACTGTAAACTAAGATTCAATACCTACATTCATTCTCTTGAGCTTCACTCTGATAGTCATGCTACTTTCTCTTTTACCTTTTTTCAAATTGCATGCATGAGAAGAAAGAAAAGAAACACAAATTCCATCATACTCACTGTGTTTTTAATTCTTTGCCTATTTCCACCTGCTGCTTTCACAAATTAAATGACAGTGTCCATATTTCAAAACAGTGAGATCTACTAACACTGTAACCTTATATCTGCGGAGAGAGCAAGGAGATATCTTATTTGATCAACTAAAATATGGATTTTAAACTGCATTTAAACTAGAATTTGTGATAAATATGGGCTGATTGGCATAATCTTTACCTTGTGTCCAGGCATCAGAAGTAAGTCCTGAAGGCAGACTCATGGACTATGGGATGGCCACGGTAGTGATCCGGGTGGTGGACCTGAACAATAATCCACCTACTTTCTATGGAGAGAACGGCCCACAAAGCATGTTTGAGTTGACCATGTATGAGCATCCACCAGAAGGAGAGATACTCCGGGGGCTGAAAATCACCGTCAACGACTCTGATCAGGTGGGGAGACCATAACGGTCCTCCAGATTTTCTCATACGCTGATTGTGATTAATACAAAGATGACACAAAAATAGCAGAAAATTGCTATTTTCAGTGATGTTTTACCGAGCAGGTATCATCTGTTAGCACTGAAAAGGGTATTATTGTGTTTGGAAGTTGCCTCAGTTAGCCAGGAGAGAGGAACAGTGATAGTTGTTGTGTAACACTAATTTTCTGACCATATTACATTGTTATCTAATGAGAAACTGATTCAATCAACATTCTCCGCACCACAACATTGTGTGCTGGCCAGAGTCTGTCTTTCTGACCATGAAATGACTTTAAGCCTGCCATTATCACAGACAATCCTTTTAAAATTGCATGTATTTGAAAGTAAGCCAACACAAATTAAAGGTGCTCCCTAACTATGCCATTTGTCAGCTTACACAAGTCTCTTTGTGTTTCTAGCTCCTTGTATGAGCCTCGTCCAAATGGCTGATGTGCACCTAATATTATCTCTGATAATACTGTTACAACATCAGGGCACACTCGCTTTGTCCACTGATATGTTTCACCAACAATAATATTGCTGTGACTGATATTTATTTGTCTTACGTTAATAATGGAAAGGCTTTTATATTGATTGAATGGACTGTATACTACATGGATTAAACTGTATGACTCCTGGTTTGCAGTGGCTTTGTAACAAATGCAGATTACTATAAATAGGTTCATGTATGTATAACATAACTGTCATTTTCGCCAATGAGACATTTGGAAGAATATGATGATTTGCATTGTGTACTTGCAGGGCGCTAACGCTAAATTCAACCTGAGACTGATTGGACCGGGACGAATGCTGCGAGTCGTCCCTCAGACTGTGCTCAATGAGGCCCAAGTCACAATCTTAGTGGAAGACTCTGCAGCCATGGACTATGAGAAAAACCATTTTCTCACATACAAGGTTAACCCATCACTCTAACTGTGCATCACAGTATTGGAATTCATAAATGCACATTTTTCAATAAATGGCAGGGATATAAGTTTGGCATCTTTATTACATTGTTTTGTCTTTCTCCTCTTTTAGCTTCTTGCAGTTGAGATCGATACACCAGAGAGATTCAGCGCCACAGCAGACATTGTCATCCACCTCCTGGACACGAATGACAACGCACCCAAATTCTCCTCTGATTACTACATAGCCAGAATTCCAGAAAACTCACCCGGTGGCTCCAATGTCGTGTCAGTCACGGTGAGTTAGTCTTCATCCTGTCTAAAAATACATGTCATCACCAATGTACGTCACTCTGGACTAAAGAGGAATGCTGATTTTAACAAAATGCCCAAGAGAGCCATTAATTCCCTAAATGTAGACTTTCGGGGGGGTGGGGTTGGGATAATATGTGAAAACATGTAGATAAAAGCTAGGCGAGGTAAGCTGCCAGATGGCTATCACTTTCATTTTGTTGTGTAACACCAAATTCCCAGATTTTTTTTTTCTAATGCTTAGCAGCACATGCAGCTGCAGCACAAAAATATGTGCAGAGATAACATGAATCATTTTAAGGACACGTTGGGTTTGCAGGGCCATTAAGTTTAAAAAAAAACATTTTCCAATAATATATCATTTATTAGACAGACAGATAGATAGATAGATAGATAGATAGATAGATAGATAGATAGATAGATAGATAGATAGATTTTTTTTTAGAGTATCTCATCCTTTGCCCTTGTCAGTTCATATCCTCCCTGCAGAGACTCAAAGCAGCAGGGAGGCTCACTAATAAATCCTGCCCTTGCGTGAACACCACAGAGGCTTGTTGACTTGATCCCAGGCAATTTCAATCAGATAAAAGAACAGCCAACAAGTGACCTTGGACACATGGAGACAGTGAACAGGCATCCCTGCAGCGACAGACAGACAGATTAGCTGATGACATGATGATGTTCCTATGACATCAAAAATCAGTCTTTTTATAGCTTACCCCTGTAACATCATGTTCCAATCCCGTTCGGTTTACTGAGTCGATGGTGGCAGACAGCTCACTTTTCTGCTCATTTGAGAGATACAGAACATAATCAACCTCAATATTAAAGAGAAATTGCAGATTATGAAAGCTACGTTGAACTGACCCAATTTATGCAAGTGATACAACCATTTCTCTGTAATCTGTTTTTTTCTGTTTTACTACAGGCAACAGACCCAGATTCAGGACCTTGGGGTGAAGTGAAGTACTCTATCTATGGATCAGGGGCTGACCTGTGAGTATAAGAATAACTTAAGCCGAGCTTTGCAGGGGGATAAAAGGAAATGGGCTCTTTTCACAGGAGGTAACTGGTGGGCCCCCTTCAAATTCCTCTCATCCTCACAACATGATTCCATCTAGATATCTAGATATCCAGATATACCACAATGCCAGTACACCTCTGCACATTCACTGACATTTACTTATCAGTTCTTGAACAGCATTATCTCAGTTTCAAGTCCCATATTTAAAATATAAATCTGTCCAAGGATAATAATCTTGTTTTATTCTTCATGGGGGATTTTTTTTTTAAAGTTTGAACTATACTGGATTTCAACTAAACCATGTTTTCAAAGTGTCAGTCTACCTTTTCATTGCCTCCCATGTGTCTATTCATTGGTCCTAGTGTATTATGTGATTATGTCAGAGTAAACCTGTGTTTGCGGAGAAAACCAGCTGGTTATGTTCCAGCAAATGAGAATGAAAAAAAACAATCACAAACGCTTATACAACATTATTAGCAGTTTATACCCTTTTGTCAGCAGGAAAAAAACAGATCACACTTCTCATTAAAAACATTGAAGGCACAAATAATCACAGGAATACAGTTGAATTAAATGACAAAAAGAAAAATTTTGATCTGAAACAGACCAAGGCACCACTGTATATGAAGACCAACTACACCAATATAACACATCTGCCTGTGAGCTGTACGGAAATATACAACTTGGTTCTGATTATTTCACCTAAGCACTATAGTCCCTCAGAGGATTTCCTGTTATTTTCTCTCAACTCGACTTTTATTACATTTCCAGTAGACGTCTAACCTTAGAGAAAAAAAAAGGGTCAGCTGTCACTGTTTTCTCTTGATATCAGTTTGTACCCAGCTTGCCTTTCCTTTCATATCACTACAGCTAGACAATAAATTACTGTTGAAAATTATCTGTTTTTTTAACCACATTTCAAACTACATGTGTTAGACGAACAAAATACCTGAGATTGGACACAGCTGTACCAAAGTATGCAAACGTAAACAGGCAGGTGTATGTCAGTAATGTTCAATTTCTTGGGGCTGTTCCCAATAAACATGTAGGTGAAAATAAAGTATGTTTGGACCTCTCACTGCAGATTTTGATCTCTGTAGCAAAGAATTAGAGGAGATATGTGATGTCACATGGCATCTAATAAAAATAAGCAAAGTAGAGAGATTTGGAATACTTTTAGCTAAGTGCATATACTTGTTTGGTCAAAGCCATTTTGTAACTGTGTCACTTCAGATTACTTCGAAATGCCTTTTTGAACTTGAAATTTGTCACGAAGCAACACAACGCTACACTTCTTGGTTCTGTGTCTGCAAACATTTAGCATGTTGCGCTCTACTTTTTTACAATATCTTGTAGAATACTTCAGCATATGCGGTATAAGGCCATGCAGTCCTGCTCTTTGCCTGCTCAACTTCTGTCTTAGCTAATCCTTTAATGAGATTGGAGGAGAAAATAGATCGCTCTTTGCTTCTGACTACCTGGCAACTAAACAAGTCAGTCACTAAAACAATCTAATTCCACTCTTGCTCTACACTGTATGTTAGCTGTTCACATGTTCATGACTTAAGAGCCACATTGTATTTGCATGGGACAGTAAAGGGTTATTTTAAAGGGATAGTTCAACATTTTGAGAAAAAAATATATTTGCTTTCTTTTTGAGATGTAGATAAGAAGATCAACACTCTTGTCTGGCTCTCTCCAAAGTTACGAAATCCACCCAACAACACCTTTAAAGCTCACTGTTTAACGTATTTTATTTGTTTCGTCCATACAAATACAGAAAGAGTTAGTAGCTGTTACTATTTTTTACAAACAAGAGTTTATCCATCTGCTACATCTGGCTACATCTGTGCAGCATTTCCAAGTGTTGCTGTGCTGGGAACCTCTCTGAGACGACAAGATTCTGGGAAGTCAGGGAAATTGCCAGCACATAATTCCCCGTGAAACCACATAGATACACTGTAATCTATTTATTACTTTTGCTCAGTTCTAATTTAGGTTAGGGCCATCAGTAGCACAAAGAATAGTAAATCTGACCTGTGACAGAAGTACTAAACCTCTGCAGAGGATGAGGAACTCTAGAGGAAAGTAAGGGTGGGCATGCAATAATCATAATCAGTATTCAGTGTTCTAGACTGTATAGAAAAGCTTGTATGAGGTAAATCTGAATTAAGTTTCTAAAAATTATGTTGCCATTTACAGGTTCTTTATCCAGTCTGCATCTGGGATCATCTACACACAGCCATGGGCAAGCCTGGACGCAGAAGTGAAGTCCAAGTATAACTTCTATGTGAAGGCAGAAGATGCAGAGGGAAAGTACAGCCTGGCTGAGGTCTTTGTGACTGTGTTGGACCTGAATGACCATCCACCTGCGTTCAATGACAACTTCCTGGAGAAGACCATGGTGATTGGAGCACCGGTGAAAATAGAGGTATCTTGCTCTTTTGTGATTTACTTTTGTGTCTGAAAAAGTGAAACTCAGGATCACGTCAGTAACGTTACAATTTTATGAAATGCATTCCCACAGGCTGTAGACGATGATGCAGAAGTACCCAACAATGTTATCGAGTACGCCATCATGAAAGCCGAGCCAGACAACAACATCTTTGACATCGACGCTGACACGGGGGAGATCATGCTAAAGTCCTACATCAAGTCCATGGCCATCATTCAGAACATCACCAAGCAGAGGGACTGCACCTGGTCGCTGGTGGTGCAGGCCAGAGACCGAGGCCAGCCGTCCTTCAGCACCACTGCAGTCGTCAAGATCGACATCACTGAAGCTGTAAGTAGAAATAAGATAGATGAGTAGCAGCATGTCAGTTAAACCCAGACAAATGCTTCCTGTTAGAAATAACTCTTGATTCCAAAGAATAACAAGAATAATACAATATGATAAATCATACTGGTTTTTCGAAACATTACAAATACATGAAAAATTGAGCGTGAATCTATTATTTAATCTGGGATTCATTGTGTCCTTGAAAAATATTTAAAGATCCCCTCAAGACATGTTTCAGGACATATAAAATCTCTGCTTGGAATAATAAAATATGGAATTTACAAACATTATAACGGCATTGTTCTGCTGCCTACATAGTGCAACTGCCCATTCCCTTCATATTCCCAGTGAAAATTATGATTTGTAATGCAAGCCCTGAATCTGATGCTTGATTGAGAGTTGAGCTGTTTTAGTTAGATTTTAAATAGCAAATGTTTCTGTGTAATCATTCCCTACTATCACTCTACATCACAGCCTAGGAGTATCAGTTTCACCAGTTGATTGCTTGAGTAGCAGTTTAAAAGTCATAAAAGATCTTAATCTCACACAAATTCAATTGTCATGTTTTCAGATCAAATCCAGATTTTTCTCATACTTCCTGGGCCTAAGGAAACGTCCAGGGACTGTGTTTGGGATTTGTTTGACCGTTGTCACCTTCGCCATTTCACTGACAATCTTCATTTCGACCGTTATATACTGGAACTCTGTGAAAAAGTCTCGTGTACAGTCTCAGGGCAAGATCAGAAAGATTATAAGGAGGCCTGTGCCATAAATGAAGCTTGCCTTGAGATCATCAGCACAACAGTACTGTTGTTTCTACTCTGTGGTACTAAGAATTTGTAGCAATTCATATTTAAATGATTTTGTAGTAGAACAAGGCTGTGTCTGTAAAAGAGTACAGGAGCACAATACTTCCCATGATTTATTTATTTTTTCATATTTTGATTTAGTACTCACATAATGACACCACAACCACAACCAAAGTACACAAATTAGTTCTGTTTTTTCATTTTCACATCAATTCATGTCTTAATTCTCAAATGCTAAATGGTCTCAGCAATAGGTTTCCCAGTCAACCTCTCTGATCTTGTCTTGACAAAATATAAAAACAGGAGAACAGTGACAGTAATACAGCAGATAGTTATATGTCAGTATACTTGCAGTAATTTATTCCTGGATTTTACAAGTTTTGCATTTTGCACATCAAATGATATATTTAGCCAAATGATGAATACATGCAGTAATATAGTACATACAGGGGACAATACTTAGAAGTTAATCATTGTGTGACAGACTATGACTTCAGTCCCATGGATGTGAATTCTCCCTGTGCTCTTTTACAGACCCAACTCAAAGGGGGGCCTTTGGGATCATTTTTAATGCAGAATAGAAACAAGCCATTGCAAATCCTAGGCATGCTTGCTGGTGTCATTAGTCTCATGGTCATTGTCACGGTCATGATCTCCACTGCAACATTCATGCGCAACAAAAAGTCCAACCGGATCCTTCCCAACCGCCGCGTGAGGAGGAGGCCACGAAAACAGCACACCTGGAACATCAAAAACCCCTTCAAGAAACCAGAAAGACCTGAAGAGAAATTCCGAGTTAAAGAGGAGGAGCAGGAGCCAGAGCCGCAGCCAGAGGTCATCGTGGAGAATGTCAACTACAACAACAATGTCACCAATGTTGTGAGGCACTGGCCCCCGCCACCCAGCGCCCCGAGTCTGCCCCCTGCACCACCACCCTACATCCCAGGGGAGAGGCAGTGGGCGGTACCCACCGTATCCGCTGCTGTGGCAGCTAAGCCTAAAAAGAAGCCAGTGATAACCAGACAGGACACTGTGAACAAAGCGCTGGTTTCAGAGCTCAAGATGAGACTGGAGCAGAAGAGGATGCTGAAACATTCATAGTGCTATATTGTATGAGTGCATGTGTGTGTGTGCGTGTGTGTGTGTGTGTGTGTGTGTGTGTGTGTGTGTGTGTGTGTGTGTGTGTGTGTGTGTGTGAATTAATCACCCTTATCTATCAATAATGTCATTTTCATGTGATGGGGAAAAAAATCCTGTCATTCATTCAAAACATGTTTCTATTTTATGACCAGTCAGCATGTGATTCTTGTTCAAGTTTCTGTGTCATTTTCTAACACATAAATCTCACCTTTTTGAACCATTTGTTGACACACTAGTGGCTTAAACTTCTTCAACCCAGATCCCTGGTCGGGAATGAAGTCATTCAGATTTCAACAAGCAAGACTGTTTATTTGGGATCCAACCAAGCTCCTTACAGGGGATTTCATGACACTTGAACTGTCTAAAGAGATCAGCCTGAGGGAAGGGAACCAAAGGGATCACGTCAGGAAGACTTTTAATCTTTCAGCGCAGGTGTACAGCACTGTTTAGAGCCCTGTTTTGCAGCAGTCACAATACAATATGTTCCTGATTTAAATGACTGTGTTAATTTGTTTACTATATGTGGTGGTGTATCTGTTTAAATGGGTGTCTTTTTTTGTCTGTTGTGGTCAGAACACCTATGTGGATTTTATTACTAATAAACAAACATCATTTGTAATTTCAAATTTAAATGAACATGCAGTCAGATTATTGACAACTCATTAACACAACTAATTGACAATTTATGAGTTTTGAAACGTATTTTATCTTTCAACTGATTCTTCAGATGTTCAGGTTAACAGGGGGACAGTGTGGCATATCTGGCCACAACCAGCTACAACCGCTCAGGATTAGAATATACTTAGTCCAGGACACTGCAGGACTGTAGTCTTGAAGGTATTGTGAAACACACAGAGACTGGTTTGTTGCCATCAGTTTAAGACCAACACCTTGTTAATGAGCCTGTAAATATACTCTACTGCCCCCTTCTGGAGATAGAGAAGAAGCTGCTTGGACCATAGCACTCATGCGAAAGACAAAAAAGGTTTGTAAACACAGATGTGAGATTGTTTTGCCTCAGAGTAAAGCAGGCTAAAAATGAATTTTTCATGGTCTTACAGGGGACATGCCGAATCCTTGAAGCTGGTGCAGCATGTGTTGAAAAATAGACAAAGTAGTGTAGTCCAAAAACTGAATATTGTGGAGTCACGTGGAACAACAGAAATGTGCATATGATCTGATCATGATATGAGATGTTTTACAATTGCTGTTGTTTTTAGTAAAACCTTACCAGATGTCCCACAAATATGTAATATGTTACTCAGACACAAGCCCTTTCTGCTCTCTTTAGCTCCAATTTCAGTGTGAGCATTACCAATTATGAAGTTACACTGAACCACTCACTGGGTATTTGTGTAGACATAAGCCAAACATGCACACTATTTCAAAGTTACATAAAACATGAAATTTGCAGATTACCCTCCCTAATCCAAGGACCAACTTGTTCATCTTTCTGCAATATTGCATCGTTGGCTAAAAACCAAAAGTCCATCTGCCCTGATCTAGTTTGGACTGACAAGATGTGTGGTGTGTGACTGGTGTTGAACTTTCTGCAGCTTCAGCTGGCACGTCTCACTTGGTTATGATGACGCAGGGTGGACTTTGGGGATTATTCTTTTTTTATTTGACAAAGTAAAAACTGAGATATGACTTGCTGCCTCCTAAAATCAGTCAGATTATACAGATGTTTTGCTTCCACAAATGTGTGAGATCAGTACTCTCCCAAAAATGCTTGAGGCACCAAATCCAAATTTTAGGTCAAAATTGTCACATACGCACACATATACTTTTCAATGTTGCAAGCTGTTAATGCTCTGAAGTGAAATGAGGGAATATGAGGAGCAGCCCAAATGATCATGCATTATGCCATGTAAGAGGCAGCCAGGATTACTGGGCTATTTGATAGAGGATTACAGAGTTGAAAGTTGCAAAAAGCATTGATGCTTTAGAATGAAAGAAAGCTACGCACAGGGTTCAAAAAAGCTTCTTTAGTATGTGTTTGAAGCAACTTAGGTTCTAAAAGGTAGATACAATTTACCTTTCAAAATATGTGCGACTCTACGGGGTTAACCTCTAATCTTGGACATGAGATCAGCAGCTGTGTCATGCTTAAATAATACACTGCTTTATGCAATATGAGGTATGTAAGGAGAAAATAAGATAAGCACAAACAATAAAGATGTAATTCATATGAATTCTGCTGAAATAGCTGAAATTGAGTGTTTACAGAATTCACAATGTCTTGTGTCATACACAGTGGATAAGGATTACAACAAAAAGCAGCATCAATCCCTCACCCACAAATCATATAAACACATCTGAACAAGCAAGAAAGCAGATGTGTCTGTGCTCCAGAAAATGAGAGCTGCCAATCTTGTTTAAAACCCTGATCTTAAGTCAATAGAAGCAGGCCCCAGCAGAGATGAACTGATCTCCTTGCGTCACAGGGGCCAACACATGGAGATGGAGGAGGGGGCTCATGTGATCTGATCATAAAGTGACGGCAGGAGAGGATATTGGAGAGGATGCCAGTGTTTGGGTCTTATGGTCAAATGAACAATGCCATTGGCCGACGAATATCCGATGTGCCATCTGTCTGGGTTGGTCAGCAAAGATCATGTTTGGCGCATGCCTTGTTGCATGTTGTGTTTGCAGAAGTGAGAGACAGAAACTGTGACGTAAATGTACAATGACGCAGAGAGGATTAAACATACAGTATGGTAATGAAACTGCACAGATCACATATACGTAGAAATACAGTTTGCTTCAGTGGTACAGTGAGTAATTGTGATTATCAATTTCAGTCCCTTTTATGAAAGTAACTTTAAATTGTTGATCATTTTCAGTCCTCCCAAGTTTCTGTTTGTAAACTTGTGTTATGGATGAATTTAATTAAGATACCGTATGAGTAAAGGCTGTGTAATACAGCAGACAGTAACACTGTGTCTGATCAACTAGACATTCAGTAAAAGGCTTTGACGGATAAGTTCACATTTTTTCTAACTGTCTTAAAACACATCAGGTGCCCATATGAACATTTAAAGAGGTTTAGCTTGCTGTAATGTTCCTCTTGCTAATACTGGCCATTAAACGATCATCCCTAAATGTGCTTACAATGTAAGTGATGGGGTACAAAATCCACAGACCTCACTGTGAGCAAAAATATATTCCAAAGTGTATCTGAAGGTAATTTGAAGCTTCTGAGTTTGTCATAGGCGCCTTTAACTTCTGACAGCTGCTTGCAAAGGTCAATGTCAGTAAATGAATGGTAAAAGATTCACACACACACACATACACACAGTTTAATTAATAAATCAGTTTAATTGAAATTATGTATTGTCTGGTAACCTTAAATATACATAAGGGATAAGGAATTATGGTTTTGTCATTCATAATGCTGTTTTGAAATATTTTCTCTCCCACAAATTCATGCATTCCCACACACACAAACAATTTAATTTAAAATGACACGAAAAGCGCTGACTTGGGAAGATTTTATGTCTTTGAATGTGATTTGTCTTGTTGCTCTCTTAGCAGGTTAGAAAACATTGTAAGATCTTCTTGTAACAATCATCCTATTCACCCTATTCATACACTGTATGTACAAAATGTGACTGAATCAAATGTTTGTGGAAAATTCAATGAAGACATTGTCATTAGCAAAGTACAAACTTGCAACAAATAACAAATAATCACCATTTGATATAAGATGTTTTCCTGTTCCAGATGGAGCATCATAAAAAATATGTCAGCTTAACTGACAATGTTAGCAAGGTGAGCAGAAATGAAATTAGATGAGACAATAGATAAATAAATATATAAATACATAAGACAATATTAAAGTGCTATCACAGAATCAGATAAAGATCAAGAAGAAAAGTATACAGCTAACAATGATAGATCTATAAAAGTCCTCATTAGTTTGTCATTTTGAGCAGTCTTCCATTTAAATAAATCACAAAGGCTTCATGTAAAGCAGTAATCAAAATGTGTGATAAATGAATTGAAACACAACATAACAAGACAAACAACATAATGCAGACAGAAAAAAAGCTGCAGCACATTCTCTACATTGGTGCAATTCCTTGAATTAAAATCTTGACATAATGGTCATCATTCACATCTTTGCAAAAACCTCCTCGGCCTAGAACAAAGGAAGAAATAAGATTAAAACCCAGGCAGACAACATGTGGATTCTTCTGAATGTTGTACTTATATGTGTATCAAAATCAACATAATACAGCAGATCTATTATTTTCTGTGTTTTCCAGCAATATTAATCAAACACATGATACTTTACAAAAACAACTGATAAAAGGTGTCACATATGTTACAAGGTAACTGATAGTAAATTAATATAGTTCAGCTGTGAGTCTGCTGTGGTCAGCCTTGCCCTTATGCAGTCTGTCTTCTGACCTCCGCCTCACCTTCCGGTCTTCACTTGAATCTTTGTTGACCAGGTCCTCGTCGCTGGCGGCCTGCAGGCTGTCGAACGTGCCTTGCCTCTCCCGCTCTGCCTCTGATGAGCTGCTTTCTCTCCGTCGGTTCTTCCATGATTCCATGATGCCCTCCAGACAGGCAAACTTAGTGTCCGTGGTGCAGGCATACATGCCAATAGGCACAGCCAGCACCATGGCTAAAACTATCACCACTATATGAATCAGCTTCTCCCTTTGTTCCATCTCAGTAATGTCACTTCCTGTTACGAACATAATGCACTGGCCAGGACGTGGTGCCTGGTTCTTAAGGGTTACACAGATTTCATATTTGGTGGCAGGCATCAGATCAGAGACGGAGTACGAGTGAATCCCAGGGCCAATGTAGATCATCTCCTTCTTATTAGCGTCTGCACGTCCAAAGTGGATGGTGAACCAGGTTTCGGTGGGGTGGTCCAAGGCAGCATACCACTCGATGGAGATGCCACGAACTGTCTGTTTGGCGATGCGGATGTCAATGTAGACATTTTCGTCTCCACCAGCGGGTGCAGCTGGGAGGAGTGGGGACTGGGGGCCATCAGGAGAGCGGACTTCCAGGAGGATGTTGACGGAGGAGTTTCCAATGAAGTTGACAGCGGTGCAGGTGTAGACACCGCGGTCAGCCGCGTGAATCGAGGGGATCACCAGGAGGGATCTGATGGTGTCTTCATCTACTCGTTCCTGAGACTCTGGGAGGAAAATAAGGGTATCCAATGTTATTTTAAGTTGAACAAAAATTATACCACCAAATTCGGGTAACTTTTTCCACCTCAAAATAAATTCCTTTCAGAATGAAAGCCAATTTATCAAGCCACAAAAAAAAAAAAAAAATTCTTGTTATTGGAAGACATTTTGACATATCGCAGTAGGAAAAGCACAAGTGCAAATAATAAAATGAATGACTGAATCCCACTTAGCTGCTTTGGTTTCAGAGTCCTGGTATTTTGCATTTTGCTTCACTGTCACACTTCCTTAGCCTGATTTTAAGAACTGTGGTTTTTCCTACTGTGAAAAGTCAAAATGCCTGCTGTGAAAAAGGTCTACTGATCCCCTACACACACAGTACACAGACACACAAGGAAAAAGGCGCAAGTATGGAGTCCTACATAACAGACATTCACACACATTTATGATAGACATCAATTGTTTTAGGGATTATCTTAAAGTATAATGACACTGTAACATGTTGATACTCTTATGGTATAGTAATTAAATGGTCCCTGCATAAAATATGTATTTAACAGGCAAAGATTAAGAGTGAGATTTACTATAACTAATTATCTAACCAGGAGCAGATGATGTGGTCAAAACATCAGTCATGTTCATATGGAATAAAACAAGTGGTAACGAGGCAGCAGTGTGTGTAATTTTTTTTCCCTCATGACGTTATTTGCTATTCTAAATCTGCATCATTTTCAAGAGTCTATAATGGCTTTATTAATGGCTAAAAAGCATTTACTAATGTTTTATCAGTTAAAAGCTATTGATAGAATAAGAATTTTGGGTTGCCACGTTGGAGCCTCAGAACAAAATGTATTTATGAACAACTTATTAACATTTAAAAGTGCTGACTTAATGGATTGTTATACAAATCCTTTATTAATGACTTTTGACATTTATAATCACAAATGGGTGACTAACTTTTGCTGTTGGCTTATTAAACAGCGAGAAACCTGTGATTCTTTATTAATGACTTATCAACACAATCTGGACCAAAATCCATTTATCAACAGTTTATTAACATGTATCAACAGACTTGATGGTTTATTGGAAGGTTAGACACTCATTACCCTTTAATAATGATTTTATTCATGTATACTCCCTTGTACCAGCAAGGGAGCTTTCTCAAAAACTGGCCAACCCAAAGTTGTTGTTAAATCTATAAAGCATTGGCAAATTATTTATCAACTAGTAAAGCCATTAGCTACAACTTAAAAACTCTTTATATCCTCATTAGAAGTTTTTCCATTAGAAAAAAATAGTACTCTTACTCATTATTTTGATTACTTTACTTCTGTTTGCGTACTTCAAAGTATATGAATGTCTATAAAAAGTGATTTTACTTGAGTACAGTTTTAGATACTCTACCACAGTGATAGATAGATGACTGTTATCAGTATAGCACTGATAGTGTTAGGGACACTAGTGGGAGCAGCAGTTTGTTACAGTGTTCCCATTAGTTTACTATGGACTGGTTGCTTGCAGTCATGACCTACAGTAAGCACTCCGCACTGACAGGTTAAGTCTAATGACGAAGAGGTTTACTTAATTACACAGTATCCCAACACGGCTGACATTAGGCATGCAGCGCACTATAATCTCCAACACTCTTAATCAACACTGATGAGAGAATCAGTGGTGATTACATCGCGATAGGCCAATATCCAGATTTAACTCCCCTCTTCTTAAGAGGTCTGCGATTAAAATGTGTGCTTAAGTATCTAATTTACTACAAGATATCACTCGAGCTGGGTGTGTGGATGACATGTTGTGGACATCACACTCTTACCATGAAATCCTCTGATTATCTTCAAACCATATGTCCACCACACCGCCGGGTCTGGCCTGGCCTTGGCGAGGCAGCGCAGGGTGAGGTTCGCGCCATGCGGCAGGCTGATGTTGGTGGACGGGGTGGAGACGACTGGCTTCATGCAGGCCTGTATGTCTACCTCGTGGAAGAACCTGCCCGCCCTAAAGTCCGGCCCTGAGCAGGTCAAGTAGGAGTTCATCAGTATAAATGGGGGACTCAGGGACCTGATGAACTCCACGAAGCCCTTCAGGCGGCAGTCGCAGAGCCAGGCATTGTCGTGGAGCGCCAGGACGACGTTCGGCCCGGTAGCGGTCGCCTCCCGCTCCTCCGTACTCTGTAGTTTTTGGTAGAGAGGCCAGTTTTGGAAGACTTCCTTCGATATGACCGTAAGCCGATTGAAGGATAAGTCTAAGTAAGTCAGACCTGGCAAATATTTTAACGCATGCTCCGGCAGGACGTCCAGCTGGTTGTGCTTCAGGTCCAGGATCTTGAGGGCCGGTGTGTCCTCGAACGCTGTCCATGGTACTGAACGGAGTTTGTTCCCCTGCAGACGGAGCTCGGTCAAGTTCCCCAAACCCTCCAGACCCTTCGAGTTTATCACTGTGATATCGTTAAAGTTCAACCACAGGTTCTCCAAAGCGGGCGTTTTTGAGAAAGCCCCACGGGGTATTTCAGTGAAGTGAGATTTTTCTATTCGTATTTTGGTCATATCATCTGGGAGGTTCTCTGGTATGGCCCCAAACGCGCTCTCCTCCATACATATGAGTGACCTGATTACAGGGAAGAGTTTAAATGAGCACTTCAGCCTGATACTTCAAAACATTTCTTTTAAAACCTATAGTGGCTGATTAGGACACATAGCCTATCTACCCCCAAACTTAACATTCTCGGCTTTATTTGGGAAAAAATGTACTCTTCTGCTCATATAAACATTAACTCCGTCCTTGGAGTATCTTCTGTCACCCACTGACACAGTAACATGGGTTAAACACCTCAGCCTTGGCGAAGATTAGACTATATATAAAAGCAGATCTTACCTTCCATGCCGGTCCTCTACACAGCTGCAGCCGCGTAAACATTGAGAAAAACTCTCATACGCCTGAATGTTGGACACAGCTATAACTAGCAGGTAACAAATTATGTCCATAGTCCGCGAAAATTCCTAAAGATGAGGGCTACATTCGTGCTCAAGACATGTCGAGTGCGGCAGATGAGAGAAGCTTATTAAGCTTAATCCCTGACGTACAGCGTTCAGAACAAAGTGGAATCTAATTCTTGGGAAAGACACATGATTAACACTCGACGGAGTTGACACACTATATATTTAAGTTGGTACCACATGCTGATAAGTAACACTTTATAAAGAGTTTATAAATTGTAACTAATGATACATCATTTAATAAAATTTTATAGATCAGCAAGTATTTGGGGTTGCCAGGTTGTGAAGAAACCTGACTCTGACTGTTTGTGTTTATCCTTTCTGACTGGCAGTAATTCACTTTAATTTAATGAACACACACACACTCACTGAGCATTTTTATTAAGAACACCTGTGCAATCTAATGCAATCCAATACAACAGCTCTGCCATAAATTACGCTTTTACAAAGCTTATACATTTTCAGTTTTTGTTGACATTGTCAGAAAGGTGATAGTTCTACCTTATATTTATTATTGAGGTCGTAGTGGGTGGTGGTGGTGTACTAGAATGCATTACATTGAAAAGTGTTCCTAATATTTTGTCCACCCCATTAACATACATGAGGGGTGCAAAATATTAGGAACACTTTTCTTTCTGACAACAAAAACTGAAAATGTATAAGCATTGTAAAAGTAGAATTAATGGCAGAGCTGTTTTGTTGGATTGCATCAGATTGCACAGGTGTTCCTAATAGTGTTAGGTGAGTGTATTTTACTAATGGATTTGGATTCACACTTTCTAAATAAGCCATTAAGACTGCAGACTGCAGTTGCACATGTTAATAAGTTGTTAATAAATGGATTTTGGTCAAGATTCGCTGCATGGTTTTCCAATTAAAGAGCTAAAAAGATGAATGTCCTGCTGGAGGGAAGTTTTAAAAATCTGGCAACACAAAAGTCTTCTTTATTAATGGCTTATAATTGATCTATGAAGCCTTATTGTATGATTTATTAACATTGGTAAAGTCATTACAACTGCCAAACTCTTTATGAAGGATGTCGCATCTGAAACTGAGAGGTCAAGAGTTGTCAGATGCTGAACTCAGTCCTGGAAATGAATGAATTAAAGCATGTAATCTGTGTCACCCTTTTCAAATCTTTGCTGAGTTGAGACCCAGTTTGACAATGAATCAATATGGTGAGGTGAAAGTAGAGATGTAAGAACACACACTGCTAATTTGATATGTATATATAAAAGTTTATTTAACTATATAGATCTACATTTAACGGGGTAATGATGCCTCTAGGTGGCACAAAACAAATACATAGAGATATTTCAGTATGTGTCTCATTGCTGGGAATTGTTTAACATTTTTAGATCATTTCCAGCCTATTTACATCGTGTCATAGTTCACTCTTTTCTGTACTTCTCTCCAGCTCCAGCTTTTCTCCATTCACCAGATCGTTGAACCATGCCTATGTGTATATCTTCTCTGAGAACATATGACAGATATATACAGAGGCACAGACTTAACTGTATATGTAAGTGTACATCATCCATAAAAGTATTTACAAATCATACACGTACATATATGATATAAACAATGGTGTATCTATTATTGAGTTCCCTTTAAATCAAGTCAGGTTGCAGAGGTTTTCTTCGCTGGGCCATGCAAGTGAGATGAAATATAAATTACAATGATTTTCTGTTTTCTTTCGTGTTTTCTCTTACAGGCTTAGTGATAAAAAAAAACATTCTTTTAGGTGTAAAAACAAGAGTGTTTGAATGTTGCCTTACTATTAATGTACGGATACATGTATGACAGTCCAGTGAGTTTCACACTATCTGCAAGAAACATGAAATATTCTAGAAACCCAGAAAAAACAAGTTAATTAAAATGTCAAATATTCTCTAAACTGATATTTCCATTATAGTGCACCGTGCAAAAGTCCTTTGATAGAAGCTGGCTCTCTGTGGAGGTGGAGTTGGTGGCATGATCCAGCGAGGAGGTACAGGTGGGGGGGAATCCCACGGCGTGGGCGTATGGGAGCGGGTGGGAGGGGGACTGGTGTCAGGATGTTGCTGCGGGTGAGAATATTGGTAGTGATGGGGATACGGATGTGGGTGGGCATGTGGTTGGTGATGGGGATGTGAATGGATATTGGGGTTTGGACTGGGACGTGGATGTGGATGTGGATGTGGGTGTGGGTGTGGGTGTGGGTGTGGGTGTGGATGTGGATGTGGATGCGAATGAGGGTGAGTGCGAGGAAGATGGCGTGGAGCGGGAACCGGAGCTGGAGCATGACGTCAGCAGAAGTACTCGTTAGGCTGTCCCTCTATTTTAGCTGTGGCCTCAGAGTCCAGGCTGGAGCGGGCTGACAACAGCCTGTTGGACTCCTCGGGGTTCTGTCTGTTCAAATACTCGCCCTCGAGGCCTTTGGCCTTTGTGCCAGGCGACAGTGTCTCAAAGGTAACATATGAATCTTGGATGTCCTTGGATTTCTTTCCCCAGTATTTCTGAATTCGTCTCTTCAGCGCCCCACAGCACACGATGACAGTGAGCGGGACCGCAATGACACAGGCCACTGTGATCACAATCACGTTAATGAGCCTCTGGGTGCCAGTAGCACTGGCTGCTTCATCAGTGGAAAATATGACACACTGCTCCTTCTTGGGGATCAGCCCCCTCACACACACACAGGCAATGTACTTGGTCCTGGGCACCAGCCCGTCGATGGTTACACGGTTCTGCCCCGCCCCAACATTTATCTTCCTCATGTCCCTCTCTCCAAACACAGCGTACAGCACACTAAATGCTGTCGTGTTCTTGGCCTTAGGGGCTCTCCAGTTCAGATAAATCGTGTTGTCTGTGTCCCCTACCACTTTCACTGAGCGCACCACCCTGTCCGGGTCTTGCTGCAGCGATGAGGTGTTTGCTGCCAGGTTGCTTAGATTCGTCTTCTCCAGATCCAGTAGTGCATCTGGGTTGGAGGAGGTGGCAGGCCCAGTGGTGGCTCTGTCAGCCAGGCTGTAGCTGGCTGGTCCAGGATCAGGACCAAGCCCAGGTGGAAGGCCAGGGTCCAGGGCGGGCGGGGATGAAGGGGCAGAGGTTGGAACCACATATCTGGCCACTAGTTTCTCCTGGTAGGCGGCTTTGCCCATCGGGTTGGGTTTCTTGAGTTTGGCTCTCTTGTCATTGATGGTTTGGTTCCCCTCAGGTTTTGGTGAGTTAGAGACAATGAGAGAAACGACAGCCTCAGCGTCCCCCGCATAGTTGGTGGCCTTGCAGATGTATTTCCCTGAATCACGGAAGGACACAGCTGGGACACTGAGGATGGACCAGGTGATTCCATCCTTGGAGGTTTCCTGCTGGACTGTGTCAGCAGAGATAAGAGAATATGGTTGTTAAACTATGGTTACAAAACAACAAAATGACAAGAGTAGATTAAAATATGATGTGATAACTGAGAAATATCATAAATGTGCAAAGAGACATCAAGCAGGCGATTATACAATGTTACATTTATCATCATCAGTGTTGCATAACTCACTGTTGTGGTCACAGTTGTCAGTCAGACTTACAGCCTTACTATCTCCACTGGTAGCTCTCTGTTTAATTAACAGTACTACGGTGCAGACAAAAGCATCTTATCTCAGACTCTGACATCCAAAGATCTGCTGACTCACCTGTTCCATTCAGGGCCCGTCCATCCGCCCTGCGCCACGTCAGGTCTGGGATGGGGACTCCAATAGTCCCACAGCGGAGCAGCACATTGTTTCCAACAGCGCTCCGGACTCGTGCCACAGCTGTGTGGATACGTGGCAGCTGACAGCGCCGCAGCTCTGCGTCACTGAACAAGACCCCCGACACACTCTCTGGTGCTGAACACCGCAGCCTTGTGTCGATGAACGCCACCGAGAGAGTTGGAGACTTCTGGAACTGGACCAGGTCATAGAGTCGGCAGTCACACACCCAGGGGTTGTCATGGAGACCTGAGTGTGAGGGTACAAGTGAGGCTACAGGAGATAGTGATAGACCAGCCTGCAGATGGCCGGTGTGGATGTTAGGATGTTAATCCTGTAAGAGGATTAACATTTAATTCATAAACTACATCATGACCATGACTATGGCAATGATGGTGATGATGATGATGGTCATGATGATGATGATGATGGTGGTGGTAGTGGTGGTTGTCTAGTGATCAAGGTCAGGTTTTGCTGTCATTTTACCCTTTTGTCCTTGACCAAAGAGCCAGCCTTTAGATCTGAAACTGGAACATCTGTCCAGTGTTTCAGAGTAATGAGGATGTGTTAAATGCAGAGGACAAATGAGAGTAAAATGGACTTTGTATTCTTAACACACAAAACGCTATTAAGTACAAAAACACTGTGTATGAATTTTTTCTACAAACAAACAAAAATAAAAAGCCAACCAGGCTTCTTCCACACTAAATGAAACTATGCACTTGTCTTCGTTTCTAAAGAGTTAATTGGTCCAGGCTGAGCAAAGGCACATATAGAAGCATTGAAGCATAAAGAGAAATATTTTATTCCAAAATTAGAACTTTTCTATTTGAGAAAAAACAATTTGACTCTCAATTAAGAGCCAATTTGAGTGCAAAGAATTTGAACAATAGGACTATTTAGTCATAAGCTTTTTAGGACATACCCCTGAAAATGTAATTGGTCTTAAAACACTAAACATGTTCAATTGTTTTCCAAAGCACATCCGAGCTACATACATCAACAGATGTGTTGCTTAGCAACGGTTTGGTTCAGCTGCTGCTTTGCGCAAAATAAATTAACACACTTCCCTTTATGCTTGGTGTTTAAAATCGCTCATTAAATTCTAATTTGAGGTAAGCATAAACCACGATCTGTAGGTTTGGATGAATGAAGTCTGGATGTCAGAATGCGCACTGTCCCTTACCAAGTATCATTTTGGAGCTTTCTGGCCCTTGCGCAGGTTTTGCCGCCAGCCAGGTGGACAGCACCTCGGCCGGCAGGGTCAGCAGGCTGTTGCTGGACAGATCCAGGTAGGTGAGGTTCTTGATGTAAGTGGTGGCCTCCGCGGGCAGCGAGGTGAGCTGGTTGTTGTGCAAATCGAGAAGTCTCAGACTGGGCATATCCATGAGAGACTCCCAAGGAAAGGCGGTGAGGGCGTTCCCGTCCAAGCGAAGCTCTTCCAGGTTGAAAAGTCCCCGGAAACTGTCCGGGTTCAAGGCGGACAGCGTGTTGAAAGACATCCACAGGAATTCCAAACTGGAGAGGTAGTTGAAGGCTTCGCTTGGTATCCGCTGGATGGCTGTCTTCTCAATCCGTAGCTTGGACGTGTCAACAGGGAACCCGACAGGCACAAGAGATATCTCGGGATCATTGCAAATGACGCTCCTAAAAAGAAGACAGCATCTATTATTCTTCCCAAATAACGCATTAATGCACATTTTACAAAGGAAAGAGTAAAAAATCACTGAATATTAAAATTTAAATGAGATTAAATCATGTTATAAACTTTAAAGGACACATATGTGGTAAATTCACAGGCAGCAAAAATGCTGTGGCTATTCTAGAAAAAAAACTCATTCCCCAATCCATCCAGACTCCCATAAAACGCATAGACGGGGAGGTTGAAAGTGCCTTTGAGAGATAATCCTGCATTAAATAAAATTGGACTGACATGCACTTCCTGAATTATCTTTTGTACACGTGTTCACCTCTATGCAAACATCTGCCCTCATAGGAGAACAAGACCTGTCCCTCTAAAAAAACGCGTCTGTGCGCACAAATCAGAACACATTATAGTGTGATATATTGATATAAAATCACTTCTATTTGCAAATCCTTCTTACCTGGCCTTTGATCCATCACTCAGGTTGTGGTAAAAACAGCTGCACTGCGACGGGCAGGAGCTCACTGGGGAGACAAGTTGACCTGTGGCCACGTAGAGCCCCAGGAGCAGGACGAGGAACATTTTGGCCCACTTTTACGCATACGCAGCTTGCCTACATGCGCCCAGTTTGCGCCCACAGAAGTCAAACAGACTTGCTTTTTTCTCTCATTTACAGGAATATCATCCGCATGGCTTTGTCCCACCGCTTCGCTGTCCCATAGTGATCAGACTGCTATGAGTCCCGAGATAAAAAGGATAGACAAGGATTAGTGAAAGGACTGGCGTTCTTTTCATTTGGATGCGTATTGCATCCCGGAATCCGATAGGCTGCGCAGAGACGTCCCTATTTATTATCACAGAAAAACACTTCCGAAATGGTCATAATCCACTGTGATGTTTGGATTTTTTTTTCTTTCCCTCAAATGTAGCTTGTTCATTTGAGCCCTGCCGTGACTGTTAATCTGTAAGTGGAAGGCACTATGTTTTGCCACAAGGTGGCCCCTATATCATAGCATGTGGCTCATACCTTGAGGCCTGCACAGATGTTCACTTAACATTTGACTTGGTCTGCCTCTCTTTTTTTTTAGAATATTTTTAATAATATTACCACAAAAACAACTAATAACTCTGCTGTTAGAAAGCAGATACAGAGATTTAAATTCACACAAAATAGCAATAAAATATCAATATACATATTTAATATTTTATGAGGAAGCAATCATCAATATATATTATGTTCACATAAATTACACATGTAGACTAATATTTTTTTCAGAATACAAAAAACTGTAATAAGGAAATTATGATTAATCAGTTTGAATGAAACACTCACAGCAGCCTTTAGATTTCAGCTGTGTAACCCATTTGGCAAGAATCCCACTCTACTAGGGAAAATACCACCAATTGTAAAGCTTTTGTTTCACAATGTAAGTAAATACTACATGTGTTATTTGGCACCTTTTCCTTGTGTTTCCCCTTGTATTTCATCACAACACAAGTTCAGTGTTACACTTGGCTGGCGCTACAAAGTGTGTCGACTCTGGCCTGAAGAGATGGCGAAATGCAGGTCTTTAATGTGTTTGAGCAACTTGGGACTTTACATCTCCCACAGCAGGTCAGATGTCTGAGTACACAATCAGAAAGAGGTTTATAGATCCATCTATCATTAATAGAGTCAACAGTTATTGCATTTAAAAATATTGAATATATTGTAGTCTCTCTCTTTCCGCCGTATACCTGTGTGTGTGCTTATTAAATCGTTACTTCATTCATCCTTTTTATCTACTGCTCTTTACCCTCTTGTATTAAAATCCCTTTGAGTCACAAGTCTGTCAGTATGTATGGTTTTAGAACTGTGCAGGTCTGTTCTGAGGCTCTAAACGTGTTGAGCAATCATGTTCCCTCGCATTAAACAACCTAAACATTCCATGTTGCACTGCTAATCTCATTTACTGAAGCCAATAAAGCCTTCCTTTTACTTTGTATGAACCAGAAGGCTAGGCTTTGTTTGAAGTGCAATGTCATTCATAGTGTGCAAAAAGTCTCATGTAAAGATTAAATGGCTTCATGTCATGTATCATACAATATAACTGCTTGGCTAAAAATAAGCAACGGGTGCCAAATTTAATTTAGAGTTTGCTTCACTTCACAGCCTTTTTTTACATCCACTAGCTTATTTTTTGGCCCTATTCAATCTGGGATGTGATAAATTACTTAAAGCCTTCGCTGAATGTCAAAGTGTTGTTATTTTCTAGTGAAAACAATTTTAAGATAGCAATTTTGGACTAAAAAGTCAAGCATATATGACAACTGCACACCAGAGCTCATGTTGGGGTCAACTAAGGACACTGGGATTTGGGATTTTTTCTTCTACAACACTGAGACAACTGCAAGAAATTCAACTTACTGTTACAATGTCTCCATTTTCAATTCTAACATTCATTAGTTTTCTTATTATAGCCACATGACGCTTTTAAATAATACAGCACATTTCATTTTTAACAGGAAGTACAGTAAAGTGCCCTAAAATTAATAAATAATTTAAAAAAAAAACATTGCTAGATTTTTTGAATGATGATTCAGACTTCCATATGATTTAGCACTTTATACATTTTCACCTATATTTCCCAAGATTCCTGATCTTATAATCCTGAGAGTGAGACAGACTTCAGGCACACAATGTCAGGCTTGTTTCCATGCTGACCCTATGGCACGAAAAGCTGCAGTTGATGTTGCAATTGAAACATGACAAATCCATTGAAGGCTGGGGATGATGGTGGGATTTCATGTTATTTACACATTTTGTTCGGCTGAAGTAGCATTTGAACATCCTGGCTTTAATTGTGGGCCACATTTTTCCCTCATCACACAGTAAACTCCAGATTGAATCAAGCCTCTGCCAACACATGTTGTGTCTGCAGTTCCAAAAGTGCAATTTTGTTTTGTCCTGTATCATTTCAGGCAGACACCAGAGTTGGTTTAATCTCTTGAGGTCAGCGTGTCTGTCAAAAGTTTTATTCTGTGCACAAAACAAAAACAGAAGCACGGTCAACAAAACAAATGCTGTTGCGGGGCACTGAAGTTTCACATCCACTCGTCAAAACAGAGTCCTGCCATATGGGACAAAGGATTACAAAGATACAGACCAACATGGATCCTCAGTAGTGTATTTACACTAATCACTTTGTTTCCTTAATCAGTGAATGGGCAGGGTTCCTGTGATTAACTGAAATTCATCACATACTTTTTTTTTGTTTTAAACATAAACTGTGCATGAGCTGCAAAGCATTGGTGTGCATATCAAACGCTGGCAATCTGAGAATAATCAACCACTTATTCTTATCTTTTGCCTGCAGATGACAGCTCAAACCATATGCCTTAACTCTCATTCACAAGCATATTTTAACACTGTAGCCTCTGGATGTAACCTTGAAATCAAACACTCATGCTCAGCTTGCAGCAAAAACACAGAGCTCTAAGAATAAAGGGAATCCTTGTTGCAGTTAATGAATGGGGATCTTTTGATGTTACAGTTGGAGGATTTTGTTTTCTCACTCAATGTGGGTGCAGTTCTGATTGGCAGGAGGCTGCAGCTTTACAGACACCTGTTGTGTCTCCTTAAAGCGACGCGGTGTTACGGGCTGCATCAAACGTATCCATCGTCTGACATCAGCAGCGGCTGCATCCTCACCGGGACACACAAGCAAAGACACAAAGGCTTGTTGTGTAACTAATTGAGGGCTTTACTGTTGCGGTGGGCAAATACGCATTAAGGGTTACGGTTTGTGTGGTTATGATCATTAAGACATTCCTGCACGGATTGGGGCGCGAGAGAGAGGGGGGCTTTACATAATAAAGTGCATGCTTTTCACGTGAAATGCCCCTTTAAAAGCTGGCTTCCTTCGGTCACACTGAGGCACAACGTAAACGAGCGGATAGAGAGGAGTGAAAAGTGTGTGACAGCTGCACTTTTGTTGTGTCAAATCGGCTTCAGGATGGTCTCGTCTTACCCTTTACCGGATGGCTTCTCCGAGTTCGATGTGTTCTCCCTGGGATCTTGTCTGCTGGTGGAGGGTGAGTGTTTTCGTTTTGTGCTGGAATTCGGCCAAATACTACGAGGGCTGCATCAGCTGAGTGTAACATTAACCTATGACAGGAGCGGGCGGCCAGCCCGGCCACTGACAGTGTGATATAGTGGGAGGACTTCTGTTTAAACTCGCAAATTAACATTCACTTATAATAGCGCGTAAAAGAAAGAAACGACTCTGTTTGTGTGTGGGTGGGTGTGGGTGTGTGTCGATGTTTGCAAAGATGTTTACGCTCATGTTAAAAATATCACGGAGCTGCATGATCATCATCTACAACAACAACAACAATAACAAGCATCGCTATGCTCACTGATTTCCATTCATGGCTGCATTACTGAGCTCATTCATTCACGCTCTTTCGTGTTTATTTCTGCTCCACCAAAGGTCTCTTGGGCTTCTTTCTAAATGCGGTGACAGTCGTCGCCTTCCTTAAAGTGAGAGAGCTGAGGACCCCCAGCAATTTCCTAGTGTTCAGTTTAGCCTTGGCTGACATGGGCATCTCTATGAACGCCACCATCGCTGCTTTCTCCAGCTTCCTGAGGTGAGTGATGTAACCAACCTCCCCACCCCCTATTTCATAATGAAGATCAAGCTCTGGCTATATGTGGCCAAAAGGAAATATAATGAGCGAATAATACCGCTGTCAATACTGACTACCAGTCCTTGACATGAATAAAAATGGAGCTGTGGAGTCGGTACCACGCTGGAGAGTCTTTTCTTATTGTGTAGAGGAGGGGGAGCGGTCAATACACTGCTAAAGCCTATGTCATGATGTGCAGAGGATTTTCAAGCTGTAATCAGGAGATGGGGGATGCTGTCCACAGTGATCATGTGTCCAGGAATTAAATTATATACGTGTATATATATAGTTTTTTTTATATATAGACCCATTGTCTGAAAGAAGTAAATTAATTGATTGTCATAATGGCTCACCCAAAAGGCTACTATTTCTACTCATTCTATTTAAATGAATAAACTAATTTACAAACATACCATCTGTCTCCAGGTATTGGCCTTATGGCTCTGACGGATGCCAGACTCACGGTTTCCAGGGTTTCATGACGGCTCTCGCCAGCATCCACTTCATAGCCGCTATCGCCTGGGACAGATACCACCAGTACTGCACCAGTAAGTCACACCTGCTTCCATCCCTGCCCAGCAGGAAATGAATGAGACAAACAAATAAAAAAACAAAAAACAGATGCATTCCACTTTCCCTCCCCCGTGCAACACATGCTCATTCAGTCACTCACACACTCATGACAGCCACACACACTGAGAAGGTTTTTCTTCTTTGTCAACAGCCGTAAGAGGCCAGCTGGTCAACAAGTGGCCTGTTGTCTTTGTCTTTGCAACAGACTGTTCTTATCACCATGTTCGAATAATAACAGACAAAGTGTACTATTAATATAAAAAACTGAGCAGTAGTTATAGGCAGATAAGAAAATTGTGTTTAAATTGCTACCTGGGAGACTTCAGTGTTAATAGAAAACCTTTGTCTTACGGTACCATGACACCAAGAAGGAAAGTAAGACCTGCTGCTATTTTTAGCCATCATTAATAGCAGGATACAAGAGAAGGAGGAACTGACTCAACACCTGAATTGCAGTTCTCACACCTTTCACTGTGGTTATAAGACAGCTAGTTACTCCGGTGTTAAAACAAACAGCTCTGCCTGCATGATTTAATATTGGTCTTGCTATCATTAAAAAGTAGTGCTTTAACAGTACTTTACTAGATTGAGAATAAGCATGTAGTTTAGCATGGATTCATATTGTTGGAGGTGTTAAAGACAATGGTAATAAATGTTTTGACCTTGTTCTCGTCAGGGACAAAGCTGCAGTGGAGCAGCGCCATCACTCTGGCTATATTTATCTGGCTCTTCACCGCCTTCTGGTCCGCCATGCCTCTCATTGGCTGGGGAGAGTACGACTACGAGCCCCTCAGAACCTGCTGCACTCTGGACTACAGCAAGGGAGACAGGTATTGAACACACTCTTCACAATGTTATCAAGACAAACATAGACGTCTTTGTATCCTCTATTGCCTAATGCCTTTTGCTCATTTCTTTCCCCCTCCCGCAGAAACTATGTGTCCTACTTGATCCCCATGAGCATCTTCAACATGGCCATCCAGATGTTTGTTGTCATGTCCTCCTACCAGTCCATTGCACAGAAATTTAAGAAGACTGGAAACCCCAGGGTAAGTAAACAATGAAATCCAACAGCTCTAACAACATACAGAAGGGTTAGAAGTGGTTCGCCTTCAGCAATTTTATGTTTTTCATGCTTCAGTTGCTCCAAAACCAAATTTAATGACATGCTTGACACAGGTAGAAATAGAAATCATTCTGAAATACAAGAAACTGGCAGTCATAACTAACAGAAGAGTTATGCTTTATGCACAAATTCTTACAACATTAGGATTATTCCTGCTTTGAAGTTACCTATTGGGAGGAATCAGAGGAATTCTCCATATATTGACATCTATTTAATCTCTTCCTGGCTCAAGCACAAATTCCTGGTGTGGTCTGTATTCAGAGGAACAAAATGGGGTGTGTGAATAGGGAGGTTGCTCACTGTGACAGATATAGGTCATTGCTACAGGGGGAAGACCGAGTGCTTTATTCAGGAATGCGGACAGTAACTGGTGCGCTGTGAAAAGAGTAATGTATTTCCAAAGAGCAAGTTTAGTAGTGGAGTTCCTCAGGGGTTGAACCAGGTTGCATTACTTTATGTTGCATAAACCTATTACTCACAGTCATCTGAGTTGGCTGCAGACGCTTTCATTGCAAGCACAAAAGGCTGCAGATACACCAAGCCTTCCACCAGAACAATGCAATTATGTAACCATGAAAAAGCTTATAGTCACACACCACCCAATATGTGAAGCACATGACATGTACGCTGTAAAACTGGGAGGAATAACATTGTCCAGATGTGTCCCATGGCCAAGAAGTAGTGAGATGTTGTCTCTGATGTAGCTTTATGAAAACCCTCAAATGCCTCTGTAACTAATTTGTCCAACCCACAGAACTTTTTTTCTTTTTGAAGTCTAGAGGGAATCCAAAGATCCCAAATATGTCAGGCTGAATTTTGGAGAAATGTGTATAAAATGATGCTCAAGATACCTGCAATATTTCCATTTGATGGAATGGTGCAGCTATAAAAAACTAAAGGGGAAAACTGGATTTTAAGGGGTTAACTCAACACTCAGAATAATGCCTGCTTTGGCCTGTGGATTATAGCAACCTGCCTCTTAACTCTCTAGCTGGTTCTGTTGTCTAAGTGAGCATGAATGATCTGAACACAGATACTGTTTTTCTCCCAGACATTATCCCAGCCGTGTGACTTGCCCCCAAGTAAAAATCCTCATGACACAAGGCATATTTGTCTCCTCCACTCCTTATGGTTGATCGGTAACTAATCATTCTTGTTCTGATCCTCTCTCTCTCTCTCTCTCTCTCTCTCTCTCTCTCTCCTTTCTACATTTATCCCCCTGTAGTTTAACCCCAACACTCCTCTAAAGACTATGCTGTTCTGCTGGGGTCCCTACGGTGTCCTGGCTTTCTACGCCGCTGTGGAGAATGCCAACCTGGTCTCCCCTAAGCTCAGGATGGTAAGGACAACTACATGCACACAAATACCCTCCAACTCAGACATATTAATGAATATATTTTAAAATGAAACTCATATAAGCAGCTCACACACTGGATATACACACATATAGAGTAAAATGTTAAATCTTTGTCCTTATCCATAAGACCTTAAGCTACGTTGGTTATGTAATTTTTGTTTATGTTTGTTTGTATTGCCTCAAGTTGCAATATTTTATTTTTCTTAAAAGGATGCAAAGACTTGAATAAGGAGCTTGAAAAAATAAAATGTTCATTAAAGCGCAAAAATGTGTAGAATTTGAAGATTTCTGACTTTGGCGCTCCCTGTGGTGGAATCAAAACAGACATGCAGAGCCAACTAATAATAAAATAAATGGGCAAAAAACAACACATACAGTAGACCACACCAGTTTGCACCAGGATTGTCTCATTTTTCTACAAACAAAATCCATCAGAATCATCTGAATTCTGATATAATCATATAAGAATTCTACACATAGTGGCTTTAATTAACAGTTCTGCTTGATAACTGTATTTTGGTGCATTTTCATAAGAATCTGTAGTGCTTCTTGAGGTCTTTTGAGCACCAACAACCTTTTTATACTTGCACCTGTCTCTGCAGATCGCTCCTATCCTGGCTAAGACCTCTCCCACCTTTAACGTCTTCCTGTACGCTTTGGGAAATGAGAACTACAGAGGAGGCATCTGGCAGTTCCTCACCGGGGAAAAGATTGATGTGCCTCAAATTGAGAACAAGTCCAAATAAACTAAGCATGCAATAATTGTACACACTTTCTGTCCTGGTGGTTTCTCACAGGTACCTAGATGTTTCTGTTTGTGAGTGAGTGTATGTGCATGTGTTGTGTCTTGAACAGTGGTAGTCATTGTCCCTCGTACTGGATTTGTTGTCCATTGTTTCTGCAGTTGTATTTCATAATGGATTTTATGAACAAAAATTGAATCGGCATATTGTAAAAAAAAAAAAAAAAAAAAAAAAGTAAATTGAAAATGTCCAAACAGTTACTCTTGAGAGGGACTACTGGTGCTACTGTACTGTAAATGCAGCAAAACTTTGGATTTGGCTACTTCTGTAACAAACATGTGATTTATCTGGTGTTCTGGGTTCAGTGTGAAATCTAATGTGATTTCTGTTATTTAGTAGGGATGACTTTCATTTTGAGTTCATCATAAGAAACTCTTACTGTAAACAGACATAATCCATGTCATCGAAATATTCAGTTATTTCCAAGATTGACTTAAAATACAAGCAGTCCTACAAAGAAAGTAATGTATGGACTTTAAACCCAAATTATGTAGCGAATATTGGCGTTTAATCTTTTAAATTGTTTACCTCAAACATTCATGTAGCTTTACTTTTCTTTTAGCAGAAGCATGATATAAATAACTGGTCCACTTGCCAACACCTCTGTTGCCAAAAGGCAATCATCTGAGCCCTGTCAATCATCCTTTAGTATCTCTTGGGTGCAAAATGTCCCTTTCAGTCATTCAAGTCATTTTTCTCCTCAAAAACTGCCTTTCTCCATCCTCTGGTCAAAGAGGGGATGCCTTAAAAGATATTAATGCAGCTAAAAAAATCATATTTATGAAGTTTGTACCCTCTCTGGGGACATGACATGACAGGAAGGCATCCTTCTTTGTTTACTGCCCCTGTCTGAAAGTGTGTGCATGCCACTGATGTCTCGTCACGCTCTGTGAGGTCAGAAGTGATCTCTGTATCCAGAGTAGAACAGCACTAATCCTCAAAACAAGAGGACCATTCTTCAATACACAGCCCCCACGACAACTTAGAGATTAGTCCGTGGCTGTAGATTAACTGGACGTGCTTCTCGTCTCCAGATTTGCATATAGAATAAAGGCAACACTCTCTGCAGTATATAAATAGAATCCAAATCAGAGAAGCAGGAATTGATTATTGGTATTCGTTTAATAGAATTTATAAATGATTCCTGGTTTAGTAGGCTTTGAAATTGAAGTAGCCATGGCTGCTACGTAATGTCTTCATGATTGAAACACTATTTAATTTACCTATTTGACTGTTGCAATCATGAAATAATATGAATATTACTTTTCCTGTTATGTATAATTTTGTTTCCTCACATACTTTACGGTAGAAACAGGGTATTGCTTTGACATTTCGCAATTATTTTTTTGAAATGTATTGTCTGACCACAAGGTTAAGCAATACACAATAACAAACTGGTTATCATATAATCAATATTCTTACAGTAGGTTTCAAAAACCAAGTAATCCACCGTTGTGGCATTGTTTTAATATAGCATATGATTTAGTATAATACAGGATAACAAGGTATGTTGTTGACATAAAAGAAACATACAACAAGCCTGACTTGAGCAGAGTGTGTTTCTAAATTGAATAACATCATTACAAGAGCCGCTGATCCAAAAAGGGGATATTTTTAACATGTCCCATTTCTATAAATGTCGCATGCATATGGCTTGTGACATCATGATGAAAATCCTCAACAGCACAAACAGGCCCATTCACACCCAAACTCTCCCATGTAATTGGACAAATAGCTTAAGTGTGCAATTCTTTGAACATTATAAAGATTAGCTAGTAGTTGACTGAACATCTGGAGCCCAGGTGACAATTAGCATTGATCCCTAAGAATCTTGTAAACTCTACAGACTTATATTTCCAATCTTATTTGTCATGGTTTGAAAAAATGTACTGTCTGTCCATTTGCTGTTTATAATTCAAAGAATGTGATCCTCCACAGAGAGATTAAACTGAAATATTAACAACTTGCAAAGATCCAGCAATTCTTGTTTAATTAATAAATGATTGAAATGGTATAAATTCTTTGTCTTTTTTGCATTATTCATAATCAAAAAAGCAGTGGGGTGCTCATCTAATGCATGCTACGCAACTACTATTAATAACTAAGATTTAACATATCCACAGTGCTGGTGACATTTCAAATGACACTGATGAGTGTCAGCGCAATCACAGTGAAGTAGACATTCAACAAGCATGATGAAGATAACACCCAGAGGTTGCAACGTACAGTAGAAGCTCCCAGTTGGTGTTTCTAAGCAGATTAATTGACAGCAGCCTGTCAGTGAAGCAGGCTGTTGCATAATTATGTGGTAATGACACATGTGCAGCGGGCAAACCCGGCCCCTGTAGCATCATTTACTCCAGCTAATTCAATCATCTGCCTGAAAACACTATGGATTACACTTTTCTGATGTCAAAGAAATTAATTTGAATTAAGGATGAAATTTTGCCACATGAATCAGTCCTGTACAGATTATTTTAATTATATTTGGTATAAAACGTCCACCAGAACCTTCATGACATGAACATCAAAGTCCCCAGATACTGATGGACATATGGAGCTGTCATCTGGCGGGAAGAGTTACTTTGACCCCACTTCCTAAACCGCTGTAGGCAAACATGGTCATCTGTCAACACGAATGGATTTTTAGAGTTTCAAAGAATATTATGCAATAAATAAATAGAAAAATAAACTTCACATCGAAGTAAAAAAGTAATAAACCCATCTAGATCTAGTCAGTTGGACTTTTTTCCTTTAACTTAGAAAACAAACATCTCTTGGCCTCTGTGAACTGGTAAATAATGTTTGTACAGAGTATTTTGTATAATAACAGGGATTCCTTGTTCACCCAATGGAGGTATATATAATATGTTAAAATTTCTCCCTCATGTTAAACGTGCAATAGTATCTAATAATAATTTATCACCACAACTGATATTCACAGATAAATTGCTTAAACCACATTCGCCAGAGACTTGCGTCAAATCACCGCTGGATTATGTTATACTTTGAATCCAAATGTCTGGCAGACCGTAGTTTGCCTTTTTCCCCCCATCGGCTTTCCCTCCCTTACAATCAAACATATTCAGGTACTTAGAGTTCACTGAGGATTATGTCTGGTCAACCAATGAAGTTTTCATATGGGCCTTTTGAGAGGATTACACAGCAGCATGACCATGAGTGCAGGAGAGAGAGAGAGAGATAGAGAGAGAGAGAGAATCAAACGGAGTGAGGACTCTTCCAGAAATAAATAATGTAGGGGATGCTGAGGATGATTGTAAAACAACATAGAACTGGTTTAACTGTCAATCCTACCAATCAACAACAAGCTAAAGATCATGTGATCAATTGTATTGATGTGCCTTGCAGTAGCAACGTCACAGTAACAATTTCCAATTGTGGATTAGAAGAATCAGCTGACTGTAGGTAAATAACATGCGGTTTATTCATGTTAAACTATGCTTCATTAACTAGCTGTTGAATACGTGCTAGAATTGGAAGAATATAAAAAATGATTATAATCACATGGTACCACTTTCTAAAAAGGCATCCTTTATAAAAGATGTATAAATTGTAACTAACTTTACTGTACTAATGCTTTATAGATCAGTTATACGCCATTAATAACAACAACTGGCTAAAAACATTATTAAATTATTTATTAACCATAAAGTCATTAGTTATAAACCCTTGTAAAAGGTGCATTATTAGTCAAGAATAGAGGTTAGGTTGTAGCATTTTTCTCTCTCTTTTATTTAACTTAGTTAAGTAAGTCATATAGGTGGCAAACATATACAACATTTATGCCAGACTCAACTCAAAGAGGCAAAAACTTAACAGTTCCCCCAGTCAGCCTTATTCTTAATCCTTCCTGTGCAAAGAATTAAGTAGCTGTTCAGTGAGGAGTGGAGAGAATAGAGTCTTCCCTCCAACGTGTAGCGCATAATTTTGCCAAATCAACACCAATCAAACTGGATCACAGTGTTTAGTAGAATCAGACGGACAACACCTCGTGATTGACCTTACATCCAGCCAGGCGCGCAAAAAAAAAAAAAAACGAGGTGAAATGTCGGTCTGCTGCCTCAGGTCAACCACACTTTGCTTTACTCTGTTAGTGATCTTAGCTGTCAGATGTGAAGCCGATTATATAACCCCGACCCCATAAAACTGCATATACACACACACACACATACACATGCACACCAACACACATCCTCTTGTTGAGCAGCCACAGGACAATCAATGGTAATACTGAACACAGCTGCTCTTCCAATCAATTCATTGAACTTGAGAAATCACGCCATTTGAATGCAGCAGGATTTACATGAAACAAAATGGAGATGTAACAACATTGTATACACATCTTTACACAACAAATATACACCTAACAAGTTACATATTAGGGGAAAAAACATATTATTTGTTTAGAAGAAACAGTATTTTTACAGGATTAGTGTTTCAGTGTAATCTGGATTAAAGTAGGGCTGTGCGTCACTGCTCTTTAGAAATCGCTGTTTTAATTCAATAAACCGCTCACTTTGACCAGTATACGGTGGACAATATTGTGACCAGTTCACACTTTTCACATCCTGACTTACACACAAGAGCACACAGAGAATACAACAGGTTGTAGAGAAATATATAACACTCTGCTGAGCAGCGAATGTCACAAAGATCAGGACCATTTTTACTGTTACAGTCATGATGCTAAGATCATTTCATGGCATCAGAGATGGTGCTGATGGTTCTTTTGAGTCTTCACAAACGCATGTAGAACACTTCACACTATTTCCTTTCATTTACCAAACTTAACTGCATGATGAGGTGCCATTTTCCTACCTGTTGCCGATTCACTGAGACTAAAGGTCAAATCAGTTTATTTAAAGAACACATTTAAAAAGAACAAACACTGACCAAAGGTGACAAACTTTATCTGTGTTCATGCAGGGGCGGTATGTTTACATGCAATTCTCCTCTTTTGTCAATATGAAACTCCGCAGTCAGCATTAACAGCAGCTGCACTATGCTTTGATTAAATGAATGGATTTCACACATGGGGATGTTGTTGCTTTTAATCCATTCAGCTACATGGATTATGCTATCAATCAACTTTTCTTGCTTTTTCAAATGCAGAATACGTACAGCACCAAGTAAAGGATGTATATTTAATATTGCATCGCTTTCCATTTCCATCTGTGATCAGTACACTCTCCTCTCTCTAACTGCATTTACTCAAGCACTTTTGCGTTTATCTGATGGCTGTATCTACTTGTTTCTTTCCTATTTCAGATTACAGTAATAAGAGGCAAACTTGCAAACACAGTATTACTACTGCCAAGACTTAATTTTGTATGTCCAATGTGAAACTCACAACAGAAAGGTGGCTTCACAGTCTGTGAATGAAAAATAGTAGATTTTCCTACATCCAACTCAACTTTTAAGGACGTCTCACAAAAAAAACCTTCTCCCATCTTCTTTCCTTGATTTCCTTCTTCCTTCCTTTTTCTCCTTCTTTCCATATTCCACTCTTTTATTCAATTAACCCTTCCTTCTTTTCTTCCTTTCTCTGTTTGATTTTAAAGCATAAAATATTCCCCAAAGTTAACCATAACTTTGCTCTATCTCACAATAAGTACTTTTTTACAATTTCCTTTCCTTCTTTCTTTATTTCCCTTTTCCCCTCCCTCCTTCTATCCTTCCTTCTTTTCTTCCTTCCTCTTTTCAGTTGTTCTAAAAGCATGAAAATCCCCAAAACTGGAGATACAAGAAAACCTAAAAACACTACTTCTGTTTAGTGTGTTGTTTAAGTTTGCACTGCTAACTTTTGTTGACCCTTACCTCAGTAATATTTGAACTTTTATCTTTACTTGTGTTATTCCACTGTGGCAGTGATACATTTCTTTAATAAAAGGATTTCAGCAGGTCTCCCACCACTATCTGCTACAGCTGGAATCATGTGAACTCTGATAGTCTGATAATCGAGGAATTTGCCTTTTGAAGGCCTTTACAGACATATCTCTGCCCTACTTTCTGCCTCGGCAGGCAACTTGTTGCTATTTTCTGAATCTTTACTTTCAATCTATCCATTTACAGATTTCAGTTTATGTAAAAATAACTTCATTTTGTAACCATTCAGTGTCACCACCAGGGTTATTTCTGGTGTTAAGGCTGTGTGCATTTGGCTGCAGTGGCTTGGGATTTTGCATGACCATTAGAAATTAATACTTTGGCAACTGCACAAGATTACGTGGTGATCTTGAATCTCCTGAGCTTGGTTTCAAATCAGATCAGAGCAGAGTCACCGGGAAAACAGCAAAAAAAAAAGTTGATCCCCCCACCCCAACACAGCCAATCCAGTTACGAGGACAGTCCTGACTCCACCCCTGACAACAGCCAAGAGGACACTGAACTGAAAACTGACATTTTTTTCCAGAAAAAAAGGTGAAAAGGGGTGACTGGTGAAGTTTGAAAAGTGTTTACACTGAATCTTTGTGGTTGTTTACCCGTAACTCTTGGCTGTCTGTTTGTGTCTCTCGGGTGAACCAGGAGCCTACACCGAGTTTAGGCCTTCATGATTCTGCTTAAGCTTTCCAGTTACAGTTTGTTCACTGAGGGAAATAAATGTGATTATTAAAGCTGTTCTCTCACTACTGTGACGTAACATTTAGTCTAAAAATAAAACAGAAAGTTTTTGAGCCCCTTTTTGGTTGGATTCCTAACATTCATTGCCTGGATTTAACCTGTTTACGTCAAACAAAGCCTCTAGAGGGAAACGACAGGCTGGAACTGAACAAGGCAGAGCACTGTATTTACTTTTCTTTGACGGTCTCAAGGCACATTCATGCCTCTCAACTCAGGACCACTGAACTACTTCAGGAATCAACCTTTGTAGCTGTCTGACATACTTATAGATGCAGATGATTCAACATTATATGCTGTGTGTACAAAAACAGTCCTGGATCTCTAAAGAGAGGAGAGATACAGATAAGATAATAACTAAAATAAATGTTTATATTGCACAAATCCAATCCAACATACTGTCATATATCAAGCATTGTATGAATGGAATCCAAAAACTTGACTGACTGCTCAAGAAAATAGTGGGTCTAGTTTAAAAAATAATATTGAAAATATTGAACCGCAGATAAAGTTAAACAATTTTTGCCATTTAGTCTTTGTCATTATGACAGTACTTATTTTTTCAGACGTTGTCTGCACTTTCTTGTGTTGTACCTGATGTTGTATGTAATGTTATATTGTATGGATATCATATGGGTATCATGTCATTATAATTGGTTGTGTCAATGCATATATGAGCTTGGTGTTGCCTGTTGTATTGTCATTGTTATTATGCAATTGTGAGTTGAGTGTAAGCCGTTCCGATTTGCATTAGGGCTGCAACTAATGATTATTTTCATCTTTGATACAAAGAGATTCAAATTACTATCATGGACAACAAGGAAAAACAGGAAATAATCAAATTTTAGAACCTGAAACCATCAAATATTTTATATTTTTGCAAAAAAAAAAACTGAAAATAATGATTAATCGATGATCAAAATAGTTGCCAATTAATTGAGTAATCGTTGCAGCATATTTTCATATGGATCCCAGGATGATCAGCTGCTGTCATACAACTGCTAACAGGGATCTAAATGAACAAACACACATCTGATTGTGCACTCACACACTGAGCAGCAGGAAAAAAAGTTATCACTCTCACAGTTTTCCCGATTTCAGTGTCTAACTTGTGTTTTAAACATCTTGTATGTTTATCTTGTAGTCATTAAAGGTGTTGGCTCAGCCTGTGACTGGATCATCAGGTATACGATGTGTGTTGATATATGAAGCCTTTTTACAAGATACAGAGTGCTGACAATGTAATGTGGGTATTGTTACACTTTGACAAGTATAAAGAGTTATAGTTGGAAATCAGTTAAGTATTCCCTTACTTGTTCACTGGAAATCTACAGGGATATGAGGACATCTACTGGCCAAACAAGGACAGATGACGTACACAAAGTGGTCCAACAGGGATTTTTTTTCTCCCTTTTTGCATCAATAAGAAACATGATTGAAACCCTGAGATGTCAATAAAAAACTCATTAATAAATAATATGTTTACACATACATAACTGCCTCCACTTTCATTACATTTATAGAATCAATCATCATCAAATCATGTTTTAGTGCTAAAAATAAAAAAAAATCAGCAGATTTAATTCTATATCTGCAAATATTTAGAGGGGAGTTCATACTTTTATGGGCCCATAGTTCAAGATTTGAGGTTTTCCTCTAATTAATCGTTCCTGTCTTTCTCCACTAGATGTCAATACTGTTCTTTCTCATGCTTCACTTCTAATTATCAATCTACCACAAAACATGACCAGCCATTTACTGTCATCTCCAAGCTTAAGTTTAGCTCTTTCTGAAAACAAATAGCTCTGCTGAAAAAGGCAACAGAAAATAGACAACACTTTTCTGGGATAATTTCAACAGTTTACAATCCAATTTTCCTTTTTTTAAAAAAGTAATTCCAACAAAAGGTGTCAGTATCTTAAAACAAGCCTTAATAAGACAGTTGATTCCAATCTGAAAATTGATTAAAGAAAGTTCTCTAAAGGGGCTGATCTGCATTTTAAATTGAGTTATTTCTCTCCATTAGTAGATCGCTTTCACTATGATCAGTAAATGCTGCTGGTGACAGCTGCTGGAGCTTCTCTGCGCCAGTAGATGGCAGGATCGAACTAACTTTCAACTCCCAGTTCACTCTACTCATGCAGGGTGACAGTGAAACAAATGTGATTTATGGAAGTTTACTCAAACATGAGAGTAATTATGCCATTCTCTGGGTTAAACTGAAGCTATTTGTGTTCAGCTTGGACATTTAAACTTTGTGAGGTTCATTTAAAAGCTAAAATAGTTCAAAAGAACAAAAGAGAAAATCCTAAAAAAAAAAAAAAAAGAACAAAGGTTCAAAAGAAGACATTTTAGTTACGTGCCGTTAATGCGTTCAGATTCAGGATGAAATCCAGTCAACAGTTTTTCTCGGATATTTTGATACTGATCGTGAAGATCAAGCTCTGACATTGTTCAGAAACAGAGTAGCAGTGGTAAGATATTTCTCTTCCAACCACATTTATCATGCACACAAGAGGAGGTGAAAGCGCAGCATCAGCCTGATCAGGGGTTCAGATACGGGGGGCTTGATCCTAAACTAACGTCAGACACAAACAACTTGCTTCTAGAAAACAAAATGCAGAGAAAGGTTGTATTAAAGGGAAATACATTTGGGGAAATTACAAATTTTTGTAGTTTTCTTCACTTCCTTTCAAGGACGTCGTATGTGGAGCTGTCCACTCCACTTTGGTGCTGAAATCAATCCGTTTTGTTTTCAATAAATGCAGTAATCTGTGTGTATTTTTATTTCTTCTTCTTTGAAGCAGTGTTGTTTGAAGAGATCTAGTTTAATAACATCAGATTTCCTTCCTTCCTTTCTGAGTCCACGTAAAGTTAAAAGCTAAACGTTGCCAGTTTCAGCGATTAAAAAAAACATTCTACTTTTAGACTTAAATCAAGTTGAGATTATTGTCATTTCAAATTAAGATGGTTCAGTAAAACTGAAGCAAGCATCTTTAGTTCTGTTTTGAAGCAACTGGCTGGACAGCAGTGTGCACTCGGGATTTTGTGTTTAATTAGCATAAAAGATCTGCTAGAGAGCAGCAGGACTGTGCGTCACAGCCAGCGGGCGAGGATGGGAGCGAGGGGGGGGGGGGACACCTATGGGAGTCAACAAACTGCAGTGTGTATTCCTTCCACGGCCGACAAAAACCAGTCCGGTTGATGTGAAATGATGACTTAGCTCACAGCGTTACAGGTGACTGGAGACAGCTGGGAGCGCCTGGGAACCGGAGAGGCGCTGCAGACGGACCTAAAACAGCGAGTGCGCTGATGGAGCCGGCACTGAATCCCTAACCTGTGAGTGCTGTCCGGGACCAGCACGTCACCTGAATGACGGAATATGAGACAATGAAGCAACTAGGGACGACAGGAATAAAACGTCAAGTCAGTTTTCCAAGAGTGGAAAAGCGCGTGCGATGACGGACGGCGCAAGGGACAGAGAAGAGGTAAAGCAGAGGAAAGTTATCTAGCTCAAGAAGGGCTCCCGGTGCTGGATAGGAAAACTTAATAAAAGACTGAACAGATGTGCCAAGTGTGAGTAATTCTGTAGACAAATCAACTGGGGGAAAGGCGATTTTCTTTTTGAAAAGACGAGACTTGAGCCGGAAAGAGAGAAAATCATGGAGCCGGAGGGCACCACAGAGGGACAAGCCCCTAATATGGCACAATCTGCCGCCTCCAAACTGTCCCAAATGGGCGAAAGAACTACTAAAAAAATGGACAATGTAATGCAAGACCCAGTTCGGAAGAACCGGTTTATCCTAGTGATAGTCTGTACAGCACTTTTGTTAGACAATATGCTTTACATGGTAATTGTGCCAATTATACCTGATTACCTTGAAGAGCTACAGAATGCAGCGGATCGTGCCGAAGCTGCTGTGCAGCACACCAACTCCACTAACACCACCATTCACAAAGCAGCCAAGGGGAACTTCGACCTACAGATAGGTGTTCTTTTTGCCTCCAAGGCCATCCTGCAGCTCCTGGTGAACCCGCTAAGTGGCACGTTTATAGACAGGGTCGGCTATGATATCCCACTCTTCATCGGACTCAATGTTATGTTTCTCTCCACCCTTATATTTGCCTTCGCTGAAAACTACGCGACTTTGTTCCTGGCGCGCAGCATGCAGGGCCTCGGCTCGGCTTTCGCGGACACTTCAGGGATCGCTCTGATCGCAGATACTTACACAGAGGAGGCAGAAAGGAGCAAGGCGCTGGGTATTGCCTTGGCTTTCATCTCCTTTGGAAGTCTTGTGGCGCCCCCCTTTGGAGGGGTTCTCTATGAGTTCGCAGGGAAGCGGGTGCCTTTCCTGATTCTGGCCTGTATCTGTCTCACTGATGGTATATTGTGCCTACTTGTGCTAAAGCCCTTCTCCAACCGAGAAAGAGAAAACATGCCAGTGGGCACCCCCATTTATAAACTGATGATTGATCCCTATATAGCTGTAGTGGCTGGTGCTCTGACAATTTGTAACATCCCTTTAGCCTTCCTTGAGCCCACTATTGCCAACTGGATGGAGGAAACCATGCACTCCAGCCAGTGGGAGATCGGCATGACATGGTTCCCTGCCTTCTTCCCTCATGTCTTAGGTGTATTTCTCACTGTCAAATTAGCAGCCAAGTACCCCCACCTCCAGTGGTTTTACGGGGCAATAGGTATGGTGTTCATAGGCGCGAGCTCCTGCACAGTGCCAGCCTGTAAAAACTTTGGACAGCTCATGATCCCGCTGTGCGGAATCTGTTTTGGCATTGCCTTCGTGGACACGGCGCTGCTGCCAACTCTGGCTTTCCTGGTGGATGTGCGACACGTGTCAGTGTACGGCAGTGTGTACGCCATCGCAGACATCTCTTACTGCGTGGCCTATGCCCTGGGGCCCGTGGTGGCTGGACAGATAGTGCACGACCTGGGCTTTGTTCAGCTCAACTTAGGCATGGGCCTCGCCAATGTACTTTACGCACCGGCGCTCCTTCTGCTGAAGAACGTGACGCAGATGAAGCCGTCTTTCTCCGAGAGAAATATGCTCCTAGAGGATGGCCCAACAGGACTGTATGACACTATTAAGATGGAGCAACGAGAGAAGAAGAGAAAGGGTTTATGTACTACGATCGACGAGAATGGCATTGAGACATTTGTGCAGCGCTCCCATTCAGAGGAGGAATCCTCAGGGGGAGAGTACGCGTAAAAGACCTTTAACTGAGTGTAAAACTATCAAAGTGCCCATGTAGAGTTGTGTGCATCCCGTCTGATCCAATCAATTGCATAACACGATTAGGATTGTGTAACTTCATCAATTATTTACTGCTTCTGGTGACAGTTCCTCCGGGTATTGTCAAATCAAGTAGCTTCAAGCTTGTGCAGTAGAAAGGCGCGCGCTGGCGTTTATTCATCTTTAAGTGAGAGTATTGTGAACGATTTGTTGAGATAGATGTCTATTCATTAACAGTATTTATCACTGTATCAGAAAAATGGATCCATATCGTATTCAGGGATTATGTGTAAATGTACTTTAACAAAAAAAAAGAACAATTATAATGTATGCGTGTAATCTGTATTCATTTTTGCCAGAGTTGTGCTGCTATAAACTCGATATGCAATACTGTGTGTCACACAACAGATTTAGAAAGATAAAACAGAAGGAATGGAGCTGAGATCTGCGTCTTGTTGTCTGTTTATTTTTGGATGATGTACTTCTGGAATGCATATTGTATGATCTGCGACTGTACATACATGTATATTCATGTACATAATTAAATCAATATTATGTGAAAGACATTATCAGTGTTAATTATTTCTTCAGATATTTCATGAAATTATTCATTGCGGTTTAGAGAAATATATTTTCTTTTATAGGTGAAGGAATCCACAAAATCAAAATCCTCGTGATGATACGCTTTATAAATACAACCACAATTTTAAAACTATGTTTTTCACATTTCCTATTCCTAGATAATTTTGAAGTCAATTAGATTAAACTGATTAAGGCCTACAAAGACCTAGTTTTGTGATCCTTGAATGAGCAATACAAAACAACCGAAAGTGAATCCAGTCCATTATAGAGAAAGTCACTTCTCCGAATAAAAAAATACAATTGGAACAAAATATAGTGCTGATTTCATGTAGGATCCTGAAGTTTGATGTTGTGTGTAAAATAAACAATTTGTCCAAAAAAATGCAAATATTTGCATATAATATTAAATACACAATGCCAATTAAATCAGTCAGATGCATTGAAATGGAAGCAACGTCTGCGCCCAAATGCCTCGATGGAAAATGTAAAAAAACATTCAAATAGCCAAAGCAAGAAGTCCATGCAAAAGACATCCTAATTGTTCTTCTGCACAGAGTGCGAGCATCTGAGCCGTTCAGTCGGTGTCTAAATAAGGTGGGGTGAAGATGTGAAGTGCCAAATAAACTTCTCGGCGAATAGCAGGACTTCTGGGAGGAGCCTGGCTGCCAAGGAGGGTGAGGTACCCTCTCAGCATCTCTCCTGAGCCAGCGAGGGAGTTGTGCTCTTGCCATGCTGTGGGGGTTGAAAGATGCTCAAAATGATTAAGGTGGTGAAATTTAAAAGAAATTCTGCCAGGAACGGATTCCAGACAAGATGAACAAACCTAAACTTCTTGCTTGAGACTCAGGACGAGTAGGATTGTTTGTTTGCTTTTTGCTTGCTGGTGAGTAAACATTTCATTGTTATATGATGGATTATTTCAAATTTGTAGATTTATTATTCTACAGCTTATTAACATAAAATGCGCAAGTTTGGGCAACTATTTTGAAAATTATGCTGCATGTGAAAATCTTACAAAGTGCGCATTCTTGTATTTTTGTATAGTAATTCATTTTTTATTGATTAGCAATCTACATTTGTCTCAAATATTCCACCAGGATGTCTACAGATAACTTCTCTCAGTCGTCTGTCAGTGACGGTCTGTTTTTTAAAGCGCATCCTCTTGCCGGAACTTAATACTGATATAATTTTATTTGTGGACACAGAGTCTCTGAGGGAATCAACCTGCTTGACTGCCCCTCTGCACCGCCAACATGCCAGTTCTGGACCGAGAGCCCTCAAAAGATTTAGGGGGCGGAGATGTAAATATCTTATGTTTATCTGACTTATATGGACATAGAATATATTTCACTTGCGTTAGAGATGTTTATCAAATAAAACTAAAGATCATTAAGAAAATTAGGGCATAAAAGTGAGTTTTAAAAATTGAGATTTTGTAAGAGGTTGATAACAACAATTCACCTTTTCATTAAATTTTCTGTATTTTCATCAGAATGAGTCAAGTAAAATAAATCATTTCCAGTTTTAAAAAGTACAGATACAAACTTATTTAGTAATCTATTCAAATTATTTTCTTAATGTGATGTATATGTGTCAGAGCTGGAGACTTTGAAGTTTTCTATACTGAATTGTGGACACAAATTTAGTAAAAATTGTTCATGAAAGAGTTTTCCATCTCTCACTTTCTTCAGCGTCTGCCAAAGCTGCCGCTCCCCACCCTGAAAGACACACTGGACATGTACCTGAGGTGCATGAAGCACCTGCTCACTGAGGAGCAGTTCAATAAAACCCAAAACACAGTGAAGCAGTTTGGAGCCCCTGGAGGAGTGGGGGAGCTACTGCAGAGCAAACTCGTGGAGAGGAGGGAGAGCAAGGCCAACTGGGTAAAAACACACCAAACACCCCAAAATATGCTGTGCAATTAGCAGCATTAAAGCATCAGGTTATACTGAGATTTAGAATACTACATTACAAACACACAAGTATTATGCAACAAAAGATATCAGAAGTTAAGTTGCGTGAAAAGTTTTTTGCCCTCATCATTTTATAATCACAATGGTACAAATACAATATAATGCAGTTTTGAAGGCCCGATTAGTAATTTTTTGACCATACACATTTTAATTCCAGTCCTGTTTTACATGTTTCCAAAATATTAGTGATGTAAACAAACATTCTACAGTGTCCAAAAACATTATGGATTTATTTTAAACATTTTGATTTCTAGTGTTTAAGTACCGAAACATCAGCAAATCAATTAGGGACTGACGGCGGGCTACTCTTTTGTTTGCATTTAGCTCACAGATTGTTCCATTTCACTTTGTAGGTGTATGACTACTGGCTGAATGACATGTACCTCAACAACAGACTGGCTCTGCCCGTCAACTCCAGTCCTGTGATGGTTTTCCCAGAGCAGCACTTCAGAGCTCCCATCGACTCTTTAAGGTATGAGACACAGAACAACCCAGAGACAAAATGAGTCATGGGAAATCTCACAGGGTGATTCAGTAACACAGGACAGACAGAATATATTTTTGTCTGATGTAGACTTGCCTTGTGACTTTCACTACAACAGGCACAGCAAGAGAAAAAAGCTGCATTTTGTGTTGGATCATAAAAAAAAAACTCTTTATCATCACTCTACAGGCAATTTTTGATTATTAAGGCATGAAGACTTAAGAAATGATAGTCAAACTGTATGAATTACTCCAAGACTGGCTTTGATCGAATATACCAAAATGAACACTTCCTTGCAACACATTGACAGATAGGGTCATTACCCAGGAAGCCTTGAGGGCTGAGAGGCCAGGTCAGGCTACTGGTGGCAAAGTTAATAGACAATGAAGGCTGCTGTATGTTTAAATGGTATTGATCTAGGGCCAGCTCCTTAAGCAGATGATTTACATAAAGCATTTATGCATTTAACTGTAACACAGCTACACAATAAATCAGAATCATTCCCTAAAGTCAAAGGAATACATGTAAAGAGTGACTAGTACAGTATGTGTGTGTTTTGAGATGTATTTTACAGAGCATGCTGTTTCTTCCCTAGGTTTGCTGCACACCTAATATCTGGAGTTTTGGAGTACAAGACTCTTCTTGATGCGTAAGTGAATATATGAGAGCAGAAATGAGTCAAAACTTTAGAGATTCAATCAGATCAGAAATATTTCACTGGTGGTTGATGTGTAAAAAAATTAGGCCTGATGAAGTCATGTGTGTCTGTGTGTAGACGTGCTCTGCCAGTAGACTACGCTCGGGGCCAGCTGGCTGGAACCCCTCTGTGTATGGAGCAGTATTATCGCCTGTTCACCTCCTACCGCCTACCGGGGCCTGAGAGGGACACACTCGTGGCCCAAGAGAGTAGTGTGATGCCAGAACCTGAACACATCATTGTGGCTTGTAAAAACCAGGTCAGGCAGTCAAAAATATTTCACAATTGTCATAGACTAGTTTGACAAAACAATCCCAACTAAAGGTCCACTTACTAGTTTTCATCATATCGTACCATGGTCTTCATCGGTGGATGGAGATTGCTCAGTTGTCATGGAGATGGATCTGTTGACATGAGAGTGCAGCACTTTCAGGACCTCTTATCTGTGTTGGCTTATAAATAAAGCATAAAAAAATCATTCTTGACCTTCGAAATAGCAGTTTGATAAAACGATCCCAACTCAAGGTCCACTTACTAGCTTTTTCCAGAGCCTTCAGCCATATAAAAATCATCAGGAGTCAGAAAAGAACTTTCATTCTTATTAGTTGATGAGCCAACACGAATCTCCATGACAACCTATGAAGACCATGTGACACAGCACGTCAGATGCGCTCCAATACAAATGTGAAAATGTTGAATGATCCACCGATCAAAAACATCAGTATTGTAATTAAAATAATAATTTGAAGCTAGTATTACTCATTAATGAAAAGAAGATTGAACAACAGATGATCCACAGTTGTTTATTGAGAGTATCGCCTCACAGTAAACATCAAACAGAGAACGTTTAGAGTGATGGTTTCATTCACTTACTTATATAAGGCTACACATCATGTTCCTGTCACAGTAGAAGGATCACCTCTAGCTTTAGTCTGACGGTAAACAGGCTCTGCGGGCACTATGCTAACTTATCTCTCAATGACTAATTGACAGCCAGAGCCCATTAACAAGTGCTCTCTGTTAAGTTAATTAGGTATAGCGTGTGTGACATTTGCACATCAGCCAGCAACCTTCAGCACAGCCACTATGTTGCAATTCTACAGGAAATCAAAGGGGTTTACTTATTACCACCATTAAGTCCTTTGATGAGAGATAATGGACCAGGGCGACAACTAACAATTATTTTCTTTATGGATTAATCTGACAATTATTTTCTCGATAAATTGCTTTGTCTATAAAATATACGAAAACAGTGAAAAATGTATATATTGTTATAATTTCTTAGAGTCAAGGGTGACGGCTTCAAATGTCTCGACAAGACAAGAACAGCAACATCAGATTTATGTAGACTATATAAACTAATTCACCTCAAAGTGAAAAAACTGAAATGGTGCCACTGGACACTTTTGAGTGGAAGTTTTATTTATTTATTTACTTAAAGGATAATTCCAATTTATTACAACTTGGCTGTTATTTGCGTAGTTTGTGTTATCATTCTAATTGGTAATAATTACTTTATACTCAGCAAGTCAACTGCTGGGACTTGGAAACACAGCAACATGGCTTCAACCAAATCCCCAGGTTGCAGAAAACAAAGGCAAACATTTAATTTTTCACCACAAACTGTCTATTGTAAACACCCATCACAGTTTACAGACTGACATCCTGGTCCTTTGGCCTACCGTATACCAGCGTACAGTGATTTCCTGTTCAGTGTGGTTTCAGGTGTGCGCACTTTCAGTTTCATCTCCAAATAAAGTGGGTTAAATAACCTGGCTGAAGTCATTCATCGTATCATATTTCCAGATCTTAACAATTACTTAGGAAGGACCAATGCTGTCATAACCGATGCAAATGATAACTAAAACTATGTAAACAAGACCAGTGTTCTAATAAACCATATTTATCCTTGACATATCAATTGCCCTGACCACGCACAGCCAAGCAGACATCCATGTGTCCATGTCATTAGTAAACAAATCCTCCTATGTCACTGCCCATATAGTCACTCAGGAGCAGCATAGATTCCCAGCTAATATTAAAGTGATATTTGAGAAACAAGTGCACTGAAACAGCTTGTGTCCGATCTGAACCTCTGTCCAGTTCTTCGTGCTGGATGTGGTGATCAATTTCCGCCGACTGAATGAAAGAGACCTGCTGACTCAGCTGGAGAAGATTGTCAAAATGGCTGACAGTGAAGAAGAGCGACTCCCACCTATTGGTCTTCTCACTTCAGATGGACGGACAGAGTGGGCTGAGTCTCGCAGTGTGCTCATGAGAGGTGAATTTCTAATACAAGTCCTATTCTTTCCACTAGAAACTGTCTGAAGTCAAGTGGATACCAATCTTTTTAAGTCTGTTTGTCCCACTAAATTGACTTTTTTCTGCTCTAGAATCAACCAACAGGGACTCCCTGGACATGATCGAGCGCTGTCTGTGTTTGGTCTGTATGGATGACGCCAGTGGGCCTGAGCTAAGTGACACCACGCGGGCCATGTTGATGCTGCACGGAGGAGGAGTGGCCAAGAATGGGGGCAACCGCTGGTACGACAAGCCCATGCAGGTTAGCGAGCACAGTTAGCAAGTAAGGCTACTTTAATAATTGCCCCACTTCACTTGTTGCACACTCTGAGCTGGAGCCCTGAATTATATTTGAGAATTAGTTATTTGAGAAAAAGTTAATAAGAAGAATGAAATAAAGATGAAAGTGTAGATGAATGATGGATGCTATAGAATGACAGAGTCAATTGACTTCTTTAATTACTGAGGAAAATGACAGACATGACAGTGAGAAAATTCATGTTCTGCTCTTACAGCGCCAGAGGATGTAATTAGCCAATCCCTCGCCAAATTAAGAATTTACTTGGAAGTTACCATTGGATAATAAGCTCCCAGCCTGAGAAATGTAATTTGCATGAACTTTGATATATGTGTTTTGATAAAGAATTCAGACTACTTGAATGAATTTCATGACTCATATTCACTACGTAGAGAGTTCTCTAAATAATTCCTTCACTGCAGGATGTAACGTATTGAGGGAAAATGTAGTTTCAGTGTATAGCAGAATGCACAAGTAGTTTAATGAAACTGCAACTACACAGGAATTGAATCTTAGTTAATCTAGTATTGAAGTATGGTTGAACTTGAGGAAACCCCACTGAAAGTCGCGTGACTGTGTCAGTTTGTTGTAGGAGCTGACGGCTGCTGTGGAGTTGTGTGTGAACACTCGCCATTTGAAGGGATTGTCCTTGTGCAGTGCACAGAGTATCTGCTCAAATACATGTAAGAATAATTTGATTTCTATAATGTAAAATGATTACGTGACATTGTTGATATATATTTAGAAAAACAAAGTAGAACTTTCTAAAAAGGAAAAAAAGGGAAAAGCTAGTTGATATTATATCCCCGTGTGACACCAGGACTGGCAGTCCATCAAAGCTGGTGAGGGCTGCAAGTGTGAGCGAGCTGCCTGCACCACGCAGGCTCCGCTGGAAATGTACTACGGAGATTCACAAACTCCTCGCCTCATCTGCTGACAAACTCCAGAGGTCTGAGTTTACTCTGGTGTTCTATTAAATCAAACAAATGAGGAAATGCTTTCTGCTAATAGCAAAATGTATTCTTATTTGCCCAGGATGGTGAGAAATCTTGACATGAATGTCCACAAGTTCTTCAATTACGGGAAAGAGTTCATCAAAAAGCAGAAAATGAGTCCAGATGCCTACATCCAGGTTGCTCTTCAGTTAACCTACTACAGGTAAAAAGCTAAATGTTACAGGACTGATTCTTACATGTAACATTAATCCGCAACTCAGAACTACAAGACTTTTTCTCTTTGTTACCAAAGATGTCATGGCAGACCTGTGTCGACCTATGAGAGTGCTTCCATACGGCGTTTTCAGGAAGGCAGAGTTGACAACATCCGCTCAGCCACACCAGAAGCCCTGGCCTTTCTCAAAGCAATGACTGATGGGAAACTGAGCACAAGCGTAAGATGCTAAATGAACGGTGCAGCAGAGTAAAAAACTCAGCTTGAATAAAGTAGTGAGGCTGTCACTTGTCTCCACTTTTAATAGTGTCATTCAATCTTTAGCTTCAGTCTGTCTTGATGCACTCCACCATGAAAGACTATGCTTACTGTAAATAAACAGGTTTTATAGCCTCATATTGATTCTCAGTTGTTTACTTCTCCAGGATGCAGAAAAGATGGAGTTGTTACGAGGTGCCATAACTGCACAGACAAAGTATACTATTCTGGTAATTATTCTCTAACCTCGCCTAGATTTTATGTTACAATCTTGACTACAGTAAAAAACAATACTTGTGCATTTTCTTTTTTCCCGTTTCAGGCAATTACGGGGATGGGAATAGACAATCATTTACTAGGATTACGTGAAATCGCACATGAACTGAACATGGAGAAGCCAGAGATATTCAAAGATGAGGCTTATCTCATCAGTAATCAGTTCATTCTCTCTACAAGTCAGGTAAACTCATATGATTTTAATACATCATATCGAAACTATGCCCATACTTGTCTTAACCTTTCTACCTACAGCAGTATTTGAGCACACTAGTAAAACTGTCCATAGTTCAGCACTGAAGTGTTCACTCTTCTCTCAGGTTCCCACTACTGTTGAGATGTTCTGCTGCTACGGACCCGTGGTTCCAAACGGATACGGCGCGTGCTACAACCCTCAGTCAGACCACATCATCTTCTGTGTGTCCAGTTTCCGCGAGAGCTCGCAGACGTGCTCAGCAGAATTTGTCAAGTGTCTGGTGCAGGGACTCCTGGACATGAGGGATTTGTGCAATAAATGCAACTCCAGCGCCAATCCATCAGAGCAAAGAAAGGGTCAGACTCTGGAGATGCATACACAAACGGAAACAAACTGGCAGAGCAAAACACAGCAGAGACCAGTTGACCTGAGCAAACATCAGCAAACCCTGCCACAAGTTCTAGTGAAGGCACCAGACCAGACTAAAGTGGAGGCTCAAACCCAAACCTCAACACAGGCAGAGCCACAAGCTTTGAAGAACGAAAGTAAATCATAGAAAACTGTTGATGCCATTGAACACAGTGGTAGTGTGATTTTAGATGTATTCCTTTTGAGTCCTTCACAAACTATACAGTGATAAAATGATACAAAATGTTACGTAAAACCTGTATTGTTATATACTGTTTTGTAAAAGTGTTGTTGAGAATCTAATCTGCTCATTCTTGGAGAATATTAGAATTGTTAGGTTATTATAGAAGACCTTTCTGCTGCTGTCACAAAAAACACCCAATACACACAGGTTATTAAAACGTCTGTCAAAATGGCTTCTGTGGGTAAAAAAAAAAAAATCAAGCCAAATTTGGGCTTTTGATTGTTGTTTTGCACTAAATTGAGATGAATCAGCCAAAAAAGTAAATGTATTGTTGGGGGACGATCAGTGCAGTTGTGGTTGGTGGTAAATGAGCAAACGTTAATATGGGAAAAGAGATACAAACATACACAGAGGTTCATTCTCTCTTTTACATATCTGCATCATTTCCTCCATGACACCTGTCAGTCAGTGTGATGAGGCAAACGTAGTCTGTGAGTTATGATAAATGGCCGACCATCTCACTATATGTCAACTTGCAAATAGCATGCGGCTATCTGATGATTTCCTGAAGATTATGGTAAAACTAGAATCTCCTATGCAAATATCATTTGTGTTGTCTTCATAAATTGTTGTGTCTATTGTACCAACAGTACATGTGGTATTACTAAAATGTCTGTTTAAAAAAAGTATCCTTTCATAAAATCAGTAATCATATCTTTAGACAATTAGCTCATATCGCAGTGTATCCCATATACTAGGACTTACACTGTGCTAGTGTAAAAGGAAAGAAAAAGCAACTGACCACAATCTTAAAAGGATACTTTTCAGTTTATTGAAGAATGTTTAGTGTGATTAAAACTGTGAATTTGTAAATCTATGAGCAAAATATATCAATTAAGTTATTTATTTTTGTATGATATAACCACGTGTTGCAGGGTATAAATGTGAGTTTGAAAAGTAAGTATATGAAACTTACTCCCAAGAGGTGATCACTGTGACTGTCAGAGTATTGTATTTATAACTGTTGAATATTAAAAAAATATGAATAAAAAGAAACCAAAATAAAGACTTATGTTAATTCTGCTGTTTATAGATGGATATTGATGCATATGAATGTTTTAGATGCTCGGACACTGTGCTTCATGAAATATAGTATGTTGTAATAGGTGTAACAACAACACCTCACACACAGATCCACTTGTATTGTAGAATCAGGATATGTTTACGTTTTGTTTTTTAATTAAATATAATCATGACTAATGATTGAAATGAATTTTGAATGAAAAAAAACTTTATTTACCATAGGATACTGTGTCTACATACATCGTTATTATGAGACACAACCTAGTTATGAGATGTGGTCATAGGTCAAGTTTTTTAGAAAGATTTTTAAATTTTTTTAAAAAAAACTTCTCATAAATTTGTCTTAGAATCTAACAATTATTGAACTTTCGATGATATATTGTCTTATATTAAGACCCACATATTAAGATATTAGGACCGTAATCTTAAGACTTAGTATCTCATGCTTTTCTGGAACATTTCATTGTATAACTATAAATTTGACATATTATAATGATATAGTTGTAAAAGTGTCTTAATCTGTCAAAATTATCATATGTCATATAAAGAAAAAAAAATATTTATGATTCTCTGTTTTTGCACCCATGCACTTAACTGGAAAGGAGTTCAAATAAACTAGCAACAGGAGCTGGTGTGTGATGGTTACCATAGAAACTACAACAAACAATGCCGACAAACGCACGGGTGACACTTTGCCACGGACCTTATAATTCCAATGGAGTGGTAAAGCACAGGACTTCCCGCCTGCAGGGTCTCCAGGGTATGTTTCTTTTCCCACCAGAGTCCAGTTAAGATGTGTTGTTTTAGATGAGGTCAAACATTGTCCGTATGTCTGCAGCCGCTCTGAGAGCACGCGGGCACCAGTGCGTCTTGGAGGAAACGCGCGAGTGGAACATGGTGGAGCTCGTGGTAAACGGGGAGACCATCTTCATCTGTAATATCAGGCAGCTGGAGTTCGGTGAGTTTGGTTAGTTTTGACATCTCCACGAAATAACGCGTAGTCTCTGCTTCTCCTCTGACGTTCCTCCACCGGTTTTACACTTCAATGTCTGTAAATCGACCGGTGAGCATTGTGGGTAATGTAGGCGCCAGGTTTTGACAAGGAAGAAGGATGCATGGAATAAGATGTCGGATATCTCGTTGTGTTGCATCACTTTGTATCCCTTTACTGTCCATTGTGAGTCAATGTGACAATGTTATAGAGGATTAATACTACATCTGTACTCTGACAGAATCACACTGGCAACCTGTTGTGCTTTTCCCCCCCAAGGTGGAGATGGTAAACTGGACCCTGTTTGCAAAGAAGCTGTTACTGCTGTGGAGAATGCCCACTGAAGATAACAGAATCCCACTCAGCTTTTAAATAAAAAATGCAAAATACATTCAGTGCCAGTCAAAAGTTTGGACACACCTAATGAGAAAGTGTGTCCAAACTTTTGACTGTATGTTCATTAAAAGGTTTTTTTCTTATTCGCCAAAACAATCTTTTCAAGCTACATGATCTTTATTGCAGTTTTATTTGTATTGTTAAATTAATTCACAGGTGTACTGGTGGAAGGCTGGATTAACAGCTAGTCCTAGTGGGCCACTGCCTCGGGGCCCGAGACCTGCAGGGTACCCAAAACTTTGCGCAGCAACTTGGTCCTATAAGATAATTTTCTGGGCCAGTCTTGTAGAAGGAGCCTGTGTGAAAATTTGGTTTGAACACATTTATTTATTTTGGGCATACATGGTGCATATTCTTAAGTTTTGTTTATGTAAACAACAAACAAATGAGCACACAAGAAACCTAGCATACTGGTTTATTTTTGTTTTTCTTGGCAAATAATGAATCTGCCACATGTAGTCCGCTGCAGGATTAATTGCAATAACTTTGGTGATCCCTTAACTTTTACAATTTTAATTTGTCCAATGCTTTGGTTTATGACCAAACACCTAGACAACTAATGTCATTCCTTTCAGCCTAACCTGTACTTTGTTAATTAGCAAATGTTAGCATGCTAACATGTTACAGTGAGATGGTGAACATTGTATACTGGCTAAAACATAGCATGTTCACATTCAGCTCAAAGAGCTGCTAGCATGGCTGTAGAATCTTAATCATGCTTTTTTTTACAAATAAACCGTAAATTATCTGCAACTAAACATCACAACCAAAGCACGTTGTTAAACATATTTTATTGCATATGTCATTATTCCAAGTAAAGTGCAGCTCCAACAAGTTTTGTATGTTCCAGTACATTTTTTTTTCATTAATAAACTAACACATGTAAAAACATTAGATATGTAAATTTATGTTTGGGTATGGCTTATAGTTAAATCTCCCAGCTACAAGGTAAGCTACAGTACAGCTGAACAATAAGCATAATTTAAAGTAGCGTTTCAAAGCACAGAGGTAACTAACATCAATCCTGTTTAATACCTGGGGGTTTAAATGTGACAACGAAGCGTCAGTATTGCTCTCAAAGCATCCAAGACTTTGCTGTGTTTTTGTGTGTGTGCATCCTTCAGCCTCCAAAGACGAAGCTGAGCCTTATGTCCTAAGTAGAAAACACTGCTGCAAGTCTCTGTGCCAGCTGGCTCATGTCTCCTGATGAAGTGAGGTGTGACAATAAATACAGACTCCTCCACTAACAGCTAAGATAGCCAAAGCAAATACAGGCACTAAACCTACTGATGTGTTAAATTTCAGGAACAGTCTTCATACCTGTGATATGTATAATTCACATTAATTATAAGTACACCAGTGTGGTGTTTATTGTGCGTCTTGTAGCATCAACTATTCATCTACAAAATCAATATAATACAAATCAATACTACTAATACTATTCAGCATAGCAGTAATGGAGGTATCTACTGTACTAAAGCTACTGCAATAACAATGATTGTCAGGAATCTTAGTTTTATTATTATTAGGGCTACAAAGAGTGCACTATTGCTACTTCACCACTCATCTACAGTATAGTAGTTGCTAAAGAGACAGTTCTGTGACTGAATGATTTTATTTACTGTCTGTATAATATTTTGCAAGGAATGTTTATTTTGAAACAGAGATGTTGGAGGTGTAGCACCCTTTCGAGGATAAAAATCTTTGTGGTGACTGTGCTTATTCTGTAAAAGCCTTCATAAAGGCCCCTTGCTGAGTAGTGTTGATTGAATAAAGTGCAGATTCTCCCTGTAAAGCCAGGATCAGACAGGAAAATAGCTCGATCCACCAACTGTAACCATTTATTTTTTGTGGAGGTTTTTCTTATCTGAATCCAGGGTTTAAGGATTGTAAAGCCATTTGAGGCAAACTTGTGATTTTGAATTATATAAATAAAAGTGACTTGCCTTCACTTGACACGGGGTATGGCCAGGGAACGAAAACCATTGCAGAGCGCAATAATTTGTCATTCTATCCCATGTAGTGCGTCACAGTGGAAAACAAATGATTCTGCATTTAGGAGACTTTGTAAGGCCCTGACAGAGTGAGTGTGAGTTTGACAATTTCTTGTCTTCTCTCGCCTAGTTTGATAACATCTAGGATGTCTTCCGTGGCACTTCTGACACTATAGTAGTCGCAGGTCATGAAAGACATAAATGTTGTGTAGTCTGATTCAGGCATAAGTCAGTCAGTGTGACAGAGTTATCTTTCACATAAGGTAAAAAGGGGTAAAATAATGTTCACTAAAAACATTAGGCTATGCTCCAGATTGTCTCAAATTTAAAAGAGCTCTGCCTCTTTCCCACATCAAGACTTAAATTGCCCATGGTTATTGGAGATGAAACTGCACCTCCAGCTTGTCTCACGTTCCACAGCTCCATTACATGTCCCTCCCCTCAAAGGCGCTCAGGTTGAAAGCTGTGTCCATGAACCTCTTCAGCTCATTGAGGTGGGTGGACTTGTTCCCTGTTGCAGGAGCGGCTGCAGGGTCCCGTCCCACATACCTGAGAGAAACATTAAAGGTTTGTGTCATTGTGTCACCCCTGACATGATTTCACCTGATTCTCTCACTGCATTGTTCTAATGTGCACGTGTCATGAACAAATCGGATGACAAGTGAACAGAAACGCTTACCAAATGGGTTTCTTGTTGGCCACCACTGTGAGGAAACGTGGCCGGACGTAATCATAGTAACCCATGTTCTTGTGCTCCTCCTGACACCAGACCAGCTCAGCATTGGCATATTTTTCTGCCTCTGCTCTGACCAGGTCAAATGGGAATGGAGAGATCTGAAGGGGAAGCCGCAGATTAAGTGGAAGAAGAATTAAATAAGTGGAATAAGAAACAAACAGTGGAGAAGGATGAATCACCTGTTCAAGTCTGATGATGGCGATGTCTCTCTCCAGGTTTTGCCGTTTCCTCTCTTTAGCCAGTTCATAGTAGACTTTGCCAGTGCAGAAGATCACCCTTTTCACTTGGCCTGGGCTTTGACTGGCAGCTCCCACATCTGGAATAATCCTTTTGAATGTACTGCCTGCAAACATTAAATATGATATGTTTCCCATAACTGTAGACCAACATTTGTGACACATTTTTATCTCAAATTTCAATGAGGTAAAGTAAAACTCCACCTTTGGCCAGGTCATCAAAACTGGACCTTGCATCGGGGTGCCTCAGCAGAGATTTGGGAGTGAAAATAATCAACTGTGAACAAAGGGAGACAGTTTCTGTCAGCTACAAACAGCAGATTGATTCTGTCATCCGTATCTTCATTGTGGGCTTTGAAAAAACTCCAGAGATAAAAGTTTTTATCTCTTTTCACGCTAATTTGTTGCCACCATATAACACGCAACATCAGCATTGGGAAAACAAAACATTTCTTTATCAATCAAATAAATAAAACCCTTCGTGCTCAGCCGACCAAGTCTGAAATTTCAGAGTTTTTCATAGAAAACAAACAATATTATTCCCTACTGGCCCCCTCACTAATTTGCTCAGGAAGTAATTTTCTCATGCTCCGCAAAGCATTGCATTTATGTGCGACAGGGGATCAGTTAAGACATTCACTGTGGCTGAAAACTGTAAGAGACTGAAAAAAAGAGCAGTGCAAATACAAAAAAGAGAAATTATTTACACTCAAAAACTTTATACCCACACTAGTTCTACTTTTGGACTTCAAAGTACTAATTAGGAACATTTAGTACATTTGTATATAAGGTGGGTAAATGTTTTCTGAAAATTGAGATTCTTTTTGAAGTATGGCTGTAATCCAGTATTATAACAGTTATTTTTAACAGTATGTCTGTCATAATGAAGCAAATAAAGATATAACTACAGTTTGTGCCTCTCACGTATTCATATTTAAGACTCTGATTGATACATATCAGACTCTGTTTTCCTCAAAGATAAATACAAGTCAAACAAAATATTTCTAATGTCAGTTTTTTAAAAGATATCTTCCAAACAGCTGTAAGTGTAAAGTATGCTTTAGATTTCTCTTTGAGGAAAGCAATGGCTTATATGTGTAATTTGGACGCAATCTATGCAAAGTTTCAAATGTAAAAACAACCATGACATGAGAAGCACAAACTGAAGCGAAGCACTGCACAGATAAAATATAATGAAGACAGTGTTACGCTTTACCGGTTTTCTGAATGGCAGCAGAATCTGCCGTCTAAGCACATGACTGTAGTTAGCAGGCGTGGAGCAGTTGACCACGATCCAGTTACAGTCATTCAGCTGCTGGACTTCAAAATCTCCACTGAACTCCTATGTAAAAAAAGAAGTGAATAACAAAATAATTTTAAAAAGTTATTGACTCTGAAAACATAAATTTAACTTCATGTAGATGCAATTACAGAATTATTGTTGTAGCAATGTTTTATCTCATGATTGGGCAGGAGAGGTACTGCAGAGAGGTACTACCCCCCCCCCCCCCCCCCCAAACACACACACACACTGCACAGAGAATGTTAATCCCTTGGTATGCTCCCACTAATAGGTTGATCAATATCCCATTTGTAAATGAATCTGGTAGGCTTCTGCTGATACAGCCCACTGTGGCTCCCTCCCTGATGTTCCCTCACACCAGCTCACCCTTGGGACCTGAGTTACTGCTGAATATCAACGCTTTGGAGGCCATAATGAAGAGACTTATCAGCTTTAGAGAAATTGGCAATCATCACTTAAGCCATTACTGAAGTGGTTATGACATTAGCATAGCCAATAAAACAGGAGATTGTTGAAGCACACAGTGGAATGAAAGTGTTTACATGAACTGTACATGTGAACATACAGGGAAGTGATCAGGGTCATCTTTGCTCATTTGCAGGAAGCGCTCAGGTCGGGCTGATGAATGTTCTGGACCCTGACGACAGAAGAGAACAAGAGCAGGGCACATAATGACAAAATGGAAGAAGAATCCCACCTCATATATTCCAACAAAATCAAAATTCATCTACAGAATTACATACTTATTCTATTTTCTAAAGTAGTATAGCCTGGCTGATTTTTACTTCTCACCATTCCCTCCATCCCATGTGGCAGCAGTAGGACAATGCCGTTGTTGCGGACCCACTTGGCCTGGCCCGAGCTGATGAACTGGTCAATGATACACTGGGCTGTGTTGTGAAAGTCTCCGAACTGGGCCTCCCAGAGGATCAGAGCATTAGGGCTGGCCATGGCAAAGCCAAGCTCAAAACCTGAAGTCACAGGCATCATTGCACAGAGCCACAAAATGACTTAGAGTACAGCATGCTGTGTAGCCAGAGAGACTTCAGTCTTACCTAGAACTCCGTACTCTGATAAAGAGCTGTTGCAGACAGTGTAAGGAGCCTGGTTGGCCCACAGATGGTTCATGGGAACACAGATACGTTTGTCCACCTCTTGGTCATGCAGAACATGATGACGGTGACTGCAAAACATAAGTGAGGCAAAGACTGAAACAGGCAAATAAAAAATAAAAAATAACGACTGCTATGCCAAGTCATCCATTTGTGTTTGGTACTTAAAAAGACTGTGGAGCATAGAAAATCAATCAATGTAATGACATCATCTGTTACTAAGAGAGCATATTAATGTATCACATTTAGCTGACATTAATGGATGGAGTAAGATCTTACCAAAAACGACCACACAAAACCATCTAAGAGGCTGTGACACAACTAATGCAACTACTAATTATTTTCATCATTGACTGATCGATCTATGTTTTTTTTTTTTTTTACCATAAATCGATATGTTGTTTAGTCTATAAAAAATCAATAAATATAAATTGCTTGTTTTGTTTAACCAACAGTCCAAAACCGAGATATCCCATTTATCATTACCTAAAACCGAGAATAGCAGTATATTTCCAGTTTTGCTTAAATGGTTAATCTATTACACTGCAGATTATCAATTAATCTATCTATCTAGGACAAAAAAACCTAAGTGCTGTATTTACTGCTACAGATGGATAGTGACGCACGAACTAAAGATTTTCAGGACTCTAGGCTGATGGAAAACAACAGATTTTCTAAGAATTTTTGTGAACAATCTTAACCCAGTAGAAGATGCAGGCTAAACACACAAACACTACAGTCCCCAGTCAAGTCCATACAGGCACTTCATGAAGAGTAGCGCACTCTCTCTCATCTTCCGTCAGTATGAGGCCCAACAAGAGTTGATGGGAGCGAAGAGCCAAGCGTTAACAAGCTCTGATCGTCCACTCGCTCCCAGTGTAGGAATCAGCCTTCAAAACCAGCACGATGAGACAATCACTTAAACCCCTTTAACATCACTCTAACGACGTCTACACACACGCATACATACACTCAGACACACATGCAGCGCTGGAGGTTATGTAATGGTCCTGGCGGAAGAACTGCAGGAAATAACCAAAATCTATTGATTATGATCTTGAATTTGATATATTACCCCCTAGAAGACCAGATAATCTTGAATTGAGTCCTTTGAATAATATCCTCCATAATTATGGACTAATGAGGGCACATAATGCGTAATTGTTTTGTTTGATCCTTGCTCTACATTTGCAGGATATACACTTTCTCCTCAAGAAATCCTTTGATGAAAGAATGAAATGGAGAGCATCCAGCATTAATTGAGGTAACCCACATCATTTCCCGTTTAATTTACTCAATTCGAAGACCCAAAAACCTCATGAGAATGAGGTCTTTCTCTGGGATTGCTTCATAAACTGTGTGCCAACCTCTTTCGTCTCTCTTTCTTTCTTTCTTTCAGGTGTACAGGCACATGCACACTTACACACACACACACACACACACACATCCTCTGCCTGGGGGCCCCATTAGTCAGGGAAAGGGGTGCACGGCGCGACGCATGCAACCCACCCAAACACGACGACTGAATCCATTAGTCCGCGCTGGTACGTACATCGCAGATACGCAAGCAGGCTCACTCGACTGTAACATGCCAATATGCTGCTAAGAACTATGAAGGGAAACAGAGTAGTGGGGGATGAGAAAAGTGGAGGTAGGAGGAGGAAAAAAGCAATAAAGGGTGGTAGGGGGTAAAGTATAGCTGAAGTACAATGAGAAAGAAAGGTAACACAAAGGACCAAATCTGAGCTGAAATGAAAGTAAATAAACAACAGGTGATACAGAGATGAAGTGTTTGATGTCATTTTTTTCAGCCAGGCAAATTAACCTGCTGAAGGGGACAGCGGACGGGGAGAAGTAGATGTCAGTGGTAAATGCGAGACAAAAAGAAGAAGCCCCGTAGCCTCTGGTTAGTTAGTGTGATGTATGTCGCTGAGAGCTGAGAGGGGGGCGGGGGCTGTGTCAGTGAAGATGGGCTGGTGGAGAAATGATAGGGGACAGATGAGACAGGCACAGTGAAAGGGGGAGCTGGTTTTTGTTCATGTGTCACTTGTTCCCTCCATACCATGACAACACCATGTGGGCTTCGCAGTTCCCAGGAGACTGTGCTGACGTCTTCTGTCTGTCAGACTCCCTTTGCCACCAATTACTTAATTCACCATCTTTAAGAGAGTGTTCTTTACCCTTTATGGCTGGTCAGGCTTGCTGACCCTGACTGAACAAATGTGCCAATTTCATTTCAAAATAGTAGATTTGGGGCAATATCAATTTAAGAGTCATTGTAGGGTCGGATGACATGGTGCAAGTCATTGCCACAATATCAAGGATATTTTCCAAAATGATGTAATTCCACTGTAAGTTGTTTAATATCACCCAGCCCTTCGTCATCGTAATGAGAGATAAAGCTAATGTGTGAGCTCATTCAGTAAGTGGAGGGTGTGACTCCTCACAGACTCCCAAGCTATAAAAACCAAGATGGGAAAAATCAATATATTTACACTCTTCCTTCAATAACTATACTTGAAGATCCTTTATCACAGCACCTCCTCCTAGTACAGAAGAGAGCATTAATACAAGCAGGCATAGAGGTTTAAAAAAAATAAAAAATCATACAGATCCTTTTAGTTTTCAGTTGTGATTACACAGACTCACCTAAAGGTGCCCCGCTCTACATCTTGCCCACTGAGTCGCACATGGATTCCATCTTTAAGAAGGGAGCCGAAGGCCATGTACTCTCCTAGAGCCCAGTCCATCTGCCGATTCTTCACCAGGTCAGCCCGACCGCGCAGGATACGAGACACACCTGCAGAACACACACACATACACAGGGAAAGAAAAATTTAAACAACTGATATCTTAGGCGAGCACTGGGGAAGGGGGGTGTAAAAGCAATGGACTGATGTACTGTGTTGTAAATAACATTAAAAACTCTTATGGCAGTCTAAATGGCTACAGCGTGAGCCCGATCAGCTGTGCAGGCAAAACACCTGCTGTTAGGAAATGATGTGTTTAATGGTAAACTGCTTTAAAAAAAACTCAATATCATCCCTGCAGAAAAAAACATCCAAAAATGAATTCTGGCTCTTAGGTTAATGTGTTTTACAGATATTTAGCAGATTACTCAGGAGCATGAATCCCATAGAGATGTTTTCTTTGTGTAGATTTCTAGCACAACTTATCAGTATCACTGATACTGTGTTAGCCTGTTTCTTTGCTGAATATTCTTCCTCACAGAGCGACTAGACTCACCAGGGTGGATCTTAAAATCTTCCAGAGGCACTGAGCTGGCTGTCTGGCCAATGTGCTGCAGGACCTCCTCATCCAATCCTGTAGGGAGGCAGCTCATGCTCTTGGGCTCTCCCTCAGCTGTGAAGAAATCTACAGAGAGACACAGCGTCACTCCAGCAGAAACAAAAAGTATTTACAGAGAAAGCAGTCAATTAAAAGAAAAGCTCTTTCACAAAAGGTGAATATTATAAGCCTCACAAAGGTAGTATTTGTTTTAGAGTTATTGGATTGCATTATATTGTACAGGTGTTCACGTCATTGCGTCCACCCTCTGTGTAATCAGGTTTCCTTTCAAAATGCAGGGACAGTAATTGTTCTTACCAGGCCAGGGGGAGTCTAGCCAGTGTCGGTTGTGTAAGATCTTTTCATCCTTAGAGCTGGTGTATGCCTCCTCACATATCTTGTCATATTTGGCAACCTCTTCCTGCATCCACATTTGGTAATGTGTGTTGGGAACAAAGAGAAATACTGTATAAGAACTGATAGATAGTTTTTTACTTTAACTAAACAACTACAGCTGACTAACCAAAACTGTACATAGCTGAGACAGATAGGAGGAAACAGAAAATGGGAGAGAGAGACATATTAAAGAAGGAAAAAAAGTCTCCAGCAGCAGTAATGGTTCTGCCTTGCTATATTACAAATGGGCTTTTTACAAGGGTCCAAATAGCAGGCCACACAACAGAAAACAATGTCCATCAAATGCCATGAAGTAGTGCACCATTGAGGTGCTGCAGTATTTCTCTGGCATCTGGTAAGAAAAAATGTTCAGAATGGATTTTACGATCCAAGTTTCTGTTTTGGATGAAGAACCTCAGCGATTCCACTGAATGGCGCCAGAATCTGAGGTATACTTCAACTTCATTGACCAATATATACTCTACGTGAGGGATTGTGAGGCTGGGTGATTGAACTGAGGCAGTAAATTGAAACCCAAATACAGCAGTGCTGGCACAACATATTTACTTGAAGGCATTCCAATATCTAAGTGTGATTTAATGCACACAGTCCAGCATATGGTGATACAAAATAAACCAGCATACAGTAGTGGCTACCAATATACTGTATATTTAACAAGAGCAAACAGCATTAGATCACAAACCTCAAATTCCTGCAGTGTCACCACTCCCTCAGCAATGAGCTTGTCGGAGTACTTTTTCAGCACATGCTCCTGCCGACGGATCTGTTTGTACATCAGCGGCTGAGTGAACATGGGCTCGTCCATTTCATTATGACCAAACCGTCTGTAAGAAACCTGTAAAAACACATGCACCTTAAAAACAAAAATTGTGGTGTGTAGATGTGTGTGCTTGTAATTGTGTTTCCTGTTAATCGATTAAGGCTTGGCTGTGACTGACGAGGTCAATGACAACATCCTTGTTGAAGGTGGTCTTCCACTCTGCAGCCACCCGACACACGTACATGACAGCCTCGGGGTCATCGGCATTTACATGGAAGATGGGTGCATTCACAACCCGAGCCACATCAGTGGGGTAAGGAGAGGAGCGGGCCACACGAGGGTCAGTAGTGAAGCCAATCTGAGAGCAACAATCACATCTCAAAGTTGATAACTTGACATTTAGAGCCTAAAATCACAGACAAAATTATCAAAATGATATTCAGTACAACAAAATGTGCTCCACTGTTGATGAATAACATCAGAAAATCTCTTTACATGTGTAAAAAAAAAAGATTTAACAGCTCATTATGTTAGTTTTCATTTACAGTTTTCTTGGAAAAAATTATGAATTTAAACTACATAATTGTGTAAAACAATAAAACAATATGATCATATCTTCCTGTCGACAATCACCAGACGGTCCCAGTCGTTATTATAAAAAATAGCATAAGTAATAGTAGCAGTTGTAGAAATTATATCAATAACATCAGGATTAGCAATAGTATTATTATTAAACCTTCCCATACCTGATTGTTGACCACCACGTGGATCGTACCATGTGTGGTGTAAGAGGGGAGCTCACTTAGGTGGAAGGTCTCATACACAACTCCTTGTCCAGCAAAAGCAGCATCACCATGCATCAAGATGGACATCACCTGGGAGAATCATAGAAACTGACTCAACAGCACAAGGTAACAGTGTATCTGTCATGCAAATCCACATTTACATCACCAATGTATCCTTCCATCATGTACCTGTTATAGTAACTGTTACCTTTTTCCCCTGAGTGTCTCCTCTGTAGAACTGCTCAGCTTTGGCCTTGCCCTGAACCACTGGATCCACTGCCTCCAGGTGGGAGGGGTTCGCCATGAGTGACAGCGTGATATTCTTGTCTGTCTCACGGTTAATCCTCTCGTGGTACATCCCAAGGTGGTATTTGACATCCCCTGAGCCCTACAGGCATAGAAATGGTTATGAAATAAAGCATCAGTTGAATGCTCCAGACCTATTTTACTCTGATAGTCTTCCATGCCATCATCTATCAATAGTTTCCTCACCTCATCAGCAGCCTCTAATTTGGGGTCGAACTGGCAGAAGATCTGATCCAGCTCCTTACGGATCACATTGGCCAAAACATTCAGTCGACCCCTGGAAGCAGAGTTTACAAAGTCTTCAAGTATCAAATGGAGGGAAAAGAATTACCTGTATGCATAGAGAGGTTGTAATTCACATTACCGATGTGGCATCCCCATGATCACACTGTCGATGCCTGCAGCGCTCGACTGGTCAATGATGGTTTTAAGAGCAGGGATGAGCACTTCACAGCCCTCCAGGCCAAAACGTTTCTCTGATGACCACTTCCTAGCCAGGAAGTCCTCAAACCTAGACATGAAACAAAAGTTCTGTTTATAACAGTTCGTGGATGTTCTGTGCCACCAACAGTTAGCTTTACACAACTGCTGATACTGCTACGGACTGATAATGATGATATTGGTGCTCCGGTAAAGAACTTTTGTAACAATGCTATGGTGGTTGGGGGTATTTGTACTCAAGCATTTAGCAAATTTATTTCAGGACCACTGTGTGTGTGTGTGAATAGGAACTAGGAAGTCAAAGATAACATGCAGCAATGTGGAACAAGCAAGAATACACTAACAAGATTACACACACTAACAATAAGATCACTTCCAGGAACCTCCAGTGACACCTGAGATCGTTTATCAAAGATGAAAATGAGCTCACATGAAGAATGGGGTGTTTATCTTTCCAAATATATGGGCAAACCAGAGTTTTGTTTATGTAATGCGAGTCCCTGATGTGAGCTATAACTAAAAGTGAGGTATCGTGCTGTCAAGAAAATGTGAGTCATTAGATCTTTAATCATTGCTGACCGTGTGGATCTGATCAGGCGGGCTAGCAAAGTTCTCTTCTCAGCATTAGTGAACTGCATGATTCCTGGAGTCTCAAATTTCTGACGGATCCACTGACACTGGTCCACGTTGTTAATGAACATGAATTCGACTCCTACGTGACCACAGTAGGATGTCTGAAAAAGAAGAGATTAAAAAGCAAATAGCATGGTACAGTGTTAAGGCTTTCTCTCATGATTAAACACATTTGTCACATTTGACACAAGCACACAAAGAAAGTACCTCGAGTCTGCGTATGATCTCTTTCAGAGGAAGAGTGGTCTCTCCTCCTCCGATGAAGGTGGTGGAGGGTAGCTGAAAGCTCCTGTCCAAGTCAGACTCATCAAGACCATAGAAACCTTTGATGACGTCATGTGAAACAAGTTTGATTAAGAGATTTAAGGCCAGTCTATCAACATGTATTAACAAAACTACCCTCCCTATTCAAAATTAATGATCGTTAAAGCTTTTTTAAAAATTCATAATTTATTTTTTCTTTCTAGTACTTCACTGCAGAGGCAACAAGCTAATAACTTGCAGGGAGCACACTTCTCCAACAGAGCTACACAAAACCCAAATAGTCAAACTAAAGAACACCCAAAACAAATCCTTTTCCACACTTTTCAACATTCATAATGCCAGAAATCCTGCCTTCATCAAAGTTTAATTAATACTGTTGAGATCCTAAGTTATTTCACATCTTCTGGTAATCATGTGAATACATTTGTTAAGTCAGAAAATACTGACCTAACAATTATGATAATAGATTTATTATTTAAGTCATTAATCAAGCAAAAATGGCAAATATTCACTGGCTCCAGCTTCTCAAAAGTGAGGATTTTTTTTTTTCAAAACTGTAAACTGAACATTTACACTGTTAGTCAGAAAAAAACATCAATTTGAAACTATCACTTTGGGCTCTGAGACATTGTGATGGGCAATTATCAGTATTTTTCTGACATTTTATAGACTAAATGGACTGCATATACAGTATATAGTCCTTTTATACCTTAACAGACAAAGCACTTATAATTTGCCTTACATTCACCCATTCATACACACACTCACACTATAATGGTGATGGCACCATGCAAGGCAGTTTCGAGTTCAGTGTCCTGCTCAAGGACACTTCAACATGTGGACAGAAGGAGCTGGGGATCAAACAACTAACACTGCAATTAATGGACAACCCCGTAAAAGCCTCCCCTATTACTCAATTGACAAAACATAATAACCAACAGATTATTTGTTAATGAAAATAATAGATAGCTGCATCCCTAAGTGACTGTAATTTAATTAACAGGGTATGTATGACTCTGCAGTGAATTAACTGAAAATAAATCTATATTTTTAACAAAGTCAACTGGTTTGATGTCAAAAACTGAGATTAAAGCTTAGCTAGAAAAAAAAATTATCCAAGATGTACAGTATTTTTTAGACAGTACAAAATCAGGACCTGTGGAGACACAGCATCAGTGTCGGCCGCCCCACATAAGTTTCCGTGCTGACAAAGCCCACCTGAGAGAGCTGGTCAAGCTCAAGATCGCAGGCAACATAAGAGGAGACAGGTGCAAATCATATTAGGAACGCAGCAAAGACAAAGGGGGCCAGGAATAGACTCATGTTCTATCAGCTGACCAAATAAGGGGCCACGGAGGCTGTCATTAGCTTTCATTAGGGAGCTATAGTCCTGGTGACAATACATAATGCTACGCTATGTCCTGACACACACTGATCACTGATAACAGCAGCCAACAGAAACAATGTCTCTCTCTCTCTTTCCTCTTTACTGGCTATTACTGTAGACTTCGATCGCTTTCTGCGGCCGTCCCACATCCTCCGACCCTCAGTCCACTAAATGAAATGGAGAATGACAAGAGCTACGCCTGAGATTAATGACAGCATTAGGCTGACCAACCCGGACCTGGCAGAGAACGTGATAGGGCCTTTTACACTGAAATACCACTTACACTCTTCGGTCTGATGAGTTATGCAACCCTGGATCAGATGTGTGTGTGTATAATGCGTGTACAGACGCACATGTATGTACTGTATAAACCCTCAGAGGGATACAGAAATGTTATTGAAGTAAAATGCGGGAAAAATCTGATATTTTCATTATAAAGCAAATTAAGCTTTTGAAGTAATGGGAATAATATGCTTAAGACGGAAATCCTTCTGCAAGTATCCTGAGTTAATTAGAGGGAAGGGCTTCTATAGTGGGAATCTCATCAGCATATATACTGCCTGTAGGTAAACTCCACATGCCTTTAGGTAGGAGAGAGAGGTATAAAATAGGAACTCTTTACCTCCTCTGTACAAAGTCTGAACCAGAAAATGTATAATTAGACCTGCAGTTTCAACCATGTACCTCTGTATCAGCATTTCAAGAATACATGTGGCACTTTCATGTATTTTTGAAACAATACAGCCTGTTGTAAATGGGTTTCATGGTTAAGATAATCAACTCAAGACAACAACAACTTGACAGAAAAAATATTTCTCTTGTCACCATTTAGACTTTTGGTTTGTGTCCATAATGTGCGACATGCCTAGGATGAGGGCAGGGGGTCGTGAGTCTCACCTAATTTATCGATGGTGGTGATCAGGTCGGAGGGAACGAAGGAGTCGAGGTCGGCTTCCAGGATTCCCAGAGGGTCTAACTGGGCAACATGGTGACCACGAATCTACACAAGGAGACAGGCAGAGATGTGGAGATGGGGGAAGGTAAGAGTAGAAAAGGTATAAAAAAAAAAAAAGAGAGAGAAATTGACAGGCAAGGAAAGAATAAGAAAATTCAGCAAGGTGATGCCATCATGATGCTGAGTATAAACAGCTGGAGAACCTAACATTCAGTTATAGGTCAACCTCTTTGAGAAAAGAGCCCCGTGGGACTGCTTTTATGTCTGTGTACACACACATACTCATTCCCACTAGGATTGCAACAAGCTGGGAATAAAAGTGGCGCCTTTGCCAAAAGACAGAATTTAATAAATCCCTCGGATAGTTCCTCGAATTAATTTGAGGGCGAGGGGAAATGTTACCACCTGTTTTGTTTAAGTAGTCTCTTTGATATTTCCATTTTCAAAAAGCAGCCAGGGTAAGTAGGTTAGAGTTAATCTTGCAATTTGCATAACCTCGTGCAGTGACAAACAAATTGTATATTCCTTTTAATACAAGGACGCCCAGTATAAACATCTCTCATTGCCAGTTGCATCTGTTTTGGCAAGTCAAGTGGATTTTGTTTGTTGCATTTTTCACACACACACATCGGAGATACAAATAGTCAGTTGTGGCTCCCGGTAGATGACATCTTAATTCTGTACACAGACACTACATTAAGATTTAAATGGATGCCATGAGATGTGTGATCAATCTTTTAATTTGTAAATAACACAAATCCACATTAAAAGCTGTGTTTGTCAGTGTGTGTGTGTGTGTGTGTGTGTGTGTGTTCCTCACAGCTGGGCAGAAGTACCTGGTAGGCTCTAATGAGAGTGTGCACAGCCAGGTGGTCCTCCACCACTTTCTGTGCCATGTCTGTTGAGTGGGACAGCACTCGGCCCTGGAGCAGAGCGGAGGGGCGTCTCTCATCCGCCTCGCCAGACGGATTAGAGGCCTGGATGTTACGGAAGAATGTGTCCCAAGACTGGAACATAGAAAGAGACAGATCCAGCAAAGGCAAACAGGGCCATTGAAAACATGCACTAAAATTATCCCTGCTTCTTATTGACTAATAAAAAAATCAGTGGACACTCTGTCAAAGATTTATTTTTTGCCTTTTAGTCACAATGTAGGAGAGAGGTTGGGGGATGGTGAAATGATGGTGAAAGGCTGGACAGAAATCCAGGACAATGCTCTAAAGCATGTCATACATGCCCTAGTGAACATTAAGTGCCCTCTAGTCTGATATAATATGCTGAAGTGTATTTCTAAACCAACACAGGCAACAGCAGTTCATTGTACTTAAGCTGCAAAACCAACTCTGGTGCCAGGGGTGCTGTGCATTTCCCCCTCTGCAAATTTCCATTCATGGGCAAACAAAAAACAAATTAAAAAAAATTTAATTAAATATTCCAAACTTTTTCTGTCATAATGTGTTGAAGAAAGGCGCATGTTGCACACTCTTACCTCATGTACGTTTTTATGATCCTCCAGCCAGGCAAAGTACATCTCCTCCACATAGTTGGAGCTACTGGTCACCGCCGAGGGAACGGACGCAGCTGCCCCGGAGGAGCAGCCTCTCCTGGGGTCAACCCAGCGCCTGGCCGGGCCCTGTCCACACCCTCGCAGCCACTGACTCCCTCCAACACGCCCGCCCCTCAGCACACCCGCCAACGCCCGGAACTGACTCATGTCTGAGAAAGCAGGGAGACACATACAGAGGAAGTTGGGGGGTTAGAAAGAGTTCAGACTCAGCATCTCTTAAACGCTGTGCATGCCTGTGTTTGGCGTCACATTTATTGCAAGTCATTTGAAAGGAATTTTTTTTTTGAATGTCACATTTCGAAAACAATATTTGAGCTACAATGACTGATTGTAGGTTACGCATCTTAGAGCGCGTCGCACTTATAGGAGACTTAATTGCGCACAGGCTCGTTTATGGATTAAACGACCTTTACAAACGTACGTTTTCGATGCACTTAAACGAAGCAGCACAGATTTAACACAACCTCTGCAGAAGTAAACACGGCCGCGTAAAGGCCTGTGCCCTTCCTGCGCAACGTCTTTACAGCTGCAAAAAGCGCGTAACCGCGAGCTACCCAAGTATGATGGTCTCCTACTGCAGCATCTAACCTCCCCTAGTTACAACTTCCTCACCTTCTCCTGCAGGACGCGTTTTACTGGCTCCTTCAGGCTACAGCGCCGACATCAATGCCAAAACATTGCCTATTTCATTCTGGCTCTGTCCACTAATCCCTCAACGTCAACATAAATCCTCATAATCTCCCCTCGTCTCTGCCAGTGGAAATTTAACGCGCGGTATCACGGGAAAAAAAAGGACAGTGTTTTTTTAAATGTCACCTATACGCTTTATTGTAGAAATTGTATTTACCTTAGACTGCACCGCTCTATGGCTTTATTGTCATCGCCGAAGGGTGCAAGTGGGACAGGTATCAGTGAAGGTGACACGGATCCGAGTGTCGTTTGGCACGCCCCCCCAGCGGGTCAGGTGGTGCCTCCTCTGCACAGAGAACTGCCTGCTGCACCCATAGGTGCCAAGGTAACTGCCATACACAGCAGCTCAGTGACAGAGAAAGGAAAGCAATCAAGTTCAATTATATTTCAGATGTGTATTTTGTCTTGATTGATATAAATGAAATTATTAATAATTATTTGTTTATAACAGCAACCACTTACTTTAAGCCTGTAATTACAAAATCTATGAGGCTCTGTACACTTCTCATCCAGACAGGAATTTTTTTTCCTCCACGTCACACCACACATATGTCTTTCTCCCTCAGTGTTAATTATATAAGCCAATTAAACTTTTATACAGGCTGAACATGAGTCATTTGAGCAAGTGGTTTCAGATTGATGGGCCTCCACCTTGAGTGGGTTAAACAATAAGATAATTGGCCCTCCCTCCAGCATCTTTCCCTCTCCTCCCCTGCCCCCGCTCTCCTCCTCATCTAAGATTTTCATCATTCATACTCGCTGGCACAGAAGCAACCAGTATTATCAATCATAACAAACACAACACTGAAAAGGGGAAAATGGAGTGGGCACAAGTTGCTAGAGGCTCTACCAGACAGAACAGTGTAGGTCTAAATATCAGAACATCACATTAATCACAGCATCATTGTGTGTTTTTTAAACTGGTTGTCTTTGTACAAACTAGTAGCATTTCCTTTAAACACCTCAATGCCTTCTTTAACTATTAAAAGATGCTTCACAGCATACTGTAGATAACCTGTAGATACTAAAAGCAAAACAACAATACAATCCATTATAACACTCCATGTTCCCTGAAAAGAGTTCTTCCTTTTTCATTATTTGCATGTGTACAGCATTTGTGTTTGCTGCTGCTCTCCAGGTGACCTGGAGAACATAGGGTCAGGCAATTATGAACTGAAATGCCATTTTGTTGTTGTGACTCTGCTGCCTGACAAAGATGGAGTGAAGACCAGTTGCTTTCTGGCGTTTTATTAATAGTGTTCATCGATGAAAAGACCTGTGCCGCCAGGGTAACATTACGAGCTTACTGTTAAATTACATCCTGTTTAGAATAATTACATCACTGTACGGGACAAAACTGAACCAGCTGTTCAGTGTTAAAAACAGTTCTTGTCTGTGGGGATTAAACCAGTGACTATTTCATAACCACCTCTATTTCTGGTGACATGAATTGTTGCTGAAATGTGAAAAACATTCAATCATCATTGTTGTTGATTATAGTTATTCATTTGTAGGAATTGCCTGGCATGTTCAGTGTCCAAATAAATCTTAGATTTGCTTAAGGAAGCACCAGTAACCTAAATAAAGTTCATGCCCAAGTGACCCAGGCTCACTGCAGCCATTAACAGTTACTGTACTGTAGGTCTGCTAAACCAAATTGACTTTGTACATGAGTCCACAGCTCATTTGGGCGATGCTGGGCTCAGTGCAAAGAGCGGGAGAAGCAGATAATCCACTTACCCTAGCCAAGCCTACACACCATTTATGGAAGTCCACGTCATGAGGTTATTTAGGAACTCTAATTCATCTAATAAAGCATGTTTGGAGGCAGAATTAAATTTGTCCGAGGGCCCGAGGTACAGGTGCTGTCACAAAAATCACATTTCAAATTATTAAATAATGTATGATTTCATGAAATTAAATCACAAATCTGTGGTGCCAAAGCGCAGTTAGAGGAGCCTGCAATAAAATCAGTTATTTCTAGATGATCTATGAATAATTCAATTACCCTGATGTGAAGAAAACACATGTTGAGATTACTGCAGAATGGTCTCTTGACATTATTTTAACCATTTAGCAATAAAGCACATCTCATTGACTTGAACAGAGAAATACAATTTTAACAGGATATATTTTAATTAAGAAATTATAATAAAAAGAGTACAACCTAAAAACCTAAAGTACATTACTATGCAATACATTTACAGCCTTTAATCTATTTATGAAACAATCATTAAATAATACCCATACCATCAATCAAAAATACAGTAAATAATAAAAAACAAAACCGCATCCCCAAAGTAAATGTTGTGTAAAAACATTAACAAAATAATATTTTGCGTGCAATTCTTTCTATATCTGCTCCCCCTTTATTTGTACATACAGTTGGAATACTGTGCTTAACACTGAATTTATTTGAAGATGAATGATGATTCTGACCATTTTATTAATTGTTTTGACTCATATTAAAATAAGCATTAAGGACAATATGTGTGTAACTTAGACATCCTAAAGGATATAAAAGAGCAGCATATATTTGTAGAATATTTGATAAATAAATGTTACCCATGCATAGACTACAGTATGGCATCTCATCGTCTCTCTGCATTCAGGAGCCTCATCACTGCCTGGGTATATGGTAAATAGAGAAGACAACTCATCCAAAAAAAAAAAGTAGCAAACACAATATAAGACAAGATAACTAGGAAGGATTATCATGTCCTGGATTATTAAGAGTGAAAAGTGTCCACAATCATGCATATGAGGAATATTTGGCCGTATTTGGGTTTCATCAAACGTAAATATTTAAGAACAAAAAATTCCACATCACATTTAGACTAAAGAAAGGCCTAACAGCAACCAGTATTTTACTATTGCTATAAGTCTGAAACATTTCACCACATTTGGTGACATACTACGAGGCTCCTATAATACCACCAGCAAGAAAGGCAAAACTGTGTTTTGGTAGTTTGTGTGTTGGGATCACAAACTTAAAGGGAGTGTGTGTAAGAGAAAAAGTGATTGTAAGCACAAGAATGAGGTTTCTGAACCTGGAGTCTCTTTAACACAGAGAGACAGAGAAGGGGAGGGAGGTTAGGTTGCAGCTCTCCCCTTGTTAATGAGAGTCTAATGTTACAGGGGACATCCCAGAATCCCTGGTGGAGTCCGAGGCAACGGCGGTCGCGGTGGAAGAGACGTTCTCGTAGATGAAACTGTAGAGAGTGACGTCAGGTCGAGTCGTGCGGCAGTTCCTGCAAACCAAACTGGAGTACTGGTTCAAAAGGCTGTACAATCTCCCTGTGATGGGAAAGAAAGGTGGAGAAGAGAGCGGAAGATAGAGAGAGGAAGAGAGACAGCGGGAGGGGATGGTGCATGGGTCAAGACGGGGAAGAAATATGGAGGGAGATAAAACAGGATTTGAGAGAAACAGACAAAAAGGACAAACAGGTTGAGAGTCAAAGAACAAGCAAGAGAGAACGAAATTGCAATGGAAAAAAAAAAAAGGAAGAAAAATGAAAGCCTGCTCAGGCTCATTTATAAATCAAGCGCACATACACGCGCACACAAGCCGTGAGCTTTTTCTCTGTAGCTCCACTTTAGGAAATGGATGGCTGGAGGGGAATTTCTCTGAAAGGCTTCAATAAATGTCAGCGGAAGAAAAATGAAAAGAGGGGGAGGGGAGACGCTGGGGTCAGTTCAGGCAGTAATCCACTCTGCGGCTGAGGCTGAATGGATGGGCTGAGGAACAGAGATGCTCCATAAGGTGGAATAACTTAACATACAGATGGACTGCGTTCTGTTATTTATGCGTACTGTCCCCGTAATGACGCCAACAAGGACAACCTCCACCTGCTGTACAAGCCTCAAGAGCCCAACAATCTCAATCCTGTTCATTATGTAATCTACTGTAAGAGCTCAACATAGGCAGGGCTGACTTTAACAAAATGATAAATGCAGCTTGGACACCCAAAAATAAAAAAAATAATAAAAAAGAAAGAAAAACTAAAAAGGTTTGTTTTTGTGTGTGAGTCTTACCCACGGTGACTTGTCTCTCCGTGAGGAAAGTGTGCATTTCATGAACATCTCTCATAAGCTGAGCATCTCCAAATGTGAAGTACGCCACGTCTCTCCCAGCCTCTGCGGCGGCCATCAACTGAATCAGCGCTGATAAAGAGGGAAGAAGAAAGCTAAGAAGAAAATTCAGGCAACAATAATACATCATATAAGCATTGTTAGGATCCTTCAATTTCAGAATGAAATCACGAACATGTAATCGACCACTGAAAATAAGCGGAGGAAACTAAGTAATTGGTCAATAAGCCAGATAAGGTACGGCCTCTGGCAGAAAAGAACACGAGTGACGGGGGCAATTTGTATCAGAGCAGTAAATAATCCACCACTGGTAGCGTTGCCTCATCAACAGCGCTCAATCTTTTAGCCCTAGCAAATTAGGTCTTAAGACTTTTAAATATTTAACAGAATGGATATTGATTCCAGATTAATGAACACACACAACAAACCATCATTTGCAAAAGGTCTGTAATCTTTACAACAAACAAAACAGCTCGGTCTTATGTAACTACCACATCTCATGTCACGCCGGGGACTATAATGTAAAATACAGTTATTGCCTTCTAAAAATACCCGCTATGCTAATTCCAGGGCTAATGGGCGGGGGTCCCCGGAAGCTAATATCATCCTCGGGGACTTTGACAAGTCCGGTATATCTATTTATAGCGAGCTGCAGAGGGAAATTAACACCTTCAATTCTAAATGAAACTGTACGCGAACATAAAAATGTTACTCCAATCTCAAAACATTCATTTGCATTCATAATACAGGACATTTATGGAAGATGTGTTTTTAGCATAGCCTCAATGAATCCACACTTAACACAGCAGTAACTTGTAGTATTAGTATAAGATAACTTTAAGTTTATGAAAATGTGTCCACAACAGGCTAAAATTTGCAGTGTGTAGCACTCGAGGGGACAGTAAGGAGGCCCCTGCTTATGAAGAGTGATGTTGTGTAAGCCCACAGAGACCTGCATCAGCCGGGATTTATGGTGTCCCTTCCCTGTAATCAATCGCCCTTTTAATGGAAAACATAAATGTGTGTCAGCTGATCAATAAATGGAGGGAAGCAACGGATGAGTGACACCCTGGGAGAGCTACTAATTGACCAGAAGGAGGTTTGAGAGAGACCGGAGTCTGTGACTGTGCCGTACAGTAGATAAGCAGGAAAGCTGAGTGTCCTTCAGCAGGGGCTTAAGTGAAGGAGGGGGAGGCAGGAAGTGCAGATGAACGGGTGAATCCTGCCTGAGCTACTGCTGTTTACTTCCTGCTTGAGAATCCAGAAATTTTAATAACATTTTAGCTCCAAAAACAGTTGATTTCTTCATATCTGTCTATGCACGCAGTCTTTTCCTTCCTTCCTTTTTTTGGAAGCATGTTTGTCATTCAGGAAATGATACCTTTGAGTCGTGTGTCTCCACCGAAAGCTCCACATCCCCAGTTGCCTGTGGCTACTGCAGAGAGGTGCTTGCTGTTAGCATTATTTCGGAAGAATCCACAGTACGCCTGGGATAAATGTGGAGGATAGGAGGAAGTGAAGGTGGGGAAGAAAAAGACACGAGAAAAGCTTTATCAATATTTTTCCATGATGACTTGGAATTTAAAATGAAATTAAGACTGTGCTGTAATGAGAACGTTATGGTTGGACATCAAAAAGCACAAGGTTGAACTATTAGCAAATTTAAAAAAGACCTGTTTTAAATAAAACAAAGCACACAAGTGTATAATATACAGCATTAATGACAGTAATACAAATATAAATAGCTGTTGTGTAGCACGGTCAGAAAAGCTGTTGGTAGCCTTGAGCTAAATTCAATGGTCTTACAGATCACTGAGCCTTTAATTAACATCTTTGCAGGTGCTATCTGGCAATATGTCAAAGTTCACCACCATGAGCTTTTAGTCAAAAACAACAATATAAAATTAACAATATCTGTCATATCCAGCATTAACTATCATCAACTGGCAATAACATCTTTAGGAAGGTATCAAGAATTGGAGCTGTATCTTATCGGTTTCTTGTATAAGCGTGTATTTACTGTATTCTCTCGATCACTGTTTCAAACACAGACCGGGACATCTCCCTCACCTTGTTGAGCTCTCTGCTCATCTTCTCGGGGAGAAACTGTTCTAAGAAGTGCCTGTATTTAAGAGCATCAATAGCCACGATCTCTGTACATCGTCTCTGCCAGTCGTCCCTGGAAATGAAAGAAAAGAAATGAGAGGGATGAGATTGACAATGACTTAAAACCCATCTCTACTCCAATTTTTTCTTAGTGGATTTAAGATTTTGGCTTTAAATTATCAGAGCAAAAATCAAAAAATATGACATAGCACTATGAAAGAAAAATACCTGGGAGTCTCATCATTGTGGTGATCCTTCCATTTGTAACTCTCAGCATAGCCAGAATACTTACTGTACTGTTCAGTACCTGCAGAACAAGACAGACAAAGCCAAAGGGAAAAAAAAGACATTATTAAGTATTCAGCAGTCAGAGCACACAGTGGGCCTAAATCCGTTTCAGCGCCTTATTTCTTAAATCAAATTTAGTGCCTTCTATGCTCCCCATGTGAGTACACAGTATCAGCTTGTATTGGATTGTCATGAGTAAAGGCCACTGATTTAATAAGTAATCTGCTTTGGGGTCTGAAATGAAAAGCTTTCAGCCATAACAGGAAGAAATGGTTAGAACGGAAGAAGCCAACACTGGTTTGCAAAACATGAAACGTCACCGTATCCTGCATTCACTGATGGGGTAAACACACATCTGTTATGAAAATGTTACCTTTTAAAGGCTCCATGCATTATGTATTAGGTATGAGGTAGTTACAACATCCTTCAATGAACAGCAGGAATTAAACAAATGATTAACACACTGTAGGAGTTAAATGTGCGACTAGAAGAGTGAGAGAGTTTTGTAGTCCATAGTCCACGATAACAAGAATAGCTGAAAACATGTCAAGAGCAATGTTGAATTTCACACTTGAAAACCAGAAGTAAAACACAACTTCTTATTTTCTTTTAATTGACTTGATTTAATTTCAAGCATGTATCGTCAACCTGCACTTCAACTGTAAAAACAAACTTGAAGTCCAAGTGTGAACAGTGATTTCTTTTTTGTGCCTTTTTATGACAAAGTAGGACTCAAGTAAATGGCCTGTACTGGAGCCAGGACATAAAACAGCATTGACAGTGCAATTGGGTAAATGAGACTTATGTTTCTGTTTCGAGTAAAGCCTTAGCTCAGTTTTATTTTTAATCATAATGACGAGGTCACAAGTCCAGCCAGTCAAATGAAGTAATTTCTACGACATGAGCGACTCCTAACGTCAAAGAACAGGCTGCTCATATCACTTTCTCCATCAGCAGATCTGTCCTCTTCTTCCTTCCTCCTTCACCTTGATCCTATTTATCCTGGCAACCGCCCATGACAGCATCCTGGCATACAGGCCTCCATCACTAGATTACATCGTGGCCTTCTACCTTCCAATCCGAGAACGCCAATGGACAAAAAAACTGGCGAGACGTTTCAGTTCCTACTGTCTTAGAAAACGCATGTCGGGACACCTCTCAAGACAAAGAAATGTGATTAACTAAACAGAGGAGCAAAACAGAGACAGGAAGAGATAAAGAGTCTAGAAACAGACTTAAAGAGGAAACACTGGATGCGTGCAAGGAATATTGTGCAAGGTTTTAATGAATCTATGCCGTAACTGGCTCATTCCATTAGTGGAGCAATGACCTTAGTTGGGTTATAAATTCCTTTCTGTCCAAATGTAATAAAGTTAAGTGGAGAGGAGGAGGAGGGACATAGGGAGGGAGGCAGAATGATGGGAGACAGGGAGGGGGACACTGAAGGTGACTTGGAAGAGACGAAAAGACAACACGGCGCCATTGCGTGGCTTGCTGAGAGGAAGTCGATTCTTACAGTTACCGAACAGAAGTGGTTATGTGAGATTGTTTGGTGACATTACTGGAGTCAGGGGCTCTAACACCACACTGGCTCTTCCTTTGGTTACTCTGCTGTTCACAACAAGCCTATAAACACCAAGAAATGTGCAGCAGTAGACAGACAGGGCTGGGAGTGTCCATCAGACTATGCAAACTCTTCATATTTTGTTTGTCCATGTGCACTTTCTCTCTTCTATTGGCCACATGTTCAAAGAGGACTGCAGCAAGAGAATCAATCAAGTACAGATATCTGGGAACGCCAACGTCTCACGTACACACAGCCAAGTTAGCATACATGCCCTCATGTCAAGAGGATGGGTTTATCAAACAGGATAATGATGCCCCTTGTATCATCAAAGGCAAAACAGAAGGCTCACTTTATGTCCCAGTGAAATACAAGCTCCAAGACAGGACAAGTGAATGTTAAATATTAGCTTTGCTATGCTAACGAGATGAAATGGCAATAAAATAAAATATGATGCATAAATCAAGTGATCAATTCATCAAGACTTTAAATTATGTCCACCCCTACGTGTATGTTCCCATTTTTTTGGCTGTAAAAATGTACAAAGGCTACCAGTATTTAGTATGTGCCTCCATGATCTTAATCTGTGTTTGTCCCTTTCTGTGACAACTGGTGGGCAAGGTACAGCTGAGAGGAAAGAAAAAAGGTAAGCTGGTCAGAGGAGGAGGAGGAGGAGGAGGAGGAGGGAGGCGAGTGAGAGGGCAGAACATTTAGACAGGTTGACCGAAGCAGAGTGAGTTGGAGGTTGAAAAATAGAGCAATTCTGCTAGAGAGAAATGAAGGATAACTGGGCAGTCCCAAGTGAATCAATGCGATGGATTTACCTTCGGACCCGATGGAGGGATGGGGGGGTGGGGGGGCTCAATGAGCCCTGTGTGTTTAGCCCTGTGTACTGAGGACAACAGATACAGCCTGTGGAGACTCTAGTTCTACTTGAGCAGAGGCACGTGTGATGTACAGATGTGTGAGGTTTCTATAAAGGAAAATATCAAGCAATATCATGCACTATATATCCAGGGCTATTGACTCCATTTAGACTGTACTAGTATTTGCTTCCTGCTGGTAATTACAGTTGTGCTCATAAGTTTACATACCCTGGTAGGATTTGTGAAATATTGGCCATTTTTTGGAAAATATGACTGATCATGCTAAAAACTTTAGTTTTATTCAGGGATAGTGGTCAGGGGAAGCCATTTATTTTCACATAATTGTGTTTGCCCTTTTTGAATCATAATGATAACTGAAATCACCAAAATGGCCCTGATCAAAAGTTTACATACCCTTGAATGTTTGGCCTGATAATAAACACACAAGTTGACGCACACAGGCTCATTTGGCTATGAAGGGTAAGTTTCCACACCTGTGACCTGTTTGATTGTAATTAGTGTCGGTGTATAAATAGTCAATGAGTTTCTTAGCTCTTGAGAGACCCTGCACATTTCATTCAGGGCTGCTCTGACTGTACTGGATATTGAGCCATGGGGAAAGCAAAGGAACTGTCAAGGACCTGCGAGAAAAGGGAGTTGAACTTTATAAATCAGGAAAAGGATATAAAAAAGATATCCCAAGATTTGAAAATGTCAATCAGTAGTGTTCAAGCTCTGATAAAGAAGTGGAAAACTAAGGGTTCTGTTGATACCAAGCCATGGTCAGGTAGAACAACAAAGATTTCAGCCACAAGTGCCAGGAAAATTGTTCAGATTGCAAAGAAAAACCCACATGCAACTTCAGCTGAAAGTTGCATTTGGCTGTTTCAAGATGCACAATAAGGAGGTACTTGAACAAAAATGGGCTGCGCGGTCAAGTTGCCAGAAAAAAGCCGTTACTATGCCAATGCCACAAAACAGCCCGCTTACAATATACCAAACAGCACCTAGACAAGCCTCAAAACTTCTGGAACAAAGTTATTTGGAGTGATGAGACCAAAATTGAGTTTTATCGTCACAGCTATAGACAACAGGAATGGGTCACATCTTGCAGATTCTGCCAGGGTATGTAAACTTATGAGCACAACTGTATATACTGTATACTAGTGTGTGTAAAGGGACTAACCCTTATTTACATACAGCACTACTAGAACTAGAAACCCTCTCTGGTCTTATATGACCACAATACATTAGTTTTCTGTAACTATTGATCCACAAGATGCTAATTGGTACATAACAGCATTAAAAAAAATATATACCATGACAGCAATGCTTCACTGTGTGTCTGCTCTACAACGGCTCCACTTCCTGCACCCTGTGGGCCAATAAGCACTGTCACAGAAAGTCTTAACTGGGTAGAAACATTACCTGTCCTATTATCTAGTTTTTCCTTTTGTGTGTTTATGTGTTAAAGTGTGTGGGAGACACCACAAAGATGTCTTTGAGAGTGCCATTTTTTCTGTGAGAATGTTATGAGAACTTCACAGCCAAAAACAGAAACAGAAAATCGTAAATAATCATCTATCCATCCATTTTCTGATGCTGATCTAAATCCCAGATGCATTGGTAGAGTGAAAAGCAAGGTAGCCCAGACATCTGTCCCCTGACCATGTCCTCTCCTGCTGGGGGATACCTTAGCACTCTTGGGTCAGGTAAGATATCAGTGAAATCTGGATCTGCTCTGTGGTCTCCTCTTGGTCCCCAAGGGTGAGCCAACACACTCTACGAAGGAGAGTAATTTTAGCCACTTGTGCGTGCAATGTCATTCTTTTTAACACTGCCCTGATAGGTGAGAGTTGGAACATCAATGGATTGGCCTTTAGGCTCTCCTCCCTCTTCACCACTCCAGTCGGGTACAAAGTCTGTACCACTGCCGACACTGCATCAATCTGTCTGTCCAGCTCGCACAGCATCAGACCTGAAGGTGCTGACTCTCATCCCATCTGTTTCATACTAAGTTGCAAACAGCTGTGTGCGCAGAGGCAATCCTGTGGTCACCAAACCACATGATCTATACTCATCAGCTGTACATGGAAATTCTGCCTATGTGCCCACAGAAAACACTGCTTGACTAATTGCTAAGAAAGGCTGAAAGTCCAGCACGTGTGTGTGACAGCCTACCTGTGACGATGAGGCATTCGTTGTATTCCAACGCTTCAGTGAAGAGACGGGAGACAATGAGTTCAGGGTTGATGAGGAACCTGATCTCTTCCTGGACCAGTCCATGTCCTGTGACCCCACCGCCTACAAACCTGTTTGCAAAGTCCACCTAGTAAAATAAATAAATGAATGGCACAATCCATCAGTTCTCGAGAGTTATTACTTCTGTTTGACATTCTCCTCTTCTTTACGCATGGTGTGCAAGTCACAATGAGACAGACAATACATTGCCCTCTATCCTATCCATTCAATGCAGTTGAGGTGAACTGTGAGGTTTGACTACACTTCCATTATTTGAACAAATGACTCTATTAGTGTTTCCTTATTATCTCTGACTCACTGTGGTCATTTAATACAGATAAATGTCTAAGCATCATAGCACTGCTTCCTGCTTGGAAATAATCAAATCAGGAAATCATAGCAACACACATTAAATCTATAAACACTAAAGAGACAATTCAAATACCAATAAAAATGTACTAATAATAGTGAAGAGAGCAGTGATGCTAAATCTGCTCTAAAAGGTGCAGACTTCCAGTATTTTAAATATTGGATGTCAATGCGTTGGCATTCCTTATGAGGGGTCACTACTAAACTAACATTAATAAACAGACTGAGATATAAAACCAAAATTACTGATGAGATCATTGGAGAACTGTAGCTGTTTGTGGTTATTTTTGGGACTCCTGTTTAAATGTAGGAAATGTTTTGATGTGATACTGGGGCTTCACTCCTTGTTTTTGTGGCATGGATAAGAGGACAGCCCATTCAATCACAATGTCACTCTTTAAACAGTCTGTCAGGGGTGAGGGTTCTGCTCACTGGCCCACATCCGCGTCAATCTGTGACAGCGAGTGTGTTTGAATGTGCATGTGTGTATGTTTTCCTCACCTCATTCACTCGTTCACCCCTAACCTCACCCCCTCACCCTTCAATCTCACCTCCTGACAGAATGACAGCCCACTCTGCCCTATCGAAACTCAACACACAGCCGATGCCAGGCCTGCTGAGGTAACCATCAATCCGCCTGCAGGACTCTTGGCACGTTGGGTCACCCCAGTGAGTTGGCTCACCCTTGTCATCTTTCTCTCCATGCACCTCCTTCTCCCTCATCTCCCACCCCAGGGTCCTCTCCTCCTACCCTTGCCTCTCTGAGCTACTCATGTGTATACATCAGCTGTCAGGCAGAGTTAAAAAAAATGCACCCACCGCCCTGGAACACTGAGGGGCACGAGGAGAGGGGTGAATCAATGCAGAGAAATAGAGAGTCAATAACGTACACAGATATGCACAAAAACACCCGGTTTTGAGCTGAGGGCGTTGGACTCAGACGAGCAGTAGAGTCTGTTTGACTTTTAAAAGCTGGACGCAAGGCATGTTTTGGTTCATGTTTGTTAGGTTTGACTATGGGAACGGTTGCCAAACAGGCATGCTACATCAAATCTGACACTAAAAACCAGCAATCTTGACACTGAGCTTGTTGTGCCACTTTTACAAAAAGGCAGAAAGTTTTTACTATGATTGAGAGGGTCTGACTTTTATGATGCCGCCAGGTTAATAAGTAGTTTACTTGGCAAAACTGTAAAGAAATTCTTACCTGCAGCATCCCATATCCATCATCCTCAATCGTCCCTTCACAAGTGATGTGTAGGCGTGTCAGCTGAGTCTGGGAGCTTGACAAAAAAAAAAGATCGCAAAATTTCCAGTTATACCCCTTCACCAAAAAGTAATTACCAAAATATGTGTATTTAATTGGTAAAGGGGTAAAGCTACAACAAGCTTCAGCAAAATGTGCATGTACTGAAAAAAACCAGAGGTTTAATAGAAATAGTGCTTTCTTATACATGAGGTTAATTAGTATTTGTTGGGGTAGTACACATGAAGGAACAGAAATGTCAGGAAACAATGCTTCTAGAGTTATTTGAATAAAATAAGATTATACAGATCTCCTTAAACCTTTCTAGTCATTACGTTGTTGGGACCTTTTTTGGAGCAACAGCTTCAACTTCTTCAACTTCCTTGGATATGTTCCACATATCTAAATTTTCCCCCATATTCTATAAGGCAGATTTATTGAGACTTTGCGAAGTTGGATGGGGAGTATGTGTGAACCATCTGTGAAGCGTTCATCATTCCAAAGAGTTTCATTGTGATTCAAGTCTGAGCTTTGCCTGGGCCACTGAAATGTTGATTTGGTTGTAAGTTTTTGGTCGCTGTCTTGATAGAACATAAAATGCTGCCTCAACCTCACGTCTTTCCACAAGAATGTATCTGTAGTTTAACACCGTTCAGTTTCACAATCCTTCCCACAGCACAGTGCTGCCATCATTTTGTTCTTCTAGCAAGATCTCTCTGAAGAAGAATCTGATGTTGTTTTGATGTTGTCTGAATGCTCTTTAGTCTACTCAGGTAAAACCAACTCAATTCAAAGTTGTTTAATCAAGTTATAGGGGCACTAAAATGATTTTTGATACATTTTAACTACCTTTGGAGTGTCACTGCATATAAAAAGACTATTTACTGAAACAAAATGTAGTAAAATTAATATTTGACTAATTTGGAAAACATATCTCCTTTAATATGGATTATTGTGTATGGATTATGACACAAAGCCTAATTTTATTTCATTTAAATTCAAGTTAACAGATGCAAATCAGCAAATCATTAAATTAAAACAGAGAGTAATACCTTTCCCAGTTTGGAGGATTGTTCAGTACTTGTCTTGTGAATGTCACAAGACCCTTGGGCCCTTGAAAAAAAGAAGAAAAAAAAACATATTCAAAAATGTTCATATACTGAAAAACATGGAGAGAAGCAATAGTTTCAACATTTGCAACAGATTTTTTTTAATGCTTACTGGTCTGTGTAACTTTCCTGAAGTAACAGAACAGAGTTTTCAGTTTCTCAATTTTTCTTGGTGAAGAGCCTTCAAACAACCTGAAAAAGAAAGAAAAAAAAAGAGTTTTGTAGGGTACCGACTTTCTAAAATAGTACATCTGAAACTCTCCGAGCCAAGAAAATGCTAACTTTAGTCTTAAAATTTATTTTTTATATATTAAATAAAATGATCTGTTACACTTTAGCAGACAAGAGGCTTTAATGTTTCACTCAAGGTCATTATCTGTAGCTCACTGCACAAGCATGCTATGGCATGTCATGAGTGAGGTCAATCTTTCAAACTGGCACGATGTCTCTCCCATCTACCTCCATCCTTCATACAATGGCACTGCCTGAGGCTCTGTTTCAGTTCTTCAGTTACCATAAAAACTAGGGTGGAGGGAGGAGGGAGAGAGAGCATTGGGTGGACAGCTTAAATCACCCCATACTGGTGCTCTCCTTCCATTAAAAGCGACCTAAGCTGATGACTAATCACAGTTCTCCATTCATCTTTCCCTCCTACCACTTTCTACCCAGAGGAGTGAAGAAATAAAACATAGGGGACAAATGAAATTAACAATGTAATGCACTAAAAGCCCTTCAGTGAGAATGTATTCAAGACCATTCCTGCATATCAGATGTGTTTTTCCCCCATTTTAATTCCTTACTCATGCTCTGTGAACACCGCCAAGTCCCTTAGTCAGTGTCAGTTTGGTATAATGTAACCTGGAGGACAACCCACCTATGAGAGAGTGTAAGTGTAAGGGAAACACTGCTGGATCTGGCCGAGATTTCTAGTATAGCCACTAGTCGTACCTTGTTGAGACAAGAGCAACTAATTGCAAAAGATATAGTAACAAAATATAATACAGTAATAATTATTTTAACTTATTGCCTTCTCCACGGTAACCTTATCTACTATATAAGGTGCACCAGGAAACAAGGTTTCTGACAGTTTTATCATTACCAATTGAGCTATTTTCATCCAAATGAGCAAGGTCACACATGGTCACTCAGTTCACAAACAAAAAAAAGAGGATTTATTTCTTAATAATGAGCTTTCATTGTTGACCAAATTGTTAAAACAGGTTTTCATATGCCATTTTCTTCTCAAGCAGAGGAAAACACAAACTAAAGAGATAAGTCTCTGCCTTCTTTCCTCCCCCTCAAATCTATCCATCACTTAACGCAGGACAATCCTTGACAGTTCTGCCAAAACAGCAATCAGCAAATTGCTTGCTGCTCTGCCTGTCCAAGACAGAGCGCTACTGTAGCCGATAAGCAAAGTGACGGACACTCCCTCAATTACAGGGGGAAAGGGAGGGCCAGTAACGATCCACGGCCCATTTTAGACTGCACTGGTTGTCTTGTCTTGTCTCATCTTCTCAGAAACACCAAGACTTTTTTTCCCTCCTCTTGCTCTTTCCTGTATTTCACTGCAGGCAGAAATGCTGATAGTGAAGCAGGCCCGAGTGCCTGCAACCGTGTTCTGGCGTGGGTCTGAAACAGCCAGCCCTGCAACTGGAATCGATGCTTACATTATTACAGAGGCCTCTTTACTTAGCCCGCCACTAACGTTTGATGTGGAGGCAGATATCATGCACTCATACAGATGACTGATTGTGAGCATACGATTACGGTTCTGATAAAAATAAGGGAGTTGAAGGAGGGAATGTGAACCAAATTAGAGATGATCAATACGATCATCGCCGGGATTCATAAAATAATACCACCCGACCCCCAAGGGAGAGCAGATGGCTAATTAGACTCCAACATAGCAGTTAGGGCCTATGCAGATTGCAGGGTATATCAAAATTATACCCTTTATGTTCTGCAAGGAGCATAAGCACTATCATAATAAGGTAAAACCAAACTGAACATGTCCGAGTCTGTCAGGCGACAAGACCGGAAGTTATTACACACTAACGGGGAAACGGTGCCTCAAAGAAATGTGGGAAAATTGAGTTGAGATGAAATCTGGACTATGTTCAGTGTGAGGTGACTACAGTCTGTAAATACAGTAATAGAGCTGGTAACAAAATCTTACTTTAACTGTATTATCAACCTCCACCTCACCAGCACACAACATCTCCACTTTCTAGCTATTATCATGAGGTGAGATGACAAAAAATTCCCACCAGAAAACAGAAAACTCAAGATAATGAGAGGCCAGAGATACAGTAAGTAGACGGGTGTATACCTTAACACAGTCTGTCAAAACATTAATTTGTTTCAATTAGCCATCCAAGGCTCTCTCAACAGACTGCTGGTTCTGAGTAGGTAGACACAGAGAACACCAATTTAACACTCCTACACTCTGAAACTTACTCCCACACAAAGAAAACAACAAAAACATGGTGTTCACAGAGATTCTCTGCCCACAGTCCCATCCCAAAGTCTATAAGGTGACACGGGCAGTTACAGCATGCAATATTACCTCACAACTCTTAAAAAAAAACATAAATGTGCTCTTTGACAAAAATCAAATGCCTGCAAGTTTCCAGCTCTGGTGAGGGTGGTTGAAGGGCTGACGGAGGGCTGTGGGGCATTAGAATAAACAAATGAGTGGGAGTATTGGAATTACATTTTCCCTGTAATATGTTGAACCAACTCTTCACAACAATAATAATAATAAAAAAACAATCACAATTATAAGAAAAATACAAGAACAGCAATATACAAGCACACCATTAAAATACCATATAAAAGAAATTTACAAATAAATCATCCAAGTGAAATTATTGCAATAAACTTAAAATCAGCACAACAGAGCTGTATTATGTAAACAAATAAGACTTGTTGTCAGGTGACAAGTCAAGTCTGTAAAAATGTGTCTTAGGATAGGATTTAAAAACAGGAACAGTATCAGCAGATCTAATACAAACTGGAAGACTGCTCCAAAGCTGAGGTGCCAGTACAGCAAAAGCTTGATCACCCTTTGACCTTAACCTAGACTCTGGAACAGCTAGCGGGCCTGACCCAGCAGATCTAAGAGGCCTTAAGTTAAGAGCTCACTGATGTACTCTGGTACCTGGCCATGTAAAACCCTGTAGGTCATGAGTAAGATTTTAAAATGGATTCTAAAAGGAAATTGGTAATCAGTGCAAAGAAGATAAAACTAGGGTGATGTGACAACAGCGTTTGGTCTTCGTCAGAAGTCTGGCAGCAGAGTTCTGCACAATCTGAAGTTGAGCTACAGCTTGGGCACTGAGAGAGGTAAACAAGGCATAACAATAGTCCACATTAGAGGAAATAAAAGCAAGAATAATTTTCTCTGTATTGCTAAAAGATAACATTGCTCTGATCTTGGAAATATTGCTGATTGGCAGGAACATGATTGTACCAATGTTTTGTGTGTAGCTCACTGTCGAAGATAACACCCAGGTTCTTAGCAGTGCCCCTAATGTTTGGGATAAGGGGACCAAGCAGTGGTTGAACTTGGTTATGGAGGTGCTCAGGGCCGATGATAAGCACCTATGTATTGTCAGAGTTTAACTGCAAAAAGTTTTGTGACATCCAGTCTCTCACATGAGCTAAGTAGCTCTGGACTGTGGCCAGCTTGATGCATTCAGAGGGTTTAATGGAGAGATATAACTTTGTATCGTCTGCATAACAGTGAAATGAGATGTTATGATGATGAATGATATGACCTAACGGTAGCATATACAGAAAGAACAGAACTGGTCCAGGAATTGATCCTTGAGTTTTGCCACATATTGTCTGTGCAGTTGAAGAGATGAATGAATCAACTGAGACAAAAATTTTCTATTTGACAGATAGGAGGAGAACCACTCCAGGGCCTTTACATAAATGCTCACCTAATCCTTAAGTCTAATAATTAGCATAGCGTGATCGATGGAGTCCAATGCTGCCCTAAGGTCAAGCAGCACCAGTACAGAGCAGTGTCCAGAGTCTGCAGCCATTAATAATCCATTTGTAACCCTTAGAAGATCTGTTTCAGTGCTATGTAGCTTGTGAAATCTCGATTTAAATTTCTCAAAAGTTCAAGAAGTTGTTCATAAACCAGTTTCTCAAGAATTTTGGAGATGTAGGGTAATTTTGAACATACAACAGAATGTCAAAAGCAGGGAAATGTGAGTAGACCTTGAAAATGTCTGTTAAACCTGCACTCATTGTTAAGAAATAAATACAAAAAAACCAATGCTGCTACTCTGTTGAACAGCCAGATACAATCAGTTCACCTTCTTATGACCCACTGCATGCAACAGCAGAGGACATTTTAAACTCCAGTGCTGCACTGGACTTCCTGGACACAGCACTTATTAGCTGAGTAAAAACATCAGATTGATCTATTAGGGGTTTTCAAGGCAGTAGTGCCCCCTTATGGAAATCAGTTTAGTTTCTTCTGTATGGTAGACTCACTAAAAACAGAGACACTCAATCTTTACAAATTCTACCAGCTTGTAATACATAGTTTCAATTCATTGTGAAAATAATAATATATATATATATATATTGTTAATTGTGTTCAATGCCCAATTACTAAGAAAAACACTATTGAAAACTAGCCCTAATAATGATCATGCCAATAAAGACTTGGCAACATGTTCCACAGTCACCGAGAACTAGAAAAAGTATAATGAGTCTAATCTGGCTCCTGTCTGACAGCATAGCAAACTTCTCTTATTCTTCCTGAAGCATGGAGATCTGGGCTACACCAATGAGGCTACATCAGGATCAATATCTGAGTCTGCAAAGATATACTCAATCTCCTGTTAAAAGTAATGGCTTGTATGGGGACTCAGCGAAGGACTCAAGGGGCAAATCTCATTTTGTGTACAAAATACTAAACGACTGCCACCCACTCAATTACTCTAGTGAGCTTACTGATCATTGTTTCGTGTCTATCTGCAAGGGAGAGCGTGCCTTTACCTGTAGAAGTTGATCTCGGGATAATTGCAGTACTCTGACTTGCGAGAGTTGCGTCGGGGGAATGTGCAGAAGAAGGCGTTGGCCAGAAGACAGGCTATTTGCTCCTGAGACAGAGTCAGGGAATGGTTCATCCGTGACTTCAGTAGGGGGATAGGCTAGAAAGAGAAAAAGAGAGAAAATCAGAGATGACTCAAATCACAATAAAAACACAGTAGTGAGTAAAGGTGTGGTGTCAAAGCAAAGAGATAAATGCTGAGGGACTGGAGATCAGAATGGAAAATGAGCAGAGACCCTGAAGAAACATACAAGGTTACGTGGGTGCAGTACTGTAGGTCTGAGGGCTAATGGGGGTAGATAATTAGTTTAGCAATCTAGCAAGCAGAAGAGACATGGGGAGTTCCATTAAGTAAATGGGTGATAGTAATTAAGGTCCTGGTTTTCTTGCTCTCTCCCAGGTTCGCTCAGTCAGACACACGGGGCCCATCTATCTTCACTGATTAGAGCTAAAGAGCCTCCCAAGGCTGCCCAGTTAGCAAATCAATACCAGCTCTAATAACACACACTTAAACATTAGCCTTGACGCTTAATACTGCAAATACAAAGCGGATAGAGTCCGAAAGCTTATCAAAATGCTACAAATTATGCTTTTCTGAGGTGAAATCTGTACAAGAAATTCCCCACCTTCCGAGCATCCATGACATTCTGACTGTGGTCTCTTGCTGAATTAACTTTATTGAATTGAACTGAGGACTATGAAATATATAACTGAATTAGAAAAATAGCAATCTTGGAATTCTTACATCGCTACAATAGATGACAGAGAAGGAAAATTAAGACAAATAGAGATGACATTTAAAAGATCCGTGACACGAATGAGCTCCATTTAATGTGAATAAAAGAAGAGGGCCTCTGAGGTTTGATTGGGGTGATATCAAACCCTATATCCCCCAAAATACATTGCTCACTTTATTTTATCACACTAGAGGAGACTGGAATTTAAATTTCATAACCAGCCCCGGTTTAGTGGAGCACTGAATGCAAAAAGTAAGTGGAATTTCCTCAAGTGCACAAGCATAACACATCAGTTGGATGACAGGATATGAGACAGACTTCTCCTCTCTCAGCCCTCTTTTCTAATGAAGCAGTTCCTGATATGGATCCAAAAAGGGGCATTTATTATCTACCAGTTGTAGCTCAGGAGCTGCTCCTGCACAACATACACCATCTAAACCTTTTTCCTCCTCCCTGCTGACTTAACACACCTACATCCACAAAACCCCCTTAACACACTGTGCATATTAAAAAATACAAAACTGCACTTACCATCGTGCAGAGGCTAGGAGCACTGAGTGCCAGGTCGACCATGGCTGGTAAAACGGCCTCAAAAAGTTGTTGAACCTCAGAATGCTCGAGATACTGGAGAGAGGGAAAAAAACAGGCAGAAATATTGTTAAATGGGATATCTCTGTGGAGCTGACTGCCTAGTTAGGCAGGCAGTTACTCAGACCCGGCAGCCAGACTGATTAGATCTGAAGTGACATATTGGTTTGTAATACCGCCGGTTTTTCCAACCCAAATGTTAAGTAAAAGATCAATTTAAGTTGCAACCCATTGAAAGATTTATTCATTTTTACCTTTTACCTTGTTAGCTAATACATACATTCAATTAATACATTTTAAAATGTTGCTTTTTTGTTTGTTCCTTATAAGTTTACTTTAAAATTATATTATTCAGTCATACCTTATTTTATATACAGCAGGTAGATTTATGACAAAACTGCAACTATGACAGTTCATCCCTACATTGCCTCTATTTTTATAATTCTGCTTCAACTGGAAATACAGTGAAATGTCAGAGCTCAGCATTTTGTTTTCTCCATTAAGTGTTTTATTTATTTATTTCTTTTATGGTTTAGTAAGGTTTAGAAAAAGAGACAGAACAGCCCAAAAATACATGAGGAGCCTCCAATGACTTAATGAAACGTTGAAATGGTCTAATAATGGTTTGACGGTAAGTCTGAGGTTGTAACCCAATAACAGTAACCAATATCTAAGGAAAAACACTCAGTTGTCTCATATCCAACAAGAAGAATCAGTGTCGGTAAAGATAACAGTGGTTTATTGTTGTTACGGGGTTCTCCTCGGATATCAATAATTCCAACCCTGTGCTTTACTTCAGCAGTGAAAGAATAAGAAGAAATGCTGCAGAGAAATGCTGCTACTCGCTACACAGAACCTGTTTCAGAAGAAACTACCATCAATCTGGCACCGAGCCTGCCACAGCCGAGGCATCCATACTTCAGCCTATAGCTTACCTCAGCATCCATCTGCAGTACCCTCTAAAATAAACACCCAGTTATTCCATCATAGACCCAGATTTACAACGCAATCACTTATGAGTGTATTGGCTTCGAATGTCACTGTCATCAATCACTTGCCTTATTCTATCAAGGTAAGCGGGGTAGCTTGCACTGATTAAATGGACCTTCTGGAGCAAATGCAAATGACCAATTGTGGAGAGATTGGCAGAGTGGCTTGATTTCCAACAGGAAGTCTTTGGTGGGCGATTTGGTCGGGGGGCATTTATATGGCTGTAGAGCAGGTCTGACTAAATGCTGTCAGAAGTAATGAGATGGCAGACATCATAAAGCGCTCCTGTGGGACTAATAGATGGTAGTTGGTGATGCGGCAGGGTGAGGGTAGAAAGATGATCCCCCCCAGCCTTTCTACAGCTAGAGCAGCCGGCCGCAAAGGTAACACACAGGTTAGGCTCCACACACACACACACACACACACAAACTTTACCTTTCACATCGATATACTGTATATGAGTTCCAGCAAGACAGCCCAGATTTACAGCTGCATAAGCTAATGATCGATTGCACTCTGATCTGCCATCCATTCTGCTCTTAACAAGTTATTTTCATTTCCTGGCAGCTCCACCTACGCAACTCTTGATTTCACATTTTAATTTAGAGGATCAAGAAAATGTTTTTCAATGCATTAAGTGAACATAATATATTTGTTTTCATATTCATTATAAGAGCAAGGTTTTAGGAAACAAACTGGCATTTCTACACTTTTTAAAATAACTGTGAGAAAGAGAAACAAGCGACAAAGCACAGAAGTGAGAAGAAGAGTGAAAAGTGTGTTGTTGTCTTGCTGCTGAATGTTCATGAACTCCATTGGAACATCAGCCGTACTTACTCCTGGACTGGTTTCCTGCTCAGCCCTCAGACATTCATCAGAAAGTGACACAGTGACAGTTTCATTTGGCAGGGGAGAAACACTAAGACAATTTACAGACAAGCCCTAATTTGGATAACTGTTTTTTTCCTCCCTATGGCTATTACACATTGAGCAGAGTGTCAATCACTGGCCCAGGGGCAGTGTACCTCTTGACAATTACCACAGTGTTGCACAAATGTTGTTCCAGATTTAATTAGGTGTTCTTGACTCAGGAGTAGAACAGTTAGGATTCAAACTCACCAAAAACTACAACAGAATATGAGTACATATTTCAAAAAGGCATTAACAGAGAAGCAGTACAATGTATTCTGGCAGTTATTCATCAGTTGGGTGGGCCTACATCAGCGAATAGCTGTAAATTCAGTCCATGTGATTCTTCACTACATTAGACTATGTGTGAAAGATAAATCACTTAGGATGGTGCATGTCTGCTGTTGAATGGCAGCTGTTAATCATTTCTGCTCAAGTGTTGGCATGATGCTCTGAATACCCCCTCACCCTGCATCCATCAACTGACAATTAAACTGACAGGAAATAGTTGCAACCAGTAGGTATTCTGCATCTGTTCATATTATTCAATATATGTATGTGTTGATTAGAAATGTAAATTCAGTGATTATATTGCAAATAAAACAATGTTTCATTTTTGCTAATGACTGCACATTTTATAAATTTTGAATTAGGGCTGCAACTAACGATTATTTTCATTGTTGATTACTTTCTTGATTAATTTTTTCCCAAAGCCCAAGGTGACGTCCTCAAACATCTCCCTTTGTCCTGCCTATCAGTCCACAACTCAAACACATTCAATTTTTGGTCATAAAAGACTAAAGAAACCAGAAAATATTCACATTTGAGAGCTTGATTCAGAGAATTTGGGCATTTTTTAGATTATCAAATTAGTTGGCGATTAATGTAATACCAATAATACAATAATACAACTAAACAATTAATCGACTAACTCTTGCAGCTCAATTTTGAATTCTGTTAACTTTTGATATTAAAACCTTCACTTGTCCTTCTTTTGTGAGCACCACTCCTCTTTGAAAAATGCCGTGGCAGCAAAGAAGTGACAGAGAGGGGGAAATACCTCACTCAGGCCAGTGAGTGGATGGCTGGTTCCGCTGACGCAATAGACTGGAAGGGCGAGTTTCCTGCTGGCCTTACTTAGCATCCTTACAGATTTAATGGGTCCTTTTAATTAAATTGGATTAAGCTATAAAATGGCTGAGACGGCTATTGATCAGCGAGCTCTCTGCTTTACTCTAAAAAATGAATTCAGAGAGGAGAAAAAAGCCCATTTTGGAAAGGTCTGTATTTATCTGAGTAATCAGTGATGAGAAGGGACAGACACTAGATATCTGATTGGACCACAATATGTATCAAATGCTTCCACTTAATTGTAAGAGCTCCATTAGAATAATTATCTGGTTCATAGTAGATCTAAACAAGACATGAACTTACCCAGAGAGAATTTGACAACAAACTATGTGCTTTGATTACATGTAGGTAACCAAAGGCTTCTGGCTGAATTTGATTTACTCTCCATTCAAAGACTCTCTTCTTTTTTTGGCAACTTTGGGTGGTAATATAATAATAGTTAGTCTGCAACCAAATATTGTGTTCCTTACCAATTAATCCACCAATTGTTTTCTTGTGTCAACAAATGGCAAAAAGTGTCCATCACAAGTTCCCAGAGCCCATGGTGACATCTCAAAATGAATTGTTTTGGCTGAGCAACAGTCCAAAACCCCAAAATATTCAATTAACCATCACAGGCAATTAAGAAAACCAAACAACATACACATTTGAGAAGCTGAATTTTTTTCTTAAAAATTACTTTAATGATTTGTAGATTATCAAAATGGTTGCCAATTTATTTGCCAGTGCACAGGCAGTACTACTTATACTGTATCTGTAAGATTCTGTAAAAAAGACTGAAGGGTTAACTGGAAATTCTAAATTCATTAAACCGTTTTAATAAGTAGTGTCATAACAATGAAAGACAGGTAAATATTCATCCCACATGGGAATAAGTTTCTCTAACAATACGCACGTAATGACAGTCCCTATCTGTCTAAACAACGAGTGTTAAAGTAAAGGGAGACAGAAAGAGAGAGAGACGTTCCCCTGGTTTACCTGCAACAGCTGCTGCCGCCATGCTCTGTGCTCATCTGTCCTAACTGTATGATACATATTTGCTCCTATGAGACCCTAAGGTACTTGGGAGGGGACGACGCACACTGATGGGCTTACAGGCAAACAGAGAAAAGCAGGCTCCCCTTGCTATAACAACTCTAGTTTGGTATCAACTTTTGCTTTATTTTTCATTGCGGTAAATTTATTCTTATTGAGGTTTCCCATTCAAACAAGCCTAACATGGCTAAGAAATGTTTTGGCAATACAACATGTTCAATAGGCTTTAAGGGAGCCATTTCAGTCTTTCTGCTATCTTTTGTTTACCAGCCCTCCCTTAAAAAACAAACAAACAAAAAAAAAACAGGTAACAGTCATATGTTTTATGCAACTTACCTCTGTGCAAAGAAGGTTCAGGGCAGTGAAGTCCCACTTCTTTGCATGGGCTGTGTTGTATCTCAATATTGCATCCTGAAGAGAGAAATTAGGAGTTATTTATTCATAGAAATTTGTGAAATATATAAATTCATACATATCTGCTTTATGGCAGCAGATTAACAGCAGGTTTAATGCAGAAAAAACATATAGGATCGGATCCCAAGCCTTCTTTTAATGCCTGATAAAACAAGCTATGCAAACTCTGCCACCCTGTGGTTGTTTATGGAATTATTTTTGTATCTTTGAAACTGCTGGGACAGTTCAATTTGAATATTTTATGAGCAAAAATTCTCCAATATCAGAGACATGCTGTCTAGATGAGCAACATACTAGTTGAGAGGGACATTCCAATTTTACTAGCCAATACCATTAGTTAAATTTGAATAATTTGAAAAGGCATCTTGTCCTCTCTGTTTTGGCCTTCCACCCACACTAAGCTGGCACTTTTCACACCCAAAAACAATGCTTTCAGAAATACTGACAGGGTGGAAAACATCTCACATTTTTGTGGATGGGAAAATCAAAGCTTCTTGCCAAAATTAAGACGTATGCCTACTCAGACATGCTCAGCACTGTGTTTCGGTAATGTTGAGAAACTAACTTTATGTCACCCATTCACTCTCTGCTGTCTCTCATTTACAAACTTAATGGTGTGTAAAGATCTACTGAAACACAATATAAGTAATCATGGAGAGGAGGATGTGCCAGAACAGAGGCTTGCTATTGCTGAGACCAAGGAGAGTAAAGTGTCTGTCCCGTCCTCACCAGATGATGGATGTAATGTGCAATTTTGTTGTTTGCTAACATAGGGGGAAGGGATAGGTTGACAGTTAGCTGTTTTCCTAGGTTTTGGTATTTCATTGGGGACAGAAACTTCAGCCCAGCCCAGCAAAGCTGTCTTACCCTCACATCCAGAGAACTTTTGAACCCTCCCTGCAGGGCAGTGTGGATCAACTCCCACCGACTTTGGACACCACCTCCATCCTACATGACAAAACAAAACACACATTACTTTTACAACAATGTTCCTGCAGTAACTAACCTTATTGTATATCGGCATGTTTGGATTAAATGCTGTCATGCAGCTTAAGAGCAGGACTACAACTAGTATACCTCAGTCTCCATAGGAAACAGATTCTTCTCAGAGCAGGGCATCTTCACAGACACATCATCCCACGCGTCTTTGAACTTGGTGGGGTACGGGACAGGGACTTCTCCCTCTCTGAGGAGATCTGTCTGTAACAGGGAAACAAAATGGCAGGGAAAAATTATGTCCTCACAAGCAACTGCTGTTTACAGAGCAGCAATAAATTAGATACTTTCCCCCTGCTGACATGGTATGGCACTGATGTTGTGGAATTAACAAGGATAGCCACTTAGGCTTTAACACTATGGACCCTTTTCCTTTGAAAACAATTAATGAGATTGCTTAATAGGCGTGATGCCTCTTTTTAATACATAAGGGGCATACAAGCTTGTTATTTGTCTTACAAAAAGTCAGATTACAAACATGTTCCAACTCTGGCTTTGGCTGACTGAACAGCTCAAATAGGTTTTTGTATAAAGACTTGACAGACAAAAAGCAGTAATTAAAATCCAATATCATTCTTGATTTATGGGGTTGATGGGAAGAGTCAAGTTTGGGTAATATTTAGAAAAAGTAGTGGCTCCACAGCAGCACTGACACTGTTCCTGTGGGACTAGCAGAGGAGGACACAGTCTGATAGGAGCTTTACTGACAAGAGGCCCTAAGGGGATCATGGAGGATGACTTCGCATTGCCCAGCACTGTCTCCCTTTTCCTCATTCCCACTGTCAGTGTCTAAACCACCTCTTTCACATTCTCTCTCCCACTTTTTCCTCCGTTAAAACACCAAGTGTAATTCCACCATACAAGGCCCACTCACATCTGCATGCTTGTTTTTCTGACTGCAACAATCACATAGAAACAAAGAACACAAACAGAAGTAGTAGTTGCTAACTCACCCTGACTGTGACAGTGTGGTTAGGCACTACTTTCAGGTGAGACAGAGGGGGGGCACACTGGGGCATTCTGTTCAGCTCATCTATGGGTGTCCCCAGCCATTCTCTGTCCATGTTATGCAATGCGAATGACACACTGTACAGAACAAAAGCAGAACAGTGCACTATAGTATTACTGGAGGACATTATGAGCATAGTGGAGCTAGCACACAATATGAAATGTGATTCATCAATCCTAAAAAAAGTGGCACAGAGAGAGGTGAAAATGTTGAGGTACCTTTCAAAAGTTGCACCTGACTGGCTTCCAATTAAGTCCTGGCTCATATCAGATGAGCCACTGCATTCTGCCATCTCAGCACCCTCAGTTCCCACGACAACCTGATGGACTCTTTCTTTCGCCGAACTTTGAGAATCAGAGTCTTTGACAAACTGCTGAGCTTCCTTTACCTCAGCCTTTGCACAGTCAGAGTCCTCCACACAAGCACTGCCATCATGATCCCTGTCTGAAGAGTTGTTGACAAGCAGCGTTTTACAGACAGGGCTGTCAGGACTCAACATCTCCACATCACTGGATGTGCTTACACCCTTCCTTGGACTGTAACTAAGACAGAGGGTGAGTTTTGGATTGGGGGAGTGTGCAGCAACACAGGTTGTTTTTACAGGACCAGGTGAACTGGGCCTCTTAGATTTCTGCCCGTTAGAACAGTGTGTTTGAGCTGTATTACTTCCGCTGCTAGCAAGACCAGAATCATCCAGCACACCTGCAGACCCACCATCCACTGAATTTTCAGATGCTTTGTCATGTTGCGTGTCCCCTGTTATTACACAGTCTTTGTCATGCTTTTGAGGTCCACAAAAGAGATCATCCTTTTCATCTGTAAGGTCTGTTTTTGGAACATCCTTCTTCACACCACCTGGCTTGATATCAGCAGTCACACTGCAGCAGAACAGAGAGAGAACAAAGTTTCACAGTCAAATATTATCCATTGCAAGCTCATTGCATCTGCCCTTTTGCCCAAGTGCACTTTGTGACCCCTAATTAACCAAGTAAATGCACATTCCTTATTTAAAAACTTGCGCACACTTAATCCTAATGCTCACTTAACTGCTTTACCTTCTTTGAGAATCCATTGCTTCATCCATCTTTGACAGGTCAGACAAGATGAATCAACAGCTGCTTGAGAAGAAAAATGTTCACATGTTGAGAGAAGCTGCGTGATTTTTTATGTTTTAATACATGCCTACCAAGTTGTGATAAAGCTACCTACAACTAGAGCCAAATAAAACACTAAAATGTGTGTGTCTGTGTTCGCACAGAAGCTACATTCAGACCTCGGTAAGAACAGCCAGTAAAAGTTAAAGAGGTGTTTTTGGACTTTATTGGGTCCACTTTCTCGGGTCATGAAGCTTGACAACTCGTTGGGGTGAGTCGTGTACAAAACAAAGTGCAATCAGCAATAAGTCTCTGTTTCAGTGTCTGACGGTCATTTTGTACAAACAAGCTCAGCATACCACGAAGAAAAACTAACCCACAAACACTAAAATGAACTAGCTAACTAACCTTAACCTATAAAGCTAGGTTACTTTTGACTTTACCCTCACGACAACAATAGATACTCAGCTGTCGGTGGCACAACATTTTGACCCGAGTGATTTGGTTAGCAGCTTACTACCATAACACGAATACATCTTTATGGACAAAAAAGAAACAAGTCATCTTGAGCTAACGCTAACTTAGCTTTAAGTGGCTGGAAATAGAAACGTTAGCCATTATTTGCTACCTACGATGTTTGCAGATAACAGCAACGTTATTCAGCCTGATCAAGCTAGCAGCGCTGTCTCCATTAAAACGAAACGATACAACTTACAAGCATGCCCCCTCTTTGTGTGAGACTTCTGAGTTGGGTGCATTAAATAATTATTTATTTCTTTTAATACACAACTATTTCTCTCCACACCTAGTACTCCAAATGTTATTGTCCGGTTATTGGTTTACTTTCGCTTCGTCGTTGCAGCTGCTGTGCCTTGACGGCAGGATCACTGGGACCAATCAGAAACATTCTTTTCGGTTAAAGAGGCGGGATCATGAGTTGGTATCCTAGCAACTGGATCGAAAAGGAGTTTATTGTCGTGCACCCCGACAGAGTTTTTAACATACTAAATAAGTAACCAACAACTACAGTATCCGTCTTTTTAAAAATGTGACATATCAATCATTTAAAAAATCATTAAAACTACTTGACTTTACTTTACTACTTGACCCTCTGTATATAATACAGCAATAATAATAATAATAATAATAATAATAATAATAATAATAATAATAATAATAATAATTTCAACACTTTATAAGACACTTCATAAGATAATGGCTCTTAGTTTTACTGTTTTTCAATGTTTTCTTTTTTTCTTTACTTTTTTTTTAACTTAAAGATCCCCTCTGGACATATTTTAAGATGTATGTAAAATACTCTACTTTGTGTCTGATATAGTTTTTTCACAAAAAAAGTTAAATTATCTTGATGAAATCCTTAAAATGACATCTGTTCCTTCTCCCTTATTAAAAATTTCAGAATTTAAAAATATGCAAAAAATACTTAATCTCAAAAGTTTTCCTGCTGGACACAAGATGTCATCTACTTCTACTTCGCTGTAAAGTCAATTCTGTGTTTGTGCACTGGAGGCTTCAAGTTTCCACATCACAGTTGTTGAATATTGGAACAGAATATTGAAAATCCATTTTTATGGATTTTCAATGAGCACAGAAACTTTCCACTTTCGGCAGATGAATGTGAAACAGCCTTCTAATTTCAAACTCTGCACATACATCTTTCTGCACAGTGAAGCTCAAACATTCAACTGAAGGAACAAGAGGCAAAGTACATTTTTGATTGAAGGGGGGCCTTAAATTATTATATGATTTTCTATATACATGTACAAGTATAAGTGTAGTTAACCACAAACTTCACAAAGCACGTACATGTTTAGGCAACTAAAATGGACATAAAAAGTACTTTTTTGTTTTGATACTGCTAACTAAATGTTGGTGAAACATTTTTTTCTGTCAATAGCTTACCAAACATTAGCACAGAATTCACACATACAAAATATAACAACAAATTTTATTAAAATATGAGATTCTTGACATTTTTCTAAATTTGAACATATGAGAAAGTTTTTGCTATACAAGAGATACAAGTAATACTGGTAGTGCAGAAATTAAAAACAGCTCTGATAACGTGATAGGAAAATGCTGAGTGTCAGTCTGCTATAGCATCAGTAGGGAAAGTTATTGCATATTTCTGAGTAACAGTAACAGTAAATAGGACTGTGGGTTCTGCAGCAGGAGGACAGACAGCTTCTCTGCAATGCTCCTTAGGAGAAAGGCTTCACAATCTTCATTGAGATGTAGTTCTGTGGATACAGAATGGACATTAAAATTCACTCAGACTATAATAAACTGAGAAAAACTGTTTGTGTGATTAAAAAATGTAGTTTTTCAAGCAAGAAATCAAGAAAACTGAGTGATCTTACAGGTAGAGAGTAGAGCAGGATCCCAAGGAACAAGAGGACCAGCAGAAGAATAATCACCCCGATGAAAATCCATTTGAATCTGCGCCAAACTATGAACTTCATGGTCTTGCAAGGGTTTGTAAACCAGAAGAATGATGTGTCAGGACGGCTGTTGAATGGAGACATACAGACATTTTCACACAATGTAAATTCATGAAAAACAATTCACAACTGTGTTTTAAGGAGCCAGATTTTTTACTTTGGTGGCTCCAGTCTGGGATTCATGTTGGGCTCATCTCTGCCTTTCCCAGCTGGTCTCTCTTCCATCTCCTTCTCCTCCACTATTTCCAGGGTCATCTCTACTTTCCCCTGTGAAATATTGAAACACAGTCATAAACAGTGACTAGGAAAATATAACTAGGATCTGTGCTGTGGACATTAACATACACCAAGCACGTGTTTCCCATCCTGCTCGATTGCACATGGCCACCAGCCTCGTACAGACTTCTGGGAGAAGAGGGAGTTGGGCTGTGGTTTCTTGGAGGAGACTGAGCCTGCCATTCCTGGCAACATCTTCAGGTTGCACTTTTCTGGGGTCTTAGCAGGAGGGATCAGATTGAGAAGGTCCAGCTCAACTGAGCCTGTCACAGAGATATGGATAGAAAATGAGTATTTGACTCTGCACAATGTAGATACAATGCACATTGTTATAGTTCTCAGTCTTTCAAGGCTTTCCCTTTGCATGCTCGTGGCATTAATTGGGGGATAACAACAATGCTGTTTCACCTAAGTAGTCATCCAGCGAGAATTTGTCATTGTCCCATATCTGGACGATCAACTTGGGAGGAATCCGAAATTCAGTTTTGTCCAGATTCCAAAAGTGTTCCTATAAACAGACAGAAAGTTTGCAATCATACTATCACAACAAAAATTATATGGTTATAAACAACAATCACTCAATGTTTTGTTCCTGCTCCATGATTTCACTCACTTTCCTTGAGACAACACACAGCTGTTCTGCAGGCAAGTAGTCAAACCCAAAGATGAACCTCCAGTTGAAATTTCCATCACCGTCCAGGGACCTGTAATGAACATCAGTTTTCTGCTTGTCCTCCTCCATACCTGGCATCCACCTAAGATACATGGTACAAATAAGTAAAAATGCATATTTAAGTAAAACATACAGTATAGTGGTACAGTTTAATAATGAAAGTAAACGCAAAAGTAACTGCACCCTTTGACATAGATGTCACTCATGTTTTCTCCAGTGATGCTTGTTTCGTCCAAAATGACATCAGTTGTGTTCCAAACAATGGCTCGCAAGAAGTACCTGTTTCAAAGATATCATTATATTTCATCCTTCAATCGTTGCATTAAAATCTTATTATTTTGTCAAGCGTTTCTTACTTCTTGGCTTTGCGTGGGGTGATAACACATGGAGGCCCTGGCATACCAAAATTCTTGGGGAAGATGTCCACCCACATTTGAATTCGTCCCTGCATTTGCAGAAAAAAGGATGCCTCATTTAAACAAAACTATCATACAGTGACATTCATATATTTATTTTACAGAGCTCTATATGTGTGTCTCTGCTACAAGACGAAGTTTTAGTGCTGTTGTTTTAACCTGGGACAAGTTGGGTTGGTGGGAGCTGTGCAGGGTTCTGGTCTCAACATGCTCTGGTACCAAGCCCTGGTTTCTGAGGACATGCAGAGCCAGTCTCTCTCTGGGTGGGCCCAAGTGTGAGTGGATCACAGTGTTTGCCTCTGCAAGTGGCACAGCAGACCACAAAAGATAATGATGAAAGGACATTATATCACTTTATGTTAATATCAACGACACAGCAAATGTGATAATAGAAGTAATAAATTGACTAATAATAAGTAGTAACAAGCAGTACCAAAATCTTGCAAGTTGTATTGTTTTCCTGAGAAAGACAGTGAGCTGCCGTCTCCTTCTATGCGTGGAGGAGGGATACCTCTCACCCTGGCCATATTCTGGAGGATTTGAGAGGGCATCAGCTGGTCTCTCCATTGATTAATCCCTGAGCTGCAAGAAAATGGCACCAATAGAACCTTGTACATCTCATTTGACTTTAATCACAGAAGACAGGTAAGGTAGGATGTGTCAGCTGTACTGTAGATGTGGTATTTGTAGTCATACTTCACAAAAGAGCACATACTCACACGCAGTACGTTTGCGGCAGTCCGCAGCAGGACCTGAAACGGGACAGAAGTCTGTTCTCCAAATCGATGATTGTCTCACCGACTTTTTCATCTCTGCTCAGTAAGTCATAGTCATACACAGAAATCTTCAGATCCTTGTCTTGAGGCAGGAAGCAGGACAGCTCAAACATCCTGGACAAAATTGGAGGACATCATATTATGTATTTGTTGCTCCTTCAAAAAATTTAAAAAAAGTTCTGAGAGCAGGACATATCAGTGTCTCACCTCCCAAACTCTGGATGGAGAGTGTTTGGTTTGTAGTTATCTCTGTCATCCACTGTTTTCCTTCCCAACGTAATCTTAATGTATGGGTCACACTGAAACAAGAATGCAAAAAAATGTTATCTTAGCTACAGTGGCTTCAAGCGTCTTTTTCACTAAACATATAGTATATATTAATACAAATCTAGGGCATAGTTGTGATTCAAATCTTTAAGCTTAATATAAAACTCACCATGCCATTTGTATCCTTAGGCTGCAGGTCAATACAGCGCACCACATAAAGTCTGACCAGACACTCCTGAGGTCCGCTCTCAGGAAGCTCTCTGAACTGGCGGGGTGGAGCTGGCACCCCTGGGTCATCAGGCAGTGGGTAAATCTTGAACGAGCCCTGTATACCACCAAAGAGGACAGCACCATAACTTATATAACACCTCATCTTTTTTGGGGGGGTAGAATGATTTCAGGCTTTAAGCTTTTACACTCTCACAGGAACTTATCCATGTTCCTTTCAAGGTAAAAATAGATTGTAGAGTCGGAGATGATAAATGGGCAACTTTAACCACCACCTAAGGAATAACCTGTCAAAATGAAAGAAGCTGCTGGACTGTCCAATACATAAATAAGCACTGGATCATTTTATTCTAGACATAAATATGTTATTCTACTAATTTTCCCATGCCTCCTTAAAGTATGCATCCTAAATATCAATTTACTGATATTGTGCCTCCATATCCACATTAAAATGCAACATCATTAACCATTCAAAATGTCTTTAATGTACCAATGACACAATTTAAGACTTGTAAAGACAATCATAAAACATATACAGTATTTATAAGGAGTAAAACCTAAAAAAACCAAAATATAATGATAAAACAGCCACAGTTGATCATGGCTTTATTCCTATCCCCAAGAATACAACTTAGCTTGGCAGCAACAATTTTGCTGCCTTTGATTACTTTAAATAAGCAATCTGCAGGCTATATACATTATGTCAATATCTCAAGGGTTACAGCAAATTCTGTACCATTTCACAGCTGCCAAAACTATTCATTGACTTTAACTAAAATTCTTAAATTATCCACCAGGGGGCAGACGAAGGCTAGGAAAAATAGCTGTGCAATAGCAGAAGCAGTTATTGCTCACATTACAACAGTTCAGGTACACTGGGAGGCTGTGTGATACTTTCTCAGTGTTTGGCCTCTTTACCTTGAACTCTCCCACCACCGAGGGATCATCTTCCTCATCTTCAGTCTTTCCTCGCTGGAGTTTGAAAGTGCTGCAGAAATCAGTGAGACCCTGGAATTGCTCAACCTCTTCTAGTTCACTGTTAAATACCTGAAAACCACACAACATAGTAAAACAGATACACATGACACATATAAAGTCACGAAGCCACATGACATATTTCAGTTTCCTCTACAACCAGGTCACAGATCAAAAAACACAAATTACGTCTATTGCACCATTGCACTATCTGCTGCACAAGGCACAGTCAAACTTCATTGTGAGATTTGAATCTAACTGTACTTCTGCCTCATATTTTCAAATAACCCCCACATTTGTCTTACTGCTCATGTCAGTATCTGAGGAAAAAAATATTGTTTTGGATATATACAACAGTTCTATCTACAAAACAGACTAAAACTGGGAATATCTGGTCAAAACCCTGTCTGACACAGCTCACTGGCTGTATCTTGTAAACACAAGCACAGATTGAATCACTTCTTCTTGGAAGGAACTTCTTGTTTTTTCACAATGTCTGATGACATGTTCTAACCTGTAATGTGTCATATCCCTTTTTCAGGTAAGGCCCACACTTCTCCTGCTGTCCAACAGAGGCATAGAACTTACTCCACCAGTCTACTGCCTCCTCTTCCTACATGATGGAAAGTAACAGTAAAGTTATTATTTTTAGAGATGCTATTTATCAGTAGCGTATCTGTGAAAAGAGAAAATCTCACCTTTTCAGCTCGAGCCTGCAAAGTGGGAAGCAAACAAAGAATACTTATCAATAAAAAGAAGCAGACGGGATATATTGTCTCCCTACTTTTGTGAGTGCATTATTATTTACCTCAGTTGTCACGATTGGTCTCCCCTCAATGTCTATGACAACATCTCCCTGTGCAGCTGCTATCATTGCCACTATAAAGTTAATGAAAATAGGATATCATAAATCTCTACTGTGCTGTACGTAGCTGTGTGTGTATGTGTGTGAGTCCATGCATGTATGTGCGTACCTCTAGCAGACATGCAGACTTCACTGTTAATGCGATACGGGTCACAACGGAACTCCTCCAGGCAGTCAATGGTGCACTGACCTACTACAGGTTTCCTACCGAAAGGTCGGTGGTCGATTACCTTCAGGACGATGGGAGGGGTGTACATCTCCTCTTTGGGAAGAAGCTAGGAAAAAAGTTTAGAAAAGGCCACGCAAAAAATATTTAAAATTGGCAAATGAAGCACTGTGTATGAATATTTGGAGTAGGACTAGGAGGTTTGAGGGTTAATACCACTTTGAGTTGCAGCACAGATCCCGGAAAGTTGGGGTTCTTTTTGAAGTTCTTGATGACAGCGGTTTGAACAATCTCACCACCACATTCCACTATCAAACTGGGAGAGGAAACTGTGGCCAATTGGTAGGTCTTCATGTTCCTCAAGCCCCAAGTCAAGACCTGAGATCAAATAAAAACACATAAACACACAAAAACCAGACTGGGCAGATTGCAAGACTAACATGGTGATAGGAAATGAGTGAAAGGGAGGAAGGGAGTTACACATGAGAAATGCAACCACAACAGAAATCTTAGGGTTGGGCTGGTCTTGCCTGATCATGTATTGTGTGTGAAGGTAATTTATAGCGGCTGTCAGACAAGCTAGATGGTTTGATGCTGTACCTCAATCGCAGTGAGCTGCACTACAGGCCTGATTCCCTGGGGAACCATGTAGAGATTCTCCCCCCGCCGAGGAGGGACCAGGGGCAGATCTCCCTCATTCACCTGGAGGGCAAAGCACAGCATCATCTCTAGTTCAGCATCTATAGTTTCACAAAGTTAAATTGCAGTACAATTTACTTTCTTTAATGTCTTCTTTACCTTGTCCTTCAGTAGAAGCTCAGCAGCCAGCAGTACTTCTCCAGCATTGCGTCCCTTTTTGGTGACTGGGAACCACAGCAGCCTTGGGCTGACAGCCACACTGGGGTTCAGTTTCACTACTGGGGGGCATGTACAGCGACCCATGGGCTCATCTTTACCCTAGTGAATAAAATACAGCAGCACACAAAGACTTCAATATCTACCATGAACTTCAGTTGTATTTATAGGGTATAATTATGTATGTCTCTGTTTGATCTGATTAATAGATATATAATTTGATAGAAATATATCAGTTTAAGTCTATTACGCACCACTTGATCGCTGTCATACAGCTCCAAAACTACATCAGGTGGGTTGCGGGCAATGGTTTGCGGGTCTCCATAGATTTCAATGTCCTCAAAGATTAGAGTCTGATCCCACGTGGGGTTCAGAGTGGCCCTTATGACTTCCGTGGTCTTACTCAGATGCAGGAAGGACACGTGGGCATAAGGATCTGGAGACGACCAAGATATTATTGTGATTGAAATGTGAGACAGGATGTGTGAATTTTGGTGATTTTTACTTGCAAAGTTGTACATCACCAGTTGATTTCATTTATTCCTCTTGATCAGGGTTTTATTTTCTCTGGTTATTCCCAGACGCAGGTTCTCTGCTTTATTTTTACCTGAGAAGCTGTCTTTGTCCATGGCACAGAGATTCCTCCCCTGATACACGTACACTCTCAGATGGTAAATGTAAGACCCTGAAGGGATGGATCATGTTTATCAGCATTTGGAAATTCATCACCACTTAGAACAATGTAATCTCACAGAACCCACTGATCACAATCCCACTGATTAGGCATGTGCACAAATTTATTCTGATTTTACTGACTTCTTGATTCAATGTTATCTTTCATTAGGACTTGTCAGGAAGTAGTGATAAAAGAACCACCAAGGCTTTAATCAGCATCAGTGACCTTATCTAACCCAAATACTTACGGTTAAAGTGGCAGGAAACAGTGGGTGTGTTGGCACCAAATCGCTTGGCCGTATCTGCTTTACTGGCTTTCTCGTCCACATCAACCCCCTGTTGACATAACATAGGGTGAGGTGCTTAAAGGGGTGCTTCACAGCAAACATCTGAGAAAAACTGAAGAAAATTTGAAGAAAAGAATGCAGAACTAAAATAAACTTCCTGAGTTATTTGCCAAGACCTGACAGGAACAGGCACATGCAGGAGAATAATGAGAGGATATGACTCAGATGGCATGAAGTAACTCCTGTTTCCATGGCAACTGCCTCATGGGGGGACATTTAGTAATACACCATTTATTTAGCAAAAGTACTCAGGGAATTTAAGTCAGACTCACTAATGCCCCCTCCAGTTTGAAGATGGCTGAGGCCCCGATGCAGTCTGATGGAACCATCTTTCTTCTCCAGCGGCGGCGGCGGAATGTGTCAGAGGTGCGTTCCTTCCTGTGGAACTTCCAGCCAATCAGGGAAGAGTATTCCCAGCCTTCCCCTGGTTCTCGCCTCTGTGGAAGAGATGAAGACAAGACAAAAGTGTGAAACTGCACTCCCAACATCTTTCAAATCAACATCTACTCAAATTCTCATCTATTTCTTCCTCACCTCAACAGGAGCCACTTTATCAGATATCTTCTTCCTCGGTCTTATGAGCCTCTTCCTGCGATGGATATGGTACATCTTCTCTGCTGCAACCCAGGATTTGGGTTTATCATCCGGAGGAATGGTAACCCCATATTCCCAACCTAGTGCAAAAAGACACATTGACCTGGTTAGAATTGCAGTATTTCAACCATGAAAACACCTTTAATAAAAGATTTTTATCACATATTTTTTTGTATCAATAAAGTGTTCATGTTACCTTTCTCATCTACAGCTCTGTTGCTGTCAAAACTCCAGTCATCCTCCCAGGCCCATCCAGATGGACACTCAAAGGCCCCTGGGCTCTGAGTCTTTTCTCCATTCTACACCACAAAGACACTCTCATTAATTTTGGTGATATACAGTATATCTGTATATTTGTAGCATTTGTTGCTTAAAAATTCTTTATTTTGTTTGTTTCCATGTTGATAAATACTAACATACACAATATTGATCGCCATTTAATTGTTTAAATATACCCATAAATATATACTAATGCAGATTACAGCTTCACCAATGCAAAGAGTTTCGTACTTTTCATATTATTATTAATAATTATAATCCTTAAAGCTGCATTAACTCTTTTTTGGGTTCTGATGAAGTCCAATACTCACTCTCCTTTGTTTTACTCTCCACCAACTCCTGAGGGTAATATCTAGCTCTTTCGCTACTAAATGCTCCGCAATGCTCATCAATTAATTGCTAACGTTGTCTGCTTGCCATTTGGTGCTGGGCAGGTTGCGGACAGTGAATTTATTAGAGCTTTTTATCTGAAAACAGCTGCCTGAAGTGTCCGTACAGAGACCAATGAGACTGAATCAAATCAGTAAATGCAACTACAAAGCAACTCACCTGTCCTAACTACATAATAGCACAGGAGAAATGGATAACATTGAAAGCTAACATGAAGAGACAGGCTTTTGTCCTGTTATCTTCACCCACATTTTTCACATATTGTCCAAAAAGGTGAATGTGTGTGAGTGTGTGTGTGTGTATGTATGTTTGAGAACAGTATGTTGTACCACGTCTGTGTAGGGCTCTGCAGCAGGCTTCCACTCCCCACCAGGGAAACGTGTTTCGTTCTGAAAGACTTCATCTGTGAACTCTGTATGGCCCGCATCTGCTTCTGTCAACAGGCTGTGGAAAACACCACCATAACATAAAGGTTGATGGGAGACTTTGTGACTCAGAAAGTAGCTATGCACGATACGATAAACAGAGAGGAACAGCTCAGGAAGAGCTAAAATTATTTACATGAACCTTGGTGGGAGAATGTAAGCAATGCAGAAGTAAGGGGCACTTAGGGAAGGAGATCTCCTTATGCCAAAATGCTGATGGATGCCAAAATTCCTTTTCATTTCCTGCAATTGTATTTGTGATATGACTTGTCATAGTGGCTGGTAGAAGAAGTGATTGATGACTACTTCCAATTAAGATGGTTAAAGCTGAACTATAAACAGCCCTGTTCAACTGCACAGTGATAACAGGATGTTTATCCTTGAAACCATAAAAGCCATGAATCACAGTAAACCATGCGTGTAAACATACCATCGCTCAGGGTCCACAAACCAGTCGTCATCCCATTCCCATCCACGCGGTGGCAGAAAGCGTTCTTGTTTGAGTTTCACTTTTCCAGTCACATTGGAGAACTTATGGCGCCCAACCAGGCCAGTGGTTCCCCACTTCCCAAACACCTGGGCCTGGTTCTCGTACTGTAGAGAGAAAGCAAAGAGTGAGACTGAGAAGAAAGAAATGTTACAGAAACCACAATCAAAAAATTCATATGTATTCTAAGAAAGCTAATGTCTTTTCAAGCTACTGTACCATTTCAGCATATACACTGAAGTTTCCCTCTGAGAAGCTGTTGAACTTCTTCTCATGGGCAGAGAGACCGAGCCACATGTTGACCCGCAGCTGAACAGGGATCCTCACACCTTTGTTTTTGTCCATTGGGTACTGACAAAGAAAAATTCATGAGAGAGTAAGACTCTTTCTGAAATTTAATAATGAAATACATGATTAAAAATCGGGTTTGTAAGACCTGCTGAACAATGGCAATAATAAACAAATGTCTGTTGCCTTGAATGTCTTATTGTTTCGACTAGTCTTATACCTGCATGAAGATGGTCTGAGTCTGTCCGCAGTGTTTGCCACATGCTTGTTCACTGAAGGTGGAGTACAGAATCTGGTTTGCTGGGACTCGGGCAAAAGCCACACGCTTCTCTCCTCTCAGCATCCAGATGATCACATCTGGCATGCTGTTCTGAGGCTGATGGAGACACAACATTTCATAGTGAAGTCATATCTTTTTATAGCCATATCATATTTTTGCAACTTGGGCTCCATACAGTAAAAAGAAGAGCTGCATGCAACCATTGCATAGTTTCTTTTTGCTGACCTCCACTGCCAACTGTTTGATTTTGTCCAACCAGTCTTCAATGTCACCAACAGTAGCTTTGACATCTGTGGCCTCTTCCTTCATGCGACTGGCCGTCTGTCTGAGACTATCCAGAGCAGCAGCACGCAAGTTTTTTATTTGGAGATCAAGTGCAGTCACGTTGGTCTGGCCCTCCAGCGCTGGAAGCTGTAAACTGTCAAAACACTGTTACTGAAAGTAACGTTGAATGGGAACAACACAAGGTCAAACAATAACAGAATTCTACCCGACAGCCACCTACAAATGTATTTGACCTAACAGGAATAACCTCACTTCAGTTTTCAAATGATAGTTTACATTATAGCATAACATACTACATATAATTCCAAGGTCCAGTGAGGGATCTGTGTGGTTCTATCTTACCTGTTAAGATCCTCAATCATGTGGTTGATAAGTTTGAGCCAAATCTCTGCCAAACGTGTCTCAGGCACCTTGGCTACGATGGCTGTTTTTAAAGAGGTGAGGTGGGACTCCTACAACAAATTACAAAGACAGATGAAAGGAAATTATTGAGCTCTGCACTACCTGCAAAGACATGTGCAATGTTTAGGCAGGCATTGTGCCAATGTGCTAGTGTGACTTATTCTCACCAGTCTCTCAGTGATGCAGAGGAGAATGTTGACAAAGTCCAGACGGTAGCTGATATCCTCCCAGTATGAAGTTAGAATAACTACAGGCTTCGTGTCAGCCCAGGGCAGGTAATAGTAGTGATTACCTGTAGGATACAAAATAAATATACTCAGTCATTTTAAAGACAAGTTGTGGAACTGACCACATACTAAGAGTTGCTGTCCATGTGGTTCTTGACCTCAAAGAACTGGGGTGTCACAGAGTTTTAACAGTACATTGACTGATTTATAGTTATATAAGTATTTATAGTTTGATTATTGTAATCAAAATAGATTTAGGTTAGAAATATATATGTATAATTCATTTGGAGCTCCCACCATGATCTTTACAGTAAGTCAGACAACAAAAATGTGCCTAAAAAAATTGAGAAACCTTCGACTATAACATGTAATAAGCATGAAATGAAGACTTTGTTATGTTGTTAGTTTCGTACCATCAAACACAGCAAAACTGTACTGGGTGGTGGACGCCAGGGGCTTGCAGGTGGAGTCCAGCTTGTTACCATAGTTACCAATGCTAACCTCGAACTGGATTGGCTCGCCTGGCTCTTGGAGCATGCATGCACTGTGGAACACAGCGCAGAGAGAGTACTTCCTCCTCCGCTGGTATTTCTGTACTCAATTACAAAAGGATGTGGCAGTGTTAGAGGTCAAGGCAGTAAAATCTTTTCCTTTCTCACTTTCAGTTAAAAGTATCTTCTCTGACCAGCTCAGACCAGCTATTCTGATAGAGACTGAGCTCATCTTCTCAAGTACAAGGTACAAGACAAACACTGTAATAACATTGTCAAGGAAAAGTTTCATTGAGCAATATGTCAACTTTCAAAATTCCAAACCCTTTATCGCAAAAATTAAAAAAGAAGTCAAAATAATGACAAGTATACAAGGTCTATTTGGTGCAGTGCATACCTGTGTCACCAGGATGTCATCACTGGAAATGTCTTCTACGGTATTGTCAACCTTCCCATCCAGCTGAGTCGACAGCTCAACAAGGACCCTCCCCCTGTAGGCGACCCCTTCACCCTGCAATATATCAAAGTGCAACAATACCATGTACACATGAAAACAAAATATGATGTGAACAACACAAATATTAACATAGCAAGCCACAATTGCTGAACCCTCCATACTGAGCTTATAGGTTAGGTTACCTTGCCAAAGTTGAGATCCTCGTATGGGTCAGGGAGGCCAGTAAATTCTCTTGGGCTGCCATACAGGTTGACGTAGCATGGCCCAAACGCTGGGAGAAAACCAACCTCAGACGGTACAGTGCTCACTGTAACACACAGACACTCTCTTTAAATCCCATCAGCACATTCTCAAGGCTAAAATAATAAGATGGGAGTGTAGACACATAAACAAAAGCAGAGGGGTTATTTGAGGTTACATGGTAAAATAAATATAAATATCTACTATGTAGCTTGTAATGATAGTCCATAGTCCAATCTGTTTTTGATGTAAAACATTAAAACTGTGATTATATACAGATCATAATTTCTTACGTACATTCAGATAGCATGTTGCCATTTTCAGCCCGTGTGTCTGCTTCAAATGAAAAAAAAAACAGATATATTAGATGTTGTTGTTGTAGATGTAGATGTTGTAACATCCAAATTTAAAAAACTGAGTGACAACAATCAAAACATCACTACAGCAACATCATTACCTTCAATCTCTCCCCCAGAGGAGGACAGTTTGCTCAGATCTAAAAAAGTCGTTCCTATGGCATCATCCTTGGTTAGACGATCCCTGCCAAAGAGTAAAATGGCATGTCAACTATTGGTTGTGATATAATTGTCACTTGTGCAGCTGTGTATGAATGAATTTTAGTTCTTACCAGTCATACATAGTCAACTTGATGCGTTCACACATGGAAGGGAACTACAGAGGCAGACGGAGGTGTGTGTCACTGTAATTAGTGCTGAAGGTTAAAGTGTTTTTGAAATTTGAATCAAGCTCATAAGATTGTACCTTGACTTGGAGGTTGATGACTTGATTCCACTCTGGATTAGCATTCTTCTCAATGATTTTAGTGCACACCTAAAACAAACAAACAAAAAAAGATTCATAAAATTTCACATTGACAATATTCATAAATCAAGAACAAACAAAAACCTTTTTTTCCCTTTACTTAATCATGAAATACCTTTTTCCCAGCAAAGCTGACTTCCAAATATGGATCCACCAAGTTTTTCCTATCTCCATCCCCTCCAAAGACTTGTTTCACTGTCTGAACAAAGGCATCATCCACTGCAACAGAAGGTACTTTGTAAGTAGAGATATCTCAGGGGGTGGGGGGCGGGGCACTGGAAGCTTTGCAGGAATTTATTTGTCACTTACTTTGTGGCATATCCTCTGCACGGTAGACTTTGAGGCTGAGTGTGGCCCATCGCATTGTGACACCAGCTGGCACCAAAAGGTTGCTCTCTATGTCGTCCTGCTCCTCACTTATCTCTCTCCTTTCAGTCTGTATCCAGGAGAGGAGAGGGAAGGGGAGGAGATCATGCACTTATTCAATACTGATCTTTACTCAGATCTATTTGAGAATTTTCGGATTTTGATTGTAAGTAAAGGCACTCGTACCGGTGGGTCATCCCCAGTCCCCACAACAAATATGCTGACTTTAAGGTAACCTCGGGCCCCTGAGCTGGAGTCATCAGGATCACTCAGGAGGAGCCACTTCCTCATTATGGCATGACCTGGACACAGTATAGTATTTAACACATTCAGACATCTACATACAGTATATATATATATATAGTATGTATTTTACATATACTGACCAGGTTCATCATAGATGTAGCCAACATCCAGCTGGATAAGCAACAGAAAAATGTAAAGTTATTACAACAAATCTGAAATCTGTCAGCCTACTGGTGATAAAAGTTACAATTCTGCAAAGCCCCAACTAGTGAGTGATACATTTTCTATGGGTCAAAAATAAAAAAATACATGTAGCAGAGATAAATACTTAAAAAACACTTGAATGGCCATACCTTGAACTCTCCCATTAGACTGTCAGCTCTGAGGGAGAAGGAGTCATAAACCTGTCAAGAAAAAGAAAGTAGTTAAGTTTCAACAGATGCAGAAAGTACACAATGTCCTTTTATTCTTGCAAAAAAATGCATCAATACGCACCTTAAGACTAATGCTCTCATCAAACAGCTCTGAGGGGAGCATGTTAACGTTGTAGAAAAACATCTGAGGGACAGAAAGAAGTCATAAATGAAGGAGCATTTCTCTTGTCACTGTATGAATAAGACACAAATTGTTATCAGTGATTGTGACAAACATTACAGGACTTACAATTTAATAGCTGATATTTTTATGCTTTGGCAAAAACTGAGACAAAGAAAAATGCATAGGAGAAGAATTAGATACGGGAGAAAGCTGAAGATGCTGCCTTCAAGCTCCAAGCTGTCATATCACCAATGCCGATAAAGAGAGGAATACCTCAGCAGGTTATTAAAACTGGTGGAGATTAAGCAGCAAAGAAAGAAGACAAGAGGATGTTAAAAATAGACAAAGAAGGTAAAAGTAACACATTTTTAAAAAGGAATGTCTAAAAAACTGGTATTTTTTGTGGTGATGGACTCATTACCTCGTCAAAGAAGGGGTTATTTCCTCTTCTGATTCTAGTCCTGTGGGTCTGTCCACAAACATTCACCTTCACCACTGGTTTGACGTTGTTGCCAGGCAGTTGTCGACCCTCGATAACTCGAACACGAATCTGAACATTGCAAGCGACAGTGAGGCAGCTGAACAAACAGTGAGGCAGTTTATCTGGATCGTTTATGAAAAGACACCATTGATTAATTAAACATGACAAATATCAGCTTACAGCAGATACATTTCTGGGCCTTTCACAGGAACATGAACAAGTTCCCAAAGAAAATCATATGTGTGACATTGTTTGCTCTGATGCAAGACCAAGAGGATGTTCACATGTTTGCAATGACAGATAAATGTTATAATTCTCTTTATAATGGCTGGCCCAGTCATCAATGTATATTTACACTGGTGAAGCCTGCTGTCATTCATAATTAGCAATAAGAATTTAACCCTAAATTAATCATTTGTCATTACCCAGGAATAGAGTAATCAAAACTCAGACAATACCTGGAAGTCCTGGGGTTTATTGGCCAGAGCTCTATGCCTCTTACGACTGAGACGGATTGGCTTGTGGCTAGGTTTCCCAGGCTGGTTTGGTGAGATGGCAGCTCCTGGACTTCCACCCTGACCCCCTCTGTCCACTTCTGTCTCCCCCTCCTCCCTCTCCTCATTGCCTCCTGTGGCAGCACAATCACAATAATTACATTCTTTAAATAATTATTCCAAATACACATGGTGCTGTTTTCCAGGCTTGATTTATTACCATCATAAACAGATAGCAAATGTCATAACATTTCAGACACGTTTTTCTTTACACAAAATGTGATTGAAACCTAAAATAATCAAAGAACCTTCTTTGTTTCTATTAGGAGAATACCCCGAAACCAATAATATTAAAACAGTTAGCAGCAGTCAATAAGTGTATTGCACTCAGTTGGGAAGACAGTAATCCTCCAACTGTATCAGTGCTTTGTTGTTGTTATGCAGTGTTCTATATTGAAAAGTTATGTATGATCTAAGGAAAACCCCCAGTGAATTTTGTAAAGTTTGGGGTCCCCTGTCAGATTTCATGGAAAAACGTAATCCAGTTGCTGACAGGGCACATGGGAAAAATGGTATTAAACTACTTTGTTTTGGTGTGTGTTTTTTTTTTTATTTGATTGATATTCATCTTTGTGTCTTTTTTATCATTGTGGAACTTATATATGGATTATTGTAAAGGGAAGTGGTTTTCATTTAGTTTTGTTCTTTTGAGAGGGAATTTTAAAAATTCCAACATTACCATCTGTTCTCATTATTTTATCATCATGTGTCTTAACTGAATGGTTGCCTACTTACCAGCATCCATCAGAGACATGTCTCCATCAGGTTGATTATTTAAGTTTGGAGTGCTGCTGGCAGGTGGCTCATACCCAATGAGCAAATCAATGGTTGCCTGAAAAAAGCGCATTTTCTCTATTAGCATTATCAGCTCCAATGTATATGTTTAATACCAAATGATATGTCATGGGATTCAAATTCAGTTACTTGTTGTCTTTACAGATTCCACTGATTCAAAGTTGAAGCTGATATTCAAAAAATAACAGTACAAATAATGTAAAGTGCATGCAAACTGTCTAGAATCATGTTATAAATTTAAGGTATTCACCCCAACGGCCTGTTGTTTTTCATTAATCAAGGGCACATTCTTGGATGGGAGGGACCTCACGTTACCACTGGCCAAGTCTCTAAGAGAGATCTTTGCTGAGCCTATGAACCTGAAAAGAAATTGCAGAATTATTTATTTAGTGAAAATTCATTTGAGTCTGTATTCAGACGTATGTCAACAACGAAATCTTTGCAGCTGGGGAGAAACCACACCTTTGTTTGAAAGGGAAGCAAAGCTGAATAACCCTAGCAACTTCTGTATAAGGAAGATGCTTTGCCGCAAATTTATGCTATGACAACATTAGGGGATTGTACACAGTGTTTTATGACTGTATGCTGATGGTTTCCACTTCCCAATTTCACTTCTTCTCTTTCGCTACCAAACAGATGATTAATAAATGATTAATAACCATCACGGACCAACCCTAGATTGCAAAACATAAGAGGTTTTCTAAAATAATTTCAAATCGTTTAAGTCCATCACAATCTGGATTCACTGATCAATTGCGATTACAGACCATAACAGAAGCACCACCATGTTTGACAGATAAAGTGCTATGCTTTAGTTGGTATGAGCTGTTCCTCTTTCCATAATTTTGATAGAGGTTGGTTTTTGTTTCATTTGTGAACTCTACTAGTTTCTAGGTTTCTGTACTGCAACCTGCTGTCCTGTTTTTGCCGAGAAAACATGTATGCCCACATCCTGGAGAGCATTTAAGACTTGCTGTGCTGTCATAAAGGGTTGTTCAGGAAACATTTAGTAGCCAAGAGTCCAATTACTTTTGAACCCTGAAACTTTGGGCACTATCTGTTAAAAGAGCTATATCTCCCACATAGTTCTTTCAATATTGATGTAAACCTACTCAAATTAAACCCGAGGCTTGGCACTTCAATGTAGTATCCATTTTTTTATTTCAAATTGAATGTGCTGAAGCACAGAGCCTGAAAAACAAAAGATGTGTAGCTGTTCAAATACTCACTGTCTGGACTGTATATCTAAAAAAAAAGCTCTCCCTTTGACAAACATCCATTTTGCCTGGCTAATTCTTGCAAAAGAGCCATTTGGGAGCCTCAGTAGTGTCTTTCCAGAGAATAAATGGTATACTTTGCTCAGTGACAAGCTGGTTACATAGGCAAGCCCTTAAGATGATGAAAAAGTGCATGAGAAAAACTGAATGATGGAAACAATTAACATGCACCACAGGCATGTGCTGGGCGTTCTGTGCCCAGTTTAAGGGTGGACAAATTTAAAGGCAAAGGGAAGTCTTAAGTAAGCACACGAGAAGAGGGATAAAGATTCATGATTCTGCTGCTCAGACTCTCTTTTTCTTCTTTCTTGTTCTCAACAGTTGTGTCATTTTTTATCATTACACAGAGCTTTAAAAACTGTGCTTGGAAAGCAGGGTCAGCAGTAGAGCATCAGACTGAGAGCAAATCTAGTATGGCAATTTACTGTTCCTGCCGTTGCAGAGGCCACATGCAGTGATTGGTTTATACATATTAAAATTTGTATATACAACTCTCCTCATACTAGCGAACAAAACGTTGAACCCTAGTTTCAAGTATTTAGAGCTGCGCCATTGAATATAAATAACTATAAAAATAATTTTCTTCTACTACTTTCCACTACAGTTAAACAAAGCAACTTAACCCATAAGAACCCATGGTGACACAGGTGTCACCAACCCTTTCAATGTCCTTTATCCTTGATTTTAACTCATGAAGTCCCTAAGTGATATCTACTGAACATCCGGGTGCAGTCATGTGACAATGTGTGAATCTGTGTACCCATGACATCACTTCCAAAATGGCAGTGTGCCTGGTCAGCAAATGTGATAGAACTAGCTAATTTTAAAAAGCTTGTTTTTTGTTATTAAAGGTAGGTTTCAACCCATTTAACAATTCTGATGCTTTAATAAGATGTCCTGTATTACATTTAACCTGTTCTGACCACATTTCTTGAACAAATTGATATAAAACAAGTTAGGGAAATATCGTTATGACATATATGTTACATTACAGATCTTTGACACTGAAGGTAGAATTTTAAAAAAAAATCAGAAATGTGTTCCTTGTGGTCCATTTGGTCTGTTTTATATTCCCCATAATTTTCCTTTAAGGAGAAATGGGTCGGGGTTCTTATGGGTTAAGGGGTAAAAAAAAAAATTGCCAGACAAACTGAGCAGTCAACACTGACTGGCTGGGGATGGCTTATCTTGATGGTACCACAGATTAGACGGGGGGCTTTCTGAGTCACATTCCTTTTTATAGATTTTCCTAAATCATAGATACGGTGTTTAGTGCATTCCCAATTGAGCGCATTTCCCCATAGAATCAGCTGTGTGTAAAGTTCATTTTGCAAAGCATACAGGCTGAGCTAGTCATCACAGATGACAAGCCAGCGCAAGCTCTGTTGCTCACTCCCCACCACATGTGTGTCAGGCAGTAATCATGGAAAAAAAATATCCAAGTGCATTCGTGGCTTCATGGCTGAGGCAGACAACCCTCCACCCCAACCCCCACCTCTTAAGCCTGCTCCAAAATAATTTATAATGTACACAATCATTCACTAGAGTGACTCAGTGGAATTGTTGTTACTTGAATCTACCAACTTGTCTGCACGGCAGAAAGACAAAATGCCTCAGACTCACAGTGTTAATTAAAAAAATGCACATATGTGCCAAACAAACAGTTACACAAGAGAAATTTATGTTGAGTATAACAGTCTGACTCTATCTTAAAGGGAAGGTTTAAAGAACTGACTATTCTTTCCTTTTAAGGCAACATTCCCAGTAAGAGCTAAAGAGCTATTGTGTGGAAAACAAAGCCCCTTCTTTACTAAAACTGCAAGTCTTAACACGGTGGCACTGCATCATGTGGTTATACAGCTCTGTAAAGTTAGAACATGATATTCTGCTCCTTAGGAAAACATCATAATAACTATTTTCAACCATACTGTTGGAATAAATAGCACAGCAGTTGTAATATCGGCAGTCAAGGTACGAATACTAAAAAGCGAGACAGATTATAATCACGTCTGCATTCTCAAAAGGTAAACCTTTAAGGAGGGCTGAGGTTTCCCTTTCAGTCATTACCTGCACTACCTGGCATAACATGGGTGTTTGGTGTTTTGGGAGGGGGGGTTTCCTCCTGCCTCTGAGTGGTTTTCACTCAGAGGCAGGAAGATGTTTAAATAAGCAGTAATTTGTCATGCTTTGTGTTAGTCTGAGCGTCATGTATTCATTCAGTCCAAGAGGCAAAAATGCCTGCAGCACTCCTGCAGGCATTTTTGCACTCCTGGTTTGGGACAACGCAAGTTTGAATTATGTTTTAACATGTTGTAAAGTTCACATACTTGTGTTTGCCGATTGTTTCATAGTCTTTCACCACCACATCGATGAATGAGGACGCATCCAAGGTAGAACCTTTCAGGTCAAATTCAAGCACCTGTAATTACAAAAAAGAGAGACTGTTACAAACAATTTTAACCCTGGTAATAGCAGCTCTCAGGAGAGTTATCATCTCCCAGTTAACAAGTTCACATACTGTAACTCTCACATATTACTGTCAATTTGCCACTTACTTCATTCCATACAGGGTTTAATTCACTGTCAATTGCTTTGGTTTTCTTCTTTTCACCTGTAAGAACAATCAATCACTACATTTATTGGCAAAAATTCAAATATACAAAAAAGAGAGATCTGGTGTTACAATATTATGTCAACAGTCATGGAGAAACACTGTGGACACAAACAAGTTTCCAATCTGCTTCTTCCATGAAATTAATGACAGAAATAACATTTTACAGTACTGTATGCTGGGAAATCTAGTTTTGTATGAAAATGAAGAATAAGACAATAGTGGCCAAAACAGCTTCTGTTCTCTGGAGACAGAGGGATATTCCTGGCCTTATAAGGATATTCATTTTCTATGTGAGTCACTGCCAAAATATGCAAACTTACTTAAGTCAGTGGTTCAAAGTGGGTTCACACAGGGGTCCAAGAGGGGGTTGCAGGGCATCCCCAGCAAAAAGTGGGATCATTTATTTTCACTATAATTTCATCCATAAGTAACACAATGACATAATGTTTAATTATTTTGGCCATAGGTTTCATGCACTTTCTGTAACATCTAACAGCAAAAATCTTATCAGATGGGGGACCCTGGGACAAAATCTTATCAAATGGGGATCCATGGTTTCGTGGAAAACGTGTCAGTTTAGGGATCCTTGACGTGAAAAAGTTTGAGAACCACTGACTTAAGTAATAAATCCATAAACTGCTTCTACATTACATTGGAAAAATAAGTAATGTAAGTAAATATTTATAAAGACAGGAAATATTACACTTTTATGGACAGCTTGATAAAAGCTCTCTGAGAAAACAGTTACCCGAGCACACACCTATAATTAAAGCAGTCAATGACTCACCTTTGAAGATAATAGTAGTTATTGGATCAGGGTTTCCAAGTTTCTTTTTGGGGATCCCACTAGCGGACTCAACAACGACCCGCAGCATCTTTATGATGTCCAAATTTACTCGAAGTGGACCATATTCCGCAGAGAGAAAGAGACGCAGCCCTGGCAGAGGGAACTGAAACGAACAGATGTGAGGAGGAGAGAGGGTTGGATACCGGAGGGCAGTCATGCATGAGTCATGAAGAGGCATGAAACGTACCACCCAGCCCGGGTCAACTGGTGTCATGGGTACACCAAGTTACCTGTACAGGACAGCCTACTGTTCTCATTACCTTTTATAATATGTTTCATACCTTTAGTTCATTTTGTTTCTCATCACTGTGCAGTACTGTGGGTTGATTCACCATCCAGGCAAATCGGCGGGTGTTTGTCCTCTGGTCTTTTCTTGTGCTGCAGCGCCCCCCAGTGGAGCAGATTCATATTAGTCGAAAACATGCAAATCTACAGTAAACTTTCTGAGTTTTTTTTATATTCAAGCACACCTATATACCTTATAAGGTATAAACGACCGTGTCAGCAATACTGCCTTTTGCATCTTGCACCATTAAAACCCTAGATAACATAACATCACAGGTGAAGTAAAGAAAAAAATAATAATGGTGCCAATTCAATTCTACAGATTTACATTAACAGCCCAACCACATTCAAATTGAAAATGCAGTGCAGTTTATTGTGTCTTAGTACACCGACTTAAGGCAAGAATCAGACAAAAGAGCCGCACACTCTAGAATAGCTCCCAGTAATTCTAACTGAGCAACACTTCAATCTACCAGAGACCTTCGTCCATTCATTTTCTTCTGTCTGATTCTTGCCTTTAATGTGATTTTTGAATTTCAATTGGTTTCAGCACAGTCTTACTGGCCTGGGATCAGCAGGATATACAACAATGACGATGAGAAAAAAATCATAGCATGCAAAAATATTTTTGATGCTTTTATTGTTAATGAGTTCCTAATATGTCTAAATTTAACCATGTTATATTTCATTTTTTATTCATCTTTTTAACACGGCTATCAAAAGTCAAGTTGAAATTCAAAGTCATACCTAAATATTTAATCTTTCTCTTTTTCTATGTTATGTGTCCCCATTAAAGACATATCCTGTTTCAGAGATTTCTCTATTTACTTAGTACTTCGAGCCCTCTATATTAACATTGATTAGTCATTAATGCCTTTTTGGATCGTTTTAAGCATAGATTACTTTTATTATCATTTTCCTCTCTAAAGGTTATATTGAATATATGCACATTATGAAGGTTATCTCTTTATTATGTTTTGTGACAACTGTTTTTGCATTTATGAGCATCTCTATTTATTAATCTAGATTGTATTGCCCTCTATATACTGTCTTTCTGGTCATGGGCATTAAGTTTTGTATATAATGCCCTTTGGCTCATAACACCAGTCATTGTTTTCACTGATTGCTGAGATCACACCTTCATTTGAAGAGGCTGCATCAGGGTGGTTCATTCGCAGATGGATCCTATTATACAATTATGTATTCTCTTCCTTGATTGGTGTTTGAACCTCGCTTGTTTATATATATTGTCATTTCTTCTGTTTTTTTATTACACTGATAATGGCCTCTGGCTGAAACGCCTCCATTTCTGTCCACAATAAATAATAAGAAGATTGTGAAGTGTCAGTGTTTTGTTTGTTTCATCCTTGCCACAACCGTGCACCTGATACTCTTCAAGATTTGGAGCTTTTTACTTGTGTGTGCTCTGGAGCCATCCCCCTGGCACGTCTGTCTGCCTCTGTAATGTGCCTCTCATTCTTTTATTCAGTCCCCTGAGGCCTTGGAGAGGCCCTTGGAGAAGAACAAGCAGTGGCTGGAATATGACCAGCAGAGAGAGGACTGTGTGAGGGCACCGCTGGAAAGAATATTATGGCTGAAGAAGCAGCTGAACAAAGCCAATCAGGCCCACTCACAGCTGCACAATAAAGACCATTCGGATGGTGAGCCAGAGGGGCAGTGGGCACTCACCACTGGGGCATCAAAGGGCAACAGACTGCAACAACAAGGTTTTTAAGATTTCTAGATTCCTCTTGAGTAGGCTGCTATGAAAGAGAGTCTGTGGCATTGCACTGAATTGTCAAAATCCTGTGTTTTAATACTGCATAGTGCATGTGTAAGGCTGTATGTAACATATTTGTGTATAGATCCAAAGAAATGGAGAGGCAGGTGGAGGAGTTCAAGCAGCAGCTGCAGACTCATTATCATTGCTCTGAGGATGAAGAGCAACAGCTGAGGGACGATTTATCTTTTATTACTCCAATGTACTGTACTTTTCCACTTGCCACAGATCTGGAGACCCACACATGGCAGAGGGTTACTTCCTCCATGTGAACTAGAGGAACAAGCACAATCACCGGTTGGCATGTGCTGATGTTCTGCACAAAAGGGATGTGTCAGCTACCGCCATAATTACACTGACAGAGCTGTATGAGAAAGGTCATTCTCCCTCGTCTGTACTGGACACAATGAAGTACAACCTGCAGGAAGAAGAAGAAGAGAACTATCTCTATGCAGCAGCAGACCGCTCCATCTGTCCAGACCTCCAGTTCTGCTACAGGTGAGTTTATCAAAGGTGGTATCTACACTTGAAAAAATCCAAAACATTACAAAATATATTGTCAAAAGGTGTTGTCCCTGTGTGAAAATTTGAGAATGTGCACTTTCTTTGTACATATGCATTGACGTCCATATGTATTCAGACACTGACACAATTTTTGTTATTTTGGCTCTATACTCCAGCATTTGAAGATATTTGTAGATATATCAGGGAAACTTAACTGTGATAACTGTAGCCATTTGTATAGACAGACTGACAGTTTCAGAGGATCAAAAGTGATTGGACAAGTTCATATAAACCAAATACAACTGTCACACCCAGTACTTGGTTATATATTTTTTTAATTTGATGACTACCTGACTAATTTTTAATTAATCTAATCTAATTCTGGATTCTTTGAGCCTTTCTTATTGACCAGTATTGTTTTGCAGGAGGCTATGAATTTTTCTACAATTATTAGCTACCTTGATTCTGCAAACTGTCCTTCCCTTGCAATATGTGCTGTGGCTGACAAGCATCTGTGCTACTAACATTAGGCTACAGCTGTTAATATTAAATTCATGGAAGTAAAAATGGTTTGTCTTTGTGCCCATAAGATAAGCTAAGGTAAGCCTACAGGGTCAAGTAACACAGGAGGAGATTAGAATGTCCCTTTTATTTTCATCAATGCCCACAATGCTCTCTTTCAGATTTCATTAAACTCTTTACCCTATGCACCCATCCACTATGGGAGGGGCCACTCTTCACCCTGAAGGGACGTGACTGAAGATGGATCAAATTAATCTTTTCGACTTATGTTGCACGTTCTATGGCAGGCAGAGTGGACATATATTTACTTGACATAGTGTCTTTGGGTCATTTATAAACTAATTTAGTATAGTTTTGTACTATTTTACATTAAAGTCCAGATGAAACAGCATTTCCAGAGTATCTTACTTCTGTATCATGCTGTATTTCTGAGTGAAACAGGATAGAGTGGTGGGACATCACATTGGGAGGAATTTGATTTGAACATTGAAAAGTGGGCATGTCCTAATGAATCTTAGCTCTGTGCCACTAAAAGTTGGAGATTGATTGATGGGTGGATGTCACGTTTGGTTATTGGTTGAAATGGGTTGGTTCAAGCCTACGTAAGCACACATCATATTTTGTTTTACAGGGAGAAAACATGATTGGATTTTGATAAAAGAATACAAAGAATTTATTTTTTTTGTATTTTTTTGGCATATATTGTTGAATAGGTGCACAATATGGCAAGACAAAGTTCCCGGGTTTTAAGCCTGTTTTGAATGTTGATAAGTAGTAGCAGCCCTTGAGTTTACATTTGAATCATACTTTGTAATTTTGAATGTAAACATGCAGGAAAAAAGAAGGAGAAACTGAACTATTTACCTTTGATCTACCTTTGTTCTAAAGATCAAGATCAGATAAATAGAATTGAACCCTAAAGCTTCATCAAAGAAATGATACCGTTGGTATTTGTGATGTCACACTGCAGGTCAGGTCACTACTGTGAGAAAGGAAAAACATCAAGAGATAACAAAGGCAAACCAGTGATACATAGAACACAGCAGAGCTTACTGAAAGGAAAAAGGAATTCCAAGATACCAGCATTGAGACATTTGAAAAAGACACTAAGTCCGTCTGCATTAAGTTGGACAGATCGATTTCAATTGTGAAAAACCAAATGACTACCACAGAACAGGTCCACAACATGGACCACATTAAGCTTCATGAAGAGGTTCAGAGGCTCAAAGAAGAGTTGCATAAAGAGACAGCCTACAGAATCCAACTTTGCCAAGAGTTGGATGAAAAAAATGCCAAGTTGGCATATGAAAAAGGCCTCACAGACATGTACATGAGGAGAGAGGAAGAAACATGGAAAGAGTTACACTCTCTTTACCAAGAACTGGAGGAGATCAAAGTTGCATATGATAAGGAATGTCAAAGGCATGAACGTGACCTGCATCTGATCCAAAAATTGAGTGCTAAACAGAAAACCCTCCATCAAAATGAATTGTATAAAGAGATGGCCTATAGAATCCAACTTTGCCAAGAGTTGCATGAAACAAATACACAGCTGTCATACCAAAAAGATCTCATGGACATGTACATGAACATGTACATGAACAGCGAAAAAGAAACACAGAATGAGTTACACTCTCTTCACCAAGAACTGAATAATATCAAAGTTGCATATGATGAGGAATGCCAAAGGCATGTAAGTGACATGCTTATGATCCAGAAATTGAGGGCTGAGCAGAAAACCTTTCATCAAGAGATGGCAGTCATGCAACAAGTCGCCTCTGTGAAGGAGGAGGCTCTTTGGACAGAGTTTGAAGAGCTTAAAGCTCAGTATCTCACACAGCTCACACTCAGCCTTCAGCTCCTGGATGAGAGGGAGGAGAGTGAGCTTGTAGAGGAGGCTGAAGTCTCTGAGGAGAAGGTCCCAGAACTCAGGATTTCATTCTGGAAGCAAGTCCGCAACTTTCTGGGGTTGAGGAAACCAAAAAGGTAGAAGAAGAAGAAGAAGAAGAAGAAGAAGCAACAGCAGGAGTCCAACTGAGAAACCTCCTCCTCCCAAATAATATTCATGTCACACACACACACACACACACACACACACACACACACACACACACACACACACACACACACACAGGTTTGTGCAGCAGACTTTCATTCATTTTGGACAACCTAACCCCAACCAGGACCTCAGAAATGACATTTGGACCGGGATGTGGTTCCCATGAGGACTACTTATCCTGACAAGGTCAGTGTTTATACCAGAAACACTCCCGAGAGGTAACGTGCATACACATAAACACACACACACGCACATAAACATACACGCACACACACACACACACACACACACACACACACACACACACACACAAAAATAAATAAAAATCTCTCTCCCCTACACCCCACAGGAACAGGCTCTCTCCCATTGGTACTGGGGGGTTGCTCATGATGGGTGAGTGAGCGACGGGGTGCGTCCTCCAACAGTCAGTTTCCTCCACAGGGCCTGGAGGCGGCTAAGGAAGGGAAACCCCCAGACCCACGCTTCCTATTAATTAAGTAATTAATTTATTTGTTGTTCTTATTATTATCATCATTTTTATTTATTTATTTTTTATTCATTGATTTATTTTTTCTCGTTGTGCTTATAACCACCTAGCTACACACTCACGCCTACACACACTCAAAATCCATTTGATTTTTTTCTTTTCTGCTTTCACCGCTGTACGTCCTAAATGCATGTTTTGGTTTGTTGCTTGAATCCTATAACGTCATCCATTGTATTATGTTCTGTCATTGCTTTTGTCTCATCTCACTAAACACACACACACACACACACACACGAACACACGCAGGGACTGACTGACTCGCAGCTTCTCTCCACTCATTTGCCGTCACAGGTGGCCCGCCCTCCCACGACGTTCAGCACCAGCCTGCAAACACTGAATCAGCCAGGTAGTCTGGTCTTTATCCAACAGCTCAGCGTCATACCTGGTTCCTGGTTCATTGTTACACTTTCTTTGGGTGTATTATGAGCTCCAGTCTCAGGAAAGACAGTCAGTCAGACATTTATGAGGCGAAAGTGAGAAAAGGTGCATGAATGCAACCCGTCCCATTTAAAGCTGCAGGGTGACGCCACACTGACACCTAGTGTTCACAGAGGAAACTATACACAAGAAAATAACATTTAAGGGCTTTTTAAATTGAGAAAACGATTGATTGATCAAATTTGAATTAAATACCTCTCAAACAAGAATTTATTTAAACATATTTACCAATCCATACAAATTTTATTTCATTTAATTGTGAATTTATTGAGCCTTTCTTATTGACCAGTGTTGCTTTCATCTCTCCTGACAGAAAATTATCAAATCAAGTAAACGTGAGCATTTCATGGGCGTTTGATGCTGCTTTTTAAATTCAATCAATAAATGCTGCTTTTAAACTCCTGAAAACTTGGTTTCAATTCATAATTTTTTCTTGATTACAATAAATAGTCATGGCTAAAAAAAGCATCAATCCAAGTTAAAGTTTTGGGGAAAAAACATGACCAGTGACCAATTTATTTAGCCACTTGAGCGCAGCAGAAACAATAAACTGTAAACACAACTCTTACATGATCACCTTATAAAGTTGTTATGGTGAATTTGTCAGCAAACAGTTGCCTATTTACACATTACTCACAAAGGGACGCAACAGAAGAACTTCAACAGAGCCTATAGAGTCACTGTTGTGTGTTACCATGGTAACAATGGTACCTGGAGGAGAGGTGGAGTGATTAGTTCATATGTCGACGTATATGTTGTGTACATATTCCACCATAAGGTGCATTTTTCCTGTTTTTCTCCATGTGTCCTTGCTAATAACAATAAGAAATCCAGGATCGTTGCTTTGAATGGATCAAAGTGTTTCACTCTGCCTGCTGTCCCACTGCAAAGATCTGCAGAGACCTGCACACAGAGCACAGCTTACAGTCTAAACATAGGTTGTGCTATTTGCTTCTTGTGACATTGCTTGTATTACTGCTCTGCAAGGTAATGTGTGAGTTAATTTGTGCAAGGTCCCTATTCTGAGAGACTATTTACTAGCCATTTCTTCATCGCCTTCTTAAAATTTCTCTCTGATTCAATGAGTTTCAGCACTACCGTAAATTTTCCAATTGCAGCTGTGTATAAAAAGGTATTTTTGTCTATTGAATTCTTGAATCTAAAAAGAATCAAATCTGTTGAGCTGCCTCTTGTTGCATAGTTGTGATTGTCTCTGAAGCAATTAAAGGAGTTGGACAGATATTTGGGGACCTTGTTATGAAAAATTTCATGGGTAAGTTAAGTCCCAACTTGATTTGTGTGACTCTATCTTCAACTGCAAGCCAGTTAAGTTATTGAAAATATGCTGAATCAAGATGTGTACAGGGAGGTAACTTTAACACAACCCTAATTAACTTGTTTTGGGCCATCTGGAGTTTATTTTTGATGTGCTGTGGTGTACTCTTAAACCAGGAGGTGGCAGCATAGTCAAAGTCACAATAAACTAATGATCCAGCTAACATCTTAAGAGTTGATCTATCCAACAACCCTGATTTTCTTGCCAAGAATTTAGTGTTTTTGCAGATTTTAGAGAGGGCTTCCAGAGCCATGGCCTCCCCTGATAGATTTACATCCTAAATAGTTCACTTTCAGTCAGTCATAGTGTATTCCCACCTCAGGCCTGTTTTCGTGTGTGTGTGTGTGTGTGTGTGTGTGTGTGTGTGTGTGTGTGTGTGTTTGTGTGTGTGTGTGTGTGTGTGTGTGTGTGTGTGTGTGTGTGTGTGTGTGTGTGTGTGCATGCGTGCGTGCGTGTGTGTGTGTGTAAGTAAGACGTGCTGTAGGGCAGGTGACACATCATAAAAGAGCTTTTTTATAGAGATTTTTCAGTTTTTTTCACATGTATCCTCCCTTTCTCTTTCTCTGGAATCTTATTCATTTCATTGTTATTTCCTTTTCTTACTACCCAGCAAACCATTCTTTGCCTACCCTTTACACCATGTACTTTAATGTATAATGCTTTGTATACGCCTTGTTGGAATGCAGTGATTAAAAGGTGTAGACCAAAATACGCATCATCATGGTATATAGATATTTGTTTAAAAAAATGCCTTTTATATATTGTATTTAATATTATTGTTGATATTTGCATATTATTGTGTAATTATTAATAATTTGTCAATGTTTATAATTTTCTGTACTGCTTTGGCAATATAGGTTTCTGATCTGTCATGCCAATAAAGCTTATTTGAATTTGAATTTGACATCATCATGGTATTTGCCATCACCACAACTCATGACATCATGAGAATGCTTCCATCATCTTCCCTGACCTTTATTACATCATAGAGTGTGAATGTCATGATACAAGTTGGCACCAAGACATAGACCTTTTAGATATAGTCCCTGTTCATCAGAGTGAACCCACCTATAATTGATAGAAATCTTTCATCAGAGACGCACTGTTTAAGACAGACTAAAACCACAGATTGTGATTCCACAGCTTGAATCCACCAGAAAATGGAGTCAGCCAGTATGTTGCCGAACTGTGAGACAGAGGAGGTACTCCTTAAACAAGAAGATGAGTTGAAGGCTCAAGTCCAAACTTATGAAGACAAGGACAAGGTGCTTGCTGCCAAGCTGGAGGACCAGAATAAAGAAATAGAGTCTCTCCGCCAGCAGGTGAAGGAGACAAACAAGGCCTTGCAGGGTGCTAAGAGAGAATGTGAGGGACTCCACAAAAAGATTAAGTACCTGAATGGTTTGGTGACTCGAGAGGGCGCCATGAGATACCAGGATGCATCCATAAGAAAAGGGCTTAACCAACAACTGAATGAGGTGCAGAGACAGTTGGAGGAAGAGAGGAATTTGAAGGACAAGTTCATGGTGGCGGAGAAGAAAGCAAGGAAAGAAGCAGAACGGTTGCAAGAGCTCCATAATGTTTTGAGCTATGTGAAGTCTGCTCAAGATGAGCCTGAGAAGACAAATGTGGAGACACTGGAAAAACTGGAAGCACTGACAGTCGAGTACAGCAACAGCAGAGAAAGGTTTGCTGCACAGATCAAGGAGGAACAAGATAAGAACATGGGTTTGCAACAAGAACTTGAGCTGATAAAACTTTCATACAATGAGATCAAGCTCAAGTATGAAACTGAGCTCAAGTTTGAGAAAGAAAAAAGTGATAACCTACAGAAAGAGCTGCAACAGGAGAGAAGATCTCATGCAGAAAGGATTTCAACTGATCTGGAGCTTTTAAAAAAGCTGAGTGCTGCCAAGGATCGTCTGCATCAGCAGAAGGAGGAGGAAATCCGAATCCTGCAGGAAAATGCATCAGAGAGGGAGAGCTCATTTGCCAAAGAGTTGGAAGATCTCAGATCACAACTCAAAGAGCTGACTTCAACCAACCTCAAACTCACTGCCAACGTTAAGGCAGAGGATGAGAACTCTCAGGACCTTCAGCAGGAAACTGTTGAGCTACAGGTCAAGGTGGTGCAGCAGGAAAAGGAGCCCCTTTGTGATTCGCAGGCCCTTGAGCTACTGGACGAGGTCGGTGTCTCAGCAGAAAATCTCCCCACAAAAACTAAGAAGTCCTCAATATGGAAAAGGTTCCGCCACTTACTGGGATTGAAGAAGAGAAAGAGGACAAATCCATAGTGCTACTAAGATAGTACACCCCACACACACACGCTGACCTAGGTCCTTTTTGGGGACCATTGTCCCCTATGATACACACACACACATACTCTCTCTCTCTCTCTCACACACACACACACATGCGCACACATAGATACAAACACACATAAATATCGCCTGTTCCCCAGCTGTATAGCAATATATAGGCTGGGGCTTTCTCATGCTTTATTTCTCATATCTCACCGCACAACTGGCACAGCATGCAAGCGCACAAACACACACACAAACACACACACACCATGCCAGAGATGACACTTGTTGTGCAATTGACCAAAATAAAATGCTTTTGGAAAATAAATTGACTTTTCTCCTTTCTTCATAGGGGAGTATATATGGTCAATTTTGACCCATAACACAACAGATATAACAATAATTGCTCATTTTAACACATAAAAAATATAAACAAGTTATTTTGGGATTTATTTTGTTTATCATTGGCCTCTCATGGTCTTATAATAATATAATAATAACTTGCCTGTTCTGTTCATCATAAGAAATAAAATAGATACATTTTGCCTATTTTAAACTCAAAACAATGTGTACATTGTAAGTTAAATAAAATAATAAGTCACTTAGCAGATAAAACATTTTACTGGATGATAATTAATGTTTGTTTCAGTGCTTGTTAATGAATTCAAACACGAGTCAAATTTGACCCACTAAAACTAAAGGTGCAAACCTTTCTCCAACACATAAGGAGGGTTAAAATGTCAATAAAATACTGAAAAAATATATGTTCTGCTTGTTTGATTTTATTTCAGTGTAGAATTGGTAAGTGGTCTTACAGCCAACACTGAAAGCTCAATGATGTTGTTAATGTTAACAACATTTTCATCCTGATTTTGTTTAACAAAAAATGTGTCAAGAGGTGGCACACTTCTTAACAGTGACGCCTCCCTCTCTTTTTCTTCTCTTTCGTTTGCTGCACAGTTGGTGCTAGAATGGATGGGGGAGGGACGGTTATGTGCACTCTGCCGTGATTGAAACAATCAATTACAGCAGTGTTGAGTTTCTGACAGTCTGCCAAAAAACACAATAAGAGTTTTCTGACAGAGATTTCAGCATGCAGGATTTCAGCCGTATCTGACTGCACTCGTGTGAATCAAATGTCAAACTGAAACATGAAATTTAATGACTCTGCTGACCTAGATTCTTTTAATAAAGAGGCAGAAGAGTCGAAGGGTATCTAAGTTGTGCTTTTTGTAGTTCATCTTCAGAACATTGTAGTTTAACCACGGCAGACCCATGTCAATAACATCCACCATCGCATAATTACGTAGCCTAGTGTAAAGTGTTTCTCTTAGCACCGTCTTCTTTTCCTAAGTCCTTATGAATTCTCCTTCATATCTTTCTTTGACCTTGTGACATTTCCATTGAGGTCAAGGAAAAGTGGTTAGGAAAAGATGTTAGGACGTACTTTTCGACCACAGCCCCGGTCTGAAAAGTGAAGCCAATGTATAAGTGCCTTGAACCTGCATTCTTTCTAATTGCCATCAGGGGGCAACTCCACTGGTTGCAAAAGTCAGATTGTATGGAAGTCTATGAGAAAATGACCCTACTTCTCACTTGATTTATTACTCCAGTAAACTGTCTTCTTCAAGACAGCATGATATTTATTTTGTAAATTATGGTCCCATTTAGAGTAAAATAGACGATAAAGTATGTTTTAGGGCATGGCTACCTTGTGATTAACAAGTCTCTACCACAGTGACAACGTTGATAATGTAACATAACCATGGTGTAACCCCAGATTCACAGAGTATATGCATAGCTGCCGCTATTTCACTGTTTTTTTTCAGTTCATGAAAGTTAATTGTAACATTTTGGTTCAGGATTTGGTTGTACTAAAAAACCCTGTAAGGAGTCAGCTGTTCAGTTTTTCTGATAAATACATTTAGTTTTAATAGTTTTAAGTTTTAAGTTTTTCACAAGTGGAAATTAGCATTAGCATTATCACAGTTAACTACATCCATACTGTAAATGCACCGTGCTAACCAAGCTAGCAGCTAGCAATAGGATCAACTCCATTGACTGTATATAAATATTTATATACAGTACAGTATACTGTATATAAATATTTATATACAGTCAATGGCTCCATTGTTATTTCCTTCCAATCCATATCCAAGATGGTGTGGGTCAAATCACTAAACTCAAGGCCTCAAAACAGCAGTCCACCAACCAATGGGTAACTCTACGGTGACTATGTCCATATTTTTTTTACAGTGTATGTTTATTACTTATATGTAAAAGTAAGTAAAAAGTACATAAGTATTATCAGCTTGATGGAGTAAAAGTATTGCAGTAAAAGTAGTGGTTTGGTCCCTCTGACTGATATTCTATGACAGCTAAATATATATAATGTAGTTGAAACTAGCTTCACCTCCAGCAGGTACAACAGTAACATTCTGCTTATACACTGATGCTTTAGTATTAATAATCCAATCGAAAGATTTTAAAAATGACTGACTTAGCGGCTGTCAGTGACACTGCACTTTAAGAAACTTCTGCATTAGCTTCAACCTCAAACAGTGATGGTTGCCGTTTGGTTCCTACTGAGTTTGATTTACCAAGCGACTCTCGCCTCCTACCAGTTTTACACCACTAGATGGCAGCAGATATATTTTTAGTGACATCCATATGAACTAGTGAGAAGCCATTTAGAGGAAGAATACATGTTCTGTTTTTTAAAAATACATCTCCTCGTACAGCGCCGTTACTGTGACAACGTAGATATTTTACAGGTCATAACACATTTGGATTTGATGCTCTAAATCCTACTGTGCTTGTGTTTTGGGCCTTGTTATGACATGCAAAACTGCAGGTAGTTGGGTAAAACCAGTTGTTCATTTACATACAAGCTGTGCTGTATTTTACTGTTGTCTAATAGGTCTGCACTTCAAATGAACAGCTGTCCACCAGTAATGTAGTAGAGCTCCAAAATCACCTCAGAGATGTAAGTACTGTTTTGTTGCCATATAGCTGGAAAAGTTCTCCTCTGGTGTTTGTCCATCATTAGCCAATCCAGCTTCCAATAATACTTTACTTTTAGTTTTACTCTCTACTATGTCTATGTGTGTGTGTGTGTGTGTGTGTGTGTGTGTGTGTGTGTGTGGGTTCCTAAGTGAGGACGTGTGCCTGTTTACAGTATACTGTACATGTCTTGCTGGGTGTTTGTGCTTTGGAGCCATCCGCCTGGCACGTCTGTCTGTCTCTGTAATGTGTCTCTCATTCTTTTATTCAGTCTCCCAAGGCCTTGGAGACGAACAAGCAGTGGCTGGAATATGACCAGCAGAGAGAGGCCTATGCGAGGGCACTTCTGGACAGAATGTTATGGCTGAAGAAGCAGCTGAATGAAGCCAATCAGGCCCGCTCACAGCAGCACAATAAAGACTATTCAGATGGTGAGCCAGAGGGGCAGTGGGCAGTGGACACTCAGGCAACAAGGGGCAACAGACTGTAACAACAAGGTTTTTAAGATTTCTAGATTTCTCCGAAGTAGCCTGCTATGAAAGAGAGTCTGTGGCATAGCACTGCATTGTCAAAATCATGTGTTTTATTACTGTATGGTGCATGTGTAAGGCTGTATGTAACATATTTGATTGTGTATGTGAATGTGTTATTTTTTTCAACTTTTCATTTTCATCCTCCTTTTCTCATTACAGAGGAGCACGGAATTAGTCAGATGCAGGAGTACTGTGAGGGGCTCTTGCAAAAAGCCAAAGATCAGCTGGAGGTGCTCAGGGAGCAGGTCAACATGACCCACCAGGACCTGAAAAGAACCCAAAACCGGTATGTCTGCTGCTTAAAAGTAACTGATACAGTCCTGTTCAAAGTGGGAGAAAGTTAGGATGGTAGCCAGCAATATGGCAGAAAAATTGATGTATAGATGCGAGGAAAGGAAGAGGCAGGTGGATGAGCTCAAGCAGCAGCTGCAGACTCATCACCATTGCTCTGAGGATGAAGAGCAACAGCTGAGGGATGAGATCAAAGACCTCTGGGGCAAATTGGATGAGGAGAGGCACATGTCAACTGACTTTGAGCTGAAAGTAGATCTTCATAGAATTGTTTATTCAGTAGGTGGGGATTATAAATCTTTGATCATACAAGCGAAGAAAGACCCTAAATTTAAAAAAAACAAAAAACAAAAAAACAAACTTCTCTCTTCTCAGGCATGATAAATTGTCACCATGCAGACCAGGAAAGAGTTGCAGACCTGGAGCAACAGGTATGACAGGCACACTCGCTCAGTATCAATCATCTCAGTTTTGGTCCCTCATCGTCTTTGAAAACTTATTTGAATAAATCCTTAGTATTAACTAGAAACTGAGGGATGTTTTTTAATCCACCCACTAGTCTTTGTGATTCCAAGCCTGACTTATTCAGAAATGCCACACTTTTACCTCTTTGCTTTCTAAATGGGAAAATATCAGCCCTCACATGAGCAAGGGAGATAATTCTTTCTATTCAGAAGTTATTACTCCTACACCTATACTTTATTATATTCCTCACTGTAGTGCCAATTTCCTTAATTTTAGAAGCAGATGTTCAGAGTTCTGAAGATGCTGCAAAAAACCAGAGACCATGTAACAAAACAGTCAAAGATTGACATTAATTAATTAAACACTGACATTAATTAATTGTTGGCATTAAATTCATTTGGAGGTGCATTGTTGGTGTATTGTGATTTTTAATATACACTCTACTTTCTTTTTTAGTCTCCACCAACTCCTGAGAAAAATATCTAACTGTTTAACTTTAGTCAAATTATCCTCTATGTTCACCAACTAGACACTTTAAATATATGTCTCCTCATTGTTGCTGTGCAGGTAGCTTACAGTCAGTATATGGAAGCTGTTTTGCTGGAAACAACTGCCTGCTGCAGCTGGAGAGAGGTTGATGAGAGGGGAGTTATGGAAAACCAAAACAATGATCCAAAATACACTAAAAGGCTCCTTATCGGGTGTTTAGACTGAGAACAGCCCTGCGTTAAATCACAAAGGGCTGTGTTTTTCAAAGGGCTTTTTCAGTTCACAATTTACAAAACAAAGAGAAAAAACTCATGCATAAGACTAAAATCTCAAATACAATGAATAGTTATAAAGTGCTCTGTGATAAAAAGCAGAGAGTTCACTGACTATTCAGGTCAGTCTGGGAACAGCACATGCCAAGGAAGGTTTTGATTTTTATCCAAAGTTTTTTTCCTTCTGAGGTCAGCAGGCACATGTTTAATGACCATGTCGCTGTCAGTCACAGTCTGTTTGATGACCATGGCACATCTGGTTTTCCACAGTTTAACACACACTAAACTGATGATCAGTTGGAACAGTTATTCTTGTTTGGAAGGCATCTTTTCTTCCAGCAGACCATACATGACAGAGTTTTAGTTTAGATTAAATACTAATCCAAGGCCTTGTAGTATAGACCAGACCTCCTGAGCTCTGTAACAGTCCATCAGGAGGTGTTGCTGTGTTTCATCATCATTACAATAAATCATGGGACATTCTTTTGTTGTTACATAACAACTCCACAAAACAACGGCTCTAACAGGAAGTCTGTTAACAGAAATAAGCCACTGAATACCTCTAATGCTCTCTGATTTTTAAATTTTTTTATCACTTCAGTGATTACCTACTGTGTTATTAGTTAGATTTTTATATTTAATTAACTCACCATATTTAATATCATTAATCTTTTTAAAAAATTATTTTACTCGGTAGAACATTCCAATCTATCTGTAAATGTTTGTGTTGTGTAATAAAATCTCCATGTATTAGTTTATACTCACGACCATGTCTGCCTCTCTTCTTTCTACACACTAGTGCAGTGCCCATTCAAGACATCCCTGTTTGGAACGGGTCGATTTCTCAATACCTAGAGAGAACAGTGTCCATGCCCTAAATGTCTAACATGCAGACTATTGGTAGATGCTACAATTTACCGATGCTCCCTAAACGCCTCGCATGCAGGCAGGCTATCAGGGGACTACAATTTTGAGCTGAGCTGAAGCTGAACTTTCCATGACTTTGAAACCTAATTATATATACTTGGTGATTTTTTGAATCATTCAAATTTGGCGGGGTGTTTAATTACAATAAGAACACATTTATAATTGCTTTAAACAGATTTAAAGACTATTTATAATTATCTTTGCAAATATTTTATAGTCAGTATTCATGATAGTAAGATGTCTATAATTATCTGTATTAGATTCATCACATTTTTTATATGATAAGCAAATCAAGACCTTCATTATACATGGAGGTGAGCAGGTTTATCAATATAGACCTAATAAAACTCAGTGGCCAGGCCATCTGGACCGGGGCTATTCCCAATATTGAAGTGTTTGATGGCCTGTACTACTTCGTCTGTTCTTATCTCACCAATAAGTGAAGTAAAAGTGTCCCAAAAAAGTGCTCACAATTGCAGTGTGGGGGTTTGCCGCTGCATCACCAAAGTGGTTTCATTCAAATGAATGATGAGGCTGCATTTGTATAACACATATTGATTAGAGCAGCTTTTAAGTTTTAGTGGTTAAGAATGAGAACTATTAAAAGGTGACTTAATGACCCAGAGCTTTTGTAACGCAAATGATGGATGACAATTTTTTAGAGGGACCAGCAAGATCACAGCTCATGTGAAGTGACACACCCACCCCAACAGCCCACCAGAAACAACCTGACATTCCCCTCACAGCAGCTTGCTGAACAAAAGCTTCTTGGAGTGTCTCGGCTGCCGGGCCGAGTATCCTGCCAGTCACTACTGAGAAGTGATGAACCACCTAGAAATCTCTCTAGACTGAGCTGAGCCTCGACACTCCTCATTTCTGCATCCTTTATAATATGGATTGGTTTTGATCCAGATGTTTTGTGTTAATAAACTAGTTTTGAGTTGCTGGAGTTGTACCTCTTGAGTATTGAACCACTAAAGCTTTGGCTAGCTGTACTAAAACTGCACAGTTTGTATTCTTGTGTTCTACATACTTCCATGCTAGAATATATGTATTTTTTGTAAGTATTTTTACAAAAAAAATAAATTATTTGTGTGATACTTTGATAGATAATGTTGCTACTGTTGGTGTGGTGTGTGTTACTGTGGGTCTTGTCCCCTCCCATGTCTCACACTGTTCAGATCAGATGAATAGCTCAAAACAGCTTGTGTAAGTTAATCCCTGTCCTGTGCTATTTCAGGACATGGATTAGTATTGTTAGCCGACAATATGGAGAGTCAGAGGTCTGTGCAGTGGCGGAGGGCTTTGAAAGAGAACATGACACCAAGAGTTAAATCCAGGCTAACAGCTTTAGAAAAAGATGCTAATATGGTTTAGGCACCTCTTTACTTACTGTACTTTCAGGAACTTTTTATATGGAAACATATTCATGGAAAGTTAGAATATGAGCTTAGCCTGTCTAAGAGGCAGACTTAAAGCCGAGAGGGTGTTTCTCCCATGGTTTCTCCTGTGGCCTTCTAGGTTATCCACACCTGACCTAACAAAATACTTTTAGAGAAAGGAGCACGTGTGTTAGGTAATTTATAAAACAAATATTTCTTAGGTAAATTTAATTTCTTAAAATCTATCCCTGCCAGGTTTAAACAAGATTTAAAAAATATATTCTTAGGACAGCTACTGATTAGTTAATGTAACACTACTCAAGAAGTAAACCTGGTAATCTGATTCACAGCGTAAATAAAAGTGGTGTCTAACTAATTAGATCACAGCTAATTTGTAATTTACACAGTGTTGTTGTTCAACAGCTGCACTGATTGAAGATTAGAACTTGGATAAACCTGCAGGGAAGTCGTGTCAATCCCTGTCAATAACAAACTAATGTGCTATAATTGAGAGCCATCCCTAAAGAAAGAGCCCACAGTGCACAGGTCTAACCATGCTTGATGTTGTTGGGAAAGTGCAAAAACAGACAAAAGGCAAAGGAAAGGTGACATGGCACAGAATAAAAAAATGAATAAAAGAATGAAGTATGCAGAACATCTTGTAATGTTTGTCTACCTCTCAGGGAGAGCAAACAGCATCAAAAAGGCCTGTCGCCACCCTCCAACCCTCCTCTTCCTCCTCCCCCTTCTCTTGTATCATTTAATGCCTTATCAGCATCTTCTCCCCATTCACTTTTCTGTGAGAAATTAACACGCATCTCGGATATAAAAACCTTTTTCAGCCCATATGGATTTAAACCCTCACACTCACTTTCTCCACTTGACAAACTTCACATATTTTTCCTTCTTCTCTGAGCCGCACCACTCTGATCACGTTGCCACCGCTATTGTCGAGACCTTGGTTATCTCCACTGTCTTCCTGCTCTCTGTGGCAGCGAATGCAGTAGCGGCAGCCCTGGTAACCTGGGAACGCAGACTGCTGGCCAACAAGACCATCCTGACCCTCAACTTGTTTGTGGCCGACCTGCTGTTTGTCAGCATGATCCCACTGATTGTGGCGGTGCGGTGGACCGTGTCCTGGACGCTGGGCTATGCAGCCTGTCAAACTGTGCTGTATGTTATCTGTGTGAGCGGCTGTGTCACCATCACTACCCTGGCCTCCATCAGTGTGGAGAGAGTCCAGGCTATCCTCCAGCTGCAGACTGTCCCCACTCTGAACCCCAGGATGGTGACAGCCACCCTCACCTTCATCTGGGCCTTTTCTGCATTCACATCCATTCCTCTCAGTGTGTTCTTCACTGTGATGGAAGTAGATTTCCCTGAGCAGGTAAGAATGGTCAATTAAAGGAAAGCTCCCTGCTCTTTAAAGTACTTATTTTGTGTATATTTTATACTTCTCCTCAGGAACGTGTCCACATCTGTACTCTCAAGTGGCCTGACACGACTGGAGAGATTGTGTGGAATGTAGCCTTTACAGCTCTGTGCTTCCTTCTGCCAGGACTCGTCATTGTGGTCAGTTACAGCAAAATATTACAGGTGGGTTTATTTTCTGGGTGGCTTGGTCAATGGATCACTAGTTATCACCTATAAAACTGGAACATTGAGGTCAAAAATAAAAGGGAAGCAACATTTATCTGTCTGTCAGACTTATCACTGGAGACTGAATATTTGCTTCCCTTACGCTTGAGTACTTTTGATCTACTTGTTTGATGAATATTGTTCATTTAAATTTGGTTGGTTTTTTTTTTAAATTTTAAATCTGTGCAACAATTCCCATGTCAATCACTCATTCAGCATTTAATGCCAGGTCATACCCATTCATTTACGGATTTATTGACATTTCTCTTTGTACCCTCTGTGAATATTTGTCAATTCTGGGTCATTGTGGAAACAAAGATGCGTGTGCTCTATTAATTACTGAAGCTGAAAATGGTACCTGCGTGTGTGTGAGCTCAGATCTTTGCACTGTCAATATTGCATTGTGCAACCAGTGTTTCTAATGTGGACATTAAGATGATACAGACAATAGGAAATGATTCTGAGAAGCCACAGATTGATTTTAGCTCTGGAAAGACTTTATGAATGTTTTAGACACACTAGGGTCACCAAATATTAAGGACTTCATACTTCATATGTACAGGTAAATCAATTTGGTTTCATATCTCTTTTGTCCACAGCATATGTCACAAGGAACAGAGTGCCAGCATTATTAAATATGATTTTATCATTGCCATCACATTAATGATTTCTCCTCTTCCCTGACCCTCCAGATTATTAAAAGTTGTAGGCGAAGGCTCCAACCCAGAGACAGTCACTCCCCTGTTGGAGACTCGCTTGAGTACCAAGTCTCCCGCCAGGATATTAAACTCTTCCGCACCTTGCTGGTCCTTGTGCTCTCTTTCTTAATCATGTGGAGCCCTATTTTCATCATCACCTTCCTCATCCTGGCAAGAAACTTCCTGGGCCACCCGCATATCTCATCTACAATGTTTTTCTGGGTGGTAACGTTCACACTGGCCAACTCAGCCCTCAATCCCATCCTCTACTCTATCTGCCAGTTCAAGAACAACTGGCGCAGGGTGTGCTGTCGCTCGGTTGTCGCACCGCTGAGAGAAGGACCTCGTGCCAGCCGTCGGACACAAGGAATGCATCCATGATAATCTTGATTGTGTCATCAAATAGGGAATTCAAACTCACAAAGAATACAGTATGTTGGCCACATTCCTGATTAGTAATACATCTTTTAACCACTTAAATTTCAGTAATTTCTTTTTCACTCTACAAAAATGTATCTTACCTTGAAATGCCATACAATAAATGTTGTGTGCTGTATCTTTATTGGTAAAAACAACACATGTTAGTATTAGCTGAAATACTCAGCTGTCAGCTATTTGTGCCATAAACATTTTCAATATTGAATTGATTCTTTAAAAAAAGTAAATCTGGTATTCACAAACTAACTGCATATTAAGTTTAACTATTATTGTTTAGGTTTATTCACAACAGTCTGATATATTATAAAATTCTACATATCAGACTTTGTCAGGGATAGAACAATAAAGTCCATAATATTGTCCCTGATATTTTCACTGTCCATCAACCACTTAATTGTTGAATTGTGCCAAAACTTGAAGCATCAAATTGAAAGCTTTTTTTTTTGGTCATGTTATCGTCTTGTTTTGCCTTCTGGCGCCTTCTGGCATGGGGAAACACATTTGTGTCTCATCATCAGATCATACTGACGAATGGCAGTTGGCCTGCAAACCGAAGTAATTGAACTCCAAGCAGCAGTTAGAAATCCCACTTAATCCTGTCAATGGTTAAATGTAGCTGCTATCTCACCAAAGTACACAGTGGGCCAGGAGGGCCAAGCCCATGAGAAAAACACTCATTTCTCTCTGGTGGAGTGCCTTTAGATGATATTAGACCACGGTGCCGCTGGCTGTCAGTGCTTGTGCTGACCTACACTATTTCAGGTTGCCAGATTTCACTATATAATTACATCACCTCTGTGTCTGTGTCCCAATTTTCTTATTGTGATAGCATTGTGTAAAAAAAAAACATAACTGATGCTGAACATGTGTTTTTGAAGCGCTATTCGTGGTCTATGTAAGCTCTGAATTCTTTATTAATTCTGTCCTCAAATCACTGGTTCTCATACCAAGCTTCTCAGACACCATAAGACACTTAAACACAGCTCTTATCAAGTGGTCAGTGACTCCCCTGACCTTCTTTGCCCAGTATTATTGTTATGGTATTATCCTTATCCATCTAAAATTCATACAGTGGGCCTTTCCCCCACTATGGTTACCAATTTTTTAAATGAATCAACAGTATTTTTAATGCTGCTAAAGCAGCATAGACCTCACATTTACAGAAGATATGCATCGGTGAACTTGGTATGTTATCAGATATATTCAGAAAACCTAGAAGAATCAATGCAGTCTTGACTTCTTCTACAGTGCAGGTCGTACCACTGATGCCATAACCCAGCTATCATTACCTGTGATGGGATTGGCCCCACTAAAATGACAAGTGGCTGGATTTACAAGTTAAGAAAGCTCAGGGGCTTTATGACTCTTGCGTCACAGTCATTAGTGCCCCCTGGGATCCCCTTACCTAGTAAGCCACTCACTACCTTCTGTTCCCGGTGGAGACGGTTGGAGCTGCAGCTTTGGTCCTGTGTGTACAGAGGACTTTGGGAGATGCCTCAATAGCGACTGCAACGCCACATTTTCTGTAGGCCACCTTCACTGCTCTGCTCTTCCTCCATCTAGCTCTACCCTGTCAGAGAGGAGCATCTCTGTGCAGCTTCAGAAGGGAACACTCATCCAAACTTGGACAAAATGGGAGACAAAGACACTGTAGAGAAGTTCCTTGACAACAACCCACAGTTTGCTAAGGAGTACTACGAAAAGAAAATCAAGGCAGATGTGATCACTGCTGCCTTCAACAACCAGGTCCAGGTCAAAGACCCAGCCTCTTACAAGGATGTCTCTACCATCCAGGAGGCTGAGTTCATATTCGAGCTCATTAAGGAGATTCAGGGCAACAACCCGATGGAAAAAGCCCTGCATAGAATTCTCCAGAGGATTGCTCTGCTGATTCATGCTGATCGTTGCAGCTACTTTGGCTACAGGGCTCGTAACGGAACACCTGAGCTATCCACCATCCTCTTCGATGTGACACACAATTCTCCATATGATAGAAATATAGTGAACCCCAATGTAGAGATTGTTTTTCCCACTGACATGGGAATTGTTGGATGGACGGCACACTCCAAGAAGCCTCAGAACATTGCTGATGTGAAGAAGGTGAGCTGAACAATATGTTTTTAGGGGACAAACTGACTAAACCAGACTGTTGTACTAATTAAACATCTGAGAAAACGTAGATTAATGTTGTAATTTTGTCTCATTAAACACCAAAGACACATGCCACACATCACCCATTAAACTGCAGTTTTGTCTGGAGAACAAATATATAGCATATATTTAATTTTTCTTTTAATTGTCATTTCTGTTGTTGTGATGCCACAGCAGGCATGTATGAGTTTTACATTGATCTTGTGGTTGGTGTATTATCACATTACTTTTAACCATTCTCTTGTGTTATTTTCAGGATTCTCATTTCAGTGACTTTGTGGACAAACAGACCAAATATACCACAAAATGCATGCTCACTGCTCCCCTTATGAGTGGAAAGGAACCCATTGGTGTCATCATGGCACTCAACAAACAGGGTGCTGATGAATTCTCCAAGAGTGATCAGGAGGTGGGTGTACAGGATGTTCATTTTTAATAACAGGGTATTTATAGTGACTATTAGTGCGTTTGCCAGAGTGACTCACAAAAGACGAAACCAAGCACAGGCTGAACTTGGCTGTGCTGAATAGCTGAAAGTATACCATTGAGGCTGCAGGGTGTACTTGCATGTGTTACCACTTGTAGTTAGACACAAATCCAGTATGAAGGTGACACTTTGTTTTGACTTGCGAGTTAAAATGGCCAACTTTAGCCCAGCAACTTCCTGTCTTTGACCTGTATATTTAAAAGCTTGACTTTGTACTTTGGGTCACCATTATGACAGCTCAACTTGTAATCCAATTAGGGAGGGGAAGCTCAGACATTTTATTCTGCCTTGTTTTTATGACACTTGAGGTCATCCAAGGGACTGTGAAGATATGTCAGAGAAAGTGACTGTAATCTGTCATCATTCAAGAATATTGAATACAAATGTTTACTGTATAAGGCAATATGCATCTTCTTTGTCCTTGCAGCTCTTCAATAAGTATATGAACTTTGCCGCTGTGGTCGTTCTCCAAGCCCACACTGCTTACATGTGGGATGTAGAGTCCAGGAGAAGCCAGGTAAAAATACACAACAATAATCCACTTGTTCCTTCTGGTTTCCCCCAAGACAAAAATGGAAAATATTTCTACTGCCTTCTACAAGTTAGAAATATTAATTTTCACAGCTGCACTAAAATAATAAATGGAATGAGTCATAAGCAGCAATTCTTTTCCTCGCCATAGGTTTTGCTGTGGTCAGCCAGCAAAGTTTTTGAGGAGTTGACGGATATTGAGAGGCAGTTTCACAAAGCCTTGTACACAGTGAGGACATATATCAAGTGTGAGAGATACTCTGTGGGACTCCTGGACATGACCAAAGACAAGGTGCGTTGAGGAAAATGTAACTTGAGTAGTGACAGAGCATAGTTTGAAAGATTGTTGCACTTGTGCATTTATATTAATTATAAAATGCAGTACATAACATGATTTGGGCCTTTTTCTTCACCAGGAATTCTTCGATGAGTGGGCAATCAAACTAGGAGAACAGGAGCCATACAAGGGCCCAAAGACACCTGATGGCAGAGTAAGTCCAATGCGGGTTTGTTATTGTAATATTATTCTTATCCACCAATGTGTGAACATGATGACAATATCAATAAATACTCTTTTTGTCTAAAACTTTCAGGAAATCAACTTCTACAAGATTATTGACTACTTGCTGGAAGACAAAGAGGAGATTAAAGTTATCCCGTAAGTATCCTCATGTACTGTAGCACATGTATCTGGCTTGGCCTTTATGCAGTTTTATTTTCACATTTTATAAGGTCAAATTGTAGGCCAGTCAGAGACATGCAGTTACTCACTCCTCTCTGAACACACAGCGGCCCTCCTGCCGATCACTGGGCTCTGGTCAGCGGACTCCCCTCATATGTGGCTGAGAACGGATTTGTAAGTTCCACTTTTGTTATATAAATTTTTTGGTAAAAAAGTTCAGTAGAATACTTCCAGTTGAGTAATTGTTACTGATCTGCTCCTCTACAAACACACATGTAATAACTTTTTTTTTAATGTCTCCTAGATCTGCAACATGATGAATGCTGCAGCAGATGATTACTTTTCATTTCAGGTGAGACAGTCAGTGACTACTGACCATGCGTCTTTCAGTTAAATTCACTTTGTTTTTTTATAGATCTGGCAAACATTACTGTGACTGTTAATGACTGAATAATCTTGATTTTCAATTTGGTTCATTTGACAGAAAGAAGAAGTGGATGAAACTGGATGGAAGATTAAGAATGTCCTCTCCCTCCCTATCGTCAACAAAAAGGAAGAAATTGTTGGTGTTGCCACTTTCTACAACAGAAAAGACGGCAAACCATTTGACGAGAATGATGAACAAATTACAGAAGTACGGCAAACTGTCTCTATCAAGCTCTTGTTTATCTTGTTTTACTGTTTAAGACAGTTTTCTAATAGTGTATACTATACACCCAAACTGCTTTAATACATATAATTCATTTAATTATATAATTTCTAAAAACAAACAACAACTTTGTTTTATGTTTAATTCTACAAATATTCTTATAACAAGTTAGGTAAACTAGTAATATTCCTTATTTTATTTATTTAGCTATTTTAAGAATTGAATTGAGTAATAATTATGTAATAATTGAAGTTTTCTTTGTTCTTGTCACTAGGCTCTAACTCAATTCCTTGGCTGGTCCACTCTGAATAGCGACACATACGACAAACTCAACAGGACAGAGTGGAGCAAAGAAGTTTCACAGGAAATGCTCATGTACCAGACAAAGGCAACACCAAATGAAGTGCAGTCCATTCTGGTAAGCTGACCCACTTCACTGGTATTATTTCAACTAGATTGAAAACAGAACAGTAGATCAAACTCACTTTGAATTGTCATTCCCCCCTGCAAGAACACTCAAGAGAAGTTTGGCTCTGATCCAGAGGACTGTGACCAGAAGGAGATGTACAAACTGTTGGTGAGCACTGTGATGTGTCAGTGATGTGTGGTGTTTTTTCTTAGACTACAGCGCTCCTCATGACCTTAATGTGATGCCATCATGATTGTTTGTGTTTCCAATGTGCAGAGAGCCAACATCCCTGAAGCCAAGAACGTGGAGCTGCTGGAATTCCGCTTCAGCGACTTCCCCTTGTCAGAGTTTGACCTCATCAAGTGTGGCATCCGCTGCTTCTTTGAGCTCGGGGTGGTAGAGAAGTTCAAAGTCCAAGCCGAGGTACGGTATAGTCTGGAAACCTGCCTCTGAAACACACCTCTTAAGCTGCTGTTTTTGTGTGTATGTGTTGTAAGGTTGCCTTTGGCTGATCTGAGGTGCTATATTTGTTTTGTCACTTCTGACGCGCAGACCCTGACAAGATGGATGTACACCGTTCGCAGGGGATACCGTGACATCACCTACCACAACTGGAGGCATGGCTTCAATGTTGGCCAAACTATGTTCACTCTGCTGCTAGTGAGTCAGACCTCTTTTACTGATATTTCTGTTTTTCTATTCCTTGTTTTACTGTTTGTTATAACACAGGGTTTTCTTCTCTGATCCTCAACAGACAGGTAAACTGAAGAAGTATTACTCTGATCTTGAGGCCTTTGCCATGGTTTCTGCCGGATTCTGCCACGATATTGATCACAGAGGAACCAACAATCTCTACCAGACAAAGTAAGGTGACATCAATGACAAATAAATACTGAGAAATTGAATCAAAAAACAAAAAAAACCCAACCTTTTTTCACTGGACTCTTGCAGGAGTGCATCCCCACTGGCAAAACTGCACAGCAGCTCGGTTATGGAGCGACATCATCTTGAGTACAGTAAGACACTGATGGAGGATGAGGTGGGTGGTTTGAAATAGACAAACATTTCTTTGTGTCCAGTTGGATCTTTGAGGAGGGAGCTCAGATCTTGGCTGGTGTCTGACTTCATTCTCCTGCTGTCATTCACAGAAGCTGAATATCTTCCAAAACCTTCAGAAGCGTCAGTTTGAGACGGTGCAGCATCTGTTTGAAGTTTGCATAATTGCCACTGATCTCGCCCTCTATTTCAAGTAAGGAATATCAGAAGTTTTGTTGCACTGAGAGTATGTTACATCCTACAGTCAACATTAGTAGTATTTAACAGTTTTAGCGACTTTTAATGAACCTCAAGAACTTTCAGAAAGATCTGATACAGTAGCTTTCTTGTCTTTCAGGAAGCGAACAATGTTCCAAAAAATTGTGGAATCTGTAGAGGGGATTCCAGAGGAGAAAGAGAGAATCAACTACATCTCCAACAATCCAACCAGGAAGGAAATTATCATGTAAATACATCATTTATCATATCTAGACTGTCTATTCCATGTTGATGCTCTTCAAAAAATGTTCTTCAGTGTTGTCATATTTTCCACAGGGCAATGATGATGACAGCTTGTGACCTGTCAGCCATTACCAAGCCATGGGAGGTTCAGAGCAAGGTGTGTTCATGTCTTTGGACTTTCTATACTGAAACATGATAACAAAGCACCCACCCTCTGATTCTCATTGCTTTACTGGTGCTGTTGGTCCTAGGTTGCTCTGATGGTGGCAGCAGAGTTTTGGGAGCAGGGAGACCTGGAAAGGACAGTTCTTGAGCAGCAGCCTATTGTAAGAACTTTGAAAGATCTTTGTTCTGTTGCTTGCATTGTCCTTCTGTATGTTGTCATGACATCAAAATGATAATCATCTACTGCTTCTTCCTCTTTAGCCAATGATGGATAGAAATCATGCCGATGAGCTGCCAAAGATGCAGTGCGGTTTCATTGATTTTGTGTGCTCCTTTGTGTACAAGGTACCTTCATACACAACTAAAACATTATCGAGTGTGTATAGATCCAAACCTATGAATACTTCATGTTGCCTTTTTTTCCAGTGAAGTTCCTCATGCGGCCTCCTTCTCTCCCACTTGTTTGTCTGTTGTGCGCTTGCAGGAGTTTGCTCGCTTCCACTCTGAGATCAGCCCCATGTTTGAGGGGCTGAACATCAACAGGGGAGAGTGGAGAGCTCTCGCAGACGTCCACGAAGCCAAGATGAAGGCTATTGAAGACGAGAAGAAAAGGCTGGAGGGTGGAGACCAAGAAGGTGAGGGCTGATGTCTGAAATCCAGCGCAGTGCCTCGCTCCTCCTGCTTCATTCCACATTTACATTGTCACCCCTCTCTAACTGTCATTTGTTCATTTTACAGGTGATGATGGCAAGAAGTCAAAGACATGTGTTATCTGCTAGACCCCCAGGACAGCCAAAGTACTTATGAATGTTTGTCTGGATGTCTATTTGTACAGTGTGTGTATGTGCATGTGAGAAAAGTTTGCAGGGAAAGGTTCGCAGATGAGGGACTTCTAATGTGCAAAATCCCTAAATTATTATTTTTATATACTGAAATATTTAGTGTTTCTGATACAGAAAGCTATTTTAATTAGAACCAGTCTTGAGTAAATAACACTTGTATGTAATAGTATGAAAACATTCATTAAACATTCCTCTTGTATACACTAAAAACTCAAAAGAATAGGGCTTTCAATCATTAAGAGCCCACATGTATTTTATTATAAATATTTATGCCAAATATAACATGAGGATATTTAGCTCACTTACTCTGGCTTTGGACATGATGAAATTAAATTGAAATGTGAATAGAAATATATGACTGTATATATGATGCAGTTGAATCTGTTATATATATAGTATATACATATATATGAATATTTTTGGTACATAAATACTACAATAAATTGCTCTCATTTTATAGAGGAAGAGCTTCATAAAAAAAATAAATAAATAAATAATTGCTTCTCTTTTTTTTGCAAGTAGTGCTTTCAAAATTTCAAGCATATGTCCCTGGCAAATGGCTGAGAGATGTAAGAAGATTTGACTATATTGGATTTGTTATAAGCCAGTTGGAGCCCCATGGCTTTCCTTTTTAAGTCCCCTGCTTACATAAAGTAAAAATACTGCCACCCTGCTCAGAAGTCAGCATGTCCAGAGTCCAGTGTCATTTACAGGACAAGAAGGTGTCATGTAGAAACACTGTGCAGCACCCATAGCCTAAAGACACAATGTACTACTATACAGGAGATATGGCTTTGTTTGAGTGTGAAAGAACACATTAATTATGCAATTTGCTGTGATTTTGAAAGAGCTGAAATGTTAAGATTTATTTTTCCAAACCCTGTCTTATAGATTTTTTAAAAGAGAGCTTTGTGACATGGGTAGAACATATAGCAGGATATTGTCAGATTTGATTGTATTTTGGTTTTTGATGCAAGTATTTTTTTTGTTTGCTTTCCAACTATCACAAATCACAAATTGGCCTCTGGGAGTTTTACAATCTGTACAACATCCTCTATGCTGGATTCTGTCATGATATTGACCACAGAAGAACCAACATAAGAACTCTGAAACTCACCAAATGCAACCACTGCAGTCAAACATGACTATCGTGCAAATATTGCTTGAAATGTAAACAATTTTATGTGCAATCATGTATAAGGCATCAAAAATGTAAATAAAGATTGTTTTCAAGTCATGGCTGCTTTGTGCATATTAAGTGCATTTTTTTTAGCCAGACTGCACATCAGAAAATTAGAACAAGGGCAGGATGGAAATAGTAATTTTGTGCCTCGTTTCAGCCGGTGCCTTACTGACTCCATGACCGACCACATGCCTGCCTGCATGTAAAACCACATTCACTACTGAGGCAGAGCTAAAGACGGATTTAAGAGAGCAGGGCTGTCCAAACATCACTTTTTAATCATCTGCTAACAAGCTTACGAGAGACCTGCCTGTGTTACTGATTAGGAACTGGGGTCTGTTTTCAGACTGCACATATCTATTCATCTAACTTTATTGCATCCTATATGTATGCATGAACAATTAGAATATGTATATATCTAGCCAAGGTGTGCAATCCTGCACTACCTTTAAAATCACAGATTACACAGTGAGTGCAAAAGCAAGAAAATTTATTTAAGGTCCTTCTGAAGGTTGCAATTTACAAGTGTGTACATCTTTCTACCTTCCTGTGGGTTTATAGGTTGTTTAAAGTAGTGCTTCAACTTTTGACCTTTGACCGTTGGCATGTTGTTTGACCTCAGGTGGGATGGCTAGCAGATGTTGTGGTGCGTCATATGAGAATATCCCTCAAAGATCTGCATCATGCAGACACAGCTTTCACTGCCACCCTGCTGCTTCTTACTCTGCTGTAAAAATCTAAAAATCTGTCCATAATAGGCCTCAACAGTTGCAACTATTGTGAAAATGTTAAGAAAAGCTAATTTTTAATTTCTAGTTTTTCAGTGACTCACAGGACCAGTAAGAGTGAAAGTAAATACACAGTGGCCATGTGTTGCTTGAAAAATGTGCAAGACAATTCTTGCAACAAGTGATAAAACAGCCTTTTGTTGAAAATTTTGTAAAAGAATATTTAAAATGAGGGTCAAAATAACACTAGCACTGCACACTGTGCTGCTTGCAATAATAGTAAATTACTTCAGTAGCCTAATATAGACTAATATGTTCAAGAGGATGTGTTTACTTATGCCTCAGCCATGACTGATCATCCCTTTTAATATGATTGGCTCAGGCAGGTGACTGACAGGTGCGTGTGAACTTCACAGTTCATACATGAACCAGAGAGCATCTCAGTTACAGAAGCCCAGCGGTGGCGTCATAGGAGGTAAGCCAGCTTTGTGGACTGACAGCACATCTTAAGACAGCATGTTGGTCCAGAGGTCAAACAGCAAAACATCTCCTTCACTGGTGGAAGGAGATTGTGACATTTATTATGTCACACCACATAATGAAAGTTATTGCCACTGTGATAAAGATTAGAGAAAATGATGATGACAACAATAACATAATTTAGTAATAAGGAAAAGACAAGAAAAGAAAAATGGAAAGAAGAAAACGAAGATGGAAAGATAAAACTTTATTGGACTGTAGATTTAAAAAATTACCACAAGAAATAGTAAGGTTAATTTTTAAACAAGTTCTCTCTGTTACAAGGGAACAGAAGAGAAATGCAACAAAGAGCGCCCATAAATCTATGGACCTCTAACAGGGCCCTCTATTCACTCTACACTTCCCTCTAGTGGGGAGGTTAGTCATTCAGGGCTAACTACATCTACAATCCACCCCAAATGTAATGTTTGTGTTGGGAAAAAAACATTTCTTTTTAATGCTATATTTATTTTAGATATAGAGTCTTTTTAATGGTGCTCATTTGTGCATAGTTACTAATTCCTGGTATCAATTAGTAGTTACAGAAGGCAGATAAGACAGATATTCAGAGTCCATTGAAAGTTAGAAACAGTTTCATTAGCTGTGGACATCTCTGTGGTCAAATAGTTGCAGGACAGTGTGCGTTCTATTCTGGTGATGAATGATGCCATTTATGAAGCACAGACAGTATGCGCATCATCTTGCAGCACAACAATAATATCCAGTGTTCTCCATTTAGTCCAATAGCTACTTGTGGAAAAAAAAGACATTTGCTGCTTTCTGTCCCTTCCAGCTTCTCCATTTCCATATTGAATGTTTCCTCTCAGAAGAAGGGAGCCATCTTTAAGAGTCTCTCTCACTAATAGCTTTATTCTTCCATCACCCTCTAAAACAGTACAGCAGCATGAAAGAGAGTATGACCTCGCTCCTCTGACTGCCCTGCTTTCATTTTTACAGGCAAAATTGTGTTATCACAGTAAACAGACATTGGATATCAAATGGCGTAATCACATCAGGGATAGAAAGACTGGAGGTCCAGAGCAGTATGTTTTTATTGAGAGACCTTTTTGTTAAAAAAAAACAACCCTCCTGCATGTTTCTTCCCAGAACAGTTTGGCGCATACAGGCCTGTCAGACACAGCAAGTAAACATATTAATCTTACAACTCAGGAAGAAATTAGATGATGAAGAAGACCATGTAGGGCTCCCAGTGGGTCATATAGTCATGTCTGGCACAGCAAGAAGAGAACAAAAAAGCAGTAAAACAGTGTGGGCAATGTAATGTTTTTAGCAATAAAATATCAACTAATGAAGGTTTTTTTAATGTGGCTTTGTGGAGTGAAATAAACATGATGTCATGCAGAAAAGGAGGATGGGAGCAACTCTTAACCTGTCCTTTGTCTGTAAGGGGCTGTTGGGGGGATGGGGTTCATTTTACTGAGGCAGACCAGCTGCCAAAATGACAGGAGGGCTTCCCCACGCCCCTCCACCACAGGGCAGTCACATTTTGCATCCATCAGTCGCCATAGAAACCACGCACAAACCAGGAAATAAACCCCAAATTTGCAAAAAATCTCTGAAAAACCCAAAGAGCTGTTAATATATGAGCAGTACATGCAGGTTATATAAATGGTAGGATGTTGGCTGTCAAGTGGGCCACACTGAGCCAATATTAAAGCTATATTTCAATGATGACAATTCATTTTCCTTGGGTTTCCCTGCCGCTTCCCGCATAGAAAGCCCGTGTGCGTCTGCGCCACAGGCAGCAATCCGCTGGCTCATGTCAGCGCTTCTTTTTTTTTTCTCCAGCTGATTCACGAAAAATTACACAATTCCGTTGCCTATTGGCCGCAATCCTCCGAAGAGCTTAACGCGGAGTGTGTGGCGTTTGCTGAAATCATAGGCGTGGTTTTTTTGGATGGAGATGCTCCGTCTGCTCCCGCTGGGATCCCCACCTGCCCTCACACCGCTTCTGTCACCGCGCCAGCTGGCATTTTATTGAGCTTGAGCCGCCACAGCGCGCATTTGATTTTATATTTGTCAGAGAGCTTATAGATTTTTTCAGGGGGTCTACGCGTAATTACAGAGTCGTGGACGTAGGCTACGGGGCGCACGGATTACAGTCTATGCTCCAGAGCGGCGGCGGCGCACGGCGCTTGGTGAAGATAAACAAGAGCGGACAGCGCGTCGCTCGGCCTGCAGGCAGAAGAAACAGCAGCAGCAGAGCGAAAGGAACCACAGCGGAGATCCTGGTTCATGTGTAGGACTGTTCGACGCGCAGGTCGTGCCCGCGGCGGTTTGCAAGGATGGAAAATACACGCAAGATGCCTAAAAGATTGCCCTGGTTCGGTTTACTTGTGCTGGCGTGTGTTTTGCTTGTAGTGGACAGCAAGAGAGCCAGGCAGCCTCGCTGCCCCTCATCATGTACATGTACCAAAGATAACGCGCTGTGCGAAAGCGCAGGACTGATCCCTCGCAGCTTTCCCTCCGATGTCATATCACTGTAAGTCATATTTATCATTGTTTATAACGAAATCTCAGCCAGTGTTTGCCATGACAGAGATTTACCAATGCAAGCTCTGCAATATAGACGTGATTGTGCTGCTGGTATATGTCTGTGCTTTAAGGCTTAACAGTGTGTCTGTCGTGTTTTCCTCCCTCAGATCTTTCGTCAAGTCTGAATTCACTGAAATCCCGAAGGAGAGCTTCATCCACACGCCTGCCCTGCATCTCATGTGAGAAATCGCTCTGGAGCATTTTGTCTTTGTTACATGCTGTTAGTCCCCAGTGAGATGATCAACGCCATGTTTAATGTTCAAGACATTCTCCCCTTCACTGATGCTAGACATGAGAATCTAAAGGATCATGTAGCTGTGTTGATTGTGATGGAGAGCTTGAACAATGTTCATTTAGGAACAATTAGAAAATTATTTCCCAACATGCCTTTTCATATCATGTTAGAATATTTTGTGTGCTGGGTGTTCATCCATGTTGCCTGATCATGTATCTGTGTGTATTGTGAATCAGACCTGGTCTGGTATCAGACTTAAGGGGAATCCCTCCTTTTGAAGAGGGAATCCCCTTCATGGGGTGGAGTATTGACTGAGTCACCATGTTCTTCAAAACAAACATGTAAGACTGAAGGAATCCGAATGGAGCATTGATCCTTGTCTTTGATGTATTTGGGTACTGTTAAAGAAGAAAGGAGAGGGTTTTCTATCAGACAGATCCATTTTTTCAGAGTAGACAGCTGCTAATGTGGGAGGACAGCTTGTTATTATCCAATTTGTGGCCCTGCAGTAAAATATTAAGTCAGGATCTCTTTGTGCAGCCTCTTCACAGCCAACAACCTGGATTCTATAAACGAGGATGCTTTCCTTGGTCTTCCTCACCTGGAGTATCTGTGAGTAGACAACAAAAATTTACTCTGGAATCTATTTCTAAAAGCCATCATTGTCTTCTTCCTCGTGCACTTATTCAAAACCTTTTACAGATTCATAGAAAACAACCAAATCAAGTCGATATCGCCGAATGCTTTCCGCGGACTGAAAACCTTAGTGCATCTGTGAGTATACAATTCTTCAGCAAACACACAAGTGATAAGGATGCAATTCTGATGGTCCTTTTATTGGTGAGAAAATACAAGGAATTTTGCTGTTATTTGTATCAGTTAAAGATGTTGCAATTTGTCTGCAGGTGCAGGGAAGCAATGAAATGCTGACAAAGTTTATTACACAACACCCATTGCACCAGACATTTTTATAGGCACTGTGCAGCTGTTAAAACGATTATAAAGCAAATCCTGTCACCTTCACTGTCCAACTTAATAAAACTTTGAAGCTGAAGACCCATTATATATACATTTAGTAAAGTAAGTAAATAAAATGTCTTAAATCCTACATTGTGCTGAGAGGGGAGATCAATCATCAATCTCCATTTCTTTTAGAGAAAGTAAAAGTTGAGATTTTCTCACTTTGTTGGCAAAGACCAAGATGTCAAACACAAGATGAAGTGTCATGAAATTGAATACAGCTCTAAGAAAATCTTCTTAACAGTGAAAACTACTTTTTTCCCCTAACCCTAACCCCTTTGTTGCAGAGAAATCCATAAAATGGCTGAGAAAGCAGCTCTAAAAATAGCTTAATGTTTCCTCAAACTCACAAAAAGCAATGTTCCTGCCTTCAGTCTCCAGGGTGGCAATGTGTGCCCAAGCTCTTTAACAGATATCCGTATATTCCACTGCAAGGAAATGCTGCATAACCACATCCACATTTAGGTTTTGTGAAGCAGTGCAAGTTCCCCTCACAATACACGTAACACACAAATAAAAGAATCTGTGTGTCGTTTGCATTTAGTAATATGAACAGGGAAGGATAGGAGAGGTGAAAGCAGTATATTGATTAATTATCACAGTGCACCTGCCATTTTTCTCTCTTTTTCAGGAGTCTGGCTTACAATAATCTTGAGACTCTGCCCAAGGATTTGTTCAAGGGTCTTGAGGCCTTGACTAAAGTGTAAGTATGAATTTCACTCTTGCAAAACAAAAAGATGAATTTCATTGTGTTACATAACATATAATATAGCGATTGTGAACAATGAGTTTTCTGCACAGTCTATATATAGGTCGCTGCATCATTATTCTACTTCAGCCAAGGCTTGAAAAGTGTGTGGGCAGCTGGCGCATTTAACGCCATTAAAATTACATGTGAGGAATGCAGTGAAGAAGTGTTCAGCTCTCCTTTATAGTCCTTCTTGATATTAATGAGAGCAGAGTGTGAAGCGGAGAGGGCCAGAGAGCAAAGCTAGCAATCATACTCCAGCGGCTGCAGAGTTTGAGGATGGAAATCCATTGGGAAAGCTGTCATTCCTGTCAGGCTTTTGAGGGTTTGGATGTTAGTTTGGTGGTTTTACTCCCCTCAGGGACTTGAGAGGGAACCAGTTCACTTGTGACTGTAAGCTGAAGTGGCTGGTGGAGTGGATTTACAGCACCAATGCAACCGTGGACCAGATCTACTGTAAAGGCCCGGCCTCACAGCTGGACAAGAAGATCAACGATCTGGTGCCACAGTCCTTCGATTGCATCACCACAGGTGGAGTGAAGATATGACACCATTCTCACAAATTTTTCACAATTTCCCTGACTTCTTAATGTTATTTAAAGTGTGTTTTTGATTCTCTTACAGAGTTCGCTTCCTACCAGTCCATGAAGTTCGAATCTATATCTGTGGAAGCATTTTCCTTTGGGAGTGACCAGTATGTGGTGTTTGCTCAGCCCTTCATTGGGAAATGCAGCTTTCTGGAGTGGGATCATGTGGAGATGGTCTTCAGAAACTTTGACGATATTGACAGTAAGTAAAAGTCATTTCAAATATTCTGTCACTGTGAATGAGCTGTAAGAGTTAAAAAGAGAGGGGAGGCGAAGTTGGAAAAGCAGCCACTAGATGGAGACATGAAGATCCTTCTTTCTCTTCACCAGGCACATCCACAGTGATCTGCAAACCTCTGGTGATTGACAACCAGCTCTTCATCATTGTGGCTCAGCTGTTCGGTGGCTCACACATCTATAAGCGCGACACCTCCGCCAACAAATTCATTAAGCTCCAAGGCATTGACATCCTCAAAATCCGCAAACCAAATGATGTTGAGACTTTCCGCATCGATGGAGAATCCTTCTTCGTGATGGCGGACAGCTCAAAGGCCGGTTCCACCACCATCTACAAGTGGAACGGCAATGGCTTCTACTCTCACCAGTCGCTCCACCCGTGGTACAGGGACACCGATGTGGAGTACATGGAGATCTCCTCCAAACCTCACCTGATCCTGTCTAGCAGCTCCCAGAGGCCCGTCATCTATCAGTGGAACAAAAGCACCAAGCTGTTTGACCGACGCACCGACATCCCAGAGATGGAGGATGTCTATGCCGTGAAGCATTTCCAGGTCAAATCCGACCTCTTCATCTGTCTGACCCGCTTCATTGGCGATTCCAAAGTGATGCGCTGGGATGGGGCCCTCTTTCGAGAGATGCAGACCATGCCCTCTCGTGGCTCCATGGTGTTCCAGCCTTTCCCTGTGGGCAACTGGCAGTACGCCATTCTGGGCAGCGATTACTCTTTCACCCAGGTGTACCGCTGGGATGCCAAGAAGGGTGAGTTTGTCCACTTCCAGGAGCTGAACATCCAGGCGCCAAGGGCCTTCTCTCCTGTCTCCATAGACAACCGGCAGTTCCTGCTGGCCTCCAGTTTCAAAGGGAAAACCCAGATTTATGAGCACCTGGTTATTGATCTGAGCAACTGAGTGATTGTTTTCTTGACTGGTTGTTCAGTTGAGTGTTTTTGGTGTTTAAAGTTGGTTGTTGCAGCAGATTCGGTGCTGAACACTGAGAGGGATTATCAGTTGATCCTAACTTGAGAAAGGCAGACATTTCTCTTATTTATTTTTAAAATCTTCCATTGAAATCAGTGCATGATAAACTTAAAAAGATAAAGGCTTGTATCTCAACCAAATATATTTGGCTGAGATGCACACTGAGTTCAATGCATGCATCTCAAGTTAGGATTAGACCCAATATGTTGCCAAGACATTAATGCATGACCAGGGCCTCATGCGGGCCATTCCATCCTGATGAATGCAACATCCATGCTCATTAATCCATTAGTCCAAATCTAGCATTGGTTAGTAGATTTTTTTTTATGTGTGTGTTCAGGCATTCATGTGACTCAACAATCTTTATACATTTTTAATCTCATATATTTATCTACAAAAAGTAATAACGAAGTGGTACTTTTTAACCTATTAACATGTTAAAGGTGCAGTGAGCAGGATTTAGTGGCATCTAGGGGATAAGACTTGGCAGAAATGGAATATAATATTCATAAGTATGTTTTAATTAGCATATAGTCACCTAAAAATAAGAATTGTGTTTTCGTTAGCAAAGAATGAGCCCTTAATATCTACACAGGGAGCGGGTCCTCTTCCATGGAGCCTGCCATGTTTCTACAGGAGCCCAGAATGGACAAACCAAACACTGGCTCTAGAGAGGGCCTTTCGTATGTTTAACTAGTTTTGCTGCCAGTCTAGGTTCTCCTACACACTTGGAACAGGAGGGGGAGGGGTATTCAGGTTGGTGCAATCTGCAGCCTCACCGCTAGATGCCACCAAATCCTACACACTGCACCTTTAAACTGAACAAATCTGCCAAAACGAAATGTTTACATTTTTCTGTCTTTCCACTTGTACGCGAAAATGATTTGTAAATGAAGCTTTTGTAAGTTTTAAGAGGGACCATGCCAGTTAAGATACACATTTGTTAAGGAGATTGATATCGTTTTAAAAACATGTTTATAATTTGGAGAATTATCAACAGAAACATTGTGTGAGATATCCTTGCAACTTACATTTTTATCGTCAATGGTTTGTATGATGTTTTAGGTATTGAAAATGATGATGATGTTTTAGGTATTGAAAATACAGTTTTTCGTATGTATGGAAAACATTTTTGGGCACGCTTGGAACTATTTTCACACAGGTAAAGGAGCTGAAATGAAAAACTGAGGATATTGTTCATAATGCTAAACGTTTGACTAACATGTATGCAAAATACATCAATAGTGTCATCATTAGGATTAAGTTATTGGCTAATATCATGCTATTTAGAGTCAATAAAAGTTTACATCATTAACTGTTCTCATCTGAGCTTCCTGCTGGCGCTGTGTAGCATGACATGGCTTCAGTGTGAAACGCCGGCAACCTGGTCCTCAAAGCAAAATAACACACTAACACATCTACGTCATTGCTTGAAGTTAGTTGTGTAATTCTGGATTCAGCCATGAGAAATCAAATAAAATAAATACAAACAAATAAAATCCTTTTTATTTTCTCCAACAAAGTGCACGCCTCAATTCTACAAAGCAGCACATTACAATGTAATGGAATAAATACAGTAAAATCCGCTGAATTAAAAAAAAAAAAGAAAAACACAAGCAAGGAGATACACAAGTACCTGCACAATCACACCGGTGGCAGGACTAAATCAGGCTCTTTAGAAAGGCTCCACGAGACTTCTTTCAAGGTGCTTGTTTGAGTTTTTCATGCATCTTCAGTCCTTTGGATAAAGACGTCCTGTTGTCCGCTTTCTAAAGGAAACCAATTTAAACCCTGCTTTTATGTAATTGAGGACTACCAAACTAACATGAAAGAAATACAGGTGCATACTCTCATGTTCATACACGTCACCCTGGAAAACTTGTGCAATCGCAGCAGGATCCCAAATCACCTACCTACTGCTGAGAGAAAATAAAGTGAACACATTTTTTCAGTTTTAACTGAACTTACTACTCAAGTCTATGTGGTGCAACTTAGTGTTTTTTCCGTAGGCAAATAAAATATAACATAAAAGGCAAGGGAGCACATCCCTTAATATTCCACAAAATAATTTAGAGCTCTTTAAATAAAATTAAAAACACTATTTCCATATGGTGGCTCTTAAAAAAAAAAAAAAAGGAATAAAAAAATCACAGACCAAAAGGATAATGCTCTAAGAGACATCAATTATATTAGGAAAGAACTCAAATCCCATGAAAAAAGACAGTATTGACAATAAAATTCTGTACAGAACTCAAAATCAATATACAATACAGTACCTGCAGATGTTATGCATACAGTACAATTCTCTTTTTACATAGTTTTAGTATGGGCTCCAGCCTGATCTATATACTGACTTAACACAGGTGGAAAAGCGGCTATTTTAGCTTTCAGTAATTTTAATGGTTATTCAGCGAGGAGAGTAGATCTTGTAGTAGGCGTTTAGAAAAAGAGACTGAAAACATTATTGCAGGATGGTCATCTTCAGTTGCATACTGCATGTGTTACATGAATGTGTCCAATGACGAGGAGCAGTGGGCTGATGAGAGAGACAGAGGGTCGGACGGAAGAAGAAGAAAAAAAAAAAGAGTGTTAGCGATTTTTGCTATCTCTCCGTCACAGAGGTTAAACCTTGCGATATCTCTCTGATCCACTACCCTGTACAGTACATTCGTGGCCAGTATTGCACGTTACCAGCCGAGTCCACCCTGATTCTGCACGGTGAGGACCTTCAGTGCTGAATTTTGTCCTGCAAGTCAACACTAATCCAGTGATGAGATGAGACCGTAACCAGAGCTCACCAAAGACTGACTGGGACTCCATCTGCTGTCACAGTTTGAGCTCATTGGCAATTTTGCAGGCGATATTCTTAAAGGCGATGGACGTGCCTGATATCCTCTTGAAGCGCACGCCGTTGAGGGAAAGGCGGGGCAGCTTGCACACCTCCATCTCCCACTGCACCAGGTTGTCCTGGCGAGCGTCGCCGTGGACGCAGAAGAGAAGGAAGCGTTCGCGCTGCTCATAATCGCAGCTGTTGGCGTCCAGAACCTTTCGGATTTCTCTCATCATCTCAGCGGGCTCCATGGAGGAGGTGGTCTTCATGCTCCAGGTGAAACGCAGAGAGCGGGGTTTGGAGTCCCGACCCACGTCCTCTTTAGTATCACCAGACACACTCCTACAACAGAAGAAGACAGAAAGAACAAGAGACAGAGCACAGAGAGAGAGACGTTGAAGGTGGCAGAGGTTGGTTACAGACTGTCTATGAAATCCACATCTCAATCATGCTCTCACCTTGGTGTTTCTGTCCTGGCACTGGCCTCTCCCTCACTAGGCACCCTGAAATAAACCAGGAACACACTGTTACTCCCGTGAGCTGAACATGCGTTCCCCCACCCTCTACGAACACCACCCCCATCATCACTGGACAGGGAGAGGGGGTGTCAGGCATCATGCCAGGAAAAAAATCCACACTCCTGGGTATCAGGGTTTAGCACACAATGAGGTGACTGTGACGTTTTGAGGCACACACTATTTTAGCTCCTTCACAAATGCATCATCCTGTCTACTGTACGCTACCTTTCCTTAATCCCCAATGATCTGTAAGGAGTGGAAATGTGCTAAATCTTTGGTTCGGCCTCCACAATTTGTCTGATCTTTTCTCTTTTAAGCTCAGCATGAAGACGGGGGAGAGTAAGGAGAGGGAAGCCAGCAGCTTGAGAAGCAGAAATCGTGGCTTAGTACAGGAAAAGCCGATGAGCCGTGAGGTTTGTTCTCGAGGCAGCGAACACAAGGGAAGGACGTACACGGCATAACAAGGGTGTCAGTCAGTAGGTAAGGATGTGGTGTAGTGGGCAAGTACGTAAGGGGTTAAGGAAACATGGGCCAAGGTCACAGTGGGCACATAGTTTGTTTTTTTTGACAGGGGTTACAGGTGCAGCAAGCGTTGTATTCTCCTACCTCCTGGTCGACCTGAAAGACAGAGCTCTATGCGGGGAGAAAAGGAGAGAAAGCTGTGAGCCTCTACCGGATGGGCCAGCGTGAAGGTGACACAAGGAGCTGACTACTGTGCGAATGAGGAGGCTTTATCCTTTCTTGTCATACTGACAGCAAAGGGTAACAGAGTGAATGCAGAATAAGTGATAAGGTTTGGGAATCAGAGATCAGAGAGTATCTGTTTTAAAGAGGCAGGAAGCCTGTGTGTGACGCTAGCTTTGTTTTCACTGCTGAAAAAGTTTAGTTTGAACATGTTTTGTTCATGAAGTCCTGCTTCTTAGTTTCGTTTGTTTTGGGGAAATTTTGTTATTTTTATCCACAGATCTGTTTTTAAGTCTCTAAATGCACTTTAAAGGTAAACAGATGACCTCAGCGTACAGCTTTGCTCAGTTACTGGAAATATATGACATCAACAGTTACTCTATCCCACTCAGAATGTAGCATTTACTTGCATTAACTATTTTTTATTTTCAGTTTGTCCAATACTAAAAGATAGATTAGACATAAAGTAAGTTCTTTTTAACCATACAATCAGATGAAATACAGCAAAATGTAAATTACAGCCCTTAGTTTGGTTAGACCAGTCATCCATTTTTAAAGAGGTCTAAATTTGCATTTCCTTAATTTGAGCAGAGCTACTACTCGATTCAACTGACTTTCCGTATCTGTTACTAATCTCACCATCTAACATCTAACATTCAGACTGAATGCAGAGACATAAAAAAGAAAAGAACAACCATTCCTTCAGTCTCATATGCACCAGTGTTTAAGTCACACAGGCAGTATAAAGTGGAACACTGACTTTTGTTGTTTTTGAGGGTGTTCAGAATCTCAAGCAAATGTTTGCAACTTCAACATTTATTTCACATCGCCTGCCAAAAGGATTGCAAGTACCTTAAAGGTGCAAAAAGTATTAAGCACAACCTTGTGTATCATATATACAGCCAGGCGTTTTTACTAACCTGCGGACAAACTTGGAGGTGATCTTGCTGATGATCCCAGTGGAAGTGCCCCTTCGTTGCTGAGCGAGAGCCCCTGTATCGTGGGACAGCGTGGGTGAGGCCGGGGGGCCGTTGTAGGTGGCACTGCGCCGGTCTCTGAGCTGAGCCCCATGGAAGGTGCTGCGACTGGTGGTGCCACGAGGGAAACGGTTCTTCTCCGGGGTACTAATACTGTGTGCAGACGGAGAGGTGGAGGGACCCCGCGGAGAGGAGCTGCAACGCGAACATTATCAGAGAGATTAGCACATGTGTCAAAAGAGTCAGCATCATCATCTTCGCTGCAACCAGACTTTTACATTTAAATACACATTAGTGGCTGATGGTGATCATTCATTGGCATGATCAGGCTGCTCACCTGGCTTTAAGCTCTGTATTGTCGTCGATGGGGGGCAGTGTGCTCTTTGAAGGGTGTCCTGACGATGACATGGACTTAGTGTGACGAGGTCGTGTAGAGCTTATTGCAGTCGAAGGGGTGCTCCCTGACACCTCGGTTAAACTGGGACCCAAGGGCAGAGAATATTAGCACACAAGGATAGACTATTAGATTTCACCAAACCTGCTTATTTGTTCTGTATTACAGGGATTACACAACAAGCTAAAAGAGGAAATGACTTTGATGTCACAGGTCTCTAATTGAGCATAAATGTGTTTGTTTTTACCTGCTGTCTTTGCCGTTGGGAATAGCTGAATAGCGGTCAGTGGAGGATCGTTCACACACATATGTGTTCCTGCGAGTCATTGATCCATTGGTCTGCTTGTGAGGAGAGACACCGAAAAGATGATTTTAACCTGACCATATATTGGGGAAATATGATCACATAAGTAGTTGAATAATTTGGTTGAAAAGAAAAAAAAAAGGATAATACAATGAGGCACAAAAATATGAAGCTATTATCTCTACTTTTTGTTTATATGTATGTGGTGTATGTGAATGCATGTGTATGAACGTGTCCTCTACTTCCTCACCCCCACAGCACTTGTAGTTTTCTTTCTCTCCTGCACTCCCAATGGTGAGGCGGGGACGTCTCCTTTTGAAGTGCTGAGCTCCAGCCGGCGCGCTCCGTCCCACTCCTCCCTGTGGTCACTTTCCACACTTAAGGCCTGGCCGCGCTTCGTGTACGATACCGCCGGGGGCACAGACGGACCCACTAAGAGAGGCAAACATAAGAGAACAGATTTACATACGTTTGACTCATGATGTCCTTATTTCTACAACTCAAATATCAGGAGGTTTTTAACAAAAACAAACAGACAAGGCCAGTGTTTTTGTTACAACAGCATCAAGCAAAGCCACTCAAAGCCATAATTTACATTTCATCCCATCTGTCAAATTATACTGTGCAACGACAGACACTTTGTTCAATATGTTGTACAGCTACAGAAGCCAAGGTGAGCAGGTACAAAGCAAAGCTGTTCACTCCTCATGCTTTGAGGTGCTGTTCCTGAGGGAGCTGCAGGAAAGCAGCCAGCCAGCAGATGGCGCCAGACACAATGGCCCCACATGACATAGGAGGAAGCTGCTACGCAACCAGTGCAGTATTCAGGCTGAGTCACACACTTGTACGTTTAAGCAGAAAATTAAACATTAAGCACAGAAACCGGTTAATCTAGGTTTGATGTATGCCCTTTTTTCCAGTCAAAACTATAGGGAAAAGATAACATGTGATGCTTTATCAGCTTTATCCTGTAATATAAGAACACCAGTGAAGCTGGTAGTGCTCTAGTGCCTTGCTCAGAGGCAAATCATCTGGGTGGATACTGGTATTTATTCATTGGGCAAATCCTCAGTGACTAAGAGCAACTTCCCCCTACACAACACGCAGCCAGCAGCACTCTCAGAGCAGGGAAGGACGGGGTTACTTTACTTGGCTTCTCTACGACACCACCACCACCACCACCATCATCATCCCCACCATGATCACTGTAGCGGCGCTGCTTCTGATTGGCCGAGATGCTGCGTGTGACCTTGGGATGGGCAGGAGAAATGCTGGAGCTGTTGTTGATGTCGCTGGTCGGTCGCTGTCGTTGACCCAGGATGCTGTTAGTCAGGGGCTCGCTCCCCTCGAACTGACATATAAAGACACAGGAGGAGGGATACGGTCACATGATATTACAACTGGTGATGATGTTAAGATGACGTAAGATGAAGAAACTGACCTCTGGAGCTTTTCTGCCCAACAGTAGATAAGTAGCCATGACATCATCGTACTTCTGGCCATGTAGAGACTCTGTGATCTCATCTTTAGGGAAGCCCATCGTCACCATGAGCTCTGTGGGCAGACAGAAGACAACATAAATCAGTTAGTCCTGAACATGACATACAGAGTGACATCTACATACACACACACACACACACATACACACACACACACATATACACAGACACACACACACACTCAAACACACCTATTCTGGATGAGTCACTGAAGTCCGCCTCAGGCTCAATGTAAGGCTTCAGCTCCTCCTCCTCGTGACCCACATTCATCCAATGGTCTTTCATGATTTGCTAACAAAGAAATGAGACAATTAGAACTCGTGTGTGTGTCCAGTCCAATTAGATCAACTGTAATTTCAGTCATTAATCTTTTAATTGCAGATAATTAATAATGACGCACATCCGTAATGATATAATATGATATGTAAGTGCATTTCAAATGACGACACAGAAAGATGAGAACTGGATGACTTATTTATGAAATATATCTGATCACCATTTCAGCTAGGGCTGAACAATATAGAAATCAATTGTTATTATCGGTGGAGAAATCTTTACTATTGAATTTCAGCCTGGTCCTGAGTGCAGGGTTGGTATTGACTCTGCACAGAAGAGTATGAATTGAATTGACAACTACATAATGTTTGCAAAGGATAAACAAGCTACAACCATCCCTGATAAGGTGAAGTATAATGCACGCAGGATTTTATCGAATAAATCCTGTTTTACTTCTTAAAATGCTTCAACAAATTCCATTTTGTCTTATTATTTCATTATTCTTCAATCACAGAATTATGTAAGGCCTCCCTTTGATTGCAGATGAACACTGTTTCCAAATTTCCATCTGACAGACTGCAAATTGAAGCATTCTGTAGGTTCATAATTAACGACAGCAGCACTTACTTTCAGTAATAATTGCAAAGCAGGCTGCTGTGCAAAACATTTCTGAATGGAGAGCAAATAACTGTGAAGATGTAACAATGCAGGTTCTGGTAGTACCTCCAAACTGCCTCGTTTGACAGGGTTGAGCACAAGTAATTTCTTCAGCAGGTTTTCACAGTCTGTGGACATGTAGAAAGGAATACGATACTTTCCCCGCAGGACCCTCTCCCTCAGCTCCTACACAGCAAGCAACACACAGAAACAGAGAGATTAAATCAAATAAGAAGTGAGAAGTGAAATATTCCTTTAACAAAGGAAGATCACTCTCAAGGCAGCTTTGAAAACTCATTAAAATTTACCAAATGTAGAATTTCCTCTTTTTCTTGTATTAATTGCTGCTTCATGAAATATTTCAAAACTGCTGCATAATTAATTCAGGGTGGATAAACCACCATGTCTCATTCCAAATGATAAAAACAGGAAATTCTACTCTTAATTTGCAAATTAAAGTAACCCTGTTTCAAGTTGATGCATGTAAACATCCAATCTCAGAAAAGTCAGTTTAGTTTCATCCTCCAGTTCCAGTATGATAAACCTAATTAAGACAACAGGCTGCAGAACTTCCCTTTGCACTGTCCGTTCACTTTGCCCTTTGCCGTCTATGTAAAGTTAGACACAAACAGAATTATGCATATTGATTAAAAATGTCTCTGAGAAGCATTATTATAACTTTTACTATTAGGAGTATATAGGAAGTCATTCATTTTCCCTTCTGATTTGGAGGACAGATTAAAGGTCTCAATATGCTTCGAACTAATTAGGTCATACGTATTATAATGTTAAGGATCCCCTCCAGATATGTTCCAGGACATATAAAAATCATCTGCTTAGAATATTAACTGAGTCTGACACATTTCTTTCACAAAAAATGCTCAGTTACCTTGTTAAAAATCCTTAAAATTACATCTTCTCATTCAAAAAAAAAAAATCCAAGATCTACGAATATGCAAATATTTTCCATTTCATAAGTTAAAACTGCTGGATGCAAGATGTCTCCTTCATTGAAAAGTGGATTCTCAGTGTTTGTGTATTTGAGGCTTCAAGTTTCCACATCACACTTGTCTAAGTTCTTTACTAGTCCTCAATTGGCTCCAAACTAGTTGTGATGTCACAAATCATGCTCACAGGTACAAGCCTTAAAACTTTCCACTTTCAGCAGATGAATGTGAAAACAGCCTCATAGTGTCAAACTCTGCACATTCATCATTCTGCACAGTGAAGCTCAAACATCTAACTGAAGGAACAAGAAGGGAACCCCCTCCCCTTCTCGTTCCTTAATATCTGTTCCAAATGGTCACACTTGAATGAGGGGCCAAAAAGCCTGTCCACATAGAGAAGGGAAAGACGCCATTAACTGTACAAATGGAGAAGACAGCTCACATTTTTGTCTCAACTTAAAGGTGTTGCCTTTGTTTGTACACACAAAAAGTATAGTTGTATGAAGAATGAACAAATCACTGCATTATTTGGATGGATATGATTGTCGGATTGTCTTATTTGTTTATTTATTGTGTAAAATGCACATTAATCAACATTGACATTTTTACACCATTAATGTGAATGTGCTCAAAAGCTAAATGCAACTGAATTCTCTTTCAGAAAGTTAGATAGTTATATTGTCAGGCCCAACGTTGCCATTTGAAAGGGGTCGCAGATGCTGTTTGATTTGATAAGCACTCTGTCTGAAGCATATCAAGGCTTGTGTGTGTTTGTCACAGGTAACAATCATGTGTAAACTGCTTTACTCATGGTAAAAGTATGGCTAATCAGAAAGTACAATATCAAAGTTAAATGCAAAAAACGTGAGTAAGACCTCAACTTTTTATATGAATACATTTTTCTGTGCACTTTAACATAGCCAATTACACATCAAAAAACTGTAACACCTACACACCTTTAGGTTCTGTCCGTCAAAGGGCAGTGATCCGCTGACCAGCGTGTAGAGGATGACCCCAAGGCTCCAGACATCCACTTCTGGTCCATCATACTTTTTTCCTTGGAAGAGCTCTGGAGCAGCGTATGGTGGGGAGCCACAGAAAGTGTCCAGCTTACTGCCTACAGTGAACTCGTTGCTGAAGCCAAAATCGGCTATCTTGATGTTCATATCTGCATCTAACAACAGGTTCTCTGCCTGAAGTGCGGAGAGATGGGGAGAATCAGGGTGTGGTTTGACAGGTTGTTGGCACTGACAAAACATGATTGATCAGAGTGTGTTTTTCTAAAGATGCAAGACATGGATACTAATCTCGAGAAAGCAAATATCAAGGTATCAGAGAGAGTAAAGCCCCATTCAGACGGGATTTATTTCTCTAGGGCAGCTGGGGTGATTTAACCAATACAACAGAAAAAAATAAAACCATCGGGAAAGCAAGACCCCTTAAAGATTTGGGCTGTTGTAATGTCAGCTACAGGTAATGGTATTCTCCTTTTCCCATTCATTAAAAGTATGTCATATTTGCTATTAGCAGTTCCTGTTTGCAATGGAGCCATAGATATACAGACAACTATCACTGGATTAGTTTGATACTGAAGAAAACTTCAAATGTGATGATTCTCAGGCAAGTTCTATGACTTTTAAGTGGATTTATGGAGGTTTATTCATCTGAATGGGGCTTTATAGAGAAAATGTGGGTCCTCACCTTTAGATCCCTGTGTACTATCCTCCTCTGGTGACAATACTGCACGGCAGACACAATCTGGAATACAAACACACGAATGTCGTAGGACATTAAAAACAGGTGTGTTGGGTAAGAGTATAGGCCCTTTTCAAATCAGTAGTTACAAGGTGTATTACAGAGAAGAGAATAGACAGATGTATAGTTGTACAAACGATGCATAACATGCATGCGTGTAATTGCTGTGGGGGACGGGGGGTCATTTCCCCCCAATATATGAAACATGGCAATTTGTCCCCCCCAATATTTGTAATTGTCATGACATCAGAGTCCCCCAAAAGCTGAAAGAAAGCTAATTTGTTCCCCTCAATATTCAGAGTTAAACCAACTCCAAAACACACTGGATGTGTATCATTCACAGAAAACCTCCTGCATCTTGTTTGAGTCGCCCTGAAGTCTGGGGTCATTAAGTCTTTTGAGCACCCTGTACTGTCCCACCTTAAATCAATCACGGACCCACTCCCCTAGACCCCCTGCAGTTTGTTTACAGAGCCAACAGGTCTGTGGATGATGCTGTAAACATGGCCCTTCACTTCATCCTCCAGCATCTGGACACTGCAGGAACCTACACCAGGATCCTGTTTGTGGACTTCAGCTCCACCTTTAAAACCATTATCCGACCCTGCTGCCAGCTCTCCCAGCTGTACATGCCTTGATCCTACACGACGCATTACATTAACGCAACTGTATAACTTATTATAAATTATGCATACTGCATACACTGTTTACTCCTGGTCAATACCCTGTGCATTCATCCCACTCTCCTCTATTTAATATTTAAATTTCTATAAAATCTATAGCTGCTCCTCTCACCAGAATATATTTTATATTTTTGTTTTCTATTTCATTTTTTTTATATCTTACATTTTCTTCTATTGTAAATTATTTTTTATATTATTTGGAACCTCTTATTTTTGTGTATATTTTTGTCTGTATATTTTTGACCGCTACACACTATAACAACACCAAATCGAATTCCTTGTATGTAATCTGATTACCTACTTGGCAGTAAAGCTGATTCTGATTCTGATGTCATCCAGCAACAGCAAACACAACAGCTGTAAGCACAGTGTGCGAGTATGCGTGCCAAGGCTTTGGGTCCATTCTGTAGGTCCCGAGGGCTTCTTCAGCCCCAAATGTTTTAAGCCTGGTCCTCAAAACTGGTATTTTAATGTAACAGAGTGGAACTTAATGTGGAGCGTCGGAGGGAGGATGAAATTATGGTGCTGCACATAACAAGATGCATACAGGCCAAGGATGTATTATAGGCAGTAAAGTTGCTTATTACAGTTAACGGAGCACTTTCTGCAGTGGTTTCATGCTTTTTTCCACATTTCAGCACAGAGATTGGTCCATAATGAAAATTGCAGAAAGTGCAAACACCACAATTTGCGAGGCTACAGTTAGCAGAGGTGTGCACACATACTTCTTTAGAACGCAAATCAACTTTTATACATTTTGCTTTTACTTCTCTCAAGTATTTTGTATTTATTAAATAACTTGAAATGTGTGTCAAAACACAGCTATTAATGTGATTCAGGCAGGTCTGAAACAGGTTACATTAATGTCTGAATCTTAACAATAATGTCATTCAGGTGTCTGTAAATATAATCCAGGATTTTGCAGAAACATTAGTGGGAGTACTGATGTTCTGTTTGTTGCCCACAGCTGGCTGTGCATCAGATTCTTTCCTTTGACTTGATCCAATACTGCAGCATCATGCAGCAGCTGAAACAATAAGTGTCTTTAAATTGAGAGAGCAATGGGCACATTTACGCACGTGGCACAGCATCTTCATTAACACACCACAGTATCGGTCAGGATATAACTGTAATTAATGTTCTGTGCTCTGCTATACATCCGATAGGTCAGCTTTTACACACAAATGCCAGGTTTATACTGTGAAATTATTTGGAATAAAGCAGCGCTTCTGGATGAATCTGGCGCTCCATCATAGCTGTCGAGACATTTTTATTTTAAGTAGCTAAAAGTCCAAGATAAGCTTATCAATATGCACAAAATGGATTTTCAGTGTTTTAATTGTGTTCTGGGACTAGACTGGCAGAGATGACCTTTTTAGCTGCTCAGATAAACCTGGGCCTCTTTTGTTCTGGTCCATTTAAAGGGTCAGTTCGCCACTTTTTTCTCCCATACCTCTGGTAGTATCTCTCCATTCAAAATGTTTTAGGTTTATTTGTCCAGGTTGAAGAACTGTCTCTGAGATTGTTGCCTCCATCTCAATACTGTAACTCCTCAACAAACTGAATTGTTTATTAGGTTGATTTTCTACCCAAAATATGATGATTGTGAATAACTTAGTGCACCTCCACCTCCATCCCACCACCCACACCCATATCCACTTGGTCCCCCCCAATGTCTGACTGAAGATTTCACCTCTGATAACATGCAAACAAGATGTATGAAAACATCCACACAAACATCACAAACCACAAAATTTGAAAAAATAGTATTCATTATTGCGTGAAGCTACAACCCTGGTTTATCTCAGGTTAGCAAGATTTTTTCATCAGCAAAATTAAATGTAAATTATGGGCAATTTTTTTCACAGGTAAGAAAAGCAACTAAGTCAATAATGATTCAGATTCACTGTGAAGGAGAGTCTTGATGTCTTTAAGTCAAAAAACTTTGCTATCTTAGTACTTAATAAGTTAGCATCACATGGAAAAATACCATTCATTTTGATTGTTAATGGTCAATAAAAATACAAAAAATAATTAATTTAAATTAAATTGGTTTACAGCGGGACAGAAGGGCATGATATCTTTTCCAGCTTGTGAATAACTGAGCTGTTATAATCTTTATTTGAGGTTTACGAACTGCATGCAATTCAATTTTGCGCTTTCTGTGTATCACACAGCGAGCTGTTGCTATGACAGTTGACAGGAAAATCTCAACAACATAGCTACAATATCAATCAAACAGAAAACACAGTATGCCTCCCACCTGTGTGCACTCAGGCACGCGCATGCTTCAACACTTTTACCTTTCTGAGTGCTGAGCTATGTGTACTGTGACACACACAGACACCCACACTGTTTCACACACAGTTCATCTGAGTCATCTAAGACCCTCTCTGAGGGATTTAAACATGGATAGTGTGGACGTGAAAGATGGATTATCAGGATCTTGCTTTAGCTATATTGAATAATTAGAGGATTGAAGGACAAATACTCTGATTCTGCTCATTGTCAGAGCATAAGCAAGCATGAAAGAGGTGAAAACATGAACTGCCGTAGATGCCTCGTTGTGGAACCACTAGGTGTCAGAGCCGCATCTATAAGGAAGTAGTGCTCAACCCCCCCGTTCTCTTCGACCAAGCTATCTTCATCTTTCCTCTGCAGTCAGTGACGAAGCTTGATCTTGGTGCATGCAGCCTTCCCTCTGAAAACACTAATGAAATGACGACAGAGGTGCAAGTGCTGTGATGCCGATGACTCACCTGTCTGAACTTGGCCCTGGCCTCCTTCTCCTTCATTCTGCCATGAGCCACCAAATAGTCGAATACCTCTCCTGGAGCAGATAGACGAAACATACAATGATCAATCAGAACATTGTCATCATGTGATCTTCATTTTATCACAACGAGGTTTGCTATAATCATGTAATCATTCATGTGAGAGTTTGTTAGATAAAAACAACCACCGAACGGCATGTTTTGCAAGTATTTGAGCTCGAGTTACAGATTTGTAAAGAGTTTTCTGTGATGAATATTACATTAGAGGCAGCTTAAACTTACATGACCTCATGGCACTATGTACTGTCAGTGTTTTTATCTGGGTGCATGCATAATAAAATGGCTCTCGCACCCGTAGTGTGGAGATAACAAGCAGGAATACGCTTGCAAAATCAAGCAAATGTCACACATTTAGTGGATATGCATTAATGCTTCACTCACCACCACTGGCATACTCCATCACCAAATAAAGTGTCTTCTCGGTCTCAATCACCTCAAACAATTTCACTGCAGGAGAAATTGGAAAAAAGGGTAGAGTGAGGGAGAGAATAGTAGACAGGAATCAAATAAATTAGCTTCTTAAAAAACATTGTTTTGGCAAATGGAGGTTCCAGAGTCAATGGAGCTCACTGGTGTGGTTAGAGTCCCCTCACTGCATTAAAACTGAGTCTGAATGAAGCCCTAAATACTTTAGGAAGGCAATATCTTCCATAAATGTAAATTGCCATCACTTCTAGTTATTAAGAAAGCATTTGATTGTAGCTAATGCTACTGTTAAGATCCTCAAAGATCCTTGGGTCATACCTTAGCTTCTAGTAGTGCTTTATGGAGGATATCACTCAGTTGTGGAACTTCAGTTTGATGTTATTCTTACTTTGAGAACAGGAAATCAGATGAACCCGCTCAAAAATATCAAATAGATTTATAAATACTGTTTATCCATTGCTTTTATCACAACTCATTTATTACAAGGGAACAAATAACACAAAGGGAATAATTCAGATTTAAGTGTGATCTCTGATTTTTCAAGTTATACCGGTTTTAATTGGTGCTGGGTGTTGGTTTAATAGGTAATACTAATTTGATTTAAATGAGAGTATGATTACTAGGCTGTCATTAAGCTGTTGTAGATTCCTCTTTGAACTTACCTATATTTGGATGATTTAGTATCTTCATTATTCGAACTTCCCTGAAGAGCTGTTGAGACACAGAAGAACATTTAATGCATCCAAAAACTCGCAAAACGAGCGTCAACTCTCCTGGGAAAGCACTGGTAGAAAATGTTATAAAACACTGATTAGGGAGATGAGCTGCAATAAAAGTGTGTATTCCTCTGAAACTGGATTACACTCCACAGGAACATGAGAGGACCTGAGGATCATGGGGCTACTGTACTACGGTAAAGCAATATGACTGGTACAGTGACAAGCCTGCACTAAACCCTGCCTATACAGATAAGGAGCAGAATTACGACTCCACCAAAACGCTGCAGTCCAGTCAGCAGCATCACACAGAGCCAGCCGGGTAGCGGTGCAAAGGCCTCCAGCCAGTTCGGCATCTGCAGCCTCATATAATCATCTTAACATGGACACGCAAAAAAACAGAGCAGCAAAATCATATTGATGCTTTAGTACTGCAGGTCTTAAAAACAGAAGCAGAATTTAAACATCTAATGAGATTTATATTGATACTGTAGAGGGGGAAAGTTGTTATCCATTCTTAGGACAAACCTCTAAAAGGAAAATTCGCCAGTCTACTTTCTCCAAGCACTGTGTATTACAGCTGAGTGCAGAGGCAGATAGGAGAGCATAGAGGGTTATAATCATTTAAAACCGTCTCCTCTATCTTGCCAATGACTGTTTATGTCAGACGAGCTCCTCCAGCCACTTAGAGGTGCTGTTGAATCATTTACATTACTGCTGATTCCCAGTCGTGCTGCGCCGACGCTGTGCTGAGTGTTAAGTTTCAACACTCACTCGACTGGGATTTAGCATCTACTGTCCTGCTACCTGGGACAGAACACAGATTTAGAAATTTGCTGACCACTTTGATTAAGCAAAAAGGTTCCTGAGTGATACTTTCATCTCCTGTCGATTTTAAATTGACAGTTACTCAACATGTCATTATCTATCATGTCAAATCAAGAACGGGAATGGACAGTGGTGATGCATATGCACGTGTGTGTATATCAGTATATGCGTGCAACTTTTCTAATGGCCTTTTAGGTCTTACATAAGTGCTGGGGTAGTCTATGTTTCTAGGTCATCAAACACAGCCATTATACCAGTGTGAGCAGGCCCGACTCTGTGGGACCTCTCAGCTACAGTCTGGTTCAACAACATGCAGGTACTCTCTCCTCTAATTCTCTTCTCAGTTCTCTGTCTCTACTTGCTCGCCTGCTTCTCTCTTTCTGACACCTCTCACCTCATTAGACCAAGCACACACACACACACACACACACACACACACACACACATATACACACACAGAAACAGAGAGTTGCTACAAAGGGCTTAAAAAATTAGGCTGGAGATATTCTATGTATTTCTTATTTTCAACAAATTCCATAAAAGGAAAAGAAAGAAAGAAAACAATGTATTTATCCTCCTATCATGAACTGCCTGTGTTGCTAACCCTGATATAGCGTATTCCTATGAGCCATAGAGCTCCATTGTTGTCCAAAAATATCAATTGTTGTTCCTTGATGTTCCTATATTACAATGATCGTGGGCACTGTAGTTTATTTGAAGTCAATGCCGCATGCAGTACACAGTCCTGCAGCTGTAAATACTCAATAGCGCACCAAATGCGTATTAATTCGCAGCTGCAGATAGTCCCCAACAAATGCACAATTTACTCCTATTTGAGTAACATTTGCTAAAAACTACAGTGCCCAGCTGTGTCAGGAAATTACATGGCCTTTTAGAAACTACATATTTACATATTTGTGACTTGTTTTTAACGTTTTAAGCCTGACGTTATAAGGAAACAATGGGCTTGTGGTTGAGTGCCACAGACAGGGAACACATTGTTACTTTTGGTCTTTTCATGGGACTTGTTGACAAGAAAAATATAGAATAATGTCATAATTCAAATTCAGGACAATGTAAATGCAACTAACCTGATGAGTGCACAGGAAAAGTCAGGATATGTCATAGTATTAATAAAATGTCTAATAGAGGTGCATAACTGCTGATTCCCCTTTGCAGTTGAACTATTTTAATAGTTTAATACTTAAACTGCGACAACATAATATGCTGCACAACCATGATCAGGCACTATCATTGTATATATATAGATTAAGAGTATGGTCCTTGTTTTTAACTTAAGTTCAGTTTCTAGTTAAGGTTTTAGCTATCTTTATCTTTACTACTTATTTATTATCTGCCTTTGTTTTGTAATTCTTATGCTGCTACAACACTGCAACTTTTCATGAAAGGGAATTCATAGAGTACTTAACAACGTACTCTATGAATAGTGATGATATGATAACGATAGCTATCAGTTTGACTTTCAAAATGAAACATTTTAAAGGAATATGTGCTAATGCAGCTTTCAGAGTTTAATTTTGTTGTGGGACCATGTTTTTGTCCACAGTTCCTTAGAGACTCAGAATAGCGAACTTCTCCTGTGTGGCGAACCCTGCTCCATATTCATCAGCTGCTATGTTGGCCTGAGAGGTTCCCCCATGGTAACAAGTCAATTAGAGTGGAAACACACTGACATAATAACCAGAAGATGTCCTGCAGTATACAAAAATAAACACATAGGTCACAGCCTCAGATATGCATCCTCCTATGCTTTAACATGTGACGCATCGTTCAGGGCAGAAATTCTTCATTATTCTGAATGAGTGATGGAGTAAACAGTCAGTGTTTTATCTTGATCTCTATCTCTGCCTCACTCTCTCTCTTTCCCTCTCTCTCTCTCTCTCTCTCATTTGCGTCATTGCCCTAAAGCCCCTCACATGGGAAGCACGCGTGCAGCCACTTGGAAACAAAAATTAGAACAAATCTGAGAAGGGCTGTGGAAAACGACGACAACAAACACAGTGCCTGTCAATACAAGCTCAATAGGGATGTTGCCACCATGGAGGCTGACAAGAGATAATGAGTTTGGGATCTTTGATCCAGTCTAGTATTAAAACCAATAATATCTACAGGCACGAAGGGGAGTCACAGCTTGGCATAATGCAGGTTATAAGGTTGTTCTGGACAAGGTGAGCATGTACTGAATATTTGGGCCGAACTTCCTGTGAGGCTAAATGACCTTTTCCAAACTAAAGTGATTAAAAACGCTTGATGCGGTTGATGAATTGAGACAGTGATTAAAGAAAATGATTACAAAAAAAGCTGCAAAAACAAAATGTGTATCACACACACATGAAAACACACCGTTTCCAATGCGCCTGAATCTCAGTAGTCTGTGCCAGTGACCTACTTCCAGCCACCCAGGGGCGCCCAGACTCCCAAACTAGCCTTAATTACAGCAGAGTCCCCATGCAGAAGGAGCAGAACAGCAGATATCAGACTGGGAACACTTACAGGAACTGGCTGGACTATTTCAGTCACAGCAGCACAGCTGCTCATTCAACATGGAGATTATTGATAAGATGAGTAGCCTGGAAGCTCTCATCCCTCTAATGAGAGTGTGCGTGCATGTTTTCATGTGCACAGATAGTATTTCAAAACCATACATCAGTAAGTAACCACTGCTTTGTTTGTCAAAGAAAGACAGCAAGAGACAGAAAGACAAACACAAGGGCAGACAGATGGATTGAAAGCCTCGCTGACATTTAGACAAACTCTCCTGTCCTGTCCTCGACTCCTGAGGTACTGAAAATAACCCCAACAAGAAAAGGCACATCTCTCTGTCCCTGTCTCCCTCTGCTTCTGCAAAGATATGCCACTTCTTATTCATTAGGCAGCAATAGACTTGACTTTGACCAAAAAGACCATTTAAACAATCAAAGCCATGACAGCACTGAAAACATATCCACACGTAAATCAATGCATATCTTAGCAGCCTTGACATTGGATTTATTTTATGATTCACCTCAGACAACAGTGCCGTCTGTCCAATCACATTCCACTCATCTGAACAAGATCAAAGCTCTGTTCGCCCATGGGCTCCACAGCATTTCATTGGCTAATGCAGAGTGGCAGGCGCAAGACAGACATAAACAACAGCCATTAACAGAGCTTGACCCCATGGTGGGCTTTTTGCAACTGGCAGAAAATACATAAATAGAGTCCAAGTGTGTTGTTCTGAATGTTTCCTGACTGACTTAAAAACTAGAAAAAAATCACACCATCACACTCAGATAAAAGACATGAAGACTGAAGGTTAGCATTTTTTTTTTTTCGAGAAATTTTGGAGAAGCTCAGTGTTTTTATCGCTTCATTGACTTTCTTCACTCTGTTTTGTGCCACACAAGGCAAATGTTTTTTCTGAATGTGACTTGCATTTTAACATACTGAACAGCACAAGCTTTATTTGTGTGAAACAGCATACCTACGTTAGCATGTCTGACTAGTCGATCATGTAACCTTTCGTAGTTCATCGCTGTTATCATCCTCACTGAGCTGAAGTAATGAAAAGAAACGATTGTTATTTACAGATTAGAAAGGGACAGAGTGCGGTGGGATGGTGGGATGAGAGCAGTGTTTGCTCAGTGAAAGAGGGGATTAACGGCAAGGCCTATTTTGGGGATAAAATGCCTAAAAACCATGACAATGTCAACATCCCTGACCACAGATGACATGTGATGCATTTCCTGTGGCGGATCTGAGGAGGTGCTTTAGAAGCTCAGCTGACCTCATTTCCTGTTAGAGTGAAACCGCCACAAAGTCACACCCGGCCAGAGAACGCCAATGGGCCATAAAGGAACAGACCAGAGCTTCATTCTAACCTCATGACTCATTCTGGGCTCTACAAGCATCTTTTAAATCGAACACATGCAGGGAAACACTACACTGACAAAGATAAGCTCAACAAAGTCAGTGATAAAATCAAATTTTCATCTCTGCAATGTGAACCTCAACTAAATCCTACTGGGAAATGAGTGAGACGATGCCTATGTTTGCATGTGTATGTGAGTGAAATTATGAGTACGAGTATGCATGAACATGTGTGAAATGTTGTCAAAACCGTGACTGAAACTCTGAAAAGAACAGAAGTTCTGCCGGCTAGAGCCTTCTGCATAAAGCAAAGGATCTCCTCCTGTGCATGTCAGTATGTTTCATGCAGACTTGTGTGTGTGTGGTTGTATAGGATCTGCCAGAGCGCTGGCTGTGCCTACAGTGCCAGATGGTGTGCCCACAGCCGGGCTCCTCTGGGACCATAAAAAGAGAGATCAGTGGCATTTTGACAGGCTAACATGAAAGAGCCGTTAACAGTGGAGCAGTGATGCGGCCAAATCAGACCTCTCAAGCCTCGCTCACCCACACTGACAAACAAGATCACAAACAAAAAACTAGTACTATTGTTTGCATGGTGCAATTCTTCTCCTGGTTTAACCTTAGTGCAAAATGTCTAATCAACTTTGATGCAGAGCAAGGTCAGCTTAGACACCAGATTTCCAGAAGCACCAAAGAATGCTCCAACCTCTGCTCTTCAAGCATGTAAAGATGCCTGAGTCACTAAATCAATAATTATACCCGTCTCCGCCTCTAAAAATAGCCTGCTCAGCTATACAGAATGCCATGTTTAACCATGAAAATGTGCACTGTGGTATGATCAATGTACTGTCCAGTGCAGAATGACTACAATGCCATAGATGTTAAGAGGAGAAAATCCATTCTAAAGCAGAATTTGTGTATGTCTTCTTGAATTTAAAATCCATTCATCGTTAAATTTTCTCGCTGCTTTCCCATGGTGAGAGTCATGATGGGAACAGAGCAAGCAGAGCAGCCCAGACACCCTCTGGGAATGTAGTCAGATTCAGTCTAGACTTCTAAAAAAAAATGAAGAGGGCCTCCAACAAAACGAGCAACTGAAGCAAAAATAATGAAATAACTGATGTCAGCAAGATATGCTGACGTCACTGAAGACCGAAGATGTAGACAGTACCCAGTGGGAACCTCCAACTGCAAGAGAAGATTTCATTTTTTTATGATTTTAGATATTCCGCAACGAAGTTCATTGAAGGATAAAATGATCCACACTACTTCTATAGATCTGTTTGTTTATATCAGAGTGATGGTTTTCAATTATTGCTCTCTGGACCCTGAACTTGTTTTAATTAAATGTTTCAATTCTAACCATCCAATCTGATAATCATTGCTTTTATCTTCAATTAACTGGCTGGTGTGATAGAAAACCAGCAGCACTATAATCCCTAAGGACCAGGAATGGCAACCAAAGAATGACAATGTTTATGTTTTTGTTTCTAGCCCAGACTTCATTTTTCCCAGATATTACTTGGCCAGTCCAATGTTGAGAACTGTATTAAAGGATATGGCTGGCAATTTTCTATATTTTCTTATGGTCAACAAATCTCATGTGCACAGCCAATCCCACAATGAGCCAATCCTACTTACAATCAGCCTGATATATCTCATTCCTCTGTGCTGTAGACCTCCATCGTTGTCCAAACTCTATTAAAAACATGTCAATGAGGCACACTGCTTCGCTGGGTGACATGTTTCTTCACCACAAAGATTATGGTCACGTTAATTAATTTAGAAACAGACTAATAACATGATCACGGTTTTGGTCTCCAGATAGTAGTTCTGTGTAAGGCAGATGCCACTGCACATGCCTGGGAATGCGATTCTGTTTACAGAACTTCGCTAGCTTGTTGTGCTACATTTCACACCGTCTTGACTTTATACTAAAGTTCTTTGAGAAATTTGCAATGTCTGGATCAGACTCTGAGGGCAACAGTGGTTGTAAGCACTGATGTAACTTGGGTGCCAAAACTTGGATTCCTTATTGCCTCCAGCAGAACACAGGATTCAAAAGGTAAAAAGTGGAATTTCTGTTGTGCATATAATCGTGTGGTCCAGACATTTCCACAACCAGGTACAGAGCACTTCATTTTCTACTGCTAACTTCATACAAGTTGAAAAAACATGGAAAATATAAAAATATAAAGTAAATATAAAAATAAATATAAAGTCTATACATTATGAACTATATTCCAGTGCATGTACAGTGGCCTCTGCGTTCCACGGAACTACTCTCCGGAGACTCAAAAGGTGATCACTGTTATTAGACTTTAGAGCTGTTTCTAAACAAACTATAATGCCCAAACTCTTTGTAATGAAGGAAAATGTCACCCAGTGCAATGATGTGGCTGACTGACATGTTTTAAGTAGTTTTTGGACAACAACAGAGGTCTTCGGCACAGACGAATAAGATCAATCAGGTTTTGGATACACACACAATACCTGTAAGTACCATTAATTCATTGTTGGTTTAGCTCTGCATGTGATATTTATTGACATTAATAAAAATATAGAATATCACCAGCTATATTCTTTAAGGTGGATGTTCCCTTTAATGCTGCCATAGTGGAGCTTTTACAAGAATGGCATAGGACACTGAGTCAATGAGACAATCGATTCAATCCGGGAGACGACTGCTGCATTATAAGAGAAGCTTCTGCATTGCAGATGGCACCTCTGTATACCATTACAGCAATCTATAGGAGTGAGCACAAGACATTAAAATATACAGCTACATCATGCATTAAGTCTCCCACACAGGCATACAAATACATCTCTGCACTCAGACACAGATACATAAACACATTAAATATAACAAATGAGCACACATACACCCAACAATGCCAATGTGCATGTACATGCTTTTACACAAATAATAGCTATTCCCCCATAAAACGCCATAAGACTTCTAGATATTGACCCTCTCGGATCTACTGCAGACAATATGTGAAAGGCCCACTGAATAATTAATCAGAAAGACCTGATTGGCCTGCAGTCTCACATGATATGTCTGCCCTGCTACTGTACGTTTATCACCAGGCAGCGGACAGCATGACCCATCGGGCATGTAACCACTCATGACCTAGACAACACCAAAATCGTTGAAGTCACTGCCAGTTTATATTCTAATCTAAAAGCCACACACACATTAGCCTTTAAATGTTCATCACCCCGCTGTGTGTGCACAGATTAGAAACCACATAATGGGCTGTTTAACAAAAGAGCTCACACAATGAAAATAAATCTCAGTCAAATTAGATGAGTGTGGAAGTGAGATCTTGAAATTCTCGCAGCGTCTTTTGCGCTGATTGGCTGAAGAATTGCAGTCGGATCCCATTAAGATCCAAGTCAATTACAGATGTGCTTTGCTCGTGGAGAACAATGCCAGGAACAGAATCATGCTAGAAATGCCCTCATAGGCTAAAAATTGTTCTTGTGTTACAGATCTGCAAGCAGGATTTCATCTGCAAGCAGGATTTCAGCCAAGAGACAAATTTGGTCTCATAGTAGCCCAATACAGTTAATCAAACCCCGCTGATTAGCCTCCGCCAGTAAAACTCATTCAGACCTATATGAGATGGCAGACGTTTTGGGAAGCTAATTGTTGTTATTATTTAGTCATTAAGGTGCTTGCAGCTGCAAATATTTTCTAACCCTGATGAGTCAAAGCGAGATAGAGGCCCAGAGATCCATCAAGACATCAACTGCCGTTTATGTAGGTGTGGTGGTTATAATGGTCCATTATTATAATGAGTCACCACGGCGTTGCTTAGCAATTTGCTCATCTTTTACAAAACACTAAAATTAAAAAGAGTAGCAATGCTACGATTATGTCATGACCATGAAAATAATTCATGTCAGTCAGCTGCAATATTTTTAGATATAAAACACAAAGTAGGTGATGCTGGCTCACACTGTAGCAGCGCCTGCTTTCCTTCCACATGGTCTAATCTGCTATGAGGATTGTGTGTGTTTGAATGTGCGTGTGTGCGTGTGTTGGTTTAATGAGCAGAAAGAGCTGGATTTGGACTCAGTAATCAGGAAACGGTCCCAAACCCTTCGTTGTAATTGGTTATGACTGCTAGACAGGGGTAAGTGACAAACAGGCAGGCAGGGGTATTTTTAGCTGCTCCTAACCACAAACCAACAGAGTCAAGAGTGTGTGTGTTGGGGGGGGGGAGGGGGGGCTGGAGATTAAACAACCATTGTGGTCTCTCCTGACTACATCTGATTACATTATGTAAAACAGCACATCCTGAGTTCAAAGAGTAAAGAAGCAGGGTAGCAAGAACTGAAGAATGACTAATGGAAAAGCCAGGAACACTGCAACCGTTAATGTTACCATGTGGCTGTAAAATGCCGACACAACTCACCTTCTGTAGACTGGTGGGATTCAACTGGGTTTTGTCTATAATCTTCACCGCCACCTAGGGAGACAAGACAGGAAGACAAAGACAGGAGAAGAGAGGGACAGAGAGAGAGAGAGAGAGAGAGAGAGAGCGAGGAGAGGAGATAAAAGATAACCGAGATGTCAGAACTAATGCTTAGATTTGTATTTTTGTTTTGGTAGTAAAGTGAAAGCCTGCGTTCAAATGAACTCTCCTCATTATTTCACCATTCTGCTGTGAGGCAGCTTTGTCAAAACATGTCACAGCTGAATGGGTGAGTTCAGTCTGAACACACCTTAAAGCACTTCTGTTTAGCCGTTTGTGAAGAGATGAGACTTTGATTGATGAAGCAGAGATTTAAAAAAAAAAAAGAAATATTTGTTCATTTGTTCTTGATAATGAATATGAAACTGAATGTAAATGCATCCACACACACACACAGTCTCGAGGCAGACAGACGGAGAACTGCAAGTAAGTAAAGTGTTCCTGTGTGGTTGCCAGGACTGTGTTAGTATATATGACTCTGCAGGTCGGTGATCTACTGTTGGCTCTGCAGATCTTGCTAGGCAGCAGTCTGATGATCCATCCATCTTAATAATCACCCCAAAGTGCAGACTGAAACAGACCTGCTCCCCTTCATTTTCTGAGAGCTCAGCAGCTTTCACAAAGCCACTAGAGCCTCACTCAGCCATACTGCAGACTCACCAGTAAACTCATACATTATGCAATGAGTGATCGACAGAGCAGTTTTTACAATGTAATGTAATTACACTGTAAAGATACACAAGGCTTCTTTGTCATAGCAATACATGCATGATTCACTCCAACGATAATTACACAGTTTTATTACTTAAAAATGACAGGATAAATGTGAACGCAACTTGTTCTGGCAAGCCGAGTCTCACCAAAAGGTGAACCACACAATCTTTTTCAGCCACACTATAGAGAGCGCAGGGCTCTGAGGATGGCACTGTTATTTGGTTGCTGGTTGGTTGGTTGGTTCAAACCACTTTGGAGCAGTGAGGCCTCTTTGGGCCTCAAGGGGAATTTAGACTCTTCAGCTGTGAGCTAACAGACCATTTAACAGAGTTTCAAATGTGTTTGTGTTTATTCTCTGTTGCGGTTTGTAAATGTCAACAGCATACAGGAAATGAGATGCAAGCTGTTTTCTAGCAACGCAGTTTCATTGAAAGGGGCTACATACTGGTTTTCACTGCGTTTTAAGTGTTTTAATGAGAAGAAGTGACCTGTGATCAAAAAAACACCAGAATGCATAACAAAAAATAAACAAACACGGTGCTAAATTATTGGAAAAACATTTTTTCTATTTGTAAAGTTTCAAAAATTTGAGTCGTTAGTATTCAAAGATACAGCTTGATTGATGTCAAATCAGTGCATACTCTTTATTATTTTCTCTTTGCATGAACCAGCACAGATTTATAATTTGTTTTCAAACTGCCCAAATATTCAACTGTGAATTATTTATGATATGTAATAAACTAGGTACTCAATAAGTGTAAATTACATATTTTATAGTCATAGTATATCATATGAATTGGAACACCAATGGGGAACCAGATTAAACATTTTGCAACTAAATACACAAAGTTAATCACTCCAACGGGACGTCACAGTGGCCTAGTGGTCAAAAACACCTACAATGTAAATGCAATGTTAAAATTACAAATGTAAGTAGTTCCTCTATCTCAAACATGTGCTGCAATGTGGCACAACTGTATCAATACCACACTCAAGAACTGAGTAAACTAGGCTCATTTTGTCTTGGGGTTGGGAATTCCCAAAATGAGATTCTGACACAGAGGTTTTATCTTTCATCACTGATCTTTCTGTAGAAGGGAGGAGGGTGAAAATTTTCCGCAGGAGATGAATGATACCATAAAAGCCTAATTGCAATTTATAAAAACAGCAATAGTGTGACTCTGGGCCTTAGGAGTGCTTAATAAGCATGCTTCAGTGGATGCAGACTCAGACTCTAATCCCAAGAAGCCTGCTAAGGGGAAAACCAGAAGGCAAAATGCTGAGTCATGCTGGAGAAAATGCAGGTTATTTAATCCCAAGCAGGGTTTCCCTAAAATCTACAAGATGCTGGGACATTTGATTTAATCTGAACCTGGAAACTGCGGTCCATAATGACATCGATGCTGTGAAAGGAGCAGAGTCTAACAGGGAGAAGAGAAAGCAGAGTGAAGGCTCGCTGTGTGTAGACACACGCAGTACGCAGGTGGTGTCTATTTGCAGCCTTTCTTAGGTGGGCAGGTGCACAGACGGACCTCGCTCCCCTCCTCTCTGCTTCCTCCTGTCATGGACTACTCGGGCGGAGGCATGTATGAGCGTGTATGTATATGTGAGTGTGTGTATGCGTACCGCTGTGTGTTTCCAGGTGTCCTCATGTGTCACTCTATTGTTCCAACTTCCACTATTCCCTCCGCATGAGTCAGAGAGATTCATTACATTTCCTCTGCTCTACACTGTAAAAATATTTCCCTTCTTCTTCTCAAATTGAGAGATTTGATAAATGTGTACATGTGTGTGTATGTTTCTTTCTAATGGATTGAATAATTCAGTTCCACAGTGACAGAAGGGCTACGTGCATCACCGTTAATTATTCAGCGCATTTGTAATACGCGGGCCATATGCTCCGCACCGTATGCAGGTCTTGTGATGGTGCATGCATATAAAACGCGTACAGGTGAATGTTCAGATAGAGGACGTGGAGGGGAATCTTAGTCATAGCATCACTTGCGATGCTGAAATGCTTTACACGTTCCTCTGTGATTTTATTTCCCTCTGAGCTCTTTCTTTTTAACAAACCACAGGGTCATGATCTCTGTGTTCTAAAGGGAAGCCTTATAGCAGAGTATAAGGTCATATGTCATACAAACAGACGACAGACGTTGCTGTTGTTGGGTAGGTAGCAGAGCAGGGTGATATGCTCAATCAATATCACAATATTAATACTAGAATACACAAAGAATCCACATAAAATCCTTTCATTATCAGATTAAGCAGACTATATGCTGTACATATACTATATCCATCAATAGATACACATGAACTAGCTTTGTATATACAGTATTACTCATACAATATTTGTTCCGGTATTCTTTACACAGCCATGCAGTCTTACAGTATTTGTATAGCACAGTTTCTATGCAAAACAATGGGATTTGGTTCTCCACATTGTAATTTCACTATTCCTACTCCTGTCTACTCCTCTGTTTACGTAATGACATCTGCTGCATGTCTGTCTGTCCTGGAGGAGGGAAGGATTTGTTCTTATTTTATCATTAAAGGTTTATTTTGTGGAGTTTTTTCTTATCATAAACAAGGGTCTAATGATTGAGGGTATTGTATAATAATATAATTGTAAATCTGTGATTTTGGGCTATATAAATAAAATCCACTTGACTAGACTTGAGTTTTATCCATGTATCAATTATCATACTTGCTACTTAATAGCTGTATTTTTTTGTTTGCTTTTTCTTTGTTAAGCTGTATGTCTATATTTGGTTCTTTCAGTTCGTTTGTTCTCTGTAGCATGTGTGAGTATAATGAGAGTTACTGAAAGCTGGAGTCAAATTCCTTTTATGTGTCGACATACTTGGCCAACAAAGTATGTCAGGTTTTATATATATATCATAAATATGGCAAATGTGCTCAAAATCACATATAAAATAATCTAATTCACTTTCAAAGCAATGAACTCTGTTTCACTGTTATGCATTGCACCAGATAAAACTCTTCATGTGTAAAACAAAACTATTTCTTGCTTCTTTGTTGCAATAATTAATTTATAAAACCAAATTTTGTGATAACATGATATTGTCATGTCATTAAGATATTTATGTAGATAATTAATGAGATATTTATATTTCACTTAAATTTGACAAATTAAATTGATAAAATGATTAAGAATAATATTGTATCATCGCCCCACCCTGGTGGATAGGAGATGAGGGCATATGGCAGAGTTTCCATCTGTGGAGCTGAGAGCGTGTGTGTGTGTGTGTGTGTGTGTATGTGTGTGTGTGTGTGTGTGTGTGTGTGTGTGTGTTTGATATGTGTGTTTGATGTGTGTCCACATCCTGTAGTGACCCTCTTCAGCAGATAGAGGACACTCTGTCATGTAGAAGCAATGCTGTTCTGTCTCCTCACCTTTTTTTCTCCAGAGGGCTCTTTTTGATATTTTTCTACAGTGTGAAACTTTTTTTTATTCTAGCTGTGAGCTGAATCTGTGCTGGTTGCAGACTCACTGGACTCACGTTAAGATAGCATCAGTTTTAGTGTGGCTGTGTTCTTTCCACCTGTTCTCTCTCTCTCTCTCACTCTGATCCATGTCTTTGCATTCTGATGAGCCAGCAAAGGCACTCGGGCACACAAAGCAGCGTCTGACCTTCTCTGCAAACACCGGGTAGCATACCCAATACGCCTGTTTAACATTAGCATTAAAGGACGCCGGATGGATCAAACTTTTACCGCTTGGACCTGGGAGAATATTTATGCCTTGAATACTCTGATATGACCAAATACTCAATGAAACTCGGAGGATTAAAGGATGCAAGTGGCTAAGAAATAGACATGAGAGGATGTTTGAGGTCCATTAGAGCTGTCAGTGAGTGCTGTGGGTCCTGCTGAGTGAAAGACAGTGAACAGATCGCAGGTCATTGTTTTCTCCTTAGGGAAACAGAGGCTTTAATTACAGACACACCAAAGCAAAGCATCTATCACTTTGACAGGCCAGCAGTGTAGGAGCGTGTGTTTGTGAGTGTGTACGTGTGTGAGATAGACAGAAAGAGAAAGCTCGACCTGAACAGATCAGGATGGTGTGAACATGGTCAAGAACGACATAACCCAACAGGCCAAAAAACTGAGTTTAACTTAAAGAAAATCAAGCTTTCATATATACATATATATATAATAGCTTTTCAAATATAATCTTTTAGTAAAAAAAGAATTCATTATTCAGCAATAAATATGGTCCTTTAATTACAGTCTGGTCGCTCTGTTGGATGCATAAACTTGTAATTCTAATGATAGATTTAGGTAGCAGATTAAGTCTTTAAAGACTGAGGCTGCCATTGTAGGTTTTGGGATAAAGAAAGTATCATATATGAACAAAAGAACAATAGAACAATACCTAAATGACTCATAAATACAAATCAAACTTCTCTCACCTCTCGTCCAGTCAGGACATGTCGTGCCAGCTTCACCTTGGCGAAATTCCCCTTCCCAATGGTCTTGAGGAGGCGGTAATTGCCAATGTGGGGGTGCTCCTCCGTGGAGGTGAAAGAGTTGCGACATCGCGGCAGGCTGTGGCGACTTGCAGACTTTGTCGGGGGAGCTGGGGGTTCAACAAAGCCGTCCACTGACGAGTGCTGCGGAAAAGCCATACGATTGGAAATCAGCAACATCCTCATTCCCAACCTGGAACATTAATTTATATACAGTAGACACCAATACTACAAATCTCTGAACCTCTCTGGCTTTTTTGCACACTCCAAGAGGACCCTTCCTCGTGCTATATAGGCTGCACATATAGATGATGCAGCAGAGTGCTGCAGTGGAGGTTTGTGTGTGCCAAAGCTGGGATATTCCCTCTGCAATCAGAGATGAACCCATTAGCTGAGTTTCAGGTCCAAGAAGAGGATCTAATGTTCTACTTGTGCATGGGTGCATGTGTATATGTGTGCCTGAACATATATACATGTACATACACAAAGTAGTGCCCTGTATCCAAGCCCAATGAGGAATTATGTGTGAGAGAATCAGGTTCCCTCCTCTCCCTCTGTGACACCTTAACCTCCTAACCTAAAGACCTTATCATACACAAGACAAGATTCGATAACAAAAGAAAGTGAACTCCTTGAACTTTGTGCCTTTGTCCAGCACAGAGTCAAGTGTTATAACAAGAGTTATAACAATGTTAGTGGCTCCACGGTCAAAACGGATAACAACAAGTGTCCCTGTGATATGGCATGTGAAGGTGAATTAGGAACAGCTTGCTGTAAGTACAGTGCTGGCACAGGCTATGCACCGTCTCTGCTGGTCTGTTCTCTCTCCTCTACAACAGCTGCTAATGTCAGTCCAGGTCATAGATCCCATGATCCTCTGCTCCTGAGCACCACGCCCAGCCAGAGAATAAAGCCTTGGTCTGGTTACCCAGGCTCCACTGCTCCTGTTTCATCAGGGAAACGCTACACCCTGCAGGGTGCGCATCACCTCAGCTAGCCTACATCCTGACAGAAGGAGAGCTACACTGCAGGATTCAAACACTCCCCACTGTCACAGAGTGTGTGTGTGTGCGTGTGTGTGTGTGTGTGTGTGTGTGTGTGTGTGTGTGACAGGGAGAGAAAAAGGTGAGCAAGGAGAAATTTTGATTGAATGCCAGTCAAAGTTAGCACCCTCGTTTCTAATGCACCAGCACTCTCTCAGAGCTCCATGACAAAGCAATCTGTGTAGCTTGCCTTTCATATATACAGTATGCAGCTGGTCCACACTTAAGGGATTTCAATTCTTTACTTCAATTTTAGATCTGATCTATATGGCACATGTGCATGACTGGACACACAAACGTACACTCAGCAAGGCTCCAGATTGTCTAAATGAACCGAGGAGCATCAGGGCAGGGAGGTGATTTGAAGCACTAATGCTTGATTAATACACAAAGTTTGTTTCATTCGCCCATCCATTGACTCCCTACCACACACAAAGATGCAAGCACATACTGACGTTATGTCTTCAGGGAGGCCAGACATTAAAAAATAACTGACACCTGCGCAGACACACACACATACACACATAAAAATAAGAAAGCCAGGAGAGAGTTTCTTCTATTTTGCTGCACTAAAAGCCACTCGTCTCTCTGAGTAATAAGCTGTTATGCAATGCAGTTCAGCTGCTAGTGGGCCCTGAGGCTGCATGCTGGAGACCAACAGAGGCAGGCTAGGCTGGCTGGCTACTGCCAGTGCTGCTGAGGCAGTGCTTAAATAGCCGCCTAGCAGTCTATGTCTATGTCTGTCAGACCTACAGCCACATTAGACTGTGAGACAGTTACATTAACACTCCCTTAAGCACAATGCATTACTGAACACTGGCAGAGAATACTCAGATAGCTGATATCATCATGTTAAGCTAACATTGGGGTATGTTAAATTTGAATTTTATCACCTGAAATGTATTCCTGGTATTCCAGATACATGTGTTCTTATAAATGGAGACATTTGAATAACCTTTCAAATACTGCTTCCAGCTATTTCCACTGCTTGTAACACAATATAAAACAAGGAGGCTTTAGTCTGTGTCTCGTCTTGTTTCCAGGAAAAAAAAAATCAGACAAACCTAGATATGTCAGAGCCTGTCAGCATACAACAGTCCTCATCTGGACTGATCTCAAAAGAGGTATTTTTCAGTATAATGCTGTGCTCTTTGTGCGCTTGCGTGGGGTTGGTGTGGTCGGTCATAAACATTCCTTCACACGGTCAATGAGAAACCTCCAGCGCTTTAACCCATTTCTGTGCCTTGTTAATAAATATATGCCTGATTGCTGCTTCATCAGTGTCGTGGCAGCGGAATGGTGAATAATAACACCCTCCTCCTCCTCCTCCTCAACAGCACTGAGCGTGCAGTTACAACAGGGCCCAATAGGTGATGGATGTCACATTGCGATGCTACCAAGCGGTTGCCATTGAAAAGTAGGGCAACATCCTCCCCCACCCTCCCTAAATATTGACGTTGTGGACCAGAAAATACCCCCAGTTGCACGAGTGGAGCAACACCATTTTCTCACAGGCCACATAAAGGCACCGATTAAGTCTCAATGTTAACATTCAAGCTTCGCATGTGCCATTAAAACCAGCATACTGACGCAGTGCGTTGTTTAGGCCAGCCTTATTGTGTTCCGAAACTGGGACAGACAGAATCAAACTGCACCTTTATTCTAGGTTATTCTAGGCTCCATGCTTTAATTCCCTTCAGAGGGAAGAAGGGGGGAAAAAACCGGGAGTGCTCATTGGTCGAGTCGCTCTGCAACACTTTAACACCGCTGCCATAAACCTGCACCGAGCAGTGCGCAAAATATAGGCTACCCAGATCCCCTGGTCATTATTATTCCGCTCCCACGTCCAGTATCACACTGCTGTCTCTGAATTACAGCACTTACATTCTCGGTGTCCCGCTCGTTCACCGTGGGCAATGGCGTTCTGGTCGACATCTTGTGTGCTTCGCAGGCCGCTCAGCGATGCAGCGGGGCTGGGCAGAGCAGAGCAGACACGGCGCGGTCCGTCGGTGCCTCTGTCCCCTCTCTACATCCCCTGGAAACACCGCAGACAGCGGCCTTTTACCGCAGCATAGCGCGCACAGGGCCCCAGCCGACACGCCAGATTTTTTTATTGGCTTTGTGCACTTCCCTTCAGGTAGGCTAGTGGCAGACAGAAAAGGAGGAAAGAGAGACTGAGAGAGAGGGGGGGAGGGAGGGAGGGAGAGAGAGAGAGAGAGAGAGAGAGAGAGAGAAGGAGAGAGAGAGGGGGGCAGGCCAGGAAGATGCGTCGGTAGCGGATGGGTCTGCGCAGCGCATCTCAAACCTCCCACCAGGAAGGATGGAGGGATCTCTCTCTCGCCCTCTCTCTCTCTCTCTGTCTCATACACATACACTCTCTTTGTCTCCTCTTTATAGCTCATTATTCAAGTCACCAGAAAACAGTTAAGCACACAGTTGGAACATTGTAGATCCGATTTAAACCAGATCCAACATAGGGAGTGTACAGCCTGCCAAACCGGGCCATATTACAACCTGAGGATATATTATTAGCCTGGAAATGGTACAGTAATGTTTCATCATGCAACACATTAAGAGCATACAGATGTTTTGCAGTATAACTGGATAAAATATTCAATTAAGGCTGGAAAAAATACAAGTAAAACGCCCTATTTATTTTATTTATGTTTTTAATGATGCTTTTGTGATTTGTGTCAACTCCTTAGTTTAACCTTAATGGTTTAATGGATGGTTATGGTCGAATAGCTCAGTGATTTTGATTTATTTGTTCCTGTGTTGCTTGAATATTACAATGTGGTAAACATTGTCCAGAGAGGCCTAGTTCAAGGGTAAGGCCTGTGTGTGTGTCACAGTAAACTGGACAGACTTTGCCATCTGTTGGATCATAACAGCATTACACCCCCTGTTGTTCCTCTAGTCATCACTGATAATATTACAATAAGTGTAATTTTCCTGAGTGAGGTGGGAACAAAAAAACTGGCTGCTAATAGGAGACAGATTTTGCATATCTCATCCATAAATCATTACTTGGGTATTTCTGGGTGTGGTGATGATTAAATATGCACGGAGGTGTGCGTGCGCACTTTGTCCACTAGGTGTCACGCTGCACCTGCAATATGCTGCACATCTGTAGTTTTCCACATGTGGGGCCCGGACAAATAACGCCATCGCTCATCTTATTCCTTGAATTACATTCAGCTCTTATCTTCCTTCTCATAAATCATGAATGCACTGACGTGTTGTATTGTGATGAGGAACAAGCGGTGCAACAAGAGTTTATGTTCATTGCTGAGTCTCTCGTCTGAGATGTCTCGTCTTCTTTGTGTCTGCAGTATTATTGTGGGATCCAGACAGACAGTGCACCTTCCTGGGTGTTACATGACTGATGGTTTGTCTCACACAGCAGAGAGGCCCCAACCATAACAATAGACACAGCATGACATAACGTATCACAATAACTGATGGATATAGGACCTGAAAGCCACTGAGAACATTAGGTCTGTGTTTATGGCTTTGAGGAATCTGTAGTTTATTTTTCACCAACTACAAACTCAGTCCCATAACACCAGATCAGAAAGACCGCCCCGCCTTTCCCATCTGCAGAGTCAGGGTCAGTGCTCAAATAAATTTCATTGAGAAATGTTTTGTCTTCATAATGTTCTTAGTTAGAGAAACCAGAACAATATGCAAAGAGATAAGATAGTTCAACAAAACAAAACGGGTCCAACACTGAATCTTGGCATGTAGAAGGGCATTTTTGGAATTCTGCATCTGATCCCAGGATGGATTGGATCCCAACATAGCAGATCTTATCCCCTCTGAGCCCTAACAACTGGGACCAGCTAAATTATTCCAGCAATACACATCCTTTTAATAGTGAGATATTTGGCTGTGTTTTGCTTGTATCTATTTTAGATTTGATAAGATTTTCCTAGTTTTGTGTGTGTGTGTGTGAGAATTTATACAGTCACACAATGAAATAAAATGAATTCCATTTGTTATTTGTGTTTATCAGAATGACTGACGTGTACTTGGAATGGTAAACCTCTCCCATGGTCTTGTTTTGAGCTGACGCCTTCAGGATTCTCTTTCGTCAGTGCTGACGCATTGTTTGCGCCTGAGATTTGCATTCTGTACCTGAGTTGCACTGCTGTGGAATGTAATGGGCACTGACACTGGTTTAATGAGTGCATGTACACCCAGGGCCAAATGCAATTACATGCTCTCACAGGCAACCATCAAAAAACAGACAGCTGTTAACAGCCATTCATCGCGGATGGTCATGCAGTTAACTGTATTTGTAGGACGGGGGGTGAGAGGAAAGAGTAGAAAGACAGAGAGGGGGGGGGGTTAGCTAAATTCATTATGAGACAGATAGCGGAGTAGCATCTGTCAGCACTGGCAGTTTACCACAGCTCTTTTTGCCTGACTCAGTTTCACCAGTGAAAGTCCAGCCACGCTTTCCACTCAGTAAAATGTTTGCACACATCCTGCAGAAGTGTGGGAAATATCGTGAGCACATAGGTCATTCAGGAAGGAAGATGTTTTGTAGACTTTTGCATGCTCACATTAGAGTTATGGTCTCATTCATTTGGGCTACAATTTGAATAAATGCAGTTCCAACTTTCCCAGCACATGTTGCAGTTCTGATCACCAATCGTCAATTTCAGCTAAAAATACAAAAATGTGTTACAAATAAAAGAAGTCTTCAGCAGACATTCCTGCTTTGGAAACCTGTTAACTGCACACCTTACAAGGCAGAGCTTGCACTCTGCTGTCTGCTCTGACAAGTCAATAAAACCCACTGGTATGCTGAACATTTTTGGTAGGCAAGATAGATATGAGGCTGCAGTGGAATTTGATCAGGCAGGGAGCCAGCCTTCTGTTCATTACAGAGCTTTCCAGCAGTCACACACCCTCCCAGTGAGCACACCTCAACCCGAGGAAAAGTATTACTGACTGGCACGTCAAGAGCCTTCACCCAACCTTTGCCTCCCCTCACCTGCCTGTCTTCATCGCTGTCACACATGCATGTGTTCACGCCCACACACGCTACAGTAGGCTACATACAGTGCGTGCACACGTGCACTCGCTCTCTCGATTTTTCCCAAGTTGCATTGGGAGGGATGGCAGGAAAGTGGAAAATATGAAAAGGCTTGAAACTCCAGGGCAGATGTGAGCTGACAGGGTGGGAGAGATGGAAGTGGAACCGGGAGTGTTGTGAGATTTAGCTGCAAAACAGTTGCTTTCCAACATGTTTTGTTCGATTTTTTTTTTGTACCACTGTGATCTCAGGCTCCAAGTTGATAAGATGACCTTGACCTTAGGATGATCTCCCTTGAACTATGTCCTGCTTAAGGTTAACTTTAGACCAACAAGAGCTCAGCAGACAGACTCACCCATCACTCTGGAACACTTTCTAATAAGCCATACTTTATAAATGGATTACAAATGATTTATACATCAATAACAAACCATTAATACGGAGAACCTTTGGGATGCCAGCTTGTAAAAAATCCCTTTGGCCTTTTGACAGCTTACTTTTTGGACAAGAGCTGCGGAGCATTTGAACCAAAACCTTTTGGTAACAACTTAAATACATTTACACCTGCAGACTTCTTACTTTGTCATAGGTAAGGCAAGATCAAGAAAATAAGTGAAAACATCTGTGAGGGTGGACAACAGGAACCTTAAAGAATTCAAAATGAGTTTTTTCCTTTTTATTTCCCAAATTTCCCTTACATAACCCAAGGATCTAAAATAGAGGGTGTCATATTTTGTCAAGATTTTAAAGCCCTGTGGGATATATAAATGAATGTGACCTGAATTGATCTTCTGCACCTGATTAGTTTTCTTCCAGTTCAACTTACAGAGAGCAGAGAGGCTAGCCCTCACACTGTGGCAGCTACATTTTGGAGAGTAGGTGGGTATCCTGTACAACTTAAATCACTCCACTGGCTTATACTACCGAAAACATAAAACACATACTGTACATTTCTTGGCAGCAAGTCAATGTCATTTTCATAAAATGAAGATGTTTTTATCATCTTATATTTGCATCAGCGCCCACCCTCTCTCTTTTTTTTGTTTTCAGTAACCTAGTGTGTGTGCATACTGGTAAGTCTTCTCTCATTAAACACATTTTCATAGAACTAGCTGACTGATGCACTCCAGGTCCAAGATTACTGTATTTCCTCCCCTGACCCAGCAGCTAATGATAAACACTTCACTGTGGAGCAGGCCCTCTGAGGAGAAATATAAACTTTTTCCCTGATATGAACTTGTATCATAAAAGGCTATGCCATTTACTGTTACTGTACTTGGGGATAATTATCATCCTTGTATATCATGTTTTCCCTTGTAATTATGTCATAATTCAAAGGCTTCCCCGGCGAGCTAAAAACGGTCAGGTATGTCATCATATAACAAACTCTTCTCTGAGGAACGGGCCTATTAATTGTCAGGATATAATTACATTCACAACACCCTGAGGGCCCGTCTCGTTTAGTCATCTCAGAGTTACTGCTCCAAACTATAATTAGAGAATGTAATCACACAGGTATGGACCTCCAGGATTTATTTTTCAGCCTGACTGAAGGCTGATTGAAACGACATCTGTGGTTGGGCACCAGGCAGGAAATGTTTACGACCTGGCATGTGTTCAGCAGCCACATGCAGTGGCACCAGGCAGCATACCATACCAGCAGAGTTCCCAATTTACATACACAAACATGCACACATGGATGGGTGGTTCTGCTAATTTGTCTGACGTGTGTACATTCTTGTTACCTCAGGAGTGATTTCTTGAGTGGCATGCACGTATGTGTGTGCGTGTCCCTGTGAATGCTCTCGTGTGGTTATGCCACCCTCGTGTGGCACTTTTTGCCAGTGTTAACAAGTGACCTCATCCCATTATGTCTTTCCGATCTCAAATGCCATCCAATAAACTACTCATTTCTCACCTCTTCATGCACTCTCTCTCGCCATTAAAACACCTCTTACCTCTGTCACTGACACCCACTCAGCAAGAGCTCAAGACAGGCCAGGGAGAATATGAAGTACCTGCACACTATGAAGTGATTGTGAGTGATTTCTCAGTGAGAAGTGATTAATTACTTGAGTTTCAACAACATTTGTGATGTAGACCTTAGATTGAAACTTGGACAACTTTGAGAGGAGTGAATGTACTGTATAAATTAATGACTTTGACAGAAAACCTGTGCTATGAACTGGGGGCATGGAGTTTGAAAGATACAGAGTTCTAACATGCAGTGGAGGTCTAATGAAAGACTCTATTATTGCATATTGATGCAGTATATATATGTATATATATATACATACATAGAGAGCGAGAGAGGGAGAGAGAGAGAGAGAGAGAGAGAAAGAGAGAGAGAGAGAGAGAGAGAGAGAGTTGCATTATGGGAATTGTAGGACCCAGTGTTTTTGAAGCTTGACTCACTATCCTGACTTCAGGTCAGGATATCTCAGCCTTTGCTGCTTCAATGTTGACCATTTTCATCTCTCTAAAGTCCTAAATTACTGGAGTACCCTTTTTGAAGGTACCATAGGGAGATTTTGTCCACTAGTAGCACTATGGAGCAATATTTTTACAAATATAGATGGGTGACAAATTAAAGGAAAAACTGATACAGACCCGAATGCTTGACCCCTACAGTGAGGGGATCTGGTGGCTCTGCTATGCTGTGGGGGGCATTTTGCTGGCATGGTTTGGGTCCACTTGTCCCCTTAAAGGGAAGGGTCATTGCAAATCAATACAAAGTTGCTCTTCCAAGGATGACAATGCCACAATTCACAGGGCAGGAGGGGTCACTGAATGGTTTGATGAGTATGAAAATGATGTGAATCATATGCTATGGCCTTCGCAGTGACCTGATCTCAACCCAATTGAACACCTATGGGAGATTTTGGACTGACGTCCGACTGATATATTTCTCAAGAATGGTGTTCATCCCTCCAGAAGAGTTCCAGAGACTTGTAGAATCAATGCCAAGGCTGAGGAACATCATTCCTCCAAAAGATATTCCCTCATTTGGTGTTTTGATGATGGTGGTGGAGAGCGCTGTCTAACACGTCAGTGGAATATCTCCCCTAGGTGTTCAATTGGGTTGAGATCTGGTGACTGCGAAGGCTTTAGCATATGATTCACATCGTTTTCATACTCATCAAACCATTCAGTGACCCCTCCTGCCCTGTGAATTGGGGCATTGTCATCCTGGAAGAGACCACTCCCATCAGGATAGAAATGTTTCATCATAGGATAAAGGTGATGACTTGGAACAACTTTGCATTGATTTGCAGTGACCCTTCCCTTTACGGGGACAAGGGGACACCAATGCCAGCAAAATGCCCCCCACAGCATAACAGAGCCACCAGATCCCCTAACTGTTGGGGTCAAGCATTCAGGCCTGTACTGGTTTTTCCTTCAATTTGTCACCCATCTGTATGTGTAAGCATGCAGGCACCAATACACAATACAGTTGCTAGTTTCACATTATTTGATTGATCAACAGTTGGCGGTTGTAACCATTGACTGTATATAAATATGAACAATGTGTCTCCACTTCCTGCTGTAATGCACAAGTGAAACCAAAGTATCTCCTTTCCGGCAGCTGCCATCTTGCTTGTGTGATGTCATTTGGAGTCTGCGCTATAGAGTTGGGCAGCAGGATGACGGCCCGCGAGACATGCCCCCTCAGCAGTCCCGCCACCTGACGGAGGTTTGAGAGCGGCTGTCACAGCTGTCAATCATGACGTCACACACCCTTTGTATATTGACAAATAACTAATTAAAAACAAACTTATCAGAAAAATGAGCACTTGAACAAACATCAGCATGATAAGAGCTACCTAAAATGACAGACATCATTTTGGGGAAAAAATTTATTTGACTTGCACTCTGATATTTTAGATTGGCCTATGTCCCATTTGCTAACATGGAGGAGGCGGGATTTACGACCTATACTGCAGCCAGCCACCAGGGGGTGATGGTGGTAGCGCTTAAAGAAACGTAACAATACGTTTACAAAGGCAAGGAAGAAGACTGCAAGCTAGCAAACATGATTGTAAACAATGCTGGATTTAAGATTTAAGAACTAGCGTAGATGTTTTATGAGGAGGGAAATGCATTTAAAACATTTGTTAGGCATCAAGGAGACACAATGCGATTTGGTGAGTAACAATGAATGTTAATATGACTGTTTACAAGAAAACTTCACAGGGCACCTTTTAGTGTATATTGTGCTTACATGGCGCATCTTAGTGAATAAAACTGTGTAAATTAGCAAAGTTAGCTGATCATTAACTCAGGGTAAGTGGGGGCCCAAAGCTCTTTTTTTTGCCCCGAGTGGATGAATCTAGCCCAGACTGTAACTTAGGTAAGCAGGTGAACTGTATTTTGGTGTTCTGTACTGTATTTTTTCCTTTACTGTAATACAGAACCTGACCTTCATGTTTTGTATGGTAGAAAGAATCATTACACTGTAGATTCCTTGAGGATGAACAGCGTTTAAGGATCAGCTAAACTCCACCAACCATCAATCATCTTTACTGATGTTACAATACATTCCTTGATTCTGAAATATCTAGTTGCTTTTTGGCAGATTTAACAGTATAAACTGGAATACATGACTGTTTAATATGAACAGCTCACAAACATCTGATCCAAAACAAGTTCAAGAGTACAAAAAGCAGTTAGAAAAAGACTGTTATTGCATCACAACAAACATTCAGCCTTCCGAACTTACATGACTAATTAGTTTTCTTTTCTGTGATCTTTGGCCAGTGACTTGGGCTTTGATCTATTTAATAAATCTAATAGTGAGCAATGAAATGTCTAGCTATATGCAGGGAGATTAAGTTAATTATCTTCACCTTTACACTGAGTGGAATATTAATCAAGAAGCTGAAAATGTTGCTCTTCTTAAGAGGTTCAGTGCATGATTGTGTCATAGAAAAAGTGGGTGAGCAATGTTTTCTCCTTGGGATTGAATCATGCACGGACAGCAAAAACAGAGAGTTCCTATGAGCGAGGAGCTGAAGATGGGGTTAGGGGAACAATGACACATCATGTATCATCTTACAAGTCCCAACGCTGCTCTGACTAAAGCTCTAGACAGCAGAATGATTGAGTAACAACTTACCATAAAACCACTCCCAACCAATTTCAGATTCTAAATATGTTGTGTGTGTGTGTGTGTGTGTGCAGGCTTCACGTTTGTCCCTCAGCACACATTGACCCAACATACTGTATTAATATATCCCCCCTGGTTCTATTTAAATAAGATAGATATGGTGGCTGGTGCATCATGTTCACTGCATTTATCATTGTTATATTCAGATGAAATCATCCTCACGTTTTCCCAAAAGTATGGGAAGAGCAGTGGAGCATTTCTCACAACCACTGCACTTTCCATTATACGGCATGTGAAGTGAAGTCAGATCGTGTTCGCTTTGGCACGTGCACCGTGCAGAGCTGCATTTCTCATGATTCACATTTTCAAAAACTGATTCCCTGCTTTGTTTTGAAAATGTTGGATTTAAAAAAAACAGCAGGACCTGGCCCCATTTATCCATCATATTTTATTCAACAATATAACTTTTGCTCTTCAGAGTACAATCAATATAAGATACATATGAAAAAATATATTTTAAATAGAAGAGGAAAAAAAAAACATTAAGGCATTTCATTGAAGGAAGTCTTGACAGCACGAATGATTAGATTAGTGTTATATTTTTTGTGTTTATACCTCTAAGGCACTATGGCTGAAACCACATGAAAGATGGATAACTTTCTACGCTTTTCTGCACACAGAGTGGTGATGAGTCCAACAACATACTGCACTGGTTAATGTGGTTTTCAGTGCTGCGTGTCCACAGTGTACAGTGTTTCAGCAATAAGCCAGAACAGACACATGGAGTCATGAAAGGCAAAGCAGGTAGTGAAAGATTTCTGCCAAAAGTGTGGTGGCATTGTATTAATACTTTAATAATCCCCTGTGTCGCACATGCACCAGCTACAAGGCAAAGCGCTGTAATTATCTCTATCACGCAAGCCAGCCTGGTGCCAGTGTGACTTGTTGCCTGGGACCGACATTAGAAAGCCCAGCTGTTGCTCTGGAGAATTACTGTGGCACCAGTGAGCGGTCAGTCGGCTTTAAGCGAGCACAGAAGTGCATCATGCCAAGGTGTGTTATGAAAGCCGACATTTCCTGTGCGTGTTCTTGAGTTCGAGGCTCACTGTTATTGCCTCTCTGACCGAGGGCTGCTAAGACTGCATCACAGAAACGCATAAACAGCTCAACCACATCCACAGAAACCCGGGGCAGCGAACAAGCTCTTTCTCACTCTTTCCCTCTCTCTCTCTCTCTCCCTCTGTGTTTCACACTTCCACTTGCTTGCATGCATAAAAAAGGCAGTCACGCACGCACACACGCGCACACACACACACACACACACACACACACCACACACACACACACACACATCCACACACACAGATTTGTTACCTAGTTATGTACATGACTTAACTCCTGAGAGCAAAGTCTACGAGCATCAAGCCTGTTGTCGTACAAAGTTTAGTACTCACTCAACTCACTGGCAAATTCCCTCCCTTTACACTTCTGAACTGTTCTGGACTTCTTTGGAAATTATTACTCATGAGTAAAACTATACACAAACTTGCATGAATAGCATGGTGCAGCAGCACTAACCCCTACAACATTTTTCAACAGAAGCTGTGATTTAAAAAGGTCTGTATATGATTTTTTTTGCCTCAAAAGCTGCTCATACTGGATAGTTGTCATTTACATTTATATAGAAAATATGATTTCCCTCTCTTTCTTAAAACAGAGTGCTTCATTGATGCACACACAGGTTTACTGTAAGAAGTTGTGGTCTGAACAAAGTGATGAATGTAGGTACAGCTGCATCAAAAATTCATCACAGTTAGGATGTGTGTCCACTAGGCCTCTTTTCCTGAGTGCCACTGCTCTGTTCCCAATTGTTTTTAGTATGAAAGCAGCAAAAAAAAGCACTACAAGTGAAAATGCTGCATCAAGCACCTTTCTTGTGTTCACTTCAGGCACTTTTCAGGTCAAAAATGTTTCAACTTTATAGATGTTAAGTGCTTGAACACTAAAACTCTTCATCACAATGCTTCCCTGCACCTTGACAGAAAAAGATGCCCAGTGGTCACATTACAACACCAGCTGGACTTTCATGAGCAAGCCTATTGTAATTGCTGTGCTGCTGATCTGGGACAGCCTCTGTTATATGTTGTATGCATGTAATGTATGAAAATGTACAGTATGTTATGCTGATACAGGCATCTGCTGTGTTACACTGTTATGTTTGCTGAACCAGACTTATGTTAGGCTGCGGGGAGCTGCGGCGCTCAGAAAGCATAGGGCCCGACTATGATGGTGAGTCGCAACAGTGAGCTGGAGCGGTAGTTCATGGTCAGATGGTGAGTGATCATCTCCAGGTCCACCACATACTCCCTCGGGCCTGACAGAGGTTTGGTTAGCACCAGCATGGCACTCACATTGCTGGAACGCTGCAAGAAAATATGATCAGTCAGTATGTAAGCATGTAAATACAGAAATTAAATCACATACAATGTAACATTGGTAGGATGTAGTACATTGGAATAGATGCTGCTAGCATTTTTTAGCCATGCTAGCAGAATGCCTCTATAGATGGCAATGTCGGTCCACCACTTTGGTCCCCATTCACTGGCCCCAAATGATGAATACTAATGACTTTGGTAATCCTATGACCATGACGTTGACATTTGCAGTATTGAGTAAAATATCTCAAAAAATATTGGATGGATTGCTGTAAAATTGGGTACACCCATTTATGTGCCTTTCAAGATAAATTGCTGACATTAGCATTTAGCTCAAAGCACCCCTGTGTCTAAGCACAGCTTCACAGAGTTGCAAGTCGTTGAGAGTGGCAAATAATATCTTGGAAATTGGGGAGAACAGCATAACTGTAACTACAGATAAGACTTCAGATAACTACAGATACAGATGCCATATGTTAATATAACATCAGGTTGGGTAATAGTACGAGGTGGCATCAGAGGGATGATAATAAAGGATAGATTTAGCTCTGAACTGTCGATTTTAATAGCATCACACCACTGTAACAGTTTAGCATTTATTCTCAGCACATTACCGCCCATTACACCCTCCCCCAGCTTTTCGTGCAATACAAAGAAATAATTCCCATCAACTTACCCGAAGGAAAAATTCCCCTCCCTCATTCCCAGCTTTGATCCTGAAGGTGTTGTGTGTGTTGGCGTAGATGTTGGTGGCTTGGATCTGGAAGATGTCCGCTGGCACAGACCGGTCCGCCTGGATGCTCATGTACTTGTAGACAATTGACGGTGGGAGACCCTGGCACTCAGTCTGAGATCGACAGATACAGCGACTGCAAACACACAAAAATGACGACAATCTCTGGCAGGACTGGCTGCAATGATAATAACGCAACAAAATAAGTGGATGATGTTTACTCACTTTTCAGAGGTTTTGGTATAAGGCGCCTCGCAGGGGTCTCTGGGATAGCAGCGGAAGCCTCCATAATAGTTCCAGCACATGTCCTCCTCTGCGCAGTTATGTGTCCCTGTCTCACACTCGTTTATGTCTGGTGATTGGCAGAGCGACAGAGAAAGAAAAAAAAAGTGTTGAATAGCCAAAAATAGCTGGATAACAATGCTGATATCCCCCACTTCCAAAACACACACAAACTCTACATGCTTAATGAATCAGAGCTGTGAAAACACAGGCTAAGTTCAGTACAGTTTCAGGAATGGTGCTTTAGGGTTGTAGATGCATTTCCAGCAGCTGTGGAGACGCAAGGAAACACAAGAGGGAAGCCTGCAGGGCTGTAGTCGAGGGAAGCCCCCGATTCAACACCACACAGGCGTAACAGCAGTTCTTTCCCTGCAGCACCAATGAAAATAGCTCCATCAAAAGTGCCCCAAACCACAGGGCTATTTCTGGCACAGCAACCTGGATTCATCACCAAAAGGTCCCTCTGACACAACAAGCGGGATTCATGGCTCCCCCTATAAAGCCTGCACCTGACCGAGGGGGAGAGGAAAAAATAACAGCTCACTCTTTGAGGGAGTGCCGGAGCTTCAAATAAATCCACTTCAAGAAACCAACATCATGCATATAAATTCACAGAGGTGGCTTAGCAGGGCAACACAACGTTGCTGTGTTTGTGTTGCCTAACCTCTGCATTCTTTCCATGACAGTGCTGGTTGAGAGCAGCTTTCATTCCAGCATGAGAGGTAGAATAGTGGATGATAGCGGGAATGATCAAGTTCCTCTCAAAGGTTATCTTCAAAGAGTTCAGGAAAAGGAGGAAGGGAGGGAGAGAAGAGGACTCACTTGGGAACTTGTTGTGTGTGAAAAGAGAAAGGAGGATAAAATAGATAAATAAATAAACTAAGAAGGGATAAAAAAAGATTGATGGACGGAAGAGGGAAGAGGAAGGAGGTGGAGGAGTGCAGTACCTTGACACAACCTATTCCCCTGGAGCTGATATCCTTCTGGACACTCGCAGGAGTAACTTCCTGGGCTGTTAATACACTGGTACTGACACATGTAGCTGGAGAAGCTGCATTCATCAATATCTGTCCAGGAAATATGCACACACACACACACACACACACACACACACACACACAGACAATGAAAAGAAAGATAAAAAAATGTTTTGGATATGTCTGTATGACAGTGTGCACAAACATGCATGTATCTACTACTGTATATCTGTATATAGTATGTACAGTATGTGTGTGTGTGTGTGTGTGTGTGTGTGTGTGTGTGTGTGTGTGTGTGTGTGTGTGTGTGCCTGTATGTTCACCTTGGCATGAAACCATGTCTTGAGCCAGCTCGTAGCCCTGCTCACACTGGCAGAGGAATGAGCCAATCAGGTTGTAGCAATGGTGCTGACAGGGAGTCTGCACATCACATTCGTTCACATCTGGAACAAACGCAGGCGTTTAACATATATGGTTAAAGGATAATTCTGGTTAATTGCAACTTGAAACTTACTTTCATAGCTTTGGCCCTCATTTCTATTGAAAATATTAACATTGCACTTGCCAAGTTAAACGGTGAAATCTAGGAATGCAGTGTAATTGCTAAAAAAAACCCCAACTGGGCAAGAAACACAAGCAGTCAGACGTTCATACAGGTTTTAGGTTAGCAAAACTCTTTGGGTATTATTAACTGAATGGTCAGCTGTAAACACCCATCACAGTTTACAGACCAACTTCCTGTTTAAAGTTTGACCTGCCATACTTGCCATAGAGATTATTACCAACATTTCAGGTGGTTGACATTTGTTTTTATCTCCACACATAGTGGTTTAGATAATTGGGCTACATTGTTGGCTTGCTTACAACCTGTTCATCTGACCATTTGTTTCTTGCCCCATTTGACTTCATTGCACCAATGTCGCCATGTTCTCAGATCTCAGAAATGTGTGTGTCCAAACCACAAAACTATGAAAATCCAAAGATGAGATCAAAGACCGAAGTTGTAATCAACCTGGAGATATCCTCCAGAAAGAAATAACAAAACAGTAACAAACTATTTAATTTGCTTATTTAAATTTGGCAAAAATTCTCTGTTGGTTTCCCCACTACAGGCCAAAAGACGGCAGAAAGACAAGCACATATGCACACATTCAACACAACACATGTGCACATGTTTCAACACAGCTGGGAGCAAAGTCATGGGGCTTTGATGGATCTTCTAAATATGTTTGAGAAATAAACAGCTCTCTGTCAACGCACAACATTTTCAATAACTGTCTTTGACTTCAGTGGGAGATTTGCTGTGTAGATTCAGGTTGCACAGCCAGTCTCATGATTGCTTTGAGCTTCTAGGCTTTCCAAGCAGCAGCTTGTGCACCAAAGTCAAACCTGACCTTAAAATATCTGCATCCTGAGAAAACTGAGGACTGAGAGAAACAGGGAGACTGTTAACAGCCATCTGCTGTTGTGTATTACGCAACATCTCTTTACATCTATGTGATTATAACTTTATTTAGCTGTACTTTTATTAATTGCCCTTATTAATGCTCAGATGTTTACTTTTATCATGTTTTATCATGTATGCCTTTACTCTATTATAAATGCTTGTCCTTTCAGTCTGCAGAAGAACAACAGGTGCACAAATCTACTGATATTCAGTCTGGCAACAGTTTAACTGGAAATCCACACCAACACAAGTTATCTGACAGGCCACTTTTGAAAAATATCTTTATAATTTGATGTCGTACGCATAAACACACTCTCACACATGTGCACATGACTTACCAACACAGCTGTGGTTGTTGCTGGCCAACTTGTGACCTGCGTTGCACTCACAGTAGTACGAGCCCGGGGTGTTCACACATTTGTGCATGCAGTAGTGTGTCAGGGCACACTCATCTCTGTCTGCAGTTCAACACAAACACACACAATCATGTACGCAGGCACCACACAACGGCTGGATGATGTTCATTCCCGTGATCCTGAGTGCATTAGCGAAACTGGTGAAATGAAGTAAATTTGAAATCTAAACTTACTGACATTAACAGGATATGAGTTTGACAGAAAGATAGATAGCTAATCCTTAAAATCCACAGAAAATGAGATCAGTTCCAGGTACAGAAACATTTTCAAGAGGTCAATTTTAGTCATGTGATAAAGTGAGAGGTGTGTTTGGTGTGTCTGTGAATGACAAGACTCACCTACACAGTGGTCTCCGTTCCTTTGGTAGCCTGGAGGACACTGGCAGGTATAGGAGCCTCTGGTGTTGTAGCAAGTCTGATCAGAGCCACAAGTGTGTCTACCTGTCGCACATTCGTCTATGTCTGCAATGACACACACAAAGACACACACAGACACACTGAGTAGAAGCTACAAGCAGTTAATGCCTGCTGTACCGTATGTAGAAACATATGGCAGACATAGCAAAGCAACATGTCTGGACTATGTGTACCCTGCGATCTGTGATGTGTGAACTGTTTTCCACAGACAGTAAAATCAGTGATCACTGACACCATCACATCACACACATATGGGCATAAACACACGTGTTCACACAGAGAGCAGGCGATTAAATAAAGAGGGCTTTTACCCAGCAGCTCAGGGTGAAGGGGAAAACATAGATCATATCTTCTACTAACAGGACAGCTTTTTGAAAGGAGTAAGTGTGTGTGTGTGTGTGTGTGTGTGTGTGTGTGTGTGTGTGTGTTTGTGTGTGTGCACAAAAGAGGGAGAGAGACTCAACCGAGTAGCTCTACTGATAAGTTGTGCTTTCTACCGTAACGCCTCCCTCTCTCAACAGACATCCATTAGCCCAGAAGCACACAGATCCAAACACATTCACCTTCTATCTCACACTCCATCATTAATGAGTTATAACATGATAAGGAGTGTTTTTATGTGTATAAGAAGCTTAGTGACACAAAGCTTCTGTGAAAAAGATCCACTCTCACTGCTTTACTGCAATGTAAACAGTATATACTTTAGTTTGACTCACTTATGATGAATATGATGTTTTGAATGTCAAAAATAACTGGAAACATACGCACAATCAGCAGTGTAAGTGTCAGGTTTTGACCAGGTTAAACCACCAAAAAGTGCCTTTTTTCTTTCTAATTATTATTTTCATTGAAGCCATATTACAGAATATTAGAGTGAAAAAAGTTACTTTTTCAACAGAAATGTTAATTTTCCAGCTTTGGCTAAAATAAATAACTCAGTAAGGGAAAGATTCTCCCTTTTGTTGATCTTAAAATCACATTTTCAATTTTGGTTTCTTTGAAGCCAGAGTTTCTTAAAAAAGGTTTTCTCACAATAACATATGATGTAAGCCGCTCATCCCATTTTTGGGAACTTCTGTCTTTCTCAATCTTTCTCACACAAACACACACACACACACACACACACTACAAATACGCCCATATACTCATCTCTACAGGCACACCAGCATTCCTCTTGGGTGGTCTGACACAACCCGTCATATGCAGACAGCCAGTGGGCATCAGTTTAACAGTATGTCAGACAGTTATCCTCAATACCACACGCATACACAGGAAAGGGGGGGGGGGGGTACTATTACTGCATTGTGATTTGACACGTGCGTAACCTAATAGCAGTCAAAAGAAAAGAGACACCTGAATCTGAGGTGAGTGGAAAACCTAAAGTTGTGCTCTTCTCTCCTAAGCAGGCTGTGCTGCTTTGATAGATATGACTTATATTAGACTTACAAAAGATCCAGTCTTTAAAATGGACCTGAATTATATGTGCAGGCCCAACTTGCTGCAGCACAGATATCTTGAACTGATATTCATCATGTGATGTGGTCTCAGCTGGGAAAGATCATGCCCTTTGAGGGCCTCAAATGCCAGTCCCACAACCTCCACTCTCCAGTGGGACTGGTGCCGGTGAGAAATGGGCTCCACTTGCTGCGGAAGAGCCAGTGAAACAAAAGGTGGACAGAAGGTAAGGTGTTTTCAAACCTTAAAAGGAGGAGAGGGAAGAGGGCTAAAATGTGCTCAGCTCTATGGGGGCACAGTGATAAGATGAAGTCAGTACATTAGGGACAAAAGCAGGGCTTATCTAGAGGTGCACCTGAGAGACATCAGGTGCAAACAGCATACAGAGGGAGAATGCACAGATGGGGCTTGTTGCCCATTGACTCGCTTTGAAAAGGACAAAGATAAAAGCAGTGTTGTTCTGGAAAATCTATGCTCTGATGTGGCTTGAAAGGCATCTGGGAAAGTGCAACCAGCACCACCAGGGGGATACCGACTAACTAGAAAGAAGACCAGAAACTTTGTGACAAGAAGCCCTGGAGCATCAGGGTCTGCAACTTTCAGATTCAGCCTCACAGGTCAGGAGATCTACCTATTCTGGATATGGATGATAGATTTCCCATTGTGGTATGTACGGCCACAGATATGCGAGTACAGCTACAACCACAACTATTTGTTTTTGCATGATTTATAAAGATTTAAGTGGGTTTATCCGGTTGTATCTGTCCTGTCCGGGTAACAACGTCAATATGGTCTAACTTCATCCCTTCAGTTGATGATACAGTAAATTCAGGTCTGTGTTACCTTGCAGGTCACTGACATTCATTATAAACATATGGTTAAACAGCTTCAACAAAAACAACACTTATCTATGCTGTAATCTGAACATGCAGAAATTTGCAGGCTGATGCAAAAGACAACTAAACAGTTGCCAAAGTATTAGCTAGCCTTGACGGTTAGTTAGCTGAACCCTGGGGTTGCAGTCCTGTTGTTTATACAAGAGCAACAAAATATTTGAATGAATGTCAACAAATTGTTCAACAGAACACACCAAGAGTCGGAAGCTGAGATCAAGTTTAATGTGAATCATAAGCATGCCTACTTACTGGAGGTATTTAGTGATTCATTGAGACTGGAAATGCCCTGCCTTCTGGCAGTACATTCAGACAACACAAGTCCGAGACTCCTGATTACTGATAAAAAAGTTCATTGTTGATGTTGTCAGAGTGCCAAGACGCAAACAAAAGTGTGTTAGACAGACTAAAATAGACTTTAGAGTCTACAGCTAGCGGTTCTGTGAGGCTATACCTTGATCTAAATGCTGACATCAGCATACTAACATGTTAACAATGACATGCTAGCATGCTGAAGTCTCGCAGGTATCGTGTTTACAATTTACCACTGATTTTGACCTGATGGTGGTGCTAGATAAAAAGTAAGGGGATCATCAAAATTATTATAATTCATCCTGGGGGGACCATGAATATTATATCAAGTATCAAATTGTCACATTTGAGAAGCTGAAACCAGCAAACGTTGCCATTTTTGGCATTTGGCAAATTACTAAAAACAATTTTCTGTCGATCGATAATTCAACTAATCGTTGTAGTTCAATTTCAATCCATTGAATAGTTGTTGAGACATCTCTCTCAAAGCCACAATTGTGAAAATGTCGACTTCCTGGTTGTTCTACAAGACAAGTCAGGGAATTAGCCAGCGATCAGCAAAATGGTTTCATCATAGGAAAGGTTGTATTTGATTGAATTGTTCTACTGTTGCGATTGGTTTAAGCATTGCGATAAGTAATTAGGGTGCATAGTTCGGCTGATTGCAGTTGGCACACTTGACTTTAATCAGACTGAATTCAGGACAAAATCTGAGCCAGAGCTGGTCCACATACGGCCTCAAGACTTGGGCCATGAATCAACTACTGAAATATAGCTGCATTTGTTCTAGTTTGGGGTCATTGTTGCCAACCAGAATTACATCAGGTGCATTTGGGGTGATTTTGAAGTGCCATTCAGCTGGAAAATGTCAGACAACAATGACATTCATGCCACTGTTGGGCAGAGTGGTTTTGGCTACGTAGATGGCTACATGAATCACTAAACCAGGTGTCGCTGGTGCAGGGCAGTTGTCTGCGACTAGATCATGTTGCAACACTGTCCAACATGAGGTGTAGAAACCATGAGCTGTTACAGAAAGAACGTGCGGCACATGGCTGACTGTAAATTGCTTAAATGTGAATAATTCGGTGATGCTTCTTAAGAAGTTCTATGTACGGAAAAGTCAGAGTCATCCTCACTCCCTTCAAGAAAGCTTAGAGATCTCTAAATAAAAGCATATGTGCTGAAAGCAATCCAAAGGTTCACTCACGGGAATATCTTGCGGTAACTGCTACTTTGTCACTAAACCTTTAAGAAGCTGCCAATACAAAGTTTCACAGATGTTTGTGTGTGCGTGTGTGTAAGTGTGGGTGGGGAGGGAGGGCATCCCACACTGGCTGGCTCTTCAGTCCCATAAAGCCTCCACAGCTTACCACATCCAGTACAGTCCATATAGTTTACACAGAAAAACAGATTTTTACTGCAACAAGCCATCAAACGTGATGATGTGTTGCGTGTGGGGAGAAGTGACTATTCTCTGAGGTCAGATTTTTTTTTATCAACATTTATTTAACACAGCCTGTTAGTTTCTAAGATAAGGCTGTCCAGAAGAAGAGTGGAAGATGTGGAAGGAAAGAATGAGGAGAAAGGGTGGAGGCCTTTTTTTTTTTTTTTTTTTTTTTAAACAAAAAAGCGCTTTTTAAGATTTGAAGTTAGATTTACGGCCGTGTGTGCATATGTGATGTCAGAGTTAAAAACTCCTTGCTTTTCAGGGAGATTAATTCTAAATGCCTTGTGGGAATTGGGGGAGTAACGGGGATGGCGGCAGCTCAAAGAATGTGAGTGTGTGTGTGCGGACGAGAGGGTGGGTGTGTGTCTGAGGTCCCGTTTGAGGTGCTCGAGCATTAAATGGCCTTTTGCTAGACTTTACGGGTCAAACACTGTAAAGAGGTGCTTCTTTGCTGTGTGCGCATATGTGGGTTAAGTCCGTGCATATGTGTGCAAAAAAAAAAAAAAAAGGCATGTGTGTCCAAAACGGGGACTGAAAATTGTTTGGCCTGAATTCAGAACAATGTGTTATTTGCTCCAGATTTATTCTGACATGATAGGGCTTGTTGTAATTATCACTTGAGAGCATTTAGTCTTGTTTTCACTGAACCACTGCAGTGGAAAGCCGGAGTTGTTCCAAAGAACAGTTGGAGCCATCCTGCTGTTGGACAGCATCTCTGTTTCCCTCTGATTATTGGATAATTCAATCTTTGGGAAAGCAGGGGGCAAGATGTGCGATGTTAATAGCCCATAAAATTTCACAACGTCAAATTTATCAGCATGTCATACACCAGCCCCTGAGCGTTTGGTTTTGCTCAACCTCAAACACCTTAATATCACCGCTCCTGGCAAATGCTGCACGTTGTTCCTTTTTTGTGCGTAATTCTCTCTGCAATGCGGTGTGAAATGCAGCCTTCACTGTCTTGTACACGACCTCAGGACTAATGGGAGTGGTAGTGTTTCCCTTTCAAAGCAAGCCCAAACACAAAGCTGATAAGAAATCAAAGAATTCAAGACACTCGAGCCTTACATTCGGTGTATTTCCATCCGTATTAGGGCATGAAATATTTCCATGCTCTGGCTATTCGCACCCCTCCCAAGATTCCCCTCTCATCGCTCATTGTTCAGGAGAAACAGGATTTTCAGTCATGCTGACACTTACTAACTGATTTGTGAGTTTGTTCCGCACTCATCTAAAGGTCGGGCAGAGTCTTGACGTTCTTGAAAATCCGTCCAGTGTGCCAGCTACATTCCCATTTTGCTTCGACTGATAATAACCTTTCCTGTTACTCTGAAAATGCTCTGGAACTCTCCTGCTATTCAACATGGAGATCAATCACTTTACCCGCCTGACTGTAGCCATTTACGGCCTTTGAAGCACATTTGTGGCATGGAAGGAATGAAACCTGTAAATGTGGATGCCGAAATATGGTCAAAATATCACTGCGATAACATAAAATCAAGAAGAGAAGAAACTCTGTGATCGCATGTGAGCGTCACAGTGATTTATAGCAGCCCTGTGTCCCTTTCCATCATGAGGTAAACGGAAAGATCAACACATGTAAGCACATCAGAGGAGGAAGCAGCTGGCCGCTGAACAGGCACCGACCTCAGGGAGAATAATAACAACAACATTAACACCGAGGAGGCACGGCAAAGCTGCTTCCCCCCTTTGCTCCTCTCTGCCATCGTTGATGTGATGGCAGGGAGGAGTCAGCAGCAAAGCACACGCACAAGCCAAAAGAGCGGCTGCCTGCAGGATGGTTGGATTATATTCATGGAGACAGAAAGGTACTCTGGCAGTCATAAAAAGCTGATGAAATACTGTCACAGTGGTATGTCCACTGGAAATGATTCTCTGCAATGACATTTATTTGAAGATTCCTCGTGTAATGTGTATATTTTGTTTTGGGATGTTATCACTGTGGTTGCTTCAGTAAGTTGTTGAAGTTCTTTGAATTCTTTTGGCTGTTTTTAAGATCAAAAGGTTAAAAGAATATTTCCATGGAGACATTACCAATGTCAAAATACATCCAGCAATTAAAGGAGCATTAAATAGTCTTTTAAGAACTTTATTAGCAGCTGAGGAGTTACAACATCAACAAGTTTCTGCGACACATCCTCATCATTAAACGACCACATGTACCATGCACTCCAGAATGACCCATGGGAGTGCTTTCTAATATGCTGCCTCTGTTTGTGCTTTCCAAAACTGTTACAAATCACTGTTAAAAAATAATTATGTTTTATGGTGTGACAACGCTGTGGTTAATGTCTGGTTTGGTTTAGGCCCAAAAAACACTTGGTTAGGGTTATGGAAAGATCATGGTTTGGGTTAAAAGGATCCCTTGAAACATGGTGTGGGTTAAAGTTACTACTTCCTTAAAGTTAGGCAACCTTCGTTGTCATGGCAACAGTAAACACTACGACAATCATAGTTAGGGTTTTTAAAAAACTGTCCTGACTTGTGGTTGGAAACCTGACACTTGCGGTTGGAAACGGGAAGCAAACAGTGGTCTGTTGCAGCTAAGTCCACTTTTTGCCATCTATCTATCTGGCCATCCACCCAACCACAGATGTATAAAGAGAACTGGATACAGGGAGAGCTCCAGGATTTGAAGCAAATTTGACCTAGCGGCCAAATCATGTAATTACAATGTCAAAAAGACTTTTTCCCATAGACTTACATTGTGAAACAGACGTCTGTAAATCAGCAGATACATTTTTTTGAGCATCACAACCCCCACGAAATGACTTGTTTCACTATCAGAATTTGATCCATTCGGTCTGATCACGTTTATAAAGTCTAAAAGAGCTGCACAACTGAATTGTTTTATCCCCATTCGAGTTAGCCGGAGGGCTAAACTGGAAGTAGCCGACAGAACTGGCAAAAATCACTAGTGCATTTGCTCTATGGGCCCCAAAGAAGCGGAAGCAATGCAGAAGAAGTTGAACTTTTTTTCAAGTATATCCAGCTGCAGCAGCAGCAGCACGAATGTGAAGGAAGCTGAACTTCCACACACATTCACAGAGTGCATGGAGATTCCAGTAAAGGTTTTGTAATGGACCCCTAGTGCTGCTGACTCATCAGAAATATTATAAAATAATAAATGTGAATGATGTAGCACATTACCCCCTAATGCAGTGTAATAAAAAGTCAAAAATTATCAGTTATAATCATTGTGTTGGGGTGTTCAACCCATATCAGTAACATACCAAACTAGACAGGCTAATGTGGGATTCAGAAATGAGACTAAAAATCATGTTTTCAAGTTTTAGTAAATGCATGTGTTTGAAACTGTAATGAGCCCAAGATGTGATGTTTGTGAAAGTTATTCAATTATTCACATTAACGTATTAAAACTATATGTTGATGTTCATAAATATCAACATTAATTTATGAATATATTTTTAGCAGTTAGACAATTCATAGTTTATCCTCATTATTTCTGCTTAATAGTTGGAACCTATATTGATACTTAGTTTTTCAAATTATTTGGTCTTCTTAAGCCACCTTTTGTTTGCGTTTATTCATTGATTAGACCACATTATTGCATGCACAATGCATAGACTAGGTTATCCTCATTCTTTACTTAATAGTTGCTAAAATTGCTACCTTTAATAACATTTTCAATTTATTTTTGATCTGCTATGGTCTATTGTCTTCCTCAGCCACCGTAGTGTTGTGTACAAGTGGGCGTGGTTTGGACTCTGCAGCTGCTGCAAACAAATTATGACAATTTCCTGGTTTAAAGGGGTCATGGTTTGTAGGAGGTGTGGTTTGTAGAGTCTGCAAGGCTGCAGCCTGACCCTTCTCATTTTTTTGGCTTCATGTGCTACTGACCAACTTTCATAGGAATGAATGGGGCCCCGCCTCTGACACTGTATCCAGTTCTCTTTATACATCCATGCACCCAACCAGCCACCTCCAAATAATTTGTCACCTAATATAGACGTCATCTGAACTGCGTCACTTCTCCGGGTCATAATTACAATAGCCACTAGATGGCGAGTGTCACTCAAATGTAACTATAGTTCGTTTTTGCTGGCTGAATTTTTGACCTATACTGTCATTTTTCTATTGAGGACGGGCTGGGCCAAACATCTCAGTAATGTTGATTTACTGGTACTAACCTTAGAGCCGAACCAATACTGGATTTTTGAGGCTGCTATCAATGTTGACATCCAAGAGTTAAACAAGACTTTAAAGAGCTACAGCCATGCTAGCACTTCTCTAAGGTCGTACTTAGGCACAGAGGTGTTTTGTGCTAAATGCTAACATCAGCATGCACTATGAAACCGAATCCCTAGATTTTTTCCCATAAAATTCAATTAATTTACCCATTAATAATAATGGAGTAAAGTATCTATTAATGGGTTTTTAGGGAATAATAAATGGATGGAAATAAATTAACATTTAATAACTGAATGGATTATTTGCACAGTTTAAACAGCTCTTCATTAGTGTCATTAGTGTTGCAGGTATTTGGTTATAAAACAAAGATTAGGCAAATTACATTTTTTACCTGATGATGGTACTGGAAAATAAATACATCACCAAAGAAATTATAATTCATCCACTTGAATGAACTTGAATGTGTCATTAACCCCATAGTTGTTGAGATATTTCAGTCTCAACCTACCGACAGACATCACTATAGCGCCACGCTGCTAGCATAGCTAAAAAGCAACTACAATTAAAATGCTCAAAGACGCTACACTCATTCACCAAAAGCTAGTTGTTACAGCTGAAGCTGCAGAGTAGCAGGTGCCCCGAGCTGGACAGTAAAATCACAGGGCACTGGGACAATCACACAGCGAAGGCGTACTGATGCAGGACAGTGCAAATCATCCGTCTGAACACAGGTGGAAGGCAAGAGCTTAGCTGGTAATAGGAGGGTTCAACAGGCACAAAGGTGTGCCTCAGGTGTCTTTTTGTTTGAGTAACAAAGTGGGTCAGTTTTCATCAAGCAAAGGCTTTGTGTGTTTGATCCCACTTCCTCCTGTCAAACAACAAAATTGTTGCAGAATGTTTTAATTTAACATCCTGTGTATCCTGTATCGTATTCACCTCAGTGTTCCCTCTCTGTGCAGCAACATTTTCCATATCTGTGCTGCTTTCCCTTATCTTTGATGGATGTTTACAGAGAAACAAACAGTAACAGGATAACATCTGAAGGAATTTCCTGAGAAACTGCAATTGCTCCCTGTGTTTCCTCACATCTTTTTACATTGTCTGTGGATCGGTAAAGACCCATGGCTGGGGCTTATTTCTTCAAAAGGTATTTGTCATGACGAGACAACAACAAGTGGAGCTATAAAGTATAAACTCTAAAGGTCAAATCATGAAGCTCGCTGGCAGTGTCTTGTTGTGCTTCGCAACTGCTGGGCTCTCTCTGCTTGTTCTGCTCTCTGCATTCCTGCGTCTCGCAGATCGATCCGATGCTTATCTTTCAAGGTGGTGAGTAATTCCTACCATCACAAAAGATGGGAGCAAACGGAAAAAACAACCACCACTGACATTCCAGAGATATTCCTCCCAAGTGCATTGCATGTTCGTGGAAAAATGTTATTGCATGCGCTCGGCCTTGTTCGGAAAAGTACACACGTTCTCTGTCACACAGGGCTTAAAGAGTCTTAATAGAACATATTTAGGAAAGATTTCCATCCAGTGCAGGTGAAGAAGCGTCCAGACGTAGCTGAAATTAGTCAGGCATGTAGGTGGTAATGTGGCCTACCTGACCTCAGGAAACCAGACAGGTAAACAGGAGTGGCATGTCCTTTCATGTCCCATACTGCAGTGCATGAGTATCTAATTTAAAGATGAAAAATAAAAAGGCAGCAGCTAAAGTATGTAAACTCGAGACTAAAAGGAGGAGAATAACAGAACCCACATGGTGTAAAACATGATATCATGTATCTTTGGCCAACATCAAGATGCCTGAAAGTAAAGTTATGTTAGTATTTCTGAAACATGGGGGAGTACTCACAAAACAGTGAGAATCATATATACTGTATCTGCTTTTTCACAACTGATTTGATGGACGACCTTCATTTCTGGGAGGAAGTGATCTCACCTCTGCTGAAAATAAGACTTCATATGCATACACAGGACTACAACAAGCTACTTGTCAGCATCTCACGGTAGCAAACACAGTAAGTATGTGTGCGTGTATGGTGGGAGGGGGGGGGTCATGGAAATGAGAGGCATCATTAAGCTGTCACACATACAGTAAAAGTTTATAGTTTCTCTATGTGGCAGCGCTGGAGCAGGGCGCCAGCTTCCCCTATGTGTCACTACAACAACACACACTTAAGCTCAGGTTCACATGGAGGGCCAAAGGGCTTTTTTTGCCCATATGCAAATAGCTGACCACATGGAAATGAATATTAAAGCTACATTTAATTGGATAAATATAGGTACAGTGTATTATATAATTTGTGGTTTGTTTCACTTTTAATCAGCATAAAGAATACTGTATTTCATATTAGCTTTTTTCCTTTTCAGAAACTTTTTTTTTTTTTTTTTAGCAATTTAGGTTGTGTTTTGGAAAATTGGCTCCATTTTGTGCAGAGGATTTAGCTGATCTCGCCACACACCGCAATAAGTCACCAAAACAACTCGAGCCATGACGTTGTTACAACCTGGCTTGGTTAGTGCTCGGGCACTTCTGTGGTTATTTAGTCAGTGTCAGCCTTTCATCCTCCCCTTTGCCCTACCTGACTCGGCACTCTAGGCTTCCTCCACAGAGTGGTGAGTTAGCAGGGAAGGAGCCTGCTGTAAGCGCTATTTGATACACTGAGGTTTCCCCCTCCCCATTGGAAGTTAATGGGAATTCCTTCGCTAGCAAGATACGTAGCTGTGCAAAACAGCTACTGTGGAAAAAAAAAAAATGAAGAAGAAGAAGAAGAAGAGGAGACAATTCTATGTCCAAGAACAATTGGCTCATTGTAGCAAGTTAAAGGTAATGACAGAGAAACCGGAGACTGATGTAAACAAAGATTATAACACTATACAGCAGGAAAAAAAACAGCACGAGACGCCTTCCAGTTAAAACTACAGTCATTTCAAAGCAATAACACTGACAGTAACAGCCTATCTTTGTTTAGCCCATGCACTGAAACCACATGCCAGTGAATGAGTAAGTATTATACCTATGCCAGCTCGCTTATGTGGTTACTTTAGCTGATATGCTGCCATGTTTTACACTCCAATAAAACCTAATTGGGTTCCAATTCAGAGAAACACATAAAGCACCTAACACATATCTTTGCCCCAGGTGTAAAATCAAATTTGTTACTTTCACTGCAGCCCTGTGACCACAGGCCTCGCCACACCACCACTCACCACACACCTCTGCCTTTTTGGCAAGAAGAGTTCCTAACCACTGAACACATGTACGGTAATGCACTTTGTCTAACATTGTATTTATAGAGCAAACTTTTCATACACCCCCCCCCCCCCCAACATCTCTCTCTCACATTTAAACCAAGACAGATGACAAACTAAAGGCTGTAAGAGGTTACGAGTGAGATATCAGAGATTCTTTCTAAGGTTCAGCTATGAACATCTGGCACAAAGCAGCAACGAATGGCACCACTGTGTGTGTGTGTGTGTGTGTGTGTGTGTGTGTGTGTGAGAGAGAGAGAGAGAGAGAGAGAGAGAGAGAGAGAGAGAGAGCGAATCTTTTAACCACTCCCCATTTGAGAGGATCAAAGAGTCTCGCTCAAACACACCCACACAGTCTTGTGCAGCTACCAAAATCAAAAGCAAGTCAAGGCCCGGGGAATATCCACTAAAGGTGTAAAGGTTTGCCACAAATTATATATATTCTCCTTGATTTTCCCCTGAAGCAGACAACCTAAAAACCCCAAAACAAGAACAATTTTTAGTTTAGTTGAACTCAGGCCAAAAACATCACGCTGCGAGCGACCAAAGAGTTTAGAAAACATGACATCACGGCGAGGAAAAAAAACCGAGAAGCTTGCAACACATCTGGCTGCTACGCATGGTTTAGCTGTTGATGGCTGTCAGACAGATGGATGAACAGTTCACCTTTGCAGCTCTGATTATTGAGGCTCTGAAGCCATTAGCAAGTAATTATCAAATACCTACAGTACGTGGCTCTGCTAGAGACACATCCTTCCAGGCAGCAGCGCTGCATCTGGCCAAGCGCAACAAAAGCACAATGTTGATATTCAGGAGATAAAAACCCCTTAAGGCCAAATACTTTTCAGTATCAAGATTGAATTCTGTTTGTATACTGCAGTACACAGCAGTCAGTGCAGTGGGATTCCAATCTGTATGACATTTTTAAACTGTTGTAATCTGTCTCATGAAGGCCTCCTTGGCTGAAAGTCAAATTTTTGAATATTCTGGAAGATTAAAGAAAAAAATATTCATGGAGCGAGCATGGCAGAACATATTTTGTGGTTCCACCTCTGCTCCTGCTGACAGAGTCCGATTTCTCTCCTGAGGAGCTTGTCAACACCACTTGCTGAGATAAGAGGAACAGTTTCCATGTGTCAGTGTAAAGTAGTCAAAAATGAATGGCTAGTTTTTCAAGATACTTAATATCATCTTATAGTTGAAAGGAGAGGTGGAGGTGTGCTTTTCTTCCCCTTTCAAACCCAGCCTATAAGCAGCTTATCTTACCTCTGCAGAGGTTTTGGTCATCTGCAGTGAATCCGGATGAACAGCGAAGGGTCCGGGTATGCTGAGAGACCCTCGGGCTACCTGGAAACCGTGGGAGCTGAGGTGGGCTTGGTGGGACTGGAGGGACGGGAGGGACAGGTTCCGGCAGCGGCACCTGCTCGCCATCCTTACTGATATAGATGACGGCACTCTTGGGGAGGCAGAGGTACCCACCAAAGTGGTTAATACACTGCATCCCTCCTTTGCAGGCATCACTTAATAAGGTACACTCGTCGATGTCTGACACAGAGAGAGCAGCATGACAAGAAAGATAGAAACAAAGACATTAAATATGCCACTTCATTTTCTGTACTGGAATTATTTTAACTAGATAAAGGTACAACTTACTTAGATGAAAACAAATGAAAAAATAAAGACAGGATTACACTCATTAAGCATGAAAAGGGTTTTTTTCAGTTCTATTTGGCATTTCTCACCTCTGCACTGTTCCCTCACACGGTCATACTCATACCCTTCCGTGCACTGTGAAGGACAGATAGCGATCACCATAAGATATTTCATATGTAAACACATGAATCCTGTGTTTTCTCCATCACCAAGTGCAGGTAGAGAATCTCAAACAGACCAGCGACTGTTAAACCTGTACTGACATTAAACACTTTACTGGTAAAAAACAAAACAAAAACCCTTCTACTTACTGTGTAGGAGATGGGCTCCTCAGCCTCCTGGGAGAGGACGTGTGTGAAAAGCGCACAAAGAAAGACGCAGATCCCCAGCATGTCGACGAAACGTCGGAGTGGCACTGTAACGAGACGCAGAGCAACAAAGTGGATAGAGCGTGCAAGATCATTTTTTGCTTGACAAGCCTACAAGTTTTAATACCAGTTATTACATCATTGATGGCATTGCTTAACGAGTCCCAACATCTCCCGCTGCTGGCGTGATGTTTATGTTGGCAACGCTCCAGCTAAATCTGCGACTTCAACTGAGTGAAGTCTTTTTCTGCTGTTTTTCTCCAAAAGGATTAGTGCGTAATACGCGTAAAGATCGTGCGTAAACATGCCCTTGTGTGTCAGTCAGTGTCGGGAAAATGAACGAGTTAATCAGCCATGCAGAGCTCACGTTGATTAAATTTCTACCTTTGCACTAGATAGGCTACATGTGCAACTTTAACAAGCTGCTCGATCAAATATTGTGTGCGCTCTCTTGATTCCAGCCTTGTCTCGGGATACTGACACTTGTTACTGGAAAATTCCTTGAGACAGGCGAAACTAAAACAGAAACAAGTGGCACTGCAGATTTTGTTCTCACTCGTTGAGATGAACAGCCCTTAAAGAGTGTATTGTTTTCATTATCTGATCAAAGCGCTGTGTGCAGTAGCTTTGTCATCCCGTGGCGCCTTGGAGACGTACCTGGAATTACCTGCGGATCTCCAACTCTCCTGGCGTGTTGAAGAAAACGTCCCTGGTTTATGTTTTGTTTTGTTGCAAATCCGAGAGCTCGCGAAGCCTTTTTATCCTGCAAACTGTGCAGTGGATGTTAGATGGTTTGTCGGAGTGCAAGCAGCACTTGTGATGAACATGCGGTTCGTACAGTATGACATGCTGGGGGCGGTGTACCGGGCAGGTTGAGCTCAGGGTTTTTCTCTCACCGGGGTGCAGTAAACGATCAGCAGGCTGCAGTGGCTCCCTCTATGGACTGACGAGTAGTGATTAAAAAAAAAAAAAAAAAAAAAAAAAAAACTTAAATTCTGTATATTATCAGAAAATTATCTATAGTCTAAACTGAACTGATTATACTTTTATTATTATATACGTTTATTCATGAAAAAATATTTTTCAGCCTAATAAATATCACTGCATTTCTACTTTTGGCACGCATGCATTAAAGCTTGAACCTAGAATTTATTGATCAATAATTCATTACAGATTACTCAGTTAAAAAAATCAGTACATCCTTGCTTTCTATTAAAAATTATGTACCAGTTTTCTTTTAACACTCCTTTAGGGAGTTTAGTGGTGTTATCCTTATATTTTGGGACATTTCAGTATTTTCTATGAGGAAATCCATGTTCCATGTCATTTTTACATTCTTACACCATTTCTGTGTGTTATTTTAAGAATATGTCTCCATAAGGTTGGGTGGATGTGACTTGTAGACCCCATCATGCTGTAAGGGACCTCAATGCCTGTGTATGTGTATGTATATGTACAATATGTGTGTGCAGCAGGTGGTAAAATCAAATCATGTGTTGAAGATCTCTGTCAACAACCACTACATTAGCCTCTAATACATTTCATGGTGTTTACAAGATGCCTGCGCTTCAGGAACATCTGCTGGAATTGGCATGGTTTCCTGGATTTCCCATGGGTGACGAGACAGCAAGTGATTGTGCATATGCGTGTGTGTGTGCCAACAGCTCGCTGATATGAGAGGACAGAGGAGGCACTTGGCACCGGCTTCCTTAACGCTGACCTCCTGACCTTTCCTCACAGGGTGTGGATGACAGAGGATTGCAGATACATTCTGCATGTAGCCATATCCTCTCGGCGTGAAGTCAAACTCAAACTTCTCTTAGCCAAAACCAGATTCTTCTCTTTCAAGATACAAATCCAGTGTTTAATTTTAAGAGTTTACCAGTTACAGTTAAACACATTTGGTCCTGCACTGTAATGATGTCTGCTCACATGATGACTGAATAAATCAATGAATAATATAGCATTGTAAAAACCTATAGGAGATGCAAGTACACACTTAGAAAAAAAAAATAACTGTGCAAAAGGCTTCCACTCTTCACTAAAAGTTTATTTTACTTGGCATGCTTTTCAACAGATGCACAAAAAAGGCAGAGACATTAAGATAAAGCCCTCAAGTAATCAAAGCCGTTTTGAAACAGTTTATAGAGATTAATAGAAGATTTTATCCAAGGCAGATGAAAGAGAGGTAGAGAGAACATTCCCCTTGGTGCTATTCCTCACTGGAACCAAATGAGACAGTCGTGCTTGCAAATCACAGAGGCGAGGCCGAGGCGGGTGGGTCCCCCCCCCCCCACCCCCCTCCCTCCCGGGTGCATCTCTAGGTGTGAGAAACTCTCCACAGAAATATTACTGAAGTCAAAGCAGATGATCCCTCTCATACTGACATTACAAACCCACAGCCAGGTCAAACAGATACACATATATTAAACCGTATTCGTGCAGAAAACGTGCTAATAAGACCTCATATGACCGAGGCGTCCGGTTTGGTCTTAAGTGAACAAGAGGGGAACATAATACACCAGACAGCACGAACATACATTTAAATGTCAGAGTGATAGATTGGACCTTAGCTTAACATAAGTACTGCTTTGAGTTTCTCAACATCTCTGTGATCATTATTACCTAATCCCCCAGCCCACAATGATGACTAACATACATACACACACACAGAGCACACACACATTCTGGGGTAACCACATGGCAAGTGTGTAAAGTATACTGCTGAGAATCTGTTTATTATCACTGTTGAACAGTCCTAGGGGTAGAAATACAAATTTTAAACTCATACTAACACCTAAATACACCAAGTGAGTAAATTTTTTCAGAGCATTAAAAAGAATCAGCGCTTTGTGATGTTTCTTTCGATGCTGAAGGCAATGCATCAGGTACTGTTGGCTATTGAGCATCAGCCAATCAGTTCCTGATGCAGTATCATCCACATCAGAAAGCTCTTCCTTCACCCCAACATCAGTGAAGGGGAAACAAATGCTGAATAGTTTAAAACACATTTTTGTTCCTGTAATATCTCCTAATGGTGAAAGAAATGGTACAAAAACTCATAAAAACAAGCCATTGTTATTCTTTTCATCCTGTTCTGATACAATAGCCGGTACTGTACAGTACACATCATTGTAAGTCAAGATGGCAGCAGAAGCATCTGGAAAGTGAATTCATGCAAATTCAAAATGGGCATGCATTATGAAAGAGCTGCAAGAGATGAGGCTGCACTTCAAAAGACTGTCGAAAAGAAATTTTTTTTAAAAAGTGGGGAAGGGGGATGTGAGAGGAGGAAGAGCAGACAGAGAGGGGTGTCTGTGAAACGCGCTTGTGTAATTGCAGTGACATCTTCATTGAGAGCCCTCCATCTCTTTCCTGTATGCTCCAAAGGGCGTTGCTGATGCCGGTCGATGGGGAGAGCAGCCGAGGCGCTGTGTTTAGCATAATCCCAGAGGCCATTGTGAGAGGAGCTAGTGAACGACTCACAGTTGCCAGCTGAGATTTCACCAAAACACAGCAGAACACAAGGAGAAGGGGATGAGACAGGAAAATCAGAGGTGGAGGAGGGGTAAGAGTGTGGAAAGGACTCAGAGACAGGAGGATTGGTAGTGATAATGATAAAGAGAACAAAATGCATCTGTGCGATATATTACATTACATAGAATCTCAAAAAAGTAATATTTTGTATGTGTGTATTTTGCTGAGTCGTGGGGGGGCCGGCAGGAACAGGGTGGTTATGGTTATGCCCGTCTGCGGTGAGCGCGCAGCTTGTGCAGCATGAGTACATCAAAGAGACTGCAAAATGTGAAATGTTTTCTTCCAGGTGGACTGCACCTGTTGGCCCTCATTCAGGACTGTAATTCAATGATCTGCCCTATTTTCTTCTTTTAAACAATCTAGCTGTTTTGACTTTAACAGTCAGGCATAAAGAGATTAAGCAAAACTGTCACATTGCAACATTTCTTCTATTGTGCAATGATCATTCTCTTAAGCTCAAGTGTGAAATCCTCTTTGATCGATGTTTCAGGTGAGCAGACGGTTTTTGAACTAACCTTTGGTAAACATACTGGTCTCCTCCTAACGTTTTGCAGAAACATTCAGATAAAAAGGAAGAAATACGTTGCTCAGACAGTATACCTTAATAGTTTATGTTACATTAGACAAACTGCAGAATCTCTCCAGGTGATTGTGAGAATATAAAGCACCTTCACAGTTGCCTGCAGAGATTACCCAGTCAGCCCTAAGAGTCATCACTCTGTCCTGTGTCTTATGTACACACACACACACACGCAAACATATAAGCACACACATACACGCACACACGCTGGTCTGTGGTGGGTATGTGTTATATGTATAAGAGTCAATTGGCAGCAGATGGTTAACACCGATCAGGATAAAGACCGAGGTTTGACCCCCCCCCCCCACCGTTCCAAAAGGTCCTCTGTTACCATGGTGACAAGGCCAAGGCACGTGCCTCCCATTGTTGAGCTGTATCCTCCAGGGTCAGGCGCACAACCAGTTAGAGGTCAGATGTCACCCTGGCCTCTCACTCAGGTCACCACTCACCAGCCTTCAGCCTTTGACCCCAACAAACACTGAAACAAATTGAGGAATGGGGGAGAGGGGAGAGGATGAGACGGCAAAATTAAAACATATTTACTCAACAATTCTGCACAATGCACAGGAGACTCTGACAGACTGAAGCAAGTGCTCTGCTTCAGGTGATTTGTTGCAGATAAGCAATGTACAGTACAGTATGGTGGAGATTCACTCTGCCTGTTACAGTATGTCTCCCTCTTGTGGCGAAGTATGATGCAAATGTAATATTTTAGGTGGACTTGGTTCAAAGTGTGGCACAAAATACTGAATATATCCCATTTCTTTCTGCATCCTGGTGGTCTAGAGGTTAAGTCCTATACCATAAAACCACAACGACCCCTCACCATGACTAAATTCTGGCTGAGGACCTTTCCGTGTCATATCCCCCTCCCTCTCTCGTTCTCCCCATGTTTCTTGTCTGCTAATGCTGGATTCTAACAAAACACACAGTTTTACATGTAACACATCCACATATTCATCACAGTCATGCATAGTTTGCGCTGAAAAAGCCTCTTAACCCAACCATATTCTTTTTAATTAACAAAAACATTATCAGCTATTGCGGCTCAACTGACCAAATCAGACACATGTCCACACATTTTGGAAAGTCTTTTGCCAGAGGTGCCATCTATTCCATTGAGCCTCATTGCATGTTGGGATATTCAGGTCATCGAGTTGCAAAGTGTTGCTCAGGCGTTGACAAAAGAAAAATCTTAAGTTTATTAAACGGAACAGGCTGACAGTCCACACTTTGTTAGGCAGTGAATGAACAGAGTGGTTTTGACAGGCCTAACCTCTTAAGCTTCGGGTCCCACTGAGCTCGGCACAGCTAGAGCTAAATGCCATCTGTCCCAACATCATGAGGCCCCCCCAACCTGTCCCCCAACAGTTTAGCATAAAAATCATGCAACACTGCTATTAAAAAGGAAGAATAAAGATAATTCTACTCATCTGATATCTGATAGGCCATATATATATATATATATATATATATATATATATATATATATATATATATATATATATATATATATATATATATATATATATACACACACACATATATATATATATATTTTATAAAGCATCTAATTTCAGTAAAGACTTACTTTTCGCTCAAACATTTTAAAACTGTTCAGGTTAAAAGCTATGCAAACGAAAGCTGTGCTTGTAATCAACTACTAATTTGGTTTTGAAAAGGAACATGTAAGATATGCACTATGGATTATCAAACAAAACAGCTTTCTTTGAAGACTGTAATGAAGTGGCTGTGAATGTATTTTTTTATTTCATTGAAGACTGTAATGAAGTGGCTGTGAATGTATTTTTTTATTTCATACTTTTTTTACTTTTGTAAATTAAATCATGGTATGTTGTTCTGTCTACACCTGTAGCCCGGGTCTTGGGCATCCACAAGCCCTGCTGTAGGGTTAAACTTGAAAATAAAGATCAGAACAGCCAGAGCAAACTTTGAATAACATCATTGCTTCACTATGACAAAAAATCCTCACAAAATTAGATACGTTATTTTAAAAAGTTTTGTTTTGCAAACAATCTGACTTAAACCTCATATTTTGACCATTTAGGGGTTGTTTTGGCGGGTAAGGAGATAGTACGGGCTCTGAACCGTTAGCTGGGAAGGTCCAGTTCCTGCAGCACATTACCGGCCTGACATGGACAATTTATTCAAACCACAAATCATTGTTTTCTTCAGTTAGTCTCTCACTGTGACTTATCAATGGCTTTTTCAAATTCAGTCTTCAACAAGTTCATTTTACGCTTTACTGACCTCCGCATACAGCACTGAACAATAAAATAATGATATCACCATATGAACTTTAGTCTCCATCCTTTCACAATGTTGTCTGCTCCGTTAGCTGTCATCTAACGTTAAGAGCAAAAAATGACCTTTGTGCCCTGCAGCCAATGTGTGTGCTTTAGCACTTCATTAAGGCCCCGGACCTCCACTGTACAAGCAATTGTCTTCCTCTAACAAAAAGACTGACGCATTGTATCAGTTGGAGGTAAATTTATCAAAGGAGGCCGATACAATGGACAGAGCAGCCCAAATTATGAAACAGGTCTGTAAGGGGCCTCCTGGTGAGCTATATTGTACTGTTTGTTGATGGTCCAGTTAGGACTGAATGATGTGGGGTGAGACTCAGATGGAGATAACGGTGCAGTGTGAGAGAGTGTATGCAGAGAAATGCTGCATGTAGACGTACTATATATGAGTCTGTAAAAGCGAGTGCATGAGCAGCACAGTGTGCAAGCGTTGTGAAATGGTGTGGGGTTGTATTTACGATGCCATGCTGAGAAACGCAGGGAACCCACAGACCTCTCAGAGGTGCACACTGGCTAAAAACAATTGGGATCTGCATGAACTGATGTGACATGTGTATTTGTTCCAGCTTTTCCGTTAGAGGAGTCCTACTGCAGAGGTGAAAGACAAAAAAAAATGAATAAAGAAAGGGAGGGAAAGAGGAATAGCAGCATGGGGGGGGGGCAGAATGGGTCTGGCAGAGTAAAAGGCATCAAACTGTAACAGTACCAAGCCGCACAGAGGGATGGCTTCATCGAGAATGTAGCCATGGATACGCCACCTCATATTCAAGTACAGTAATATGCACATAAAAAGAGGTCGAATGCATATTTATATGAAACTGAAGAACATTTTTTTCAGAGAAGTCCTGGTATAAGTTGTCATCAGTAGTCATGTGCATGTATACACCAGGATTACAAATCTGGAATTACAAAGCTGCAATGACTAGTCGATTAATCGTTTATTCAGCTGACAGCAGATTCATCTGCAAATATCTGGACAAGCGATTTTTTGTTTTGTAATTTTTTGAGGAAAAACACTGAAGATTCTCCAGTTCCAGCTTCTCCAAAGTGAAGATTTGCCACTTTTCCCCGTTTTATAATCATTGTAAACTGAATATGTTTGGATTTTGGACTGTTGGTCGGACGGAACAAGACAAGAATTTGAAGGCATCGCATTGGACTTTTCCAATATTTTCGACTATTATAGAGCAAACGAATGGTCGAGAAATTAATCAACAAATTTAATTGATAATAAAAGTAATCGTTAGTCGCAGCACTACTAATCTCACCTTTACCCAAAACAATCTGCTGGCAGGTGAACAATCTTTAGAAGAGACTGATAATTTATTATAAAACACTTCTCTGTCGTGCTGGGGAGACCAGTCTTTTAATTTACCAGTGGCTCGGTGTGGGACCTGCTGATATTTAGCCCTGCACTGCGGTCTCAGATGAAATGGGCCGATGGCACATCACACCGACTGTCCTCACCATATTTATATCCCATCTCAGTTATTGGACGCATAATTCCTCCACACATCTCTTCAATCTTATATCACCCTCACAAACACACACACGGCTGACTACAATTATAATTTCATATGCCCCAGTGTATCAGCCATCCAAGCAATTTTCTGCCATTTAAATGTGAATTTATGTCTCATGTAAATGAGCGGGGAGTCGATTTAGGCCCATTGGACGGCTGGCCTTTTCCCAGGGAGCATTCTGTTATAGGTCTCTGGTCATTTCAAGGTCCCCGTTCATCACCTTGATTTAACAGACAGCGCCGACATTGGATGAGGCCTCGCCATCTTATCAACTTCTCCCCTTACCTGAAACAGCACATTCTAAATACACCATCACCCAATCTTACATAAAGTCGCAAGTCATTTTTATAAAGCCTCTAAAGGGGAACATCAAATGTTAACCCAAACCATCTCCCCAAAAGAATATCGCCCCTCTGCTCTTAAAACATCTGAGGTTTCATTTATAAGAGGTCCTTCATTTAAATGAAATCAGGTCCCGTGGTATGATTACTTTTGACTCATAAAAATACAGAACAAAAAAGTAATGATATAATTTAAAATTTCAGCTCTCTTTTATATTATAAACTGGAACAATGAGATTTTCCTGCACAGTATAAATATATATCGCCTTTTAAAATGTGTCATAATTAAGATTGGACCGCAAAAAAAGCAAGTTTCACTGCGGGCTCCTCTCTAAGTTGAAGGAAGTGTTAGTGTGGTAACCTGTGGGTCATCTGCTGTACGTCAATGAACTTCACAATGTGTGCACACGGCTCAACTCCGGCTACACGGATGTATACTTTCAAACCTGCAGCACCCCAATGTACACACAAGGAAGTTCTTTTATATCTAATCTTCAGTTTGTGGAAAGGTATCATCATTTCCTTATCAAGGTCTGTTTTTTAATAACTACTCTATGTTACTCTATGTTGGGTTTCTGGTTAAATCATTACTTAAGATGAAGTCTGATTGTAAAACAGCTTCATGAGTGGAACTGCAAACAAGTATTTAATTTTACAAGGACGACTTTGTATCTCTTTAAATTACAACATCTTCAATCCTGAGGATGAAACCTCGGACAAAATGTTGTAATTAGTGCATGTTTAACAGGGTCAGTTATTGGCTGTTTTATTGGCCACATCACAACACTGCAAGCAGTAATGTGTGACCTTTACAAAGAGCATTTCTTGACAAGCCCGCACACATCACTTCAGCAAGTCCTATCAGAGGGCAGGTTTCATTCTACATCTAAGGATAAAAAACAAAAAACAGTTGAAACTTTAATTTCTTTAATATTTTAATAATATTTGTTTTCCGACTCTTTTATTCTACACGTGCCAAGAGGCCGAAATAGTGAAAAAGAAAGAATACAATGTGGTTGTGCTAGCGTTTTTTATTATCTTGTTAACACAAGTAGTTCTGTATGGTGTGCTTTTTTCCTCTATATGCTTTATGTTAGCCGCCGCAGATAAATGTGAAGTGAACCTCTCAGCTGATCAAACTATGTTTGAAAGACAAGACCTTGACCACCCGATCGGTCAACTGCTCTTATCAAAACAATAACCAGTCCACCTGCTGCTTATCACACGCGCTCTTCAAAACTGTTGCCAATATTGCAAAAGAGCCCTCAGCCAGCTCCCCAACGTTTTCTTTTATCCAAGGTCTTTACACTTGTCTATCAACTACAGCTGGCTTTTACCTATACCATAGAGCTATAGTTCATTTGATGACATCATTTCTTAGTTTAATGAAATATGTTGTTAAATTTTAAGTTTGTAAAAGAATTCACAATAGGAAATTAGGGAGTTTTGTAAGAACAACAAAAACTGTAGGTTAAAGGCAAAACAAAAGGCACAGGAGAAACGTGCCTATTGATATTCCTCAAACGTGATGACAAAATAAACGGGCAGTTGCAGATGGAAGGGAGGCACATGCAGAGCTCTTTAGCAATTGACCCCAGGAACATGTAGTGAGAAAGATGTCAAGCAGGCATGTGGAAGCATCAATAAGAGGTTAATAAAGGTGTACAGTAGTTACAGCGAGGGTAAGACCTACAATAACATGCCTTGTACTGTACAGTGTGTGTTAAAGGGTGACGTTTCAATGCAACCGCAAGAAGTGGCCCATCCCTCTGTTTTTTATTTGATATATTACTCTTATTTTAGAATTTTAAGAGTGTAGAAGCCACAAGCATTACAGACATCATCATGTGCGGATATTACTGCAACTAGAGGATCAAAGCCTGATACAAATAGGGGGAAATTAGACTTTATTTGACTGTGTATAAGAGGCTGATTTATAAGTTACATCATACAATTTCTCCTCTGGTCATAAAAGTTTAAAAAGACATGGCACCGCGCAAATGTGTTGCGTGAGTTACGGTGCAGGGTTGAGACGGGAGTCCAGAAAATTGCAGGGTTGCAGGTAAAGTGCTGTGTAATTCCAGCCCCGAGAAAGGACTTGAGGGACCAGCAAAAGAGCAATGCGGCTCACCGTGCTTTTGTGATTGATAGTCTCTGTCTGTGCAATAGCTGACTGAGCAACATGTACATCTCTCTTATTCACACACTTAATGGCGTGCACATGTCCTATAGTGTGCTCAGTTTAACATATATGCACCACAAGCCATATGTGTAACGTGCATGTGGAGTCTCCTTTAAAGTAATACAAATCAGGCCCGTCATGGCGGCTCATTTGGTGAAGGAACATACCATGCACAGTAACTACGACATCCGGGTTTGGAGACCGACCTGGGAGCTTTGTCGCATGTCCTCTTTCATCCCCTGCTCCCTCCCATCTTTTCTTTTCTCCCATCACGGTCCACTGTTGAATCAAGAAGAAAAGCCAGGGAAAAAAAAAATCTTTAATCTTTGAAATCCTTAAGAACTGTGCATAATATTAACGTCATTACACTTTGTTGATGATATGGATCAACAATACTGCATTACTGTACGAGCATATCCCCTCCCCCCCCCCAAACCCGTGATCCTTTCACGTCTCTGTTGTTGGGTGCCAAGACATGTCTGGTCTGGCTTTTGGCCAGGCTGGGCTGGTCGCCACCACTGCCCCAGCAGCCTAGCAGGCAGGCCTAGCTTAAAGCTGACACATCGCTAACATCAGCCAGGGAGAGGAGACCTCTGGGAGATGCTGAAACATCAGCACAGCAGCACCATTTGAGATTTACAAGGAGGGACACACTTGCTCATCTGTGGTAGAATTTAAGAAAATGTCACACTAACACTGTACAACATTATTTTAGTCAGATTTCCTTTGAACGCTGAATGATTACATGTATTTGAAGATACCTGTGAGGCGGCGATGATGTATATTAGCAGAAAATAGTGGAAGGGCACTAAAAACACAACATACCAACAAATAAATGCATCATCATTCACATGAAGCTATGAAAGTGCTACTTTTCCCTCCCAAATAGGACAAACACAGACCAACGTATTGATATAGGCCTCGTTTTCAGCGGCTCCCATTCAGTGCACTGTGGTATTAAAGGTGTGGCATGCTAGAGCCACAAACACATAGAAGCAGTCTACATATTGAATAAATTAGTACACTGGTGAAATAAACGAACTGAATAGTGAAAATTGTCATTTTTAGTATTTAAACAAATCAGGTATGGAAAAACCAAACACCAGATTCCTGCGAAGAGAATATATTTTCTTCTTTACAGGTATTTTTTGAGGAAATCGACTAAGCATCATAACCATTAATGAAGGTTCTATGGATTTTTACAAACAATCAGGATCTAATTTAAACATCAGCAGAATAAATTGAGTTACATTTCAACAAAGAGGTTAAAACATTATTGTATAAGATGGAACAATACTTAAAAGTGCCTCTTCATTCACATTTATATGATTATAATGGCCGCCCTTTGTGCTTAGCAAGCCATGCAAATGAGATTGGCAGAAACGAGCATGTGTCATCGATACGCACAGATATAACCAGGAGTGCCACTGATTGATGATGCAAACCTTCTCCCTATAGCCTTGTTTGTGACCTCTGACTTCTCACCCCTCGAGGGGTTAAACTTATTACCCTTTGACTCGTGTGACCTCTGATGTGAAAGGAGCTAGATTGAAGGATGACCACAAGCTTAGGTCCTATTGGCCACTCTCTGACCAAACTGTGGCCAGAGGGCTGACCATCCAAACCCTAGAGGGATGTGACCCTGGCCCTGCCACACGCTCTGTGGATAATACTATTAACAGGTCAATACAAGCCTAAAAAAAAAAAAAAAAAGGGGGGGGGGGGACGCTCCCTTAACCTAAAGGATGAGCAGAAGAAAGAAAGGGATGATGAGGAGATATTGTTGAAGAAACAGATTTGCAGGATGGATTTTGGGGTTGTTTGTCAGGTCTGTTTGAACAATAGTCACCAATTTGATTTCCAAACAGGGATGTAATGACCTGGACAAATTCTGAGTAACCCTGGCAATCAGAGTAGGGCCGTCCTGCAAACTTCAACATTGTTAAAAATATGGTCATTTACAGAATGTGCGGTCATTATTGTGTCCTGAACAAACAAACAAAAACTATGAGAGTGAGTCAAATGTCTTCATTCATTTAAGAAATTCTCAAACAAATCATATAGACAAAACATTCTAGCTTAGTCATCGCATGTGAAAGCTCAATGTTTCAAATAAAATAGATATGTTAAATATAGAATTAAAACAAATACAGAACTTATGTTTCTGTTGCACAAAGAAATAAAATGTCTAGAGTAAATAATTTTATCAGTATATTAGAGGAGTGTTCTTACATTGTAGCTCAATCTCCAGTCTGAGTAGAAAAGGGTGTACTGGGTGTTCGCCAATACAGCACGTTACATGCAAGACATGTGCTCTCTCTCTATCTCTCTCTCTCTCTCTCTCTCACACACACACACACACACACACACACACACACACACACACACACACACACCACGTTATAGGCTTACTAGCCATTTTTGCTGCCATCTCTGACTTATTTCTTTCTAATAAAGCATATAATCTGGTTCGGCACTTAACTAATTAAGTCTTACATGACTCACAATTCTTTTTTGCCTGGTACGACTTAACAGACTAATAGTTTTTAAAATAGTGTTACTGTAACAAACGCTGGGCAATGGGACAACCGTTAACAGACTAAAAAAAACTCCCAAAATTCACTCTGTTCATCTCTAACTCTTTCACAGTCACCATCATCAATATCACACCCGAACAACCACAATACTGCTGTTACTGCAAATATCCTGCCATGTATTTCTCTAGAATTGATTTGACTGAAAGCCTCTACCCAAAAACCATGAATAGGCATATTAAGGGTGTACACAAGGCATACATAATGCGCTTTGTCTCCCTCCACCCCTAAGAGTTGAGCGCCAATAAAAATAAATAATATGCAAGACTAAATAATGCAACAAGCAGCCAAAAACCCTTGACCCCCGTAAAATTAGTTTTGAAAAAGGCATTACTTATAAATTTTATGAAATCAAATCGAGCTGAAACACATGTAGCTAATAGAATCCACTCTGCTAAAGTTGTCAGACCTACGGCTATACTAGAGCTTGTAAACAACCACACAAACATGCATTTAGTCTCACACAGACACACATGCAATCTCACAAACACATACACATTAGCAGCAGAGGCTCACGGATTACTCTAATACATGAGGAGAGGAAAATCAAGCGGAGAAGGAAAGAGCAAACCAAAGAAACAGAAAAATTAGGATAAATGGAAGAAAGGAGAAAGAAAGAAATTGTAATAGTACCTTCTAAAGCATCCATGTGATGGAGGGAAGGGTGGGACACCTGCAGAACCTTACATGGTCTATCCAGAGCTCTTCAGCGACTGCTCCCTCACGGAGCAGAGTGTGTGTATGAGCCAGAAAGAGAGTATGTATGTGTGTCAGTGGCTCAGGGAGGGGATCCTACCCCTCCTCCTTAGGACTGTGCCTCCTTAACAGGATGGAGGGGTAGGTGGGGCCACTGCAATAAAGCAAACACACACACACACACACACACACACACACGCACACACATACACACACATTTTTCTATGGTTGTTATGTCCTCGCTTCTCTCGCTCTTTCCCGCCTCCACACTTCCATCTTTCTGTCTCTTTCCAAGACTTGCTCTCTCTCTCTCTCTCTCTCTCCCTCCTTCCTTCCCTCGCAGACTTGCTCTCATTCCTCTTGCCTCGTGCTTCCCTCTGAATCTCAGTCTGCGAGGCTCTTACACTCTCCCTCTACCTTTCATCTGCCACCCCTCCCTAGCCCTTGCCCCTATCCCCTCCTCTCTGACTGTACGGTAATATTAACATGCTCTCATTAATCTGGAGAGGAGAGGGACATATGCTGTTTCTGGCTGGTGGTCCACAACCTGCTAAACTCCTGGTGTGTGTGTGTGTTGAGTGTGCGTCCCGTCGGTCTTTCTTTAGTCTCATAATACTACAGTGCTAAGATTAAGCGGGACAGTCAGAGAGCATGGTGTGTTTGAGAGATGAAAAGAGAGGAGAGGGACAGCGGGAAGAGGAGAGGAGTGGTGCCATGATCAACAGCAGCGAAGCGCACTTTTTTTTTTTTTTTTTTTTTAACCTTTTATAGTTTTTCTTGCTTTGGGTCACTGTGCCACCGTCCCCTCCTCCCCTCCACTCATCCAACCACCAAACACAAATCCCATCTGATTCGGGAGGTAGCCATCCCTACATAAATCATTCCCTTATTCCATTGGCCACACGTTGCATTAAAAGTATTGATCCCCCCCCCCCCCCTCCTGCCGCAGCACTGATTGCAAGGAAACCCTTCACAACGGTCACAAACAGGAAGTGGAAAAACAAACCACGGGTGTGTTTCGATTGACCACAATGGCGGACTCCGAAGCTTTGGTCACAACACTGAAAAAGGGGGGATCTATGCTTTGCTGCACACAGCACGCTTGGGATGAAAGCCTCAAGATAGCATAAAAAAATATGACAATAGCTTGTAAAATACATGAAACTAATCAGTAAAAATGTAACGAGCACATGAAATCGATACAACAGGGCAAATTTTCAGCAACATTGTCTTCAAAAGAAAAACAACTCAGGAAGAATCGTCTGTCTGTATTTCAGTATTTTCTGATATTTCCTGATATCAGTCCACAATAATGATTTTTTAAGTTTAGCTGTAGCTACATAAAAAAAAAAAACACTCATAGTTTTGGAGCTTTGATGAAGTAAAAAACAAACCTTGCAAAGGTGGGACAAAATAACAGAAACTGAAACCCGGTGGTCTTCAAATGACCCACTGTCCTTAGATTAAAACTGACCATCAGAAGAGCAAATGCTGCTGTTTCCATGACAGCACAGCTGAGGATACTTTGAACTCTGACCTTATACTCCTGCCTGTGCTCTGAAGCAGTGACCAAGCCCAGGGTCAATCAAAATGAAGGTCAGCAGGGGTCAAATGGTAGTGACCCCTCTCTGGTTACGCAACCACATCGTATCAACCTCCTCCAAGAAGCATCTAAGCATCATTCATCCTAATCAGAGTGGTGCATCTTCCATGAGTATGGGGTGATGCTGCCTCTGAATAATGAGGTATAGGTGACATTTTATGTAATGTCGCTTGAAAGATATAGAGCAAAATATGAAAACTGATATAAGAAAAGATATATAAGAGATATAGGGCTGCAACTAATGATTATTGTCAATATAGATTACTTTGACGATTATTTTCTATAGTTGTTTGGTCTATAAAATGTCAGAAAATTATGAAAAATGTCGGCCACCATTTCCTAAAGCCCAAGATGCAACCTAAAATCTCTTGTTCTGTCCCGACTAACAGTCCACAACCCAAAGATATTCAGTTTACTATCATAGAAAACTAAAGAAACCATTAAATATTCACCATAAGAAGCTGCAACCAGTGAATTTTGGCATTTTTTCTTTAAATTAAAAAAAAAAAAAGACTCAAAACGACTAATTGTTGCAGCTCTAAAGAGATGAAACATTAAAATTATGGATTCAACTCGATTCTTACAGTCTGTTGATGTGTTAATACCTCACACCGTTTTAGGCATGATTTCAATTTTTTAATTAATTGGTTAGCAATTCTGTAGTAACTAATCCCCTCAAGTATTCAATTAGAAGCTACTTTGGTAGAATAATTGGCCAACATTATTTCACAATGATATTACAACTTGGGGTTAAAAAAGATGGCAGTCAACTCTTGAATGTTTTTCAGATTAATATGAATCTATAAGCAGTTATAAATCTTACTACATGGTATGACTTGGAAAGCCTGTCTACGATAGGCACGAAGCTGCAGAGAAGTCATTATAACTGGTGTAATATTCAGTAGCTGTATTCTTCCTGTAAGCTGCATTTGCAAGTACACTGGATGCCTGTGATGAGTCAGCACAAAATCAAGAAAAGATTAATAACTTATCAGGGCAATAAAATAGTAAGATCCATCAACAGTGATGTAGGATGTCTGTCAAAACTACTGGATTTGTCTAATGAGAGGCCATGACAAACAAGGAATGTAGTCAAAACGCAACCTGAGAGGAAGAGGAGATGATCTTTAAGAAAAGGATGATACCGTCTTGGGGTAGAGAAACTGGGTTGGAAGAGAAGGGGGAAAAGACAGATGAAGGGGTGGAGGGACCGATCAGAGGGGTGCCAGACACAAAGAGGCCAGGCCATGGCCGGTGGCACGCGATGGGCAGATTAACCAGCGTTTCCTCCCCTAACTGAAGCATTAGGACACCTGACTGAGTCCCGCCAATGGCAGCCAGCCAAGGATTTGTTGAGGGTGGGGGGGGGAGACAAGCTGGGGCTCGCCTTTCAACACTCAGGCTCTTCAACAACACAAAGAGGGGTGGGGTGGTGTTCGTAGGGGGGAAAAAAAAATAGGGGGTGATGGGCTGGTGGCTTGGAGCTGGGAGGAGGTGGGGTCGGGGATACAAGCCTTACCCCTCACCATCTGCTGCCCAGGCTAAGTGAGGACAGGGGTAGGGCCAGAGTGCAGGGTGGAGTATGCGAGCGTGTGCACAGAAAAGCACACGTGTATCTGCGCGCACGCACCTGTTAGTGTGTCAGTGGGTGGGTGGGTGAGTGGAATGGCAGATGGACAGGGCATACTCCTGGCACCGGAGCTTCGATGTTAGTCATCCCACATTAAGGAGTATCCCCCTTCCCCCACATTCCTAACCCCTGCTACCTAATCCACTGTGCCAGCCAATTCTTTATGTTTTGCTCAGTTTGATTAAGACATCCATGATTAGAGACATTATGGGCAGGGTGAGAGGGTATGTGTGAACCGCTTATCCATACGGCTGTTTACTGTAATCAAAGCCAAACAGACGTAGCCCCTTTTGCCCCCACGCCACTTAACAAGCAATAGCTCCTATTTTTTACATCTTATCAGTCACTAATCCGAGTTTTCTCAGTTCATTCGCTTAAAAGAGTTATGTCGAAATGTGGTTGAAGGAGAGAAAAAAAAACCTATAATTGTAGTAGATCGAATATCTAGACACACCACATATATACACATCCTCATACAGTATTTGATATAATTTCCACCCCGCATTGTGTGTTTATTTGCACATCATCAGTGAGCTATTTCTATTTCCCCCTGTTAGAAAAAAAAAAAGGGGTCAGAGCAGCAGACAGTTCAGTCTTGCTGAGCAGTAATCTGAAAATGCCTGTAATCCTCCATACAGGGCCCTTCTGGAGACTGAGGTAGTAAGTGTGGAAGAGGTGCAGCCTCGTCTCTGTTTAGCAGCCATGTGTCTGACCAAGCTTGACACGCAACCAGAGCCTTACAGCTGCCAGGACACACACTGAGAGATGAGGCACAGTAAAGCTGTCCCCGGTCACTCACTGGAATAATTATGCCATTTTTCGCCCTATACAATACAGAGTTGAGTGCAGGTCACTGAACTTATTCAACTCAGTGTTGATGTGGCATCTCTGGGAGCCAGTGAAATCACTGGTTTATGAACATGATGTTATAAATGCAGGGTGTGTGCACAGTATAAGCACTATTTCATAAGTTTTCTGAAAGTTGAGATGAACACACACACACACACACACAAAAAAACTCAAATGATAATTATTTACTTGGCAGCAGAGTTTTGTAGGTGACACTTCTTTTGAGCAAGTACAAGTGAATCTTCCCAGGAGATTTCTGTAACGATGAAGAGGCACTGAAGCTCCTGTAATAAATAAACTTTTTAAATAATATACACACTGACAACTGGTACATAAAATAAGGTGACTCTTGCAGCAGCTAAATACTTGAACTTGCCTTGGGTTCAGAGTGGTAAACACATTGTTGACTGTCAGCCGTGTCGCTTTTCTTGCACATTGTACGTCTCAGTTTCACATCCAGGATGTAGTTTATTCCCGCTACAACCTACAGGAAACAGCAGGGCTCACGTATTACAGCCATCTGTGCACATATTTATAACAACGCAGACACACGAATTAAGTTTTACCTGAATTTTGGCCGATTTTATCTTCACAATTTTGTAAGCGAACTGGTCCTCAGCGTTGGCTCTGTTGAATTCAACCACAGCAAACCGTGCTGCCGTCAAAACTTTGGTGTTGTTTGCTGGGACACGGTGAGGCTGACCCACCATCACTTGTCCAGCCGTCACAAACCGACCGGCCGAAGCACAAACGACAATACAAAACCACACCAACATCCTAAACCCCACAAGTTGTTTCAAAGTTGCGAACAGGTGAATCCCAGTTGGAAATTTGGACTCTTTTCGTGTTCAAAGCGCGGGTGAAATAAGGCAGGAACCGCACACCTGTTTGCTGTTAATTAAAATATGAACCGAACAGAAAAATCACCAGTCCGACTTGTGTTGCGCAGCAACCGCGTTGCTAAGCTGCCGTGAAGGTGGTGCCGCTGGTGGAAAGCAGACTAACGTATTACAACTGACAGACAAATAAAATCTATAAAATTTCAAGTATGGGAACAACTGATTACAGTTTATTTATTAAGAGAAATACAGAAAAGTCTCGGTCTCCAGTGACCCTTCTCGGACTACATAAAGATTATATACAATATGTTAAGCACAGGTGTGATCTTAATTTAATCATTAGGTGAGACAGCAGTATATTCAACATTCATGTGATGTTTTTTTTTTTTCAATGAAGGGCCTAAATTACATGAAATTATTACTACGTGAAAGGAAAGAAAAGTATTACAACAGTATTAGTAGTGTTATTGTTTTACAACACTGAATCACTATAATTGGGATTTTTTCACACTGATCAACAGATTAAATATTAACACAACAAAAATGAAAACAACCTGTTCACATATTTATCTACATTAAATACATTAAACAACAAAAAAGAAACCTAAAGGTGCCCACACCCATTATACCATCAGTGTTGCCAATTGTGTTTGGAAGTCACATACTTAAGCCGAATGGAGGTCACCTGTATGTAAACAAAGTGTGACAGATTTATTTTAAATTGTGCACAACAGTATGTGGAAGATCCATCTGCTGGTTAGCAAGTGTCTTGGCAAAAAAAAAATTACATTTTAAGGGGCAAATAAATGGAGCAAAATACATAGAGATCCTGGAGGAAAACCTGCATGAGAATGGCCACTTGGTTAAATTGGAAAAAAAGAAAAGAAAAAGAAAACACAAAAAAACGCAATGATCCCAAACATAAAGCTGAATCGTCCATCCACTTTGTTGTGAACTATTTATTAATATTTTAACATCAAACATTTTTCCTTTATCAAAGAAAAAAAAGTGAATTTTTGTTTCTTCCAGTACAAATAACTCTACGTTAACAATGATCCTCATTTCTTCACAAGTTAATCTTTCATTCAGGAAAACCTTAACAACTTAGATTTACTTGTTGTGTAGCGTTAGTCCTACAGTCACTGAATACGCCTTTGCACAGGTGTTACTAATAACATTGACAATACTCTATTCAAGAGCCCCAGTAAGTCTTGACAGTGAGCCAGCATACACAAAACGAGGACCCTGAAACTGAAGCAACTAAGTGGACTTAAACCATCATGAGTTTTTATTAATTAAACCTGAGCTTTTGTTCTTGTGACATGTGAAAATATCTTCCATAACTTACAAAGATAAGTGTGCAAATGTTTTGATCTTTTTTCAAAATGTCTTATGTGGAAAAAAAAAGCCTATTAAAAGACTTGTCAATAAGAGAGTGATAGTTTTGCAGAGGGGTGACCCTTTAGTTTACATTTGGTTTATTAATTGCATTTAATTCTAATTATTGTATGTACAAACAAGAAAAGAGGTGTGTTCTTTCTTTGTAGATCTCTCATCTCATCATATAATATACTGTGGTTGGTGTGTTTGTTGCCGATCTTAAGGTCATGTTTGCAGACTCGCAGCACGAGAGAATCTTGAAGCCAGGGAGCTGTGACGGCCAAAACAGGAGGACTGCTGGTTCTGGTGGATGGGCCCTGGAAGATATTGGGGGCGAAATGGGGATTAGTGGAAAGGAAGCAATAATATAGTCTGTAATTTAGATTTAAATTCAGAGATGCTGTTGTAGCATCACATCCCTAAAAGACATAAACATTCCTTTAAGGCACTCGACAGTATTTCTAATCCAGAATCCTGAGACAGTGTGTAGTGTGGGTGGGAGACAGCATAATGAAGGTGGGTGCAGCTTTTTATTTATTTTTTTGCACACTAGGAAGGGATCTCTTCATAGACAGAAGGAATGATTATAGTGGCTAATAACTCTTTCGGTGTACATATGGACAAATGTGTATTGTGTTATGAAATAATTAAATAATTGTAAAACTGTCCTTTAATAAACCTCTTCTATCCTGCTGGATGAACCAGCTGTTTGAGCTTTTAAAGTCTTCCACTCAGGTAAACATGGGCTGATGCACAATATAGTATATCTGATTAATAATCTCCATTTGATGTGATGGTGCTGTCATTTGAAAATACTCTGGGCCTTACTGATTTACCAACCACAGTTCAGCTTAATCACAGGAACAAGGAGAACATGTGATATTTGTGGATAAATGTTTTTATAGGACTTTAAAGCCAACAGAAATTTAAGGACAATGTTAAGATTCTTAACTGTAAACAGCAAAGCGAGTACATTACAAGAGCAGTGGTGGAAGAAATATTCAGATCAATAGCAATACCACACTATATATATGTAATAAAACTAAATTACAAGTAAAAGTCAAATGTTTGCCACAGTAAAAGGTACCAAAGTATTATCAGAACGTAAAAACTTTAGTACTTCTTAGGCAGAATGGGCCATATCAGTGTTATATTATATTATTGAACTATTATTATTGGTACATGTTAGCAGTATTTTAATGCTATAACAGGTTGAGGTGAAGTTCATTTTAACCGCTCTGTGTAGTGTGGTGTAGTTTAATCTTTAGTAATGCATTATATTTTACTAACTGGTCACAGATTTAATGTACAAAATCTTAATTTTAAAAGTAACTGCCTGAAATCTGAGGGGAATAAAATATGTTTCAGTTAAAGAGACCTGTGGGAAATATGCAGGTATGTGCAGGACAATAAACTGGAAATGAATAAATGTGGAGTGGAAATATAAATTAGCATAAAATAGAAATACTAACGTACAAGTTACTGCAAAGTAAAAGAGCTACAGCTAACGTAGCAGTGTTTGTTCTTGTTTTAACTTTTAGGAGGTTTTGACACTGAACACTTCGAGGCACAAACTACTGCCTACTAACCACGGAGCCTACACGGATTCATTCATTAAGTCCCCAAATACTTGAGAACAAAGTCAACAACATACCATCTGCAGACTGAACGAGCATCATCCATGATTAAACACATTTCTTCTTCGCTTCAGTTGACGCTGTCAGTCACTTACTGCTGCTGGCAGTTAGCTAACAGCTCATTAGCGCCCCCATCGACCCGGAGTGTGAACTGACCGCTCATTAACCCTGCTGCTTGTTTTGCAGAACTGTCTTCACCAATTTGCGTCCAAAGTGCTCCCTTTTCACTAATATCACTGCATGAAACGGACTCACTTCAGTTATTAGAAAACTGAGGTTTGAGACACTTATTAAATTGTAATTTTTCATCTTCACTGACAACCTTTTGACTAAATAAGCATCGAGAATAAATTTGATGCAGAAAGAAAAAAATGTTGTTTCCCCTGGTCCATTGTCAAAAATTGTACTTGACAAATTTTTACAAGATTTTTAAGATATCTTGGCTGCTTGCTTATATCAAACATGCACATGGGACACAATACTTTGGCAAATGTATTATAACCTCATAGGGAGACATGACAAAACAAGCAATATGGTTGTTGAAAGACATGCCTGCAAATGATTTACCACACCTCAAATTAAAACATTATATACAATAATTTAATATTAATAAAGGAAAAGTGAGAAAAATCTTTACACTGATGTTAAATATTTCAGTGTAATGCTCATTTTGCAGTTGTTTTGAATGTGCATGTGCAAAATAAAATAAATGTGAACAATTAACAAAAAGTCTATTTTAACTAGTTTATTTAATATAAACAGAAAAACGAGAAATTTTACACAAATTAAAATGATATTTTTTTATTTAAAAACAACAAAATATAAACCACACTACACTTTTAAAAAGCCTATTTTCTTCTTTGTACAGAACATTTTAGTGTTGAACAAGCTTCTTTTTTTCTTTTTTTTCTAAATGGCCACATGTGAACAATCACCACAAAGACAGCGAAGTCAATTCATTTGAAAACTTCATGACTGTTTCTAATCCTGGGAGTCCGAGTATGATGTGAACTTGTTTTCAGTACGACATCTGATATGTAGACTCGTCCGTATACGTGGAGAGAAGTGACGGGACTCACTCAGAGTCAAAATATAGAAAATAACTCCCATTTATTTTAGGCTCAATCTACACAATACAAGGTTTAAAAAGAAAATCACTCTACCATGATGGCTCCATAAGAGTCAAATACATCCAACAAATATATGCCTAAAAACAATCCCTTAGACAATGAAGGAATGTAGTGCTGGTTCATCTTTTTTTTTCATGGCTGGCAAAACCAGTAAAAACACAAATCAACATGTGAAAAACAGAAAATCCCAAAGTCATCACCAATTGAACAGCTCAAATACAACAGACTTGGTTTAAGCTACACATTGGTTGAGTCCACCATTAAAGATAATCTTTATTAAAGTTGAATGTTATTAGGTTTTGCTCCTCGGACATGACTGTCAGGTCACATTTGTCAAACAACTCTATGTTGAGTGCTTTGGCACAAAATGTGTTTAATGGGTAATTTGTAGTATATGTGCTCTGCGTTTAAATAAGCAATTCAAAACAGTACTTGGGCCTTATGAGTTGTGCTGATATGAACAATTGACAAAATGCAAACAATCACTGCCATAACCAACAATCTGCAAAATAGAATACTGTAACTCATTTAAATCTACAAGAAAAAACATTTGTGAAAACACAATCCAGCTGCTTTTTTTTTTTTCTTACGTTGCGTTTCCATAAAGTATCTTCACCCCATCATAGGGAACGTCACAACCTGAGGTACCACTAGCACATCCTCCAGAATCAAAAACTGCATTCAAGCTCATCTAGTGAAAAGGAAATTAAAATAGAGAAGTATGCATCGATTTTCCTTTTTCCTTTCTTTTTAACCTGGGATGTAACAGCCTTAGTGTAGCAGCATGGTCGCACAACGAATCTGCCAACACTAACCTCTGAAATTAAGATTTTTTTTTTTCTTTTTTAAAGTACAATGAGCCTCCACCTCTCCAAAAGCTACACACACACACTTTCTTTCGAAGCATGCTAACAGGCTACTCGTGCAACGATTGGCTATACTGGCTTTGCTCGTATGGATATCATTAAATACCCATTTCTATGCTGAATATCTTTCAGACCACAGCTGAGCTCTTAGTGCGTCTCCTTAGTCGCATAAATCTATGACCTGCTTAGTTTGCATGATGGCAATGGGCAAATATTGCCCCTTGAAAAGAAAAAAGGCCCACAGTAAACTGACAGAATACATAATTGTCCTATTTCAATGTAGTTTTGTGGCTGAATAGAGCTTTTGCTGCAGAGCGTATCTTAATGGTTAGCCTGCTATTTTAAGATGGTCTCTTTACACAATCTGACAAACAGATTCAATCTGAAATGTTTCCTAAAAATTTCCATAACCTTATATACACACATCCTTCATTGGTATCCGCTGTGTGATACTTGCCGGCACAAATGACTAGTGGAAAAATACTACTTGTGTGAGTGGTGCTGTGTAACACAGCAAATTAGCAGCAGTAATGCATTTTATAGCAGAACAATGAGGGTTAAAATAAATTGAAGAACAGCAGTGTTGACAGATATGTCGGGTAGTGCGCACCGTCCTGTCTAGAGGATGTTGAGGGAACCCTGGTGTGTACACATAACTCTTTCTTCAGTCAGTATGAAAGTCCATTAGAACCATTATGTGTTCCTACAGGGTATTATTCTCCGGGGAGAAGAGAGCTGCCAGGCCCAGTGCTTCGCTTTTCTGCACATCCTTGTCTGGCTTCGGCTTTTTAAAGAGCGATGGAAGATTCCGGATATGAACCTCCTTCCTGAACTGCTGGCACAGAGCTGTCTGTTGGCAGAGGACGGAGAGGAGAGGTTAAACACAGCTATCCGAGATCTACCAGAAAGAATTTCATTAAATTGTACAACCCTGTTGAGCTGCTGCACATTTTCTGCAGCCTAGCACAGAAGATTTACAACATAGCTGGAATCACACTGCTGAGTAATGACTTGCACTATTAACGGCGTCTCTGGTCACATCTGATGAGCAGTCTACGGTGAGATATACTAGAGAGGCACTGCTCTCTAGTGGCTAAATGAGGCATTACCCCAATAGTTCCTGCAATGAGCTTCTTGAACTGGTCTTTCCTCTTCTTGTCTCCGACGTTCTGGGCGTTGGGGTCCATCAGCCTGTGGTCATACTGGTCCAGAGCCTCCACATTGATGTTTGGGATCTGGGTCATCACTGCTCTCAGCTCAATGTAACGAGGCCGCTAAGATTTGATGGACAGAAACAAGCAAGGAGATTGAAAGAGATGCATTTTCTAGAATTAACCTGAAAGTCCCAGAGATAAAATTTCAAATTTGGGATTATAGCCCTAAACACTAAAAAATCCCCACGGGGAAAATGGACCATATAAAGGCAAAAATAAAAAGCTGATGACAGAGATGGTTGCCGTTAGTCTCACCAGGTTTTCATAGATGAGCATGGCCAGCTGAGAGAGGGTAGATTTGCAGACTTCGTGCTGCCCATGAACTTGAAGGCCCCTCAGAACGCTGGTATAGAACCATGTAACCGCCTCAGGAAGAAGATTTCCCCCTACGACCTGGAGAGAGAGAGAGAGAGAGAGCAGATGTAGGAGGAAACCTTATAAAATATGTAGAACTTTTAGACAAAACTAAAAACTTTTTACAGCCACCGTGCAAATCCACAGGTGGTGAGTGATACCCTGAATATTTGTTGGTGCATTTATTAGTTCAAGCATTCAATGAATGAATTTGACAGAGCAAAGACAAAACAGTCTATTAAACAAGGACATAAATACATTAGCGGTCAGAAATGTGGCTGAGTGTGTTTAAAAGAAAAAGTGTGAGGTCAAGCTTATATTACTGCATGATAAATAAGTCTGACAACTAACAAAAAGTTGTGATCTGATGTACTTTTTAAATGGGATTTATGGACAATAACAGAAATATAGAAATCACCAGCCTTATCCTTTAAATGTGTGACAGGAAAAGATAAAAAAGATCCAGACTTCAATTAAACATTTGTTGTATTGAGTGTGCTACCTGCCGCAGAAGGGTCCAGCAGACCATGGAAGCAGTTCGGTGACAGTTAGTTGTGTCCTTCCATGACAGCGAGGTGAAGGAAAGGGTCAGCAGGTTCATGTAGATGGTCTGGACAATGAAAAAGAGAAAACCTTGAGTTCATATACAGCCTGTAATGTGTGAGAATGCAGTCCTCTGTTAATGTAATACAGTGTGTCAGAGGTTAACCTCGTGTTTCATCAGGCATTTTCCCAGCTCAGTCAGCTCCTCTGTGGGCTGTGCAGAAGACGCCGTCTGCACTGAATCCATCATCATGTCTTCCTCTAATAGTACACATTACAGGCAAAACCATCAGACACTTGTCCAAAAAACATTGAATTAAAATCAACTTGGATTCAAATGTTCTAATTTGACTCTTACCATCGATTTCCTCCTTATTTGCTGCTGGTTCAGGCACTTTTCTTGAAATACAGCTCACAGCTAGAAGGAAGAAGAGAAGTATTGTGGCCACCTAATAATTCAACTTCCCAGCTCCCCCTCAGTCTTAGAGTAAAAGCTGATTGGGTGATTATGCGCTTTATCCTTCAAATCCTCATATTTCTCAGTATCCTCTCAATAAAGCAACATTGCAAAATCACCCTCATAGCCCACTGTGTCTTGGCTATTTTAGTTTGGGAGTGCACAGTTGAGGAAGAGCAAAGATCCTTCACATGCATACCAAGACGAATGTGAAAGCAACAGCAAATAATGAAACTGAATGTACTGCAGCTTTTTCTTTGTAATATTACTGTTTTGTTTCATCACATGTGTGAAACAAAGCTCATCTTGTGACAGAGGACTAATTTCAGAGAAATCTGACAATTCATAGTACTTGACAAAAACATTTTCCAACAATCAAGTGAACTGTCGATTTTGACGAAGATATTATTGTCAATCATCCTAAACAAACTTTCCTTTGTGTTTTGGAAAACCTATAGGCAGCATCTACCCCAGTATGTCTCAGTTGGATCTAACAACAGGCTGATTTTTGCACTTTCCCATTGTCTTCTCAAACAGATTTAGCTTGTGTAGCTGGCAGAAACGCAACCTTACCACATGACTAAAGTGCATTAGCAGTATTGAGTAATAAGATATATAAGGTTCACTTCATGTTTAACAGTGAATTTAGACAGGAACAATATATTACTACCATAAAACCACTAACATCATTGTAATAAAAAAATAACTCACATGTGCAATAAACTTTATTTTTAAATCAATACGACAAATTCAAAACCCTTAACTCAGCTTATTTCAAAATGAGGAGCGTCACATGAATGATCATTTTTCAGGTGATAAATTAATCTTTAAATCAGCAGCTCTGTACAAATGTTTTGTGTGTTTGCTATTCATGTATCAAAATGTTAAAGGGAGCGGTTACTGAAGGGTGGTAGGAGAGTAAAGATACTGAAAACTTACTGAGAAGATCCAGCACCTCCCTGGTGAGCAGGCGTACCAGCTGCTCCTCCAACATCTCCTGCGTCACCTGACTGTCATGGCACACCACCTCCTCCTCATCACTAAAAAACAGAGAAACAACTGACATGTCACCGTCAAGTCCACATATTCAAATTGTAGCCTCAACACAGTGAGCTGTCAAAAAACTAGACATATTATTCAGTGAAGGTTTTACAGTGATTTGAGAAGAGTTCATATAAGCTAACAGCAGAAACATACGATGGAAAACAACGTTTAATAGATATTTTCTTTTATATTAAAAAAAAATCTGCAATTAAACAAAACTGTAGTCATAGCATGAGTTGTAATTTGTATTCAGGGCATTCATGTTAAACAAATGGGGTCTATACAACTACAGCCATTCTCGACTGGCAAGCACCGATCCAATGTTTTCACACAAAGACGCACATATGACACTTGCCCACAACTTACTTGACAGAAGTCCTCTGGTTGATGACCTGCCACTTCATGTTGAGACTCTGTTGTATTAAACAGAAGAATGAGATTTGGCAACTAAAACAATCGATTCTTTACCGAGTGAACAAAAGCTTTCTAATGTTGCTACAGAATAAGGTGTGCGGGAGGATCCTGACCTGCAGCATGTAGGCGAACAGAGGGCTCAGCAGGGGGCAGAGGAGACTGTCGTAGTACTCCTGAGGACATGATAGCACCAACTGCCTCAGAAACACACGTGCACTGGTTAAGGAAACATGATGTTCACGTAAAGCAATAGCTCAAGTTATATCCATCCATCCAGAGAAGATCTTCTACACAAATATATATCACCAAACCACTGACTAAAATCAGTAAAGGCAAAGACTGGCAGTGACTCAAAAGCAAATAAGGATATGAATCATAGGACGAAGTCTGTGGTCAGGCACATGGTCGAGGGAGACGAAAGCAGAGGCAGCTATTTCTTCAGCCAACCTCTCAATGGTGTAGAATTCCTGCTGCAGGGACAGACCTGCATTTCCCAAGACATGGAAGCTGCAGAGGTAGAGGGAGCAAAAGAAGAAAAAGAAGGTGTAAACAATACAAATAAAAAGTTTGGGGGAAAATAACTGCAAACTGCTACGACACAATTCTCACCAGTTGTCATTCAATGTGGTGAAAAATCCCTGCATCCGCTCCAGGTTGGATCTATACAAAGGAGTGTCATGAATATCCAGGAGATGCTGAGAGAGACCTGGAGACAACATGGCATTGAAAAGGTTTTTTTATCATAACCTTTACAGATGATGTCTCGGTATGAGCGAAAGAAAGCATGTGCAGAAAGCTCCTCTCACCAAGAATCACATTTTTCTCTGCATCCATCACCTCGTGGGCTCTGGAGAAGGTCTCACTCAGACGAGCCCTGTTCTCTGGCAAGAACAGACTGTTGTGAGTCCTGCAGTGAGGAGAAAGGAAAAGAAACTTGTCATTAAAACACAATTAAGCACACTCATACCGCTTTTACACCAATTTCTCAGGAAAATAGTTGTCAAGTTTTTGGTATAAAAATGTAATAAAGCAGGATACAACCCACAAGCGTACCTGATTAGAGCCAGCAGGTTGGGCAGCAAGAGAAGGAAATGGGCGGTGCAGGGGTTTCTGTAGATGGGAGTTCCAGCTGGGGTGTAACCCACCACAAAGCCCCCAGCCTTGGCTTCCTCCAGGTCTGCAGGCCAACGTGCCCGTTTCACTACGCCCAACATGGCATACAAGCAGAAACTCAACTAAAAGAAGGTTGAAAGAGAGGGACAAAACAACAGATTGGTGTTTATTTTCCAGCAAAGTCTACAATGGTCTACCACCTCTCAGTGGTAGAAATTCAGTCATGACTACAAAGAGCTTACACTCCATCTCATTTCATTCACACCCACACACTTACCCGCCCTCTATTAAAGCCTGCTGTGTCTGTATCTTTACTCTGCTCAGTGACCACCTGATCAGCTCCAACAAAGGACAGGAACGCCACAGGGTCCCACAGCACACTGGAAGACAAAGAAAACAGCCAATTATATGTTCTGACATTAAAATAAACTGCTCACAATGTTGCGAAAACTAGGAGGAGTTCAGACGTACTGCCTCATCTCTTCTGAGGTCCAGTCTGCAACCACAGAGGCCATCAGTTCATCTAAAAAGGCTTTCTGCTTGGCAAAGTCTTTGAACTGGTTACTGATGAGCACCAGAGCTTCCATCAGTGAACATTTTTCCATGTGAGTCAGCGTGGCGTCATTGGAGAACAGCTTCTTCACATGATTGTAAAACATGTCAAAACAAGGCTGCAGAGGAATAAGAGATAAATTATACAACGGTCACAAACATTTATTCGTGCCTGTTCAGCACAGTGTACTTCGGGTACTAATTTTGTGCATAAAATACATCACCTGAAAGCAAGTATAATATTAGGATTGTGATATTAGGATATTTACCAAAATGAACTGTGGGTAATCCCGGCAAATCTTGATAATGGAAGAACAGGCGTGCCTCCTCACATTTTTGACAGCTCGGGTGCGAGGTGCCTGAAGACGTCAGTTGGAGAATACATTTTTTTGGTCTTGGATGTGAAGGATTAGAAAAAAATGCTGATATATATGGTTCTGTGAGGGAAACTCACCTTATTTTCATGACCGACGTCAAACGTGATGGCTTTAAACAGCTGTAGAGCCAAAACAATACGAAACATTTTGAAAAATTATGGCAACATTTGCAAAACACAGAAATGCAATGTACTGTATGATGCATTTAACGTTCAAATTGCATTTCCATACTGAAGGCACCAAAGAATGTGTTCTCTGACCTTGTAGAGGACCTGTGGCAGGAAGTGCTGTCTGTGTATGACAAACGGGAACAGAGCGGAGACGTTGGTGAGTACACAGGACAAGATGAGCGGGTCTTTGGTCTCGTAGTTCAGCACGGCCTGCAGCAGCTCCATGCTCTGATCTATGGGCAACTTCTACATGGTAAGAAGCAGACGGAGGGGGCAAACTTTCACATCATTGCAATCAACATTTTTTTCTTGTGTGGTTTTGTTCTGTTAGGTAAATTTGTTCTTGTTACCTCCTCCCCTAGGCTTCTGAAGATCTGTGCGACCATGCACTCCATGAAGATAGTCATTGCGTCCCACTGGACCACTGACGGAGACAGGAAGGAGCACAGGCCCTCAGCAGTCTTAGCTAGTGTGGTGTAAAGAGAGAGAGAAGTGATGCAAAATCCAAAACGCAGAGTTATCAATCCCCTTCTCTGATTCTAAAAAGGTGTCAAGAGCAAGGACAAACACTTACATGTGGTATCCCCTGTGTCAATAGGGCTGGCGATCTGATACTGCAACCATTCTGCTGCTATCTGGAAAGCTTCCAGAGGAACAATGCGACACGCAGTCCTCACCACCTCTCCCTGCTGCGCTCGGAAAGCTGTTAAAAATTCAAATGTACCATAAAATAAAAACATCAAGGGATAAAATAAAGAACACAGTTCTTAAGTCAAGTAAAGCTGAATCCAAAATACTTACAATTAAAGAATGAGTAGAAGTCCTCGTCACTGTCAAAGTCCACCCTGGAGTACTCACAACTTGGGTTATCATTTTTAGATGGAAACCCAGTCTGGAGAGAAAGACAAAAGCTGAATTAATATCCAGTTTGGCTTCCATGTACACTGGGAACGGTAACGCTGACATCACTTTCTCACCTTGACTAGGTTGGTCATAGATGCTCTGAGGTATTTGACGGCCATCTCCACAACAACCGCTTCTTTTGACAGAGTCTCATGTCTGAATAAAGCTCCCCAAGTAGCCAGAGTGGACGACTTCAAAAACTTTAGAAGTGAAAAAAAGCACAAGAAGAGAGATTAAACACAGCTGAAGGATTCATACTTCTATTAAGTCAATGTTAGAGGTGAAATCTTGGAATTATTTTCATCTCACCTGACTGGAATGTGTAGTAAAGGCTAAAATGGCTTCCATGTATTTGCTGAGATTTGCAGGTACCTCAACCTCTACATCTGAACCCTGCGGAGACAACATCATATTTCTTTTGTTAAAACTCTGAATGTGTGTGGAAACCAAGCACAGATACAATTAATGCGTGACCAAATTATTACAAACTCACCACTAACGAACAAAGCTGGTTTCCCAGTGCGCAGAGGACCTGACACAACCTCTTCAGGAAGCTGTAACGTCGCTCCACCACCTCCACTGCTCTACAGAAGTAAACAAAAAGTCTATGAGTCACAGCCAGATGTAGTGAACACATTTCGGACTGTCCAACATCTGTTTTTGTGCTGCAGTCATCAGGTGTGTCACATTACTTACTGTGCATCAGAGGATTTCTTGCATATCGCTAGTCCATCTGCTGACCTGTAATCAGACACATGTCAGTCAGTAACAGTGAAAGGACATGTTGAGGCCTGTAGAGAGGGATGATGCAGAGAAGTAGTTGTACTCACTGGGCTGCAGAAAGGATGTAGTGGATGGCCACATCATCAAACAGCAGCATGAATGGCTTCCTATCCTCCAGCTTACCCTGTGGCAGAATGATACATCTGATTATAAATAGCTTATTACTATCAAATAAATGCTTGACATGTGTCCAATTACTCAAAAAAAATCCTTGTTGTTATAAAGTGTGCTTAGCATGGCAGATGTATGGATGTACAATTAATATATACTACACAACAGTTATATACTACAATTATATATTCTAACCAGAAAGCAGTCAGAGAGCACATACTTCAACCAAGGCTGCACAATACCCTAAACGTATTATTTTACAATAAGAGAATGTTTTAATCTGCATCTGGATCGGGTCAAGTACAGGCAGTGACAGATGGCAGCTGTAATTTTTGGGAAATATCTAAATCCTGTCTGAGAAATAAGGAATTGTGCTGGGATGAATTGAGCAAAATTTAAAGTGATTTAGACTCATGACTTACAGCCAAGTCAAACTATAATGCTGCTGTAGCACCATCTATATGATTTTCCATGAGATTTTTGCAGGATCTCCCTGGGTTGACACGCACATCTTCTAAATTATCTACACATATGTAAATTATATTGACTATTACTATTTGATGATTAAATAGACCTAGAAGATAGTGTCAACCAATTTCTGGAACACAGTGTGGCATATCTTCTTGGGTTTATTCATATATTCAATGTATCTACTTTGGTGATGACTTGATGAAAATTTGTAGGAGTAGTAACAAGAAATTTGCAAAAAGATTTTAAGTGGTGGAAAATCTATATTGCCAGATCTGTCTTGGAATTCATTGTCTCTAAATGTCTCAAATCAGGATAAGCCAAAACAATATGCTATAAATGGCCACATGGTAGCGCTATTTCTCTGGATCATCACCAAAATCTTATTCACTTCTTTGGCTTAACTTTCCACCAAATTCCATTAAAATCCGAGACCAATAAATCAGACTGAAACCTCCTCACCGGAGGTAAAAATGACATCACCCAGCCATCAAGTTTGCATTAAGGCTCAACCCTGGACTCTGTAAAAAACCCTGTGACTCACCTTCCGTCTGATGGCGATGAGCAGACACTCTGCTGCTTCCAGCTGCAGCTCCGGCTCACTGAGCAGCAGACACAGCATCTCCAGCAGATGACAGTTTCCAGAAGTTATGTGCACCAGTGACACCCAGTCTATGTAGCCCGCTAGTGTGTTCAGCGTAGTCACGGCGACTCGACAGTGAGCTCTAGTCTGTGTGTGGAAGGACAGGAGAGTGATGAATGTAGAGCCTTGGCGCATCAGAGTAATCAGACTAATCAAAACAAGTGAATTTACAGCAGAGATGCACTAATGTTGTCTTACCTGCAATTCGTGTCCTGGTGACCCTTTCTGGATTAAAAGAAAGATACAAAAACAAGCATATCAGACAAATATTCACTTCATTGTTTCTTTATTTGATTTAGCAATATCAGTGATTCTGTGTCAATAAATAACAATAATAACAAAATTGTGAGATATTAAATGAATCCTGATGTTTTTTCTACAATAAAATTTAACCAGCTGTGCAGGTGGTAGTTAAGACCGCACTGACCAGTTTACGGTAGTCTTCAACATTAAGATGCAGAATGGCCATCATGAAGCTGAAGATGTTGTCCATGTTTTGGGTGAGCGTCTGCTGGATGTCTCTGCGGCGCTGTGCGGGCAACGTCTGAAAGGTGATCACATCCTCCGCCAGCCTCAACAGGATCAGCATCACCAGCTCTGTCTGTGCCTCCTGTGAAAAGCAGACATGAGTTTTAGTTGATGTTAAAAAGTCCGTAACAATAGGCTTAAAGGATAGGTTCACAATTTTTCCAAGTCTGTCTTAAAACAACAATCAGGAGCCCATATGAACACTGAAAGAGGTTTTCCTTGCTGTAATCATTTCTCCTGTTCATACTGGATGATAAAAGATCCCCATTAAATGCGCTTTCAAGGTAAGTGATGGAGGCCAAAATCCACAGTGTCTCCACACAGTCATTTTGTGCAAAAATTAATTTAAAAGTTTATCTGAAGCTTATATGAGGCTTCAGCAGTCTGAGTTTGTCATATCAAGTGGATATTCCCTCTTTGTGTTTCCCTGTTGAGCTGCAGTGGGAGTATAGTAACCAAAAGAGGGTTTTTGGCACTAACAAGACTGTAACCTAATGGTCAGTATGAACAGGAGGAATGATTATGGCAAGAAAAACCTATTTCAATGTTCATTTGGGTACCTGACTATTGTTTTAAGACAAGACTTGAAAAATTGTGAACCTGTCCTTTAATTTGCCTCTTATCCCCACATACCCTTTACTGGGTCCATCATTCCTAACTCATGTTGTGCAGAACAAGACTGTTCGACCCGCAAAACTCATTTCAAATACAAAAGATTCCAGTGTTTCCAAAGACACCAAGGAAGCCAGTGAAATGTGTACAAATGATAAATGAGAGAAAAATTGTGAACCTGTCCTTTAAAGGGCTGCATCTTTTTTTTTTTAATCTGCTTGGAAAGGCCAAGACTTTGGTTTACACAGATAAAATAATAAAGTCAAAAAAGATGCTATTTACTCCCTGAAAGATAACATATCTATCAGAGACCACACTGACATGACTAATCCTCGACTGGTACTATTTTGCATGCCAATTATTGCATATTCAAATTGCAATAGAGGTGCCAAAGGAAACGACATACTGTACATGCTGTAGCAATCAGTTTTCTGCACTATATAAAAGTCACTCACCCCTTGGCTTGTGAGAGCCTCCATCTCTTTCAGCATATCCGGCCAATGTTGAGGCCATTCTCGCTTTATCATTTCCACTATGATTCGTGAAAGGGCATCTTTAATGTGACTCTCCTCCTCCAGGATAGAATGAGTACCCTGATAAGAGTCAAGGCAGGTCAGATAAGTGTCTCCTACTGACAGTAATACAGTTTTCATTGAACCATATGACAGATGGTTGTTCTACCACATGTTAACAGTCTATTATTCAAATCACACTCACGTTTGATAACAGCTGCATGGCACAGTCCTTTAACTGGACTTTTTCTTGTTGTTGCATATTGTTCCATCGGAACCTGCAAGAAAAAAAACAGTCTGTCATTCACAAAAGCAGTTTTACTCATGTAATTATTGGTCACACTTGATGTATGACGGCTGTGTCACACTCACTTGACGACGTGCTCCAGGATTTGCAAACCAAAGTGTCTCACTATAGCTGGCTGAGCTTTGTCGGCTAATTGTAAGCCACATGGGAGACAGAAGGAGCTTGTCTCTTTAAACTCCTCACAAAACTGGTAAAAAAAAAAAAATTAAAAAAAATAATTACATTATATTTCAGACAGTTACAGCTGCCTCACCAACATTACAAAAAACAGCTAAATAGCATACAGCTAAGCTACCAACTAGCCATTTAGCCTAGGTGCAGCGTTGCCATTAGTAACACAGTCTTTGATAACCTCCGCAGTACTACCTGTATTACAACTGTTGTAACCGTTTCTATGAATGAACGAACGTGAATCGACCATTGATGTAGCGGTGAGGTGATAAACATAGCATACCGGCTAGCCTGCACAGCATCTGTCCATCATCACTGCAAATTTAGCTAACTAACGTTAACGAACTGTATGAGAAGTGCTGTCACTACTAAACCAACTGATAAAAACGGACTTTTTTTAGTCAGCTAAGCACTTAATCCTACTTTCACAACAGCTGCAATAACGTTAAATGTCAAGCTCAGCTATCTAGCAGTTAGCTAGCGACTTGTAACGATGCTACCACCTTTAGGGCCTCCAGTCGGTAAATTTGGCTTGTTTCTGCATCCATCATCACATTCACAGCTTTGATAAGCTGATCGCACACGGCGGCCACCTGGTCAGCCATGACTTCAGGTAGCGTCTGGCACAATATTAAGACGAAAGCGAGGGGCTCCCTTATGCAAAACACCTGCACAGCAGTCGGCTACGTGTGCTGCTCAGGGAGGCTCCAACGTGCACAAAACGTGCTGCGTGGTTTGAACTTCTAGCTCGCCGTTGAATGGGAATTCTGGGAGTTGTAGTAAAAGCGACATTTTTTTTTAAAGATCGTCTCTACATGGAAAGACAACTCGCTTGTTAGTTTAAAAAGTGCATCTGCCTGATATATGAGAACTGCGGAGCCTTAGTGTTCAATATAAGACATTATGAAATAAGTTACCATATGAAAAAAGATATAAATGAATAAATAAAGTGTGAAATAATCTAATAAGATAATCATAAAAACTCCACTTCTTATCATGAAATGCTGTTTAATCATTCGTTTTCATAATAACATAGTTTAGAGGAATAGAGTTCATATTTTTTTCAATTATTAACATTTTTCAAAGGTCTGATTTGGTATAATAATTTAATATCCCCCAATCACACTTTTCAGCCAATCAAAAGTTTAATCTTTTTATATTTTCATATTTAATATGATAATATATTTCATAATGTCTCATTTTTTCATTTAATAATGAATGCTGTGGGGTCCATACTAGAGCATCCTTTTATCTCACTGAATAGTAGTCATTGTGAAAACAACAACAATAACAACAGCCGTAGAATATTAGTATTCTGTTTGTACTTGATCTTATTTATGACCAGAAGACCCACTTTTTCCAATCTGTTTTGTAAGACAAATGTCCCATTTATTACCCCTATAAACATTTGGGAAAATCCAGCTAGGCTTTGTCAAAGAACACTTCCACACATAAAAGCAGAGTATTTCTATATAATTTATGTCTGATATGTTTTTTCCACAAAAAAATTAATAAGTTAATAAAAAATATTAAAAACCACATCTACTCCTTCTCCCTCATTGGAAAAACCAGAATCAATTGATATCCTAATGTTTTTTTCATTTCAAAAATGTACCTGCCGGATACAAGATGTCTCTTACTTCACTGAAAAGTCAGAACACATCTTGAATCTCTACCAATTAAACCAGATTAACCTGAGGAGGTACTGGGGCAAAATGAGCGGGTGGGCCCCAACTGATCTTCGATTCCTCCCACCTTCTTTGCAAAGGGCAAAACCTGCCCCAGGATTGTTAAATGGTAATTTGAGGTCAATCTGTCAAACATCAGAGATATCTTAAAGTCCTCCTTCACTCAAAAATGTGTCTTGCTAATTATTACTGCAGTTGCATGTTTGATCTTCACTGTGCAGAACGATGTATGTTCAGGATTTGATACCTGAAGGCTGTTTTCACATTCATCTGCTGAAGGGGGAAAGTCTCTCTGTTCTCATTTTAATATCAGATTAAAGAGTACCTACAAGTTGGATTTGTGACATCACAACTAATTTGGAGCCAATCGTGGTCCAGTATGCAATTTGCACAAGTGTGGTGTGGAAACTTGAAACAGTGCACATACACTGAAAATGGAATTGGACAGTGAAGTAGGAGACATCTGGTGCCCTGCAGTTAAACTTTTGAAATTAACAATATTTGCATATTCATAGATTCTGTTTTTTTAATGATGTGAGGAGGAGTAGATGTCATTTTGAGTTTTTTTGTGGAAAAAACATATCAGACATGAATTATTATTCAAAGCAGAGTAAATTTATGTTTTCAAACATGTTTGGAGGGGATCTTTAATTTTTTAACAAGTCATGAATAAATCTGTAGTCTGAATCTTGTCAAGCTAACAGGGTGGCAAATAACAATTACTTTCATTATTGATTAATTGATTAATCTACAGATTATTTTCAATCGTGTGCTCATTTTGCCTATAAAATATCAAAATAGTAAAAAGTGGCTGTTATAATTTCTTAGAGACCAATGTGATGTCTTCAAATGTCTTGTTATATATATATTCAGTTTACTATAATGTATGACACAGCACAACCTCAAATCCTCAAATTTGAGAACAAGCAAATTTCTGGCATTTGCTTTTATGACTAAAATGATCATTCACTTATCAAAATAGTTGCTGATAAATTGTCGAGCTATTGGTCAAGCTATCAATCAACTAATCGATTAGTCAGCTAATCTTGCAACTAGCAAACAAATAGAGCTGCAACGATTAGTCGATTAACAGAAAATAAATCACCAACTATTTTGATAATTGATTAATCCTTTTGAGTCATTTTTTAAGAAAAAAATATCCAAATTCTCTGATTCCAGCTCTCCAAATATGAATATTTTCTGTTTTCTCAAGTCTTCTTTGATAGTAAATTTAATATCTTTGACATTTGACATTTTAGGACCTCACCTTAGGCTTTGGGAAACACAATGGCCAAGATTTTTCAGAATCTTCGGACATTTTAAAGACTAATTAATTGATTATTCGAGAAAATAATCGTCAGATTGATCGATAATGAAAATAATCATTAGTTGCAGCCTTACTAACAAATGACAAAACTGCTTCCCTACCCCATCCACTCCAACTTTAGTAGTTTACTGTCAAATACGAGCAGAGTGAGACATCTTACTTTTCTCTTACTTTTCACACTACTCAGGTTGATACCTTTCATGTAAATTGAATTTGTCCCGGAATGTCTTGTCGACTAACTGAATGATGTCAGCCTGGATTAAGCTTTTTATAACAGTTTTTATTTGCTGGATGTGGGTGAAAACGGTACAGTTTCATGATTCACACACCGGGCAGGTTGGGACGATGATGGGGGTGTTTGTTTTGTGCTCCGGCGCGAGGCGGAGCTTGAATTCCAAAGTGGAATGAATTTCCTCCCTCTACGTCACTCTGGGATAGGCTGCGAGCTAGCGAGCAACGCTGTCAGTCAACGGGGTTTCGGGCTGATTACCTACGCGTCCTCGGGTAGGTAAAACACAGAAAACATCGAATAATTCCCTCATAATTTTATAGATTTCTTTGTTTGTGTTTTTCTCGTTAATCTTGAGTTTTTTGTAGTAGTTCCTCGCGCTTGCAATGAGCCGTTACAAAGTTGTAAGCGATGCTCTCACAACTACAACGGAAACTTTTGTCGTGAAGGCCTTGTTATTTGTTGCAACAGGTTCCCGATACGGGATCACAACAATCATGTTTTTTTTTTTTTTTTAAATATTGGTTGAATTCATGAAACAAAGATGTGCTGTGTTTTTTTCTTTTAATGCAGGACGGGACCCCTAAGCAGGAGAAAGTCGCCTTGCCCATTGCGGGTTTAGGCTCTGGGATTAAAGTGCTCGCCAGTCCCACTGCTTTCGTCGAAACTGCCAGCGGGGATTCATGCTGTGTTGGCTAGCTAAATGCGGTACGAAGCTAAAATGATGCCGGTGAGTTTATGTTTTATTCACTTAACTATAAGTTTCAACGTTGTCCCATAGCTAAATATTAATATGTCGACATGTATATATATCGCCGCACAGACCCTGCAGTGTCACCGCTGTGTTTACCTGAACATTTAAATTGACGTGGCAAGTTAAAGCGGCGGCTACTCTGTGCCATTACATTATTCCCATGGCAGCCCTAGGCTTCTGTTGTGAAGTTTATTAGGTTTGACAGCTGTGTGTGTGATCTCTACTTACGGTTATAAGTCACGTCATTTATTTACTTTCTGAGATATTCCCGGCAAACACGGCTGTCTTCCTTGGAAGCTAGTCAAAATCGTCCAAATGCGTCATCTATCTATTCCATGCCGGGATAATTAATATTTACCTGACAATGTTGTCCATAACTTAACTGTATATGAATCCTTAATTGATTATTTGCCAACTGATTAATTAATCGGCGACTGTTTTGATAATCAGTTAATCGTTTTGAGTCATTAAAGGAAAAAAAGTCCAAATTATTTGATTCCAGCTTATTTTCTGCTCTTTCTTTTGTCTTTTATGACAGTAAGCTGAGTATCTTTGGGTTGTTGATTGTTGTGGACAAAAAGTAGACATTGGAGGAAGTCACCTTGGGCTCTGGGAGACAGTGATCGACTTTTTCCCCCACTTTCTAACATTTTATAGACCAAACAACTAATCAATTAATCGAGAAAATAATTGACAGATTAATCAATAATGAAAATAGTCGTTAGTTGCAGCCTTAATATGAATTCACACTATCAGATCACTCCATTAAGTAAAAGGCTTTGTTAGTGTTTACACATACATTCTGCACACACACACACACACACACACACACACAACAAGCAGAGGGTACTTGCCAAGTCTGGCTGGCACTACGCTAACCTCAGCTCTGGACCCCTGCCATGTCATCATCATCATCATCATCATCATCAGAGGTCTATTGCTTTTGCTGCAATGCAAGGCTCTATTTCTCAGCACATATGTGACAGTAGTTGGACAGTGGTCTGTGTGAGTGTGCTCATTGTAGAAAAATAAGATCTTTTTTTTCAGCATTATTTAAATACTTCTTGGGTTACCCTTCAAAATTTCCTATAACCTTGGGCTGACGACATCATATTGTCTGTTTTGTTAAACCAACAGCCTTAAAGGACAGGTTCACATAGCTTAGGTCTGTCTTAATACAACCATCAGGTGCCCATATGAACACTCACCGAGATTTTCCTCGCTGTAATCATTCCTCCTGTTCATACTGTCTGTTAAAAGATCCCCTTCAAAAATGTGCTTTCAATGTAAGTGACGGGGGCCAAAATCCTCTGTGTGTCCACACAGTCATCTTGTGCAAAAATGCATTTAAAAGTTTATCCGAAGCTTATATGATGCTTCAGCAGTCTGAGTTAGTCATATCAAGTGGATATCTGCCACATTTACAGTCTTTTTAGCATCAAATCCCCTCTTTGTGTTTCCCTGTTGAGCTGTGGTGGAAGTATAGTAACAAAAAGATGGACTTTGGCACTAAAAAGACTGTAACGTAGAAAGATATCTATTTGATTTGACTCATTTGAACGGCTGAAGCTTCATATTAGCTTCAGATAAACTTTTAAATACATTTTTGCACAGAAGGAGGCTTGTGATGTAGGCTCCCATCACCTACATTGTAAGGAATGAAGGAATCTTCTAATGGCCAGTATGAACAGGAGGAACGATTATGATAAGAAAAAACAATTTCAATGGTCATTTGGACACCTGTTATCCAAATAGCTATTTTTTTCTGTTGGCTGGCTAATTAGTTAATCTATTGATCATTTTAGCACTAGTGGTGCTTCACTACTAGTTGCCAGGTGATGCAGTTAATTATGAAAATGGAATGCAGTGTTTTTCTTTACCATCTCAGGTTAACTTTAGGTCACATGTCTTTGGTTAACAAGTAGCCTACGTAAAGTCACAATCTCTACAGCACAGTTACACCTTGTTTACAATGATGTTTAATGACTAGTAGGAAATCTAATGTAATTCTGTGTGTAAGTGTGGTGGTAATGTTGCCCTTCTTTGCTCAGACCTGTGCTTCCAGTTAAACGGCTTGGTCACTGAATTAATCATCTTAGCACTAGAGATAGGGTTGTATTTGGATGACTCCTGTCTGGTGCGTGACCTCAGTCTGCTACTCCCACACGGCCATTTGTTATCATCAAGCCCGCCTGTGGGGACACCAATATAAATTGTCACCCTTACATGTTTTCAATCAAGATCTATTTCTTTATAGGCCTCATTAGACCTCGGTAATTGCCACCTTTTACCCCAATTCTGTCACTGGAGAATATATATGTGTGTGTGTGTTTTGGTGTGTTTGAATGAGATACAGCTTCTGGTGTTCGCCTGATAAACACAAAATGGCCTCTATATAGCCGTGTCTGATGTGAGGTATTGTCTTAGAAATTACAACCACAGCCCGTGACCCTGCTTGTACAGGCCAGGGGCTCGGGGGTAGTGGGAATGGTGTCGTAATTGCTGGCTGGGATGGTAAATAGGGGGTCACTGTTTTCTGAACACAATGAGCTGCAGGGACTCTTTAGCTGCACGTTGTAGAGAGCACATTGTGTGTGTGTGCCTGTGCTGTGGCAGCACCCTGATAAGAGATGCACACCCTTTATTGAACCATAGCACAGTATAACTCATATACCTCCCTGATTTACCGTCTCTCCATGTCTATTTAAACCAGTTTTTGTTCTGCAGACTCTTATTGATGCAACATACAGGCTAGAATTCTTTGCTGGTTTATTATGTAGCACATATTTTAGTTAAGTTTCTAACAACATTTTTGTGTTTGATTAACATCATTCAGGGAATAGTTTCTGCATGATTTTGAATTTTTAATGTCAAAGGCACAAATCCTATATCACTTCCTCATTCCTCTCCCATGACAAGAGTTGCTTGCTGTGGAGATTTTCAAGTAGATAAACTTTTGTGTGCCTGACCTGCATGATTTAGGTTTTACATTCTTTGACTGAACATATTTGTAGCTTCTTTTTTTTTGCTGTTGCACCACAACAATTTCCCTGTTGCTAGACTATATGACGGTGTTATGACGGTGGGAAAATGAGGTGATGCACTGCGAAGCCTGATTTTGCTGTCTGTGTCAACAGAAACCCGAGTAGGCTTTCTCTGCGGCCACCACAGGCTTTGTGTTTACTCTGTGAGAGAGTACGTAGTGGTTACGTAAGCAGACCGTCACATCATTGGTAGCCAGGGACATTCAAGGGCAATGTTTTGACTTTTATCTGAAGAAGAAGAGTTGTCAGGATGATTATATTGGCTGAAAAGAGTGTAAATACAGTAGTGCCAACCAAGGAAGCTGTTTATCTATGCAAGGTCTTCATACCATTAAGTACTTTAACATTTTATTCACAAGGCTGAATCAGTCATCACAGGGCAGAGCAGGAAATTTTTGATGAGGTAAAAAGGAAGAACTCATTAACGGCTGAAAGCTTAGCCAAGCCTTTTATCCACAATTGATGATTTTTTTTTTTAAGGAAGCCAAATCATTTTCTTGAATGCATACTCTCAGACTGTGCAGCTCACTAATGCCACAGTCCAGCATCACATTAGCCTGGTTTCAGAGAGGAAGCTCACCAGAGTCACCTGAGCAGGTATCGGCTTACCTACCTTAGAATACTGAGTGACCTGCATTACTCAGTATTGTATCTGTGAGGTGAAAAGCTGAATTACACATTTAAGTGGTACAGTTCCAGAAAGACCCTCCCCCTTTCACACAGTGAGGACATTGTAACAGCATTGTCTGAGGAAACACTAGTCTAGCCATGGGGAACAGGGAGGACATGGTTCAGAAATGTACCCAGGGTGGTCTGGGAATCAGCTTTCTAGGAAACTCATGGCCCTGTTTTGACTAAATAGTCCCAGGAACTAAGTCAGAAATCAACAGTCCCTGTTCCACCGCATATGAAGAGCCAGGAAGTTTAGGTAAATTCAACAGATAACTGAAATCAATGGCTTTTTTTAGACTAAATATTTTGCATGTGACAAGATAACAACACAGTTAAATTGTTCTTTATAATTTACTGCTGTATGACTGTTATGTTTGAATGGATGTTCTTCTGCTTTATCACTAAAAGTTCTGATGTTGATGCTGCTGCGTGAGTAAAACCCCTGGCCTAGGGACTTTTTGGGGACTTTTTGGGGAGACTGAAACTATTGCAGTGAAGCCATATTTAGACCCTGGTAAAAGTTTGGTTAATGTTCTTGAATCCCAACATTTCCCAGAAAAGCACTATCATACTTTGCCTCCTCCAGTCAACCACTCTTCTGCTTCTCTGATGTCTCTTTTGCATATGGCAGATTAAACGCCACAATGACATCATTCTTCTTTTTTTTTTTTTTTTTTTAGCAATCCAGTTAGCATCTGCGACATTTTTAATCGCTAGCTCTTGGCTTTTAGCTTGCCTCATGAGATAAGAGTTGATAAAAGATTTTTTTGCATACATTAAAATACATACAATCCATACAACACACAGCTGTTTTAACAATTCTATTTAATGCTTCAGTTTTCAGTCATTTATTTATATAGCTCTTTTAGGTAATTCAAATCTGTGTCTATTATCTGTAATATTTGAAGAAAACTAAAAATAGGTCTTGGCTGTTAAGCTTTTACATTTTCCTGTGGTCTGTTGTTACTCTGAATGACTTCACCCAGCCGTCAAGATGAATTGGAAAAAAAAAAGGATAAATCCTCTCCATTCAGCTTAATTTTGACTTCCACTTCCCTTATCTCCCAGATAAGTAGGAACTGTCTCACCATGTAGACCAGGAATGGCAGAGTATTGCAAGAGCACAGTTTATGAAGTGATAGGCTGAGTACTGCAGTGCAGACAGAGAGAGGAGCTTGTCCTGAACGAAGAGTCACAACTCGCTGCAGCTTCTGTGTGTTGTAATAACTGCATGTTTTTTCTGTTTTTTTTTTCTACACGTTGCAGCTGAATGAGTCTTCTGCGCGCTCTGATTCCCTCTGCGTTCTGCTGTTTCTTACCCCCTGACCTTTTCTCCCTCGCCCCCTCATCCCCCTAATGCAGTAATAGAGAAAGAGAGAGAGAGAGTGAAAGAGAGATGAAGAGGAATAATGCATAAAGCCATTAGGGAGTTTTCTGCTGCCTTGCCTTTTTGAAGGACTGCTATGTTGGAACTGTGTCAACTCTCGAAAGTGTGGCAGGGAGAAGCGAGATGCACACCGAGGAAGATGCTGCTGCAGTGTCTTACAAACTTGCTGTAATCAGATTCAGAGGTGACTCCCTCAACAAGACCCAGTTGAGTCATTCGCTTACCACAGCGATATCTGTAATTGAAAGTGCGTGTGTGTGTAGACAGAAGGCCCAGCAACCCAAAGGTAAGACCCCTCAGGCATGGTCAAGGATATGGCCCCTATTATCTTCTGCTGCTGTCACCCTGCCTCACACGGTCTGCTTTCCCAGTTGTCCCAGTTCTCCCGCAGGCGTTAGATCAGATGTTGTGTATCTGTGGCAGTCAATCTTATTGCATTATATCAAGCCTGTCTGACACCCCTGCTTATTTGCTCTGACTACATCCATGCCCCTCCAAGGCTGGGAAATAGTCAGAACTTGCTCTGATATTTATAAACTATAGATAGAGGTGTGTTTTGTTTAGGCACAGTATTCATTTACTCTCAGATATTGTACTATTGTATCTTTGGATTATACTGCTTATTACCTTAATTGTTACAACTATATAATTGGGCTTCACTTGTCAATCCAACACACCCTCAAATGATGCAGTTTATTCATGTGTGTGACTGTGTCTCACTTTAACAAAGTCTTACCTACTGAGATAATTAGCATAATTAATTTTAATATTCGTGTTTTAATTTATACTGACTGTACTTATGTATTCACTCTTTTATTAGCAGGAGGTTGTAATCAGGTGTACTTGGGACCATAATGACAGTGTAATCTGCACTGGTTTATAGGTTCTCTGTTTGACATTAAACAGTCTGAAGGGTCATTACACCGCACTGGTAGCCACAATGTGCAACTTTTACGGTGAATGATTCAAATCAACAGCAGGCGTCTGTACAACCAACCACAACAGGTTCAGTGCTGGAACGGTTACTTGAGGGGTAGATTGACAAAAAATTAATAATTCTTACAACTGAATAATTATGTCAAGTTATTTCAAAACATTTTGTGGTTACAACTTATAAAATATGAGTATTTCCTTTATTTTGTACCATATTAAATTGACTACATTTGGGTCTTTTGAATCTTAGCTGTTTTAATTCTAAGTGCAATTTGAGGTGTGAATTTGTATTTTTTTGTCGACATTTTTATATTCTGAACAATAACTAAATTATCAACATAAATAAGCTGAATGTATGTAATGAAAACATCTTGTCACAGAAGTTTGAACCATGCTGTCTAAGAAAAAATGACACATTAGCAAATTTCAGCTTTAAAAGAGAAAAACTTTACGGACAAAAACAAAGTGTGGTACTCGTATTGTAAGAACTGGTTTGAGTTGAAAAATATGGGACCGTCAGTCAGGATATCTAATTGGTTCTTTAACATCAAGTAAGATAATGAATCATCTCTGACGTTGTCGCTGGTGGTTTTAGTCGTGTTGATGTCAAATCTCTGTGGCAGGACGGGCTCCCATTTGCTAGTTGTCCTGATGTTTTGGAGTGATTCCATTACAGTACAATCCCTCGAGATTTGTCTATTCTTGGACACAGGAAACTGCAGTGGCAGACAGTTTTGATCACTCTTAACTCAATATGCGACAAATTGCATTTGGACAATGATCTTGAGAGACTCGCGCTGTGGAATTGACCTTCACAAAGTGAGAGTGGGGTTGCAAGGAGGGACACATGGATTGATATGCTGTTTGGCTTGACGTCAACATATGAGCGCTCTTCTTTTTAATTTTCCTCTGCATTAAGATAAAAGTTATCTGCCAACTGCTCTGTTTATGTGCACCACTCTTTTACTACAGTGCACATGTACGTTATCAGAATGATCAGTGGGAGTGCCGCACACACGACAACACAGCATTCCTTCCTGTAATTGGTTGCGGCTACAGTGTTGATTTTTAAACCTCAAGTCATCTCAGCGTCCCCTGTCTAAACAACTGGAGAGGCTTGAAAAGCCTGTTCCCTCCGGCCTGCAATCAATGGCATCTACTTCAGGGGCCCTTAGGCTTTAATCGGAGAAGGGATCCAAATTACACAGTAAAGGGCCAAATCAGCATCTTATGTAGGGTTTATAGCTGCTGTCTTTAGTATATTTTGCACAGAATAGCCCACACCTTCCTACAGGCACTGTATCTAAACTTTATACAGGACAAAAACAAAGACAAAGAAGCCCGTTTCCCTACAATAACCCAGAACAATTGTTACAGTATATCTCTTTGTTTTTTCCTGTTTCTCTTTCGCAACCTCTCAACCCTTTTTCAGCACAGCAGGTCAAGTAAACGCTGCCAGCTGCAGTCACTCTCTTCCTTTTTAGATGTGCTCTTATTACAGTGTCTTCTGTCTGAGGGTTTGATGTTACAGCCTTTCATCTCTGAGAGACACACACCCCTATGTGCGTTATTTTGTCTGTAACAGAGGGTCTTAAGTGCATTCTGCTGACCCCCAAGACTGTGTAGGTTTTTGTTCTACCCAGGTCACTACAATACCTAATTTTATGGATTCAAAGACCTTAAACCAGGTGCTGAACAGTGAAATATACTCATGAGAATGAGCACCTGCATAGTTGGGCTTTCTCTTCAACTTAAGGCCTGTAGCCTTGCCGCAGGCCATTGAATTTAAGCTTACTATTGTAACACTGAGCCAGTAGTCTGGTGAAAAGCTATATTTTTATATAGCGGATTAACTTAATCCCCGAGATATAGCCTCAATGACCTAGCCTTATAGCTGCTCTGCTTTGAGAATATCTACAGTGCAGGCTGCTGCGTAAACGGCCACATTTCTTTGCACTGGCTGTAATTGTCAGTTTGCAATTTTGAGCTGTCACATCAGTCCCTGACCTAGGGAGAGGGCTCCGCACAAGCTTTGACTTAACTGATGCTGTGATGCATTTTGAAATTTATCACTATAATAGTGAACCACCACAGCAGCAGTAGCAGCCGGTCCCCTCTCTCCTTCCCCTGGGCGATCTCTTTGTTCTATCTCAGGTAGGAGGAAAGTGCACTTCAGCAGATGCTTCTGTCACCCACTCTGATAGGCGTAAGACAAGTGTTACCCATTTTTGTCACACATTGTCATATTAAATTCAAATTGGTACCGTTCACTTCTCCGGTTCTGTAAGGCCACCTAATGCATTCTTGTTAGGTATTGTGCTTTGAAACAGGCTTATCAGGTTGGTATTGAGCTGTTTAATTTTACTCGCTGTTGTATCTATGAATATTTAATGAACTCTCACGTTGTTTGGCAGAGTAGAAACCGGGAGTAAGGAGTCAGGGCTCCTCACCTCACCTGTCACTTTAGGTAGACAACTGCAGGCAATCTTTTCCCCCTTAATCAGGATAGCTCTGGTCTGCAGTAGGGCTGGGCAGTATGGTGCAAATTAAAATGTTATAATAATTAGAAGACTTTTTTTCTGAAATTGATTGAAGTTCAAACTGGACCTTTCATTTTCTGACATCCTTTCTCAAGTATATAAGAAATATTTTTTTTGGAAAAGCTGGACTCATAATTAATAATAATAATAATAATCCACCAGCCAAATGGCCAGTGAATGTTCAAATTTTACCAGCCACTCAATAGATCACCAATGTTTTTTTGGCTGGTGAGTGAAGCAAATCTACCAGCCACTTGCATATTTTACTAGCATTTGACTGGTGGCTGGTGCTAATTTCGTGACCTGATAATGTGGAATCCTATTTATCATATTAATTGTTTCCTGTGTGTATGCAAAGATGTATGAAAATTGGCCTGATTAGCTTATTTCATTATGTATTTAAAACACGTGTGCAATATACTAACCCATAAGCAGTGACCGCATGCATTAGGTGGATGAAGGTCAGCAGTAAATGCTAACTCATCTAGATGGAAGCTTTGGACTGGCTAGCTGTGGCCCTGGATCATTAACTTTAGTGCTGAGAAGAATTGGCTTTCAGTGTAGACATAGCCACCACCCCCAAAGACTCCAGTCCCCTCCCATCAGTGTTTCTGTCTCCTCACTCTCTTTCACTCCCACTCTCTCCCAGCCTCCAACCCCCCCTCGCTCTGTTGTCTCTCTTTCACTCTCCAAATATTAACAGGGTCATTTGAATGTCCTACATTGCTGGGAAGTTGTGATGATGTCAGCTGCTCTGCGTAGATCTCTGAATGGCTGTTTTGGAATCCTCTACTAAAGGGAGATACGTGAAAATGACCCCAGCTGAGGGTTTCTTTTAGTTACTGGCTCTGACAGTGTCATTCATTGTGGTAACTTATTTCAGTTTAGCTCACAACTACATACCACAAACACTACAACCTTTCTGATTAGCTGATAGGAGGATACGTCTTGTTTTTGACTTTGTTCTCTTGGGTGGTCTTCCACCACAGAGTTATTAGGTCTTTCATGGGCAGTGATGAAGACAGTCTGTTCACAGCTTCCTGTACTGTAGATTACTGACAAGGATGAGTCACCGCTACTGATTTGCTCTATTGATGGGGATCTTTCATTTACATCCCCACGGAACAAACCAGTTGAGTCATGCCCTCTGAGTCAGACCATCACCCCTTACTTCCTTCCCGTTCCCCTCATCACAGCGTCAAACAAACCTGGTCCGGTTGTGTATCGTTTCTATGGAGATTGTCCAGAGGAAACATGTCACCTGCCCACTCACTCAGGAAGTTTCATTTGAAGAGGAAAAGGGAAATAAAGCCACTTATCTTAAAGCTGTTGCACTTTTGCTCAGTTCACCCCGCAGTTCAAAAGCAACACAAATACTTTTGTTTCTGCAGCTGCTCTGCATGTTCTCGCCCCCTTTCCAAGCCCTTTGTGTCTGTGACCCTGCTGACCTGATGTTCCCACCATGCCCCTGTAGGCACAGCCATTCACGGCAGCCTACTGAGAATAGAAAAATCTGACAGTCTAACCTGGGGGTTTCAGACAATGAGAGAGGAAAAACAATACTATCCTAACAATTATATGCTTTCCAGGTTATTCTAGTTCTTTGGCTGCTGCTGCTTATCCATTGCAGCAACCACTGAAGTCACTGTGAATACTTTACATTGTCTGCCAAAATCCGGAGCTGAAACAAACGGTTCAATAAGTCAGGTCCTGGCACGCCCTAGGGCACTCATGTTATAATATTGGTTTTATTACGGCCTTATCAAAGCTCCAGCTTCTAACGTGTGGTCAGATTACAGCTGGAAGCATAGTACGACACGACCCTAAAAGCCTCTTAAGCATACATCTGTTTATGACTACAGACAGACTACGTTTTTCACTTTCATTGCTACAGTCAGTGTTTGTATAGGTTTTAAAGCATCACGCAGGCAGAAGATGACATTAAATTCCCAGACTTGTATTTGTAAATTGACTGTCACGGCCATAGTTTGACATTCTTTTATTAGACTGGACTCCTGATGCCTGTTATAGCTATAAAAATAAATAATATCCTATATAAATATTGATTTGAAACTTTCTTGAACAATGTTTGTCAGCAGTACACTAGCTGTCATAGTTTCAGTTTTGAACGTTAAAGACGCTTGCTGTTAGACAGCTCAACTTTCTGCTCAGTTTCAGTGTGTTTATTTTTTGCTGCAGTAACTGAAGACTTCCACATTCCACTTCTATCAGTGACAGCTTCATTGAGATAGTCCGTTTCTCTTTAGTCGTAAGCCAGGCTCAACCATGTGTCAGTCACACAGACTTACAAATTCGGCTTCTCCAGAGGTCTCCAGTTCTGCTTCTTCAGAGTGCTTGGCAGGGATATTTTTGTGTGTGTGTGTGTGTGTGTGTGTGTTGGGATTGAGAGATCTCTCACGGTGGTGACAGCCGTAGTTGGTGAAATGGAATTCTGGGAGCTGGCCTCTGATTTCTGTGTTGACATAGAGGAATGAGGGTTGGGACACTGATACTGCTTTCAGCAAAGCGCACATGTCAACGCATGCACGCACGCCCACACACACAGACACACACATACACACACACACAGACACACACATCAAACCATAAGAAGACTAGAAGAGTGCATTCAGTAGCGTGCAGATCTCCACTAGGTGTGTCAGGGTACAACAAATCCAAACTTCTCAATTTAAACACAGTTATTTATTTAGAACATTTTGTTTGAACATACCACACAAAATAAAACCCCTCCCTACCTCCCTCTCCCCTCCCAAACACAGAAGAATTAAATCTCATTCAGTTGTCCCACCCGGTTTCCCTTACAGTCAAGATGGCGATGAACAAGAAAAACAGGGATTTATTCACCTTGTGCTGTGCTTAACTTTAGTGGATCATAACATATCAGGTATGGAATTAATCTGCAGATGCTCCAGTTGAAGATGAGACCAAACTTTTCTATGGATGTCAGTTTTTGAGCCACGACAAAGGTCAAAATGTGGCCTGTAGCAGACTTGTTTTTAGCCTAGCCAGTTGCCGGAAATGCCTTCCGCTGCAGTTGTTGATTACTTGTGGCCCCAACCAGCCGGTTAAGAGGAGCAAGGATTCAGCAGTCAATTGTGGTATAAAACACGTTATAAAATAGGTTTTTTCAATGATTGTGAATCACTGCAACCATGAGAGGACACACACGATAAAACATAATAAGACAACAATTCCAGAGAATTACAGCATTCATTCTGCTTCCACCACCAGGATCCTCCATCTTGTGTTGTTATTTAACCGTCTAACTTGTCCTGCCATCTGCTTTTCTCTTTCCTCAGATGTTCCTGACAGTATACCTCAGTAACAATGACCAGCATTTTACTGAGGTTCCCGTTACCCCGGAGACGCTGTGCCGGGACGTGGTGGAGTTGTGCAAGGAGCCAGGGGAGACGGACTGCCACCTGTCTGAGATGTGGCGCGGATCTGGTGAGTGACTGTGCCAGTTTACTCGGTGTTATCTGTATCCATCTACTCATCATTGAAAACAGGAGATTTTCCGTCACGTGCTGTTTTGTTTGTGGAACATGTCTGTATCCCAAGGGACAGGAGTATCTTGTACAGACACTTTGTGTTCTTCCTTTAATTAGAGGGAAATGGCTTCTCTGAAGTAGACCATATATGGAGATTAGCCGTGTGGTCAACTGCTTGGTAATTTCTTTTTGAAGGGCTTATCTCCTTTGGTTCTGAAATGCAAATGAAGTAGAGCCCATAATCCCTGTAACAAACACAACCACCCAGACATCTCCCACATCTCTCAGGTGGGAGGGAGGGTTTGAGATTTCATGCCTTCCCCCATTTTCCCCATCTCTCAGAGTCAGGAAGTATTCAAAATCAGAACTCAAGGAGCCAGGGTGCGTAACTGTTTCCATGGTGATGCTGCTATAAGAGCGAAGAAAGTGCCAATTATTGTGTTTGAGTACTTCCACAAGTAGCCTGAAAGGAGACTGCTAACTGCTGAAAAGATTGTCTCACTATGCAGCCATTTCTCACTGCAGGCCATTGCTGTCTCTCCTTGAAAACACATCAGTGACATTGTGCATCAAGTTTAGATTCAAGCTAATGATAATCTGTACATTACAGTACTTACTGATTTGTTTTGCAGTCCTGTCGTTATAATAGATTGGCTTCATTGACCTCTACTTGACTGTAACGTGTCAGTCCATTTATGTAATGAAATGGTCTTATGCAGGTTGGAGAAAATGTCTCAGGAATGGATGATGAGTTTTTTGGCTCAGTACCAGCCACAATAATTGACATCACAATCACAGTTGTTTTCCTTGAGGTCATTGCTCAGAGAGATCAACCAGCTGCAGATGATGCTGAGGAAATGAACCTCTTTTCAGTGTAGGCCGGCAGTGTCAGGCTACTGGTTGGACAGGATTCACAAAGCAAACCTCACACGCACACTTGACCTACATTGGTATTGTCACATGTTCTAATCTTGCCGACTTAATATAATTAAAAACGTTAAATATTCATTTTATGGGTGTGTTTTTACCCCAGCCCTGAGCCCTAAGGTGTTATTATGTATTACATCTGCAGAGCGAGCTGTAGGTGATGGGGAGAGGATGCTGGATGTGCTCCAACGATGGGGACAACACAGGGCAGAGGTGCGCTTCTTTCTGCGTCACAACCGAGCCCCTAGCAGGGAGTCGGGTAAGTGTTCATTTACATGCACACGCACACACACACACCCCGACCCACGCATGCAACAGATAATGAAACACAAGTGAGGGTTTACTTCTCTCACATAAGAGTCATGATTTGGGAAAGAGCTGTCCTCCACAGAAAAGACATTTGACACAGACTTGGTAAACTCCAGAGATGCCTGCAGCCTCTAAACATACATACAACCTCTCTGGAGGTTATTCGGGAATGGAAATTTTCATTAACAGCCTGTTTTGAACCAGTCCACCTCTCCTCTCTACACTGCAGAGGTTTGGAAAATGTTCTCTAAGACTGCCTTTATCCAGGAAAGGGTTTTATATTAGCAGGCCTCAAATCCCTGAACAAGCCTTATTTAGCCATACTGGTAGAGGCCAGGCTGAATGCAGGGTGTCCCAGTCACATCGTCATAAGCCTGTTACTTTTCAGTTTTCTTAGGAACACAAAAAACCCTAGTATTTTGGTCGTGTGCTATCCTCTCAGCCCCCAGTTGCGTAACTAAGCCCTTTTACCCCTCACAGCTTGAGTCTGGCCCAGGGATTAGATGGCTGTTTTCCTTTCCTGTTATCTTAGCCTACTCTTGTTTTCCCACACTGTTAGCTCAGCCCTGCTCAGTCTCTGTAACACAGTTCTGTATTACCTTCTATAGTTTTCATTTATGGAAACTATAAGTATTTAAAAGTCAGTTAGAAGTTTGCACAACCCTGATGCTGCAACTATATACAGGTCAGAGGACCAGATTTACTCTCCACTGTATGGAGCTAGATGAGTGATTTCATACTGTAAGTCTCTCATTGAGTCTTAGCATGGTCTTATGTTAAAATAACACTTAAACAGTCTATGTATTTAACATACTTACAGTTTGTCAAGGGTCATCTAAAACCATTATGCAAGCTAAAGGGCTTTGGTCATGGGCCAGGGCTTTAAAGATGAGATCTGGATTGTCAGATCCCCCCAGCAGTCAAATGCCGCTAGCATGTCGGACATAAGTGCATCCATGTAGGCAGACAAGCACGTACACATACAGTCGTGGGACCCACTCACAGGCTGTTATGTGTTAGGTTAAATCCTGAGATTATTGCAAGTCACAAAGAGCACTGATCCCTGTTGTTTCCCAGAGTTAAGACCATTCAGCACTAGCCAGTCTCAGACTTGCTTTCTTCAAATCTACACCCGCCCCTGCAGCAAAACCAGAGGAGGGCATACACCTAACTGTGTATGCTTGTTTGTCAGAGACAGTGACAGACAAAGAAAAGGCGAGAGGAAGTTCCAATCATTTTTCACAGCTGTCTGTAAAGGCCGATCGTTTACCCAGTTTGCTGTTTCTTGACTTGGACTAAACTGAGACAGTGGCCTTTCATGCAGCTCTGTAAGAGATTGTGATGTCTGATGGGGTTTTTCATCATGTTGCTTACTCAGGTGGGTCAAGAGGCTCAGAACCGAAGAGAAACGGAGTGAAGGGTCCCCCGGACAGAAGGATGGAGAATGGGGTGAGTTCCTGTCTTCTTATGAGACATTTTAAATAATCCAGCCAGATATATATTTTTATGAAATATTTTAGTTGACACAGTTCAGCACAAATGATGTTTGCGTTATCCGTACCTTGAAGACCTGGAACGGTTGGTTTTTTTTTTTTTTTTTGCTGCACCTCACTGAAATAAAATTTGAGTTACATATATACAGTAGTTTCCATGGCTCATGGCAGGTGGGAGATATTTTGATGCATTGTCACCAAGACATTTCCATTTGTACTTTATTACTATCATGTGGGTCATATATTTTGGTATTAACACAAATTCTTTGGCCTCGTATGTTGCTTCTCTAAACTTAACAACAAGCCGTCTGGATGATTTGCTAAGGGATGCAATTAATTCCATTCAAAAACACCCTTCAGTGTATGAATGCAAATTAGAAATTAATCAGGGCATCATGATAGGGACATGAATGTTGAGATAATTACAAAGTTGAGAATGTCACCTTCACGAAAAAAAAATGTATTCGTCTTTTTCATTTGTACTACAACTCTTGAAATCACAACAAAGGGCTACATCAGTCTTCTTTTGATGATTTGAATAGGAAGTTAAAGGTATTTTGATGCTCTGATCATCTTTCCACATGTGTTTGGCTTTTGAAAACATTTTGTCTGTTACTTTTCTGACTTAAAGGCCACACCGTTGATTTACTCATAAAAACAAAAGAAGGAGAATACAAGGATGAGTGTGCATTCTTGTTCACATGTGTTCACTCCTTTTGTCTATTTATTTATCCCTGCACAGGTGGCAACACCCAGGATGGATATGACGCTGGCTGAGCTACAAGAGATGGCCGCCAGACAGCAGCAGCAGATAGAAGCTCAACAGCAACTCCTCGCTTCCAAGGTGCAGAGAGAGACAGTGCGAGATGAAAGGGGGGGGGGGTGGGCTGGTAGAACGTTGGGTGGATACAGGGGGTTAAGAGGTTAAGTGGTGGAGATGAAAGTAACAGCCAGAAGAGGAGAGGCAAAATAGTGGAAAGAGATTAAAGAGGGAGTTATTTCGAGAAAGTGGGAAATTGGTACACAGAAGAAATGTACTGTATGTAAAACAAGCCTTGTGCACTTATGGAAATGATGATACTCAGATGTGGAGCTTGTGATAGACAGGTGAGATGAACTGCGGATGGCTGCAGGTGTAGTGTTTATAATTTGATATATTATGAATGTTTTGGGTTCTCACTGCACAGAACTCATCCGGTATTTGAAGATCTCTTTTTCTCTTGCGTAGGGCTTGTTTCTCACTTTGCTCAGGATTTATTAATGACAGGAGAAAGGCATCTGACAGAAAATAGACATGTTATAATTTAATACTTGGCTGACCATTTTTACTCCTACGCATTTTTTGGGTTCTTCCTGAGGCACCTTTTAAATATTTCCGTTCTGCTGATCCAGACATGTATACTGTATTAAGATAACTTTATAAAAAAACTTAACTTGTGTCTTTTTTTTATCCAGAAAACATAATTTTACTGAGTCATCTCTTTCTCTGTTTCCCTGTATAATATCCCTGCAGGCTGTAACCTATGTGTCCTTGAGCCACTTCTAGCTTTCTGATCCAAACACTGTTAGTGTGCATGCCTGAGGATACTATAGCAAGCCAAGGAATGTAACTTAAACTAGTCACGTACACTTGCACACAAATCAAGTAAACAAACAGGCTTTGCCATCAGCACACATCACCTGGAACAATGTTTGGTTCATCTCAGAACCTGTTTGAGACAGCTCTGTCAGGTTTAAAGCACATATTTCAAGACTGATGATTGATTTTGAAAGTTAAACATTGTTGAGTTTCACAGAATATTTTCTTAACCCTTATTTAACCTATTTATAGTAACAGCCTGCAGGAGATTTACATTAAGGAATCATATTCCTACAGCAGTAAGCCCCTTAACATCTTACCACAGTGTGTAGTTCAGTGCCTTGACATCACTTGGACAATAGCTGCTGAGAAAAACATGCTTAGACATGGGCCGCTCATAAAAGTTAAAAGGGATTTATTTGTTTGATTATTTTTATGACTTTTGTTTCTTGCTCCCTTTCTCCTCCCTTTTGTCTCTCCAGGAGCAGCGGCTGCGCTACCTGAAGCAGCAGGAGCAGCGTCAGCAGCAGCAGGCGTCTGAGCAGGAGAAGCTACAGCGCCTCCGGGAGAACATCGAGAACCAAGAAAGTCGGCTCAAGAAGGTCCGGGCCCTCAAGGGCCAAGTGGAGCAGAAACGCCTCAGCAATGGCAAACTGGGTAAGCTCATGGATTTGTGAATTCATAATTAGATGCCTGTTTGGAATATTATATGACTGGAAGCATGTGACTTTAAGTCAAATGAGATGTCAAATCAGGATGCGTTGTGTTTTCTTTATGTTTCCGATAAATGGGTGATTCTACAAGATTATGGCTATTATGGAGACTACTCAAAGTCTGTCTTTGACTGTCTGTCTTCATGATATCTCCCTCTCCCTCTACAGTTGAGGAGATTGAGCAGATGAACAACTTGTTCCAGCAGAAGCAGAGAGAATTGGTGATGGCGGCGTCCAAGGTGGAGGAGCTTAGCCTACAGCTGGAATTGCTCAAAAATGGCAAGATGGACAACTTCCATGACAACCAGAGCTCTGTGGCTGAACTAGACCGCCTCTACAAGGAGCTGCAGGTGTGTGCTTGCGCGAGTGTCTGAGATAAACAAGTATAAGGATCACACTACTACAATCCAATCCAAATGAGTATAAATGTTTAACCCTTCTTTGTCCTTATGTCTTATCCTTCTTGGTGGTCAGCTGAGGAACAAGCTCAACCAGGATCAGAACTCTAAATTGCAGCAGCAGAGAGAGAGCCTGAACAAGCGCAACCTGGAGGTGGCCGCCATGGACAAACGGATCAATGAGCTCCGTGATCGGCTGTGGAAGAAGAAGGCAGCATTGCAGCAGAAAGAGAACTTGCCTGTAAGTATTATCATACACAGACAACACAACAACATAAAAGCATGCACACAACAGGATGTGGAGCACCCTCACGTATCGTCTTTTACATTTTGTGAAAGGCCTTGACCTACCTTTTAATTGTTAATGTGACTCACATTTTGTCAGGACACTAATATTCATCATAGCTTGTAATAACTGTTAGAAATGGTTTTGATCAAAGCTCCCCCTAGTGGCCTCATAATAAAGGCTGTTTGTATGTCTCTTCACCTCCGGAAGCCTCAGATGCCCTGGCATTCAGAGCTCATCCATGCCAACGTAAGGCTCCTATAACTTGCTATCCTCTGTGTGGGAAAACCTAGAGACTCCCTCAGTCTTTTTTTTTCCATTCTTTGATCTCTTTCTGTCTGAAAAAAAGCTGGTGGGGATTGATCATTGTTTTGATCATGTCACGGAGTTGCATCTCACTTCACTCAGCTGTGTTATTCAGCAGAAACAACTCTTGAAGATGAGTAGGGGAGTAATGAGTGCAGGCTGACATTGCAGACAGGCAGGAATGTCAGGGGAGATGCTATCTTTTCTGGCTGCGCTCTTGACAGAAACAGGAAGAAACGAATAACCAGTTTTCTTAAAGGCAAACAACTGTCAAAAAAAAAAAAACAACTAAAAAAAATTGGCTTTTTAAAGCACAATTTATAATTAATTACATGACAAGATTAAACACATACTAGAAAGCAGCAAGCTGAATAATCAAGTCTTTGTACTCTCCATAATGGATGTAATGGTTTTGGCTATGAGCTCACTGCCCGATGTCTCCCTGCTCCTCTGCTCCTCTCTCCCCTTTCCACGAGTTGTTTTGAACACAGGTTGCCATGGGGCTGTAAATAGTAAAGAGTCAACAAACCCATCTATGAAGTAGACCGTGTGGAAGAGAAATTAACATGTTCACTGCTTGAGTTTGAGTGAAGATCTAACTCATACTTGTGTAGGGAGAGCAGGCACGGACTGTAAGGTGACCAAAAAGGAAACATAATCATTCTGAGAGGATGCTGGATGATTTTATGTTTTCACCTTCTTAAATAACACAAATAATTTTACTGTCCTCCATGCAGTAATTTCTTTAATTATGTTTTCCCAATCAAATCAGACATACAGTAGGGTCCAAAAGTCAGAGACCATTGTTGCGGACCTTTGGACCCTACTGTAATAAGGGTGTTTCATTGGCCTTCAACATTAACTTTCTTTCTTTCAACCAAATTAACATGCAACCAATTAACCATAAAGATTGTTTTTTTATTATTTAATGCTGATTCATAACTATGTAAAGCAAAGCACCAAGCTGTTTGTATTCAGTGCCATCAGAAATGTTTTTTTCTGTGCTGTAGATCCAAAAAATCGCCTCCTTTTAGTATGCAGCATGCAATGTTTACTTAGAAGATGCAATGTACAAGATCTAAAATGGCCTGTAAGTTAGAACATAAATAATAAATAATGGCGATTTAACGTATGCTTCTGAAGCTCTGCTGGAAGCCTTTTAGATAAATGAGAAACTTGCACCCTAATCCAGCTTTAAAGAAGCCCAGTTTCTCTTTTGATGTCACCTTGACATCTATACTAAAGTAGAAACAGAACAGGCGAAGGTGTGCGCGCATGTGAGTGTGTATGTGTGTATGTGTGTGTGTGTGTGTGTGTGTTTTAGAGATGAAGGTCTGAATAGGCCCTAGTGAGGAGGTGATTTACCCACAGCCTGCCTGGAATCATAATGAGAGGGCCTTTTTTACACCAGCACAAAGACGCACTCCATCCAAGCTGCTCTCTCCTCTAACCAAACAGCAAGCGTCTGTCTGACATCAGCTAACAAGCACGTATTACCGTACTGACTGGAGAGAGGTAGTCTGAGAGCTGCCAGCCTCGAGTCATCTCGCACTACATAAGTAACTTAGCTCAGGCGGAATTAAGAAATGGGTGATATTAGATTGGAAAAAAGGGGATTATTTGGTATTTTGAACTGCTGTTGCATGTTTGTGCTTTTGTTTTCTCAAGAATGGGTATCCTGTTAAAGAGAGGGCTTCAAAAGACACTCATCCTCAGGTAATTAAACTAGCATTGGAGCTGAAAATCTGTGTCTATTTTTTTCTCTGATCTCATCTCTTCAGTATGACTTGGCACATGACTTGGTTTCATTAGTTGTTTTGACCCTTGGCAGGCATAGTGAACCATGTTCATCTTGTTTTAAAGGCACACAGTGTGTTGTCATCCATCAGAAGTGTAAGATAAGTTTTATCTGAGGGTTGAAAGATCGTTTAGGAATGCTTAACCAAAATCTGAAGTGAAAGTTAATTAGGCTGTTTGGGGATATAGAGCATACTGGCATTTCATTTCTTATGTAAGATGTTTGTATAACGTGTCTTCTAACTCCCAAGATAAGAGAGCCCACCACTATCCTAGTTGCTTTAAGATTCTTGTAAAGCATGGGGCTGCATTGCATGTGCCTATAACAAGCATCGTGGTACTGGCATTAGAGAACTTTAATGTTTGATAAATCTTTTATCAGTAACTGTAATCCATGAGTCTTCCTGAAGCAATATATTGTAGTCATTGTAATTGCTTGGAAACCTGAAGTGAGTGGTTCAAGGCGGAGCTCAGAGGGTCCAACATTTTGGTCCAAACAAAGTAAAACATCTCTGTCTCTGGAAAACATCTCCGTCAACATCTGTTGAGTGGATTGTCATACAATTTAGAACTTCCACAGACATTCATGGTCTTCAAAGGATAAATTATAGTTACTGTAATCTATCAACCTTACACGAAGCCCCACTCACCCACTGGCAGGTGTAAAATTCCACTTGTCACTCCACTTCACTTCACTGTAATGACCATTCAGCAAACACCACATGTACTGTAGGTTAAAACCTTTAAACACGTCATGCCACTGAAATGATAACTCACTTTATTGCAGTAACGATATTGCACGCTCTGGCGCCACCCTCAGGCCAAAGTTTACATTTTTTGTCTCATAAGTGGCAAAGATCTAAGAACATTATAGTTGTTTGTCCATTTTTCATTCATCATACAATTTTTTTTCTGGGATGCATTGAGTATTACAGCCTTACAAATGTTCTAGATTTTTAGTGTTGTTAGTGTTTCCCATATGAACAATAACTCCAGCATGCTTTCTTTGATCATTGGATACTGGTTTTGACTGAGTCAGAGCTGAGTATCCCAACACTTTTTTTTGTGCCATCACCAAAACTATCATATAATTTTTTTGTTATCATTCTGTTATCTATATGTTTATGTGTCTGAAAGGTGTATTCTGTATCTACTGTTTACTGTACTTCATCTTACTCTCACTGACTTTTGCTGCTCTAAAAGCCTCTTCTTGTGTTTTTTTTTTCTCTCCAACCCTTTCACTGTCTAGCTGCCCTCTGATGGCCAAGCCGGACAGCAGTCAGGTCCGTCTCGTGTGGCAGCGGTCGGCCCATACATCCAGTCGTCCACTATGCCCCGGGGCCAAGTGAGACACGACCTGCTCGTAAAACCAGCTTACCCAGACGGTACTGCCACCCTACCAGCCCACGACCCGCAGAACAAGGCCAGCACAGGTGAGCAACCAGAGACAACGCACTGCCTGCAGCCTCTCATCTCAGAACTTAAGCCTTTTCCTTTCTGACCATGACGTGGGTGTCTGCTGGGGCCTACTTGGCAGCAGGCTTCCACTTTGTCCTGTCTGTCATTTTAAATATAATTTAGTTAGCCAAAGTTAAGTCAGCAACAGCTCACTCAGCAGCAGAGTTAAAAAATGAAGCTTACGTTTCCAGATCACATATAGTAGTGAGGAGTTTAAAGGTCGATAGAGTACGAGCCAAGTAGAGAGAGAAAGAAATTACTAGTGTGCCCTTCATTTCTTTTTGTGTCATCATGGAGTCAGGTATGGTTTTTTTTTGTTTGTTTTTTTTTAATTAAAATGTGACAAGACTGTCCTGGTTCCAGCAGGAGCAGAGGATTCTGGGACACCTGCTGATGTCACTCTGAGCTCAGAAGGTAGCCATCCTGGATGGTGTGTTGTGATCTAGTATTGCTGAACCTGAACATTTACAATCTTTCGTCAACTTTCCTGAATTTTTTTGAAGAACTTTTATATGTTTTGCAGTGAGTGAACGACTTTTTGAACCAGTGTTTTTGCCATGGTGTGTGTCTCTGTGCCATTCTTTATACCAGCTCACATTACACTAGTCATTATTTATTCACAGGCAAATTAGTAAATGTTTCAAATTAATGCTCACCGTAATGACCAGCCTGTAGAATTATGTAAATATGAGCTTCCATTATTGTGTTTGTTGTTTGGTTCAGATTAATACTCTGCATCTTAGTCAGGGCTTTGTAGTCAAACGAATCCAAATTACAAAGCATTGATTTACAGACAAAGACAGAAGGTTAGCAGGAAGCTGAGCACGACTGCAAAGTTTTTCAGAAGATCAGTTCTGTCTTTTTATCTGAACTAACTATTGATGCAAAATCTAGATTTTAAACTTGAAGAGACAGACGGGGACGTCTGACTTTGCTTTTGAATACACAACGTATCTGATCTAGAAGTTATTTTTACAGAATAACTTTTTAATTAGTTATTTTTCTTGTCATTTTTTAAATTTTAAAGTCGAGTTTGAGAGATGGTGCAGAGTAAGCTGCTGTTGCACCAGCATCTTCTCCCCATGGACTGCAGTAGCATGTGTGCTGTGTAATATAGGGCGTCTGGCCAAATGGATGACGGACCAGAGCAACATATCTCATTTAAAGATGCTCTTTGTGCCATCCTCCATGAGTAATTCTTTCTCACACGCTCCATCTCTGACTCGCTCTCTTAGCCTTTCTTAAATCAGTCCCCCAGTGGATAGTGGGCCAGCAGTGCGCTTCATGCTATTAAAAATGAATGATCCAACACCAAAATTAGTCATTACAAAACAACAGCAGAAGGGACCACCCCCCGTCCTTATTCCCTCTCTCTCTCTTAACATCCTCATCAGCCCATATATTCCTATTAAAACAACAAAACACATACAGGAAGTAAATGTAACAGGTTTTTCCCAAGCTGTCAGGATGTTGCACGCAATTATTTCTGCATGCTGAGTTGATTTGCAATATGGAAAAAAGAGAGATAGGGATGGGCGGGGAGGCAGAGGAATCTGCTCTAGTGTACACCCATTGCCAGTTTCTCTCTAACCGGGATGTTGTGCAGAGGATCAGGCAGGCTCCTAGGGGTTGTGCTGGTCTCTGCATGGCCCCTCAGGGGGGCCCTTGCCTGGGCCCAGCCAACAGCATGTCTAGAGCAAAGGGAGATCTGGAGCTCTAAGGCTACTTTGTTTTTCTTGTCTTTTGAATGCATCTTCCTCAGAAGCCATGTTCTTGCTTAAGCCTCTGAAAGAGCTGCGGGCTAAGAGAAAAGGTACACACTTGTGTTTGTGTGTGCGTGTGTGCTCCTCAACGGCTTTCTTTCAATGTGTTTATTTTTCATGCGAGTGACTCACTGAAAAAATATGGAAAGATATGAAAAGATAATATTTTCATCATTTCCTAGCTGGATCTTTGGTCCTGTTTGCTTGTTTTGCTGCTGTTTGTTAAAGCGTGTTTGTTGAGCTTTCTCTTCAGTTCTTTTTCTGCCGCTCTAAATGGGTCAGTTGGAACAAACACATAACCTTCAGTTGAACTGACATTCTATGTGGATTCTGACCAACCCAATCAGGTCTTGTACACTGTACACGTGTGTGTGTTTGTTGGAGTATTTTTACAACACCTCTCGAGAGGGAGCATTTAACTACAATCTGCAGGCACTGCGATGGAAATGATGTTTTAACCAGCTTTGATGTGATGCTAATCTTGCCAGTTGCACAGAGCCCTGTGCTTTTGTGGCTCATCTGACTGTGGATGTCTGCGGACATGCATGGCCACTGGCTGGGTCTTAGTCAGTCAACCAAAAAACAAATAATGAGTAAAGAGGGAGGCAAAATGCTACAAAATCCACTCTGATGCTCTGTTCTTCTTCGCAACTTTCTGTTGATCTTCCCCCTCTCCTGTGTATCCCCCAGGCCTTCAATCATCCAAGCTGGCAGACTGGAGCTCTGCAGGTCCAGAGTCCAACACCAACGGTCATGGTCCAGCTTCAACACTGCCACGAATGACCTCTCACTCTAACTCTCAAACAGAGCAAGGTAAGGGACATACATAGATGCAATCACCAGCAGTCACACTCTTAATGTACACAAACAAACACACACAGCATTTCCACAGAAACTGCCCTGGAATACCTTCCTGTAACTGTGGCCAAAATATTAACTGTTGATAAGGCAGAACAAAAGCTTCCAAAGGGGCTTTTGTTCTGTTTTTTCACAGAATCACTATGTGTCTGAACATGTGAGCCAAAACTGATTGCTGCCTCTGCATGTGGTCTGTGATTAGATGAAACGGAACTGAAGAAGGACAGGAAGGTGCGTCCTGTTTCCATGTTTGAGCCAACGGAGGTTCCCACCACCTCCCTCCGAAAAAATCAGAGCAGTGATGACTTGGTCAGGGATGCTCAGGTGAGAGGGAATAAAAAACACACTCCTTTCACTTTCACAGGAAAACCTAATTGGTCAGATTTGTTTATTACCAGCAACAATATACCCTAGCATCTAATTTTCTGTCTCTCTCTTCTCTCATCTTTCAGTCTGCTCTCAAGGCCCCAGTCAAGGTGCCTCCACCTGTCCCTACCAAACCAAAAGGCCCTGGTGTTGTGCCCTATGGCAAACCAGGCCTCAACACAGGCACCTTCCCTAAAGCCAAGCCCCACAGCCAGCAGCCTCAGGTCGCACAGGGCCGTGGCCCTCTCCCGCCCTCACAGAGCCAGACACTCCCCCTACCCCCCAAGCAAGACACTCCACCTGCCGCCACGGTACGGCCCTTCACCCCAGAGCTGCCCTCCTCCAAAGACACCAACCTGAGTAAGCCCCAGACCTTAGCGGCCAGCTCCATTTACTCCATGTACACACAGCAGCCTGGCTCAGGGAAGCCATTCCAGCCTGGTTTGCAGGGCACTCTCACCAGGGCCCAGAGCCGCACCAACGGATTTGTCAGTGGTAAGAATATGCAGTTGTTTTAACTTTTTTAAATGGCTGTATGGACAGTGACGTTGAGTGTACTGTAAAGCTTTATCTAAAGCTGATCATGTGAACACAGATGAATGTGGCCATTGGTTATCTGAATAGATTAAATTCTATTAGTCAGCCCAGTCATAACAGCACCATCTTCTCTAATATGCTTTGTCTCTAAGCTCACTGCTTAATGTAACGTCACATCTTACAGGATCCTGTGTTAGAACAAGCTTATAGCCAGTGCATTTAAATGGATTACATGTAGAAACAGAAGATCACACTTTGATTTAAGCATCAATCCACTGTAATGCACAAAGTCTGTCTGAAGTAAGTATCCTCTGAGTGGAGTGAATGGTGATATTAAATCTCATGACTAATGTTGGAGTAGAAAACAAGGTGTGACAAAGTCATATCTAAAGGTAATGGATGTAAACAACATAACTACATATTCACTGCAGGATAAATCTGCCGTGCTGTTGTTGTATTCAGCATATTCAGTCAAGTCAGTTTTATTTATATAGCGCCAAATTATAATAGAAGGGTCATTTTCATATAGAGCAGGTCTAGACTGTATTCTTTACAATACTATTTACATACACCCAATATTTCCCTATTAGCAAGCACTTGGCGACAGTGGTAAGGAAAAACCTTTTAACAGGAAGTAACCTTGAGTAGAACCGGACTCTGGGTGGGCGGCCATCTGCCTCGATTGGTTGGGTTGGGTTGGGGGGTTGGGGGGTAGGAGGAGAACGAGAGAGAGATAGAAATAGAAGGAGGGAAGAGAGCATAGCACAATGCAAGTTCCACGTAGAGCTGTAGTATAATAATGATAATGATAATAATAGTAGATTAATAAGACTTATAATAATAATTGTATCAGTGGATATTGAGCAGGATCACAGGGGTAGTGAGTGGCTCACAATCACAGATTCTACACCTCGGGAGGCAGAAATACTTGCAGAAAGCAACAGGAGGAGAGGGGATAGAGATGAGAAAGCTCAAAACTACAGGAGTTAGTAACATGCATTAATGGGACATGAATGCGTACAGATGGAGAGGGAGAGGAGGAGAGAGGAGCTCAGTGTATCATGAGGTCCCCTGGCAGTCTATAGCAGCATAACTAGGGGCTGATCCAAGGTGAGCCTGGTTGGTCCTAACTATAAGCTTTATCAAAAAAGGAAAGTTTTAAGCCTATTCTTAAATATAGAGAGGGTGCCTCCTGGACCCAAACTGGAAGATGGTTCCACAGGAGAGGAGCCTGATAGCTGCCTCTTTCTACTCTGCCTTATTCTACTTTTGGAGACTATAGGAACCACAAGTAAGCCTGCATTTTGGAAGTGCAGTGTTCTAGTAGGGTAATAAGGTACTATGAGCTCTTTAAGATATGATGATGCCTGACTATTGAGGGCTTTGTAGGCGAGGAGAAGGATTTTAAACTCTATTCTGGATTTTACAGGGAGCTAGTGCAGAGAAGCTAATATGGGAGAAATATGATCTTTTCCTAGTTTTTGTCAGTACACGTGCAGCTGCATTCCGGATCAGCTGGAGAATTTTTAGAGACTTGTTGTGGCAGCCTGATAATTGGATAATTGGAATTGTAATAATCCGGCTTAGAAGTAACAAAAGGGTTGACTAGTTTTTCTACATCATTTTGAGACCAAATGTATCCTGATCAAAGATAACTCACAATTTCCTTATGCTTCCTGTGTTTGGGTATAGATCAGTGTCTGTTGAGGGCAGGAGGTGATGAATTTTGTCTCGAATAGTCAGAATTTTATCATTAAATAAGCTCATAAAGTCATTACTACCAAGAGCTATAGGAATACATGGATCAATAGAGTTATGACTCTTTGTCAGCCTGTCCAAAAGTGCTGAAAAGGAACCTAGAGCTGTTTTTATTCTCTGCTATTAATGATGAGTAATAGGTGGCTCTGGCATTACAGAGGGCCTCTCTATATGTTTTAAGACTATCTTGACAAACTAAGCGAGATTCTTCCAGTTTGGTGGAGCGCCATATCCTTTTGAGTTTTCGCGATGTTTGCTTTCATTTGCGAGTTTGAGAGTTATACCATGGAGCTAAACTCTTTTGTTCTATTATCTTCTTTTTAAGAGGGGTAATAGAGCTGAGTGTTATTCGCAGTGAGCCTTCAGCATTATAAACAAGACAATCAGTTTGGGAGGGATTCAAGTTAGCATAAGAGTCCTCTGTTGTTTAGACATGACATTGAATTAAAAGCTGATGGAATCACTTCCTTAAATTTAGCTACAGCACTATCAGATAGACATCTAGTGAAGATATTTTTTCTTAATGGCGTGTAATCCAGTAATAGGAATTCAAAGGTTATTAAATAATGGTCCGATAAAAGAGAATTCTGGACTTTTAAATGTTCAATTTCGATGCCAAATGCCAGAACAAGGTCGACAGTGTGGTTAAAACAGTGAGCAGGTTTATTTACACTCTGAGAGAAGCCAATTGAGTCTAATATTGACATAAACACAGTGCTAAGGCTATCATTATTGACGTCCACATGAATATTAAAATCACCTCTTATTTGTAAGGACTAAACTTGATTTAAAAACTCTGAGAACTCATAAAATTCAGAGTACGGGCCAGGAGGGCGGTACACTATAACAAATAGAACTGGCTGTAATGTTTTCCAGGTTGACAAGAAAATGTTCACACGTCACTGACCCGAGGAGCAGCTAGAGAGGCAAAGCCATCTGTTACATCTCCCCTTTTGAAACACAATCACAAGCAACCATACCTGCTACTTTCTGACTGAAATTGTGGAAATTAAATGGAAGAAATTTTTCTCCAACCTTGAGTCTGTTCAGAGAATTTTTTCTTAAAATGCAGACTAACTCTATTAGATTAATATTATTTTGTAAATATACTCAAGGAAAAGAGAAAAAATGTGTAATTCAACAAGAGAACAGGAACAAGCAGGTTTCTTTACAGCCATCAAATAACACAAGAAGTGTCTTGGTTGAAAGAATAATATATCTTTATCAGATTTTGCTCGATGCAATTTAAAGTTCTCTTTCTTTGGGCTCTGTTCTGTCGCAGGGGTTAAATACAGAATCTATCTCATAATTAAAATTTCATTGTAATTACGTGTTGAAGGCAGCGGTAATGTGGCTTCATCTCATATTCATCACGCTACAATGCTTTGCTTTGTGTTTTTTCTGTCATAATTGGTTGTGAAAGTTTTATAAATCCATTTCACTTCACTGAGAAGTTACAAATCAAAAGCAGCAGGGAAAGGAACAGTGAAATAGGGCCAAGAAAGTAGTTCATACAGTGTGATAGAGAAAGAAGATCGATGGTAATGAGACCTTCAGTGACCCTTCACACGTTACATCTAACAAGTAACACTAGATAGTATCTCTACATACTTTTCAGTCTTAACATTTGTTTTCTATGTTTGTGTTTGTAGTGTACGGCAAACCAGTGATCCCCAGTGGAGGCTCTCAACACCCAGAGAACCCTTATCTGGACCGCCGTTCCCCAGCCCTAGAATCTGAGGTGGACCACAACGGAGCCTACCACATGGGTCCCAGCCCATCTGAGAGCTCTCAACCAGAGACTGAGCGTATCCCCCGTCCCCTCAGCCCCACCAAACTTCTCCCCTTCATTTCCAACCCCTACCGGCATCAGAGTGATGGGGACCTGGAAGCCCTGAGAAAGAAGCTCTACAATGCTCCCAGGCCCCTGAAGAAACGCAGCTCCATCACTGAACCAGAGGGCCCCGCTGGTCCCAACATTCAGAAACTCCTCTATCAGAAGACCACACTGGCCGCTATGGAAACCACTGTGACTACACCAACAACTCCCACCTATGCCAGTGAGGCAGAGAAGGCAGCGGAGGGATCTGTGGGGCCGCATGTTCCAGGCCCTCTGAGTGGTGCAGAGAACCACCCATCAGAGGCGGGACAGTCTCTGGAGGGAGGACAAGTGCCATCTCAGATCATTCCAGCCCCTGCTGAACAAACCAAACCACCTTCAACAATCCCAGAGAGCGAAGACATTATCCCCCCTCCTCCTCCATCCCACCCAGCCCCCAGACCAGATGACAGCCTTTTCCCACCACCACCCTCTGCTGGCTTGGATGACACAATGCCCAACCTGCCCCCTCCACCTCCAGAGGGCTTCCTGGAAGAGTTCCCCCCCTACCCACCACCTCCATACCCCAGCGGAGCAGAGCAGGACAGCTTGGGAGAGGACACCTTTAACATGAAAGCACCAGAGGTCACTGGTCAAGTCACTCTGCCACCGGTACGAATCATCATTAGTGGCTTTCATTTTGTGTAGTTTGTGTTTGTTGACGGGTATATTGATCAGTCACTGTATTAAGGGCTGTGGTCACCACATACCTGAGTCCACAGTATAGATAACCCTTGTTTGCTTTAATGCTACGTGTGTTTTTAAATCCCCTCACATGTTTGTTTGTTAGTTCCACAGGGGCAGGTCATGGGTTACAATTAGCCCAGGCTCTAGATTTCACATTATACTTTTTAATAGCCCTCTGGTCAACAGCAGTGACCTGATCTGATGTTATATAATGAAATAATACCTATCAAGTACTGCTATTGTTTCTGGAGAAAATGGGCCTTATTCTACTTACACTAAGCGGATACCCACCCCACTTTCCCTCCAGATTCCTGTTACGTCTCACCTCCTTCTCATTTACTCAGATGCATTCTGTGTTGAAAATAAACACCAGTTTACATTTTCTTGCTGTTAAGCTCTTAGTGATCCTCTTTAAACAGGTTTTATGGTGAGGTGGCAGGTTTTACTCCAAAAAGGTGAACCAATGAGAAATCAGTGTTATGACCCATTTTCTTTTCCCTCCCACATACCCTCCTCTTGTCACCGTCTTTCAAGAGCTGTTGAGAAACATAATATTTTTTTAACTTCACTGATGGAGAAATGCTCCTAATCAGGTTGCATAATCATCTTTTTAGAGAAATGGATTTGTTTCTTACAGCTTGTGCTGATGAACTGGATTAGCAATGTACTAAGACCTGGAAAAACAAGTCCCTCCTCTTCTTTCAGTCCAGATTGAACACAGCACAGAGCGGACACTTGCACCTCAGCAGGAAGTGGGCTCTAGCAGTCTCACGTCTTAGATTTATATTTATTTTTTTCTGTGTTTTAATGGCTGTTTTAAGATCATTTGCGTGATGCGTAATTATGCTTGTGTCTCTAGGGGAAGAGGACAAATTTGCGCAAGGTTGGCTCTGAACGCATCGATCACAAAATGAGAGTGAAGTTCAACCCACTGGCTCTCCTGCTGGACTCTTCTCTGGAGGGAGAGTTTGACCTGGTCCAGAGAATCATCTATGAGGTAAGAGTTTCTCTCCACAAGATATTATTAATTATATAAACTTGACTGTATGTTTCTCAGTATTTGCTACTGTATACAACATTCCTCATTTGCAAATTTCTTACACACATTTTCTGCTGCATTTGTAGGCTACCACGGTACTAAAAATGATTAAAAATACAATTATTTCACATTTATTCTGAGGATAAAATTAAACTTTGACTTATTATTATTATTGTTATTATTATTATTAAAGTTTTAGTACTGTTAAAGTATTATTAAAGTCTGTCTAACTTCACCCCTCATAACTTCTCAAACCCAGGTGGAGGATCCCAGTCAACCCAACGATGAAGGCATCACTGCTCTGCACAATGCTGTCTGTGCCGGACATACAGAGATTGTCAAGTTTCTGGTTCAGTTTGGTGTCAACGTCAACGCTGCAGACAGTGACGGCTGGTAAGTTTACTGCTGCCATGGTTGATGTCTTGGATCAGTACTGAGCCACAGAGGAGTGAGAGCTGTCTACAGTATATCAAACATGTAGGATTTTTTCAACTCCTTCATCCTGCAGTATGATCCAGTTACAACTACAGAAATCTGAATGTAGTGTAACGTACTTGGCTCTGACCCAAAATCACCTAATCCAATCATTAAATTTAGCATTTTTTAAAGTCTTATAAGTTGCTTCTGGCTTAACTCAGCACTATTTCAGCAGCAGGGTAAAGTATTTCTTCTTTTCTTACCTCCTTTTTTTTCCCTTGTCACCCAACCTCAAACACAGGACGCCTCTTCACTGTGCTGCATCCTGCAATAATGTGCAAGTGTGCAAGTTCTTGGTGGAGTCTGGCGCAGCAGTCTTTGCTATGACTTATAGTGACATGCAGACGGCAGCTGATAAATGTGAAGAGATGGAGGAAGGCTACACCCAGTGTTCTCAGTTCCTCTACGGTCAGTGAAAACTATTTTATTTCCTTGTTTTTTTTAATTTAGGTTATGCAAGCTGTTTAACTTTTTACTTTTTCATTTTATTATGCCCTGTGTCGTCGTTTCTGTCCAGACAAAAACTCTTGTGCTGACTATTTTTCTGTGTGCTTTTTTTACACCTTCAGGTGTGCAAGAGAAGATGGGCATCATGAACAGGGGCGTGGTCTACGGTCTGTGGGACTACACAGGTGAAAACCCCGATGAACTGTCGTTCCGAGAGGGAGACTGCATGACCATCGTCCGCAGAGAAGACGAGGACGAGATCGAATGGTGGTGGGCGCGCATGGGCGACACTGAGGGTTACATTCCCCGCAACCTCCTAGGGGTGAGTCATGAATCAGTGAAACTGTAATTATGATAAGTGTATTTATTTTATGCAGAAGCATTGATGTTGATGTTTCATTTTTGCTCGTTTTTGCACCTTCATATATTTCATATACTTCATTTCTTTCTCTGTAGTGCAGTCCATATTTCCTTTGTACAGTCAATATTTCATTTCAAGTTTTATATCCCATTTCAAAACTAGTATTATTCCATTCTGAAACTAGATTTTAAATTTTTAAATAATTAATTTTAGTACTATTTTGCTTATTTCATTATGATTACCTTACTCTTGTACTATTTTTATTCTTCTGTGTTGCGTTTATGGGAGCAAACAATAAGACATTCTTTGTATGCTTACGTACTTGGCTAATAAACAGATTCTGATTCATGTCCTCCTGTTTTCTCCAACAGCTCTACCCGAGAATAAAGCCAAGACAGAGAACCTTGGCTTAAAACACAAAGATCCCTGCACATTTCAGTTTGCCACAACACTCCAAAATGCAGACACATACACACACATACATACACACACACACACACACATACACACATACACATACATAACACACACAGGCTTTAACAGACTGGGGAAGAGAAGGACACTGCTGAAATGAAGAGACAAGGACAGACCAAACAATATGAAGGATCAGCTATGAACTCTTTCTGGCCCAACTGGCACTTTTCTGTATCTACAGCAGAGGGACTCCCTCACTTATTTTTCCACGCCACACTGTGTACTGTGTACTTAAGACACTAATGGCATTGTTTTTCTTTATTCCACTGTTTTTTGTTGTTTGTTTTTTTTTGTAATCAGATATAAGTGTCTGAAGTAATTTTCCTAAAATGACAGAAACTCAAACGTTGGGATGTAAATGGAACAAGCAGTATTTTTATTGCTAGAAAATGATTTTTACACTTTTGAATAGTCTTTTAAAACTTGCTCTCTGGTTATTTTCTAACACACTTTGGGGCTCTACTTTGCATGATATGAATGAGTGGATGATGATGATGATGATGATGATGATGATGATGATGCTTTTGAAATGCTCTGTTACCATGACAATCTTTTGGGGGCTTGTTTCTTATCATCTGTGCTGAGTGACCGTGCCTCTGTATATCTGCACTGGAGGTGAAAAGTTTCTGCTGTTCTAGCTAAACTTATAGATAATGAAATGATTGGTGGAGAAACGGTGATGAAGCTTTCGATTGATCTATTGCTGTTCATTCTTTGGTCCGTGATACCCAGAGAGCCAGTCTGCTTTCCTGCATTGGCACATGGTTGAGATGCCATAGATGCTGTGTATACATGTATTTTTGTCACATAAACTAGTGAAATGTTACTGTAGGAATTATGTTGTTATGAAAATGGACTTTGAAACTCTCAAGAGGCCCTTTGACCAAGAAGAATTCATGCAGTATGAATTTTAATGTTTTATTACAGCCATTCCATGAAAATACAGTAATGTGCATTAAGAAAGGAAGCCTAATACCAGAAACCGTGACTTTTTGTAGTAATCAGTAAGAAATGACACACTATATTCTGAAGTCGGAGACAATTTCTAAATCGAATCATTTCTTGAAAGCAAAAGATTATATAAAAAAAGATGGAACTTGTACATTATGAGCTCCCAAAACTCAATTCATCACATCTCTCTGTCACTGCAGATGTATTTATTTTTGTTACTTTTTTCTTTAGCCGTTCTGTCAGAACTATAACCACAAATGTGCTGTAGTGTTTCAAACATTTATAATAAAATACTTTGTACTAAGTTTATATAGTCTTCTTATTATTGTGATGTTTATGTGAATGTTCAGAAAACCTTTGACTACACCCATTCATTAGTGTAAAATTAAATCCTATTTGCTTGTTAAAGGACATTTGCTGCCCTCTACTGGACATTTGCTGCCCTCCACCTCCCAGAGCATGAATTCAAATTTGGGAGTATGGTGGGAGCAGGTTACAAAATATGTAAGTCTTGTATAAGTGGTAAAGTGTGTAACGCTTGACTCAGGGCAGCCATTAAAAATAATACCTGACCATCTTTTAGTACCATTGTGCTTCAGACTCCACTGAGCTTCCTGTGTAAAAAGTAATAAGGAATTGATTAATATTGGATATTAAGAAAGTATATATTTGGGAAATCTGTGTAAAATGGTAGCTTGTGTAAGATACATGTGAAAAAAACATTTTTTTCTCTTCAGTCTCTTCAGAACAGGAAAATAAGAGGCTGAAAAGTCAGACTAGGCTCAGTGAGCTTGACAAAGAGGGAATTCACACAGGATTTAAAGCATTTGAACCAATATTTGAGTAACAATCGAGGCTATATTAACTTGATAAATGAGTGTGTAGCCTGTAAGTGAGTACTTGAGGTGTTGGATGGATGTGTGAAGTTGTTTAGCTAAAAGAAAGACAGCTATTAACACAGTAACTTTTTAGGGATGCATTTATTGACTTCAGAGAGAAGATGAGCCTGTTTCAATGAATCTTTATGGTGCCTGAGATTTTTTGGGGGGGCGGCATGTAACAGCTATCTGTGGTAATGTGTCATCTCTTGATATCAGTGGTATGTAGGTGTGTAAGTCCTGAAACTGTGAAGTGTTTGTTTTTTACTGTGGACTCATCAAAACATCACCATGAACCAAAAATATTGATCCAGTGATTTATTTTTTGGGGTATTTTTGGATACTGGTGGGCCCATGTGCGTCATTTACTGCGTTCAGTATTAGGACAAACAGTGTTTTTAATCACACAGGTGTTCCATTCTGCATTAATTATGCTTCTGTCAAAGCCAGCATAAACCAACATTATTAAACTAGTTTCTGTCCTTGATGAAAAAGCAGGAAACAGATTAAAGAATGTTCTAATTTCTATGTTGTGTCTCAAGGCTATTGTTTTTGTTGTATTGCTAAATAATTACAGAGTGTTACCAGATAATAACTTCATTTCCTCCTCCTCCTCACTTATCTAAAAATAAACAGCATGGTCACAACAGAGTCAACACAGTGGGGAAAGAAACAACATGAATTAAGTGTGAAAGGCAACAATCACAGAGGGAAATGACTTTGTAATAGGTGTACCGAGTACTGCATATGTCTTCATCCGTCATGATGATAATTTTGGGTGCTCTGTCTTCTGCAGCATAAACAGATTACAAATGATTACTGGTGAGTGCAGGTTCATCTGTCACACCAGAAACTCTCTTAGGTTAAGAGTTGAACTCATGTTAGTGTCCATATGAGCTGAAATAATGGTATTCCTGACGTATTCCTTCACACATAACCTTGTGGAGCAGTAATACAAGCAATGTCACAAGAAGCAAATAACACTTCCTATGTTTAGACTGTAAGCTGTGCTCTGTGTGCAGGTCTCTGCAGATCTTTGCAGCGGGACAGCAGGCAGAGTGAAACACTTTGATCCATTCAAAGCCACGATCCTGTACTTCTTATTGTTGTTAGTGAGGACACACTTGGAGAAAAACAATAAAAACTGCACCTTATGATGCAATATATCCACAACACACATCCACATATGAACAAATCACTCCACCCCTCCTCCAGGTACCATTGTTACCATGGTAACACCCGACAGTGACTCTGTAGGCTCCGTTGAAGTTCTTCTGTTTTGTCCCTTTGTGAGTTCAATGGGGTTAACACAGCTGAATGTTTAAGACACAAACCCCTATGCTGTACAAATCCCCTGCCGAATAGCAATATTCGATAAAAGGCTGAATTCAACATTGATGCTGCCTACTGTACATGACTAACTGCATTCATAATTGACACATACATTTATAATGGATTAAAAGTTCTGTATAAGTGAGAGAAGCAGTCATACATGGAATGACAGATCCTGTTGTTTTGCTTCATAATCAGAGCTCTCATTGATCTCTAGCATGAACGCTTTGTGTTTCTATGAGCGATGTGAAGACCTGCAGGGTGTATGTGCACAGATAAAGGTCTGATTTATGTTGTTGCTGTTATATAATGACTCAAATCCTATTCATATCCCCTGTGGGCATGTTATTTCATTGGGCTTGTGTATCTCTGGAGATAGGAACTTTGGAGAGTGATGGAGCCAAGCTTTCCTCACAGGCACCTTCATTAAAAGTTGAGCATAACATCCACAGTTTCTGGGATAGATCTGCCTCACCATGAATCTCACCCAATCTAGAAATGCAAAACATCATATTTTTACCCGAGGATCTGGAGATGAGGAAGAGGGAGGGTAGGGAAACAGATGAGGAGCCACAGGTGGAATTATGTCTGCATGCCTGGATGTGAGTAATGTGAGTCTTCCACAGGAAACCAAAACATGTTTTATAGAAGAAAATACCTGAAGCAAGAGCTACAGTTTGGTCATGTTTCAAACACTTTACATGCTTCTGTAAAAATTGTTAATGACCTTTAAACAATCAATCAGTTATTTAAGAGCCTTTACTAGCTTTTCAAAGACCGTGAACAATTATTACTCAATCAGCGTCTTTCCATAATGGGGCCTCACATTATAAAATAATTGATAGAAGAATACAAGTTAGAGCAGTTTTAATTATTTCACATTAGAAGTTTCTGTCTGCCTTTTTTTCTGTGCTCTTCTCACTGGTTTGAAGTGAGCAGGGCTCGGCTCAGTCAATCAAAATTTAGCAAAATTTGAATGCAAATCTGATGACAGTTGTGAGGTTGTGTGCTTATGTTGGTTTAAACTCAATAAATAATACCTAAAAATGTTTTTTCCCCAAAACATTAACTTGGATTGTTGCTTTTTTTTTAGCCATGACCATTTATTGTAATCAAGAAAAAATTATGAATTGAAACCAAGTTTTTAAGAGCTTTAAAGCAGCACTTATTGATTGAATTTAAAAAGCAGCATCAAACGCCCATGAAATGCTCACGTTTACTTGATTTGATCATTTTCTGTCAGGAAAGATCAAAGCAACACTGGTCAATAAGAAAGGCTCATTAAATTCACAATTAAATGAAATACAAGTTGTATGGATTGGTAAATATGTTTAAATAAATTCTTGTTTGAGGAGTATTTAATTCAAATTTGATCAATCAATAGTTTTAATTTAAAATTTTAATTAAATGTATGTTTGTTGTGTGTAGTTCCCTCTGTGAACACTAGGTGTCAGTGCGGCGTCACCCTGCAGCTTTAAATGGGACAGGTTGCATTCATGCACCTTTTCTACTTCTGCCTCATAACTGTAACTGCTTTTCCTGAGACCGGAGCTCATAATACACCTAAAGAAAGTCTGACAATGAACCAGGACCCAGGTTTGACGCTGAGCTATTGGATAAAACCCGGACTACCTGGCTGATTCAGTGTTGCCAGGCTGGTGCTGGTGCGGAGAAGAAGAAGTGAGCGTCGTGGGAGGGCGGGCCACCTGTGACGGCAAATGAGTGTAGAGAAGCGAGTCAGTCAGTCCCTGTTATAGCTGTGTGTGTGTATGTGTGTGTGTGTGAGTGTGTGTCATTTAGTGGGTGTTTAGTGTACGTGTGTGCGAGTGTGTGTGTAAACGTGTATAGGCGTTTAAAGTCCATTTGGATTATCTTCAGCTCAAGGAAACACACATTTACTGCTCTCTTCGAGGAATTGTTTTCATGAGTCAGGTAAGAAACACTGAACATTATAGTGCATTATAGAGCGCTGTTTCAATTCAATCTCCATAAAAATACCTTAATTTATAGATTATATATATTTGTTCTTCTGTGGTATCTTTATAGTATTTATACAGTGATAGTAAGTAATTCTGTGTCGTCAGGGTGTGTTTTAATTCCACCAAAATATCTTTATTACAATATTTAATGGTCTTACAGTCACTTAGAGTTTGATATTTATATAACATATTTGTAAAAAAAAAAAAAAAAAAAAAAAAAAAAAAAAAAGGTAAATTCTGTCTCAATATGAGATATTTGTCTGTGGTGGGGTTTTTTTTTTTTACCTGCTTCTCAACCTATAAGCCCAATATACCAGACAGGTGTAGAGCACTGACATCATAAATGTGTATATTGGCTTTTTCCCCCCCTACCCATTCCTTGCTTCATTTTACTGCATTACAGTACAGTGATTTCCATCCCGTCAGATATCAACAGGGATGTGGAGGAACTGGGCAGCATGCAAAGCCTGATTCATATGGAAAACACATGGCAAGATGCCAGCTGGGCAGCACCGATTATTGCAAATCAGCTGTAAACACACATTGATGATGTTTATAGGTGCTTGGAGAACATGATGTGTTTAAGATGGATAATCACCCTTCTCCTGCTCAAGCTGTGATCTAATCATTAGCTGTGTAGAGAAACTCAGTGAAGCCATTTATCTACCATTTAAAAAGTCATGATTTAGTACTGTATGGTAAGTGGGAGGAAATGAAAGTAAGATATGCAAAGATGTGGTCATTTAACATAAAGAGTGTTATTGTTATGTAGATAATCTCCTTGATGTTCTCTTCCTATTGTCTTCTACACCACCCCATCCTTTTAAAAAGAAAGGTTAACTGGTTTCGCCTCATTCAAATGTTGGTTTTGGTCATTTATATTTATGCGTATGACTTAAAGGATGATTTTAGTTTTGAGGCACCCAGTGTTCTACTGCAGTCTCTCATTTGGCCTCAGCTCAGTCCAAGGGGGCAACCTTGATAAATCTTTATGAAAACAGGAAGCTCAGAATACGGTCAGCATGTTCTATCAATGGAAATATCACAATGAAGATACCAGGAGTATGGTTGTGCAAAATATTATAATTTGAAGGGAGGCCGGCTTTATGAACAGTTGCTCAATGTCTTCCAGGATCCATATGCTTCATAAATGTTTGCACTCTATATTTACATATCATTCAGTTTCTCCACAGTGTCATTTTGCTATCGTTATTTCCATCTGCTCATACTGTACTTCATCTATTGCATGGCCTTTGTTGCTCTCCTTGAAGTTTCTTCTTGTTTTTCCCTGTTAAGGGTTTTTCCAGGGGAGTTTTTCTTTATCCAAACAGTTGGTGTTGTATGCTGTAAAGGCAAATATAGGATTTTGGAAAATATAATAAAATTGACTTGCCTTGAGAGGTTGTTTTTTTTGTAAAACCGACAAGATGTCTGAATTCACTGAAATCTTCCCATTTTCTTATATGAGATTCATAATGGTTTTGAGCACTTTTAAGCTTTTAAGCTTTAAGCCACAAAACTGAGATTGAATCCTGAGAGAAGCTGCAGCAGAGTGGAAAGTTCCTCAGAAAGAACACAAATAATGGGTGAAATTGTGTTTTACACACTTGTAAATGATTGTACACAACATTTTAACAAGGTCTCGATTGAAAACGATTCATTAAATGCATTCCTAATACCACTGCACACTGACCGCACACTACTTCTCTCTTTTGTCAAGTGTGAAAGGTTAAAGAGCTCAGTGTTACATTCACAAAGTGACTGTACAGAGTGTTCAGCTACAGTAGAGTTATTGGGAACAAATACAGTTCAGTTCTGTTTGCGAAACAAGTTTATTTAAAAGCAGTCTGTATCTCATTTGGAGCTCAGCTCAATGGCTTTGACTGTAATATTTTCTACCATTTGTTACACACACACACACACACACAGATAATGTATCCAACTCAAAAACATTCAATAGTATCCTTGGGGACAAGTGCTGCCTGTTGATGGAGCTGTCACTGCAGTGCTCCAATCTCCTCTATTCAGGCAGGTTTGTAGACACTATACAGTATAATTGCCTGATGAAATCCATTTCAGTGAATGAATGTCATGGGACCGAGAGCTGGCGGCGAGATCAGGGTGAAGACAGATTAGAAAGGTTCGGTCGTGAGTGGCAGAGTCACTGTGATGTCCTCTGGGCTTGCCTCGTTTTATTTTCAACATCTCTCTTTCTATGTTTTTTCAAAGTTTTGGCTCAATGGCCAATTAACAATTGAAAGCCTCTGCATTTAGGGAGTACAGAGCAAGTTAGGAGTAATGGATTTTAGATGACAGATAATCAGGAATATTACAATTACTTTCTCTTCCCTCTGTGCCGCTGGACTTTCAGATAGTATTTTACCCCCTTGCTTGCTGCTTTCTCTCCCCTCTTTCATATTTTCTTTCATAGTTCTGTGAAACATTTCCATCTGAATAGACTCGTCTTCCTCTCAGGATTACAAGACCATGTTGGGACCACTGTGGCTGACTGACTGACTGACAGACTGGAAGGATTTAGACCCTGACAGCCCATTTGAGTGATTTTGTGCGCAAGAGTCAGATAAATGACATACAAAGAGCTCCTCAGTGTACCTCCTCCGCCACCTTTTAAGAGAAGCTTAGACCAGGGTGGGAGGGCAATAGTGTTAAACAGGCCACAGGAGAGGCAGCACATCCTCAGAGAGATTGTATGACTGAAATAATTGGTGTCACCAAAGTATATTTGCCACAGTGGGAGCAAGGCAGAGCGGTAAAAATCAATAAAAAGTAAGTGAAAAAGTAGAACTTCACAAATGGCTGCATTTTGGGAACTCATAAAAGCAGCCTTGGTTTTGAAGGAGTTTTAGAAGATGTTTTTATCCACCCCTGGATGAGCGTAATTAATTCAATTAAATTGACCATACTGGTGGTTTTGCATTTTTTATCTCGTTACTGAAGCATTTAGATTGATTTCCAACCTCCTAACTCTTTTTAGTTTCCTTCCAGTGCAGAGGAAATATCCCCTAAGAGAAATCTATCACCATGACTTTATTTTTCAAACTTCCTTCTGTCACATTAATGAATTTGAAAACTCTTCCTTGCCAGTGGATTCTGGGAAAGTCCGACATCCAAGACTTTAGAGTCACCTCCTGAAAAGTCATGTTTTCAATGCACACAAATACAGACACAAATATTTTCATCATCAGTTAATTGTTGACTATTTTTGTGGTTAATCAATTAATCGTTTAAGTTTATTAAAATGTTACAAAATAGTGAAAGATGTCAGAGCCCAAGGCAGTGATGTCTTTAAATTTCGTGTTTTGACCAACCAGCAGAATTAAGAAAGGAAAATAACAGCAGATCCTCACATTGTTAAATGTTGTTTGTGAAAAATTACTTGAAAAATGATCAGTCTGTCAAAACCTTTTAAGATTAATTTTCTGCTGATCAATAAATTGTTTCAGCAACTACAAAAAATCTGATTCAAAGGAGTTTTACAGGATTTGTATTATGGATTTATTTCACAACAGTCCTTACCTGAAAGTGCATTACTATGCAATACTGTATCATTAAAAAATGAGGAGCAATAAATGGTCAAGGTGATTGATTACCAGTTTCATATCTTTTTGCTCAGTTAATATCAAAGGAAATCACCTGAAACCGATGACTGTGGGCAGATTGGAAATTCATCTAAAATCTCATGTGTATGTTTTGGGGAATGTTCATATGCAAAACCAACACCATGGTCCCCCTGCAGACACCATAATTCTAAGGTTTCAGTTATAGACTTTGCAGTGCATTGTACGTGGATTATTCTTGCGACAGAGTGTTCTTGTTTTAATTGGCCACATTGATAGAAAAGATGATATCACATGTTCATGCTCATGTTACTTTTCATAGCACTATCACAGTTCTTCATAGTGTACAGTGGGTAGTGAAAGGTTAAACTATTCCAGTATATACAGTGCTTACAGTACAGTGTGTCTACAACATGAACCTGTGTTTGACTGTTACTACCATCATGGTTCACAGAGTGCAGTTCTTATCCACACCTGCATGCTGCTGTGGTTGTCCGACACATTATGCAACGCTCAAGCCAGCCGTTGTCATGGTGTCAGCCCTGAGGGACTGCTGAGACTTTCTGTAAGAGTCACAAACACTTGTGCTAATTATGTGTGTGTGTGTGTGTGTGTGTGTGTGCGTGTGTGTGTGTGTGTGTGTGTGTGTGTGTGTGTGTGTGTGCGTGTGTGTGTGTGTGTGTGTGTGTGTGTGTGTGTGTGTGTGTGTGTGTGTGTTTTTAAAAGAGAGAGTCAGAGAAAGAGAGATGTCACCATTCCCCCAAAATATAATGGGACAAGGTTGGGGATGCTCCACGGAGTGTATCTGTCAGTGTATTCTCCCTGCTGATGTGTGTGCACTGGTGCATGTGATAGTGACACACACGCACGCAGACACACACACCATCTCCTCCCTCCCCTCCTCTCCCTTTCTACTTTCTCTCCTCCTAAAGAGGGTCTTGTTCTGCCGGAACAACATTGGCATTCACATCACAACTCACACATCTTACAGATTATCATATTTCTCAATCTCTCCCCCCTCGTGGATTTGGCTCCTCTCGGGTGCGTCTGCTGTTTGAACTGGTTTCACACCTTATCGATCTGGATTGCTCCACGTTGCCGTTTAATCCTCAAATGTTTGCTCGTGATACTGGCACATTGCTCTGTTTGACAGTCACTGTTTGGTTAATGATATTTTCAGTCATGTGTTTGGACTAGGAAGTTGCGGATTGTGAGACGGCGTTACTTTACAACATTTAGAGCTGGCACAAGTCTAACAGTGACTCATTGATCTGCAAAAGCCCCCAATATTTTATTGAGGGAGCGCACTTTGTGTGTCTTTCATATCTCTGTCGTCATCCTTGTGAAATCCTTCACGTCAGCTTATTTCTTGTGTGTGTTTGAACTCAACTTTGCCAGCTTGCCTTCTCTTTTAACTTCTCTAACTTTTTTAAAGTGTCACATTTTCAGTCACAACGCTCACATGCACAGCGTTTTGTTTTTTCTCCTGGCGTTGACTTGACTGCGTGTGTTTTCTTTTTTTCAGGTTTCTTCAGTCCTCTCTATGGCCTGCTCGCCTGCCAGTGTTTATTTGAGTGCATGGGCGTGTGTGTGTGTATGCAGGGATTATGCGAGTCTTTGGGTGAATATGTTTGTGTGAATGTCATTGCATATGTATACACCCTGGTTGGAGAGTGTGTGTCCTGTGAGACGCTCGATGGGGATGCAGGGAGCTCTATCTCCTGCGCTGCGGGTCTTGTTGCTAAGCTGCTGTGTGTGCGCGGCGGCCGGTTACCCCTTCAGAACACCCCTGGACCTGGATGTGACTCCACGCATCACCGTGTTGAGCAGCGGTAAGCGCAAACACAGACACACAAAGGTGTTTTGTTCTCAAATCAGTAGATTTTTGCACAGTTTGTGGTGCATCACATTGCTGTCAAATGATCAAAATTTAAAAAATCTTTATGATTGTGTCCTAAAATATATGTTAAATATCTCAAGATTTCTCACCAGGAATTATTTTGTTACAGCAGCTGTCAGTTTTTTTCTTTAAATTGCGAAAATCTGTATTTAGAAAGAAACTCTTCATATAGTATTGCAGGTGCAGCCTTCTTTCTCTTCATCTTGTTGTCAGTTTCCTCTATTTTCCTTCTTCCTCTCTCACTGTCTTACTCTCTCCTCCTGACACAGCTCTTTTATCTTTTCCCTCACTTTCTTTTCACTCCTCTCAATCTCATTTTGTGCACACTGACTGGTCCACACAAACACACACACACACACTGGTAATTCTTACACCGTCTGTTAACTGTGATTATTATTCATTTACCTTGTGCGAGTGATGGCGTGTCGCCTGGGGATCAGCAGATCAGGGAGGCAGATGAGTGAAGTGCTTACACTGGGATCCCTGCAGAGCATCCAGGGAGACTGACAACACTGTAGGTAGTAGAGAGAGAGAGAAGCACCGTAACCATGACAACTGTTGTAATATGGCGCAAGACGATCGTATACAGTATTTAACGGGCGTGCATGTGTGGGCACTGTTATCTGATCCTGGACTTTATTTGTTGATACACAGACGTGTGAAAGGAGTTTTCTCACGTATCCACTTAAAGACTTGTCGAACAAAATCCCTCCTCTCCTCCACTCTTTTCTAAACAGACGTCTTTCTCACCATACATCAACTACTTACACTCACTATCCGTCTTCACTCCTGTTCTTGCTATGAACCTCTCTTGGTATTTCAGTTTCTATAAATCATCGGTTAGCGCTCAAGCCTGCTTACAGGTCCTCCTACACAACTCATCTCCTCCTCTGCCAGCCATCTCTCTACCTCGGCACTTAAACTCTGTCTCTTTTCCTCCATCTTTACTTCATTAGGCTGTACTTTTCTCATGGTCCTCCTGTAATTCCTTTACCTCGTTTTTACCTCTTGTCCTTGTTTCTTTTGCTCCTGATGGGAAGAATTCGATATGCAAACTTACCACTAATCTCTTTAATCTGTGTGTTTCTTAGCAACCTAAAGGCAAAGACTCCAAACCTTGTGCCTGGTGGTTAAATCACACACACTTGAATATGTGCGCAGCCTTGCACAGTTAAACACTCACACACACACACACACACACACACAGCTGTGTTCTCTCCTCATTGCAACTTCCCTTTTTCTCCCAGAAACAAGGTGAAAAACTTTGAGGGAGTGAGGTCGTTAAGGGTTATTAATTTGATGAATTCCAGTGTACAGTTTTGAGGAGCTAAAAGCTGGCAAAACAGCAGAGCAGGTAGGTTGTTAAAAAGACTGAAAACTGGTGTTACATCAAAATACCTTTTCATGACACACACAGATTTCAACCTGTCAAGTATTTTGAGAATTTGCCACATTTTGACATCAATTAAAGTAGGCGGATATACGTAACTTCCACAGGTTGTTTATTCTGTTCCGCCTGCAAGTCAGTGAGTTTGCACGTCAGAATACTCTGAACCGTACACAGGCCTGACGCTCGTGTGTGCATCTGCATGTAAGCACAGTCCAACACCAAGAGGTTAAGCAAGTGTGTGTGCGTGTCTGTGTCTGTGTGTGTCCCTGAACACTGTGTACTGTGCTGATCAGCTGAGGTCCCTCCAAGTGTTTGCTCAGTAAAAATGATATGGGCTTCTCTTGCTGCTTCCCTCGCTCTTTTTCTTTCCCTATAGAATTAATCAGATCCTGCCGTTTTCTTAAATGTTTCCCATGATCGTGTAAGCTGAGGCTAAAATGTGCTTTAGGATGTTATTTCATCATCATATACGGTTAATATAGCCCAGATAAATCTGTCTCTGCTGCGTCACTCTCTCAGTGAGGTTGTTTTCAGTTATCTGGCTCCAGCTGTCAGGCCCTCACACAGAAGGTATTGTGGTGTCCTCATACTCTGATTACACGGAGGAAACTTTAGGCATTGCCTCTGCTATTATTCCTTGTCTTCACCCACAATGAGGCACTGATATTGTGTGCGCTCACGTAGGAAAAGTTATTGTTCTGAAAATCCCGTACAGTGTTCAAGTAATACTATTCTTCTAAAGTAGGCACCTGATCACCCAGGGGCAGTCTGGGATAAGAGCTGACTGCTTGCTGGTGAAGTGAGCAGAGAGGATTTTGTTTTGCAGCAGCTGATAGGAATCTTAATCACAGCTTACTTGATAACCATGCTGTCTACGGGGGCATTGATACTGAAGAGGGAAGTGAACTGGCTGAGAATGCAGGAAGTCTGACACTTTTTCTGTTTTTTGGTGATTTTGAGCTACTGTACTCATGAGTAGGCACAAAAAGTAGCTCAATTTCAAGTTTCTGTTGCTTAATTGCTGTCAAATTTCCACCCCAGCTGATAGTAAACCCTGCTCAGTACTAGTCAGATAGATATTTTCATTAGACAGTAAATTACAACAATTATAGCTCATCGCATTTGTGGAGATATTGTTATGGTTATAACATGTCTAGAGGTTTCATGTGTCTTTGATGGGTGTGTGTGTGTGTGTGTGTATGTTGACAGTGGTGTCATGTTTACCCAAGCTAAGTGGAGCCCTGATGGATCGTAGGTTTAGAGCTTACGTAACTCTCAGGCATCCCATGACTGCGGCGAGCAACTTTATGACATAAAAAGTGCATGTGTTGTACAATGTGTCTCTCTGCTGAGTGTTTGTGTTTGAGTTTGAGCTCATTAGTATCTTGTCCTGTCAAACAGATCCATCCCAATATAGCCTGGAAAACTGGACGGAGGGGGTAGGGGGACATATACACATAACAAAGAAACAGCCTTCAGTTACAGAAATCCGCATGAAGTAGAAGTGGATCTCTGAAATCTGATGCTGTGTTGGGCCTCTTTTTATTATCTTCTCTGTCCTTAGTGGAACTGCGTAGGATAATCATAATCCTTTAGCTTTTATTGTCAACAGTGGGGTTGTACTTTCATCTCTGGTCAGTGCTATATATAACTATAAACAGTATTTTACAGAAGAAAGCAGAGACTCCTTACATTTTTGATGCTACAAAAACCACAAATTTGTGGCTATTTTAGTAATGTCGGTCGGTCGGTTCCCCACTTTGGTCTAGACTGAAATACCTCAACAACTTTTGAATACATTGCAATGCTAATTTGTGCAGACATTCATGGCTCCTAGAAGATTAATCCTACTGACTTCGGTGATCACCTGAATTTTCTTACTGTGCCTATTAGATGGATTGCTGTGATATGTGGTCTAGACTACAGATAAGCAAATGTTAACATGCTAATACTTAAAAATAAGATTGCAACAGTAGTAAACACATGCATTAAATTGCTGGTGATTCATTTTCTATCTATTAATTAATTGATAAGTGACTAATGAGAAAGGGAAAGGCAGTAGATAAACAGTCATAAAAGAAATCTGTGTCCTGCTGTCAAAATGAAATATTGTGCTTCCTTTTTGTTGGTTGTTGGTATATTTTTTTTGCTCCTGACCAAACACAAAGGCAATGTGAAGATTCTCAGTGCAGCTACAGTCCAGTCGTGATGAATAGAGGATGTTTTCTTTGGCTGTCTATAAAAAGAATCTTAGGTTTTAAAGCGAATCTCTCAGATTCAAAAAGCAAGTCCTTCTCACCACTCTGCACTGACGTTCGACAATCATACAGAAAGAAATCCATCACAGAGGATGAATACATTCCCATCGCTCTCTTTGTTCTTCTGTCAGGTTTGACTGAAAAAAGCTCTCACTTTTGTGCTTTTATTATGCCACACCCTGATAGCAGTAATTTTTCACATATTGGGGGCTATCAAGAGGCACTGAAGGAGCTGCATCAGTGTTTTTTCATTTATTGTTCAATTTATCAGAAAAAGATCCAGACGGAATAAGTTTCAAGTTTATCTCATTTATATAGCACTTTAAAAAGCAAACAGGTTTTGCACCAAAGTGCTTCACATAATAGGATCTGTGTGTATTTTGATGTACACATTTCAGTAACTGCTCCAGTGGTACTGCAGAGGATAAATAAACCAATGCCTATAGACTTATTGAAAAAATGGGGATGTGAACAAATTATGATTTTCTGTCCCAGAAAGGTTTTACTCGTTAACCCCAAGTTGTTCCCATAGAGACAAACTGCAGTCAGTAGCAAGACTGTGTTTGTGCTAGGGTAGTGTTTCCATTCACTTGTATTGTTCAATAATCACACAGGGGACACGCTTGTGTGTCATCACTATAGTTTCATGTCATACTGCTGATTCAGCCACTTAAAAGTGTGTGTGATGTATTTATTTTGAAGGACATTAGCAGCTGTTTTGCATAAATATATGTAGCAGAAGCTGTGTCAGGGGTTTCATTAACAACCTCTTCTCTCTTCTTTTCTCCTCTCCTGTCCTCTCCTCTCCTCTCCTCTCCTCTCATCTCCTCTCCTCTCCCAGGTCTCCAGGGCTGCAGGCGTTTCCAATCCTCTGCAGTCAACTACAGCACCATGTTGCTGGAGGCTGACAGTGAACGTCTCTACGTCGGGGCTCGGGGGGCTGTATTCGCTCTCAATGCCTCTGACATCTCAGCCAGCTCTGCTCTCACTGTGAGTTTGTTTTGTTTCAGTGTAGCTGCTCGTCGTGTGCCTCAACTGCCACGTCTTTAAGTCAGCCACTGCTTCATTTGCATTCCACAATGCAGGATCTTTTTCGAGGCAACAATATTTAATTTTGAGGCAACAGCATATCTTCCCCCGACACCCCTTGTGTGTTTGTGTGTGTGTGTGCAGTCACATTATTTTTAACACAATAACTCACAGGAGCATCTTGCTGCATAAACTTACATATTAATGAGAAAAAAAACTGAAAAGCTGACTATTGTAGCTCCTTTACTGTAACTCTTATAAATAGATGCAGAATTCACATTTACATCACATCAAGTATTGAAAGCATGTTGAGACAGAAATAGTTTCTAATTAATGCAGTAATTAGCATACTATCTACCTCAACCCAGTTGCTAATATTTACCCTACTTTTAAGTAAAAAAGGTTAAATAAAATCATATCCATGTGTTCCCACAGTTTAAGAGCTATGTCACTCCCTTTTTTTATTCATGACTAGATAACAGTCAAAGTTAAAGTTCAGAAAAAATCATCCTTTATTTACTCAAAACCTGAGCTAATCCGCTTCATCAGGACTGCGTGGTGGTGGTTTGATCAGATTTGATTGACAGTATCTTGCAACATGAGCAAACAAACCCAATACTGTCATCAGAGTTTGAAATATCAAATGTTGCTTAATCCTGATGAGTGCATGAAGTACGTGATATCATGTTTTTCTAACTGAGCATCACCCATTTCAAACCAGTGAGAGGAACACTGAGCAAAATACAGATATCTACCAAAGTGGAATTACCAACTTTGTCAGAAAATGGTGTGTTCATGTAAGACCCCATCACTCATATTAAGAAGCTAAATGTGAAAATATGTTTTCAGGGCCTTTAAAGTGAGTCGTTAGCAGTGCTGCTGTGATTGAGTCCTTAAAATACTGCATATTGTATTTAGACACAAACAATCAAGACGTTAAAGTTGACTGCTTGTTTATGTGCCCATAGAAGCTGACATACTCCAGTGTCTGTTACCTGGTAACAACCTGACACTAAGCTGTTATGCTAATTATGTTAATGCAGCCGTCTGTCATAAGGTACGATTGCTGGTGTGTGTGCGTACCACTCCCTTGCAACCACTCGTCTGTCTCCTGCTGTAAATACAAATGTGTTAAGTCAACTTTCTGCGTTATATAAGAGTTTAAAAAAAACATGGTGTTCAACCACACAGAACATTCAGGTGCCAAATTTTAAGGTAGAATGATTAAAGTTAGTCTAGATCTTACTCTCTGTGTATCTGCTGTCAGATTTGTGGTATTTTGCTTAAAAAAAACAAAAAAAACTGTGCAAGTCAGTGATATGAAATCATCCAACTCTGTACTCTGTGCTGTCTATCAGATTGAGTGGGAGGCCTCCCCTGAGCAAAAACGTCAGTGTCTGCTCAAGGGAAAAGACAATAAGGTAGGAATTTAGTTATTTTTTCACATCTTTTTGTGTATAGTTCTCTCCTATGTATTGATATTCATTCCCTTACCGTGGTATATTTTCCTTTATTCACCTGCTCTTCCAGACGGAGTGTTTTAATCACATTCGCTTCCTCCAGAGGTTCAACTCCACTCATCTCTACATGTGTGGGACTCATGCCTTCAGACCTCTGTGTGCATACATAGTAAGAAATGCAACACATTGTACTGTTAAACAGATTTGATATTTTTTTTCTCCTCAGTGCAGGTGCATCTGCTACTGAATACATTTACTAAACCATAGATCTCAGCATAGCTGTGAAAAAGTGCTTGATCTGTTATTCTTTCACATGAATCTCTTTCTTCTTTTTGTGAGTCCTCAAAGATGAAACTAAATGTCTCCCGCTTCATTCATCCTGTGTAGGATGAGACAAGGTTTGTGATGTCATCTCAGCCTGAAGAGGGCAGAGACAAATGTCCTTATGGCCCAACAACGGGCTACACTGGTCTCATCATAGGTAAGGGCTTTCAACAATTAACAATCATTTCCAGAGTGACACGAAACAACCGATTGACCAGATAATTTGGTTTCCCTGCAGACCAGCAGATATATACAGCTTCCCAGTATGAGTTCAGGAGCTTCCCAGATATCCGCCGCAACTCGCAATCTCCCATGCTGAAGACAGAAGATGCTCCAACACGCTGGCTGAACGGTCAGTTAATCTCCTGGAATGACAAAAGCCCTTTAGCATGTTTTGGTGTCAGAGTGGTCTGAGTGGTCAGAGCTTTTGCCTGTCGACTAGCTAATGCCAGGTTTTAAGCCTCCATATCAGCAAGCATCTCTGCTGAGGCAGCCTCAACAGCATGGACAATGTTTCAGCCTCAGCGGATCAATAATGCATTATTTTACTCTCCTTAAATCAGCTACTGATTGCTTCACTAACTCTTAAAGCATTGCAACTTAGTTTTACATGCATGGTTCTTAAGAGATTATCCCAGAAGCCTGGTTCTGGGTTGCAATGACAGAAAAAACTTGGCTCAACCTGATGTTTTGCAGATAACTGAGGCATATAAACATATTCTCCTTTTTACGTTTTGCTTTCACCATCTGTGAAGACTGTCAGTGTTAGTTTCGGGATTGCCATGTCTTTCCACTCATTATGTACATGCAGCCAACTGCTCAGTAAAAGCTGGCATCGTTTTTCCCACCTTTTTACAGTTTCGTGTTTTGGCGAGAAGCCACAGGTAGAACTTTCTTCTGTTTTGTTCTGGGCAGCTGCTGTACTCAGTCTCAGGGTATCAAATGTTCATGTCAGCAGCTTACCTGAATAAGACTTGCACACTGTCAGTGTCTAATTTAGTCGATTGTTGATTCATTCAACAAACTGTATGAGTCAGTGCATCTCTTTCTCTCCCCACACAGAGGCAGATTTTGTGGGCTCAGCGCTGGTGCAGGAGAGTTTGGCCAGCAGCACAGGCGATGATGATAAGATCTACTTCTTCTTCACCGAGAGGAGCCAGGAGCAGACGACAACCTATAGCCACAGCAGGGTGGCGCGAGTGGCTCGTGTTTGTAAGGTGAGAGTAGATTAGAAAGAGATGTTTGCAACTGGGAGCGAAGCCTTGCATCAGGCTAGCATGAGTGAAGCCTTGGTTGATAAAAACTGAGGATAACATAATAGATAAGGGGCTGGATGGGGAATGCATTTGTAACAAGGCCCCGAGGGTGATTAGAGGAGCAGACTGTGTAGCTGATGAATGGCTTGCAAAGTGTGGCTCAGAGTGAGAGGGATGGATGACTGCAGGGGAGAGACTGACCGCAGGTCTCTTAAATGTGAATTATTTACATTTCCTGCTGCCCAGGAAGGAGTTAACAGTAGCGAGAGCCATTTGAATTAACTGTACGTCGTAATAACCTTGCTTGTCGTCCTCTCCTGTAGCACTCCTGTTAGTTTGTCTTTTTTCATCTTAATAGAAATGCCTCATGGCAGCATGTGTGACATTTGCCATGTGCCACTGGCTGAATACATTTAAAAGTTAAAATCAAAGGGCAAGATGATGTCTGGATTTTCAAAAGACTCTCGGCCTTGAGTCGAGCTTTTCCATTGTGAACCTGTCAGTGATGGGTTTTTTTTTTTTTGGAACAAGAATAGGTGTTGAGATGTGTGTGTGTGTGTGTGTGTGTGTGTGACTGTCACATTCAGTTAGAAATTCACTCCACAGTGAGTTCTTTCAGCCTTTAGGTGTAGTGAAGCCTGCTGAGGATCAACACTCACACCCATACAGAAACCTGTAGATTACAGTGAGGGAGTCTTACCTATGGGAGGCCATAACCTTTTTGAACCTATCGTTATTGCTTTCCACTGCCATCTGTTGCGCTCTTTAGGAGGTTTACTTCCCCTTGTGTGCCACCTTGAGCCAAGAGTTCAATCTGTTTTTCTTTTATCCAAGCCCTTACCTCATCTGACCCTCTGTTTCTCCTTTCTCCTCCACCTCTCATCCATCAGGGGGACAGGGGAGGCCGTTTAACTCTCCAGAAGCGCTGGACGTCCTTCCTCAAGGCCAGGCTGACGTGTTCTCTGCCCGAGTATGACTTCCACTTCAACATGCTGCGCAGCGTGTTCGTCATGCCTGGCCACACGCCGCAGGACACACTCTTCTACGGCATCTTCGGCCTGGAGTGGTGAGTAGGGAGAGTGTATGTGTGTGTCTGTTGTTGGGATCTGCGGCTGAGGGGGGCTTTGAGGATGCAAATGTAAAGAACGAGCAAGACAAAGATGAAAGGCTGCAATTGATACATCAAGACATTTGGAAGAAGGCAGGCAGGGGACAGGATGGAAGAGAAGAGCCGGAAAAAGCCAGGAGGACTTTAACAATAAAAAGTTGGCTTGTGGTAGCAGTTTGAGGGGAGAATATTAATTAAAAATGCAGATTTAGATGGGCTTCAAAGAAGTTAAAGGCCCTTTTCAATATGGTTCATTAACTTTAACGATGTATGGACTGAAAACTGAAAGTAAAATGTTGCACAGTGGGGAACGGACAAACAAATAGTGATAATTCTCAACATTTTGCTCTCTTGGGATGCTTTTCCACCTCTGCTGCCTCTGACTGCAACTCCTACAACACACCTCTGACTCCATTTTGTATTTCTCTCCTCCTCCCCTCCCACTCTTCACAGAGATGTATGTCTTCTAATCAGTTTCTTACTATCTCTGTCAGCGCTCATCCCCTCCCCTCTCCCCCATGCTTTCTTCCCAGTTGTCTCTTTCCATCTTTTCAACTAGGTGAACCAAGGATCTACTGTACTTCAACTCCTGTCACCATAGCAACACTGGGTTTACTGCTGTTATTGTTCGCGGCCTGTGTTCTGGTCTTTCTCACTCTGTGTGTGTGTGTGTGTGTGTGTGTGCTGCTGTCTTTAGGAAGAACGTGAAGGCGTCTGCAGTGTGTCGTTTCTCTCTGTCTGAGGTCCAAGAGGCCTTTCAAGGACCCTACATGGAGAACCAGGACTCTGGCTCTAAGTGGAGGGAATACACTGGAAAGATCCCTGACCCACGACCTGGAACGGTAAACACATACACATACAAATCCCTAATACACAAGATGAAGCTTCTATCCTGACTCAACGATTCACACCAGAAAACCCCAACAGAGAGCAGAAGAAACTGATCCAGAGTAGAGCTGCATAAAGGAAAGGAAGCAGAGGAAAAGATGGAGGGTAACCGATAAGGAAGATGAGTGGCAGCCTCAAAGATGAGGCTCAAAACACAACCAGCTTATGTCATTGAAACCCATTTCCATGGTGATTAACTCCAGTCCGTAGCTTTGGCGACAATGGCTTAGTGTGCCAGCCAGGGCCGTGGCATCGTTAGCAAGAGCAGACATTATCCACTGTAGTGTCACTTCAACACTTTGTAGGACTTAATTTTAACTTTGCTATTAAACGGAAAGGAGAATACGGTCAAGGGTTTTAACTTGGGAGCGTGAAAGCCTCTTAGAGCAATTGGCTGAAGTCATTTGAAAAGGACAAAGAGAGACGGAAAGTTGTTCCTTTAGTCAGGTGCAGAGAGAGCTGAGTCGGCCCGCATGTCAGCACAAGCCGGCTGCTGAACTCAACTCACACAGGCTCATTTTAGTTTAAGCTAAAAGTCGCCTTTTCCCCAGACACAATCTCCCACAGGCTTGCATTTCCCTCTTGATACCTTGATTTTCCCTGCAGACCGCCACGCGATACCTCCTGACATCCTCTCTCCCTTCCACTATCCATCTCTATTTATAGAGAACTTTATTACAAATGAGCCAATACCCCACAAAATGTCTCTCTTTTTCCTCCAGTCCACAGTGTGCCTTGTTCCATCATCATTACTGCTCCTCACATATCTGCTTTGCCCTCTATTCCTGCAGTGTATAACCAACGCTCTGAGGGCCAGGGGCATAAACGTGTCCACCTCCCTACCGGATGATGTGCTGGACTTTGTCAGAAGACATCCTCTGATGTCCCAGCAGGTTCAGCCGTCAGACAGACGCCCCCTGTTGTTCAGGAGGACCACAGACTACACGCACATGGCCGTACACATGATCCAAGGCTTAGATGGACAAACATATCATGTATTATACATGGGAACAGGTGTGTATGAATTTGTATCAGGTAGTAATTGTGCAGCACTCCAGAGGCGACATAATGACTTAATTTTAACGAGACTTTAACGACCTTCCGAGCTGCAATTTCTTTGCTTTCTGATTTTCTAATTTCTTGTATTACAAAGATTACTGTTTAGCAGCCAACACCACGTGTTGGATGTAAAATGTTACCTCAGTTATTTTCATTATTAATTAATCTGCTGATTATTCTTTTGATTAATCAATTGATGTCAGAATATACCGAAAAATGCCTGCCACAATTTCCTAAAGCCAACATTTGACGTCCTCAAATGTTTTGTTTTGTTAGACCACCATCCCAAAATGCCAAAATATTCAGTTTACAATAATTTAAAACCAGCCAACCTTCATACTGGAGAGGCTGTAATGTGCAGATTATTTTTCAGGGGATCGGATGATGGATTAATAGTTCCAGCTCTAAATGTGACCGATGAAAATTAAATAAAATGAAGAGTATTCTCTGATAAATTACTGATGTTAAGCTAGTTTCAAGTGTTTGCAAGTTGATTTTCATTGCTTGCTGAAATGAATGAAAACAGTGGCTACCTGGAGGGTAAAATCAGTCTAAACACTGATGTATTTTGCAGACTGCTTAACAGAAATATATGATTTGTTTAGTTTCTAGTCAACAGGCTACACCATGTTGTGAAGTCTATAATGTGGGTGGTAAAATGTCTCTAACGTTCACTCTTGTTGTCTCTATCACTCAGATGAAGGCTGGTTACATAAGGCTGTAGAAGTCGAGGGTCAGCTGCACATTATTGAGGAGCTTCAACTGTTCGAAGAACCACAGCCTGTTAACAATCTGCTCATCTCCGTCAAGCAGGTACTGTGTCTGACCATCACACACACACACACACACACACACACACACACAAAAGTATCTCACAGTATTTAAATTTGCTCTCTTCTCCTCCAGATGAGCGTGTATGTCGGCTCTCCATCAGGTGTGGTGCAGCTGCCCCTCTCAAACTGCCGCAGGTACTCTTCCTGCTACGACTGCATTTTTGCCAGGGACCCTCACTGCGCCTGGAGCGGAGCCCAGTGTGTGGACATGATGGCGCATGCAGACAGGTGGGTGCTGATGTGTGTGTGTGTGTATGTGTTAGTGAGGATCAGGTGATTAAAATGCTGCTAGTGCCATTTTGTGTGCTTGAATTGACTTACCTCAAGTATCACTGTGCCCTGTCCAAATGTCAGTTCCCAGAACTGTTGCGTAATCACGATGCCGGCAAAAACCTGATGTTGGTTGTGATAGTGAACACGTAGCTGTGTACTTTTAGTGTACTGATTAATCTGAACAGATAGGCTTACTCCGTAGAAAGTTGTTAAGGAGGCAATAACTGATATGAGAGATATGAGTAGATCAGAATATGGAAGGTAATAGTTAGAAATAGAAATCTCAGCACCAACAATATTGGATATTTTTTTTATGTCTTGTTAAGTAACAAAAAAAGCATGTTTAAGCTTTGCCCTAATATGCTTAGTGTTATGTTTTCTCTCTCTCCACAGATCCACTTTAATCCAGGACATCCAGCGTGGCAACAGCGGATGTGAGAACATACAAGATGGTAAAAAAAAAAGAAAAAGTTGCTTAAAAAAAGTTTGCTTTTAATGCAATGAATGATGAAAGAGAGATTGAAAATAGAGAATGTTAGGAAGGAGTAGAGAGATGCATAGTTGTCATCAGATGACATGAAGGCCTCTTTGAAAGTTGATTATGCACACTGTGTTGGCAAAACCCGCTCCTCCCGTCTTTAATCACATTTTTGCCATCTCTGGAGAGAAATCTCTTTGATATTCAAGGCAGGCAAATGCCTTCTCTCACTTCACAATTTCAGTCTGATAAAATGTAGCATCTTCTGCCCCTACATTGTTTTCTCTGTTCAAGGTAATATGATGGCTGGAAAAGGAAGATTTCTAATTGCTGTTTATGCCTCAATAACTCTGGACAGCCTTTGCTAAGTTTAGTAACTGTTAAGCAATTAGTATATAAAATGAGATGAAGTTGTGCATTTTCTTCTGAAATTAGTCTTTTAGACTCACTGTGTTAATGTGTGTGTTTCAGACGTTGTCCTGCGGAGCCGCTCCGTGCGGGTGGGCGATGACGTGCTGCTGCAGTGTGAGCTCAGCTCCAACCTGGCGACGCCGCTCTGGACTCTGGATGGCAGCGAGCTGCATGGCTACGGCCTCAACTCTGGCTTCAGAACCGGCACGGATGGCTTGTTGATCATCGAGGCCCGGCAGGACCAGAGCGGGCAGTACACCTGCTATGCTAGTGAAAACAACATCAAGGTCGCCATAGTTACCTACAATGTCACCATTTGCCTGGACCTGCCCCTTCCCCCACCTGTTGAACCAACTGAAGACCTTTACGATCTCTTCGCCACCCTGCCAGCGTCCACTGACCCTCCCTCTTCCTCCGAGAGGCCCCTGCCTCCTCCCCCAGCCCCTCTGCTCCCCCACTTAGAGCTACTCTCTCCCAGAAACATGGAGGCCATGTACCTGTCCCTCATCACCATCCTCGGAGGTCTGTGTGTGGTCCTCACTGTGGTTCTCGTCTACGTGGGCTTCTGCCTGCGAGTGGGCAACAGAGGGAAGTACTCGTTACGTGCAGCTGCTGCAGCCTACCCGAACAGTAAAAAGCACAGAAACAGAAAACAGCAGCGAAGCTCCTCTCACATGGAGCTGAAAACTATCTCAAGTCACTGTAACGGCATTTGTAATGGAGTTTCTAAGCAGCATAACGGTAACGTCCAGGAGGGAGGCTTCCTTCAAATCGTCCCCGGTGAGGGTCACCCATCACCCAATAATGAGCCCCCTCCCCCAGCCCCTCCTCTCCCTCCGACTCCACAACTTCCGTCCCCGGAGTGTGACTTCCCCAACGGGCTGTCAGCCACGCTGCCCAGCGTCCTGAGGAGGATGAACGGCAACAGCTATGTGCTGCTGAGACAAAGCGACTCTGAGAGCACCTCACCGCTCTGCTCCTCCTTCGCTGAGGAGCTCAACAAGATTTTAGAGAAGAGGAAACACACTCAGCTGCTGCCCAGGCCGGATGAGAGCTCTGTGTAGAGAGACGTAGCGCCCCCTGTGGTGGGAGGACTGTTGCTACCTGGTGCTAAAGTGCCTGTCATACGACTCGTCATTGTTCAGGACTAAATCAATGAGAGTTTTATCTACATTCTTTTCATTGGGACATCCTTGCTTTTTGAACTTTTGAGCTCTTTGTCAACCTCAATTCCCCAAATTCCCAACACATAACAAGTGAGAATGAGACATCACCATGAAGGACCAAGCATGAAATGAAAACATAAAAAGTAATCTACCTCACCGCAATATTGCCCAGTAGGCCATGTGCAGTCAGTCCGTCAGGGCTGAGACCAGAGAGATCTTTGATCCACAAAGCACAAAACAGGAAACATAGACTCAAACGAGGAGAGGAGCCCCATGGGAATATAAACATAAACATGCGAAGACTTCTGCTGTGTGGCGGCCATATTTGGCTCGAGTCAAAGTAGAGGGCAGCTAGCCAAAGTTTGTTTGGGCTGACAAGTGCACAGATGGCCTATGCATTTTTAAAAGGTGTCATTCACACTTTATAAATACTGAAGGCAATGGATGTGGTGAAAGAGGGAATTTGGTTTGCAATGTTTTCACTTTTAACACTGACTTTTATAACTGTAATAACCAACATCAAGCACAGTAACAGCACATAACACTTCACACCAGCCCTCACTAAGACATTGTGAAAGAATCACTATTTAATATTACTAATATCCGTAACTTGAAGTTTAATAATCAACCAAATATTCTTGTTGTTTTATCATGACTTAATTCTTACTTTAACGGATGACTGCAGTTCCTACAAATGGTTAATAAGTGACAATATTCAAACTTTCAAAACTACATTTGAGGGATGAAAAAAGGTTATTCAATGTTTACATAATTACAGAGATATTAAATAGTGATTACTCCACCAATTTTTAAACTTTTTAATAGACAACCTGTAGGAAACATGACAGTATTACTGATTTTAATGCACTTTAAATACTGGTTTTAAAGCGCTTTGGGAAAGAGACAAATTATTGGACGCTATTATGGAGTTTGACACTGCCGCCTGTCAAGAAGCAGCAGGCCGGAGGAACTTTTTGATTGGCCTTTATTCAGTATGAGGAGCTGCAGCAGTGAAGGCCACAGCTGTGTCTACTGGACCTTGTTTGACACAGACGGATTAGAAGGAAAACATTGATTGTGTCTCAGCAGAGTTTGACTCCACCGCTGAGAGACACCCTGCATGAGACCATAACGCAGTATGACTAGACTGTGGGGCACAGCGTTACACAAGAGCATCCAAGGTAAATAGTTTTTATGTCTTACCAACACACCTCCCACGCAGGCACTTTGCCAAACAAGCACTTAAAGAAATGGATGATGAAGTTAATGTTTTTAAAGTCTGGAAATGTACTGAACACAGAGAGCACAAGGTTACTGTTACAGTTTACTGGTGTTTAAAGATTTGAATCAATTTGCGTGCTAACAGCTTGTTGACTGACTGCTGGGTTGTTGTAATTTGTGGAAAAGTTTAGGTACAAAGATGCTCCTATAGTAACTGTAGCACCTCAGACAAATTTAAAATCTGACTGCATAGTTTATTTATTAGAGGAATAAATCGGTGGAAGAAAACACAGATCAGGGTGACGTAAGAGATTCCTCTCACGCTCTCTGTTTCATTCTCGACATTCCTTTTGCAGATTTATCTTAACGCTAAGATCATAATTTATTTTTTTACTCACATCAAAACTTTATCTTTATACCATTTTGGTCAATATCTCATTCAATCTCACGCTGTTTATTTTTCATATCAGCGTGCTCTTGCTGCATCTCACTGTTGTTCTTCTGTCTGTGAGCAGCATTAATTAAACCCATCGCCTTATGACAAGTCTGACCTTATTGCCCACCGCAGAAAGAGAGAGAGAGAAAGAGACAGAGCGAGTTAGAGATCCCCCCAGAGATTCACGATAACACTCTCAAGCTCCCAATTATTTTCTTGTACCCTTGGACTCACTGTGGGTGTAGAAACTTGACTTTGTGGTAGCTGGGTTATTTGAAGCGCCTCTGCATTGGCGCACCAGTTAAAGCATGATGACCAGAGATGAGAGCCATTCAAAAGTTTGTTGTCTTTTCAAAGGATTTCCATTTAAGTAGTTGATATATATATCTTAATCAAATAGCACTAATTAACCATTAAACAAAGAAACAGCAATAACTATAACAAATATCCATAACTTACTCAAATAATGCATCCGAGGTAGAGTCAACTGGAGACAATAGCAGCTTTTAAGTGAAAGGAAGAGACTGAGCAGGGCCTGAGCTGGACCTCTTATCAGTTCAGGTGTGGCTTGTTTGGTTGAAGTTAAGTCCACCCACCTAGGACTGGGCAGGAAGGAAGATTTTCTATAGTTAGTTTTTGTATTTTATTACTGGTCGAAAAGGAAAGGCAGAAACAACGCAACACCATATGCTTAAATACACGTACTACTGCGTAGGTGCACTATAGCGTAATCACACATCTGATTGAATCTAAAAGGCCTGTGATGTCAGGGTGAGCGATACGTGCCGCTGTGGTGCGCAAAGCGAGACGCTTCAAGAGCAAAGCTTTCCAGTCAGGGGCATTGATCAAAGACATGAAAGGAGAAAGACATGGCTGCATAATTCGCACATTAAAAGCTTTCATTAAAGCCCTTTGACCTCATTTCAAAGCAGAAGACGAGGTGAGCACAACAGCGGGGGGGTTTCATTTGTCGAGTTTTCACTCCATATTCCTGCAAAGGCACTTAAAAATCATTGTTGCTGATATGTAAATTATTTTTAGCTGTGTGAAAAAAAGCCACATATAGTCAGGTCTGCTTTCAAAACAAGCTTCAAAAACACGGCTACGCTGCTGATACTCATGCCTGGATGTTTTTTCTCCCCTCTCTCTCGTTTGCAGGTCTGATGAGCACAGGTCAGTTTAAATCTCTCTTAATTTCACTCCCTGGGCTACCATCTCCTAATCAGATGGAAGGACTGGCTGCAAAGATGTTCTTTTAATGAGTAGTGAAATGAAATTCAGCATTGTTAGAGGACAGTAGAGCCAGGAAACAGGCTGGAGGAGGGATACAGCCCCAGAGTCTCTGTGCCTACAGTACAGCTCTGCTTCCCCACAACTGGAATGAAAATTGTTGGCTACAGTGTCTTACTGAGCAGCATTTTTCCTTCAGACGGCGCCTCTTTGTGTGCGCAGAGTGTCCTTGCCTCTGTCTGACGCAGACTTGTTAGACCAAACTCGACATATAATGACCTTTTTCTCACACTTGCTGCATGAATTGTGTTTCACTTTACACTTCAAGGAAAACGACAAAGATAACTCATCTTAATATTAACAAAAAGTGCCAAGGTTGATGTTTAAAAAAAGTGCTTTGTGTCTGTTTTATTGCAAAACCATAAGAAAAAGATTTTAAAAAAGAGACCTATTTATTTTGTAATTTTGTACATGTGTTTTTGAAGTTAATTGTTAATGTTGCTGTTTAAGTGCCACTTGTGAGACACCGTCACAATTTGCCTGTGTTGCACAAAATGTGATAAATAGAAGCATGGTAGCCAAAAGCATGAAGAAGCTGTTTCAGCACCACACTTTACTATGTATAACCTACTAATGAGAGGAAAAATACACCAATTTATGTGTTCACTATAACCTGTTAATTAGGAATCATTCAGCTCTTCTGTCACTGCAATGTCCACGTATTTGTTTTGATCTCTATCTTGCATGTTACACCATGCTTGTGCACACAGTGAATCAAATTCTTTCACTAAACTAACACAAGAAATAACAGGGCTTCGGGTTCCTTCACATTTCAGTCATAATGAGTTCAAATAAAACTTTGTACTTCAACCTCTGCCTCTCCTCATCTTTGCTTGTGTATATTTACAGTTTGCCTCCTGCATTTCACAAAGGTAGGAAGATGAATCTTTCCCGTGTCATATTATTGGAGCAGAGCCTTGGTATGTTATATCTAAGAGGAGGCAGAGAGAGCTGTGTCAGCCGGTAAATATTGTCAGACGCTCAGGAAAAGGAGCTGTCTGCATTGTTACTGGAAGGAGGCCCGAGTTTCTGCAGCACAGCCTGAGGCTGTAAAATAGCAATGGCACAGAGTGGTATGGAAAATGTTGCTGGGAGGTTGATGGCCCAGGACTGGTTCAAATCCAGCTGGAGTGTGTCAGGACAATGAAACCTGATCATACAATACACTTCCTGTGTCCTGTGAAGGCGTTAAACAAGAGGAAATGTCACCTCAGTCGATACTGCTTTTTTATAAAAGGGGAATCCTTCTGAATCTTAATCTGAGCCTTTTCAATTGATCTTTCAGAAATGCCACAGTCGAAATAACACCTACAGATCTTTTCCTCATCCACATGACATTTTCTCATGTTCCTGGGTGAGAGGGTAACACCCAGCTTTCAAACAATAACTCAATTGTTGTAATATATTTCCGGCAGCATGACAAAACACTCATAAATAGGACAACTGTGTCATGCACACACAGACAGACGGTGATTTGTAAACATACCAGGTACCTGCGGTGCGTACAGCTTAACATATGATTAACAAACTGTCATGGTTGGTATGTCATTCACATAATGGTTCTTTGGTTTAATCAGGGTCAGCAGGAAGAGCCTGTTCTGCCTCTGTAGTGGCAGATTGGAAGATTTCATTCACTTAAATGTGTAAATAAAATAAAACGCTGCTGCTCTGACCGGATTGCACCATCAAATCAACCATGAAGCGTAACTGTTTTATTTTACATGAGAGTTAAATTATTGAAAATTGTGACAGTGTAGGCTGAGTGTAGGGGTCAGGACCCCATTAAGGCGTTACAAGATAAATCTGAGGGGCCATAAAATAGAGATAGGAGATAGGAAAGCAGAAAAAACTCAATTCTGCCATATAAAATTATGTTTTGTCATATTTTCCTCTAATCCTTGCTTTTTTTTGTAAATTACTGGATAATTCAGGCAGCAAATAAAACAAAAATTGCTCTTTGGTTTAACTAGTGACTAAGGGGTCACAAGTAGACATTGTTTCATTTTAAGGTTGGGAATCACTGATTTGTAAATGTATAAGTGGAAAAGAGATTTTGTTTATTTTTTGCTCTAAATTTGAGGATGTCCTCTCAAGTTTTAACCTGCTCCCAACAACCTTTACCAGTCTATACCCAATTAAAGTTAGATAAAAGACTTCCCTGAGCTTATTCTACTTGTATCTGTCTCTTATTGGGTAGAGTTGAGCTGTTTTGTTGTTTTTCAAACACATTGACTAATTTATCTGCCTGCCTTCTCATAGAAATAACCTGCCAGATAACTTAATCTGAGATTAAAACATCTATTCTATTCCTGGACTAGATTTACATCTCAGAGAAAAAAATGATTTCAACAGATCTTTTTTTCTTCCTCGTGAATCCGAGCTGTAGATATTTGGTAAATATCATCCCAGGAGAGACAGATGAAAGTGCTCTCATTGACAGATGAGGATAGAAAATAGATTTTTCGCTCACAGACATCAATCATATATCAAGGTAACCTTCAGTGAGACAGAGTAGAAAGTGTAGGGGAGGTGTAGAAATCATATCATCCTCTTGTTCTTGCTTTTTGTTCCTGCTGACTGTCATCGGTGCTCTTCTTTGTCTTGTTTGTTCATTGCTCTAAATTCTTATTTAGACGTGAGTAGCGATGCTTTTGCATTTGTCGGGTTGGGTTTGATGAATGAGAATGAACAGATACACACCCGTATTAATGCACAATCACACAGACAGCAGGTATCATATGGAAGAGGACAGGGAGTGAAATCATTGTGACTCATTAAAACAAGGGAAAGGACAAAGGGCTCTCTGTTTTGTAATGAGGATACAATATAACAAGGAAATGAGCAATACTGAGCTTACTCCTGGTTTGTTCCTTTTTAATTTTTTCTACCCACATTCCCTGACTCTCTGCTTCCTCAATATTTTCCTTCCCATGTGATGTTGGAAATGTCACTCAGACAGAGATGTGGTATTAAGAATTTTGACCATCAAGATGTGCTAAGAGGGATCAAGTACAGCTAATGCTGCTGGGACAAATGTGACAGTCATCTCTAAGTCCCTCACTGGGGTCTCACATCCCCCCAAAATGGAAAAACAACTTTGTCGTTTTAATGAAAAGACCAGCCGTCTTCAGAGTTCACTGTTATTTCTGTGTGCAGTCATTGTACAGCTACAATAATCCACATGAATAGGCTCCTAATAGCTGCCAGTTGCTGTCTATTTTCCACTCAGAGATCTTTTTGTGGATGTCACCATTATGGAAAGTCTGTTTGCTGAACTGACAAAGAGAAGCATGTCACATTGCACTTTTCTTGCCCAAAACAAACAGATACTGTTGCTGGTTCACGCAAACAAGCAGCTCTTCTGCCTCCTCCCGGACCGGTTTGACGCCAGAAAAGCCACACGTACTCTGCTGTCACATACACTACACATCCATATCAATCAGCTCATTATCTGTTTCCTCAATTCTGCCCGGCTGGCTCACCGCCTGTCTGTCACCGTTTCTTCAGACAAGACACATGTCTGTCAAAGTCACACATGCTGGCATTTGCAGATAGACCAGATAAACCTGGGGAGAATTTCAAGTTTTGTTCTGGAGAATCCCCATGACAAACTGGGTTAAATATGGGGGATTAAAAATGATTCGTGAATGACTGACTAAGGAGTAAAGCTTCAGGTTACATTGTAATGCAAGCTGGGCTGACATAAACACTTGAGGCTTTTTGTTGCTGCCTAAACAAAAAGCAATTTTCTCTGATTTTCCCTGACATCAGCCAACAAAATCAATACTGAGGCAGCTTTTTTGCCAAACAACTGCATTAAAAATGCCTTGTGGTTTTCAGTTTATGTAGTAGGAGTGGAGGAAGTAATAGGAGAAGGAAATTAGAGTTGTCGCCAGGGAGGGTACAGACACACCCAGGTACTGTGTCCAAGTGATCAACTTGACAACCACATTCTCAGCCACACACACACACACGCACGCACGCACACACACGTACACACACACACACACACACACACACACACGTACACACCTGAGTGTGGAAGTTTTTCTGAGATTACACTTTGACTCTAGCTAGATGTTTTGATAGCAGCTCACTGCAGTTTCACCTGAAACCTTGTGACTAATAATGCTGAAACTGGCTCCTCCATGTAATATTGTTGCTCTCCTTGTCCTTATGTAACATTTCAACAAACACAGACTGCAGCTCAGGTGCTGTGTACCTACAGCACTATAGGTAGATGTTATAGAAAACACCAAAGACCAGCGGCTGTTGAGACAAATATCCTGGAAGCACAGACAAAATGTCTGATCTTTAACCTTTGGACTTTTGAAATATTGACAGTGTGTAAATATCCTCCGGCCCGGCGCACATATCACGTTTGCCTTTGAAGTTTGAAACCGGACTGTCAGAAGAGAGCACTAATTTTAAACTGGGCCCTAAGAAGCTGTTGTGTGTCATACGATTGTGTGTTTATCATATAATTAGTATGTTCCTTTGAGTTTGTGCGTGTTAATGTGTGTGTGTATTGCTCTACTTTACCCTTTGGACTATGATCTCACACCCTGACACATTCTCACATCTGTGGTGCCACCTAGTGATTCTCTCTTTTCAATAATATCAAATGTACTTCTGCTATTTACCACTGGAGGTCATAGACAGTCTGTTTATAGTGAATCCTCTCACACATCACTGTATGTTCTCTCACGTCACCAGCAAATATATCGATATATATGCTGAAAGTTGCATACTACTACATAAATACTTAGTTTCATTTTCATTCAGCATGTCCTCTGTTTATACACTTAATCTTATTTTCCCAGAACACACACAGCAGTCTAAAATCAAACAGCTGGGGGGATAATCTGAAGGAGACCAAACAAGGAGATGTAAGTTATCTAATTGTGTTTTATATATAGTGCATTTTTCATTCTTCCTGAGTCTCAGTCCGTAAAGCCTTCACTGCCTGCCTGGCTGGACGACATCTGGGCTGCAGCAGCAGGATTACTGTACCTCTCTCTTTATTTGATGCAGGGTGGATTGTAGTGCAGAGCTGGGTCAAACAGCCTCTCTGCAAGTGATGAGTGTCTTTGTTTTACTCTAAATGTAGAGCTAAAGGTTTGTTTTTTTTCTACATGAGGACAATTCAGAGTGCAGCCTGAGTTGATTTCCTTTGATTGTCTGAACTTTCTCTGACTCTCTCATTGTGCTGTCTGATATGGCACACTGCACCACCCATCTGGTAGAATAAAAACAAGCCTGCAGGCTGGCATGGCAAGTAGCAGACTGACCTTGACCCAGAAAACCTGGCATCATTCCTTCGTGTCAGCAGCAGCAGCAAGCATCCAACCTGATGAATGTCTCACAGAACAACAGTGAGGCTCAACTCGTGCCAGCTCCAGAGGCACTGTTCCATAACCGACTGTGACCTCTGACCTTCCTGTGCAAAAAGAAAATTCCCCCCAGGGAATGCAAAAATGAAACATTACACCAACATAAAATATATTACCGTCAGTGGGCGGGTACTTTGTGATTGACTTTCAGCATTTTTTTAAATTTGGGCTTGGAAAACATTTCATTCACACACTAATCACAGACTTTCCTCAGAATATGAAGTAGTGTGTAATCCAGCATCTAAAGTTAAAACAAAGAAATCCAAAATGAAATTACAGCCAGTATGTACAACTTTTACTACACAGCAACGACTGTAGCCACAAGTGACAATTACAGTATAATGGTGAATACTAAAAAGTATGTAGAGAAGAGTCATTAAAGGATAGAATCACAATTTTTCACAAGTCTGTCCTAAAATAACAGTCGGGAGCCCAAATGAACATTGACACATGTTTTTCTTGCTGTAATCATTCCTCCTGTTCATACTGACCATTAAGAGATCCTTTCATGATGCACTTTTAATGTAAGTGATGCCTGCCAAAATCCACAGTCCTCCTTCTGTGCCAAAATGTATTTAAAAGTGTATTTGAAGCTAATATGAAGCTTCAGCTGTCCAACTTAATCAGATCAATTCAACATCTTCCAAAGGTACTGTCTTTTTAGTGCCAAATTCCCTTTTTTTTTTTTTTGTTACTGTCCCTCCACTACAGCTGAACAGGAAATACTGACTGTCGAGACACAAAGAGGGTTAAAAATGTAACTGTGGAAGATATCCTCTTCATGTGACTAACTCAGACAGCTGAAGCCTCATATTATCTTCAGATAAACCTTTAAATACATTTTGGCTCAAAACGAGGGCTTAGTTACATGGTAAGCACATTTGGAGGGGATCTTCTAAGCAAAACCTGTTTCCATGTTCATTTGGGCACCTGACTGTTGTTTTAAGACAGACATGAACAATTGTGAATCTATCCTTTCAAGGTGTCAATGCTTCAACTGAAACTCTTGTCAGATAGTTGAACAGCATCTCACTTTGTCACTTTTTGTGTGTGCAAATGAGTGCAACACTGTAAATGTCTTTGAAGAAAGAGTGTTTCAAAGTGTGCACTGTTATCTCCATTTGAATGCATCTTGTCCCTCTCTATGATAGCTACAGTCTTACTTTGAACTGAGCAAGTGTGAGTTCATTGCTTAGAAATTCAATCGTTCATATGCAAGAGGAAGAGTGTGTCATCCTGTCTTTCAATTAGTCCTGCTCTAACCATGTGTGGTGGCTACAAAGGCCAAGTCAGTAGAGTAAGAAGAGAACAGAAACAATTATGGCTACTGAAAGAAGCGACTTTTAAGTAGAAAATACTGCATCCAAGTAATTAATCTGCTATAAAGGTTAACATTATTTGCAAAGAAGTCACTGCAGTCCCTCCTTGTTAACAGGAGGAGAAGTTAGATTGGTGGCTGGTTAACTGACCAGAAAGCTCTCTTGTTGAACAGTGCATACCCCCCCCATGCATAAATTCAATCTTGCAAGCAGAATATCAAATCTCTTTCAAATTGGTGTGAGCATAGCACAAATGAATACGACTAGACACGCACACACATACACACACATTGAATCTGTCATGGGGTCCCAGCTCTCGTTTCACTGAGTGTGAAACACAATCAACAGCAGGAAGGAGAGGCAATTTCAGGCTTCACCGACAAGAACACTTGTCTGTATTTCAGTGTCATTCTTGTTTAGGGTGGATGGAGAAGTCAGACATAGCGTGTGTGCGTGTGTGTGTGTGTGTGCTCACGCATGTGTGTCTCATTTCTGCTGACTTACACCATTTCCTACCTTTTTCCATCATTTCGTCCTTCCCATTTATTGGAAGCACATGTTGCCAGGCCCTGTCTATGCGTCAATACACTGTCAAATTATATCACTGGAATAATCTTTCCTGCTGATGCTTATTGCTGCTTTTGCATAACACTGATGGTGGGTGGAGGGCGGGTTGGTCTAACAGTCAGACATCTTTAGCTAGATGGGTATAGTCTCAGCATGCATCCACCCTGCTATAAACTTAATTACCATTCTCAAAGTGATTGTACTGCATTTATGGCATATTCCTCAAAATCACCTGTGTGAGGCAGATCTTTTAACTTCATTATCCATCTGATTAGCTTAGCTTCAGCCTGTGCTCATTTTCACACAGCAATCGGGTTTAGCTAAAACGAATTGGATGCTAAATGACTTTCTTTTGCTTTGTTGACCTTGGAGCGAACCTATGTGGGAGGCTGCAGTCACTTTGGGCGAGGGATTGCTTCACTGCAAGTTTTGGTTAAAAGCCCTGGGACACATAACTAGTTTAGTAGTGTGTTGCTCTGAAGCACCTGTCAGCAGACTCAGCTCTTAAACTTTAAGTTATTCATATTTGGTATTACCCATTTCCCAGTTGTACATATTTCCTGTGGTGTATTCACATTCCCCTCAGTCTCTCATCATATTATTCTCTTTGCCACATTCAGGTGTTGTCGGTCAGTTTCATGCAGTCTCATATTTGTATTAAATAGCATGTTTATGTCATCATTTTTACACTTTTATTCAACCTGTAATTTTTTTTTTGGTCCAACCAGGGCCATATTAACCCAACTATGGGGGGCCCTTAGGCAAAAATGAGCTGTTAACCCCTGCTGATTAGTTTCTGGTAACATGATTAAGCACAGATGTACAACAACAACATAATATATGGAAATAATAAATAATAAATACTTTTTTTTTTTCACAGGCGCCCCTACAGGATGGGGCCTCAAGATTAGGCAATGCTGGTGTTGCCTTATAAGACTTTTATCATCTATGTTTATAATGTGCAGTATTAAACAAATTTTCAATAAATTAAAGTTCCAAAGTGTGATTGCCACATGTGAACCTGGAGCCACTAATGTTAAGAAGAAATTTTGAAAACAATAAAATATTGCTTGATCTGAAATCATCATTAACACAGGTTATGTAGATTCTCAGGCCACCTGGCCTGCACAGCAACAGAGGGACCTTGTGTTAACTTCAAACACCTTCTTGCTATGTGGCAAGTGCTGAACTCTGTGACACTTGTATGCATCGTTCCTGGATTACCATGCAGGAATGTATATTATGCCGCTGTTTCAGGGAGTTTTAGAGAGTGGAACCTGTTGCTCTTCTTGCCTCTGGATCACAGAGTGCAGACACATTTTCATGAGGAGTGCATGAACATTTGCTCTCTGAATAAAAGGAGAAAAGAGAGGATTATAGCAGTCAATAGCCTAACAGTCTGACCAGGGTCGCTTTTCATGGCTGTTCAAAATAACAACGTGACTGTTCAATGAGAAATTGAAGTAGCATAGCAACAAACACGAGACTGAGCAAGAGAACAAAAAACGGTACAGTAAGTTAACCTACTACTGCTCGCCCTACAGCAAGAAGAGTGAGAATTTCTGCTTGCACCATTGCAAAAACAATCCAAGTTATTGCATGCGACATGGAGAAAACAATTCAAATTCCTGCAAGCGCAAATCCAAAAACAAGGAAAATAGCTGCTCCTCCCATGGCAAAAACAGTTATAATATCTGCTCGTATCAAGGCAAAACAGTTCCTGTTCTTGATTGCACTGCAACTGCAGTTATCTGCTTGAGAGTAGTGACAGGTTTGGAGAAAGCCCCATCAGAGCTCATCAGCCAGTAATTGGCCAAAAATGAAAGCCAGTAAAAGAGCAACCATAACTGGTGAGTAACTGAGGGCCCCTACTGCTTCCATAATGGTTTCAGCTGCTCGGTCGCAGAAGCAGCCACAGCAATGACTGCTAACATCAATGTGTAAACTGTGTATGTGCTGCTCACCAAATATCTGCAGCAGCAGCAGTTCTTGACATGTGGGGACACCCTGGAGACATCTATGTTTCTTGTTTAGCTTGCTGACCTCTAGCTGTCAGGTTGCTCCACGGCAGCTAAAAGTTAACCCTTGAAAACTCAGCAGCAATGAATCTGAAGACTACGAGGAAACATTATGGTCCTACTGTGAACATGTGCTGCTCAAAGTAACGGAGAAAATTCCTCCTCTGCTCCAACAATAATAGTCAGTTATCTCTCCACAGTCCTTCCACAAAGGTGCAAGTTGACTACAATCACATTTGAAGTTGACACTTTGAAACCTCTGCAGCAATGACCCTCAGAGCCAGCAGATGCTGATTTGAGGAGACTCCTCGAAGTCTTTCTGGGACGACCTGCTGTGTCTCCTCAAGGGATGAAGAAGAAACTCCTCTGTTTAAACAGAATATTCTTCTCACAATAAACTCTCAATACAAGAGGGTGTCAACTTGATGAAATATTCAACTACACTCTCAACTCTCAGCAATGACTGCAATCTGAGTTTACTACTTGGTGATATGTGGTGAAATGAGTGACTGTGAAGTTCAGCTGTTTTTTCCTTTAAGTCTCTGTAGCTTTAGTGTTACAGAAACCTTTTCTCCAATTAACATCACATCTATTTTGCAAGGCATAAATATTCACAATTACATTAAAATTAAACTTTCTTATTCATATTATGGTTGTACTTTTTTCCATTTTGCAAAAATTCACAATAATGTGAAATCTATGAAATATTTGGAATTGTATTTAAATTAAAATTCACTTTTCAACACTTCAAATCCAACAGTAATTTCCGTAGTCAAAAAACAGTGATGCTGGTGCTGCTTTACCACAGATTTGTAAGGGTTTTTTCAAATATTTCCAAAGACTTTTTTAATTGATTTGTTTTGTCTCAAATCGCCACATATAGATAAGAAGGCCAATTTGTCCTAATGCATCTTTGAACAAGTGGTGTTTATGAATCAGTTTCCTATCAGGAAACAGAGGATCTCTTTCTTTGTCATCAGCTTTGCTGTAGTTTAAAGTTTAAAACTGGTTTAAAGTGGTTGTCTGAAACAAAATCAGCAGATCCCAATGCTGTCCTCAGAAACATCAGTTAAAAACTAACTAGCCTTCTTCTCAGGTTTGAATGGGAGTTTCCTGAGACAACAGAACTCCATAAAAACAATAAAGATGTGAGTTGTACCACTTTAACAGAATTAACAAAAGAGAAATAACATCTCATTTGTTGATTAACAGCAACAAATGAGATGTTGCTGTTCATCAAGCTTGATCTTAACACGTCCACACAGTCCTGAGACAAAGCCTAATTAGGCAACAAGTGAAGGCACCTGGTGGGTCATATCCACCTATATCCAGTCTAAGACGTTTTTTAAACAAATGTTGATGGACAATAAAACCTAAATTTGACTGTGATGTTGCACCTTTGCAAGAGAAATGTCAATCATATGAGACATTACAGTTAATATCAAATCAAAAACTACAAAAAAGTACCGAATTCATTGTAGTTTTGTACACATGCATTTTGCATTTTAAAACTCACTTAATGATTGTAAGTCAACTATCATTAATTGATGATCCATTAAGTGTTAACTAATCACATGAAGTCAAAGTGACTTGATAATTTTTATTGGTGAGCAACAGGAGTTTATGATACATCATTCTTTCATTTATGCTTTAAGTTATAATGACTCATTCATTAGTTATGCATTAGTGAAATATGTGTTTTGTAACCTTATTAAAGAAAAACAGCTAATAAAATTACTGCTTCTTCTTCCTGTCAAATCAAATTATGTCAAAAAACAATTAAAAAAATTAAAGTTTGAAAGTTGAATCTTGGAATCAGCAGATGACAAAACAATCTCAACTCAAAGTCCACGTACTGTACATAAAGTGCTCAGAATAGTGGAAAGTATGGAAATCTACAGTTCCATGACAACTAAGCAAACTCAATCTTCTGATGAAGACCATGTAATATGGTCGAAAGCGTTGGAACAAACAACTAACCTTGAGTTGAGATTGTTTTGTCAGCTACTTCCAAAGTCAATAATGAACTTTCAAATTCAATTTTGGCTAATAAAAGTGAGAAACCCTAAAAGAATAATGGAAATTTAAGACATCTACAGGTCCACAACAACTGAGCAAACTCAATATGTTGATGAAGACCTTCATCAACATCAGCATTGAAAAATATTTGCAACCAACTGCGAAAACAAATGTAACATTAAATGTCTGACTGACAGTCATCTACTTAGGACATACTGGTGTTACATCACACACAGACACCAGAATAAAGCCAGTAGGACACAGATGACATGGAGATATCAGTTTTAATACCCTCACTGGCTGTGTGTGTCTGTGTGTGCGTGTGTGTGTGTGTGTGTGTGTGTGTGTGTGTGTGTGTGTGTGTGTGTGTGTGTGTGTGTGTGTGTGTGTAAGAGAAATACAAAGTGAAAGAAATACAAATGGTGCATGAATGTATTTGAGTATTTGAAGGGTTAAAATAGGGTGATGATGGGTGACAGTTAGTTATTAAGCTTTTTGTGTGTGTGTGTGTGTGTGTGTGTGTGTGTGTGTCCTGTAAGACAGAGATGTTTAATTGAGTTACAGGATCCAGCTCCAATCCTGGATTAAAGCTCATCTCTCTGTGTTTATCTCCCAATGGACCATCTGAGAGGTTTGACCCAGTTAGGCACGCACGCAGGCATACACACACACATACACACACACACACACACACGCACGCACGCACACACACGCACATGCACACACACACACACACACACACGCACACACACACACACAGTAGCATAGCACTGGCACTAAATAATACACAGACAAAGGTACACAAAACTGCAGCATAAGACAATGAAGAACCTGCGTAGGTATTACTGCTTTGGTGATTGATTAATAGAAGCAACACTAGCAGGTGTCAAGTCAGCAGGGAACAATTAGCACCTTTGCATCTGTGAGGGAGAGAGAGAGAGAGAGAGAGAGTGAGAGAGAGAGAGAGAGAGAGAGAGAGAGAGGGACTTTGTGAATCCACTTGTTACCTTCACTTCAGGCTCAGTGATGCATGTTCCTGTGAGATCTGCATTGCAGCAGTTGTGTCTGTCTCTCTCCCCTTTCCCCTTCTCCTCTGTCATCAATACCTGGTTGAATAGCCGATAATGCAGTTAGTGAACGAGCTAATAGGAGCAAGCATCATACTCCACTGGAGATCCATTTATTTTTATGAGGGAGCAAAAAGCTATCAAGGATCTGTAGGGAGGGTCTAACATTAGCACTGCTCGTATAAAACACTACAGGGGGGAATGATATGAGATATGCAAGCAGTAGAGAACCTGTAAAAATGTAAAGATATTACACCAAATGTCATATATTTAACTCTGCTTGTTATCACTGATTGTGTTTTATTGTGTTTTTCTTCGGCAAGTGAAGGTCAGACAGAGTCTCTGGGGTTGATATTAGCGCAGCTCTGGACTTTTCTTCTCTTTCCTTCCTGCATTCTCCTCTCTCCTTCCTTCCTGATCATGGCTGATGTAAGTTTTAATAGTGTTGCAGTTTGGTGTTTGTCATGAGCTCAGGGTCGACCTGAGGGCCTCTGTAACAACATGAGCATGTTCTTTTTAAGCACCCAATCCTTCTCTCTCTCTCTCTCTCTCTCTCTCTCTCTCTCTCTCTGTGAAATATGAAGTAGCATGAAGATGAAATGATGCAGCCATCCAGAGAGGCCACTTGGAGCCTTTGAGTCCTGTGAAAATGGAGAAAAAATGTTGCGGGGTTCAGTGGAGGACATGGGAGGAGCATGACAAACATGTTTTCAGCAAATACACTGGAGAAACTAAAGGAAACATGCATATTTTTTCAGTTCAAGTGGCTGAATTCCACTAGCCATAAACACATAAATTAAAGCAATTTGAAATAATCCCCACATTATTGAATGACCGAGGTTGACTGACCTCAAATCATCTCCAGATTTCCTCTCTTTGAATGGCAACGAGGAATAAACAAGGACAGAGGGCTTTAGTTAGAAAACCTCCCCTCATTCCTTTCCAATCCTTGTTTCTGCAACCAGACCCGCCCCTCTCCTTCCTTTGCAAATGCTAATCTCTTATGTAATAATGGTCCACACACACGCACACATGCTCTGAATTATTTCTCAGGCCCCCACTGTAATAACACTTCAATATTTTTATAGCCTTCTTCTATTAAATAGAGCAGCCCTGACTGACCCTGGGATGTCGAAAAATAACTGCAGCCTCGCTGTCTCCGCTTGCTGTTATCCAACTCCACCGGGAGAAGCTCCTGGTCTTTGCTTTCTGATGGTAAAACACGAGCTGTTTAGAGCACACTGTGGACACATACACAAAACGAGAGAGAGAGAGACAGAGAGAGAGAGACGATGTGGTAAAAAAAAAAAAAAGCAGAGGGGGTCAGGATGAAGAGACTCGATGGGTTTAGAGACTCTAAAAACAGATGCTCCCTTGACTGGACCTGTCTCCCCACATTAGTGCAGTGAACCCTGTCTTTCCTCTCCTCTTCTGGCCTTTCCTCTACCTCTCACATGCACCTTTAAGTATCTCACAGTCCCTCCTCAACTCTCTGATGCTCCTTTTTTTTGCTAAAAACAATCTTAAAAATTCTTATCCAGCCCTCCTGCTTTAAACCTAGAAGACCCACAAAGGGCGATATATTTTATTGTGTGACAAAAGATGTGTATTTTTTAAAGTGTTTTTTAGGTTTTCAACTGCATCTCAGACAGTTTTTCTTGCTGTAATCATTCCTCCTGTTCATACTGACCCTTAGAAGATCCCTTCATTATGCACTTACAATGTAAGTAATGGGGGACAAAATCCACAAGCCTCCTTCTGTGCAAAGTATACAAGTATATTTGAAGCTAATATGAAGCTTAAGTCAACCAAATTAGTTAAATCAAGTAGATATCTTTCAGTGTTAGTCTTTTTAGTGCCAAAGTCCCTCTTTTTGTTACTACCACCGCAGCTCAACAGGAGAACTGTTGGAAATTAACTTTTTTTGTATACATTTGAAGATTTCAACCACTGCATCCGCAAGTAAAAACTCACAATAGAAGACAATAGAGGGTGCATAACTGTATTTTTTATACATTATACAGTATATATATATATATATATATATATATATATATATATATATATATATATATATATACTGGTGTGGTAGCTTTTGTTTCTTTTGTTCAATCACAATCCAGAAAGCCCTTGTGTGTGTGAATAATACTGTACGTCATGTGGTAACATTTTTATGACACTTTATTGATCCTGGTAGTCAAATGATGTTTTTAATTGAAGGAGGTCAAAGGTCAGGGTCAGTTACAGACCACAGATATGATTTCTCGCTCAGGAGAGGGGCTTGAGCCTGAGCTCTCCGTTAGAAAAACAGTCTCCATTCCTTCATCATCATTACACCGCGCACACACACACACACACATACACACACACACACACACACACACACACACACACACACACACATACACACACATACACATACACACACACACACAAACACACACACACACACACACACACACACACACACACACACACGCACATGCACACACACGCACACACACACTCTGCACATCCTGTGACAAACAAAGAAGCCATGCATGACTCATGCTGTGTTGCTTGGAGTTCAAGGACTCCCACAACAACAACATTTATGGCTCCAGCTCAGACATATAGTAGCGTTAGCTGAGGAGACACTATAGATGAACGTCTCTGTGTGTTTTTATGCACATCTGCTGAGTGTCTGGAGACAGTCACGCTGTTTGCATCACCTCAGCCAACCCAAACATTTCCACAGCTGCTGTTTTAAACTAAGACCCCGTGTTCTGTTTTCCACACAGCCGCGCATGTGTCAGCATGTGTGCTTGATTTAAGAAAATATTTGCAAAGACACGTCGTTGGAGATGTTATTTTCCTATTATGTGTGTCGTGTGAATGAGACTGGAGCAACACTAAACACAAACAGAGGCATCTTTGAGTCTTGATCCTCACATGTGTGTGAAGACAGATTATTTAGGAGTCATTTTGTCCTGCTGACATGTCCTTGACCTGGTTTGATATTAGAAACATGCTGCTAGATTGATCTCGATATTGTGACAGGAAGCAATAAGTCAACCACCATCAACATGTCACTGTCCAACCTTCATCATATCCAATATCATGTACATACTCTGGCAGACATCCTGTAACTATTTAGCGTTCAAAATCACGTAAAAACATAGAAGATAACACAGAGCAAACTGTCAAACAAAGATATGGATTTGTAATTCATGATTCATGTGAAAAAAAAGGAGTTAAAGGTCTGAAAACAAACACATTTGGTCCTGATTCAGATATTTTAAAGGTCAGGAAACTTTGAATCCGCCAAGGTCACTGAGGCACAAAATATTATTTTTCTAACGGTTATAAGCACAAAGTTATTACAGAGTTTGCAGAATGTAAAACAACCGCTTGGCTGAATGTTACATAATTTAAGTTTTTTTCCTCCAGTGTCCTCATTCATCATTTCTCAATCGTGCAATAATCTCATCATTAACCTGCAGGGATGGACCCGCAGCCAGATTTACACCACATGCTGCCTGCAGCCTTTGCCTAACTAAAATAACCATCTGCACTGAGTTGTCTGGGACATGTGCAGAAAAAGTCACTGCCGCTTACTACTAACTACAAACACATAAACACATTAACACACACACACGCACTAACGAGCACGAGCGCACAAAGTAGTCCCACACTACACAAAAACACAGTATAAACTAAACCACAGCTACTGCATGTACAAGAATGAGCTTGTTTCATCATGCGTGCATGCGTGCATATGTGTGTGTGTGTGTGTGTGTGTGTATGCACTTGTATGTGAGTAATTGTGACACCAGTGACATTTATGAGCACTAGGGAAAGGTCAGGCCATTTATTTTCTATTTGCCTTCCATGTATTGTATGTGATCTGTGAACAAACACTACCAGAAGGCTGCTGCTCCCTCGACAGCACGTAATACTTTACACTCTATACTGTATACAGTGCTGTACTGTATATGTATGAGGACACAATGCATGCAGAAATGTGGGAGAAGAATAAATCTTACATAAGTGTTTGAGATGAGGATGCTGTTGTATGAGACACTGCAGCAGCTTCATTCCTACACACGCACACACCAAAAAGTTCTTTAATCTAAAACTGTTTTGTTTATTATTCGCTTTTTTTTTTTTAGTTGTTGCAATGTTCAATGAAAATAAAACACAAAAAATGACAAGGAATGCATGGAGCAAGTGCATAAATAAGCCCCAAAATCTTCCTCTATTTATCCCTAAATATATTGTAGCACCATTTGAGTGCCTAAGTGTGCGAGTAGATGTCTCTTGTGTATGCGAGTGTGCGATTGTATATGCACTGTTGTGCGCAAGATTATGTCTACTCAACCTACCTTCTTATGTCACATAAAGAAATTAAACCTCAAACCTTAAAGTACTCATCCTGTGCTCACACTCTGCATGTCCAAATATGTCTGTGGCAGTTCCTTTCTAGTCACGATGACATTTACTCACTGGTTTTTCCCATATCAATAATGTAGGATTATAATTGCTCCCCTTTGAAGTGGCTGTTTAAATAATCCAGAGAGGATTGCTCTTGGCATCCCATTTTCAGCTCAGTGAGGAAAAAAAAAAAAGATCCTGAATCTAGAGGTTGAGGCTGAGAAGCGGTGTTAGCTACTGGAGGTAGTTAGCTTTAATCTGACGGCCTGGAAATCTGCTCGGCTGTGATTAGTGCCTACAGTGTGCTCACATCACAAGGAGGTGCAGAGAAAGGGATGATTTTTGCTGGAGCGGTACTGAAAAGAAAAAGTTGTAGTTCATTGATCTGTGATGTGCACTCCAGGAGTAGAACAGCGGGTACTCTTTTTTTAACTTTTTAGTGTACCCACTATATTTCAGTCAGAGATGTGTCAGTGTCAACGTTAGTGTCGTCCTAAATTTCCCAGAATTACCTTCAGTAAAAGATGGGTCTGGCCTTGTGGCATTCATCTACCCAGCAGGGGGATGATAATATGTGAGAAAAGCTGAGAAAAGGTTATTAAAACCACTGTGATGGAGTTATTGTATCTCTCTTTCTTGAACGGTTGATTCTTCCTTTGTGATTTTTGAATATCAGTGTAAAATGTAAATCTAGACCTTGCTCTTTGATTCTAGTGAGAGACTGACAACAAAATCTCCCCCTGATGTTTTTAGATTTAATGCTATCCAGCTACCTTGTACTGTAGCTGCACTTAAAATGTCAAACAATAGGTCACATCATTTATGTGTAGCCGACCAGAAAAATGCAGTACTGAACTATAAAACGGAACTAGAAATGAAAGGTACATTGCCAGTGGCCACTTTTTAAAAATGTATTTTGAGGAAAATACATTTCCTTCCTTGTTTGTCCAGTGGTTTTAAATTTAATTTTATGCTACTTTGCAGGGACACACTGAAATATATGAGCTTATAAAATGAAGCTAAATCTGAACAAATTCTCAATTTAGAAATAAAAAAGAAGAAAACCGTTTTTGATTAGAAAACTTAAAACTTTTGTTCCCTGTAACTTTGTACAAAAATGTCACTACAAGGTTGTTGACTTTTTTCATTTTCAGAAACATTTTTCAGTAATAACCTCAGATCCCTTTTGAGCATTTCCTCAGTACATGAGGCTGTTTTGTTTTAGAGGACACAGACTAAGGATAAAAACAAAATTTATGTAACTGAAACAGATCATTTAAACCTTTTCTAGCACTGCTTTTCTCTCATCAGACACTGATGAGGAGAGAGAGTCAGATATCATGTACAATTTAATGAGTTCATATTGTCTCTCCAGAAGCGTATAGTGGTTATATTTATATAATTTATGAGTATTAATGATATCTTCCCTGTATTCAGAGGGTTCGTTGAGGTCAGAGTTCAGCTACAGTGCCAGTGTAGCGGAGAATGGTTGAACATATGGGGACTGTAATTAAAATGGATGAAAGTACATCAGAATGTTGAATAAAAAGAAGATCAAAGTGGTGGCTGGCGACTGGATAAATTATCTATGTGGTTATTTTTGTTGCACAGACATACTCCTAATGAGCGTGTGTAGATAGCCGTATTAAATAATCATCTTCGTTGCGTGGTTTGAGTGAGTTTGCGCTGCCACGGCCTTGAATGCAGCAGCAAAGAATTTCACCGAATTAGACAGAAACTGAGCTGTCATATTGGTTTACAAGACCAACCTTGATGGCACAGAGATGAGAGGCTCAGAACAGACAGCAGTATCAAAACAGAGATGAAGCTGTTTTCTGCCCCAGTTCTCTGCTTCCCAGCCACACTGATTCTGCTCGTAGACAAAGAATTCAATATTGGATGAGCTCACAGGCTCAGACCAGAGTTGGAATCTGAGGGAATAAAGTGTTTCATGCTACACTGCACTCTCCTGATTTGACCATTATGGAAATATGTAAATAAACCCCCACAGAATGCTGGCCGTGCAGCTCCGGGATTGGAGAGCTCTAATTGGGAGCATGACAGAGATGTCAGAGTGCCTGATGAATTTTTAAAGGGCCAAAACAAGGATAATGGCGTTTTTCAAAATCCCACATTGTTGTTTTGTTTGGCAGATTCGTCCTGGATGCACTTTGAGCTTCATTGTTTATTGAACAGCTAAAATTCATCCACTTGGCAAATGAGTAATAAACAATTCATGAGTCATTAAACACAAAGGTTGGTTTGAAAGATTTTTGAGACAAAAAAAGACAATAATGCACTGGAGGAATGTTCTGTCAGGTGAATAATTTCAGAAGCACTGCTGGGCGCTCTTTGATATTTCTGAATCATGTTGAGGCTGAGGGTCGGGCTTTGGTCAGGTGTCTGGCAGTGGATGAAGACCCTGAGGGGACAGAGCATGTGTGAGTCATATGATCCAGGCTTTGGGCCTTCACAGACAGACCAAAGAGGATTGGAAACAAAGGCTTGCAGTGTATTATTTCCGTTGAGGCATGAGCGTGAGGAATTCTCTATTAATCTGTTTCATCTTGTTTTATGAAGCTGTTACACCTAACAGTGTGTGAGATGTGTCAGCGCAGTTGCTTGTCAGAGTCCCCCCTGTGGGAGCCCTGTGCACATTCTCACGGTTTCAGAGCTGCTGGAGGCATATGTGTACTTGACTAACACAGCGTGCATATATACTGTAGTACACATGAACCATACTATAGCAGCCAAGCAAGGAGGAGCAAACACTGCTGAAGTCAGGAGACTTAATGTTTGACTGCACCACTTGATGTAACCCTGTAGATGTGTCATGTTGGTACAAAACCTAAACACTGCTTTTGATCAATCTTTGAAGCATTTTTTACTTTTGCTTGAACACACAAAGTATAACTGGTCTTGCATTTATCAACAAGATGAGAAGTGCAACCACACAGCCGTGCTTTGAATGTTGCCTTAATGCTAATGCCAGCATGCTGATGTTAAGCATGAATATTTATCATGTTCACCATCTTAGTTTACCGTGTTTACTTGGTGACATGTGCTAATTAGCACAAAACACAAAGTTCATCTGAGGCTGATGGAAATGTCGTTAGTTTTGCATGAATTTGATCATCTTAAACCTATTGGGCAAAATGAATTTTTGATGATGATGGCGCTATATAAAACATCAGGGGATGACCACAGTTATTACTTTTCTTCCTGTGGTAAACATGAATGTTTGTATGAAAAGTCGTGGCAATCCATCCATGGTCGAGACATTTAATTTAAAACCACAGATGTCAACATGGAGAAGAAAAGTGGGAATCATTAGGATTCATCCTCACAAGTCCATAAATGTCTGTTCAAGGTTTAATGGTGATCCACCCAATAGTGGTTGAGATATTTCAGTCTGGTCCAAAGAAATGAACTTACTGACATAGAGTCATGCTGCTAGCATTGCTGAAAACACATAATTCCAGCAATAAATCAGGAAAAAATGAGATAAGCAGGACTTTTCTCCGCTTTGCACATGCAGCATCCTCCTCTTACTGATTATGAAATAAACAAGGTCTTGTACAAATCTCACAGCATGCCGAGGGCAAGGACTTTTTTTAGAATACACACTTGAGCACACAGAGATCTACGCATATACAGCTGCAACAGCACATGCACACATACTTTGCATATTGTGGAAGAAGAGACTATAAACTAACAGGGCTTTTGAGATGCTGGAGAAATAAGTGAAGCTTTTTCCACAAACCTGAGGCCCAGAAAATGTTCAACTTTAATCTTCTGCAGCTCAGGAAGAAAAAAAAATCTCCACCCACCCTGGCCTAATGAAGTAGACTCCAATGGGAACCCACTGGGGATAAGGAGAGACTGCAGCACATTTGCACGTTTCATTTCAGCTGGAAATCATATTAGCGTCGCAGGGTGCCGAAGCCTGAAGTTGAAATGAACCATGGAGACGATTTAAAGGAGAAAGGGATTGAGGAAAGAAGGGCTGCGATGGTGAATTGAGGGGTGGAGGTTGAATATGGCAGAGAGGAAAGAGATGGAGTTCATGTGGGTGAAATAACAGGAGAGGAAGGAGGGAGTGGAATAAAGGGGAAGAAAAGGACCAGAGGTGGTTGACAATCTAAAGGGGGGAGAGATGAGCAGGAGAGCAGGAGGGCAGAGGAAGAGAGGTGGGTGTTACGAATCTGACATTAGTGTAGGAAATAAATTGGTATGTTGTACACAGAGGAGGAGAGGTCAGCTGGAGTTCAGCAGTGACAGGGCTCCTGAATGTCTTTGTACTGAGGCAGGAGGGCCGGCTGAACATCAAAGACACAGGGTGATGCTGTGGAGGCTGCGGGGTAATCAAACAGTTTGAAACCACTGAAAATTACAATTAAATACATTTCTTGTGCACCTGTTGTCCATTTTTAGTTTATTTTGATTATGACAGCATTGATAACTGATCAAGTTGCATATAAATGTATGTATGTATCCACGTCAGTGAGCTCTTCAATGTCTAGAGTCATAAAATATTTCTTGGAAGGGGCAAAATCACTGGGAATCAACCGGAGAAAACAAATTTTGACTTATTCTGACACACTTTAAGATCTGAAAATCCTGAAATAAAGTGGTGCCATCTTGATTTATCTTTTATCTTTGATGTTTTTTATATCACATCTATGGACCACATGTCCAAATTAAAGTGACTTAATTGAGTGATTGAACACACACTCAGACTTATGATCAGTTATAAATGAAATATGCCAACATTTTAGGTCTAAATCGGACACTTTTTGCAGTGTTCTCCAGTAGTTTATGTATAAATTCATCATGACACCTGCATTAGATTAGGGTGTTCAGATTAACATTATACTACTGGCGTGTGGCTCTTTTTGACTGGCAGGGATTTTTGCACCTTTAGACCTCGCGGAAATCAATCCATACATTCCTTTAACAAATTAGGTCATTCAGGCATTCATGCGGCTTCTCTTTCATGGATGAATCAGACAGGTGGAGGTCTTTTGTGGCTAGAAGAGAAGACCCCATATTGTGTTTCCTGGGTGTGTGAGCGAACAGGAGGCAGTGGGCGGGAATCTCCTCACCTGAAAGTTCAAAGCAGGATAGGGCCAAGGAACCCACCTGGCTCACCTGCTGTAGCTATTAAGCAGTCAACATTAAAGATTCAGCTGCTGTTTTTTCTGAGTAATGCATCCTTTAATTAGCAATTTCCACCCAAAAATGTGTTTTGCTTATTGTTACATCACTTGTAAAGTTTAGCTTCACTGTGCACAATGATGCATGTGCAGTTTAGCACTTGAAGGCTGATTTAATATTTATCTACTGGAGGGTGGATAATGTCTCTGTTCTCACCTTCAATCTGAGTTTAAGACGTGTACCTAACAGCATGATTTATGACATCACAACTCATCTGGAGCTTTTTTTGGTGGAAAAAAACATATCAGACATAGACTGTTATCCCGAAGAGACTATTTTTATATATCTTAAAAGATGTCTGAAGGGAATCTTTAATTTAAGACAAGAAATGAATAGTGCAACCTCCAAAATACTTTACATTTGCCTGATTGGGGGCCCCCTGATGGATGGGGCTCAAAGGAGCCACTTGGTATTGACCTCAGCAGCTAGTTACATTCACTGTTTAACAGATGGTCACAATGAAAACAATCTCTGTATCCAACCTGCTCTGTTGTTCATCTTTTGCTTGTATTCTCTTATTGAAAGCAAAAAAAAAAAAAAAAAATCAATGAGGTACTTTAAAAACAAACAAACAAACAAACAAACAAAGACTGGCTCAACCTTAAATGCACCTCTGCTGAATATAGCAGTTTTATCCAAAAATATTGAGCTTACATGAAAAAAACATTTCAGAATAGATTGATAAAAGGGTGCAGATGGCAACTATATGAAGTTTTTAAAAAAGCTCTAATAAAGAATGTATTAATACAAAGAGTTGTTGTAGCTGGAGAGGTTGCTCGTCGCAGCCCCCCCTTGCGGAGCCCCTTCCCCCCTGTCCTAAACCTCGGTGTTGTGGATCAGCAGCAGTCGAGCCCTTGCCGGAGCAGAGAGTAAGCCCGCCCCGCCGAGCAGAAAGACCGGGCTCTGCCGGTGAGAGGACCGAACAACACTCAGCCTGAGCAGCAGCAGCAGCAGCAGCAGCGGATCCTGTACCGAGCTGCTGTGGATCCGGGACGGGTCTGGGAGAAAAAGGAGCAGACCGTAGCTGCAGAAAGACGAGAAGAGTTTTTGTTGGGTGCTTTTGTTTTCAGAAAAAGTTAAACTCTCACACAAACGGATACACGCACAAAACCTTAACTGTTGTTGGAAATATTGCTGCACAGAGCCAAAGAACATCTTGTTTAAGGTGAGCGGATAAACGCGGCGTGCAACAGTGATTTGGTTGAATAGTTTGATGTTTTAGTGTTGTGTTTTTTAACAGGAGGGTTAATTAAAGTTATTAGCCTTGTTTATAAAGCTTTCTAATCACATTTTATTTATTTGACAGTAACTTATTTCATGATTCCATGCAGATTTTTGCCTAATTGGACTAAAACAATCGTGGTTTATGGCCATTTATGGGACATTTTTGTCATAATTGGGCTTGATGGCACTAGATTTCATGGTTAATGCTGCTGCGTTAGAGTGTGCACGGCTCAGTTTACATGATTAATTGGTTATTGACTGTTTGACTTGTCTGAGTGATTTGCTCGAGCATAATCCGTCGTTGATCCAGTTGAATGCAGTGACTTTGAGTTTTCCCACCAGTTTCGTGCACTGAATTCAGTTGTTTTTTTTCCCTTCAAGTGCTGGTATGTGGTGTGTGTGTGAAGAGAGAGAAAGAGGGTATGAGGGAGAGAAACTAGAGAATAAGCATTGCTCTGTGGCTCCATCCAGCTGTTTCTGTGAATGGGGTTTCGGCTCCCTCTTTGCAACTGGTACACATACACACACATGCACGCACACATGTACACACTCTTGTATACTTCTGTTTCTTGTCATGTCAGTTCTCTCTGACTGATTTTTGATATCTCCAGCTGGTTTTGCTTGCAAGGAAGAGAAGGAGCAACAGAGAGGAGGAGAGGAAATTTCACAGCAAGAGAGAGAGAGAGAGACCTCAGCACCATTTGTTTTATGCTCTCAAGGCTTACTTTAATATATGAATTAGTTTTCAGTTGAAATGGAAACGCCCAAGGTCTGATTGGGCCATAAATAATCCCTGCAGGAGCAAATATAAACGCTGAGGGAACAGCATGCCCGGGATCCTCTCCATCTCTTCCTCATCTGTGGTGAACACCCTCCTTGCAGTTGATTGATGACTTGGACTTTATGTTTTCACAGCTAGAATGTAATCTGAAGACATGCATGCATGCATGCACACTGCAAACATGAATTCTTAAATGTTCTGCATCCACATGCCCCCCACCCTCTCCTGCACAGGCCAGCAGCATTATGTCACCACTCCATGAGGTTAACTTAGTGCTCAGGCATCACGCCACCTCACTGGGAGACCCTATATCATCCTGCCCTGTCACCACAGCACAGCACAGGCAGGGGGTGGAGGAGGGAGGAAGGTAGCAGGACACATACAGAGAGAGAGAGAGAGAAGAGGGGAGAGGGGGATTTGGTGGTGGTGGTTGGGGGGGTGATAACCAAGCTGTTGGGCGATCGGGATTGGATCAGCTAAAGAGGCGGAGGGCAGGGTGTGATGCTGAGGGATCATTTTTATCACATGGCTCCTTCACAGGCGGAGAAGCCCTGAAGGGGCGAAGCGTGAGGCAGCCAAGCGAGATCATTACCAAAGTCATGGCCAATGTGCTTTTGATAGCTTGTCACATTTTAGAGTGGAGTCTTAAAACTGTTTTCTTTTTTTTTCTTTTACATTATTATGAAAGTCAAATTTCTTTTTAGCTTTCTGCCTCTGCAGTCACATAAACCCCCCACCCACCGTCTCCACACAAATTAACAATTAACAAATATGTGTGAGGCAAAACTAGAACACAGCTAGAGGCAGAATCGCAGTTGATACATATCTGCCACTTGTTCTGAAGTCAGAGAGCGCTGAAACATTAAAGGTGCACTATGTAAGATTTGGCCACCTGCACCAAACAGGCAGCATATCACCAGATGCTTACTGTTTACAGTGAATCTGTGCTATGGTGTCGTCAAGATATCAAATGCTACGGGGACATCAGAGCCAGTGGTAAATTACCAAAGAGCTGCACAGGGCTACACGTCGGCGCAAATTTCCAATATGTGGTCAGTTATTTGGATAAACTGACAACATATTGGGAATCTAAATGGTTACTTTCTCACCTGAAAAAATATTAAAACTTAATAAAGTGACATATTAACAGTCTTACAGTGAAAAGCACAGCAGCTTTCTTACCCTGGCTAAAATCTCCGCCATAGCTGGCCAGTCGCCGAGGGCAAAGCTACATATTCTTCCTCTCATGTTGGACTGAGGGCAGACTGAACGCTACAGTGACTCACTATGGCCCTTTAAGTACAAAGTGGTATTACGAGACAGGGCAGACTAGGGCTAGCTGGTTAGCATGCTAACTTCAGAATATATCTCTGCAACACAATACATACATAGACATCTATGACATAATGTCAAAATGGTTATTTCTTCACATTCTGTTGGTAATTTTAGTTAATTTTTGAATGTTTTAAATTAAAATTCTGACCAAATCTTACATAGTGCACCTTTAAAGACATGTCTACTGTTCAAAACACAGCAGCAGGTTTTTGCAGCATTTTGCAGCTTAATTTGCTCATTAGATAATCTCATCTGAAAATAACACATAAATGTGCATGTGGGGGGTGGGGTGGGGGCACATCTGTGCATACAAGAGCGCTCTTACATAAGAAGTGAGGGAAAATCCCACATGAAGCATGTAGTGTATCCCACAATAAACTGCTGATCCACACCTGTGATGCACAATTAGCAAAATGCCTTCTCAACCCTCGAGGATTTTAATGCTCACAGACTGCCATTTCATTTCGCTGCAGCAGTGATGATGATGACGTTGAGTGGTGGATGTGATTAAAAGCATGCAAGCAGCATGTTGGTATATTTAATTCATTGTCATCATGATGTAACGTAGAGCCTGAATGCCTTGTACAACTGAAACTCCACCTCATACTGCTCTTATGAAACGCCACCGTTGGTATGTTTGAGACAAACCAGGAACTCTTTTGTGCTTTCTAACATAGTACTGAGCTTTCATATGAAATATTGTGTGTGTGTGTGTGTGTGTGTGTGTGTGTGTAAGTACTATAGGACCCTTAAATTCCTTTGAGGGAATTGCGCACTCAAAGGAGCTCAACAGATATGTTTTCTTGGTTTTGTCTTTCATTTCCCTCCATAATCCATTTCATGTCTAATGTTTCATGTCAGACAAGCAGATCTGTTTGATGTTATGCTGCAGTTCAATTTCTCCTGTGCACTTTTCTTCTTGTTTTTGTAGATACTGTTCATGGGAGTAATGTTGGTTCTGAGATCTAGTTTTGCTTCTGATTCCCCTCAGCTGTGATGTGTCTAACAGCGGGTGCGTCATTGAGATTTCCGTCAGAGTTTCTCGCTGTCAGCCCATTAAAACAGGACAAGAGCAAGAGCACAGCAGGGGAGAGACAAGCTGTCACTCAGACTCCACGCATGCACGCACGCACACACACACATACACACACACACACACACACACACACACACACACACACACACACACACACACACACACACACACACTAACACTACCCCTGCATGTGAAACTGTAATTAGTAGCTGCCTGCGTTTGCGGTGACCTTTCTTTTCCTGCTTTTAAAGGCCCATTCTGGACTGGTAGCAGCGTCACTAATGGCTTTGCTCGCGTTCATGTAGTTTTCCTTTTCACAGTAACTGATTAATTATCTGATTGACTGATAAATTATATTTCAAAATATGTTAAGGCTGCATCTAATTATGATTTTCATCATCAGTCAAATTAACTTTTCGATTGATCGACTAATTCCTTTCCTAGTTCATTTGTAAATGCATTTCATCGACTTGCATTGGAAGGATTGGACTGATCTTCTTGTAGAAAGCATTGAGTGAAGGAGGAGATGATTCTTTTATTGTCTGCTTGTGATTATTTTCAATTATATATCATCATTTTCACATGTAGAATGCTTCAATCCTCATGTGAAAACAATGCCCACACTGTTAAAGGTGCAGTGTGTAGAATTTAGTGGCATCTAGTGGAGCAGACTTGGCAGAAATGGAATATAATAGAGAGCGGGTCCTCTTCCATGGAACCTGCCATATTGCACCACCATGTTTCTACAGTAGCCCAGAGCGGACAAACACTGGCTATAGAGAGGGCTCTTCATGTTTTTTGTGTGTTTTGCAGCCACCGTAGGTTCTCCTACATGCTCGAAAGGGGAGGGATATTCAGTTGGTTGCAATCTGCAACCTCACGGCTAGATAAAACGAAATTAGTTGTTAATCCACATGATCATTTTTAGATCTAATTTTCAACATTTAATGTGGAATTACACCCTGTTATAAAACAATATGAATCAAATAAATCAGAAATGTGATACTGTTTTTTGGCACTGTAAGAAATCTAATTTTGTATTAGTTCCAGTGTCTGACTTTCTTTGATAGCACAGGCTGCATTTTTACTGTAACTGACGACAAGACATTTCACTCTTCTGGCTATAAAATTATAGATTTTAAAACTTTGCTGACTTTTTAATAGAGCCAGCTCCTCAAAATATGTAATATCATTTAATTTCTTCATTAAATATTTAAGGATATCTGAGGGTAACAAGTTTAATTAGATTTTCTGATGTTTGATTTATTGATAGATCCTGTCCCAGTAAAGTTGTTGATTCATTTAGGAGCAGTGTAGTATGAGATGTTGAAGTTGAGGGACAAAATGACAAACCAGTCATACTGGATCAAAAAATCATGTGTTGATTGTTACTTTTAAACAAATGGATGCATGTACAGTGCAGTGGAAAATCCCAGCATCTTTTTGTAAATCCTTTCTACTGAAATCTATTTTTGAATATTATTTATCATTGTTAAAATGAATTAAGCCTTAAAAACCAAATGAAATGAGGCCCTTTTTTGCCTTTCTGACCCTGTATGGCTGACATGAAGCCAGCTGAAGTGTTTTGGATTTACTAGACTCTTTGTTAATCTGACCATGACAAAATGAATGAAGTGTTTCCTTTCTGCCATTTTTACTCTGAACAATTCAGACCCTTACATTGTGCAGACTGTCCAATTACTGATAGTAAAACATTTCATTAGGTGAGTGATTGAAGCAGAGGCCATTGTGTACTGATGATAATTACCAGGTCTGTGTCGTGACATCAAATCTAAAAGAAAGAATGAAATGTGTATAGAGAGGAAGCCCTTTTTTTTGAACTGAATGAGGTTAAAATTGACTTTTATGATTGTGAAGCTCTCCTGACTGCAACATTTGTCAAGTCATGAATGTGTGTAGGTGGCTTATCCATCAAGCTACAGGAAGTCAAGTCTATTGGGGGGAAAAGTGTGCAGATTGTGTCTTTCTGCAGTGATTTTAATGGCTACTCCTGTGGTTTATAATTGCACTTCTATAAAGTTGTGATATCCTGACATTTAGTCCCTAGTGTGGGGCAAGTGCTAAAAAAGCTCCCTCCCGAGTCACAGAAGACATTATGCAACTGTTTTCACTGGCTTCACTGTATCCCTCCTGACGAGTAAACTGACCTTTTAAATCTCCAGAGCTCCCCTTTAAGTTCAAGAATGCGGCTCTATCAAGATTTCTCATGTTTAACTTAACTAAGTGAGAGTAAAATGGAGCTATAGGAGCTCACCGGGACATCTGTCTTGTCCATTCATCAGTCCCAAGGTGTGGCTGTGCAGACTGGGGTGGATCATTTCTGCCGTTGGCCTGTTATCTTCAAGCTGTCCTCAGTCTCAGCCTGTCATTACTCCCTTTGACTTCTACAGACTTAAAAACACCCAAAAGCAGCCATAAAATGCACACACTGCCTGTCTATTATTCTGCTTGTACAGAACCCTTTTCAGCATAAAAAGAGACTCTAAATATGTTTCTTTTTGCATAATGTAAGTGGATTGCAGGTCAATTAAATAGCTGTTGGAATCTGATAGCTGAGATGGCAGGCGGAGATGAGCTCTGAAAGCCCTGACAGTCTGTAAGAAGAAACAGAATCAATGCAGAGTGGAGTAACTCTGTGTATAATGGACATTAGTGGGCAGAACTCTGGCACAGATCACGTTAGAACCAGGAGTGTTGAAGTCTGCCAGCTGCTCCAAACATCCATTAGTAAGCCAATCAAACTCTGTTTGCTCAACACTGCTGTATTTGTTCACTGAGCTAGAGAAACTTCTGTAACTGAAATTGCGGGTTTGATTTCCTCTTTCTGTTATGATGTGACACAAACCACACTTATTATGTGAAGAGATATCAAATGCAGCAGCTGTTCTGTGTGCAAAGTATGAGTACAGTCATCACACATGGAAACAGTTTTCATCTATCTGTCCATCCATCTGAGCACAGTGCTGTATTTCTCTCGCTTTCTCTCTGCGAGGAGAAGGTAAAGTGGCCTCATATGTCACAAAGCATCACTTCACTGCTGTCAGGAGGTTGATGTATGAGGGCCAAAATGGCCAGTGCTGAAACAGCAGACCACACACACACACGCTCGGATACACACAAACACAAGATTGATGGATGACACAAGTATTAGGTCCAGAACGGAGGCTGGTGGCAGATGAACGGTTTTAGGAGGTTGGGAGACGACAGGCTGGAGATGACCTGCAGCTGCAACAATTAGATGTTTTTATTGCTCTTCTGGAAGTGATTGCTAGCTATCTTATCTCTCAGAGAAAACTAATTCTGCTCTCTCCGACTTGTTCAGTCCAGAAACATTCTTCTTCTTCTTCTAGCTTGAAATCAGAGAGCAAATTTCCTGTCAGAGTGACTAACTATGCCTGCTTCCTTACAAGTGTGAAAGCCATTGATTGAGCTGTTTGTTGATTTGTCTGAATTGGAAACCTGATTTGTGCCAGCAAGTGAAGCAAAACATGAATTATTGATCCGGGTATAAAAGCTCATCAGCTCCTGCCCTTGCGGTTTGGTTGTAATTTCCTGAGGATTTTTGAAGAAGCCTGAGAATACATATGATTTTGTCTTTCTTCCCCCTCGCTGTTGTCTTCTTCTACTGCCTCAGCAGAACTGAATCAGTGAGTTTTTCAGCGTGTTACAGCAAAACACCTCTGAGCTAATAACATAAGCAAAGATCTGTTGACACCCAGTTGTTTGATCATGTGTTTGATTTATAGATTAGATTTGGCCAGCTCCTTTCCCTATGCGTGTGTGTGTTTTGCTCAGCAGAGTGAAGCCAGCTTGGAGGATGCGTCTGCCAGATGACCCCTTGGCAGAATGCGTACCACACGGTGCCCCTCCCCCTTCCTGCGTCAGCTGACTTGCTTGGGTTAACTGTGGTCGGCTTGTCTCGTGGAAACAGAGAGGAGGGGGGAAAAAGGGGGAGCTGGGAAGTTTTAACCAAGAGAAATTGTTTATATCAGGGCCCCTGGATACTGTATCTCTCAATGGAGAAACTGTGGAATTCATCTGTGCTTTTTAATTGGTGACAGATGCCCTCCCACCCCCCATCGCCCTTCCCTCTGTCTCCTTCTTTCTTTCTCACATGTTGGGCCCCGATGTTTCCAGAATTCTTCCGGGAACCTCTGGGATGCCGTCCCAGCCGTGGTCTCTGTAATATAACACCCACCACCCTCTCGTCCGAGCCAGCCCTCATCCCTCTGCGGTCCCCATCACACGTGGATTGCCAGGACTCAGCTGGCCTGGACACAGTCCTGGACTTATGAAACATCTGGCAGATTTCAAACATAGTTGCAGTTTATGAAGTGATGCTGTCACCGGTTTCAGTTCACTTTCAGTGGTAGCTGAGTTTGACTCAGACTGAAGGAGCTGAATCATGGAGGTGTTGTCTTGCCTTTGTGTCCCGGTGTCTTTGTCTGCTCTGCATTATCCTGCGGAGAATTGGTTATGGAGGATTGTGTCCATCTGCTGAGTGAGATTTCTTGGAAAGGAGAGACACGGTACGGATAAAAAGAAGGACGGGGTTTGTCTTGCGGCTGATCAGCAGAAAAGTGAAATCAAGTCCTCAGCATGAGATATACAGTGTGTGTTGGTGTTTCTCTGAATTTTTAATGTACTATACAAAACAATGAGTCCAGTGTGATTCTTTCACATCCACGCGTCCTCAAGCTTCCCTCAGCTTCCCTCTGCGATTTGACATTCAAAAGATGTATTGTCCAAATAAGCCTTTGATATTCATATTATTAACAGGCAGGATCAGCATGAAGCTCACTGTGTTTGGGGTCTTGGCGTTTTTCTGGCCCCCCTCATCCTCGGCCTAGACTGAGAGCAGACAAGAAGTAGGTCAAAGTTTAGTGGAGCGTCCTGTCTGAGCAGGAGGATTGGAGAGGTGGAGGGGGGTTAAAGGGCATCGTTGATACCAGGGACCTCCTTCCTATGACTGGGCCAGCGGGGGCTGTCGTGTTTTATATCAAAACACAGTAGAGTTTTGTAAAGAATATCATTTGAAACAGCATTTTAACAGTGTTAATACTTAGAAACAGTTTCTAAGTTGTTTGCTAATCCTTTATTAATGTTGAATTGTGAGCCCACAAGTGAAAGATTCCTCTGCCTGTGTAACTTGCTCATACAGATTGTTTGACCCAAGTAGAAAAAAAGTCTTTAAAGCCCTTTCATTAAGGTAATAGAACCCGATCATTGGCCATAAATCATTATGGCCAATATTATTGGGAGATTTCAGTTCATCACAGCTATATTGGTATAAATAATCTGAGTAACAAGACAGTACAGTGATTTAGAAAAAGTGTCGTCATAGTCAAATGTTCCTCAGTATATATCAAGAGACTTTTAAAAAAAATGTTTGCTCATGTATTTGAGTATGCTAAAAACAAAATCTGCATGAATATATTATTAATGGATTTTTTTAAAAGAGTAACTTAACACCGCCAGAAAATCTTGCTTTTCTTGACATCTAGTGGTTAAACTTTTCACCTTGCTGCAGTGATGTAGAAGTGTACTTAAAAAGACAATTACATCCGATTGACAAGAGCCGTGACACTGTTTACATAAAAGCCGGTAAACTCTTCATGTAAAGGCGTGGACTGCCCGTCCACCTCAAGGTGTAATTATCAGTCTTTACAGCTTGAGCACCTGGTGTGTACACTTGTGTGACATCATTGCACGTTACAGGTGCAACACAGAACACTTGTAACCACACTCAACCACAACCATCAGTGTAAGTTACTCTTTAAATATCAATATTGGTCTCAAAAATCCAGTATCATCGGGTGATCCAAGTGATTTTTTGCTAAAGTGTGAGCTTGCTGCAACTCAAAATATCTTTTTTATTCATGCAGTATTATTTAACATTAATAAATAAATCCTTCAATGACAATTTACAAACCTTTAAAACACAGATAAGATCTGAAGAAGTCATTTTAAATTGAACCCATGTTTTACATCTCCCTGTGAGATGATTCAGTCAATGGTTTTATGTTGTAATACCTGATAGTCTGCTGGAGCAATAAACTCAATCTGCTGGCCCTGTTGACCCTTTTGAGCGAAGAATACCACTGCAGATTAGGGTGTTTGGGTGTCTTGTGAGAGGGGGGTGCGAATGTCAGACTGTCGGGTTAGAGTTAATAAGGGCGCAGCTGAAGGGGTGAGGGTCATCTGGCCTTTGCTTCATGAATGTGGATCAATTCATTGGTTTTAGTCATAAAGTTTAAGGACATGTTGTTGAGCACTAAGAGAGATTTTTATGTCCAGTGTTTCCCCTATATTCAGGCTGTTTGTCAGTTAATAAATGCTGCAGCTCCTCAAGACAAAAAAAAACTCATCTATCGAAGGGGGTTAACCTCGAAGTTAGCAACAACGCGTTAGCTTAATTTGACCAGGCTTACTTAAGGTGGACTGACTTTTAAGTCGTTGTCTCCCGCCGCTCCAAGGCAGTCAACCTAGGGCAAACACTGATGTCTGTTATTGTAGCGCCACATTTAGAAAATGAGCGTCTGGCATTCTGAGACGATACTGGAGAGGATCTGGAATATTTATAGTCGTTGTCAGCGGAGTTTGTTGAATGGGAATACGTCCTGCTCCTTTCTCACAGGCCTGGCTGCCTGGTGTTACATAAGAGAGCTTTCAAAAAATCAGATGCCATCGTTGATACCAGGGTAAAGTAAGGCAGGGAAGGAAGGGGGACGCAGATTTTTCTGGGAATGTCTTCGCGATTAAACCATAAATTATGTAATAGGTCGTCTGCTGCATCTCAAACTTCTGCTCTTTGTCAGCAGCAGACCCAAGATTTGCGGGTGTGCTGAGTTTAAAAATGTAGTTGCTGTCAAAGATCAAACAGATAGATTAAGGTGGAGACAGAGCGGTTTTGGAGGGGCAGCGGTGGGGATGCAGAGACGAGCGGATGAAATGAGGGCAGTGTCATCCTGTCTCATTTATTATGCAGGGTTGGGAGGGGATTAGCCTCACTTACATAACTCCATCTCCCCCATCTCCCCTCTTAACTAGCCTACCTCTCCCCCCTTCTTGTAAGATCACAAGATTGGTGTTGGCCTATTTGTTATTCCAGTATTTTTTTTGTTATCTTCTTTTCAGGACAAAAACCTTTAGAGATGGAAGACAGTAAAAGACTGAAAATAGTGATTCAAGAAGGGGAGATGATGAGGGGACAAGGGGATGCAGGGACATGGAGTTGGTGGAGGAAAGAGAAAGAGAGCAAATGGTAATGAAAAGGTCTGCAGATGAAGCAAAAGCAGAAGAAGAAATGGGAGAAAAAAAAGGGGGATGGGGGAGTGTTGGGGGTGGATGAGATTGTCTATTTATAGTTTATCCCTGCTGTTGGGTTAGACCGCCTGGCCCAGCGCAACACAGCTCAGCATCCATGTCAGTCCTTGTGTCAGTCTCCATTAGCTCTACATACACACGTATGTACCCCGAAGGGTGTAAATACGGGCTGTCACAAAAACGTGGGTACGCTGACCTTTGCCACTAAAGTGGGAGTAAATGAGAATTACAAACTGACAGATATGATGTGTGTGTGTGTGTGTGTGTGTGTGATGTGCTGCTAAAGTGCTAGAGTTAACAGTCAAACAGTGTCTGACATAAACATGCTGTGAAACGTGGAGGAGATTGCGTATCACCCAGCTTAGTGGTTGAAATGATTGTCTTTTGTGACAAATGGGGCACTTTGGAGGGAGCAGTGGGTTTAATCTGAAACACACAGACTGCGCTCAGAACTTGTTTGTTCATCACCGTCTCCCTGATTCTACTTCTAAATCTTGGGAATAAATTAACCGAGCAGCATCTCCTGTGTCCTTCAAGTTATTTTTTGTTCTTCGATCCTATTTACATATCTGTGCTCTCTTTTTTCTCCCCCCCCCTCCCTCTCTCATATACATAACAGCTACAAGCACACGTGCAGGTGAACGCATGTGTTTGAAAGAGAGAAACGTGTTAATGACATCTGACTGTGGGCTTCCCTTCTGGCTGACGTTGATGACATCAGTGCACTTGTTTATTGTGCCTGCTGCAGGCAAGTGTGAATACATGCAAGCGCACATCCACATGATCTAACTGAGTCACTGGCAGGAGAAATAGTCCCTTTTTTAAAACCAAACAGAGGAGGTGTTCAGTGTTTCTGCAGAAATAACTTTTTTATCCATTTAATTATGTTTTTGTTTTGTTAGTTCTTTACTGTAGCAGTGCTGGCTCAGGGTAATTTTGGTTTCATTTCCACGCTTGTTTGGTCCCAGAATTGGCTCTACAACATAAACGCAGTGTTAATGCTCTTACATTATGCCGATAACACGAATTCTAAACACTGGCCGTCTATCTTTATTTGTATTTTCTTGAGAAAATGGTTAAAACCAAATGGATTTGAACGTCTAAATCATTCCACCGTGGGAAACGTTGCATGGGAAGTTATTAGCTGCAAGCTGAAGGCTTCGAGGACTGGCCAGCTACTGTATAAGTTCCTGGATGATTCATGGAACAGTCTCGGGGTTGCACAGGACCTCGTTTGTTTCTGCTGTTTCTGCCCCTGGCTCACCCTGCTCCAATAACACACTTACTGTTGCCGCTGCAGAGGACGCACATATACAGACACACATTCATGAACATGCATAAATGCAAGCATTCACAACATGTGCATGCGTGCAGAGAGTCAGACAATATATATTCAGTCTCACGTTTTCATTCCCGCTCCCACCACGTAGCACATAGAGGGAGAGTTTGGAAATCATCTCAAAGCTTGAGACAAATTTTGTCATCTGTTTTTCCTTGTTCTTCTGTCTCAAACTTGCTCCTGTGTTCCTTGTCTTCACTCTGTGGTTAGTTACTGATCAGGGTTTAGTAAATAAAAGTATTCTCTATGCACCTGCAGGGTGCTTTAAATGTGTTTTTGCGATAACACCAACCTCCCCGTGTTTGTCATGGATGGTGAAACACGATAGAGACAAATATCTTTCAGTTTTCTGCAGCCTGCGTGAAGCATGACAGCAGTGCATCTCACATTGTTTGTCTCATTTCTAACTCCTTCTGCGGATAAGTTCAAAGCACAGTTCAGCAAGTGCAGCCAGATGCTGACAGGTGTTCCACTGTGTTGCTGGCAGCCCGCTGGCAACTTCACCATGCACACTGTGTTCCTCTGAGCTTAGAGCGAGGGGGAATCTGGGCACAGAAATGCCTCTGAAATAATGGAAGGAAACCTAAAGACAGGGCGGCAGAGAATAATAAGAGAGGAGACAAAGTGTGTGAATGAAAGGAGATGATTCACATTCTCCAGAGAGACAAATTGCTACGACAGAAGCATCAGTTTGATGTAGTTGGAGACAGACAAAAGCCAAGACAAAGCTTTTGGCTCCTGCTGTGTGTGTTGAAGCGCTGGAAACTTTCCTACAGTCTTTGTGTCTCATTTGTTAATTTTCCTCTGCTCCTTATATTTCCTCTATGCAGTCACCTTTTGCCTTTTTACCCCTCAGAAGACCTTCATTAGTCATCAGCTAGCTGTGATGAACGTGCAAGATCACATCCTTTTTTATCTGTGGTTGATTTTGTGCGGCTGTGGCCGAGCATCAGCTGCTGCTCTTAAGATCATTTACGGTGATAGACTTGACCCCATCGCTGCTGCTGCCGCCGCTGCCGCCGCTGCCTTTGCCCCCTGATCTCATGTCATCTCATCTGGCCACCAAGGAGGATCACTGAAGATCTGAAACCTTAGAGGAACATAACAGGATGGAGAAAGGAGAGTTAGAGGAGGAGTGTATTGATTAGCAGAGTATTGTACACATTCTCCTCTGGTCTAACTGCTTTTCTTCAAGGCGCACATTGCTGGTTAAAGGTTAAAGAGATGATTTAAGGAATAAATTAAAACAAAACTGATTAATTAGAACCCAGAGGGCCCATTTTAGACATTTTCTTACCCTCTATTATTTGTTGTGACAACAGTGTTCCCCTAAGGTCTGAGAGCCGCCTTCACTTTAGTTGCCAGAGTTAGACAGGCTGCCCTCTAGTGTTCAGAGCTGGAACTACACCAAGCCTGACCTTAGCTCCTTGATGAGGGGTTGCAAACTAACAGGACTGGAGTTTAATATATACAGCAGATAGATCTATCAGAGCAGCACGGGTAAACACAGTTCCTATTGTTTTTTTTATTAACCTATAAGATGAATGGCCCTCATTAATCATAGCCATTTGTCTTCAGTTGTAAGTCTAGAGGTCAGTGATTAAACCCTGTTCTCTGTAACGTCGCCAACTCAAAGCTCTCCCCACCTCTTTTCTCTCTCTTTCTCAGAGGATCAGAGGGAGAGTTGCGTTTCGCCGCTGCTCTGCTTTTCATGGCTCTGATGTTGTCTGCCACCAAATCCCTGCTGAATAAAAGTCAGAAATTGAAGCAGCAAATCATGTTTTATGTATGTGTGCTTACACAATGAAAGCAGGCTGGAAGTGGGCCAAGCATCACACAGGGCATATTATGGCAACAAAGCAGCTTTCCCTTTCTTGGAAAAATGACAGCGGCAGCCGCCAAAGTGCCGGGCACCGAGCACAATACGAGCGTTTAGTTAATGACAGCGAAAAATTGGAAAGAGAGATACACAGAAATTGCATTACCTGACTGCTCTTATTCCTGGGAAGTGTTTTATTATTCCCATTGATTCTATTCTGGTGTAGCAAATGTTTTGTTGACTTGTCAGCTCCATTATTTAATAGATACGTCTAGGCGTGGGCAATATGACAATATAATCTGTAAGATGATAGAAATTTGTCAGCTGTCACAGATTTTGCTTTGTGGTTTATACAGAGGTAGCTGTCACTTTAATATCTCTGTTTGTGGCCAATGTTGAAACTCACTGAAGAGATTTTCTTTATGGCAGTACTGGATTTGCAGAATTTTTTCATCAGTGTGATAAAGTACCTTAATATGTCTGATATTTGCCAATACAAACATTCCTGTCTTATTTTTAGAGCTAAAACAATGAATTGATTAATCAATTAGTTGATCTACATCAAATATATCAGCAACTATTTTGATAATCAATAAACCGTTTCCCATTTTTCATGAAAAAATGCCAAATATTGGTCTGTTCCAGGGTCTTACATGTGAGGATTTATTGCCTTTGTAATGATTTGGGGTTTTGGATTGAGCTGCAAAGATTTGTCAATAAATCCATTAGTCAGTTGTGAGAAAAAATAATATGTAGCTACTTTGATACTATTTTTGGATGAAAAATGGCAAAATTCCCCGATTCCTGCTTTTTAAATGTGAATATTTTCTGGTTTTTTAGTCGTTTGATAGTAAACTGAATATCCTTGGGTTGTGGACAATTGGTCGGGACAAAACAAGACATTTCAAGCTGCATCTTGGACTTTGGGAAACATTGATCGACATTTTTCACCATTTTCTCACATTTTATAGACCAAACAACTAATCTATTAATCAAGAAAATAACAATAATAATTTTCTGACACTTTATAAGCAAAATGATTATTTGAATAATCTAGAAAACAATTGACAGGTTAATTGCAAGTTCAAATAATCGTTAGTTGCAGCCCTAGTCATTTTGATTTCTCATAAAATGTACTATATGACGATAAATTGATACAGTATACTGTGATATAAAATGACATACCGTGTTTCATGTCTGTCTATGTTTCTTTCAGGACTGTTAAAACACTTCTCTTTTGTTGTGAGTCATTCTGCACTCTGAGTCACCTTGGCACAGATTTAGCCACGCCTTTTGTGTGACGGCAGCTACTTTCTCCTTCACCCTCCTTTACCTTCTCTCCTCATCAGTACAGGACAACGTAGCTCACCGAAATGAAGAGACACAGTAGAGACCTGAAGTAACCTGATAACTGTGACGTCAGAAACACTGTGATCGACAAAGTGAAGCTGAGGCAAATGGGCTGGATAACCTTGATATAGCATGTTCACTTGAAGTTAATGCTGCAGCACCCAGCGGGAGTGCGACCCTGAATCACGGTGTCATTGTACTCACATTAAGTGTGGTCCCTGCAGTGAGGACATATGCTGCCGTTGCGATGTAATCTATCTACCAGTGATCTAAAGGATTAATAATCTCCATCTAATCTGCACCCATGAGTTCACAACAGCCCATCATGCAGGGTGAGATGTCAGCTCCTGATTAGAGATAGTGGGTGGGAGGGAAGTGTGTGTGTGTGTGTGTGTGTGTGTGTGCGCGCATTAGCTCCAAGCCCTGCAGAGATCATTACACCATCACAGGTCATATCTTTTGGCCTTGCAGTGGGTTTTATGAAAATTAAAAGATGTAAAGCTGACGACGAGGCAGATCTGTGTATGTATGTGTGCATATAGTACACGTGCCACTGTTTCTATGCAGTCCTCTCCAATCTCTCATGTATATGTCGAGTTTATGCACATGTTACCAAGAAAAATAATCAGTTTTACATAGGTGGGACGTCTGAATCAATTTAACCCTAACCCTTCTATCTCGCTAATTTTACCCCCAACCCGACCCCTGTGTCCCTCAGGGAAGACCCTGACCATCTGTCCTCTTGGGGACTCCTTGTTAGGACAGACCGATGTCTATATGCCCCCCTCTTGCACCCTCTGAGGCCCCCCACACACGATCAGCTTCAGATGACTGGACCATGCCTCACCGGTGTTGACAGTGACAACTACAAGGCATGTGGACCGTACAAACCTCCGCCATCCAATCAGCTCTCACATGGCTAAAACACAATAATCATCTAATGGCAGAAATCCCAGATCCTGATTGCCACTTTAATCAGTCGTACCTTGGCCCAAAGCCTAACTGACCTCTGGATTTCATGGAAATCCGTTCATGAGTTTGCGAGATTTTCTGTCGACAGACATGAACCAACATATGCTTCCATTTCATGTTTGCTCTGCACTAAACATCAGCTGGATAAAAGCTCTAAGGAAACCTAAATGTTAGTAAATTGTGCTTCATTGGGGTCGTTTGTCAGGGTGAAATGGATTATATTGATTTCGTCTAAAAGGTTGTGCATTATGTTCTGTTTTCTGGATGTAATTTGCATTTTTGAAGCATCACTTTATCCAGTGATGTTGGTTTTGGCTGATGGAGGAAAGGTTGAGCTTTTACTGCTCTTGTCTGTGTGTCATGTTCGCTGGGGACACAATGCACTCTGATTTTTGTCTACCTTAAGAATCTGGGGTAATGTCATTAAAATTTAGACAGATATAGCCTCCATTCATGTGGAAGCCATATGATGTTTTCATCCATTGTTGATCAAAGTTTGACCTAAATAGTCGACTTGCTGTGCAGCCAAAACACAACATCAAACTCAGGCTGACATGATTTTTCTCGACAATACTCTTTTTAAGAGGCACGATCTGTCAGTGTTACTGTCCATATTCCTGCAGTCTGTCTGTCTATGACAACTGCTGTGAAAGAGCGCAGTCAGCATCTGTTCCTGAAAGCAGCTCTGAGCCTAGCGAGCCTAGCAGCCGGGTGACGTGGCAGGACTGACCCTTGTACCGGGACACAAGGGCCAAAATCAATAGTCGTATGGTGTCACTTCACAGTATGTAAGAAGTCGACTGATTACCTCATTGGCTGCTTGTGAAGAGAGAGGAGAGGTTGTGAGGAAGAAGCAAAGAGAAAGAAAAGGTGAGATCAGGAGATTTTTTTTAAAAAAGCATAAATTAGCGGTTTTTGGAAAAGACAATAAAACCTTCCAGTGTATGTACAGAAGAAAGGAGCTTATCATTTCTGATATTGGACACCAGGTGGTGGCAATACTGATGAAATCAAATATCACAAGGTTTTGTTTAGTTTTACCAAATATTGTGACACTACCATAAGATATCTACACACAAGAATATTTTGAGAAAGAAAAATGACGAGCAAATAACTCTGAAATCAGGTAAGCTCCGAAATTTTGTTTTGAGTCACTCTAATGCAGTCCATTAACCGGGAAAAAACTAATTTAAGCCAATGCAGGATATTACTTAATAAACATAATACTAAAATCAATATATGATGCAGCTCTACTGCCTCTGTTATATCCTTCTTTTGGTAATTAACTTCCTCTTTTCTTTCTCTTCTACCTTTTCTGTGAGCTGTTGTTCATATTTTGTAACCTCAAGTGGAAGCAGGAAGCAAATACAAACACATAATCTCACATATATTACACATACATGTCTCATATTGACATTTTTCTGTTAGTTAATTTAGTTTTTATGGTATTTTTGCTCCTGCAGGTGTGAGTTGAATCTTTATTGTTTGAAGGACTTTCATGTGGACTGTATGTGCCCAGGTGGGGGCAGTATGGCCCTCCTGAGGATTAATCATCATGTGTCTGATAACTGTCTAATAACTTGATTATGTCAATGCTGCAACCAGAGGTGTAATTTTGACCAAACAGGTTAACATTTACCCTCTTATGTTTTCCTCCAGGCCAGAGGCATAGCAGAGGTGAGGAGGCCCAGGAGAGGAGCGAGGTCCTGGGATGAGAGCTCTCTGTGATTCCCCTGTCTCCCCCAGACCTCCAGGAGGAAAAGGCTGGGCAACACTCTGAGGTAAAAAAAAACAAAACACACACACAAAAAAGAAAAATAAAACACCCTCTGCAGACAAAACCCTTCTCTGATGACGTTGACCTTCAATATTTGCTGACTCAAGCTTTCCCACCCACTCCTCCTACCTCTCTTGTTCTTTTTGTCTTTCTCTTTTGCACCCTCCCTTTTTGGTGTTGTTCTTTCTCTCTCCCGTCTTTCGGGCAACAGGAGACATTGATCAATAGCCTGACTTGGTGTAGGCTCAGTTTGGAGTGACCTGCCGTGGTCACTTTGTCACACAGACACACACATGCTCACATATTTATGGAAATGGGGGTCTTGGCCTCCGTCTTTTGAAGTGTCCGGTTAGGGATTGGGTTTGGAGATGGATGGCACTTGGAGTGTGTGACACAGGGGGAGCAGGGAGGAGGGGAGCAGAGGAGGAGATGAGGGGTCAAGGGGTCGGGAATTCACAGCTGAGCCTGTGTTGTTCCATACGGCGGCCGGGTGACAGCAATACTTCAGAGAAGTCAGGGAAGGTGTGTTTGTCTGTTTACTTCTACCACAAATGTCTCTCACAGTAAAAAACACTTTTCTCACACAAGCTTTAATATAAAGCAGCATTTCCTCTATCAAAATTGATTATATCATTCTGCATTGGATAACTCCAACATTTTCTCAACCATGAGCAGTCACACTGAATCCTGACACTAGCACCTTATCATCTCTATCAGCTCAAAGCCCCACAGTAAAGGGCCGTGCTTGTAAGGTATGTGGGGTGATAATAATGTGTGGTCAACACAGCAGCAGCTGTCTTCCTCTCCTCTTTCCACCGTCTCCATTACAGATCTGCTGTCTCTTTTGCTCTCCTTCTTTCCTCTAGTCCAGCTCGGCCCGTCCCAGCCCAGCTGTCCCCTTCCCTCAATAGCTGTCCCACAACAATAATCACTGCCTGCTTCACAAGGTCACTTTCAAACTACAAAGGGTTCAGTATGTGCATGAAGTGCTTCTGAGTACCTTATTTTTGGTTGAAAGTGGCAGGTTTCTTCCTACTTAAAGCTGCACTAATCAAATTATAGTAACAATGTGTCAGATGACTGTGCAATGTGAAAGAAGTCACTCTTAGTGACAAACCCACTGAAAATGATCACCAGATTCTGCATTCCCCCCGAGCTCTACAGCCCTTTTTAGCGTTTTTCAGCTCATTGTTTTGGTTCACTCTCATCTCTCTCATAGTGTTGTTTCTAGATGTAGCAGGCAGCTGTTTTTCTAATAAACAGGTCACCATTTTTTTCTACTGACAGAGATGGCATCTTCAGATGTCTTGTTTTGTCCGATTAACAATCTAAAGATATTCAGATTACAATAATATGAAGTAAAGAAAAGCAGCAATCTGTGATCTATAATATTGGACTATGCTGTACGTGCCTCCAAACCAACGCTAATGTTGCTCCGTTTCTGCTGGATGTACAAAGAAGCAACTGTTTTCCAACACGTTCACTTTAACACCTTCCTATAGGGTGTTTACAGGTTGTTGTGATGCCCCCAACTGGAAAAAAAATCAATTAATGCAGGTTTTAATTAATTTAATATAACATCTAACAAAGATATTATTTATCTGAAACTCATCTAAAAACACAAAGATTTGTTTTTGCTTATCATTTAACACTCAGTTACCTTTTCTGGTACACACACACACACACACACACACACACACACACACACACACACACACATATAAAAGACTCAAAAGCTTTCTGGTGTTGTATTTTCAGCATGGGGGGGTGAGTTGTGTTAATGGCAGTAAAGTGCCAAGTCAGAGAGCTGAAGAGAACTCTCTTCTCACTTGTTGAACCACTGTGGGACTCAGAGGGAGGTACAAGGAAGTTCCAGTAAAGAAGACACATACACAAACACACACAAACACACACACACACACACACACACACAATACGCCCTCTTCTCCTCCAGCATTACTCAGTCCTCCTACTGGTTTTCCATGGCAGCACACAACAATAAACCTGGAGAGTGCGTGTGTGTGTGTGTGTGTGTGTGTGTGTGTGTGTGTGTGTGTGTGTGTGTATGTGTGTATGTGTGTGTGTGTGCATGTGTGTGTGTGTGTGTGTGTGTGTGTGTGATTTGTAATTAGCTTAGTGCTGAAACAATTGATGAATTAATCAATAAGTTGACTGACAGAAAATTCATTGAACCATTTAACTATTCTGCTAATGGATTAAGTTATCTATGAAGCAAAAATGGTTTCCAGGCTTCTCAAATGCATGTTTTATTGTGAACTGAATATCTTTTGGTTTTAGACTGCAGGTCGGACAAAACAAGCAATTTCAAAATGTCGCTGTGGGCTCCTCTTTTCACTTTTTATACTGACAGTAGATTGGTTCCCAACCTCCAGGTAAAGATAGACCTGAGGGTGTCACAAGAGGATTAAAAGAAGGTGATTGCTTTTTCCTTCTGAAATACTGGAGACTTTTACCCCCTCAATATGCCAAAATAACATGTATAATAACTTGTTTTTGTGATTTTCTGTCATTTTCATACTGCAGTGATGTCAAATGTCCATGTTAAACATAATCAAAGATCCAAAACTTGAACGTATGTAAAATGCTGCCTTCAAGTCAATTCTGAATTCCCTGTTTGCAAAGTTACCACCACTTCCCCTTCGTGATGATGTCATATTGTTCGTGCATGCTCAAAAATGTAGCCTTTGTTGCTACATAAGGTTGTTGCTAAGGTTATTCCATGGGTTGTTTGCGTCGTCCACTCACATATTTCAGATGAGATTCATGCTCGAACATGTACAGATACATTTGAAAAGTTTATATTTTCAGTAAAGAATGTGAAAAAGAGGTGAAATCCGACTACTGTTGTTTGTTTACGTAGCCTCCAGAGCCGGGAACTGACCAATCAGAAGAGAGTGGGCTCATCAGGAGGGGGGCCTTAAAGAGACAGGAGCTAAAACGGCCTGTTTCAGACAGAGGCTGAACTGAGGTGCTGCATAAAGGGCCAGTATAAGATTAACAAGGATTTTTTTGAACTGTTATTCATGCAAAGATATTCCAGTAGAGCCCCAGAATAAAAACATATAGACCTGGAAACGTGCATGTCCTCTTTAATTGAAAAAACTTAAGAAGATAAAAATCTCATAAGCAGACATGGCTTACTTATTTACTCACTACCATGCATACCACACATCAAACATGTTCACTTTCTCAACTTCACCTCCAAACAGCTTCAACACATCACTCAATGACAAGCAAAGCCTTTTCATTTGACTCTCCACTTATTCATTCCCTGCTTTCTGTTACCTGCCAATGAATGTTCCTGCTCACCTGCATGTGCACAATAGAGCATGAGGAGTGTGCAAGCAGAGAGATAATCAGAAACATGTTATGTAATTTACCCCATCTAGGTTAATTGACCCGCCCTCACAATCTCTCTTTCTCACTCCCTCCCTCCCCTCTGTAGCGGCTGCAGCTCTTGATGTAGTCGATCTTTGTTTGATAATTGTACAATTGAACGTTACTGCACTGTTATTTAGCCACGGGACAGATACTGACGATTGGGGGGAAAAGGAGGTGTTTCCTTGATGCATTTGGGACCACTCTGCTCTAACACACACACACACCAAACAGAAATAGAGGAGATAAGAAATGCCCAATCTGATGCAGGATTGTGTAGATGCAAAATGTGTGAAAGAGAAGGCGATGGGTGAAGCTAAAAAGAGAAGGGGGAGGAGAGAGAGGCCGAGGAGAGCAGAGTGTGTGTGTTCGTGTGTGTGTGTGTGTGTGTGTGTGTGTGTGTGTGTGTGTTAAAAGAGGGAAACTAGAGGCAGGGGGGCTGGCAGACAAAAGTGAGAGAGGGGAGGGAGGAGGGGGAGGCGGTGCTAAGGCAGACAGCAGGGAAGGAAAGCTGAGAAGAGGAACAGTGGAGTGAAGTGAGAAGAGAGAGAGAGGAGGAGGAGGACAGGACAGGAAAATAAGGGGGCTTCCATTTGAAAGTCCTCGTGTCGGGATATGAAGTCGTGGAACGGTGCAGAGGCAAAGGCAGGGAGTGTTGTAGAGAAGAGGTAGACCGACAGGAAAAAAAAGAGGGAGAGAATCTGAGCCGACGGACTACTGTCAGAGAGACTGGAGTGATTTTTTTTCTTTTTTTTTCCAAGAGAGACGGAGACAAGTGGAGGCAGCGATGCAGGGCTCTCATTGGGGTGAGAAACAGAGTGTGTGCATGAGTGTGTGTCTTAAATTTTCCAAACTATGGCTCTCTTTACCCTGACATTTATTCCAGTTTGGCCTCATTTGCACGAATACTTAAGGAAACTTTGTATTCACCTTTAGACAGCGTGAAGCCACTTAGAGGGTGTCAATTGCAGAAAAGCCATTAATGGAAGGTGTGTAAGACTTTGAGACAAAAATCGCTCAGCAGGCCCATTTACACAGAATCACTGATTTTAACACGACTGTAAACGAGATTAGGAATGTCAGTGAAGCCCAAGAAGTTGGTGGTGACTTCTTAAATCCAGCTTTAAGGAGCTCTGATTAGTTAAATAATGATAGAAGAAGAATCCATGGAAAACTTCTAGCCATTTTGCCAGCGGTTGAAGGCAGCTGGATGATTCAGAGTCAGCTGACTAGTGTTGTTGACGTTGGGGCATTCGCTTAAAGTTTCTAAAGTTGTTACAAGTGTAGCTGCTCTAAATGACCCCGGAGGCTTTTGGCTTATACAAACAGACCTGCTGGCTTTGGATTTGTTGAGGTGGATTGATGAGTTTTTGGTGGTGTGTGAGGCCAGGTTTACTAACCCCCAGACCTGGGATAATCTGCTCATTACAGACTGTTGGGGTATTGATTTGAAATTTCAGCCTTTAGAAAAGCTGTTCCACCCTCTGGACAGTTGGCCTGGAGGAGGAAGGAGGAGGAGGAGGAGGGCGTTATTCAATCTGTCTGCGCGCACACACACACACACACACACACACTCACATTGAAGATAAGAAAGCGAATGAGGCAGCAGATATATATTTCTACCAGGGCAGACAATTAGGCTGCATCTCAGAAGTGTGACCCGTACAAAACATGTTTTTATCTAGAAGACTCAAAGGGAATCTGTGTGTTTCTTTTGATGACGAAGCACTCTGGGAGACACACAGGCCGATGTTGTTTCTCTTCTGTCTTCCCCTACGCGTATAATTACAAGACTCCTCGTGTGCCTTGGGCCACATATTGTAGTTTCTCATCAAGTTTGTTATGGCCCGGGAGTGATGTGTCAGCAGATATGTTTATAGTCAGAGCGGTTAGAAGCCGTCCATTCACTCAACTCTTTGTAGTAGCTGTCTGTTTGACCATGTCATGTTGAGGTTTCATTTGAGAGCACGCTGAGAAGAGAAGACTGTAATTATCCAGACTGGGTTTTGGAACAGTTAGAGGGACTGACGTTTCACTCCATGATCACAGCGGCCGTAAATGGGCAGGTGTCGAGACGCAAACGGTGACGTAAAGTTGAACCAGGGGAGTGAAAGTAGGACAGAGATGGAGAATTTGGAGGGTAAAGGAGTGAGATGGGTTACCTCATCCGCTCTGAACAAAACAAATGAGGTAAACGTGTGTCACGTGTTGCAGGTCACATACGTAACCCTTTCCAGTCATGTTGACTCATGCTTCTTGTGTGTATATGGTGTGTAAATGTACTGAAAGATAATAAAGTAGCGGAGGTTGCAGTCTTCCCAAATGAAGGGTAGCAAGACTTTCTTTTTTTGGTTCTCTTTCTCCTTTGGTTTTCCCTCCTTTTCGTCCTCTTCTTCTATCCTCAGCTCCATTATTTTCCAGTGATCCCGTCGAGCTAAATCTCATGCCAGGTATTTATGTAAAGCCTCTAGTTGAGAAGCATGGTGGAACACTGAAGGAGGGAGGCTGAGAGCGAGAGACAGAAACACAGGAAGACGGAGAGACAGCGAGAGATTAGACGTCGGCCTGGCTTCTGTTCACTTTGCTGAATGAGTGTTTTCCACGCCAGTCTGTCCCCCCTTCCATCTTCCTCGAGTTTACAGCCGCATGCAGGCGGCACGGACAGTATGTCTGAATACACACATGTTTATGTGCTGCTGCTGCTGCTGCTGCTGCTGGCTTCTTTGCCATGTCAAATACTTTCTCAAATGAGTGGAAGTGAATTATACATCGAGGCTGGTACAGTTAAACTGAGGCGTTGCTGCTTATGTAATAGCTGCTGTGGAACTCATTTGTCTGCCTGCATTTAGTAGCGCTGGGTGTGCGTGTGTGTGTGTGGCATTGTGTGTGCTGTATTCTGCTTCGGCTATGATCAGTAATCTCACTCTAAAGCTGTGACACCTTTGCTGAAATGTTTAAAAAAAACCCTGAGGTGGCCTACTTTTCCTCACTGAAAGCTGCGTTTGATAGTAAGTAAGCCGCTCGCTTACAATCAAGAGTCCCGTCTCTGCCCCCCTCCTCGCTCTCCCTCACATTATGGGTCACGTTGTCAGTCAAAGTGTGTTGCTTTCAGCGTGAGATAACAGACCCTTTCTCTCTGCTCTCTGCCCTCTGTTAAACTGAAACAATAGCCCTCCACTGTTCATACAGCCAAAGCAGCAGGGGAGGAAGGAAGGGAAGTTTAGGAGGGAAAACTTAACTCTTCTCTCTACATTTGGGACAATGAGAAGTCAGAACAGCCGGAGCACCTGGATTTTCCTAAATATTCTCTAGCAAACAACATGCTAAAAATAGAACGACTTGCTCATGCGGTAATAAAGGAATCATGGCTGCCCCTCGATGATTGTATTAAAAGATAAACAGTCAGAGTAAAGTGGTTTTATCAGGGTTAAGGCTGAACTGGTCATTGATTCTGACAAACAGTAGTCCACTGGCCACACTAATCCCTGTGTCTCTAACACCGGCATTCTCAGCATTTCCAGTGTCTGCCTGTCTGACCACTGACCGCCGCTGGATAACTGTCAGTGGCTGGAAAACTTCCTGGAAAATCCAACATTTGGAGCAGACCAGGAATGTCAGCCATCTTCCCCTTTTTCACATACTCTTACCTCAATTTCCTCCTGTGCCAGCTGACTATAAACGGATCATCTCTGGCTCTGGTGCTGTTTAGGGCTTAATAAGTTTTTTGTAACAACTGAAATGTGGTCATAGCAAGTACTGATACTGTCACTGAGTGTCTGGTCAGATCTGTAATCTTATTTACTTTTTCTTGATCAGACAATTCCTGATTTAACTCACACTTTTACAAATTTGAGACTATTTAAATCAGGCCTTGTACTGCTGCTTCTGTTAAGACAACATTTAAAGGAATAGACAAGAAATCATCCACCACACAACCCTCTGTAAAACCACAACTTTTACATGTTGGTTTTTGTAGGTTTAAACAAACAAGACATAACTTGTTAGTGAGCGAGCTTTGGAGGTGTTTGGAGGTGGATTTTGTTACCTTTGGACAGAGCCAGGCTAGCTGTTCCCCTCTGTTGCTAGTCTTTATGCTAAACTAAGCTAAGTTAAGCTGTAGCTTCATATTTAGGGCACAGACATGTTAAGAGTGGTATCAATTTTCTCATCTAACTCTCGGCAAGAATAAGCATATTTCCCATAACGTTGAACTATTTCTTTAACATTTGAGAGGTGGATTTTATAGAAAAACATGTATTTCACAACGTATGGCATAGTGAAAAGTGAAATTAATGTTTACGGTAATTTAGACCATGCAGTATGGTGAAGCTTGACCTGTGTATGACCATATGTTTTGACGTTTGTAAAGATTTTACCTCGACAAACTGTGCGTGTAACCAGAGAAACCGATAGGACAACTCGAACCGAACCCATAAATAAGCGTGTGATTGACAGTTTGTGTCCCCAAATGACCATAGTGTTTCACAAGGCTGTGTCGCTACTTTCATGTCATTGACATCTACCGCATCCTATTTCAATAGATTGCTGGCTGCTCTCTCTGTCAACCCCCACAGGGACTTGGTGAGTTTCTCTGCAGTTATGTGTGTTAGAGAATCTAGGCTCCGGTCACCCCACACTCGTGCAGACTCTCACGTCCGAATTGAGGCCAGATGCTTTGAGATGCTAAAGAGCCAACCTGCCCGCTGTCAGACTGTCAGGCTATCAGGCTATCTCACACACACACACACACACACATACACACACACACACACATACACACAAACACGAAACTCACTCACTTATTCACCTATTCACTTTCTTCCTTCCTTCCTTTTCCCATTCTTCCTCTCTTTCTATCTTGTTTCGCCCCGTGCATGAAAAATGTGGGCCTCTGCTGCCATGGCGACGCTTCCAAACAGAGGGAGAAGCTAAAGTCTGAAACAGCAACAAGTTGGTTGTAAAAGAAGAGGAAGAGAAAAAAAAACTGGACTGTGGGAGGACCTGTTGCCAATTACTCCTGCACAGACTCGCTTTAGAAAAGTTATTTCTCCATTTCATCACAGAAAACCTGGTTTAATGAAGTCAGAGCCCCCGCAGCAGCCTGGACGCTCAAACTCACAACTTTTGTTCAAAGGTACAATGTCAAGCATGTTACTTTGCCAAACAGAACAATATCTCTGTGGTTTGAGAGAAAAGAGACTTGGCACTGAGGCGACGGGTTAATGAGGACTGAGTAGGTTTGCATGCATTCAGCAATCTCAAACACACACACACACACACCGCGAGACCTTAAAGCCAAGCCACGTGGGGGTAGGTGACAGTGAGCAACCACTCAGACAGACAGTCATTGTGTTGGAATGGAGGCATAATATAACCTCAGGTCTTCTGGCAAAACATTAAAAGACTTCTCTCATTTTACAGCGCAGTCGACTGACTTCATTACAATACCATTTTCTTGCCTGTTTGAAGTTTTATTGTGGTGTTTCAATGAGTAGATGCATGACAAATAAATGGGAGAGTAGATTAGGTGTGGACTGATTGCCTTGCTGAGGTATTGTGTGTGTGTTTCGGCCTTGCCTGTACTTGTGGATTTTCTTTTGTTAGCAGGCCTGTCGAGGATTATCGTGACTCACCTCGCCTGTTGATTTTCTCTCTTCCTCTCTCTGTCTGTCGTTCTCACTCTCTCCATCCGCCAGGATCACTGGTCTCAGGATTAATCTAGGCCACCCAGGCTCTGTATACGAAAGTGGAATATTTCTAGTAGTCTGAACAAGCTCTCAACCTCACATCACACTCTTTCAGTGTCCTGCTTTATGTTGGAAACTCAAAGTGTTTGGGTACCACGGACTACTGTTTTTGTGACCACCCATCAAAGAAGAGGAAACATTATACAAAGGCATTTTTATGAATGGCTCTTATTATTGCTCACATACTGATACTTTTGCCCTCGTCCATATAGTGCCTGCTCTGATCTGACAATTTTATACTTTCCACCTGTTGCTCCCTTCTCCACACTGGCTTTGCCTTTGGTTAGTCACGCTGTGGTGTCGCTACTAAAGAAGGGGCAGATGAAAATCAAGCTCCATAGACCAGTGAGCAGGGAGTTGTAGGAAAGGTGGGAGGGGGATGGAAAAGGAAAGAGTGACAAGAGAGCAGTGGAGCAATAATCCAGCACAGGATTCAAGGAAGCAAGGAAAAGAGATATGGGTGTAAATGAGTGAGAACAGGAAAGAGGGATCAAAGTGAAGGAAGGAGGTAGAACATGGCAGTTCATCATGTCACCTTTACCACTGGTTGAAGCTGCTCTAATCAGTGTTTTTATATTAATAATCAATCAAATGACTGAAATGGGTTGCTCATAGTGATGAATCCAAAGAGAATTAGCACCCAACTCTGCAGTTCTCTACAGCTCTATGGAGCATTTTAGCTTCTTTCAGTTCATTGTTTTGGTTTTATGCCCCACCAATCAGTCTCACTGCTTTCATCAGCATTTTTTCCTGCTGCAGCAGGCAGCAAATAGCTGATGAATATAGCGAGGCACTTGCTCAAGAGCCAGATATTTCCCTCAGGAGTTGGTGGAAACAAAAACAGAGCTGAAAGGAGAGTGAATATTGGATTTACATTTGTCAGGTGGCCAGAAACACAACTTCAAATAAATGCAAATGTTGCTTCATAAACAAGTTTGCCTTATCAACTTTATAAGATGAACTTTATAGAGACTAACAGAAAATTGACAAACAATTTTAATTTAGTTTATTAGTCATTTATTGAGTAAAAATGTCAAACATTTGCTGGTTCTAACTTCTCCAATTTTAGGATTTGTTATTTTGTCTGTTTGATGTCATTACAAATTAAGTACCTTTTAGGGTTTGTATCAAAACAAGCTATTTTAAGATGTCTATTCGGACTCTGGGAACATATGATAAGGATTTTTACAATTTTTTGGCATTCTATAGATTAAATTATTTGTTGACCAGTGGAAGAAAATAAATCGGTGATGAAAAACATTTGTGGCCCTACGTTTATCCATATTGTAACCAATATATAGAGTTAATAGTCTGATGCTATTAAGAAATGCTGATTGCTTGCCATGACTTCTCAGGTTGACCCTGACCTCATTGACAGTGCCAATAGAGTCAGTTCAAACCCAGAGCGCGCACACTGGAAGCTTTGCACTTCACATTATGTTTGTGTCTATTTGCATTGAAACCAATCATTAGCACAGTAGCATCACACTTTGCTAGCTTGTGCATTATCCAGTTTAAAACAACTATCCACAGCAGCTCTGCTTCATTTGCTCTAAATATCTTTAGACTGGAAAGAGTGACAACAACAGCACCTATAACCTCTGGAAGATGTGTCAGTCATTAATTTACAGTTTCTCCTTGTGTGGTTTGGTTTCACAAGAATGGCTCACATCAACTGAAACTACTGTAGATGCAACCTTAGCCTTAACCTTCTCTGCCATTTGTCTTTTCTTTTATTGTTACAATATCTGAAAGAAACAGACAAGTGGAAGAAAGATGAGAAAAGATAAAGAGGAAATCTCCTTCAAGCTGACATGGTGTTGGCTACTCAGCAGTAGAGGAGATGGTTTGGATAGAAGATTATGTCTCCCTTCACATTTGATTTTCCTGTTAGGATATCTTAAGGTGCACAGATCCCGGTGTCTGTGTGCTCACCAAATAATGACCAAACAGGATTATAAATGCTTGGTTTTCCCAAGGACTCAGACCTCTTTGGAGCCTCTCTTTGGACTACCTGGTATTGGAATTCCCCTAAACCCCCAACCACCACCCCCACCCAGCCCTCCTTTGTCTCTTCACCCCTAAAACCCCCTTCTTTTTCTTCTTTCTTCTTTCTCGCTTCTCTAACTCTGTCTTGAGCCCAGCCGAGTCTCCGGAACAGCTTGGAGGTTGCGTGTGATTGCAAGGGGTGATCTGCTGCTGCGGAATAATGGGCTTCCTCTCCTGGGTAATGCTGGCGTTATTAACAGACTTATGATAACGGGATTATTTCCCCGTCACAGACCTCACTTCTGGATCTTGTTAGAGAGCTACCTGGGAACCTCTTTCTTCTGTCAGTCCTGTTCTTACTCATCCTGGGCCAGTTGGTACCATGCGGAGGGTAAACTTTCACAACCACTAGATGTATTTCCAGTCCCTGTCAGAAGCAGTGAGCCTGCCTTTAAGCCATTCAGCATCATTTAAGAGTTTTAGAGTGTCAGGATGCGGTGTAAAGTGCCCCTGGATTGACACCGTAATCGCTGGCAGCAACACTATTGGAGTTTATTTTTGAACATTGATTCAAATGCCTCGCAGAGAGAAATGCCTCATGAAAGACTATCAGAATGATTTCAGGCACTTGAGATGTTTTCTATTTTTGGGGACGTTGACTGGTTTTTCTCTGCCTGTCTTGTGTTGCTGACAGCAGAGGAGGATGCGTGTAATGAGGAAGGTGGAGAAAGCGGTGAGGGTGGATGGAGGGATGGTAAAAGTATTTTCACTTTGTCAGAGAAATGCAGCCCAGGAGGGGAGGAGAGGAGGACTTCAATAACTTTAAGAAATAACCAGTGAGCAACATCAGAGGGGGAAATTAGCTTTTGGGATTTGTTGCCTGAGTAGCCAGAACAAAACCAGACCCTTGGAGGTCACAAGGGGTGGGAGGACAGAATCAGACCCCAGCTCCCCTCCACTCATCAGGGGGTCACAGGGTTAGGGCTTGGGGGGTCATGGTTGACGGTCTCAGAGGGTTGTTAATTCTATTATCCCTGCCTGAGAGGTCCTTGTCAGGGCTGGGAGTGAAGTCGAGGTGGGGATGGCTGGATAAAAGGTGAAAGGAGGTTGTGAGGTGTGATTATTTTGGCATGGGAAGTGATCACATACCACACATATCTTTATCTCCTTGACTCATGTGTACTCATGAAGTTTCCTTTACTCCCCTTCACTCCCTCTCACTCACTTGTAGACTTGTAGACTCTTCCAAACTGGAGTCAACTGGCAGGAACTGAACCACACGGATGACTGATCATTTACAAATAATTTGACAACACTTGTGTTTTCTGATGAAGGGTTGAATGATATGACCTCAAATCTGTATTATGACGAACTGTCACAATTATTTAAAGATAAATGTGACAATACATTTAGAAAGTTTGTTATAAATTAGTCCATTAGTCTAATTTATTTGTCCTGATAGTTAGAGTATGACCACTTGGTTCTGGTCTTCTGCACTGTACTGTGGGCTGACTGATTGGTTGAACCTCTGGTTATATATCACAGGTTGTTGTAGCTATTTTCAGGGATTCAGACAACGTACATATTGAAAATCGTGATATGAATAATTGTATTGGTAATTGGTGTCTGTAATTTGATAAATTTAGTTTATTGTCCAGTCCTTGGTGTCCTCTTCGCCTCTTCAAAAGCTCCAACCTTTTTTTTCAGTTTTTCAATTTTTACATTCAATACAACACCTTAGGGGTTGAGGGTTTAAATAGTGATAACAGTGCACACAGTCTCTCCTCAAAGGCATTCATGGGCTCAAAAGGTGACAAAGTTGTCTGAAGAATGAAAGCTTTAGAGATAACTTCAGATCCTGCATACTTTTTCACCTCTACTCACCTGGCCAATCGCTTCCTATAATGGGTGCGAGTGTCAGTTTCAGAAAGTAAAAAAAAAATTACGTAAAGGCGTCAATGCTTGTTGGATCATCAAAAAATGTCTGAACACCTTTCCTTGCCACAGGTTTTCAATGTCATAATTGGGTGGGCTGCATCTACCAATTTTTGTAAATTACAAAACAGCAGCAATTGGCCAGATGTACAGAGATGAGAAAACTGGGGGGACGGGCTTTCAGATGCTGTTTTATGGTCTAACAACCACTTCATTCAAAGCATAATGAAGGACTTAGACTGCAAGAATAGAAGATTTTTCTGTAATATTGTGCTGCATTGATTTTTTAGCCATGCTTGTCCACCACTTTGGTCTGGACTGAAATGGACTGTTAAATGGATTGTCAGTAAACTGTGTACAGATGGTCATAGTCCTCAGAGGATGAATGAGTTTGCTGATCCCCTGACTTTTCTTCTAGAGCCACTGTGAGGTTAACCTTTGTTGTTTTGAGTCTTAAAAATTATTGGACATATTGCCCTGAAATTTTGCACTCACATTCAGGCCCCCTCAGGATGAAATGTAATCACTTAGAGATCATTTAACTTTTCATCTAGCATCATCTTTAGATATTAACTAATACTTTGGTTGACCTGCAAAACTTTTCACATTCCCATCAGCCTCAGTTGTACTTTGCGTTTAGTGCTAATTAGAAAATGTGCAGTCTCGGAGAGCAGCTAGCTTGCCTGTAGACTTTTAGTCTTGTTTTGCTTGTGAATATGAAACTGCAATGAAGTGGCAATAAAGTGCGAACCTAATCTAACTGTTATAATTGTGCTTTAGTTAAGAAAACAAAAACTCCTCTTGTTCATCTGCACTTCTCTCTTTATCACCTATTTATTGACACTTATTTGCGAGACTTTCTATCACCTGACTTCATTTTATACTCATATGAACATTCTGTTCCGTTTTGATGAATGCATTTTGTGTGTGTATGCGGATGTTCATGCACACACACAACACTGAGTGTCAGTCTGTATGATTGTGTTAGTCCTGGCAGACTGTGTGCAGTCATAGCTGGCGTGGATTATTCCACTTGGCCAGACGGATTTGGGTTTGGCACGACAGACTGAGGATATGTGTCCCCTCTCTGTTCCCCCGGGCAACTAACACTGATAATACTGTCTGCAAATGGCTGCCACTTATTGTGTCGCTAATATGTATCCATGTTTCACTCCCTAAAAATAGAGAGGGTCAGTGCAGCACCAAGTGAGTCTATTGTTCATTTCTTCAAAGGTTTTTTGATTGGTGTATGAGCATTTTGATCATGAAACAGTGAAGTTTTCAAACCCCCTTCTGAACTAATACACAGATGACTGCTCCACAGGTTCAGACAGGGACATTCAGAGAAAAAAAATATCACAGAGTAGCTGCAGATGGAGATGACTGTGACTCATTCCCTCTCCCTCTGTCTGTGTCATCCTCGGTCTCTACTAAATCCTCTCTTTTTTGTCTTTTAATGACATCGGCAATTAGCAGCAGCGTCACTAGAGATATACAGTATTTTTAATGAAGGATGAGCCTTAACTAGGGTGGTGGTGGTGGGGGGTCTGGGGACATGTCTGGGGAATAAACATGGTTGCTGCTAATGAGTTTTGCGAGCGGCAACAGGCCTTAAATCAATAAATAATTTGGCTTCTTTGTTGCAAGGAGGATTTAATTGTGATTAGTTTGAATGTGAAATAAATATAACACATTTTAATATTGTAAATATTAAAACATCATCAGAAACAATTTAAGGATAATAATTATAGATGATTAGGCCCATAATTCAAAGCTGACAGTCAAGCTATTTACCACATAGTGAGTCGAATTCACACTTTTTTTTACACATGGATGAAACAGTAAGCACAGATCACATTACTGTAGCAGCTGTCAGCACTCTGCAAGAACCTGGAGAATTATGTTTCATGTTTAAGTGTTGCAAATATTTATGTTTACCAAACATTGTATATACAACTTATACGACTGTACTGTAAATTCTTGAGAAACTTTGAACACTGAGGGCTTATTTGGGGCATTTAAAGCCACCTGTATAAAACAATGGGGCAACAACCCAATATTTTCTGCTGAACTTGTCAGGGATAATAGAATCCAGCTATCGAATCCATAGAAGACAGATTTTTTTTTTCTGCAACATGTATCATTAAATGTATAACCTTAAATTTTTTGTCTAAAACCTTTCATTTAAATAAACATACTAAGGAAACATGCAAAGTTATCAATGAGGAGAAATCATAATGATTGTCTGTAAACTAAATCACTACTCATTATTCATTGCATTACAAAATTTACTTAATTTTAGGCAAAATGAGACAGTGACAGTCCAATAGAGCTTTTTCACCGCAGACATACAGCAAGTAGTGTTTATATAGGAACAGCACGGGTGTTACTCGTGTCGTTAACGTTGGCTCCGTTCTATTTAAGTGTAACGGTGAAGTTCTGAAACTGGAACACCTAATGAAATGCAATCATTAACGTGATTAGTTTCACCTGTGTTTGATTGTCTGCTGTGAGAACCAATGAGGATGCTATGAGTTGATCGCCTACAAGACTGATATATGTTTTAAATATATTTCACTTGTAGGTGTCAGTTTTGATCATTTCATCTCTTTATGTGTGGCTGTGGAGCAACAATCTACTCTGCTGTAGTGGAGTTTCACTGGTTTTTGCACAGTGCAGCTCTGTGCAGCAGGCTCTGCCGGGTCCTAGTGCCAGCTCTGGATGTTTTGATTATTGAGCCTATGTCAAATATTTGCTTTATAAATATTATAAGTCAAATTTCAGGGGACTAAAGGGCCATGAAATTGGTGATTACGTCATTGGCAGTTAGAAGTTAGAATTATGTCTCATGAATGTTGAACGAAAACCCTTGCGTGCATGGATACAACTCAACAGAGCATGTGTAATAGTCACATCTGTTGCATTAAAAATTTTATCCTTATTCTCTCTCTCTCTTATTCCAGGGTGTGTGGTGTGTCTGACGCCGTCGGAGTGCTATGGCTCTGGTTCAGGCACTACCTGTAACCGTGAGTGACCACCCCAATCCAGGTCTCGACGTCCAGCAGTGCCGGCCGCTATCATCCCACTCCCCCTCAGGCCCCTGCTCTGGCCCCTGTGGGCCCTGTAGCTCCGGGACAGCCATGGGTTCTGTCAGCAGTCTCATATCAGGCAGGACGTACCAGGAGAGACACTGCCGGGCCGCCAGCGAGTTCACCACCAAGCCACGCCGTTCCACACCGGCTACAAGCTGCTTCCGGCTCCAGGATAATACCCTCCGCAGCGGGAGCTCCCTGGAGCAGCTGCTGGTTATCAGCAACCAAACGCAGCCCCAGGCCCAGATTCTACCTCCACCGCTGCCCACCAAGAAGCAGCCCCGGCCTGGTAACTCTGCTGGGTCAGGCGGGGGTGGAACAGTTGCTGGAGCTGCAGGTGGTGGAATTAATGGGAACTTTGGATATGGGAGCGATGAGGCGGTGGTTGGAGACTGGAACGACAACCTGGCACTGGCTGCTGCAAGCCCCTGCAGTGACTCAGAGGACCAAAGGGACAACAGGACTCTGAATGGCAACATTGGAGGCCCTCCACCCAAACTCATCCCAGTGTCCGGACAGTTAGAGAAGGCAAGTGGAGTAGATTGCGCTATATGTATAAATACTTTCTAGCTTTTTCAAGAGCTTTTAAAAAAAGCTAGTAAGCTACTAAGTCAAAAAAGTCCTTGCTCAGAGTCATACTTTTCCAATAGTTGAGAAAGTGAACACACTACCCTACTGGAGGTGTATCAGTATGAAACTAAATCCACACCAGCTCTGTAGGTGCTGTTGTGTCGTTGAGTATGACCTCTGACAATGTCTTCTTTAATTACAGCTAGTGTGGTGAGGACTTTTTTTATCCACTCTGCCTGTAATAAATACCGTACTCATGAAATACTTATGCAGACGTGAGCGTTGGTGCATCATATGCTGACATGTTTTATGGCAGATTTTCCTCAGCTGTCTAATTGGCTATTCGTTTCCATCGATCCAGCTGGAAGCTTAATCACTGGCTTGACAGCCTCAGATGGATCATTTGACAGCTACTCACCTTGCAGACACATCATGATCAATGTCAGTGCTCACTTACATTCAGTGAGCCCTGAGGAAGATCGTTAAGAAAAATGCTTACAGAACATGTGAGGAGCTTTCCCCCGCTCTGTCTTTGTCTCGTCTCTTCCTCCTCCCTCCTCCTTGTTACTCTGCTCTTTAAACAGATTTTCTTTGTCCTCTCCTCTTTCACTTTCTGCCTCTCTCTGCCCGCCTGTCTCTGTCTCTATCTTAGATGATAGGAAAATCATTAAGAAAATTGCTTAATGAAGCCCATGAATATCAATTAAACCAAATTAAACTAATCAGAGCCTGGAGGGCTGACCTGCCAGCATATCACTCACCCTTTTCTAATGAGTTTTATTCACCCGTCGCTAATTAGTGCGGCTTAGCTTTTATCAATCACTAATGCAATTTTTTAATATAATTTTGTACTTTCAGAACATGGAGAAAGTGCTGATCCGTCCTACAGCGTTCAAACCTGTTGTTCCCAAGAATCGTCACTCCGTGCATTACCTGTCTCCACGGCCAGGAGGCAGCAGTCTGTCAGAAAGCCAGGGCAGCCTCAACCTCCTACTGCCCCTTGGAGGATCCAACAGCACCAACGGCGCAAACAGCAACGGAGGGAACAGCAGCTCTGGCTCTGAAGGGAAGCGTAACTCCTACAGCGGGGGTCGCAACGCTCGGAGCAGCCAGTCCTGCTCCATGTCAGATTCAGGGAGAAACTCCCTCTCCAGCCTCCCTACTCACAGCAGCACAGGCTACAGTTTGGCCCCCAGTGAGGGCTCCAGCTCTGGTTCTGCCACTGGGGGCCAGTTAGAGCCTGTGTCAGTCCTGGGCCGAAACACTTCTGGTGGAACTGGGAGCCATGGACACACTAACTCGGACAGTGGACGTTCCTCATCCAGTAAGAGCACAGGCTCGGGGTCGCTTAGTGGACGTGGGCAACCCCTGTCGGACAGCGGGTCCTGTGGTCACTCACCACCACCTGTGGAGGGCTACGAGGCAGTGGTGAGGGAGCTGGAGGAGAAGCTGAGGGAACGAGATCTTGAGCTTCAGCAGCTCCGGGAAAATCTGGATGAGAATGAAGCTGCCATCTGCCAGGTGAGACATGAAGAGACATACCTCGTCACACTGACGGAAAGAGCGAATAAATAATTTGATAGATAGTACAGATGAAGCACTAACCTGTGACCTCTCTCACATGTCTTTTGCTCTGAAAGGTGTATGAAGAGAAGCAGCGTCGCTGTGAAAGGGAGATGGAGGAGCTGAGACAGAGCTGTGCCGCGAAGATGAAGCAGACCTCTCAGAAGGCCCAGAGGGCACAGCAGGTGCTACAGCTACAGGTATGCTGAGCATTTCAAAACATTTACACAGACAGATTTATGTGGGGAAATTCAAATACAATGTTTTTCAAGAAAGCAATTCAAAAGTTCTGCTCCAAAATGCAACTTATCTTTTTGGAAGAAAAACATTTCCTGAAGTGTTTTTTTTGACTTTGTGCTGTTTGTTTACACATATAATTTTGAAATGAACCCCTGCTTAGCTACAAATTTGTTATTTATAGATCAAATTATTACTTTGCCAGTCTCATGCTTTAGTGGTGAGTCTGGAGATTCTCTCTTTGAGGGTACATGTTGTATTCTAGATCGACATATCTGCTTCTGTATGTGAAATTTTGAAAATATGGATCTCTGTGTGTCATCAGGTATTTCAACTACAGCAAGAGAAAAAGAAGCTGCAGGAGGACTTCTCCTCTCTGCTGCAGGACAGGGAGACACTGGAGAGGAGGTGTGCCACCATCCAGAGGGAGCAGACCCAGCTGGGGCCACGGCTGGAAGAGACGAAGTGGGAGGTGGGTGAGAGTGAGACACTGGAAAGGTCATAGGCCAGAGTCGATGCTTAGTAGGTAAGTTCTAGTGCTTTCATGGTTTATATCTCTTTCTCCTCACTTCAGGTGTGTCAGAAGTCAGGAGAGATCTCGCTCCTGAAGCAGCAGCTGAAGGAGAACCAGTCGGAGCTCAGCCAGAAGGCTGGAGACATTGTGGTGCTGAAGGCCCAGCTGAGAGAAGCCCGATCGGAGCTTCAAGCCAGCCAGGCTAGATCCCAGGAGGCCCAGACGGCCGTGCGGACGCGATCTCTGGAGCTGGAGGTCTGTGAGAACGAACTCCAGAGGCGCAAGAGCGAAGCTGAGCTGCTCAGAGAGAAAGTCGGACGTTTGGAAGAGGAGTCAGCCCGACTCCGTGAAACTCTGGCCAATCACAGCGGACACTCTCTACCTGGAAACGCAACTATGAAGGGGCAGTGCATGAGCTTGTCCCTCCAACAGGGTAGAGGTGTGTCAGGGAGGGGCGGTCCCAGTCCCTCTGTGTACCGTGATGTAGAGGAGAGTCATTTGGTCTGGGGAGGAGAGAGTGATGAAGCCAAGGCACAGAGACAGAATGCAGAAACAGTGTTGGGACTCAGACAGCAGGTACACATTCATCAGCACCTTTTCCAGGCATGAGTGATAAAACGATGCAGTTTCTAATGTTTCCTCTATCACCTTTTGTCAGGTGGACAGGCTGAAAGCTGAGCTCATGTACGAGAGGAGGACGAGTGAGGAGCAACTGTCACGGTTTGAGGATGAGAGGAGGGTGTGGCAGGAGGAGAAGGAAAAGGTAAAATAGAAGAAGATATTTTTTTCATTCATTCAGTCACCAGCAGTGAATAAATAGTCCCTACCTATTTACTTACTTATTGTACTTTCCCAAACACAGGTAATCCGCTACCAGAAACAGCTGCAGCAGAACTACATCCAGATGTACCGTCGAAACCGGGACCTGGAGCGAGTGATGAGGGAGCTGAGTCTGGAGCTGGAGAACAGGGACATGGATGACTTTGAGGTCCACAGTGGCAGCAATGACATCCACTTTGAGGAAATCACCGCCACTGAGATCTAAACACACACACATAAACTTACAGTAATATGTGCACAGATACACGGGAACACAACCGGCACTCATAAAAGATGTAAACCAAACCTTGAACTCCGGGCCAAATACTTCACCACGGCTTTACCTGGACCACTGAGCGAGCACTCACCACTTGTCGGTGTCAAATGGGAGATCACCCAAAGGTGCATTCTTACTTTCTGCTAACAGAAATACACTCCTATAAATCCACGTAAGGTGTCCCCCCGGCGCTTTTAATGAGTTTTACTCCACTACAAAGCCAGCACAAAGACTTCTTTCCTTCTGCGGGAGCAAAAGCAGTGAAAAAAAAGTGTTTCCTTCTCAGACCATATTTAAATCAGGGTATTGAAAACGACGGGAACTTAAAGCAAAAAACATGTTACTACACGCACAGTAAGCTGGACGAAGACACCTTTCTAGGTAGCACACGAGGTTAGACACCCGGCCACCAGCATGCATATAATGATCCATGAGAGCAGCCCCATCAACACCACCAACACCACCACGGCTGACTATTAATGATGACTTCATCTTTATCCATACTGGTCCTCCAATGACTGCTAAAGGGAAAATAACACCAAGTATACAACATCTGCTGTTTTATGGTGTTCAGCGATTCAGCATTTCATGTCATTTTAAAAGCTTGAGAACAGTTGTGTTGTGCTCATTTTGGAGGTCTTTTCTCAGCAGTGTGTATTTGAAAAGGAATGTATTGTGACTGTTGTCACACCAGAGAAATGCAGTATAAATGGTTATCACCGGCATAGAAAGCATCTGCTCACCAAGGGAAACATGGTATTGTTTTGCACAACTTTCCAGCTCTTTTTTTTTTGTCCTGGATACGACTGTTTTTTTTTTTTCCTGTGAAACAAGTCATCAACCTTAAACAAACCAGTTTTGACGTTTGGCTCTTGGTTTGCTTACATGTGGACATCCTATTCTGTTATTTCCCAAACCGCCGAGGAGACAGAAACCAAACATTCAAAGGAAATGCTTTATTTGAGTGCTGCTTCACTTCTTCTGGACCACCAACAGTCACAATGTTGCACTCGAGAAACGTGTCAACCCATTCAGACAACGCAGCAAGCTCTGATATAAACATTTACGTTTTACAATTACGTAGCACTAAGAGGCACACCGTAGCATGGGAGATATCAGCGGGGTGCTGCTGATTCTCCTCTTTCTCTGTCTCTGTCTGCTTTCTCTTTCCATCTCTTATTTCTGCTTCTTACTCAACTCTATTTTTGTAACAGTGAAACGCACCTCGGTGGTTGGCATCAGGAAACTAACAATGGAGCATATTCTTTCATTGTGGTTGTAACGTCACTCACTTGTGAGATTTAGGCTGGTGTTTGAACTGTGGGGCATGCTTATTCAGAGTTTCCATTCGTTCCCCTCGTTCCCATTAGTGCTCTTTATTTAGCTTTTGGCGGCCCAAAGCCAAATAACACTTTTAAAGTCTTCCTAGTCTCCCCTAGACTATAATAATCTTCACTGACTGCTATACAGGTAGTGAGACTGGCATGCTTGCATGTCTTTGTTATTTCAGATTTCAGGAGAGGCTGGGTGAGACAGCGTAGAGATGAAATATTGCAGATGCAGTAGCTCCAGTGCTGAATGTCCTCAAGGCAGATCGGCTGTTAAAGCCCCAAATATAAACCGGTGTATAAACCGGTGAGGAGCATGTTAACATTTGAGTCAGCGGGTTGCTCTTTTTTTCTCGCAGTATATGCAGGGCTGTGTGTAACACTGAGCATGGCGGGTCTCTGTGAAAGAAAAAAGAAGTGCGCTGAGAACTTTTATTTTACAAAGAGTCTATATCGAGGAATAATAGTTAAATGGAAATCTATATAATGGAGGAGATGTTGTATATTTTTTTATATATAGCACCTGAAGATATTTTGTTGTAGTACTGGTATCAGTGTGGGTTTAATATACAAAGTATAAAGACATATATATCACATACCAATATTTCAAATGATAGATCAATTATGAATGGAGACGGCAGCGCAGATAGAGTGCACTTAATACTGTAATGCATGAAAATCTGTTTACATTATATAATCTGTGTGACACAACTGTACACTCTCTGATGACCAAACTTTGCAGCTGATAAATAGTTGGGAGCTTTTAGTTCAGGCTCAGTTTTGACCTGCTGTCTCTCCATTCTGATTGATCGTCCATTTGATCGTCAGTATCATAATATCACAGCAATCCATGTCTTCATCGCTGGGTTTTGTGCACGTCATTAGTTTGTAATTGCATGAAACAGGTCACTTCTGAGTGACTTCTTCATTAAGTTAAGGTGAAGTGTTTCGTTTCCTATTCTTGGAAATTTAACTGAACCCCTCTGAGAAATCGATTTGATTTGATCAGTCTATATTTTGCATGACATTACCACATTCACTGTGGTTTGAGAGATTTTGTAGAGTATTAAAAGTCTGAACTGTGCATAAATTGTTAACGTAAAGCCATGGTGAGTGACTCCGAATGGAACAAGTTGGGCTTGTCCCACCATAATCACTTTATTAACCAGACCTAGACTGTTACTTACTCACCACCGATGCAGCACAGGTACAGATTAACAACAAGCACAGGTGTTGCAAACCAAACTAACTCCCTCACTGAAAAGTACTGTGTGCATCCTGGACTTCCTTTTTTTTTTCTTTCCATATCTCAGTTCTCTTCATTGTTGCATAACCGTTTTCTGTGTAAATATGTAAAACACTAAATAGTATAACAGAGTGACATTGTCTTTTATTTAGACAAAATATCTATTTCAAATGTAGCCACTGTGACTAGACCAAAGCAACGTAACATATGTCTTTTTTTGTGGCATTTTTCTCATCCTTTTTGTGTGCTTTTTTTTTTTTTTTTTTTTTTACGTTTGCTTACGTTGTGTCTTCATTCATTCATAAAGTATGTAGTTGTCCATGTATATTTTTATGTGTACATTTCTTGTACAAATGACTGTGTTTTTAATTAAAGAACAAGTTGTCACACCTTAAAATGACTGTTGTTTTAATTGCTTTTTCACATCAAGGGTGAGCCGAATATGAACATTTATTGTCAAATATTTGAAGTATTTTATAATAACTCAAATGCATAGACACACTCAGTTTCATCTTTAAATTTAATTGCATGTCAACATTTCACCTTCAGCTTTTCTAGCACTTATTAAAACCCAAGTCTGTGTAACATTTTATCAATGTTTTTCCAAGTGGCTGTCTGCTGAAGTAAGGCACTATGCACACTATATTCCAGTTACCTTGCTGCCCGTATCTCCTCTACCCTACTGTGATTTAAACTGTGCCATTGGCCTCCATGTCCCGCATTTCTCATTGACATGTTTTTCCAACCCCTCCACATGTCTGCATAAGCTCAGTCCACAGCGTGGTGTAATTAAGCCTCTAAAGTGGCGGATTGCTCCAGAGCACAAGCACTTCTGCCAGAAAAATACAGCACAAAAATACTGAGCAGCAATTTGTAATAATCCCCCCCAGACATCCACTAAACCCAAACTATCAGTTTTGACATAATACAGGGCTTTAATCTGGGTATAAATCTATAAATCTCATAACGCAGGCTGGGGTAATCTCCCTCTGGCAGGCCTGCAGGGCTGGTGGACTGAGATGCTCCAACTTAAAAGTACAGACCACTGGCTCCACAATCAGACATTGTTCAGAGGTCATGGCAAGGTTGCCACGTGTTAAACAGTGGCACAATTTCAACCAAGGAGGAGGTCATGAACGACATGATCTTATCATAAAAGACATACAGTATTACTTACTTTTTGTCCAGTTAAGTTGCCATGTATGCATTTAATAAAACGATTGCTAAAAACACTAAGAATGTTATAAAAGTTGTACATTTGCAACATTTCTACTTCAACGTAGTATATTACATTTTTATCATAGCAAAAGTGATTTATAACAATCTTCATTCGGCTGAGAGTAAAAACCTGCTTCATTTTGTTCACCTTTCTCTCTGACACATTTCCTGGTACTTCTCGTCACAACCTCTGCCTTTCATTCAGGATTAATGCTATTGCGTATCCATTCCTTTTCACTATGACCGCAGCTCCACCTGTCTCATAGTTCCTCTTTTGGAGTGTAGTTTATTCACACCTGCAGGACTTGCAGGTTTTGGCGTCCTTCACGCCTGAGTTGCAGTCTTGCTGTGAGGCACACAGAGGTTAGTCAGCAGGTCTCCTGGGGCTGATTGGGACCCAAGGGACCTTGACCACAAAAACCATCGGGTCTTTGGCCTTGTTGCTGAACGCACGGCGAATTACGTCCACAGCGTGCTGATGAGTCACCCCCTGCAGACTCTCGCCATCCACAGACAGCAGCTCGTAGCCTGCCTGTAAGGATGCAAACACAGGTAAAAGGGTAAATTCAACATGTGAAACTTTATGCAAACACAGAATAATTTAGTTTCATTCATATTTCAGGATTAAATGAATTTGTATGTTTTTCTCCTACTCCGTATCTCTTTTTCTGTTAGCGCAACATTACAGACAGTTTCCATAAATCTGCAGTGATTGTGTACTATAGCGGGAACCTGATTTATGCCAGAGAGAATTGGGGCTCTCCCATTACTTTAATGTATTCACACTGAAGGCCGTCACTAGTGCACATATAAAGCTTTCCCTTCAGCACAAAGTTGTTAAAAAAAGAACATACACTGAGACAACCACATACACACACACACACACACACACACACACACATAGAATCGGGATCATTTGCTTTCTGTTTCCTGCAGGATGCGAGCAGAGTGTGGCAAATCTTTGGAGCCACGAGGAGAGGAACTTCCTCTGATGTCATGAGCATTTGCCGAGGATGCACCTGCCTAATGCGCTCATCCAGAGTGAAGGTTAGAAACACAAAACACGCACACACGCAAGGCCAGTGGCCATTGTTGTACCTCCACCAATCATGTCTTTTTCCCTTTCCCTTTTCCTTTTTAGTCATTAGACACAAATAGATTAATTTTCCCTTCATTTTGAACCAGCCAACTCTATCAATTCTGTCAAGGAATGGAGAAAACATATTTGAGTATAGGAGGAGGTTTGTCCTGATAGCTTCTGTCATGGCTCATCAGACCAGTGTGGCCTTCACCAATAGCCCTATAGCCTTTCGTGAGAACAGCATCAAAAGATTTAGATCCATTTAACCAAAGAGGAGATTAAAAAGTGCTTTTTCATTTTTGAAAAGTAATTTATTTGAATTAAATAGATCACAATCTAAGCTTCCCCATCCTCTTTATGGACATTTATGGAGCGCATTTATGAGGTTTCCTCTTTTTTAGCCAATGGGCATCATGATCCAAAAATAACATGGCCTGTAAAATGACTACAGCCTGCATGAAAGCATGACTGAATCGTTCATAATGTGGTTTATCAGCCCATTACAAATAAAGTCAACCTAAGGAGAGTTTTTAGCTAAGGAGAGGAGAAGTATTGGCTCTCTGTGTTACTATAAATTATGACCCATATCAGCATATACAAGTAGATACATCCAAACACACAAACAGTGGTGCATCTTATTTTAGATGCAAAAACTAGCAAAGCTGATATCTTTGTTTTAATTTGCTCAGGTTTTGAGATGTCTATCTCTTAAACATTTTAAATACATTGGAAGTGAATGAAATACTTTGTGGTGTTCACAGAATTGAGAGTCTGCAGCAATGCTAGCAGCTCTGTGAGGCATAGTACTCAAACTGTTGGAGTGTTGCTTTGAGCTAAATGCTAACATCAGCATTCATTCATGTTTACCATGTTAGTTTACTGTGTTAGCATGGTAATATTTGTTATTTAGCGCTTAATACAAAGTAAAGCTGAGGCTGATGGGAATGTCATAGTTTTGCATTTGGTCATAAAACAAAGTAATAACTAAACTAAAATTTTGACCTGATGATGACATTAGATGAAAAATTAAAGGATCACCACAGTTACAGTTCATCCTAGGCAGGACATAAATGTGTGCACAAAATTTGATGGCAATTTATCTAATAGTTGTTAGGATGTTTCAATCAAAGCCATATATGTCAACCTCATGATGGCTTTAAGTCAGGAGATCACCAAAATCAGTACGCTTCATCTTCTGGGAACTATGAATGTCAACAATCCCAACAAAATGTCATGGCAATTCATGAAGTAGTTGTTAATATATTTCAGTCTGGACCAAAGTGGTGGATAGACCGACTGACACACATTAGATAATGCCATTCTGCTAGCGTGGCTAAAAATTCAATAGTAAAATGTTTTCCCAGAATCATGGTCCTCGTTACTCTGGATAATCCACAGAGCACAATGTAGACAGTTTTCAGTTGTGAGTAGTTCCAACTGTTCACAGTGAAACAAAATGTTTGGTTTTTTGTCATTTGAGTGAACCAACCCTTTAACCACACACAGGCCTACAAATTGAAACGGGTTGGCCTAGTTAAATGCGGGCGCGAGACACACTCTTGTCCAGGTTTCCGCTGATAAAAGCAGGTGGCAGGAAAGGATGTGTTCACAAGCCCGCACATATACACACACAAAACAACATTCTTCACTGATTGTCTGTTATCATGTGAGTCTAAGGAGACAGGATGCATGTTAACACTGGGCCGCTCTGGCCTCACTTCCCTCTGCAGAGTAGGGAGGGGGGAGATAACTCTGAGCCAGGGAGCTGATAGGGGCGAGCTGACATGCCGTGTTTGTAAGGTGTGGGGAAGAGACAATAGATAGCAGTGTGGTGCTACAGGAGTAGCAACATATCTGTGTCTGAGGCTAACCAACAATTTCTCTGTCTTTATGGCCTAAATCTGTTTTTCCAGTCTCTTTTCCTTTGCCAGTTTCTGGATTTTACACACCCAATATCCTGCTTTATTTTCCATCTTTGCCATTCCCCTGAAGCTTCTGTTGCTCTCATATTGCCTGTAAATGTTGTGCCGTCTCTCATTTATCTTCTCTTTTATTCGAGGTTGGGTGCATATGTGCGTCATGTCAGGCATGCGTGTGTGAAAAGGAGCTACAAGAGGGAAGTTCTTCGAATTTGAAAGGTTGAGTAGATACTGGATCCCCCCGATGTTTGACACTCTAATCAGGCTTTGGACCTGAGTGAATGCTGTCAATTGATACCTACTTTTTTGGTCACACATGCAAATTGACCCACACAAACACAGGTTTAGATAAGTAACCTCTTATTGCAGCTATATGATCTGTTTCAGTTACAACTTTCTTTACACACGCATTTCTTTTCAAGCATCTTAATCCAAGTGTTGTTTAGCCGCTGTAACTTTGACTCTAGGAGCTTAAAGAATTAACCTGTGGTTGACGGTAGTGAATGAGTGTGTGTATCATCTGTGTTTAAGTGAGCCAGGCCGAGACCACGGACGACTGTTAAGTCACTATGCAGGCAATATATTACCAATACATTAGCAGACCAGCACCCGTGTACCTCATCAATAATTAATGGGCTACTTGAGCTGGCTCCCCACTCATCCCCTCTCCACTCCTCATTGCACATCTTCACCCTCTCCTTCATAGACACACTACTTATAACAAAAACAACTCATAACCACCGCACAGAGGTCTGACAGGCACTCAACACACTACAACCAGGATGGATAGCTAATGTGCTCTCAAATCAGGGTGTTATTTCTGGTGAAAGGACATAATTATGTTCATCACCTTCACTCTGATGTTTCTTCAAGACAAAGAATCACAATTTTTCATATTTTTTTAGCTAATTGAAACCCATTTTTGTAAAATGTTAAGGTGTTTCTCCCTGTTTCTGTTTTGCTCACCTTCAGAGCCTCATTTGTTGATGCAGCTCCTCCAGGGAAGATCTTCTCGATCTTTATCATGGGCTGGACTCGAGACTCCATACCTCCAGAGATACTAATACCTGTAAACAAACAAGGAAATCATATAAAATGAGGGATTTACTAACAGCAATAGATTTCTGTATTCAAACTAGTCTTAAACTACAGTGGATATACTCTATCTGGTCATTCTGAGCTATCTTTACAACATTTAACTCTTTCAGAGCCTTTCAGTGTGGTAGTAAGTAATGCCCTGACCTCTACTGGTGATGTAATGAATATGGGAGGCTGAAAACATTAAACAGAAATGCTCACTGATACAACTATAACAATCCTGAATATGCATACAGTTAAAACTTAGATAAAAATGCGAAATACACACATCATTCTGTATTGTACTCACCCAGTGACTGCTTGGCTTTGGAGATGGTCAAAGTGGTGATTTCATAGCCCTCTGGTGGCAGAGTTGCTGTTCTTTTCACACCGTGACCATTTTGTGAATGTCCATTTACCGGCTGACTGCTCCCTCTACTTGTGGAGGGGCTCTTCTCTCTCGGGGGCTCAAATACATCAGCCAGAGGGGTTCTTGCTCGCCTCTGTGAAGGAACCCGTACGCTGACTTCTGTGTAGCCCTCTTGCCTAATCCATCTGCCATCGACACTCTCAGGACTCACCTCCCTCCTCGGTCTCCCACGTCCGTTCCTCACAGGTGACCTCCCTTGTTCAGGAGTCACATCTCCTCGGTCAGACACAGACAACAAGGAGATCTCGTCATACCGCGACACCCCGTTCTCTCTCCTGTTCAGGGAGCGATTGTGTTGGCGCCCACGTTGGGTGCTCTGTGGGGATTCTGTGAGAAGGAAGCTGTGGGTGGGTGAGGGGCTCAAGGAGCGGGAGCGCACAGTGGAGGAGGCGTAGCTGTCCACAGGTACATCCAGAAGGGGGGTGAAGGCACGGGATGGAGGCAGATGGCCTGACTGTTGGCCGGACAAACGCAGTCTCTCCAACTCCTCAATCAACTGACGCTCCCTCATTGTGTCCTGAACCGGCTGCAGGAGGAATCCACCCCTGTAGTCTGGAAACACACAAAAACATGTGAAGTTCAGATTTAACCTCACAGGCTCTAGACTGCAGACAATGAAATTTGTAGAACGTCTGTTAGATAAACGAAAAAAGTTATGAGAAGGTCATCAAGGCAGCAGGTCAGTGTGAGCTAAGATACTGAGAGTAAAACAAACTCAATTTGGTCAATTTGAGAGAGAGTGCTAGAGTTACCCTTTAGCATTGTCATCAAAGTTGCAATTTTCTACACACATATATATTACAAAGAGTTTTACTTCCTAAGCTAGGTCTTTCACTTCAAAATGTAAACAACATAGAACCTATAAGAATTAAATACTAACATCAGGACAATGTTGTTCATGCAAGGATCTCAATGACGTCCTTTGAACAACAAACAGTGGGTTTTACACCAGACTTGTATTTTATTTTAATATTTGGAAAGGATATAAAAGGATAGACAATAATAAGCCTATTAAAACACTTTGAGATGTCACTGACAGCTTATATTTACAATTTCTTTGTAAAACTAACATATCCAGTGGAGCTGTTTCAGGTCAGAGACTCAGATGTCAAACCTACTAAATGGGACAAAAAATGCCCGCCATTCATAACTTGCATCTCTTGAAATGTAAGGTCAGCCACCTAAAACTTTCAAAATACTGACATCTCAGTGATGCCTTGTCAGCTTCCTTCAGGTTTCTTAGAAAGTGAGAAGTCTGTAGTCAGTCTAAAGTGAGACCGTATTGTCTCAATGGCTCTTGAATGTGGAAAACGCTCAGAGCATCTTTGTATTGTTGAAGTGTCACACTGGCCAACCGGGCATGTCTCAGTCTTTTCTGTAGGCCGCAGAGACGTAATACAAGCCTAAGCTTCAGCACAGGCACAGGAAACCTGAGATATCTTGTGCTTGTAATGCGTGTGTGTGTAAGTGTGTGTGTAAGTGTGTTTTTATGAGGTTTGGAGGTGGATATGTGTGTATGGAATGCCAGGATCAGGATAGGATGTGCAGGTATGAAACAGATGTGAGATTGGGCAAGTAAGGAGGGAGGAAAAGTAAGAGAGGGAGATGTAGGAGACAAAAAGACCCTTGTTTATCTGATACTCCTCTGGGATGAGAGAGAGTCCACCAGCCAGAGAGAGAGAGAGAGAGAAAAGAGGTGAGGTTCAGGACGAGAAAGAGTCAGAGTCAGAGGAAGAGTCCATGTACCTGGGATCGGAGTTATGAGGTGGCGTCGAGGGGTTCCACTGCGAGGAGAGCGCAGAGCTGGAGAACGCACTAAAAGAAAGAAATAAATACATAATACAATGAAAGATCTGTAATTTGTAATCTAACCTTATTTTTCTAACTCCTACATCTTTTATGTTAAGCTATATTCCTCTTCTCACCTGAGCGACTTTTCAGAATATCGTATGCCTCCAGCTCAAAGGGCATGACCATGCTGTCAAAACGACCCAACTCCGTCGTAGGTATCAGCATTCTGCAGCAGATATGATCAGTCAGATTTACTCACATACATATGAACATCAAATATATACGTATACATGTACATATTCTGCGTATACTCTATCTTACCTTATTTCTCTGAGAAGTAGCAGCTTTTCTGGACGGTCCAAGATTGCCAAAAGGGGGCGCACTAAATCCTCGATCACATTGTCGGACAAAAACTGAGGGACGGATTAGGTTGGTGAACAAAATAGAGGAGAAGAAGAAGAACCATGTAGTTTAATTATCTCCATACATACAGCTTTCCATCAGATTGTTTTCAGGTCATCAATCTTGGATTAGTTGCACCTTGAAATAACTTCACTAGTGTACATCATTGGGAGCTGGGTTGTCTTCTGATATAAAGTGTTACGTACATGTACATAACAGTTAATATTCACTTTCCCAAGAACACTGCAATCCTCCAGTTTTCAGTCTTTGGTGGTGAATTACTGTATTAACAGGAAAGTTACACCGCGCTCAGAGTAAGCTCAATATCTTAAGCAGTGATGGCAAAGGGCCGACTGAAGAGCTGATCCCCTGAAATTGGCCGACGAGCATGAGAGGGGCCGAGAGAGACAAGGGGATCAGATGGTGGCTGATATTTGATCCTAATCATAAATGACAGGCCAAATCTGTCTTTTGTCTCAGCCGCTGCCAGACACATCTATCACTAAGGGACACTCAGCATCACAGGGAACGATACTGCACACTTAAGCCTTCAAGTAGCTGATCTTCATTCACTGGGTGGAAAAAAAACACAGTTGAGCCCCTGCAAGGTGTCAGAGGAGGTAATTTCAGATCAAGAACTCACCCGCCAACAGTGTCTCATCACAGCGGCCACCTCATCCTGGCTGAGCAGCTTCTTTGCCATGTCTTCCACGTGCTGCAGGGTATCAGGTCGGTGCTGCAGGCTTCCGTCTTTAACTCCTGCACGGGATTCTCTGGGGGAGGTCAAGAGCTGGAAGGAACGACCCCTGTCCTTATCTGAGGAAATAAAATGAAAACTGGAATAAACAAGACGTAAACAAGAAAATCTACAGATGGCATGAGATACTTTCACATATTTCCACTGCAAATCAACTAGTTGAAGAATTTTCTTGAATTAACTGTCATAACTTGATACCAATAGTCACTAATTGTCAAATCAAATGAAATTACATTACATACAAGTAAACCTTGCTTATCTTATTGGCATATTTTTGACCACTTTATCTTAAATTTAATTACATTTAAAGATTCAATAGATGCAAGGCTACATTATTAGCTACAATGGTCATTTTTTTGCAGCATGTGTCAAAGACAGTGCCATGTGGTTTTAAAAGGTTTGCAATTTGCTTAACCAATTTCCAGATCTCTGAATCACTGCCCACATATCAGATTTGTTCAGCAATTCAAATACAAAGAATTAAGCTAAATTATAGGTTATATTTTTGCTTTGTGGGATGCAGAATATGTGCCGAGGAAGAAAACATCCCTCACCTCTGTCAGCATGGTGGGACGGTGACTTGGAGCGACTCTTCTCTTTACGGTCTTTTTTAAATAGCAGGTTAACAAGGGTTTTGGAGCGCTGCAGGCCGGATTTACCCTCTTTTGTGCTCTTCTCCTTCTGTTGTTTCTTCTTCTTCTGCCTGTCTTCTAAAGGGGGAAACAAAGAAATGGTATGCAATGCTCAGTACCTCTAAATGAACGGTGTAGTAGTCTGTGCAGATAAATTTTTCCAATGATACTGTGAAATATGACTGATTGAGACATTGTGTGTAAAATCCGCACAAACTATCACCTGCTAAATTAGGTAAACAAATACAAAGAAGTAATTCAACTAAACTAACTTAACTATATGCCATCTTTGCTGCAGATATATCTTGTTTTTATCAAAACTTTCCATAAGAGGTGTTGAACCATAGCAAGAACATTGTTCATATCTGTGTATGGTGTTGAAAACCTAATTCATTAGGTTTTGTACTGCTTATTGCTTAACTGTTAGCCAATAATGCTAGGTGATACACACTCTCCGCTATGAGCACAGACTGTTCATTTCTCTTCCAGTCAGCTTCTCTGTTCACTGCAGTAAATCTGCCACTGTGGAAATCAACACAGTAATACTGATGAATTGCAGCTACACGAACCTGAACACACCCCCATCTATTGAGAGCACTACAGTGAAGTGCTCTGGCTTACATAACAAATGTCCAATCGGCCCTGGGCTTTGCCCCACGCCCCCGCCAGGTCCTGGATGTATGAATGAGTTGGATAAATTGAAAAGGAAAGGCTAATAACTCAACAGCCCCGCCAAGGCTTCGATGGATATTTCTCCATATGCTTGTTCTTATTCATTTCTCACAGAGGTACAACAAGTGAGACCAAAGGGCAGTGATTAATCATGAGTCTGTGTTAACTTTGTGCTTTTGGATAAATTCTGTCTGGAGCCGTGTAGAGTCTGGATGTTCTTGTTTATCTCCTGGAGTGATAGAAGAATGAGGGGTCATTAAACTGATTGATACCCTACAGAAAGACCTCTGGAAAGTCTGAGAGAGGATCTTCAGACACAGTGAATGCAGGTACTGTCACCAATATCAGCTTAAGAATTGAACCTGATTGAGCTTCATTGTGGCCATGATTCTTAGTGTGCCGTGATGCCAGAAAGGTTGATTTCTCAAAGGAGATGGATGATACTGCCAATACAAGCAACAACAACAATACAGGGGATAGCCCGACCAATACAGACTCTCTGAGGCTGATATATGAGAGTACAAAACATCTGACATTGATATACTGGCCAATTTTCATCATCATTTTTATGGAATATCTCAACAACATTGGATGGATTGCCATGGAATTTTGACAAACATTCATAGTCCCCAGAGAGTAAATCTAAATGACTTTGGAGACGCCCTGACTTCCTCTAGTGCCACCAATAGGTTGAAATTTGTGGTTCAGAGAGAACTGTTGTATAGATTAATGTGCAGTTTGTTGCAGACATTCATGGTTGTTGTGAACTTTGGTGATCCTCTGACTTATCTGATGCCATTTTACAGTTGAAAAATTAACTTGTCAGAGCTCTCAGAAAAACTATGCAATGGAGATACTGTTTCTAAATGACCTCAAACATATATTTCTGTATTGCAAATTACTGTTGCTTATTGGCCAATATATATACACACAATACTGATATATCTGCAATAATCTAATATCAGCCCTGCCAATTTATCAGTGCACCTCTAATACAGAGGACTTTTCCAGAACTGCTTCACTCTGCTTACAATCCCAGTGAGCCTGCAGGTCTCACCTGACACAGTGATATGGCTCTGGGAACGTCTGATTGGCTTCCGCGGTCTGCTCAGGGCCATCAACGCCGCCGTCTTAGGTGAGTGTTTCACTACTTCCTGGTCCCCTGATGACAGCGTCCTCATCCGTCCCTGCCCACCGTCCCCAGCCTCACCGTCCCCAGCTCCACGCATGTCCCTCGGCCCTTCCCCTTTCCCGCGTATGAGTGTGTCTTTCAGCAGCACTGTGGCACCTACAGTCCGACTGGTTTCTGGGGTGACCAGCCTATCAGGGTACGAGACATCTGGCGAGCGGTGTTCCAGGTAGTTTGGAGGGTGGGGGTCAGTCTGTATGGCAGTGTCAGCAGTTCTTTCTGCGCTGCTTGAACGTCGGGAGCGCTCCTCTGTGGAGATGGCGACATCTACCATCTCAGAGCCAAAGACAGGAGGGAAAAGGACCTGGGAGAGACCACTGAGGGAGCTGAGAGGGGTGCCGGAGGACAACGAGGAGGCAGAGGAGTTAGATTCTGAACCCTGGGAGGATGGTGCAGGGCCTCCATTGGCCACTGTTGAAAAAAAAAAACTTAATTACAATGAAGGAAGGGAGCTTAGTGAGTATTCAGAATATTATTGTTTTCAATTTAAAACATCAAAAGCGATACCTTATGAAACTAACCAGTTTCATTTACATACAACACACAACACAAAATCTGCAAAGTTACATAGTGAATAAGATTTGCTAAGGACATTTAATTCCCTTATTTCACACAGTCTGCTTTGTTTGGATCAAAACCTGTCTGACCTCATGTACTGTTAATCCTCTAAGATGTTGGGAGACAAAATGACTCCGCATCTTGTGCATCTTTGTAAAATAAACACCCAGAGACCCAGATGTCAGGTCATGTTGTGTTCCAGATGACTGAGCTGCCTTTGAGTACACCGAATTAATCCCTGGATTTTATCAGAGCTACTCATATCAAACTGAAAAACAGGGAATTTGTGAAGAAAATGTATGACAGGGTTTTAGTATAAGCAGGCTACATGTAACCAATGTTCTACTTTGTTTGGTAAGATTTCCGAGTAGAATCCAACATGTGGCTTTGCAAACAAAAATGAGAATGAAAAACTCCAGGTCACATCTTCATTATTTCGTTCTGCAATTTTTATTACACTGCAAGTGCTGCCTTCCTCAGTATCTCTAGCTTGGAAAATAATATTTTGTGAGAAACACTCTTTTGGGGTAGTCAACGTACATTTTTTGAGCCAACCATATTCTGCCACCATCTCCTTGTATGCAGGGTATCTTCCAGCTTCCTGTTGTACAAAAAAATGAAATATTTAGCAAGAACATGAGACAGTCAACCTAATCATACAGGAAAACTACAAACTACAAATGTGTCTGATGCTTATGAAGTAGAATCTTTTCCATCAGTTAACCAACTCTAGGCCCATGGTTCCCCAAATGGGTGCCACAAGTTTTGCTCATTTACTTTGTGTTACCGTTCATTTATATGTTGTAGGTTTTGGCTACAAAAATCTGCTCAGAGGTTCCTAAAATGGGTGCTGCTGGGTTGCCTTGAGGATGGCCTTGAATTTGTTCATTTAATTTTTTCTTACTGTTAATTTTTTCTTTATTTTTTGCATTGTAGGTTTGGGCTACTTGTAGGACGTCTCCAATTCTGGACAACTTAGCCCAAATCTGCTGAGTTCATTTTTTGAGCGACTGAGAATAGGCCTGTATTATTTCACTTAACAGGGTACTCCAGTGATTTAATAATATACTTTCATGAAGTAGGGGGCTTGTGAGGGGCTTGTTATTTCATACATGTCACATACTTTATGTTACAACAATGTTATTTGTGTTATTAGTGGGCATGATATATCACTGAGAGTGGGTGCTGTGATATAAAAGAGCTTGGGAAACACTGCTTTTGCCAGTGTTTCTTATAAGGAATGAGTCATTTTGTGTCAAGAATTAGTGTTCAATATCCTCTCAAGTCTATTTTAAGGAATTGTCTCATCTGTCTAAGCTGTGTAGCAGCTTAAGTTCAAAGAAAAGACACTTGAGGATACATCTAAGATTTTCCACAAAAGCTTTAGATGCCCAGATGTGAGAGAGTTTAGTAACTGAATGCTGGCTCCACCATGTGTGATTTTGATCTATAAATGGGTCTAATACAGCAGAGAAGCAGCACATAAAATTAGGCTTTCTGTTGATTATAACCTGATCCCTGACTGCCTTTGAATAATGAAAATCGTCCCTGGCTGTTTTTCACACGTGGAACCTGAGATCAGAGGAGTAAAATGAGCACACGGCAATGTTAGCGAGCAGAGATAGCGTACATACACACACTCAAACACACCGAGCAACACACATTTGCCCGTTCCTACACACAAACATACACACAATTCCTTCATCTAAAAATGACACAGGTTAAAGCAGCATGGCCTTGCACACATGCATGCACACACAGACACATAAAAGGATTTCAAGGGCTGTAAGCCAGCTGTCTGTTGTGCTGCGCAGGCTCGTGCTGTCCACTCCTGAGAAGAGCTGGTGTTGTTTAACACGCTGTAACATTTATTATTGTGTCACAGCACTTAGAGCACCCAATCAATTGTTATGTTTAAACCAGAGGAAATGATTAACACTGACATACAACACTGCCCCACAGTTGTGTAAAACAGGACACATTTTTGAAGTCAGACTTAAACCTGTATTAACTGATTTTTTGGGTCTAACAAGCTGTAAACACTGACGTATTATTATAATGTAAAGTTGATGTGGCTAACGTGTAAGCAGGCAGTTGCTTATTTACACATTTAGCTGTCATGGAGCGACATTAGCATTCATGTGGAGTCATATTTCTGTACCCCAGATGAATGTAAATCCAATATTCACTCTCCTTTCAGCTCTGGTTTGGTTTCCACCAACACCTTAGGGGAAATATTTAGCTTTTTAGCTGCTAAATGCTCCGCTATGTTCACCAGCTAGTTGCTAACTCAAACAGGTTTGATGAGACTGAACTAACACAGTAAAGTTGTTGGCCGTAAAAACAAAACAATGAGCTGAAAGATGCTAAAACGTTCTGTAGAGCTAAGGGGAACTGCAGAGTAAGGTCATGTGACCTCTTTCACATTACACATAATCATCTGATCCAGTGTTAATATAGAAATATGAATTAGTGAAGCTTTAAGTCTCTAACCCTTATGGTCAACATGACATGGGTGTGGCTCTTCAGGACCTCAACTGCATTGCTGTGCGTGATGTCATCAAAGCTGACCCCGTTGGCTGCAAGGATCTGATCCCCCATTTTGATACCGTGCAGCTCTGCAAGCCCACCTGGGTCCAACCTGAAGAGAAAACGCACACACACGCACACACAGGAGAGAAATAAAGATGTATAAAATCTGAATCAAAAATCAAAATAAGTACATTTCCTTAAGATATTTGACTCTTGAAAGGTAAACTGTAGGATTTTACTTTATAAGGCTATACCTGACTTTTTATATCAATTAATACTTTTATTTCATCTCGTATGGTTAGTATGGTATGTTCAAGTATTTTTTAGATGTATTAGATGTACTTACATGTATGTTTTAGTCTCACTATGTATTAGTTGCGTATGTTGTGTTAAATGTTATCTTGTTTGTCTTGTTCAGACTACAAGCTCACCAAAGCAGTTTGGACTCTTCTTGTATGGCAGTGAAGTCAACACACACACACACACACACACACACACACACACACAACCCTCTACTAGGAGACTGGTGGCTTTGAACTAAGGCAAAAACAGAAGAAATGAACTACAAATAGTTTGTGATTTAATATCTAATTCCTGTGGGAAAATTCTGTTCTCATTTCCCCTCTCTTCCTCTTGCTCAAGGACACTTCAGCAGGGTGGGGCTGAACCTGAGCTCCACCACTTGAAAGTCTGTCTTGTTACACCCTGCACCACCCGGCTGAATTTATAAGAATTTAATTCTGTTTATTGGATGCTGATGGACACTTCTAGTGTAAAAAAGCATTGGCTGAATGTGTTTTGCACCAGATTTCGTGCATACTTGGAGACATAAATTCCCAGTCCGAACTCTTTGCCTCCTCTGATGTTGAAGCCCAAACAGTAGTCATCTGATGTGGTGAAGAGATGTACGATCCTGCGGAGAGCGCTGTCTGAACTGGCCTCTGATGGCGTGTGACCGCTCTCCTCCACCACCATCCGCCGGTGAATCAGATCCACCCTACACACACACATATGCACAAGGGGATGTGTACACACACACACACACGCATGAAAACACTCACATACACTGCTTTGCCTTTCTCTGCTGAGCTCAAGCCTGTCAGTATCGGTTAATATAGCAATAAAGGTCACAGCGGTAATCCATCCACTGCTGCCACATGAAACCAAGATACAGTATATCCCAAAAGAAAGATAGCCAGTGTGAGATACAGTCAAGTGACAAGACTACACAAAACAAGAGCCATGCAAAGGTCAGCACTGGTAATAACACGGTTGTAGTCTGTACTTTAAATAATAATATATCCAGAAAAGTATAACAGTCACAATATACAATTACTGTTTGGCAAAGTTAATAAATGAACTCTACTTAGCCTGCTGTTTGACCTCACCATGTGGTCTTCTCCTTGGAGTAGCGGATGCCGGGGATTTTGCCCACTCGTCTCACCACCATCCTCAGCCTGTTGTTGCCTGTCAGGACCTTCACAGCGCTGCTCATGGTGATGCTCTCCAGACTGACCCCGTTCACCTCCACCAGCTTATCGCCCACAGTCAGCCCAGCCTGCGCTGCAGACACAGTTGGAACTCAGCATGGTACAAAAGAGTAAATGTCACAATGAAACATAAGACCACATGCCCAGATTTACGCACTCTGAAGAAAAAATGTTTGCCATCAACGTGAGAAACACACACACACACACACACTTCCTCCTAACCTGCAGAGCTGTCATCCTCCACCTTGCTGACAAATACGCCGAGTCCATGTTCAGAGCCTCCGCGGACACTGAAGCCCAGACGCCCATCTGGACTCTTATCTACTGTCACTGTGTGAATGTCTTCACAGTCATCCCCACCTGCAACCACACATAACCAGGAAACACACCGACACGTACCGACCATAAACGTCTTTATAACCCCACAGTCAACTACAGACAATGATCTGAGTCCAAAACAGGATTGTGGCAGTTGTGAGAAACGTAGATATGAAGATAACAATAATAAATCTTTGAGTATTTATCAAGCTTTAGTCTTTATCCTGAGTAATTTATTGTACAACTATTTCCTATCTAGGTATTTATGAGATGTATGATGTGTATTCCTGTTTAATTATTTGGTACTGTACAGCATCAGCATTGTGTGTCCATGGCAAATTTCCCTCTGGGACAATAAAGTGTTATCTTACCTTAATTATTTACAGAAACTCAGTGTAAACAACAGAAATTAAACAGTATTTTCTATTCAAACTCATACTAACCAACATTCTGTGCTGATATTTAATACATTTGAGCATCTTCGTGGCCAAAAAAAACCTTAAACTTACATGTATATCATGTACTTTTGAAGGTTTTCAGATGTGTCGCTGACAAATTCATGCATACCTTTGGGGTATCTTCAGTATACTGGAGGATTGATTTGATAACCGATGCAATAATGATCAAATATATAAACAGTATCCATCAGCAGTGACTTTTAATTAAGTGACTGATACATCAGCAAGCCAAAATATCACTAAATATGGATTAATGACAGATTGTCCTGAATGTGCCTGTGAGACTGTGAAGGCATCACCATGGTAACAGAGGACATGTCATGTGCAAAACTCACCATCAACAGGTGCGTTGATCAGGATCACCCTGCCCATCGGTGAGGAGGATCTGCGTCTGTGGCGGTGCTGCTTCTTTAGCATGTAGCGTGTGGTGCTGTGGGACCCCTCTGTCTGGCCTCCATTGTTGAGGTGGGGGTGCCCCCCTCCATTTGTCATCTCCCTCCAGCCAGGGGAGTGAGAGGAACGAGCCATGCTACGTGTCTGGCAACTCTTCCTTTAGTCATCCAGGCAGGAGGAGATCTGGGGTCTGATGTCAGGATGGAAGACGTGCAGCCTAGGAGTTGGGGGACTAACTGGACTTTTTAGCACCTGCTGGTCCACACTGGATGATAAAATAGAGAAGCTGATCCGCTCTGAAGCAGGTAACTTACAAAGCTGTACACAACATCCCTAAAATTGAATGAAACTGGTTTCAAGTGAAATTATAAACTGATCCAAGATCCACAGGAGAAAATGTGATATAAAAATCTCCAACTTAGACTAAATCTGCACAGGTGAACGAACATACTGTGAAATTCTTTAAAAAGGATGTCAAAAAGTAGTCGTCCATGATTGACCTTTCCTTGAAGGTTAAAGAAGTTGGTATAATCCTTGAGTTCCCATAATTGTTGCTTCTGAATCCATCTCCACAGCCATGCTGCTGCTTGTTTCCTCCTTGCTTCAGCTGAGAGGCTGCGGGGCAGTCTGCGGAGCAATCAGCGATGCATGGTGATTCCCCTCGGGTCATGTTTAATTAAATGGATATCTGTTGTGAGAAGAATACGCTGTGATGAGTAATGTGGTCTGAGAAGTTCCAGCTGGGCTAATGAAACTCTCTCATTTTTTTTGATACAGTCGTGACCTACAAACTTGGATTAAAGGGTAGAATAAAAGAAGGGTAGAATAAAAAAAAGAAAATATAGAGGTGACGTTGTTGCCTTGAACTTCACGTGTTTTTCTATCAGTCAGCACCACGGACAGCGACTAAGAGACAATACACATAAACAAGTAGCCCATTAACAGTTGATTATCATGTGTCTATTAACGTTAACAAACAATTTAAACTTCAAACTACTTGTTGACAAAACACAGCCTAAATATGACTCCTGTCCTGTTGACACCTTGAGCCGTGTAACGTTACAAAACGGCTGTAAATCAATTGTTACAGCATGTCATCGCGTTTAAACTAAAGGGAACAAAGTGTGACAGCGTTACCTGCTGTGTCCATATTGCGCCGGATGAGCTCGGAGACGCATTGGATACCTCCGGAGTATTAGTGCTGCCTCATTTGTTCTCCAGGTGACCACTATTGTCTTAAGAGGGGTAAGCCTTTTACAAATCCCCTACTGCAGCTGTGCAGCCATTAGTGCTGGACAAGTGATGATTAAGTACACTAATTGCACTACAATTACAGTGACTAAGGTCTATTTCACCCGCTCCTCAGGTACCCCGTGTTATTAATGTGTTAATTAAGTCTGTATGTGTCAGTAAAACTGCAGAGAGGTGTAAGTCTGTCTGGAAAAACTGAGTCTTCTTGACTGCCTTCACCATGTCAGTGAGATAGGTAAACAACCCCACCCGGTGGCCAGAGGTGTCATATCCCCTATGTGCAGATTTGACTTAATCTCTAGGGATTTTATCATTCATATTAATAACAAAACAATATATTGCAGCTAAACAGGAACAGGAAACATTGACCTTGAAGAGGAGCTTATGCAGGAGCTTTGCTATATATATTTTTTCCATTTGTTGGTGTGGTTGAGTTGTTTAGGTCTATATATTGTTTTAAAAAAAAATATGACTTTATTTCTCAAAAATGATCAAAGTTGACATTTATCCCATTTTGAAGTAAAGTTATCATCCAGGGATCATCAAAGTTGTCGTTTTAAATCATTTTAATAAACATAATCATTATCGTTTTTGACATAGCCTATTTATTATCAAAATCAATGAACAGCAAAAACAGACATCAGCTTGAACAAAAGGCAGAGGAATTACGTATGAGAATATGTTTGAAAATAGATACAACCAACTAATAGACAACCAAACTAGACATGACATAAATAATAAAGAAAAATAAGCAATAAATTGATAAAATACTACAGAGACTTCGTAAGATTTTTTCTGCCCTTTTTAAAATAGTTACTGCTCTCAAAAGTCCATGTAGCCTATTGAAAAAAAAATCAAATAAAAGGCAAAGTTCATAGTACATTTAGACATTTAGACTACAATATATTTTAATTAATCGTGTCTGTTAGAATAGGAGGCATGTAGTCAAAATAAACAAGGGAATAAGTAGACTATTTGTTACTTAGCTGTATGCTGAGAGCAAATATCCTGAAATATTCCTCTAAATCTTTGATTTTGACTTATTCAGGATATGTAAATTACTTTTTCTGTACCGACTGACCACTGTTAGAATATCTTTAGAGGTATAAAACACCCTAGAGCTGCAGTCAGCTGTTTTTTAACCAATCACGTGTTGTCTGTCGCCCACGCCCAGGAGTTTCCAGCGACTCACGTCCTCCATAACAACCTTTCTCTTAAAAGACCCCGCCCCCTGTTCTTAAGTGACCCCGCCTCCCGTGTGTCTGTTCCATTCAAAGGCTTCCGAGAACATCGGATTTCCGGGAACCCAGTTATATGCGACTGATTTGACCGGGATCGACGTTAATAAGATATTAGACTGTGACTTTGATAGGAGAGTAACAACACAGACGACTAGTATTCATTACATTATGCTGCAGCAGAGTTAATCCTGAATCTTAACGATTTTTCCACATAATTTAGTTTAGCAGACGTTATTAGAGCTTATAATTTTACAATTTATCCGTTGTATATTTTTCATAAATGACCAATCCTAGCTGTTTGGTATATATGAATGACAGAAAATAATGTATAATTAATTCCTGACCTATTTATTTTGCCTGTCATTTTGCATGAAGCTGTGTTTTCCGATGTTTGAAAGAGTACCAGAAGGCAGCAACGGTCCACCCAGCGCTGCTGTGATATTGAGAGGTCATACATTCACAAAAAAACAAAGGAAGCAAAGCAGGTACGTCTCAGTGGTGACTCAGTTCACATCCTTAATTATGTTAAATCACAATCCGACCAAGTTAATGTTTACTCCGTCACGGTATGTGTCCTTATGACGCTAACTGAACAGCTAGCATATTTGTTAGCTTGTAAACTACCTGGCTAGCTAACTGGTTGACTTTTGTTTAACTTACCATGGAGCAGTGAAAAGGTTTGTTTTGATGGCGCGAAAAAGCTGTTTATTGTCCTGACTATCTTAACGTTTGATTTTGTGGATGTTTTGTAGTTGTTAATGTCCAGTTTGTGTATTACAGTGTGAGTTTTAGTTATTGTTAGCCGGCGGCTTGCTGACATGAACCATGCAGCAGCGTGTCGTGACTTCTCCCCCAATCCCATCTGTCACCGTGTGTGTCACGCTGTTTCTTTCATCAGCTACTCACAATGTGACACACTGCGTCCGTGTGGTTGTCATAATAGTTAATCAGCTCTTTGGCCACGTCTTGACATTCAGGTTTAAGTGTATTTGTCAGGAGGAAAAACAGTAATCGCAAAGTGTTGGGCAAACTGTTTGTGTCCTTGAATCTACCATATCAGTTGTTATCTCGCCCTTGTGCGCGCTGAATGTTTCATTTTCATCCATTTGAAGCCTGCAGATGTTACCAGATGTGGTTATGGCTTTGCAAATGGACTATCTTATCACACTATGTATGAACGTTGCATAAGTAAGCACATACTGTACATTCTTGTCATTCTTGTATGTCTACAAAGGAGGTAGAGCTGTAACAATTGATTGATTGAGAGAAAATTAATATAAAATATCTTGATCATTGACTAATGTTTAAAAAAGTAAAAGAGACACATTTTCTCTTCTTTCAGCTTTTGAGGATTTGAGGCTGAATATGTCTGGGTCTTGAACTAAGGCTGCAACTAACAATTATTTTAATTATCGATGAATCTGTCGATTGTTTTTTCGATTAATCGATTTGTCATATGTAGGGTTGGGTTTCGTTTAAAAATAATGATACCAGTACCAATACCAGTACCCTTTAAGTGATACCGATACCAATAGAGTACTTCATCCAATACCCATCATGTGAATGGAAGCATTCAGTTGCAAAATGCCACCACTCCTCTCCATCCAAATGATTTTTACACTAATACATTTTGAAAGTGTTCAAATTATTGAAATATTTATTAAATAAAAGTACAAAACTGTATAATAAAGTATTATCACCACAGACTGTATGGGTTGTAGCTGCTATGGTAGTGGGCCATTCACATATCGTATTAAATTGAAGAACTCTTATGGTGATTGGCTGCGAGCAAAACCATACAAATAGTCATTTTTTACAAGATCCAGGTACAAAAAGGATCGAATGCAGGTATCGTTTGACCGGACGAGATTTTCAATACTACTTGGTACTGGGTTATTTATGTCGATACCATAAAGGTATTGAGTGCCAATACCCAGCCATTGTCATTTGGGCTATAAAATGCCCAAAAATGTTGATTACTGTTTCCCGAAGCCGAAGGTGATGTCCTCGAAGGTCTTGTTTTGTCCCGACCAACAGTCGACAACCCAAAGATACATAATTTACTATCATAGAAGACTAAAGAAACCAATAAATATTCACATTTAAGTAGGTAAAATCAGATAATTTGGACATTTTACTTTAAATAAAAGATTCAAAATGATCATTTGAATTTATCAAAATAGGTGGTGATTAATTTTCTGTCGACTAATCAATAAATTGACTAATCGTTGCAGCCGTATTTTGGACTATTGGACAAAACAAGCAGTTTCAAGATGTCACAGAGGGATTCGGTAAATTGCAGAAATTCTACATATTTGTGACATTTTAAGACCAAAAGATTCAAGAAAATAATCTGCAGATAAACCAATAATGGAAATAATTGTCAGTTTCTGCACTAAAATACCACATGTGCTAGCAGACCTACGTTTTGTTGAAGTATTTTTTCGGTATAGTTTTCCTTTATCTTGTGCTCACAGCCACAACTGATAAAAGTTTGAGAACAGCCACAACCTGGTACATGCTTCCAAAAGAATGTACAATCTGACGTCAATATAAAACTTTTTGAATGTGACACAGTAATCTTTAACTATATTTATGTGTGTTTTTTCTCCCTCGGTTTCTGCTTTTATTGAGTCGTCTATTTATAACATAGTCTTTTATTGTTTTGTGTGTGGCTGTGGGTGGGGATTGAGATGTGGGGGGGGGGGGGGGGGCAGGTATTGTTTTTATTGTGTAAAGCACTTTGTGTTACATTGTAGTTGTATGAAAAGTGCTATAAAAAGAACTGAGAGGCAGAGCATGTCGGTGTAAAGTAAACCTGGTCAACAAGTCTGTTTGGGGATGGTTTGCCCAGTGAAAACTGGACAGTATGTAGTTGTACTGGGTCCTGTGGTGTTTAGTGATGGGGGAGGGGGTTTTGCTTCAGCAGAACTATTAATGGAGCAGAGGAATGGACTAACTTTGCAGCCAAATATTTTTGAAAGTACTACCTTCACTTGTAGGGCTTGGTATCAAACCATAAAACGTTTTTGGTATCGACCTGAATGTGTCCTCAGCACAGTGTATCATAAACTGTCAGACAGTTGCAGATTCTTTAAGGTATTGGACCAAAGTGGTTTTGGTATCTGTGCGAAAACTCAGGTATTATTTTAGCAATAGTATTGAAAATTTTCAAACGATGCCCAGTCTAGATGTGTATGTTCATTAATCCATATGATAAGATATTTATTCCAAAATGTGTCACTGTGTCGAATTGATCGTTTCACTGAAACATTCCCAAAATAGTACACTTGTAATTGCATGTAGACCCAGTCTAGATTTGTAAAATAGTGCAAATACTAATTAAAATTTCTTCTGTTGAAAGAAAGCGAGGATGTCTGAAGAGTTGTCCCTCGACATAAACATCAAAGAGCCACGATGGGACCAAGGCACATTCATGGGGCGTGCCAAGCACTTCTTCATGGTCACAGATCCCAGGAACGTCCTGCTGTCCTCTGAAACTCTGGATGAAGCCAGAGTGATCGTGGAGAATTACAGGTAGATGGAGGACAGATTAGGAGTATAAATGTTAATGTGAGGGATGGTGTGGTTGGTGTGAGGCTGTTGTATGCCAGTGGGAGAAATGTCCTGTCCTTAATAGGGAAGCGTTAGCCTTTATTAGTTTCACATATAAGTAAGTACATTTTGTTAAGATGAATCTAAAACTGAGAATTGTTCATTTGCCAGGTTTATTCTGCTACAATAATGTGATCAGTGGAGATTTTAATAGGTAGTATATTTAATAAGGTCTGTGGATAAATAATTTATCAATAATTTATTGTCATATCTGTGTTCAGGTACATACAAAATGTTTCAGTATGTGTATATGACTGCTGTAAATTATGTTCAAAATATTAGAGCTGGTAACGTGAAGCCTGGCCTGACGGAGGATGAGCTCTGGAGAGCCAAGTACGTCTACGACTCGGCCTTCCACCCCGACACGGGGGAGAAGATGTTTGTGATTGGCCGGATGTCTGCTCAGGTGCCAATGAACATGACCATCACAGGCTGCATGCTCACCTTCTACAGGTACTGCAGAAGTTTAATACATGATTCAATGTATAATCAAAACACCAATCTTAACAAGACTAAGTCAAAATATATGTCTGAACCGTGTGTGGTCAATATGTGAAATTGTGGCCAATGTGTGACAGGGATAGTCAGTGGTAATGTCTTTAATGTGAATGCCTGGATATTAAATGTTCACAATTTTTGGCTGGACCTTTAACGGACAACTGCGGTTGTCCGTGAGTGAGTAATGAAGTTGCGCTTGGATTTTATAAGTTAACTAATACCAGGATGCAAGCTTTTTATTTCTATGTTTTCACATCACAGACGATGAACAACAGCATTAAAAGTCTTGCAGATAAAACGTGGGACTGATGTAGCTGTCATGTCAGTTTAGCGTGGGGCAGCTGCCCTGGTGCACTTGATTTTACTGTAACTACGATAACCAGGCGGAGATGAGCCTCCCGAATTTGCAACCAGAACGCTGTCAAAATATTAATTTGCAATTTCCACCGCAGCCTCCATGATCGACCAGGAAAGACCAGCAGAAAAAAGGCGCATAGAGGTATGAGGGAGAGTGCGCAGTTAAAGCCCAAAAATAACAATCACTCTGACAAAATACTCAATACAGAGTGAAAAACGAGAGACATCCGCAGAGTCAAACAGATGAAACTACAGAAAATTGCAGATAAACATTTAATATCTAGGAATTCACATTACAGACACTACCACTGACTGACCCTGTAACAAATTGGCCACCATTTCTCACATTGAACATACACAGTCCAGCCAGGTACAAGGTTTTGACCTAGTCTTGTCTCTCGTGTCCCAACTAATATTTGTTGTTAAATTGTACTGAAGTAGCATCACATCACATGACATGGTTAAACTACATTTAAGTCAAAAAAAAGGTTATAAATGCAGTTGCAATACTTTCCACTCATATCTTGGGATGTTTGAAAGAGAACGTATTTTAATTCTAATAATAACTATTGTAATTATGTGTTAACTCCCCCTGCTCTTCCATCTGTTTTATTCTGCGGATGTCTCTCGTTTTTCACTCTGTATTGAGCATTTTGTCAGATTGGTGGTTATTTGGGCTTTAACTGTGCATTCTCTATGCGCCTTTTTTCTGCCTCTTTCTCGGTCGATGATCATGGAGGCTGCGATGGAAATTTAAATTAAAGTTTTGACAGCATTCTTGTTGCAAATTCAGGAGGCTTATCCCTGCCTGGTTATCGCAGTTACAGTAAAATCAATTGCACCTACAGAGCAGCTGCCCCACACTAAACTGATATAACAGCTACATTAGTCTCATGTTTTATCTGCAAGACTCATGTTTTAATGCCGCTGTTCTTTGTTTGTGATGTGAAAACATCAGAGAAATAAAAAGCTTTCGTCCTGATATTAGTTCAGTTATAAAATGCAAATGCACTGCGGAGCGTCTCTCCTGCCAGCTGCTGACAGCGCTGTCAGCACACTGGGCGGTAGAGGAGGAGACTGTAGAGACGCTGGTACACTTCTGTTTAAACAGGAGTTTAGCCGACGTTGCTGTATTTAACACAGGAGCTGAAAGGGTCAGAGCTCAGAGCAGAAACACAGTCGCTCTGCGTCGTGCTGCTGTCCTCCGCTTCCATCATCCGGCACTGATTCATTTTGTAAGAGCAACAGCCGATGAGGAAACTCCAACATTCGTCGAGCCGACCAATTGTGTAACTTCAGTCACTCACTCAGACACTCAGTCACTTACGTACAGCCGCGGTTGTTGGTCTGGTCTGTGGCCGGTCCAGCCAAAAATAGAGAAATGGGAATGTGTAATCTGCCAATATGCTGAATAAATATAACACAGTTTCCATGTGACTATAAATTTAACCTTAATACAGTGTACAGAGCTGCACTAAAAAAGAGATTTAATCCCTGCACAGAGTGAAAATCCTCTTAAAGAATAAAAAATATCACTTAGTACTGAATGGAGATCACTCGTTGCTCTGTTTAGGGGCCAGTAAAGTCATTTGATAATGTCCTACTTTATCTGTGAAAGTGATCAAACAACAAGTCGATTACTCTAAACAACAAAATGTGAATTAATTCCAATTTTGTTAATTAGTGTAAATAGTTTGAGGTATTTATCAATAGAAAATTAGCTGGTTACAGATTAAGACATGTGACAAGTTGTTTTCTTCTCTGTTTTACATCATTAGATTTTATTATTTTGTGATTTTTGGCTGCTGATCAGACTGTGATCAATTTTAAGACATCACTTTGATAACGTGTGATGGGCATTTGTCATGATTTTTGAACTTTTACAGACTAAATGAGTGATTCATGCTAAAATCTGTAACATTGGTTGCACTGCTTTCTACAATGTTATTTTTATACTATTTTAAACTACCACTGGGAGGCGCCAAATTCCTACACGTACTGCCTTTAGATTCAAGGGAACATATGCACATTTCCAGATCTATATTTTTATGTAGCCCTTCAGTTCAGCCTGTGTCTGAAACAGGCTGGTTTAGCTCCTGTCTCTCTAAGGACCCATTACTGATGAGCCCACTCTGTTATGATCGGTCATCTTCCAAATGACTTTTGCAGACTTGCGGTAGCTCCGAGGGTCACTTAAACAAACAGCAGTAGCAGGATTTGATTTTTTTTTTTCTTGTTCTTTACACAAAATGTCAACTTCTCAAATACTTTTGTACATGTTCGAGTTGAAATGTGATCCGAAATTGACAGAAAATCATGAAAGCGTGTTATGTGCCCTTTTAAAAATTTAAACAAGGTTAGAAGGTTCGACATAACATAATTTATCACAGGAAAACTCAGAAAGACTTGTGGGTTCATGTGGTGTGAGTCATAACCAGATGAAAATCAGCATTTAGGCCTTAAGTGACAAAAGTCTTTTGATTATTTCTGAGAAACCTGCTGGATTAAAAAAAAAGTTTAAATCCGGTATGTTTCTCAGCAACAAGAATCCAGGATGTACAACAGTGTTGTATGCTGTATCGGGGGTAATACCCTCTGAGATAAATTTGTGACTTTTTCGGCAGTATAAATAAACCTGTGGCTTGACATGACTTGCCGAGCTTATCCTAATAAGATTATCAACATTTATCAATAGAGAGCAGAGCATATCTCCAGCCACATGTTTTTCTGTGGTTTACAATGCAGATGCAGAACAGATGATAACAAACTGTTAGTTGTTAGTGTGAACTTAGTAATGACTAATAATGTGTATATACGGTGTGCCTGACATAAAAATCTAACACCCCTGCTACTGTAATGGATGTAATTATTGCCTGCATTTGTATGCTCTACCATCACAGTGTTTTCATTGTTACCAAACTCTTGTGCTGCGGTATAAATGGTGCCAAAATTGTAGTTAGTACTGTGAAATCTCAATATTCCCTCATGTTTGCAGGACTACTCCGGCAGTGGTGTTCTGGCAGTGGGTTAACCAGTCCTTCAACGCTGTCGTCAACTACACCAACCGCAGCGGAGATGCCCCCATGACCGTGAAGTAGGGAGGACTTCTCACTTCGCTTCCACTCTAGATCATGCCTGTCGTCCCTCTAAACTAGTGTGTGTAAGGAGGCGGTGGGAGCTGCTGTCCTCTCCCCTTCCCTCAGCGGTATTACGTCCCACTGTTAAGCATGTTCAGCCCCGTGTCACCATGCACTCATGCTGACATAGGTTCAATGCTCCTGCTTGATGTCAGGTTAACATTTTCATTGAGCCACAAAATGCATCCTGTAGATGCTGCAGAAATGCATCAAACGCATGTATTCACAAAGAATGAGAGGGTTGCCGTCTGGACATGCAAATGCGTATAAAATCATCATGGATTAAGCATGTTATTGAAGAAAAATGATTGATGACTTTTTGCAGAGTCATACATAGCATGAATTTGCTTTCTTACTGGGACAACTCTGTTTTAAAATGTTTCACGTTAGTGTATTTGATAGATTCTTAGCTGCAGTCCTCTTGTGTTATAGCATAAAACAACTATTTATGAGGTGTGAAATGTCGAAAGAGGAAGTGGGCGATTGATGTGTGATATGTGTCTAATGCATCTGTCTCCTCGCAGTCAGCTTGGAACAGCCTACGTCAGTGCTACCACTGGAGCTGTAGTCACTGCTCTGGGTCTCAAGTCTCTAGCCACGGTAATGCCTGAAGTTCAAGTGAATAGAAAGATAAACAAACTGACTCCTACAGACACACTGATCAGCATTTATATTTGTATATTTGTGCAAAGATTTAATGGTAGTTGTCTGAATGCGTCTCTGATTCTGCCTCATCTCTCCAGCGTCTTCCACCAATCGTCAGCCGGTTTGTCCCCTTTGCTGCTGTCGCTGCTGCTAACTGTATCAACATCCCCTTCATGAGACAGAGGTGAGGTCTTTAAATTAATGATCACTGACCTCTGCATTGTTCAATAAGGAGCTTTTATGATTTGTGACAGCTGCTTTTTTGTTTCTACCTTCCAGGGAGTTGAAGTACGGTATCCCCGTGTTAGATGAGAATGGAAACAGGTTAGGAGAGTCTGCCAATGCTGCCAAGCAGGCCATTGTGCAGGTGGTGGTGTCCAGGATCGGCATGGCAGTGCCAGCTATGGGTAATGTCAACATTATATCTACTGGTTTGCTGATTGATACTTTGCTTGTTGGTCTAAAAAACTTTTAAAAAATTAACTAAACTTTAACATTTTATTTTCCCCAAGGGGGTAACAGAATACAGACCTGAACATAAAACATGATAAATACATAAAACATTTTCACAAAATATATTAAGACAAAAGCTAAAACCCCCACATGCAAGCTTGCATAAAACAAAGTACATCAGTGACGGCATAAAATGACCTAAAACCCTGCGTGCAACCAGCTGTTGTCTTCCATCCAATCATCCATGATTAAAAGAGAAAAGATCACTATCATCACCCACCAATATTATATGAAAAACTGATCATCCTGAACATTTAACAGTTGATGGCATGAGAGATAAAAGAATTTCTCACCCTGAAATTTTAGACTTTATCTGACCTGTTTTCTTTTTCTGTTACAGCTATTCCTCCTGTTATAATGAACGCTCTGGAAAAGAGAGCTTTCATGAAGGTAAGCAGACTGCATGCACCACTGTCATGCTGTTGTTTTTAAAGTCAGTGGATTTACTGGGTCTGCTGGTATTTTTGTAATGGTGATAAAGGTCCTGCCACATTCCACATGTAACTCATACATGCTGTCAGTTTGCAGCAGGTCCAGCCAACATGTGAAATTTCATATTTTTCTGCTTATTTCACTCCTTTTCTACCTTTTTTGTCTCCCTGTAGCGGTTCCCCATTTTGAATGCTCCAGTCCAGGTTGGGCTCGTCGGTCTGTGGTAAGTAAATTACACCAGTATCAACATCTATGATGTATGAAATTGCAAGTATCTGTAGTTAAAAGGGACGCCGTCTCAAACATCCCTCTCGTTTTCAGCCTGGTGTTTGCGACCCCTCTGTGCTGCGCCTTGTTCCCACAGAAGAGGTAACGTACAGCTACATCACTCTCTTCAGAGGGGTGGGGTCATACCTGTACATGAAACTTTAAGTTTCCTGTAGCAGCATTTAAATTATGTTCATCTGTCTCTTTGTAGCTCTATGAGTGTGAGCGGGCTGGAACCAGATCTGCAGGAGAGGATACGACAAACCAGTCCCAACACCACGACCGTCTACTTCAACAAGGGCCTGTAGGACCAGCCGACACATCTACACGCACACACTAAAGACATGCAGACACTCACACATATATACACATGTGTCTGTAGTCCTGTGGGCACAAGTGGGAGAGCAAAACTACATTTATTTATGCTTTTTTTTTTTTTTGCTGTGTGTACTGCTTTTTTTTTTTTTTTTTTTTTTTTTTTTTTAAATTTGACTGCACGAAGCTGCTCCAAGTTTAACATTTGAGGATGTTGATCATTTGACCGTGTTGGAAAAAAATGATTCACGGAAGGGAAAACAAAACACTTTGAGAAAAAAGGATAAGTGACAGTTCTTTCTCTACATACATGACACTTACATACAAGACTGACTTATGTTCCTTTTAACTGCCTATTAGGTGGCAGTTCATGAAGTTACTGACTTATGTTTCACTCACTCATATTTCATGTTGCATTCAGGTTCATGCAAGTTTTGTTTCCTCTGATGTATTATATGTAACTCCAGTTTAAAATGAAGGCTTGTCAGGCCTTGCATGTCTTTGCTTCTGAATGTAACATTATCTTTTGCCTTGTGTCAACCCTCACTTAGATTTGATCTGTCTAATTCTTGCCTAGTGATCATTTTAAGTATAGTACGTAAGATGTTTTGCCTCCAGTTAATTTCCTTGTTGTAGTTCCACCATGTAGTTCCACTGGAAAGACCAGTGCTTTAATTAGCTATAAACTGTTCAACCCTTGATGAACAAGTTCCTCTTTTGTTTTACTCTGCTTCCTTGTTACCGGTGCAGCTTCTCACTCTCTTCAACTATCCTTTAAGTGTACTTATGTCCCTTTATATTCTTAGACCAGGTAATGAGGTGCTAGGCACGTTTGACAAAGAAAATATGTAGGAATTATACTACAAAAGCACTCCTAGATCACAAAGCAGAGCCATAGAGTATGTTAAACAACACCAGTAAGCTTGGTCTTGGTCAACATAACGTACTGTTGCCATGGCAGTGGCAGCCTGTCGTTCAAGGCCTTTTATCATTTGAGATCTCTTCATGAACTAGTTGCTATCTTTAGTGGCACATTAATTAATTCTTCTTGTTGTAGGTGATGGTGCTTGTTTGATGGTTGTGTCGGGTGGAGACGCATATACGCTGTTGTGTCTAAATGTTGTTGCTAAGAGAAAATGTTGATCAGAAATTTTTGTTTTGGAATGCAGCGATGTAGAAATCACGGACAATAAGGTATCGCTGTTGTCATGTGAAAACATTGTAACTCATATTTTGGTGATTTTAATGTCCACACGTGAACTAAAGAGCTTTATGAGCAGGTTGAAAGAAGTCAAAACTGCAGAGTTCAAGCAAAAAGCAAAGCTGTCTAATTTCAGTTCCTTAAAGAGGGAGATACAGTGTTTTTATATGCAACAGCCAGCTAGCAAAATTGTCTTTTGCACTTGACTCATTGTACCAAATGAAAATAGTTGATGTTGTTTGACGAAGTTAAAACACTGAATGCTTATTTCCAGGTCAGAGCAGTGAGTTATTGTGTGCTTGGTCTTTGTTGTTGCTTTGTTACAGCAGACAGTTTGAGCTTCTCTGATCAAATCCAAACACGTGGTTGTCCAGTGTGGTTACATAGTGATGATGATGTTGTAACTGAGGAAGTATCAGCTAAATTTATCCCAGCGTCGTCTGTCTGGATTATGTAAAAATAAGTATATTTTTCTTGGATATATTTACATATATATATATATATATGGTGCACAATATATCACAATATATGGAGCGCATATGCATAAGGGATTTTAGAGTGTGAAAGGTCAAGGTGTGCTTCTGTTAGTGAATCCACCAGATGACCCCACATATGCATGGGAAAACAATGTTGTCAGCTGCTCGTGTTACAGAGGTGTGTAAGTTATTACAAATGAGCGAGTGCTCGTCTTGCTTTAGGGCTAATGAGTTGTCAGATTTGAGGAGCGTTGTTCCTCGAGTCGGATAAAACTCGATGCAGTAAACACAGTCACAGAATACCAAGTATGGCTCAATATGTGTGTGAAGTGTTTTGTTTATGTTGGTTGGAAAAAAAAAAAAAAAAAGGATTTATATCCTCAACAGTAACAGTAAGATTGTACAGGTCATGTTTTTACTTTCATTTCATCTTTTTCAAGCATCTGTAGCATCACTGGAGTCTGTGTTTCAGGAATCTGAAGTTGTGCAGTCGTTCATTTAAAGTGAATTGATTGTTAAGGGACTGTAGCAACTGCACAACTATCATATTTATCAATCAGCTCCTCTACAGACAAGGGTTTTATTCCAAAGTGCTGATTCATGTTGGGATATTCCACACTTTAAAATCATAACTCCTTTTATCTTTAAAGGTTTATGAGAAAATTACATAACTTCAACTGTGCTGACATGCCAGCAGTCCGCATGTGAGTGTGGATGTCTACGTCTTATCTTTAAATGATGGATATCTCATTTTGGAATGAAACTCTTCTTCCAGCTGCTCTCCATAGTCTTTCATAGTTTCATGTAAACACTTAGTTTAACCCACTGACCAACGATCCAGCTAATTATCGGTCGAGGGTGAATCATTTGTGTAAACAGACAGCTTTACCTACACTGAGACATGATCACATGCACTGCAGGACAGTGTTTTAGAGTTAGTATCACTACTATATTCTAATATTTGATATAAATATCAAATCAATCAAAACATGTTTCTGTCATCAGTGCTGATTGTAATTATTATTCTGTGCTGTGTTTTTCTGCTGAGGGTGAAACTGCACTATATAACCTTTGCTGTGCTGCTGTAGGAGCTACTAGGATTTAAGTTGCTGTTTAAAAGGAGCAGACATATTAACAGCTGCTTTTTAAAGTGTATATTGAAGATTGTATTTGTTTATCCTGCTAAATAACGAACTTAGGTCATGTTACTGCTAATTAGAAGTTCATTCTGTGCTCCGCTCACAACCAACTAGTTTCTTCCGGTTTTTTTTTTTTCCTTTCTGGGTTTTTGCTTTTGGAATTACGGCGCAGAAGTGTCAAGAACAAAACTGGAGGGTTTCAGTCAGAATTTAAATGTAGTTGTAAACATTTATGTCAGCTTGTGACTGTACTGTACCACCGTAACACCCATAGATCTATCCAAAGATGAGACGGGTATGAATTGTACAGGGCTGAGGAGGAGAAGTGTGTAGCTTTTAAACTTTTCGTTCCAGCTTTATTTTATGGACTTTTTTTTTTTTTTTTGCTTTTCTCATGCAAAAATATGTTTGAGTTTTTTACAGAAGTGGTCATTAATCAACAGCACACCAAATTTTTCAAGAATGTTACGAAACAAAGATAACAGATTAAATCATCTAAATAAATAAATTCCCAACATTTGTATTTGATTTTTTTTTTTTTTGCAATATTTATTTCAGTAAAATATCGACTCTACTCCACATAAAACCAGTGAATTTTGGCACACTGGTTTATAAATTGTCTCAAGCATGCCATAAGAAAAAGTCATATCTTTGCATACTGAAGGCACAAATGTAAAGACAATCTGTGTCATTGTTACACTCCATGAATGTTTTGGTTACTTTATGTACATACAACTTACATACATGTAGTTCTGTCACTATTGGTGCAGTGTTCTCTCCCTTTATTTTGTATTGTGTTGAAATATATTTCCTTGATGTGAAATGTATTTTACTCAGAGCAATAGAATAAAAAATGTAATGTTAATGTCCAAACTTTGTCACTTCCGCTTGATTTTATTTAACATGCAGTATATTGTTAGTATTTTTTAAACATGTCCTCACCCCTCTGCTCTCGATGAAAGGCTTAGCGTGCTTCTCTCACCACGCACTTTGTGATCTGATATGGCTAATTTATATAACAACCAGGAAACGTGGAGATCAGATAAAACAAACTTTCTCTGGAATGGTTACTTGGTCTGTTTTGACCACATACACACAGCGATTATCCCAACATGAACATAGAGATATGACTGTTATGTATCTATGTCTACATAAAATGGACGTCTTGAATATCCAGATGTCTGACAGAAAATTCCAACTTTGCATTATAGTTTTCAGTCATAGGATGTTAATATTGTGCTTCTGTAGCTGCAATAAATTCAGTTTGAATAATGGTCAGATGTATTTACTAGAAGAATTTCTGTTTAGAATCAAAACAGGTGTTTTGTTCATTTATTTTACTGTATATGTGGTGCTACTGGAAAACAACTACACAAGACTTGATGAATTATCCATTGTACAGCTAATAAACATAAGGGAAAAGGGAGCGAATATACAATTGTATGCAAAAGTTTGGCCAACCCTTGTCAAATAACATATTTTGGTGATATTTTAATTGAAAAGATGTAAACACAGCCTCTCTAGGATATGGAAAAACACAATATTTTCAGCAAACAATAGTGCATATTTTTATGTCATAAATTGAACAAAAATTTAAAAAAATAAATTAAAAAACAATGTGGCATTTGCAAAAGTTTGAGCACCAAGTCTCAGATTCTTTTTACAAGGTCTCAGACCTTAATGCGGAAATGTCAACTGGCGCCAGTTTTAAAGCTTTACAAATACTCTGACTCTTCAACCCTTGTGTGAACACTCAGCAACCACAGGTTCCTCTAAGCAGCTATGTAAGACCCTGAAAATAAAATTTATTCCTCTGCACAATGCAGAGGAAGGATACAAGCTGCAAGATAGCAAAGTGTCAGCTTGCAGTTTCTACAGTGTGAAATGTAATTAAGAGATGGCAGTTTAGAGGAACTGAGGAGGTCAAGATGAGATCTGAAAACTCTCAGAGAGAACTGGTTGTATGCTGGTCAGAAAGGCAAAAAAACAACCATTTGACTGCAAAAAACCTGCAGGAAGATTTAGCAGACTCAGTAGTGGTGGCACACCGTTCCACTGTGCAGCAATGTTTGCAAGACACGCAACTCATGGAAGAGTCAGTAGAAGAAAACCTTATCTGTGTCCTCATCATAAAATCCAATGTCAGAAGTATGCAACTATCATGCTTTGGGGTTGTGTTGCAGCCAGGAAACATTGCACAGGTGGAGGGAAGAATGGACTCCACTAAACAGCAGCAAATTCTGGAAGTAAACATCACACCGTCTGAAAAAAAGCTGAAGCTTAAAATAGGATGGCCTCTACAACAGGAAAATGATCCTGAACATACCTAAAAATCCAGCATGGACTACCTCAAGAGACACAAGCTGAGGGTTTTCAAATGACCCTCACAGTCCTCTGACTTAAACATTACTGAAAATCTCTGGGTAGATCTTAAAAGAGCTGTGCATACAAGACAGCTCAAGAATATTGCAGAACTAGAAGCCTTTTGCAGGAAGGAACGGGAGAAAATCCAAAATACAAGAATTGAAAGACTTTAAACTGGCTACAAAAAGCATTTGCAAGCTGTGATATCTGCCAGAGGGGTGTTATTAAGCACTGATTATGTAGGGTGCCCAAACTTGCAAATGCCAAAAGTAACTATGCACTATTGTTTGATGAAAATACTTTTTTCTTTACCCTAGAGAGGCTGTTTTTACATCTAGCCAATTAAAAAAATTACCAAAATATGTTATTTGTCAAGGGGTGGCCAAACTGTATTATATAATATATATGATAACAGAAATAAGTAAGTACACTATTGTGCCATACCTGCCTTTCATTAATAGACGGGACCAAGATAGATTACTGTCTAATGATATAAATGCATGAAATACGTACAGGGTACAACTCAACAGGTTGTTTGTTCCATGATGTTAATGTTTGATGCAGAGGCTAAAAACTATGTACTAGACAATCAGAATTGAGAATTCTTGGTGGTTATATTGTTTTTTTTTTTTGCTGCTCTCCCTCAGAATCAACCACCAACACATTTATAAATTGTGCATTATGAAAAAGAGCAACAACATACACAGGAAATCTTAAAAAAACAACACAGGAGCATAGTAAACATGTGGTGATGAGGTCTTTATTTATATTGTGGGTGATTTTTATTCACTGCAGCTGCTATTCACACATACAGATACATACTCTCTCTATCTCACACACACACACACATGCAAGCAACACCTGCTTCAGTCACCACGAACACGCCTCAACACGGTGACAGTTGGTGAATCTGTGCATGTTTGAGCATCGAACCTGCTCCTCTCAGCTTTGAGTTTAGAGTCAAGTTGTCATTATCACACACACAGACCACACACACACACTTGTCGGCCATGTTGGAGGCAAGTTCAGGTGTCTGATCAGGAGAAAAGTTACACACAGGAACGTTATTAAAAATGTACCACGACTAGGTGTTTATAGAACTACACATGAAAGAGATATGGTTCACTGAAGGGCAGAAAATTTCAACGGACTTTAAATTGAATAATTTACATCGATGTACCTGAATGAAAACGCTGCCTTTAGGTCCCTTAATATCCTTGTTTTAAATACCCGTCTCCAAAATACTAACTTTTAGGTGTCTGCAGAGGTAAAGCGGAAAAATTAGCGACAAATCCTGTAATGACATTGACTCTGTCCTGCATTTCCCAGCTCCATTTTCTTTACCAACAGATAGCTTAATGTGCAAAAGACAGAGGTATACTGTGATCATGCAAACAGACTTAAATGTCATTATAATATTGGTACAGCAGTGACAGGCGACAACTCAACATGTCATGTTAAGCATGGTAATTATTACTCGATTCTAGCTTTGATCTAAATAAGCTTGCCTGCTCTTGTCTATTGCTATTTTTTCTAGAAATTTAGTACCAAAAACAGCTTATTTCAGTGGCACAATTTTCTTGACAGCTTCTAAAACATCTGCAATCTCCACTTTATTGCCAAACTCCTTTTCACGGTGCTCCAGGAGAATCCCCTGCAAACCAGAACATGCCGTCAAAATACAGACAATGTTTTATGAAGCTCTACTGAACCGAATGTCAGTTTAGTCTAAGCGTTTTCTACGTTACCTGGTCTCCTGGTCCGATGACAAACACGCCCCCCAGGATGAAGCCCTCGCCGTTCATGTTGCCCTGGTAACCGGACCTCCAGGCTCTCATGAAGTTCTGCCACACACCGAGGCGAATGAAGCCCAGACCCCCCATCTTCCTCTGCAGCGGGCCGTAGAAGCGTTTCTGCAATCGCACAGTTAAATTTATTCAGCCTGATCAAGATTAAGACCAGAGCATGTTTGTGATTATTATTCTGATTAAAAATATACCACTTTTAGCAACTGATGAGCTATAGCCATTCCTAATAAGACAGACTATACAAAGTGATGATAATTGCTTTGTTAACCAAGACCTGCTGGTGGCACTAGATGAAAGTTCAGGGAATCACTACAGTCTTAAGAATTCAGCCTCTGGGCTTCATGAGCACCAAATATCATGGCAGTGCATCCAATAGTAGTCGAGACATTTCACTTAAAAGCCAAAAATATCAACCTCACGGTGGGATGAGAGAAAAAGTCACCAAAGTGAGTAGGATTCGTCGTCTGGTAACATGACATGACGCTGAGTGCTTGTTTTATTCTGGGGTTGGACTATTCCTCTCAAAGTAACCACATCACTGGTAGATCTGATGCTTTCTACTACTGCTAACCTCTTCATCTATGTAGATGTCCCCGGCGAAGTGCGGTCTGAAGTCCTCGATCTCTGTGCCGATGTTCTCTTTCACCACAGCGACCAAAGGGACCCCGAGCTCTTCCAGCTGGGGCTTCAGAGAGGACAGCTCAGAGGCTTCCTAGAAAGAGAGAGAGAAAGATCACACCATCAAGGAAAATGTAACACACACACACTGTTTCAGTTTCAACTCCGGAGTCATTCAGAAATATGTGCTATCACCTCTCTGCACAAAAATCATCCAGGTCGCCGCACAGCCATGACTACAGCCCCGTTCCTCTCCCACAGACTCTTCGCTTTGATGACCTTGCCATCTGCAGACAAAACAAGACGCAAATGTTTTTAATCTCCTAGGTGATATGTTCTTGATAAAGGGAGGTCACAAGGTTTTTCATGAGTTTAAATTGATTAACATTGCTACAGGAAGTAAAAAAGCCACATTTAGTAATGTGGAAGATAAATGCAGCCCTCAAATGTAGAAAAAGATAAATGTTCATGGTTACATGGAACATCCACATCCTGAATATTACAAATAACAAACTCCAACTTAAAGTTCAGGCAAAGACCTTTACAATAATCTAATCTGTAATACTAGCAGATTTTAAAAAGCAGCTTTGCCTTAAATGCTACACAAAACCTCATTCACTACATGTACAATACATGCAAACATGCAACCATGAAGAAAACTGCAACTGGCAGATTCTTGTTGTGACGTTAATTCTCTTCCTCGTGGGATTACTGTGAGCCAGTCTTAACACAAACAGGCTTATTGATGGGCTACATCATTTAACAGCCAATCAGAACGTCTTGCCAGATGATGTTTACGTACCGTCTACGGTGGAGTTCAGGTCAGCATCTCCAATATGTTCCAGCGATGCCATGGCAGCTTTCGGAAGACACAGATCAGTGTTGGCCAGGAAGATCCCTGCTAGGGCAGCTCCGACAGCACCCAGACCCAGCGACCACATCCCCATCCCAAACAGGTCCCCCTGCAGCCAGGACTCGGAGGACAACACTGCAGCACAAAAAAGGCCACACATGAGGAGGTGCAGCGGGTCACAACTCCAAAAATAATCACGACACAAAAAGATTATTTCCTTCGATAATATTGTCTTCGCAGTTTGCTTTCTTTTTCGTGCAGACTGACTGGTGTTTGCACGTTTCACAGCAAAGCACTGCCTTTCAGTCTTACACAAGAAGATCTCAAATCTCCCCAGGGAGACAAACAAGACCCAGCTCGCAAGCTCACGAGTGTGGTGCTTTTTTTTATCTCTATGGCCTCTTTTCAACTCTAGTCTAAACCTCATTTATGAGATTAAATAGTTTACGTGTTCACTGAGGTGATAGGATGCTATCCAACATGACAATATAACCACAGCTTGCTTTTTGACTGTGGCTGGTATGTTTCTCTATGACTCATAATGACACAGAAAACTGCTGTTTGTGCAGTTTATTGAGCTTTCACTTGTACATTGTTGGTTTTTTTTTTAGGAAATCTTGCACAGTAATGTAGGGCTGCAATAACTATTCTATTTATTATCAATTAAATGTGCCAATTATTTTAATAATTAAGTGTTTGCTCTGTAAAATGTCAGAAGATAGTGAAAAAAATGTCTACCACAATTTCCCAGAGCCTAAGGTGACGTCTGCCATCACTCCAAAATCCAAAGATATTCAGTTTCCTATCAAAGATGGCTAAGAAAACCAAAACATTTTCACAAATGAGAGGCTGAAAGCAGTGCATGTTTGACATTTTTGCTTTAAAAAAAGGCTTAAAATATATGATCAATTTACTTTCTGTCAATCAACTAATCAATTAATAGACTTATCTTTTCAGGTCTACTGTAATACAGTGTTTTGTTCGATGAATCAATCTGGTGCGTACAGAGTAAGAATTACAAGCGGTAACTCTTATCAAAAATGTTTGCAGTGCTTGAAAGATAAAATCAGTATTATTAAACGACTCATTTCTTTTGTCTGCTTTCATGACACTCAGTGTGACACTCTGGAGTCGTTCCAGCACAATGTGGGTGAAAAGCAGGGCAACACGCATCACAAGCGCCGACTACAACATTGAATCTACAAGCTTGTAGTTTGGGTTATAACAGAGAACAGCCAACTGTGTAGGCAGTCAAATATGTCCTTGCCTGAAGCGGGTTTGTTTGGGTCGGGACTGGCTTTGGCTTTACTTTGGTGAAACTGAGCAGCCGGGGTTCTTAGAAACTGGGGGCCTGCTGCGATGGAGGGCTGGCTGCTCATGGTAGAGCTCCCCACAGAGAGGGCAGAGCAGCGTAGGGATAGTCTGCACCTCAAAGCTGCTGTCGAACACCTGGACAGAGCCAGCATCGTGACGGTGGGAAAAGTCTGACCCTCTCACTACACACACTGTCAAGATTTCACTGGAAGAAAGAAAGAAAAGGCTTTTCTGTGAAAGTTAAACCACCTGCCAAGACAATACAATCCACCTCTAACGCAAGCCTTACATTTGAGGAGCATGCATTTGATTTCAGAGATTTAGGGGGAAAAAAATCTTGGCATCTTACTTTCTTTGAACTGAGTACATTGCTGAAGGTACAGTAAATTACTTCCCACTCTGCAGAGTGTGCAATATCAAAATAGGCCTCATAAAAGCATGAAGTGCAGAATGTCAGGGTCCTAGCTTGCTCTTCATTTGCAAACAAACTTCCTATTCTTGTATCTTAGGCTTTCACTGCACATAAAATAAACTGAAAGCACAAAAATATGAGTCATAGGCTGCACAGAAATGTTCAAGCATTGTCAATTAAAAATGACCAGTGTTGCTGACATTAAACTGATTTAAAATATGAGAAGGATAAAATACAGTTAATCTATATAAACAAATGAAAAGTAAAAATGTCAAATACTAACTTGTCTCCATTTCCATAAAAAGCAAAGAAGTTCTTTCTCTCCTGAGATTTAGCTCGTCCAGTTTCAAAAAGTAAATTACCAAATGTTTCTGAGTTCTGACACTTTACCAGAGGGAGGACAACGGGCAGATAAAATGATAAGAGCAGCAGCCAATGAGAGACAGACAACCACGTCACAAGGAAGTTAAACTTGAATGTGTCTGCGGTGCAGCAGTGAGAACACCTGCCAACGCTGACGCTGTCAAATGTGTTGTAGAGTTGCCCAATACTTTGTAAACAGTGAACTCAGCCAGTAAATGAAGAGTTTTATTATATTAATTAGATGCCTGGACCATACTGGTGATGAGAAGTAACAAAGTACTTTGATTTAATGCTGCAATTAAGTACTTTTTTTATCTTTCATATGATCAGCTCTTAAAATATGATGCAACTTAACATCCAGCAGTATAGCTGGACAATAGTTAATGTAACTTAATGTAAAGAAGGTGCATTTAGTTTTTCCTTTATCAAATACAACATTAAAATGTTGCTTACATGTTAATGCAGCAGTAATAATAACTGAATGATTTAATATATAATAATGTAACAATGACAGGAGCTATTCTGCCTACTTTTAATTTTAAAACTTACTGATAATACTTACTTTTACTTCAGAAAAAAACTATAAATGCATGGCTTTAACAGGTAATGGAGTGTTTTATATTATGGTTTTGCTAGTTTTATTTAAGTTTAGCATCTTATAACTTCTCCCACTGCTGTTAAGTTCATTTTTGAGGTGCTTTACTTATACGGTATTTCCATTTGATGCCACTTAATACTTCTACCAAACTACACTTTAGAGGGAAATATTGCACGTTTTTACTTCACTACATTTATTTCATATACAGTTATCTTATGGTGAATTCCTTTAAAGTACATTTTGCTTATGATATTTCTGTATTTTTACTTCATACAAATAATGATGATAATACTTCTGTATTTTTACTTGAGTCAATTTTAATCTCCAGCTGGTTATACCCTCATTTTGTAATAATTGTTTTGAATGGAAGGATCAGTCCTTATTCATAAATACAATAAAAATACAAAGTAACATTTTGAATGCAGGACCTTTACTTGTAACTTGTATTTTTACTTTTAGCTACTTAAATAACCAGTTTAAGCACGTGTCCAGCTACAGAAAATAGTCTGGCTGATATGTAAATATAAGGCGCCACTAACCGCCCTTCAGTCTGCATGAAGACAGCAACAAAAATGCTGATGATGACCTTGATATTATCAATGAAGGGTTAATCAATAACATTACCTGGTGACTCTACAGTCTAGAGTTATACTGCATTATTTGGCAGTTTTGAGGGTGAAGATGATTAACTTCATAAACGCATACTTTCAATGTCGGCTAGTAACAGACGGTGACGTCACAAATGGTCGACAGATTAGCAGCTAGCTCGGCTAATGCTTAAGTAATTTTTGGTTTACCGAGTCTGCAGTAAGTAGGGCTTGCTCAGGCAGGTGCATCTGTTCAGAAACTGTCACTGTGATATAAAGTTAAATAGTTGTATTTAACGCTTAACTGCACACTCACCGGAATCAATGGAGCGACGAGCGGCGTCTGTCCCGTGACGGACCCTTTGATAACAGATTTTCGCGCAGGCGTACTAATCAAGCCAGAGGGCAGGGGAACTAGTCGAAGAAGATTTGGACTTTGACAAAAAAAAAAAAATGTATTCAAGGGGCAAGACAATGCACAAGAACACACACGGACAGGTAAATATGCAGTTAATATTTTAGTGAGCATCACTGGTTTATTGTGATGTTTACAGTTTTGGCAAACACAAACAACTTCAATGCTTTATACTCCTTCATGTCAGGCCAATACCTGTCTTGTTGAAAGTGTTGGATTTGTGTGCAAGCATCAGAGCTGCTCTCTCAGCAGAGTTTAGAAACAGGTCTTCATTAAAACACACAAAAGGCCATCATATCACAGAATCAAGACCAGATATGCAGACACTGAGGCAATAAACAGTTAAAGTGTCACATTTTAGCCACATGGGTTTAGGCAGTGTGTAACATGTCAGCAAAAGGTGAATGCAGCCAGAGTGAAATGGAAAAACATGCAATATGAGCAGAATACAGCACATTAGAGGCTACACAGAGGTGTAGAGAAAACCCCTGATTAGACTTGCAGAATACAGACATGCATATGGAAATATGCTACAACCGTTATTACATAATCCCGCACTAACAAGCACTCCATTCATTCACACTTTGAGGTCTATCTTGCCATGTCATCTCGCATTTTGCGGGCTGTTCTGAGCACTGCCAGCATATTCACTTTATCCCCAAACTCCTTCTCACGATGCTCCAGTAGAATACCCTGAAATAATAAGAACAAGTTAATGCTCCATGAAAATATGCAGATACACTTGTCAGAAAATGTATTATCCTTGTAAGTTGCAGCATACCTGATCTCCAGGCCCGATGACGAAGACTCCACCCAAGATGAGTCCTTCACCTTTTAGGTTTCCTCTGAAACCCCTCCGATACGCCCTCCAGAGGTTCCTCCAAACTCCAACACGCAGAAACATCGAGAGACACATCCACCGCACTTGAGGACCGTAGAAATTTCTCTATGAGGAAAACATAAAAGCAGCTTATTGGTTTGAATCATGTAACCCCACATTTTTCGCTGTATATGAATGGAACCATGTGTAGGAGACCTGCTGATCCACGTAGATCCTCCCAGTGAAGTACTTCTTGAAACAGTCCAGCTCCTTGCCGAGGTTTTCTTTGACCACAGCAAAGAGAGGGACTTCAAGGTCCTGCAGCTGGGATTTCAGAGAGGACAGCTCAGCAGCCTCCTAAAGAGAGACCAGAGGTGGATGAAGTATTCAGATCCTTTACTTAAGTAAAAGTACCAATACTGCAATGTAAAAATACTCCATTACAAGTAAAAGCATGAAAAATCCTACTTAAGTAAAAGTACATAAGTATTAACAACAAAATGTTAAAGTATTGTTTTCAGTTTTTGGTGAAATATTGGATCATTTGAAGATTTATTGAAATGAAACCATGTGAGGAATTTAGAGGGAAAAATCACTATTTGGTGGAGCTGTTAACAACTCATGGACATCTGAAATGTGACCCCGACTACAAACTGCTTTATGTAAAATGTCAAAAGCCAAAAAGGTTGGAAACTACTGGTTTCATCTTCATCACAATGTGTTGTATTTCAAAAGCTTGTTATATTATCCATTGTGTCAAATCTTCATCTGAAAAGTAACTAAAGCTGTCAAATAAATGTAGTGGAGTAGAAAGTACCATATTTCCCTCTGAAATGTAGTGGAGTGGAAGTATAAAGTAGCATCAAATGGAAATACTCAAGTAAGGTACAAGTACCTCAAAATAGCACTTATTGTACAAGTTCAGTATTTGAGTAAATGTACTTAGTTGCTTTCCACCACAGAGAGACTCCAATAGCATGTATGAAAGTTAGATGACTGTACTAACAAACACACATACATGCATGTACTTATTATTACCTCTCTGCACAATAATCATCCAGGTCGCCGTACAACCATGACCACAGCTCCGGTCTTCTCCCACAGAGTTTTGGCCTTGTGTCGCTCATGGACTGAAAGAGACAAAAGATCATTACTAAATCTCATCTGAATATTATTGGCTCTTCCTCAGATGAAGAAGTCTGTTAAATCAGTTGTTCACCTTAATCTAAAGCGTTATTGTGTGAAGACAGCTGGGTTTTGTGTTGTGTTTTTAGCTGTGAGAAGTTTGGTTTGTTCAGAGGTATTATGATCAATAACCTTATTAAAGAGGTACTCCAGCAATTTAGTATTGCACTTCCATAAAGTTGGTGGATTTTTTTAAAATGGTGAAAATTGATGCAGTAGAGGCTGAGATATACTGACTCTCATTCCCAAAATTAACTGATCCTGCACTTCCCACAATGCAACTCAATGGGGGGTCTAATGAAAAAATGAAATAACTGGGTTCAATGGGTCTCCCTTCAATCATCTCACAACCCCTCTTTGAAACTTCACACCCCCAGTTGGTAATACAAGCTTTCCATATAAAATTAGTTTTCTCCATGCCCAAACTAAGACAACCCTGATGACATCATTAGGGTTATGTAGTCCATCTTTAGAAAGTTCCCTTCAAAGCCACAGAAGACATTATGTAACTCTTTTCAGAGATTGAGTTGTACTCTTCATGATGAGTGAACTGAACTTTTTAAATTATAATTCCTCTACTTTTTTTTTACAGCTAAATGACCGAATGGGGCGCATAGAATACATAAAGTATTTTTAATAAAAAGCAATCAGTGGCGTTCTGGACATCACACTGTGACGTTTAAATTCAGATCTTTAAAATAAGGCCAAGTAGATCATGTTTTTTAGAAAGATTCTGCACGTTTCTGTTTTCTGACTCACTGCCTCCGGTGGTCTTCAGTTCTGTGTCCTCCAGCACTTCTTGGTTGGCCCATGCTGGTGTGGTCTGGAACCAGTCTGTGAAGGAGCTGATGAGCTCTGCAACAAACAGGCCTACCGCCTTCAGGACCGTGGTCACAGTCACCATGGCCCTAAGCTGACTCCACAGGCTACCTTCGCACAGAGCAACAAAAGATTAATTTTCAAATATGCTTCAGCCTCAAGGACATAACAAGATTAAGATGTTTTTCTTTTCATATCAGTCATCTCACTTCAGCATGGCTGTTATCTTTATTTGGCTTTGTGCATCAGAAACAGGTACACTCATGCATACACTGCTATATTCTGCATCTCATTGCTGTGCTAGATGATGTACATATTTATCTTGTCTGGCTTCTTGAGCAGATTTTACAGAAATGTCATGTTATTGCTCAAAAAGCGGGAATGCACTGTTTTCCTTGACTGCTTGACCTTCAGAGTTAGATTGGATTAACAACATGCATGATTTCCACATATAAGAGAAATACCAAAAAGATGACATAGTAAAGATTTTAATAGATAAACGTTCAACATAGCAGTTGAAATATACAAAATGCCAACAAAATGTCATGTAAAGAGGTCGTACTCACCAGTCTGTGATTGCTGCTAATGTGGAGGACTCTGATGTTTTCAACCAGAGCCTTAAGCCCTCTAAACTCAGATCAGTCCAATCACTGTGAAAGCTTTGCTTATGTGAACGTAACATGACAGGAATTCCTCAAAGACTGAAACAAGGCTCACGTTGAGCTGGATCCTCAGTACCAGGTTCAGTGTGGTGCAGGGTGTAGCTCTCATCAAAGCCTGAGAAATGTAACAGTGTTTTTGAATATTTATTTCATTAGTTACGTTCCTTTGATTGTGTGCAAACTGTTAACATGCAGAAATATAATAAATAGCAACTGTAATTCAGTATATGAGAATGATACCAATATACAGACAGACACAAGGGAATGAACACCATCCGAATTTCCAATTTTAACTGCAGAAATACTGTCTCAGTGAAGATCATTTTAAAAAAAAGCCTTTGTAACATTTGGTCTTTCAATGTTTTCCAACAGGACAATCCTCAAGTAGCTGAAAGAAGCCCTGAGATCACAGAGCAAGACTGCTCCCTGCAGGAGGTGAGTGATACTGCAGTGTTGACCAGCTCCTCAGTGGATGACGTTAGGGCTGCAACCAACAATTATCATTAGCCATTAATCTGCAGATTATTTTCCTGATTAATATGTTAATTGTTTTGTCTATGAAATGCCAGAAAATAATGAAAAACACTTGTAATTTCCTAGAGACCAAGGTGAGGTATTCAAATGTCTTGTTCAGTCCAAAAACCCCAAATATTAAATTTACTATCATCAAGGATTTAAACAATTTACAGAAATAGTAGCTGATGTATTTCTTTGTGCCCTAATCTTTTCAGCTCTAGCTGCCTTCACAATATCTAATGTAATTGATTCATGATTTGATAATACATTATCTGACTCACCAAGTTACTGGATAAGGGGCCATCTTCATTATGTCAATGGTTTTTTTTTTTTTTCCAACAAGACATTGTTTCTACTGCATTTTACAGATTCCCCCATTACAGTGTACTGTAAAGTACATTTAGGTTTTTACTCTAAAATGCAATTTAATACAACACTGCTAAGATAAATAGTATCTTTGTGAAGCTTGTAATTTTCAGTTTTTCAGAGAAATCTGATTAAACTCAATGGGATTTGGGAGTTATATCAAATGTTTTTCCAACCCCATAAAAGGTGACAGAATAATAGAAAACTCTGTATATATGTTGTCTTTCTAAAAGTGACCATAATCCACAATCAAAGAAGATGTATTGTGACAGTATTCAGGGTCACAGCGCTATATATAGATTTCATCCATCTTCAAAAACATCCTGTCTCTATTTTATGACCCTTTTTACAACCACCAGCAGTGGAGATAGCAGCTTTATAAGGGGAACCATTGAGTCCACCTAGTGTGAGGTAGTAAAGGGGGGTCTTCAAGGTGTGTGATGTGACTCGTTGTTGTTGCTTTCTAATTACAGACCAGTGACAGACAAGTGAAGAGTTAGTGGACACATTGTCTTGCTCCTGCGTGACGTGTGCAGTGAAAGTGCATTGCTAGGATGGTATTGTGGTAATATTTCACTCATTGGTGGCAGCTTCACAGAGGAATGTGCTGAGGGTCCAAAATGGGCCAGAATAGAGATGGGATAGGATGACTCTCCACGAGCCCAGCTGCTGCATTCCCTCTGGCTGTTCTGCTCGGCCATATGCTGCTGTGTATGTGATAAAGAGTCAGTCTGGATGCACATCTTTGTTGTGGCAAACTAGAATTACATGCAATGTGATGATTACTAGATTTTCTTCCCAAATTATATATAAAAGTGAGGCTTTCGCTTGCTATTTGCAGTTGGTTGAATCTTCTCTTTTCAGATAATCAGCCGTTTGTGATAAAAATATACTAAGACGAGTCAAAGCACTATAAATATTTCGCCCATCACATCACAATACAGATTTGCTTTCAACTGGAAGGTTCAAGTGAGGTCTTGGGTTGGTCAGACTGTTTTGCTGCTGGTATTCTCATCATACACACACACATGCAATGATACACACAAATGCAGAAAAGTCTCTTCTTGGACCAATGCTCCTCCAGAAGGGAGTGTGTGGGACCAGCAGCCAATCACAGTGGAAGATTTGCACCCCACCTCTTGTGTTTTGCTGTTGCTCATAGGCATTGGTGGACATGTTAAATTCTCATTGTGTCATTGAGGCCAATCAGAGACCAAAGGAGGGAGTAGTAAAAGAAGGACAGGGAGTCAAATAGTAATTACTGTCCATGTTCCTTTTTGAGAAGAGAGATCTGCCGTTGGATCTATTTCTATGCATGCAGAAATACTGTAGACTTCCTTTGCTTTGTTTTGAGTGAACTTTAAAACCTTTGTGCAGAGAAAATTGGTGTTATCAATATTTCTATAATGCCAAAGTTCGGCCTAATAATACTGTGAACACTTCTCAAGAAAAAAAAATCAATAAATACCAACAAGAAGCCAAAACACAATAAGAAATCCCCCGTCAACACAGAGAACCAGTAAAGGTTGCTGAACCCTGTAAAACAGAACAAGACACACTAATAAAGAGAAATATTCGTAAACATACAGTAAACTCATTTTGGTGTGTGCATTATCTAGTGTTTATTGATGTGTAATTCCTTATATAACAAAGTTGTACACACTAATCACTTCACAATCTCTCAGCCGTGCAATAAAAGGTCATAATGTAACACCGGCAAGATCCAACTCATTCTGACTGCCATCCAGATAAAACTGGTCAGCAACCAGACGTACTCAGTGCGGAGAGACGAGTGGTGGAGGTAAACTGCATGTCCTTGAACCTGGGGAAAGACAAACAGGTGTTAACGGCCCCCGAGGCTGCCAGGGTTCATTTATCTCATCCTGTTCTGTCAAGTTTGAGTCTGACTGACTCTCAAACCTGCCCCAAAGTGACCCCAAAAACCCTGACCCCGGCTTTTGAATTGAAACGCAGCGGCGTCAATATGACACACATTTGATGTAGCCAATCGCACAGAAGGAGGAGTCACTTTAATTTTATCAAACTGAATTAGGATTGGTTCAGTCTAATTGTGTTTTTTTTTTCTTACAGTGTTAAAGGTCACACACGCTGATAAACGCACTTTATGTCTCATTGCCAGTTTAAATCAACTGGGCGTCATTACGTCATTAAAAACGTCAGCAGAGACTTTTGTGCCCTCTGCTCTTGCTGGATTGGCATCGACTGAGCTCAATCTAGATTAAGATTTGAAATAAAGTGGAAACCCCCCTTCCAGCAACACAAAGATAATCAGGCTTCTTCATCTTCTGAGGGGCCCGGCGGAGGATTTGAACTTTAAACTTTATCAAGTGTGTGTTTCATAAACCCACCTGCTCACACTGACCTACTTGAAGAAAGTTATTTACCTGCTCTCCTACAAGACCGTGTCAGTTCATTCATCACTGATGATGTGCAGGTTGCACAGTTCTCTGTGTTGAGTTTAAACTTTGTAATTATAGATTCAAATCTGAGTGTAGTTTAACCCAAAAGGAAACTGAGGATCAGTTCTGTATTATCATTTATTTGGAGTGCAGGTATCTTATCTGTGTGTCAGTCATGACACACAGATAAAGATCCAGTTGGGACCAAAATGTGGTCTATTTAGATAGATTTGTGGTATGGAGTCAATGTGCAGGCGGGGGGGCGTATTTATTTATTTTTTTTCTTGTTTGTGCCATGAGTATTTGTCTGAGACAAGAACAAACCTTACACTGGAAAAATAAGTCCTTGTATTCAGGGAATTATAATAAAAGGAAAACCTGTCCAGGTTGTTTTGGGCTTAACTGCCCAAAGATACAGTGTGTCTCTATGTAAACATGTCAACATTTATGCAGAATCTCTTTTAAAAATCCGTATTTAAAAGGTTAAATCAATCAAGATAGACAATAAAAGTATATTCATACTTCATATTGATCAAAATGGTGTTTCAGAAAAAAAAAAATTGAATTTAAAAAAATATTTCAAACATAATGCATATCTTGTTGTAAACATGGAATTAAAAAAAGAAAACACTGATAGATGAAGGCAAAAGTTTATTCACTTAAAAAATGTGGTTTCACACAAACTTCCATGAACTCTAAATTCATTTAAAGAGTTTGGTTCAGCTCCTCCATTATTAGACCACTAAACTCATGAAACTGACTAAAATAAATATGAACATTAACATACCAAACTAATCAACCCTTCAAATAAGAAATCAGAATAAGTCTGGAGAAATGTAGTCAGATACAAGACAAGAGTAAGTTAATGTATTAATACTGGACTGTTCATTATAGTTGTAGTGTGGTTCATGATTGTGATGTTTTTCTTGACAATCTGACCTCAATGTGCTCGGGCTATCATAAACCTCAAGAGACTATAACCTTTCATTCAAGCCCCTGGTGATCCCTGATGTACCATATTAGCCTCACATAGAACACAAACAAGTAGAATTCAATAAATTACACTTTGAGGGTTACAGTATGATGTTAATTGTTATTTTCCAGTAGAATTCATTAAGGACCAAGTTTTGTCCCCAGCTGATATCCACCTTTTAATGCTTCATACTGACACGTTGTCACAACTCTGATAGCAGTTATCTTTCAACATAACCAGAATGATCTTGTTAGTGTTGAGAAAAATCCCTTTTCCTGGTCAGTCATTAACAAATGTTTGGAGGCAAACCACACAAATTCAGTGAAAAGTTAAGTCTCTCGCTCTTTCAGATAGCGTTCACGTGTGCACACGTAACAAGTGTGGTGTCTTGAGTGTTTTCATCCTGCCACACAGATACGAGTCAGGCCAAAACAAACAGAGGTGTTTCATCCAGCAGACACACACTGTACCAACAGACTGGCTCTCTGATGTCTTTGGCATCAGGCAGGATGTTCGTGTCTTCTCTGGTTTCATGTAGTTCACGTTTATCACGATTAATTGACCCCTGACCTCTGACCTGTGGCTCCGTCCCACTTCTATACTACATACTGAATCTAAGCAAGTGTTGAGTGTGTACTGTGATCAAAATGACAAAATGAAATCTACTCAAAAAAGTCTGTATGCACCTTTGTTTTTGGGGAAAATATTTAAATGTCTATTTGTGAGATTTGATTTGCAGAGGCATTCAAAAGTGATTTATGTGCATTGGTGCAAATATTTTATCAGTATGTTGATGTTTTTGTATACTAACTACAAAAACAATAGACTAGTACTAGTAGGACAATTAGTATATATTATATATGCAGTTAGTATGTAGTTTGGATTTGGGATGCAGCTTCTGTTTCAGCTTCTGAGTCTGGAGTACAGGACTAATTTATTCATCATTATTCATCACAACTGCTCACAATTGTAATATCATGTCCAACAGGCTCACAGAGACCCACATACTGCCATGTAATGGAGGCTAAATTCATCTAATAATCAGTTTACCCACGTTATGACTAATGCAGTGTGCACATGTTTTTATAAATCATTCTAATGTGAATGAGTTATATGTCATCACAAGTTGTATCAGATTTATTCTTATGCAAACAGTATCTTTGCATATGAATAATATCATGTGCATGGAATAATTCGGCTACTATATGAAATACATTTATCTGGAGCAGGTGGGGGGAGGGGTGGGGGGGGTTCCTCCACTTGAGATGATGAGATGTGGGTTTGAATAGTCTTTGGGATAAAATATCTTATTTGTTTGTATGGTGAAAGAATAATGAATACTTGTTTTGTAGCCCTGCAGTAGCTTTTATATCAGTATCACTCAGCATGCAGCTTCTGCTTCTCCAGGTTTGATTTGACTCTGCTGGCCTGAGGTAAGATTAGGTCAGCTAGCTACTTACTTAACTGGCATTTATTTTTATGTTGGCAGCTGTTTCTAATTTTCATTTTCATCCGCTCCTCTAAATTACTGTATAATGTATGTGAAACTATAATGTCCTGTGTGCATGTACAGTATGACCTGCAGGTCATCCAGAAATTAGACATTTTAAGCAAAAAATGACATTTTTAGAGACAAAGCAGATTGCACAATTGTTTTTATTTTACTTTTTATAATGTTAATTATTCCCTCAGTGCTCTCAAATCATGGATTCTTGCTCGCACCTGAAAAAACAAAACAAAACTGCATCCACCACTGAGGTTCTGCAATTACACAGACCTACTGTAGCTTTACGCATGCTCTGAAATACAAAAGGAAGCTAGTACATGGCATCTACAGCTTTAACCATTACTAGACTTTCTGTAAAAATTGGGAGAAAAAAAGGATATACAATCACTGTTTACATTGGCTCTATTGCTTTATGGCTAATGTAGATTATGTGTTTCTGGTCAAATCTCCTTGAAATGAGGCTTAAAGCAGTCAGGAAGACTGGTATTTTATTCACTACTGAGAGCTAGTTAAAATTCTCCTCTCATTTCATGAGGCCAACTCAACACCAACTGAAATTAGAGCCAGATGAGAGAGAGAGAGAGAGACAGAGAGAAAGGGGTTTTTCCCTCTGTGCTCTTTACGCTACAGTAAAGGGAGATTTGTTTACCTCTCACTGTCTGCACCAGTGTCACTGTGTGTATGGATGAAACTCCCATTGTTTCTCCAGGTGTACGTTTGTACGTGCACATACTGTATGTGTGTGTGTGTGTGTGTGTCTGCCTGTGTGCATTGCTTACACAAACACACCTATACAGACCTTGTTTTTTACAAAAACACAGGCACAGTGAGTCAACTGAAAGGCCAAGAGATATCTGAGAGACACATCTTCATTATTTGATCTGCTCTGAGGAAATGGCTCAGTATTTTCTGCAGTTGTGTGCAGAGACAAGAGCCTCAGGCAGGGACTTGGATGGAAAGAAGCATTTAGACAAACAGGTGACTGTCTGCTCTAAACTTAATTATCGGCAGTGGTGGAAAGTAACTAATTACATAGTGCTGTACTGAAGCACAAATTTAAATTACTTTATTTTCTATTTTATGCTACGTTCTCCTTCTACTCCACTATGTTTTAGAGGGAAATATCGTACTTTTTACTACATAGTATTTTGCAGGTAAAACTTGCACATACAAAATCAGTTTATATTTAAAGCTCCCTGCTATAGGACATATAAAAATCCTCAGCTTAGAATAATAAATTGTGTCAGGCATGTTTTTCCACAAAAAAATGTTCAGTTACCATGTTAAAAATCCTTAAAAAGTGCACAGAAAACTTCAAGTTTCCACATCACACTTGTGTAAATTGTATACTGGCCCTCGATTGGCTCCAAACTAGTTGTGATGTCACAAATCAGGCTCGTAGATACGCCCCTTAAACTCAGATTTAAGGTGGGCACAGAGCACTCCTTCAGCAGATAAATGTGAAAACAGTCTTCCAGTGTCAAACTCTGCACAAACATCTTTCTGCAAAGTGAAGCTCAAACATCCAACTGAAGGAACAAGAAGAACAACATATTTTTGAGTGGAGGGCGACATTAAATATTCGGCAGTATAAAAGTAGCTATAATAACACTCCAAAAATAGAATTTGTACTGTATATTCTGCATAATGAGTCCTTTAATGTTTACAGTTGAGTTCATTTTACTGATAATTCTTGTGTAGTTTTACCTTAATAAGATTTTAAATGCAGTTAATATACTTTCACATGTAATGGAGTATTTTTACATCGTGATTTGCTTCTATTATTTACATGAAGGGTCTAAATTCTTCTTCCACCACTGATTAACAGCAGGGATGTATTCTTATACCATGACCACTGAAAATGATCATTTCTGATTGGTTGTTAGGGGCAAATTATCTTTTAATAACCATACAGGACACCTGTTTGTTACAATTATGGGACTTTTAGAGTATTTTCCCTTATATATTTTGTTTTGGTTCCTTTCTAATCACTTCCCAGTGCATTTACTTTGTGTTCTTTCACCACAGTTGAACAAACAAATATTCCTCAGGACGTGATGTAAACATGAGCAATTGCATCATTTTGGCAGTAGACAACAACTGTCTCTCCCTCTCTCCTGTCCATAGGATGCCCCAACCTGGCTGAGTCCCAGTACATAGAGCTGTCCCACCAGTGTGATGGGGGGATGGGTACCCCCTATTTAAGATGTTCCTGCTCCCACCCAAGAAGCGTCACACCCTAAATGAGATCTGTCAAAGCAGAGGTGATGACTATAAACACACACTCAAGCATCACACTGTACATAAAGAGTTAACATGCAGTTGCCACAAGCAGAAATGCCCTCCCATCATCCACTCCCCCCTGAAATGGACTGTCCCATGGATTCACATGACGTGTGTGTGTGTGTGTATGTGAGTGACAGAGTGTGTGTGTGTGTTTGTGCGCGTGTTTGTGCTCTCTTAGCCATATATATAGGGCCATGTGGACATAGACGTGGAGTTTAGTAGGATAGACTTTGCATTGGCTGCAGGGCAGTTTGCCTCCCGTTCTCCCCTTTTTCTCTTAAAGAGAACCAGCAGGAATATAAAGCAGCCTTCAGATCTCTCTGGACTGCTTGTTGGTGGGAACTGAAGAACCTTTTCTCTCTGAGAGTCTCGCTGAGTACCTGACCCTGTAGAAAAATGAGTGACCAGCTGGATGACGGCTCTTTCATGTTCACATCGGAGTCCGTGGGAGAGGGACATCCAGGTGAGCTTTTGCATCAACTTTAACTACCTGTGTGTGAAACTGGGACTTACTGTCACAGTGAATATGAAGTGTGATATTTCACGACTTGTCAAATCTCTTTGCACTTGTTGTAAAAGATGCAATTTCCAAAACTTGTTTTTCTTACCTTTTTTTCTAATCTATACACAGAGGAATATATTTAACATGTGTACTAAACCTGCATTGTTATTTTACAGAAAGATGCATATGAATAAATGTGTGTAAGTGGGTCTATATGTCCAAAATAACTCCACAGTGCTGTGTATTTACTCTCCAAGCATGGTTGGTATTCCATTCACAGCAACATGTGTTTACTGACCCTCTCTCTCACTCTCCCTCATGGGCAGCAGGGGATGAATGTGTGTGTGACAGGTTGGTGTAAGGTTGCACATTTAAAGGAAAGTGACCAACAAAAGAGGCAGCGAGGTGTCATGTGGACACCATGACACAAGTTGCACGTTGATATCATTGAACACAAATATCCAGCGTGCAAAAATGGAAAAAAAACAAATGCAAAAAACAAAATGCATGCAGTAGAGTGCTGCTACTGAACAATCTTCACAAAATTGAAACAAACTTTCAAATGATATTTTATAATTATATATTATATTAGTTCGTATGTGAGTTTTTTGTTCATGCATTTGTTTTTTAAAAAGTGTTTGATTCAGCTGTCTTCAAGTCCAAAAATCAACAACATGTGATGTTTTGTACACACATAAAAAAACTCAGTTCACATAACTTAAGACCTAATCATTACAGTTGAAATGTACTCTACCCTCTGCACTGCTGCCTTAGACCCCACACCCCCCCCCCCCCCCCCCCCCCCCCATCCCCCACACCCCCATGTCAATGTGTTGTAATCCTTTCACAAATATGTAACCTTACAAAGTCCTCTGTGCTAAATCGATAATCAGTAAACACAGCAGAGTAAACGAGTCGTGCAGCTTCGCAGAAAGTGACAATTTTGAGTCCTGATGTTATGTACGACCACAATATTAGAGAATAAATTACACAGATTTGAATCAGAGAAATTCAAGTCAGTTGTGTCACCTTTTTTTTTGCATTAAATCTTCTGATCTTTACATGTCTCCAAGACATGTAAAGATCAGAAAAAAAACACACATATTATAATCACAATCTAAACTGGCATTTCAGCAAGACCCTTCCAAACCACATATATAAAATAGCATGCAAATGTGTCATTTTGTGTAATTGCAGAGCCTGGAAGAAAAGCAGATAGCAGAATTTTCCAGAAAATGTAATCAACAGTAACAACGGCATTTTTGTTCATTTTTGTACACATGTGATTTCTCATAATTTCAGAAAGCGATACTAACAGTCTAGAAAACCAGAGAAAACTTTTTAAAACTACACTGTTTAGTAGACTCTTTCTTTTTACAGACAATCTGAATTTTGCATTCCATATTTGCCATAAAATGATTAAATAACAGTGCAGCCTATGGTGCATGAAGCCCAGTTCTAGCGATAAGACTCATCGGGACTTTTCATACACTGTTTGTACATACGCAGGTCTGTGTGGCCTTGGTGCAGAACACCTTTTGATTTGATAACACACCTCGAGGTCTGGGCTGTTCCCACAGATAGTGGCCATGTTTTAGGGGATCAGATATATAGACCTACACCTGCAGGCTGTAAACCAACTGCATGAGAAACATTTCATATTTGTTTGTTTTCTTTGAGAAATTTTAGGTTCTTAGTGTTCTCCTGAGCAAATCCAACCAGATGTTGATGTTGTTTCTGATGTAACCTTTGTATCACGTTGCTTCAGCAGGATTTCATAGAGAGAGAAAGAGAAAGAGAGATGAATGGAGTGGTTAGTGAGGCATTGTCATGCTCCTATACAGAAATCCAGTAGTCTTCCTGGTTTAAAAACTGGCACGTCCCCTTTGAGAGAAAATGAGTAAACCTGACCTCCAATGCCAAACATCCTCTGTTGTTTATTTTCTGCAAAACCTACAGTGAAAATTCTACAGGATATAAAGTTTTTCCATCATTCAGACACTAATTACTGCATCAAAGGAGCTCAAAGATCTCAAACAGGCCTAGAAATTTCAGTTATATGTTAAACTTCTTAAGACAATCTCTCTGTTCTGAAACTAAATGCTGAATCCCTTCTTGTCGTTTCTCCACAGACAAGATTTGTGACCAGATCAGTGATGCTGTTCTGGATGCTCACCTGAGCCAGGACCCAGATGCTAAAGTGGCCTGTGGTGAGTAAACTAGAAATTCAGATCCAGTGAAACATGGAGACACAGAGTAGGGTCATCTCACATGTGACTTAAAAAAAATACCTTAACTTATTTTTCCACATTCTTCTAAGTAAAAAAAAGGGCAACATGTGGAAACAAACAGACCCACTGGCCTGAAACTGACCTGGAATTTAAGTCTTCTGCAACATTGAGATTATTTAATGAATTTTAGTATTGACCTCTGAAAGTCACAGGATGACCACTTGTGACCTTGTGAACTTGCTGATAATGGCAGTGTGCTTGTTGTTTTGACATCTACTTCTGAGTGATCGAAGTCTAAAAGTTGAGATTTTTGTGTCGCCCTGAGTAAGATCACAAAATATTTAAAAGCCTTAAATACAGAATGTGTCGATTTGATCAACAGAGACGGTATGTAAGACGGGCATGGTGTTGCTCTGTGGTGAGATCACATCTCGGGCCAACGTGGATTACCAGAAGGTGGTGAGGGACGCCATCAAACACATCGGCTACGACAACTCTGACAAAGGTGAGAACATGACACTGAAAACTACAAAAAAAACACCAATAATGCAGGAAATATCATCATCTCTCCCTCTCGAATCTCATCTGCTCTCCCTCCTTCGCAGGTTTCGACTATAAGACGTGTAACGTGCTGGTGGCTTTGGAGCAGCAGAGTCCGGACATTGCTCAGGGGGTCCATGTTGACAGACGGGAGGAGGACATTGGAGCAGGAGACCAGGTAGGGACTGTTGCAACAGGACAAATTGTCCTTTGTCCTTGTTTTGGCTCTAGAGCTGGGTGATAGCAACAAAAATCAAATATCACAGTTTGTTTGACTCAATACTGCAGTGTCACAGTATTGAGACAAAACGTTGGGAAGGAATTTTGGTGTTTTGAGTTTTTATTCACAAATCCGTGAGACATAATCATTGGTAATGTGGCCAAGCAGCTAGAGGCATTCACTGCTCATTTCACTCGGATAGAAAACAGGAAATTGTATCAATTAAGTGAAATCAGGGCACAAAATTAGCCCCAACCACCAGCCAAATGCTGGTAAAATATGCAAGTGGCTGGTAGATTTGCGTCACTCACCAGCCAAAAAAAACAATGTCAATCTATTGAGTGGCTGGTAAAATTTGAACATTCACTTGCCATTTGGCCAGCGGACAAAAAAGTTAATTTTGCACCCTGAGCGAAATTAAAACTTTGAGAACATGAAAAGAACATGAAGGACAACAATTAATATCCATAATACTGTGTCTAAGGATATAAAAAAAAGCTGGCTGTGTCATCATACTTTCATGACACAGAGTTCTGTATTTGTTTTTTAGATAGTTATTTATTGTGAGTTCTTTTTTTGCTCATATATATGTTAGACTCACACTGCACCCAGTAGAGATGACATCTCATTCAACTGTATGTGTGAATTCATGTGTGGTTGAGTGATAAATAAGCTTGAACTTGAACTTGATGAGAAAACATATCTTGATTTATCTGTTTATTTCTATTTAAACTTGTCAACCACTTGTCCATTTTATTGCCTTTTTATCTACAGTTTAAAAGTGCTGTTTTTGTAAATATCTGGTCTCATATCAAATACTGATATCATATCAATTTCACCAGCTCTAGTTGACTCCTCACAGGCTGCAGTGCAATACAGTGCATATCAATATTATGTCATTGTCTGTCTTTTTGTGACAGATTCAGTCATTTCCTCACTATTCCTCTATTTCCTTTTACCCTGCACAGTCAGCATCTTTTTGTTACTGCTCTGACTCACTTTCTCTCTCTCTCTCTCTCTCTCTCTCTCTCTCTCTCTCTCTCTCCTCTGCAGGGTCTGATGTTCGGCTACGCCACAGATGAGACTGAGGAGTGCATGCCTCTCACCATCGTCTTAGCCCACAAACTCAACGCAAAGATGGCTGAGCTCAGACGCAACGGCATTATCCCCTGGCTGCGTCCTGACTCTAAAACACAGGTGAAGTCATGTTAAGATACAAGCAAGTTTGTCTCTGTTCTCTCCCAGAGCGACCTTTCTGTGAATTAGCCTTTTGTTTCTACCCTGGATGTCTTCCAAGAGATTTATTTTGGTGCCAGCAGACAAATTCGGATCAAGAGCGGCTACTGAAAGTATTTAAGATAAAGCTCTTTGTGTGGAACAAACAGACTTTTGACTGATTCAGAGGCAGATAGCTGCTGACTGTGTGCCTAGATAGTCAGATTTGAACACAGAGCTTTAAATTTACCCCAGATTTTACTGCACACACATTTTTTACTAGAACTGTTAATGAATTAACAAAGCAACAAGTGACTAGCAAGCAACATTATGCCCCTCTGCCTTCCTGAGTGAAGAGATACAAATAACAGCTCACTGAGCAGATGACAGCTGGTGAGGTGAACTTGTCATGCTTCTGTTCTCCTTCGGTGGGAATATGCTGACTCAACCGACCCTCACCGTGTAATTATCTGGTTTCAACACCACAAAAGTGGGGTCAGCTGCAGCTTCATAAATCACTGGCCATTACAAATATAGCCACTTTTCTTCTAGGATAGAAGCAGGGACAGAACATGTGTTTTGTAAATCAACAGCATGGCTTAATTCCTGGCTGCTAACTCAAATCATAGTTAAAGTTAAACAAATTTCAGGTGATGGTCTGGATAAGAAAAAGAAATAAAAACAAGAAACTTTAATCATCCTGTGGGGAAATGTGGGTCACTAGAGTAGCAGCAGTAGGAAGAAATTGGATAAATGAGAATAAAAGTGAGAAAACTGAAGATTAAGTCAGTAATTACCACATAATGTAATGACAGGTAAGTGGCACACTGTGTACCAACTTTGTCTTCTTCTTCATCCCTCAGGTGACTGTGCATTATGATCAGAGAGACGGAGCTGTGATCCCCAAGAGAGTTCACACCATCGTGATCTCTGTCCAGCATGACGACTGCATCTCTCTGGAAGAACAGAAGAAGGTCCTTAAAGAGATGGTAAATCCTCCTAAACACTCACAAACACACCTTCCTGGGCTCTGACTTAATAAATGGAGTCACATGTTTGATTTTATGTCGCATTGATATCATCAGGTGATCAACGCAGTGGTTCCTGCTAAGTATTTGGACGACAAGACCATCTACCATCTGCAGCCTAGTGGTCGCTTTGTCATTGGAGGACCTCAGGTGACCATTGCACACAAACTGCATTTAGAAAACAAACTGTAAAAAATTAACTAAGAAGTCTCTAGTCCACCACTACTTTTTCACATATTTCCTTTTTTTTTGTCCAACAGGGTGATGCTGGTGTTACAGGCAGGAAGATCATTGTCGACACATATGGAGGCTGGGGCGCTCACGGAGGAGGAGCTTTCTCTGGCAAAGACTTCTCAAAGGTCGACCGCTCTGCTGCCTACGCTGCTCGCTGGGTGGCCAAGTCTCTGGTCAAAGCCAAACTGTGCAGGAGAGTCCTGGTTCAGGTAAACATACATGTGGGATAAAAGGCTGAGTCTGTGACCAGTGTTTGCAGCGTCATCAAATGCTGACAAGAACGTTTCTTTCTACCCTCCTATATGTTACAGGTGTCTTACGCCATTGGAGTGGCCCGGCCTCTGTCCATCTCTTTGTTCACCTACGGTTCCTCCTTGAAACCAGAGACAGAGCTGCTCCGTATTGTCAACAAGAACTTTGATCTGCGTCCAGGAGTCATTGTCAGGTAAACATATGAATATGACATTTGACCGTGTAATTTAAAGGCACTATGTGTAGGATTTTTATGTGATTATATTATCTGTAAAACTATTCTGTTGGTGAGTTTTTTGTTTGTATGAGAAAAAAAAAATCCCAGTGGATGCTGGTGCAGTTTATATGTAGCTTTCTTCTGCCTGTTTTGATACGACCACCAGGGGGCGCCACAGTTGAATGTTTTCTACATTTTCAATTCTACACATGGTGGCTTGATGGTGGTGCATTTACTGTTTCTACTGTTTACATTTACATTTCTCTCAGCTGTTTTTTTGCAGAAACGGTTATGTGTGCTAACATTTAATCAGATTTGAAAAACTTTCAGTTGGCAAAACTTGATTTTAATAATTTTCTTGAAAAAACAAAATCCCTCAAATAAGAAGTAATGCATCTATTAAATAATAACAGTAAAACACACGTTTTGCAAATCCTTGTGTATTTTCAGTATTGGAGTCTGTGGAAACTCCTCACACTGTATAAGAATGAATGTCAGAAAATGGTTTTGTCTACAGGTGTGAAACCAACAAGGAATGCCTCCTTTTTTACCTCTAATATTGTATCTGTTCTCCATCTTCTCCAGGGAACTGAATCTGAAGAGGCCGATCTACCAGAAAACAGCCTCTTACGGCCACTTCGGCCGGCCAGAGTTTTCTTGGGAGGTTCCCAAAAAGCTTGTCCTGTAAATACTCCACCTGCCTGTCCTGATCGCATCGACCCGCCTCTGTATGAGCTACAACTGCCAGTTCCATCAACTGATAGGACATTGTTTTTCATAGGAAGAAAAAAAAAAGCCAAAGTTTTAGGGATAAGTCAGCTTTAAAGAGGTGAGAGGATACATTACATGCAAGAGTGGTTGTAGCCGCCGGACATATGATGGGATATTCTCCCAATGAGAAGAGAAACATTGCAGAGGACATCTCAGTAACCAAACCTTTTCCCACCCTGTCCTTTTCTAGCCCGCATTACATCTAAATATTGGTGCTTTAGAAATATACGTACAATCACTAGTGAGAGATCTTCCTTGGTAACATAAAGGAACGCCACAGCAAATAGGAAACTCTGAAAATGAAACTTCAGCGCCACAAGAAGTGTTTTATCTCAAAGCTGTGCAGCAACAACCTCAGCGCTTTATATTCAAACGGTGCTATTGACAACAGCAGATATTTTCACCATATGAATGTCAAAAGTGTAATTATCGCTCAACCAAAAGCTTGGCTGTAGAATTTAATCTTTGTGTCATGACTGTGAAACATCTTTTCTAAGTCTTATTTAGTAACGAGTGCTGCAGGAAGCTGTTTGCACTGTTACAATCACCCCTGAGCAAGAAGACAGGTCATTAAAAAAAGTGGGGAGTGGTCTTAATCTCCATATGTTACAACTAATCAAATGTAAAATAGCCATGCAGTCTTATGTTTTCAAACTGCTCTTCATCACTGTCTGTCTTTTTCTCAAGCCCTGCTTTTTTAGTATCAAGTTTGGGTTTTTTCGCCGTACACACAGCTCACCTGGTGGCTGATTCGTATCTTTATATGTCTTTTTTTTTTTACCTGCTGTTGTGGCCGAGTCTGTAAATGTGACTCTGAACTGACTTAATTGTGAATCAGTCTCTTGTGATTACATGCTCTCAGCAGTGGGTTATCAACGCTGCACGCTGTTGAGACTGAGCATTTCGTGGACCACTGATCTCTTACATTTGCTGCATTTTTACAATGTTTTAACGCCTGTGCTGATCTGAGAGAAAGTTGGCCAAAAGTTCATATTTGACAGAAGATTTCCTCTCATTTTAAACATTTTGCTCCTTCTATATCAGAGATACTTTGCTAATTTCTTACTCAGTGTGCAGTGTTAAAATTGCTCGAAAAACATCTTGGACTGATGTCAAGTCACACTGAAGCGCTATATCATAAACAGAGATCCTTCACAATTGATTTAAGTTTATAAAAAAAGGGAGCGTTTCTGAAAATATATCTTACAGGGCATTTGGTTGAATTAATTTAGCTTTTGCCATTTCTTAATCACATAGAAAGTATTTAATTCTTCACTTCTGATGGTCTTGAAGAAGTGTTAACAACAACACAGGTTTACCTTAGTGATGAGCGTAACTTTCTGTGCTTTCATCTACAACCAACATTGTTTTGTTTTGTTTTTAAGAGAGATATTCCTCTTTTACATGTGCTGATTTGTGTCCTCTGCTGTCAACTTTTGTTGGCAGAGAAACACGACAATGTAAATAATTAAACAAATAAAGAAAATTAAACATATAAATTGTTGTCTGGCTCTTTTCACAGCAAGTTCAAAACGTTTGCTTTTTTAACATTTTTTATTTGTTGAACATTAAGGCATATATATACAATCATATGACTTTTCATCAAAATAGAATTTACAACCTAAACCTCTTTGGTTTTCATTATCAAAATAATACATAAGGCACATGGGGAGCATTTTGCATTTCAACTGAGTACACGCAACAAATTTCTGTGAGGTTTACAGGCGCTAGTTAGTTTGTCAGAATGCTCTCACCAATTATCTACTGACTGATTGAGGAAGCTTGTTTTGCTTTGCAGATATTTAACCACGTGTGTGTGTGTGTGAGGAGCAGAAGCATTCTCACAAGCTAACTATACAGGAATGTTTATTTTTAAGCTTTACACAGTCTTGATTAACAAAAATAATCTATTATAATATGACTAACCATCAACACATCCTACAACTGTAAAAAAAAAAAAGCAGTTGCATCTATACTACACAAAAACAAATATACATGACGAATCCTCGACAAGAAACGAATTCCATCGAAACAAAGATGACAGAGGGCAAAAGCAAACAGTTCATTCTGCTTTGAATTAAACAATGCAGCTGGTGTTGTAACATTTTCCTGAGTGCAAAGATCACAGACAGATCAGTAAACGAGAAAAAAAAAAAAAAAGGACAGAAAGTAGAAATAAATTGAGGAGGAGGCTAGGCAGGCAGGTTTGAAGGCAAGTTTCTCAAAAGAAACACAAATACTTAAAATCATTTTTTTTGTAGTGTTCTGATGGCACGACAGGAATCTGCGATGTTACGCATAGATTCCTAACCTGCATAATCCATTATGTGAAATTAAACACTTTTAGTAAATGTGTAATGGCAAAATTGTGTCTCAACATGAGCAGCACCAAAATTTGGTTTAACATTTAAAAATGCATCTCAGAACGTATCTGAACTGTGATTTGTTAGAACAATGCATACTGTAAAAATAGTGAACAGTCCAAGAGGTTACGTTTTACATGAAGCAAAGGCTGGAGTTCAACTGATCTTCTTTACTGGTCACTACAGTAGCTCCACCTTCTTAGTAGAGGGCATCCATCTAAATTTGAAAATAAAACAAAAACAAATTGAGCCTAAAACCTGTAGCTGACTACTTGGCAGCAGATATAACATTTTTTTTTTATAAGTTGAGAACAAGAGCTGACCTGCTATACTGAATTATAACATTAGATTCCAGCAAAAAAAAAATTCATATGCAGTAAGCAGTTTGACCAGTAGAGAGGAGTAAGCGATCAGTGGTGTGGCTGGTTCAAGCCTCCAGCTCATTCCACAGAGCAGCATGCACAAGCTTTTCCAGTTCAGTCTTGTTGAGTGTAATTATACATTCAGTCTGAGAGTGAAAAACTACATTTCAGTCCTTCTGCAACAGATTGTAAAAACTGTGTTTGAAAAAAAAAAAAGGCCTGTTGAGCAACTAAACCACCCAAAATACTGGCACTTACAAAAAAACCTCTGCTCAACATGTGGCCAGTTGCGGTATGAGGAAGTGATATTTTCAGTTGTAAACCCTCCGCTTGCTCTGGTTTTTTAGACCAGAGAGCTCAGAGTATGTTAATATTACACTGAGAGGTTACAGATCTCCTAAAAATATAAACAGTGATTCTGGCACAACTCCGTATTACAACACAGCACAGAACGTCAGAGAAAGTAAATGAATACAATCAACATTTGAAAAGAGGGACACTGAAAGAAAAATAAATACCCAACCATGAGGCTAAACCGGCTACACCATACTGACAATCAATCCTCACATATCAAAATATCAAGTCGGTGTACACGACCGGTCAAAAGTTTTAGAGCTTCCCCAACTTTCCAAACAATATTTATGTTCGGCTGTTCTATCTGCTAAAGGTGGATACTTTGATGAGTTAAAAAATATATATTTTTTAATCTCTCTTTAATTTCTGTGTACATTGAGACATTAAATGATGTAAATTTTAATAAAAGCTGGAAAAATGGACTTGTTCTAAAACCTTTGACTGGCAGTGTAGGTATTAACAAGGAGTATATTTTTAATTTTGAATCTATATGTAAATATCTACTCTGGTTTTCTTTGCACTCACAGGATAAGGGCAGGGCACGATAAGGCCATTTGTGTTTTAGCACCAATGCCGCAGGCAATCTGATATTTGGCACATACTTTACAGTAACATGGAGGAAAGACAGTGCATCTCAGTTATTGCTTGCATTGCACATGCTTCCTTTTCCCTTTGTCCTGCTTAAACAGTAAGACTTGCTGAAAAACTCTAACTATGGAAAGTTGTGAGATTCAGAGAAAAAGATAGTAGATGAAGCAATAAGAGACTCCTTGCTGGGGTATAATGAGATGCAGAGCTCCGTCCATAGGACCTGAAAACACGTGATGCCTCGTCACTAAACTCAATAAGCTCAGTGCTCTGGCTTGAATTAGCTGGTACGCATTTGGCCTCTGGACACTGTGTCATCTCTCTTTCATATTCTTTGGCAGAGAGGAAGATGAAAAAAAAAACAGTTTGAGGTTTAAGGTCGATATAGTGTAGTATATAGTGTATTTAGGAGATGTTATTTCAGACTATCAGCATAAGGTTTTCAATGCATTAGGCATAGTGTCTACTTTATGTTTTAATAATTATACGGCACATTAAGTGAAGTATCCAGACATGAAATTATGCACTCTGTGTGGGTCCCACAGGTACATGAATGGATACTTTAAAAATAGTGTTTGCTTGCATATGTGGAAGGAAACGAGCTGTTCAAACATAAAGTTGTTGATGGTGCATATTTTAAAGCTGCATTAAGGGATTTTTGACCACAAAACAGTGACAGAAAACACAAGTTGCTTTGTCTGCTTACTTAAACATCATTATCATCTTAAGATTCACTTTCTTTTTAGCTTGGGTTTGGTCTACCAACTCCTGAGAAAAATATTTGGGTCTTCAGCTGGCTAGATGGTCGACTTTCTTTACGGTCCACTCTGTAACTTTGGCTGGACGGTAGCATACAGTCAGCTTGAGCAATGAGTTTGCTAGAAGCTATTTGCAAACTAAATGACTAAACCAATCAGCTAAAAGCTGCTAAAATCTCTGCAGAGTAGTTATTTGCTTTGTTTATATCAAAAATATTGCTTGATGCAGGTTTAAATCATTGCAAAGTGTAGCCGCTGCCCTGTTCCATCTCCGGGATAGTCTAAAACATTTTTATACTCTCCTATGTAACAGACTTGCATTTGTCTATTCTCTTGTGGTTAAACAAGCCTCAGGTCTGACCTTGCTCCCACTGTAACACTCATACATCTTCTCTCTCTGTTTTTCTTTGTCTCTAATACTGTCAGCTTGGCTGTCCAGCAGCCTTCACTCCTTTACCACAAGCTCACTCATACAATGAAAGCGTCACCTGAAGAAGAAATGCTCCAAGGCCACTCACTGAGACAGGTTACAGGATCTCAGCTGATAAGGGGATCGGTACATTTTCTTGATCTGATTGACAAAACACTCCTCAGCTAGTCAGTGTAGGCAGGACTGAGTGGGTAGAAAATTTGGTTTCACACTTGTGCAATGTGCAAAATGCAAACAAAGTTCTTTAGAGACGCAAAGCTTTGATGTAAGTACAATACAAGCTGAGCTCTCCGCTGTGGCAGCAGATCTACACCCCCTGGGGTCGAAATAGTAGCATCCACTCTGCCTTGAACAGCTGCTGCACTGGCCTGGTTCATTTCAAAGCTTCAGACAAGTGTGGCTGGAAATGAATAATTAAACTCATTCGATAACCAGAGTTTGAGAGGATTATACGAGCCAACTGTGTGGCCTCTAGATGTGCCAGCAGGCTACAATATGGACAGGTTTTCAGGTTGGTGTGGATGTGGCTGTGAGTGTGGACTGGGACCTCCCAGTGCGTCCACCTTGTGTTCTCTCCCAGCAGGTCCCAGCGATCCTCCTCTGGCCAGCACCACCATGGTGTCTCCTGACATGCCGGCAAACTCGAAGGCAAATGTCCCGTAGAACAGCATGATGATGACGCAGAACACCCATTCGAAGATGGCTGACGCATGTTGCAGGACGAAGCTCTCCTGACAGAAAAACACACCACCTGAAAACGAGGTTAAGGACAATAAAGACAACAACCTCATGCCTCAAACATGCTCATTCCAGGTCTGTATTTATATTCTGTGGCTCTACTGGTATATCTTTGCATGATTTACAGTTCAAAAAACTCCTTATTTATCTTACACTGGCCCTTTATGCAGCCCCTCAGTTCAGCCTCTGACTGAAACAGGCCATCATAGCTCCTGTCTCTTTAAGGCTGACCTCCCGATGAGCACACTATGGTTAGCTCCTGGAAACTACGTAAACAAACATTAGTAGGATTTAATTTCTTTTTCTCGTTCTTTACTCAAAAAGGAAACTTCTTAGATACATCCGTACATGTTTGTTCAGAGCAGGCTGAAGCCCTGACATACCTTGGCTATGTTTAACAAAGACATCCAACATCATAACAGTATAAAAATAACAGAAAATCACAAAAAGCATAATATGTCCCCTTTAAATTTGCTTTAGATGGAGCTTTGTGTTGTAGAAAGCCTGACAGATATAAAAGATGTACTGTATACATGTCTAAAATAACTTGTTTTAAGACATTTTATCATATCTTTTCTCATGTGAAGCTGTACGAAGAAGAGCCTGCAGCATGAAACATCCCCTCCTACTTTTGGATACAGGAGGGAAACAGTTGCTATGATAATCAGGCTGGCAGCACTGCACACTACTCCGAAGCACTTGACAGCCTCAGAGGCTGCCATCTGTTAGTGGCTGAAGAGGATACTGAGCACCAAGGCTACGAAGGCCAGCAGGGTCATGCAGAGCCGGAGGTGGGCCACGTTGTATTCCCCCTGGGTCTTGGCCAACCGGTAAGTCAGAGCCGACTGCAGGCACACAAACAGCATACTGGTGGGGAAGGCAATGCCTGCTCCGACATAGTGGAGAACTTTGGCATTATCCACCTGTCATATGAAGAAAGGAGACGGGAGGAGAGGGTGAGAGAGAGAGAGAGAGGTTCGGCAGTTTGACAGCTGACAGAAACACTTATTGAAAAAGACAACACCACGTGGGAACAGTGAGGCAACATCAGAAAGCTTTTGCATCAAGCTGCTGGGTCAGATTATTCATTGTTCTGTAATACTTTGTTTGAAGCATCTTCTTAAGTAGCCAGAGAGAGAATTAGAGGGTGATATGTAGGAAATGACAGAGCAGCAACACAACAGAGCGCCTCCTTTTCCCTGCCGGTCACAAGCACAATAAGAAACAATACACAAAAGAGCTGCTGAGAGCATGTGACCACGGCTCCCACTGCAGGATACACACACACACACACACAGCTCTGATGTACTGATCACAACAGATAAGAGATTCAATGGCGCATTACCCAAAGCTAGAAACACATCTCCATGGACTAGTCTCATTTAGATAGATGACAAAAAAACTGCTTTTCTTGGCAGATTTTAATGGTTAAAGCCTTGTGTTTGTGATAACAGTGTCCCTCTGCTCTGCCTAATTCTGCGGGATCATTAGAGCAACTGCCTAGAAGTTATTTAGTTTTGGTTTGGCTTCTAAGCCATTTGTCCATTGACCCAGCTAGAACATACTGAACATTCTTGTGCAGTAGGCTAATCCTTGAAGTAAGATTTAGACACATTTCAATATGAAAGCGCACGCAGTCATATGAGTATTTTTTTTTTTTAGATCAGCCTGTGACATCTCCAGAACTGGAGGTAAAGTTGGAAGAGAAATCCCAGCTAGGCCTTACACATTTTTCCAGTAGTCTTTTGTTCAACAAGCAGTTTTTTTTTCACAGTGGAAAATCTATTTCTAGTCTGGTACAATCCATAGTAAAGTGGCTATTACGAAATCCTGTTTTTTTCTACTCTCCATCTACTGTAACTGTGAAACTGGCACCGTGGGGGGCTGAGTGTTGTACTACTGCCAATCTGTTACTCACTATACTTAGTAATGGAAAAACACACACACACAAACAACAACCATATGCTCCGCTCTCCTCACACCTTCTTGTATTAACTGATGTTGTATCTACTACAGCTGAAACGATTAGTCAATTAATCGACCTATACAAACTGAAACTATTTTGATAATCCATTCATCGTTTAAAGTCCCATTCCACTCAAAAATGTGTTTTTCTTATAGGTACTTCACTTGGATGCTTGACCTTCACTGTGCAGAATGACGCATGTTCAGATTGTGTTTTCACATTCATCTGCTGAAGAAGGAAAGTTTCTCTATCTACCAGCATGGTTTGTGACATCACAACTAGTTCGGAGCCAAGCGTGGTTCAATAGGCGACTTACACAAGTGTAATATGGAAATTTGAAGCCTCCAGTGCACATACATGGAAACATTTTTTCAGTGTTTTTCAGTGAGATAGGAGACATCTTGGGTTGTGCAACTTTTGAAATGAAAAATACGTATTTTAACAAGGTGGCTGAATATTTTTTCATAGAATAAACATATTAAGACACAAATTATCAGTATTTCTATATATCATAAAACATGTCTTTTGGGGTCTTTAAAGGTGCAGTGTGTAGAATTTAGTGGCATCTAGCAGAACAGACTTGGCAGAAATGGAATATAATATTCATAAGTATGTTTTAATTAGTGTACACTACATAGGGAGCGGGTACTCTTCCATGGAGGCCGCCATGTTTTTCTTGAGTTTTGCAGCCACTGTAGGATCTTCTACACGCTTGACAGGGAGGATGAGGGGAGGGTTAATCAGTTGGTTGCAATCTGCGACCTCACCGCTAGATGCCACTAAATTCTACACACCGGACCTTTAAGTGATTTTTCAAAGCAAAAACGCCAAGCATTACCTAGTTCCAGCTTCTCAGTTGTGAGGAAACTGCTGTTTTTCTTTGTCTGATATGTAAATAAACTAAATATCTTTGAGTTTTTAATTCTTGTTCAGGCAAAATAATCGATCTTGTGAAATTGTGATGGGCATTTTTACTACTGTATAGCCCAAACAATTAAGTAATGGACATAAAGTTTTAATTAATAACGAATATAATTGTTAGTTGCAGCCTTTACTCCATACACTCCACAACCATCTGTACTGCTTGTGTGTGAATGTTTAGGCTACGTGTATGTATGTGCGTGCTTGCTGCCTGGTGTCCCAGATTCTATCACTAATTGCAGTCATTACTTGATGGCTTAATGATGCATTAAGCCATCAGTAAGCTGTTTCACTTAATGTACAGTATGTGTTCACAGTTTTTACAGTATGCCAGCTCCATGTACACTCACAACACGGTGGGTTAGAGACAAGTGTAAAGGAGAAGGATAGAAAAAGTGAAACAGTGAAGTGGACTAAAAAGTGGCAGCAGAAGCAAATAACAGCTCTCATTATGACTACATGTGGTCATCAGAAACCACATTTCTCTGACCCTCACTGCCGTTCCCAAAGGTCTCAGAGATGATCCTCTGCAGAATCTGTGCTGACGTAAAGTGAGCCTTGATGACTAAGCAAGATCGGCCTGATAAATAAGTTCCTGGAGGCTGACAGTGACAAGCAGTTCCCCCGCATAAATGAATAGTAATGGTGTTCACACAGAGCAATGCTGAACTCAGCAGAGTCCGTTATAAAATTAAATGTGTGCAGTGAGGGGATGTGAAATGCAGTGCAGCTGAAAATACATAATTTTACTGTCCTACATTGGAAAACAGTGAAACGCTTTTGAATGATTACGTATTGCAGGGATAGATAATATTATGATTGTGCACGGAGATAACACGTTTGAGGATGGACATGTGGGAACAAGAGACATCCAGCTTTCTGTCAGGTTCAGGTTTAACTTTCTGGAAATAGAAACAAACGAGATGAATCGAAACCTCCAACCGTTTGCACCACACGTGCTGCAACGACTGCCAAAATCTTAACGGAAAGTTGCAAAACAGATCCTTAGCTTGGCAAGCGAAATCCTGCATGTAATGTTTTCAATAGATTTATTACTTACTTTCTTACTTGCTCGCAAGGACTAAAAACTTGTCAAAAACATACATTAAAAACTTGTTTTCAGGAATCAAAAAAAGAATAAAAATCTACAGATCCATCATGCCTGTGTTCATTTAAAATACAAGGTTGGGTTGCATTTTAAATTAAAGGCTTTAAAATGCGTTTCTCAGAATATTTTATTGTACAGTATTCAATGTCATCTTTTCTTCTCTAAGGCCAAACATCCGTTTTAAGATTATTTTATCTATAATGGTTTCACATGTGCTGATCATAATTTACACATTGATACCAGAACCGTGTGAACAATGGAAAACCAGTTAAGGATAGGGGGTTGCACTTTCCAAGATGCAGTTTGTTTGCGGGTAGTTGTTCATCAATAATTTTTGTTTTGGTTCAGGCGCAATTTCTATCTGTACTCCCTTTATCTGTCCTCCAACCAACATACAAATAAACACTGCTGTCTAGTAAAAATGAGCAAGAGAAAGCCAGAGAGAAGGAAATAAAGATATAAAATATGATAAAGGAATCAAGAAAAAAACAACATCAGAATCTCACACCTAACTATTTGATCTATATCTCATTTTAACTTAAGTAAAATAATGTACGTTAAACTCATAGCAACACTAAGGTAGCAAAAACACTCAGATATTGAGTGTTTGAAACAGACAGTACTTGCTCTGGAGCACCAACCGTCTTACAGCTGGATGTCAACATGGACCTGCTGCAGGTGTACTAGGACTGTAAATAAGTGGGCAGGTTTAGCAGTCTGCCATCTGTTTCCTTCTTTCTCTCCCCCAACTGAAGGCAGCTTTCAACCACATCATGCTCACACTCATGGACCTCTGTGTGGCAGTGATGTGCTCCTCCATCATCTATTTATGTCCCTCTCTGCCCAAATCATCAGTCCGCCTGACAGGAAAGGCCCCAGTGGCGACACCACAGCTGTGCTGCCAAAGCCTTATGTAACACACAGCTACAAACTGAAGCAGTTGCCACCGCAGAGTGTGTTACCATGAGTTGTTTTTGGTGTTTTCACTCTTTGATCTGTCTAGTTTTTCAGATTTTGGCTGTCCGCTGTTTTCTCTTCCGATTCTAACTTGCTTGTGGTGTTTGTCTGTGGATGCTGTGTCCATATTTTTTGAGCTTATGAATTAGGGTCTGTGCTTCATTTTACAGCATAATTTCTATTCTGTCATGTGGTTGTCAGTTTATTCACTATCAGTGACATCTCTACTTTCATCTGAGTGGAATGTCCCCAAACTGTATGAGATGGGAGTCTGTGAGCCAGTGGCTGGGATGAGGCCTGTGATTGGTTATAGATGGGGCCTCTGCTACACACGCCCTGTCTGCCCAGCTCCTCTCCATGCATGGCCAGACTTGATGACTCACTTCCTCCTGGCTCTTCCCGTAAAAATCCCTCCCTGCTCTGCAGAGCTGAGGCCCCGAAGGAAAAGCGGGAAGAAGGTGAGGACCATCTTTGTACATTCTCAGACAAAATACCACCGCACATCTGTTCAACACACGATTCTTCTTCCTCACCATCACGCGGTGAATTTTGGCCATAATTTTTACTGAGTTGTCATCCACCAAAAATATTTAATCAAGTTAGATAACCCAGCAGAATTAATTATGCACTGCTGACTACTCGCCCATCTTCATTCCACTCATGTTTCAACAACACACAACGTGGGAAATTAAATCATATACTGTCACTAGATTAACTTTTCTTGTGTTCTCACCTCATAAATAACCAAATATTATATATACAGTATATATTCAATGACCAGAGAACTGTATCCAAAGGTACTGAGAGCTTTAAAGTTTTAAAACTGTCGGCTTCTTACATGATCACAAGCTATAGACAGTTTTATAATGAAAACATGCTGAGGATGATAAAACAATTAGAAATGACACACTCAGGGAAACATTGTCGTACTTTATAATGAAACATGGTTTCATTCAAAAAAGAAACTTTTAACACAGCAGTTTCCAGAATTAGCATCAAAAATTGAAGGAGCATTTTGTTGATCAAGCAGGCAAATGTGTAGGGACTGTTATCGAGAACCAGTACTAAGTTCCTGACTGGTCAGTACCAAAATACTGATAAGCTCCTGCACAAACAGTGCTGCTATCAGTATTTATGTAACGTTAATTCACTCTAATATATCTGGCATTTTCAAATTCCTAACAGTCCCCTAATGATGATGAAGCTGCCAGTGAACTTCGTTTTTACATTCTGTGCTCTCCGGTCATGGCTGACAGGGCGAAACATTCAAAAGTGTGGGCTCGCTTTATGAAAAAAGAAGTAGTTGAGTGTAAAGGGGATAACACCAGCAACCTCATGAAACACAAATAAAACATCCCATAAATCTGAAGCAGAGCAGCGTGTTTGACTGCTTCAGCAACGCAGCCGCTGCAGCTACAACCTCAGTGCAGCCTCCCGACTCCGACGCTGATGAGATTTGCCAAACAAAAAATGTGACTGTCTCGACCTCGTCAAGTCAAAGTCACACTTGTTATCGTTATAAAAATAATAGATCTCTGATTCTCCCTGAGAAAGTCAACATGCTCATTTTCTTAAACAAAAACTGTTGATGTATTTTTTAAGGTTGGGCCAAATAATACAGGAGAGATGCCAGAATTATGTTCTACATTGTTCTGTTTACATATCTTTACTCTTTATGAATGTTGTTTTTAAGTTATTTTCTTTGTTATCTATTTCTGTTAACTTCTAGGAAGCTGAAGGACTATAATTCTTTGATAATTTGTAATATTGTTAAGTTTAGCTTCTAGTAGTGAAGCAGCATTAAGGCACATCAATATCAGACATTTATAATAATTGCTCCTCCCTCATAATATATATACAGGAACCTCAGGAAACAATTTAACTTGTTATTTCTGCAAAAAAGAAATAATAAAATCCTTTCCTATCCTTTTCATGTCATGTTGTTTATTTTTTGCACCAAATTACTGAGAGTAGTATCAATAAGAGTATTGGTATCAATAAAATCTTAATGATACCCATCCCTACCAATGTGTGCACAATGACAGTCACATGTCCTCTCTCTCCTTGTCTCTTGCCTAGTATTTCCCATCAACACTCTTTTAAAAGTTAAAGGACAAAATCAGTATGGTGACAATTTTCCCAGATGTATTTATTCAGCCTTTCATCAGAAACCTGACTGTTTCTATTTTATCTCCTCCTCCCTATCTCCTGTTTTCTACACAAATACCAAGGATATCTCATTAAAACTATCCCTAACTGCTGTCTCTCTCTCTTTCTTCAAAAAAGACACACACACACACACACACACAGCCGAGGCATCGAGCCAGAGCTCCAAATATTTAAACTTGAAGAAATTCTTTCTCAAAGAACAAATATCTACAGAGAAGGAATTCAGGTTGGGTTTCTTCTCTTGTTTTAACGTGGGGATACCAGAAAGAGCCGTGCAGAACCGTGAAGACAGGACAGACGTTAACAAATCTTAATAGAGGAAGATTAGAGCAAAAGCAAAAGGAAGCAGAGTCATGGACACACATGTTAACATCATTGTGGTGAAATGCGGTTCTGTTTGACAGTTTGTTTTAGTTCTGTTTATATTTCCAGTTGATGGTTTACTGTCACAGTGAAGGAAGGTCTCTCACTCTCACATGTGCACGCACATGAGATAGCTTGACTTGTTTTTATTTCCCCTTCTCTGCTGTTCTGTACTACGTTTGATCTTTTTCTCATTTACTATAAATTTTGTTTATCTTCTTCATCATTTTGTTTGTTTTAATGGGCGAGGAAACTTAAGCCTTTGAGCATTTGGCTCACGTACCTGGAAGTTGCCCACCATGATGAGTCCAGCAGCACAGATCCAGCCTGTGGAAAGACTTGCAGTGTTGAGAACACAGTTTTGGTGCTTCTCAATGACGTGGGCATAGCGGAGCAGCACAATCACCATAACTGTGGGAGAGAGTGAGACACAAACAAAGGCAGACTAGAAGTTATTTGTGGTTCAGAGAAATAGCGAATCAGAATCACTGCACTAGTCGAAGCGGGAAATGCTGTAACACACTCTGGTTATTTCAGAGCGCCTGGCTTCAATTTAATGTAAACACTCGCACACCTCATTTAGCCAAGAAACACAAGAATTCCTTGGGAGCTGATTGAGAAGTACAGGAAGTCGGACCTCTCTGCCTTGCTAGCGGGAATATGAGAAGCAGGAAATGGCGGGAAAAGTTGGAACGGTACATGGGTGGGGGTTGGTCTCAGTTTTGCATAAGATTAAAAGGTGAGGGGAGATGGAGTACAGTATATGGGACAGATGACGGCTGATGGGCTAATGGGCTGTGACTGGGGGTATTGTTGGTGCACTGAGGAGCTGACCCCCACTTGGTTTTTCTTTGTTAGCTCCTCACGGCTGGTGCTTGACAAAGGTTGACTGGGCTTGGTGAAAGTGGGGCAGAGAGGGCGAGCGGAAAGAAGCGGGAATGAGAGGGGACGAGAAGCCCCTCATGTCTTGACCTGAAGCGCATATATTGTCTCGGACACTGAACTGTTGTCTTAACTCTGTCACCATCTCTGTGTCCGAGAGGTGCTTTAAGAGGATGCACGCTGCCAAAAGAGCATAAAAATGGAGAAAAAAAACATGGTTTCAGTGAAGAGAGAAAAACGTCAGTGCATAAACTGACAATTTAGAGTCTTGTCACCACAATCTCAGTACGAACCATTAACGATTATTGTATTCATAAGAACATTTTGTGCAGAAGTTTGCAGCCTGTTTTACTGACAATGTTGATGATTCGGACAAGAACAACATAGCTGTCTGATGATCTGGTGTCATTAGTTATGTTGCTGAGTGATTTTGCTCAAGACAAGGGATAAAACATAGTCATAAATATAATTTAATTTATTTGGTGTTGTAGCGCCCATGTCAACAAGACAGGAAATTCACTGCAACACCAGCGTTAAGGACGGGTTATGCTAGAAAAGAACTAGTTTGTTCAACTTGCTGTCCAAACATATCTGAAATCGAAACCATCGAAGAACATCAAAGACAGAGACGAGACACAATAATTGTTTGAATTGTTTAATTATGGGTGTAACAGGACACATTTCAGAGCTTGAGAGAGAAGCTCTTTTTCTCTTTTTCTCCTCCACACACTTGGCCAATTACTGCATGAAGAAAATGAGGGACTGTCTGTTTCGAAAATTTACAGAAAATGTTGGACACAGACACCCTCCCAACATTGGAAAGGTTTCCCGAGCTGTTCGACCATCCAACAAGCAGTTCTGACAGAATTTACTGGCACCAACAGCCAATAGTCTGCATCATGTCTACCATGTACTGTAAAAGTGTAACTATTGCTGACAAACATACTGTATATGGGTAAAATTAATAAAGAAAGTGATTTGATTTGTTGTTTTTAGTTCATTTGGTATGCATAAGAGTACATTATTGTTTTAAGTATGTATTCACACTGGAAAAATTCGAATATTATACTCAGATATGCCAGAGTACATACTGAGTTGATGTGAGTCACATAGTTAAATATAAAATGTCGGAAAGTGATGTTTATAGTAACTTCCTGTTAGCACAGGTTTAACCAGATGACTTTCTTCTTGTAACTGCCAAAACAGTGCAGTCAGTCGTAAACCCCACTGTGTATATTTTATATTATTAGTATATAGTAAACTAAACTATATGAAGTCTTATGAAGTCGTAATAGAATAGGATTAACTGTGATCACGAAAGACTTTTTCTTGAGTAAAGATATTAACAATGTGTGTGGGTTTTTTTTTTTTTTTACATAACTTCAGGATGTAATTAAATCGCAGCAATTTAGCATTTACTGACAATTTAAAACCTGAACATCTCATATTTGACATGCTGTATTAGTATATAGATAAACATAATTATGTAATAGATATTATTACATAATGATATAAAAATGTTTTTTTCAATACTGTTTTTGTTCTTATCCTGTGTGTGTGTGTGTGTGTGTGTGTGTGTGTGTGTGTGTGTGTGTGTGTGTGTGTGTGTGTGTGTGCTCATTTGTGTAACACGTTTGTGTGAGCTGCCCTCAGTTGCCTCGGCACTAAAATGATCTTGGCAAAGTGATTTCAGTTACAATCATGGAAAAACAAACCGCAGTGTCTCCAGGCTCGGAAACAATCTTTGTTTTTTTCCTTCTCCTTTCTAAAATGGGGAACACACTGTATTGCATTAAAATATGGCATCTCGGTCTCTCTGCTGCAGACTGCCTGGCAGTGGATCTTTCCCATTTCAACACAATGAGTTTCTCATCATTACAGATGAGCATGTTTCAACTTGGTGGCATTTAGCAGTTACTCTGAAGGTTGAAGATGAGGAACATTTTCCTCATTACTCTCCATAAACACGTTTCTTCCATGTTTAGCTTTGTGTTCTCTAAAAGGCACATTTGTGTGGACTGTTTCTGGAGTTTTTCACTGAGGATACACGTCATTGCTGAGGGGTTACAAATTCCTACAACATAAGGTTTGAGTGTCTGAAGAAAAGGCAGCATAACTGACCCCCACTTGGCCTCAGAAGGTCGGGACAAGCTGTTGTCTGACAGCTCAACAATAGGAATAAGTTTACATAAACACACCATGCCAGTGTCCTTAACACTGTCCCAGCTTCCACACACACACAGCCTCCCTCTCTGGATCTTACTCCTTTAATCTGAGCTCAGGAAACCCAGGGGAGGAAGCAGAGTGCCGGTTCAAACACATTCTGCATACGCACTAATTTTACTCTCCCATGAAAGTCACGTTGCAAAAACGTGGACTGAATGTAATATATGTACAACTCTGCTGTCACATGTACAGACTTGCCTTGATGATCACACATACACACAGTTGAACACTAACACTAGCACGCGTACACATACACAAGTTTTCCCACAAAAGTCACATCGGCCACACCACACCTCGCAGTTAAAGAAACCCTGCTGTCCCCACAAAGGGATACATTTCTACCCAAACACTCGGCTGCATTCTCTCCCACAGGAGGTATGCGGAGAAAGAATACATGCATTGTCCTTGAAGATTGTGTGTGTACACTGGCAAAAAGGTGGGAACTGGGGAAAAAAAAAAACAAGAAGAATATTTATGAAGCAATCAGTTCATTGAGTCCATGTTATCCCAGACAGGAGTGAACCCCTGAGCCAACTGTAGCAGGCACGATCTACAAAGTAAGACATAAATCAATAGGCTAAGAAGATAAGCACTGATTATTTACAATAGTCTGTTGTATAGCTAAATGCCTCGTCAACTTAACCTACTTTTGTGGAGCTATAACAACTTGCTTTACAACAAGTATTAACATAATGGTATGTTCTGGTTAATAGGATATAGAAGAAAGACTGACCTAAAGATTGAACCACCAGGCGTAAATGCCACAAAAATCTTAATCTACTGTAGTTATTTCATTCTCCTGCTGCCAATAAATTTACAGCTACTATTTATGTAATAACGCAGGAAGATTAAGTGTCATAGAATTTATGTAATAAAAATGGATTTCAAAAAGAGCGAGTTGTCTTTCAGAGTTTTATTCCAACTTCATGACAAATCAATGATAAAGCTTTTAAAAAGGTATTTTTAAAAAGTCTTTTCAGAATGGATGTATTTTTGAGTCTGGAACAATGTGTTTAAACAGGTCTTATTTGTTAATTCAGATCATAGTTATCAACCATTGGTTCACTTTAACCTATATTTATTGGTTTAAATTAATATTTTACCTGGTCACACGACCTGACGATTATCAGTTGTGCCACCTGACAATATTAGTAATGATGGGAAATATGCTGAATACTTGCAGTTTTATTTCAAATACAAAGTGTTTTAGTCAACAGTATATGTTGAAGTAAAAGTAGGAAATAGATCAAAAACAGGATAGATCACAAATGGAATAAGCTGCAGTGCAATAGATTGATTAGATACACTGTAATGGATTGTGATTGAACAACAACAAAATCATGTTTTAAAAGATTAAAGATTTTAAACATTAAATGCATAGAAACTGTAATGTAACACTATATAATAACTACATACTAAATAAAAATGGATTGTGATTTCACAACAATGACGTCATGTTTGACAGAGTATTTCAAAACATTTTGAAATGTTAGTTCAACACTGGTAGAAGTCTAATATCCCATTAGCATAACATCCCACATGAGTACTAAAGCAGTCTCAGTCTGCATGAGTTGACTGTGTGTGCCGTGATTTAAGAGGTTCTGGCTCTGAGATCACTCTGAGCACATCAGTCGTGAAGTAAATAAAAAGATGTCAGCAGGCCCAAATAAACGTATTTTTTCTTCCCAACTGCTGCATGCAGCCCACATCAGTCTCATCACCAATTACCTGAAGAATCTGTCCCATGAATAGCCAACCTTCATATTTCACTAAGATGAACTTCCCATTCAGATCATTGTCATCTTGGGTACTGGCTGTTTGCAAGCCTACCATTGTGGTATTGTGGCATTGGCAGATATGTGGTCTGCTGCAGAAGCAGGAGATCTCCCTGTGCATGATTTACCCCGGTTCAGTGGGGATGACCTGGTGCATCGCCAAAGTGTCCTCGAGGGCCGCTTCATCAAATCTTCTGATGTCCTCCTCACTCACCCTTAAGAACTTGATGTCAGATATTCTCTCTGTTAGGAAGCTGTAAAAATCTTCTGTGGTTTGGACGTTGGCACCCCTTTTCGAAAGCAGAGTCAGTGGTGCGCTTGACTGCACCACTAACTCCATCGCGGGCGCCATTTCCGTGGGACTTCTCAGAGAAGTTCCAGGTCACCTGCTGTTAGCCTGAGAGGAAGGGGAGGGTGCTGAGCAAATAGAAATTATCATTTATTATGGTTATGAGTGACTGGACCATCACTCATCACATGTAAAGTTGTGGGAGACAGATTGCAATTCTCCATTATGTCCATTAGCACTGGCTCCAAGTAAGCCCACACAGCTCTCATCACGCCAAAGGGATGCAGAGATGGTGGCACAGGACTGTGAGCCAGCTGCTGTATCAGCCACACATGTGTGGACTGTGGCCTCCCTCCAAAATGAAAAGATTGCATCTCACTATTAAATTTGCAGAAATTCTCCGAAGGTCAGCAAAGGTTCCAGTTTGTGCTTCTTTGACAAAATCCATGGAGGTCTTATGCCCCTCTGACACAGGTTTTCTCATCCATTGATGCCAGGTCATAGTCTCTTCTGCCTGAGGTGTTACAACTTGTACCTCATTGTAGCAGCATTTTACACATTTGAGACATGCTAGCAGTTTTCAGAAGACCTTTCTGTTGCAGTTTTTCAGTCAAGAGTTTGACATTCTCATGGTCAAAGCATGCACAAGTGTTCCTGTCTGACACTTTTGGCTGTGTTACAAAGAAAGGACAATATTGATCAAATTGTCTGTAAGACAGCCTGTGGGACTTTTGCATTTCAGAGTAATACTGCAGATGGAGTTCAGTCACACGCCTCTGTTGTTTGTTTTTTGTTTTTCTCCCTGGCACAAAGCAACTGTTTTCGTCTCGACAGAGGAAGTCAACAACTCTCTCTTTTCTCTGGAAGGCCAAGTTCTTTGCAATCCTTGATCTGTTCTGTTGTTTTGGACATTCAGAACAAAGACTTTTGCTACGAGAAATATTGGCTGGGAAGAACTACATCAGGTGAGTGAGCTCAGTCTGCTACACCCAGTGGGCCCAAAGGAGACCATGGCCTTGCCTGGACATGTGTCGGAAAGGAAACATCGATAGTGGTGCGGCAGGAAGAAGAAGCGGGACAAGTGCCGAGGAGTAAAAGCTAGACTAACTGCTAACCCAAACAAACTGGTAGTTCCAACAATCATGATGACTGATGTCAATTCTCTGGAAAACAAAATGCGTTATATAACCCCCTATCAGTGCTGGTCACTTGTTGACATGCACCAGCTGTCAACATCGAACTGAAACATGCACTGTGCTGCTAACTGCTCATTCTTTTTTTGTTTTTTTTTCTGTTGGGATTTATATGTTTTTATCATTTTTTAAGGGAATTTTTAGATATATATCTTCATCCTTTCTGTTGTTGTTGCACTGCTGTGGGCTGGGAGGAACAGCTTTTCGTTTTTTTGTTTTGTTTATGCAAGTCCTCAAGAAAATGACACTAAACTAAATCTTGAATCTTGAATCAGTTGTAGATTTTGCCTTTTGCTTCTCAGACTTTTTCCCTTAATCTTTCTATGCGCTTTTGTAATTTTCCAGATTCTCTTTTGGCAGCTTCCATTTCTCTTTTAATTTTATGCATTTTACAGCGCAGCTTTGCTTTCGCTCTTTGCTATTTCATGTTACTGCTTGCTACTCTCTGTGGTACTGATGATGCTCTGGGTTGCTGTACATCTTCACTGACAGTATTCTCTCTATCAGTGTCGGGAGGGTTAGGCTGCAGCTCTGCTGGGAGTTCTTTAGGAGTTGTATCCATTGACTCAGGTGTGAAACTCAAGATTTACTCCATGGCCCTTTTCCTTTCCCTGTTTTTTCTCTGGTCTTGTTTCCACTGTTGCCTCACTTTTTCCTTTTCTGTTCTGGGCAGCTGGCTGATGGAGGGTTTCACAATTTTTCCCTCTTTCTTCCTCCTCTGATAACTATAAAACATGAGAACTAATAAACTGGCATATTCCCATTTTAAAATCTGAGAGGCCCAGTTACTGTATAAAATTTATAACTGTATACTAAATTGTTATCCAGACTCGCATGATAGTTTATCAAGATGTATTACCTCCCTTTTCTTTTTGCAAGATATGCAGCCAGATCATTTTTAATGCTCTCTCTGATTTTTCTTTACTTGATAGTGGCATCTAAAATTATTAAAAATCATAATCATGAAAAAGGTTTGAAAGTGTATAACATCTTTAACTTAACACTAATAAACATTTTAGAAATGTAATAGATAATCTTAGAGCTTTAAATGACATTATTTATTTAATATAGTGACATTCCTCGCAGTTGCGCCGCCTGAATTTTCTGACTAATTTCAAACCTCAAACCTCAAACCTCAAACCTCGCTCAGCCATAAAGGTCACTTGGCATCCTCTTGATGTCGAAATATCCTGTTTACTGCTATTACCTCTTCACTTCATATTAAAAGTCCCATGTTTACGGTTGTGCCGCACTGACATCTTTAAAACTACTGGTATTTGTAAAATTTGGTTTATTTGAAAGGTTTCAAACATAAAATGATGCCATAGTATTTTATATAGTATTTATTATGATTAAAATGAACCTGATGCACCAGATGTGATCTCACATATCCAGCTGCCTCACAAGGTAACATTAAAATATGATTTTTAATAGTTTTCTTAGAAGACATGTATCACTTTATTCTACAAGACCTATTTAGATTTAATACATGTTCAGTATATTCAAATAATATATAAAGTGATACATGTCAAGAATTGATTAAATTATTTTAAAAGGAAATAATGCACTCTTTGTCATCTGTCATTGACCCATATGCATGTGGGAATCACGTTCTTGAGTTAGACAGTGAGACAAAGAGCGATGTCAAACACTCAGATTTTATAGTCGTTGCTACAGAATGTTATAAAACACGCTGTGACTCTTAGAATAAACAACCTTGGCAGTAAATAAACTGTACAACAGTTGGTCCTTGGTGCATCCCTTATCACAGTCTCTTCTTGGAGGAGTTCTGTCTCCTGATCAATCTGCCGGGAGGATCGGGAATGCACAACATAACTAAATGTTGAAGGTCGGACCACGCAGTTTCACTTTGATAACATTTCTGCACTTCCTCACACAAGGTTTGAAGAAAGTTACCAGATTAAGTTACTTAGATTGCGCATATACAGTATAAACATGTGAATCATATAACAGTATTGCATAAGATTAAAAATTTCCATCACATGAAGCAAACAAATGCAGTTCAAACAGGTAGCAGCCAACTGTGATACTGTCAGAAATGAACTGCCATTAACTGTTATGAATGGAGAACAAGTGTGTTCAAGGGCTGTTTTACAGGATATGTCGCGATCTTAATGTTTTGAAGAACATTAAGATCTGACTTCTTTCTCTAAACAATAGACGTAGTTTGATGTCCAATTTTAATGTAATCCAGTTACACCATATGGACAGAAGATGCTCCTTGTGTCTCCAGTTGAACCAGGGCACCCCAAAAATAACTTGAACATTATTGGAGCCGCATTGGTAATAGAAACTGCTTATCTAGGATTTCTGAGTCTATATCACATAGCTTTAATGGTGGGCCTGTCCAGAATAAGATGTTCAGACCAGTGGAGTCAACTGTAAACCAGACCTCCTTATTTTACAGTTACATTTCAGACACATGGCGTACGGAGTAATGGGCTAAGATAGATCTGTAGGTAAACGTGGTTTACTGGAAACTCAAAATACAATTATATGAGGAAATCACCTCAGCTGAGTCAGACATAAACCGTCATCATGGTTGAGCAATGAGGTTATAACCGGAGACAGGAGACCTGCAATACTATGTTGTTTTTGTTAGGTATAAACCCTGAGATGCCACATTGTTTGGCTGCTACAATGTTTAGTTGAAACTTAACCAGACAAAAATACAGACACATCAGTTTAGAGTTAACAGCACGATCAAAGCGCAGTTCTTCACCCGCTTCTCTCCCTGTCTGACACCCATACGTATATGTACACAAGGTCGACAGACTGACCTACTGTGGTTCAGGGGTCATAGTCGGCCAACAGTGCTGGTCAAACACGGTGGACTTTCACTGCTTCCTGAGCAGACTTCACACTGAACTGCAACAGTCTGGTCCCTGCAAAGCCTTCTCATACACATTATACCTGTGGTCTCTCCAAATACAAACACACACACATAAATATACAGAAAGGCTTTCCCATTCTTGTCACAGGCAAAGACCAGAATCGTAATTTGGATCTCAAAAACACACAGCACACATCTTACAATGTTGGAAGTTGTTTTTGAATCTACAAGGATCATTGTCTTATCATGGATTTGTCTCTGCCTCCCTCTCAGATGTATCAAGTAACGGTCAAGAGTCACACAATCAGACAGACAGGCCTTAAATAGCTGTTAGAGGCTTTGAGACTCCTCATGAACAAACAAGGCAAAAAAAACCCTATTCCCTGCTTTATATACAGTATGTGCACACACATACACGCACACAGAACATGTCAAAGGCACAGCTGGGAAACATTAACTAGATCAGGGTAGTCAGAAGCACCAGTTAATGGAGGGAACAGCACGTGTAGACTCAGAAAAAACAATCGGACCAGCACATGGGAGCTCATTCCCTTTTTTTTTTATATCATGCGTGTTTTCCTTGTGCCGACTAAACTACACACTCACTGTGTACATGTGCTTATGTGCACGTACATTTCTGAATAATTCTGTATGAAACCATTCGCATGCGAAATTTGTTATTATTTCTACCCCATTTCATTCAAAATGACCACATGCAGGGTTTTCTGCACTTTTTGATCGGTGTGGCTGCAGGTTTTGCACGGGACCAGCTTTCTTCTAAAGACAACAAAATTAATGCTACTCTGTTACTACATTTGGTACCTGCTAAAGGAAAGGAAGCTCATCTCTCCTGCTGATGTAGTTTGAGAAGCACGTTTTTACATTATAGTTCATTTCTCATGGAGGACATTAAAAATGATGCCCTTTAATCATTTATCAATCCTCTGTTTATATATTCATCTGACATACTGTATCTAATTTGTATATCATGCAGAACTGACACTATTAGTCGAACAACATACAATTAACCTAAATTTTGATAATTGTTTAATCATTTCAATCATTTCAAGGAAAGAAAAAAGCCAAACCCAGTTAGCTGCAGCTTTTGAAATGTGAGGGTTTGCTGCTTTTCTCTGTTTTATATGATAGTAACCTGCAGATCTTTGGGTACTGGACTATTTGTCTGACAAAACAATCAATTTGAAGACTTCACCTTGGCCTCTGGGAAATTGTGAAGAGCATTTTCCACTATATATATCTGACATTTCACAGACAAACAATTAATTGTGGAAAAAATGGGGAGATTAATCAATAATGTGAAATTAACTTGCAGAAAAAACTATTAATCATTGGGTGACTGCAGAAATCGGAGCTGATATTAAGTGATTGTGACACTGTGTGTGTGCACATGAGGTCTTACCCATGAATGAGCCTGTGCTGCAGATAAGGCTGAAGAAGCAGCTCTCAGGGGGAAGAGTCCCACATTTACTGCAAGAGAGAGTACAAAGAAATAAATCAGAAATACAGTTAAACGACCTGCACACACTGCAGTAGCACTGATTCCCCTCCCACTTTGTGCACACACAAATACAGCATGTTTTTTTTCTCTTATTGCATTTCTACTCATGCAATAAGGAAAAGGAGGGCAGAACCACACTTCCTCTCATCCCATCATCAAGGCTTTGACTTTTCACCCACTGCGTACTGCCTCTCTTCTAGGAATGGGAAACATTTGTAGAAGAGGAAGGCAGGAGACAGTGAGCCAACACAGGCTGTCTGTCCCAAAGCTCTTGCTGCCAACAAAGCCAAAGCTTTCTCAGCTGACTGGAGTCACACACATTCTTGAGTACATAGATGAAAATGTAAAATACGATGGACTAATACTCAAACGCTGTTGATTTTTAAACTATTTTTTTTATTGCTTCTAGTATTTTGATTAATGGCAATGTACATTACAGATTTTAGTCATTTAACACAGTTTGATTTTAGTAAATTACCTGCTGACTACTTAGATGTTTACAATATTTCAACCTCACTTAATGTACTGTCACTTTGTTTCCCCTAATAATCTTATACATTTTTAAATCTTTCTTTGAATTGTCTTTTTAAACCTTTTTCTTCATCTTCCTATGTCTTGCATCTGTCTTTTTATGGTATTTTTTGTGTTTTGTGAAGCAGATTGTATTGCATCTTTTCATATGAAATATTAAATGTAAATAAACTTTAATTACATGATTATTATCATTAAAACAACATATGATTTTATTCAATGAAACTCCCAGCAGGATGACTAACAAATGTACATCTCTTCCACCAACACTAACACTGTATTAGTAAAGATCTCATTTGCAGCATTTAGACATTTCCCAATTTCTACAAAAATGTGCAAAGTTTTGAGAGCTACTTAATATTTCTGGATGCATTATCATGCTTATTACATGTCATCTATGTTAAGGTAAAAACATAAGCAGTGAATTATTCACAGTTTTAAAAGCATTTTTAATATAAACCACAGAACTATTTACGCTCTCTGACTGGTCTTTGATGTTCAAACTTCAATGGTCCAAGAAGCTACACAAAAAAGCAGGAGTGTCTTGATTTCATCCCAAATGTAAGCTGACTCCTCTGTGTGTGTGTTTACATGGTTCTGTGCAGACACACGCTTTGCCTCTGAGCTGCCACGGTGGCAGGCAGGATATTTCAGCCCCAAGTTATTCTCAGAATGAGCACACACACACACAGACACACACAGACACACACACACACACACACACACACACACACACACACACACACACACACACACAGACACACACACACACACAGACACTCAGGAGAAGTGTCTCCTTCAAGCTCACTCGCTTTTTATCAACAATGTGCCGACAGGGGTCATGAAAAACAATGGGACAGTGTTCCTGTTTTTAATCACCAGACAGAAACTAGAAACAAAGCAACAGAGAACAGGCAGAGGGGACGACAGGCAGGGAGAGGTAGGGTTGGGTTCAGGGCGGGAGCCTCACTGACCTGATGAGAGGTACATTGTCTAATGTGCAGCACAACGTTGGACCACTCTGCAAATACAGCTCCTCTTCACATGACTGGTTGTATAACCTGGAAAACATGCACCACGCATGCACGCACACACACACACAGCACTCAATGTTAAAAGGTACACATATAAATCAAAATAACATCATGTTTTTTTTAACACTTTAGGAAAATCACTAGTTGCCAAAATCAGATTTAAGGCCAAAAAAAGCATATACATACATCTGATTATTATCTCATGTTCTTATAATGTCTGGACCAAATATTTAATTCATGAAACAATGAGTATTTTCAGTCTTTACATCATAGTACAGTCAGTAATTTTTTTTTTTGTTCAAGTGCCATGTTGTGGGGTCACAACCAGGCTTTCCTTTGTTTTTAGGGTTGGTGTGAGAACCACTGTGTCATCAAATAACTGCTGGTAGAGATTAACCTCAGCTTGCCCTAAACAAACCCAGGGTTGAGAGTAATAGTAAGTCACTCCATGACAGAGCATGAATCAAGCACAATGACAAATGTTTAGTCATAGTTTAGACTTGTGGTGTGAATTTACTGCAGTTTATTCTTTTGGTTTATGTGAGCAGATTGAGGAACTTTTGTGGCATAAATGAGGAAGAAATGATCCTGTTACTTAATGTACCAACCATCACAGCTAACTGCACTCTGTAGATAAGAAATCTGGGAATGACACTGACAATGGCAAACAGTGACAAACCATCAGATTGCAAGACATGATTTTGCAGATTGTGTAGGGATCAATAGAGGTATAATGAGGCAAGAATAGAGGAGAGATTAAACATACCAGTTATCCACAGGGCAGACATGCTGGTTGTACAGGGCCATGGCGTACCTATACAAAAGAGAGCAAGTGTGATTAACCAAAAGAAATTGCATCTATTTTGCTATAGTGTGAGCTTATTTTATGAGTTGTCAGTCAGCCAATGCTTTCAGCCAAATGACCCAGTCACCAAAATTACAAGCCACAATCAGTGGGGAGTGCACTGTCAGAGCCATAGCCTATGTAATATCCCATATGCCATAACATACAATAAAAGAGACAGACAGCAACGGTGAGGGGGCATAATATCAGGGGTAAGTTTATTTCCTCAACAGAACAAAGTAAAACAAATATAATTTGTTTTGTAAAAGGGGATATGCATTCAATTACATTATTTCCTATTGGTAGTGCGGTTAAATCCATATGTACAGTGTTAGTTTCATGTTAGGCTGCCTGCTTCAACTCACCTACATCACTGTCTTGTAGGTTTCATTTACTAAAATCCTGTCAGTCTGACCTGCGCCTGTTTATTCAACCTGTAGGGTCAGGTGACCAGATATTTGACCATCTCTTATCACAAAAAGGTTCAAGTTTCTTCTTTGTGTCAGTCAAATTGGTATGACTTTTACTGAAATCCAATAGTGTTGTTGATTCGGTCAGGTCACTGAACCAGCCACATCTACAGGGAAGTCAATGACTGAAGGATCATTAGATAGAAACTATATTCTGCAAGATCAAGACCCATATTGTACTTCAGATGAAGACTTTGTTACCTTTTGACCAGTTAACATGATATAAATTGTTACGCATGTCTTTCATTTGTGTTTAATGTCCAAACACTAGCTGTAAAATGTGTTTGTGACCAAGAGGAATTTGTTAAATTCAAACCAGTCATGGGTAAGGGTGCACATTTGCGTTACATTAACTTTTATTATCTCTGATGCTGTGGCCGTGATTATCAATTGTCCACAAACACTTGTCTCTAAAAGTGTGGTATAAAAATCAATCACAGTTTTTATAACCAAACATCTTTCAACTAATAGACAATTTACAGAATTAAATGAAGTTGCACTGGGAGGTCAAATTTGTCTCTCTATCATGAGTGAGGTTTTTATTCTTTCCTGAGAGATGTTGAAATACTAGGATCTTGGGGCTGAGGTTGACCATTTCCCCACCAGCAACACGTACAAGCTCAACTGTCAAAACTATGTCGAAACACGCCCAGGATATATGGAGCAGCAGATGCAAACGAGGCAAACATGTTTGGTCGTACTGCTAAATATGAAGAGCAGAAGAAAAAATCATCAGTAAGCGCTCTGTGGTGTTATTATGTCAAACTTTTCAGTGTGGAAAATAAACTCGAGTTATGTTTGCAGATGATCATTTTTAGCCATATTTCCTGATGGACATGACAGGAGGGCAAAAGGGAGCATGAGAAGGAAAAAGAACTGTCATATTATCCTCTCGTTATTCGCGCACACACTGATCAAAACACTATTTTCAACTCAGAGAAAAAGATGTGAAGACAGACAGAAAGAGACAGAGAGAGTCAGACACAGAGACTGCTTGTCCTGATTTGTGAGAGCAGTTGTACAGTAGTTCAGGAAGAGGTTAAGTACTAATTAACAATGTTTTCAGGGTCGATAGTCACAAACCAGAAGGACAGAGACAAATCACAAAGTCACTTACACACACACCTGCTACCCAGAAGACACTACAAAGCAGAGACACATGTGAACACACCCATACACGCTTCCTGGAAATATTCACTAGAGGAAAAGATATTTTATTCATGACAAAGAAACTGGTGTCATTATGTCAATTATGTCCACATATCTGTTGCCAAATCTGAGAATTTAAAGCTGAATATCCTTTAATATCTTCCCTTAGGCTGATGTTAAATCTCAGAAGAAAAACATTGACACAAACACAAACACAGAGACAAGTCACTACCAATATCTATGAGGTTATCGTAACCAGTAATAAGGAAGTAACCACTTAATCATCTTTCATCACAGACTCCGTTTACTGACTCATAAAGCTGCACACTTGCAGACACTCTGTACAAAAGCCTACTGGTTCGACCTCTTCATACAGTGACGTCACACACACTCACAGACTCTCCCTCTCTCACCTTTCCAACACGCAGCCCTGCCCGACTTTGAAGTAAGTTAACGAGCGGAGCGGAATTTCCCTACCGTCACAACGGTGAAAACCTGTCGAGAGACAACGATATGGACTGTCTATAACCCCTGATGTGTGTGTGAAGAACATACACAAATACACCGCTGCAACACCCGTATGTTCAACTTTATGGAAATAAACAAACCCTCCTATCACAAGAGATTCTCTGATCGTAATCATTTCCATAGTGTACCAACCCATAACCAGTTCACTGTGGTCCTCACACGCACATTCGCCCGCTGGTTTGAAGGAGGGTTAAAAAAGGCCACGTCAGACAACACACACACTGACCCACTCAAATCAGTTGTAAATGTGGGTTTATTCCTTCATGTGTAAACAACACTCTAAGTCTCTATTGTTTATTAAATTCATAGATGCTTGCCATCAGTCAAAGCTTATGTTTAGTATTCAACTTTGTGGTGTCATACAGTTTCATCTGTTTGTATTGTGTTGTACAATAAGAGAGATTTACCACCTAATCCAACACACAAAGGGTCAAATTAAACAACAGCTTATCTCTCCAGTTTATTTAAGCCAGTCCAAGAGCACTAAATGCTGCTAAAAAAAAATCAACATTATGCAGTATTTATTTGTGGCTTCACAAGACTCACATGTGAGCAAACAGAAGGCAGAACTAATTATTTTTCATTATTTTTGCAACTAGTTTCTCCCATTTTTAGTACTTGTTATTGGTATTAACTGGCTCAGTTATGGCACAATTCGGTCGGCTGAATGTGGTTTGGCATTGGACTCTGTGAATCACCATGTGAAAGTCATGCAAGCCAGATGGCAGACTTGTTGTGTGTAAAGAGCACTGGTCTTGCATAATGCAGCGAGGAAACTCACTGGTGTGGGTGAAATATGGCTGTCAGGTAGGAGGCTGCCAGAGACTCTGGCTCCTAGGCCTTTAACCACTGCCTGTACAATGTCACCATCGAGACAGAAAAGGAGGCTATTAACAAATGTTGAGGATTACCAATGGATTTCATTAGAAAAAAATATAGGAAAACTATCGGCAGCTGGAATTTTTCCATGACTTTTGGGGCCCATTTCGCAGCTTTGGCCAGCTCTTGAAACTAAAATAGCAGCAGTATGTCTCTGGGACATCTCTAAATAAAGTAGTCTCTCTTAACTCTATGTGGAACTAAACCAGAGGCTGACTAATAATAGGTTTGTTTACATAATTAGGCCTCTATCACCGCTCAGTTGTGGTTGTAAATTATAACTGCATGCCTGGGAGCAACATATAGGTGGGACAGAGCATGTTTTTTATTTAGGATTGAATAAGGAACATGGAAAAATCTGGTATGTACAGGGAACATTTCCAAAAGCTGTGCAAAAATAACATGAGAAACCACAGGAAAGGGTGTGATGCATAAGCTATGAATGAATTTTGATAGTAGAGGCTTGACTCCAATCAGCTGCTGCTCTGGCTAGTCGATGTAGCCCCTAAAAACTCCTTTTAAACAAAAATGCTTAAAAACATTCTCAAACCTAAAAAAGCAAGATGTACTATTTACAGGTATAACTGAGCCAAATTACACTACACTGCTCTCATAAAAGGTTAGCAGAAGGATTTAAACCACCTCTTGGGTGGGCACAAGCCTGAGCCTCCCTCCGGCTTCACACAGACCTTCATACTCTGGGTCGGGGCACCGAATGCTGTGTGAAGGTTTGCTTCTCCATTACCCCCTTCCAGTATTTAACTTACTCCCACTAAGTCACCCACGGTGAAAGAGGGAGTTACGCAACATGTCACATCCTTTGACATTCCACTAGTCGGGGAAAAAGACCCTTGACTGCTCTTAGAAACAAGGCGCCCTTGTCAAGGTAATAGGAAGGAAACGGGTTTAAAAAGGATTGACAGCAGCATTTGGCAACTTACCTCAGCTTTCTACCTCAGAAACACAAGCCAAAGCAAGAGAGAAATGTGCAACGCTGGCGCTAATTTTCACCTGCATCCTCTCCAACTCTGTATAGGTCTGTGGCAACATTAAACCGCTCAGTCCCTTCTTTCCTGCAAAGCCCTGCACACCTGAATACACACTCCTGGGAGGACTGTGAAACAGCCATTTTCACAAACACTTACTAGTGTACAAGGCTTCAGCTTTGACATCTGAATAGCCTGCTTACTTCCAATACAACTCATCATAAATGTAGCACATAGCCTAGATAAAAACTACAACAATATGGAATTGGGCCGCCTGTCTCTCTCCCCTTGAGGGTTTGCATTCCTCCTCCAAGAGTAATAACAGAGCAAACAGGAGAGCTGTCAGCGCAGACATAACCAGAAGGTACTCACTACTTTCTCTCTTGCACATCTGCTCAGATACTGTAATTAAGATATACTGCGCACCTGCACGTCTCACTTTTAAGAGAGGGGTGATAATCCCAGATCCTTCCTGGAGAGAGCTAATCCACATGCAATCGCCATGGCTCCCAGGAATTCAGGGTAAACATGCAGCATTATTCTCCTGGAGGCAGGAGAGACTCGATATAAAAAAAGGTTCAATATAAACAACAGGTTTAGGATTTCTTGGAATATGGCCTGAGTATCACTTTAAATTTATTAATAGATGGTTGTCATGCACATTTTGCAAATGATCTCGAACACACGCCTGTTTATCTGTGGTAGTTTGGGGATGAATGACATTAGGGAAAATATACCATTGAAGTATTTATGGTTTTTGTTATGTACACTGCAATACTCAGTAAGAAAGAAAAAAAATAGTAGATTCAAAGAAGATATAAATGCAAAAATCCAGATGAAAAGCTCCTGAGAATGACTGTGACTGGTCATTTATCTTGCAGGCAGATCATATATGTGAAAAACATAACTAAATGTTTCTATTAAGCAGTAAAATTATTCATACAGTATGCCATATTTGGCCCAGTTTGCTTTATTACATTGTATACTTGTAATGTAATATTTTGCATGAATATATTGTGATTTTGATGCAGAGATCAAATATTGTTCAGCCCTGTTTAGCATTTATTCTATTTGGGAATACACACAAGTGTTTCTATTGAGAAAAAGATTGCAACAGATCATAAATATGCTGCAGGCACGGTGTTTTATTTGTGCCTGGTTGCATTTATAATAAACTGTGTGAATAGTAGAATAAGTGTCTCATGAAATTTTGTGGTTAACAATGTGGAAATTACACATTCGCATGGAAGTGAGTGTTTGTTTCACTTCCGTCGACAGGTTATTTAATTGGCAGGAATGTATTTACTTACTATGTATCATCCTTGACATGAAATAGCACTTGCAGACAATTTTACAAAACATTTCAGTTATGTGTATTGAATATGTGGATTTTTACCATTTTATTTACTGCCAAAGAAAGGTAAAGGTAACACTTACACAACCCATATCCCAGTGATGGTCAGAGCTGGGAGGCTAACAGGTAGGATCATCCAGAGAGACATCTTCTGGCACCTCGAACACCCCCTTTCTTCTTTTTCCTCTTCGGCCAGCCGAGCAATATCTGCTCAAGTAGTACTAACATTTAACTGAGTGTGACTGACATCTGCATTGCCACCAAGTGATTCATTTTCTTTCGGTGAAGATGAGGAATGGTAGATGGGACACTGGCAGGACAAATGTGTCCTTTTTTTTAGCTGGTGATGAATAGGAGGAGAAAAGGGAAGTGAGCTGAGTCAGAATGTGTTTATTAATTATCTTAATGGTGTTTATCGAGCCTTGCCAGTCTGAGTTATCAGTGTCTGACTCCGTGTAGTCTGTGTTAGATGATGCTGATTTAATATGCACAATGCCTGACAAGGACTCCTTTAAAGCTGACACATATCCCCGAGGGACATTTCATATTCCTGATGAATTATCTGGTCATTATTCTTAATTAAGCAGGGAAAACCATAACTTACTGGTTTCACCAGTTGATTTAATAAGGTTGATAGTTTGCCTTGATAATCATTGCTATATCACAGGTAGCACATGTTAATTTACATTTTCATTGACAACTCATATAACGTTACATCTCTTCTCTTGGCACAGACTAACTGCTGCTCACCTTCACGTTTCTAGCTAGCAACAACGGCGAACATCAAAAGAAATCTCTACTACTCACCATCAGTTTTTTGCGAGGTTTTTTGTGGTAACTTTGTGTCCTCCAAACCTCTTTTATCCCCCAAAAACTCTTCCACACAGGACTCGGAGGACGCGGGGTAGTCTCTGTCTTTAAATCAATTCGTATTTGTTTCTTTCCCGGTCACGTAAAATCCCGTTAGCCGTTTTCTTCTGGAGTAAGAGCGGGGGGGGAGGCTCGCTCTCGTGCGGTCGGTCTCGCTGCATCGCCGGCAGCCACGAGACACTCCAGTGTATCCAGCTGTTTGACTCCGCCCCCCACCCCCCCAAGAAAAAAAACCTGTGACGCTAGTGTACGTTGCATTTCGTTTTAGTTGCGCACCGACTAGGCGGGTTCGGCGGTGTCAACAGCAGAATGAAGTTACAACGAGTTTTATTAATAAATAAATAATTTATGGTTTCAAACATACAAACATACATATGTTAATCAGTTTTGCCAATGACAGACACTAACAAAAAGTAAACCCACACCCTAGGTGTTTCCTTGCAACGCAACTCAACTTAAACGGTATATATTTCCATATTTATCTATATCTACATCTATCTATATATCTACCTGTCTATCTATCTAGACAGATAGACAGATAGATACAGTTTAAATTATATCAACTAATATATGCTGTATATACCGTTTATATAATAATAAGAAGAAGAAGAAGAAGAAGAGGAGGAGGAATTGTATTTTCACTTTTCAAACCAGGAGCACAAAGTGTTTTTCATAGACAGCATTAAAGAGAAACAATCACAAATATAAAAACACAATAACAGCAAAATACAAGCACACAATTAAAAGACTGTATATAAAAAAGAAATTTACAAATAAATCATCCAAATCGTTGAAACAAGTGAAACTATTGCAATAAACTTAAAATCAGCACAGCAGAGCTGTATTATGTAAACAAATGAGACTAGTTATCAGGCGACAAGGCAAGTCTGTAGAAATGTGTATTAAGACAGGATTTAAAAGCAGAAACAGTGTCAGTGGACTGAACGCTAACTGGAAGACTGCTCCAAAACTGAAGTGCCAGATCACCCTTTGACCTTAACCTGGACTCTGGAGCAGCTAGCGAGCCTGACCCAGCACATCAAAGAGGCCTTTTTGGACAGTAAAGAGTTAAGAGTTCACTGATGTACTCTGGCCATGTAAAGTCTTGTAAGTCATGAGTAAGATTTTAAAATTGATTCTAAATTAAATTGGTAACCAGTGCAAAGATGCTAAACTTGGGGTGATGTGAGGAGAGCATATATGTTTGTATACTGTTTTAATCATTTTGCCTGATCTGAAAATACTTCCGGTGTGCTTCATACAAATAACCAAGCGCTTCTATTTTTTTGGTGGCCTTCTTCTCCTAGTCGATCATGATGGATCACTCTCTCCTCTCACACTGAAGTCAGATGACTCCGCCAGTAAACAAGTACCTCTGTAGTGAAATTTGAAACCATGTCTGTGCACATTGGAGAGCTGAATGTGTGTGATGTTAAGAAAACATCAGTTCGTTTAATAAAACGTGTTTCTGTTGCCACCTGGAGGTGTCACTTATTAATGTCTCTCTATACGTGTATCCCCCTGTGAGCACTGGAAATAACCTTTGTATATGCCTAATGTCTGGTAATGAATAAGTTATACCTTCATTGTAACTTAAATGTAATCGTAAACAAAAACAAAGACACTGTTTTAACACAAAATACCAATATAATTTCTTTCAAATCACTCAATCTACTATTCAAACTTTTAACAGGTCGTTTACATTTTTCACTTCAAGCAAACAAACTCAAAACCTTTGAGAAGGGTCCAGTATTTGATGTTTGTTTGGAAAGGTCTGGGTTTTTCTTTCCTGCCTTTCAACAATGTTTGGCCCATTAATGGAGCCGAGTATGAAAAATGGTTCCAGCCCTAGTACTGTTGAGCCACTGTCCACATAATGTGTGTATAATGGGATCAGAGACAGCTGTATCGATCAAATCCATATTTTAAGTGCTATAAATCAGTAACATCTTGAGGGCTTCACAAACTCTGATTTAATTTGACACACAGTGTTTACAATAAATTACCACTAATGTAAATATAATTGAGCGTAACATGTTTACCATAATAGAGTAAAAAGACATCAACATAATAATTAATTATTGCATTTTTCCTTAACTGACTGACTTTTTTCCATCATATTCAGACTAGATTGCCCCAAAACAACAGTCAGCAAAGAACAGATCAATGGGATTTCTAAATTGATCTATTTCTATTTCTATTGATCTATTTCTATTGATTAAATGGGATCCTATTTACTAGGCCTATGTCAACTCTCCTACAGTCTTATACTAGTGCCATACCCCCACACACTGAATGCAGGGTAGAGAGGCTCTGTAAACGTGGTGTGGACTCTGTGCAGAAGATGCATGCCATCAGAAACGCTGTAAAATGCAAGTGTCCCTGCTGCATGATCCAGGTACACGCCGATGCGAGATGACCTTGGAGCTGGTATGTCTTTGCTTTTGTTGTTGTGCACAAAAGAAAATTTGGACTCCGAGCAGTAGAGGCTCCAGGACTTGTCGTTCCAACCCAGGCTGCACTCATTGCCGTTTCCTTTACGACGGATGCCCCTGTAGGTAACGGCCACGTCTATCTCTGTTCCCCTCCAGTTCACCTCCCAGTAACAACGAGTCTCAGTCACGCTCTCCCTGCACAATACCTGGAACCAAAACAGATGAAATGAGATTAGAAGCCCCAGTGTTGATTTATGCATAGTTAATAACAGCTGAGAGTCAAAATAACAACATCTGCAGATAAATTTCTTACAATTATATACAAATTTATCATGAAGAAAACCTTAAAGAATTAATTTCTTGAACAATTTCACAGGAGGGAACTTTAACAAACAGGTTCTCTGACAGTAAGCACTCTTTTTAATCTTAAATAAATGCACTCTTCATAACTGGATCATTCTGGCTTTCAGTCACAGCAATAGATAAATTTCCCTTTATTCCTCTTTTCGGACAAATTAAGATCTTGTCAGCCAGTAAGTAAGTGCTCACCTGCTGCCAGTGGTCAAATCTGTCTGGGTGATCAGGGTAACTCTTTGGATCATTCTTCATCGTAACTGTTCGATTACCCTCAGAAAGGTGGAGGTTGGGGTGGACGCTGTTGACGTCCAGAATCAGCTGGGAGGCGTCTGAACAATGCAAGATGATATGATTATTAATCCTCTTTGTGCTGTTTTTTAAACTCAGTTTTCTAATTTTATGTTGTCATGTGTTTTCGTATTTGTCTCTTTCGAGATTAGATGTCTCTTTTTTACTACACAAGTTCAAATTTGTATTTTTTCTTCTGAGCATTATGAATGTCACAGTTTAACATGTTCTTTTGCTTTCTCGTGTTGCACATAATGTTTTAGAAAAGAGAACAATATCCCACTAAAACCTTTCCATACAGCAGCTTAATGTCTGCATTCCACCGGTTGGAGCAAAAACAGGAACACCTGTGTTTGTTTAAATTATCCGGAACTGTAAGTTTGCGGTCTTACGTTTCACCAAACCTGTTCTGCAAGTTGGTAGCGTATCTTATGCAAAACTAGTTTCAGTTGCTTCAACACAATGTGTGATCATCCCATTGTTAGGGATGGAGATGTTCCCACTCTAGGAGACCATGACTAGCACTTTTTCAAATCTGGAGAGTACAAAACACATTTCAAAAGCTGGAATGTAAATGGGATTTGAAATAGCTGGCAAGTAGCCGTTGCCAGGTTGGTGCTAAAAGGTTTTACAATCAGTTCAAGGCAGGTTTCTGCTCTGTAAAGAGTAAGCTGATAACTCACATTTCATGAAATCTTCTCTTGTCTTTGGCTCTTCTGTTGTCCTTGGCTCTTCTCTCAAAATTGATTCTCTCCTTGTCTGTTTCTCAACCTCTTGTGTGATGTAGACTTCCTTTACTATGAAGAGAGGGACAAAAAACACATGACAGAGTAAGCCTCATGCAATCACTAAATACACAAGCACTCTAGAGAGGAAGCCCCTCTGCAGAGAGACATCAAACGCTACTTGAGATGAAGAGAAATTTGTCAACCTGCTGCTGAGATTTTGCTGATTTCTGTCTTGCTGACTTCCTCCACTTGTAATTTCAGTGCAGCAATGGCTCTCTTGGTAGCATCAAAGGAGTAATAGGGAGCGACACTGACGTTGTTGAGGTCTTCATATCCTGAGGGGCCTGATAGAGACTGCCAGCTCTGTTAACGAAATAAGAAAGGGAAAGATAAAGATTAGAGGAAAGGACTAACCACAGGAATGTTTTCTCAGATATTGTAAGGCTGATACTTGCACATTTTAGACTGAGCCCTGCCTGAAATTGGTCTCTCTATTGTTTTTGTCATGGTACAGCTGTCAGGCTCACCTGGAGGAAATGTATGTGATCATCAGTGTGTGAGAGCTTCTCCAGGTTGGCGTGTCTCCTCCTCAGCAGAGTGATCTCTTCCTCCAAGCGGTCAAGCAGTATCTCGCTCCGTGTCACTGTGGTCTTCTCGTGTGTGCATATCATCTCCTTAACTTCATTGTACTTCCTCTCTAAGGAACGCAGAAGCTCAGTGAAGATCCTCTCGTTCTCCTCCAGGACCGTTTGAGCTGAGTGCTGATGAGGTACAAAAGAAAGAGAAGAGAGAGAATTTGTTAAATATGAAAGTCTGACATGCTCACTTGCTTTTGTGGGCAGAATCACGGCAGCGTGACTTGAGTGAGACGACATTATACCTACTTTAACTGATTCCACAGCTTGTCGGAGATCCTGCCACTTTTTAACTCTCTGGTCAATCCTGTACTGAGATTTGTGCAGTGTGGTACCAAGCTGTTTCTGTGGAGGGAAGGACATTAAAGGAACCATCATTAGTGAATGATAACATAATCATGTTATCCCTGTACAATAAATAACCTTTCAAATCACCTGTTATTGTATTTGTTTTCACCAAAAATATAGATTGACAGATTGTTTTCACCACTCACTTGTTTCTCAGTCCTCTCGGTCCCAGCTGGAACGATGTCATGGTGTTTATGTTCGTCCATCATGCACAGAACACACACTGATGTCTGATCAGTGCGACAAAAAGCCTCCAGCAGCTTGTCATGCTGTGCACAGATCTTCTCTCTCATCTGACCAGTGGCTTTGACCAGTTTGTGCTTCATCAGGGCTGGGTAGTCATAGTGAGACTGGAGGTGTGTCTCGCAGTAAGATGACAGGCACACCAAGCATGACTTCTCAGCCTTCTGCTTCCTTGATGTGCAGAAGTCACACAGGACATCTCCGTTCTTGGCCTGGGTCCTGGACTGGCTACGACTGGTGGAGCGACGAGATTTCTCCAAGTTGGTGTACCTGTCTAAATCCAGAGTGCTGGGGTGGGACATTTTCACCTTGATGTAAAATAGATGTCCAGTAGATATGAGAACAAAATTAAAATCCAAAGGTGATTTAGCTCAGCAGCAAAAAGTGAACCTCTTATAATAAAATGTGTTGAGATCCTCAGCTGAAGAGAAGACTCGACAAAAACTGAAGTGAGCAGGATGAAGTATCCGCAGAGAGACTGAGTTCCTGATGTTAACAGCTTCAGTGAAACTGTGTGACTGACGCTGCGTGTGACAGAATGTTAGCTATGTGCTCTACTCTCATGGTAAAACCAGTATTCCTGGTTGGGTGTTGAATCATCAGGGAACAGGTGGTTCTACAAATGTACTGCCTGAAACAAAGAAAGTTAAAACAATGGAGACAGAAACTTGAAAATACCATTGTACCAAATACCAAACACACATTTCATTGTTTTTTTGGGGAGGATTTTTGATGACATTTGCTTGTGTTCCCATAGATAGATAGATAGATAGATAGATAGATAGATAGATAGATAGATAGATACCAGGATATTCACTCACACTAGCAACGCGAGAACAGCATCATCTTGTGGGACTTAAATATTACTACATGAAATATATACTCGTCTGCATTGTATACTAATATACTGTATATAAAATTTAAAACGATTTTATACACGGGACTGTTGATAATCCTCCTCAGACCTGTAACGTTGCAACACATTCCAAGAATAATATCGCCGTTATATTTCTAGATTCACAAACTTTGACAAACACCACATTCTACATTTCGACAATCATCACATAATAACTTCTGTGGATTAATATAACTGGTTTGTTGGTGCAAATAATTACAAAAGATAGCGTTGTGCAAGATGCAATACAGCTGAATGACAAATTAAAGGAAGAACACGGGTGCAGACACATAATGAATACAGAGGCTTCAATGCAGGTCAGAAAGGGCACCTGAGAATAATGTGAATTACACACTATGGCCTTCACAGGCACGAAATCTTAACCAAAGAGAATACTTATGTGAGATTTTAGACAGTGATCTTCACCAACATTATTAAAACACTATATTGGGAAATATCTTTTGGGAGAATTGTGTTTATCCCTCCAGACATTAAATTGACAGACACTTTGAGAATCTATACAAAGGAGCTGTGAAGCTGTTCATAATGGCCTTACATCTTACTACAGTCAGACACTTTATGTTGGTTTTTCCTTTAATTTGTCACTCATTTGTATTTTCATCTTGTTTAAGGGACATGATTTCTGTTAAATGGCCTAATTGTCAAATCAATTATTTCATTTGTAATATGGTTATTTGTAAGCTGTGTCTTCCACTGTTTGCAGTATATTAGCAATACATTGCAGAGCCAGTCTGTACTTGAGGCACTGCTTTCGTTGTAAGTAGTTGGTTCAACACAGCCATCTTCAAGATATGCACTTCAATGCTTTTTTACTTTTGCTTTGACAAGTTTGTTCCCGCAGCATCACTTTCTCAGGACTACTTGGGTTATTTGCACACTGCCTAATAAACCAAAACCTCAGCATTTCTACACAGATTGGGCCTATCTACCATATTTCACTTCTTCTCACTTCTTTGGTATTTTTCCCACTCAGGTCTCAATAATTTATAACAATAAAAAATGCCCATTAGGTATAAGTGTAGCAGTTTTCACACTGGGATAGATTATCTAATTTTGTCTCAAGCAAGGGTTTTCTACAAGTTAACTAATGGAACTTGCAATAAAAAAATCTAAACACTTAAATGGTTGGCAATAACTGTAGTGGAAAAATAGAAGAAATACAAATAGATAGAAGAAATACAAAAGTAGTAACTGTGAAACAATTCACTGTGTAAGTCCTGCATTCACATTTCAAGTAAAAACACTGACATATTATTAGCAATACACACAAAAAAGAAGTAATAGAAGCCTACTCATTATGAGGAATCACCCATTCCACAGTTATACTATTATGAAAATACACTATATTATTGGATTATTATTAGTAGTATTGGTGCATTAATAACATTGCATTATATTGTGTGTGTTCATCGTGTGTTTTGAATAGAAAATATTAATATGCAAAGTACAGGAGTAACTATGGCTGTCAGATGTAGAAGTCAAAAATATACACAGTATTTTTCTCTGAATTTTAGTGAAATAAGAATGAAGTAGTACAAAATGGAAACACTCAAGACAAGTACTTTGTTTACTTCCCACCACCGGTAATCGGTGTAGCTAATAATAAATGCTGTATGAATGAATGAAGAACCCCTCCAGACATGTATGAAGACATATGAAAATAATCTGCTTGGAATAATAATGTGTGTCCTTAAAATGGCATCTCCTTCTCCTCCTTCATCAATCCCAGATTCTATGAATATGCAAATATATTTCATTTCAATGGTTTAACTGCTGGACACAAGATGTCTCCTACATCACTGTAAAGTCAGCTCTCAGTGTATGTGCACTGGACGATCCCTCCAGGAAACTGTGATTTTGAGATTACTACTAATTAATGCAAGAAATCAAGAATATTTGCAAGAAATGGCCAAATCAACAGACCGCTTGTGATTGTCACATTTTGTGTCGTGGTAACTTATGTCATCGCAGCACACATTCAGCAAAGATTCAGGCGCGCATTCAGGTGGACGATGGACAAATCTTACCTGCCAACAAAAATTACAGCCATAGACCTTGCAAAACAATTCCCAAATGAGGTTTGCAGTCAGTTAGTGAGAAGAATACAAGTTAATGTGTTTGTTCACACAGCAAATATGGACATAATCTACCTCAAACAAAAAAATGGGCACTTTGGAAATGAAACTGTAGTTTTATGTCAATGGATTTATTTTAATAACATTATTGGCTGATTTTATTTGGTGCTAATGTTAAGGTGAAAGTTAATTTAATAAAGGATTATAACTCAAGTACAGTATTTTCTTTTTTATAACTTTGAGTCCATGGTTCTTACATCCAGAATTTGCTTTTTTATTGAAGGAAGTGATTACATATGACTCTTCATCTGTAGTAGTTTTTTTCTTTCTTTTTTCCTTTGCTTGCATTTTTTCCCAATTTCCACAATTTTACTGCAATATATGTAATGATGGGTCCAGAAACAGGCCACTATCTTAGTGCAAGATGGCGGTGTGCACGGACGCAGCGGCTTTGTTCTCCCTGACTTAATTTCTATGTACAGCTGTGCAATAACAATAAAGGCATTCTACTCATCAATAAGAGCACTTCAAACATTGCAAATTGTGTCACAATTTTTGAGATAAGCTGCTGCAAAATCAAGCATTTTTGGTTGCAATAATCACAAAAAAACAGCAAAATCCAGGTTTCAAGTTTCCACATCACTCATGTAACTTTCATACTGGACCACAATTGGTTTCCAAACTAGTTGTGATGTCACAAATCCTGCATGTAGGCCCATCCCTTTACATGGGATTTTCAATGAGCACAAAGAAACTTCCGACTTTCAGCAGATGAATGTGGAAAAAAGCCCTAAAGTGCCAAACTCTGCACAGTGAAACTCAAACATCCAAACTGTAGGAACAATAAACAAAACACATTTTTGAGTGAAGTAGAGACTTTAAAGACGTTTAAAAGCGTTATCTTTATGGTCTCCTGTTTGTGTTGTGTAAATGCCTCCGATACGATAGTGGGCACTAGTGGTTCCCGCGCTGCATTGACGTGACAATGATTGCTTTCGCTAAAGTGCGTCGGTGGTCCAACGTTGGCGCCAGATGAGCTGTGGCGCCAGCTACACACACAGAGGCAGAGAGAGGAAGACACACACAGCAGTCTGACGAGGCTCACAACAGCTTGCAAAGCCCTTCTCAACCCGGAGTTTGAAGCATATAAACGACTCTTTTTTTTCCTCTTCCTTCAGCAAACAAACACTAAAAGGACAGAAAGGTGGGTGATGCGTATATGCAAGAATTTGTACATTTACAACTGGCATGATTGTTACTCCTGGTGGGGTTCTCATCGTTAAAATTCAACTTAACGTTACTCCAGTGTGAATAGTAGCAGCGTTGAGGCGGAGGGACGCCTGTATTTAACTGGATATAATCTTAGTAGTTATATGCAATGATGGGTCCAGTAATAGGTTGTGTGTTTGGCGTCTCCAGTTGTGATACTACCCAACTTTGTAATGGAAAAATACAGGCCTGGACTCGCACTGGTGGTAACATTATGTTCAAGCACGGCAACACACTATATCACGAGGAACTGTTTCAGCTTTCATCCGCATCCAGGTTGTTTTCTTGAGACGTAATATGTGCAGAATCGACTCTTGAGTAAACGTGCAGTTAGTTAAATCTTTATGCATGCGACTTAACATGGTCGGATGGGCGGCTGGGCAAAGCTTCCGCTCCAATGTTTTACAATCTGCTGGCTCGTCCTGAAGTGGAGACAGACAGAGAGAGAGCAGGCTGTAGCCGTGTTAGCAAACTGGATTAGCTGACTCGTTAGCTTGGTATCATGGCTAGGTAGCCAACACGCTAATATCGTCTCTGCTGGATAGCTGCTAACATCAGCAAGGCCGCCATCAGAGAGTCGTGTGTATATGTGTGTGTGTGTGTGCGTGTATATGTGTGTGTGTGCGGTTTGCTGGGTGCAGCCGCAGCGAGGAAGGCTTCATGTGGGGTTCTCCTAGCTATCAAAAGCAGACATTTAATACCTTCACTGATAGCATCCTGCTCGGTTAATGTAGCCCAAACGGCATTTGTTGGAAGGACCTGAGTCTTACATGGATTCTCATGCAAGTAAAAGGTACTCTTTCCCGGGTTTTTCACGCGGCGTTCATCGCCCTCACGGTTAGCCATCTTTGTTTCAGCTAGCCAACTCCTGATGACCGTGTGCTAATGCACATTAGCTTACGACGTCGTCCTCACTGATACCGCATGTTAAACGATGGTTTCACACCGCCTTTGTGTCACCATACTCAAACTTGGCAAAGCTTTGAACAGCTTTATGGTTTTGCTTATTCGGAGATAGCTCTTAATTCAATGTGTTTTTGAAGGGCGGAAGCTAACGTGGCTAACGTTAGCTAGCGGCAGCCATCTTAGACGAGCATGTAATCTTGGCTAGCTGGAAGTGCTGGTGTGGCACAACAAGATGGCCTGTTAATACTCGCACAAGGAGAGTTTCCGCGTCGGTGGTTGTGTCATAAATCGCACCAAATTACTTGACTCGATTCCTCGTTTTAATGTAAGTATTTAGCTGTTGTTTTGCTCTGACTACAATTACTCGCGTGTTGGTTTTTGCTATGAAGCTAGTTAGCTCGCTAAATGGTGAACACATTAGCAGCTAACACAATGCTGTTTTGTCGTTAACCAGTCCCCCCCTCGACCATAGCCAGCTAACTAGCCGCTATGAAGGCTATTTGTAGCTGTTATGGACGGCTAGCAACCAAACAGTCAGTGTTTAACAACAAAACATCGCTGTTTTAAATGTTTTTGCACTCTTCAAGGCTGCACTTTACATAACGAGCAGCGTGTTGCGCAGATGAGCGCACTTTGTAGGCCAGTCGGGCTTTGTCTTGAGGATTAAGTTAAGAGTTGGAAGCTTGATCATGATGTGGTTCACTTTGATTTTATCAATTGCGTTAGCTAGTGTGATGTAGCTCGTCTTGAGCGCTAACTTGGCTAGCAAATTGGCCACTTAGCTTTCTGTGAGGTTTTGCAAATCTGTAATAATGTGTGAAAGTATGGACAATATATTTTCTTAATGAAGTGGGGATTATGAGCCCGTAGCCTATATACTCTATCATTCAGATTTCTAAGCATAATGCAGCAGGCATCTGGTTCCAGGTCAAATGAACGTAGGCTATGGATATACAGTAGTACAGAGTGCATTATTTCATCTAATATTAAGGACATAATTTTTTTCCCCTGCACTGATGATAATCTTTTGCATTAACCAAATACACAACCAGCCCTTTCTTGCAGTTGTCACCAACCAGATGATGGTCTGTGTTGGCAAAGGGTTTAGATGTCTATCCTGGGCAAGTAGGGATCCTTCTCTAGGGGGAAGTGAGTGGCAAACTTCAGGATTTCTCATCAGACATGTCTTTCAGAAAGTCTAGCCTTTATTCCAATCTAAGGTTTAATGTCTCTTCCCACAATTTTGTTAGAGTTCTCACTGATATTTATCATTCAAAATATCCCAAAATCTTTCAAATACTTAGAATATATAGTTTTTGTTTTGTATTAGTTAAACACAACTTTACTCAGGCTTAGAGTACTTGAATATGACTTAAATTGTATTACTGAGATATTGGTATATCAAATTACCCATGTCTACCTTGTAAACATAAATTATTTGCCTGTTTATGTACACATACACATGCAAAACAAATATTGACTCAAATCAGAAATATAACAATAATTATGTAATAATATACATATTATCCTAATATTATTTTTGTCTGCCAGGTGGAATTTGGTGCCAAAGCTCAGTTTGTTAAACTGCTTTACCTTTTCTCTTGCCACCTGTACTCAGCCCATATGAAACTAGCAAGTCTGTTTTGTGTACAGTGTGTGACAAATGCATATGAAAACAACCTACTAGCCTGTGAAACATGCAAGGTAATTGATACTGTTGCTGAAAAAACATTTGAACAAAACTGTAATGACATTGCAAACAGTAGGACTATTTATTGTACACCAGTATGATCCGCTGAGAACTGCTGCATCTCTACAGGCTATATACATAAATACAATATACATTTGGTTTGTGTCAAAGACACTACTGCCTGTAAGCTTCAATGTTTATTAGATTTGTAGTGTGTCTGTTAACATCTGGCAAGGGACAATATATTAACCTTCTAGTCTATATCTGGATAATTTAGTTTTTCTGTTCATCAATTGGCATCCTAGAAAAATGAATGAAAACCACTTAAGGCACCGTATTAATTATTGCTCTTTATTTTCTTCTTTTGCAGGACTGCTCACTGATAAGAGCACCAGCGCTGCACCAAACAAAACCGAGCTCTTTAAACCCGATTCCCTTTTGAGTCATCGCCCGGCAGGAAAACGGAGGTCGTGGGGCTGGAGTGTGTTCTCATGGCCGAGTCAGAGACTGAATGTGACACACCCGGCCTTGACACACTTGGGTCGGAGTGTGTCATAGCCCACAGCCATGTCGACCTTCACTATGGAGCAGAAACTGAGATCATGACAGAAGAAAAACGTGGATTAGAGCTTGAGATCCATGGCTCAGACTTAAAGATCCAGGGACTGGGGACAGAACTCGGAGCTGTAGCCTGTGTGGATGCAATTGTGGCTGAGACAGACCATGATTACATTAAGGTGGAACCCGGTGAGATGCACTGTTTCACAGGAGCAGAGATCAAGACGTCGGGAAATGAAGCTCTGCTGGGAGAGGTGCTGCTTAAGACCGAAAGCGAGCATGTGGTGAAAGTGGAGTCTGACCACGGCGGGGAGTTGACTGTGGAGTCTGAGAATGGTGTCATCATACACGAAGCCCATGGCCTGCAGTGCAACGAGTGTGGGGAGATCTTTGGCAGCATAGCTGATCTTCACCAACACTTTGAGATCCATAAGGACCTCAATCCTTACATCTGTGTCCACTGTGGTGAGAGCTTTGCTGTGGAGGCTAGCCTCAAGCAGCACATGAAGATTCATATGAAAGAAAAGCCCTATGTTCCTCCAGGAGTTGAGATCATGGGCAAAGATGTTATTGATGCCTTCAGCCTCAAGTCTCATCAGATGATCCATTTGCCAGACAAACCCCACAGATGCTCAGAGTGTGGTAAGAGCTTTGCAGCTGCAATCACCCTCAGAGAACACATGAAGATGCATTCAGAGGACAAGCCCTATAAGTGCACCCAGTGTAGGAAGAGCTTTGTCCGCAGAAGGCATCTGAAAAAGCACCAGGAGGTCCATGCACGTGAGAAGCCATATACCTGCGGCCAGTGTGGCAAAGGCTTTGCTACAACTTCCAACCTGAAGCAGCATCAGAAGACCCATGCTGCAGTTGTGCTCGGAGACAAACCTCACCGGTGCACACAGTGTGGAAAGTGTTTTGCTGCTGCAGCCACTCTGAGGGAGCACCAGAGGATCCACTCGGGTGAGAAGCCCTACAAATGTAACATGTGCAGGAAGAGCTTTGTCCGCAAACGCCATCTGAAGAAGCACCAGCAAGTCCATGCCGGAGGAAAGCCCTACACCTGCAGACATTGCAACAAGGGCTTCAATCACTCCTCTTCTCTCTCTCGCCACCACAAGATCCACCTGCAGAACCCAGTGTTTTCTCCTCCTCAGCCCGTGAAAACCTTGTCCTTCGGCACTCCCCCAAAGCAGAGGGTACACCAGCAGGGAGACAAGCCCTATATGTGCCACCACTGTGAAAAGGGCTTCAATCATTCCTCTTCCCTGTCCCGACACCAAAGAGTCCACTCAGAGGGAAAGAGCTACACCTGCCCCCACTGTGGTAAAAGATTCAATCACTCCTCGTCCCTTGCAAGGCATCAGAGAGTTCACATGGAGAATAAACAGCAACAACAACAGCAGCCGCAAACTCCACAGCCACAACAGCAGCAGTACAGTCCCATCCCCATTCCCATCCCCATCACTCCAGTGAAGGGATTCCCTAACAATGCCTTCCCCAAACAGCGCATCCTGTCTCCGGAAAAACCATACAGGTGCACCCAGTGTGGAAAAGGCTTTAACCATTCATCTTCCCTCTCTAGACATCATAGGATCCATGTAGGTCAGTGAGCCCCCCTCTCCCACCCTCATATGCTGTCCCATGCAAGCGCACACATCCCTGCTCCCCGTTTCTGTTCTACAATGGTCCCATCATTGATATCACCACACCACAGGAAACATCAGGCCAACTTCTATAGACAAAAGTGGTCAGTTCAGCACATTGCTATGTTGAAGTGGAGCAGTTGAGAATAAATGGACAGTAACACAAGTCTTCAAAAGGAAAAGGCTTGGCCTGAAGGACTGAGTAACCTATAATTCAGAGCTGAACCCGGGACTTGTTCTCGGTTTGAAGAGGGTATAATACTAGATTCTGAAGGAATTCTTGTTTGTGATTGTGCTTCACTTGCTCCAGGACCTCTTTTGAACACTTTTAAAAGAAAAAAAAAATGTGATTTGAAGATCTACATGATAAAATTGTTACCTGGGGAAAATATGCTTCACCTTCTGGTTAGTCTTTTTTGATACAAGAATTCAGTTATTGTACCTTCAGGTGGGCACATGCGCTTTTGAGCTGCAACTTTATTCAAGGCTACCAACACAATTGGTGAACAAGAACTGTTGTCTCGATTTAAATAGTTATCTTTTTCACCCACATAATCCATGTGAAGCAAACAACAAAAATCCAATGTAAATACTTACTGATTTCATTTATATATATATATGTATAGGTGACTAGTGTGCTGTTCCGAAAGATTACATTTTTGATAGTAAGATCCACTTTGTCTCCACCTTCTTTTTTTTTTCCCTTTATGACTTTAATTTGTTAAGTGTTGGAGATAAACATGTTGCAAGTGTTCTCATGCAGCTTGCTCTTGAATTTGGGCTCCATCAGACATGAGCCATGTTGTATATTTATGAGATTGTTTTCTTGTATGTCTACAATGAGTTAGCACTGCTGCATAGACTGTACAGAGAGCAATACTGGCTGACACCCTGATTCTATTATGACATGCAATTTAGCCATAAGAAAATGCATAATAGAAAATAAAAATCTACTGGGTAGCATATTACAACATGACCTGTCCTAATTATTTACTGTGCAGTTTCTTTTGTACCCCCAGCACCAAATGTACACAAAATGCAACATCTCACTTTGATTATTGCTTTGGAGACTAATTCAATTACCTGTGTATAGAATATAGGTAACTGTTGTTCACGTTGATCTGCAAACTGTCACAAAAGGTTGTGTATACTAAAAAAGAAAAAAAACAAAAAAGACTACACGAGAAAATCTCACTTTTACAGGACTTTAAGATTTTTTCCGAAATTCCAATGGATTGTGCTCTATTTACTGTTCTGTGTAAAATATCTTTTACAAACTGATGTATTTTTTTAGATATGGCTTGGGTTATATGAAAGGGAACGAGAGATATACAGTTTTTATGGGAGTGAACATTATGGTGAGCGATATTTTCTTTTCCTTTTTATTTGGATAACAATTGTGCTTCAAATTGTAGCATAGGTTTCTTCCTTGTGTTAGATAGGTGCCTTATTGCATGCTATGTAGAAATGTATGCTGAGCTGTTATTTGAGAAAAAAAGTTAGGGTTTTCAGGAGTCTTTTGTTCATATTCATACTAACTTACCCTACATTTTAATTTGATGTCACTGATACCTACTGCTTTTTTGCTTTCATGTATATTACGTGTTTACACTGTTACGACCATATTGTCTTCTTTTTTTTTTTTTCCTCCCTTTTATTTTTGTCAATGGCCTCATTGTAGAGAGAAAATTTGTAAATGATCCATATAGGCTTCTCTTAAGGGCAAATCCTGTAACACCTCTTCCCAATTTCTGAGTGGCACATATATGGATAAATAAAGGTTGTTGACTCTCTTGTGGTGTTCAATCAATGAAGTATTGATATGACTTGAGAGAAAAGAGGAGAAAGTCTGTTTTCGGTCAGTCTTTGCTGATTAAACAACCCATAATTGAGATTATAATAACACAAGGTAGTTGCATAGTGCTGGCATGAAGTGAGACTAAGGCAATAGGTTACTCTGGTCCTTGCACTTCTCAAAGAATCCACATGGTGTCACTCTTTACTAAGTCTTGAAAGCCTAAAAGCAGTTGCATCAACTCAGTGAGGTGATTCCAGATGTGGGACAGGTATTACTGCCTCAGAGTGTCTTACATCAAGTTTTATAGACTGGTCCGTCTTACTGCTGGAACATTTGAGTCTTAAACTGGGATCTCACCAACATTGAAAGTCTAGTGAAATCCATATGGGGGTAGATAAACTCTTGGGAATGACCTGAGAACTGCGAAAGAAATCATGTCAGGAAACTACCCACCTTCCCACTCTCACGCACTGCACTGGTTTACATTCCTTCACCGTTGGAGGTCAGACTTCAGTAGCCTGTTGAAGTAGATACTCTACCTTCACTGGAACCTTAAGAGGTAATCAGGTCTTATCAGCCCTTGGGGTGCAGGGTGATGTCTGGTTTACATCACTGATATTTACATTAGGGATGGCACTGAAACGTTTTTTTAAACTAATGCAAGTGTCATGTGCTCCCCCACCCACAGATAAATCAAACTGATATCAACAGGCACCCTTCTACTGAGCTAATTAAGCTTTAAAGACATTTTAATGAAAGATGACAGTTACATTAAGTGATGTCCTTAAACAAAAATATAAATGCCAATTCAACTATTGCCTAAAAATTATATTTAAAACAATACTGCCTTCTGATGCTGATATTGGGCAATACTGATGTAACAGCTTACGTTGGTGGTAAATGTTGACAGGAAATAAACTCATGACAGGAAAGACACCGTGGCTGATATGTACAATTTTATTTGTAGTAAATTGCTACAAGAAATGAAATTAAGGAAATGCTTGGACACGTGCTATTGCTATTATGGACCTTTTAACCAATGAGGCATGTAGAGAAAGGAAACTACATTTATATCACTGAAAAATGCATACATTTAACAGCACATACTCATGGTAGTCCATGAGTGGATAAATCTTAGCATATTACCTTTAAAAAGTATTTACAAAGAAGAAATATATATATACTGTACATCTGTACAAAGACCGCTGTTGTATCGTGTCAAGATCTAGAGGTAAGCAACAAAGTACAGACCCTCCTTATTGGATATATTTCTGACAGTAAACAAAAGTTGCATAGAAATGGAAATACAAGCTCATGGTCTTGGCCGTTTCACACTGAGTTGTGTGAAGAGATCTGCCAACTCCAGCATAAAGCTTCAGCAGGGGACTCTGGTCTGCTATACGTTCATGACAGGAGTAAGCTGTAGCAGTGAGCTCTGTGGTTGAATGGCACTGCTCTTTGAATGCAGTTTCTCCAAGTTTTGTAAAAACCCTCTTCTCTTGAGACCCTCCAGGATGACAGTGTTACTGGAGGCCAGACTGACACGGGTCCTGTAGAGGAAAAAAGGGGCATGTGGTTGATATCTTATATAAATATGCCATTTAAACTAGGTGATGTGTTCATGCACTCCATCAGTCCACCTACATACCGGGGTGCACAGCGAGTTCAATGTCAGAAAAGAAGTCTTTTCTTTCTCTTAGATTTTAACATTAGAATTTAAGTGCTGCACAGCAATTACACCTAATTATCAAAATGACTCCCTTCTGTCCAAATACTGGATGCTATAATTGCTCACAAGGTGTTTGTTCAGCTTTATTGCAATTTACTTTAAAGCAAAAAACACAAATTGGAGTATGGCCAACCACAGACGAGTAACCCAGAGGTTAACTAACCTCACTACAGTGTTTATTTTTCCTGTCTAAAGCTCCTCCAGAATGTAGTGGGATTAGATTCTGGTGTGGGTTCACAGCAGGAGAGATGAGACATGAGTCTGATGTGTGAAAACAAGTTAAACATTGGCCTGAAGAGAATGTGCATCTGGGCTAAGAGATTAAAATAATTTCTTTATTGGTTTTGAATCTTTTTATTTCATAAAACTGTTTCATCGATCTCAGACTGTGTTGTCCAACTTTCAGTAAATTCAATGAATTTGACAAGAAACACCTGGTCTCAAAGTGAGCTATAATAGGGAAACACAATATTACAGTATCTTATTACAGCAAATGTAAACCACCAGAGAGAGAGGCACTCACCGTGGAGAATCTATGCCACTGTCTCCTGTGATGCTCTGGTTCTCTCCCAGTTCCACTGGATCCCCAATCTCTGCCCCTCTGGCTCCACTGGGCATACTCAGACCAGCTCCTTGGGTCAGAGGAGCTCCCCTCTCAGCAAAATCATCCTCTTGCACTTCCTCCACCTCAGCCGCCCAGTGAGCAGATTCACCATCACCCTCATCAGCAGACTTACGGACGGTCTCAGTGTCTGATTCTATCTCACTTGTCTGGCAGTAGTCAAAGATGCTGCTATCTGCAACCTCAGAGGGCTCGGGACAGTCCAAATCAAGGTTGGACTCATGCTGTCTTTCCCCTTGGATCAATATTCCTTGCCTAGGGCTGGGTTCACTTTGGGCTCCTGGTGATCTAGTCCTCTGATGGTGATGGTGGAGTCTCCAGCTGGTCTGCCCAGGTCTGCTGGGGCTGAGCGAAGCTTCCTTCTGGGTGGCTGAAGGAATGACATCTTTGAAGGTGTTGTCCCTTGAATCTTGAATTGAGGGGACTTGTTGGTGAAAGTTGGAATTATAATAGTGACTGTTGGGTCGCTGATACTGCAAGTCAGATTCATAGCCATGGGGGTGATGGTAATCCACAACACCTGTTCGGTAAACCTTTGCAGCATCAATAATCTCCTCCTCATTCAAACACAGGGAGCTGCATGCATCTTCATCCTCCTGCTCATCTGCTCTCTGATAGAGCCTGTCGTCGTCCTCTATGAAGCCATCAGTGTCTGATATTGAGGGAGTGCTGTCTGCTATTGGTCCTCCCTGACCCATGGTCCTTTGCTCTCTATTATTGATAGTGATGGTTCTTATCTTCTTCTGTCCTTGAGCGGCTGTGGTTTCACAGGCCTGATGGTGTGAAGAGAGCTCATCAGGCCTCTCAATCTCATCTCTCTGTGGGTTGGAGAGTCTGAGGGAGTGCCTCCGCTGTAAAGAGGGCTTGGGCCAGGGCAGAGCTATGTCATATGAGTGGTTTATGACAGGCTCATAGGGATGGGTAGGGAGAATGGCATCAGTGTTGATGTACTGTTGGGTGTTAGACAGGCCATCATCTATAGTTTGACTGTGGTCTGTTACACTCTTGTATTCTGCCTCTTTAAATGGCCCATTTTTTCCTTCACTCTCCCAGGTCTCCCTGCTTTTTCCCTCCCTCTGATGTCGCACCTTGTCATCTATCCGTAGCGTACTGCTCTGTGGATACGCTGAGCTGTAGTCCAGTGGCAGTTCTCTATTGAGCTTTATGTCTGGTTGGAGCAGATGATCAGTAGTAAAATCCCTTTCATGGACACAGTCATACCTGTCCTCCGATGTAGGGGATTTTCCTGTATGCTCTCCATCTGCTACAATCACTTTGGCCCGATGTGGGTCCCATGATTTGGAGCGGTGACTTGTTCGTTCCTTCCTCCCTGACCCTGAAGCCTTGCCCTCCTTCACCTCTCGCCTTCGATGCTCTCTGTTGATGATGGGAGGAATTACAGCTTCAGCTGTGTCTTTGTTTGGATGAGTCTGGAAAGGGTTTTCAATGCGTTTCTTATAAAGAGATTTTGCCTCCACAGCTCCACCATCTTCCACTTGATCTGGTTCATCAACAGGGATTTCCACTCTGAGCCGAGTAGGGATCAAATCCTCCCCCTCTGGATAGTCGTCCGCACATATGGGAGCTTTACCCTTAACCCTCTCCTTCTCCTTTTCCCTCTGCTTCTCTTTGGAGGAGTGGGCCCTCCTCTTGCTGCGAGAGGCTTTCAGAGCAGATCTTTTCCCTGCCCCTGCTTTAGAGGAGTGATGATGCCTGGGTTTTGAGTATGTTAGGATCTCAGTAGACATTCCCTTGTCTACTCCCTTATCATCTTTATCCAAAGCCCTGTCCAACACTCTGTCTATCCCCCTGTCTCTCCTCTCTTCCATTTTCTTCATTAAGACTGTGTGGCGTGTCAAATTGTCCACAGTCAGTTCAGGGTTGATGCGTTTGATGATGGCATGCTCCAGGTCACGGGGTAAGTTATTTAGGTCGTCCTCGTCTCTTACTGGCCACTCCTCCGGAGGGAACTGACCTGAGAATGATGCATACTCCTTCTTTGGCTTCTCTTTTTTAGCTCCATTTCTCCGGAACAAACTGAGACCAAACTTTCTCCCCGGTTTGTTGTCTTTTTCTTTACGGCTAGTGGCATTAGTAGTTGCTGTAGTTTTGCTAATCTCACTTGCCTGACAATCCGCTGCTGTGGAGGTGGACTGATGCTGCACTGTGGGCTTGTGATCTAACGGTCGAGGCCACTTCAAGCTCTTGCCTGTGCATTCACTTATGGAAACAGAGACAGAATGCTGGTCTGGGACAGTGGATGGAGGGACGGTAGCTGTTACAGTTGTAGAGGCGATATTCATGGATGTCTGGAGAGGGCTGAAGCAGCTGCAAGACTTGCAGTGCGCAACGGGAGGCGTTTGAGTGCTCTCAACACAGGCATCGTTGCTCAATAGGTAAGTGATGGGAGGCGGCGATGGAGGGTCATCTGCTGAACCAGAAGTCCACCAGTTCTTCTCTCGGACCATGTTGTTGGTGATGAAATAGGTCTGAGGTGTGACAATGAAGTAGCCCTCGCCTGTATGGTAAATTTTACGCTCCTTGATGAGAGTGCCTAGAGCATTGTAGAGGATGTCCTGAGTGGGGATGGTTATCCCTGAGATACAGAAAGAAAAATAGATGTTAGAACAAAAGACAAGCAAGAGGACACATTTCATCTAGTTTACGAGCATAAGTTTATGAATTCCTTAACAAGCAAGAAAAGACAGTATTTTATGAATTACCTGGATGTGCTTTACTCATGTAATTGATAAGTGCTTCCTGGTTGACGGTGATTTGGGAGGAGTTCATATCTGAGATGACTGAGCACAACACCTCAGCCAAGGGAATGAACTGGGACTGGGGGACAGGGGACATCTGCACTGGGGACAGGTCACCTGAAACATGTGGACACACACACACCAGCAGATTATTGAGTGAAACAGGTGGGCCTACAGCAGTACACACAAACACACCTGGGCTAGAAAGGTCTCTCTCTGACTTGTCCTGCCAATGAAAACAACTCAAAGTACTGAAGTTGACATTCCTCCTCTAACCACCTTCTAAATCATGACCGAAGTGGTCAATTTATGTGAGTTATATGAACCATGCCTGACTGCTTTTGAAATTCCATCAGTACTGGGACAGACCACAGAATTCCATTACTCCCACAGAAATGACCACAGGTCTGCCTGCTGGGCAGATCAGATATCCTGCCCCCCATATCATAAGGCCTTACACGTCTAGGAGGTGCCCTTAGACAAACATGTTACCAAAAGTGAGAGAGAGTAAGAAAAAGACAGACAGTGTTGGGCACATTTTGTCTTAGTAAAAATAGTATGAAACTTGTTCCATACAGCGTACCCCACATCAAACCTCACCACTCCGCCTGACTCTGAGGGCAGACAGCATTCCTCTGACATACAAACAAATTGTGGGAGCCCATTAGACAGAAACCACAGAGCTTTCAAATCATAAAATAAGCTGCATTTTAATGCACACCAGACATTTTAGAAACATTTAATTTCATTGTCAAAGAAGACCAGAGTTTCACACATAAAGAGATGTAATTGAAGCAACATGCTGTGTCTAATTCCCTTAGGCAAATAGGGTTTTTTGTGTGAGCTTCAAGTGCAAAGCCTACAATGAAGAGAGTGGGATAGGATATAGATAGCAGTGCCATAAAGACCCTTCCACACCCTATTAATAGGATAGAACATCAAAACTGAATGTGGACTTTGATACTGTTGTATCTCAATAAACGGTTACCTCACTGGGTAACAAGAAAGTCTCTAATTTGGTCAATGTGTTATCTTGTTCAGAGACAAGAGCCAATGGAAAGTACCAGTCTGTGTAGGGACATGTATGCTTTTTTTATTAAACACATTTTTTCCTACAGTGTGAGGCAACTACAAAGCAATGACTGACTTAATCAGCACCATTGTCAATCCCAGCCATTACAGATGCAACATTTTGGATCCCACAAAGATTATGGAAAGAAGTGCTGTTATTGGCATGTCAAACCAGAAGGTTGGATTTAGACATAATATTAGAAATGTTTATGTTCAAATGTAAGCCTTTAGGTGGTTTGGTTTAAACATACAGTAGAGCTCTAAATGATTATGTTAAGATTATAGATGGTTGGGGTTAGACCAAACGTTGATGTAGTTAAGGTTAGGATAAGAACATGGATGGGATTTTTGTTGTGCATAACTACTGTGGGATCCATAAAAATGCATTACGCACCTCCGAGCAATAATATAAAGGGGGAACTTAAAATATTTGCTTAGCAGCTGCAGCCTTTATTTAAGTTATTTATTTTACAAAGTCCCCCACCAAGGCCTGCGTCTTCAATGAATTTTCCACAAAAATACACTAACATACAGAGCACAAAAAGTGATGTTTACTAATGTGAAGTGAGCAAAACAAACCGGATCCCACCGCTGATGAATGATTAGCATCTGGGCTGGATCAAGACAAACTCCCTTCATATGAACAGCGGACAATAGGGCATGACCTTAACCTTACCCATAGGACTGGAAAATTGGTTTTAGTTAATCAGCTACACCTCATTAATGGGTGGAAGAAGGGATGAACAATAAAACGTTGATACTCAAAAAAGTGGTTACTAGTCTCTACTGGCTGTATTTAGTTTAGTAAAAGCCAGCTGACAGGCATTGAGGGACGCTATGCAATACTAGCGGTAAAAACTGTAGTGCAATCTGTAAAAATACCACACACATATAATTAAATTCAGCAAAATAGCCAGAAAAAGTTCCAACTTCTTTTTTGTTATTAACAAACACATTTTCCCCAAGTGATTTCAAGTGTCCAATTATATTGGCAACAACACTTTGTGTATAAATGTGAGAATTCTGACTTAAGCTTCAACATGTGGCGTGTGTGACTGTGAGTGATTCTCCCATCAACCCCAGGGCATTCAGTGAAAACACTGCCAAGCCTACATTTGATGTAAACTAAACATTTACAACCCTCATGCTTGAACCACTTATGTCCAAGGCAGGGAAAATAAACAACTAATCAAATAGCACATGACAGAACACACATGTGCCACACATACTGATGGCCTACTAATAACTATTGTTTGACAAGAAATGTGTAATCAGTCAAATTCACTTTTTCGGTGCTGCAACACGTAAGTACTAACACCAAAGGGCAGCTTTTTCCTCGCTGTAATGTGTTACGCACACAAGCCTCTCATTCTGTGCTTTAGTTTAATTTAAAATGTTTTATCATCAGTAAGGAACATGTCAAGCAAAGTAAGTAAAAAACCAATTACCAGCTCACCAAGCTCACTTAAGGCTCATAAGGCTCACAGACAGGGGTCTTTCTTTGTAAAATTGATCCTATGACACACAGAGGGATTGTAAAAAAAACAACATCTGCCTTCCCCCGGCTCCGACAGAAGACGTTAATCTGACTTAACCTCAGAGTGGATATCTCAATAGCAGTCTCCCTGGGCAGTGAATTAGTGCAGCTGACTTGGCTTTTCATTGTTCTGAACTTCCTATAGGAACATGTCTAGCGGGCTTTCCACATAACAACCACTTACAACCACAAAAGAGGGGAAAGGTCAGCAGGGATATGATAGGGTCAGAGGGGGGGAGGGCAAATAATTAATATATTAATCACTTACATAAAAACACTATCCCCTTAAAAAGGATTTCCAAATATTTTTGCAGAGAGGTAGTTTTGGCGGGTCCCTCTCTGACCATGACCTGGTTCAGAGCAGGATATCCTGTCTGACACCTGCTGATATGATTTGTACTCCTATGGGAGTTAAAAACAGAATTAGCTTCATACAATAGTTTGTTTTCCACATACTATTTCATTAATACTGGTCTAATGGAAGCACTGACAACAACAAGAGTGGGACCTGCAACGTAGGTGTGAGACAGAAGACCAAAATCTACCTTTAGCTGTTTATTTGTGACTGAACCCAGGTGGGAAAATGTGGAATAGAGGGATGGGCCTGGCAGAGGATTAGTGTTTATTGAGTCTAACATTAGCAGGCGTGACGGTCAGGGAGGTTTACTCTTGTAACCGTCTTCTCTCCAGGGGGAACGGACCTCTGTGTTCCTGTAATCTAAGACCAGGCCACCGACATTACACTCTTTGTCATACACAGCATGAATACCCTGCTGGGTGCCATGGCAACAGGACCCTGTGCCACAAGGAAGAGGGAGGGAAACAGCCGCTAGAGAGACAAACAGGAGATGAGACTTGTGTTAAGGACAAGTTAGGAGGAGTAGCCTTTCACTAGAACCCCTTAAAGGGGCATTCCAACAATTTTACATATCAAAGTCAGCTCACTTGTAATGGTTAGTCCTTCTCAGCCTGTGAACACAGATGTATAATGTCTTCTGTAGCTATGGAGGAGGTTTGTCAAGTCTGACAAAATGACCCTGATGATATCATAGTGATGTCGTCAAGGTTATCTGACCCTGTGTTTGGAGACTTCTAATTTATAACAGAAAACTGGGGGTGTGGAGTTTGAAAGATGTGGGTGTTTACCAGACAGGGAGGGTCAAGTGAAAGACACCATCAATTGCATTATGGGAAGAGTGCGAACTAAAACAGGTCGTTTCTCGAATGTCCCTACATTTTATGGAAGTGCAACACTAAATTGCTGCATTATCCTTTTAAAGTATAGCAATGACTACTTGTGATCCACCATCGCAGATTAAAAATGCAAAGAAGCGAACACTTCAGGTAAAAAATATTTTTCCTTTCCAGGGTATTTCATTTGACTTAGTATAGGAGGAGTAGGAGTATATTGTTTTTCTATTTACGTCATCTTATGACCTTCAAAATTGTACCCTGAATATCACAGTTACAACTGCTGGCACAATGCAGGTTTTACTTGCCGATTTAGATTTAAGAGATCATTGCAACTTAATATAACAAGTCTGAAATCTCATTTTAATGGTATTCACCAGAACATTAGAAAAGGGACTTTACAGATTGAAACGTTGCCTCAAAAAAGAGAATAAAATTATTTATTGGGAGTTTAACAGTGTGCAGACCTCACTCCTTTGTATCCTGCAATCAAGTGACAGCCTGTACAACCTTCTGCTCCACACAGAGCTAAAAACATGAATTTCTTGCCGTGTCATAAACTTTCCATGTGAAAATAAACTGCTGCCTGAGGGATAAAAATGAAAAATGCCTGAAGCTGGCTGCTCAGATTGTGGAGATGATTGACAGAGACCTTCTCTCCTCTATCCCCACTGAGATCTTTTTGGCTGCTGACACTGATCAATGCCACATGTATTCACATGGCTGTGTTGTTAACTGGCCTCACAGAGCCACATGAGTCCCATTTCATACGTGATTGCATTACTTACATCCAGTCTCTTGGAGGAAAATACGAACATGCCACACTGTACAGTACATGCTGTAGACATGCCATGAGCTTCAGTGCAGAATATTTTAGACTAAGTCGTATTTTAGTCTGAAAGTCAGGCTATCACTAACTTATCTTTACTGAGAGAAAGGACAACAATCCCTCTGATTATCAGTGCCATAATGTGAGGATCAAAATTATACAATTTATGGAACATTTCAAGTCATGCAGCAGTGAAAACCCCAGAAATGTTTCTCTGCAGTCTGACCTCTTCATCAGTGGTTATATGGATGGGGAATTATGTCATCCCCAATATTTGGCATTTAAAGCCCAGAACTACTTGTTAATCTTTAAAACTCACCTTGGTAACAGCATGCAACACACGCACCTTCCAAAACCAACCAGATATACGAGGCAACGCTTAGCTTTGATCACAAACAAGCAGTCAGACAAGTGAAGCACACACAGATTTAGACACAGAAGTGCACAACAAAGACTTGTTGCTTGTTTATCATTGTACATTTCAACTATTTATCTGACATTTCTAATATTTTACTTGACATTTGCTAATCACTGCAACAGCTTCTGCTCCATGATCATTACCAGCCCTTGATAATAGGAAACATGTGAACTAAAGTATTGTATCGTGCAAAGTAAAAACTGTTTTTAATTTGCATTCCAGCAAAGTTCCTGCTAATTTTGCCACATAGCACTTTAAGGCTAAGTGTTGGTGATAATGCTGTGTGCTTATTAGCCAGTCAACGGCTATGGATCTATTGATGGCAATGTCCGGATTGAACAAACCAACCATCACAAGGCTCATCTACAGTACAGAGAGGCTCTGACTGAATGGGAAGATCATTTCATAACATTTGACAATCTAGGATCTACAGATTTGGACAGACAGGAAATGAACTATGCTTAGGCTGTGATGGGGGATCAGAAACCAAAGTAATAAAGAGGGTTACACAACTTGCGTCTGAATCTTTGCCTTGACCTTTCCCCTTCATGCTATCACAGATAAAATCTAACGAAACATCAGGCTTGTTGCCATAATCTCTCACTCTATGGCTTCTCTGGAAACACTCACACACATACACACACACCATTTTATCTCATCCTGCTATCGTCTAATCTTTTAGGCTCCAGTAAGCAAACAAGCTAATCTTCTCTCTCCGTCATTAAGGACACACTGCATGGCATTCAACATGAACTTGAGGTCTGCCCTAACTGCAAAAACCTTCCCTGTCTCCCATCGACGGAGACCTTGTGAATGACACGCTCCCGTGAATCTGCAGGCTGTCCATGAATGATCTGAGTTAAGTCTCTGGCGAGACAATGTCAAACATTCATACAGTCAGGTTCAGTGTAATGGGAAGAGATGTCAGCTGTAATTCATGTCGTGACTCCCTCCCAGTCCCACAACCACCTCTCTTTGTTTTGCATTTTTTTGGACTAGCAGGCCTCTGTGACTCCGCCCTCCCCTTCTTATGTGTGTGTGTATGTGTGTGTGCATCACACTTTTAAAAGAGCTTTTACGAGTTTGTGTCTTTCACTTCCATACAACACACAGATGTGGGCGTTGCAGTTAAATGGCCCAATAAACTGAGTGAAAAGATCCCTTCAGAGAGCAATCACAGCCCAAATGTCCCAACAACCAAACCTCGCCCAGTCTAACAACATTGCCCTTTCCTGTCCTTCCTCTCTGAAAGCACTTGGAGTTAAACTGTAAGGCCATCAACAAGTGTTGTTGATTGTTGAATATATTGTATAATTAAGATTAATGTCACTTGGCTTTTGACATACCTGATAACAGTTGGCAAGATTTTATCAACACAACTGTCACCATCTCACTTAAAAACACATCAATAAGCAATAAAATGGACGGACTGAGCTGCTGACCATTTTACGGCTTTACTGATTGATCCACAATAATAAAACCAGCATTTCTGCCCCAACTTGAAGGCATTAGATAAATATTTAATTTGACCCGGCTTTACTATCCTGGTCTGGTGGCTTGTGTTTAAATATTAAGTGAAACATTGAAGTGGGAGGCAAGGAGAGAAATTTGGACTATGTCCTTTTGTAATCAGTGTTTGAGAAAACGTGTTTGTTGGTAGGTTAACGTGGAAATGCAAACTCACTAGAATGCCACATGTAAAAGTTAAAAGTATCCATTATTCAGTAGAGGGATAGATAGTACTAATAACATTTTCATCCAAAATGTTCTGGATGTACAGTAACCACTGTAAAGCCGTGACTGGAGACGATTCATGGGCTAAAACTTTGAGCTATGAAGAGGAACACAGGCGGGCTTTGTGTTGACTCACGTCACCATAGAAACCTTTACTGTGGCAGCGACCTGCCACATACAATACAAAGCCAAACAGAAAGAAGAAACAGCAGCAGAAATGTAGTATGTGTATCTTTAATCCAGCTATAGCCTTGAGACTCACTTTGCCAAACCGACCCTTTGACATTTAATGTATGCTGGCAAGAAAGCATAAACAGGCAGTGACTAAGCTTCTCAAACTGACATTCACAGAGTCTAAAACATCTATAGTCACATAGTTGGTCACCACACATCTTGGCTGCAAATCCCTGCAGCTGTAACAGCATTAAATAATGTTTTTACCATATGATTCACAATAAGAACTATTTTAATAGCAATCCAGCACAGGCCATAACAATTAAATGACCTGGTACTGAACTAGTACACAGAGACCCTGTTATCATGTTCTTGTGAAATAGGAAACACACCTGACCAGGTGTTTAACACAAGACCTGTACAGTGTGAAGGAAGACAGATGTGTATTTTATAGCAAAGCCCAAAGTGCTTTGTGTAATATGATACCAATACATGGTGGTGTCAGGAGACAGGATTTAACTTTACCTACACTTTATTTTCCCATCGTTTCCCTCATACGTCATCCCTCTTCAGACTTGATGAGTTACACCCCAAAATATCTGGCTTTCATCATGAAAATGAACATTACCCCACAGTCTGCCAGTGCCATTTCTGCCAGACCTCTGTTACACATAGACCACAGTACCTTTCCTTTGTTCATTAGCAGCCATATGCATGTTTTTAACATTTATGTTGGAATTATGGCAATGTCTTAAGCCTCTTCCTATGCCAATTTTGTCGCAGTCTCCATCTTGACTCCATCCTAAATCTGATGTTTTCAAGATGTTTTATAGAATTGAGAGGATTGGAGGAGGAGGTGGTTATTTATGCAAAGTCCCATTTCTCTGTCGCTGTCCTGAAAGCTTTGTCACAAAGCACTTTGAAGTAACTTCTTTATAATCAAAATCTGGACTCAAAGCTCCATATCTCTTTAAGAAGGGACCTGTTAGCCCTCTTAGGTGTTCTTGGTGCTCCTGATATTCTGACTGAATTTATTCATTATCACTGCCGTAACAAAATAAGTACCAATCTTAATTTACCAAAGCTGATAATCGAGCTAAGTGCACCAAAATTTAACAATCTCAAAACACCACATTGACAGATTAAACCAGAAAAATAGTGCCATTGACCCATAAATGGATAAAAGTGACCTTAAATGAACTGGCCTTTATAATATATATCGCGCTTTTCTAGTCTACTGACCACTCCAAGCACTTTACAACACATGCCAACATTCAGCCATTCACACAGGCATTCATACACTGATGGCAGAGGCTGCCACACAAGGTGCCAACCTGCTCGGAGCAATAAAGCGCTTTACAATGTTTCTAATGCCCATTCACCCATTCACAGTATCTTGGCCAGGGACACTTCAACATGTGGACTGGAGGAGCTGGGGATTGAACCACTGACCCTCTGATTGGTAGACAATCCGCTCTAAATCCAGAGCCACAGCGGACCCTGGTTCACCTTCAAAGTAAATGTACTTTTTCAATAAGGAATGCAAAAATCATAAATGCATTTATAGCTCCTGCATTAACCTGAATATACTCTGTATGGTAGTATATTCTGCTAGGAAGCAAAATGGCATTTCAATACCTGAAGTAAATAGACAGATCCACATCTGTACATCATTTAAAGTTAATATTTTTTTTACTTCAGTACCAAAGGGCATGGAAAGCTGCTTATCTTCTTCCACTGCATAAAGGAGGGAAACCATTAATAACTCTCAGGTCATCTATGAACATGGTAACATCTCAGACACTACATATCTTACTGTTAAATGATGCTTGTTTGTGCAGGACAAAAGCCAGCATTGCGCTGCTCTATTTGTTGATACTTTATTAGCATTTGATGCAGTCAATGATTCCCTACTGTTGCTTAGATGTTTAGGTCTGATTCAGTTACACAAAGCTTGTTTCACACCTACCTTGTTGGCTGATATCAATATGAAAAAGAGTCTTGTATTCAATCTTTTTTGTGTGCAGGAAAAGGTGTTCCACAAGATTCAATTTAAGGTCCTGTCTTGATCGTAATTTAGACTGTTAGTATGTAAACACCTGTACAGTACATTGTTTTTCTTTTTTATGACACATTTTCACTGATTCACTGATAATGAGACTGGCCTGTGCTCATCATTTCACTCTCTTACTAACCACTGAGCTCTGAAATAAGCAGGAGCCTCTAGTTTCCTCAGTCTCATCTTATTCAAAGCTGCAGGTATTTTAATCCTACCCCACCCATGCGGCTTTTCCCCACTGACATCCTGCCACCAAGACATATACAGTATACACAACCTAAGCGGGTGTGCAAGCTCTCCAGCAGATCCACACCCCTTAATCAAGAGTGATGGCAGTCATTGGATGCAGATGAAACCCATTTCCTCTTGTTTAACTCAGCTCAAACTGCCGCAGATTCCTGTGTTTGTTATCCATGAATTTAGAGCAGAGCTCCCGTCCAGTGTCTGACATATGATCTACTCCTCTCTAATGCTCTACAACTGGTCAGCACACAGCTCTGCCCATGATCCGTGAAAGTATCTTTCACTCTTATACATTATACATTAATACAGCACTTTACTATCACAGAGCCAGTGTTTTCATACCAGTCCATTTATCAATGCTAAATGAAGCAAAGAAAACATCCTGTCAGGAAACTGAAAAGTAATACTAATACCAAATTTAATGCAATATAGCCTCACTCCTGTGTCGACCCATTTGTCTGACCGGCGAGTGAATGAAGATAAATCCCATGAGGGAAACCCAAGCGGCTGCTGACAGGGTGTCTAAGCTGAGGGATACAGTGGAAACTCCTCAACTGTTATTGTTGGCAGCGCTCCACTCCACCGCTACGGGTGAGCCCAATATTTGGGTCGATAAAGAGGCTGACATGCCTGATTCGCACCGGGGTGAGCTTCCTGCTCAATGGGAAAGGATGTGGCTAACAAATGATGTGCTGAGAGCCATTCATGCTCACATGCACAGTCTCTCACACATGTGTATGCAACATGGAGGGTCACGTCTGAGAATGGAGGTCAAGGTTCCCTCGTATCTGACCGGTATAATAAACCTTTTACAAGTGCAGGAGGTAGAAAGCAAGATATTATACAGTAGATACGTGCAGACACACATGCTTGGCCATTGTCACATAAAAAAAAAAAAAAGAGTGATGCTTGTAGCCTATGTTAACTTATACCTACAATGCAATTTAAAAGGCAAATTGAAAGCTCAACAAAGCTGCACATAAATCACACAGGCTGCTTTAACATCCATCACATTAAGTCAAAACCTTTCATGTTGCAATTCCATTAATCTCCAGTCAACTGTTTATTTAAGACAGATGAAATTAGGGGTCCTTTGATCGAGAAAATCTGCGCTGTAGTCAGACATAGGAACCTCCTTACTGCTGGGTGCTAGCAGCTTTGGTATATGGTTACCATCAAAAACATTCCAGCTCTGTTTTTGCGAGGAGAACAAGATTGCACCAACCGCTGTCATAATACATACTCTTCATCAATTTCAGCTTGAAAAACAGCAGCATATATTTTGTGTAACAGCCTAATGTCATACTATTAGTGTCAAGGGAGCTGGAGAGTGAAATCTTTAACCAATATTATTTGAGAGCAGCTCGGATGGTAGCTGTAAGTGAGCAGAGTGGAACAGATCTCACACAAATGTTCTTCTATGAGTGTTTCCAATCAATCAATCTATTTTTAACCACAAATAAAATACAGACAATACATTAAAAATCATGAGGGCTCACACATTATGCAAACCACAAGCAGGAGCTGAACTGACCAGTGAGTGAAGAACACCTGGATACTGTATTGATGTATGTTGCTCTGTTTGCTTTCTAAAAAACCCTCTGTAGCTAACTGACCGCAGGGTGGCTTGTGAGCAGGAAGGTTGTAACCTTTGACCTGTGCTGCTTAGATAGGACAGGGTGGGCCATTTAAACCTGGCGAGGCCCAGCAAGGGGGTGTCATGGTTAATAAGCTAACATCTGGAAGAGTTATGACCATTAGTGGAGCGCTTTGAGACTTTGACAAAATACCGTCATGAAAGGAGACACCCGTTGTGTGAAAACACAACACTTTCAAGTGAAAAGTAAAGGGCAGAAACAAGGCTCTCTGAGTAGGCGAGCTCAGGAAATGATCTCAAGAGTAAATGAAGCATTTCAGGAATGCTTCACCACCTTATGGTATGGCGAGCTAAATGAAACATACCATTTAAAAAGGAAACTTGGCTTAAAAGGTGCAGCAAGGCCATGCCCCTGGTTCTCCACAAATATGAACATACAGTATATCCTACGATGGTCAAACAAAGTGCTTTCCATGGCGAAAGCGAGAGGCCCATCTAGAGGACTCATTCACGTCCATGTTCAAAGTGAACGAGGGCAGTTTACAGAGGTTGATTGTAGGGAGGACATAGGACACCTCATTACACCACTTGCCTACTCCATATAAATGTTTCATCCTGTGGATCCATGCTCGTCCTGCTGCAGAAACAATAGTGTGACTCTAAATAATGCAGAAGCAGCTAACAGTCATTATGAAGCCTCTGGTCTCAACAGGAGAGCATGGACGGTTCTCCAGTGAGTATTTTGTCTTTTTAAGACTGCTGATAAGACAATCAGTGCATAAGAATTCAGTTAAATTAAGATGAAAGAGATAGGATTCAACATTTTGGGAAATACACTTGCCAGAGGTTAGATGAGAAGATTAATGCCACTCCTGTGTTTTTCCATCTCGTATGGAAGCTAGCCTGGCTCTCACCAAAGTTAAAAATATCCCCACCAGCACCTCTAAATCTAACTAATTAACATATTGAATATAATTTGTTTAATCTTAACAGAACCAGGCTCGCTGTTTCTCCCTGCCTCTAGTGTTTATGCTAAACTAAGATAATCCCAGCTGTGCCTCCATAGTTAACACAGAGACATGAAAGTGGTTCAGTCTTTTTGTCTAACTCTCTGCAGTAGACGTATTTTATATGATGTCCAACTATTTCTTTAAGACTATACAATGAGCAATAGTAATAAAAATAGTAATATGACTCAGTATGATGAGTAAATATGATTCAGTTGATAATAAAACAAGTGGAAGAGTAATCATTTAAATTAATGCATTATGGACGTCGTATCCTGATTACTGTCGGTGTTTTTATTGTGCACATGTGGCAGACAGGGCAAGAAGTGAGCTGTATATAATGTACAAACGAACAGCAGCATGCCTAACAGTGGGCGAGAATTAAAATTTTTGTGCGTTTTTTAAGCCAAAAACAATAAACACCAACAAATTGCTCGCATTTTCTTCCTCATATTTTGTATTTCCTGCAGGATAACACTTCCAAGTTATGAAAAAATTATGTAAACTCAAGCTGGTGAAGAAAAAAAGCTCACTGTAAACCATATGAACCGCAATCTTAATCTTATTCACAGTATTCAGGTTACAGTGTACATGTAAACATACTCAACGTCAACAGCTTCAACAAGAAGGATTTCGACTTCTGACTCCAGTCATTAATGAAATTACTTTGCGGTAAAACTTTGGTATTATTCAGCTGCTGAAAGGGAGGAAAAGGGATGAAGAGATAATTTCAGAGTAGAAGAGGATGAATCAGAAACACCCTGCAGACATTCATGAGCTGAAGTGAAGAGGTCATCCCCAGTACCACTGGGGCCCATTCCTGCTAGGATAACAACAAAACTTATTCATAGTAACTCCTCACTCACTCTGTCTGTTTACCTCGGCCTAACCTCGCCACAATCCCTTCCTCCATCAACCCCCCCTCCCTCCTCCTCCTCATCTCCTACACACCTCCCTCTCTGCAAATTCCCCCTAAGAAGAGGCCTGGAGGTGGCTGATGGACCCACAGAATAATCTGTCTTCACTCATGCCATTAGCACTGATAACCAGACAGGACAAATGAAGAATTAGCACAATAAATCAAAGTGTTTGTGTCTTTTTGTGTAGACACCTCATTTTACCATCAATGTCTCTCTCCAAATATCGAACACTGTTACCTAACTTACGGCACACATGGTTGGTTTTAGCCAAACAGCTCCTAAATTAGCCTCTTAACTTTCCTTTAAAAAGTCACGTCTCAACCTTGCTCTGACCTGAGGAAGGAAATAGGGCTGTTTGAAATTCACTGTAGCCCATAACTCATAACATTTCGGGTTTCTAGCTGACATATTTATATCGGGACAATGTCAAGGCCTTTAAGTCCATGCCTGATATCAATCTCGTAGTCTGACTTCCACAGTCCCTCACTGGCCATGAAATGGAAGGACATTAATCCTGGGTAACAGAAAAGCGGCTGTGGTCGGCAGCCAGTCGCACAGTGATTCACTGCTGACTAATTCTCAGTGAGGAGGTAGTAAACCAGCCTGCCAACCTGCCATCACTGATTTCCATACAAATTGTTGTGGAGTGAGACAGAGGATTTGTTTAAGATCCCCTCCAGACATGTTTAAGATGTATATAAAATACTTTACTTCGAATGATAATTTGTCTCTGATGTGTTTTTTCCACAAAAAAAGATCAATTATCTTGTTAAAATCCTTAAAATGGCATCTACCCCTTCTCCCTAATAAAAGAATCCCAGGATCTATAAATTTCTAAATATATTTCATTTCAGAAGTTTAACTGCTGGACACAAGACGTCTCCTACTTCATTGTAAAGTCTGTTCTCAGTGTTTGTGCACTAGAGGCCTCAAGTTTCCACATCACACTTGAGTAAGTTGAATATTGGACCAGAATTGGCCTCCGAACTATTTGTGATGTCACAAATCATGCTCATCGGCCCGCCCCATTAACTCAGATTTTTGATGAGCACAAAGAAACTTTCCACTTTCAACAAATGAATGTGAAAGCAAACTTTTAGTGTCAAACTCTGCAAATATGTCATTCTACACGGCGAAGCTCAAACATCCGACTGAAGGAACAAGAAGAAAAACACAGGTTTTAGGGTGGAGGGGGACTTTAAGGAGGAGAAGGAGGTGACAAGTCCTCACACAGACGTGTTTGCTTACAAGTTTCTGGTGTGAAACTCAAACACATCGACACTCGCATCCGACTGTGAGCTCATACATGTCTATGTATGTGCTGACGCTGTGCATAATATTAAGCCCAGCATCACCTTTGTCTCATATGGTGTTTGTTTGTGTGCCGACTTGAAGCTTAGAGCCAGAAACTGTCTCACAGCGGGAGGACATGTCAGCCTCCACTTCCCCCCCTTCCTCCACTGCTCCACGCCCTCCCCGGTCTGCCCCTGTGTGGTCTCTTCCTCCCCTTCACATTCCTCACTTTACTTGTCCGTGCACTACTCAATCTGGCAGAGCTGACGGACTGACGCTAAGTCAGCAGGTAGACAGCGGAGAGGCCTGCGTCCAGGCAAAATAACACCCAAACAAAGATAGACACATTGATAGTAAGACAGACCATGAAAAGAGGCGAGGCAGCTGCACCAAATGGCAACTAAGAGACAATGTGTGTGTTGCCGGGGCACTGTTTCAATAAGCAACAACCTCCAAACATTTGGAAAACCTACCGCTAACACTCTTGCAGTTTTAAATTTGAAAGGATAATTGTGTATTTTTTAAGAGGAAGGTGTTAATTTGTGGCAGAAACATAAAAATCAGTTAAACACTTCCCACATATATATTTGCTGTAACCCACAGTTTGGCATCTAAAGTAAGAAAAAAAATGTGAATAACCTGTTGTATCTCTTCAGAAAACTGTTATTACGTCTAAAACCCACACAGGGTTGTCATTTCCTCCAGCAGCCGGTGCTGTCAGGCATTTACAGCCCATGAGATCATGCTATAGGAGGCTGCATAGAGGTTTCCATTTATTGTTTCTGTGCAGCTATATGCAGCTTTAAAACACATCTGAGAAAGAGAACAAGAGAAAGGGAGCAATTAGACTTAATTACATGGTATACAGAGCTTTTTTTAACAAGCCTCGGTAAACATAACACTGTGTCGACAACAAAGGGGGCTGATTGGTAACGCTATCCTCTGAATCCCCACGGACAATATTTGGGGGAAACAAAACATCATCTTATGAGCCGTGTGGGCAGATGAGTTTGACAGTGATGAAAAAATAACAGATGGCGTTGTAACTGGTTTGCAATCGGTGAAGCTGGTCACTCTGCGGAAAGAAAAATCTCTTTAAAAATGAGGCCCATTCTTAAAAAGGAGGAAAGTGAAGGAAAATCATGTATGACAGCAATTTAAATGTGTAAAAAGATATCAACATGTCATTCTTTGTTGTGCCAGGAAGTTTTATGCCTCTACGCTTTGCAACATCCAAGAAATTAGAAACTGACCATTTTATGATGGAGAAAATAATTGTCCAAATCTGCTGTTTGGATTAGAAGAACACACTTTTTTTTGGATAAAGGTAAAACAACTTTTGACATGATTGTAAGTAAATTTTGTAGTCAATGAAAAGTCAGAAGAAGAGGAGGAGGAGGAGGAGGGATGTTTAACCCTGTCAGCCTCTTGTTGTTGAGGGTTTATGGTTTTCACACACTTCTCTCTAAGCGGCAAACAAATGTTGTTGGTTGTGTGACTCTACAGTGTCCCTAAAAACACAGTATGCTCTTATGACTTGTGGTAGCTCTTCACTGTAATGTTTTAATGTCCTGTCATCACCAATAATATTCTTATTTACATCTATTTGCATTGCAGCCATTTACATGCTGTTGTAGGATAACTGGTAACTTTCTGGACTTCATATTGATATTGCAAATTGAAACTTGTATTAGGACTATTACCACTAATACTGCTTCATGTAAATGTCTCATAATATCAGAGGTGACAGTTCATTGACTGGACTGAGGTTACATACCGACAGCTTTAATGATAAATCCCTTTGGTGACCTCAGAGCTCTGCGCATCCATGCTTCTCTCAGCACCTCCAGGTTGTTTGCGTTCCCTTGAATGAAAAGCACAAAATTTTCCATCCATCCCTGAAAGTACACTTCAGCTATGGCCTTAACGAGTCTTTTATTCCAAAAACTACGCGAATTTTGTGCCTTGAAGTCCGCAAAAATCTCCTGGCCACTCGTAGTGTTGGCGTTGAGCTTCCCTCCGCCGGCGCGCAAACTCTCCTCGTCCGGCCCGAAGACCACTGCGAGCGAAGCGGCGGAGAGTTGAACAACCCGCTGCTGGTGAGACATTTCATACGCCTTTATCGGCTCCAGAAGGGAGCTATCATGCTAGAAATGAAAATGCACTTGTTATAAGGCAGGTTTCCCCTCTGAAAATCCAGGTAAACGCCGGGATTTGCCACGCATTCCTCCAGTGAGCGTCTGAATCTTGCAGCGAGGGAACCAGAGGCGCAGAGGACGACCGACTGGTTTCCCTCGGCTTCCAGGGAAACCAGTGACGGTGGCAGAGAGGAGGAGGGCTCATCAGCCTGATGCTGCTGCCGGGACACACAGGTAGACCTCCCACTGACTGCTCACAGGTGTGTGTGTGTGTGTGTGTGTGTGTATGTGTGTGTGTGTGTATGAAACCTGCCTTACAGGTGTTGTTTCATTTCACTCCTTAAAAGAAATCACAATACTATGACAGCTTGCTTTTAAGGTTCAAGGAGGACATCCTCTCTTTTCTTGCCTGCATAGACATCAAAGCTCAGGGTCTGTTACTGAACAGGATCCCCGGGGCTGGCAGTGAGCCAGTGCCTTGCTCAAGGGCACTTCAGAAATACTATACAAGGACTAGGTTTCTCTAGGTAAAGCTGATTTTTGTTTTTGGTTTTTATGTCTGCTTTATTATTTGATTTTTTTTAGCTGTTTGGATTGTCATTTGTCATAAAAATCAAACACGAGCACAAATATTGTTCATAACTATGAGGAAAGGTCTAAATTAGGACCAGCAACAAGGATGGCATGTAAAATACTTTGGTTCCTGAAAAAATAAATCTAATCACCATTAGAAGAGAGGAGCTGACTGCACCAACAAAGCTTGAAAGTAGCTTTTGTTGCAGGGTTTAGCACGAATTCCTGTGAGAACTATTTATTTGTGTCTCATCATTACATGTTTCTGCAACAGTTGAATCTTTTAACGCAGAGCCAACCGCTTTGTGTGGTAAACAGTCAGGGAGAAAAAATTTACTCTCTTGTATCATATTTTCACAACAGAAACTTGAAATATTGTATTTCACAACAACAACTTAACAAGAGAAAATGGTTGTTCAATAAAAGTGACTGAGCCTCTGCCACAGGAAACATAATGCCACTAAAATGAGAACCATATCCCCATGAGCTCTCAAAAGAGGGACCCCATTAGGCTCTGCTTTTACTGACGTTGTAACAGGCAGACTCTGAAGCATGGACAGACAGACACCTCATATATCACAGCCTCAGAAAGCCTGTGGCTTTAGTTTCAGGAGCACTCAGGCCCCTGAGAGGCCGGGGGCCAGTCTGCCTCAGTGTGGTATTAGAGCCCGTGCGGGAACAGGATATTGCGCTTCCCCTGTACATGAAAAGAATACATCACCTCAGCCTACACAGGGTGAATTATGTGCAGTCTGTTCTGGAGAAGCAGAGCTGAGTCGAGTGGAGTTTGAAAGAAAAAGCAAAGACTTGCAAAGATTTTGTGTGGTGTAAAAGATTTTCAGTCATTTCATAGGAAATGATTTGCAGAGATTCTGTGTGGTTTATGATTCTTGAAAAGCTTCTGAAAGTAATTTTGCCCCCGTTCAGACCAATTTTTACTTGTAGTAAAACTTGTAACTTCTTAAACCTTGCTGTCACAAGTCAGTACAAACTCTGTACTCTGTAACTGTACAGTCAAACCCACACAACCTTATTTAAATTCCAATCAGTCCCAAAGTTTCCTAAAATACCAAATCTGTCAGGCTGAATTTGGGTGAAATGTGTGTGAAATGATGCACAGTACATCTAGAATATTTTCATTTGGTGGAACAATGCAGGCACAAAAACATGAAGTCTTTAGTTTGATAGTTTCACTCATTGAAGAACTGAAACAAGATGATGCAAAATATATAGACAGTGACCTTAAAGCTAATAAAACTACCTAAAAAACTTGTTTTTCAGTAGTAAACTTCTATTTATTACTCTTCACACATAAAATAAAACAAAACTAGTCATTTTGTCAACACTTGGGGACTTTTCCCTAAAATCTTGAACCCTAGCTCTAAAGACCTAGAGATATAAGATATAAGATAAAATCCTAACATGTTTGGCTTTAGATATCTTTTAGGAAAAACAAGACTTCACACACAGGATGAAGCATTTGTGGTATTATGCACTTACATATACAAACACATAAAAACCATTTTCAGCACTATTTGCATAACATGGAAGTTTGCTTAAATGCTCCCATTGTTTGATACCATTAACTTCCTCCAGATAAAGATATTGGCGCACACTTTGTTTTATTTGAGCACAGACAATGGGACTTGACCCGCCGGCCAGACCCTCATTCAAAATCTGAGGGGTTCTTTCTTCCAAATGTTTAGTCTGCTGGTGGGACTGATTATCAAGAAGCAAAGTTCACCAAGTTACCATAATTACATGAAATCCTGCACTCCAGCCCTTGATTTTTCAATTAGCATACATATCTCTCCTTCTCTCTGTGCACTGAAGCAATTTCAGACAAGTATCAGGTGTCTCTGAAGGGCCAACGACCTCGTCGTGATCACAATGTATATTTTAAATATGATAATTTTCAATGAACCATGATCCTGAACCTAAAGTTTGACTCAAAACTGAAACATCTGGTCCTGCTATAAGATCTTGGCTCTCGGGACATTTTCTGACTAAAGTGCCCCCAGAAGGCTTCCCCTTCACCTCCGTGCCAAGAATAAATATGACCCAAATCATCCCTAAACCTCAGCAGAATTCCTGCACACGAGCCAGCATGTATATTACCACAGCATCAATAGGAGAGTATATCACCTCTCTGTTAGCTTTGGATGGCACTGAGGAATTTAAATCTGAGTTGTCACAGAGAGGAAACAGAAAGGGTCAGCGCTACCTCATATGGTGGAGGTCAGAGGTCATTAGAGGGTCCAGTATAGGCCATTTAATCAGCGGCCTGTCAATATGGTATTACAGAAAAGATATGGATTAAGACATTTAAGGGAAATGAGGCTACAGAGCTGTGGTTGACTGTTATTGTGTATTGATTTGGAAGTGGTATTTGTCATCAACACGCATTTGCTTGCCTAAATCCCTCCAGGAGGTGTTTTGAGAAATAGTTTGACATGTTAAATCAGTGGTTCTCAACTTATTTTGGGGCAAACGCCTCCTTAAGTCAGGTTGAAACAGCTCACAAAATTAGCTCAAACACAATATATTTTGTTTGTTTAATCAATGTAAAAATCATAGTGTAAAAACAACAATTTGCAGTTTTATGAGGGGTTTTGTGCCAACAGGCTATTGCTTTGTTTTCAGTCTTTGTGCTAAGCTAAGCTAAGCTAACCTGTAGCTGGCTGTAGCTATTTAGCAGGAAGACGTGAGGTATTTACTTCAGTGTTGGTTTACAAAATTTAGTTAAGATAATTGTGTGTTGCAATTATCAGAGTACTGCCTTAAAGGAATAGTTTGATATTTTTGGAAATATGCCCTCTCTGCTGTGAGAAATGAAAAGATCAATACCACTCTAGAGCTTGGAGGCAATTAGCTTAGCTTAGCAGCAGGGGTAGCAAGGTAGAAACAGATAACCTGGCTCTGTCCAGATTGAACAAATGAGATATAATGTATAAATTAGATTTTGATATTTTTTAAACTTTGGCTTCAGTCTTTATGCTAAACCAGGTATGGTTTTAGCCCATTAGTTAGAGCTGAGGATGGACTCACCCAAAACAAACACATCCAGGTGAAACTCAGCCAAGGCGGTTGATGTTTAATATGACAGCAAAGACATTTTTCATGGAAAAAAAATCTAGGCTAATTCATTCATCAACCCTGCTTGTTAAGATCTTTTTTTCATCCATTTCAGAGTGTTTTTAATCTTTATGCCAGAGTGAACATGTCCCAGCATCAGTCCTGGTACTCTGTTATTACAGTTTCATTATTTCAGCACGCTGCCATCGCAGCCGAGATCAAAGATAGAGCGGGCTGGTTTGTATTCAGTCTCTGCAGCTTGTATTGACATTTAAGACAGTAACGTATGCACGCTCAAGTGCTTCAGAGCACAAATCAATGCACATCTTAAGTGAAACCTGCAGGAGTGACTCACTTCACAGAGTCAGTAGGCAGCCAGACAAACATAATGATAGTGTTTTTGCCATAAAACATGATTACTTAAGTCGGGACTATAATTGGGTCATGTTGTTTTAATAAGTCTAGGACCGAGAGGGCATCCAGCAAAGCACTTAGTCTACAGAGGAGGAGGATAGCTTTTACCTTCTGAGCTTCTTAAGACATTTTAACAAAGAGAAAAAGAGTAAAGACAGTTACTTTTAGCACTTTGTAGTATGTTAGACAGTGGTGAGTGACGGTTTACACCCACATCCCTATATACCACACACATACACACACTGAAAAGACCCTGTGGACATGCTGAAGATCACAGCCATGTGAGAGATGTCTACAGCTGCACTTTGAGGTTGTGTGAGAGTGCAGGAGGGTCGGTTGGTTTAGTCTCGCCTTTCTGCCACACTTTGTGCCATGTTTGTGCACTGAGGCACCACCGTCCGGGTACGAGCTGCTGAGTTCACAGGTGCAACCTGCCCTCATCAAACACTGACCTCTGTAAAGCCATAACAGCATCTCTTTTTGTTACTGAGTAGCTCTCAGTGTTCCCGAGTGATAGATTTCCCACAGTTTTAAGTAGAGGAACAGACAAAATAGTACAAAAAAGGTTGGTTAAGGCTTCTGGATGAATAATATGTTTACCATGTGCACCATATTAACATTTGCTAATAGCAGGGCTTAACACAAAGTTCAGCTGAGACCGATGGGAATGGCATGTATTTGCTCTTAATTAAAGAATACAGTTTTTGGTGCTTAATGAAAAGAGAAGATCACTTTAGTTTTTACAATTCATCCTCAGGGGACATGAATGTCTGTATAAAATTTCCTGCCGATCCATCCAATAGTTGTTGAGATATTTCAGTCTAGAAATGCCAAAATATTGACTGGTTTTAACTTTTTGATTGTGATAATTTGCAGCTTTTCTCTGTTTTATATCACTGTCAATTATGTTTCTTTGGGTTTTAGACTTTGACTGGTAAGAACAATCACTACTTTTTTTTCCACTACTTTCCCACATTTTGGGGACTAAATGATCAATGAATCAAAAAAAAAAATTAACAGAGTAGCTGAAATTAAAACAAACTCACAGCAAATGCAATATTTTTATAAGAATTATATTATCTTTTTTTAAGGATCTTGTGAGTTGAATAAACATTCAAACTTCCTGATATTGAGTTGAAGCCCTCTCAACATACTCCGCATTGCAGAGGAAGATGATTGAAAGCTCCTGAAAAGCTACTAAACGGACCTTGTGGTGAAATTTTGTCAACCACTGTTTCCAGGATCAAATACTACTTTCAATCTCAATGCATGCAGTGGTCTCAAAATTTTAAAATGATTCACATAATTGACTGCTTCTCTTTATTTACAACTTATCAGGAATATCAGTGAAAAGAATTCATCTCATCTTTGTACCTGATAAAAAAACACACCAGGTGTCCCCCACATTTTTTTTGCATTCAGCTCATGTGCACCAGCTTCTTGGCTTTCAACCTCTTTTCTAAATGCGGCTTAAATCAGTTGCCAACAACTGATTGGCAGACTTCACCAACATCAAGGTTTATTCCAGTCTGTGATGTGTCACCTGTCACCAAATTAACATCCAGGCAGCCCCTAACTGTATTAAATCAGGATCTCAGTGGCCGGAGCTTTGAACTGAAGAAGCAGAGCCTGAAAGCCTCTGTGGTAATGTAACATCAAAGACGTGTGCAGCATATGAGCTTCATTAGAGGAGCGCACCGCCAGTAGAGGGAAGAAAAAAAACAACCTACTGTTATTGAGCCAGAGAAGGATACATGAAGGAACACATACCTTCTTATAACACACAGATATACGTACATGTACAAAGACACAGAGGACACCATTGTTAGGAGGAGCATGCTTCCACTGTTCCCAGCGACCCCAGCTTCAAGGTGATGTAAAGCATGCAGGAAATGCCTCACGGTGACTTCCTGGCCTGTTTTAATGCTTTTGAGAGGGAAAGAAATGCAGGAAGGAGAGCTGTAGGATGCAGGAGGTAAAAAGGTTTGTCTAAAGAAAAATGCTGGTCCTGTTTGATCTTTACTATTGCAGTGGATATTTTGCCCATTGGTCATTCACAAAAATCTTTTGTGTCCTGTAAAACCAGTCAGACTGAAGATCACCAAAAAGATATTTTATTATACATACTGTGCTTTGTTGTGTTTTTTATTTATGAATGGTTTCTGTGGCTGACAGAAAATAACATCGTTGGTGTAGTCCACTATGAATCATCATTATGAACAGTACAATGTCTTTAGCAGTCAGGCTAACTTAGACTTAGCCAGAATCTTGCAGCGAGGGAACTGATAAAGTATTCCACCTTAAATGATAAGGCTGGCATTATTTATCTTATTGCCAACAAATCTCATGAAAAGACCAAAACCACCAACGTGTTTGTCCATCGCTCAGTACTTCCTTGCTTCCCTATGCATGTTTTGAAAGGGAACTTCCGGGGCACCAGATCCCTACCCCTGTGTGTGGCACTCTCTAAGCTCATTGGTTCCTACTGAGGACATAAACCTTTAAAAACAGGTCAAATATATATACTTCCATTTTTAAAAAAGGTTAAATAATTTCTGAAGCAGCTGGGAATTGTAGTTTTAAGCAAACGTTACTCAAACACAGGTAAACAGTGTATTTGCTGGGGACTATTTTCAACCTCGGATTAATTCACATTTGGTGCATTTGTAGTATTCACAGTATTTACTGCAGCAAGGATCAACTCAAAATAAACTACAGTTTTTACAGTTTTTAACACGTTATTGAGTGCAACACTGTGACTCACTGATGTGTTGTTAATAATTTTTTGACAACAATGGAGATCTACAAGAGGAATAAGCTACATCAGGTTTTGGATACACAGGGAATACTTATTATTCATCAATTCATTGTTGGTTTTGTGGGTTTTGTTGACAATATGAAAATAGGCTACATCGAAACTAATACGTTTTCATTTTAAATTGTATAACCTTTGCTACATTTACACCTAGCGTCCATACTATGTTTTTGAACCCCTAAAACAGAGACTTTTGAAAATGCTGCTGACCCCATTTCAGTTTGAAAACTCCAGGATTGCATTTATATCCTTCAAAAAGTTACAAAAGCAGCAAAAAGTTCTCATGTGGGTATACTGTCATCTAAGTGATAGTATATGTGGGTGTTAATGGAGACATTGTAGGACTACAGAGTAAAGTAAAACTCCATAAGGTTTACAAGAGGATAGAAACTTATCATAGTGTGTTGTCATGAATTTAACATTTATCTTCAAAGAGCGGAAGTTTGGATTCAGATGTTCCTCATTTGTTAAGATATTTAAATTGGTTTGAGCTCTTGCCCTGCTGACCCTGCACACCTGCAGCTCTACAACTGACTGGTAGTTATTGTACCAGCTGGCCTGAATGGAAACGTTTCCTGTGTTTACCTCACACAAACACACACACACACACACACACACACACACACACACACACACACACACATTGTTGCTCTTTGGATGTTTAAACCCATGTTTGCATGCACAGTGTCAAAGCCAGCTATGCAATTTTACTATGGAAATGTTTGTTTTTCCAAATTGCAAGCTGGTACTGGCAATCTTGGGTTCCCACTGTATGATTATCTTATTGAGTGACATACTTTCCTTCAGGGCAGCATGCAGTGGCAATTAGAGAATATCTGCTTTTCCCCCAAAGTGTAGATGCTAATCCCAAATGAATGCTGCGCTTTGTGTAACTATTGTTAACCAGTGAAATGTGAAACTTGCTTCGAATTGATGTGAAGCGGTGTACAGTTGCATTAAAGGAGCACCTGATTTTGCAAGCCCTAAAAGCTGTCTTATCATTCATACTCTGCACTTGAGAAGGATAGTGTAGCAGCGGCCAAAAATGGTCTTCCACACGACACAGAGAGCGAGGCGTTTTCTGCGTTCCCACTGAGAGACGCCCCAGAGACACGCTGTCAAAAACAGCAGTGAAACTTTCTCACACTGTAACCCAGTATTCCCTGGGAAAGGCCTTTGAGAGGGGGATCGTTTCCTCAACAACTACACCACTTTGCTGTGTCGCTCCTGAGGAAGCAGGGTTCCTGCAGCGGGCTCCTCCTGCTGAACAGGGGCCCCTCTCTCTCCTCTAGCAGGGGCCTGTGAAGGCTGCTGGGGAGACAAGCAGAGCCGCTCAATGGAGCCCCTCATGTATCAATTACCTGAAATATCAAACAGCACGTAAGAGGGTGGTTGACTTGTTTGTTTGACTTTGGTGGTCAGACGATTTCTGGCAAAACTCAGAGTGAGAAAAAGCTTATTTACCCCAGAGGATGTGTGAGGGAAGCTGGGTCATTTGTCATCTGAATGACTTATCTCTATCAGAATTCATCGCCCAGGAAATTCAATTCTGTGCTGCACAATACAGCCAGACAATAACGAGCAGAGAATAAATTTCATGCAGTTTTTTGAGGTGAAACAAAGTTCAGCGCAGACTGAGCACTGGTGCTGCGGTGAAAACAACAAAGAACACAGTCGGGGTTCAGTTACTTTAAATTCAGTCAGATCCTGAAGTTAAAATTAGCTCTTTTTTTTAACATAGCTTCATTATGCATCAGTCAGACTGGCTACATTTGGGCAGAGACATGCATTTGTCTCTTATCGTGTCACAATCACAGGCAGGATGTCCAGAAACAAAGCAGAAAGCCAACAAACACTGAGTCCTGACAGGTTTTGAAAAGCCAAACTATTGAGACTCAGAAGGCAGTGTGTGTGAAGCAGGGGGAGCAGCTTTTGTCATGATAACTACGACACTGAACTTTTGACATGCACATAGGATGGTGGGTGTTAATAGAAAAAAAAAGGTGCTGAGTGATGATGAGGAAGATGAGAAAAACAACACCTCTGAAAAGAAGAGTTTAAGCACAAAAGTAAGAATTAGTTAAACTAACAATGAGAGCAGTGTAACGTCATACTACATCTGCACATACTCCGTAACCGCACCCAAAGACTTCAGAGGACTCATTTACATGAAAAGCGAGGCAACGTGATCGGTTACTAAACCAAACCCCCTTTTTACTAACCCTGTCTGCCCCCCCCCCCCACCCAACCCCCCTGGAAACTGCGACCTTGCATTGAAACGGCCTGATTGTCAGCAGACCAGCCTGTGAGTGCAGCAGCTCTTTGATACCAGGAGGGGGGTTTAAGAGGAGGGGTGAGGAAGGGTTAGGGCCACAAAAGCCTTCTGTTGCAGCCCCGGGAGTGAGGTTACCTGCCCTGCTCTCTGCGGTGGGGTTTAATTTCACACATGCGCATGCATACGCATAAGCATGCACGTTCCTAATGCAAAACCTCACACACATACACATGTGCACAGCTGCTGCAGGAGTGTGCATGTGGTTCCTCGGGGGACAAATGAGGTTTGTTTGTCAAGCATTCAGAGCACGACACCAGGACAAAAGCAGTCACATAACCAAAGTACTGGGTGACAGATAGTTATTGTTCTCTAGGAAATGACATGGACAAGCTGTTGGAAGCAGGCAGAGATGTTTCCTGCTAAGTTAAGTTTTTTTTTTTTTTTTAAGTGTGATCTAGGTCTCCTTCTTGGTGGGAACACATCTGCAGCACCTCTCTGAAGCACTGTGGGAAAATTAGACCAGTGGGATTAAATTAGGGCTGCAACTAACTATTATTTGTCATTATCTTCATTATCTATTAAACGGCAGATTATTTTTTCTCAATTAATCATTTAGTCTACGCTATAAGAAGAGTTAAAAAAATAGTCCAAACCTTAAAGAGCCCCTTCACACATGTATTAAGACATATAAAAATGCTCCGCTTGGAACAATAATGTTTGTCTGATGTGGTTTTTCCACAAAAAAAGCATAATTCCCACTTTAAAATCCTTAAAATGGCATCTAGTCCTCCTCCCTCATTAAAAATTCCAGGATGTATGAATATTTAAATATATTTCATTTCAGAAGTTTAACTGCTGGACACAAGAAGTCCAGCAAGTCAAACTCATAGGTCTCGTAAAATTAGAAAAACCTGAAACTTTCAACAGGGGAATGTGAAAACAGCCTTCTAATGTCAAACTCTGCACATACAGCTCAAACATCCAACCGTAAGAACAAGAAGAAAAAGATATTTATGAGTGGCGGAAGACTTTAAATTCACTGTCCCAGAAAAACGGCAAATCGTCACCTATGAGAAACTAGGACCAGACATTGACTTTTTTTTGCTTGAAAAATGACTGAAATGATTATCTGACTAATTTTCTGTCGATTCACTGATCGCTGCAGCTCTACATTAAATGAGGATGTGGGTAAAATCTTGATAATCCCCACTGACAGCTCTAAAATAAGTATATGACTGTCTCTGTTAAATAAAACAGGGCAGAAATGTTTGAGAAAGATTTGGACATCTGCAGTGTGTCTGTGGCTGTTTTTTAATATTTAAGAGAGACAAAGTGATTGTTGAATGATTATTTACTGGAAATATAAACCTGTCTCTCATTCATATAACAGTGTGATGGCTGCTGGAAGAAAACAGTGTAAAAGAGAGTGTGTTTGTGTGTGAAGGGAGTGGTGGGAGAGGAAACAGACCTGGCATTACATCGACAGGAGGTAAGAAAAGTCCAGCGGCTCCAAGACATAAAAGTCCTCAAAAGTTTCAAAGAGACATCTCAGGAAACAAAAGCTTCAAAGGTAAATGATTTCATACGAGGCTGAGAAGCTGGACCCTCCCTGCTCCTCAAACAAACCCAGTGACAATATGCTACATAATTAATATTCCTCATCCAAACTGTGTCTGGTCACACCCGTAAACTCTCCAAACACAGGGATACTATTCCTGATAAATGGCGTGAAGAAACTATTGCTCTCAGATGTTGGATGCATCAGGTTTTCCTTCCTGTTGGTGCTTAGAGCTGTCTGCAGCACACTCCAAGGTAGGGCGAGGCAAGATATTGATAATATATCGTTATCCTGATATGAGACTAGATTTCGTCTTAGATTTTGTAATATCATCATATGGCAGAAGTGTCATCTTTTCCTGGTTTTAAAGGCTGCATTACAGTAAAATGATGTAATTATCGCTACTTACCAGACTGTTCTAGCTGTTCTATTATGTCTTTACCCACTTTGTCATTATATCCACATTACTGATTATTAATTATCAAACATATCTTGTAAAAGCACCAATACTCATCCCTACAATATTGTCGCAATATCGATACCGAGGTATTTGGTCAAAAATATTGTGATATTTGATTTTGTCCACATTGCCCAGCCGTACTTCAAGGACCACTGCAATTATGTTTTACTTCATTTGTATGTGTTTGTCAGAAAATGTAGGTTAATTGTTCTTCTCACCACCCAGAGTCCTACATGTGATGTGCAGTCACAGGCAGGGAAGTAGCAAGAAAGTTTTAACATAGGGGAGTTTTTCCCTTACCGCTGTCACCAAGTGCTGCTCATGGGGGTAATGTTGGGTCTGTGAATTAAAGAGTCTAGACCTGCTCTATGTGAAAAGTGCCCTAAAATGACTTTTGTCGTTATTTGGTGCTACATAAATAAAATTGAATTGAATAATGATTTGAGGTCTTATGGTTTATGTGCGTCTTTCTTGCTTCTGTTCAGGTCATACTTGAGGTGAAGCAGGTGAAGGATTTAGGAGGGTAACAGTGGTTTCCTACCAGAACAGTGCAGGTGTGATTATGTACGTATTTCATATCAAATCCATCCATGTCAGAAATACTGAGGTCGTTAATCCAACGCCTGCATCCCACAAACACATGACACTAAAACTAAAGTCTAACTCTTCATTCACCGTTCAATTATACTATTTGTAAATTTGATTTCCCAGTAAAGTCTAAATCGTTACAAAGGCTCCACACTGCAATAAAAATGTATGTTACAAAATCTGAAGGAGAAATTGTGAATATTTAATTATGTATTAGAGTAAAAGTGGTCAAATTTCATGATAAATGTAGAGTTGAAGCTCTCTTCAGGTTTGTAAACCCACAAAATTCCCAGAATAAAATACGGATGATGTGACCTCAGTGTCCTCGATGGAGGCTACAAGCCTGTTAAATATGACAAACATGATGGAAAGATTTTTTTAAGAAGCCTTCAGTAGAGTTTTAGTGGTCAAGTGCACAAAAAGAAAGCCTAGTATTTAATCTCTCAACTAAATCTGATCACGCTATCATTATGTGATTGAGTTTTTTTCACTTCATCAATAAGTCTTTTTCTCAGTAGACATTTTGTCTGCACAGATGCAATCAATAACATTTATGATGACTGCACTGCATTTATGTGTTTATTACACTGGCTCAGAGGATGGAACGACTGAAACGGAGCCATCGTTAATGTTTTTAGTTACAACTGAGCTTTTCCTGCTGCAACAAGTCAAAATGTTTGCTGTTTTATAACCAGCACTGCAGCTTTAGTGAACCGTGCAAGAGAGAAGAAAACATAAAAGTTTGTCAATGTATGAAGAAAGGTTAATAATAAAAAGAGTGTATGTGCTTTATGTGCTTGATTGTTAGACTCTGCTGCCCCCTGCTGGTGAGAAAAACAGTATTACAAACATAAATACCACAGCTCAGGATATGCTTTTTTAGTTTTTAACCACTAATAAAAAGCCTTTTTCACAGAAGACATTTCGACCTGCAACTGTAGAAAAAGTAAATAATAAAATGAATAATGGCTAAATTCCATTTAAGCCTCAGTTTCAGGATCCTGGTGCACGCTGGCTCACCAGGACAACTGAACACAACAAAACCATAAATAATGTTATTAGTAACACTTGTGCTTTTCCTACAACGACAAGTTGAAATGTCTGCTGTGAAAAAAAAAGCTTTTAGAAATCTTTCAGTTGATTTATTTACACAACCAACAGGTGGAAGAATGCAGACACATTATGGTGTTAAAATGAACCACTTTACTCTTGCACAAGACATCCAGAGTACATTTCATTTTCAATAGAAAAATAAAATTGCCTGCTTTTGAGAACATTTGAACGCAACAGGGGCTCTTTTGTAGAACGACCCGAAACCAACGCACACAGTCCAGAGATGGATTTCAAAGTGTTAAATGTCTTTGCAGCAGAGACTCCTTCAGCAGAACACACACATTCATTGAGCTTATCTTTTGGTTCGTATGTGGTTTCCTTTTCTTTTTTTTTTTTTAGATGCTCGTCACAGTAAAACATGAAACTCAGTAACTGGCAACGCAGCAGTTGGTGGATACAGCCACAAGGTGCCGACAGCAAAAAGGTCCGAGGGAGGCAGGAACCATGCATAGCCATGTGTCGGAAAAAACAGCGGAAACCAGTTAAATCAGCCAAATGGAGGAACTACAAACAATGTGTTTATTGAACACAGTTGTGGTTAAACAGCGGAGGGGGACGATTTGCAAAGAAATTCTGTCTGAACCACATGGAGCCCCTTCTCACTCTTATCCATCCAAAATTAGTTTCTTTTAAATATAGTTTTTTTTATGAATTCTCTCGCACATAAATAGCATCATTATTGCTCATTAGAAAAACAAAAATCTCTTAAAAGTACAACTCACACATACTGGCATTTCGATCTACAATGTGGCAGAACAAAGCTAAAGCTATAAAGCAACAGCAAAAAAATGTTAGCAACTCAACTGAATTTACTTAACACTATGAAAATAAGCTTCTCAAAGCTTTGTCATAGTTGAAATTAGTCTAAGAAACGTAACTGTCTGTACACAGAAACTGAGGTCAAATTAACACAAGGGAACTAATTCATGAATAAATTTATACATGTAATCGAGACAGTAAGTCCGAACAAAACAGTCAAATTATGCTTGTTTAGTGAATATTTACACATTTCTTAATGATAATCAGTGTTACAGATTAGCTTAATTTATTTTAAAGGTGTCACTCATTCATCAGCACCGTTTGCTTGAGACGTCCGAACGTGATCGCTGGCGGCTTCGTCACCAGACTCGTTATCTTGATTCTAAGAAAGGGTGAAAACCAATCAGTGAATATGCAATTCTTTCCTGCTTTAAGGTAAAAACTAACTAGATGAAGAGCAGTTTGGTGCATTTCTAAAATGTTGTACCTTTTTCAGCACTGCCAGCAGCCCGTTGACGGACTCCATCAGGGTCTTGGACGTCTTGTTAATCTGGTCGTAGTAGATCGTCTTCTGCTCCTCCACGGCCTTCAGATTCTTCTCAGTTTGGCTCAGATTGGTTTTCACATCCTCCAGCTCCCTGCTCAAGGACTTGTTGGCTTGTTCCAACTGTGCTTTAACCTTTGCATCTTCATCTGGATAAAGACCAAAACATAAAGCTAAGACGGAGTTCCACAGTGAAGGTGAATCAACTACTAAATAACGTCATAAGCATCAACGGGAAAATCCAGGTTTAAGAAACACTTAAACACTTGTTTACAAACCATCTGATTCTACTTTAAGTTGTCATGTTGAATTCAGAAAAAAATACATCATCTAAGAAAAATGTTCCAGCTGCGTAATACTGGAAATACTAATCTTACTAAAATAAGACTTTTTGGTCACAGTTTAAAATGTATTACTGTCAAAATCCCATGTTGTACTTTGTGGCAGCTGAGAGGAATGTGCCAGTTCACGTAATCACAGCAACCACAGATAAGAGACTGCAGAGTGAAGTGAGGCTGGACTTTTCTGTAGCAAAGCTCAAATTGAGCCAGATCATTGTCCTGATGGACTACTGACACAGAGTGTAGCTTGCAACTTAAAACAACATCCAGTCTTACGTGATTCAAAGTTCAAATCGTACCCATTTTGGCATCCTGCACCATGAGTTTCTGTTCAATCTCCTCCCTTGCTTTCTCACTCTTCTCCAGTTTCTGCATCATGCTGCCGATGTCGACCATCGCTCCGTTATACACGATCAGATTACCCGACTCGCTGGCTTCCGACTGAGCACGAGCTTTTGGGGCAGGAAGTAGCCCTCGGTTACCTGAGAGGAAACATTAGATAGAATTTTTAATAAAAGAAAAGTCTGGTACACCAGCCCTCCGCCATCATAGCTTACTCACTTGCTTAATTGATTGTGTTAAAACACTAATAGAAACATGTTTAACTATAAAAACATGTTAACTCACCTATAAGGTTTTCTATCTGCGATTCATTAAAGGAAGGAACAGGCTCGTCCTTTCCTCTGTCTGTCAGTTTCCGGTAATAACAAGACTCTCTAACGACCGGCTTGTTCAGCAGCTTCTTTATCTGCAAACAGACAAAAATCAACATGACTGACAGACTAAGAAGATCAACAGATTAAGAAACAGAGCATGAACATGATAAGGAGTGTGTGTGTGTATGTGTTTACCTGAGCACGAGAAAGATGTAGTCCCAGTGTGTACAAGATCTCCTCCAAGTCTCTCTCCAGTAAATAGCCACAGTGGCTCTGGTCAAAGTAGACAAACGCCATCAGCAGCTCCTTGTTGTATGTGACCATCTGCTTCTTCTCCTGGACACAACAACGACCACATTTAGACCAACAGCTATGTATACATTACGTCAGTGTCTTCACATGCTGAGAACGGTAAACAACCGACCTTATCTTTAGATGATCTCTCTTTTGACGATTTGCGGTCATCTTTGCGATCTTTCCTGTCTCGGTCATTGGAATCGTCATCATCCTTGTCTAACAAACAGCAATGAAGAATGTGAACAAATGGAGCAAAGTTTAACAAAAATGACACTATAACTGCAAGGAAATAGAACTAAACAATCACTGATTTTTGCCAATACATTTTTAATTTTTATGATTATTACTTTGGAAAAAAAACAGAAACAAACAATGTTTTTCCCAACTTAAGGCCTTAGAAACTGTGGAAATGTTATCCATCACAAGTTCAGCGTGGTGCATGATTTCTCATCATTGACCAAATGTGGGAAAACAACTGATAAAAAAAAAAGAGAGAGAGAGAGAGAGAGAGCAGTACCATCGTCATCATCATCCTCTGCATCTTCAGCCTCCATGGGGTCATATTCTTCAGCGTTAGCCGTACTGCCATCATCTTCGTTCTCCTCCTCATCACGAGACTCCTCTTTTTTCATGACCTTGTCATCGTACTGGTTAAAAACACAAATCATACAACTGTATGAAAACACACATCAGTGCGAATGATGATGATGAGCGAATGACAGACTGAAAAGATCAGTTAGGTTTGAGAGACTTACCTTCTTCTTCTCCTCCTCGTCCTCTTTGGATTTCTTTACTGCTGGCTCTTCATTCTCCTCTTCTTTCTCCTTCTTTATTTCACGCTTTTCAGCCTCCTTCTTTTCTGCCTCTTTTTTGGCCTTCTTCTCCTTTTCCTTCTTTTCATCCTTGGCAGGAATAGCAGCAAGGGCTTTAAATATGCGGTAGCCAAAATCTCTCTGTAGCATCTCGTTAAACAGCTCAGCAAACAGGGAAACCTGGACAGAGATGGAGGACAGTGTATAATCAACCTGCATTGATGTTTGTGTCATTCAAAACTGATGCTGTTGCTTCACACACTAACAAAGAGCATTTGCATTGTACAGTCTTTCATTTTTTCATGCAAAGCAGCTGAAAATAAATTAAAAATGTCAGTAATTCTCACCTCAAAAGAGTGCTCCTTGTTGTCTTCCAGTCTGTAGTCCAGCAGCACACTCAGGGACATAACACTACAGTCAAATTTGCCATTCTTGGCTGCCCAGTTAGGATGTACGATGATGGTGGGCTCATCAGGGAGGATGTAGCGCCTTTCTCTACGCTGGCGCTCAAGCTCCTCCTGTCTCTTCCTTTCCTCCTCCTAGCAGAGGAAGAACACTTGCTAAATTCTGCTAAATTCTCTGAAATAATTAAATCTTATCCACTTGATAATTTCAACTTTCTGTGTACCTCTCTGTCTTCCTCAATGCGAGCTGGCTCCTCTTCCTCTGGAGCTTTGCTCTCTGCTTTCTCAGGCTCCTTGGACTCCTCCACCTGCTCCTCCACCTTCAGCTGCTTTGTGAGACGGGCGATCAGCTGTGACTTTAACCCCTTAGAGCTTAGAGAGCGACAATCAAGCTCCTTGCGCAGGTCGTTTACCTACAAACAGAGAAAATATAGGGACATGGGGTGTTAACCTCAGGGAGAGAAGAAGAAATGTTGTTGTTTCTTATGACTAGATGATCCAATGTAGCTGTTCTCACTAATCAGGCCAAGACTTTCAACTGATGTGAACATTTCTTCACACAAGATGTGAAATATCAAGTATGACAGTCATACAGACAAGTATCTCCACACAGATTGTTCAGCTGCACATCTAGCTGAGAGTGCTGAGGTCTGCTCCTTAAACCGTACCTTCATTGATTTCGGATCAAGTTTAGCCCAGTGAGTGGGAGTACTAACGTCCTTCGATTCATCGCCATCCTTCTCCTCTTCCTCCTTGACAGGAAATCATTGAGATAGAGACAGGCAGAGAGAGAGAAAGAGGAGGGATAGCAAACAGTCAGTATACCACTTATGGCCTAAGGGAGCTTTAAAGTTGATCCGTGCAAGAAGCAAGGTCACATCTGTCTTTCATTGTCTCGTCCTAGTGAGCTCTCGACTGTGTTTAAGTCCACTGCTACTGAAGCATACACAGGGAAGCTCTCTAGCTCTTATAAAAAAACCAACAGAAATGCCCCCCAGCTGCCAATCAATCAATCTGTGGAACACAAAAAAGGTAAAAATCAATGAGAGGTGTGTCCAAAAGGTGTGTAGGTACATCAGGTGAACTGAAGCTGGTCTCCAAACGGAGTGAGGACAGGGTGGCCCTACCATGGTCTATGACTGGGGTACTGGGTTTGCCATTTATGGGTTTTATACACCTACATCAGATAGGAGTCATCTGTCCTTCTGTCCAACCAACTGCCCTGGAAAAACCAAATTCTACATATAGTCCAAATGAAAATGTAGAATCCAACAACAAGAACAGACAAGAAACAGGACTTGGGGGAGGTTCTCTTTTCGAAGTCAGACGATATCAAATTGATGTGAAAAATCATATAAAAATACACATTTCTACAACAAACACATTATTTATATGCAACTGACTCCACAGATTCCAGCGTATTAAAAAAATTAAACATTCCAGTGTTAAAACAATCACCACTGGTTCAAATTTAAAAACAATTTGAGATCATTGCTAATTCAATTTGCAAGCACCAAAAGCAGGTTAAGCAGCTGTTATTTATAAAACAAATGACAACAAAATGCTGGGATTAACATTAGTGATTAAACCCAGATTAGCACCGAATTATGAGGTGTTTGGGGAGCTGGAAGCTGTTTTACCAGTTGCGATCGGGGCCTACACAACACAACCTAGTCTCACTGCTTCCACTGTATGTGTCTGCTGGATGTGAGGGAAGGTGGGAGTGCTGATGGAGGAGTTGGAGCAGAGGAGAAGGGGGCAAGTGGAGGAGTAAACAGAAGAAGCCTAGGTGAGGTTTGGTGGAAAAATAATCTGCCTGTGTTCGTGTCTGTGTGCGTGGATGGTGAGGTGCGCTTTGTGTATGATGTTTATCTGGGGTTTGTTTTTTTTGTAATTCCTGTGCCTTCCTGTGAGAAGCGGAAATGAGAAGAGAGGGATTAGCGGTTCAGTGCCTGTTCTCCATCCGCCTCCTTTCGCTCGGCCGACAGCTTCTCAGCCAGCTGCTCCCGGAGTCGCCGTGACAGCACCTCCCACTCTGAGCGGGTAGGAAGACAATGCCAAACATCCGGAAGAAACAAAACCACTGTCTCCACATGAGCAGGGACTGTCCGCCCCTTGTGTGTCTCCTCCGGCCGATGATAGCGAATCTCTGCAAAACGATACCTGTCGCAAAGGAAGAAGGTGCATTGGAAAGAAACATTCTGGTCAGGACAAATATAAAAAGCAAGCCTTGCTAGGGCGAGCCTTCTACAGCTATTCCCTCCCATGAGGTCACTGAATGATCGTATCATTACAGTGACCATCTCCCCCGCAACACACGGCATAGACAAATGGACCCAGTCTGCAGCTCTCCAACTGTTGTCACAGGTTACGGCAGCCATTTTGAGAAGGTTGACAGACAATCACATAAAATAAATCACACCCCCAAATTCATCCCCATTATAGCTTCAGCCAATTATAGATGAGTGCTCTGCATTTAACATAACGCACTACATTAGGGTTGTGCGAAGAGAGACAGAATCAACAGGACAGTGAAAGCCAGTTAAATATGTAAGATATTTAACAAGAGGATAGAAAAATAAAAACAACAAAGTAATGGCAGTGTCTTCTGGTCCAGGCTACTGCTTCCAGCCACAGTCCATGCGTTTGGTTTTTCATCACAATGAAATAGGCGTATATATATGTATATATATATATAAATATAAATTTATATATAAATGTATAGAAAGTGTGACAGAAAGAGAGAGCCAAGGCGACAACACACAAAAGGCCAAAAAGAACATTGCACAACACAATAAATGATAGAAAATAATAAGTAGCAAATTAACAACACAATAAACATTAATAGAAAAATAGAAAATAAAAATATCACCCGACATATCCAGGATGAGATTTAGTATAGAGGCAGTAAAATGTTGCAGCATATAATAGATACTCAATTTGGATTTTTAGTACCAGCAGAGTTAACAGAAATACAATCAAATAGAAAAATAAATATGGATGAGAGTAACAGCTCTTACCACTGAGTGCACAGACTAAGGTCTATGCCTGTGAGTGCCTTGCAACAGCGTATGGCTGTCTTTATAAGGACTGAGGGATCCTTCTCTGGGTCAGCTCCATCCAGAGAGGGAGACCAGTGACCACCAATGGCCATGGCCTCATCTTTACCTCTCATTCCCACCAAAAACTGAAGGAGAAAGACAGACAGGTACAAAGGAGAGCCACAGAGTATAGGTTAGATAGAAATGGGGAGTGATAATATGGATAAAGGAGTGTGGTGGGTAGAAAGAGCAAAAAAACAAACAAAAAAAGAGGATAGAGACAGAGAGAAAAATAAAAGATCAGCTGCATGTTCAAATAATCATACCTCTGAGGATCCACAACCAAAAGAGCAAAACACCAGGGTGATTTACACAGGTGCGCCAATATTAGTTAGGATTCTTGCACATTGCAGGTACTCAGCAATGGAATAGGATAATTACATCAAAGTCAGCTCATGTGCATGACCAGCGTGGAAAGTGTGTGATGTACCTTAATGAGTCTAGCAGGATGTTGGAAGGAGTCTCTGACTTCCTGGGGGTCCTCTGCCAGAGCACAGGACTTGTGATAAAGCTCCTCTATGCTGGGGTTAGCCAGCAGCATCACCTGAAACATAAAGAGACCACATTAACTTCAAACTTTACCATCTATCTGCCAAATGAATGTAAACATATTTGTATAGGGATGAAGAGAAGAACTTTTTGTGTAACCATAGCTACCAGTAGAAGATCCATGTTTGCATATCTGCAGTCCTGTGCAAAGTTTCTTATTCTTTATTTAAAAGAGACATTTCATTTCCATTTTTCTTCTCTGACTACCTCTCCATAGGAGCCTACTTTATATGCTACTAAATTATAGCTTTAAATAAAATCTAATTTTAGTATGGAATACATGTTTCCTGAAGAATATTTTTTAAGACACGAGGTTTAGAGTAATATTGGTTTGGGCTGCTTTGATGATAAATGTGAGTTTGATTTTGGCTCAGAGGACTTTGTGACTAACAAAACAGGAGATGACTTTTATCTCACTCTACATTTCTTCTGGTTGCTCTTTGTGTCTTATAGACTATTAAAGACACACTGGCGCAATGTATGCATTGCTGTCAATCCTACCTTTGCGCTGTAGGTGTGGTTGGCATCAGGTGGGTCCAGCACAGCTGTGTTCTTGACTAGTGGATCCACCTCTTTGTGCAAGATGTGGAAGTTACAGGCGTTACTAAACAGGAAGGGTCGTGTCAGAGGGAAAGCCTCCACCCAGGTGAAGACAGCATCAAAAAAGTCGCTGGGAATGTAGAGACTCTGATACCGCCTCCTGAGCTCCATCATATCACAGCTTGAACTGGAGAAGACACAGAGAACCGTGACAACCTTCACTAAACAGCAGAGTGTTACACTAGAGTGCCTGACATATCAAACCTCTACGATCTGTTTCACTGAGAAGGTTCAACTCACCCATCTAAACTGAACTTGGAAAACTGGACGGTATAGCGAGGAACCACCCTACGGGGCCGTCGAGGTGAACGGTCACGTCTTGGAGAGCGGTCTCTGGAACGTTTACGTGTGGGCGAGCGCTCTCTCGATCGCCTGCGCTCTCTGTCTCTGTCTCGGCTTAAGAATTGAATAAAAACAAATAGCTGACGGTCATTCATGAGAAAGTGACACAAGCAGCGGGTAAATGCATATTTCAATAGCAGCTAGTTCATTTTGAATAAATATCAGATTATATCAGACGCTATCTATCACCATCTGACCTGCGTTCCTCTTTACTCCGGAGGATGAGCTCAGGGCCCCGATCATTGCGACTGGGGAAACGAGGCGGAGGCTCGATTCGTCTGACAGGTTGTGGTTGTGGCATCATTCTCACTGGGGGCTGAAGCAGACCCCCAGGAAACACGTCTAGAGGCAAAAGACAATTTAAAACACCTGCTTGTTTAACCACTTGACATTCCTCAGTTACTGCTGGGATTTTGAAAGGTGTGCTAAAAAAAAAAAAAAAAAACCCCAGCTGTAACAATAGTGCAAAACTTGTCTGACTGCTTTATATCTTTATCTAAATCAGAACAGTCCCAATGAAAACTATTTTACCTTTGGGCGGAGGCTGTGGCAGCAGAGGCTGAGGAGGGTTTTGAAGGAGAGGGGCCAGAGAGGCAGCAGACAACTGGGCCTGCAGTAAGGAAGGAGGGGGAGCCTGGGCTTGAACACTGAATGTGGTTGGGGGAGGTAGCGACTGGAGCATGGTGGGGGCTGCCTTCATCAAGTTAGGAGCTTGAGGCTGGTTCTAGAGAAAAGAGGAAAAAGAAAAAAAGGACAGGTGAGTATATGTTCAAAGGCAGACCTGAAACAATCTTTAGTTAAAGGGAAACTTCAGTATTTTTCAACCTGGACCCTATTTCCCCATCTTTTTGTGTCTGAATGACAAATGGGGACAACAATTTTTGAATTTGGTCCATTGAGCGAGAGTGCTGTAGCCGGCAGTGACGTAACAGGCTGCAATGAAATCCGACAGTGCAAGAGGCCCTGTCAATGTACGTCTACTATAAGTGCTTGTTTCTGTCACTGACAGGCTCAGATTGTTATTAAGTGTCTGACAACAGTATAATGAAAATGTTTTTCTTTACCTTTCGCTTAATTCAGTCTGTTTGTTATTGTGTCTCGCTCAAGGAGAAGTCTTGTGCAAAAACAAGTACTTTTAGTTTTTGTGCTTTTAGTGGATGTACATTGACAGGACGTTATTGCCCTGTCAGATTACACTGAAGCCTGTTTTGCAGCTGCCGACTGCAGCGCTCTTGCTCAATACTAAACCATTTTCAAAAACTGTTGTTTCCGTTAGTTACATAGACACAAAATGATGGGAAAATAGGGTCCAGGTTGAAAAACACCAAAGTTTCCCATTAACACGCCAATGACTGCATGACAATTAAGAAGATGAACTGTATTAAATCTCAGCTGCTGGGCAAAGGCCTGAAAGTCTGCTTGAATGAAAGAATTAAAGAAATTTTATCAGAGGTGTTCAATATGTTGTCCTAATCAGAGAATACCTGGTGCCAAACAAAAATATCAACCCAGAGAGCATCTGGTTCAACCCTGGTTTTGACCTGTTCAAAGTAAAAACTGTTATGTTTTTGTTTAACGTTTTGGATGAATAAATAATAAGAGTAAGGGAAGCAAGGCCTGTTCTGCTTTACCGATTACAACCTACATGTAACATTATTATTATTATTATTCAGCAGCATGACAGAGATATTAATTCAACTATAAATGCCATCATTGAAATTGGATATGTCACACTGCGTGGTAAGGCACTGATCCAATTGGTGAGGTAGTGACTTGAGTGGTACTTCAAACCAAGTCTTTATACCCAGGATTACTGTGAAACAAAAAGTATCTTAAAATTAATTCTGAATAGAGCTGCAGTCACAGTGTAGTGTCATGCAATTCTAAATGGTTGGACAAATGCTTGTTTAACACTATACACTGTTCCTTGTCATTACTAAAAATATACTAAAAAGTATTATTTGAAGCAGCTTTTCCTGAAGTCCCTGTCATCTGCAATGTCCCCTGTAGAGAGATTTACTGATTTCAGCATTAAGAAGTCCAAAAACACCTCTGAAAAAAAAGTAACAGCTCAAGGTGTTTTCCAAATAAAAAAATATATGTAATATGGGTTAAAAGGACTGTAATCTAATAAATAAAAGGCACATTAAAAAATTTACAATATTTCTCTCCCTGTAAAACAAATTAATCTCCCTCAAAATAAAGAAATGTGTTGTTAAACCACTAAAAATGTGGTTCTATCCATTTGGAAACAACAGCAAACTAAAACAACAGCTGAGAATAAATGTTTAACTATGATTATAGTTCACCATGAGTAAGTTAAGCATGAAAGCTAGGAAACAAAGAGAAACACTTAAGAAAGAACAGGATGAGGACCAAAAAAATATGTGATTCAGGGCTAGGGGGTTACATTTTGTCTGTTGTCCGTGGAGTGCATGTCTGAGTAGCGCAGCTGCATCCCTGGCTCATTGTAAAGGCTGCCGAGCTGTGGGGAAGCTTGAGGTAAAGGCTGAGGCTGCTGCTGATGCTAGGAGGGATTGAGAACACAACAATCAATAAAAGACAAGAGAGGCACAGGGATAAGATAAAATCTGAAAAACAAAAAGCTTTAAAACATGTTAGTAAACTTTCCAGGGTTTAAAATGAACCATACATGCATGCATGTTGTCATTTTCACCATATAGCTTCTGTCACAGAGGAAAGTCAGCAAGTGTTTCATTGTTTACACAGATCAATAAGGCCAAAGGCTGAAATAAACTGAAGCAAACACACAAACACAAAGTGCAGAGTAACCAGACCAGACCAGAGTTTCAAATGATAAGATGTTTTCTATTTTTGGAAGGGACTTTTAGACTGGGAGCAACTTTTATTTAGGAACCTTAGTTCAAATTTTGTGCAAAAATGACACCAAAAAAAAGCTATTATGGATAAAATTAATTGAATCTTTTATAAGTAATAAAACCATTTAAGTATGTGACCAAAAAAATCAGTAATTAAAGCAGAAATTCCCAAGTTGTATTAATGTGATCAAACATCTCACCGACTGGTTTGCTAGCTGAGGTAAGGTCTGGATGCGCTGGGCGTTCCACTTGAAGGGCATGTTCGGGTTGTACACAGCCTCCACTAAGACCCTGTCACCCACCTGAGGAGTCTTCCCCTTCACAGCACTAAAAACATACAAAAAAGCATTCAGAAAAAAACAAATAATTCTATTAAGTTCTCTGTATGTCAGATAATTTCAGGTTTAAATTGAAATAGGCACATGTATCCTTTGGAATTGTCTGTTGTTGGTGTCAAATAACGGCCTGCAAATGACCGGCATGTTTCATTTGGACAAGAAATACAATCTGTAAGCCAAGGGTCATACTCTCTCTCACCTTAGCTGAAAGAAGACATCTTCATCTACAAAGCCAAATGTGTCATGTAGCTTGTTGACGACACCAGTGAAGACTCGCTGCTTCTGTGGCTGTGTCTGCTGTTGGTGGCTTGAACGTGGTGTCGGGTAGGACACCGTAATCTGGGCTGTCTGCTGGGGATTGGACAGGCTCAAGCTAGTGGGCAAAGCGACTGGGGGCTGAGGGTCGGGAAAAGAAAGAAAGATCAAAAAACCACTCTTATAAAAACATGTTGCTTTCTGTGAACATCTCAATCAGTAGGCATAATCAGTAAATATTATAAACTATTTTAGCTTCTTCTCCCATAAATAAACTAAACACAAAGCCATAAAGAAAACTGGAAATAATCAACAACCATCAGTAAACAGTAAGGCAAAAATGCTTTGATCTGTTCCCTACAGGCAGATTTGAGCTGAATTTCAGTTTCCAGTACTGTGATGTAAACAGATAGGAATGACTAGGCATGTACATCTTGGACTCTTCTACTCATACAAATAAGGCGATGGAAGACCTACAAAATAGGCTCACCCCAAATAATGCTGTATCTCCTCAGACAGAAAATATTGAGAAAAAAAATCTCATATTGATAAACAATATATATGCCAACTCATTATGTATTTTTGCAGATTACCTGAGAAATCAGTGCCTGTTGAGGCTGTGGAAGCTGTGTAGAGAGAAGGAAAACAGAAAATACCAAGAGTTAACATTTGGTTGACTTAATACAATAGATTTGCCCTCATAGCAAGGCTACACCTGTTCTTTACAATCCTTGGCAGTGTGTTCACTAATGGATTCTGCTAGCAGAAACAAGATCTATTTAGCGGTATGTCGAAACACGCTGTTATATGAGTAGTCGTATCAAATTACCCATACAGCACATTCACATGATCTGCCTCTAGAGAAAATTGCAAAGCTATTAAGAAATATGGAGCATTAAACATGAGGAAAATTGATACGAAGGACTCCAGGAATAAAACAAACCTAAATTTAAACATATTAGCCTCAGTATAACACAGATAAATCAAAGCTTAGGACTTTTAAAATTGAGTACTCTATGAGCTGACGTGTGCTCATTTTACCAACAACACTCCTTTAAATCACCATAAACCTAACATTTATGAGGAATCTCAACCAACTAATATATTTCCCAGTGCTATCCTGCTGTGTGTTCTGGTACAGCAACTGTCAGATGCAGAGCTCAATGTGAATAAACATTAACAGTAAAGTCTGCCTAAAACATGAAGCCAAAATCAATACCAATGTTTGGGACAATCTGATAATTAGCATACTCTTCTGAACATACTACGAACTGACAGTGTTTTTGGCTGTACCGGCCACGGACCAGCCCTATAACCACGGTTGTCCATGACTGACTGAGTAGCTGAGTGATTGAAGTTACGGTATTGGTCAGCCGGCCGAGTGTTGGAGTTTCCTCACTGGCCGTTGCTCTTTAAAAATGAATCAGTGCGAGATGATGGAAGCGGAGGACAGCAGCGCGATGCAAAGCGACTGTGTTTCCTTCTCCAAGCTCTGATGCTTTCAGCTCTGTTAAATGCAGCAAAATCGGCTAAACTCCTGTTTAAACAGAAGTGTACCAGCGTCTCTACCGTCCAGTGTGATCGATTCTCTGGCTGACAGTGCTGTGAGCAGCCAATCAGGAGAGACGCTCCATGCTGCACTTGGATTTTTATAAGTGAACTAATACCAGGACGCAAGCTTTTTATTTCTCTTACGTTTTCACATCACAAACAAAGAACAGCAGCATTAAAACATGAGTCTTGCAGGTAAAACATGAGACTCATGTAGCTGTTATATCAGTATAGTGTGGGGCGGTTGCTCTGCAGGTGCAATTGATTTTACTGTAACTTCAGAAACCAGGCAGAGATAAGCCTCCTGAATTTGCATCCAAAATACTGTGAAAACCGTCATTTAAATTTCCACTGCAGCCTCCATGATGATCGACCAGGAAAGAGGCAGAAAAAAGGCGCAAGGCATGAAGGAGAACGCACAGTTAAAGCCTTAATAACAATCACTCTGACAAAATACTCAATACAGAGTGAAAAGCCAGAGACATCCGCAAAGTGAAACAGATGAAAGAGCAGGGGGAGTTAACAGATAATTCGCATAGATAGAAAAAAAATACATTCTCTTTCAAATCAAACATCCCAAGATATGAGTGGAAAGTATTGTTCTTGCAACTGCATTTATAACTTTTTTTGACTCAAACGTAGCTTAACCATGTCATGGCATGCCACCTCAGTACACTTTACCAGCAAATACTACTGGGACCACTACAGAAAATTGCAGATGAACATTTAATATCCAGGAAATCACATTATAGACACTACCATTGACTGTTCCTGTCTAACCACAACTTTGCACATTATCCATACATGGTCCAGCCATATACTAGGTTTTGACCTAGTCTTATTATTTACCTCTTCTACCACTTCTTACAGCAATATGAACAGCAGCTCTTATGCAGATCAGCCATGGTACTAAAAACAATACATCTGTAGTGATACATTTCTACCACATCATAAGCGCTTCGTAGTAAATTGAATATCACCAGTGTGATGCAAAGCAAGGGGGGGCTGTGTTTTACCTGATGAGGTACATTGTACAGTTGCTGTTGAGGGGGTTGCTGGGGAGGTTGCTGCTGTTGCTGTTGTTGCTGCTGTTGTTGTTGCTGCTGCTGCTGTTGCTGATACTGCTGGAGGGCTGTATTGATCTGAGACTATAGATATTAAAAAGAACATGGGACAGACAGTAGCTGATTAAACAGTGTTACATGTGACCACAGTGAGATGCAAAGATTGCTGACAGTGCTAAGAACTGGCTCACTGTGACTGACCTGCTGTAGTGCTGCTGCAGCAGCCGCTGCAGCTTGCTGCTGCAAGGCAGCAGTTTGCTGAGACAGCTGATAGTTTGCAGCAGACTGGTTGCTGAGAGATGCTGCGGCCAAGGCTGACTGCTGGGAGTAAACAGAGGGAGATGCTCCCAGGAGAGATGGCTGCTGCACACCAAGAGCTGCAGGTAGAGTAAATAAGACACCAGATTCAGAAAAGTGTGGGAAAATAAATTGAAAAGGTTACATTAGTGGGGAAAAAATGGGGGTGGTGATGGCAGGGGTAAGGCAGGGGCAATATTCAACAGTTTTATCAATGCAATTAAGCCCCCACTAAGAGAGAAAATGAAGCAGCCTGGCCCCTCTGGTTTGCCATACTCACAGTGCAGGCTGTTGAGGTCAAGAGACTGTCCTGAGTGGCCCGGCTGGGACACCGCTGTAGCAGCAAACTGAGTCGCCCACGGCGGATTCTTCTGTCCCCCGAACTGGGCCATGACTCGCTCAGGCTAAGGGCCGTCTCTACTCACCAGACTGATGGTTATCACTATTAACAACACAAAAACAGAAAATGAGATATATTACTACGAACACCAGTAGATACCAGGGGTAAAGGATCTTTTGTGCATAAATTCACATAACACAAACAATCTATCACTGTGTAAAATGGTTTGTTTAACTATCAAACCACATATTTCGGTCCGATATGAAATTATATGAATCTCAAACTGCCCATTTGGATTTTCCATAACATCGCTCTTTATTTTTCAATGCAGTAAATTACACGGAGACTTGTGTGCATTTGCAGCAAAGAGTAAACAATGAGTGCTGAAACAACGTGCAGTGTAGCATTCAACTGTATGAGACGGGGACAAGGACATTAAGTTATGGCCTGAATGCGATAACCCTCATATATTGAATTTGAAAGAATAAACTCACCAATTTGAAGGCAGGGAAAAAACACAGCTAAGATGTTGTTACCAGTTACTGGAAAAACACAACAACCGTTAACTTTAACTTAACGCCATTAACTACCATAAGAGGGTGACACAAAGCGAAACCATTTGAGGGCACGATTTAGTAATTAGAGGGGACAAATTACCTATTCGTACGCAATAACTATCAAACACTTCCCCTCCATATGTACAGTGTGTCGTAGATTAACTTTAACTGCTGACACAGCAGCCCCCGACAGGCTGAACAGCCGTGCGGCTAACGTTAGCCACTTTAGCATTAACTAGCTAACGGTTATTCTCTCCAACTAATGCTACTATTGTTGCGGTTAACAGCAGCTAACTGGAGGTTTTTATGATACTATAGCTTCTTCATCAGACTTGCAACGTGCATTGTTTACTTATTACTGTTAAAGCCAGTAAATGTGCTAATATCAGACAGCCTCTTTACATTGCTTTGTTGCCAGATTAGCCTCGTGCTGGGTTTGTTATCGAGAGCGAGGCCCAAGCTAACGTCCGTTGGCGCTGGCAGTTGGCTCTGAAAATCTGGTTTTAAACGCCTTGAAACACATATTCATTCATGACAGCAACTCCCCTGCAAATTAATATCAGTATTTCACATTTAATGCTCACCAAAAAAACTAACGTAATAAAGGTTTGATTAAAAGTGTCATCATTGCTTACCACTGTCCCCTGCACCGGCCAATATGTAGACAAGAACTGCGCATGCGCGGGCTGGACAACTGATCCACGCTCCAGGCTGAGATTGAACTGATAAAGTGATTCATGTGTTTTCACTTGTCATGTAAATTGTTGCTGTCCCTGTATATCTCCAGAGCATGAGTAATAAATAATAATATAGGAACGATTCCAATCATTATTTACGGTAAAGATTTAGTATCAAAACTTAGTATCCTTTGCTTTTATTCTTGCGCCAACAGTATCATTCCTTGTTTCTCTCCACCCACACAGAATGATATGAGAGTCATAACTGGAGGAAAATAACAAAACTATTATCGTCTTTAGAAACAAGCTCTGTAAGGACCTCGGGCAGTTTCTGCTCAGATTACCAACCAGAAAAAGAACTATGGACCCACACAGATCTAAACTGCTTTTGAAAACTCATCTTCTTAACAAGAAAATGCATAGTTTAACTGGATCCAGGACAAGCCTCTCGCTGTAACACCGTGATACAAGGAAATCTTTGGAGTTCCTCCAATGGAGTGACTCATTGCCAGGATAAAAGGCAAACACGAAGGTTCAGGAATATATGACAATCCATGATAAAAAAAAAAATAATTACCCACAGACCTCAGTGAGCTTATAATGAGAGGCTCTGGTACACTGGACAAACATCTGTGCTCTACAGTCTTGATGTGCAGCTGAATGTATATTGTTGTACTGATGCACACTCTTCAAATTCTTGTTTCATAAGTGTTATTATAAATGCTTTTATTTTGTTGATACCACCCTATCTAATTATCAAGGTTATGTCAGTTCATGTTGAAAAAAGAAAACTTTAAATAAATTTTCATTAAAAAAAAGCAAAAAGAGCAAAAAGATTTGCTTTCAAACTGTGCACTTTAATGTGATACAGTAAATGTGAAGAATGAAGAACATAGCACATACAGTAGATATAGCGTAGAGATCTTTTAGGATGTTTTAAGTGCAAACCTACTTCCACTTTATCAATACATAGTAGTCATGTATAGATGATGCATTAACAAGCAGAAATTCTTTTGTTATGTTTCATACAGTATATGGCGGCAATAACTAGAACACCAGATTTGATCATTCATCTTCGTTCTGCATGACAATGTTTAAAAGTCAAAACCTTCACAATATGTCCGGCCTAAGAAAATATTCATTCAAAATATACAATATTTATAAGAAATAAATACAACACAGCATTTACAGCCATCACAGCAGAACATCTTGTCTGGTTAGAAAACAACAGTATTTTCTGTATACAGGTAATACAGTTTATCTCTCATTCTTGGTAACAGGGGGCATACAGTATGTTCATATGGACCTTTTGACTTGTCGAAGCAGGAAAAGCACAGTTGGTACACTGATAACATTTGCAATGGCTCAGTTCCATTCAAGTGTCCAAAGACGCCATTCTGGTGAATCATCAGGCACTATACAAAGGTCATGAATTTGGAAAAACTAAATTGGATTCAGCCATCATTAATGTTATTAATTGTGCTTCCTACTTTAACATGTCAAAATGTCAGCTGTGAAAAAGGTCTAATACTGCTTGAACTCTTTACAGTATATAGTATGCACACATAATAGCAGAAATAATTTTGTGTCTTCATTCTTATAGTTGCAGAACGGTAATAAGTGCATTACTTTAATGCATGTCTGTGTTTTTACACAGTGCAACACATTTTTCTTATAACATAATTCATGTGTGTGTTGGTCAATTAAGTTTTTAGTCTTGTAATTTGCGCTCCAGCTCTGAGAAAACTTTCGCATTGATTTCATCCACTTCATCTTCCACCTGTGCGAAAAAAGACAATTACGACATGAACATGAGTGTTTTAGTAATACATTTTTTCCATGTTTCCAGGCACAACAAAACCTTTACTTTGTAGCAGTATTGAAGTACATCAAAATAAGATTCCCTTTTCCTCATTATAATTTTCCTCGACTCTAGGTGCCAAAGCTGAAAAACTCTACCCACAGACTGGAAAATCACTGTTTGGTTTGATTGCTCAGCCCTTAAGGGGACATATTAAGCTTTTTCTTCTCTATTATTTATATACTGTTATAATGTCCAAAAAATATGCTTAACATGAAAAAGAAAGCCCAGGCTTCAGCCTGATCTGAATGCTTCCTCTGTGACATTTTTTTCTACCTTGACGATGAGCTGACGGTGGATCTTTCATTCCATCGCCTTTGTTGCTAAGGTTGTTACTCTCATATTTGGGATCATATTTCGGCTCAAACATGTATGGATGTATTTGAGAAGTTGACATTTTGAGTAAAGAATGAGAAAAGGTAGTAAAATCCTACTACTAGAGTTTGTTTCATGGTTTGTTGATGTAGCTTCAGGAGCTAAAACGGCCTGTTTCACACAAAGGCTGGACTGAGGAGCTGCATAAAGTGTCAGTATGAGTTAAATGAGGATTTCTTTTTAACTGTAAATCATGCAAAGATATTCCAGTAGAGCCCCAGATTAAAAACATAGACCTAAAAGTGTGCAAAATAGGTCCCCTTTAATAAAGGGTCCAAAAATAAAAATAAAATGAGTTTCATCACAATTTTCCACACATGATGATTTGAATATCCAAATAAATTAGCAACTTCTGAAACCAATCCCAACGTGAGACCAGCAGAGAGGCTAGGTGTCAAAACAACAACCTGCACAAATCTCTGCTCATCTACAAAAAAAAAAGAAAAAAAAAAAGAGCAAGAAGACAGTAGTACAGATCTTGATTATCACCTGTTCCACCGTGTCTACTTCTGGAATATAAAACTGCAGCATGTTCTGGATGCCGTTCTTCAGGGTCACTGTAGAGCTGGGACAGCCTGTGCAAGAGCCCACCAGCTTCAGCTTGACCGTGCCGTCCTCAAAACCCTTAAAGATGACATCACCTCCATCCTCCTGCACTGTGGGTCTTGTGAGTCAAAGAGGCCATATCATGTTGTACAGAACAAAACAGCACAAAGGATACATAAAGACTTATATCAGTACAAGTGTTTTCTACCACACTGTCAGCATCTTTTTTATGAGTAAAGAAATATGATAAAGGAAATATTTGATCAGGATTTAATTCATATTTAAAATACATTAAGTACAAACAGTGAGCAACTGCCATAACATATTGCCAAATTGCATTACTAGCTTTGTACCTGATTCTGGTGTCAAGAAGCTCCTTTATCATCGACACAATATCATCATCATCTTCAGACATACCTACAGTACAATAGACATACAGTGTGAAGAGATTTACACAATGTACAGTACATCAGATGGCCGAGACGGACATGTTGCATACTCACTGCTTTCATGGTGCACTGCTCCTATTGTTATGGGGTCACCACTCTCAAAGAACTTAGCAATGGTATCCAAAGCATGACGCTTGATATCTGTCCACTCCACATCCTCATCTGTCTGACAGGACACCAGAGATCTCATGTGTTATCTCACCATAGAGGTTTCACAGGAATAGAGTCACAGAGACAAGCTGTTAAGAGTACATTTAATACTTACTTTAGTGACTGTGATGAAGTCAGGGCCAAAGAACACACTTTTTACTCCTTCGATTTCAAACAGGTCCCTGAAAGAAACATGTTATCATGTGATTGTTCAGCAAAATTAAAAACATACCAATGACAGCATGAAGTCTGTGTTCATTTTAGTTCATTCAGTGATAACAACATCGACTTGTCCTGGCTTTTATCTAGAATGTCACTGATGATTGCACTGTCTTTCGAGATGTCATTTTTTAATCAAGACAAGATAAAACATCATATCTACACAATGCATTCATGCAGTCAGTTGAATTTGGAGTATCGCAAAGTGTAATTTGTCACAGCTACTGTATGTACTTTTCAACCAAGTAACCTCATCACTGGCAAATCTGAAGACAAACATGCATTACTCAATGAAGATAATATTCATTTTCAAAGCATTATGTCTGAACATGATACACAACCTGGCTAAAGATGAACATTCAGCTGAGCTCGGAGAGGGAAAGTCAAGCGTCCCACTTCCTAGAACTGGTTTACCAGGGAGAAACTTCAAGCTTCTGGGGTTTGGAGTGTCTTGAGTCTGGATGGAGAGGTGTCTTACTGAAACATGTTTAAAAAAAAGCATCTTAGTTAAGATTTTGTGTCTACATTCATTAATACATGTTTTGGTGGAAAGTGACTGTCCAGAAAGTGGTTTCTCACTTGAGAAGTGTGTGGTTCCTGTGCTGGACAGAGGCTGAACTCTCCTGAAGCTCTGGGTCGAGCACTGAGTGTGGTATGAGCTCGTCTTGTCTGGAAACCTTACAACAAAAAGCGTATTATTACTACCACCATGTCTGTCAGTCAACACAGGAATTCAACTCATTCATTTATTGAGGCAGGCCTAAACAGCGATGTGGTGTTGGATGGATGAAAGCAACGTCAGCAAATGTTTGACTTAGTTGTTAGCTCAATATTTTAATGTACAAATCTGCAAACTAAGTATCCAGCGGTTAAATAATTAAACGGACAATTAAGTAATTGTTAAACATTAGCGGCCATGTTAGCTGACAAAAATGACTGGGATCAGGAAAAGCCCTTCACATATGAAATTGTTAATTGTATGAAAATACGCCAAATCAGGAAGATAATTAAACTAGCTGCCAGATATCTCCACTTATGAGGAATAATGGGATTACTTTGTGTCGCAGTTTGCTAGTTAGCTAGCTACACGTATTATCTCCACGACACGTCCGAGTGTCAGGTTTATACTTTAACACTAGCATTAAATCTCATCACATAAGCAGCACAACGTGTTCACAAAACGACATGTTACAGCCTTGAAAAGTCAAACCTAATGTGAGTCGTATTTATTGTCCGTAGCAACCGGTGGAGACCCCATCTCACATGCGACGCCATTTTGTTTGTTTTGAAAATGAGAACCGCGGGTCGTGTCTAGCTGGTAACCCTAGATTACCAGAAACTCTCGCGAGATTTATACGCGTTGTTCTTTCATTGTACGCGTTATTTATGATTGTACAAAAAATTCTGTTTTATGATGTGACAACGCTGTGATTAATGTCTGGTTAGGTTTAGGTACAAAAAACACTTGGTTAGGGTTAAGGAAATATGATGGTTTTGGTTAAAATGATCTCTCTCGCGAGATCTTTCGCAAATCTAAGGTTACCACCTAAACAAGACGCTTCGTGTGGTGGACAGCGCGAAATCCTGATTAGAGGGTTGATTGATATAGACTTCTCTTTGGTGTGTTTTCTCATCGCAACAATGAAGTTAATTTATCGGTAGAAAATCAAACAAAAAAGATACAGTAATAATACTAATACATCGTGGTCATAAGCAGCTGCGTCTATCATGATAGCAGCACAACAAGGTGGTAAAATTTCAATTTAAGTAATAAATTAAGTCATATATATATATATATATATATATATATATATGAAAACATGAAATATTAGAGTATGAAGTTTTTTCACAATAACTACACTTGAGACAGAATTCAGAAACTACATTTATTTAAGTAAGGTAGTAGTAGTACTCAAGTAGTAGTAGGCTACCACAGTGTAAAAATACTCAATTACAATGATCGGTTGATTAAAATGTCACTACATCATATGTTCCTAGAGTAATATGTTTCTTAATCTTGAAAGTAACTGGTAACTATAGCTGAAAAATGAATGTATTGGAGTAAAATGCACAATATTTACCTCTGAAATGGAGTTGAGTAGAAGTTTAAAGTGGCATGAAAATGGAAATACTCAAGTTCAGTATAATTACTTCAAAATTGTACTTGAGTAAATGTGGTTAGGTACTTTCCAGCACTGTATGACAGGGGAAAACAAAGCATTACAAGTCATTACAAGTATTCAAAGAATTTCTTACATAATAGTCCTATTGTTTTAGTTCTCCAACCTGACATTTACCTAAAGTATTAGTGCACATATACATACAGGTTTTCTGCAGGGAGACTCCATATTTCAAAGCCAAAGTGACTAGTAGTGGATCATATACTCCTGTAGCTGTAGTAGTAACTGGCTTAAGATGGAGCATATAGGTGAGTCTATTTGAAAATAAAACATGCAACGTGACAGCGCCAATAAGGCCCACCCCATGTTTCCCAACATTTGTTCAGACAGGGCAAGGTGGTGCTCAAAAGGAGTGGCACAGTAAGAGAAACTCTCTCATAAAAGCCGGGCTGTAATCTGGATGGTGGGAAACCATAACTTACTACAACAGTGCAACATTGTTTCCTTGAGGAGCCTCAACTACGGTTACATCCTATAGGGGTTGGACTTTTTTTCCTTTTTTTTTTAAGTCTTGTACTTATCTTGCTATGAAATTATGAGACTGACTCGATGAGGAATCTGCAAACCCCTGAAGAGGTTTCCCTTTGAGTGTTTTCAAGACACCTTAAGGACTCCTTGTTTTAAAGTTTGCTGCTATTCTTCTTTCTCGCTTAGACATGTTGCTCTGGATTATCTTTCCCATCTCCCTCTCCCTGGTGTCCTTCATCGGAACATGGACCGTGTAAGTTTACCACAAATTCACACCTTCTCGTTTGTCTTTACACACCGGTGAAACTATTACAACATTTTGTTTTACAAATGCAACTTTTATTCTGCCTCTGTGTGCTTTCATGCAAAAGTAATTAATTAAAAGTGAGTAATTAAAAGTAATAATTTGAGACCTCCTGAATATTCTTAATGGGCCAGTAAATACAAATGTTCACCTGTATTCTTCACATCTTAAAGCGTTTAATTGAAAGCTGATGTGTGTTTGTAAGGTTTCATGACAATGTGACTTCTGACAGGCAATATTGACAGTGACCCATCTGAACTACATTATGATTGTCAAGATTTGTATTTGACACTGTACATTCTGGCTAAGGACATTAAGTAGTTATACTGATCACACTTGGACCTCAAACAGGGAGTGATCTGATAATATTACATTGTTTTGGTAGATATGATAACATATCTTTTATGTGCATTTCAACCATAGACTATACATAAAGAGATAAAGCATGAGAAAAGTTGTGCTGTACTAAAGGTACAGTACAAGTATTATGACAGCCTTGAAATATGTGATCAAGCTAGTTTTGTCTTGCAAGGTGTGCAGACAGGACCATCAAGATATCTCAACAGACAATACCCGCAAGCATGCCTGTAAATCAAAGTGCATGTTGATAATTATTAAGCTTTCTTAGTAACTGGCTGCCACCCACGCAGTGATGTTTTTCCTTTCTACATCAGTCCTATTTGTTCATTCTTGCTTTGCCACCCACATCTATTTAGTATTTGACTGAATATCTTATTTATTTATAAATATTGATGAATAATTAAGTTGTTCAGAGTACTTTTTTGTGTCATTACAGGTGGTTTCAGACTATAGTCAAGTGTTTTTTTTCTTTTCAGTGTTAAAAAATATTGGTGTTTATTCACTGCTCTCAATGGTTTCATACCTCAGAAATCCTTAAAATTGATTCAGTAAAAATATTCTGCCTTTTTCCCAAAAAAAGGAAGATATGCTCTTTCTAGAGGCTGTATTATAACATAACAAAAACTACCAAATGCTGAAATTCCTGTCAAAATTCTGGCATCATCTGACATGTTTTTGTTTTACGTTTATAGATATGGCCTGGCCTTCTACAACAATCATGTGTGCTCCCTCAGTGACTGGTGAGTTGAGTCTCATTACTGTAGATAGTCATAAATTTGAACATTTGACGAACATTTGAATAATGTTCGATTCTCTAAAACCTCAATTATTTGTCTTCAGGTCGGGTAACAACTTCTGCAGTGGGAATCTGTCCACTGACTGCTGCCATGTTCCCACCATAAGGTAAAAATACAGTTCACTTAATTCCATCTTTAATGTTTCCTTCCTTATGAGACATTGCCAATAATTAACTGAACAAATTTATGATTCTAGCTCAAGTGGAACCAGAGCGCCAGAAAATTCACTTTTTACAGCCACAATCAACGCTGGATCCTTTCTGTGTGAGTTTACCTGCTCGAGACACATTATACAGTAAATAATACAAGTGATATGTGTTAACCAACTGTGATCTCCTCTTTAGTTCTGCTGTTCTGCATATTCCACCATGCCCACATCATGGAGAAACATGCATGTCATTCCATGCTGAGCAGGATTGCGATGGCCTTTGGTGTGGTGGCAGCACTCGGGGCGTTCGCAGCTGGAAACTGCAACGTAAGTATCTGCTGCTGAATATGTGTGGATACGTTTTAAATTATCATTTTCATCCAATATAAAAAATACATCCCACAAAACAGTCAAATCTGACAAGACATCATCATACAATGTTAACAATAAAGTTTAACAGCCTCTATTTGCACCTGTGCAGAAAGAGCAAATAAAGGTAGGTGACTGTTTGTTTTGTGTCTTCTGTAATGATTTATTTACAGCACAAGAAAAGTCGGCAAAGCCTTGGTTTAGTTTTATATAAATTGTACCATATTTATCTGAGTAAGAACATTGTAATGAACAAGTCCATTAACACAGTATCCACAATGAGAGAGAGCACAATTTAATTTTCTTTTACTAAACACCAGTTAAACAGCTGTTATCTGCACTATAAACCAAATTAAAATATTATATTTTAATGTAATGATATTACTGCACCATTAAAACCAGACGTCCTATTTAGTTAAACTGGAGTGGAAGGGAACCACTTGCAATGAAAGGATTTCCTGGTAAATTCCAACATCACAACAAACACAAACATTTGAACACATATGAGTAATAGCAGGAAGTAGTTCTCGTAATTAGATGAGACGTTAAACTGCACTCTACACTCTTTATCTCAATACATCTTTACTGTAGATGACAGCTACAGGTTTGTTTTTTATGTCATGAACAAACATAAAACCATTAATAACATAGAGCAATAACAGGAAACTCCTGTGTGGACACACAGATAGCAATCTATATATCAATCCCTCCTCTGATTTTCAAAATCTGTCTGTCTATTGACTTCCTGTCCTCCACAGCCACATTACCTGTCACTGCTGCACTACCTTGGAGCTGCCATCAGTTTCCTGTGCATCTGCTTCTACACTGTCCTGCTCACTGATCTGACCAGGAAGTGTGTGCTGACGGGATATGAGAGGGTTCTCTACCCTTTACGCGTCGTCTCCACTACACTTCAAACCATCGTCACCATCTGCTGTATCCTTTTATTAATCTAAATTACTTGTCATCTTGTGCGGTAAGCATTCCACAAAACCCCCCATAAATTATGACCACAGGCGTGCAGTGAGTTGCGGTTGGTATAGTAAGTAGCACAACAGTAAACTATGGTTGCTTTGGTGTGGCTTGAATCAGGACATTTCAGCAATTGACTTCAGCTGTAATGCTTGAGTAACTCTCCAGCTGTTCTCCCTCTGTGCCATAATCGGATCCGGTCCGCTGCTCTGTTTACAAAGTGGGACTGGTCACAACAGAAGCAGCTACACTACATTAATAGAAGTGATGGCTTTTTTTTCTCTATCAATCTTTAACCATTGTTTCCCAATAACACCCACTGTCAAATTTAATATGCACCATCTCCCATCTAGAAGCTTCACTGTAGTAATTCAGGGTTTAATGTCGAGCTCAAAGGTACCTTGACACTCGTTGATGATGCACACCTCCAAGTTTGATGACTAAACCTCTAAACCTCCGGTTAGAAGCTGCCCTAATCAAAATTGAGTACATTATTCACGTGTGCATATATATATATATATACACACTAGCCTGTGTGTGCAAGAACATGAGGTACTGTACTCCAGGATCCATCACACAGATTTCATCATATATATGTGCCATATGTGCCTTGATGAAGGTTATACATTTTGCTAAAGTTGACTAATCATTTAGAAGAAATAACTATTTCTAAATAGAAATCTGTGTAAAAAGTGTATCCATGAAGTTTCTCAGAGAGTTATGGTATTTCTAAAAGTACTACATCAAAGGCTCCGGTTGTTTTTGACTGAGCACTAAAAGTATATTTTGTGCCTTGATACATTTCAGTTTTGTCGTCATTGAAGTCTTTAAGCTGTTCAGGAGAAATTCTCAGAGGTGATTTTTCACCAGTGAGACATGTAACTGCTGTACTGTGGGCGATCTGCAGACCAGCCACTAACTGTTCCATACATCCTTAACTCGAAACCCTTCAGATACTATTTTATTTGCCCAGGACGAATACTTTTATATCCATTTGTCTGCCATATTCGAGTGGATGCTCAGCGTCAACCTGGAGCTGTTTGAGCTCAGCTATGTTGTGGAGTTCAGCTTCTTCTCGTCCTTCATGCTTTCAAATCTGCTGAGCAAAAGAGAGGAAGAAAAGCCTCTGATGATACAGATGTCGTGATATCAGGCTGCCACGGTCCAGCTGGAGGAAAGCGAAGAGGGACTGAGTAATACATCTGTAAGGACAGTGGCTGGACCGTGGCTCGAAGACCAGTAATTGACTCTTCTGCTGGGATGGATCATTGATATCCACTAATGGATTATGACCACTTTTATTTCACCCTTTTGATACTGTTGCCTAAAACTGTGTTATTTTCTTTACTGGGTGTTTCCGTTCCTTAGATAAAACATTCCTTATTTATTGAAAAAAAAAACCTACAGCATATGAACAAAACACATTAGTGATGCTGCCAACAGAACAAAAACAATTAATCTCAGGTATCATACGTTTCTCTGTACTTTGTGCTAATTAGATTTTTGTGCAATGCTCTTTTTGTTGGTTACATAATAGTCCTATTATGTGTCTGTCTATTGGCATTTCCAGTTTTAACATGTGTACAAATCAAATAGTGAATAAGTTTACATAGTCAATCCCTCCACTCCCTCCCTCCCCACCCCACACTCCCAGATCCTCTAGATAGAGTATAATTTAGAAAAATAATAAATTACACACATCAAGGACACTTAAGGACCAAAAAGTTATTAAAATTTCATTGAGAGCTTAATATTAAGGTTCTTTATTGGGTCTAAGCACTTGTATATTGCTCTGGCACTTTAATAAAATCATGAAGACTATACAAGCTGAGCAGTCCTGTTATTCAGCTTGAATGCAGATTTGACGTAGTAGCTCCGTCAGAAGGGTGGAGCAAGTTATACACCCCATTCAGAGAGCTTGAACCTCTGTGGAATTACAAGATCCTGTTTGACTGGATTATTAACAATTATTTAGCAAAAAAATTTTCCAACAGTTGATTCACAGTACATACTGAAGACGTCAACAGGCCAAGTTACATAAACAGAAGCCTCTCATGCCACGGCTGTTGTGTCATTTCCATTACAGAAATGTTAGGTGTGGTCTGTTTAATGTATTTCAGTGTATGATTGTGTCAAATCAAACTAGTGGTTCTTTTTTATGGTATTTAACTTTTGTAAAGCACCTTTAAAGGATAGGTTCACAATTTTTAATAGTCAGATGCCCAAATGAACATTGAAACAGGTTTTACTTGTAATCATTCCTCCTGTTCATACTGACATTTACAAGATCACCTCCATTTGAGCTTCTAATGTAAGTGATGGGGGACAAAATCCAGTTGTTTTGAGCAAAATGTACTTAAAACTTTATCTGAATTTAATATCTGTCAAATAAAAGGGATATCTTCCAGTCTTTTTTGTAAAAAAATTCCCTTTGGCTCTCAACGGACAGTGTTTCCCTGTTCAGCTGCAGTGGAAACATTTTAAAGAATTTCACACTAAAAAGACAGTAACTTTGAAAGATATGTACTTAATTTGACTGATTTGTTGAGCAGAAGCTTTATATTAGCTTCAAGTAAACCCTTAAATATATGTTTGCACATAAGGAGCGCTGTGGATTTTGTCTCCTATCACTTACATTGTGAGTGCATTATGAAGGGATCTTCTAATGGACAATATGAACAGGAGGAAAGATTACAGCAAGAAAAATGTGTCAATCTTCATTTTGACACCTAGCTGTTGTTTTAGGACAAACTTGGAAAAACTGTGAACCTGCCCTTTAAGTCTTATATTTCCCACAGTTCAGTGCTACACTTCATGCTGTGAAAGCATAATTTCTCACAAAACCAGACAACATGGTTGTAGTTTTAATGCAAAGCACTTAACCTTTACTTGAAAGAAGGTAATATACATCCTGGAATAACAGATAATAAAGATACATTATGAGCAAAATCATTTCACAATGAATATCATCTTTCCTTCGCATCAACTGAGAGAGGAGTGCGTTGTTATCTACAGTTTTTTGTTAGGAAGAAAACAGTGAAAAGCACACCTAATTCTGTCAGCATCTTTACTGTATGGTACACTGTAAAAAATGTCATCTATATGCAGTAGTCCACATTATTACCTTAATAACAAAAAGGAAAAAAAAGAAAAACAATTTGAAAAAAAAAAAAACACAAGTTCATGGTTGTCTTTCAACTAAGTAGTTCAACTGCAATGCATACATTATAAATAAATGTAAGGGGAAGAAAGAAAAGTTCAAAAAAGTACTACAAGCAATATTCCATAATTCCAGCATGGCTGAAACAATAAGTGGCCTTAAATCCAAATAATACACTTTGGAGTGGGACCACAGCTTTTACAAAACCTTTAAGATACTGTAGATTCTTCAAGCAGGCGTGTCTGAAAGTTCAACTCATGCGTAACACTTCTGGATAAATCAAGTTTAAAATTGCCCTTAAAATTTGTTCTGTGAACTGTAAGTTGCCTACTGTCTTTTCCTGTGAGGTGAGAAACACTTTTTTTTTTGTAGTTGTTGTTGTAAGGAGTGAGAACTCAGCATGAGAAAAACACAAGGCTGTATCGTTAAGAATTTTTTTTTTTCCAACTCCAAGCCATTAATTGATGAAAAAAAAAGCTTGTTCTCAGCTAAGCTAGGGGAGGTCACTGGTATTAATCACAGAACTCTTCAACTCTAAAAAAGGAAATTATTTGTGTTCTCTTGCTCATATCTGACATCTTCAACCAAATGCTCTTCTCCTTTCCAGCCTCCTCCCTATTTATAACAGATCACTCCACTGATTTCATGTTGGGGGGGAAGCTCCAACTGTACACACTATGAACAAGTCTTGTTTCAATAAAAAGGGAAGGACACTACAGTAGTTGACAACTCAAAAAATTATTAATGTGATGATGCGGGTTTGTAATAATTGTTTAAATCTACAGCAAGTTGAAATGAGAAGTTTTTCAAACGGAGTACATGTTCTTGGTGGTGGATCCGCTCTTGCTGGACGTGTCGTCATGTGACTGGTAGCCGATCATGGCTTTGATGGGGATGTTCAGACGCTCTTTATAAAGTTGCCTGTGGAAAGAAGAGATGGGGGTTGAACACTTGGGTGAAGACAGATGTTTAACTTAGTGTCACCATCTAGTGGTGAGCTGCTTTGATCACTTATTTCCCCGTTAACATGGTGATTTTACAAAACGTACCCTATCGTCATGATGGCGTCCCTGTTTTGGCAGTTGCTCGTCCAAATGGCTATTTTGTCGCCTTTAGGTCTGACGTTGACAACAGCTCCGCACACGTCTTCGCTTGCCTCGTCGAACGACTCGCCGACTAAACACAACAGCTGCAAAATACACAAAACGTGACACGATCATGAATCACAACCATCAGCGGAGAAATGAAATTAATCTATAAGAGTTTCCGCAGCTGTTTCAGTTGTCTTACTGTCTCCATCCAGTAACGGTCAAGGTCATTGTGTCTCTGTTGTTTGGTGAGGGTCATCAGCCATCGACCTCCCAGTTTGTTCCTGTCATCTTCCCACATCGGCTTGATCCCATCCTGACACACAATGTGAAAAAAAATAATCAAATACTCCATTAAATGAGAGAAAATTAAGTGACGTAATGGTTTCTTGAAGTTGCAGCACTACTACGAATATGTAGTGAGATGTTCAACTAGCTTTACAAACATCTCAACAGAAACAACTGGATATTTTAAGTTGTTTTTTTAAAGCCTTACCTTAAATAAGCAATAATCACAGCCGAAGCCAAGTTTGCTTGGTTGCTGTATGTGGTTGTATAATCTGTAAGAAACAAAGAACAATGGTATCAGAACAACAACATTTTATTTTAGTGACAGTTCGAGGTTCACTGCAGCTACATTAATTTAAAACTGATGATATACTTTCCATTAAGCACATTTCACACATGCACAACTGCTCTGCTGTTTCACATGTCACGTGTGTAAAAGTGCAGTTTTTTTTTGTAAAAGTTGCTTTGCTTACATGGGACATGCTAATATTTCAGTTACAGTAGCTATAAAATTATATATATGTGTTAATATTTTAACTAAAATATTGTGTATCTCTAGTGTTTTCAAACTGAGTTAAATCAGCAGCATAATTCTTTATCATATCTAGTTGAGAACAAAATATCTCAGACACATGCAGATGCAGACAACCAAGAAAAAATGATGATGCTCTTGTGTCATTGTAATGTAGCTCTACACCACTATTGTAAAGCTCTGTGTCTTCATCAGTGTTAGAAATAACTAAATGACAGGGTAATTTACCTAAACCTGTGTAATATGGATGTTTCATTCTGCAGGATATCCCTACTTGTCTCCACATTAATAACTGAGTGAAAGAAACAAGGCTGAGTCAAAACCTAGTATATGGCTAGACCATGTATGAAAAGCTAGAGGGCCTTTAATTTGAAATGACAGATACGAGAAGTGATGACACTCGGTCAAGGAGACTCATCACTCAGTCAGTCAGAGACTTTGGTGTATATAGGGCTGGCCCCGCTGTTGTGGTCCAGCCAAAAACAACTGCATTTAAACCTCAATTTTACACAATCATGATTACGTTACCGGATTAGTAGAGAAAACTTACGCCCAAAAGTCTTCCACTGTGTCAAACTTGGAGATGAGACGCAAGTTCTCTGTCCAGCTTTTGCTCTTGTCGTTTTTGAAATACCACAGGGCCCATCTGAGAGGGGAAAACACAAGAATCCAAACATTCAGTATTCAGAGGACTGTGGGAAAAATAACTTTATCACAATCACAAAGTATTTCTTGACCAAAATCAGCTAAACAGACTTAAAAGTGTCTTGATTTTACAGAAATGTTGTGCTGTTTTTCCTGGATAGAAAAACTAAATCAGGAATGTTTATTTTCAATCTAAAGCAGAATGAGCAAATATAGAAGAAGGTATTTACATGAAAACGACAAAATAACTTCAACCAGAGGCCTAATAACACAGATATACACCCTATTTCACAACAGAAAACAACAGCTAGTTACAAAAGCCTGTATATCAATGCAAGAGAACAGAGAAAGCCGGCCATCATCAGCACTACAAATGCAGCCTTTGTTTATGATGGGTGATGTTATTCTTTCATCTATTCCCAGGAGAGGTGGGGCTAGCAGGGGAGGGATGAGGGCAATGAGAGGACATCAGCTGAACCCAGTGCCCCCCCTCCCTCCACCACCACCACCCCCCCCCCACGCTCCCCTCCTCCCCCGATCACAACTGTAAGCAACCATCAACCCCACCCATGTGCCATAAACACTGGTGTTAAACAAAGCTGAGTCAGAGGATGAATCTGTACCAGTGTCATGCAGCTACTCCACTGACACACATTATTACACCACGCTGGTGGTGAGATAAGTCAGCACACACACACGTACAGGCGTGACTTCTCTGGTGAACCTAGCCATGTGACGCTGTTTGTTTACACGCCTTGTCATGGCGTGTAAACAAACAAGTCAGTGATGGATGCATCAAGGCCCTGCTCCTCATGTCAATAACTATGACGCTGGTCAACTCTAATTCGACAACTGTTTAGTGTCGGGACCAAATGTCTGTTCAGCTTATAATAAACATTTTGCTGCCGCTGCCAATTTATTTGAGGATAGACCTATAGGGACCCCATTCACAATTAATGCCTGTGTGAATACAGCTGCCCATAGTCCCAGTTCTCCATTCAGCCTTTCCCCGTTGATCTTGTTCTGGAAGCACTACAGGCCATCGATATCAGGAAGTCAGCCGGTGAGGATCATTTGGATCCTGTTTTCTTAAGATTATCTGCACCTCTTATTAAGGAACACATCACATATATATTCAATGTTTCTATTTCATCAGGCACAATTCCCAGTGTTTGGAAATTGGCCCGCCTGGTCCCTATGCACGAAGGTGGAGATAGCAACAATCTCAATAACAATTACCTGATTTCAATTGTCCTGTCTCTCATTGTGCTGCTATATTCATGGACTTAGCAAAACCATTTGATGTAGTTGACCAGCCTCTACTTATAGAAAGATTGCTCATTACTGGCTTTGATAGGGATGCTTGCAGCTGGTTTCAGAATAACGTATGTGACAGACGTCAGTGTGTGAGGATGGGAGGAGCCCGGTCTGGATCCCTGCCGGTTAAAACGGGGGTGCCACAGGGATCCATTCTGGGTCCTGTCCTGTTCACCATTTATATCATTGAAACTCTCTCTTCCCTGCATGGTTGCCAAATTAATCTTTACACAGGCGATACTATTTTGTATAGTACTGCTGATTCTGTTCAATTAGCCAACAAGAAAATGCAACTCTCCATTCATGCACTGCAACATTATCTTACTTAATCTTAAACTGATACTTAACGCAAATAAAATTAAATTCATTTTCTCAAGATCCAGAAACATAGACTACTTCATATAATCTTCATATCTCTACTGTCAATGGTTCAAATATTGAAAGGGTTACAGAATACAAGTAGGTTATCTTGGCATCTGGCTAAATGACAAATTAGAGTCACCCTCAATGATTTCTCAGAGAATCTTAAATAAATGTTGAAAGAAATAAAGAAATCGTCTTCCAAATCCTAATCTAGGTAACACCTCTCCTCAGGCGTGGGTGGAAGATTGGATTGCCAAACAAAGGTGTAGCTATCTGGGTTAATTACAGGCTCCTGTTTTGAAATAAAGTCAACACAAGTGGAGAGACTAAACCAGGATTATCAGTGGCTGTGTTGCTAGTGGTTCCATTTTTAATGCAGGCTAAGCAACACTTAATAAATGAAGAATGCAAGGAGGAGCATGTCTTATCTAAAAACAAAGGACTAGGGTTTTCATTGTCTATTTATCTGTTGATTATTTTCTCAATCAATCGTTTGGTCTGTAAAATGTCAGAAAATGGTGAAATATGTCGATAACTGTTTCCCAAAGCCCAAGATGACATCCTCAAATGTCTTCTTTTGTTCCAATCAACAGTCCACAACCCAAATATATTCAATTTACAGTCATAGAAGTTATATCTATACATAGAATACATCTTTAAATATGTAGGGCTGCAACCAACAATTATCTTAATTATCAATTAATCAGCCAGTTATTTTCTCGATTAATTGATGTATCAATAAAATGTCATAAAATTGTGAAAATGCTTCAAATGTCTTATTTTGTCCAAACAGTCCAAAACCTTGTATTCAGTATGTATGACAAAGAAAAGCATTAAATCACATTTGAGAAGCTAAATCCAGCAAAATTTGGCATATTTGCTTAAAAAATTACTAAAATGATTATTCAGTTATCAAAATAGCTGATTAATTTTCTGTTGATTGACTGATCGATAAATCAACTAATCATTGCAGCTCTTAATATGTATATTTGCATTGAATATATTTTAGTTTTTTTTAACAAAACTATATTTGGGTACAAATCAACATTCTTCTTAATACCATAAGAAGGCTAATGCTAAATTCTGAATGGTGGCAGTCTCTTCTAAAAGTCTCATTTTAACAACATCTTTAATCATTATTATCTCTAAAGAACAGAGTAGCCATGTCTGGGACAAGTTCTATTGGTTCATCGCATTTCAGTCCTTTTACTACACTCATGTAGACTGTATGCTGAACATTTTTCACAGCATAGTGCAGGTTTTCAGAAATTAAATGTATTGTTCCCATCTTCCAGAAGCTGTTCGTTTTTATTTCAGAACCAAATGAAAATCACATTGCAAGACTTGAAACTTGCTTGAGAGTGTGATCATCTTGTCTACTTATGTTACTGCGAGGTAACAGAGCTGAGCAGCCTGTTCGAATCCATCTGTGGATTTACTTTCATAGAACAGAGTGATAACCAAACTCTTGACAAAAATAAAAACAGTTTCAAGTTTCATTTTCACGTATTATTTAAATGTCTAGTATATTCTGTCACTTCTCATGTCCAGACAACTGACTAAACCTGAGCTCTTACAAGTTAGGCTAAATCTTTTTCTTGCTTTGAGGTAAAGGAGAAAAAGATTTTATATTAATTAAGGAACAGGCCTGTTACTCCTAACTAATGCAGAGAAAGTTTTAGACGGTGACACAAGATAAGTTACAACATATTTTTGTAAATAATATTTCCCCACATGGCAGTCTTGCAAAATTCCAATTAATTTAACAAGCCAAGACTTCCTTATCGAGTCGATGAAGTAAAACAGATGTCCACCATGAAGGGTGTTACGTGGAGGCATCATAAAACTACCCGACTGCAGTACTGCATATTCAAATCAAATCTGAGCGCTTTAAAACCAGAGTGCCAGGATTACATGGGCTGGGCCAGAGCAGCAGACAGGGACAACCTTGACCCCCGAGGCTGAGCTGAACAAGCAGAAAGGCCTAGAAGTGACTTACTAAGTGAACTATTCAGCATTTTCCAAACCAACTGTACAATGCTCCTGAATAGGTCGTCACCACCGCAGAACTATGATAACATTTCTGAGAGGACAATACTGAACAACAATTGCAACACTAACATGCACCGTAGAGAGCTGAATTTTTCATTCTGTGCATTAGATATAAACCTAAAAACAACCTTTTTAAGAGCAGTAGAGCAAATATATTCAAGGTGCTGCATTACAGTCTTTGTTGCAAAATGTCACAAAATGATCTTTAATAATGTGAATACTTTCAGAATATGAGAATACACCAACTATAAACTTATAGAGGTTTTGATCATCAGAAAATGCTGTTTACATGCATTCCAATTGGTGTTGTGTTAATTTCCATTGATATCATTCACTTACTATATAGTGCACTATATTTACTGTCGGCCATTTAGTGCCCTCAAAAATTCCCCAATGGGACAAAAAAAGTAGTGTCCAGTCCACGGCACGTACACTACGACTGTACAGCTGTCAGTGGTGACGCAAAATGATGATGAGGATTAATGACTGCTCACTATTGAATAATTATTGAGTGTCTTTATATAGAGAGTAGTGAATGATTGAACGAGGGAGTGATTTCAGACGCAGCCTATGTAGACACAGTCACCTTTCATTTCCAATACCACATCAAAAACAGCAGCTGTCTTGTTCTCACCTGTTTTGCAAGGGGTGTTTGACATACTGTTCAGGATTCGCAACAACTTGTTGGCTGTCGGTTTGTTGGTCTTCAGTTTCAGGTGCTTTCTAAAGGAGAGACACAAAAATACATCATATATAAGTATATTTATGTTTATATCATATTTTTGAATTAAAAAAAGACATTTAATTAAAAAGCCATCGAAATTGTAGACTTAGTAATAGTAAATGCTCTGTATTAAGGCTGCAACTAACAATTATTTTCATTATCGATTAGTCTGTCAATTATTTTCTCGATGAATCAATTAGTTGTTTGGTCTATGAAATGTCAGAAAATTGTGAAAAAGTCGACTAGTTTCCCAAAGCCCAAAATGACGTCCTAAAATGTCTTGTTTTGTCCAGAACAACTGTCCACGACTCAAAGATATTACATTTACTGTCATAGAAACCAGAAAATATTCATATTTGAGAAGCTAGAACCGGAGAATTTGACATTTTTTCCATAAAGAATGACTCCAAATGATTATCAATTATCAAACTAGGTGGCGGTTCATTTAATTGTTGGCGACTTAGCAATTAATCAACTAATCATTGCAGCCCTACTGCCATGAGAACTCCAAACTCACGATATGAAGCGAGATGTTAAGGTTACAGTCATGTCACGACACACTAGTGATGTTACGCTCCAAACAGACTACTCGACACTGTATTGACTTTCAAAGCAAAAGTATCGTGGCAAGATGTTTTGATGCCTCGTTTCACCACGCCAAATCTCACATGACCACCCCAAACAAGGCTTCGTTACGTCACCCTTGTATCAGAGAGGTGTGGTGCTGGTTTTGGCTATGGGACAAGTGTCTCAGTCTTCCAAAGTATTTAAAAACAGAACTGTAGACACTGTTTAAAAGAGCTCCATTTTAATAATCTAGACTTTAATGAACAAAATAACAATAAAGAAAGCAGTAAAACTACTCATAATCTGACTAACTGTTTCATCTGTCTCACTTTTAGCCATTTCAGCCATTCAGATGCAATACTGATCGCTGCCCAGCAGATGTGGCCATTTCGGCTGCATCAAATGCTTCGCAACAGTGAACCATTTTCAATGCAATTGCTTCTTATTGATTCAGTGCTTCAGAAAGCTTTGTTTCCTCCATCACTATGACACACCTTAAATTAGGTCTACTTATCTACTTATAGGTAAATATCACTTTCATTCATGTGAAGGGAAGAAATCGAAACCGTCACTAACGTGGTTTAGAAATGAATTATTGCTCTTCTTTACTAATATTAGCTGATACACACAAGCCATTACAAAAAAAATCTGCCAAAATACGTCACATTTTCTGGTGTTTTGTAACCTGACGCACCAGATGGTTTGTTACACAGATCCATCTAGAAGTCGTCCTTGGGCACTGTTTGGAAAAGGGCAGGCACTTTCAAAACATACTTGGCAGGCGATTGGATGAACCATCTGTCTATCACCGTCTTATCTTGCCAGGCAGCTGGATTCATTTGAAAACCCTCATAGGACGCTGATTGGTCGGAACCACCGGTGATTCGGACACAAGCGCATAACCTGAAGTCTGATAGAATGGATTCTTACATGATCTTCTGAATCCAGCTGCCTCGCAAGCTAAGGTGTTTTGACCAAGACTGAACGTTTTTACTTATTCATGTAATTACCTCTGCCACCACATGGATTATCTATGTGAATTTGTTGACAGGGTCTCAATATATAAATGATTTATGGTACAATGGGTACGTTTAGTTATAAATTGAAATCTAATGTGCAGAGTTTGACATCTGAAAGTGAAAAGTTTCTCTGTGCTTATTAAAAATCCAATTTTAAGAGGTGGACCTCAACTTACACACGCGTGATGTGGAAACCTGAAGCCTCCAGCGCACATACACTGAGAATGGACTTTACAGTGAATTAGGAGCCATCATGTGTCCAGCTATTAATCTTTTGAAATTACAAATATTTGCATATTCATAGAATCTGGAAATTTTTAATGAGGGAGAAGGAGGAGTTGTCATTTAAAGGTTTTTTTTCCTGCAAAAATCATGTCAGACACACATTACTGTTCCAAGCTGAGTATTTGTGTATGTCTTAATATATGTGTGGAGAAAATATTTAATTGTATTTTTAACATGTACTTTACTGTATATTTATGTATCTATTTTTGTTTATTGACAATGTAGCCTTGCTGTTTTGAATCTGCTTCTTTTTTTGAGGAATACATAATCCATAATGAATAAACAATATTCCCACAAGAAATTACTACGTATATTGTATTGTTCTAAATAAAGTTAAAAAACAATAAAACAAAAAATTAGGTCTTCTCTAAATCTTAAAGTCTTCATTTCAGTAAAGACAATTTTTTAAATCTTAAATTATTGACTCAGATTAATACAGTAAGGCATTAGCACATTACAGTTACTTATTTTTCTAAGGGGAACCAAACTATCACACACACACATGATTAAATATCGTATGGAAGAAACATTTACGTAGATATACCGTCACATTATCGATGCAAGTATTAATTTTAAAGTGGGCTGCTGACTCTAACATTTGACAGCAGCGTCTGGCTCTAGATTGGCACTATTTTAATCGCTGGCTACACGCAACAGCTCGTAGAAAACAGCGAGCTTCATGTCGGTGAAGATAAATAAACGTTTGTATAATTTAACGGTCGCCAGCTTTAGTTTTAGCTGACGTGTTAGCCTAGCTGCGAGCGACATACACACGTGTCCAGATTGTCACCAATTTAATATATAATATCGTAGTGTGACCGTTTTAAAAATGTGCTAACGGTTGATGAAAAACGACGTATGATACTGACTTTAATACCGAAGCGGATTAAAACAAATCATTGATTGGAGTTTGAATGAACAGTCAGTCAGTCCCTCCCTACCGACAAAGTCAGTCCATCACATTGCTGCTGTGCATGCTAAAGCTAACACGCGATCTGTGAGCCGAAACACAACGACTCCCCCCAAAATAAACGGTGCCGTTTCGATCAAGTAATATTAGATAACACCGTCGCCAAATATAGTGGAGATGTAGCTTGTCTTTCCATGAGCATTAGTCGAGTTTTTCCAGCTATCTCGTTTCTCTTACCGGCTCCGATGTCGCCATCTTGACAGTAGAAGTGTTCTGCCCGTTCAGCGCTTCTGCGTCACTGCAACCGCTCACACACCTACGGAAGCCCACTCGGTACATTCAGAGGTAGGCGACAAAAAAGAAACCTGAGATGACACAGTCAAACTTAAAGGACAGGTTCACAATTTCAAGATTGTCTAAAAACAATTGTCAGGTGCCAAAATTAACATTGACACAGTTTTTTTGTTTGTTTGTTTGTTTTGGGGGTTTTTTTGTTGTTTTTTTGCTGTAATCATTCCTCCTATCCATACTGAAGATCCCTTCATGATGCACTTACAATGTAAGTGATGGGGGCAAAAATCCACAAGCCTCCTTCTGTGCAAAAATGTATTTAAAAATTTATCTGAAGCCAATATGAAGCTTCAGCCATCCATATTAGTCAAATCAAGTAGATATCTTTCAACGTTTCAGTTTTTTAGTGCCAAAATCCCTCTTTGTTACTATACTTCCACCGCAGCTAAACAGGAAAACACAAAGAGGGAATTTGATGCTAAAAAGACTGTAAATGCGGCAAATATCCTCTTGATATGTTTAAGTTGGACTGCTGTAGCCTCGTATAAGCTTCAGATAAATTTTAAAATGCATTTTTGCGCAAAATGACTGATAATTTTGTCCCCCATTACTTACATTGAATTTGTGCATTTGAAGGGGATCTTTTAATAGCCAGTATGAACAGGAGGAATGATTACAGTGAGGAAAACCTCTTTCAGTGTTCATATGAGCACCTGACTGTTGTTTTAAGACAGACTTTAAACATTGTGAGCCTATCCTTCAATACTTTTGATGTTCAAAATGCTACAGAGCGCTGTGCCTTTCCCAGGGGAATCCTGCAGATTAAATCACAAGCACCAGAAGCAATATGCGTGCAGATAGATAAAACACTAGTCTAATGATTGTGTTTTTGTAAGTAGACCAAAAAAGGATCAAATGACCAAAATCATAGGGGCCTCTGTACTGGAAATTACATGGCTCAACCACAACATAAAGTGATGACTGCTTTTTAAGTCAAAACAAAGTTGTGATACACAAATCTGTTTTCAGTTTTTGGACTTTTTTTGGAATAGTGGAAAAATCAGTTTGGTGGAGCTGTTAACAACTCATAGACGTCTGAAATGTGACCCCAACTACGCACTGCTTTTTGTAAGACGTCAATAGCCAAAAAGGTTGGAAACCACTAGTTTAATCTTTAACAATATGTTGTATTTCAAAAGCTTGTTATATTATCCATTGTGTCAAATCTGAATCTGAAAAATATGTAGTAAGTAAAGCTGTCAAATAAATGTAGTGAAGTAGAAAGTATAATATTTCCCTTTGACATGTAGTAGAGTGGAAGTAAAAAGTAGCATAGAATGGAAATACTCAAGTACCTCAAAATTGTACTTAAGCACAGTATTTGAGTGCTTAATTACTTTCCACCACTGGAAATGCATAATCAACAACATACCTGATACACATGCACACAAGAGAAAATTATATGTAAATATACAGTACGTATGCAGGAACACTAGGATGCTCAGTGAGATAATTCGTGTCTATAACATACAAATCACACAAAGATGTAAACTACATATAGTAATTTTGATGCATTAAATAAAAATATATGTATCTATCAGATTTCTCAACACTCATTCGAACTGTGTTATCTTTGATTAAAGGGGTCCTCTACAGTACTGTCGACATATTGAATGCACATAGCAGAGATGTTTGCAGGGAAAGCGGCTGCTCAGGATTATCAGGTTAATCTGGCCGTGCAAACTAAGCATATTGAGCTAAAATATATCTCATGGTGCTGTGTTGTTAACTCCTGAGGTCGGCAGTGATTCAGACAAAATACATAGATGACCTTGAACCTGACCGTCTGACTGTGCAGGATGAATTTATGAACGTTTAAAGAATGGCAGATACAGTAAGCGCGCATATACATTCAAATCTAATCTGATGTCTCATGTTCTCATGTTGTCATGTTTCTCCTACTTCATTTCTGTTGGTTGTTCAGTCCCACTAAACAGAGACAAATCCCTGCAGTGCTGCTGCCAGGTGCTATTTCGACAGCTGTGCCCTCGGGATGTTTGGCTCTGAGGTCTTATACTCTAGGGTACCATTGGTGCAAATACTCAACTGTCACATTGCGTCCTTGTCTATTCTGATGACACAGTTGAACTAATAGGGTGAGGTAAGGTGTCATTTCCAAATTATTTTAGTATCAGGCATTTGAGCATAACAAGTATGTTCATTTTAAAATGCCAGACTTATGCAAGGCAAACTTCACTGCACACCAATAAATGAATTATTGATTCTACATATCCAATCAAGTTTTGGCGGCTATCTGGATTTTATTTACACATGACCAAACCCCAAAAGCACTCGTGACTTTTTTTGAAATTAGAAGTTCGTCATTTCACTGAGTCAGTTTGTTTTTCATGTCATTTGAGAGAGAAAAAAAAAATCATATTATTAGCTCTGGAGACAAACTGTACAAAAACATGCAGTGAGTCATCGCTAAACTTTAAGAGGACAAAGTCTAAGTTACTAAACTGAAATTCCACAGCAGTGAGTCAGCTGCTAGTGTGGGAAATTCAGAGAGCCATTTACTGAAATTAACCCATAAAATGTTTTCTCTTTGGCTAAAAATGGATCTGCCTGCTTCATGTTGTTATAAAGAGAGTAAAAGCCCACTAATAGTCTTATAACAGCTATATAACCGAAATAAACGCTTCTGTCAAAGGTGCCATTTTTAAGTTGTATACACATTCAGGCATCACTTCATTACACACACACACACATACACACACAACAAAACAGAACAGAAAATATCATGATCAGGTCCAAAATATAAATATGACTTTATTTCACAATCCCGAAAGAGATCAGCCATCCGTAAAAGGAATGCTAAATTTAGTCTCTTCTCAAGTCTAAACTGGATATACTTTCAGCAACGTACAGTAATTCAGTTTCAAAATAAGCAAGATCATCCATTATCTAAACACCATTAACAGTACAGTAAAACAATATGGTTCACATACATATTTACACATTTTCTACTAATAAAAGTTTTTTTTTCAGATTTTTGAATGCTGGTGCTAGTTGTTAGTTCCTCATTGATAAAAAAAGACTTTCAATGTACTTGCGTAATGTGGACCGAGAACGTCTCCACAATGAATCAAAAGACACATTTACAACTGTAGCTTTGTTTTGCGATATTCAAAATGTTATTTCTAAATCAACTGATTTAAAACGGTTTACATTCATTTCATTTTCTGTGTATGTTGTGATTTTCCCAACTAACCATTTGAGAATTGTCGGAGAGTTTGGTTATCTGTGGAAGACTTTTCGACTCTAAATGAACAATAATTTGCATTTTACTGGTACTTGAGAAACATCATGATCAAAGGTGAGATACTGCAGCAATCCAGTCTGTTGTCAGTCAGTAATCATCCAAAGAAATGATAAAACTACCTTTGTGTTGAAGTATATACAAGATCAGTGTGTGCTGAGTTTCCAAAGAGCACCATACCATCACCGTTCAGTATAAAACCAGTTTGAGTCAATGAATCGACCTTGACATCTTGTCCTATTAGCACCAAAAGGAAGTTAAAGTGTAAAAATAACCAATACGTTTTCTCAAAGAAAATGTTATACCACCAGTGTTAGTGTGAATATCAGTGAAAGGTCTTTGTGCTGAAATTTCACTGGTGAGTTCTTAAAATGAAGAGCTTCTCTTTCGTGGGTAATAAAAAATAAAATCCTGATTCACCAGGGGTTGACAACAACCCCCCTTATTCAGACCCTGTAAGAAAAGCTATCTGTAAACAAAGGCTTCACAAGGGTCGAGCACCCGAAATCGTCTTAGGCAAAAGTTTGAGTGGGATCCGATGACTGTTTATGAGTGGTTTTCCAACAAAAGCAGAGAGGAGGCAAGAGAAGAAATAGCTGGATGATTCAGCATTAACTAACACAGTTTTGTACTCAAGAGTATGGACATAAAAAACTGGCAATATTCAGTTGACACATCTGACATGTGATTTCTGTAAAGAAAATAACAGAGATCTCATTAGCACCATGAACATGTACAGTAAGTCAGATTTTTCGTAATCCTATGATCAAGTGTTTGTGCCCTCTGAATTTTTTTGATTCATTTTTTTCAGAAGGTGAACATCAAGTAAGTGCCAACAATGATGAACACTTTATTGTTGCAGCATTTTATGATTCCTCATTATGCTTATTATGCTATGCTTGAGTTTTTAATGAGAGTGAACTTCCTTAGATATGTGTGCCATTTTCAATCCAAAAAAAAAAAAAAAAAAAAAAAAAAAAGCAGAAATACTGTGAAATAAAACAGGGTTCATGCTAAACTGTCATAAGCCCCTTTCACACATGCAGTCTATCCCTGAAATGTTCAGGAACATTTCCTGTATGGGGTCATGTGTTTAAATGGGAGCAGGGATCGAATTTCAGGGAAATCTGTATCTTTCCCACCTTCAGGGAAAATGCCAGTACGGCTGTGTTGTGAATGAAAGCAGTAACATCGTAAGGACAAGCATGTAAAGGGTTACGTCCGTCTGACGAAAGATGCTTTCACGTGAAGCAAGCGCACCAATCACAAGACTCCGCTGATGATGCATTTGAATCTGCGACTAGTAGCCAATGTTTTCGCGGGTGATTTGATGACTAACAAGCAATACAAGTTCTTTTGTTTGAAAACAAGCTCTTTTTTTCTCCAAAAATGGCTGGAAACTGGACATGCCTTCCGCTGCATACACGTACATCCGGCCTTGCCACCTTATCACCTTCTTCTTCTGTTGATTTTTATGGCGGTTGGCATCTATAAGTGTTGCATTAACCGCCATCTGCTGGACTATCCCTTGCCCTATCTATTCCGGCATTGCCATAGCATGTGTGAAAAGGCGCAAGACGGAAATGTTCCTGAATGCAGCTGCGTGTGTGAATAGCGAAAATCACTAGCGGTGCCTGAAAGGTTATCCCAATAATTTACCGGGAACTATGTGTGAAAGAGGCTTTATATATCTCTATCTGTACATACATATTTAGGCCTATGGATTGGGACCTTTTCAAGTTAAGTTTAGGAAAATAAAAAAGTGCTTCTTAATATGCCATACATAATCTGTGAATAAAAGACAAACCATCCAGACGTGGAGAAAAATAAACAAAACAACAAACCAAAGAAGTACATTTCATTCATCGACTGCCAGCAGAAGTCAGAGGCAGCAGAAGGAAAAGCACGATGCTACATGTGACAATCTGTAGTAAATATATGCATGATATTAGTCTTGTTTTCTACATTATGTAATGTATGCGTTTGCTTAACAAAAGGTTACAGTGAGAATGGCACCAATGTAAAAGCCAATAAGATTCATCTCATGAAAAGAGAACTACTGGCTGAAATAAAGAGCATAGTCCTACTGTACAACATAAATTCTGAGCGTCAACACATAATGCAGGTTATCATAGAAATCTTGCAGTAAACAGGCTTACACCAGGAATTAAATAGAAATCGTTATGATCAGAATAAATAATCACATCTTTTTTGTTCTTAATCATGTATATAAAACCAGTTTAACAACATCTTTAAAATGCTTCAAAGCACCATCTCTTTACAATAAAAACCAACACCGAAAACTCACAGTTAAAAAGCCAACAAACTTTGGTCTTCCTCATCACTTCGAAGGCAGAGACGAAGGAGGACAAAGTGAACAAAGAGATATTAGAAAAGCACAATGAAAACGACATAAAAATGAGAGTAGCAGTTTGAAGTTGACTGAGGTAAGGCAGAAGCACAGGGTGTAGGAGTTTTCTGTGTGTGTGTGTGTGTACGTGTGTGTGAGTGTGTGTGTGTGTGTGTGTTTGTGTGTGTGTGTGTGTGTGTGTGTGTGTGTGTGTGTGTAAAACATGTTGATTAAGTCCAGCGATTGTAGGGGCCCGTCACTTGGGTAAGAGCGTAAGGGGACACGGTGATGACACCATCCCTCGGAAGAGTCCATGCTTGACGTGTGGGAACATTCATCCTCCTCCTCATCTCTTCTGCCTCCTCCCCTGTTTCCCCCTCTAGCTCCACACCTCCGTTGCCATTCTTCCCCACCCCTTTGCTCAGACTGTCCTCCATCCTTAATCTCTCCGCCTCCTCCTCCCTGTCCCGTTCCCGCTTGGCCATTTTAGCATCCCACATAGCCATCCCGTGGCCTGGCTCATTCAGGGACTTGTGCTGGTAGAAGACCAGGGAGATGCGCGTGGGGTGGCTCCGGTTCGGCCTGAGGATAGGGGTGGTGGCGTGGAGCTCCCGCCGTGCACATTCTATCAGGATGGAGCCGTGTGAGGGTGCCACGGCTACTCCGCCTATATCATGGTCCAGGAAGTTGTGCTCGCTGTCTGACCACACCTCTTCCTGCTTAACTTCCTCTGGTTCAACGGGGGTCGTTTGTGGGGGAAGGGGGAGAGATGAGAGCGGAGCGAGGCCGTGGCCCCTGACCTCTGCGCCGACATCTCCTGCAGCCCTGTGGAGTCCATTGAGCCTGCTGAAGAGGCCCTCAGAGGTAGGTCTGGGGGAGAAGGAGGAGGGAGGAGGAGCACTCCCACTGGGGGAGGGTCTCCGCAGAGGAGAGCAGTGCACCTCGTTGGGCTCAGTTTTAAAAGTGTGGGGGTAGTCACTAAGGGCATTATGTGGAGGTATACGTTCAAATGGGTGCCCAAACTGATTTTTGGGAACACTCTGGTCACCAGATGCTGGAGAATCACCATTCATGGCATCACTCATTGTCTTATAAGTGAGAGATAAACCATTCTGTCCAAACTGGAGGCCAGGCAGGCCGTGGTGGTTGGGGGAGATGATCTCCCTCTGTGGGGTGACCCCTGCACCCGGAGTAGGATAGCTGCTGGTGCTCTGGCTGTAAGTGCTGGGTTGGTTCCTCTCCGGTAGGTACCTTCCAACACTGGCAGGTCTGGGTGGTAGTTTGTAAGAGCTGTAATAGGCCTGTGGCTCTGTTTCGAATGTAGAAAATACATGTATATGATAAGCAAAAAAATTTATGCTTTCCGACCTCAATTAATTACTTAATAAAACAGACAAACATGATCAGAGAATTGGATTTACAACCTTTGTTGGGGGTTTCACTTTTCATTTTCGCAGGAGTGAGAGGGGTCAGTCCAAGCTTCTTCTCAAGCCGCTCTGCTTGAGCTTTCAGACGAGCTTCTTGCCTTATCTTACGAGCTGATTTCACTGGCTCAGCCAGTAGACGCACCTGATAAGTACAAAAAATCAATTATTTAAAGAGACATAATCGGTGCTTTTTTTTTTTGACGTTTGAGTTAGAAAGTTGCAAAAGTTGCTTTCCTGTTCACTCACCTCTCGGGGAAAAGAAGATAGAACTTGTAGAGCACCACTTTGCATCTTGGCCCACTGTCCTTCAACCTGACCAAACTCATCCCTGTCAGAGATCTTGTATAGTGGCAGAACGTGGAGCTGCTCATCTTCTGGTATGTTGCGGACTGCACGGTTATCTTCCTTGGTTAAAGTGCAAACCTGAAAAAGGACACAAACAAAAGGCAAACTGTTAAACCAAACAGTGGGGCCATATCCAATCAATACCTCAAGAGACTGAACCAAAACTAGAACCAATGACATTTGAAAGAGGTTGGGTTGAGCGTTAAGTCACACGATATAGAATTAGATAGCATAGTGTCACACTCGTAGCTTGCTTACTACAGTGCTGCCATTATTCATGTTTTGAGTGTCCTTGTGAGCGTGAGCACAGAAATCCACACAGGCTGTGACTCCTGAAAAAGGACGTCCCTCCCTCCGGCCCAGCCGGCAGTCTCCACCTGCCTCCTCATTTTCCACCTAGCAGAGGTGAAAAGACATGAGAGGAGTTTGGTTAGTGGTGGTGACTAATAATAGATTCAGCATTGAACAAGAAGAACAGGCAACAAAAACAGAAAAATTATCATTATAAATTATTTATATTTAAACACATACATGCGAACAGATGCAATAAACTTAACAAAAGATGAAAAATTAAGACAGATGCTCAATGAAAAAAAAAGCATATGCAAATCAATACAAAAGATATTTAAAAATCTAAATACAATTAATAATAAATGCTGATAAATACTGTGAGATACAGTAAAAGTAAAAGCTTGTTATAGTTCAAGTTTTCTGTGTGTACATTCTCAAATCTTCAGTGATGGAGAGACAACTAATGTTAGAGTCAGTGAGATCATAAACTGTGAAGAAGTCATCAATGTAATCTGAAGTGAGGGTGTGCAGCAATTTGAAGACATAGAGAAGCATCTTCAAATCAATTCTATGAATACTAGACTGAGAGAGCTCAGGACTATGAGTGGTAAATATGGCAGCTGTTTAATTTCTCATACCTGGTTTTGGAAGGCTTCAGGAGCCAGTCTCTTGTAGAGTGGTGCGAGGTCAGTGGCAAGACTCTGAAGATTGTTCTCTATTTTCTCCTCCTAAAAGTGAGAGACAGAGGGAAGATTATGGATGAATTTACAAAAGAATCGTCCTTTTCTAGGCCTGCCTACAGGTGTGATTGTCATATCCAACATCTGCCACTAGGTGGCAAATGTAGAGAGTAAAAGTAAAATGTAGAAAAACAACAGAACTTATGCCATACAAAGTACAGAGAAACCACACATGGTGACATAATCTAGCACTTGGATTATTGACCAAATATCCTCACAAATGTAAACAAAATAAGACAAAGAGAAATCGATGATTTCCTCTAGGATTTCTGGAAGTTGACCACTCCCTCACCTCCTCCCGGTAGTCTCCAATCAGGCGGAACTTGCGGGGCACTTTGCTGCGGGCAAACTTACAGCCATTGAAGTACATACTCCAGGAGCAGCCAAAGGAAAATGAAGCTCCACAGGTGTCCGGGTCCAAACCCTGGCACGCACACGTACGACTGTAGGCACGGAGTGGAGGAAGGAACATAAAGAAATGGACAAAACTGGAAGAATTAGCATCAATACAAGACAAAGGAAGAAGCACTCACTCTTCATTGAGGGCGCACCGGCGGCTGGTGGGGGAGCCGTATTTAAAGAGGGTATCTGTGAGCTCCCGGTAGAGATGGTCTGCCACCGGCCGGTGGATTCCCTCCCATGCCAGGATGAGAATGACCAACACAGCAGAGTCACAGTGGTGCCCTGGCCTCTGGCGGACCAAACATAGCAGCTTCTCCTCTTCGCTGCTACGCCGGATCACCTGTCAGATGATAGTGTGCACACACACACAGAGCACTCTAACACATTGATATCACAAAATTATGGATCCTACTAGGGTTATGGTTAAAGAGCTGTGATGAGCTGACCAAAACTGCAATGTTGGATGTAGGGCAATTGTTTAAAATGGTACAATCCCTAATGTCTAAGTTTAGGGATGAAGTTATGTTTAGCTTACAGTTCAAGATGACTATGGTTAGGTAAGGGTTGAAGTTAGGATTAGAATCTGAGTGACTTTGTTCTCTGCCCCTAAATACACTATGAAATGAAATCCACAGCAATGCATTAATATACAGCAGACATATTCAAGACATTGAAGATACTAACATGGACACAAACACCAGCCACATACCCATTTAGCTATCGGACACCCCTGGGAGCTCTTTCCTTCCTTCCCAGTGTAAACAACAACTTCCAACCTTACTGCATTTCCTTTGGCACCATACCTGTGACACCCAAACACATGTAAGAGCAGCTTTTATCAGAAATGTGTATTATACACCATAGCACACATATCACTGACAATACATATTAGGCAACATACATTACTACTCAAACCTGAGCACAACTGACAATACACAAAGCCTCCAGCATTGACAAATCTAACATTTGTGCTCACACCTGCAACCAATAAAATTCAGACTGTAGTAATCAGTTAGTAATCAGTTCAACACTGCAAGTACACAGCAACAAGAAAGGATACAGTCAGCAATGGCTTGTGTGCATGCCTAACAGTTGTAATAACAACAAATACTGAATTCCTTAGATTAAAAGATTATTTTTTTATTGAAAAACTCATTGACTGTAGAGTTATTTTTTCAGTTAAATGTGGCTATCAGATGGACTGTCAACCTCAAGTTGTTTTAAACTGACTGTCATCTTGGTTTATGGGCCCCCCGTCTCAGCTCTGGGGGGGTTTCCTGTTTCAACATGCTGTGTATGTGTTGTGTGTACATGTGTGTAGCTGAGACAGAGGGTGCACGTGTTGCGCTAGCTCAGCAATGCTTCCTTTTAATGACAGACTCTTTGGTTGTAACCCCGCCCGATTCCACCAAGCCTGTGGTTGACTAGCAAAAAAAGAGAGGTGTTAGTAGTCACTCTACCTGTTCTCCATCAGTTCCCTCACTGCAGCGACACTAGGTCCTGCCCCAAGGTGAGTATAGTAAGGGCCTTCCTCCTTTTCAATGATTTGGTCTGTGAAAACAAATCAACACCTATTAGATATTGCAGCAACTTTACTGGGTGGAGAATTGTCCTTCAAAATAGCATGTTGACCATAATGTTTCAGACAATAGTTTCATAACTAGAAAGCCAAAGGTTTGATTGTTCTGATGTTTACAGACATTCTGGATAAGGGAGTCAGATCAATATAAATGTGATGTACACAGTAAAATGCAGTAGTATCTCAGTTCAGGAGCCACCACCATGGAAGTCCACATTTCAAGGCCAAATACACTGTAACGGGTCAAGAAAGCATCCCAAAGGCTCCTCCAAATATGGCCGAGAAATGCAGCCTTCTTTTGCTTGAATTGGCCCTTGAATCAGGACACAGCTATTGTATGTGTGTGTGTGTGTGTGTACATCAGAGAGAGACAGAAAGTGAAAGCCTGTTTGAGGTCAACTGCATATTATATGAAAGCAAATTTTCAGGTCTGATTTAGTCACAAAGTGGAATCAAACAAATGTGATACCAAGTTAGGAAATACAGACTAGTGTTGTTCTAAAAAAATCTTAAGTAGCACCAACTCACCCATGCATTGACAGGATGGAAGATCGGCCAGTTTTTTGGAAGGTGTATTGAGCAGGTTCTTGGTAGGGGTGTCCAGAAAACTCATAGGAGACTCCAGAAAGCTGTTGACGCTGTTCTTGGATGGAGTTGACTCCGCAGAGTGGCCCGGATCCGCATCAGTAGACGTGGACAGGACAGTAATGGGTCCAGACCTCTCCAGCTTGTAGTAGCCCTGCTGACTTGGAGGAGGGGACTGCCGTGCCCCCGAGAAGCCATTAGCCATACCGGGATACCCAGTGGTGTGGCTGAGGAAAGCAGTATTGGCTGGGCTGGGGTTAGGATCAGCACCATGCTGCGCTACCTGAGTAAACAAACGCCTTTCACACTCCTGCCCCGGTCCTGCAGCATGACCATTGCATGGATTGTGGTGGTGGAGTGGACCATTTGAAAGGGACCATGGCTGGTTCTCTTGACCAAGAGTGTGGTTGACCCTTGTGAGAGTGCCGTAGTTCTGAGTCTGCGGCCCTAAGAGGGCTGTGTTGTTTGCGTGACTGTGATAGATGAGTTGCCTCTCTTCCTCCTGAGCTTCAGCTAAGTATCTCTTCAGGTCAATTTGAGCCTGAGGCAGGAACAGGTTCCTCTTGTGGGGAAGACCTGATTTCCCCTGCGGTAGGGTCTTCTGGCCTCTGCTCCTGTGGTGCGTCTCTCCATTTGGCATGCGTTTTGAGAGGGGGGTCCTGCGGTTGATTCCCTCTTGTAGTCCATCACTTATCTTCTTCTTCCTGGGCTTGGAAGGGGTTGCTTTTGTTTTCTTTGTGAGGGTCTTTTTCTGAATGGGGGGTAGCTGTGAGTTATAGTTGTATTTGATGGCTGATACAGGCATTCCTTTTGGAGGATTGTTCTCCGACTGCAGGTTGTGTCTGGACTGGATGATGAAGGCCAGGTCTGCCAGTTGAGCTGCCACCTCCTCCTCATCTCTGTTTCTCATTTTAACAACCCTCTCTCTGTCCTCCCCAAACAACCGCTCATGATCTTTACTGAACTTTATGTCACTGGGATCTTTATAGCTGCATTCCGACTTGATGACATGAGAGCCAAAGCCCTGCTCTGTCCTCCTAAAGGGTCTTCTATCACTGTCTGAGCTGGCCTCTAAGAGGTCCTGCAGAGACAGCTTTGTGCTGGGGCTCGGCCCCTGGGAGCACTGGATGACATTCCCTTGTCTGGCCACAGGAGGGCGTATGACTGACGTCTGGTGAAGTGGTGAGCTGATGACCGAGACTTTGTTGTAGCGGATAGCTGCTGTGGGTTTGGCTTCTTGCAGGGGTGTATTTGTATTGGAGGTTGTAAGCGGGGCAGCCGCAGAAATGGGATGTTCACACTTACTTTCAGCTTTATTGGACCCTGGGATGCTTTGAGGTATAGCTGCCAGTTGAGTCAAGGCCTCAATAGCAATAGCCTGATCAAAACTAAGATTTCTCCTCTCTGCCAAAGACTGCACACTTGGTAGCAAGACATTTGGAGGAGGTTCACTTTTGATAGTCTGGGGAGTCCTTTGCAGGCTAACAGGAGTGCTTTTCTGACACAAGTCACTCTTCAAGTCCTCTGGCTCTTTTTTAACAAAGTGCAAATCTGGTGGTTCAGTTTTGATGGAGCAAAGAATGGAAGAACGTGAGCTGCAAAGTTTCTCCTCCAGTCCCTTCCTCTCTGTGACAGACAGACACACCACAGCCGCCAGCGTGGATAGCGAGTCTTCGCAGACCTCATCCTCATCACTCAGCTTTGTGGTGGCCTGTTCAGTGATCCACACCCACGGCTCCTCCAGTTTGATCTTCTTTAGTGGAACTGACATGTCATCTGGAGGAGTCTTGGGTCCATTCTCTGAGCAGTCTTTAGGGATGGCAGCTATTATAGTCCTTTGAGACTCTGATGCCATCATAGTCCTTTGATATGCAGACTTTAGATCAGACTGTGACCCCGTAGTCATTTTAGCACCGTTGGGTTTTGTCAGGTTCTCAGCAGAACCATTCTGAAAAGTCACAGAAGAGCATACGTGTTGGTGAAGTGCAATGCTGGTCAGCTCCAGCCCAGGCTCTCTTTTAATAAGTGCTGGCCGTTGGTCCGAGGCCAGGTTGTGGGTGAGCAAGTGGGTAATGGGGGGAGCTTGTGTATGAGGTATGTGGCCTTCCTCCCCCTCATCCTCCTCTGCTGCCATGTGGGTGTCATCCATCTGTGCCTTGCCTTTGCCATTTACCGACCCACTTTCTGGAACCACCTGAGACAGAGAGACAGAGAGAGAGAAACAAGGAGAGAGAGGTGACTCAACAAGCTCTGGCGGTATACAGTGATTCAGCTTGTTCTAAACAGTCACGGCACACAGCACAACAGATTGCCTCCCAGCATGGCATGAGCATCTGTTGCAGCCACTATCGAGGCTGTGGAAAATATTATGGCATGTGAAAACAAAGAATCTGCTCTCTATAAATCTTGCAGAAACGGATCTCTAAACAAAGCTAATAAAAAGTTAAACCGCGTTAGTTCACGGCCGAGGCTTCAATCAGGACTACATTCCTGCCTGAGCTGTGGAGTGTTGAGATCCGCAGACCCCCAGGTAGCCGAGAGCCAACAAGTAAACATTTGGAGTCACGCACAGTTCATGATTGCGTCACTACCGGTGGGTCACTGAGGGCATGTAGACAACGTGCATGTACATGTTATGTTTGTACAGGGTTTTGTGGGTGTGTTCCTGGGCATGCATGCATGTGTGTGCAAGCACATGTGATTATTCACACAGCTGCCCTGCCATGTTAACCCCTGTGCATTGTTAAGTGAGTGATTAATCCACTTGGGGTCCTATCCACAGTGGAGTTTCAGTGCAGCTTGACCCTTCAACTAAGACAGATTCTAACTGCCAGCAGAGCTATGACAATCCAAAGGTCCACAGTATTGACATATTGATTGGTTCTAGCCATGTTGATTATGTACTGCCACACTGTCTACTGTACTGTACACTGTCTAGGTACAGACAATCATATGCAAAAAGAAATTAGAATTTTGGAAAAAAGAGAAAGTAAAGGCAGTTTTAACAAGGCTTTGATGAAGGTCTTGCTACTGTAGTGAATATTGTGGTTTACATGTTACAGAGCACAGAGATAAGCCCCCTCTGATGTACTAAATCTAGCCTATATACAGTCTCTCTGTAAGTATGTAAAAGCGTCCTTTATTCCTCGTCATCTTGAGTGAGCATATGATCAGCTGAAGTCATGTCAAGCTGCTTCTCATGTTATGATTTAACCCTGCATCACATTCAGAACTAAAGCCTTCAGCAGTGGAAGACTGATTAAAAATGTTGCAGCGTGACAAAGATAAAAAACACTGCATCATGTGCCAAGACTCAGCTGACAAAAGGATCTCAAAGTCGTTTGCAGGAGCTGGAGGATGTGTGTGCATTACTGTGATCTGTGTGTACTTTATATGTGTGTGTGTGTGTGTGTGTGAGACAGACAGAGAGAGAGAGAGAGAGAGAGAGAGAGAGAGAGAGCGAGAGAGAGAGAGAGAGAGAGAGAGAGAGAGAGACACCCCATGTTCCCTCTAATGAAGTAGCATAACTGCAGGGGAGTGGGAGATATGTACTTTATCACTGTTTACCTGGCATAAACACCCATTAAACTCTACCACCGCCACTGTTTTAATGCATTTTACAGCAGGGGATGTGCACTTCAAGCTGACAGATAAAGAGAAAGCAGCATCAGCACTTCAATATAAACCAGATTCCTACGAACCCACAGACCAAACACAAAACACTTGAGTTTATCAGTTACATGTGCTCTGTTCAATTGTGTTCCTTCTATTTCTATCAAAAGTGAAAAAATCAAGGATAGTAGAATATATTGTTTTACAGTATACAGTATTAAGAAACTGAAAGAAGGGATAAAAAGTAAAATAGAAATAGATAAATTTTGAGTGAGGTGGGTATAGATGGGACTTGATAACATGAAAACAGTGGGTTGAGTTTGGCACAAGTATAAAGAGACTAGTAGAGTGAAAGAATGACATCCTACATGTGACGGCTGCTGAGCAGAAGCCCTAACTGTCATTCTTGATGATAAAGGCATTGAAAAGTAGGATGTGAAGCAGGAAAAATTGTACTCATGCACAGCTACAAGCACTCAATTGAAGTTGGAAAATTAAAGTTGTTGGAGGCAGCGCAGAGGTCTAAGAGGATTAATACTGAGCAATCTCCTGCATCGGTTGTTTAAAGAAGGTTATTAGTTACCTTCAGCTTCAAGAGATCTGTTACTGTGCTGTGGGAAGCTCTAAAGCAAGAGAGAAGTTCTTCACAAATATTTAAAACGAGGACATAATATGTAATTAATAATATGTATTGTGTACAACATACATTTTAGTTTGGGCTGAAGAATCAAGGCTGTGCTTCTTTAAGCAACATTTCATGATTGTTATATATACATCATATTATCACCAGTTTGTAACATCAGTGCATTTACTTTGTTATCAATTGCTGAAATGTGTTTTTTTTTTGGCTGGGTTCAACCTAGACTTCTGATAAGAAGATTTAAGAAACAAGATGTCCTTGTGAATTTTGTTGCATTTAGTGTCTGATTACATTTGTGGTGGCAAAAGAGAGAGTGAAAATGATTTTAAGTCAAGCAAACAGAGTAAAAAAGCAACATGTAAACTATAGCTGCAAACAGCAATGATCGAGGTCCAAGCAGATTGGGAAAATCTGGATGCTTGTTTCTTATTTAATTGTTAATGAAATGTGGTTTTCATGAATGCAAACTGAAATGATGACACACTGACCAAGAACTGGAAGATTTTGTGGAGGGTGGGTCAAGATCAGAATCAGATCAGAAGATAAGAATCTGATCTGATTCTGACTTTGGAGATTCTGGCAATGGTTATTCCAGCAAATTATTTATCAATTAACTGATATTGGACACCCTTGGACTCGAACCAGAGACCTTTGTGTCCCCAGAGAAGGTGACAACTGCGCCAATGGGGAGACATTGCTTTCCACACACCCTCTTACAACTTGAGGCGATGACATCACATGTGCCAGACTGGGGTACTTTTGTCTATTTAAATTGAAAACGCTTACAACAGTGAAAATGTTGGTGAGAAAATTCTGAAACATCATTCTGCTGGTTTTGGATGCACTGTCAAATATTTTGGTGACATGTGATCCAACACTGAGCAAGAGAGAAAATGTTGTGCATACAGTACAAATTACAGAAAGATATTGAATATAACTGCGTACTCACTGTTTGACCGATCTCAACACCATTTTAAAACACTTGATATCTACTATCTAGAGATTGTCTGTGTCAATTTTGGTAGAATTTGAATGAAGACTTGTGGAGATATAGATGTTCACTGATTTTGCATATTTTGACAAATATAGAGTGACTGACTTCTGAACTGATCATAGGTTGCAGTGAGGCAAACTTTTATCACACATCAGTGGAAGTGCTGAAATAATTTCATCTCTCTAGGTCCTACAGTGAACTTTAAATGATTTTTGGAAGTTCTGACTGCAATACTGATGAATACGTGAGTTCACACTTATAAATCACTCCCCTTTTCGCGAATCATCACCAAACTTTATACAATAAATTGAACATAACAGTAGAACATGGAAAAATTTTCACTCAAATACATGCAGCTAATTAAGCTTTTTGCATTAGTGGTGCCCCCTAGTGGCAGAATATCCCAGGACTGTGCACCAAGTTAGGTACAATAGCCAATTTTGATTTATGAGCATTTATGTAAAATTTAACTTAAAGATGAGGTTTAAAATTGTATAATTTCAAAAGGATATGGAATATCAAAAATCTGAAGTACTTTTTTCTGACAGATATGCTATGTGCCACATGCCGATTGCTCAAAATTTGTAGGAGGATTAGCAAAAAAACAAATCTATCTAGGTGCAAATGGGCGATTCTTCTGGACCCACTGAATCCAGGAAAAAAATAATTTTGTATTTGTGGCTGACAGTTCAGAGGTTATATGCCAAAACATAAAGTCTTTTGTTATAGCATCTGGCCACTTGGTATATATTTTTTTGTCTGAGTAGTGGGTGCGATTTCCAACCTATCAGTCAAGTTTGGGAACTGTAGTTGTTTTGGTTTCTCAGACTCAGATATTTTTAGGGCACAAGAATAATCCTAACAGATACAATAGGGACCCCTAAATATTCCAGACAATTTAAGCCAGTGTCAGTGGAAAAAAGTTTTATCTCTACCTCTTCTGCAATGATTTTTTTACAGTCTGTCTGACTGATGAAACATGCTGTTCTAGATAGACGTGTTTCCCACTGATGGTTGAGATTGCTGAAAAATGTTGTAGCTGTGTTGGAAATATTTAAACATGACACCACTTTGTGTATGTTCTTCGCCAGTTATGCACAGGAATGCAAAGCACATTGCCAAAAGCTGTTTATTAAAACACTATTAAGGTGTTGTGTGTTGGATTTTTTCTTTAAGTAGAGGTTGTTTGACTTTGCAAGAAGAGAACAAGTGGACATAAAATGTTGAGACCAGACATGATTAATAAGGTGGAGCCGATTTATTACCAAATCTTTTAAGTGATGTGGTATTCCCTGATCTCTTTCTGATCCATCACGCTTTCTCTCCAGTCCACTGCACTCTCCACAGCAGTTGGGACCGAGCCATTAGAAACGCTGCTGATGCAACAGATAGTTGGAGCAAAGGCTGAGGCAATACCGAAGCTGCCAATGCAACAGGGTGAGACACCCGCTCCACACAGCATGTGGAAATTGGCCACCGCGACATTCAAATGAGAGAGGGAGAAAAAGAGCAAAAAAAGATGGGGAACACAGAGCGAGCGAGCGAGAGAAAGAGAGAGAGAGAGAGGGTTAAAAGGCAGTGTATCTGTCACAATAAACTGCTTTCAATGACAAAGCAACACTGGCTGGCTTCCAGCACTGCACCAGACACACGCGTGTCCCTGTGCATGTGTATGCGTGTGCCTGATTGTGCATCCATTTGTGCATCCAAGTGTTCATGATCCAAAGCTGACATCAAAGTACAGCCCCTGTTTTTAATTATGTTACATTTAACCTTGTGATAACAAAAAGCCTAATGCAGGACGTAAATGCAGAGTCATGTGCTCTCACTTAGCCACCGGGTCTCTGGAGAGAGCGGGGTCTGTGATGAGTTAGGGCTATGTCTTTGTGCTGTGTCTGTCGTGTCTGCCTCGAGGCGCCCGAAGTCACTCACACGGTACTGTACTGTTTCAAGTGCAAACACAGTCTTCTTCTTTTCTCCGAGACACACATGTACCCAAGTCCTGCGCCTGACTGTCCAAAGCTTTAAAGATCAACAAAACATTCACTAGAGTATCTAAGGGTGAGTGCTTTACACACAAACACACGTTCAGAGACCTACCCTAGCAACAGAAGTGTGACCGCCGCTTGAATCCTAACAATTCTCTGTCTCCAGAGAGAGATGGGTCTCCGAGGAGGTTCGGAGTGTGTATCCGTTCTCAATTCAACACACAAACACACTCACATATACATTTAAACATGTACACATACATACACACCTGAATTCAAACGCTTCAACTGCCACTACTCTGACAGTAAAGTGCGTGCTAGACTTTGATGAAATGAATTCTGTTTTACTTTCAGTTGTGTCGCTCTTGTTCACTTGTGCAGAAATCACACGTTGTTAGGGTTTACACCTCACGCTGCTCTTACAACGATATGCTGAAAAAAACACGCTTCCTTCCTGGCTGAGAGTGTAAGTAGTGGTTTATGTGTGTTTCTCTGAGCATGTGAGAATTTCCCTCATTCATAGAGTGAGCGTTTCCTGTCTCAACGTCACGAAAGTCAACACACTACACAAAAAGCAAAACTGTGACAAAGGAAACTTGAAAGAACTGGCTCACAATACATCAGCATGAATCACAGCTTAATCAACTATAAAATTATACAGATTAAGACCGCATCAGTAACAGGAGGACCTTTTCTACAAACCGCACAATAATAACACCATTACTACTGCAGCCAAACGAGTAAAGCCTGCCAAATTACAAGTTACGACCCAAGGCTTACAAGCACTCCACTTCTCTGCTGAGCACAGTCAGGAAACAGCAGGTGCAGAAATATGGCTGTTCAAAACACTGCAAGAAAAAAAAAGGGGAAGCAAAGGGGTTCTTTATAAAACTACGGCGGCTAAAAAAGACATGCGACGGGGGAAAAAGAAGAGGGGTGTCTGTTACCGTGGAAACTGACCTCTTTGTTGCTGACTTTGTTGTCACATCCTTTAAACCCACCTGGAAAAGACAAGCCAAACACTCAAACACAGAAGCCCGGGTCCTCAGTGATTCACTAGGAACAATAACATCAGCTTCCAAATAAAGCGCTCCAATCAGCTAAATCCAGGGTGAGAGAGAGAGAGACAACGGAGGATAACCTCTAGATGAGCTCCACTGTAGCTGACCCATCTGCAGCGAGACAATAGACCCTGGGGCAAATGTTGCGTTTACTTTGTCTGTCCTCGGAGGAAGCCCCTCTAGTTTAGGCAGCATAACCCTAAAAGGTATTGGTGGCCATCTTGCTTTGCCTCCTTCAGCCTCAAAAGAAACGCTGGCTACAGTAGCCGTGCGCAGGGCAAGCTCCTGGGTGTCATGACTAGGGCGACTGTGAGCCTCTGTAGCAAAGCGCTGCTACAGCAGACGTGCGCACACCCGCCGCACACACACAGACGTATAGACACACACACATACGGGATGCCTTTCGCAGAAGCAGACAGAGCCTCATCAGCCAATGGCGTGAGGACCTTAGCGGCTTGTAAATTATCTTCCATGCCTAGACTCTCCTAAACAAAGGATCCCCTATGTGGGCTTTTTACTCCAGCCCTACGCACATGGATTGGAGGCAAGCTGTGGAACGGATGCTGCACACATGCTGGATCTGGATCACAGGAAAACAACTCCGTCACCTCTGAAATATTAACCCCTGAAGCAGCACACCAACACTCCTACTGGGACTGGTAAATTAGACTGAATCACCTGTAACTAGTGCTGAAATGACTAGTCCATTAAACAATTAGAAAATTAGAGAATCAAATTTTCAACCAGTACAAACTGATTAAATGCTCGAGTCCCATATCAAGCAACAAGCAAAACATTTGCTGCTCCAAGCTTATCAAATGCTTCCTTTCCCTCCTTTATATCAATATAAATTACATATCATTGGGTTTAGGCAGTTGCTTGGACAAAATAAGCAATTCAGAGATGTCAGCTTGGCTCTGGGAAAGTGTGAAATATATAAGTCGTCACTATTGTCTGACATATTATGGACAAAACAAGGTATCAATTAATCAAAATTGTAACTATTTATAACTGTACTTAAACCTATAGCTGAAGTGTGATCAATTTCACTCTTCAAGCTAGCAGGGAAAAGCTGAGCTATGAAAATATAAAATGCTCCTGAGCAAAATACTTCTTCTCTTAAAGGTGCAGTGTGTAGAATTTAGTGGCATCTAGTGGAACAGACTTGGCAGAAATGGAATATAATTTTAATAAGTATGTTTTAATTAGCGTATAATCACCTGAAAATAAGAATCATGTTTTTATTAGCTTAGGAGAGACACTGGCTCTAGAGTGCTTTTTTTCGTTTTTCGCGAGTTTTGCGGCCACAGCAGGTTCTCCTACACACTGGAAAGAGAGAGTTGACGGGTATTCAGTTGGTTGCAATCTGTAACCTCACCACTAGATGCCACTAAATCTTACACACTGTACCTTTAAACAGATGTCAACATCACAGTGACAGTAATATTGACATTAGCCAGTTCTCAGATATGAGCATGTCTGTGTGTGTGTGTGTGTGTGTGTGTGTACATTTTCCTCCCTCTGAAACTACTCCCCTACAGATTTAAGGCATGTGATCTATCACATTATAATGTGCTGTTGTGTGTCCCATCAGTCACAGTGTGTAGCCTGCTATGTCATGCTATACTCTTTAAACAATTACATATGGTATCATATGCATGGCAGCATAATTTTCTGCAGCACCTCTGATCCCCATGTGATCTAAAAATATTGGGGAAGTTTATGGTGGGAACAAGAAAGAGGATGTTCACAGCATCCATACTGTTATTCCTCTCTCTGTCTCAACAACCCTTCCCCTCAGTCTCTCTCATCCACCCCCAAAGCACTTTTTCACTCTCTCTAAACGATTCCCTGAGGAAAAGCTGTGGTTAGAGAATAAACAAGGAGACAGAGAGCAAAAGACAAAGAGAAAAAAAATGTTATGAGAGAGTAAAGTACTCCCCCCCCCCCCTTTTTTTTTAAGGCAACCATGTGGCCAAGACGCTGAGGTCACACCAGGACAACATGAAGGCAGCTCGAGCCAGTGCCTGTCTGTAACACTCAACTCACCAACCTCAGCCGTGTGTTTGATTGTGGAGGCAGAGAGCGTGCAGATTAATCCAGACACAACAATGAAAACTATATTAGTGTAATGTTACACATGCGATAAACATGCAAACATCAGGATGACACAAATGTTCCAGCACGTCATATGGTGGAAGATCCAGTCATTATTGGAGGATCTAGCTGTAAGCCCTGTCAAAATCTCAAAAGGTATTCGTAAGCACGTTACAATCCAATAGGCCTGAATTATAGCCAATATGGCACATGATCAAATGCGGTTTATAAGAGGGATAATTTCAATACAGTGAAAGCCAACAAAACCTACTCAGTCCATTTATAAACACTTACATTTTCACCCAATATAAACATTTAGTGACTATGTTTTACTACAAATATAATGATGTGCACTCTTAGTCTCATGGTGGCCACACAGTTTTTATCACACGACAGAATCCAACAGTCGGTTAGTCAGTTAGATGCTTGTAACTTATCATGGTCAAACTCCTGCATGGTGTGGCTTTCAGTGTATGTAGTATTGTTATAGGCTAATATTTCCAAAACCAGTGGTTTGGGTAAACGTATGACACTAACTAGACTTTATGGATAGACTTGATTATGGTGGTGACTGCTGAGCGTAATTGTTTTCTCACATTCATATTATTTATTTTGCAAAATGGATGATTTAGTGTATATCTATATCTGCGCAATCAGCATAAAAATGACTAATATTCAGCATAAGTCATTTTCCCCTCACAGCAACAATCACAACTTTCCTAACACACGCTGTAAAACAAACACAGATGTAGACTAAACACTTGAAATATACACATGCATGTGTGTGGTGTGCTGAAGCAAACTTTATTCCCACAAAACAATATTTCTCCACACTGTCAGAATCAGAAAGCCACATTACAACAACATAGTCTCCGCTATTTAATCACAACGTGGATTACTGCCTTCAGATTTAGTCCATATTGCCAACTCATGTGTATATGGTAGATTTTCAATGTTTGACCCTGAGATGAACAAAATAAACTTGTATGAACACCTGCAAAATCAGTGTGTGTACACTTCAGAGCATTACACTGCTATTTAGACCTGCTGAAATATTTCACTCCCGTAACTCAAGAATCATTTCCTGACCTACAGTAATGGATGCACTGGACCCGCCTTACATTACATTTTATTGCAGTAATGTGTTACTACTCTATTTCAGGGTTTTAGACACTCTGATTATGTGTTAAAGAAAAGTTTCTCACTATTAATATGAATGTGTAGATGTAAAAGCAAATTGTGTTATGAATTATGATGGAAAACTAAATTGATTTAGTGCGGTTTGTCCCAATTTCCATGCTTTCCAAACTGGCAAAGCCTTTTCTGGGTTATTATGTGTGAGATATTTTCAGGTACCAATCACAAAGAAAAAAATGACGTTTACTAAAATTGTTAGTAGTCATGTTCATTGTGGCAGTTGTTATTGAGTTCTGCTCTGAATGGCAGCTGTCACGAGAAGTCTGACAGGTTTGACAATTATGGCCAAGTTAAACAGGTTACACCAACTCAAACCATAAAACTTCCTGTGATACAGTCCTAACAACTGTTTCCAGGTAGCTATCAACTGTCAGGTGCTGCTGAAGATGTTATATACAGTAGCTACTGTGTTTAATGTAATGGTATATGTATTTAACACTTTTTAAAACTATACAACTCAACAGCTAGATGAAAATTAATCATACATAGGAATTGTGACACCACTCCCCTTTGATATGGTGTGCGTAAAGAAAAGTAAACAAACAATATGCAGTTTTCCCTCTGACTGTGTGTAAACAAACAGCTTATTGGCAAGACAAAACAAGAATTAAAATGCTGAAAAACTATTATATTATCCCACCAGGATAAACTGTATTCCTCACAACATGTTAAATCCGTCAACATGCACAGTACAGTACGTTAAGAGTGTGCCTAATGTGATATAGTGTATCGGCTGTACTGTACGTCTCAGCCTTCAAACCATTCCTCCTCCTGCAGTCACTCCATTTCTTCATCCGAAAATACCCCACAACTACCAACAATATTCCACCGCACCCTTAATTTGCAGCTCTTTAAGTGTCCTGCATGTTTTTCCCTTTAACAAGCTGCCCAGCTCTCGTTAGGAGCAAGTAGCCTGGACATTAATCACCCTAAACAGTGCAGTACACGAGCATGCAAGCGAGGTAAAGAAAGTCGTTCCGTGGCACGGTCGTAAACTGTCTCCGACACATCTGGAGGCTGACCCGCTGGAGACCGGCCCAGTGATGGAGCTATGCCAAATGCGAATGTTGCCAATAGTTGTCATTAATGCTATTACTGCCGACGCTAATGTAAACTTGTCTCTCATTTGCATGGAAAAGCTACAGGTCTTTGGAGAAGAGCAGCAGTTTCAAAGAGTTACCCTTCTTCTTTCTTCTCTTTTTAAAGTTGTTGCTCTACACCTACAGTGTAATGTTAAATGAAAGGTGGTGAGCAGAGTGCATGAATCAGAAGAGGCAACGGCAGGTTGGACAAAACAGGGCAGACATGTGTGAGAAGTGCTGAAGTGAGTGGTGACAACCATGGGGAAAAAGGTGACTCCATGCTTGGACCTGTCCCCAAACAGCACATCCAGCCCACGCAAGCACAACCTTGCACACAATCACACACTCTCCAACATCTCTTGCTCAACCCAAAGGACCGACACACAAATGTGTCTGAGATTAATGTTTAGAGACTAATGTGCAAAAACCGGCATTAGCATTTGGATCCTGCTAAGCCAGACCAAGGAAGTATGAAAGCTGGTTTTCCTTGAAGAGAACCTTGAAACCATAAAGTCTGTGTTACCCGAGAGGAAGCAGCAGTATCACACATCACACTACTCACTTTTCCAAAAGAATATGTGGACTCAAGTCTTCTATTAAAGGATTAGTTCAACAATTTGGGAAGTACGCTTATTCGTTTTCTGGTAGAAAGCTTGATGAGAGGATTGGTACCACTCTAATATCTGCCCCTTAAGTATGACAGCAGTTGTTTAGCTTAGCGTAGCAAAAAGACTGGAAATAGGGGAATAGCTAGCCTTGCTCTGTCCACCAAGCCCCAAGGAACAGCACAGGGCTTTGAAGCCAATTTGACATAGCGGCCAAACCCTGTAATTTCAACATCACATGATGCTATTGGGCCCAAAAAGACTTTTTACCATAGACTTACATTGTGAAAGAGACGTCTGGAAGTCAGCAGATAATTTTTTTTGAGTGTCACAACCCCTGCGAAATGACTTTCACTATCAAAATTTGACCCGTTCGGTCCAATCACACTCTGAAAGTCTAGAAGAGCAACACAATTGAATTGTTTTATCCCCATTCAATACCCAGAGGGCTAAACCGGAAACAGCTTGCTCTATGTGCCCCAAAGATACGGAAGTAATACGGAAGAAGTTGAACGTTTTTGGCTTCATGCGCCACTGAGCAACTTTCATAGGAATGAACAGGGCCCCACCTCTGACACTGTATTCAGTTCTCTTTATACATCCATGCTGTCCACGTGTGCTGGACTATTTCTTGGCCAGAACCAGTAACTTCCTGGTTGCCTGGCAACTGCTCAGAGCCAAGAAAAGGTCTGGCCCCTAAAACAGTGAATTGCCATTTTTACACTTCAGTTTTTATGCAAATTAGACAAATGAGGTATAACGTGTAAATTGGTGAGCTTTAGATGCACTGAGGGGCGGATTTGATCACTGATAGACACAACCAGGCTAGCTGTTTCACTCTGTTTCTAGTCTTTATGCTAAGCTAAGCTAACCAGCTGCTTGTTGTATGTAGTCTTTTATTTAACGGACAGATATAGGGCTAACACAATTAGTCGATTTATCGATTGGTAATTTTTATGGAAATATGCCAAAAATTAGCTGGTTTCAACTTCTCATAAGTGATTATTTAATGCTTTTCTTTGTGAAAAATGATAGTAAACTGAATGTCTTTGGTTTTAGACTGGTCCAATAAAACAAGACATATAAAGACGTCACTTTGAACTCTGAGAACTATATTATAATTATTATTATTAATTATGATAATTATAATAGGCACTTTTCTCTATTCTCTGACATTTTAAATACTAATTGATTAGTCAAAAAAATAATTGCTATTAGTTGCAGCTCTAGACAGATATGAGAATGGTATTGGTTTTCTCATCTAACTCTCTCTCTCTGCCAAAAAGTGGACTATTGCTTTAAGCTTGAAAACAACTCCTTACTGCACTTTCTCCTACATGCTCTCTGCCTCCTCAACAAACAGTCATACAAAAACAAATGCATGTTTGTAGCCTTCACACTTCCTGTATGAATAGTTTGTAACCCACGGGCGAGCCTAATTTAAGGATACAAGGAATGCACATTCAAAGTTCCATATCAAACACACACAAACACAGAGTGTGTTATGTAACATACTATAATCCCACTCTTGGAAGGAAATGTGCACCATGCAAGACCACACCCTAAACCCACATGGACTCAATTTAGGGGCGGACAGCTGCTGCTCAACACAAAGGGACAGTGGGTCACTCCAACTCTCACACCTACAGTCCATACAGGAGAGGAGGGATTAACTTTAAAACCTGTACGTATAGACAAAAGTGTTCTCTTTCATTTCATGTTTTATATGTCTTTGTGGTCTGTACCTTCCGTTTTTTGTCAGCAGATGCAAAACAAACATCTGTACAAACAAAACAAACAAAATTATAAACTCTTCTTTTAGGCCTGTGGTGTTGACTTTTATATTTGCTTTGGCTAAATATGGAAATAACTGTTTCACCTTGGGAAGGACAGGAAAAGGTGAGTGGGTTTGTCAGTTTATGTAAACACCGACACACTGACACACGCGCGCTGACCCAAATGCACACACAAACACACACTATGCAGGCAGAGCAGCCCGGGGGCCCCAAAGCTGCTCACAATGAGACAGGAAAAGGCTTACTTAAGTTTGTGCTAGTAGAACATGCTGAGTGGGCATGTTGGCTATATGACTACACGTGTGTATGCATGCACTCACACGCATTTACACACACAAATATGCATATATGTGTGCATATAGATGCACGTACAGTGGTGCATTTATGAGTTATTGCACAAACTGTTCAGTATCAGACAGAAATGAGAGAATAAAGAATGAGGAACAAAGAGAAAAATGGACAAGGCTAAATAATCAACAAGCCCATGAGTTCACTACATTCATTACAACTGAGTGGATGGCATTCTGGGTAAGAAGATGAGAGGCAGTTTTTATCCGCTTCAGGTGTATGAACTATATTCTAAATGAGGTGGGTCGATGCATGAATAAGCTCTGGTTTCTCCAGAAGGAGGCCATTGTGTGCCCTTGGTAAGATTTGAGTGGCATTTCTTTTGGGGGGCAAAGTGAGGATTTCCTTTCACCCAGAGAAACCAAGTGGCACGACTTCAAAGCTTATCCAGGGACTTAGAGCCTCACAACAGTCAGGACACGGCACAAACTCACAGATGCAAAGAACCTAAGAGGGCTCAGAAGTGGAGCATTAGTGGCACTGAAGTTTAACTCTACAAATATCTTGCTGTATTATTAAATTCACTGAATTATTTAATATATAATAATATATGACTCTTTGTATTGTTGTTGTTGAAGAAACAGGGTTTGGAAATGGTTGGCAGCTTAATGTGTATTAAAGCAAACAGACTGCATCTGAGTGGAGTCTCCGATCATTAAATCCCTGTCTGTGGTTGGATGTAAAGCCTTCAACCTGGCACAGACTTGACCATACATCTGCTGATGTATAGTGCGCTCTGGCCCCAAATCAAATAAAACAGACATTTCCCCCTCATTCACAGAGCCTTTTTTCTGGGCCACTACCCAAGCCCTGCAGCTATTACAGATAACTACCTCACAGGGTTGTTTTAAATTTAATTGGCTTGGACCAGGTTAACAGAAAAAACAAAGCAGCTCTAATCAGAGGCAAGCCTGTGTGATAAAATGTGTCTGTGCCGAGGAGGAGGAGAAGTTCCGTGGAGAGCGAGTAGGCTTAAGCACAGCGCACTATGCTTGGTCATAACGAGTTGGCTCTGTTAAAATGTTGGCAGTCTCTGACATTTCACGAATCTTGCACCCTCCTCGCTACCTCAGCCCCCTTCTGTCCCACACGTTTACATAATGAAGAGGGAAAATAAGAGAGTGTGGATGTGCATGTGTCCTTCAGCTCACTGCCAGAGTGCCCACATGCGTACGTGGGGAACCTGTGCTCATTTTTGTGAAAGGAAATGATTTCACTTTCAGTGACGACCACAGAATTTTAAGTGACACATCAATATCTGTCATGGCTTGGAAAAAGAGTTTGCTTTTTCTGATGAAGGACCGTTTATGTTTCATTGCATATTTTGGCATATTCACTACAAATAATGTGCACTTTACACTTCTGCTGACAATTTTTTTTACAAGGTTTTCTACCTTCCAGGCAGCCAGTTGTTCCATTTCACTTCTATACAGTGTGACAATCTATTTGAAGAGACTTAAAACTAGTTTGACATAGATAATGCACCACAGTGAACATCATGTCTACTTAAATTACTGGCTATGTTACAGTATGTTATTACAGTGTGGTAATGCAGGGCATAGGGCTGTGACGATAACCGCATTACCGCAATACCGCGGTTATGTCATGCCAACTGCAGGGTTGCGCTCATTACCGTCATTACCGCAGTTTTTAAAAAAATGTCAAACACAACCGGATTGAGATACTGCTGTAACACCTTGGCATCACCCTGTGAGAATGATCATCCATGGGGACAGCAAGCGAGCCAGCGTTAAAGCTAGGCTAAAGGCTAACCTCAGTAGACCAGCTCTCCCGTTAATCTTCCTTGCCAATGTCTCCATCAACAATAAACTAGATTTACCTAAGACTGCTTCTGACGTCCCGGAGAGAAATGAAAAACTACTGTGCCCTCATCTTTGCCGAGATATGGCTGCATGAGAGTATCTCCGACGCCAATATCCAGCTAGCCGGGCTAACCGCTCTCCAGTCGGACAAAATTCTGACCTCCTTCATTGTCCTCTAAGAGGTACACTGCTCAGCATTAGTGGAGTTTCTAGCAGACAAATGTAGACCTTTTTATCTGTTAAAAAGTATTTTTAAAGACTTAATTTTTTTCTCAGGTTTTCAGGGTGAGGGTGAGGGGGGGCGTAGGAAAGTCTACTGTTTTCTGTTTCCATTATTATAACTGTCTTCAGGCCCCCTTTACAGTTGTGAGTTTTCTGAGTTTGTTCCTAGCACACTTGCCGTAGTTGATGATGTCATATTTCCTTAAGACAAGATTTGTTGTTATTCTGCGCATTTTTCCCTGGTTGAGCAGTAGCGGATTCCTGTTGTGTGCGTTCATGCACAAATGTGAGTCAAACCCCCTCTTTTGATAATAGCCTATTACCTGATTTATTATTCTTTCTGTTTTATGTTTGTAATGCATAATTTTCTTGTACATGGTTCAGAAAATGTAGACACGGCACAGTATTTCTTGCTAATATCGCTTACTTGCCTTGTGCTTTTATGTTATGAGTGTCATACTTTGGGAATATGCCTATAATATTGAGTGTTTTGGTAACTTGGCGATTCTTTGACACATGTCCCTACATTCATGCGCAGTGTTTCGCCTTGTGGCCGTTAGCAGTACTACAGTTACATTATTTGGCCACAAGAGGGCTCTGTTGATCAAACTAATGCCTGCTCATCCATTACCTGTGTTTACCCAATGAGTGATCAGTAAAGTTTATTTGGATTGAACTCTCCGTGCCCTACTCTCTGATCAGAGTGCCTGTCCTTAAGGAGCTATAAAGCCAGCATCCCAGAAATACTATCTCTAACAGGGGGCTTTACTGGCGGTAAGTGCCCCCCAGCCCCGCATTAATTACTGGATTTATTGGAAAAAGTTTAACAGCTTTAATTCATTTAAATGCATTTAATTCTGTTTTTGGATAATGTTAGCAATGGTAGCACTAATGATTTATTGTCAACTTTGACAAGTGTGGCTACATTTTTTTTCTTTATGTACTTTTAGTATTTATATTTCTATGATTAAATGTATGTTATTTATATAGAGATCATTTTTGCTGAACAGAGATTAATCAAAATCAGCATTTGTGTGTATGCAGTCAGATTTATGCTTGTTTGAGAACATTTTACAGCATCTTGAAAAAATTAAGATTTACTTTAGTATTATCAGTGTTCAAGATTCTTAATAGCCTTTGTACATGTGGCAGATAGTAAATATATCAGCTCATTTTCCACTAAGTTGCGTGGGAGGAAGTTGTTTGCATAACAGTATAACAACACAGTGTTACAACATATGGTGATATACTGCAATTTAAAAAATGTATAAAGTATCTAAAGAAGAATAATGCTCATATTTTTTCCATCCTAATGTTGCATAGTAGAGCTAGAACAGAGTAATAGTGCATTGCCGCCACAAGTTGATGAGCAACATAAACAAGTGGAATTATCCCACTGAATGGGATGATTTACAGAGATAATGCAGGTATTTTTGACATGTTTGAGGTGTTCGTCTCTTGTAGACAGCCCTAGCCGCTTGCTGCTGACCCTCTATAAGCAGGATCACCTGCATAGTTTAACCTAATTACCTGGATGTAGGTTACTGAGTTCAAAGCCTTAAACCCATCATAGTGTGTGTGTACCGGTTATCTCCACTAATCCTCATTACGACCCTGAGAATACTCCATCAGACAACCGTGGCAGGTCAAAGGTCAGCAACAGACAATAAGGTCTCCATGGCAACCGTCAGTGCTGAAGACCTCCAGTGCTGTGTGTGAGAGAGGGGGAAGTGGGGTTCAGACGTGACAGGAGCGTCTGCTTGGAGAAATTACTCTCACTTCACATTAAGCTGCTTCCCTTTGAGAACAATGAAGGTGTTTTATTGCGTGATGGCTTGAAGTACAACCTGTAATATATCTACGTATAAACACACATACAGCCATATGAATGAAGATCCATACTCAGACGCAAACATATGGGTAAGAATCATTCAAATGAACACAGGCACAGCTTTGAGTATCGGTTATAATCCCAGACAGTCACCCTCGGGTGCTGCAGGCTGCCTGTCCTCCCTAACAGAGTATGTCTGAGGGATCGGCAAGAGTTCTCCTGACACAGGTGTTATCTCAGCTGGGTTACTCCTCTGGCAAATGCACTTCAGCAGAAAAAGGAGGAGTGGAAGAAGTGCTGGAGATAAATTAGTTTGCAGGAGGAGCTGAGCTGAGCTGGCTGGCTGACTGGAAGCATGCAGGTTACTATTTGTAAAAAGTATAGTGTCTGCAGCTGTATTGTACTGTGAATGCTTTCTTTGCTATGTCATTATGGTGCACCTCAAACTGACCCAAATTGTACCTCACCAGGTACATGGTCTTGACAAAAGAGGACACTTACACATAATAGTAAACAACGCTATCTGTGTCGTTTGCATTTGTCAAAAGAACAACACAGATATTTTAAGATGTGTAACTCCACTTAGACAAAATGCAAAAGCAAAGGTGTTTGAAACTTTTATGCCAACATAATTTCATGTGTTTTACATCTCGGTTGAGGTAATGTGTGCTCATCTCCCACACCTGTAAACAGTATACACATACTAGTAAATGAAAGATGTGTTTTAAGAAGTCTTCATATCACAGCTACAATGTAATGATAGAAAAAAATTAACCAGTAGAGAACTGCAAAAATGTCTCGCATTCGGTCAAGAAGGGTTTATGCTGGAAGTCAAATCAATGGCCGGCACTGACTGACTTAAGGGCTCCAGCTGTTTGCACAATAGGTCACTTCCTCTTTGTTCAAATGCACATGATGGCTATGTGCAAATGTACTGTACTATTTTGCTGAGATGTGAATATTAATAACGTTATCTATGAGTGCTGACATCTCCAATGTTAGTCCATAAAAAAAGTGAGTCAGTTATGCAGCCTACAGCTCTAAACATGTCAGGACTGTTTCTGTCAAATTCACTATACAAATACAGGAGCTTTTGGACACTATGAACTTATAGTATTTTGTTTCTGCTGTGTGTGTGTGCTAGTGTTTGTGTTTGTGTGCATTCAGGGCCAGGTCTCAGCCTTGTCGTCTCTGCCCAATACAAGGCGAGGCCACGAGGGGGCTATCAGGCCTGAGTGAAAACAGACATTTTTAAAAGGAAACCTCCTCTCTTGCTGTGTTTGCTCCATACTCACACACAAACCATGGTAGCTTTTTTTGCATTTTGTCTTCATACACCTAACTCTTACACTGTTGAATCTATGTTCTGTGTTGTGTGACCAAACCAAACTAAACCATAACCAGACCTAGCTCAGTATGGTAAAAACAGGAACATAATTCACATGCCACTACATGAACAGCTCTCCTTGGCCTCTGCCCTTTTTTTTCACAATCTTATGGAGTTAGAAACATCAGTTCGTTAGAAGGGTGTGTAAGCTTGATCTGCAAGACTGGCCAGCAAGTATATTAACATATTACTCACACTGAAAGTACACAATGCAATACACCCAAATGCACTCACAGTGTGTTTTCCTGAGTTACATACTCAAATAGGCTACATGAGAAGGGGTGATCTTGTTCTACCTGTTTTGCACCGAAAATAAAGTAAAGGATGGCGTTGAGGATTTAACCGACAGCTCATCACGGTGTCCTGACAGTGTAGCACCTGGAGCAGGCTCCACCCCAGCTGGCGCACATGATCAAACAAAAACCTGTTTTCAAACTACAAACACAGGCACATACTATAGTAGTCAGTAAAGAGAAACAGGGAAAACCACACGCAGCTGTGTTGTTTGAATGAAAGTGAATCTACGTTTCTGTCATTTTACGTTCAGTGTGTCACTCTGTCTGCTGCATGTGACACCACACAAACTTGTATACTACTAAATGGTGACTGGGCTTGCGTTTTTATAGCGCCTTTCTAATCTTCCGCCCACTTATAAAGTGCTTTACACTACATGCCAACGTTCACTCATTCACACACACATTCCTACACTGATGGCAGAGGCTGCCACGCAAGGTGCCAACCTGCTCATCAGGTGGAGCAGGTTCCAATGCTCAGTCACACACGCTCACACACCGATGGCACAGCCTTCGGTTCAGTATTATGCCCACAGACACATCGACATGCAAACCAGAGGAGCAGGGGATCGAACCGACAACCTGCTCTATCTCCTGAGCCACAGCCCACTACCACATTAAATGAGTCTGAGCCACACACACATTGACCCATATTTCTGGGCCTTACAAATAATATGTTCGTAAATCTGCCTGGCCTAATCTTTCCCTCCTCGTCCCCTCTTATAATCAGAAATAATGCACAAAGGTCTCCACTACTAATTCTGTAGGTGTTATATAATCGGTCCTAATCTGCAACTGCCACTGCTCTGACTCTGAGGGCGCTGTCAGTGTATGCATGCAAGCTTGCACACACAAGACTACACAGCCACATGGACCCTCATTCACAGTTGTTCATGCAGAGCCCTCCCCCAGCCACATGGACACCACTGAACTATGTACATAGTTATGTAGTAGCTATAGCAGCCAGCTGCTGTAAAGGACTCTTATTCCCACTCACCAGAATGAATGACAAGATGTCTGTTAGCATGTTGTCTTTAAAGAAGTATGTTACACTTTAAACACCATAATCACAAATGGTACATGCAATTTCGCAAAATACCTTGCTTTTTTTTTTTCTTTTATAAATTTTTGAAGGCAAAATCTGAATAATTTTAATACTATTTTAAAAAGTTCCATTCACAATTAAACATTTCAAGCTGCAAACACAGAATCCTGACATAATATTGGCATATACAGTTGTTATTGTATTAGCAAACAGTTGCCTGCATACACAGAGAAACATTGTCATCTCATTGGAGTCGTGTTTCTGTACACACAACAAATGAAAGTCCTCTGTTTTGGTCTTGACCAACTGATGAGAAAATATCTAGGTCTTTACGTTGCTCACACATACTCATTTGACTAACGTAGCTTTAATAAAGATAACAGCGACACAGTAAAAGGAAACAGTAACACAACAATTTCCTTCTTAACCAGTGTGCTGGGTATTCATAGTCTTATTGGATTGTCCTCTAAAATATGCGTTCACAATGCCATTCAGTGCCACTGTGCACAAACATCTGGCTCATATTGGTTTTAATTATATACCCGTGCCTATCCACACACACAAGCATGCTCATACACACAGTCACCACATGAAACTCATCAAATAGCATATTCTTTTGCTTGTGCAATGGATGGCTCTCTCTCTCACACACACATACACACACACATACACACACACAAACAAACAAACAAAAACACAACACATACTCCAACCACGTGCTGAGCTGCTGCTGGTCATGTGACAGTGCTTCCCTTTTGAAACAGGATAATAAAGCATACTCTGCATTTAAATTGCACGTGCATTCACACATGATCTCTATTGTCAACACGCACAGACCAACACTTCCCCTTTTATCACTCAACACTTTCCCCAACATTTAACAGGAAGACACCACAAAGCTAAGTCCACAGCATCAGTTACTCTCAACTGAGCAAATTTTCAATGTGAAAGTGAAACCTTCTGTTTCAACTATCTGGCTCATTCAGCTCTCGATCATCACTGCTACTAGTGTGCGGCTGGGAAACATCGGAGATCAAAAGCAACGCTGTCAGGCAGTAACTACCACTCTACTCTTTTTTTCTCAGTTTCTTCAAATCACCTGTTTGTAGAAACATAAAGAGGCTCCAATAAATTCCCACTCGAATCCTTGTCAATCTAAATAAACCTCCTTGTGGGAATGAACTGAAGACCTGATTGCAATAATAATCCCTACAATGTGTTGCTACTAAATGTAATTCAAATGTTATTCATGCAGCGTAATAGAAGCCTCACCAGTGCAGCAGACAGAGTGAGCGGGGATGAAACTCTTCTTCTCTTTAGTTCCACACACTTTCTCAGCTTACAGATCTGGTGGCCAGTCCTGCGGTTGAGGCAACAGCTGCACTGGCCGCAGCTGATCTTCCTCAGGCATGGCTGGCACGTCCCACACCTGCTCCGCTTCTTCCTCTCCTTTTTCTGTGGTTTTGGAGTGGTCCAGGAGGGCAAACAGGCCCCCTCTGGCCCCCAGGATCCTGGCATAACGGAGGGACCGGGCTCTCCATACCCTGCTTCTGATTCAGTGTCAAAAGAAAAAGAGGAGCGAGTACTTTCCGAGCTGCAAGAGAATGTGGAGCTACTGTCCAGAGAGGGAGTCGAGATCTTTGGCACTGAGTCCTGCTCTGGCACCGCCGCCACCACAACGCTGCTCTCGCTGAGGTTTGGTTCACGCTCAGCTGTAAGGGCATCTGTGCTCGTCTGAGGAACTAGTGACAGTGACAGCGAAGAAGTCTCTTTCTGGTTGTGGCGCTCAAATGGGTTTCGATTGGATTCACTATCTTTGGTCTGTGTCTTCACTGGTGTGCAAGCTTGTCTTTCCTCCTGAGGAGAAGAGCTCTCAAGGCTTTGCAGTTGTTGTGCTTCCCCCTGACTTGACTCCTTCAAGCTCCAAGGTTTGAGGGAGTCACTACGGATAATAACCGGTGTACTACGTGTCACTAGAGCGGTCTGCGGCAACAGGGCAGTCTCAGGGACAGCAGAGAACCCTGGGAATTGAGGTTTAGCACCATGAATGGTTGGTTGCATGTCTGTCTTACCCTGGCTCAGAACCTCTAGTTCAAGTGACTCTGAGGTGGTGGGGGCTTTGGTGGGATTTGAGGTAGCTGTGTTGGAGACAGGTAGCACCCTTACAAGTGATTCTGACAGTGCTGTCAGCACATCGTTAGTGGGAGGTGGATCTGGAGGCTGACAGACAGAAGTGCTGGGGTTGGAGTCAGCAGGATTGATGAAAACATCATTCTTCTTTTCTTTATTTCCTCCTTCTTCTCCTTCACAATTATCCAACCTCTCAACAATCTCCTCCATCTCTTCCTCAGTCTCATCTAGTCTCTCAACTACTTTCTCTGCCTCTAAACTCTCACTCCTCTCATGACTTATCTCCTCTTTCCTCTCAGTGTCAACAATCACTCTTTCATCCGTCCTACTCTCTTTAAAGTCCAGCGTGTTGCCTTCCTCTTGATGCAGAGTAAACACATCATCTTGCTTGCCATCACTGACAAGATGATCAAGATTATTTCCTAAGATAGATGAACTGTCATCTCCCTCGCTGCCGCCTTGCACCCCTGGTGAGCCACTACTCGTTAGCACAGCAAGCTCAGAAGGGCTATCTTTACTTCTGTCACTGCAGAGTTCTAGCTGTCCATCAACATCATCACACACAGGAGCCCTGGTCACACACCTCAGGTCATCTTCACTGTTATGGCTGACAGTCTTTTCGTCTTGCTCGGTTATGGTACTGTCACAGCTGCACTGCATACAGTCCTCCAGTGTGTCATTACACGGTGGCGAATCAGCTTTAAGAGGGCTGCCCTCTTTAGCATTACTGACATCTAGACTTTGATCTTTTATATTAGCCAGGACTTCAAAATCAGTTTTCAGAGAAACCGGAAGGATCTCTTGAGCGTCGCAGGTGTCCAGTTTCTCATTTTTCTCATCGGGAGTTGACTCGTTGATGCTGGTGCTTGTAAGCTGGTTTCTTGTGTTACCTGATGCTGCTCCTCTCCCCGCGCTCCCCCTGCTGTTTCTCCCTCCTCTGCTAGGTTTAGGAGGCTGGCAGGGAGAAGCAGACACCAGTGCGCCCCGCAGGGACTTCCTTCGCCCTAGGGGGTCTTCTAACTCGCCACAGTGGTCAGGTGGATTACTCAGCCGTCTAAGCCTTGCAGATCCTGTTACATTTAGGGCATGGTTAACTCTGCCAGGCGACCTCCCAGGGCCCTGACCAGCAGGCCCGCTAACCCCTCTTCCACGGGGGCTTTGGCCCGACCGTACCTGAGCCCTGGCTGTTGACTTTTTGGGTGCTGCTGGTGTTTTCTGGAGCCTCTCTGCAACTCTGCCTCTGGGTTTATTTGAGTTACAAGTTTGCCTTTTGCTGCTGATAACTTTCTGGCCATTTTTTCTCTGAGCAGGTGTCTGTCTCCTGGCGGGTTTGGTAGTAGCAGGCATGGCTGAGGGTATGGAGGGGAGGATTTCTGAAAGCCAGCATGGGAGCCAGATGAATGTTTATCTCTTAATCAGCAGACAATTTTACTTTCAAAAATCTTCCTCTTCTGTGTTTTATTCTTGAACTGTAAATTATGATGCCGTAGTTATGGTGTAATTGCAGTGCATGACCTATAAAGAAAGAGTAAACAGGGGGAAAAAAATCAAAATACAAATAATGTCAGCAGGTTTAAATGTATTTTCATTGTAATAAAGGAAATAAAACGGTTGTTGCAGTAACTTACAAACATTTTGCAGAACTTGTACAAAGCTAAGTCCATTTTTCTTTACTTTGCTTTAAATGACACTTTTGCCACGCCTGAAACATCTACTCGGACGATCAAGTGCTTGAAGGTTGACGTCAATAAAGACAATTTAATGCACCAATGTTGACTAGGATATTTTACATAAACGTCATAAAATCGGGAGAACTACATAAAAACAAATACTACGGCTTCCTGCTTGGTTAACGTGGCTTTAACAGTTTAAAGGGCAAACACGTTGAGGAGTGGGCTCTGGCCGGAGGTCGGATCCTGTTTTCGTCTTTCTGGCTGGCGGAAGAGGAGGTTATTACCGTGTAAAAACGCCTTCAGTGTCGCTGTTTATTATTATTTTTGCACTTGACCGCTGTCATTTAAAGCGCCGTCTACATATAAACCCCACAACACGACCGAAAACCTCACTTTTGTACGGCTTGTTTTGTTGTCCGTGAGGTTTTTATTTACACGTCGTTTACTGGCTGAAATGCTTTACATACCAGAGAGAGACAGTTGCACTGTCTGAACTGCTAATAATACTCCGCTCCAGCGAGACAGCGAGACCTTGTATTGGTTTCCCTCCTCGGCAAATATAGACTGCTGGCAAGTTCAATCCTTTCTCGACGGTGACACATGGACATGATAATAGCACCAACATGAACATATGTCGAGCGAGTCGGTATAGTTGTTTTTCAACGTGCACCACCGTGTAGTCTTCGCGGAGCACGGCACCCGTTAAAATGTAAATCCCTCTTATGCCAATCCATTCAGGGCAGCCCCCGCTCTCTCCCTCCGCCAGACGCAACCTACGGGCTCCGCTGGCCGAAAAAACTCGTCGGCTCTGGAGGAAAGAGTGGACAAGAAAACCCGGAGTGGACTTCAGCTGTTAATTTTACTCCAGGATCACACAGCGATGTGTGTTTTAGCAAGTGGATGTAGGAGTGCGCTAAAAAATATATGTTTATAACGGATCAAACTAACGTCAGTTGGTAACGTTTGATAAGGATGTATGTACATTAATGTTAGCATGCGAGCTAATCGCTCGTTAAAAGAGAACAACTGACTAAGCAGACTGTTTTTCTATTTCTATTAATTTAAAATTTATCTCACCAGCTTTGTTCGTTGTCATTGATGTGATGATAATATTACAATATTGCAAAACTATACTGAAAACTATTCCGCTAATAAGTCATCCCCCCTCCTCATCCACACCCCCTTCCTCGTCTAACGTCATCCTACGTCATCAACAGGCGCCTGTTTTCGGCCAGAAGCTGTCAGTCGTCTGCGGGCGAAGGGCACGGATGTGGTTACATGAGTCTTGAAAGTGCCTAACACTCATCTATAACTGCAATTTTTCATCAGGTTTTTGTAACTGAAACACTGAACGACGACCTCCACGGCACGATACTACCCGGTGTCCCATGGTAACGCGAGATTTTAACGGCCAGGATTCAGTAAAGAAACAACAAGCTGGAGAAGAAATAGATGAATTCATCCAAGCGATTCTTCTCTTTGCTGTTTGTGCGCTTCTAACGCTTTTGATTATCTTGTGAGTATCTTCTTTTTATCAGTCTAACTAACGTTATCGGTGCTGGCCAGGATTACTGCAGACTCATAGCTGAGTTAAAGGACAGGTTCACAATTTTTCTGGTCTGTCTTAAAACAACAGTCGGGTGCTCATAGAAAGGGGGGTTCCTCGCTGTAATCAAGTGAGTGATGGGAGCCACAATCAACAGTGTGTCCACACAGTCGTTTTGTGGAAAAATAGATTTAAAAGTTTATCTGAAGCTTATATCAGGCTTCAGTAGTCTGACTTTTTCCTCTCTGTGCTTCCTTGTTGAGCTGCGGTAAAAGTATAGTAACAAAAAGAGGAACTTTGGCACTAAAAAGACTTGAATGTTGAAATTATTCACTAATTTGGACAGCGGAAGCATCGTATTAACTTCAGATAGCCTTGTAAATACATTTTTGCACAGAGGGAGACGTTGTAAATACATTATAATGGTCAGTTTGAACAAGAAGAATGATTCTGGCAAGAAAAAACAATTTTAATGTTCATTTGGACACCTGACTATCATTTTAAGACAGACTTGAAAAATTGCGAAACCATCCTTCAAGCTAAATCTACCTTCAGGTTGCAGCTACTAGCCTTAAATGCAAATCATGACTCTCCTACCTCAAACCATTAAACAAACGACCAGTCTCGTTTGTTCCTTATCTTGTGAGGTAGCTGGATTCACAAGATCATGAGATCACGCAAGTATGACAAACCACCTGGTGCATCGGGTTAGTTTGCTCCTACAGGTACAATATTTGCCAGGGTGATGAATGATGTATTCTGTGTTGCTTTAATACTCATAGTCACATGTGCATTTACAGTATTTTTGCCAACTTACAGCCATGGATGCAGCAGATTCCTGAGCAGACAGAATGTCATCGGAGGCTGCGGTCTCCACACCTACTGCCATAAGCAATACCTCAACCAAGAGAGACTACTACTGGCTTCGCTCCTTTGTAGCTGGAGGTAGGATCTGACACATCAGGTTATAGTCTTAACTGTGATGGTATGATTCCAGGTTCAAGCCCCTGTGTCTGCACCCAAGGCTGCATCCTTTTACCATAAAAATGCTTCCTCCTTTGCTTTACTGTCTCCTGCTTTCTTTTCTGATCCAGAAACAGATGTCTGCACAGCCATCCTTCACAACCTTTACTATACTGTAGATTTCTAAATAGGTGTCTCACCAAACCCTCTGTAGTAGTTTTTTTGAAAGACCAAAGTATTCTTTCAGGAAGTGTTTTCACGTGCAATGCTTCTGATCACATGCACATTCCTGACAGCAGCATCGATAAGATGTACAATGGACACAATTATTTGCCAGCAGGTACTCTTTTAAATACTGAAAGGAGTTTGGATTGCCGGTTAAATATTCCTGACATCTCTGTAGACTATAGTCAACATACATTATAAAATTTATATGTTGTAATGTTGTTTAATATATTCACTGTCATAGCATAATTAACAGTCATGGCATAATGAACAGTGTTTTAAACTGTCGGGTATGATTAGGCCCTGTTGTTGTCTATACAAATTTAAGTATGCAACATGATGAAAGAACTGTCCTAGTTTCCGGTCTCCATGCTTGTGGTGGGAGATGAGTGGTGTAAACAGAGAACAGAAAAATATATAGAGTATCTACATTTCAACTGGAGTGTATTTAAGGCAGCTACTGAATCTCTAGTGGTGCTGGAGACAGTGCTGTTCCCCTACTGACCCTGATCTGACCTCACTATGTTAGGCAGCAAGCAAAAATAGAATTTCCATTCAAGGAGCAATAAAGACCTGACACATGATGCTGAAAAAACAAAACAGCCGATCATGAAGGGATCTCACATAGTAAAACAACACTGTAGACTTACTTTACACTAGTATCAGACTCAGTTTTCAGTGCCATAACCTTCTGGCTTCAAGTTACCTGAGATAAAAATTATCCCAATGAGCTCTACCCAGTGCAGTCACTTTTGGTCGACAGTGACCAATCTTTCCTCTAGATAGTGGGCCTGTTTCATTGCCAGCTTTGCTCTAGATAAATTAAATAAAATATCATCAATCATTCCATTAAAAGCTAAATGTTTAATGATAAATACATGAATGCTGTTTCTCTGTTTTTGTTTAGGTGTAGCAGGATGCTGTGCCAAGACGACCATCGCTCCTCTGGACAGAATCAAGATTCTGCTTCAGGGTCAGAACCCCCACTACAAACATCTGGGTAAAACATCAGCAGCCAAACATGCAAAGGCAACAAGTGTTTGTTTTCACACTTCTCTGCATCATCTTTGAAACTTCTGATCTTTCTTTGCAGGAGTGTTTTCTACTCTCAGAGCTGTGCCAAAGAAAGAAGGCTTCCTTGGCTTGTACAAGGGTAATGGGGCAATGATGGTTAGGATATTTCCTTATGGGGCCATCCAGTTCATGGCCTTTGACAATTATAAAAAGGTACGGTATGTCTTTTACTGTGGAATAACCCTTTCAAAGGGCAATGTCATAAAAACTGGGTGTTAGTAAAACTGTTGAAGTGTGTTCAGGGAAATGTGATATGCTTTTATGTTGTGTTTTTTACTGAATAAATGACAGTTTGCTACAGTTAGAAACATTTCTGACAGGTGCATTTTTTTACTGGTAAAACTGATATGAAAACTGGTAATATTTCCATTCCCTTTACAGCTGCTAAGTAAACAGCTGGGGATCTCTGGACACATTCACCGCCTTATGGCAGGATCTATGGCAGGTAATCTATCTTCGTCACTGATAAGGATTGGCTTTCAGTCAATGCCAGTTAGATATCAGGTACTGTATACACCACAAGCATTATGAGGAAATGGAAACTGGCATAGGCAACATTTCTCACGTCATTTAATTTATCACTGGTGGCAAGTGTTGTGATTTTGTCTCCTAATCTTGGCATTTGTCACCTAAATGCAACTCTTACCTCATAATGTATTGCATGTATGGATGCACAAAAATACTTTTTAATTACAATGGTATTCAATCTTATATATAAAAATATATTGAATTGGCCAGACTCCCAGCCACAATCTGCTTACAGGCAGTGCAAAGACATGGAGAGACAATCGGGGAAAGTCAGTCACATGAAATTAAACAATATGGCACAATGTGTGAGTGTTTAATCTCAGTAAATCACAAGCGTACATAGTCATGAACTGTGTTTCTACGACATTTGTCCTTATGTTGTGTGTCGTCAGGGATGTCTGCGGTGATTTGCACCTATCCTCTGGACATGGTTCGAGCCAGGCTGGCCTTCCAGGTGAAAGGAGAGCATCGCTACACTGGAATCGCCAACGCCTTCCACACCATCTACCTTAAGGTTAGTTTACCAAAAAACTGAACACTCAGTATGACTTCCGTTGCAAGTTTTTTGTCAGAATTTTTACAATCTGACCTGTTTTTCTTTTCTTGTAAAGGAGGGAGGCTTCTTGGGCTTCTACAGGGGACTCACTCCAACACTTATTGGAATGGCCCCTTATGCAGGTGATTATTGGCATTATTCTGCATAGATTCATCCCAATTTAATGATAACTAGCTTTGTGATTATCGTGAATAGATGTCTTCCTTCACACATATGACCTTTGTTCATTGTTTTGCATTCTCTTATTATGATCCTCCTGCAGGTTTTTCATTCTTCACCTTCGGTACCCTGAAAAGCCTCGGCTTGAAACATTTTCCCGAGATGCTGGGACGTCCCTCCTCAGACAACCCCGATGTCCTCATCCTGAAATCCTACGTCAACTTGCTCTGTGGAGGGGTTGCTGGTGCCATCGCCCAGACAATATCGTAAGCAGTGTGGGCAGGCAGCCAACAGGACTCATAAATGATGAGCAGACAGCGTGGCTGGCTGGGCTTGTGTTATTGATTACACTGATTTATTGATGCTGGATTTGTCATATTGTGTTTCTTCTCACTAGGTACCCCTTGGATGTGGCTAGGAGAAGAATGCAGTTAGGAGCTGTGCTTCCTGACTCTGACAAATGTGTGTAAGTACCACCAATGTTCCTGCTCTCCATATTCTGTTACACCATGATGATGATGATGTTCATTAAACCTGTCAGAATGTGCAGAGATCTTGGAAAGGTACAGTAATGGTTTCAGCTATTTCTGGCCTTTTGATTTCCTCTTAAATGTACCACTGAAGAATTTTGTTGTGATGTGTTTTAATGCTCAAAGTAACAACGAAACTGAATAGTTGCTCCAGTATTTATTAGCTAAAGAATTAATTGGAACTCTCAACTATTCTGAAGAAGTTGTTAGTGTATCTCTAACTGGGAGAGTCATTTAAAAAAATGAACCTGTTTACAGTAGCCTCAGACAAGTTTCTCTGTAGTTTCTGCAAAATGGGGTTCTCAATAAAGAAACTTTGGTCCTTGTTTCTCTATTTCTCTCTGTTGTTTAAAAAAAAAACATGAGAAGCTTATGCTCTCCAAGTTGGAATACAAGTGTTTTGGACACTAATTGAGGAATTTGCTTTTCCACATTTGGTGTTAAAAGTAGAAGTTTACTTTATGCTGAAAACTGGAGAGGAACATTCCAGAGGTTGGGAGGCTGTTTACAGTAGATAAAATGTTAAAGCACAAAAAACATTGAGGAGGAGAGTAACAGCGGAGCTGCAGAGCTACAGCAACATGCCGTTCATACCTGTGCAAGGTCAAATAATGCCACTTCAGACTCTGCTCATTGTTCTTGCATTATCTGCTTTCCATTCATATTTAAGATTTTTAAAGAATGCCTAAAGGTCCAGACATTACATCAGTGCCCTCAATTGTCTGCAGCTCAAGAGAAGTTTTCTTTGTTAATATGGCTGCTGTGTTGTTTATCAAGGGCTAGTTCCCTGTTGCTTATAGGCAGACCTCAACAACAATTAAATTTGATTTATCACATCTGTAATGTCAGTCACAAAACTCTAAAAAGATACAAGATTAACTGCCATTTCAGCATAGTTGACAGGAAGTCACTTTGAGCTCACATAAAATACAAACAAGAAGCCTCAGGACACAACATAAATGATAACACAAATGATAAAAAATAAAAATGACCAAACTGTCAAAAACCTGCATAAGAATAGGTCAAATAAATAAAATGTCCATGTGCATGAGAAATTGATTTTTACTTAACTACATTATTTTATCCACAGCAGTTTTCTGTGTTTTCTATTATTCTAAAAAGTGTCTTATTTCTTTTCTTGTACCTGAACAGATCACTGAGAAAGACCCTGATGTATGTGTACAACGAGTACGGGATCAAGAAGGGATTGTACCGAGGCCTTTCTCTCAACTACATCCGTTGTGTCCCCTCTCAGGCTGTGGCCTTTACCACCTATGAGTTCATGAAGCAGGCCCTCCACCTGAACTAGCTGTTGTTTTTCTACCTTCCAAGTCATTTAGCAGATCGACCTCAGTGCTTCCTTCAGAGTGATCTGAGGCTCACTCGCTACATCTCGAACCCTACAGTGTAGGCATGGCCTTTTTTTTGTTTTGCCCTGACTTCACTGAAGGTTGTAGTTAAGTCAGTTAATTCTGAAAGAGGAAACTTCATCGCTGACAGAAAGGTACTCCATCTCTGTTCTCTTTCATCCCCTCTTACTTCCTTTTTTTGACTCACCACCTGTTAAGAGATGATTTACTCAACCTCTTCGACATGTGACTTGAATTTGAGCAACTCCCTCATCAGTGTCTCCATGGATACAGCAGACAGCGGCACCTTTGGTCTTGCTTGGATGGACGGCCCAGGGCAATGTGTGTGTGTGTGTGTGTGTGTGTGTGTGTGCTCTTTAACAATGTTGTTGGCAACACCACAGCAACACGCTGATTGTGTAGAAGCCCCCTCGTTCACACGCTCACCTGTCTGTTTCTGCCTCTTTCCTGACCTGCCGAAGAGATTTTAAAATCAGCTTAAAATGAGCAAATTATCAAACCTGATTATGTTTCTATCAAATTCATTACAAAGAAGGGAACTCGGTGATGTGAAGTTATGTCACACTTCTTTATGCTTAATCTTTGTATCTGGTTTGATAGTTGTGTGTCATTGCTTCTTAGGATATTGTTGAAAGCTACTTTCGGACTTTTAAAAATAATCAGATGATTTCTAATGTTTTGTTTATTCAGGGTTTAGTTTGTCTTTAGATATTCGGTTGGTGCAGGTTTGGGATGCAGTCATTTGTTCGTGCATCTTTGCCTTTGTCATCTACATGAATTTAATATCAATATACAAAATTAACATTCTGTTTTTATACAGCAGGTCTTTTTAGAGATGACCTGGTTTACACACGATTTCAGTTTGACAATTTTTTTTTTGCCAAACCTTGAATGGAGCAGTTACTGTACGTATATTGAATTACTGAAAAATTAGTTGTTTTGTTTAATGTTCCTTAATGTGCGCAAAGATAGTCTGTACTTTTGTTGAAATTGAATTATGTACATCCGTGCTCTGCTGTGATCAGAGAGGTACTTTGAGTTGTTGTGACTTCTTGAGATGTCAGCATTCGGACTTATTATGGATGTAGTTCTGACATCTCCAGACAGACACACTTGATGGAAGGGACTCAGGAGAAATTTGCACTTCATACTGTAACTGTAGCTTTGTCTTTTATTTATTGAAGTAGCTGTCTGTTGCCACTGGGTGGCGGCATCGAACACAGATTGTATTGTTTACCATCAGAGCTGGACATAACATTGATACAGATTTCACAAATCTCTTATCAAATACAAATCACATTATAATCTTTATGATTTTGTTCCATTTTGCTTAACCAAAGCAAATTGTTAGACAGTGAGAGTAATATATGCAGTGTTTTTAACTGGAGCTATTGGCTGCTTGCATTTACTGCTTCCGGAAGGCTGAGCATTAATTACTGAATGAGAGGAAAGTGATGTTCAGTCACTTTCAGTCTCAAGTGCGCCGCAGGCCTTCAGGTGAGCACCTGTGTGTGTTAGTGTGAGCCTCGTTTGATTGTTGTACGAGTCTCTTGCCTTCTTCTGCATTCAATGTCTTACTTCACCAGTGATTCCTTGTGTTTTTACTGGCATTTCTCCAAACATTTTGGGAGATGACCTCAGTTTTTTAGATGACTATGTGAATTGGGGGAAATTGTAAAAACAATGGTTCCCGGCCTTTTTGTGTTGTTACTCAAAAAGGAAACAGTGCTTAGTGAACTTACATCCATTTATTGCCAATTCCAAAGAGTGTTTTTTCCCTTCTAAACCTCTCAGATTGTTTTGAAAAGAGGCCCAAAGAGGTAAAACTACCCCATATCTTACAAACAAGCAGAGATTAGAGGAAAGTACAAGCACACATTTGTGCAAAAGAAAGCACTTCTTGTTTTCTATCCCATTAATCATGTTGTCAGATTCATCATGTAACCCACTGGAGGGGTCTTGACTTCCAGGTTGGGAATCACTGCCTCAGAATATTGAAATATACCATGAACTGCCACAGACTACTGAACGCTCTGAAAGCTATTTACTACAGGGGAAGTGGAGTGTAGAGAAAGTCACTTTACTCACCTCTTAGCAGCTACTCAATTGCATAGTTGCCATGAGAAACTACCAGATTAAAAAAAAATATGTAAAAGCCACAAACCTCAAATCCCCACAATCGACTGAAGAAAATATCAAGCTGTGAAAACGTAACTTTAGATACTTATATTTTGATACACTTGTCACCATTGAAATGAGTCATCAAAACCAAAGTGTTCATTTGAGTTTCCGCTGTGGCTTATTTTCATAGAATAATTGGAAATCACCTGGTACGTCAAAATAGCTTGATGCCTTGCATGTGAATGCATTATTGAACAAACATCTAAAAATTTTGGAATGCATAATTCTCCCACAATACCTTGAAAAGTACAAGTAAATATGAGTCTTGATTGCTAATTGTATGTAACAATAAATGAACCTCAGTGTCTGACTGGGTTTAAGAGTATAATCACACACTCTCATTGGTGGTAAGTGGCAGCTACCATTTGGGAAACAGAGCAACATTTCTGCTCATTCATGTACGATACTGCAGAAACTTTCATGCAACTGTTCTGTTGATTTCCTTGTTTGATCTCATCATAGTTATTGCTGTTTCTCTTTTTTTTTTTTTTCCAACCCTTCAAGAACAGACCAGCTCTGTTCCTGCTGCTCACTGCAACTGATAATTATGTACAACATTAAATATTGGGATATTTATATACGTAAATGTAATAATAATAATATAATACATTTCATTTGTACAGCACTTTTCGTTCATATTGAAACTCAAAGTGCTCTTGTATTAATAACATAGAACACACAACATAGAGGAAATAGTGATAAGAGTGTATACAATAGTGTGCTGTACTACTTTATCAGGCCGTGGTGTTGATGTGACTGGAAGAGATGATGTAGTTTCCAGAATGACTGAACAAACAAATTGTATTTTCTTTTGTCATACTGTATCTGTTTCATTTTCTCTCTTTGCCTGCCATTCTTTTTATAAGCAGTGTCTGAATTACATTAAATGTCACCCTCTTTAAATCAGCACCAAGCCTTCCAATCTGTCTTTTGCCTTGTGAATGATCTTGTCCCTCGCTGTCAGGCTGGTTTGATATTGAATATCATTTCTGTTCACGTGCAAATCATACCGATGTGACAGTTTCAGCTGAGGCCTGTAACACCACAGAGGGACTCTTATGATGTATTTGCATTTATTTCACTGAAGCTGGAATACACTACCGGTTGTTGTCCAATGTCACATACTGATTTGACTGGTAAATGATGATGTGTACGTTCACAAATTCCATGATGTCCACACCTCACTGATGCTAAAGACAGTTAGACAGCTCAAACTAAAACTCTTTTTTTTTTCCTGTTATGCAGAAATTCAATCAAAATTCAATAATTTATTACCATTTCAATGAAACATTGATTGGAATTTGTCTCGGTGAGTGCTCGAGGTAGACAAAACAACACAATACAAACACACATCAGCATAAACATATCATCAATACTCATAAACCTATAAAATACTATAACAGAGTAAATAAAACATTATTATTTTATAAAAGAGACTCCTGTTGTTTGCAGACAAAGAAAATTAATTTGACATTCAAAAAAAAGACATTGTTCCCTGTCTTCCCATATTCATGTCAGTACATGTCACTGATAACAAATTCAGGCAGGAGGGTGCCAGGTTATACAAAACTGACCTTGTTCACCATAGCAGAGGGGGAGAAAGCGTATTGGTTTCCTGCACCTCCCTCTTCTGCTTTCAACTCCTGTTTGTGAGAAGTGGGGACATCTGCAAAAGTGCACAGTACAGAGAAAGAGTTTTGAGCAAGAGGGGAAAAACAACGTTTGCTATAATATTGAGGCAAACTTTTTGTGAGTGGTGGTAGAAACTTCTTTTCTGCAGATTTCTTCATCTTGAGAGAAGCTGTCTTTTGGAGTCGTCTTCATCCTGTGTGACTGTGATGCCTTCTTACACTGTGACTATCGCCACAGGGAGCCAGTGGTTTGCAGGAACGGATGACTACATCTACATTACACTGGTGGGCACGGAGCGATGCAGTGAGCGAACGCTGCTGGACAAAGCTCTGTACAATGACTTCGAGAGGGGGGCGGTAAGTGATGTTACATTGCTGCAGAGCTGTGAGGATGAAGATGACAAATACATCCAGTTTTATTATGAACGATCAGCACAAACAAACACTGGGGGGCCTGAGGTTCAAGCATGTTGGTAGAAAAGAGGAAGTTACAACCTGGGCTGAACGATATAGACAATATCAAATATCACAACATTTTTGACCAAATACCTCGATATCAATATTGCAACAATATTGTGGGGATGACTATTGGTGCTTTCACATAATACTTACAAAATGAGATTTTTGATAAATAATCATCCGTAATGTGGATATAATGAGTAAGTGGGTAAAGGCAAACAAAAGCTCATTACATCACTTTACTTTAATGCAGCCTTTAAAACCAGGAAAAGACAACACTTCAACTATATCATGATATTATGCTGTCAAAATCTAAGACAATGTCTCATATCACAATATCAATATAATATCAATATATTGCCCAGCCCTAGTTACAACAGAGATGTTAACTCTGAAATTAGTGCTGTTCTTTTACATTTAATTTTGGGGATAAAACACCCTCACTGCTGTGAACCAAAGGAATATTTTTAATTCAAATGAAAAATATTAGTTAAGATGGCAGTTTTGTTATCCTTATATATGATATACACTGTTCAATGTTGTAAAAATGTTTTAAAATGTACAAATTGAAGGTTTCTCCAATGTTATTAAAATGTATTATTTCCTAATTGAACTGGCATCTTCTCCAGACACAAAGTATAAACACAGATACATCTCGACACCAAAGACAATAACATTTATTTTGTTTCAAATGACAAATATTTCCTGAAGATGGGATGTTCATTTACATAGCTCCTTTCTAGATCAGTTGGCGCATATCAATCATCAACCAATCTTTATTGCCCTCAAGGGGGAGATTTGGTTTGCAGCTGGGTGACATCAGTCATAAAAACAGTAACAATAGACAAATACACAATAAAGTAAAACACAAACCAGATAACAGAGACAATTTATACTTTCCTTCTGGGTAAGAATCTCCTTGCAAGCCAGCCTACCTGGATTATATAACACCTTAAGTCTAAAACATTGCAAGAGTTCAACCAGTGGATGAAAGACCTTTTAGTCGTTACAACTGGTTCCCTAAAACAATGACCTGCAAGCCAGAGTGTACACCTCTTGCTTCACTAAACAGACAATATAAAATTAATACATTTTTTAATACACCTATTTTGCCACTAAGATTAAAATAGTAAATTTGTGGAGATTTGAGTTCAACCTATTATCCCATGCAAACCTGAAACTTAAGTGGAAAAAAAGGGACAGATCATTGAGCGACATAAAATTACAACATGATATAAAATGTTAAAGTTACCTATAGTATGTTAGCTTCCTACAACTTTCTCAGCATTGCTCATGTTAAAAGTGTTATTTCATTCTCATCAAGAGAGCTCACGACAATTAACATAAAAGCACATATGAAATTCATGTTTTTGCATTTGAAATATAATATTTATCATGTTCATGACATTTAAAAACAGACCAGTTACATTTTAGCTCCTTAACAAAAGCACACATGAAAGTCATGTTTTCGCGTACGTGTCACAAACTAATGATAAACACCTGATTCAGTAGATGACACGGTTTTTCCAGCACCTGCTGTTTATTTAGCCGCTGACTAAATTACAGGTGGACTCCTATGACGTGAGAGTCGGGGAGGACCTGGGTGAGATTGTGTTGGTGAAGATTGAGAAGAAGAAGTACTGGATGCAGGATGACTGGTACTGCAGGTACATCACAGTCAAGACCCCCACTGGAGACTATGTGGAGTTCCCCTGCTTCCGCTGGCTGGTGGATGACAAGGAAGTAGTGCTGAGGGATGGACGAGGTAGTCATAAGCTCATTTGTTTGTTTGCCTAACTTCCTGTCTCCTCTTTTTCATCACTCAGAGCCTGAAAACACAAGTGAAAAAACATGATGGGCTCCATCCCTCACTTTGTCTTGTGTCTGTTTCAGGACACCTGCCACAGGATGATAAAACTAGCGTGGTCAAGCAGCACAGACAGGCAGAGCTTGAAATGAGGCGCAAAACCTACAGGCAGGTTTATTTTGCACATGCAGCCTGTTGTTGGGTGTCATAGGAGGCTAAATCTGGTCACTAACAACCCTACTGTCCTTTATAGATGGAGGGAGTGGCAGCCAGGCTTTCCTATGAGCATAGATGCTTGCAGACACAAGGATCTGCCCCGGGACATCCAGTTTGACAGTGAGAAGGGAGTGGACTTCGTACTGAACTACAGTAAAGCGTACGTGCTTCCTCTAACAGCCTGTTTGAAAGCTTTAACAGGTTTACAGTGGCTGTGAGGACAGCTGTCAGTGGGGCATCAACCTCAGAGGTCTTTTTCAATGCAAAGCATCCCTGATGAGATGCTGAGCCGCAGCCTGATAACATGCTTCTATTTTCTGTACTCAGGATTACCTGGAAAACAGAGGCAGCATTGTGTGTTTATCACTGGGGACATTTGCATTGTGCTTCATGCAGGCGTGTGACACATAAACACAACAGCACAAAACAGATACAAGTGACAACTATTCGCTAGATGCGATAGCCCCCATGTAGCTCTGAACAAAGCTAAAAATGACAAACCATTGAAAATGATGTACGATTATATGTGATTTCATTAATCAGCTGGAGAAGTAGCTGAGACGGAAAATGAGTCATGCAATTTTCTACAGCGAGCTTTAAAGGTGTTGACAGAAAAGCTGCACCTTTGTGGACAGAAATTGTTGAAATAAATGTGCATTTAATGATCTTCTGCTTTTCCAAAATTACTTTTAGTTGCTGTGTTTGCCTGAATAATATATATTTTTACCTTGTTGATGTGAACACAGGGACAAATAAGAACGATGATGATGATAATAATCATGAATTTCCAGAATAGAGAACCTGTTTGTGAACCAGTTCATGCACATGTTCCAGTCCTCCTGGAGTGACTTTGCTGATTTTGAGAAGATCTTTGTGAGAATCAAAAACACAATCTCAGGTCAGCTTCAAACATTATATTATATTATGTTATTTTATATTAAATTACATTAGATAACGTTACGTTTCATGAAGTTACATTATGTTATCCAGAGTATGTGATGCAACACTGGAAGGAGGATTTCATGTTTGGGTACCAGTTCCTGAATGGCTGCAACCCTGTAGTGATCCAAAAATGCAACAAAATCCCTGACAAGTTTCCTGTCACAAATGACATGGTATCTGTCAGCCTGGAGAGAGAGATGACTCTGGAGGAGGAAATAGAGGTAGATCTCTTCATTTTGCTTTCTTTGAATCTCTTTTATTCATTCATATTTTGACAGTATTTTCAGTCATATCAGATGACAGCAGTTCATGCTTATGCCATCTTAGGACAAGAACATTTGGTTAATATTATACTGAGGTGAATTCTGAATTTAAATTCTCCAAATGACTTGTCATGTACAGTAAATCAGTGCTCTGGCTCCAGGCAGGTAACATCTACATAGTGGACTACGTGGTGTTAGACGGCATCAGTGCTAACTGTACAGACCCGTGCACCCTCCAGTACCTGGCAGCTCCCATCTGTCTTCTCTACAAGAACGCTCAGAACAAGATCCTGCCTATAGCCATACAGGTGAGGTGACGTTTAGCATCAGTAGTACTGTTGTATTACTTTCAGATCCATTTCTCATCTTCCTCCCTCATCCTCTGTCTCTTCCAGCTGGGTCAGACTCCAGGTGAGGACAACCCGATCTTCCTGCCCACTGATGCTCAGTACGACTGGATGCTGGCGAAGATCTGGGTCCGCTCAGCTGACTTCCAGCACCACCAGACCATCACACACCTGCTCAGGACACATCTGGTCACAGAGATGTTTGCTATCGCCATGTACAGACAGCTCCCTGCCGTCCACCCTGCGTATAAGGTAAAAGAAACTCTGATTGATTTAATTGAACTGCTAGATTGACTGATTAACTCTCTGATTGATGCATCTTCCCACAGCTACTTATCCCACACATCCGTTTCACCATCGCTATCAACACCAAGGCCAGAGAGCAGCTCATCTGTGAGTGTGGCATCTTCGACAAGGTGAGCGTGTGGATGTGCAGTAAAGCAGTATAGAGAGAGGAAAAAGGAGGACAAGAAAAATGGAGTTGATTGTTTCTGTTAAAATTTAGTGAGAGAGATAAAAAGATGAAAGAGAAACAGGAAAAAAAGGGAAAAGACGTGGAAAATTTTCATGACGAGTCCATCAAAGCAGCAAATCTGCAAATCTGTGTTATAATGTAGCTCCAACACAGTAAAGGTCACTTTGGTCACAACATAACAAATTCATAATCAGCTGTGTACTGAACAGTCTTTAGTTTTTTTCTGGATTATAGTTCATAGATGATACTATTTTTGACTTAAAACCAAACAAAAATCCAACAAAAGAACAAACAAAATAATGAGAGAGAGAGCGAAAGACTCAAAAAAGCTTATTTATTATCTCTACTTAAAGACATAAATAAAAAATATTCTTCTTTGACAAATAATTTGCATTTGATATGAAAAAAATAATTTATTAAAATTAAAACTCTTCTCCCTCATTGAAAAACCCAGAATCTATGAATGCATAAACATTTTTCATTTTAAAAGTTGCACTGGAGGCTTCAAGTTTCCACATCACACTTGTGTAAGTTGCATACTGGACCACTGCTGGCTCCAAAGTTGTTGTGATGTTACAAATCCTGCTCGTAGGTACACACGCCTTGAGCTCAGATTTAAGGTAAGCACAGAGAAACTTTCCACTTCAGCAGATGAATTTGAAAACAGCCTCCTGGTGTCAAACTCTGCACATCCATCATTCTGCACCATGAAGCTCAATCTAAGTGAAGGAAGGGAAGAAAAAAACATTTTTGACTGAACTGCTTTGGCTCAATTCTCGGATGACAGTTGAAGTCGTCAAAACAGTATGTGAAATTCTTCACAACATTTTGTCACTTGTGCACAACAGAAAGAGCAGTTCTCTTTCTTTGTTCTTTTGCAATTTAGGCAAATGACTAAGTACAATTATCTACAATCTGAACAGTTATTGGTTGTATATGTCTTTGTGATCAAAATAGATTATGTTTCTTCTCAGTTGACTAGTTTTATTCTCAAAAATATGTGAATTCTTTCATTGTGCAAGTCATCATATGCAGAATAGTCCATCTAATTGTCAAAATCTGCTGAACCCATGTTTCATAAATTGCATTGATATGGAGCAGTTGTAAAATCTGCTAAATTGATAAATTTGTTGTCGAGTGAAATTCAAACTTCAGTTACAAATGGGGAGTTTCTCACATCTTAGATCAACCAATGGCATGTGCTGTATGTGCAACTCACATTTATAGAGCTTGCAGGCAACAGAGTTAATACAATTTGTGAACATGGAGGAGCCTGCTCAGATGAACATTGCACACGGGCAACAGAAGTGTAAAGTATATGATCAATGACCACAAAATCCAGTTTTTTCGTTGTAATGCATGCTGCTTCTGATGACATAAAAGCAGAAGTGTGCAAAGGATGGTTGCAGCATACAAAACGATTCTTCCCCCCATTGCATTGCAAGAGAAAGTATTAGGCTTGAAGTCAATGAGAAGTGTGAAGAGTAAAAGGATGGCCTGTGATTTGTACTGTAACTTTATGTTGTTACTATACTCCTGCATATAGTAGGCCTGTGTTTTGTTTCATTCTCTGTTTTTTTTGTCTGATACTGTGTTGTTACTGTTTCTGTACTGTGTTGTGTGACCATTGCAGGAAATAACATTGTTTTTCTTCACATTACATGCTCACCTCTAAGTGCTTGTTTGCTTACAAAGTGGAATGTGAGGCGTTGTACTGTTGAAATCAGCTTCCAAGGAACTTTCACTTTGATACACAATAGCAGTCAGTTAGCTTCAACTGGTACAGCGGGCATTCAGTGTCTGTGAAAACATGTAGGACAAGACTGTTTGGGAATTCGGAGATGAGCAACCACTTCCAGAGTCCACTGTCATTCTGATAAAACATCTAAACATTTTGACCACCTTGGTCAAAGGAACGTGTCATTTTGGTGGCAATGACTTATTCATTGACACAATAACTTAATTTTGAGACATGAATTAAAGGTTTTGGGTGAGTTACAGCCTTTTGCAGGTTAACTATAGTGTTTTGTTGCATGTATGAGCTGTTTCTGGAAATGCATCTTCAGTCTTGACAACTTGCCAAAGTGCCAAAGTAATTTGGAAAAACTGTAATTGAGATTTGTTTGTATGTGGTTTTGTTTATTCATAAAAATAGGAGAAAACAAGCACATAATTCAGCTGCAGGGAGGAGAAGTAAAGTGTGTCTTATATTTCTCACTAAGGCAAATGCAACAGGTGGAGGTGGTCATGTCCAGCTGGTTCAGAAGGCCGTGAAGACTCTGACCTTCAGGTCTCTGTGCTTCCCTGATATGATCAAATCCCGTGGTGTGGACAACCAGGAGGAGCTGCCAACCTACTTCTACAGAGACGATGGCAACAAGGTGTGGGAGGCTACCAAGAGGTGAGGAACTCTTTTTTTTTTTCCCTTTTTTTTATGGACAGGAGTCATGAATAGTCAGAGAAAACAGTCATAACAAAGGGTAGACAGTGAGAGGTGTGGGGACATTTCTACTCCCGTGTGTGACAGTGACAGGTTTTCAAAGGGAGAGAAGTTACAGCATTTTTTATTGCCTCTGTACGTGACTGCTGTGCTGTTTTCTTTCTGTCAGCTTTGTGTCAGATGTGGTGCATATTTACTACAATAGCGATGAGACGGTGCAGGGAGATGAAGAAATCCAGGCCTTCATTAAAGATGTGTGCAGCTTTGGTATGCAGGACTTCGATTACTGTGGTGGGTATAATTTCTCTTTAACATTGCAACAACAGTCAAAACGGAGCAACTAACCAAAGTTTCTTTTTCCAAGGAGAGAAGCAGCTCACACACCTTCAATATTTCATTACTATGGGTGAAGACATGTACGATGGGGAACAGACAGCATTACAAATTCAAATCTGTTCTGTCATAGACAGATGGTTTGAGAGGGAAGACAGGAAACCACAGGTGTCTGATGGTGTCATCGACTGAGCCCCAGTGTTTCAATAAGCTTCCTGCATTTCACCATTACCTGTCTGCATTGTGCAAAGAGGTTTCACACAGCAATCCTTGCAAAAGACAAATAAAATGTGGAAGAAAGATTTAAGCTCAGTTTGTTAACTATATCTGTCCACAATCTTTACACAGAGTTCCCAAAGTCCGTGAAATCACGTGAGGAGCTGATAGAGTACCTGACTGTCGTTGTGTTCACTGCTTCAGCCCAACATGCAGCTGTCAACTTTGGACAGGTGAGTAACAGATAATCAGGAACCAACATTTTTATATTTATAAGACTGATTTACAGTAAAAATAAATAAAATAAATAAAAAAATAAGACAAATTACATGTTGGCCCTGCAGTTGTGGATGAATTCTTGAAGATTATTTGACATGCATTATGCATAGTTACTGTATGACTGTGTCTGTTCAGTTCAATAAAAGTTTGTACTCACATGCACACAGTGGTGGAGGAAGTATTCATATCCTGGGCTTAAGTAAAAGTACGAGTACAACAATATAAAAATATTCCTTTACAAGTTAACTTCATTTTAAATCCCACTTAAGCAAACATTCAGAAGTATTATAAGCAAGTAAGTATCAAAGGTAAAAGTATTTGTTCTGTAGGAAACGATCCCTGAGACTGACGTACTATTGTATATGACATTATTAGATTGTTCATACTGATGAATAAGTAGCATTTACTGTTGTAGCTGCACAAGGTAGAGCGAGTTTGAACTACTTTATGTACAGGTAGGTAGGTAAGTCGGCCCCCATCCACTGGGTCACAATAAGGAAAGAAGACCCAACAAATGTGTATTCATTTTTTTGATTTTTTTAAATGAAATATTGAATAATTTTACCTTTTTAGGCCGTGAAAAGTTTTTAAAAGAAACCAAGTGAGACGTTTAGTGGGAAAATCTCCTTTGGTGGAACAGCTAAGAACTCATAGATACTTTTTATAGATATATATCATACATTAAGGCCTCCAGTGCACAAACACTGAGAATGGACACAGTGTTTGTGCACTGTAGTTAAACAACATGTGAACAATATTTGCATATTCATAGTTTCTGGATTTTTCCATTAGGGAGGAGGAGTAGATTTTAAACAGGTAATTTAAATTTTGTGGAAAAACCATATCAGATACAAATTATTATTCCAAGCAGAGTCTTTTTATACATGTTAAAACATGTCTGAAAGGGATCTTTAAGTTTAAGATTATTTTTAATCTTTAACAATATATTTTATAAACTTGTGTTTTTTTATGGTATTTATCTAGTACCTAGAGCTGTCAGATGAATGTAGTGGAGTAAAAAGTAGATTATAGAAGTAGAAAGTAGCACAAAAGGTTTCTCAAAATTGTACTTAAGTGCATTTACTTACTTTCCAAGTCTGCATGCACTAACTTAATCTTTGTGTATATTATGCAGTACGACTGGTGCTCTTGGATTCCCAACGCTCCATCTACGATGCGGAAGCCCCCACCCAACCAGAAGGGCTTGGCAAATGTGAACTTGATTATCGAGAGCCTTCCTGATCGTGGACGCTCCAGCTGGCACCTGGGAGCCGTCTGGGCCCTCAGCCAGTACCAGGAGAATGAGGTACGGAGAGCGTCCAAACACACCGGCAATCATTTGCACACTTAAACACACCTGTCTACGCAGACTGGGTCACTCAAGGGCCAGACAACTTTCGCACAAACTATTTCTGATTTCCTAGGAAGCTTCCCTTTGCTTTGTGTGCTTTCCTTCTTGCAGTGTGACTCATCTCCTCTCTCTTTCTTCCTGCAGTTGTATCTGGGCATGTATCCTGATGAGCACTTCATAGAGAAGCCAGTGAAGGCAGCCATGGAAAAGTTCAGAAAGCAGCTGGCAGAGATAACCAGCACCATCAAGAGGAGGAACGAGGGAAAGAAGCTGCCGTACTACAACATGTCCCCTGACAAAATCCCAAACAGTGTTGCTGTTTGAGTAATATGACTTATCATGTCCTTACTTTTCATTTTGCAAAAAGCACATTGAAGTTCTGCTGATTGTCCAAATGTTATAAAACTCTTTTATAATTTTGGTACTTGTATCTATGCTGACAAAAACAAAGCCAAATGCCAAACCTCAACTTTGCTTCTAAATTGTTTTTTGTCATTTATTTGAGTCAAAATGGGATAAATTGGAGTATGGAGTTGCCAATTAAAATTTGTTTTCCTCTATAGCTGCTGTGTGTAGCTGAATAAATGTTTAATTGCAGTACGTCTGATAATGTGAACACAAACCTTGTCAAATACACCATAATGATGCTCCTGTCACCAACAAATCCTGTCGCCATATTTAATTTCAGACCTCATGATTCACTTAATATGCAATAAAACAGTGACCCAAATCACAAAGCTTTAAAAGTAACTTAATTTTTATTTGGTTGTTCTTTTTAATTCTACATACTTTGTTCAAACATGGGAAATTAAAGTCAAAACACATCAAGATTTCTTTTAAAAACATAAGTACTTTTTACCAAAGTTTTTACAGTTACTATTCCAAAGTAAATTCACAGACAAACTTGTGGAATGATATCATAAGACAGGGGAACAGTCATTTATGTTCAAGTCCAGTCAGTAGTAAACAAATGTAGCTTTATGCAAGTTACACTTTTCCCAGACGTGACAGGTTTAAGCAAACAGGATGGAGACAGAAACAGAAGAATCTAGACTTCAACCTACAATACTGGGACAGTGTTGCTGAGAAAGTACCTTTCCTTCTCAGTCGACGTCCAGCTCAAAAGGGTAATAAAAATTCAGAAATCAGGCCAGGGTGATAGATAAGACGATAAGAAAGAGAGAAAGACAAAGCTGCTCTCAGAGAGGAACATGCTAGTGTGGAAAAAAAAGTGTCCTAATGTGGCCTCAATTTTTTTTTTTTTATCATAACTTCTGTCTCAGATTTCATGAAAGGAGCCAGCTCCTATCAGTAAGTGAAAGAAAGTGAAAAAAACAACGATCTACAATCCGTCTTTAATCATTTTAACAATCTCAGACATATTTGTTCATATTTCATGTTGTTTATATGTAAATAACATGAAATAATCAAGTTTGATGGTGTGGGTCCAGATACTGCATATTTAAAACAAAATTGAACAAGCAATTTAAAAAGCAGAAGGAAGAGCAGATGTTCACATTAAGGATGTGCAACCAAGGGTTTTTTTTGTTTTGTTTTGCTTTGTTTTCTAACAACACTAATATCTAAATGATGCAACAGGTAAGTGCAAAACAAAGAGTGAAAATGATTTTCTGGTATTTATGCCTGGGAAAAAAATTAAGTGTAAATTGCATAAAATTACCAATGAAAGGGATTTTTTTAAATGAACAAATTGTACTCTGTTTTCTTTTAAAAATAAATACAACACAAAATGAAGAAATAATCATTTTATACCCAGAGGACGCCCTGGACATTAAACACCAGTACATAACTATAGAATAGAACAACAACAAAAGGGTAATTGCACTTTTTATCTGTCTAATTGCACAGAGCCTCGTGGGTATTGAAGTTTCAGAGAACCTTCTCGTTACTAGGTCTTAATTTGACTCGACACCCAACAACTCCCTCGGCTCATATTATGTATTAAAATTATATTAGACTCCAGATCTCAAGTCACCAAGGGGCATATACACAAGTACAGTATGCATTGCTGCAAAGAACAAAGCGCTGATTTCAGTTATTGCTGCTGCTGCTGAGCAGTAATCGTCAGGTATGTCGTTGGACCATCGTTGTTCACAGACAGTATACTGGTATCAAAGACAGTTTTTTTCTTTTAAAAATGTGTGTTTTGCTGGAATGGCTGTGAGGCTCAACATGAGCCTGGCATTGCTGTGCTCCCACATAGACAAAAGCACTTACAATGACTGTAAGCCCCAAAACAAGTCGCCCTAAGAAATCAACTGCTGCCCATCTCAGACTGCACCAGCAGGTGGCGCTGCAGCTCCTCAGTGAGTGATGATGCATACATATGGATGTGTTGCACTAATAAATTATGTTTATTGATGAAAGTGCAGTGAAAATGTTACACACTGATATAAAATCATCTTAATGCTGAAATAATGTGCTGACAGTATTCAGTATGTGCTTCACCGTGCTTCTTTTGAGAAACGTGTGTTGGGACAATTTGTCTCATTTTAGCCACGTACGGCCAAGATGTGAGAGAATCATTTTTCAATCAAACAGAAGAAGCAACATGCTGGCTGTCTTGTGATTAAATACTAAAATAGATCCTCCTCCACCATGTGATGAGAGTCTGGCAAGAAACAAGACACTTTTCACTGAAACTGAGGACTTTTGTGCCATTGAAATGCTCATTAATACTCCTATATGTCACATCCAAACATCAGATGTCTGTCTAGCACCCTAAACTCTTCTGCTGAAGTGCACTGACATAACTGAAGAGATGTACTGTGATGTTTATTTTAAGCAGTCAAATTTAAAAAGCCAGTTACAGCCTGTTTGTTTGGGTTTTTTTAATGTAGAATAAGAGCGATGGGAAGACAGACTGAGAGCAGACAGCGGTGGATTTCTCAAGGCATATCCCATGACTAAGCAAACAAATCAACATATTAAAAACTGCACATGGAATATCACACTGTAAATACTGTGTCATCCGCATGATACAAAAACATGAGCGACGCCGTTTATGCCCAAAGGCTCTTGTTATGATCTCAAGACATGGAAATTATCTCGCAATTTCCTGTGACCAGTAAAAAAATGTTGCTTTTTTTGTTTGTTTTTTTTTATTTTATTTATTTATTTTTTATCATTTTTTTTTTTAAAAAGTTTACATTCTCAAAGCCTTCAGAAAGTTCATTTTGGGGTAGAGAAGTCTTGTGGCTGGATTTTCCATCATCTGCATTAGAGCTATGAGCCAAAACACAATTTAGTGATCACGTGTCATATTCAAAACTCACTTTTTCTGTTTCAACTGAAACACTCCAATGTTTTCTTTCAGCAGTATTCCACTTTTTCCCCCAATTCCTTTTTTGTCATCCATGGGAGGGTGTATATATTTATATATATATACACGTATATGTGCGTATGAGGAAATGCAATGTCAAAAAAACCCCCAGGAAACAAACATTTCCGAGTTTGTTTGAGTGTGCTCTCCCCCATGTACAACATGTAAGACTTAATTCATATTAAAGAGGAAAAGAAGAGAAGATAGAGGAAGGGGAAGAATTTGTGGGAACTAAAAAAACAAAAGTGCTTCGATGCATGTCCAGATCAAGGCCTGGTCAGGACCCAGGCCCGTGTAGAGCTGACGGATCTGTCGGGTGGCGCAGACTCTCAGACCACAGCGACAAAGAGGGCAGTAGCTGGAACGTTCCAGAGATCTGATGCGCGGCGCTACATACTGATCCATGGCAGGTTAGCCCAAGACTCACAGGAGGTAAAAACAAACAAATCTAACACAACCCACAACAAACAAACCACGCATCAGAGACGTGTAGACCTCGGGAGCCGTTTGTGAGTCTATTTGTCTCAGTCTTACTCTCCCGGCGGTGTACACACATGAGTTTGTGTGTGTGTGTGTGTGTGTGTGTGTAGAGTGGTGTAATCCAGGCCTCTTCAGACATTTACAGAAGTCAGTAAAAAGAGTCTGGTCCTGGGAAAGGAAAGAGGCGGGAGTGTGGATCAGGGAGGGGTGGAGGAAGGAATACGGTTTGACAGGAATGTGAATAGAAGGAAGTCTTGGTCTATCTGGGATCTTGGTGGGTCAAGTCTGGGATCAGAGGGTGGGGAGCATCTGGTTTTTCCTCACCAAACATTTCCATGACTGCTACTCCTCACTGTGGGTCTGTTTGTATGTGTAGTATAGTAGAGTAGGACAACCTATGGCATGGACTGAGTGACAGTTGGTGGTCAGACATGGAGCACCTCCATACTGTAGTCCTCTGTCTCTGTGTACTGGGAGGAGTTTGTGTCCGACTGGGTGGGAGCCAGAGTCTCCTTGTTCTCCAGACTCGGCTCCATGAGCGGCGGCTTCTCCAGCGCCAGCTTTTTACACGTTTCTGGCCGGTTCTGGACGTATATGACCCGGTTGTAAGCCTTCAGTCTCCTCCATAGATGGATGTAGACTTTGCACTGGACGTACATGAACACCAGTCCACCCGTGAAGCCGATGGCCACCACCACCAGCTTGGTCCAGAAAGGCCATTCCAGGATCCCTGAGGAACAGGCAGAGAAGAACAGACAAAAAAAAGAAAACATGCACACATGTCAAACACAGCAGTCCTGACAATTACTGCAAAATAAAATGTCTGCACTGTCTAGTACACGTACTTTAGCTAAAATTCGGGAGGTCAAAATGCACAAGCGCAAAAACACAGGAAGGAGGCTCAAGAAACTGTTGCAGATTCAATCGTTGTTTTTTTTTAAAATAATTATTATCAACCTTAATCTGATTTAACGAGGAAGGTGTGCGGTTAGGGAAACTATCATACAATGCAATATACAAATGGACAGGATATCATTACATTGTATGCAATGTGCTGTATATTCCTCTAAGAAGCAAGCTAATGTGAGAATGTATGTTTTTGCAAGTTATAACACATTTATTTCAAAATCATGTGTTTATATTTCCACTGGGGATTTTCTGACATACTGCAGTGTCCCTGAGATTTGTTTGAGATAGTTCATCTATCACAGTGAACATTGTGTCTGCATTTATTTTTGTCAAAGTTACTGTTAACGCAGTGCAGACTTTTCAAATCAATCTGCACTTGCAACTGAAAATAAGAGACAGACAATAAGAGACCAGACATGTTGTTTACTGTGTAATTATCTAACTCAAGCAGGTTTAAAGTCCGCAAATTGATTTTAATACTGAAGTGACGTGAATAGAAATGAATGAATTTATGGAAGTCTAAACCCCTACAGCAACCTTTATAAAACTGTTAGCAGTAATGTGCAGCCAATTTGTAGTAAATGTGCTAAACTGTGCAAAAACATTTGTATGGCCCTTGAGGCAGTTCTAGCAGTTCTACAAATTGCAAAATCCCTGACACACAAGACTCAAAGTAAGAGGTAAAAATTAGCAATTTTAGAAAGTGTTAACCTTGTAACAAACTGCATCCTCATCCAAAACAAAACTAAGAGGCATAAAAGGGAACTTTAAAAAAAAAAAATCTCTCTGAAAAATCTTTGAAAATACACTTCTGACCTGCAACCCATCAGTCTTTTCATGTTGGCTACTATATTTCAGAAAGGTCCACATTTGAGTGTTACCAAATTGTACCCTGGATGAAATAAGAAGGTATGAAATAGAAAAATGCCTCACATGATGGGAGGTATACAAATTCAAACAAGGCAAACATCACACAATCAGTAAGATATGAACTAAGTTTATGCAAGATCAGGTGCTTTCCAGCTAATTTTATGAGAAGAAATGAATGTGTTGTTTGTTGTGTGCGAATCTGTCAGCGAGGTTTATTTTAATCAAATCCCACTGTCGCAAAGTGTAACACAGAGATGAATCACAGCATGTTCCTCGCCTCTCTGTCTGTCTGCGTTCATTAGGTCGGAACATTCAGTGAGGTGATGTGAATATAACCGGCCTTTAAGGGTGAAGAAGTATTATTTTTATCCTGAAATCAAGGCAGAAAAGGGAAGGAAAGGGGCAGAAAGTGCAGTTGGGAAAGAACTGGATACAGCTGACAGAAAGGCTGATGGGGAAAATACAGCTTGAAAGTCAAAAGTTCAAAGGTGAAAAGTTTACCTGGGATTCTTCCGGCTGCATGGGTAAAGAGAGTGTAAGTATCATGTATTACCAAAGCCACAAAAACAGATTGATAGAGAAGGAAAAACTCAGAGAGTGAAAGTGAAGTCAGATATCACAGTTGCACACTTCAGATTGAAATTCAGCATGCAATCATAAACATTTAATCTGATTCAAAAAGAAAAATAGACAATAAAGAACATTTCAGTGTGTATTAGAACTAATTCTGCTATAATCTTTGCAAGCAAACTGAGAAAAAACAATCGTGGTGGTGTTGACTTGGCAGAGGACAAGCAGGGCTGTTGAGGGAGTATTTGGCGTTGCTGTGGTGATTGAACCTGACAGCCTTCAGGGACTCAAACAAGTCTGAATCATCAGGTTGGGCTAAACAGGCACAGCCGGCTCTTCCATCTGCACACTGTCTCGGAAGCGCCAAATATGCCAGAGAGGAATGACTGGCAGCAGACATAGTGCCAGTAAATGCTGCAACAGCTCATCATTAAAGCAGCCATTTTAAGCCCTGCTAGCAAGTGTCAGTCTTTTTGTTACCCAGTGGCTCTAGGGGACGCTGAAGGGGCTTTTAAGCTGCTAGTGCTGTTTTCTTCTCATTCTAGGGTTTTCTAAAAGATCATCATGCCCTACTGACTACTTGCTGGATTATTGCGTGAAGCTTCTATGGCGTTTGGTCTGTAGCATGCTCCAGTTTGGCACATACACTTAAAGGACGGATTCACAATTTTTCAAGTCTGTCTTAAAACAATAATCAGATGCCCAAATGAACACTTAAGTAGGTTTTTCTTGTCATAATTAATCCTCCTGTTCATACTGGCCATTGGAAGATCCCTTCATGATGCACTTACAATGTAAGTGATGGGGGCTAAAATCCACAATCCTACTTCTGTGCAAAAATGTATTTAAAAGTTTATCTGAAGCTAAAATGAAGCATCTAAATGAGTCAAATCAAGTAGATATCTTTCAATGTTACAGTCTTTTTAGGGCCAAAGTTCCTCTTTTTGTTACTATACTTCCACTGCAGCTCAACAGGGAAACACAAAGAGAGAATTTGATGCTAAACAGACTGTAAATGTGGCAGATATCCACTTGATATGACTAACTCAGACTGCTGAAGCCTCATATAAAATGACTGTGTGGACACACTGTGGATTTTGGCCCTCATCACTTACATTGAAAGTACATTTAAAGGGGATCTTTTAATAGCCAGTATGAACAAGAGGAATGATTACAGCAAGGAGAACCTCTTTCACTGTTCATATGGACACCTGACTGTTGTTTTAAAGCAGACTTGAAAAAACACTAGTGACGAAATTTACACTCGACAGTTTACCTAGTTCTTGTGGTCTATGTAACACCAAAAACTTTTTCTTTTATCCTTGTGAGGCACTTTTGCTGTCTACATTCGTTCCTTTAACGATAAGACTGTCATCTTTTTATTTTAATCCACCCCTCACACACACACACACACACACTGAACCTGATCTAACCTCATCAAAGAGGTGAGAACGAACCAAAAATCACCTAACTTTGCAATAATGACCTCACTCTGAAAGTCTCAAAGTGGATCTCAGAATGATAGATGTAAATATCTATTTCTTAAATCTCTTTTCTTCTCACCTTCTTTTATCTTTCTCTTTTATGTACTTTAGGTCTGAAATCAAAGTGAACTGAATTGAACTGAAAGTCCCAGACAGAAAATCATCTCTAAAGCAAACCGCAAACTCTTCTACACATTTGTTCGGGCTCAGTCGCGACTTTGATGCCCACTGAGCTACTGAAAAAGTGAGGCCAAGCAAATTACGCCCACTTATATTCCAACCTTCGAGAACATTTTACATTCAATACTCACACCACTGAAATAACAGCACAGTGATGCTTATTTGCCATTAAATAGTGTACATGAATGACTTGGAGAAAGAGGGTGAATGGATGATATAACTGATGGGATCATTTATAACAACACAACATCCAACACAGACAATCACATTATGCTTATGTGTGTGTTTGTGTGCATCGGAGACTGCGCTGACCTTGTCTGATTTCCTCCGCTGTTCTGTCGATGAGAACGTAGAGCGACCACACCACGCAGGTGATGGCGATGACATGGAAGGTGACCGAACACATGATCTTCCTTCTCTCGCTCGCCGTCATCTGTAGCTTCTCCCACTGCGGCGGAGAGCAAGAAGAGGACAAAGGAATGACATGAGAGGAGGTCGAAAGCTTTGAAACAACACTTAAGCGGCTAAACTGTTGGCTCTCGTAGCAGTTTTCTGGAGCACCTCAAAGTGTGAGCTAAATATTTGATGGAGGGCATTCAGCTAGTGTGATCTAGATCCAATGCTACATTACACTTCTTGGCAGAGTGAGCAAGATAGAGAAGATAAGTGGCATACAACACCCAGGATAGAAAGGCCCGGCACCCTGCTGCCTGCCAGCCAGCACAGCTTACAGACTGTAGCACCGTGCCTGTCACAGGCTGCACAATATATTATCAGGGAATGAGCCCATGGATACAAAAAAACATGATAATAATACGATGCCAGCACCATCAGATTCACTCACACTCTGCAAATATGCTGTTTAGGCTCATTGAACATCCAAATGCACTCAGCAATGAGAAAAATGGCAGAGATTGGGTATTTGTGCTATGATTGCAGGGTCAGTTTGACAAGAAGCGGGTGTTTCATTAAGAGATGAAGCCAAGCATCCATTGACAAACATTTCACAGGAACACTGGAATCCCCCTATCATCTCGAATTTCGTAACTTCATTACTCACCGGCGAGATTCAGAAGCTATTAAGAGCGAAGCGTTTGTTTAAGGCCTTTTGTGCAACTAATGAAGGGTGGAGGAATTTTAATTAGTGTCCTGCTATCTTCAGGCCACAGAGATTGATAAGAGCATTTAATGGAGGCATGCTGCCCCTAAACCATTTGAAATGAATCACAACCCCCCTACACTCACAACCCCCCCCCCCCCCCCCCCCCCCCCCCCCCACACCCCCACACCCCACAAGTTCCGCCTATGAAATCGGCTTCAAAGCGCAGTGTCATGCTTGTGTTATCTGCATGACAGATTGGAGACAGCTTTTGGCATTTTCAGCTTCATAACAAAGGAATGATGTGAGCTTAGTTGTGACACTTGGGAGCTGAGCTGCAATGACAGCCTGAATTTATTAAGTGAGAACAAACTAATCAACGGGAGCATTAATTACTTTTCTACGAATGTGTACACCTCCCAACATTGCAACACACACACATACAAACTGTGCCTTACCTTGCGCAGCGGCTTGAGCTTGGTCTCCATGATAAACTCATATTTGCAGAGCTCACAGCAGCGAGTGTCGGAGCTCTTGATCCACTGCTGTAGACAGGCCTGGTGGACGAAGCGCAGGCTCCCCGTGCAGTGGCACGGTGTGATCAGAGGACTCTCGTCATCCCCTTCACAGTGACAAATCCTACGGGAGCCAAAACATACAGTCAACACTCAGCAAGAGGCGAGACAGCTGTAATAGTAGGAAGACAGGGCAGAGGAAAGATAAAAAAGGGAAAAGCTGACATATCTAGCCCAAAGTCAAACTCATGTTTGGAACATAACTGTCAGCAAACTTGTCGCATTTTCTAGCAGTATGTATAATAAGTATAACAAAAAATATTTGTTAATTTCACACTAGAAACAGATAAAGGAAAGCACGGCAGAGAGGAATATAATTTCGCAAATATAAAAGCATATTAACACCCTGAAAGCAAAACGACAACACATGTCAGAGGTGAAAAAACTCAATCAAGACAAACTAATTTGGTTCAAAGCACTTCATTTGCAAATCAAAATGACATTTTCTGAAAATGATCTTCTGTGTTCTTGCAGCCAAGCAGCACAAAATTGAATGCAGCAAATTTAATCTCAGATACCCTGCAGTTGTAGCAGCGGCAATCATGTTGTCTGTGATGAAAACTAAGTGAGGACCATGTTAAGATGATACATACAGGAAGCAGAAAAACCACAACCTCATAAATGACAACAGAGTCCAACAACAGAGTTACAAATCCAGCATTTGTTGCAAGGCTACTGCATGCAATTGCATTCGATTTTATGAGATGTTTGTGATATTGCGTCCAGCCCCTGTAGATGCTTGCTGTAAGGTGGCTATTCTGGGCACCGAGACGACTGGAACATTCGATTAGGTGTCTGCTACCTCTGAGGACTACTGGAAACGCTTTTCTCAGCGAGAGGAACCAAACACACTTTTAATATCAGGTCCGAAGTGGTCTACCTCTCCTCCTCAAGATGACATATTGGACTTCGTCTGGCAGGTTGGAGGACAGCAGCTATTAGTCACCCGCGCTAAGGAAGAGTGTATTTGTCTGTGTCTGTCTGTTCAGTACGAGAATCCAGATATGTACACACTTCCACCAGTAAGTGTCTGAGTCAGTGGTAAGGGATAAAATGGAGGTTTAAAAACAGAGTTGGAAAGGGTTATTACCTCCAAGTCGAGGCAATAACACACACACACAGACACACAAACACACACACACACACACCACTTGCAGGAAGCAGAAGGTAAAGTCCGTGACCTTGTTGCAGCTGCTCAGACTAGAGCAGAGTCCTCAGTGAATGAGTAATAAGCCCCAAAATCAGCAGCTGCTTGTTTCCACTTCAACACAACTTTGATTAAAGTTCAGAATGATGTATCTGGTTAGACTAACTGAGCCACTGGAAAGGGAGGAAAATCCTTTCCAGTGTAGAATAAAGTGCAAATGATTTCCCTGCAGAGGTTTCATAGATTAACTGATACAAGCAACTGTACACAACTGAAGGCCATGTACTTTCACTATTTCAGCCCACTCTTCAATTATTCCACTTTTTCCACTAATTTCTACAAACAGATGCATGAACCAGGAAGTGTTTCTACTATAAGAAGAAGAAACAAGTAAATAAAGGTATAGGGGGAAAAAAGGAGGGAGACGGAGAGAGCAGGGTGTTCAAATGGGATTGTCTTCATCCTAGTTCAGGAGACGATAAGAAGGCACGAGGACACACCCACATGCACCCACGCGTGTTGGAAAGTGAGCAAGGAGGATGGATAAAGGCTATTTCCAGAGTTGACTGATCTGGCCAAAGTGTTACAAGATTAAAAGACAAAATGAACAAAGGAGCATAAAAATAGGTCATTTCTACCGGTTCCTCCAAAAAGAGGAGGAGGTGGAAGAGTGGAATGAGGACAGAGGGATTAAAGGATAGAGGAGGCACAATTAACATCTCTAGAAGATGTTTTTTTTTTTCTATTGGTTATGGCTGGGCTGCTTTGTTTTTGTTTGTTTGCATGGATCACAGGATGATGAACTGCAGATTCTCAACCCACACATACTGTAATGTACTCCTCTTTCAAAAAAAAAAAAAAAAAAATCTGCCTGAGGACCTGGATTCTCTTGGTGCTCATATCAAGCCCTGGCGCCTGTTAAAATGGACAGATTTAACAAATTATTCTAACGTTGATGTGGATTTTTTTATTCAAATCGTAGGAGGGGATAACCACAGAAAAATCCCTACACCTCCACAAGCAGCCCTAAGTGATCAGTAAACTACATGAGTGGAAGAGACCTGTAAGAAATTCAGGTTTTTGCTCAATTTCATGGAGCTTCACCTGCTAGAAACAGCCAAGACTGTATAAAAAACTGCTAAAAAAGGCACTTAAAAAGATAGAAATCTCACAAATGCATCACACTAAATTCAGCACTGTCATTCACATCAACCTGTACATCCCATATATTGAACAGATGAAAAGAATAATCCAAAACCTTTTGTAAATTTGCAGCTAAATTAACTGTATCTGTCAGCGGCAGCACGTTCCAAGCACTGTCAAGCTTGGGAGGGAAGTTAAAATTTAATTTGCATCGCTCGAGCTGCCAAAACACACCCTGTTTAAACAGTAATTCTAAGATGGCAGAGGCACCGTTAGAGTGTGTCAACATGAAAATGTGAGAAGCAAAACAGTCGAGAAATCACAAGCACCTCAAGCTGAGAGGGAAACAAGCTCTGCGACATTACAGCCTAGGCGAGGCATCTACTTTCTTCCTGTTCTCTCTCTTGTCGGTTTCCTCGTACTGCTCTCCTGTGGCACTCCTCACTCTCTCAGTCTGTCGCTCTAAGATCCCCCTCCTTCCAGCTATTCCTTGTTCTGCCCTGAAGTGTTTATGTGTTTGTTTTCAAATAAAATTTTCAGCACCAATCTGTTTTTTTTGTGCTAAACAGATATTTATGGGGGTGATGTGGAGAACAGTGATGAGCATTGAAATGAGGCATTTTGTTTTCCTCTGTTCTCAGTTGGTTTTCAGTCTGAACGGTTTAAACTCTGCACCCTGCCAGAGACGGGCTGATCAGACAAAAACACAATTTAATTAGCAGGAGCACCACTGGAAGCCATCCTCCCTTTTTCCTCCTTTCACCTCTCTTGCACGTCTTAAGAGGTTACTCATCTTTGTGTGGCCAAGCTGGCTTTAAAAGGGAATATTAAATTAGCTTAGAAGAAACTTATCTTTTGGAGGAAGGTTAAGGAATTATATGTAATCTTGCTGATTTACGTTGTCAGATGTAAAAGCTTAAAAGGTACCCTGTGGAGTTAGCCACTACGGGGCAAAGATTCTGACCCTGTTTTGATCGTATCTGAGGCTCTGCTAGTACACGCACGAGGACCGCACATGTTTAGTGCATGCTATAAAAGAAGAAGACAACGAACAGGTGAAACACGATGCAAGAGCTGGAGGAGGAGAAATAGTAGTCACAGCAAAGAAGCATAACTCTGACCGTTTTCACTCAAAGATTGGCAGTGTCTATCAAATGAAAAGGGTCAAATAATACCTGGTTTCACACCATTAATCTGATCAACAACGGGTGGCAGTAAAGCACCAAGAAACTTAGCAATGCACCAGTGAAAAGCAGGGGAAAAGAAGGCTACTAGCCAATGTGCAAATGGATGTAAATGATGCCAGCTTAAAAAAAAAAAAGTTAAAATTCCCCTTTGTAAATGTTTAAGTTTCTGTGACATTTGTGATAAGGAAATAGACCAAGTCACCGTTTACAAGATTGTCATCTATCTACTTTCTGAAACGCTGTCGATAAAAGAGCTGGCTATTAATTAACATGCTATTCCTCTGTGAAAAACAACCACCCCCACACACACACACACTTTCACAAGTGAGGACAGCCTCTGGTCTGAGCTCACGCTTCAAGCCACCTGACAGGAAGCTGGCACGATGTGTTTGTTTGTGTTTGTGTGTGCAGAGACTGTGGAGGCTATTTGAAGCCAATAATCTGCCTGCTGATCTCTGGCCTTCACCTTGCCAATTCTGAGCTCTCATGTTTCTCTATCGGCCCACTGCTGACGTAAGATGTATAATCTGAAACGCAGTGCATGCACAGACCACAGCTGAGAAGGAAAAAAAGAGACATACGGTATTAAGTATATAATTGACATGTCTCTTGTGTTTAAGACTTAACCCTCATCAATCTCCTGAGCTGCTGCCAGGCGAGGTATTGACAGACAGATACTGTAACCCAGAGGGACTCAACTCCTTCTATGTGGGGCTCAAAACTCCTTTTCTTGGTGACTTAGTCAGGTCTACCTCTAGCAAGCTTCATCTGTGGGGGGCCATGCAGCAATGACCTGGTCTGTAATCAAATATTACTCACAGATTGCACATTGACTGTCACGTGAAAAAGACTGATGAGAGCCCTGTTGACCCAATCACACAGACTCCATCGGTTCAACGCCATTTATTGTCCCCTGTCTGCCTCTGTTCCACTATTTCTCAGACAGACACACACTCCACTCCTCAATTCTATTAAAATATGTACCCTAACCTCTGCCCCCTATCTTTTCCTTATCATTGCCATCCCCGCTTATTTCTGCCTCTACTGCAAAGCTTAAAGCTTATGGGCAAAATCAATCACAAATTTTCACAGCCCATGCGAGACACTTTAATGCCTCATCGATCTAGTAACAATGAAAATTACACAAAAACCCAGCCTGACGGCACAATGAAAAACATGGTGGAGATAACAGTGAAGTGAAATGAGATGGTATGAAATTAAATGAAGTCACATTTCTGCTCTAGTCGCAAGGGAGGGGTTGAATCAGGACTGCTGAGGAAGAAGCATACTGTGTTGCAGTGCGCGTAGACTAAAGCACCTACTGTGTGTGTCAGGTTCCTTTGACTAACAGCTCCACTTCAAGCAGGTGTGTTTTTTTTGTTGTTTTTACCTTTACCTTTAGATGGTGGGCAGCGTTGATGAGGCAGACAGGAAACAAGGGGAGAGAGATGGTGGGTATGACGAACCAGGGATGTTGCGGTTATGTGTCATGCGCAGTAACCATTTGGTTGCCGGGGCGCTCCCCAAGCAGGTGTTTTGAGGACAAATACTACTGTGTTGTTAAGATATTTGCTGGGTGACTATACTACAGGGTGAGAAGCTCTCCACTACTCAACAGGGCTCTGGGGGTCACTGCCACGTCACGGCACAGGGGTGGTCTGGGCTCTATCATGTCACAGGAATGGTGGGTGCTTATCACACCATCCAGAAAGTCACCCACCTGCAGCAGTCGCCAGATAGTGAATAGGGTGACAGTGGCCCAGTTTTCTCTGACAAAGGGGACGGGCAGCAGTCCAGGTCGCTGTCCTCATCCATATAGCACAGGGGGGCTAGAAGAGCACCTGCCACAGTGCTTGTACTTGGGGTTGCCAGCTGGCTTGTTCCCTTTCGAGCTGGATGGGGCTGTTCCTCCTCAAACACATCATCATCTCCCAGTAGGTCGTCAGGGGCAAACCCTGACTCACTGCCAGCCAGCAGGGCGCTGGAGGACTTGGTGATGTGGAGGTGGGAGGCGTAGCTGCCCAGCTCAGAGCACTGCAGGCTGGCCGAGGTAGAGGATCGAGAGAAGGGGAGGAGAAGACGGAGGAAGTTGGAGCTCGGGGAGTGATGGTGGTGATGAGGGTGGAGGTGGGTGTTGGAAAGAGGAGGAGGAGGGGCAGTAACAGCAGAATCAGGTGGGAGAAAATTACTGGGAGGTACGCCCAACATGTATTTGTAGTTGTTAGTGAAGGAGGGGACGAGGTGGGGGTGGGCGTGTGTCGAGAAGGCTGGGTTTGGGTTCTGGTGTGCAGGTGCCGCAACCAGCTTGCCGTTTAGCGTGTGCGCCCTTCGATCTGAGCCGGGCGGCTGAGCGGGCTCGGGCTTCAGCTCCAGCTCTCCCTCAGAGCAGGTGCGATCTATAAAGTGCAGACCGCGACAGAGACTGTCCACACGCTGGCCCACATCGTTCAGAGACACTGAAAACCTGAGGGAGCCGTTGGGGCGGATGTTGACAGAGGAAGGGCGGAGCAGAGAGAGCCAGTCTCGTTGTTTGGTGTGTTTGGAGGCTGGTAGGGCGTCTGTGCAGAGGGTGGTCACTGAAATACCTCCTGAACCTTGGCAGGTTTTACCGTTAGAATTCAAAAGTACCACAGCCGTCTGCTTCTGACAGTCCTGATCCTGACTGCTGGTGTGAGAGTGTTTGTGAACGTGTGTTTAATGAAAGAGGACCATGTAATAGACAATGATGGTGAAGGACAGCAGGAAAAGGAAAGGGAAAGGACAAAAAAAGAGAAATGGAAAAGACATCATGCTTTTGAAAACAAAGGAAAATTGAAAAGAGGAAAGTGTGCCTGAAAATGAGCAACACTGAATGACCCATGTTACTATAAAACCCATTTTACAGCACTACACCACAAAGTAACACTGCATTGCACACTGTGATGGGTAACCCAACATTGCTCACTGACAAGGCTCACCAGTAATGGGCTGATAAATAGATACACATAAATGACAGCACTGGCAGTAAGAATGAAGAGAGGTTGAGGTGGGTTGTACCTGCAGATGTCCTGGCTGGAAGGAGACACGGACGTCCTTGAGAAGCTGCATGGAGCATTGACTGAAGTTGGGCTTCCCGCCTGAGAAGCAAAAAAAGAAAGAAAAAAAAGCAGCTTAGGTCAGAAAATACAATCATGAGACATCTTAAACCCTAAGGTAAAACAACTATTGTATTATTCAACAACTAAGACCAAATCATATTTCCTGCGCTGCCTGTGTTGTGGTGAGAATTATCAAACTCTTGCCGCTGTCGGCTCCTGAATCTGATCTTTACGGAAAAGGAGTGACAGCACGTCATGCACTGATGCACGGGATGATACAAAGGAAAAACACAATACTGGCAGTTAATCTATCTGATTAACGTAATGCCAGGCAAAATCTGTGTTGGTGCGTCATGGAGCAGGCAACACACGAGGCGGCGAAGGGTGAAGAGCAGAGGAGACAGACTGCGAGACAGAGACAGAGTAATGAAGAATGACGCGCAGTGAGAGGCACAGCGGGAAGACTCAGGGCTGCAGACGTCTTCAGCCTCCACGGAAAATTTTTGAAACAGATGCTCCTGGAGGGGCTGATATAATAAAAAAATACCTTCTGTATTATCTACTGTAGCTTTCATCAATATTTATTTTACACAAACATGGTGAGAATAACTTAAAATGGTCTGGATTTTAAGGGAAGATTTTGGTTTATTACAGCATGGGTTTAATTTCTGTAGTTTTGGCCATCACTTCTAATACTTATGATAACATTTTACCTAAAAAGTAACTGCTGACATCTGGGAACATGACAAATTGATACAAAAAAGTCTGACGAGGCAAGAAACACAAGCAGTCAGACAATCAGACAGGTTCTAAACAAGCAGTTTAGCTATATTAGCTGGATTATCTAAACCGTGTATTTTACTATGCTAAATATGAGGCTACAGCCAGTTATCTTAGCCTAGCATAAAGACTGGAAACAGCAGGAAACGGCTAGCTTGGCTCTGTCTAAAGTTAAAAAACCAGCACCTCTAAAGCTTAACACATAAAAAAAAAACTGAAAAACTCACTAAAAAAATCATAGTAACGACAAGCATCCAGGAAGTTTTTGACAGACATTTGGACAAGACAGTAAAGCTAATGAAAACCAGGGTTTTAAGTGTATTTCCTAAACTTTTAGCCCTTCAATGAAGCACCCAGTGTCCTAGACAGCATAAAGATTGGGTAGGGATAGTAAAGAATGTGATCCGATAGTGTTTGGGTTACTAACATAAAGACACGGGGGGGGGCCTGGTAATTTCAACAAGAAACTAATTACCTATTGATTTCATTTCTAACTAAGGGAGAATTTATAGCTCATGGTCTGACACTAATCAATACAGAATTCAATGTCCAGCTACGCCCTTCAGCCTGTTTTTCTGTAGGTCCATGAACAGCACAGCTTCTCTTTAACTTCTTTTTTTTTTCCACTTGCACACAAAGAAACAAACATGCTGTTCTGTCTCTGTTTCTTTCTCTTTAAATAGTGCATCCAAGGTTGCAGTTTCCACCAAATCTTTTTATTTCCTGTTCTGAAAAAGCTCACATTAAAAGATTCTTGTTTGGGGCTTCTGCAGGAGTCGGGACTAAATGTAAAACGAACAGACAGCTCTGAGAAGTGAGTGAAAGACGAAAAGATCCGATCAAAGCGGAAAAGTGTGATTATTATGCAGCTGTTAGCTATATTTAACTACATAGGTAGAACATGCTGCTTCAGGTCTAAACTTCAACAATGACTAAAAACAAGAAACCGATGACAAAGTCCTGTGTAGTTTTAGACACTAAAAGTGAAGCGAGAATGCTTTAAATGTCATGAATAGTTTTTATTTATCATTTAACTTCATACAAAGTTCAGTAAACAGAAGAAACCTAAATGAAATCAATATGTTACCACGCTTTGCCTTTAAAACAGCATCATCTGTTGCAGGACTCCTTGTTCTTGTTGCTGAAGATAGTTATTTATGACTCTGGCTGTATGTTTGGGGTCATTGTCATCCTGCAGATTGGGACCAATCAGATGCCTCCTTGATGGTTTTGCGTGATGGATACGAATCTCAACATCTAAAACTTTTCCACAGTACTGCATGTTTAGCTAAAACATTGTGTGACTGAGCTCTAAATGTCAACTGATAAAAAAAAAGTAGATTGACTGCCCTGGATGGTATCTTTATCCCTTATTTGATTGTAGCTGTGTAAACATAACGTTCCAGTGCCACTTTGCATCTGTTAATCATTCATTTCGTCACCTCATGTGCGTTAAGCAGCATCTGAGAGTTTAACAAGGTGATAAAAAAGTCAAGATAGTAATGATTAACTTCATAACGCCCTGTGTGACACTCTCTTCTCTTTTGCTTCCTCCATCCTCCATCAGAGTACTATTAAACATCTGCTCTCACATAACAGCCCCTCTCGTAACGAGGACCTTTGATGAGTAAATGAGTGTCTGCACTTAATGGATAACCAAAACACTGCGGGCAATTACTGAAGAATTGTGGCAGGCAGTTTTAACACTTGTCACCTTTTACTTATGAAACTGTAAACTGTGAAAAGCAGCTTACTTACTCTCAAGTTTGTCCATTCAGTTGTGGTTCTTTTGCTCTGTTGTAATTAGATATAATCCAGCCTCACATATTACTCTCAGTGTAATGAACACCTGTTTACTGTGCTTGATGAAACAATCTCCCAATTCATTATCATAACTACTTATTTAACCTCTCTCCTTCAGCACCCACCCATCCACACACACACACACACACACACACACACACACAAGCATAAATTATCCTCTTCTCCACTTGCTACACCCTTTCTTTCTCCTCTTATTCCTCTAAGACCTGTTTTCTCACATCTGCAATTACCTCTGCATCAATTGTTCTTTTACCAAGGTGATATCTACCTAGAGAGAAATACAGCTCTCATTTTCTTGCCTTATAGGCAATTGAGAGAATAACCTTTGAACTGCAGGAACAACAAATCACTGCCACCCGGTGAGAAGCTTCAATGAAGCGGGAGATGTTCCTGAACAGACCATGCAAGTGAACTGGATATTGACAGGATACCAATAGAAAAGCAACATAAAAGATCTTTGTTGATATCACAAATCGTACAAAACCCATCCCAACTCAGGGTCCAATTATTCTCACGAATGTCACTTTCTAAAATCTGAATTTTAATGCTTTTGTATTAAAAGAAAAATAACAGAACGTTGTTTTGTTAAATTACTGTTTCCAAGGTTAAGCATGAACTTTTTTTTCTTAAAATTATTATTTTTGGGCAGTTTTGCCTTTATTTGACAGCTGAAAGTGCAGAAAGACAGGAAATGTGGGTTAATAGATGGGTATGACTTGTAACATGGATGTTGCAGATGTTTGCATCTTTACCAGTAAGCTACCAGGGTGACCCATAAACATGAACTTTAAAGGAATATAGAGATGCAGTTGATCACCAGCAAATTAATCAGTTATTAACAATAAACTATTTTGATAATCGAATAATAATGTTAGTCTCTCTTTAGTCTTTAGTCTTATACCACTCTCACATATGAGAGTGGTTTCAATCTTCTCATCAAACAATAGTGTATTTCCCAAAAAGTTGCACTATTCCTTTAACGCTTCATGTTTACGCTTACATACGACGACAAGTCCTCAAAGTGCTACAGATGACTTAACAGCCACTTGAGTTCACATGTCAGCAGATCTATCGGCATCGCAACTGACAGAACTGCCTCTGAGGATGAAGCATCACACCACGTCGTAAGGCTGAAAGCTAGTAAGTGGACCTTGAGTCGAGATTGTTTTGTCAAACATAAAAGATGAAAAAGTGTGTCAGGTTAATCACTGAGCCAAGTGGTATTACTGCTGAGATACATTAACATTATACAACCACCCTGTGCAAATGTTCAATAAATTCAATTTTTAATTAGCAAATTCTATTTTACTACTATTGCAGTTCATTTTTTTAGCTCTCATCCTTTCACTGTAAGCTTCTGCCAGGCTCTCACAAGGTCACACTGCATAATGCATAGCTCAAAAGTGAGCTATGAATTTTAAAACACCAGTAACATACTGTCATACACTGATACAACCAAACTAACCACTCATAAGTTGTGCTGATAATGTATATCTCCTGATAATTCTTCTCATAATACATTTGAGCAGCAAGCATTTCAGTGCAACTGCATCATGGCTAAAGGATATTTGAACTCTATTACCAGTTGCAAGATACTTGAATTTTTCCAAATCTAGCAAACGGAGGGAGTAGATGGCTCAAGAGAAAAGGCTAGTTACTATGATTATACCCCGGCAAAGTGTATAATCACAATAAGTAGGAAGCAGGAGCAAAACTCTGCAAAATTCAATCACAGACCTAATCTCGCCTTCTGACAAGAAGTGCAGAAAATCCACTGTGAACTAAAGATACAGTTTTTCATGAGCTACTCTGAGGCACAGAAATCAAATACTAAAATTTCCCTTTTTTTTTTTGAGAAACTACAAGCACATAAGAGCCTTAATCTGTGTGATTTGGTAGCAGCAGTTAAAGGGAGTCTGAAGGAAAGCTGGTTGATTTGATTGGCCAATCATTTATTTTAAATCATGCCTATTCATCTGTTTCAATGTGATGTCATGTCAGCTTGTAGAAACTGGCAGTCAGTACTGCAGCTTCAGCTCTTGAATAGACTTCAGGGTGGCACCACCAGATTTAGAAGAATTCACTTTCTGTATCATTTTGACATCATTAGGCTGTTGCTTCATGTGCAACAATTGTTTTGTGATAAAAGGTTTGTTCCTTGATCAGATATTCAACATTTAACACTAACACTCTCACATGACAGGAAAATTACACGACAGATGACCTTTAGAGATCGACAGGGAAGACAAAATATGGAGAAGGATCTGAAAAACCTGAAATTACCGGTTGTAATTACGTGATTAAAATGAGCAAGAAATCGGAAACTCATAATTACAATAACTGATGACGATAAACACTGCTACACAGCTGGCTCATGACTGCTGAGGATAATAGTTTTCTGACCAGTGCACTTCTTCTCTTCAGGCACAGATGATTTGGTCTTTTTAAAGCTCTGTTTATTGTCTCATTTTGCTCTGGAAACCTGTCTGAATTCTTTAATAGCCGTAGAGCTGACATAATTACTCAATTAATCGATTGACTGATCATCAGAAAATAATTTTTTATAAATCGACTAATCATCTTGTCATTTTTTAAGCAGTCTTTCAAGCAAAAATGTGAGAATATGCTGCTTTTCTCTGTCATATATGATATTAAACTGTATATCTTCGGGTTTTGGACTGTTGGTCGAGTTCTTGGACTCTGAGAAACTATAATGAGTATATTTCACTATTTTCTAACATTTTTCAGAGAAAAAGGATTAATCGTGAGAGAAAATAACCTGAAGATTGATCTATCATAAAAATATTCATTAGTTATAGCCCTACATGGCTGACAACCTACTCACCTTTGTAGCAGTGATTGTAAATGTAATCAGGCTGCTTCAAAGATAAAAATGCATCATTAATATTATTTTGCCCTATCCTCCATAGGTGTCATTTTACAGCCTTGCAGGCAAATCAGCAACAACGCAATAATGATATTCTCCTCCAAAATGAATACAAAGCATTTTATAATGAAACCATTCAAGTCTGGTTCTCCAAGGACCGAGGCCAGCTTCAGCAGAACCCCGTAAAAATGAGCAATGCTGCCAGATTGAGAAATTCAACAAAGAAAAACAATACAAACTATAATGTGTTCCAAGAAATTAACAATTAACTTCTTCAAAACAGTGGCTTGGCTCAGCGCCTGGCTTCAGCAGAAGTGGTCCATCAAGCAGAACAGAGGGGCAGAACTGGTCCTGTAGAGAGCTGGAGGACAGACTCGGGTTGTGCACTGCAGCAAAAGAGCTTCAAACGCTGCAAAACTGAAGCAGCTTGAATTTTAGAGCACCACCAGATGTTTGGCTGACTATCAGCGACGGCACACTGAGCGGTGGGTCGCTTTGCTTTGTGTCTTTATGAGGGACTGTAATACTTTAATTCCTTCCCAAACAGTGTAGGAGGCATCGCACAACTCCCTGGCACTGTGCTAAAGTGAGAAACGGCTACAGCTAAGCCTCCTGACCTTGCAGAGTGGAAACTTGACTCACGCCAAATCAACGGGCAATCCTCAGCCCACACTCTGTGCTCAGATAAAGTTTTCAGAGCTGCTTCTGTATATTCGACACTGACCATTCTGGCATTTACTGAAAAATGCTTATTTGCCCTCAATAGCACCATTCAGACGATTTCTTTGTAAACAGCTCAATGAAAGACGCTTCCTGAATAAATGAATCAATGAACAAACAAATATAGAGTAGACAGAAGATAATGAGTTTTTGCCTTTGGATACACGTATGCATTTATATCTGAGATCATGAACCTTAATCTTCTACAGTGACAAGCTCACTGATGGAGGCAATATCGTCTTTATGAAACAATTTTCCCCTTGGCTAAATGCTGTGGCTTGTTCTCCTGTTATTATATAAATCTCTCGATTCCGGTGTGTGCGTCTCATGACAGGTACTCCAGTGGGAGTGTTACATGTAACTGGATACTTCGAAAGTAGATGTTTTTGTGAGTCATCCTCACAAAGGAGAACACTGTTGGATGAAAGAAAACACCAGCGGTTACACACAAAAAAAAGTCTAAATCTAAAAAGCAAAAACAAGTAATCTGCCAGGTTATCTGTATAAAAACTGGCACAGGTGCTTTAACAGAGTGAACAAATTCTTTGGACAGTTAAGCTCTCGCATACAAATTATCCAGACTGTGCTGCTGTACCCAGCTGGGGTTGTTATAAAATACTCCTCTCGGACCAACGCAGAGGTTATTTAACTTGAGAGATATCTTTCAAGTAGGTCAACAATTGGATACGAGCCCATTCCTTTTAGATTTGATCTGACACGAGTCCATATGATTCAGCTTGACTCTGTGCCATGTGAAGCAATGCAAGGGTGTGTTTTTGGCGTTCTTATTTATTCGAGTCTGGCTGGAGCTCACGTGGAAATGACAGAAACTACTCGTGCGTCAGTCAAAATCCAACTGTCATCGGCAGCTGGTACAGACAAGGCACGTGTGTAAATTAACCGCAGTTTTGTACATTTTTACGGTGATCCACAAAGTGCCTTTATCTGTCATTGTCTGGAGCTTTACAACATGAACTTGACCTACATTTTATATTCTTTCAGCAAAAAAGGAACATTTGACTCAGTGCTGGAAATATGGAAATCTTCCATCTCATCCTGCCAACACTGCAGAGAGCGGGGCAACTTATAAATGCACTGCACATATGGATAAAAATCATCCTCTGTAGTCTGACAGACCATAGTCTGGTTCAAGCCGCTTCCAAGGAAAATGGTTTCAGGAAGATTGTGTTTCACCAAAAGTATATTATCTGCATATAATAATCCACAGTTAAATCTTGTGCTTCCAGTCTGTCAAAAGTTTAGAGGACTTCTCGCTAAGGTTTTCCAAACTGGTTTAGTGACCTTTCCAGTCCCAACCTCTCTTTAACTGTTGAGATTCCTATCAGTCTCATCCATCCAGAGAACTATTAATGCTGATTTAAAATTCACCAGGCAGTGGCATTTCCCTTTAGTAAGAAGCAGGAACTAGGAAACACCATCTGGCAGGCAGACCTTCTGATTATTAATTAAAGGTGTCAAACTTAAGAGCCTTGTTCATACTTTATGTCTGTCACCCCATTACGCACATTTGTCAGAGGAATGGCGGTCTAGGCAGGACATTCAATGACAATGCATGGTGTCCAGAAACGGCTAACTAATTAAATCCACCCCTCCATTTACAGATGAGAAACCTGACACTTAGATCTCTTGGCCATCTCGTGTATGATTGTGAGTGTGGGTGTGAGAAAAGCAAGTACAAGAAGAAGAAAAGGAAATGCGGTTACAGACTTTTCTGAACTATGGAACCATAACCATTGCATATTTTTGTACGTACAGGCTTACTGTTCAAGCTAGACTAAATTTCTCAAACTACTGGGGAAGTGTCGATCTGCAATATTGATATCTGAGCTGCAAAGGGCATATTTTAATTGATCAGTTTCGTCTATTTTAAGCCCCATCAAACAATCGAACTCTCCTATCACAGCAGCTGCAGACTCGCTGCCTTCTCCACAGGCACTAAACAGAATAGAGTTAGAAAGAATTACAAAGGAAAGCAGTGATGAATTGTACTTTTGTTCATGCGGGGCTCTTGAAATGTGAAGCAGATCTTACTTAAAGGAGTCTCCGTTTCATCATTTCAGCCATTATTTCTATCGGCTACCAAATGTCAAAGATCTGAAGGCAACAGACTCGGATTTAAATCACAGGACAACCACATGAGCACAAGTTCACAGATTATTATCTCACTTTTTTAAGTGTCACTTTAAAATTATTACCCAATTCTGGCTGTTGTGAACATACGATATTGCAGGTGTGTCTCCTGGTTCAACTTTGACACAGTTGGAGTGTAATGGATGATTCAGGTCTGTGCACTTTTGGTCTCACTGTTACATCAGTAGTGTAGATAAAAGATAAACTAGGGATTTGTTTTGTTGTCTCTTTGTTGGGCTGCACAAACAGACTCTGTTTTAAAGCTATGATGTTTAGATCTTACAAGTAACTGGTGAAATTTCATCATATCCGATAATAAAAACGAGGGCCAAAAGTACTGCGAGAAACAAGACCTAAGTTGCAAAAACACACTTTTTTTTTCTTTTAAACACGATCGGCTTTGCTTTATGCAGCTGTATTATAATGTGAAATATAAGTGCTGTGTCTGAATTCTATGTAGAGGATATGCTAATTGATTTGAGTCATAAAGTGCAAAAAAATATTTTGCACAGACTCAGATTTACCACACAGGAAAACCACATGAGTACCGAGTTCACAGATCTTCTCATTTTTTTAAAATGTGTACTTTAAAATTATTACCCAATCTGACTGCGGAAAACACTTGATTCTGCAGGTGTAACTCCTTCAACTATGACAGACTGTATTTACTGTGAATGTGCACAAACAATTTTACGACACATTGGACTGTAATGGATATTTCGCATCTGTGCTCTTTTGGTTTCAGTATTATCTCAGTGGTGTAGATAAACGTTATCTTTTTGTTGGGCTGCTCATGTTGCTCGCTGCTATAGAAACTGTTTTAAAGTTGTGATGTGTAGATCTCACAGATAACTGGTGAAATTTCATTATAACCAATAAGAAGAACTATGGGCAAAAGCACCAATAAAAACAAAAACAAGCCCTCGGGTGCAAAACCACAAAATTTGCATTTGCTTTTGCTTTTGCTGTGCTTTGTGCAGCTGGAAACACATTTTCTGTCTAGATTCTGTATATTACAGATTACACATTAAATATTGAATTAGACACTATATATTAAATGATTTGGCTATGATCAGGTGCAAAACAACATCACAGTCAACTACATAAGTCTACAGTCTGCATATGAGAACCAGCCTTAGTTTTCTATCCAATTATTCATCATCTGTTGTCTGTCGTCTAAATGAAACACAGTTCTCTTAAAGCAGGGATTCAATTCAATAATTCGATGCCATAAACAACCAGTGTTGCTTCATGTAAAGTGGTTAGTGTATGTTTTATTATGCCATACAGTGTACATTGTCTTATACAATATTTATGTTTAACCATTAATGTAATTGTACCCCTGAAAATGACTGTTGGTATATTTGTCACTTGGGTGCAATAACTCCCATCCTGCTCACGTTTAAAGAGCGACTGCCTCGTGCATCAAACATTACTGCCAGAGCGGCCTCGTGGTGACGAAGTGACCCTGACGTATATTAGCACAAGTAAAGGGTTTATCCTCTAAGAGGCTCAGGAGAACAAGGATTGAAACCCCACAGCCAGATTCGATGTAGGCCGCAGCTTCGCCTGAAGGAGCGATGGAGAGGAGAGGGAAGAAGTAGAAAAGATGAGAGTCGCAGACAGAAGAGGTGTGTACAGCAGGAGCTGAGGTGTAAAGACACGTCTGTTCTCTGGAGGTTGATCAGAGCAGTAGCCCTGATTGGGGCGATGCAATGCCAGAGAGGCAGGTTATCTATCAGCTGCGCTCACTTCACTGCATGGCTATCTGTTCTGTGAGTCTCCTGCCTTCCTCCACAGCTCACCACCGCCTTCCTGCCTTTATTTTCTCTCTCTTTCCTCTGTTTGTGGCAGAGGAAAGCCATACATCATTCATTCAAATTTTCCCATTTGTGTATGCTTTGCTCACCTTTGATATATTGCTGGATCTGCTTGCTGAGTGACCCAGAGGCTTTTCATTCTGTAAAAGAAGAAGAAAAAAAAAACATTCAGAAACAAAAAACATAAGCTTTCTCCAATCTGCACACTGGCATATGCCCCATAATTACTATCTGTCACACTTATAATGAATAGTGCTTTGCGAGAACTAGCTGCTTGACGTCAACACATAATTCACATTTGTCCTTTTGAAACAGAGCAGCCATTTTCAGGAAATGTACTGTAGGAATGAAAACTCAAACAGACAGGGTTAAAGGAATAAAGTTGTGCGTATAATATAATATAAAGAAATCTTGATAGAAGATATAGCGGACATAGGAAGGACTGATGGTTTGTCTCCTTCTAATGAGCACAGCAAAGCTACATTTCTCTGCAGCTCAAGGGTCCCCAAGCTTCAGCTGTTTGGCATCTTAAGTTGGTAAATCAACTTCTTCTGGCACAAGACGAAAGGAGTACAAGCTGATTACATAACACATCCTTCCAAACTCCAAATCAAATGGTGTCACAATATTTGTATCATTACTCGAGGAGCGAGACAGGCCAACACTTCCAGCGTTCAGCACAGTCAAGTTCTGTTTTGAGCCCGTAATGATCCTCGATTCCCACTCAGTGTTCTCGGTTCTCAGCAGAGACTCAGATAAACAGCCACTGGGGTGTTGTGCTGCATTCAGTGTTGCTATTCAAGCCTTGCGTGGTTCCTTAATAAGTAATCAATCATAGTTACATAATGCCGAGTTCACACAGGGTTTGACAGGGCTGTGGCACTTTGGACACAAACCAATCTTTGCAAAGGGAAATCAGCTCTTTGGGGAGAGTTTTTTTTTAAAACTTTATATGCACACAGAGGCACAGACGGATTAAACTGTTAGGGTGCAAAAATCTGCTGTTGGGGTCTCCATTGACCTCCACATCCTCCCAACTTCAGTGCTTTGTGTATGTATCCTGTGGCACCCCAGCTCCCATCAAGTATTGTGCACATAGTAGACCAGCTTTAATGTATGTGCAGAGACCCAGAAATAACCAGTACTGCTGGAATAATACAAATAGTGTCAAATAGTGTGTGGTAATTTGATTTAACTTATTTCAGATATGCACTAGGGGAGCATAATAGAAATTTTAAAAGTTGATAATCTACTTAAGTGTCAGAAATCAAGAAATTTGCAATTAATCAAGTGACCAAAAGTGACACGCAGCAAACACTGCAACACTCACCTTCTTATCAAAAAGTTTTTAATTTTGTAAGTGAATAAACTTTAACAAATCAGCTTGTTTCAAGTATTTCCTAAAATGAAATACAAATGTTCTCAGTTCTGGTGCAGTGATGCACTCAAGATATAGAAACTAATTTTTAAACAAGAATAAGAGTCTACAGCCATGCATGCTGCTCTGTTAGGTTGCACTTTGGCACAGCGGTGCTTTGACCTAAATGCCAACATCAGCATGCTAACATGCTCACCATGACAATGCAAACATGCTGATGTTTAGCAGGTAGAATGCTTACCATGTTAGTTTAGCGTGATAGCATGTGAAAATGTGCTAATTAGCACTAAACACAAAGTACAGCTGAAGCTGATGGGATGTCATCAGTTTTGCATATTTGGTCATAAACCAAAGTATTGGATGAACTGAAATTCTAACCTGATGGTTCCACTACATGGAAAGTTAAGGCATCATCAATGTTTATAAAATTCATCCTGACAGGAACATAAATTTTGAAATTTCAGTGCAATCCAATCCAAAAATTGTCTAGACATTTCACAAAAAACTAAAATATCAACCACATGCTGGCACTGGAGTAAAAGTCAGAGAATAACCAAAGTCAGTTGGTTTCATCCTCTCGGGACTATCAATGTCTGATCAAAAATTTCACTGCAATCCATTGAGTAGGTGTTGAGATATTTCAGTCTGGATCCAAGTGTGGACAGAGTGACAGACTGACTGACATTGCTATGGCTAAAAATAATTAAAACAAGTCGATTTCTATTGGAACCAACTTGAAATATTGTTCTGCAGTAGGAGATTTTTTCACTTGTTTTAACAGAATAAGTTTTTTAAGGATAATAATAGACTGAATTGATAATAAGAGGGAGATGTTTGCAGGGAACTAGAGACTTTTGGGGCCCCTGGGAGGCTGTCATAAAGTGGCTGCTACATCCATGTATAGAAGGATGACATAAATATCTCCCCTCCCCGTACCTTTGTAGATATAACTGCAAAGAGAGGCAAGATGTAAGTCTAAAACTGTACCGGTGGATTAAAATGAAGCACTTCTCCTCCTCCATCCCCATGTCATTACCTCTTCAATGTCTTCAATACAGTGTCACAGAATGGTAAATACAGCTCTCAATGGGTGCAATTTGTGCAGAAAATCAATTGTCAGATTGCCGACAGGGATAAAAATTCAGTTTTACACAGGGATAACTGGCAGTGCAAAAGAATAGAACAAATTGATGAACCTGGCCCTTAATCCTGCCTTCTTGGCCAATATGCAGTAACAAGCGAATATGCCTGGACTGAGGGTTTCTGGGAAATAACAAGGCCACAAATGGACCAATGACTTTTATAGACAGCAGAGATTAGTGCAGAAAGAGAAGCTGAAGATGGATGACGAAGGATGAGAAGGGAAGTGGATCAACACCATGTTTCCTCTCTGTCTTTCTAACCCAATTTCTTTAAAAATCCACTCTCCCAAACTGTGTTACCTACAAGGTCTGCGAGTCACCTTCACTGCCACCATGACTGTAGACTATAAAAGGCCTTATTCTCTGGACTCATGCATAATTCTGATAAAAAAGAGTTCAGGTTTCACAGTTCACTGTGTCTGTCTCTCTCCACCTCCTCCGAGGGTCTGTTAGCAGCCCCAGCCTTTGATAGCACAACTTTCAGACCAGACTCTGAAGACTCAAGCCTGTAAGAAAGGAAGCTTAGGAGGAGTATGGGAGAGGAGGAGAGGTCATATTCAGAGGGATCGTTGTGTCTTTCAGGGCTGCCACTCTGTTCTCGGGCCACAGGGGAGGAGGGCTCAGTTCTCTTTTATGCAAGAATCTCAAAAGATAAAACCGTTGTGAATTTAATTTAATTTTTGCCTCTTTGAAATGAGTATTCCTCACAAAGTTTCTATTCTCAACAGAACTTTTTACAGAGTTAGAGTCGAATCCACCATCTGTGCCGTCTTTGATGAAGATGTTACAGATTGCAGGGTGCCATGGTGGCCTAAGGGTTAAAGCACTGACCGTGAACTGCAATGTTCAAAGTTCTCGTTCAGCTGGGGATCTTTGTTGCATGTCATTCCCCATCACTCTCTTCACTCGTTTTCTGTCATCTCTACTGTCAGCCATCCAATGAACACATTAAATGCCCCCCAAAAATAAAAAGACAGGCTGTAGATTATACTGGGTGATATACAGGCTAGAACTGAAATTATCCAGTCCGTTTTAATCTCATAGTCAATTCAGAACAATTTTAATAATTGATTAATCACTTTTTATCATTTAATCAAGCAAAATGACAAATATTTGCTGGTCCCAGCTATACCATGTTAATCGTGATGGCCACTTCTTTCTACTTTTCATGGACTAAACAAATACATTTTGGATAAATTGATGAATTGAAAAGACTGTCATAGGGCTGCAATTATAACTGATTATTTTCACTATCAAATAATTTAACAATTATTTTCTCAATTAATCGTTTTGGCTATAAAATGTCAGGAAATATCCATTACAGTTTCCCACAGCCCAAGGTGAAAAAAAAAAACATTAAAAGAAGTGGACACCAGCTAATTTCTGGCATTTTTTCTTAAAAAATGATAGATGCCGATTGATTTTCTATGAACTGACTAATCGATTAATTGTTATAGGTTTAGACTGTCAACAGATTCATCCTTGATGATGAATGAAAATGATCGTTAGGCATGTCCATCAGATCTACATGACAGTTTGGACAAGTTACTGTATATATAATGATATCTATAGATTATATCTGATTATAAATGCAAACACCGACTTTAACCACAATAAATGTAAATGCATGCAGGATAGAGTAAAATATGAAATATTAATGAAATAAGGTTGTAGTCCTGATTTAAAACTGTGAACAGGGCCATGAAAAGCCAAAGGTAAAGCTTTCTTATTTTGTTGACAGATTCCATATTAGCGAGAGACATCTTGCTACCAGATGCTTCCTCTGGGTTTCTGCACCATTTCACACCAGCCTCACAGCAGAATATAAAGACAGGTTTGTGTTTGAGGTCAGCAGCTTCTCAGAATACAAACCTGAGACCTACAGTCAGACAGGCTGGTTACGGCACCATCTGTGCTAGCCTACCAGCAACAATCCCAACACAGAAATGAAATGAGTCTCAAATGGGATTTCACACGATAGGTCAAAGTCTCAAATGAGAAAAGCTTGCAACCTTTCACCTTCTTTGTTTTTATCATGAGAGATCTAGACAATTTGAAAATGAACAGACAGGGTGAGGACAGGTTTATCGAGTGTCATGTGAGCTGGACAAAAATGAATCTGCCCTTCAATACTTTTGTGTTTGATTATCAGTCTGTTATGTATGCATGTACACACATTCAAGATGCTTTTGTGCTTACTTTTGAAGTGTTTTTGTTGTTGTTGTATCTATTTTCCCCAACACCCTTAATCCATTTTGACTCCTCTTCATTTCCCAGAATGTTTTTTCAACATCCCTCAGAGAACTTGCCTGGACTCGCTGCATCTGCTCTCCAGTGGAGAGAGTGATAGTGATTGTGACACTCATAGAAATAGTAACGGCAAAATACTTTGTTTTTCCATCTGTGAAGAAGCAGCACTAGTGCAGCTTAGGTACAACTCACCAAGTCTTGTAGCTGAGAGGAATTATCAGTGGAAAATCAACAGATTATCAGATCTCATCATTGGAGGCAACGTGATGCAGCAAGCAGAACATTTCTTTCGCCTAGAGATCACTTGCAGTATTTTATGTTTCTATTTCTAAATGGTTTTACAACTTGCTTCAAGCTGCAGGCTTTGGAAAAGGAAAAGCATCAACTTCCTTCAAGTCACAGCAGAGACATAATCAACAAACAACTAAATCTTCCTCTGCCTCAGAGCCACTCCAGCTTCACAATCCACTCTAATAACAAAACAACCTGTGTTTCAGGGGTTAATGCAACCACATAGAGTGAGAAAACTGCTCTTTTGGACCAGTTATTGGTGGGATCTGTGAAAGCATCTTCATTCAGCATGCCAGGAGTCATAAAAGAGCCTGGCCAAGGACAGTTTGAAACATGAATATTGATTCAGGGCTATGAAGGGTATTTTAACAAACGCCTTGGCAAATGGCCTCAAATATAAACTAATAATTTTTCTGCGTTCAGCAAAAGCTGTATATACAGTGAATGCAAAACGGATTTCTACTGAACTCTAAAACATGTTTAGGGACATTAGTTGGCCCCTTTCTGAGATATATTCCAACAATAAGCAGCAACTTGCTGTGTGTCCCAAACACTGAAGGAGGTTTGTTTTATGTGGCAGTTACTCTGTTGAAAAAGGGCCAAAGAATACAGTCCATCATCTCTTGTTACATATCCCTGACATCGTAACAAGGCGTGGAGGGAGTGACCCCAGAGATGGTAGGAAAAAGAGACGGAGGGCGAAACATAAAGTAAGTGACAGAGAAGCCAAATGAATGATGGCTATCAGACAGTTGTAATGAGGTGAGTGTCGAAGGAATTAAATCAGTTCAATTAATGGACAGAGAGGGATATCTGTGTGCGTGTGTGCGTGTGTGTGTGAGTGAGGTTTATTGGAATCAGCTTTCCACATCGCTCTTTCCCCATCTTGTTCTTTCTCTGTAAATTCATTACATGTCTAAGTGACCTCTGCAAGCTGTTGAACTTTTCCTTTCAACAGAAGCTGTATAATTTCCTAATCATCACAGTTCAATGACAAGCAGCTTCACCTTCACCTCTGTCTTTGTCAGCTTAAACAGCCACGAGGGCTGGTCGGTGTGTTTATCCTTTCCTTGTGCATATAAGTTTTTACCACTGAGGAAAACACTAAGTACAACATTCAGGTACTGCTAGTACTGGAAAGCTTATTTGAATATGAACATGTAATGCATGTATCAACAGATTAGACTCGTATTTTCTGTCAGTGCATGTTACAGTAGACAACTGAAACCTTAGAAATACTGTATGTCTTCCTGCGTTTAAACCAGTCTGGCAGTGTGATAAATCATTGAAACATTATTATTATTATCACAAACTCTAATTGTTTTATATAGGCGGACAAACCCCAAAAGGGTTTTAAAAGGTTAAAAAAAAGATATAAAAACACAAAAAACTGGATATAGAGGTATTGAAAAACACAAAAACTGATGAACAGTATTCATTAAAATGTATGTTAATAGCAAGAAGAATCATCATCTGACACAGCCATGAATGAAATATTACATTCCCCAAACTCATGAAATTCATATATTTATTTATATGCACAGTTGAGACTGAAGTCTCCCTGTATGTTGCATACTCAAAACATTATCATGTTCTGAAGCAACTTACATGGTGCAGAGAACTTTATATTGAATACTTTTGGTGCTGTGAGAGAAGTGTGCGTTCTAAAATTGTTAAGCAGATGAAGGCAGAGTCGACATCATGTCAGCTTTCACTTGGCATGAAACCATTAAAAGGCTTTACATTGCACGGCAGATTTCACTTTCAGACCGCTTGCAGCATTTTACGTGGTCTGGTGTCAGTAAAACACAAACATATGCATGGATGCTCTCAGCACACGCACGCATGCATCTTTAATTCCAGACGTGAATGTCACTTTTAAATGAGCATTGTGATAACAACGGTTATGAAAATGACTTCTAAGCCGACAATAACACACTAAAGCAGACCACCATAACCCCACTTTGTTTCCAGTGAAATAACAATAAAGCTAAAGACAAACAGACATCGGACTGACAGGTGAAACAGGAAAGCTTATGGATCTGCAGGTATGACAACAGAAACAGTGGGTTTAGCCTGTGGCAGACTGCACAGGGCAGTGTTTACATCTGAATAGCTTTCCCTGACATAAACGGCATAAGCATAATATGATCTGCTTAGGGCTGATCATTCTGCCAAACGCAGATCTAAAATGAGGCCTGTGTTTTTTTTAAACGCACAAGTTGCTGCAGATAAGCCGACACAAGATTTCCTTCCCAGACGGAGATAACTGAGATTCCTCTGTGTAGCCTCGGCTCCAAAGAGACATCTCTCTCCAATCACATAAATCAAATACCAGCAATGTCAAATAGGCCATTATAAACGCACACCCATAGCCTGAAAATACAGCTGACATGCACAAACATGCACACTATTACATTCATTTGAGTAAACAACGTATTGACTGGCCCCTCCTTGCTGAGAGGTCATGGTCGCGTCCCTGCAGCAAAAGTAATATCAAACGAGGGCCATCAGGAAAGGAAGTTGGCCCTTATGTGGTTTCCTGTCCCTGTCAATGTCCGGCAGCCACTTAAGGAGGAAATGCGAGGGGGCAGCTGGGCAGGAGAGCAGAACCAGATGAGAAATCTCAACTATGCACAGTAACAACAATCGGTGGAGAGCTCGGCTGACCGCAGACTTCTAACCAGAGCTGGGATAACTGTGTCTGGGGGAAAAAGGAGATGGACATCATGCTATACAGAGAGGTCATGCAATTTAGAGGGAAAAACAGAAAAACCACCTATTTGACATTCTAGTTTCCTACAAAGCAGTTTAATCATTTGTCTCGCATGGCAATGAGTCTTATTTGAGGGTATATTCTTTCCTTTACACAACAGAGGCTAAACAAAACAAGGCCATAGCTCAGCAAAACTACAGCACCACAGTGTCAGCCCGCGGCATCTGTGTGTGTGTGTGTAACTGCATCGTAAAACCACATCAAACTGAGGAAGCCTGTAAAGTGAGACTGCAGGAAACACCACCAGACTGTGTGTTTCTGCTTTTGCATGTGTTTGTGCATGGATGAGAACGTCTGTCTGCGCTCTCATCAGCAGGATGTGAGCTTGCGGTTTCCCCCTACTCATCCTCATCCTCCTGCTCTATCCGTCGTTCATCTCTCTTCATCTCGGGAATAATTACATCAGTATGTCCAAACAGGATATGGTAGAGGAGAGACAGTGACCATTACATTCAGCGCAGAATGATCCGACAAGACTATATGGCAGTATTGTAGAGTCTCATCGAGTCTCACAGTAACAGTCATGAGAACTACAGTGAGAAGCAGATCTGACAAAGAAAGTACCAGAGATCGGTCCTAGGGGGAGAAGATGAAGGAAAAGTGAAATATGACAAAGTAGCAGCAGGGGGTGATTGCTCTATAAAGAAAGCAAGACATCCAAAGATATGGTGAAGTTTTTTGTGACTCTGCAGTGAAACCGCATTTCCTCATTAGCTGTACTGCAGGTCGTACTCTTCCACAAGACACGAGTCATTATTTATGACTTGTGTGAAGAAGTCAAGCTACAGATAATTAGTTTAGCGCAGTGCCTCCTAATTAGCTGTGTTAGTGTGTGAACCCTCAGTCCCCTTGTGATATAATCCCTCAATCACACAACCGCAGAAACAAAGAAATGCTAACAGAAACCAAAAGGTCGACTGAGCAAAGAAAAGAGAAATGTTGACCATAACTCATTGTAAAGGAGAAGTATAAACTACAAATTCTGTGGAACTTAAAAGTTAAAAAGAGTCTCTATCGCTGACTCTAAAAACAGCGTCCGATAACAGCTTGAGGCCCAAGCCCACCGAACAGCTTCTTTATAGCTACCAGCACTAAGCAGCTGCTTAGAGAAGCATTAGCTCTGACCCCCACTGGGAATATGAAAACACTATCTGAAGTGTAGGAACATTTGAAACAAGTTTCTCTCTCTCCCCCTCCTCTTTTTATTTCATTTCAGCATCCAGCATGCTGAATACTAACTGAGCACTCAGTTCTCGGCACTGTCGAATGTTAAAACCACGCTCAGGGGCTCTTTCCAAGGAAAACAAGAAGCAGCAGATGAAGACTGTTGCAGAGTACCCAACTTATGATTGCAACCATCTTAGTGTTGCAGGAAAACCACATCATAAACTCCAAAACACCTGTGAGCACAGTACCCTCTGTCACTGTCCTCATCTCATCTTTCTTCTCTCTTCTTCCTTATTTCTCTTTCTATACCTTCCTCCCCTCTACAACAGGTTTTAAGCCCTGCAATGACATGTGACTACATTAATCTCCCCACCCCACCCTCCCCCCCAGCTGCAGATTTGACACAAAGCTCTGTGATTTGGTGCATCAGTCGATGATGTGATATGCTAAGCCATGGACCGAGATGGGGGGGGGGGGATATATTTATATCAGATCACTCTGTCACCGAGGCCTTGTATGTTTGTCTGCAGGTTTTGCATGCATCTATTAGCAAACAATTATGCTCCCCACCAGGACCACAGCAGCAGCACACTGCAGGAGTTGCTGCCTCTCTTTTTGCACTTTCACACTAAAAGTGCAGTTAGGTGCCAGAGCACGTGAAAGAGGAGAAAATTCAAACTCAAGATGGCAGAGCAGAGGGGTTAGTGAGTTCATGTGTACTGAATCAGACCGTATCTGGTGTTTTACAGTGTCTTGTATCTTTGAAATACAATTTATCGCCAAACACAGTGGCAGCACACAAATAGCCTGAAGACATTACTGCGCAAAACAGTGATTATTTAAAAAAAGAAAGCATACAACTATGCAAACTGGAGTCGACTCAAGATGACAATGCTTATGGGAAGTTTAGGTTCACATTTGTGAGTCATATACAGTATGCTCTGCACCCCCCACTCATCCTGAACAAAGGGCAGGGGCAGAGGAGAAAGTGGGTCAACCTTTAACACTGTTGAGGTGGCAGATGCTTGTCTGAACCACACAAACAAACAGTGCCGTCATGCATGCACGTCCAGACACATGCACTGACTGTAAAACTACACACAGGGTGCAGAGTCCTTGAGAGACAGCGCTGATGGCATGAAAACGCACACGGAAACAAAAAGACGAGCAAAGCAAACATAATGCACCCACACACATCAACACATCCATAACCCCCCACCATTACTCTAACACTGCCACTTCTGCTTGACAGGATGTACAGACGGACCATTTCTGACTGTCTCTGTTCATTTTGCTCCCCATTTATCCACTCCTCTCTGTCCCTCTCATACACAGACGCACACACATAAATAGACAAAAACCACACATTCCTGGCAACTCTTTCATCTCCCTGCTACTGCAGCAGAAGCGCTCTGCCATCACCACGGAGACAGAAGGCCTCACCATAACAACCGCTGAATGGAAACTACGTTGAGCCCTCTCTCCTTTTATTATCACTGTGCTTTCTCTGCATAGTGTAATCGACTATGCATCTAGATGTGGTGTAAAAACTACGATTTTTTTTTTAAACAGGGTATATAGCATATATACACCCCTGAGTGGAGGCTGCAGCAGTGAAAATGATCACAACAATGACGACGTCGACATCAGCACCATCAACATAAACAACACAGGGACAAACATCCACAACAGCAACACAGCGAGAACAAGAATCTGTACCTGAATCTTCATTTTCCAACAGGAATTCATGTCTGGATCCTGAAGCCACCTCACCTCTCCTTCACACACACACACATTCAATCATGCACACACTCACCCACACACACCCTCACGCAGACAATGGTTCCTTAGGGAGGTTACATGCCCCCTCTGTAAATCCTCGAGGTGAGCCAAGACGGAGAGAGAGAGAGAGAGAGAGAGAGAGAGAGAAAGATGGAGAGGCAAATACGGAAGTGGAGCCGCAGCAACAATGTCAGCCGTCGCCGTGGCGACTGCAGCAGCACAGTGCGGAAACAAAGACAGACAGAGGAAAAGATAGGGAGGGAGAGAGATGGCAGAGGGAGAACAAGCGGCTGCCCTACATTTTCTGCACACACACACACACACATACAAACACAGAGGCAGAGCTGCTGCTTGTTCGGGCTTGCTCTCCCCTCTCAGCTGCACACACACACACAAACACACAAATACACACACACACAGAGCCAATCCGGTACTGTAATCCCATTGGCCAAGCTACCACTTCCTCCAGCTGATCCTGATGAGAGGTGGGGGAGGGGCAAACTGTTGTTGAATCATTCATGAGAGGGAGGTGGTGTCCTTTAAATAGACTCCAACGCTCTGCACACTAGGCTTAACCTTAAAGTACCTCCCCCCCTAACCTTACATGAGCCTGTCCGCTTCACACCACCACGCACACACACACACACACACACACACACACACACACACAAAGCCTCCTCCCTCTGAATCTCTGACTGTTTTAAAACAAACAGTCAGCCACCAAAATCTCTTGTAAACCACCATCATTGTCCGCCAATCAGAAAGACAGTTACTCCCGGCTCCACCAATCCCCAGCAGGCACAGAGGGATGCGATGTGGAGCAAAGATGACAGAGGGTAATTTATTACACACATCCTCACAGCTGTATTCAAGGGCAAAGCTACAACACTGCACATCATTCAAATACTGAACAAGCTGAGGCCCATTAATAAACACAAAGCAATGAAGCCTTTTAGCTAGGATTCACTTACCATGACGATGCTGGTTTGGTGAAAAAATAAGCCAATAAAAAGCAAGATTGCTGTCAACTTTGTGATGGATAGGGAAGCCAGCTATGGAGGTCAGATTTAAACAAAGAAACACCAAACTTGATGTAATTGCGAAACACTAAATCCACTAACAGAGGTTAAACACACAAACCTGCTAAAATCCCCTTGCACATATCCTCATACGTGCACAGGCATGTAAAGAATCCCATAAATCCCATAGGACTCAACTGTGGGCTACTGCAGAGTAAATTTATACATGAGTATCTTTTAAGCAAATGTTGACAGATTTTGTGTCAGCGACAGTCAGAGAGAAAGAGTTTAACAGCCAAAGACAGAGATGAAACGCTACATCTGTTCTCTGTCTACACACCGAGGACAGATCAGGTCCTTTCCATTGGATAATGAGCTGAGCAGCACTTCCATTGAGTAACAGTGTTTAAATGGCTTTGGACTCTGAATACAGTCTTACAGCAGGTCCACTGGCAAGATCCGTGGACTTTGTTCAACTAACACAACAAAGAGATTTTACATTTCAACACGACATGAGAAACTCATTATTGGTCAATTCTGAACATTTGTTAAATGCCAATGTTTTTTGTTGTTTTTTTAAAAATTGAGCTAAATGCTAATGTCAGCATGCTAACATGCCCACAATAACAATGCAAACATGCTGAAGTTTAACAGGTGTAATTTTTACCATTTTTATTATCTTAGTTTAGTATGTTAGCATACAAACATTTGCTAATTAGCACTAGACACACAGTACAGCCGAGGCTGATGGAAATGTTATTAGTCTTGCTGTTATTTGGGTCATAAACCAAAATATGTGACAAAACTGAAAATGTGTTCTGATGATGGCACTGAATGAAATGAGGATAAAAGTTATTACAATTCATCCTTTGCGGACAATGAATGTCTGTACAAAATTTCAATCCATTCAATGGTTGTTAAGATCTTTCAGTCCGGACCAAAGAGGTGAACCTGACAGATAAACTTTCATCCCTACAGCCATGACGCTGGCATGGCTAAAAAGGCAAACTAAGGGCTTCTGCATGACATCCACCACTCTCGCTCCATAGGGCATACTACTTCCTGCATTGGCATCAAACATTGGCACTGGAAGTAAATTATGAGGTGCCAAATCATCTAATATAAATGTAATTTTATGGGATACTGGGCTGCAATAACAACAGGCATATCACCGTCTTTATATACACCTGTTTGCAGACAGAAAAATTCTCCACTGAAACTGTTCTGGTATTTGATCATACTGTTTTCTCTCTTGTAGTTCAACACTGAATAAGGAGTCCTTATAAGCAAAATGAGAGCGGGTACAAATTTCAGCAGTTTCTAGTTTGTACAGTGTGAAATTAGAGTGCGGAGGTTTGTATGATGACATTTCTAAAAGTGATGATGATGCATCTAATTTACAGCACATTAACACAATGTCTCCAATCCTGTCACTTAATACTTGCATGTTTTCAAGACAAACGGATACGATTCAACCGTTAAACCTCTAGGGAAGAAAGCAGGACAAATAAGAAAAGATTGTTAAGCAAAGGTGAGAGAAGGCTACCGCTACAGATGATGCAAGTGTAGCTTTCCAATCGCTCAGCCAGCTAACAGCCCTGTCACATCAACAAAACATAAGAAACAGGTGATCTTTCAGCTCAGGTTGACAGCAGCACTGCAGGGCTTTCTAATGTAAATGCTACGGAAAAAGACAGGTTCAATAGAGTTGAATGAGGAGTATAGAACAGTGGTTGGACTGATTATAGCCCCTGTCAAAAAATAGAAATCATAGCTTGTGTGAGATGTATAACAGCATGATCGAGTATAAGGCAGGAAAGCGGAGACATGCAAGTGTAAATCAGGGACCCAAGAGGAGATGAAATGTTGGGGAGTTGGATGGAGGAGTAAAGAAAGAAATTTAAAGCAAAATGGGAAGGGACAGAGGGAAACAGAAAGTGGAAAGGGAGAACTCTTGACAGTTTGATTTCTACTGAACGAGAAACACATCAGATATCCCACTAGGCGTGAAATTGAGCCGTAATAGCCTTTTAAGTTCATATTCAAATACAGTCATGCATACTGATAACTACTACACTACAGCTTGTCTGCCTACTGCACGTTTCAATCAAATCTACCTCAAATTAAGAGAAAGAGACAAGGGGAGAGATTTAAATGAAAAAAGGGGAGATGGTCCGTAAGAAAAATAAAAGAAAAACTCTTCAGAAATTATTTCTAGTTATTTTTCCTTGCTTAATATTCTGTAAAATGTTGAATAACTGCACAGGACTCCTTTGCTACTTATCTGCTGTAACTGTATGCAATGCTTTGATCTGGAGCTTTGCCTTTCATTTACATATCTCTGTGTAATGCAGCGGAGGATGGTTTCTGAGCCTCGTGCATTCATGAGACATAATCTTCAGACCAAAATACACAAGCACAGACATTAAGTGGGCTGTCAGTGCTGCGGCACAACCACTGCACAATGCCATTTATTCAACGTCCCAAAATAACTAGCGGCTGACTGTAGCGGCTTTATTGATTTGTAGCTCTCCACTCTACCCACTGTTCTCTTGCCCCGTATCTCGCCATCTTTTCAATTTTGACACCCAATGGAGCAAATCTATCTCAATCTGTGAAAGCCGATGGAGATTTGCGGAAAAGGGTTACGGCTGTGAGCACACGTGAGTGTCAGCACTGTGGTCAGGTGAAGGGGAGGCAAATACGCTAAAGCGACCTCTTTCTGAGAGCCACACTCTCACGGGTTATTTATGGCCAGGCTGCGAGGCTGGCGACACAACCGTGGAGTGTGTCAGAATGCACCTGATAGCTGCATTCAACACACAAACGTTCACACTGGTGACAAGATGACGCACATGTAAACAGTAACTGAAGTCAAGGGAGGGAATGGGAGTTAAATTAAGATGATAGCAGACTGCACTAATTATAATCTCAATTTGACACCAACAACTAATTTTCAAATCCAAAAATGCAGAGGTGAAATGAAAGGGTACGTTTTAGGATGCACTTAAGATTTAACACTGGTTCTCTTAAAAAAAAAAAAAAAAAAAAAGAAAAAAAAAAAGGTTGAAATCTTCAAATATGTACAAGAAAGCAAATTTCAGGCACTCACGCTATAGGACAAAACACAATGTGGATGTAATCATAAAAAAGCCTTTGTAACTTAGATGATTTATTCATGAGACATCTATTGCATGTCTGCCTTCCTCCATTACCCTTCCTGACTTTTCTTCTTTTCTTTCAAGTTTTTTTTTTTTGGAGTGTTTCCAAATCAAAAGGATAGAGGGCGTGGTATGCTGTATAGATTTTAAAGATCTCTGAGGCAATTTTGTGATTTTAGGATTTATAAATATAACTAAATTGACTTGAATTGAACAGGTGAGTGAAAATGGGTGGCATTCCCCCGAACTCACAAATCAAAACACTGATAGAAAACAAGACCAACAGAAAATATCCAGAAGTGCTAAAGTCAAGGGCAGCCGGACTTCCTTTAGATTCTTGAAGACATTTACACCTCTCATCTAAAAGGTTGCCTAGTTGCTCTTGACATCTGGATATACGATGACCTGGATGACTTAGAATCGTCACAACGGAAAACAATATATTTAAAAATGTACAAAAGCAATCAAACATGTACTGTATTATGCCTGAAAAACAAGGGTGGATCACCAACCAGGCAAAGCAGGCAACAGCCCAAGGAGCCCAGACAGAGGGGTCCTTAAAAGCCCCAGTTTCACTGCATGTCAAATGGTTTTGGTAATTTGATTAACTGCAAAATTTGGTGTTCTGCATTATTAGTTTTCTGGCAATGTCTCGCAGAGGGACCCGTGTCAAAATGTATTTTAAAGAGCTTTATTACTTTAGTTTATTTGCTTCCATGATGCATATTCCTAAAAAGGTTAGGATTGTGTTTAATCAACTTACCACAATTTCACACAAATTGAAGTTTGACTCCAGCACAGGAACGCTGGTTGCACTGGATGTAATAGGAACTTGGAAGCAACGGGTACACATTGCACAGAGGACATTAGGTGGCGAGTCAGTACGTTTTTTTCCCTCCTCTAACAAGTTGCCAAGGTGAAAAAAAACATGCATGAATTGTTCTGTGTTAAAATGTTTGTTTCATAAAAAGGGTCTGAAATCAGTTTCATCATCTGTTACTTGTTTTTATGCATGCTTGAACTTTGTTTGTTTGATTGTGGAGAGTCTGTAATGGTTTGCACAAAATATTTCATGTCACCATTGACAGTCCGCACAAGTTATTGTATTTTGTATCGGGATTCAAAGTCTGAGCTGCCACATTGACGTCAGGCATGTTACATTTTCTCAACCAATCTGTCCACTCTGATGGAAATATGAACACAGTGTTCTTCTCTGAGCGTGTAATCTGTAAACGTCAGCCGTGATGCCGAGTCTTTTCACGATCTCCTGGTGTTTTCCCAGCTGCAGACTTCAGTACAGAGCAGGAAAGCTCTGTATCACTAATGAGTGACTCACTGTTATGGAACAGAGAATAACAGACTGTACTAAGAAATACTGTGATAGACAGGGTTGCACTGTCTAAGTACTGTACAACAGAGCAGAGACTACATGTGTCTGTGCTTTAATATCTGTTAATGAGAGCCAACTGAGCAAAAAGACAATAACTACTGAATTATCCAATTCAAAAGCAAGGCCACAGTTACAGGCCAATTTAAACCAGAGTACACTAGAATAATACATTCATCTAAATATTCATATTTAATAAATTGCTTCAACATTAAAATGTACAAGCAGGCTTGGATCTCATCACCAGACAATAACACACAGACACACACTAGGGATGTGCTAGTATCAAATTTTTATGCTACATCCCTCTATTAGTGCTAAAATATAGTTAAATTACTACACACTGTTATCGCCGAATTTTATACACTGAACAATGGTCTTTACACAGTTTAAACATTTTAACAAGAGTAGGTTGTTCAAAGCTTCAGACAGTTGGCTGGAAATCACTTTAAATGCAGCCGAGTGTCTCTTAGATTCAACGCACCTATTAATATTTTGGAAATCCATGAATTTTTCCACATGAAATTGATTTCTGGAGTGCAAGAGCTTTGTAGTAAGTATTATTTGCTTGGTGTTAACAGTTAACTTATTTTTTAAAAGGCAGAGAAATTTGTAAATGCACACAGAATATAATAAAAGTTATACTGGGCTCTTAAAGACCACTTGTGGCTGAACACAATCAACTGCTTGTGAAGGCAGGAGAGCTGCTCTGTGTTCATGGTTTCTTCTGAAAACAATGATAATCACGATAATGACGGTAATGGAAATGGTTGGTGGTATTGATACTGTCAGAATGTTTATAGTAGAAACAGTGTACCAGCACATCTCTAACACACACACACACACACACACAGTGTCGTAGAGAGGAGGCAAGTGGAAAGTTAAGAATTATTTGCTTTTTTATTCAACAAGGCTAATCTAGAAGGTATTGTTAGACAGGAAAAGAAATGCAACAGATGTAACATGTGGAAGGCGTCTCACTGAAGCTAACCATGAATGAATGAGTGAGTGAAGGTGCAAATGAGCAAAGACTTTCTGGATCATGATGGGTTTTCATGATCAAGAAAAACCAGTATAAAAAAAACAATACAAACTCTTTCGAAATTCAGGGAATTTTTCAAGATAACACACACACAGAAGTTTCACTCTTACACATCTGGAACCTGCACAAGCACAGGTGACGATCTGTATTTACTTTCATTTTGACTCAGAGACAAATGTTTGAAATGACTCATGTGAAAATCATGTTTATTTAGAAAGTTGTCGGAGGTTCATTTTTTTAAAATATATTTTTAAGGGCATTTTTGTGCCTCTATTATACAGTAGCGATAAAGGAGAAAGTTAACAGGAAATGAAGGGGAGAGAGAGATGGGGGAACTGTAACCGAACCGCAGACATTGTGGTCATGTGGTGTGTGTCTTAACCAGTAGGATATCAGGGTCCATTGTAGGAGGTTCACTTTGAGCGAGTCCTCAATTCCCTTAATCTATATAACAGAGCTGGTGAATGCAAAGTTAGCATGACCCATAGAGCCAAATGGCCACATTTATAATTAAGACAGACTGAAATAAACCAGAATTATACTTTAAGGCCTTGCTCAAAGGAACGTCAGTGGTGGTAATGAAGGAGCAGCGAGGGCTCTTTTATTTCCCCTAACAAGGGGATCTAACCTTTAGAGAAACGCGCCGTATTTAATATCAATTTGGAGGTTAAAGCACCACAGCCTGATGGTCAAGCCATAAAACACTGATCTTGGGCTCTTTAATGATTTTCTCACAGGGAGTGGACGTGCTGGCTCATGTTTGTTATTTTAACATTCACCACCATCCACGCACATATACACATATTAAACACATACACATCATATTAAAGCCAGCAGCCACATGGCCCTCTCTTGACTTCCACCAGCGTCTGGGTTAATTAGCTATCAGAAAAGGGGGGAAAAAAATCCGACGACTGCAGCTTTTCCTGTGTAGACTTAATCAGGGACTCTATCAGTATCCACATCAGCACCTGAGACGAGTGATAACCGTCTAAATGAGAAGTGTTTCGCCGGTGCATTAGGGTCTATAAGCAGCACAGGACGACAGCAGCAGCTGGCAACAGACGTAGATCCTGCGTAACACTTTCATCAGGCTGGATCAATGAATCCTAAATACTTCTCAAGTTGCAGAGGAGTGCTACTAAGTATGATGAAAATCTCCCTCACTTAATTAAACCTCCACAGTATGCATGCGTACGCTTGATGAGGAGTCATCAGAGCTATTGAGATGCAGACAGCAGCACAGAGCTACGATGCCAGGGCTCATTGTGCTTCTCAACTCTCGACCTGGCTGACCTGATGTCTCTGGCGTCAGACAATTAGTCTGACCGCGGCTCGGATGAACAGAATTGGCTAAAACACCAGCACAGACATCCAGGAAATGTCTAAAAACACTTACACATCAACATAAAGAGACCCACAGTTAAAACCAAATGACCACACTGTTTCCGAATTCTTCTTACTAACAGAAGAGAAGTACCGGTAATTACAGTAGCTGCAGTCTTTGAAGTAAAATCAATGGGCAGGCTGGCTCAAGTTTTAGCTCCGTCTCCTATAAACATCAGCTGCCTGATGAAAGTAATTAAGATTGCTATCATGTCTCTCAAATAAGAGGGTAGCATAAACAGTTTTAAAGGCCAGCTTTGCTTTTTATTTTCCTAGACCTTTTTCAGCCTTTGCAGTAAAGTAGAATGAAGGTTTTTTTTCAAAGGATGTGTGGACATGATTGATAAACTTAATCCACCAACCGTAGATCTTTAATCTGTGCTGAAAATTCGTTATCCATGTGCACCACTGCAGGAATGACCTCAGCATATTATTTATAATAAATAAAAAAAAAACACTAATGCATCCCCCTCCCCAGTATGTGCCTCACTCCCATTTGGCGATTGTCCACTTGCTATGGCATCACCAATCATCACCTGCTGGTAAACAGATGGCGCCCCATCACTGACCCTGGACAGGTGGAGAAGTCTGCATTGAAAATATACTGATTAGGGTATTTTTAAAAACACATTCACATACTCAGAATGCATGATATCCTCCTTCCACCTTATCAGTGCTTTTACCTTTCCCTCCTTCAAAGATCTGATCAGGATTTCTCGGTTGTACGCAGCCTCCCTGCAGGATGAGAACCCTCAGTGGGAGACTCCTGGCAGACAAACACGCCTGAGGTTACAAAGCTACTTCTCCTGCATCTAAACCTTCCATCCCCATCTTCACCGATGACCAGACATGACCCTCACTGGAAACATATTCACCTACGATGCCTCCGAGACCATGTTTACATACAGACAGCACTGATACTATGTTGAAACAGCACAAGGCTGAACTTCTTTACCTCTGATCTAGCTGTGCAGAAAACCAACATGCATCTACACACATATCCAAAACTACACAAAGAGGAAGTATAAATAATTCCTCTATGTCCTACCATCAGAAGACAGCATCTTCAGAGATGTGTTGTTTTACCAGTGAACAAAAGACTACAGTAAACAGAAGCTCCTCAGACAGTTTCCTTTCTTTCTAACTCATGTCTCCGTCTCTCTCAACAGCTTGTTTGTAGCATTAGATGCTTTAATGTTCTGTATACCAGTGGGATGCAACTCTACCCACTCCTCTACTCTACAGCTACCTGAGGCAAGTAACCTTGGATTTACACACCCTCCCACCTCCAAGCCCTAATGATTGATGAAGGATGGAGCAATGAATCTGTCCTACACTTCCCACACTACAATTCTCCACCCACCTACTCCAATCACCATTTTAAAAAGAAAAAAGGTCTAACTCATTTGGTTTCCAGGTAAATGCGGTCCACAGCAGCAGCAATTTGCATTTAAAAGCTGTTCATCTTGCATGCCTCATGCCTACAATTCACTGAAAGATGCATTTGCATTTTGAATGCCTGAAAATGCTCAAACCCAAAAGCTAAAAATTTCATTTTAAAAAAAGTGGAAATCAGGAAGCTAATTTTTTTTTTTTTTTTTTTTTTTTTTTGGATCTAATGAGCTGGATCTTCTATCATTTGTCTCTAATTACAAGAAATGAGAAGATACATTCAAGTTCACAAAGTTTAAAGGAGATAAGAGGACACATTTAGGACAAATCTATCTTGGGAATGTACTGCAGATATTAAATCAAACCGATTTGGAGGCAGGCTGCAATCTAGTTATACCCAGTATCAGGGAGATAAAACACAGAGTCTTGTGGTTCATTAACAGGCAGTTCCAGGTTGAAATCTACTGGTCTCGCAGGGACAGCCTAATCTCAGCTCAGATACACTGTTTGCTCTACTGCCCCCTGCTGACATGGTCCTGCACATGCCCTCAATTTAAAACAATGAGAGAAACTTTTCATGGGCACAAAGCACGTTTGAAGCAAGAGTGAAGTTTTTTTTTGAGTCTGTTAATTCCTAATAACTTCCTAAGTACTTCTTGAAAGTTTTCAGGAGAGAACGATGTAATTTGGTACTAATGATACGGAAAATAGAGAAAGTTCTGAGACTTATTAGTTATTTTGGTCAGTTTAGTTAGTTGTGTAAGTTGTTAAATATCCTTGAAAGAATTGCTACATTTAAAGTCAATATTTACTCATCATTCATTTAATATTGGAAACTATATTCTTCACATATGTTGAATTGTTTTCTGCATATTCAACAGACCTGCTGGGCACTAAAAGACTTTAAAGTTATCCTATCTTTGCATTTAATTTGAATTAATTGACTGCAAGTACACCAACTGAACACTGTCTCTACTTTGCCTATAATTACTTCCACATTATGTAGTTCTCTCAAGAAATTATCAAGAATTTAAGGACTGTGCAATAATGTGTCACCAAAAGAAGAACAGCACTTACAGTAAAAACCAGAACAGTGCAACGCAATGACTAATGTGATTCAGGCATTTCAACATAATCAGTGGTTTTTGGTGACTCATGCTGAATTATCTGCAGGATATGAGATTTGACAGTCCTCTCCTACCAGTGACTTCAGATACCTTCACCTCAAGGTAACAGGACTCATCATTCTCTTACGTTGCAATCTCAAGCAGAACATTTGCAACGTCACATCCCCAATGACGCCTCCACTGAGGCTTAACGTAGCCGCTCACATCCTTCCACCTTGTTATCACGCTTGTCACCTCCACCGTGATCCCTGGATTGACAGCCGACAAGGTGTTGGCTCCTACATGCTAGCTAGCCCACGACTCATCCACATGTTTGCCAAATTTGTCTCCATATGGCTGAAGCTCCTACAACATCGCTCAGGATTGTTCGGTGCCACATGCCACAGCTGTGAAGGGCTCACAATGAGGCCGCAGCAAGCTGCTGTGACTTGCTTCAGATCATTTTTATGACACTACAAGGCAGCACAACAACTGAGAAGCACATCATGGTGTGGAACAAAACAGAGCCAGATTTGAAGCCACACAATGCTGTATTTACATGCCACACGTTTTGAATGACTCCAAACTCCTCCCCGGAGGGTTGTTTCCACTGTTACAGCGGCAATGTCACACTCCAAAAACGCTGTGCACTATGACTGGCGCTGCTCACATTAAGTAGAAGGGAGCGCAGAGCTGAGGCTTACATGCAGCGCTGAATGAGCTGGTTCCCCAGGACATAGAGGTTGTCTCTGTGAAAGAAAACTGCACAGCACATCAAACCGTAACTATTAGGCCTCACATTTTCAGAAATGATCCACTTCACCTCAGGTTAGATGGAAAGAGACAGAGAGAAAGATGGAGTAAAGGTGTGCAGAGAGCAGACTGCATTTTACAGCTGGTCTTTTGAAGTGATAAGCATGAAGTCAAAATCCCATCGCTCCCAGTCAGCCTGCACTCCAACCTTCACTTTTTTTCCCCTCAATTTCCATCTCCCGATGCTGCCATCTGAAATATAGTCTGCTATTCCCTGTCCTCTACTTTCTCTTCCTCTCTACATTTCATCTTCATTTTCCAACAACCCTCCATTTACTCAAACCTCCTTCCAATCGCTGCTCCAATCTCCCTCCATCCTGTCAATATTTGTCCGGTCAGCTCTCCGTCTTTAAATAAATATCGCTAAAAAGCTGTGTTTCCACATGAAATGGGATGGAAATCAGCTCTCCAAGAGGGAGCAGATGGTGATACTTTCCTGATGACATCTTTTGGCATTTACAGCAATTCTCCACTGCTTGTTCCATCCCTCCCTCTTGCATCACACTCGAGGCCCTACAGGTTCAACTGCCTTTTTGTAAAGTTTAGAGCCTCGTGTGCTGCTCATGAGCTGCTCAGTCAAAAAGTGTTAACACAGTGAAGTAATTGGCAACTGCCTATACACACAGGAACTGACTCTGACTGGGTGCTGCTCTGCTCCAAAAAATTTATTATTCCCATTCCTGTGTAAATCACTTGATGGTGATCACATATTCATTGCACTTGGATAAGAATGGTTGTGATGCACATTTCAGAGATATGGGCATCTATTTAGGAACTTTGAGATTTCTAGGGGAGAAAGGCATCATCCAGCTAAAAACAAAGATATGAAATGTCCCCAGGAAAGAAAAGTAATCATGTTTTTTATAGAAACAGCATCTTTTGCATTTTCATTCATACTAAGTGCCCATTTTTCTGCAGCTAGAGTTTCAGCTGTTTGTTCAGCTGAGTAATCCTGCTCCCTGGGAGATCACCAGCAGTCTATAAGTTTTGTATTCAGTCAGTGGTTGTTCCAGTGGACAATAAAGGAGGAACACATTGGATTCTCTTCCATCAGCCACTAATACACTATTGTCCTCGCTCAAATCTGTCTCATCACAGATATTTGTCTGCAATTTTGTTTTGCGGTTTCAGCTTTCAATCATGTGGCTGGATTTCTACGTGTATGTGTGCACGTTGGATGACACACACACATTTACACGCTGTGAGCACGCTAAACAGGTCTGCTGCCAATTGAAGAGAAAAATCTTTTTCCCTGATCTGCACACTTCCTGTGTGCAGCTGACAGAAATGTGGAAGAGTTGTGTGTCGACTCCCATAAACATACAAATTAAAATAAGTAAATAAATTAGAAAAAACACAGACTTAAGTCTCAAGTGTCCACTTGACAAGCGGCAGTTTACGTCACGGTTGACTGAATATATGCTTTGAAGATATTGCTCAACATGCGTTGGTTTAACAGATTCATATTGTGCCAGTGACCTCGGAGCGTAGAGACCAGTATGTTCTCACAACATCAACATCCAAACACTTTTCTTTCCCAAGACACTGAGTAACTGCAACCCAGGCCTCAACTTGTTTGGTAGTCAACACCGAAACAAACAATAGGAACATATGCAAGTGTGTACAAAGCATTCCCGAAACATTAGTGCTAATATAAGCAGTGTGTGTGCTTGTGTGTTCATGCCAAAACAGCAATTATAGTCAATTTCTTGTTCTTTAACATTAAACTGGATAATGGCAGAGATGGAGTTTGTTCCTTGAAAACTTATGAGAAGAGACCTTGTGATGTGAATTGAAAAGGTACAAAAACAACACTGGTTTAGGTATCGGCTCAATAAAGTCCTTGGGAGATGGTTTCCATGGTGATGACACTTTCTCTCTGTCTGCTTGTCCCCCATGCTCATCCTGTCTCAGTGGTCTGAGATTTTCACATTTCACATATAGCACCATCGTAATCTATTAGCAAGCCCAAGGGAGGCCACAGCCCTGAAAGAGATATGGGGGGGCGGGCAGGGGTGTGTTCGTGCATACAAGCATTCAAAAGACACAGCCGGATTGCTGTCACCCCTGGCAGGGTGACCTGAGGCAACGGATAATGGAGAAGATATCAGCCTCCTTGAGCCTGTGTGGAAGGTGCTGTGGGTTCAAATAAACACATCAATCAAAATGATGGAGGACTGACAGCGAGTATCCACACCTACAGATCTTACAAATAGGCTTCACCTCCATTTCACAAAGACATTCTTCTGATTCAGGTTGCTTTTGCAAAGGCTTGAGACCTGCAATAAGGGACACTAGTTTAAATGGCGGATGATATCAGTCCTCGGAGAGCCCACTACCTGAATACTCATTGAAGCAGCAAAGCGAGGAACCGCAGCGTTCCTGGCACATACTGCATTTGACAGCTCTGACACAAGCAAAGCTGAGGCATGTCTGTGGCTAACAGCAGACTGGTTCTCCTCGTTCTGCCTCTGCTGCTTCAGCCCCGCCAATAGTGCTCTTACTCACAGACTTTGCTCGGTTTCTAAGGCAACAACATGCTCTTCTCTCGCTCTCGCTTCCTTCATGCTGTTTACAAAAGAACCATAATTGTGCTCTCTTTCACCTTGTCTTTTTGTTCTCTCACCTAACTCCTCTCTCCATGCTTGTTCGGTGCGCTCTACCCGCACTCAATTTCTCCTCTCGGTAGACGGAGGTGAATGTCAAGGCTGGGCCGCAGTCCTCCGCGCTCTGCAGTGCTCAGTGAACGCCTCATCAGGAGACCAGGTGCTAAAGCATTCATGCAACTGTACCATCCACAGGCCGAAGAGGGATAAAATGAGCACTGTGCACACAATTTCATGGATTCAAGAGTAGCTTATGACCTGTGTTGCATGTCATCCTGACTCTCGCTGCCTATTTACTTCATCTGTGACTCTCTTTTCTTTAACTGATCCAGTGGTGCGTAACTGGAAAAACAGCACATTCGCCTCCCAGGGTCGGGATGCCATATTTGTCTCAAACTATACCTGTAATAGCCATTCATGTACATAAAAACTGAAAGAAGTGACATGCAGATACAGTAAATTTTATTTTTTATAGATTTGTATATTTTTTGTTGAGACATTTCCTGTGAGCCTGCTGAAGATGAATTATGAGGTTTTAAGAGGCTCCAGGCTTTAAGCTGCTAGACATTTCCAAGCAACAAATATCTGGTACTCTACTCTGCCTATGGGAGCTCTTTGTGAACGTTGTTTCTTTTAAAGATAACAAGAACATATTCTCCCCCAAGTAAAGCAAAACTGGGAAAAAAGTAGCAGATCTGTCCATTGATTAAGTGCTCTTGATGCACAGTAGCCCCTCATCTTTGATTCTGATTAACAAAGCGGATGGATTTCTATTGATCTGTCCATCATTTGATTCATAGATGCATAACTGAAAGAAATATGATGTGGGATGAAAGCTAATTTGGCTTCTATGACAACCTTATACAACTTAAGTTACTAATTAACACAGATGGAGATCAGACCAGCACAAGCAAGCGAGCAACATACAGTATATTCTCGAGGATCATCATTTAAAGGGAAAAAACATTATGTATTGTTTACATATACAGTACATGCAGGCAATTATAGAGAAGGATGTCCCCGATCTAGATCATTTAATATTATCTGCCAATACCATGTTCTCCTTCTATATATAATATATATATAAATAAATTTCCTCACACAGCTGCAAAAAAAAAAAAAAAAAAAAAAATGTCATAGCTGTCACTAATATAAAAACAACTACCTACAGCAGTGTTTTTGTCATAGTGACCTGTGAAAACTTCTCAGGTACCTTATCATACTGGTTTTGTTGAAAGTAGCTCTTAAACACCAACCAACTAAACACTGGATGTGCAAATACTAGAAGTGGCTTTTGGACTGCTTTCATTTTCCATTTTAAAATAGTTCCACACTGCACAGAGGTTAGCTGCATCTTAACTTATAAATACATGTGTGTTGCTTACACAAGTTGTGGATAATGTCCACTTATGACACAATGTGGCAAACTACCAAGACACGCTGCAATGTAGTAATCAAATTGGGGGATTGGAATTAGATTGGGGTAAATATAGCTGATATCTTAAATCAAAATGTGTCTAGATCAAGACATGTCAATTATAGCCTCCATTCTTTGGCTCTCCTCTCTAAAGTATAAACAACCAGGGTAAATCGGTCGTGAGAATTCCTAAAAGCCTAAATCAAAGGTAATAACTGTTTACTCCACTGTGCCATTTAAGGCTCTCGGTACGGTGGTGCAAGGCTGAGGTCAAGTCACTCTGGTCGTGCATGAGAGTAGTTTTGTCAGTGCATATAAAGACAGTTATAATTATTATGAAGGTTTGGTCATCAGTCATCATCAGTTAATTGCTGAGATCTGGGAACGAGGCAACATCGTAAAAAGGATCCAGACAACAAGAAACACAAACAGTCAGATGATTATAGAGGTTTTAAACAAACTCACAGGTTATCCAAACATATGAGGTAAAGGAAAACAATGGATAATGGTAAAATTATTCATCATCATCATCCATTAAACAAGTTCTTGACTCAATTTTGGCCTGCCAAGACAGTTGTTCGTTCAAGAACATTTCACATTTGGGGACATTTAGGATGTACTTGCTCTTAGTTTGACCTCTCAGCGGTAAATTGTTTCAATAATCTGGTCAAACACTTTGGATAGTTTGTGTCTGATCATCTGGGCTTCATCATCCACTAATTTCATGTCCCGTCAAACTTCACTGTAGCGATCTTTAGTCTTACCAAAAGAAAGAAAAAGACAGTTAAAACTACAAATATTAGACCCAAGTTGTAATAAACCAGAATGATCCATTTAGAAGTTCTTCCACAAAAATAGGTGAGCTGTCTTGGTCTAAAATGCAGCTTTTATAATGATGTTTTACTTCCTAAATACTTGTCGACTGATCCTACTAGCGGTGCACTATCAACCTTGGCAGCAGAATTACAGTAAAAGCTACATTTTATACAGACAAATGAAAAAACAATTGAGTGAAAATCTGCAGCTGTGGGGCATCTACCTCATCAGACAGCCAGACAGCAACAAGGAGGAGTTCACAGTGTGGTCACAGTAGTGAATCCATAGGCAGAGAGATTAACTACGCTAATCTTCCACTGGGTAACACCGTGAGAGGATGACGGAGGAGGATGAAAAAGAGGTGGTTGTGGTGGGAGGAGGGGTTGGAGAAAGACAGATTAAGACGTTTAGGGAGACTGGGATGTAAAAAAGAAAATAAAATGCAGCCTCATGGAAGAGACTCTGGAGTGTATTTGTGAACAGAGGCAGTAAGCTTACAGGGGTTCATGAGATAAACTTCCCCTTCAAATGACCGACAGCTGGGAATCTCATTATCATATTTTACTGGAAATGTATTAGGGGAAGCAAGCGTCTGACCGCCCAGTATCTTTTATTCATGCATAAGAGACTTATTGTGCTCCCCATACACATGCACACCAGCCAACACAATGGAGTATGACAGAGCAGTGAGTCTTATCAGACTTTCATTATACAACTTGGGTGTACAGCTTCATATGAATAGCATACATCAGGCAGCCATTGTGTGTCAGACTCCGTATAACCAGACGACAGGCTGCAGTGAGGGAAACATCTGCAGTGTCTCCTCGGGGAAGATGAATTTAAGCGATGTGGGAGAGCTCGCCACCATTGATCTGGCTGGCAGCGGCTGAATGTTTGGGGCCACGTGAGTCACAGGAGTCAAGTCAGCATGTCACAGGCAATTAACCGGCGTCCTCAGACGCCCCATGAAGACACCTTCCAGTGAACAGAAGAGCGACAGAAAGCTCTGGATGGAGAACAGAGCGGAGAATGAAGCAGCAGCATATCAAAGAAGAGAAGGGACCAGCAGATACAGCCTTTCATATGGTGATTTCATCCTGTAAATAACTTCATCTGGGGTTTTTTTTGTTCATCTATGTCTGTCTGTCTTCATGCCTGTCTCTGGTTATCTGCTGGTTCTTCATTCGTGTCTCTGCACACTATAACTGCAGTCACTCCTATAACAGAGATATTCAAACACTGGACGTGTGTCTTGGTATCTGTGCAAAAATTAAATTGGTTCTCTAAAATTCAATCTGTGAAACTGGTGGCTTTTACAGCTGACGTCTTATTTGAGTTCATGTACACTTTCTGTTCCTGCAGCATGTGACAGGCTGAACAAATTTCTATAGGTTAGTAGGTTAATAGCTATAGATCTGTTGGATTACAGCCCACGTAATATGCAAATTGTGAGATTATCATTTGTGTTTTTCCAAAGAGAACAGTTTAACATATGGTAATGTTTACTTGCGGTATCTGCTTATTTTTTGAAGAGTAAAGTGTTAATTTGGAGTTGTGAAAGTGTGTCTATATGTGTGTGTGTGTGTGTGTGTGTGGGTAGAGATGGTGGATGGCAATGGGGGCAAGGGTTAATTGGAAGATATCGTCTCCTCTGAATATCTCCGCCTGTGTGTTTCAGCTCTTGGTTTCAGAGGAGCAGTTATTAGCAAAGACTGTGTCCCCTCACACCAGATAAAAGCAAACTATCACACAACATTATGCCATGTCTACTAGCACAAAGAGCAGCTAAGGGGACTGTAATTATTTCCTTGCATGTCTCTCAAAGTCTATTTTCTGCTACCACGGGTCAACTGTAAATCGCATTTATACAACTTAATGCTGCAATCAATATCGAGCTACCAAAAGAAACTAAAAAAACCTGTGGAGCCGTCACAGGGGCTAATGAAATGAAATCTTTAACAAGGTGAAGAAGCTAAGTTCTTCTTCAAAAGGCCCTCAAAGACCCAGCTGTCATGTCAGCTCTTCCACATTTAATTATGTTTTTTAGCTCTTCAACCTCAAGTGGCTCAGCCCAGTCGGGTCCTGCGGGAGACTCAGGCAAGTCCTGCACAGACGGGCTGACTAACAACACCAGCTGCTGGCATGTGTGTGTACGTGTGTGTATGTATACCTGCAGGAGTGCACGTCCTGCATGTGTCTTTCCAAAGAGAGAGACATGGTGAGATGGAGAGAGACAACAGGCAGAAGAATAACATCAGCAGCTGTGCATCCTGCCAGATAGTGCTGGAACGATGAGTTGATTAATCAGAGAATTAATTAACATGAGTTTTGATAATCAATTTGCCCTGCAAGTCAAGTCTTTTATCAAGCAAAAATACCAAACATTCCAGCTTCTCAGAAGTAAATGTGTGTAGATTTTCTCAATTTCCAATTTCTCAATTTTTCAATGAAATATATTTGGAGTTTTGGACAGTTGGTTGGACAAAACAAGATGTCGCCTTGTGTTTTGTGTCTTGACAGTCAATTAAACAGATCACTGATTTAAATATTTGTTACAACCCTGCTGCCAGTGCACAGAAGCAAAACAGAAACACTTTTAGGTGTCAACTCTCTAAGTCCTCACAGTCAATACTGATGCTGTATTTAACTGTCTAATCAGCAGTTAAAAACCAGTGAGAGTTTGTGAACTGTTTTTTTTTTTTTCTGAAGTCCGTGAGGCTGGAGGAGAGGTGGAGTGGTGTATGTAAAGTGGGTTAGTTTGCTGACACATAACATTCATACCTTTTTGAAAAACCGCTGCCAGAGAATCCCATTACACCCGTGTTATCTTCTCTCTCCAGCTGCTGCTTTACAGACAGGCCGGGGCAGCCGTTTGGCAACAGAACATCTACACCAGGATGAACGTTCGGGTGTGTGCTTGTGTATGTGTCTGTGCTTGTGTATGTGTGTGGGAGAGAGGAAATATATGCGCACATGTCTACCTTTGTGTAACCTGTATCTCAACTGGATTAACACGTTTGTGCCGTACAGGCATCCGTACTATATGTGTGTGTCAGAGGGAGATAGTTTTGTGTATGTATGTGTATTCCCCAGAGAAAACACAAATATGTCCGGTGACTGATTGATTATCTGTACTTGATCCACTATGAAGTTATAAATAAACTGATCACATCCTCTTTTTATCTGAATATGCTTCAGCACCTTGAGTTTATTCTATATATACCCGAGTCACACAACATGTAAACACTCCTTTTCTTGATAATTCAGCATTTCATGCTTGGTTTACCCAACCCCAAGGCTTTCTAGGTAATTATCATGGCATTTCCGTTTGCAAGCCCCTGGGCACAGCAATCTGGAGGGGACTGATTTGGACAGTTAAGATCCAAATGTTTGGCCAATGTTTCCCCGCCTCGGGGCTTTCAAACATTTTTAAAAACACTTTTGTAGAATTTACTGGGTATAAACAGGCTACTCTGCTAACCCGAACCCTCTCTGCCATAATACTCCAGTATCTCCAAAGCACAAAAATGCTGTTTCAAGTGGGGGAAAAATTTCAAATATGAAATTTGAGGAACAAAAACAAGTTATGTAGACACATATATACTAGAGGGGCTTCGTTAAAACCAGCAAAGACAGATACATTAAACAGCCCCTGTCTAGCCTGGAGGCCGTGTTGAAAGTTTTTGCTATGTCGGGTCAGTGTTTGATCTCGGTCTCTACAAAGCCCAGCGATGCTCCATCAGTGCCCAGGAGCTCAGCGTCGGCTGTTATCAAACCTGCCAAACATCAGAGGAGAGACGGAAAGTCTTCTCTGTCCTTGACTCTGACACAAGCTTATTGAAGGACAAAGCTTCCAGCTCTTTCTGTGCTTTCATAAAAGATATATGCAACATCAAAAGGGCGAGTATCGAGTATCAGGGTGTTGGGTGTATATGCACAGTCACAGATATATACTGCTAAATATAATACTAGTGCTGGTGAGACAGGCCCTGTATATTGGTGTGAATACATGTGTGACAATGAAAATGAGAGCTACAGCTGCATCCACCGAAGCTTTGGTATATTTCTCAGTTCCCTGAGAGGTAATCAAAAGCTGCTTATGTAAATTACTATACTTACAGTAAAAACACCTGCAAGTGACTTTGCAGATGGGGTTAAAGATATATGATAATCAAAAAACAAACATTGACAGCTTAGTATGAATTTACAAGAAACACTGCAAAACATAAAAATCTCAATCGGCAAAGTAAGGTTGGTTTTCTCCTTCTCTACCTTCCAACCTGTGCCAGAGCTTACTTTGTTGTCAACTCATACATAATCCATTCGCTGCAGGCTTTATCAAAAACCCCAGCTTCAAATAAATCTGACCGTATTATTTGTCAAGGCTAAAAACTGTCAGGGATTTTTTTTTTCCAAGAAATAAAACTTTTGTCTTTCGACGCTCTGCTCCCTTTTTAAATATATATTTTTAAACCTATTTATCTTCTCCAACATGAGTTCTCAAGTGGAAGACCACAGTTCCTGGACAAAAGTGCTCACAAGCACATATCCCAAGAGGATTTCAAAGGAGACAAATGGACTTGAGTGGAGCCGCAGGAGAGAGGCCAGAGGGGCCAGCAACAGTTAAAGATGTGTCGCTCTCTGAAGGAGCAGCCGACTAACTCTGAATTCTAAGTAAGAGGAAAGTTCTGCTTTTTTTCTTGAGGCGCTAAAAGACCGGTTGTGTTGTCTAAGAGGGCCAGATGGGCCTGTGCTCTGAGGCTAAACTCTGGACACACACACACACACACACACACCTCCAGGATCCTCAAGCTGATCAACATTCAGAGTAAACACTCGCCGTTTCCCTTTCCTCTTTTCCTATACTCTGTTTCTGCTTTCTCTGTTCTGCTGATGGTTCCACAGGGAGGACAAGAACCATTGCCGTTTATCCACTTATTCCTCAGGGGGAAAAAGGAGGCTCAGTCAGCAGGAGACAGACCGAGGGAGAATGATGCTGAGCAGAGAGACACAAGGTTGGATTTTAAACTGCTAGCAAACATGACAGCAGGGAGACCAAATGCCCCCTCTGGAGTTATGAAGTTTACGGTTTCAGTTTTACTCCCCCAAAAGACTCAAGTAACCTTGCTACGACTGCGCTCAAAGTTTAAAACCCTTAATCCTGTTAACCATGCATTATACTAAAAAGATATCAGAGCTAGACACCCCCACACCTTTAAATAAAACTTATGAAATAGCAGGAAATGAAAGCTGTTTTAGAATTAATGCCCACATTACTTTCACTTCTGCAGTGACGAGGCATTTTTCTGAGCTTCATTGAGAACTCAGGTCAGACTTTGAACTGGCAAATGAATCATCAGTGAGGTGTGTGCGTGTTTATGTGTGTGTTAAGTAAAAATAAATATGTCAGTGCCAGTTTAGAGCTTGTGTGTACTATCACTTGTGTGACACGGGAGGCTGAAACACAGTGCCACGTGCAGCATGTGAGAGGCCTCTTAAGAACACCTGCGCTGCTGCACTTGGCGCCTGGCCGCTATTGTGATGTGATGAGGCCAAGGAGAAAGGGCAGGCCACAGACATATTGTCTTAGCACCTCGCATTGTTGCAGTGCTCAAAAAAGCAACTGAGAGCACTTCATAGTCGTGTTTGATGGTGCTAGATTAAAGGCCCAGAGAGGGGGAAAGCAAGCGTTTTAAGAGATTGAGTTTTGCCATGATGGTACTCCTGACTTTCTTCATTATTATTGACGAGTGAGATGTGATAACAACCTCAGACATCAAACAGTCCTGATAATTCATAATGATGTCTGCATGTCAAAAGGTTTATTTGGTTTCTTAGAGCAATCTTTGAATTCAGAGAAAAGTCAGAATTCGGAGAATAAAGTCAAAATCCTCAAATCAGAAATCTGTGACAGGCTCAGATGAACTTTTCAGATGTGGCACTAATCCTCCTCTGAATAAGCTGTAGCCCTGTAGATTTGTTGAGGCCTTTATTATGACAGATCCAGATTACAGATTTTTTTTGGGGGGGGGGGGGGGTGGGCTTTAACTATCTTGACTGGTCAAAAAAAAAACTTTCAAAAGCAACAGAGATGATGAATAAACATGCTCTGAGATAAGGATTTTACTGATAAGTTTGTCAAATTGAAGTAGCCAAAAGATCCAGAAAACACTCAATAAATACTGCATGTGGTACCTTGAAGAGTTGACTACTAAACTGCAAAATCCAATACCTTCCAGGCGGGTTTTTTTTTTTTTTTTTTGGGGCACAAACAGAAAAGGAGACCAGACTTGGACCAGACTCATTAGATGCAAAACCTCTGCTCCACCCACAGGCAGCACAGGAATAATTTGCTTGTGAGAGAAACATTATAATGCAGAATTTATGTTGTTGTGTGGGGATTGCCACCGCTGGCATTAAAAAAATTAACTTTCTGATTGTTCTCTGATGAATGACTCCGGGACACCCCGGGACACTATCCACACACCGCCTTCCATCCCTTTATAATAGATTTGTGTCATTTAAAGCTGCTTTTGTCTACATCCAAGCAGCATTGTTGAAATGCATTCAATATATTTCTTTTTATGTAACAAAGTTGTTTATATATAAATACATATTTCACACTGTCAAATCTAATTTAAAAACGATGACACAATAAATAAAAAAAAAAAAGGGAACAGATATGATAATCAAGTTTTCAAGGCATTTGGCAAAAATGTCCCCCTGTGGGTGTATGAATAACGGTGAGCAAAGCATAAGTCAATGTGGTGATGTTATGAAAACACTCAACTAAGGATCTTGAAATAATAATAAAACAAAAACTGTGACAAAAACCAAATTGAGGCTTTGCTTACTATGATAATGTTGGGGGTGCTAACGAAAATTTCAAAATGGAGAGAATTAAATAATTATTGAATGGTAGCCAATTACTTTATCTGAATAAAGAAGCATGAATAGTGTCTTTTCATTATTCCTACCAACCGGTATGCACACTTAAAGAGTAAATAATTCTATTCTGTAAGAGAGTACACACAAGTTTTTCGATATTATTGATTTACCTAGCTGCAACTGTTAAAGATTCCCTCCACTACTGCACAGAGAAATTCTACATAAGCATAAGTAACACACTTCATGGGATAAAACCAGCCCATAATCCTCAGCTGTGTCTCTGGCCTTAAGAGTGCGTGGCCTGATGTAGCCTTTAACTCTTCATATACCTGCTTGTCCTTGTCTTTCGCTTTCCCGCTGCCTGACACCCGCGATGAGGTGACATCACGGGGGATGACAGAGATTTGGTGCAGTGGCATGTTCATCCCAGCAGAGCCGACCAGGGACACTCACACACACACTTCCTGTGCCGATGCCAGAGCAATGGGCATGATGGTCTGAACTGCAACACCTCGTCTGCACTGCCCTGCGGAGAAACAAGAGGATAAAAAAAAAAAAAAAATCACATTCAAATAAGCTTTAAAAGTATATTTAATTGCAGCTAGAGGGCTGAAATGAATGTCTACATTAAGAAATGAGAAATGAAAGTCCTGAAGTGGCACAGCTGCATTTTGAAAGTGTGTGTATCTGGTCCGTTGATCACTTGACTGACCCCTTCTGCAACTAGGGTTCATCAGTTTCTTTTGCTTCAGAAGCCAAACTGATTAAATTCAGACTTGGTGAGCACGGCCCTCTGGGACAAAGATTCACAAAGAAGTTCTTTTATAAACTATGTTAAAACCCTACAACGCAGTCCAATGAACTTTTCTTGATGCTGACCTACAGTGTAAGAAACTTCGGTTTACTCTCAAACCACCAAAGGCGCAGTCGTCTCTTGTGATTTTCCACAGGAGTTTGTCTCAGAATAGCACAAGCACAGAGTGTAATAAATGATCACAGAGGTGATCCCCGGAGCGTGTAATAAATCACTACAGAGGTGATCACATGTGTGCAGGAATTCACTTTTTTCTTTTCTGCAAAGATTCAGTAGCATGATTTCCACAAAAGAGAGAGCAGTGGTGCGTGTGGTTCCTGTCGTTCTTAGATAGATTCAAACAGACAGATTCATGAAGGCAGCAGCAGTATGGGGCTGTCCTGGGGAGTTACACAAGAGGTTTTACAAATGGGTCGTTTTAACTTCAGTTAATGCAGCCATCTGTACTGCCACTGACAGCAATTAAGCTTTAGCTCCTTCTCACCATAGGCTGTGTGTGTGTGTGTGTGTTTATGTGTGTGTGTTTGCACGCAGGCCCGTCTGCCAAGCAAACCCTCAAGCTCGGCAGTATGAAAATGACAGGATTAAGAAACCAAAAAGCAAGCAGACAGATGGGAGGTCAGTGAAATGGCAGTAATCAGAAACCAGCGTTGATGGCGGGTGGGGGTTGGTGGTGGTGCAGGGTTTGGACTGAGAATGCCACATGGGATCACTGAAGAGAGGCACTTCAGAAACAGACCAGCACAGCCAGAGCTGCCACTTCAGTTCATCACTACACTGTCCCTGATAAGTATTTATGAAGATGGGAAGGCGATTACGCTCGTATGAGCTCACAAACACACCGTCAGCGGTCGTATCAGCTTCTTGTGCAACAGCTGGCAGTCTCAGGTCGGTGCCAATAGATGCTGGAGAGTGAAGAGCAACCAAAAAGCACCTCAGCATCCGTTCATACATTGGTCCAACAAGCTGTAAACAAGTCCTGACCAGAGAGGAAGAATCAGGGACACAGTCCAGGGTGAACATGAAGCAACAACCTCACTAAAGGAAAATCTAATTTAAAACAAAAAGCCTAATCATTGTTTGTTTAGAACATTAGTCATCGTTTACCTCATGTTCACTCACACTATAGTGAAACATTTTAACCATTTTGTACTCCTACTCTTTATGCTGGCGGACAATAAAAGTCTAAATGTGATTTCACACAAAGTGACTTGAAAACAACTACTTGTTAATGGCTTTAGATATCCAGCAATGATGTGGTAACAGTCTACACTGATGATTTATAACGTAGGTGTTAAAAGGAACAAAAAAGTGATAACAGGGTCAGGGTAAATCTCCAATTCATGCATTATGGCTGCAACTAATGATTCATTTTTTATCATCAATTACATAAAAATGTTCAATGAAAGCTTGTGTCATTTGGAAAGTTGAATTGTAAAGACTCTCGTGGTTGTTTTTCAAAGATTGGAGAGCAGAATTCCAGGAACAGTGATTGTTTCACCAAACTGTAGACAACCAAGCCAACAAGATAACATATACAGACAGGTTTAGTTTATTATATTTATTTGTCAAGGACCATAACAACAAAAAACATTAATTTCACATAAGGTGAAGAGGTGTATTGTGCCAAATTCAGCTAGTAGCAAATTTGCATCTGCATCATGCTTCCTTCCTCCCTAATTTAATCCCTTTGGATTTTTTATCTGTATCATCAGCCATTATAGTACGTGAACTCACTTTGAGTTTGTGATTTATGGCTGACGAATACAGGTCACTTTGATGGGCAGAGAGCACCCAGAGTCATACTGTGTGTGTGTGTGTGTGTGTACATGTGAGGCTAATGAGTTACAGGAAATCAACGTGGTCAGGGGGACAAAATTAGCCTCCTGAGGGCATCATCACATGGTAGCATCATTAAAGCTCCTACTGCATCTCACTCACAAATGTCTGTATTAATTACAAAGCCAGCCATCTCATGTCATTTCCTGAGCTATGATGTGATGTAAATATGACGGATGAACTAAATAAATCAAGATGCTCTGTGTCATGGATTCATGAGCTACATTTGCAGAGCTGATATGTTTTTGAAATGAAATAAACAACAGCATCCATCACTGCAGCCACAACACACACACTGCCGTTGCACCAACAAGCTCGTTACTATAAATCCAAAGAATAACAACTGCAGTAAAATCCACTCTTAATTGGCGTTGTGTTTCAAGCCTAAGGTCTTCGGTGGACAGAGAGGTTACACTAATGGGGCAAGAGATGTGCAGGATATACAGCTGAGATTACTCTTCCTCTATGTAGATGTAAACATTCAGATCAGTGCTATAGCGTGAATATTTTTAGGATTAATAAAGCTAAACTCAATCTGTCAATCAAGCTGTCAGAAGGTCCCTTGGATGTGAGATCTGACCGTTTCCAGTGTGTGTGTGTGTGTGTGTGTGTGTGTGTGTGTGTGTGTCCATCCGTCCTCCGGGCCGGCTGCCAGTCAAAGAGTTCACTGTAACAATACTAAAAGCTACAAATCCAGCAGCACTCCCAACCAATCACAGGCAGCCTGTGGTTCCAATTTGACACTGACCCGTTGCCATGGCAGCAGCTCTGGGGGTCAGTTTAAGCGGTTAAAGGGACGCCAGCTTTGGATAAATGGACGCACTTCTGACGAGTTATATGACACTGTCACTCAGAGTGAGGATCCTTTTCCAAGTAAACACCTGGGCTGGTCAGTGACTCAATATTTTTTATTTATACACTTTCAATGAAATTGTTTCGTGATGATATGGTCACATTTGTGTCTAAACTAATGATTTTAAGCAAACTGTAATTAATTATCAACATAATGAGTAATTGACAGTTTTGCTTTATATGTTTAATGCAAAAAGTGGAACAATTCATTGCACTGAACATTACAAAGATTTTTTAAACACCGGTGTGTGAAAATCTTTTAGTATCTAATGGTTTTTCTTTTGACTTCTTTCATTCAGCGGGACACTGTGTTCATGTTAAAATTGATTTGTTGTTGGAAGGAGAGAGGCTTATTTAGTGTCTTCGCCCTAAGTGACTGTATCTGTCCCGCTGATGTCCCATTCAATTGACAGGGAAGCTACAGTGTTGGTTGTATCTGAGCAGTTAACATTTTCACATTGATTGAGTTGAACTTTCTGTAAGTTGACTTGTTCAGCTGTGTCTGTCTCATTCACACATTTTTCACATGTATCTAACTAGCTAGGTATGTAATGTAGGAAGATGACACCATTCTTAATCCTGTTCACTAAACTCTCATCAGTCAGATTGTTTCTCTAACTAAGGAAATCGCCATCAACAACACCAGACTGAACAAAAGAACAAAGAAGATGTGGATGGACTGGAACCAGTCTTCGTCATTATATTTGTCATTGAATTTCCGAATGATACCAAAAGTCAGGCTTTGGGGAGTTTTGGGGGAAATGCAGGAGACATCTAGAATATTGGAGCCGCAAAAAATTGAAGTCGTAGGTTTGAATAATTCATTCACTGTAAACATTTTACAGCTTCAATGAAGAGTCGTAACAAGCAGATACATGATACACTGTATATCAGATAATGTCCGTGTAGATTTTTTCACCCTTAAAGCTGCTCTAATAAATGTTTTATATGAACAATGAATTAAATGGCTGCATTTGGTGTGAAAGAGGTTGCTCGCAGTGATGAACCCACAGATAATTATCACCTGACTCTGCAGTTCCCCTCGGCTTTATGGAGCGTTTCAGCTCATAAATGTATGTTTAAATCTACTGTACTGAAGGGAAGATTAAAGGTGAAAAACGGATTTTAAGGTGTTACATTTTGCATACATTAAATCGTATCATGATGTATTACTGATGTTGGAAAAATATTCTTATAATATCTTTTTATTGAATTTTAAGGCCCCTTTTATTGAATTTAATTTACATAACAACACTTCTGCCAGAGGAGAGTCCTGACCACGGGAGGTCCAAAGAGAGACAAGGCCATAGCTCCTTTAATTCCACTCAAGACTATTTATTCTAAAAAAAAAAAAAGAAAAAAAAGACAATCCTGTCCATCTCTCCAGCTCTTCCCCTCTATTCCTCCGCCAGGTAAGTCACGGTCCTGTCTCCTCCACGTTCTGCTCAGCTGAGCTCTGCTGTTATTCAGTTTGCCACGAGACCCCTCTGTGTCCCTGCTGTCAGATCAGATCTGAGATCTGGCTGACAGCCCGTTCTCCGGTTCTGATGTGCAATCAGGCAGAAAAACTCGGCTGTGTATCAATCAATCCTAACATTACTGTACTACAGCTATAGTCTATATTTTAAAGAGGTGTCTTCCCCCTGAGGATAGACGGGTTACGAATTAGACCTAGAGAACAAATCAGGTTATAGGAGGTCTAAAAATGTTGGTTCAAAGATATTTCATCTGTATTTTGGATTTCAAGGTAATTTCATGAATTTTGTACCCTCATTACTAGCACTCTACATTCGTGTGCATTCATGGAAGTCTCCCGTAAATAGGAAAGAAGTGGTTTGTTCTGCCACTTCTGTGATTTTATGCTGATATAACAGCAATAATTTGAAAACTGGCTTTAATTTCATCATGGCACAGATGCTAGTTGTGTTGGCAGCAATGATTAGACTTAATGCCCTGCCAGAAATCACACACACTCTCAAGTCTGAACACAGATTAACAGAGCATCAGTAAAACCTGATGGACTTCTGTGGTAAAGCGTGCTGCAGTTTGCTTCCTCACACACACATCAAATTTGGCACTGCAGTTCCTCATAAGTTTGGATAAATCGTTAAACAAATTTAACTGTCAAATTTAAACTGTTGGATAATCTAACAATCACTGACACTGTATAATTTTATAAACATGCACACACACACATACACACAAATACAGGCCTGTGCTGCACTGAGCTTGAAGACTGGTGATTACACTTTTTTATAACGTACAGGGAATAAATTATCATAATGTTTTTTAGCTCATTGTCATTTCAAATGTAGCTGCATCATTTATCAGCACCAGCGCGGTGTGGATGTTATTGCAGCTTCTTCTCCTGCCTCCTAAATGTCTGTGTCTATTTAGCCTATATGCAGGATTAATCAAAAGAATGTGATATTTAAGTTCACTGCATTCATAATGCCACTGTAAGCTGTCCCATTTGATTATATGCTAATGAGTCCCAGTTACAATGTGATTAATTGCATAGTTGTTAAAGTGTGCTCTGAATAAGCATCTGGGATGAACAGTCTCATTAGTTGGGGAAAATGTGAGGACTTACACATATCAAATATTTACCAACATTACCCCAAATGAAATTCAATTTTTGCACTACCTTTCTCAGCTGCCAAGGAGCTATGAAGGACGAGCGAGGGCAGAAAAAAAACAGAGACGAAAGTGACAAACACGCATGCATATATTGAAACTGACACATAAAGACACAATGCAGTTTTTGCAATGTGAAACTTCCTCTCCTGTAAGCCTAAGTGGATTAAATAAAGAAAAGAGGATCCGTTAATTTATAGTAATTTGACTAGAATAGGCACAGTGACGCTGTCCTGGATACACACAAGTGGGCCATTCAAAGTTCAGTTAAATACTTAATTTCAACCTGATGCTCTCAATGAATCCTTGTTGAATATCTAGCTCAGTGTAGTGACTCTGATCACTGAAATGCCAAACACATCAAGAAATCATTGAACCGCCCTCAGCCTTCCCCCTCGCCATCGATTTCCCAGCAGGCCCAGAGAAGAGCTATTTCATTCAAGTCAAAATAACATGAAATGACTCTGACCTTGTTGCCAAATTCACCATGTTAAAAAAGAAATACTAGAATATATCAGGTTTTTTTTTAGCTAGTGGCAGGCTCTATGGATGGCATTGTCAATCTGTCAGTCGTCTAACACTTTGGTCCAGACTGAATTATCTCAACAACCGTTTGATGGATTACCATGAAATTTGCTACAGACATTCAACATCCCCAGAGGATGAATCGTACAGACTTTGGTGATTCTCTGACTTCTTCCCTGGTGCCAACGGCAGGTCAAAGTTTTCACTTTTTACAGTGAAATATCTCAACACCTAGTTGATGGATTGGCACAAACTTTAGAGCAGACATTCATGGTTCCCAGAGGATAAACGCTAAACACTTTGGTGATTCTCTGACTCTTTAGCACCACGAGGCTGACATTCATGGTTCAGAGTGAAACACAGTATTTCAACAACTCTCAGCTAGCATAATGGCGCAAACATTAAGAAACTGAAGCTAAACAACTTTCAGAATGACATGACCAAAATAAGATGTGTTTCGGTACACCAGGGTCAAATCCTAGTGGTGGGAATTCTATTTTAAAGGGTTCAGACTTCATGACAGCTCATTACAATAAATTCAACGGGATTTCCTGGACTTGTCATCACTGTGAAGATGTCAGTCAACAAAGGCAGTCTCCAGGAATTCACCGCCCATCCAAGAAATAGTTCTAGTACATAACTTCCCCTTCAATCACAACTCATAATAACTTTACAGATATAGATAAGCTAATCAGCTGCTGGGTGTAGCTTTATATTTACTGTACAGAAAGGAAGTGAACTATTCCTGTAACATCTAGATCCAAAACCACAATGAAATGCCATTTACTGGTGACTTACATCTTGTAGTGCATATATTTTGAAACCTCATTACTGTGCCAGTAAAATGTATGATTTAAACTCATAATAGGACAAAATTAAATTATACCCTGACTGTGGTTGGCTTCAGATAACATGTTGAATTTGGTTTCAGGCTGGCAAAAAAAGAGTTTTCTCAGCTCCAAGGCTAATGGATATTTTATCTCTCTTCACTCTTTTTATTAACAAAGAGCAATACACATTAACAAAGAACATCTGCCATTCAGGTAGCAGGCCTCGCATTTATGCTGGCAATGACAGTTTAACTGGTTAAAATGACAAATATTGCCAGCAGCAGCTTATATCAGATGTACCCTGTAGTAAATTAATGTCAATTTTCTACATACCTTATTCAAAAGTCAAACTGAAACTTTGGTTATTGTAGTGAATATTAAGCTTCCCTCTCATCCAAAAAACAGCTGATTATAGATCTTAAAGGAATGGTTGAGACAAATAAGGGATTTGAAGGGGTTCAGATTCAGAAAACTGCTAAATCCAACCATTACAGACACATCATGTATTTAAACACATTACTGACAGAAGATTGTAGTAGTATGGGCAAAGTAAAGCCAAACAAGCTGCATGTCAAAGATGAAAAGCAAGGGCTCTTTCTGTCTTTCTGTGATTGCTCTGCACAAAAAAAAATCTTCCTTTTCTGTCCAGAGGAATATTTTCTTCACCTTTATCTCTATAGAGCTTCCCTCCATTCCCTTCGATCACACTTTGACAACCTCACAAGCTGCAATGATAAGGCAGAAAAAAAATCTAAATACCAGTAAATAAAGGGGAAAATAACGTCAGATCAATGCATGGCTACCTCAAGGAAGAACTTGATAAGAGCTTTGACAGGATGCCGTTCAATTCTGTGTGCATGTGAGTGCGTGTGTGTGTGTGTGATGGGAAGATAGGAGAAAGAGAGTAAACAGAGAGAGGGTGGATACAGTACAAGCAGGATGAGTACTGATTTTGCTGGAGGAGCAGAATGAAATGTCTGGAGAGAAAGGGCAGGGAGGAAAGTGCAAACACATCAGAAAATCCAAAATGTAGAGACAGGAACTGAAATTGTTAGACAGGGCAGTAAGTTACACTGTAGATACACTCCACAAAACACACACTCTGAGTTTGCAGCTTTTGTAATCTCTCTGTTACAGTAGATACTGTTAAAAGGGAAGTAGAAAAAAGCAGAGGAAGGCAAAGTTCTTAACTTTATCACATGCATACACATTCAAATATTAACCTTATATAAAACTTCTTTTCAAAACATTTTATTTTCTGCCCATGTCCAAATCAAAGTCATATCTAATCCCAATTAGCCTGCAGTTGGAAGATATATATGCAATCATGGGGATGTCTGCCAAACTTGGTAACCTGTTTGCATAAATGCACACCAGCAGGTACAGATGCAAACATGAACCCACAAGTACCAGACTCACATTTACATTTTGGGAATTTAGCCAAAGCTGATTGAGATACGGTGAGTGAGCAGGTGCAGCCTCTGCATGTTGATGAACACTGGCTGTTGGGGAATCTCTCCAGTAAACTTTTTGTTTTCCATCACTGATTAACAAAATATCACAAGACTTCCTTGCAACCACAAACACACACACACACACACACACACACACACACACACACACACACACACACACACACACACACACACACACACACATCGAAGTAAAACCACTGAGCTGCTTCTTCCGCTGTGTGCTTTGGGTCAAGATGGCTACTGGTGATGAAGTTGTTGAAGTAGTTGTGAGGAAACCTGCTGTTAATTTTAATGAGGCACTGCTAAAACTGAAAAGATGCAGCAGCACATGAGGTGTGACACTACTCGAGTCACAGTATGTTGTGGGTTTCAATGAATGTGTGAAAATACCAACATGAGTGTTCAACATCTCTCTTCCAACGCATTAGTACTATATGAAATATAACTCGTGATTTTCAATCAGAACGGGCACAAGCCAATCAAATATAGGGCTGCGAGACCAAGTTGATGTAAGCAAATGTCTTATTTTGTCCAATCAGCAGTCCAAAAACCTGAAAATATTAAATTTACTATATGTAAAGACAAGGAAAAGCAACAAATTCTCCCATCTCAGAAGCTGGAATCATCAATTGTTTTGACATTTTTGCTTGAAAAACGACTTAAATGATGATACTTGATTATCCAAACAGTTGGCTGATTGATTTTCTGTCTATTGACTGATTAACTAATCGTTGCATTTCTAAATTTATCATTTTTGAATGGCAGAGTTCTGAGAGCCCCTCCAACCATACAGATCAACGATTACTTCAATGCTGATACAACAATGACTCTAACTACACACAGACAACCTTGGTGTATTAGTTTTTATTACTGATGAACGAAAGGCTGCTAGCGAAAAGAAGATGAAGACCAGGCACTTACCCTCATGAATATTGGGATGGCGAGATGGAATAAACATGTAGCACAGCATCTACTGTAGGTAGCCTTCCTCACTCCCACTAATTTAACCTCAAAGCACAAATTGTTTAAAAAAAAAAAAAAAAACACACACAAAAACCGGGATAAAGCAACAAAGACTGGAAGTAAATTTTCAGAGACCAGTCAAGCTGCTTACTTTATCTTAACTCCTTGTATGTGCTTTTATGTAAGATGGTCAAGTTTATTCCATGAGTCAAGGGAGGCTTTTACTTAAAGAATATCACAACTTCTTCGAAGGGCTATTAAGGGATTCACCCACTGGTTTCCTGTAAGTTTTACTGTTACGGTCAGTTCCAACAAAAATTACCCAACACTGACTGATTAGCTGTGTCAGCCAAACAAGATACAGCCTGTGTTTCACCAGGAAACTATAGCTGCTAGTGTTTTTAAGGTTGACGCCTTAAAAACTGATAAGGGGTCAGCCTGCAAAGCTACTAACAACATGTACACGATACTAACATGGCTGTGCAGTATCCCTCTGTATGTTATCAATACTAACGTTCACACTAGCATTCAAGAAAAGGGGGCCAGTTCAGCTTAGGAATGAGGAAATGAAAAAAAAAAAAAAAACAAGCACCACCAGAAGAGAAACTGAAAGCATTTCCATTGTAACCACCGTCCTGATATTACCAGTAAACACAACCCTGTTGCTGGTAAGTGAGTGCTTCTCAACACAATGACCACTCCATCCCTCAGGCTAGTGTTTATCTTCCTTCTACTTCGCAGAATAACCCGGCTCTGTGTGGAGGAGTTATGGACCAGCAGGCAGTAACAGCCCACCACAGCGCTCCATGAACCAGCAGATGTGAAATGTGTGCGCGTGTGTAGTTGAGTGTCAGCTCAGGAAACCACACACTGAGAGACAGCTTGAGAGGCTGCTGGTCTGGATGGCGGTTGACTCGCCAGCAGCCGAAAAAGCATCTAAATGACTGTGTCAGTGTTGCCTCCAGCAGTCACTTACACAGCAGTTAACCAGCAAATATACTCTGCGGCATAACAGACATCTGCAGATACTAAATCAAATCCAGGAAAACCTAATATTACAACTAGTAGAAAGATAATCAGTCTTCATCTGAAAAGGCCAGGTCACCACAAAAAATCCAATTCTCTCATGTATCCCTTGTGATATCTATTCAGTTTTAGGGACTATGTCATCGTTACAAAGTAGTTTCAGGGGCATTCTGGCGGCCTAGTGAACAATCATCGTGTAATCTCAACGTTCCTGGTTCGAGTCCAGCAGGAGATCTTTCTTGCATGTCATCCCTCCTGCTCTCTCTCCTCTCATTTCCTGTTCTCTATCTAATAAAGGCATAAAATGCCCCCAAAATACTTGTTAAAAAGTCATCACTGTTCACAGTGAGATCTGAGTAACATGGTTTCTGGGAAGACAGACTGCTTCTGGGTGTTCTTCAATGCTTTGAGCACCATGCCACACTACAAAAAGGCATTCATACAAAATAGTCTGCGGATCATTTTCTCAATTAGCAGATAAATCATTTTGTCTATGAAATGTCAGAAAACAGTGAAAAAAGGTCATCAGAATTTACCAGAGGCCAGGGTGGCATTTAAATGGCTTGTTTTATACCCAAACAACAGTCCAAAACTCAAAAATATTCAGTTCATAGATGACAAAGAAAAGTTTCGGTGAGAAGCTGAAACCAGAAAATGTTCAGTGTTTCTGCTGGGAAAATCACTGTAACAATAAAATGGTTATCAAAATAGCTGCTTGTCAATTAACTAATCGATTAATCGGCTAATTGTTTCAGTTTTACTTCTGCTGTTTTTTAGTGGCGACAGAAACATCTCAAAACCTCTGCAAATAAATAAAACCAGAACTTCCTGCATGGCTACGAGTTATAGGGTGATGTTTGTACTGGATGATGAGACATGACGCAGATATGGAGCGTTGGCTGTTATTCATTTGCCACTTTGACACATCAAGAGAGGTCTTGATTTAGACCCACATCCTCCTTGCAGCAGTCATATCCAAGGTAACGGAACAAATGAAGATGACTGGCTGGTTTGACAAAGGGACCCAGCAACCTCCACAAGCACAGGCACCCTCATCTCTTTGTAATTGGGATAATAAGACCTTTGTGTCTCCATTATAAGCTACCCATGACAAAACCAAGCAAACCTTTGTGTCACTCAGCGCGCACAGGTTGCACAAGTCTGACACATGTGATGCTGCACATACAAATACAAAGCCACAAAAACAGCCCCTTCAGCGGCTTGAGGAACAATTTGTTCAACTCATCTTACAGCCTTGAGGCTAAAAAGGGTGGTTGTTACAGAGCCATAATCAGCACATTTGTCTGTGCTGAGTCCTAATAACGTCATAATCAGCAGGAAATGTCATGTCAGTCTCATTACCCAAGACCTGAAAGAGCAGCTATCTTAATCCCTCCCTGGACAGCTTACATTATGCTAAAGCTTGTCAAGAAAAGGCAATTAACCAATCTTACCGATCATTACAGCTGTTCACCTGGATGTTTGGATGTTACCGCACCTCTCCATGTGATCACACCAAAGCTACATCTACAGAACTAATTTGTACAATAGCAAGATGAATTAATTATTTAAAGCATTAATAACCGCAGCACACTCAGGATTGAATTAAAATGATCAAAGAATCAAGGGATATTCTAAAGCATGGTAGGGATTTAGGGATGGAATTATTTTTGCTGCTGACATGGATGTACTTGATGAGATTTAAAGTCATGAAGGCGCTTATGTAAAAATTACAAGCAGCAAACCTCCTTTGGCAATCAGAACACCACCAGCAAGAGCCAGAAACAATCGATGGGGAACAACAGAGACAAATAGCAACAAATTAATTTCACATTCATGATGAGATGACAGTAGGGACTCATTCTGTTGTTGGTTTGCTGAAGGCCACATTAAAAAGCAGTTGATTATATCTCTACTGTTTACAAACACTCAAGTAAATTGCAAAGGAATGGTGGATTGATAATGTTCCAAAAGAAAAAGCCCCAAAAAAAGTTCCACAAGTTGCACGGCACTTCCCAGACATGGCATGACAATTGGTGTTTAAAACACAACGACATCTAAACTCTTTTCTTTGTCTGCCCGGCCACAGCGGCTGCTACCCGTGCCAATTACCCAGTTTTTCCTCCAGTTAGGCCAAATAAAACAGTGCTGCTGATGCCGTGTGTTTAGAAGAAAATATAGAAACTTCCATGAGAAGACTAAGACGAATCGTTACTGCATAATATAAGTGAGATCAGACGGAGGCAAAACAAGAAATGCATTCAGATAGAAAAGGTCACGGACGATGACTTTAGCATAGCATACTTTGCATTTTTCTTACAAATGCCTTTTTCTTTACTCCAACAGCTATTAATTTCCATATATTTTATTACTGTATGGAAATCAACCTGCACAGGCGAGACATTTTTCCGCACAGTTAACATTCAAGTTGAACTAACTAAAGTACAAACTTGATTGCTGCACACGAGTGTTGACTTGAAAAGACTGATGCAGAGAGAAAATCAGACATCCACAACCTCCAACTTGATTATTTAACAGCCTTTCACTGAAGTGCTATTTACCCTGAAAACAAACAACAAGCAAAATGGATACAACCAAAAGAAAAATGTTGATTCAGACAGTTGATGTGGACATTTGTCCGGTCATCACCACAACTCGAACACACCAGAAGACAAACACTTTGAAATCAATGTGAGCATCAATAAAGTTGAAGCTTTAACAAAAATCAACTTTGGGACACGTGATCACTATGATGGATTATCTGTCAAGCAAGTGTCTGCAAGATGATTTTTTTTATTCCAGCAAAAGTGATGAAAATGGAGGGCTGACCGGCTTTCAGAAATCTAATCAAATATGATATGCCGTAGAAAATAGTCAGTAGTGATGTAAAGCAGCATGCAGTGTAGAGTGTTGGTTTAAAAGGCTTGAAAACTGAACTATAGCTTGAATAAGTGATGCTTTTATGAATCAAAGTTCAGAAAAACAGTTTGGTTCAACATGCTAGGACTGATAAAATCTCCATTAGCAGAACTTGAGTCACTCAGCTTTCAAAAAATACATCAAATAAAGTTGGATTTTCTGCCATGCGTCCAACAGTCTGCAGAAATGTCAGTGACTATTTACAGTACAGATATACTATGGTCACATTGCAGCTGGATAGACTGTTGGCAGATGCAAACAAAGCAATCCATATACATGAAATACACCGAGACTCTGTTCCTAATGCAGAACCTAAAGCCAATTTTCATTCCTATTTCCACACTGTCACATCATTCTGATCAGTTGCTCCTTTTTCAAGATGCCGCTGTCAGCACTGCTGATCCAAAAGTCATGTATCAAGTCTGGAGTCAGTCCGCCAAACAGATACTACACACAAGAGACAATTCAGGTCCAGCTACTTGAGTTTAACAGCAGCATATGAGCTCAAAATAGCAAGTATAATATAATTTGGAAGATGTGGACACAAGCTCAAACCTATAAATCAGAGTTAAACAGAAGTCGTTACATTTGCTGAGGTGGGAGTTGTGTCTGGCTACACTGTGGCAACATACTGTATTGTAATAAAGCACTACTGAGATATTTCTTCTCTCCCTTGCCCACTTCTTGCCACCACTAGCTAGAAATCTTGGAAAGACTGTGAAAGCTCTAATGATATCATCAACTATAGACCACTACCTGCAGCAGTGCCATCCTACGATCCATTCAGCTGAGCCAGCACCTCTGCACGGCTGATGTATAGCAGCTGTCGAGCACTCCCCCCTCCTGCATGCCGTACTTTATAATTTCATTGAACCCGCGCAACACGCACATATGCAACCGCATATAAATGTTGTAAGTCTGAGTAAAGCCTACTTAAGACCTGTAAGAAGTATCAATATAAAACAATGTCCTGTTGCCCCAATACTTATGTTTTATCATTACTCCAGTGAGGTTTAATTCACAGGGGTGTATGACATCATCCATGGGAGGAAGTCATTAGATTGGATCGATACTCTATTCCCTACGGACGAAGACAAGGCCAGCCACAGTGGGAAACAGTAGCAAGCCAGCCAGGATTAGGTTAGTGCACTGGGGCCAAAGAGGAACGACACAGTATGATACCTTTATTATGTTATTACATTATAGCCCAGCAAGGCTGATACAACAAGACTAGCAGGGGATGTATTCATACGATTATAGTCCTGGATCAGATAACAAAAGCAGTACGGGACAGCTGTGCAAAGTCCACACGGTGCAGGTACATTAGCAGCTGCCAAATGATGGTGATATTGTTAATATACTTTTAATTAGTTCAGTCGAAAAAAAAAAAAACTTGCTAAACTGGACGTCTAGTAAATGGAGGTAATGACTGACACTATCATGGCTTCTGTACAGTCACAGGAGTCCAGAAAAACCCACATCCTGAGTAACACACGCACATATTCCTGTAAAAAGGGAACAGGATACATGTGAAGACTGTGTTTTGTTGGCTGGGTCCATTTCCTGTTCATGGAAGTCAATTATTATTTTACAGATTAACCAACAGAGTGTGGAGACAGGGGTACGCAGCTGACGCAGAAATGCAGTGTGAGTCAGAGAACTGTGTGTGCAGGTGCCATTTTGAAACAGGTTGACATTAAAAATAGAAAATACTAAAGAAAACAGCTGTTGATTGACTGTGGTTAAAATTACTATCTGCTATCTACTAAGTGTTCTGGTAAACTAGAACACTATCACATGCTCCAATAACACTGTTTACAGGAAATGCTGCAAAAAAGGAAGTGTCTGTGTTTCTAATGACAGAAACACTAGGGCTTACTTTGTCTTGTTGATGAGGGTAATTAGCTGTGTAAACTTTGTCAAATAATCAATCAACAAGCTATGAATTTTTGAGATCAAGCCTTTTTTTCCCCCAAATCCATTTAAAAATACACAATGATTATGGGATAGAGCGGATCAACAGAAAAACAATCTGCAACAATGATAATCAATTCATGCTGAGGTCATTCTTCAAGGACAAAATGCCAAACATTAACTGATTCTAGCTTCTTCGATGTGAATATTTTCAGCGTTTATTTGTCTTGTCTGACAGCAAATGTAACATCTTCGGGTTTTGGGCTGCTGGTTAGACAAAACAAGCCAAGTGAAGACGTCACCTTGGGCTCTGACACACACAGATCAAAGAATTAGTCGAGAAAAATAACTTCCTGATGAATTAATAATTGTGACAATTGTTAGTTGCAGCCCTGTTATGACAAAATGCCTTTTTCATCTTACTTTGTAAGTTTAGTAAGAACAGCTGGTGTACAGTTGTAACAAACTAATTTGCCAAAACAAAGATGTGGACTGCAGTGGATAAACCAGAACTGAAACCCTTTTTTCTGAAACCTTTCAGCAAGTTGAAATGTTTTTGGGTGTTAATCAATTGAATTTGATTGAAACATCTACAGAATAGTACAATAGGGGCTGTCAAATCCATCCTCTGTTCCACATTGTAAAATACTGTGGGAGGCGCAATTCACCGTCACGACCAATTGTGTCAAACAATGACAGTAGTTAATTGTCAGAAAGCAACTAACGGAGCCGTCAGATACTTTTGATTGCATTCTTTCCGCCCTCAAATTACTTTCCTCAGAACATATCTCTGAAGACAGAAAGTATGAGTTAATTTGCAAGCACACAATGGCGCAGTCCATTAAGACTGCAGGCTCCTTCGTGCTCAGTGTTAGCAGCTTAACAGACACAGTCTCAGTCGCCCCTCTTCCTTCTGTTCAGAATCATAATTATGACTTTACTTCTCATTTCTCGCAATAGTAGGTTCTGCAAGGGGCGACTGATGAATTCAGAGTCTGTTGACAGCTCAGGGAGAGATGAGATTTTTCACAAATGCTTGTTGATACCTGCAAAATCCCTCGCTGTCAGAATGGCACACAGTCAACACGGTCAGGAAGGGCGTCCAGGAAGAGTGGACAGTAGAAGGGAAGCAGACTCAACCACATGAGGTGGTCATATAAATAAAAAGGATTTTATGCTGCAAGAGCAGTCAGTGTTATGGAGTCAAACTTACAGAGAAAAAAAGATACTAGGGTAAAGTTCCTCTTCTTCCTATCTTGATATGATTTCCTACTTATTACTGTCTGCTATAAACAAAAAAATCTAACCCTGAACATTTGATATCATTGCTGTAATTCATCTAATAATATAAAAGTTGAAAACAGATCACGACTAAAAAGTCTGACTTCTCTTTTTTGCCCTTAACTTCCTCAGACTGCCACTGTAAATTAAAAGCGTTCCCAATTACTTTGTTTTCAAAGCCAAGAAATGTCTTTTGTTCAGCTCATTTATGAAACCAAGATTAGAGCTCCAACTGCTCTGCCTGCAAAAAGGCCACCGTCCGCCGCCGTTCTTCAAACACTCAACTGTGTCAGAAATTGAAACAGAGTTTTTGTGGAAAAGAAGCCAATCTATATTCGGTAATCCCATGTGAGGAGGCAGGATTAGTTACACAGCAGCACAACAGAGAGAATAAGCATTGTGTTATCTGCAAGTTTATGCATGCACACTCCACAGATACCAACGGGGACAATGAGGCTTCTTATCGCAACAAGTCCTCAGTATTTCACAACACTGGAAAAGACGTAACCAAAGGCTACAGTGATGTAACACACACAGACAGACGCAGCTGGTTCTTCCTCAGCTAAACACCACACTGAAGCCTGCTTAATGCTGAAGATGGCATTACAAGAAGCTGTCTGACAAGAAGCAGAAACCCTGGAATGAAGATGACTGGAAAGGTTTGCCCTCCTAGTGAAAACAAAACCACAGCAGCAGGCACCCATACAGTGGAAGTGACAACCGAAAGCTTTCAAGTGCATGGCAGTTGCTTTGCTACACCTTTAAAAAGGATTTACAAAGCTGCAACTGCAATACACACACACACACACACAGACTGACTACACAGTATCATGGCACACAGCAGGGTAGAAGTGTAAGAAGGAACAAACCGAGGAAAGCTGATCCTGCAGCCAATAAGAAGACAGAGTGTAATGTGAGAGCCTGTGTAACAATGAAGTCTGACTACAGGGTGTGATGACAGAATGGGTACAACGCTGACTATTGATCAGGCAAAGCTACATTTTATAGCTTCATGTAAGGGTGGAAATGCTGTATTGTTGAGGTTGAGCTGAAAACGAAACTAGAATCGCTGTTAACAGTGTTCTGAGGCAGCTGTAGCTTGTAGAAGCAGTGCGGCTATGTAGGGCGCTCCTTCTGGCTTTATTATGGCTCATAATAAGGGGCAGTGCGCGTCAGACCTAAAGTCCCCTGCACATATAAAGATACACTTATAAATGCCCAGAGAGACATAACAAGCTGTGCAGATCACATCTGTAGCCCGTAATGCAAATTTGACTGCAACACACCTATTGATCTACTATGGTGAACTAAAGGGGACAGACTCGCTGCTGCCGCACTGTGACCTCAGATTTTTTTCCTATTAAAAACACAAGAGAGCAGCATCCCAGGACAGCACAGACGGTCAAGAAAACACCTTGATGTTTAACCGTGCGATAATGCAATAAATCACATCTTCATGACCTGCTGTGCCATCTTATTCCAGCACAAACTGAGGGTCACAAGGCTACGGGGGAAAACTAACAAAGGCTTGCTCGGACACAACACTACGTGTCATCCTGAGTCACAAGCACGTGCAGAATGGACAAACCTAATCAATAAATTCATTAAAAACAGCAGACAATTCAGCAGACACAAGCGCGTTGCTGAATTTTGCTGCAGCTCGCATTGAACTGGATTTCCATACCTTTTAGTCACAACAGGCTGCGGTGACCGACTGTCGAGCTTCTATAGTGGGCAATAAAAAAAGCAAATTCTCACGCAATCACATCCCAGCACAGTCCAGACGCACGTCCGTCAGTCCGCCCGACCGACCGTCAGCTGCCTCCGGTAGGATTTAATAAAGCGAGAGGCGCAGCGGAGACAGAGGAACCTCAGTGTGGACGGACGCATAGCTGCATTGGACCAAATGTCGCTCCATATTCCTACTGACACACAAAAGAAGACACTCACCGCTGTGTTTGGCACCGAATGACGACGTTTTTTGTTTATTTCATTGCCCCCGCTGAGCAGCTGTGTCTAGTGGTGCGTCATTGACTTCCGCGTTAAGATGGAGCAGGGGGGGATGAGAGAAAAAAAACGCAAGGGAAATAATGAATTTAAAGGACAGGCGGCGCACGCGGGCGCACGAGGGCTGCGCACTACTAAAGGGATGAGGATGATGAAGGAGGTGATGATGAGGAGGAGGATGGTAGTAGTAGCGATGGAAGAATGTTGCCTTGGGATGAGGGTTATGATAGTGGTGGATAAAAAATGTGAAATTTAAAGTCCCCCTTCACTCAAAAATGTTTTTCTTCTTGTTCCTACAAGTTGAAAGTTTGAGCTTCAGTGTGCAGGATGATGTACAGACGGGTGACAAACTGTTATCACCATTCTTCAAAAAGATAAACCCTCATTTGGTGTTCAGTTGGGTTGAGATCTGGTGACTGTGAAGGCCATAACGTATGATTCACATCATTTTCATACTCATAAACCATTCAGTGACCCTTCTGCCTTGTGAATTGGGTCATTGTCATCCTGGAAGAGACCACTCCCATCAGGATAGAAATGTTTCATCATAGAATAAAGGTGATCACTCGGAACAACTTTGTATTGATTTCCAGTGACTCTTCCCTCTAAGGGGACAAGTGGACCCAACCCATGCCAGCAAAATGCCTCCCAAAGTATAACAGAGCCACCAGATCCCCTCACTGTAGGGGTCAAACATTCAGGCCTGTACTGGTTTTTCCTTTCATTTTTTCCCTGTCTGTATGTGCAGAGTTTGACACTAGAAGGCTGTTTTCACATTCATCTGCTGAAAATGGAAAGTTTCTCTGTGCTCACTGAAAATCTGATTTAAGGGGTGGGTCTATAAACAGGATTTGTGACATCACAACTAGTTTTGAAGCCAGTCCTGGTCCAATATTCAGTTTACAAAAGTGTGATGTGGAAACTTGAAGCCTCCAGTTCACAAACACTGAGACTTTACAGTGACGTAGGAGATATCCAGCAGGATAATATATATATATTTGCATATTTACAGATTCTGGGAGAAATGAGGGAGAAGGAGGAGATGGCATTTCAAGGATTTTAACAAGATAATTTATTATTTTTTGTGGAAGAAATACTTTGGATATTAATTATTATTCAGAGTTGAGTATTTTATATGAATCTTAAAACATGTCTGGAGGCAACCTAATTACTAATGTGAAAGGTGTTGCCAACACACAGAGAATCATCACCCAACCCTATGAAGCGTTTAAGCATATTTAAACTGGTTTTCCAGCTGCAAATTTACTGTTCGGATCTTGTGTCAACTGCTCTTATAAAACCCTGTTTCCAATTCCAGCAAAAAAAAGAAGCTTTGATAGACTCACCTGTCCATCAAGTTAGCGACTGTGAACGTAGCACCAAGCTTAGCTGCTAAAGATTCAGACATTTCCCTTAGGAGTTTGTGGAGACCAAAACAGAGCTAAAAGGAGAGTGAATATACTTTCATTCATCTTGTGGACAGAAACACAACTCCAAATAGATGCTAATGTTGCTGTTGCTGTTTCTGCTGCGCTCAAGTGGCCAAAAAAATCAGTTAATGCAGGTTTAAATATGAAGCTACAACCAGCAGCCGGTTATCTTAGCTTAGCACAAAGACTAGAAACAGAGGGAAACAGCTAGCATGTTTCTGTCCAATGCTAACAAAAGCCACCTGAGAAGTAACTTCCTGGAGTGTCTGCTTGTTACCTGGCAACTGCTCAGCCAAGAAAAGGTCCAGTCAAGTAGAGATCCCATAAAACAGCAAATGACATTTTTACAATTAAAGATCCTACCCTAGACATGTTTTAAGATACGTGTAAAATACTCTACTTTGAATAATAATTTGTGTCCAATATGGTTTTTCCATTAAAAAGTTCAATTATCTTGTTAAAATGACACCAACTTCTTCTCCCCCATTAAAAATCCAGGAATCTATAAATATGCAAATATATTTAATTTCAGAAGTTTTCCTGCTGGACACAAGATGTCTCCTACATCACCGTAAAGTCTATTCTCAGTGTTTGTACAGTGGAGGCTTCAAGCTTCCACATCATGTTTGTGTAAGTTAAATATTACTTTTATTTAACTAGTTGTGATGTCACAAATCCTGCTTGTAGGCCCGCCCCTTAAAATTGGATTTTCAATGAGCACAAAGAAACTTTCCACTTTCAGCAGATGAATGTGAAAACAGCCTTTTAGTGTCAAACGCTGCACATACAGAATCTAATCAAACATTCAACTGTGGGAACAAGAAGAAAAAAACATTTTTGAGTGAAGGCGGACTGTAAGTACAGATCTAGTTCTTGTACAGATCAACAGTAAACAAACAAGATATAGTATGTTAATTAGTGACAGGTGCTGGTAGGCAGATTTTTGTTTTTAAATCTTTGGGCTGAGCCAGTTTCCCCTTGTTTTACAGTCTTTGCTAAGCTAAACTAAACAGCTGCTGGCTTCAGCATTATATTCAAATGGCTTTGTTTATATAGCAGCTTTTATTCAAAGCACTTTACAATGTTTCTGCTGCTCATTTACCTTATATTAAAACTCACATTCACGCACACACTCACACAACGTCAGGAGTAATTTGGGGTTGAGTATCTTGCCCAGGAACCCATGGACAGGTGGAGTTGGGGATCAAACCACCGACCTTCTGCTTTACCTCCTGAGCCACACTATTTAAGACATAATGGACAGACATGAGAGCCTATAGTGGACACAAGTGTGGAATCAATATTTTCATATAACTCTCCAACAGAAAATGAATGAGCATGTTTCTTAAAATGTCTATATATCCCTTTAAAGACGATGCTAAAAAGATGAACATGATAAACATAATTTCCCTTTTTTCTTTAAAGACATTTCTTATTATAACATTAGACTTAATGGATGTTACATAATAGATTTCTTACAGAAAATAGCTCCAATCTGTTCGTCTGTGTTAATATATTCTGGTATGGTCATTATTTCCCATTATGAATAGCCTGCAGTGTACTGAATGACTATCCTAACTCAAGTGAATCACACTACTGTAATTCCACACCAAGCAGTATGTTGGGAGAGGCTCACTTATTAAATGAGGGAATGTATCCTCTGTTGACTCAAAGCCTCGGCTCTATCTCTATGAAACCTGTCATTGTGTTCAATGGGCTTATTACTGATGCACAGTCCGCCACTCCGTCCTTGGGGTGGGACAACGGAGCCTCTGTGCTCTGTCTGGACAAAGTGGGCACCTCAGAAGTGAGTGTGCCAAATTGTCATGCATGTGTCTTTGCGTCAGAGAGATACAGGCTGTCTTGCTGCATGGCATGGAGGGATTAGGATGGGAGGCAGGCAAGTGAAACACAGCTGTCATGCTTATACTAAAAAATCCTTTTCACCACATTTACAGGACTTAAGAAATCCAAATCTTTTTTTTTTTCCTATACACAGTTTGACTGGTGTACCCTACCCACCCAACCAGGCTAACAAATATCTTGAATTTACCCTGAACAGATTAGAAAAGGGTGTGTTTGACGTGTCAGATCATCTTGTAAAGGGTTCGAGATAGAGTTCATTAGAAAGAAGGAGTGCAGAGAGAAAGACAGAGGTGGTGGGTGAAAGACAAAGAGGGAGTAAGCACACAGATAGAGGCAGATGAGTCAGTCCCAGGAAGTCAGTGGGTTTGTCAGAAGGTGAGATTGAAACACAGGCGAGTGAGATGGTAAAAGATTGCCCTATGTTTTTTTAAAGATTTTCTTAGTGTGTGTCCTTCCTGCTTTCTTTCTGTCGCAGTCAACCTGTCAGACTGGTAGCGCTTGATCGTCTCGTGTTTTGATCTTTCCATCCCTGTGGACATATGAATCAGCAGAGTTGACGGTCCTATTTCATACAGGTACTGATGTGTTTTCAGAACAACACTTAAGTTAAAGCAGTAATTCATTGTTATTGTTTTGATTCTAGAAAAAGTGCACACATGATGAATAAATGCTGTTACTATATACTTACTATAATACTTGGTGACAAAGGATTCTGTTGCATTTACTGTAAATTAGCAGATAACCCAACCCTCTGTACTTTATAGATCTGTCAACATTACAATATAGTCTGTATATACAAGCAGAAAATGTGGTTGAATCCTGTATTTATAGGTTTAGAGGCAAAAATTGCACAGAAGCAGCTGTAAACTTTCCAGGTACATTGCACAGTTCAACCACTTTAATGGATTACTATTAAATGGGTAATCAGTGACTTGCAATGTATTTGTTTTCAAAGGATTCTTTTCAGACTTCCACATATTTTAAATATGTTCATTGCCAACCACACTGAGCTGGATTTCTTCTTCCATAAGCCATGTTTAGAAAAAAAACAAAAAAATTGTTTTTTGGTCTGTACAAAATATAGACTCTCAGCACTTGGCAGAGTTGCAAGAGGAAAGCTGAACAATCCTGAAACAGAAAACAGACATTTTGTTGGTGTGTTTGTGTGAAACACTGTGCAGGAACAGTGGAAGACTGTTCCACTGAACAAAAAACTGAAGGAAACCAAATCAAATACTCAGAAAAAAACCTGTATATATCCCAAAAGGTACACTATGTAACGGGAAAGAAAAGAATCCACGCTTGAAAGTGATTTATTATTGCACTGTCATGAAGTTTGGGGAGTCACAAGACACATATTTAAAAATAAAGGATCAAAACCCATGCAGCAAAAGCTGAGACACTGACTTTTTGCTACAAAAACACTGGATCCTATACTTCCCATAATGCCCCCTCTCAAACTGGTAAATACCCACATCTTTCATGCTCTGTTCCCCTGATTGTAATATAGGTTTATTGAACATTTGCACTCTCCAAGACCAAGCTGAGATACCTGGTTCATGTGTAATTTCAGACTTGGCAAAGCTCCTTCACAGCCACAGAGGACTTTACAGAGTGATACTCCCAGCGGTGGAGTTGTCGCAGGAGTGACCATGCTGACACCAGTACTCACATTGGGGGCAAAGAAATCTGCATCTCCAGTGTTTGTCTTTGTGCCAAATAGCCAAAAAGTTTAAATTTTTGGTCCCTCATCAGGTTAGAGGATATTTATTTGTTGTTTATCATCTAAAATAACCCCTGATAATCTTATAGACAGAAATAAAAATAAAATTTCTCTATTTGAATGAATCAAGAAAAGAATTTTGACTGGAAGAGCAACTGGGAATTTAAGAAGATGGTAGAAAGGAAAACACTGTGTCTATGTAAGTGTGAAGGTGAGGCTGTATTTAGCCTTACAGTGCTGCACAACACACAGACAATGCTAATATGCTGATGTTTGGCAACAGCAAGTTAGCATACTAGCATTGGGTACCACTAACCACAAAGTACAGCTGAGCTGATGGGAATTGAGTTAGTTTTGCAGGTGTTTGGTCATAAATTGAAGTATTGACCAGACTGAAGTGAAGGACGGAGTTGTGTGTGCGTGCGTGCTTTGGCCTATGCTGAGGACAGGCTTTAGTCTGGCTAGTCAATTGACTTCGATGTGTAAAATTGGTGTGCGAGAGTGCCTCTTTAAGTACTATATGTCATAATGGTAACTCAGCAGAGCAATTTAAAAAAATTTAGAAGGTTTTTCATTTATTGCATTCACCACTTTGAGAAGGCTACATGACAAATTCTGTCAAAAAATCCTTTAAATTGACAGAAAATGACCGAAATTTTGTGTAATAACAACTCCACGCTACTGCACCAAGGAGTTTGAAATCAAATCAGCATGACATCTTTCTCTTATGTTTATCTGGAGATACCCTGCCTCTAAATTCCATCTTTTCTAAAGAGTTGCCCCTCTCCATGTTGAGATGCATTTATCTGCCAGGAGAATAAGCAGTGTTTCAGCTCTATATGCTGCACAGCCCAATTATCTCGCATCAAAGCCAGACAACATGAAGGAAGAAAGTGAGGATAAAAACAGGGAGATGTGACTCAGGTCAGGGTCTGCTTGTTGCACAAGAACTGAATCCAAAGTGAAAGCAAAGTAAATAATAAGCAGCACTCCCCATTTCTCAGTTGAGCCTTTCTACTCAGTGACTCACCGGCAAAGAAAAACATTTATCCATCCACATTTATGTTTTTGATGAAACAATGTGTTGTCGTATTCATCATTATCAGCACTTCAATATCTGGGAGTTGATGATAAGAGCTTTTTGTTTCACATGAATCCCACATTTAAGAAAACCTCTTAATGCAAATTAAGTGTTCACACTTGGTTGCTTGTGTTCTTAGTCAGAGATGTGTTTTTTAACCTGTCTTGGCTCTTGTAAAGAGTATCCCACTGAGTAACAAATAAGAAGATCACAAGTTTATCATATGTTGACACAGTGCTAATGAAGGAAGAAGAGAACACAGCTTGCCTAACAGGATGTCGCTTTCAACTATATTTGTGCAACTTTGATTGAAATTAAGAGAATTGGGGGTCTAATGATCCACAGGTTCAATAACAATTCCAGCTTGTTGTTGCTAAGGAACGAGTGGAGCGTCTGAGGCAGGTAGACACGACACTAAATGTGACAAGAATGAGTCAGTGATACTAAACAGAAAGAATTTCTCATTCACTTCACAGAAATGTGAGGAGAACTATTAAGGGCGAGAAGCGGCAAAGGTCAAACATTCAATGTTCAAATAATGAGGAACAGGAACAGCAAACTTTGAGAACATTGCAAAGAAGCGACAGGAAATTATAGCAGGACTGTCCAAAGAGGGTTAACTATTTTTCGTTTCATTTTAACTCAAAAATAATCTGTTCATTCGAAAAATAATTTTAGTCGAGGTTAGGGATAGGTTCACACACACACACACAATAGTCATTTGCCAAAATTAACATTGAAACTGTTTTTTTTTTTTTCTGTAATCATTCCTCCCGTTCATACTGACCATTAGAAGATTCCTTCATAATGCACTTACAATGCAAGTGCCAAAATCCACAAGCCTTGTGTACAAAAATGTAAAATAGTTTATTTGAAGCTAATATGAAGCTTCAGTCGTCCAAATTAGTCAAATCAAGTAGATATCTTTCAAAATTAGTCTTTTTTAGTGCCAAAGTCCCTCTTTTTGTTACTATACTTCCACTGCGGCTCAACAGGGAAACATAAAAAGGGAATTTTATGCTAAAAAGACTGTAAATGTGGCAGATATCCACTTGATGTGATCACACTGCAGACACCTGACTGTTGTTTTAAGACAGACTTGTGATCTGAATGCTTAAACACGAGTCGGTCACATATAGTATGTACGGAAAGAAACTTTATTAGATCAAACCCCTGTAGATACTATAACAGCATTTTAAGTTTTTGCAACAGCTGAGCAATAAAAAAGACTTACAAAAGATTTTTTATGGCAACCACCTTACTGTAGACACATCATAAATACCATAACCAACCCCCCACAATCCTAATACAGTTTACTCAATAGGCATACGGATTACAACTGACATTCACACCTACACAAATTGCATACCTGCTATTCAAAACCAACCTTGAATTTAAATAAGTAGTATTTCATTAATAAATATTAAGTATTTCATCAATAAGTGAGTGTACTGTTCTCTTTTAAGAAAGATTTCATTAGTGATGTCAGTCTGTATGTGCCTGCGTAAGAAAGACGATTAGAGGTGTAGAATATAAAAATCTCGACAACATCATAAACACTTCATCATGAGACAAACACAGAAATTTAAAGATCCTTCCCCCCATGATAAGGAAAAGTCAAATGTATAAATATGATAGTTCTAAAGTGCATCTGTCAAAGACTTGTCGAATGAAAAGTCATCAGCGGTCCTATGTTTTTAAAAAAAACAAACAAACAAAAAAAAAGGCTGACAAAACTAAAAATAGATATGTCTGAACGTGCAGCAGATATATTTTGCAAAAACTACCTACATACATGCACAGGTTTTTTTTATTTCATTTCATGTTTACGCGATGGAAAAAAGAACAAGGTAAGAGATAAAAAGGATGAACATCTTCACATTGTCAAGAGGTGATAATTAGTTCTGTGCCATTGCAGTCTACTCTTGTTTGTTTAAACTTGGCTGATAAAAAAAAAAAAAAAAAGCACACAGTGGTGAATAAGTTCCTTCTTTCTGCTAGAAATGACTCTGCAGACTCTTTTCCCTTCTGTCAGTTTAACCTGTAGGTCTTTAATTCGTCCCTTATGCAAGGTGAGGCTTGTAGGGTCTTAGATCTTAGGCAGCTTGGGAGCACTGATAAGAGGGTTGGTCTCTTGCAGAAATCGTCTCCCGGCACTCTTGTAGTCATAAGTGCAGTCATGCGTCTCTGCATAGCGGTGGGTGGCACAGAAATTGTGACCACACCTGAAAGATTAAAATAGACAGAGATTTTGGTATGTATGAAAAAAAACATAAATCAGTTCCTCCATAAATAAACATCATCTGCAAATCACGACACTCCTTCCCTACCTTCCTCCTTCTCAACACCTCCTTGATGCATTTTAATCTTTCTATTCAAATCAGCCCATTAGTAAGAAGAGCAACACATTATTATGTATTTAATTTGTGCGCACTGTAATATTGAGTAAACACTACATGACAAGTTTGATTAAACTATGAACCTCTTTTGAACACAGTGGGGAGCTCTACTCTTTAATGGATCTGCCATTTCAAGTGTTGGGTGCTGATGTCGTGGGGAGAAACTTTGATAAAGCTAATAACTTGTGGCGGAACAAGCTGTGAACAGATAAATGTTTTTAGTGGAGAGATGGCTCAGAGGCAAAATGATGAAGCAGGAAAAGGCAACTTCTACTAAAAGGGTCCTTCAAGGACAGACTGACAAATAGGGAGGGATTTGATTTAGAGTGAGGCAGTGTGTGTGTGTGTGTGTATGAGTGCAGGTTGAAATGTTGAGGCACTTTACCTGCACTCAAAGCTTGTGGCCAGGCCAGTTTTCTTGCCACAAAGGAAGCAGTGCTTTGAGCTCTTCTTCTTGATGCCTGTGGGAGCCTTGACCGGAGGTAGGTGGTGTGTTGGAGTGCCTGAGAGTAGAAGAAACATTTTTTTTTTTTTTAAATTTACTTTAAAGGAGCCAGTGTGTAATATCTGATCGTGGCAGTGAGAAGGTTTGTATCAGTGCCTGGGATGGATCTACATCATTTAGCTTGGACCTTTCCTTTAAATTATATAATTTACAAAGTATTTCTGGTGTCTGCACACAGTGTAACTGGAGATGTTGGGTACATTTTATGAACTTTTCTACTTCCTAACAAAGCCCCGTGGCTTCATTTCTGCTCGTCAAACATTTGCTCAAGCTAGATCCATTACAGAAATCACGAAGCCATAAAAGGTTAGATTAACAGAGTCATGTACTGTAAGGGAAGAGAACTGCTTCCTGCACATTACATCCAGACTGTTTTTGTCAAGTACTGAAGTCAAAAACAATACCGTGACATCACAAACTAGGGCGTAGCCATAAGTGCAACATGCTTAAAAATTTCAACACACAGAAAGCAGCGCAGGAGCGGATTTCTAAATCCTATCATTCAGTCTTCACCGTTTTACTTTTAGTCTGTTTTATTGTCATTTCAGTGTACACAAGGAGTGTTTTCATGACATGCAGTATATCTGCAGACCCACAGCAGGAAACTCTTCCAGGAAACAATCCCTGAACAACTACAGCTTACAAACCGTCACATTCATGTCTTTATACTTAGAGTTTCTTTGTTAGCCATGAAAGTTAATTTCAAGCTTGGTTTAAAATGAGTTTTTCGTTTCAAACTGATAATAAACCATCATGTTTTATCTAATTACAACCAGTATTCATTGTCAATAATTGTTTAATGAAATTAAACTAAATGGTGGTAAATTTGTGACAAATGACACCGTCCTTCCTTCAGTGGTGCGAACAGTTGTCAGTGTTTCCATTTGAAAAGGGTTTCAGGAAACAGCTTTTCCATATTAGCGCCTGTTGTAATTGAAGAAAAAAAAAAAAGTCATAAAAGCCTGTTCATTTCCTAAGTCAGGAAACACCAGTTTATGTCAGCTTGTACCCGTGATAATCGTTTCTGAGGAAGCATGCAGCACGGCTAGGTTTGTGAGCTGTGGGGATAGAGGAACAGATAAATCTGCCAAGCAGCTGGGCGTGGGATTGGATTTTTATTTGTTTTGTGCACTTTAATCTGCCACAGAACAGACATACATTGGGTTCAAATATATTCAGACCAATGCACATTTTCCACTTCTCCTCTGTTGTTGGTAGACTCAAGTTGAATTTCACAACATTTAATTCTGGGCTCTCCCAATCAAGTTTTCTTTGCTCCAGAGGATCTGATACGTACATTGCCTGTTAAAGTGCAGATTTACAGCAGCACTATAGAGCTGTGGTGCACTGAAACAGAGGCAAAAGGTACTTTTTTGGTAACTTAAAGTGTCTCAGCTTGTTTCATGTGCAGCTGGTGTTGGTATCTTCGTTAAAACTGCTGACAGGTGTTTGTGTCGCTCTGCATTTCAGCCACCAGTGACAGGGAAAAAGGTTTGAATGTTTTAATGGAGCACAGAGAGATGTTTGTGAAAGCTGGTGTACCTGAAGCACAATGGGGTTTCTCATTACAATGGAACTGAATTATACTGGAATTAATTAATTAATTGCAGTTACATACCAATTAAAATATGGTTAACGCTTTATTTTACAGGTCTGTAATTTCCAAGGTTTCCTGGAGAGAACTATGTGGTGATAATTACAGGAAAACATGTTTTCTTTAAAACAGCTCCATTTAAACACAGGTAAATACTCATGTATCATTCATTCATTATTGAACACTTTATCCTGCTGAACACAGTCTGTATTTTCCTTTTAATTTGTACCAAATTACAAAGGTCTTTCAGAGAAACCTCTAGGAAATTATGGCCTCGTAAAAATGAAGCGTAAAGCAAAATATATTGGTTGAGATGCTGATTTTTCAGAGCATTTCAAACATCCCTACATTTTTGCCTCTGCCAGCTTTGCACAGTTACACTTAGACAGTTTCTTCAGAGTTCTTGGGAGCCAAAACTGAACTCTTTGCCCTGAATGCCAAATGCTACACCGACTGCTCACAACTGACTAACACAGTAAAGCATGAAGGAAGAGTATCATGCTATGAGAATGTTTCTAATCAGCCTGAGGTGGAAGATGACTGACAGAGCCATGAATGATGTCAAATACAGACAGGCCCTTGAAAGAAAAGTTGAACACACAATCTCATAACGGAGTAATGATTCATTTTTCGGCAAAACTTGAAGTACAAAGTCAAGACCATAACAACATTTGAGTTTGATCTCCACCAATAAATCCTTAGCCTGTGAGAAAAACACTGATACTGATCAACAAACCGTCTAGGAGTAAAGGAAAATGGACTCGCTACTTGGTGTGCTGATCCATGTGTATTTGTCCATATTCTCGGAGCGGTGTAAGCGTATCAGTGGTCGACATAAATAAGTGAGTGTGTTGGTGTGCGGGCCTGGCGCCTTCTGTTGCTTGTGCTGCTTCTGCAGTTGTAGCAATAATGAATATTTAAAACCCTTGCGGTGCTTTGCTGTTGTGCTCATACAACATGCATTGAAGGCTTTGTCACAACTACATCCTCTCTGTATGTGACTGCACATTTCAATGTTTGCACTCTCAAACGATGGCTGTTAAGTCCACAACTCAAATGTCCATTCCAACCAATTCAACGCAACAATTTGTTTATTTGCAAGTACTTTAAGAATACATAAAAATTATTGCGTTTCCCTTACCTATTCTCCCGAAGGACGTCATGACTCCCCCACCTGATGCAAGACTGTTGGTGCCCTAAGAAAACAAGAGCAACATAAATGTTTTTGAGGAAAATCAATAAAACTACTATAGTCATGAGATTTATCATGAGAAAATTTCTTTAAAATGAATTTTGTGCCAGAAAAGGTCTAAAAGGTAATTACTATTACTGGTGAAGTAAGAATCCACAGTGTGGACTGAATATGAACTACATATTAAGAGAGTGAAATATACACTCTAAAAGCTCAACTAAATTATTACACAGGTGTTAAAGTTAGTTTATACATGCAGGATAAATCATCAGTTCCAAGAGACTCACAGCTATTGAGATGTAGCTCCAAGGTGAACTGAAAGATGATTTTGATAGAACTTGCTGCTGGCTACTGCCTCAAGACTAATATTTACATTTCTCCTTGTGTAGCCAACTTATTACCAGGCCACTGACTTTTGCTTATGTGTGAAGTGTCTGTTGAAAATATGATACATGTTGATATATTAAATTCACTGGATATCAGTGGTTAAAGCCTGATGAAGTCCAATTACTGCATTATAATAAGATATTTCTTTTTTGTTTAAAAAGAATTCAGCATATTGTGTGCTGTGTTCTAGGGCTGGGAAATACTATAATCGCCTCATCTTGTGACAAAACTCATGTGATATCCTGACTGATGATTTTCATGTCTAAATGACGTTGTCGTTTGAATCTTGGCAAAATTTGTCACAGTTTCATATCTCAAATACTTGAGAATGCAGCGTAAGCAGCTTCTGAAAAGCTATGATTCTGGTCAACCAAAGCACAAAAAAGCAATTTGCATCAGTGCAACAAACCTGATGGAGATCTTATCATATAAAAAAATAGTAAAATAGAATTTGATGACTGACAAATACTTTTAAAAAAAATCATTCTTTGAAAAGCAAACTGAGCATAAAAAACATTTCCACACATCCAATCTTAGGGGCAAACAGTGATGCCTATCTGTGCTCACCATGTAGGAGGCTGCTGTTCGGTGCAACGGTGACATTTGTCTGATGAGATCATCTTGAAGGAGCCTGTTATTTGAGATGGATGGCAGCCTGGAGCCAAGGCTGCCCTGTCCTGAGGCAGTGGCAGGAGACAATGCCAGTGCAAGTCCCAAACTCTCTCTAAGGCTGTCCCTGCTGCTGCCGTCTGGAGCCCTTGTGGAGAGAGAGGCCAAGAGCTCAGAGTTGTTCAGTGACCCTAGTGGCTCCTTACAAGCTTGGTTGGCCATCTTAGTGATGCCTCTTGCTTCCCTCTTGGAGATAAGCTCTGGCCTCTTGCCAGGCGATTCCACTTTGACACCACGAAGGCGTGGCGCATGAGTTGACGACACCGTGGAGGGGCGAGGGGATGTGCTGCCTGGCCTCACTTGTGCTGAGGAATGTGCTTGAAGGTTGGGCTGTAAACAGGAGACAGTGGAGTCAAAAGGCTGAGGCAGCGGTCTGGTAGATGTGGATGGGGAGGTGGAGGTGGGTAATGGAGAGGGGGGGCTGATATGAAATGATGTGCCAAGCTGTGTCCCATCTGCTCTGCTGGTGAGGGTATCACTTGTCCCATGTGTCCAGGTACTGAGCGGGGAGGGGGAGAGTGACAGCTGGTGCTGAGCTCCAACCTCGAAGGACCGACGACCTCCGTCTGGCTGGTTGGACACATCAAGAGTGAGAGGGTCTGGCAGTTCCCCAAATGGAGCTCCAGGTTGTGTTGGTGCCACCAGTCCAGCAGCTTCCTCTGACAAACTCAGCCCGACTGCCTCCCCTACAGGCTCAGCTGGGTCAAATGTGGCTTCAGGTGGCCCTCTGGTGCACAGCGGAGGGAGCTGAGGGTACACACAGTCCCTCATCAACCTGGTGCTGCCAATGTCCAGCCGGGATACTTTGGGAGGGGGCCGGATCTTTGCAAATGGTGGGCATGTCTCCCATGGTTCCTCCTCCTGAAGCATATAACAAGAAGGCGAGGAGAAAGAGGGAGGGGGTCGTCTGGGGATGGAGAAGTGGGCAGAGGTTGCAGTAGCAGAGGGCAGGGAGGAGTCTGTGGGTTCTTGGTCTGCAATAGGAGGTAGTTGTGCATTTGCCCAAGGCTGGTTAATCTGGGGGAGCGAGCGAAAGAGGCGATGATGGTGTCGTGTGCTGGAAGGTCCTAGGGAGCCACCGCAGGGATGGAGGCTGATGGGGGGCCGTGGTTTTACCTTAGTCGACTTCTTCGGCTGAGGGACAGAGACAGTCAGATTATGCCACAGAACCCTCTCAAATATGCTGTGCATTTTCAGTATTTTCCCCAACCTGTATAATTATGAAATTGTAGTGGTTATCTCTAACCTGACGTGTCAGATGGTTTGTTACACAAAACCATCTGAGAAGTCATCCATGGAAACTGTTTGGAAAAGGGCAGGCACTTTCAAAAAAAAAAAATACTTGGCAGGTGATTGGACGAACCATCTGTCTATCACCGTCTTAACTTGCGAGGCAGCTGGATTCACGACAATATCCGAACCACCGGTGACGCATAACTTGAAGCCTGACATGATCTTGTGTTGTCATGATCTTGTGAATCCAGCTGCCTCGCAATCTAAGGTTATCTCATCAGTTGATTTTAACAGCTAGTATAAATCTATTATGAGCATAAATTATAGAGTTGGCACAGTTCAATGAAACGAAACGCTTGGCTGTATCTGCTTACAAACACATGCAAATTAGTGTTTGGTGCAGTGCATCTGCATTACACAAAATGGTTGGGGGCTACCATATTTAGTCTATGATTATGATAAGCAGGATTCATTGTGATGACAACAGACAGAATTTGGTATTATTTTTTATTGATAAATTTGAGAAGATGACTGCAATCACGATACAATACTAAGGTGCAAGGAGGCCAAAAACATCCAAATTCGAGAAAGAAAGGTTCTGCACACACCGGTCTCATGCAGGTATTAGATCAAAGGAGTTTGTCTTACTTCAGTTTTAAAGACCAAAGTGTTGGCTTTTTGTTTAAATACCTCCATTGGACCTGCACAGCCTCTTATTCAAGATTCAGGATTAATAAACTGAAGAATGTCTCTCACATACAGGGTGCGATGCATGTCTTCATTTCAGGGATATTTTCATTAAACAACTATAAATTCAAAGATGGTGTGAAACTTAATGTAGTGTGGAAATCACATTTGCAACCTGCAATAAAAATTTTTAATGGGTTTCTGTGCTCCCACTAGCTTCCTACCTTCTTGTTGAGGTTCATGTCCTCCATCTTGGCTTTGAGCAGCTTCATTTTGTTCATGGTGATGGAGTTCTCAAGGCTCTGCTGTGCAGCTGCAGAACTGTCGCCATCCTCCTCCTCCTCTGCGTACACATTGTACACGGAGCCACTACTGGAAAACATGAGAGGCAAGACCACTCTTCCTATTAGTGATCTAACAAAGCTGTGTGCAAAACGGCGGTACAAAACACAGAGAGCCCGCTCACTGCAACCTTTGTTAGCACAGTGGACGTGCACTCATCTACAGCAGCTTATGACTATGATACAACACGACAAATAATCATACTTAATCATCATTTGTGCTTCTTTTTTGTCCACGCAGCTTTCTCCGTAACACTCAGAATGCAACAGACTCCCCATCAGTCCAACTGGTTAAAATCAAAATCTAACATAATAAGTGAAAAAAAAATACCCATTTTCTAGATTTATGTTTACTATTTCAGACAATGTTGTGTGTTTAACAATGACCAACATCCTTTTATGTGCACTTACAGTACTTGGATAGATAATGATATAATGATATAACAATTGCACTAAAAACAAAACAGACTTCATGGCAACTTGCTGACCTCAGAGATTCAGACAGAAGAGTCAGGGTGCCGTCTCCCCTGTCGACCACACGGAAGAAGTTAAGCTGGTCACCTTCACGATAGACCACAAACGTGACCTGCTTGTTGGCCAGGCTTTTCTCCCAACCCTCCTCCTTTGTGCCCTCCATTAGGTCAGCCACCTCTTTGATAGGATCCTCCATGGTTACTGATGAAAGAGGAGAGCAGGTTCAGTGGTTAAAACAGGAAACCAGCATATTTACATTTGGTCCCCTTGTGTATAAGGGAGTTTTCTTAGCTTTCATGTGACTATAGTGGGGATCTTTTTTTTTTGTCTTTAACTTACCTCTCCTGGTGTTAATTGGGCCTCCCCTCATGGCTAAGACCAGTTTCAAGGTGCAGCCCTCTGCAATGCTGCAAACACAAACAGACTGACAATCAATACAGCAGAATAACTATAACAAATAATTATTGTAACCCATTCCCTTGTAAAAAAATAAAATTCTAATGGCAGAGGAGCAAATAACAGACAACATATTCACATTTAAGGCAAAATGCTTTACTTCTGAGGCAGAGGGGAGAGGCTCTGATCTAAAGTAAACAGCACTGCAAGGGTCAGGATGATTTCCAGATGAACTTAAATGCACGACTGGGAATTCCATTGGAACATTTGTTTATGAGCAGATGTTTCATTGCCTACTCAAACCCTTCTGCTTTGAAAACTTCAAAAGCATGCTGCAGTGTGATAGGCGAGCCTAGCAAGATCTCACCAGAGGCTGTTCATGTGGAAAATTAAGTGACAAGCATTCACAACAATACCACCATCTGCAGCCAGCAGAGCACTGCAGGGTAAGGTCTGCATCTCATAAACTGACAACAGTGCAGGGGCGAGCTCTCTAAATATGGCCAGTATGTCACTTGTCTGCATCTCTGGCTCATTTACATCATGTTGAATTACATTACGACTAAGTCACAATCACAGCAGGAAGGCTTTTAAAGTGCATATGCAAATGGTTTTCAATCTATACTGAGTGCTTTCAAGTATATTTACTGTAATTGCTCTAACAAGGCCTGTTGTCTGTGTGATTTTTGCCTCAGTGTCAGTGCTCTGAAGGACAGAAGGGGTCAGGAGGAATAGATTTACCCATAGTCATGTAGACAATGTTCATCATCCAGCTCCAGATTGTTCCAGATAAGGTGTTGCTGGGCAACAGGGATACCTTTACAGACAGTGAAGGAGAGGGGAGGAGAGAAAACAACCAAAGTTGACAAGATCCTGTTCATATTTCATGGCCTAAATTCACTAATCTGAGAGACAGGATAGATGTGAGTGCCACCAACAGAAGCATCCACATAAACTAATGATGATTCATGTCTGCCCCCTACAGAAATAACTATGTAATTGCTGCAAAATGTAAAAATCACACAACAGATGCATTCTCAGCTAAAATAAGACCAATTAAAAAAAACTTTTTGATGTGCTACAGTGATACCTCACCATCGAGTCAGCTTATCTTACAGCCAAAACACAGTAGGTTGGTTGGGCTACTACACGTCTACATTATATCCAATATCATTGCAAGTAAGACCAAAATAATAAAACTCCAGTAGAGGGATGACAGCCTGATCAAATACAAAGCCTCTCTAGAGCTACTCCTTGGAATGAGACGGAGTGTATGCGTAGTCAGGCGGCTCTCTGTGCCCTCAATGAGTGAACTCGCTGACCTGGTGCTGGAGGTGAGCCAGTGTTTGAGAGTGAGCAGTGGTCCCTTCATTGCAGAGTGGTGTGCTCCATCACAAACACACAGGCTTGGCTAACACACATCTTCACACACAGAGCACAGAGAGGCCTTTCTGACCAAAATGGGAAACAGCAGCAAAGAATGTAGATACAAAAGGTCATCTTGATCCACAACAAAGAAATCTTAGAGCACAGCCAAGGTCAAAAATATTTTCAAAAAAACAAGTTTGAAGAAATGAGAACTAACATATAATTTAGTCAAGTTAATGCCAACACAACCCATGTAGCCTAATCGTAAACTAGAGCTGGAGCTGTAAAACAGATGTTCAGTTTATTCATAGAGCCTCTGCCGCTTCACTCGGTTGACAAGCCAAGAGGTGACTCCAGAGATATGCTATTTTGGTAATGAAATTGTAAGGCAGTTGCATTTTACAATGTCAGAAAACAGTCTGATCTTTATCAACAATTTTGCCATCTGTAGTGTTAAATCCAAAATGCTTCCACACGTAACTTTTAAGATGGTTTTGTGGTGTGATTATCCTTTCAGCACAGCTCCCTGGTCTCCTCCATGTTGCATTAATGAAGAGAACAACAATAGTCTAATATACTAAGGCAGGGCATGCACTAAGTCAGAGTGACATTACATTTTAAGAACACCCACGGTTGGAGGACAACCGCCTGTAGTGCTTCTGCACTGAATTTAGAATTAGGATAAATCATTGCAGATGTTTAATTTTACCAATATAAATGTTTATTTTTTCCAACAACGAACAATAGTTCAAATTTCTAAAAAATTGACAGCCGTACTCAACACTGTCCAAAGTCTATAGTCAGTTTTTCTCTCTATGCTTTTGTTGCATTGATTATTTCTCTCCAAATTACATTAAGCCTGGTAAGTAGTTTTGATCTGAGTCAACAGTACAAACAACATAAAAACTTTGAGATTAAAATCTAGTTATGCAAAACTGACTCCACAGGGTATTCATCCCCAGAACCAGAAAATCTACAGTTGTACTGATGGGGATATTTGGAGCTTTTATAACAGAACAGCACACCTCATGCTGAGATGAGAATGATTAGATTGTACAAAATGGACCAACAAACACTGTGACAGGCTGTAAATATGCAGTTTTCCAGAGGTGACAATCCTATTACCTTCGTCTTCTCAACCTGACAAATAATTAATACAGCTTGCTGGTTCATACAGTGCAACATCCTGACAGTTAAAATATGGACACTATAGCTTCCTAAACTGCAGACTACAACAAACAACTACACATTATTGAGCTTCTTACCTTCCAGCCTTTGGATCTTTGCCTTGACTGAAATGACAGCCTCAAAGGGCAACACGCGCAGCTCAAAACAGGTCCCTGTCAGCGTCTCTATGAAGAGCTCCATAGTGTCATAGAGAGGAAGCTTATAGCGAAAAGCACCCACGCTGTCATCATTGAAGAAGGGGGGCTCCTTCCTGTCGGTCATCTTGGCAGGATGGAAGTGACGGACTTTCAGGGAAAAAGCCAAATTGGGGGGTTGGCCCAAGATGAGGGAGAGGGGGACAGGTACTGCTCACTGACCTCACGACCATCACACATCATGCAGCATGACCACAGCTGTGAGCAGAAACAAACACCACATGATTATCATAACTTTTTAAGATGTTTGATTAGTTTAACCACTCCCAGGCCCTGCAATCCAATGACTTCAATATATTTTATGTGCTTCCCACGCTGGTAATTTATTGCGATAGTCTAAGCTCTGAAATCAGACAGTTGTACGTTGAGGTCATCTTGCATTCACAACTAACCTCTGATAGCATTTTTGATTGCACATGAATAATTTTGAGACTCTTTTAAATCATTTCATGCATTCAACTGCATTTTTGTGCAGATGTTTAAAAGGAAGATATAAACACAAAAGATCCTTTTGGTGGGTTAAAAACTATTTGGGTGGACAACGTAAAAGATATACAAAGTAAACACTACATGACTTTGGGGGATAGTCACATGATTAATTGAATAAGATTTGACTTATGCACCTGATGAGGTAATTTTGTAAATAACACAACAGGATGGACCAGTGGTAACAGACAAGTTACAAAATAAATATGCTAATGTTTGTAAAAAAAAAAAACTGTGCCCAAGACTAAAGCTTTGACTTTTAATACATGTTAAACATTGTAAAATTTGTTTGAGAACTAGGGCTCATCTCAGTGGAGGCAGACATGTGTAACCCCTTCATAAAACATTCAGTGCAGCATTTAGGGCCCTGGCCAAAATTCAAGAAGATCAAGTGTGTTACATAATCCCATCCAGTGGTGTGAGGTGTCCGTTGCCTGACCACAGCCTTTGACAGGTCATCTCTAGGGTGTCTGCACTCCACAAAAATTTGGAGAGGAGATGCTGTGTGAGAGGGCAGGTTCATCCAGTCATGCTTTTATTTACACTGAAAATGAAGATGAGCTGAATTCAACATTTGGAATAATGTTTGTCCTATAACCCAGGATATTTAGTATCACTCAAAAACCCTGGAGCCATTTGGCATTTTTCTGGTTTGGGACTGATTTTTCAAGTTTGTCTTAAAACAACAGTCAGGTGTCAATATGAACACTGAAAGAGGTTTTCCTCACTGTACTCATTCCTCCTGTTCATACTAGCTATTAAATATAATAATATTAACTATTTGAAGATCCCCTTCAAATTAACTTTCAACATAAGTAATGGGGGCCAACATTAACAGTTATTTTGTGCAAAAATGTATTTAAAAGTTTATCTGAAGCTTAAAGTGTCTCAGCAGTCTGAGTTAGTCATATCAAGTGGATATCTACCAGATTTAGAGTCTTTTTTAGCATTATAGCTTCAGATAAACTTTTAAATACATTTCTGCACAGAAGGAGGCTTGTGGATTTTGTCCTCCATCACTTACATTGTAAGTGCATCATGAAGGGACTTTCTAATGGTCAATATGAACAGGAGGAATGATTATGGTGAGAAAAACCTTTTTCAATATTCATTTGGGCATCTGACTGTTGTTTTAAGACAGACTTGGAAAAATTGTGAACATGTCCTTTAATGTATGGCATTATCTTGTCTTGAAAATACAATTGCTGCTGTCCGTGGCACTCAAAATGACCCATCAAATAGAAATCTTCGACTTTATTGGAGCCTGACAGGAGCTGAAGTATAACAACTCTGAGGATGAGTTGTATCGCTGATTGTTGGGTCTGTAATGTTAGTATACGAGGCCTGGGGTGTATTACTGAAAGGTTGTCATAACAGGCCATTCTCTAAAGAAAACGGTTAGGTTGTCAAGTTACAGGCGAAACTATGTAACGTACAGATTGCCTCTAAGCTAGTTAAATTTATATATCGTTAAGACAGGAGTTGGCCGCTTCATTACAATAGAAGCCACAGACCAGGTCGGCAACAAGAGATGAACTAAACGGAGATGAATGGAGTTGCCAGTCGTCTCAATACAATTTCAGCGGCTAACGTTAGCAGAGAAAGGTCACACATACACTCTTTAAATTGTCGAGTTTTAACAGAGCCGTTTAAAACCAAGTTTAACATTTATATTTTATCGTTGAGACCTGCTTACCGATATCTTCTTCAATAACACGGCAGTGAAGCCCGTCTAGCCGACTCTGCTAACCTAAGCTTTCGTTGCCATGTTAGCCAACAACTCAAACAATGGCTACCGTTCTTGGTGGTTGGCTAGCAGGCTGCTAGGCTACATCCATCCGCGGGCTCCAGTCCTGTCCGGTGTAGCTGTCGAGGGTAGCGCTAACCAAGCCGCATTTCATCACGTTAAACCATGGAAACTACACACAAGACAGACTCTCGACCTTTGTCGGTCGCCGTGGTCCTCTCGTCGGCGACATCATACCTGTCACAGGCGGCTGAAACAACACCTTTGTGACTTCACATAATTGACAGAAAAACGAACCAATTGCCGTCACGAAGCCTTATTTTTGTCCCACCCGCATTCCACAAAGACCCGCCCTACTCTGCCTCTGATTGGCTAGTACTCGATGCCTTCAATGGTTACATTGGTTAGGTTTAGGAATGAGGAGTGAGATGGTTGGATTAGGGTAAAAATATCAGTCTCAGAGCCAATCAGAGGCAGTGTAGGGGCGGGTCTTCGCAGAATGCGGGTGGGGGAAAAATAACGTGGGCGAGACAACAAATGGTCTATTGTGAAAACCTCAAGTCCGAGGCTGTCTCTTTCACATCCTCCCAAACTGAAATCCAACAAATTGTCAGGAGATTATATCGGAAACCATTATGTTAGAAATCGGTAAAATATGTGGTAGAATCATTACTGCAAAGGGCGTCTATCAAGTATCAAATATTAAATATTAGGATGCTGGCTGCAATTGACTTTGGACAGCTTCAACTTCATCTCTTGCATAGTTGCATAGTTTCACATTAAGTGAAAAAATGACCCACAAATATCTTAATAAAATTGCATATCTACAGTTGCAACGATTAGTCGATTAGTTGCCAACTGATTATTGTTTAGAGTCATTTTTTAAAGAGAAAAAAATGCAAACTCTCTCTTTCCAGCTTCTCAAATGTGAATATTTTCTGGTTTCGTTAGTCTTCTAGATAGAAATTTGTAAATATATTGAAACTACATTGGGGTTGTGGACTGTTGGTTGGGACAAAATAAGATATTTGATGACATCATCTCGAGGTTTGAGAAACAGTAGTCTGATGCGATTTTCACCATTTTTTTCTGACATTTTATGGATTAAACAACTAATGGATTAATCAAGAAAATAATCAACAGATTAATTGATAATGATTTACATCCCATGACCTAAGAACTTGGAGTTTATGGTGCTTTTAGCACCATGTCACTTGAAAAGGAGACATAAAGCAACCAGGTGAGTTCTGCATTCTCTTCAGATGCTAATAAGGGAGCAGCTTTAATTCTTCCTTTTTTAGTTTAATAATATGATTTTAGAAAAAACACTAAACCTAAATCAAACTGAAATGTTATTAACAGATTTAAAATTCCATTTCTTTGGCTTCCTGCTCATATCAGACAACAATCAATATTTCTGTCTAGACAGACACAAAAACAAATGAAAACAAGTGAATTGGAAATAAACACACACATTTCAGATAGCATAAAATATGTTTCCTTTTAGTTATTAAAAATGAATTTCATTTTCATCACAGCCAAAGTTAAGAAATGGATGAATTTCTTATTAATAAAAACATTGTCAAAATGCCTAAGACAATAAGTAAACACATTGATTTCTCATAACCATGATATGGCACAAACCCAAAGACATGAAATCTCAACATGGCAAAGCCAAACAATAAACAAATCGTCAAAACAAACAAAACAATTTACTGCTAATTTCTGCAGGCTTTGAGGCTAAGCATATGGTATGCTTATAAAGTGCTATTATGTATAATAACGATTAACAGTATTTAGGTGTTACATAATATAATCTGATGCCGAGATGATTTTCGAGAATGCTTTTAGAAGATGACTTGAATCTTTATCTGGAAAAAATAAGCCACAGTATTTATATGAATTTATATGAATAAATACTCTATCAACAGTGTATCCGATCTCCAATCTTTCAGCGATCCAAATGACAAAAGAATTAATCGACATTTGTACAAATCTGGCTACTCAAAAACAACAGTTCAGTTCCCACCGAGAGCATTAAGTGGGTCGTCAAATATGTCGCCTGAATCCGTCGGTGCACTGGTCTCCTGGGATGGTGGCGTTTTCTTTGATTTTGGGGGAGCCTTTGTCACTGGTTTTACTGTGCTTGGTGAGAAGATGTCATCTTTAAAGAACGGAGAAGTGACACAATATTTGATTAAATATGACCATTTTAGAAAAGGGTAGACCACAGGATAGACGTTATTAAAAGTGCGCATGTGTTTTATTGTTGCTTACCCATGTCATCGTCGAATATTGACTTGGTCTCTCCCTTTGTCTTGGACTTCTGTTTTGGTTTTAAAGTGTCCGTCAGGTCAGCAAAAATGTCTATGTTGTCATCAAACAAGCTGGCATCAATTGGCTTTTCTTTGCTCTTCTTTTGAACTTTAGGCACAGCTGCTACTTCATCCTGGTAAGATTCAGCCAATGAGAGAAGAAATGACACATATTCTTATGATGGCACAAATAAAACATGACAGTATTATCATCAATATAAAATAAAGTTACCTTGAAGATGTCCTGCTTTGAAAAACTACTGCTACTCTTGATTTCTTTACTACTCGTGGATGTGGGGGTCGAGTTGTTGCTCACGCCAAAGATGTCCTCATCGTCGTCGTCGTCTTCCAAAAAGGACGAGGCCTTGGCTTTCTTTGTGGTTGACTTTGGCTTGACCTTTTGGAAAAGGTCATCACCGTTGTCATCAAAAATGGATGGAAGTGTGCTTTTATCTTTGTCTTTTTTTGATGTCGCCCCGCTACTGGCTTGATGTTGTGCGGTCTTCGTAGCTTTCCTGGTGGAGGGCGTGTCCGTGACTGAGGTGGCCCCGAACAGACCGTCAGAGCCAAAAAGGTCATCCTCGTCAGAGGATGGCAGCACCTTGGCGTTGCTGCTGTCCTTATTAGAGTCTTTCTTGCCAGCATTTGTGGATACCGGCAGTGTCAGTACAGAGGGTCTGGTGGAGATTTCAGGAAGTGACGGTTGAGGAGGTGACGAGGCGGTGGTTGCAGTCGAGTTCGGTGGTGTCGGACTGGCGCGCTTCTGGCTAGACTTGTCTGGTGGAGGTAAGACTAAACTAGAAAGACTGGGGCTGGACGCAGGGGCATCTACAACCAGAGTCTCTTCTTTACTCTCCATAGATCTTTGGGCTGATTGCTGCCTTGCCGCTCTGGATTGGGGTCTTCGTTGTACAGCACCTTTAGCGCGACCCTGCACGACAGAAAACGTTCTATGAAAAAGCAACTAAAAGGATAACAGACTTAATACTCCAGAAATCAAACCCCACCTTGTGTGCGCTCTGCAATGGTGAGATCTGGACTGGGGTGTCGAAGCTCACTCCACCTTCACTATCTGTCTGGGGTCCTACAGGAGTTGTGACGGGACTGGGGCTCAGGCTGGAGCTGGACACCCCAGAAGAGGAGCTGGGAGCGATGCCAGGCAGTACACTTACTGCCCCTGGCATACTCGGGGCAGCACCAGGGAGCAATGCAGCAGGGTTGATCATCAGATTGGCCTGAATATGAGAGATGCACCATAAAAAACATTCATCAAAGCAGAAAAGACACCATGGATACTGAGCACTGACCAAAGACTATTTAAACACACTACATTAGTACATTTCTATGCTTCAAACTACACATTTACAACTATAGAAGACACTATTCATGAAGTTTCTCAGTTCCAAGCAGCAGATCATTCAGAGGAAAATGAGAAACCAGGACTATGGATGGAAATGAGGCAAGAGCAAGATGCATGTCTTGTGAAACTGAAAGAAAGAGTGAGCGAATTCTTCCAAAATCAAAACAGACAATTATCTTCATTTTGACAGTCATGCTGCTGTATCGTAGCCAAAGTTTTTAAGTTGGAATATAAAAAAGCCCAGACAGAAGAAACCTTAAAAGAGAAAACATGTAAGTGGGAATAGGAGAGTCTTTCCAATAGGAAAAAGAATGAAATATCAGAAATGAAGACTTTTGATCCAATAAAAGCAAAACAAAAAAACCCAAATTACTTGAAGTTTCCCAATCCTTGATGAGGGATCTTTAGGTTTTACAGGGCTTGGTGCAGGCTTCTGTGTGGTCAGATTACAGAAGATTCAATATTTAAGTCAATAAACCATCTAAACACATTATTGTATTACTAACAGGCAGTAAATGACTTGTAGAATAAAAACAGCTCGAACAAGCAAAAAATATTCCTGATTCAAAACCACAAGGCTGCACTGGTATGTGTGTTCATGGCTCAAAGAAACAAGCAATTCATGGTATAATTGGAGCTGCGGTATATGTTGTTGACAGTAGACTCACCTGAATCTCTGATACAGGTTCTGGACTTGCTAGTGGTGCTCTGTCATTAGGTATACTGGGCTTCTCTGCTACTTTCTGTGAATGTAAATTACAGAGAAAAAAAAACAAGAGAGATCAAACATCACCCGCTGTTAAAAAAAAAAGTGAGACTCATTTCAATTATTATTTACACACAGCTGAATATACAATGCTTGGGAAGCAGGAATCCAGCCTAATTCTGATCATTAATATAATGATTGAATTGCTACCGGAGGAAGCGTTTTGGGTTTGGTGGAGCTGAAGAGGTCATCCTCATCGTCATCTGCAAACAGACTTGGTGCTGCTGGCTTCACTGAGCTGATCTTGGAGCTCTAGAAAGCAAACAGTCATGTATCATCACCATCGAGTGACAGACGTCTGCATTTAGACACAATACTGAGAGAGAAATATACAAACAGATAAAAGCATCTTTTATACTGACTGTAGCTTTCCCTGAGGTGGCAAAGAGGTCAACGTCTGGGTCATTGTCCTTCTGCTGTGTCTGACTGAACAACAACTCCTCATCCTGGAACACACCTGTGCTCTTTGCCTGCGGCCGCTCCTCTGCAGGCTGTAAACATGACATAGAAACGCTTATTCTAATATCTTGACTGCAGGAGAATCAGTGTAACAATGAAACTAAAAAAAAAAAAAAAATCATACAAACCTTTAGCGTGTTTGTGGTTGTGGGTTTACTGGGCGTAAATATGGGATCGTTCCAATCTGATTCGTCTTCCTCCTCGTCATCAAACAGACTGACTGTGTTTGTTTTGACTTTCTCCTCCTTCTTCTCCTCCTTCTTAACATTCAGTGGTGGGCTGTCCTTAGAGAGGAAGCCGTCGTCACCGTCAGCGTCATCTAACGGGCTTTTTGTCTGCTTGCTGGCAAAAACGTCGATGCCTCCAAAAAGACTGACTGCTCCAGCAGGCTTCTTTTTACTCTCGCTGCTCTCTGGTGATGATGGGAGCGTCTCGGGGGTCTTTACTGCTGGTTTTTCCTGCTCTGAAGTCTTATCCTCTGCTGCTCTCTTAGAAACTGCAACCTCTTCTGATTTCTCTAAGAGAGAGGGGGGCTGAGAATCCACAGCAGGTTTCTGAAGAAAAAAGTTATTAAAAGAATTTGATCTCAGTGACTAAACGGCGCAATAAATTAACTATAACAGAATCTCATTATAAATATCACAGTTGTGCGACAAACTCACAGGGCCCGCTTGATTTTCCAATTTGTTTTCTCTCCACTTGAAAGAAAATTTTCTTACCCCTTGAGCTTCATAAACCTTTTTAAAAAAAAGCCTCTGAAGGGAAGCTGAAAACAAGATTGTTTTTCTTGGCCAAAGTTTTTTTATTTTCAACTTAAAAAATAAGTTAGCACACTCACTTTAGCCGCTGGGGCTGCAGCGTTTGTGTTGACAGCAGGTTTGATGCCAAAGAGGGATCCTTTATCATCATCGTCGTCTTCATCTTCAAACAAAAGAGCTACTCTCTGAGGCTTCTTCTGACTAAATGAAGAGTGACAGAGTGGCAATGTTAGATAAGAATCTTTGGCAACGCAACACTTTTAAAGTGTTTTAAACTTAAAAAAAGTGTATTTCATCAGCTTAGTATGAGTAAAGTCTTTTAATACCTTGACTCTTTTGTTGGAGCAAACAGGTCATCATCGTCATCATCAAAAAGGCTGCTTTTTTGAGATGTTTTGGCACTGGGGAGACTGGAGGGGGCGCTGGCACTGGGCTTCATCCCCCCTGTCTTGGTCTCCTGCTTCGCTGCACCACTTTTGGAATTTATCCACTGGTCCTGTCGTTTCACACAGTCACAAAAATAATGCATCATATTGCACTTTAATTTAATACTGATAAGCAGCAGTAAAATTTTTGTTTATCTCTTCACATACCTCATCATCGCTGAAGAGGGAGCTGGACAGAGCCTTACTAGGCTGCGGGGTGGACGCTTTAGCTTGACTAGCTTTTGGTTTTGATTTAGCTGCAGATGCAAACAGATCCTGCAAGATGATGGACAAGATTACTGAAATGTACTCACTGCAAAACATGCTTAACCTATCAGTTTTGGATGTGCATGAAAAAAAAAGATGTTATGTTTTTCACCTCTTCTTCCTCATCATCAAATAACGTCAGAGAGGCTTTGCCCATTTTGCCCTGGCTTGTAGGTTCAGGCTTAGACTGGCTCTTAGGGATGGTTGGGAACACCTGTAGAAGGCAAATACATGTATAGTGTTATTAAAATATATACAGTACCAGTCAAAACTTCACATTATTACTTTATTTCCAGTGAACCTCGAGATCCTTACTTGTGTGTCCTCATCATCAGAGAAGAGGCCTCTGGTCTGTGGTTTCTGAGTCTGTTTGACAGCAGCTTTCCCCATATCTGGAGCAGGCCCATTCTAAAATCGCACATAATGAAGATGAAAAATTAATATGAATAGATTGATATTTTAGTCCTGAAAGAAAATACTAGTAAAGCATAAGAGAAATAAACTCAGTAAACGCCAGCAGTGAATTTGGCCTTTTCTCAGACTGCACTCAAATATGGCACTCTGAGCCAACACTCATTTAATGACTGTGACTCAAGTTCTGTTCTTTTAACGGCATCCATGCCAGATAAAAGCCGTCGGGAGTCGGGAGTCGTGATAAGAACAGGCATGACCTCAAAACAAGAAATAATAGGAGGCAATGAAAAACTTTTGACAATTTAGGCTAGACAGCCAACAAACACTGAGGCAATTGAAGCCCAATGGAGCCCATTTTGGTTGAAAATAGGCCATTTTGCTTGTGAAAACACACCAAATTTGATTTTGTCAGGAGAATATTGTTAGACAATGATCTATTCAGACCTCCTCAGATTTCTCTGACTCCTCGCTGGTAGATGGTTGACGTTTTTTCAGGCCCTCAGTGAGTAAGCTTTTAGTCCCAGGACCAAACATGGAGATGGCCCCAGCTGGCATCTAAGCAATGAATGAATGAATGAATGAATGAATGAATGGATGAATGGATGAATGAATGAATGGATGAATGGATGAATGATCATTAGCATAGGAACTCTTATACAGATGACCACAAAGCACAACAAAGTCATAACTACATAAATGTGATTCACACAACTACTAATGTGATGAAAGCTTATTCAAACTATTCTTGAGGGGAAGCTTTTGTCAAGCATTTTTTATTCAGCAACAGTCACACCCTTGTATGTTGATCTTTACCTTTTTCTCAGGTGGTTTGATCTGCTCTTCTACTACCTCCTTCTTGATCTGAGCTGGAGTTGGTGCACTGTACTTTTCACTGAATATGTCACCATCGTCATCGTCTTCATCGAAAAGGTCAATAGCCTTTTTGGGTTTGGGTTTTTCCTGTCCAGCTGCAAAAACAAAACAAAAAAAAAGCATCCCTATCTGATCTTGGACTGAAGCACAGAAGCACCCGTTCCCACGCACTTACCAGAATCTGACTTGTTCAGGCTTTTACCGCTGAAGAAGTCATCATCATCATCCTCATCATCAAACAGCCCACCTCCTCCTGGGACCTGTTTAGAGGTGGCAGGGGTTTTGGTAGCCGGAGCCCCGTTTTCTTTGCTCTCCACTGAATCAGAGTCGTTCCCTGAACTAAACAGGCTGTTATCTGTTGGGAGAAAGTGACTTGGTTGGATTGAGGATGATGAAGCACAAGAGGAAGTGATACAAGATGGCATATAAGTAAACCGCTACTACCTGGGAATATTGAAACAGCACCCGCTGGAATTTTCTTTCCAGGTTTGCCAGATTCTTGGAAGGAAAATAAGAGAAACAAAAACAATCCACACATTAAAATATTACTGGAGGCAAATGGGAAGCGAATGAATGATCATTGTTTTGTAGGTGTAGGTGTTTTTTGCACATATTCGTCTATAAAGAGTGTCTTACCTGCAGTTTGAGCTGTGCTTTTCACGCTTTCATTCAAAGACTTTTTCTCTTCAGACACAGGAGGTTTCGGTGCCTCAGAGAAAAGATCACCCTGAAAGGCAAAACATTACACAGCACAAATCAAATTCTGGCTGCAAGCCACAGTTTCTGTGATGTGGAACTGGACTGACTCAGAGGGAAAATCCTTTAGTTTAAAATACCTCATCATCGTCATCAAACAGGCCTTTCCCTCCACTGAAGAGGCCACTTTTCCCTCCAAACGGGGAGAAGTCGTCATCATCCATCGCTGGTGGCTTAAACATGTCATCGCTGTCATCTTCAGCAGCTGCTACAATGAACATAAACAGAACTGAGCAACATTGTGGAAATAATGGGTCTGCCATGGAAAACACGAATGCAAAATTAAAACAGAAACAAAAAACATGACGATGAATGAAAGTCCTACCCTCTGGCTTTGCAGGCTTTGGTTCTTTTCTGCCTTTACTTTTCTTCTTAGATGTCAATGCTTTCAAGACATGACATGGTAGAAAGAAAATACTCATAAGCATGCACATGCGGTGATGGCATTCATCACTGAAATGCCTTCGATGTAAAGGTCAAGTACAGACTTTGATGCTGACTTTTATTTAAATTAAATATGAAGAGTGGCAGGGACAAAAGATTTTACGAAAATTCAAAGTGAGACGGTTTACATCCAGCTGGTTGGTGATGAATGTGACTTACATGCTCGATCTCCCTCTGGCTTGTTAACCGGTTCACCTTTGATTCGGGCTGCAAGCTCGTCAGCAAAGGACGACGGGCCTGTGGTCTGAATGTGATATGAAAACAACCAGAGAGGAAGTACGTCATACACACAACATACATCAGTTTTCCCCCCCGAGGTAGCCAAGCAACAGATCTGAATGATTTCAGACTCAAATTACAAATAAGCCACTGACAAAAGGTATCTCGAAACTCCTCTGGTTATCTATTCCTTTTCTACAGGCGTACCTTTGTGTCGTCATCATCATCCTTGTCTGAATCTCCAAATATGTCAGAATCCTCATCCTCCTCTTCTTCATCATCCTCATAACTCAACATGGATGACTTCTAGGAGAGTGTGGGAGTGTGGAAAATTATAAAGTTATTCAGTTTAAATGTAACCTTTGATGTGTTTGGCAGGCAGCTTACCTTCTTGATATTATTGTGACCGTCATCGTCCTGGTTAAAGTCGTCATCTGAATGCTGTTAAATAAATAAATACCATGAGGTTTTAAATGTTCCTGTGCAACATGCAATATTAAAAAGCTGGAAAAATACAGTGAAAGAAAACCCCCTGAAAAAAAGGTCTTACAACTGCTTCTTGGCCATCTTCGCTCTCGATTACACTGTCTCTGTCACTGTCTACTGACATTTCTGCAAAAAGAATTAAAAAAGTGTAATGTAACAGTGCTAATGAATGTATGGTGCCTTCAGAGACTGCCATGAGTATATTACCATCACTAGAGAGGTCACCAAGTCCAACATCATCTTGTTCCATGAAGGCCTGGGAACCAATTAGATATGGAAGGGGCCTGTCCACATAAAGATCCTAAAAAAGACAAAGACAGGCACAATGGTTAACACACACTATTCCTGATGAAAGATGGTGTATGTCATAGACATACATTTCTAAAACAATCGCTTTATTAGTAAGAAAATGAATAGATAAAAATGTTGATGATGCAAATACACAGAAGTGTATCTCCATGACTGTCTCAAGATTAACAGCACACCTTAGGCTCCAGGATTGCCTCCACTCTGTCTGTGACCTCCTCGTCCTCTGAGTCAGAGTTTCCTGCTTTGATGTCCAGGTGCTCAAAGGCCGATTCAAGCACTCTCAAACCGTAATTCACTGCTTCCTGCATCTTGGGGATAAGCTCTGCCTCTTTCTGCTCGCGAGTCTTCTCCTTAACAGAAAACATTGATGACAGTCACACAGGCGATACAAGACAAGAAAGTGATGTGTGTCGAGTACTGTGGCCACATGATCCTTGACTTAATAATACCAAAAGGCATTTTTCACTATTATACTGGTTGGTCAGTGTTGTTCTCTGTGCCAGACAATGTTGGGAGAAACATTTACCTGTTCAGGCTGCTTCTCCAAAGCTTCAGCCTTGGGAATAGTCTCCTCTACCTCTTCATCATACACTCTCTGTGACAGGGACAAAGTAAAACTAAATTTTTACTTCAAAAGTACACAAATAAGTAGAATGAATTGTCGCAGTTACAGTAAACAAGTAGAGCAAGAAAGTAAACCACATAAAAGTTGAAATGATATACGTTACATTTTCAATAAACTGTGTGTTGGAAAGCATGAGGAAGTCATTAAAGACAGAGTGCAAGCAGCTGTCTGTGGCTTTGGTGTCACGGATCAGACTGTCCAGCTGCTTTTCAATCTCATGTGTCTTTGACAGCATCTTCTGGGAAAAGTCTTGAAGGAACAGGAAGAGCTGTGGTGTAAAAAAAAAAAAAAAAAAACCCCACCCACAATAGTTATGAAGACAGCAGGGACACTTTCATTTTAAAGCAGAACACGTTTCACAATCCCCTTCAACCACTCAGATTTCTTAAGCATTTCTGACACCTTTCTCTCACTATTTAAGTAACGGTGATGATGAATTACTGTTTTAATTTCGGACTTACCCCTGAGTCTGCTGCCAAAGACCAGTTGGTGCTGCTCTGCCGCATCTCTTCAAGACTCCAGGGTCTCTCCCAAATCTGAGCGTCTTTCCCCAAGTGTTCACTCCTGCTTGGGCCATTTGCCATTCCATCCGGCAACCCACTCATCTGCAATCGGATGGCTTGTTGTCATTAATCCAATTTTAATAATTCAGACAGGCTTTTAAAACACTTGTCATTAATAAATTATGAAGGGAAGATAATTCAACCTAAAAAAAGAATTATTATTTTAACTTCTGTAATAATGTAGCCCACATATCTGTTTTAATTTGTATTTGATCATGTCAACTGAGGACAAATCCTGGAGCTGCTTCATATATACAGTACCAAATGTTCGGACACTTTCTCATTCAAGGGAATGCAGCAACTCTCTTGACATTGTGACTGTACCGAAGGACATATTACTGGCATATAGTTGCAATATCTGTTAGGTCCTCTACATTTATCTGCCCCAAAAACTTCCCAAAAAAAAATATTGAATCGCTACATTGAGAACATCCTAACACAACCTGCATCTAAATCTAACACAAGTAGTTAGAAACCCAGAACATAAGATCAGTGGCAGAAGGACTGTGGTTATCCTCAGGGCCAAATAAATCATACTTGATGCCTCCCGTCAACTGAACAGCCAGAATGAACTGCTGCCCTCTGATCAAAGGTTTAAAACACCCCCCTGTAAAAACAAACCCAAGCTCTGTGATCATTTATCCAAACTTTTGGGCATGTGTGATGAGTTCATGTTATGTCGGTGTTGTTGTTGTCATTGTGAATTTCATTGCTTCTAACTAAGATTGCAAAGGATGCAAAGAATACCACATTATTCCTCCTAAAAACTAATGTAAAATGGGTATAAAATCTCAAAACTTCTGAGCCAGAGAGGTAGGCTCGATGCAAGAGACCAGGTCAAAAACTGACTCATCTCATGATAAATTCAAAGTGTTAAATCTCTAAATTCATGCTCATAGGGACACAGTGTGTGTGTATAGATATTGTCTTTGCTTTCTAGACTCACTGAAACAAGGTACCACATAATAAATTCAATTTTAACTTGTGTATCTTCCCTTGAACTAGTGTGGTGTCACTGCTAAACTCGCGTTACAACAAGCTAGTTTCGGCAATGGCAATAACGCTAGACATTTGCGGAAGACAACATGAGTTCATATAAAGCTGCCTAAATGTTATTTCCCCCTACTAGCTTTCACATTGAAACAGACTTGCTGCTGCAGGAGAAAGCGGGGACTGTTTGGCTAGCAGCTAGCTCAACTTAGCTAGCCAACATCAACGTCAGCTACAGCAGTTCCAAAGCGACACAGAAGTCACATATATCCACCCAAATTTAAGCGCCCTCATGCTTACCTTGAACACCTCCGGTCAATTGCAGTCAGCGACGGCCAAGTTTGGTCAGAAACGACGTAAAAAAATAAGATCGATTATGCTAAATTTGGCCTTTCCCTCATTGGTCTTCTGACAGGTCAGCCATGTTCTGTCTGCAGACAGTCACCTGACTACCGTTGCCTAGCAACCCCAGGGAAAGTGGGGCGGAGTGGAACAAATCAATGCGAAGAAGCAAAGAGACGCTTTTACGCTCAAACTAAACTGCTGCTGCCGTGACGAAGAGTCGAGTTCATCTCAGTTTTTGTCGGTGATTACCTGTGACTGTCACACATACCCATCTAAGTAATTTAAGATCCATTTTCACTCATTTTAATCCATTTAAAACCACTTGAGTTCTCACTACTATTCACACGTACAGCAACAGAAGCCCACTGTATATTTCTTACTTAACTTACCCCTTCGCTTCACTCCCTCATTCTTGTGACATTTCTGTCATTTTGTCCGGAAAATTTTAAAAATTCAAGAGTTTTTGTTTGTTTTCTAGTTATTGGTTCTCACTAGCTGTTGGCTCTATCAACCATATTTTCATCATAGAAGCTTATTTGTATCATTCTGACACGTCTGCCCTCCATTATTTACTTTATTTCACTAATGTATAACAGACGAGTGCTCAGAGTGAGCTCAATAACTACAGAGATTGAACACTTCTGAATATTGTGAATATAATCTCTGAAGGAATTTTTAAGAAAAAAAGTTTTAGCATTGTGTGTTCAAGGCAAATTTCCCTGTGGGACAATAAAGTCTTAAATGCAGAAGACAAGTATCTGACATAAACCTAAATGTCATTTTGAGGCTCTTCAGCAGAAATACTATTATGTTTCAAAAATTTTAAATGTCCTCTGGCTGTGTATCACATCACATCCGTACACCATTGAATCCAGTAAGTCTGGACCATAATTACCATGAAGAATGAACACCCACACTTGATACAAACCCACTGAAGTCCATAACTAACATTTCACATTTCCTTGGATTCATGTTCTCATGTCTGAAAATCAGCTCAAACCACATGATGGTTACAAGGAGTACAATTAATCAGTAGTGATTTTATGAGGAATTATTAATGGTTTGTGCTAAAAATGTTGCTTAAGAATTACCCCTAGTTTTACTATTCTCCTTTTTAATTCTACTATTTATTTAAAGGCAGTAATTCCTTGTGACAAAATAGCAAAATTAGTGCAAGAAAATGTGACAATCTTGGACTCACAAGTTGACAAAGATATACAGCACACAAGCTGTATGTGCAGAGCAAAATCCAGTTCGGTAGGGAGGGTTAAAATTTCATGTAAATGAAAAACATCAAATGTGTCGTGTATCTATGCTAACCCAAAGTATGACTTAAAATTTTAAACCAATCCTTACAAATTCTGTAGCATTTTTTGGACTTGTATTTGGCTTAAGTGATTTTCAAAGTTGTGAATGCTTTCATAAATACATTAGCTGTGTCGCTTTATATTATCTAGATTATTGATATATTAATATTGGTAGGTCTGCTGTAGACCATTTACTACTTTTACATTTTACCTGAGATGTCTTATAAAAGGCAATGAAGAGTTCTGGTAAAACGTAAACAAAATTTATTTTTTGTATTTGGCAACAGCTATAAAAAAGTATTTTTAATCATTAAAAAAATATTTCCCCAAAAGGGAAATTTAACAAAATGCACCCAATAAAATTATGACAATAAATCAACAAACAGTCTTGATCAAGACTTTTAACAAGATAACATGCATCTGTAAATCTTTTAACAAAGTTAATTAAATAGGCCTTTTTCAGAGAGGATATTTTCAGCATGTCATAGCAGGACATGTACAGGTGTGAATAATAAAATTAACAATGGCTCAACTGTCAACTGTCATATCTTACTGGGACACTTAGCTCCTATTTCTGAACTGATAAGTTCTTCTAAACATATTGCAGTGTTTCTCCTATAATTATACAGGCCAGGCAAACAAGAACACCTCCATTATTTTTTCTTCAAATACAATTAAATAAAGATTGTATTTGAAGAAAGAATAATGACCAATATCATATTGGTGCAAAGATGTGGGTTTGTGGTACCCTAAATACCACTTGTTTAGGAATTTTGCACTTTTACCCAAATCTAGGGCCTTATTAAAATATAATGGCATATAGGCCTTGCTTTTGGGGCCCATTCATGATATAGACAGGATTTGAACAAAATCTGAGACAGTAGTGCAACTGATTGGACACCGGTTTGAACCAGCAATAAGTTGTCGATGTGGCAGTAAATGTACAACCTGAGACGACAGTAAACAGAGAAATGTGTGGCTGCTGAGTGACAGATATTCAGGGTTAAAGGGCTGGTCTGTGGCCGGTCCAGCTAAAAATATTTAAGCATGTTTCTTCTGGGGGCAGATTTGCAGAATAATATATAACTACACATATACATACAGTCAGCTTTGACTGACATCAATAAATTATGAACCGTTTTTGAGAAATTACAAAATTTTATGAACACAACTACAAGATTTTCCAAAAAACACACATATTAAATCAGTATTTTCTTACTTGTGTGGCACTAACCAAAAATAAATGAGGCTCCAGCCCTCAAAAAAACTCTGATCTGCTCTAAATTTGTTATATTCATAAATATACAACTGCAATTTGTCTTTATTCATTGTAGAAAACAAAACTCAAAGTGCAAATTGAGCTTAACATTAAGGCAGTGGCAATTAATGCCCTGAAAACAAATAAAAAGTCTCAATGACACAAAATCACATGCTGCTTCCTGTTATGATAAGATTTTCAGTCTCCCCCTCGGTACGTTCTACGCTATCAGCATCTATTTGCTCTTCTGTTGCTTGACACTCCATCTCTGGCATCTCTTGGTTCAACGCCTCAGATACCGGTTCTACTGCTTTGTCTGTTATACTCTTGTCATTAATTGCATCGCCTCCCTCAATTTCTTCTAGCCTTTCATTCTGAGTCATGTCATTCCCTGTCTTGTTTGTGCCATCTATTGTATCGTCTCCTTCCTTCTCCTTCTCCTTGTTTGTGACATCTACTGTATCGTCTCCTTCCTTCTCCTTGTTTGTGAGATCTACTGTATCATCTCCTTTCTTCTCCTTCTCCTTGTTTGTGACATCTACTGTATCGTCTCCTTCCTTCTCCTTCTCCTTGTTTGTATCGTCTACTGTATCATCTCCTTTTTTCTCCTTCTCCTTGTTTGTGTCATCTATTGTGTCATCTCCTTTCTTCTCCCTCTCCTTGTCTGTGCCATCTATTGTATCATCTCCTCTCTTCTCCTTGTTTGTGTCAACTATTGTATCTTCTCCTTCCTTCTCCTTGTTTGTGTCATCAACTGTATCATCTCCTTTCTTCTCCCTCTCCTTGTTTGTGTCAACTATTGTATCTTCTCCTTCCTTCTCCTTGTTTGTGTCATCAACTGTATCCTCTCCTTCCTTCTCCTTGTTTGTGTCAACTATTGTATCATCTCCCTCCTTCTCCTTTTCCTTCTTCTCCTCAGCAACCATTGCAACCTCATTCTCTTCAACCCCACTGGTTCCCTCCTCTTCATCTTCCTCCATCGCAGTATTTTCCTCATTCACAGTACCCTCCCCATCACTGATGTCCATCTCCTGCTCTTCCTGGCTGCTGATCAATATGTCCACAGGCGGAGGCTCCCAATAATCATACAGCTTACCCTACAGGAGGAAAGTACAGCATTACAAATGAGAATCATATAATCGCTGCGTTTTATTGGAGTCTATTTTAACTGACTACTGCTATGATTTTTTAATAGGCAAAAAAACAGTGTAAATTAAGTATTCATATAAGAGTGTGTGACTACTGTACATGGAGAGGCCTGGTCCTCTGAAGGAGCATCTGCCACTTGGTGTAGATCCTGGCCACCAGGTCCTTTACCTGGAGGTAGAGTAGGAAGTTAGAGGACATACCACACTGCATCTAGAGTCAGGCTGCAACTAACAATTATTTTCATTATTGATCAATCTGTCATCTATATTCTTGATTAATCTTGTGTACGAAATGTTAAACAAAAAATGCCATTCACAATTTCTTAGAGCCCATGCTGATGCCCTCAATTTCCTAAATTTTTTTCCAACCAACAGTCCAGAGTTAAAGATATTAAATTGACTGATATGGTTGTCGAAGAATAACAACACATCCTCACCTTTAAGAAGCAGGAACCAGATTATGTTTGTTATTTTTTGTTTGAAAAATGACTAAAAGGATTAACTGATTATCAAAATGGTTAGTGATTAATTTTCTGTCAATCGACCAATAGTTGCAGCTCTAATCTAGGCAGTGAACCCGGCGAAGTGATTGGCTCCTGTTATTGCATCATGAAACCAAGTCAGCAATGATGAGTCAGTGTCATCAGTGTCGACACAGATCATGAAAATAATTTTCACATATTCACTTTAGTAAATCAATCTGTGGCCCAGTTTCTGGGAGGTATTTGAGTAAGATAAACGAAATCAAAATATGCTACAGTGCAGAGCTAAAATGTCACATACAGCAGCGAGTGTTGTGCAAGAACATCTGACTTTTGACAGCTGAAACGATTAGTCAATTAATGACTTAGTTGATCAACTGAAAATTGATCAGCAATCATGATAACCGATTGTTTACATAATTATTTTTTAAAAAAAATGCTATAAATCCACTGGTTCCAGCTTCTCAAATATGAACATTTGCTGGTTTTCTTATCTGATAGTAAATTGAATAACTGACATGCAACTACTGCCTGTATCAGTAAGACTTGCTGAGGGAATTCCCCCAAATATTCCCGCCTGTATATATTTTCTCTTCCTCTGCATCGGTGCTTTGATATCGTGACTGGTCTCTCTTTCAGGCTCATCTAATAGTATTGATGATCTAAATTTTGTGGTGGACAGTGTAACTTTTACCAATTAATAACAAACCTGTTTGCTTTGGGTTTAAAAGGCTGCAGAGCCAAAACTACTTATGCTGTAATTACGCAGTACTTGAATATAAAACTGCATTAGTTATGACCACAGGTCTGCATGGCATGACAAGAATCTAATAATATATCTACACAATAAGTGCAATATAGTTTCTCTGCATGGCATTACTTCTGAGGAGCAGCTGATGAATGACTCAAACAGCTTTTACTTGAGATTTAACAATGATTTTTGTGATAAAATTGATAAATGTGCATAAACTTTTGAAGGATACTGCTGCCACTAACTTCAATATAGTTTTTTTTAAACTGAATGACCTCAGACCACCAGTTGGTGACGACAAGCTTTGAGAAACTGGTTTAACAAGATGCTGAAGCAGGTGGAAGGTCAGATAGTTCCACTACAGCTTTACAATGTTTTTGACTTTTGATCTTTGCTGTCTGTAGTCATTAGTCTATTCATGTGATTCATGTGTTTAATGCCTGGCTGCAAATCAAAGTTTAAACTTGACAGCAAGCAAAGTGCAGACCTCCACCAAGGCTGCTGTGGTTTAGAAAATGTTTTCATACTGCACCTGGATCTACATCAAAATACACACACACACACACACACACACACACACAAAATACCCCGAGTTCAACTTGAAATCATGCTCACCTTACTCCGGTAAAGACACTTCTCACTCTCTCTGATGTCACATTTAATATGCATTTCCAGCTCAGAGCTCAAAAACAGCAGCTGCTCCTGAGAGCCACAAAAAAAAAAAAAAAGGCAAAGCAACATTAACACAAAGCAAACAGATATCATCATCCTCAGATGTTTAAATCCCACATGATAAAATAACTTAATAGTACCCAGTGACTGAAACCAGAAAGAACAGGAGAGACTTTAGGACAAGCCATACCTTCTGTCGAGCTGGGAAGAACTGAAAATTGGAGGCTTCATTTGCCAAAGTCAGGAGGCTGTAGCAGAGGTAGTAAGCCTGAAACACACAATAAATGGAAAGAAACTTGCATCAGAAAAATCTGAAAATTACATTTATTTCCTCACAATAATCAGCTAAAATTTTCATTTAATTACATGTAAGAAACACAAGAGTAAACGTTTAAAAAAATTTAAGTTCAAGGTATTAACCATATGCTCACCTGCTGATCTAGGATGGCCATGTCCTCCTCTTTCTCTTTCTGACTCCTGCTGGAGGAGTTCAACATGCCTCGGAGAAGGGTGGAGGGTTGCATACGGTGCAGGTACGGCCTCAGTTCCAAGAGCTAAGCACCGCACAGAACAAGAAGGGGAGAACTATAGATTATTTAAGCCGAAAAAACATATTCCCATATTACAAATGTACATATTTCAACTGCATATTTCAACGGAAACTGACTAGTTGTAGGTTATACCTGAAACTCTTTTTCTGTAGGTCTGTACGTACAAGTTCCATCTAACAGTTTAGAGATCATGGACAGACTGAGATGTCGTCGCAGTTGCCTAAACAAACAAAAATGAATGCTTTTTAAAATGTGTTATTTTAAAATCAATGCAATGAAATGAAACATCCAAAAACAATCACTCATTGGGAGAAAAAAATGGAGACCAGATAAAAAAAAAAGGAAAATAAGAACACTTACTTTCCACGTGTGTTGTCAGGCAGCAGTTGAACTAGCAGGCACATGTTGTGGTGGTCATCTGTCAGATCAGTCAGAGCCAGACAGATTCTGGGTAGCTAGAGACATTTTAAATAACTCAGTGACTAAATTCACAAGAGGTAACAGGATAATGTTTTAAAGGTGAAATACAGCTGCTAGAATGCAAACGTGTGCTCTAACGGGATAATCTAATCTGTAATTCTCATTATTTCTCAACAATTTTTGAAAATCAAGAACTGACCATGGTGTCCCAGTCCCTGATGTTGTTCACAATTTTATACTGTAGAGGGTAAAGTTCCACACTGGACTGGAGGATGAGCCGAGTGTCCAGGCCCATCCTGCCCACCACAGTTAGCAGCAACAGCAGCTCATTGTCGCTGTAGGCCCGTGGACACAGGCCCATACAGTAATCCAGGTACTGCATACAACAACACAAGAGAGACAACCAAGCAGTGAATTATTTGAAAAAATGTAAAGTTTTGCTTCCTCTGCTTCTTTGTCAAGGACATGAGAGCAAACACACATCTGTTTCCTAACCTGTCTCACCTTCAAGATGTTGTTACAGTTGTGTTCAGGGAAAATGCCCTGCTCCTTGTTGTTGGAGGGACTTTCACTTTTGATATAGACATCCTCCCTACACAAACACACAGAAATTCAACTGCATGAAATTAAAAATGCATCAAATAAATAACTCTGAGCTCAGATCTAAAGCTTTTAAAATAGGAATTGAAGAAAACACTGAGTGATCCTATGAACAGGTGTGGCACTTACAGTAGATCTCCCTCTGTGAATGGAGGCTGCAGACTTTCAAAAGGGAAAAGAGTAACAAATGCAACTCCCATATTCATCAGGACCAACGTCACATCAGCCAAACCGGGCACCCACACATTAAACTGCTGGCTTCCATTTTTCACTGAGGAAACATACGCACAGCAAAAAAGACATCTTTTAGTATGTCTTCACAGCTTGAAACAACGAAATAGAAAAAGTTTGCGGTGGGAAAAAAAAAAAAGGAAGACACTGACCTATCTGATAAGCAGCAGTGCAGGCGATATCACAGAGAACTTGTAGTATCTTTTCAGAAACCATCCTCTCAGTATGGACTGACATCATCTGATAAGATAGAAAAAGGTTTAGTACTACATCACAAATATTTTGACTCAAATTATTTGCAAGTGCATGTGGGGCCTACCTTGAATAGGAAACGGGTAACCTGAGTTGGACAGGGTGAGCGACAGTCGTACGCTTCCTGGAACAATCCGATATTCAGATGCAACCTCAGTTGAGCAGGGCTGGACCTGATGGAGGAGAAAAATAAGGGGAATTAATTATTTAGCAAGACAAACCACAAGACAAACAAGCTTTGCTAATGACCAGCAGTGGCTGCAATGATCAATACATCTCACAATACAAAGCTACTGGATGGAACCGGGTTACCTTTACAGTGGTGAAGCGAAATATTTAGTTTGTCCTGAAGGAGGCCAAAGTGTCATTAAAAATCAAAAGGGTCCATCTCCTTGGGAGCATAAATGTGCTCGGCAAATTTTGTTACAATCAGCTGATTATGAAATATTTTGCGTGCAAAGTTGACATATTGGCCTTAGCGTTGAGCATAAAGGGGAAAAAAACCTTGACAATTATATTTTGATATATATATTATGCTTTGCAGAGGCAAAAATGTCAAGGGAAACTTTGAGCTGAACAAAAGGTCAGAGGGGTCAACAAAATATTTATGAATCATTCTCTGGGGACAATGGTTATCCATGTCAAATTTCATGGCAATCAAATCTTAAGTTATTGAGAATTTGTTGCTTTGAACCTTCACATATATATATACAGTATACACAAAAACACAGCTCACCAAAGAAGTGTTTTCTGTGCTGTGCCCTGTGGATTGGCCATGCATCGCCTGAGCTGCAGCGTATCCTGGTTGAAGATCCGGCCAAATTTCTCCAGGTTGAACACTACTTCTCCTGGAGGCACCTCCTTGATTGCACTGGACATCAACGAGTAGCGCTGCAGGAATTCCCTAAGAAACAAATTACAACAAAAACATAAAATGCAGATTACAGTTAAAGCCCCCTCCGGTATATTTTGGCATTTTTCAGATATTTCATATTTTATTTCACATTGTCAGTTATTTCCTGGCAATGTTGATTAGTCGCACAGTTTACCAAATATTTTTTGACAAATAACTTAATTTTGAGGTCAAAGTTCAAAAGTTTAAGTTGTGGATAAAACGGAACGATGACATATGACTATAGTAGAGCGCTGCAGTCACACGTCATCCTCATAAAATCCCTTTGTTTTTGTGAGCATCACACAGGCTACTGATTCAGTATCAGGCGCCTGTGTTTCAAACTAAATACTTTCTGCAAACATGCTGCAACAATGGGTTAATTCTTAAAATATAAATAATTTATTTTAATTAAACACTCCAACCAAAATCGGCACAGAAAATAACGTTTAATGCGGTTAAAGCAGGAAAGTCAGTAAATCAGTCTGCATTGATCTATAAATGAATGTGGGTCACTCTTACAGTATCTGCTTTCCACAGCTGCTTTATACTGTATGAAAAGCTTCTCCTTCAGTTCATTAAATCCCTGCAGCATCTAAAGACAGCAGGGCTGATATGTTGATAAACCCACAGCCTCTGAGAAGTGCCGCGCAAGAGCATAGTGCCATTACGCACAGCTGTTCACTGTGTTTATCTTCATTAAATCACCTGAAAACGACACCAGGCTGCTACAGAATAACCACACACACCTCTACACACATCAGATTGGTCAGTTATAACTTAATATCCTGCTTTTTATGAAGGAGACATCGGGTTAGCAGAGCTCTTCAGCCTCTTTTCCAACTTTCTTTTTAATAAAAGTAGCATCTCATGTTTTGTCCTTGAAACACATTATGGTGCAAACACTTAATCACATTAATTACTAAACTATGTGACCATGTACGAGGTGAGATACATTAGAATTATTGCTGAAATAGTGTCGGTCTGATATAATCATATAAACGGCTTCACCAGATCAGTTTCTTTAATTTTTTCTATTGTTATTATAGTAACTAACTGATGAAAAAACCTACACCGTCTATATTTGGCAGCAGATTTATGGTGATGTGTGTTCATGTCGTGATGCTCTGAACCATTCAGATATTTCCTGAAGAAGAGCTTTCCGTTTACTAAGCTGTCGTTATCACATTAAACTGTTATTATGTTACAGTTATGGCTGAAAATGACAACAGATATAAACAATTTTGCCGATTTCCCATATATCTACAATTCAAATCAACCACTGGTTGTCTACCCATAAGTGACTGTTTTTGTTGTTAGCGTGATGTCACAATGATTCAGTCTTTTAACCACACCCCCATTCTCTGTCTGAGAAAGAACGTTAACCATTAAACAGGAAGTAACACTGTGTGGATGTGTCAGTGTGCTCCTGAATGCCTTACTGTTGTTCGGTGGAGATGCCCTCCTCGCAGTTCTCCTCGGCCTCCTCATATTCAGCTATCCTCAACAGGTCCTCTTTACATGCAGTTAAAAGTTCTGTCTCAATCTCTTTAGCTCTGATGGAAAAAAAGCATGTTGAGAAAGTTAACTCCCCTCATGTGCAGCTACTGTAGCTCAAATTAAAAAAGTAACATTTTCAGAATAATATACTTCTTATTGGTGTTTATTTCCTTCAGCATCTGGTCAAGGTTATTCTTGTAGATGCCCGACTTTGTGGTGGATGGCAACGGCAGCTGTAGAAAACACAACAGACAACACATACAAGTTGAGTTTTACCGCTCACACAGCTCAGTGAGTTGGCTACCATACAATTCTCACTCCATCACTGTCTCACGTATAACAACAGCAAACCAAACTTACAGTTTTTGACTGGCGGATGTCATGTCCAGGTGTACTAGGCTCTGAGAAGGCTCCTTTCTCTGGTGTATCTGGAGGTTTGGTAACACGCTCCATCATCTCCTGAAAGGAAAGCAGCTGCTCCTCGTCACTGCTATGGGAGCTCTGAGTTAGATCCATATCTAACGCAAAGCTCAGGCCTAGGTCCAGCTCCACGTCTATAGGATCCTCTTTATACATCTGCTGTCTATCCCTTTCACCTGCCTGCCTCTCCAGCAGTGTGGACTGAAAATAATGAGATGTCGAGGTTTGTTCGGAGGCAGCAGTGTCTGTCTTTAAAGCACATGGTCTCACATCGTTGGGGAGGAGTGGTTTGTGTTTCTCATCAGTTTTAACACTCTCATCCTTAAGCTGCCTGCTTGAAGAAGTGATGGGACTGTTTCTGAGTTCACTGTCTTTAGGGGAAAAGGATAGTAAAGTTTCAAGTTTTACCCGCTCTAAAGACACAGCTGGCAAGGAGACTTGTGGGCTTGATAAAAAGGGGATTGTCGTATCCGCTGCATGTGGGGAAACAGTTCCTGTGGAGTTTTGAGCTTTGCGACACAAGGATCCAGTAACTGGGGCGCTGGAGGTGGCCACAGTGCTGGATGAACAACTTTTTTCTGAGGAGGGTGATTTCATTGGTCCCCCATCCACCTTGGGTTTTGCAGTCTTAGGTGCAGGGCAGACAACATAGGTCGTGAGATCAGGGGTGAAAAGGTCACCTATATCATCAGCTATTACTACAGGTCTTCGTGGGTGGGATATTTTGTTCCGTTCTATCGTGCGCCTCAGAGAACCTGAGTTTGATTTTGAGACTGGCTTGGGAGTGCTATTGTCTGACTTTCTAGTCTCCTTCATATGCTTAACTTTGCTCAGGGTCCTGACTGGTGAGGGTGAGGTATTATTATGATTATGACCGGAGTGGTGGCTCCCTAACTGAACATGAGGTGAGCTACCAGCGTGCTTCTGGGGGATCTCAGAGGATAACAAAGTGCTTGATTTACACCTTTTATCGTTTTCCTCACCTCTTTTCCTCAAAATTTCTCCACCTGGCTTTGGTGATCTTACATCTGTTAACTTGACAACATAATTCTGATTGGAATTTATATAGGCCTGCTTTGCCCCCATTGATGGTTGTCTTTTTACACAAGGTTTGGGTGACAGTGATGTGCAGGATGTTGGTGATGGTTCCAAGCATGTTGACTGGCCACATGCCGGTTCTGTGCGCAGATGGCCATCTGTGGTTTTGGGCAACGGTTCCAAGCCTGAGGAATTCCTCGATGGCGGCACCAGAGAAGAGCTGAGTGAGTTGCCAGCAGTTGGTTTACGTGTTTGTGCTTTGCCAGAGTTTGCATCCTGAAGACACAGTTTCTTGGCACTGTCGTCAGAGGCCTCAGACTCCCTGCGCCGCTTCTGAGATGTGCTATTCAAGTCCACAACTGGAGACAGAAAGACAGAAATATATATATCTTTTACCAACATTCAGTGTTAACCAATGTCAGAGTTTACTATACTACCATGTAAAAAACTGAGTGCTTTATTACATATTTACCCATGCATTATAACCTATTACCAAGAGTAATATGTGGCATGTAACTAACAGTTCAAGCTCACATTTTGTTTTCAGGTATTTAGCAACTTGTTAAGAGTACAAGTGCCAGAACAGCCTTCATACAGTACCTAGTAAGTAAGTAATGTGAGCACTGTAGTAGAGAAAACATGATATAAACAATAAGGACTGAGGGCAGGTTTAGGAAAGATTCAAGTGGATATTCTTATTAAAGCTCAATTTTTTTTTATACATTATTCTTGTAAATGTGAGATGGCAGCGTTGCTTCTCATTATAATCTGCTGTTAAGAAATGTCAATACATTTTTTGAGTGGCCAGACCAGCTGATAATCGCAGCGTTATCTATCTATCTATAATCACTCAAGTAAAATAACTTCACATTTTCTACAGATCAATGACATTTTCACAGTACTGAAACTACAAGATGGAATCAATTTTACAAACTAAACACCCCTCTGCTTGCTATCACTGCAGGTTGCAAGGTTACAGACTGCAGATCTATGAGTAAGAAAATGGAAAAGCTGTTAGAATGTCCATGTAAGCATTTAAAAAAAAAGAAATTGTGAAAACCATTTTGTAGATTGCAATGTGTACTGACCTTTAGGCTTTACATTTGAAGTTTATGTTAATTTGTCAAATAACTACCAAAGCAAAGTTACATATACATTTAGGCTACGTCCACACTAATACATTTTCATTTTAAAACAAAAACGATCTCCGTCCACACAAGCATTTTAGCACCATTTCAGAAATCATCTCCATCCATACTAACTCGCCTGAAAAACGCATATCACATGAATTTTCACATACACTTGGAATAATAGCTTGCCTCCGGCGCATGTAGGCATGTGTAGCATTATAAAATGAATAGTTTAACTGCACAACAGCTGCTATGTAGCATAGACAACAAGGTCAGCAACAGCTGTAATTTGCTATCCTTGTTGAATTAACTAAGTAACTGCTGGTAGTCAAGGCTGATGTCATTTGTTTTCTTCTGGAAAAAGGTCTTGTGATAGGGGCGTAACGAATCAGGGAAGGACAAGTTGTGACCCAATCAGGAAACGAACGTGGGTCTCTGCGCCATTGTTTTCAAAAGTCTCCATTTGTGCCCGTCCAGACTAAAATGCAATCCCGGAGTTTTCTCATAACTCTCCATTTTAGGGGTTGGAAAACGCCGGAGTAGTGTGGACACTTGGCGTAAACATAGCAAAAGTTTTGCTTTTTAAAACGAAAACCTATTAGTGTGGATATGGCCTTAGTAGTGCAGTAATTTACTTAGACAATATTACCTGGAATGAACTTTTCACTTGAAGGCGTTCGTTTATGATACTGGTCCTAAAAGAAGAAAGAAAGTGACTCCTTCAGATGCAGGTTTCCTCCTGTGACTTTTCAACAGCAATGACAGCGTAACTATACATCACATATTCTGACTGAGCTACACCTGAGTCATGAGTTATAATGATTTAAAATAACTAACTGTTCAATTTTCAAATTTCAATGTTTACAAGAGAAAGCCAATTATATAAAGTAAGTAAACTGACTTACACAACAGTAGGCAAATGATTTTGAACTTATCTAAAATTTGTCAGCTTGTAGCCAACCAGCCGCAGCCTGTTTACAGGCCTGTTAATCACTGCCAACATCTTGAAAAGTTCTGGTGTTGTGTTTATGGACAACTGTTTCCCTTATTGGAAAAACAACCAGGTCAATCAGAGCTTTGTTGGCAGGATTAGAACAGGGACATCTTCTACCTGCGGCAAAGCCAGAAAAATGGCAATAAGACTAGATGAGATCTATGCAGCTATACAGATTGTTATTACAGCACTAAAGACTCTTTAATTGTCATAGTTCTCTGATCCACATGAAAAACGTTACATTAACCATTTCCAGCAACCACTAATGCAGCGTCTGCATTGAGTGACGTTGGTAGGATGGATACATCCCTCACTGCTGATAGGTTAGGGGCAATATAACAACACCCACCACAAAAACAGCTAACATGAAACTGATGTCACACTGAATAATGACGTGAAACAAAATGGCAATTCAGTCTAATTTTAGAGCAAAATCACCTGTATCTTTGTATTAAAAATCTTACAACTAAGGCTGAGAACAACACACCGGGCTTTCATGACATTTCTCTGCCTTGCAACATACAAGGTGGCTTCAGCTCCACAAACTTGGCTTGAGAATGGGCTTGCATTGTTATGAAGAGACAAACAGCTCAAAATCTATTACCAAAGCCCCAAATGACCTTAATGTGTCATTTAACATATAACACACTTTACCTGGTAAGGGGCAACAGGGCTGTGCATCATAGGTAAACTTGAACCTCTACTCCTGTCAGAGGACTGGGTACTCATAGAAGGGTGGTAGCCCCTCTGGGGCCACTGGCTGGTACAAGGCCTCCGGGACTCTGAGTCAGCTAGTGACAGTGAGCAAACATCCTGAACTTTTCTGGGGGTGACTGACAGGGTCATAGGAGGCCTGTGCAGCTGGATGGTTTGTATGGGACTCCTTACATCATTGGATTGAGCCTAATATAGTAAGAATTCAGCATCACATGACTTACTAAAGCACAGATCATAAACAAGATTTTTTTTTTTTTTTTTTTTAAATCAGTGACGAATTCAGGTTTCACTAATGGCCAAAACAAGAAGAAGAAAAAAAGAAGAAAACAATACCTTGGTTAAGTCTTGTTGTTGTACGGTTGCATTTTTCCTTCCTGAGTTAGATAAGGTGACCGTGGATTCTGTCACTTGATCTCTCCTGATGTGGGAGGGCAGAGAGTGGTTGCTTAAATCCTTCCTTGAATGAGGGGGTGCATGGTGAAACATCCTTGAAGGCGAGGGTGGTGGCTTATTATAGGAGGCACCAATGTTTGTTTGGCTGACTGGAATAAGTTGTGGTGAACAGTTTGACCCTGGGGGTTGAGCAGGATCCAGTCTGTCCCTTGGCATAGACAGTGGCCTAACTGCCCGGGTCCCAAAATTAAGTGGGCCGTTTGGAACAAATCCTGATGAATGTATCGGTCCCACAGGATGAGGATATGGCCGCGGTGGACCCAGTCTGTCTGTGTGGCACAGCTCAGGGCTTTGAAGTGGAAATATTCCCATTCTCCTGGGTGGCGGGTGAGAAAGCCGGTTAGGGACCTGAGAGGGCTTCATTACAGTCTCCTGGAGGAAAGATGTGAAATGTGGTAGGGAGTTCTGCTGGAGTGTGAGGTCTTTTACTAAAACACAGAAGAAACATGACATTATAGTTTACTTAAATATGTGGTGCCATCGAATGCTAAAGTGCGAACAGGGCTGAACATGTCATTTGTCAGCCAGCCAGGGCCCATGATGCTAATAGCTGCAGCTTATCATGCCACATTTTTCTTTGTAATGCCGTCTGACACAGGGAGGTTCTTCTTGTTACATTATTTTAGCAGAAACAGTTCAATTGTTTCTTTGGGTTACAAGCATATATCCCTTTATGTCCATCTGTTGTGAATTTTCTCAATGAAGAAGACAATGCTAAGATCCTGTCTGAATTTGAGCTGTATGTTGCTGCATTCTGTGTTTGCCATTTCTAGATTTCACAGGCACACCCAAATAGCTCGACTGGTTCTGGTTTCTTTAATTGTCTATGATAGTAAAGTGAACACCTTTGTGTTGTGGACTGTTGGTTGGGACAAAACGAGACATTTGAGGACTTCATCTTGGGCTTTGGGAAATAGTGATTGACATTTATCACCTTTTTCAGACATTTTATGGCCCAAACAACTAATCGATAGATTAATCGACAATGAAAATAATCCTTGGTTGCAGACCTACTCAAAAAAATGATCAAAATAGTTGGTGATTCATTTCGATTGGCGATTCTGTTGATCGACTAATAGTTGCAGCTCTAGTAAATATTCAAATCTAATATTTTGCCTATGCTCAATGATATAAATGGGGTGGACAAAAAACAAACACCTATAGCCACACGTGGTACAATTCAACAGCAGCACAATTTACAACCTCAAAAATGACAACTACAACTAACTATATAAATAAAAATTTACAATTAGCCTAAAATGTGAGATATCGTAAATATAGTAAAAATGTATTCTAAGTGAGAAGACATATGGAATAATACAAGATATTAACAAGGAATGTGTAAAAGTTCACAGTATGAAAAAACAGTATAAACGGTACGTGTAATGTGCAAATGTAAAATTACAAATAATGAGCTGCTGTATTACAGAGTTTTAGTTTTTAGTTTTAGTTGGGTCAATCCAATAAAAACATCCAGCTATGTTAGAAAAATTATTCAGACAATGATGCTGCTTCCCCTACACAGTAAGTTAAAGTGCAGCATGAAAATTCAGATGTAAAACCAACAAATAACCTATGTTGTTATTTTCTGAGACATCAACACTTGATTGACTAGCTTTCAGGGTAGATTTAACCAACACAGGGGGCTTGGCAATACTTTAAGACACAATAGGATATTCAAACCAAATGCTGTAGGCATTTTAGGAATAGCCTGTAGACACATAAATACTATGACCAAAACAGTGAGCAGTGAGTGAAGCAAATCTACCAGCCACATGCAGCTATTTTAACAGCTTTGTCTGGTGGCTGGCGCTACTTCTGTGCCCTGCCTACTTTGTTATTTTCCCCGAGACATTGACACATGATTGACACTTTGACCCACCTTTACTCCTCGGCGAGAAGTATTCTGCAAGTGTTCTGCAAGAAAGCCAGAGAAGGGGGAAGTGTTCTTAGTTTTGTCGCCAGGACGACAATAATGCAACTTAGAGGTGCAGTTTTCAAACAACATTAAGGGAAAGAAGCAGACATCATATCTGTGGTTGACATACCTAACACTAGCCCTACGAGGAGCCAACAGGAGGAAGACACCTGCCAGTCCGTTTGTGCTTGGCTACCAATCACAGCATGCTACGCAGCAGCAAATGTTTTGGAGCGTCAGACTAACTTTAACGTGGGCTTATGTCGTTTTTACATTATCATATTGTTCAGCAGTCGCTACCACCTGAGGCGTTCACAAAGTAACACAACTATAAATGTTTTCAGCGCAGAAAAAAATATCTAACTTATAGCTAGCTGTTAACGTTAGCAAGGAAACTAACAATATTATGAGGGTGATGTTTACATAGTTTTAACAACATGGCAGTGTTATTAGCTCATTATACGTCGTTACAGGGTCACGTTCAGGACAACCGTACTCAAAGTAATCAGCTAGGCACTCTCAGAGCAAATATAACACAACGGTCTGACTCAGTGTCTGGCTAACTTTAACAAAAAATGAATATTAGCAAGTCGTTGTTTCAGGAAGTGCGCTGTTAAGCTAGCTGCCTAACGCTCTTACAACATAGCAACGGAGCGCAAACAAAAGTCCGTCGCTTCTCTTACCGAGTGTCTCCTTGGTTTTCTGTTGCTTTTCTCATTTTGAGGATCAGGAAGCCTGTCTATAACCGCAGACAGCGCAAATAACGGGCTCAGAGCCCCACTTATCAGTGTGTGATCTTCTCCCGCCTGTAACCGCATAAGACCAACTGTAACCACACGAAATGCATTATGGAACTTGGAGTCCACCAATACGTCACTTTAAAGGGATATTCAGATTTTTCTGAAGACATGTGCTGAAGTTCTTAAAGTTTTCAGATGAATTTTTACTTTCTGATATTTCTCATGGCTCGTCTATCGTCACCTTCGGGTATTTACAAAATATGGCAGATTTGACATAGTCAGTGGTCGTTCAGAGCCAGTATTGATCATTTTTGTAGACTAAACTAGCAACATTTATATTTTGTTTTATATTTACATGTTTCCCATTGGTTGGTTGGTTTGAGAGTGGTACACATTTCTTTAAAAATATGATTATTTCACAACTGACAATAACACTTTTGTCAAAACTTGACAAACAATGGACTGGTCAGCTTAGAGAAATCAGCCGAAATTTGTTCAGTAAGTAAATATGAGCGGAGGCAAGTAAACAGTTTGACCACAAGCTAGACTTAATTTTAGTAAATCCAAACACCAGATGGGAAAAATACCAAAGAGAATAAAATAAAGACAATAAAAACTCATCCAGACAAGACAAACAGACACATAAGCATTAGATTTGCACATAATTGTACATTTATTACATCGGCTTTCAGTGTACATTTAACCAACACAGATGGAATTACATTTTAAAAAGAAGAATTGCAATACTTTAAGACACAATAGGATATCCGCACCAAATGCTGTAAGCATTTTAGGAATAGGCTGGAGGCACATAAATACTATGACACCAAGAGGCAAAGACAGACCAAATGTGGTCAAACAGAGTAACTGTGAAACTGGGGGATTAAAATTCAAATACTGGATTTGACAATTATACAGTGCAGTACTGATAGCAATGCAGAGCACCATTAAATTTGGACTAAACTTGATGAAAGACAAAGAGAAAAATACAAATTGTCAGACACAACAAGGACAGCGACACCATGCACTGCACAAATGCCATTCATAGGCAGAGAAAATAAGACAAATAGACATTTCAGCTGTCATAACTGTCCCGTCCTGCTCTCAAGAGATTGCAAAATTACATCCCTTTATCAGTGGAATGCATCAAATACAGTAAATACTGTGACAGTGACAGAAGTTCTGCACACTTTGCAGTGGTCCCTTTCATGTTAAAAAATATCTAAATCTAAAAATGGCCATTGAGTGTAAATAAAATTCATCAAAGTATCTTCTAAATTAAATTATAATAGACTACAATATCCCACTACCTTAAGTCATCTAATAAATAATTTTCATTCCATTCTTCTTTCTTTATTTAATCAGGTAAAAGTCTCTAATGGTGTCCTGGGCAGGTTAATGATGAAGTCATCATGATCAGACACACGTAGGCAGAACTTCCTTACCACCATCGGTGCATTTGAAATACTGCATCTCAAATAAACATACAGTGTAAGCAATGGCAAACAAGAGGCCACAAGAAGAGGAGTCCTGTCTCACAGGTTGACTCCACTCATTCCACACAATTTTGTCAAAATTTCATTGTCAACTTTGGATGTGTGTGCAGCATCAAAACTAATACTGTAGCCTGTGTTCTTATAGCTGGCTGTGGCAGAGTGATTTCTTTCTGTAATTGCCTTATTTAAAATTTACCAGCTTTCCAGCCTTGGACACCAAAACCAAAGACTTCTGTCTTTCTCAAAAAGAACAAAAAAAAAAATATATATATATATATATATTATCTGTTTTAAACAATATTTTTTTAATTGGTAAAATTGCTATTATAATATTAAATGTTCGAGTGCACAGATAAACTGCCTTTAACAGCAATACTATTCATTTTAGTTCAACAATACTTTCTGAAAAAGGTTATTAATGGGCCATTTTCTTTACAATCTCTTGAGAGGTATTGCTCCCCTAGCCCTAATATATCCCAATCGTCCACCATGTACTATCCCTGCACTGTGCAAGTATAGTGAGGTTGCCTTGACAACAATCTATAGTATTCTCATGTATTACAATCCAAAATAAATTAGGATTTAGGAAAAACACTAATCTGAGGCCAGTTGTTAGGGACGACCTACACCATCATACACAGAGTTGGCTTTTCTGTTGCTTTACTTCTTGGCCTTTCCCTGAGCAGCCACAGCCTCCATGGCTTTGCGAACAGTCTCCTCATCTCCAAGGAACTGCATCGGCTTCACAGGCTTCAGGTTCTTGTCCAGCTCGTAGAGAATGGGGATTCCTGTAGGCAGGTTCAGTTCCATGATGGCTTCATCAGACATTCCTACAGGTGGGAGCACAAAAAGAAGAGTTATATGTAAAAGTTAGTGAATTTGCAGGTTTTTTATCAAGATTTTTGACAACATAGTTTGAGTAAATGACAACAATAAATTGTACTTTGGCAAAGAACTTGAATTTTCTTATGTCTTGCAGTGAACAACCTATATTTGTTCATCAAGAAAACAATAATCAGAGCTCAGCAACACGTCATCAACTGCCGAGTCAGTAATAAGAGGTTTTGCTTTTAACTACTATTCAGAGCTCTGTATTTAATCTCTTCCGCCCACCCTCAAGGTGCTTGACAATGCCTCTCAGACTGTTTCCGTGAGCAGCAATGAGCACTCTCTTCCCCTTTTTGATCTGAGGGGCGATCTCCTCGTTCCAGAAGGGCAGCGCCCGCGCAATGGTGTCCTTAAGGCTCTCACAGGAAGGAAGCTGGTCCTCAGTCAAGTCTGCATAGCGGCGATCCTACAAAAAAGACATAGATAGCAAAGAAACTCTGGATCTCTTTCTTTTGAATCCTTAGAAACTAGTTGTACACTTATTTAGGAATAGAGAGGGCCAAAATTCAAGCTACTAGTAGTAGTGATTCTGAACATGAATGAATTGATGTAATGTGAGATCTATTTGCAGTGTTCATTGTCATCTGAAGGCACGAAGAATCAGCTACCTTAACGACCTTCTTATGACACAATCACTTATTCTCTTTGATTTACAATTAGCCAGTTTAAGTTAAATATATGTCAGCTTGTGAATGCCTGTCAGTACTGCTTGTTTCCACCTTGACTGAACTTTGAACTTGAACCCAGAAGAACTTGTGCCTGCCAGTCATATATTAACTCACCTTGGACATGCTATTAGGCAATAGCTGCCCAATAGTAAAGGACTATATCACAGCTGTAAGTGTAAAACACTTGCATAATCTAGCTGATTGTGCTGCAAACAAAGGACAGACACGCAAAACCTTAAATCAACATTAGTGCTTGTGACACTCCAGACTGATATCACCTCAGCTGATTTCACTCATTCGTGGAGGCACAGTAGTTTGTAAAGCTTAGTCATGCCTCCTCTTTGTTATGCCCTATTCAATATGTACTCAATCATTACTTTCCTCACAGGCCGACAAAGCTCTTTGGTTGAGAGCATGTACTATAGATATCCATATCTTACCTTGCTGATAATAGTGTAGTAATCATGGTCTGGGCCCATGGAGGGAGGAGGGATGTCAAACGAGCGCCTCCAGATCTTCACCTGAGCCTCTCCGTGCTTGGCAGCTGTTTCGGCCTTGTTAAGTCCTGTGAGGCCTCCGTAATGGCGCTCATTGAGCCGCCAGGTCCGATGCACCGGCACCCACATCTGATCAATGCTGCCCAGGACCAGCCACAGCGTCCTGATAGCCCTCTTCAGCACAGAGGTGTAACATATGTCAAACTCGAAGCCAGCATCTGTGAGTTTCAGAGACACCCGAGTTTAATTTAATGCACTTTGACAGTTTAAAGAAGACACACACAAGAGTATTTTAGTGAGGTGTTTGCTCTCAGGTAGACACAGAAAAGGCCCACATTCATAACTCTGATTCATTTTTTTTTTCAATATAAAATACCCCCACCCTGTTTCTACAAACGTTGTTTAATTTGTAAAGCCTCCGCAATGTCTGGGGATTAACACGTCTGCACTTATTGCACTAAAGAAAACTTTTATACCACGAAGAGGCTCAATGTTCACTGAAAACTGAAGGTGTTTTGCATCAACATTGCGGTTTATCACAGCTGCTCTCAGTGTGGGCTAACCAATATATCACCCTGTTCCTCTGCTGTAAAAGAACAAGTCAGATGGATGGTCGGTCACCAATTAATATAATGGACCCAGAAATGCAAGAGAGGCTTTTTTCCTTCTTTCCTTTATGCAGGCTGTTCTGGTCTGGGGGAAAAGACTTATGGTGGTTATATAATTACACTTTCTATGAGAAATTGTTAATTCTCACTGTGGACATGATACAGCTCTGTAGTGAATAGTGCTCCAGTGCAGCCACATAAAGGCATGGCTTCTGCACGTTTGCACATCTTGCACATATTCCTGACTCACTCGGGGGGCGGTCTGATGCAGAGGGCATTATGCAACGGCAGCCGTGCATTGGCCTACAGTGTGTCAGAGACCTTATAGTGGATGATGAATGAAAATGAATTAACTGCTCACCTTTCAGGGCCTGTCCGCCTCTCATCGCCTCTTTCTCCCCGGTTGCACTCAGATCTGCATCGAACCAGCCGCAGAAGCGATTCTCCTGGTTCCAGTTGCTCTCTCCGTGGCGTATCAACACTATCTTGTAGGCAGCCATGATCGATAATAATAATATGTCGGGGTCGACCGATAAAACAGATGAAAACCTGTTAATTTCAAGATATTTAAACCTTGAGGGTGTTAAATAGAGAACTCCTCACTCCAGAGAAACAAACAAGTCCTCTCGCTTCTGGAAAAGCGGTGAGGATTTTTATCCCGAGGATTGGTTACTCCCCCACTTCCTGGTTTTTACATCCAATCAGATTTCACCTCAGTCATTTTTCAACCAATGACAGCGGTGGGTGTCAGCAGCGGGGACCGATTCCTGACCTTCATCCTGTGCATTGTGCTTTATTGACTTTTCATTGTGTTTCTCTGTTACCCCACATCTATCTATCCACTATCTACCTATCTATCCCCTTGCCATAAGATCCCATATACTGACCTGTATGCTCTGTAAGCACTGAACTGAACTGACACTGGTCTGAACTGTATATATCATACATATTCATACACGCTCTCAAATTCACGTGTTTCCTTGTGTGTGTTGTAATGGTTTATAGTGCCTGTTTGCTTGTTTTCTCTTTCTTTCTCTTTTTGCACTGGAACTGAGCTACAATGCTGTACCAAACTATCTCTCTATCTCTCTATCTATCTATCTATCTATCTATCTATCTATCTATCTATCTATCTATCTATATTAATGTGAGAGAAGAACTTTAGCTTCACATGAACCCAGGTAGGTATTTTGAAGCATGTACTTGACAAGAAAACCTGTTAAGAGAATTCCTCGCATTTAATTATATGTCACTGCTCGAAATGTCTGTACATTTTAGGCTATCTCCTTTCTTTCTGTCTTCATCCAACTGTTGCTTTTCTTCCTTTTCATCTGTAGGTGGTGTAGCAGGACAATAGACCTTCAACTATAACTACCCTACTACCTACTACAATAAGCTTATAATATGCTTAAAGCTTCGAATGTCAAAATTATATGAATGACACAACTGTAACAGTAATGTAATGTGCATTTAGAGAAGTAGACTACTAGATAAAAAAGTAAAGTTAAGGAGAAATGGTGCTTTTGCAAGTCAGACGTATATTAGAGAAAGTAGAGGAGGCTGGTGTAGGAGATCTAAGGTGCAATGTATTGAAAGAAAATGTTTCAAAGAAAAGTGGTTGGTCTGTTGTACTCATTTGCATTTTGGTCCTCTTTTGGGGGAGCTTTGATTAAGGTATTACATGCTGTATGTGTTGCATATTGGCAAACAATACCTCAGTTTGTAATACAAACCTTTGTAATATTATATGTACAGCATATATAATAATACTTATTTTACACTGCTTGAACTCCAAACGAGACATATAGAAGAAGAATCCTTCATTTACTCCATCCTCTGTGTTCGACCAGCCCATGATGGTATTGGATCAGTATAATGCTAATTGTAAAATACCAACATTTTCTTCTGCTTCTGATTATGTATTTTGTGTGAATATTTGTTTTAATTGCATATGTTATGTAGTTGAAAAGTTGTAGTTAATCTAGTGGGTTTCTGCAGTTGTAGCTGCTGTCTAAAAGATATTTAGTGCCAGTTTTGGTTTTGACCAGTTGATCGGTTTCATGCAGGCCAGGGGACAGAGAGGGTGGAAATGTTCTAAAACTGAGTTGAACCTCTGTTATAATAACCATATTATGCAGCAAATTATGATTACGCTGCATCAAGTCATTAGGAGAACAATTTATAATGTTCAGCTGCTGATATGAAAAGCACTGGCAGAGGAGCAAGTATTTGACTTAAATGTAACCTTCATGTCTTTTCTACAGACTCCTGAAGGATATTGTCTATCATTGCATCAGAGCATGGAGTGAAAAGTTTAGAGGGCAAGTAATAAAAGACTCTTAGTCCAGTGGATGTTCTGTGTAACTGGATTGTGCCCCCTAGTGAGTAAATTCAATCATTGTTCACAGTCTCGAGTACTGAGTTAGAGTAGAGCTAGAGTAAGGAGCATGAGTATATCCTCTGCAGCAGTGGATCACGTCTGGACAAGCATGAAAAAATAAGCAAAAGCAAACTGGGCTCAAACAAGTATAATCGACTTCATATCACCTCATTTGGTGATATGAGGTCGATCAGAAACTATGTTGTCTGGAACTTCATACCTTTGCTGCCTTGTTTTTGTTCCTCATTACATTTCTTTCCTGTGGAACACTGTTTCCACCCTGGATCTTTACATCTTTACTATGTTCTGTACTGTACCAAAACTGCTATGCATAATTGCAGCAATATAGACCTAGTTGTAACATGTTGAATACTGCAAACACATTTGCCACTTTTAAAAACAGAATATTTTAACATGGCTAGAGAAAATATGCTTGTGAATCTGCTGTTTTTACTTACAACAGAGATTGTATGTGCTTCTGTGTGTGAAAACTGTGGGAAAAGTGTCGTTGGGAAACAGCTCTGAGCCATGAGAGCTATTATCAGGAACTCCATGATCCATGCTTGGAAGGAATGTTTGTTTTACTTCCCAGTGTGTGTCCGCGTACACCGCTCTAAAGATGCAGTATTTGTAATGACTTTTCCTTTTTTGGAGTCTCTTACCTTGGATTTCAGTCATGGGAAAATTCATCATCACTTCCAGTTCCCTCTTTGAAATGATGTTTTTGTGAGGTAAACATTACAGGTGACGAATGACGTAAGTTGGGAGTGCATGCCCTGCATCAGTAAATGGCAGAAATTAATGAATTCATCCCCCAGGGACCAAAAACTTCCCCCTCCCTTTTTTCTCTCAAACTCATCCAGTCTGTAACAAACTCTCAACATCTTGCTGAGGATTGGCAAAGTGAAGGAAGCTGTGGTATTTTCAAGGTTCTATAAATAGCTATCATCATTTCCCACCACTGCCTGCCATTGCCCTCACACAACACATGAACACTGTGCCCATTCAGAAGTATCGTCTGCTGCAACAGATGTGAAATCAGTAATCCCAGTCACTATGTTCGGAAACTATACACTGGCGAGTATCAGAGGCAAACTACAAGGCCTTCCACGCCTGGAACACTGTGCCGATTCATGCCTTACACAGACAGGAAATGTCAATCTGTGATTCCTAGTGGATCTTTGGAGACATTTTTGCACTGTTGTTCCCTCTCACCGCTTACCTTTTTTCCCCCTGCTCATTCACTTGTTCTGTCTGTCTCCATCTGTTTTCCCAGCCCCTCTTTCCCCTTTCCTCTGCAGTGGAATGTGCATCGCAGCAGTATCTGATGAAAGTGTGGTTAACAGGGCGCTGCGCTGCTGTGTGCGTGCGTCTGTGTTTTCATGTTTCATGTGCGTACTTGTAGCCTCATGCAGACGAGGACCGTCAGCAGGAAAAGAGTCAGACTCAATCAGGTAGGATAAAGCAATGCCCCAGAGTTTGGGTGGGTAAGAATGATGGGGCAATTCCAGTGCTGGACAGCTGCTGAATGTGTTCAAATAACCAAGAACAGACACCTGGATCAGTAAAGTCTGAGAAAGTCTTCTGAAGTGAGGGGCCAAGCTGTGCACAAGAAAAAAAGATGTTTGGATTATAGTTTTAAAATATGGGTATTTCTTCATCTGAATGATTCCTGCTGAATGATGCTGAGTATAGAAGAAATCCTAAAATGTTGAAGATGATGAACATTCATTCTTATCATAGTCAGCGGTGGAAGAAGTACTGAGATCTTCTACTTGAGTAAAAACACTTTATTACCAGTAAAAGTCTTGCATTCAAAAGCTTATTTAAGTAAAAGTACAGCTGTAGTAGTTGCAAAATGTAATTAAAGTATTAAAAGTACTCATTATGCAAAATGGCCTTGGTCATTGTTTTTGTCATGTACAGTATATACAGATATTCAGTGCCTGGAAAAGGTTTGGTGCCCCATGGATTCATGTTTTATTGTCAATCAAAGGGGATTTTATGTGGCTTTTGATCAAAATAATCACAAATATATTAAAAAATCCAAAACATATCATCTGTTTTACTCGTAAAATCTGCATTGTTTAAATGATAAATGTAGGACCACTACTGACCTCAGAGAAACCAAATGTTATCCCTACTGTTTACTTATATGTGGATTAGTTAACAATAAAGTTCTCCTGAGTCTTGATATGAGAACAGCTGTCAAATAAACATAGTGCAATAAAAAGTAAAATAAAAAGTAGTAAATGTAGTAAAAAGTAAAGTACAAGTACCTCAAAATTATACTGAAGAACAATATTTGAGTAAATGCCCTTTGCTACATTCTACCATTGGTTATAGTTACATTTCTGAGCAACAATGTAGTGTAAATTGAAGATATTTTATATGATATTATGAACCTCTTTGGTGGTAAGATATGTACATCAGTTCTCCTAACTAGCTCCACTGATGCTGTTCTGCAACTCAGTGTGTGTTCTGTTCTGTTTTAAACAAAAATTTTCTAAGTTTTTACTGAGAAAGACAAAAGACATTCCCGCCATGCCTCTATGGTAATCTCACCAGTGATTTAATCACAGCCATGAGTCACAGCCATGTCATTGTTATCCATTTGGGCTTCACTTTTAGATTGTCTGGCAGAAAGCTGTGTATCAGTTTTTCAGCTAATTGACATCAGTCCATGTCATCAGTGCGCATGATGCTTTCAGGGAGGGCCAGGGAAACCATTAGGAGGGGTTATGAGGGACTGTTGGGCGGCTGGTCTCTCTCAGACGGGTGGGAGCGCACACACAGGAAATGTCTCTTTGAGTAGCCAAAGTAAATCTCACGCAGTTGGCACTCTGGAGAAGTGCCTGGCCCTATAAGTGCTTAAATGTCCTTATACCTAGTTGTCTGGGTTTTCTTTACTGTCTCTGTAGCTGGAAAGAAATACAGCAACCTCTCTCTTGTGCCACACACACACCCTTCTAATAGGTTAGGAGGTAACATGGATCACAGACTAATGTTAGTACCTGTGATGACAAGGGTGATCTGACTAAAATTCAAAATGGGCTCAAGCACAAAAATGACAAATCTGAGCAGATGAGACATCTATAAAATGTGAGCGATGTAATAATAAGGAGCCTGTTAATGTGGTAAACTCAAAAAAGGCTTTCAGGGTTAATGTGGAGAATCCTTTTCCGGCTCTAATTGTCAGCATACGCTATAGTTGTGAGTCATCCAAAACTTAAATGATTCACTATGGTTACTTTCAATATCAAACTGAACCCTGGATTCGGTGCTTTGTTTATGCAGCACACTGGGCTGTTGTGTACTCTCTCCGCTTGGCTGTATACAGCAGTGTGTTTCCACAGGCGCCGACACGTGGACAGGACAACACTTCTGTGCAAATCTCAGAGGGGGAGAGAGAAGATAGGGGAGGAGGGGAGAGGGGGGGGACTCCTTTCCTCTTTAGAAGTGCTAGATTTATATCCCGCTGCTGCAGCTGGTCAACATTAACCCTTGCACTCCTGGAACTCTGACCACAGATGTCACCTTGCACTCGCATGGATGCACAGAGAGGCCACTGACCCAGAGGATGACACACTGTTCAGTCATGCTTTCAGCATAATTAAACATGAAAATAAACTGAATAACAATCGAGCAAACTATTTGACAGTATCCCCACTTGCAGCCGGCTCTGTCTCTTTATGTGGTAACTTTGTTGTGTTTTTTTTTTTTTTTATGTTTCAGCCATCTTTACATCTGAAATTGATATCTGTATAAATCATATCACAGCATGGAAGCAACGGCAAGATATTTCTCATCTCTCTACACTTATTAATCACACATGTTTTTGTATTCTAATCTCTTGCAACATTTCATCTCTAATGCTCCATCCCAAGAATAACTCAACACATTCAGTTGGTAGCGTGCAAGAGGAAGGGACAGCGCCCAAAAAAGGAGAAGTGTGTGTTCATGTGTGAATAACCTAAAATCTTTTATTCTGCACATTTCCCATGACGGCAACAAGTGAGCCAAGTATAGATCTTCTGGAGAATTACACAAACACATAGTAATGATTCTTTTCTTGCTGACTGCATGAAGTTATCACAGTGTGGCTTTGGGTGCTGTTTAAGCAACTTGTCTGCACCATGTTCTGTAGAACTGCTGCATGCTGACTGAAATAGACGAGACATTGAATCATCTTCCTCTGCTTGGCTCCATTTTCATTGGCTGAATGTTAGCCCACCTCCAGAACCCCAACAGACTGTTCCGGTAAGAACAAGCCTCTTCCCAGATAATTACACACACACACACACACACACAACACACACACAACACACACACACTGCTTCCAGAAGTAGGATAAATCTCCTGCAATACACACATTCTCTTAATCATACATAGACATTGTTTGTGTGCATGCGTGAGTGGCTCTCTTGCTGCCTGTTAGAAACACAGATAGTTCTAAGGATCTATGTCTTTCATGTGGTTAAGTGGAGTAGCATATAAATGATCCCTGCTGATTGGCCGAGGCTTTTATCTCCCAACAGGAAGTTCCTGAGGGCTTCCGTCGCCAGTCTTTCTAAATCTGTGTTTCATTTGGAAAAGCCACCAAAGGCACAATTTGTGCAAGTGCCCAGCCCTTTCTCTAAATTTGCGCAAACAAAATTAACAAAGCATTTTACGAATATTTTCCTCAAGCAGCTTGTTTGAAAAATGCTGCTTCTTATGTACCCAAGATCATAACAAGAAGAAACTGGCTGCCGCTTACTGGTCTTTATTTGTACGCTTTTTGATCTTTGGCTTTTACATAAGGAACACTTAGGAGATATTTTTTTGTTAAATACACACATGGTAGCACCAATCACATCCGTATTTTTGGGTTGTTGTTGTTGAGTATACAGCATTCTGACAGAAGGCACTGATAAAACTGTATGCAATGTTTGAGTCCGACAAAACAAAAACAAAGCTGGTCAAAGGGAGTGATTTAGTCCATCACACTTCATTAAGTATCAGTATAGCTTGCTGTAATACAAAAAAAATGTAAACACATAAAAATATATACTTTTAAAAAGGTAATGAAAAGAATCCCTTGTGAAAATAACTGTAGTACTCCTATGACAGATACAAAAAGTAGCTTAAGGCCATTGTACTGTGAGTTAAACACTGAATATACTGCAAGCCCACTATAATAAGTCCCTGCAGGAATATTAGAGTGATTCTTTATGAGGGAAATGGCATTAAATTACTGAACAAAAATAAGAGTAAACTTTAGAGGCAGAAGCATGGCCTTAAAGGACAAGTTCACAATTTTTCGAGTCTTAAAACAATAGTCAGGTGCCCAAATGAACATTTTGCTGTAATCGTTTCTCCTGTTCATACTGACCATTAGAAGATCCCTTCATAATGCACTTACAATGTAAGTGATGAGGGACAAAATCAAGAGTCTGAATACTGTGAAAAAATATATTTGAAAGTTTATCTGAAGCTTCTGCTTTCCATTTCTGTCTTTTTAGTATAAAATTCCCTCTTTTTGTTACCATCTTTGCAGCACCGCTGAACAGGAAAACACTGTCTGTCAATACACAAAGAGGGATTCTTTTTACTAAAAAGACTTTAAAAGTGGAAGATATCCACTTTATTCGACTAACTCAGATGGCTGAAGCTTCATATTATCTCAGGATAAACTTTTAAATACATTTTTTCTCAAAACTGTGGATTTTGGCCTCCACCTACATTTTAAGCGCATTATGAAGGGATCTACTAATGGTCAATATGAACGGGAGGAATGATCACAGCAAGCAAAATCTGTTTCAATATTTATATAGCCACCTTACTATTGTTTTAAGACAGACTTGAAAAATTGTGATCTTTTCCTTTTAACCACAACAATGAGACAAAAACGTGACTCTTGTACCTCTCTGGTGGTAGATTTTATACAATGCCCTCTAAACACATCTTCCCTCAGTCTTCCATCCTGTGGCTTAGGGCAGGGCCCCTGCTCCTGGAGCTACTTGGATATTTTCAGGTCAACAACCCTTAAATAAACTAACAAGAAGGCCACATGGTGATTTTTGATGATTCTGCCTCTCCGCCGAGATGGAAGGTTTGGTGGTGTGTGGAGACAATAGAGAGAAACTTGTGATTAGAGTAGCTGTTGAGTTAAATTACAGTGAAGTTAACTATTCCTCATCTTGCTGTGGATACCCCTCATGCACCCATACCCCCCTCCCTCCCTCCCTCCCTCCCTGTTGCCATCACCCCCCTTTGAGTCTCATCAGATCACCGTTTGCTCTCCTCTACACTTCCTGCACGCCCCATAAATAACCGAGAGGAGGTAAGCCAGGCAGCACAGGCAGGCGAACACGGCGGCCGTCAGGTAGACCTTGTACAGACAGTTGTGCTTGTACTGCTCCAGGTTGCAGTATGAGTGGCGATCCGTCTTGTAGATCATCACACCTATGGCCGGCAGGTAGAGCGCGGCGGCGGCCACGTCGTGCGCCAGGTTGGTGGACAACCAGCGCTCGCCGCCCAGCACCGGGACGAGATCCTGCTTGTCCAAGAGGGTGAGGAAGAACAGGGCGAGGGTGAGGAGCCAAAACAGGACAGCGACGAACAGGACGAAGTGGATGGATCCCTCGTATTTGTTCGCGGCGATGGTGACCCACAGCCCGGCTCCAAACACAATCTGCAGGATCCGGATGATTCCCAAAAAGCTCTTGACGAACTTCAGGATATTCGTCCTCACCTGCGGCTGGGGAGGTTGGGGTGGCATCTCTCTCCTCCTCCGATCACTCTCGGTCCCTTTTTCCCGAACAGGGCGGGTGCTTTCTGCCAGCTGCAAACAGCTGGCGAAAAGATGACAAAAAAAGTGGAAATAACAGAGTGGAATGCCTGGTTTGTGGTGTGACAATGAAGCCAAAAGTGGGCAAGTTTAAGTTTTAAAAAAAGGGAACTCTCTGTTCTTTCCACAGCCCCGGGGTTTTGAAATGAAAAACCTTCTTGTATGTTTCGTCTTTTCCGTTTCCTCCGTTGAATGTAGCGTCTGTGTAGGGGGCTGGGTGATGGAGAGGAGGCGGCCTGTAATTCAAAGCCTGCTCCTCCTCTGCTGGACTGCTGGACGCATCCATGTCCACTCGTCTGCTGCTGTATTTCCCCCGCGGGGTGTGACCTCTCTGTTCATGCAGAAGTGAAGTATGACAAGATGTACATCTGAGAAATAGGTTATTGAATTTAAACATCCCAGATATGCAACAGTTTTTTTTAGTGCTTTCACGTAAACAAGTCTGAATTTCTTCCCTATCACTCCATTGTAGATAAAATACAACAAAGAAACAGTTTAAATCTGTTTAATAATACGAGGTTTGTTCATATAGCCTAGATATTTAGTAGCCCATGCGTCATTCTGTTTGCGTATTTGCGCACAGGATGCTCACATGTTATTTCTCTGTCACATAATTGACAGACGCTCCTCGTGCCAGCCGGGCTCATTGACGTCAATGGATTTCAGCGTACACACCCTACGTGGCCGAGGGGGCGGAGCCAAACCTCCTCCCTCTCCCCCCCCTTCCCTGGACCCGTGATTGGTCGTCATAAAGCCCCTACTCATCCAGGACAGGAGGGAGCAGATGATATCTCTGCTCTCGTTGGCCACTGGATGGCATTGATTTGTGACTGACAGTCGGCTCAAGGACAGAAATTGATCGCAGGTGAGGGACATAAACAGACTGTCCTGCTACAATTCAGCCATTGTGGAAGCTCCCATTGAAAAGGGAAGAACGAGAGCGCCGAGGGAGATGCTGTAGGAGCAAACTGTTGTGGATATAACCTCCAATAGTTCATTTTCGGGTAAGCCAAAGACCTTTCATTTTTCACATCGACTCTCACGGGATTCCTGTTTACTGCCTTTTATCCACAGCCTAATAAAAAAAACACAACGGACTGCTGCAGACAGGACAATAAATTCAGTATGCATCGTATCTTATCTTACACCAATATTTTACAGGGGCTTTATATTTCCCTTTTTTTCTGTAGAGATTTGTTCTTCTGTTTTGCAACAAATATCTGCATCAGTGATCCCTAACAGTTTGTTATGCAAACAAAACACAGTTAAAGACCTAAGTGGGAGGGATATAAGAGAGAAAAAAAGCTTATCAGGTGATATTTGATTTATGTTAACCCACTTCTAATGCAACTAAGTGGGTCAGAAAGTTAAGATATTTGTCTGTAGCCTGTCTAATGTAGCCTAAAAAAATCACAAGCTTGTCCTCAAACAACCCACTGGCTGTTTAAGAGTCACAATCAGGACAGTGTGTTGTTTTTTCTGTTCCTGAATAGACTTATCCTGTAAAAAGATTTTTAAAAAAAGAAAAAAAGAAATGGATAACAAAAGTACATTCACACATCATCTGAATCTATCACAGTGTCTACAGAGAAGTTATGAAACATATATAAATAAATGGTTAATGTTTAATGAAGGAAGCAGGAGATTTGCACCTCTGGGTGCAGAATAAAGTGAATTTGAAAGTTAGTTTTTGATCTTGGGAATAGTAGTTTGACAAAAATAATCTGAGCAGCTGGTCTTCATCTGTACAAATTCCATCCATGAGCTGCAGTTGAAGGCTCAGAAGAAAGCTAGTAAGCAGACCTTGAGTTTAAGATTATTCTGTCAAACTGAAAGAAAAGGAAACACTGCTGACCCATATTTAATCGTAACCTCGGGTCACTCAACTAATACCCGTTTGTTAGTGTCCCACTTGAAAGCATATGTGAGTAAAGCGAGATAAAGTTACCATCTGCAGTTTAATGAGCTTTAAAGTGCAGTTCGTCACTCACTTCCTTAAGCAGGATTAAAGAATCAGAGCAGAAGATTTGCATCCGACTGGCAGCGTTTCACTTGTGCCAGCAGCTGTCTGTAGGTGTTGTGACGCAGTCTGTGCTCATGTACTTTATGCGTCACCTTCCATTTTGTGTTTTTTTTTGTCATCTGTTGCTTTGTAAACACATCATAATAAGTTGAAACTGTTGACTGATTCTCCACACAGCAGAGTCCAGTGTATGCCACCTTTCCCTGTGTTTCTTCGGATGGATACCGGACCCGCATCCCCTCCGTCCTCAACGGTGGCGGGCCCTTCCCCGCTGTGGCGGCTGGCTGAGAGGCGGAGCAGGAAGGCTGGCTCAGGGAACATTTTCAGCAACGTGAATCTGTGGCAGCTCCAGAGGCTGTTCAGAGCGGCTGGGGACCAGGATGCGGAGCAGAGGGCCCAGCTGGTTTGGGGCCACAGAGACGAGGCTGAACTAGCCCAGGCTTTGATAGGACTGAGGGCCCGGAGTCACCGCAGAGGGCTGAGGACTAATGGGAGAGACGTGCTTGGCTCACACTGGCTGCGAGCCTTCAATCACCTCAGGTAGACACACAGCTAACCTGATGTTTCATATGCATCGATTCATTTATAGATGCACCAAACTATGTAAACAAAGTTAGTTTCTCGTCACTTTTCATATTTTCTTAAACAAAATGATGTATTTCGTTCAGGATCGGGGAGAACTTGCCAAGCAGCCAGGGGAAGGATCCTGCGGAGGAGAGTGATTCTGAGGCTGGAGCTCACGGCAGTCCAGAGCCATACCGACACACCTCGGTAGGGACAACAGGAAGAGGCACAGGGGCCACAGGGGCACTAAGTAAGAGCCAGGGCCCCACAGGGACATCCGAGAGACCAGTTAGATCTGGCTCAGGACTACGGAGAGGAGGAGAGAACGACCCAGAGAGATACCTCCACCGAATACTCCACTGACTTGACCAAAACCTCTGAAATGTCAAACTGGCTTTTGGTCTGCACGGCCTGAATACTGTTCTGATGTGATGAGACGCTGGAACAAGGTTGAATTAACTCCTAGGAGGAGCAACATGGTCGCTGCCTAAATGTCTGTCCTTTCATGGTGCTGCACTGTTACCTGTTGCAGACACAAAACTCTGACTGACAGTTTTATATTGTGGTTGCCTCTCAAGAAATGCCTTATGTGTTCTCCTGAGTTCATCCTACCACTCACGCTAAGCTCGCATACTGATAATTATCGCCAAAATGATCAGGATATGGACAGTGATGTCATTTTAAGTAGTTTTGTTGTTCAGTGGTGTAAATCAAGAAGTGAACATGTGAGTAATTTGAAGTTATTTTATAAATGTTTCCATCTTTATATGACCCAGTGTTTATCAGTCTGAAAGTACTGTTGTTATTATGTATGGCTGCACTGTGAATTAACTTATCAATAGATATAGTCACCTCCTGTATCACAAATAAAGCCATATACGTAGATGTACTGTGTGTGTATTAGCTTGGAACGAGCCTAACTTCTGATTTTGAATTCAAACTACTTGGGTAAATTGGGAAGAGAGTAGTAAGTATCATAAGATATAGTAATACATGACCAAACATAACATGTCACTGGACACGTTGACTCAGACTTAATGACATGTCACATATCTTGTACTGTACTTGTACTTTCATGCAACCGCTGCATCAGGCACCTCAGCCAGCCACTAGTTTTCACTTGGTGAAAATAAATCATCAGGTGGTCAACACTGCCAAGACACCAAAAAAAATAACTGCAAGGCCAAACTCAAAAGCGTTTCTTACTGTCCAGGGAATGACGGACTTTTTCTGTTATTAAATTTTGAATGGTAACAGTGTAAAATCCCACTGTGCCTGTGAAAGACTATTTGTCACCAACCTCATCAGATTACTGGAAACTTGATGACGTTTTTTGAAAATACTGTTTTGATGTGTAATTTTTAGATTTATGGTAATAAAGAAGTGAGTGTTTGTATTGATATTTTGTCTTTTTTCTTGTTTGGTTTGTGTTGTTTCTTTGTTTTATAGTAGTAACAACACAGCAACCACTTAAAGCTAGTAAATCATTTTGCTATTCAAAACCTCATCAAAGGACATAGAGATACAGTAGGTCTACTGAAAATCATTAAAATGGATGTGAGGCTTTTTATGGACACAGTTTTTGGTATTGAAGATAACAGTTAAACATTTTCCAGCATTATTAAACTAAAGAAAGTCAATTGTTTTTGCTTACTGATTTTCAGCACTGTCCTAGATTATATTCATATGATTACATATACTCACATCCAGGAGCTGCAGCCTGCACTGAACAGCTGTTATGCATTAAGTGCCTTGTCCAAGGGCACTTCAGCAGCAGTTTTTGATGGATAGAGACACACACCCATGCCTTTTCAGCAGCTCTAAGGATTTAAATGATTGAACTTTGGGTGAAAAGGCTGTTTTGGTCATCAAAACAACCCCACACATTCCATGTGTTACGACTCATGTAGTAGATTCTCTGAGAAGAGAGGACTGCTGGAAGAGCTGTATTAGAAACAAATGCTGCTATCCAATGGTCAGGACTGTTTATGAGGCCATCATGTAAGTCAGTGTGCAGTCACTAGATGGCACTAAAAGTTTTGTTTTGGAAGAGCAGATCATTGAGTCAGAAGGTAACTTTTTTGTCATGCATGGCACAGACACTTTCTCACAGAAAACTGTAAGTATTCAGAATATGTTATCCCGAGCTAAAGGGGCAGACTAATTTAATTAGATGAATAGGTAATCTTGTTGGTCTTAGCTTTTTCGTGTTTAACTTGACTCCTCTGCCAGGTCTATCACATTACATAAATATGTAGTGATGGCTAATGAGTTGTAAAAGTTTTTATCTGGAATGCAAATGTCCAAACCCTCAGGCAGCTTCATGCAGGTGCAACAACAGTCCACTTCATCCACAGAAGCTGTTTGAAGTGTTAAAAGTTCTGTATTTGTCAGCATGTTACATTTGTCCATGTGCCGTTTTATCCATCCTTCCATCCAGTTTCTTACTGCTCAGTCTGGTCAGTCAAGAATCAAGTAGATCCAGTGTGCACCGGAAGGACTTCATGTCCCAGACTACGTGTGAATTTAGACTTTCAGACTTGGATTGCCCTGTATCCACTAGATGTCCTCTTCCCCAGCAGTTTCCTCCAGTTCCTCCTGGGTGACGCCAAGAGATTCAAAGGTCATCTGGGAGATAAAGTCCTCAGTGGCGCCTGGCTGGTGTATTGGGAAATTGAGGCATCTGCTGGAAAGCTTTATAAGGTGCTGAAACCTCAGCTGACTCCCTGAATGCTGAAAAGCAGCAGCTCGACTCTGAAGTAATCCCCAATGTGCTGAGCTTCTCACCTTGTTTTGTAAATTAAGCTCATTGCACAGAAAGACCTCATTTTGGTGCCCATATATGGTGAATTATCCCAGTCTTTCAGTCAGTACTTAAACCTTATGACTATAGATAAAATATGGAGTGATGATTTAGCAATAATACAGCCGAAAGAGCCCTATTCAGTGTCTTACCAGAGCCAGTTAAGGGCACCAGGGCCCACTCTTTGAGCCCCCATGCTGAACTAGTGACCCCTAGTTCAGCCTCAAAAGGTTATAGTGGACTAATAATCCTGGTCAGATGTAGAATAAAATGAAAACCTTGCATTGACACATCTGAAATAGAGATAAACTGGCATCTAAATGTAGGTTAAATTATGACAGATTTGCAGAAAGAAATCCAGTCATGCTGACTTGTGTACTTGTAGCTATTATAGTTCTGCACACAGTAGCAGTCGGTGGCAAACTGAGACTCCTCTGTGGTACAATGTCGCCTTTTAGGCAACATGCACATCTTAGCAGTTTTCTAAGTTATGTGCATATAAATGAAAATCTTTATGCTTCCAAAATTATGAGCCCAATTCTGTAGTTAATGGAAAATGACAGAGAAAAGAGGCTTTTTCTGTGTAATGCTTTGGGACATTTGTAAACGCCATGTATTTCTGGCACTTATTGTTCAGTTCAACAACAGGAGGTAAAGTAAACTAAATAAATATTTGCAGATTCTTTTTCCTTTACAGTTATTTATTGCTGGGACATAAGGTGAGATGTACAGGCTGTTAATTTAGTGAGACATATACACTTTTTGCTGTCCAGCCATGTGCTGGTCTGTCTGGAAACATACTATGAATTAATAAGTTGTGCTTCTTACTGTGCCTACCCCTGTGATCTTTCATTGTGTTTGCCATGATAAATGTCTGTAGCCCCATTTCTCTGCTCAGCACAGCTTCTTCAGAACAAAACAGACAAAATGTGCCAGAGGCTGACTGCCCAGTTTACAATTCCTCTCTTAAAAACCACAGCGGACCATCAACTTTGCATCTGCTTTGCATCTTGATTAAATCTGATTTTGTGGTGATCATAAATCAGCAATATAGAGGCTGCCTATCTCCTAAATAAACCCAATAACTTCCATATCAATGGAGAACAACTTTTTTTCTGATGTTCTTTTAACAGAAACGTATTCTTATTTTTTTGGTATTGCTTTCCAGACATTTTAGTGACGAAAGAGAGAAGTGACAGCTGTATGGAGAGCAAAGGGAGCAGTGCATATTTTCAAAAAGGAAGATAGGGAGAAGAAGAGACAAGCTTTTTTCTTTCTGTGTCTCTACATGATTGACAACAGAAGCTGTATAGAGATTATACATAAGCAAGGATCTGAGAGTTGAATATGTCCCTGCTGCATTGTAATTAGAGCACGGAGCAGTAATTAGTGAAATGATATATAGAGTACTTGCTCCTCGTACTCTGATAATAATCCCAAACACGCACGCAAACCAACACACGTGCACACACACAAGCAACCCCTGTGCTACACTCTGTGTCTTTGTTCATGGTAGAATCACACAACACTGCGGCACAGCACTCATTGTTATTCCTTCCTCTGTGTCATTGTGTGCCTTTGTTCTTATTCTCAGTACTGTTCAGCTCAGGCTCTCGCTTGTTTCTGCAGTCTCTAAACAAGGGCATGGCACTGCCTCTCTGCCCCCATTTCAGGTGAACGCAGAACATCAAACATGATTCAACAAGAGTGTCCTGCTGAGCAGAGGCCAGCACCTTTTCAGTTTACTCACTTTAAAGAGACTCCAGTACAAAAACTCTTTATCGAACCTTTCAGAAATGAAAACTGCCTTATTGATGTAGAGGAGGGATTATTTTCTTGAAACTATGAAGAGAAGACTTGATGTATAAGTTTACTGGTCATAAAATGAAAGTTGAACCTGTCTCTGGTATAAAATGGACACCGACCCCGGGTGCCTCCAATCTGTATGCAGAAGGTCAAACTGCTTTCCACATCTGAGACCTTTCTGTCTGCCTTCATGCTTTGCTGCCTTCAGGGCTGTTCTGGGCTGAGGAGAAACACGTACGGCCAACCTCACATCACACAAAATTACGTTGCATTGCCCACACCTGCTGCCTGAACCGTTCACAGGGGTTCGGGGTGAGTCAAGGCCAAGAGAGGAAGGGATTTTAAAAGCAGCCTCGTTGTACTTTCATAGGTAAGGTCACATGTCAGACGATTGTGTTGCTCCTTTGTTCTTTGTCCTTTCTCTGAACCCACATTACATACAGAATTATACACACACACACACACACACACACACACACACACAGAGAGACCATTGCCAGACATTATGCGCAGCTACTTGTAACACAATTTGTCTGTAGTTTTAAGGTCATAGAAGAGTGGTTCCCTTTAGAGGCTGACTGGATTTTCCCTGGTTTAATATGCATATTATTAAATATTAAATAACAGAACTCTTTTTGAGCACCTGTAAAACTAACTGAGAGCAACATCACCTACTGTATTTTTTGAGGTCTGCTGGGCTGATAAATGAACGGGATGATTTTCTCTTTGGTGATCACATTTTGGAGGTTATTCTTTATTAAATATTTCATCTCTAGCCTCAGTTTTTAAAGAAATGCATCTTAATCTTCCTGGTAATATTATTTTGATATTGTGTGCACATGCAACTGTCTAGGCACAGGTTTATAGTGTGCATTTTACACTAATATTGTGGCCAATGCATTGGGGAGACTTTTATAAAAGGTGAAACCTGTACTGAACACCTGTAAACCAATCAAATTTGGGTGTCATAGTTGGAACAACAGTAGTGCTTATAGTATTTGTAATCATGTAATTATAAATCTATAAAAGGAAGTTTCAGAAACTGGAGTAGGTAGGAGGAAAGAACAGTTATCATTAACATTATCAATATAAATGACAGGAATAATGTTGCAAAATTAACAGAGGAAAAGACATGGTGGAAGCACAAAAAAGGGAAGGGTTCCAGCGTATATGATTTATGTTTGGGATGGCACTGCTTAGGCTAGAAATGACAGAACAAACCATAAATCACATAGTGCCTGAACTTGAGCACCTTAAGCTCAAGCTAGATAAAAAATTATCATTTCAGTCAGTTTGTTTGTCTGCAACCCCCTTTTAGCCTTTATTAAACCCGATAGAGTTGGTCATTGTAAAACAGCAGTTCAGAGTACAGTGCATGAAGGAAGGAAGTCCCGTGTGCTATTTTAGCTTCATGCAAACTACTATGTCTTGGTGTTTTTGCTGTAATTTCAACCACGAGGTTGTAAATAATTAACATACTTGCCAACAATTGCCAATGCAGCATGGGCAGCTCAATCAGTGCAAAAAGCACCAGGAGAAAACGCTGCCATCCCACTGACTCACACAACTTGACATGATGCAACCTTTGATTTATTCAGAGATCTGGTTGCAGGGGCTGGTTCATTGTGATGTGTAGTAACAGCATATGCACATAAAGATCAGTGGGGTAAAGTGGGACTAATTTCATATTAACATGTACCACTGGGTTGGAACTAAGAGGGAAAGCACATCTGAATAATTCAGTTCAAAACAGACCTCTGAGCCAGTGACATAATATACACAGAATAACCTTGAGTTAACGGACAAAGTTGCATGCAGACTCGGTCACGTAGCGCACATACATGTATGCAGACTCAGTGCTTTTGCTGGCACGCATGAAGTAATACGCATGGGTGAACATACTTATACATGCTAACCCCTGTATGCTGTGTCTTCCTCAAGCTTTGCTTTCCCTTGTGGAAGGAAGGTGGATGATATCTGGTAAACATGTGACAGAGCAGAAGACAGCAGTTTGTTAAGTGACCTTTTTGAATTTCAGTCTGTCACAGCTACACAACCTCAGCTATAGGGACATTTTGTAACATTAAATACACAAAGGTACACTCACACATACATATGTGAATCCTTGCATACAGACCAAACCACAAAGTGACACAAATACACCTGAATATAAACTCTTGTGAGAACAAAAACAGCTCTGCAGTGGTTCAGAGGGTGTGATGAAAGGTCTTTTTCAGAGGGAAAAGTGGTGCTGAGTTGAATCTGAAAGGGCTTACTGGCAGATGCAAGTGATATAATGGGATGGCTTATTTTCATTGCTTCTTCTTCTGCTTTTTATTGAAAAAGAACGGAGTATATAAAGAGCAGTACCTCAGAGGTTTTCATTTTTTTCATTCATCCTCCCTCTCCCCTCTGCTAAAGTCTTCCCATTTCCAGCCCATACACCATCAGACGGATCATGGAGCCAATAGCATCATATATATTCATGTCCAGCCCGCACTTTAAACATCTCCATCCTGGCCTAAACATCAAAGTACATTAGACAAGGTCAAACATTAAAGAGAGGAAAAAAAATAGAAGAAAAAAAGACGGAAGATTAATGTCATCATTGTCATCTCATAATCCCTCTATAATATACCCTAGAGCTACAGCTTTTAGATGTGCCACAGAAAGAGCATACAGGGACAAAACTAACACATAGGCAAGTCTGGAATTTGCCTATGTGTTAGTTTTATTCATAATAATTAAATAAATACAAATATGGGAAGACAAGGAGAAAATGAGAAGGGACAGGGGTTGGTTTCAGGCTTTGTATGCAGTTTTGAAGGGTTTATTATGGTCATTCTCTGCTATGCTGCTGCTCATAAGACATTTCATAAGCCGTGCCTCCACCTTACTTATAATTATGCCTGGGCATTGCAATGTGTAGGGGACTTATCACAAAATGTATTAAAGAGAGATGGGTAAAAGAATTTAATGATGAAATAATCAGTCATTTTTCTTGCTCTGATTATTGGCGTGAACTCTGTTGGAAAAAGATCCATTATTACATTGGAAACACATCTAACATCAGTAGCCTCAGTAGCCAGAAACTGTGTAATTTTCAGTCAAACCACTCCCACAGTGTGAGGAAGCTTCACTCACTCCCTCACCAATCAGATGAAAGTGCTTTTATTCATTAGTTTAGTGTAATATTTGATTTGTAACATGTATTCATTGTCTAAACTTAGGATCCACTTTAGTTGATTAGTACATTGTGTTTTCATTCAAGTATTTGTTTCACTGGTTTCTTCTTCTTCGGGATCCACTTCCTGGTTGAGGATGTTGCTCTCATGAACGTGCGTACCTGAACATCACTTCCTCCACCAGGTGTTGGTAATATGGACTGTACCAAGTGGGACTGTGGGAGGGAGGAAGCAATGGGTTTTTTTGTGTTAGTTAGGGTTAACCCTAACCCTAGAGTTTCCTACCAGTGCTAGCCTGAATATCATGTTGTAGTGTTATTGTACATTTTAAAGCATCATTGAAAAAAGTTAATGTCACCATCATTTTTAATAGCTTTAATTGTCTTTTAATTGTACCCTAGATATTAGCTACGTAGGTGGGTTTGACCAGGCAGTATTTAAAGCTACTGCTTAGTTCATTTGGCCTCTTGTCTCTTTTGCCTGTGGGCTGGGCGGCCCCCTCTGTGTCAGTGAGTTTACTTTGTTTTGTATTCATGGCCTTTTTGCTATGTATATTAAACTTGAGACAGAGTAAAAAGCAGCGCTCTGACCCAAGTTCCTGGACTTTTATGCTCATTTCTCATCCTCCAAACCTCACAGAACTGCTTGCTTACATCCTGATCAACAGGGTTTCAGATACTTACCCTGCACACAGGTTTTGTCCAAAGATATATATATTTGGGGAAAATATCTGAAGGCTCCAGATTCTATTGAAATGCTTTTGCTTGGAGGACCTGCCAGAAGGTCAGAGAACAGATACCTACTGAAAATATTTACAGCAAAAAACACTAAAAGCACATTTATCCAGCTACAGCAGATAATTGGCTTGAAATCAGGGATATATGAGATGAAGACTGTGTAATGATTTATACATTGACAGATGTTCTGACAGATCATCATCCCCATCCACCTGAAGTTCCCCTGCAGTTTATTATGGTCACTCCCCAGACAGCTTGCGGGGGGTGATGAAGTGTATAATCATAGCCCTATATAAGTGTTTGTGTTTTTTTTGTCCAAAGACATTAAGATGTTCCACCCATGCAGGTAGCTTAATAATAACAAATGTTCTGCTTGTCACACGCAGACTTACCACTAATTTCATAAATTAGAGCAAGAGCAAAACAGTTGAGTATGTTTTATTTGCATGACATGCTAAGCCAGCACTTGAAAGGATGTAGGCCCAAGAATAGAACCCTGTTAAGACCGTTTCCACCAACACCTTTGAAGTCAGTCTGTAGCTCCCAGGGAGGATGTGACAGAGGGCTAAAACGAATGAGATCCCTAATGGAAAAAGACCCTTGAAGCCCTCTAACCCTCCCCGATCCGATGTGAGGACACAAAGAACGTGTGTGGCAGATAAAAAATGCGAACCTTTACAGACGTCTCCTTCCCCATCACTTTGCATTCGCATTACTCTCTTCAAAGGGGCTAATTCAAATGCTACAAATGCAAATATGTCTGAATAGTTCCCTGCAGGCATTGTCACTTTGAGAGAGAGAACTTATTTGAGACGCGGTGCAGAAGACAAGTGGGTGGTGGGTGCCAAAAACGGCTTTTAAACAGTGGGGCCTAGGTTGGCAGAATGTCACATATTTTACAGGCGATTTAATTGGTTGTGAACGGTTTGATGTGCTATGAGGAGAAAAAAAAAGTGGTCAGTATAATAAATGACTGAGACGAGAGCCAGAAATGAACTAAGCAGCTTTGATAGTAAGTCTGCCGTCAGCGGTTGGTTTTGTCAGGATTTAGATCTGCAGGGAGCCCAAGGAAAGATTTGGCATTTAGAAGATCAGTTGAAAAGACAGTGAGTCATGTCCCAGTTCAACCTGCCTCACCTTTGGTGGGACCAGATAGATTTAATGCATCAGATCTCTGGCCTGCCATGATGTGTTATGACACTTAAAGATGGCCCTAATGGATCCGTGCATTAATTATGAGTAATACTTTATCATTCTGTAGCTCTTAGTGAACTGCATCAATATTAGACTCAGATATCAGGACATTAGCAGGAGATGTATAGTGTGAGATGAGGACTGAAGAGGTGGGAGGGTGAGGATGTCATCTCTCAGCGCTTTCAAGGTTAGCTGATTTTTCACTATAAGAAGTTATCAGCTTCTCTCATCTCTATTCACTTTAGCCCTCAAGAGGTTTGCAGGATTTATTTAAGATTATTGTGAAAACTGCTCTTTATGGTATTCAGACCAACTCAAGAAATAACTGTTCCTTCCTCACTCCAAACAGAATGAACATTTCTTTTGCCTCTGAAAAGTAACCAGAGTCCCCTATTTCAGAGGCGCTCAGAAATTCACGTTTTAATTCAGTCTGTCAAACCTACAAAAAGAGCCTTTTGTGATTGTTATTGAATGGTGTTGAATTGCCTCGTAAAACACAACAGTGTGACTGATGGCCACTTTCATGCAGCGACAAGGAGGCGGCTGATGAGCCGAACACAATTACTGAAATGACATGTTGCATTGATTAGTTAATAGCACATTTACGTGGGACTTCATAATTGCAGACTTTCACCCATTTACTACAAAAAAACAAAAAATGAAGACTATAAAGGAAAATGGCATGAAGTGAAATGACTTTGCCTGAAACAGAATTAACAATAATCAAACAGAATGTGAGGATGATTCAGCGGCCTTGTGATCAGAAAGACTTGCATAATTCAGATGTCCCGGGTTCAATGCCAGTCAGCACTCAGTTTAGTCAAACTACTGTTGGAACGTCCTTGATCACAGCAATACTGAACATGCTCGCTGCACTACATGTTTGAAATATCAATCAACATGCAACATGCCACGCACGATGAATAAATTATTTGAAGCAGCAGTTCCCAACATTTATTGTTCCACGTACAGTACCTCCACAGCCGTGTGGGATGAACTTGAAGTGCCCCTTCATGCTTCAAAGGTGTTAATCTGAATGAGTTTCAAACTGGATGTTATTAAATACTGTTAATTATATAAAAGTGGATATTCTGACAGTATTTTTCCATGCATGACATAGTGATTTTTATTCATAGTACATTTTCCCAAATTTCTATTCTTTCAACCACTAGTGGCAGAAGCTGGACGTTTCAACTATTTGACTATTAGTCAATCATGACACATGGTGTTCAGGTGTTACAGCTAAATCAGGTTGGAGGGAGACATGCTGTCTTCTTATTATAGCTGTTAGTATATTGGTCATAACTACAATGAATAAAGATTAGACTTGTATTAATTTGTAATCATTTCTTTTTGTGTCTACACTTGAGATATATTTTATTTTTCCTGTTTAGAATGGCTGATTTAGTGCATTATTCATTCAACCCTACACAATAATAAAGTGCTGTCTCACATATAAAGATGTGCATTTCTTTGAATTTTTTAAAGTTTTATGTAAAAAAAAAAAAGTGAAATCGAAAGAATTATGCATACAATACGAGAAAATATACACACAATATACACATACAGTACTGTACTGTAGCAAGAAAAAACTAAAACATTCTCAGTCATTTGAGAGCACCGTTCACACACAGGTTGCAAACGGTGGCAAAGACCCGTTTCACATATGATTGCCACTTGCAAATTGCAGATATATTTCTGAATCCTGCAGTCGTCTCACATCTTCATGCACCAGCAGCAAGTATGAGGTTTTGTTTGATTAGTTAAATGTGTCAAAATCAATAGACGAGGAATTTATCTCTTGTTGCGAATCACACCTGTATGTCTGTTGCAACTTTGGTGAAACGGGCCCCAGTTTGACACATTTTTCTGAAATGCTGAAATCTCCTCTAATTTAAAATGTTGTGTGAGTTTTAACCTTGAGTCTATTAAAGAAACTTTTTTTTTTTCAAATATACACAATATTTCATTTTTGAGCACTCTCACTATATGAAAACACATATAAACACAGACAATGTGATCTTTTAAGGATTTATCAATCATGTCATGAACTGAAAAATATTTACAAGCACCTTTATAAAAAAAAAAAAAAGCTTTCGCATTGGCAGGGAGCTGGTTTTATAAGTAGTAGTAATGTGTGTTTGAGGGGCTTTATACTTGCAGATTCAAAGCCAGGATATCAAATGACTGTCACCACTCCCACTTCTCTCTCTCTGCTTCTCTTAAATCTCTGTCATGACACCTTAATTTTTACTGTGCCATTGCGCGCCACATCTCCTCTAATTACACTGAAAGATACAGCTGTACCACACATTAATGTATGTGCATATGTGTGTGCGAGAGTGATTTAGTGTTCCGACTGTGGTTCATTAAACCCTGTGAATCTTCAGAAGAAAACCGGCTGAAGCTCAGAGTGTTGATCTGGTTTTCATGCTGTGTGTGTGTGTATGTGTGGGTGTGTGGCTGATCGCAGGCCTGTGTGTCTGTGGATTAGACTCAGGGGGTCGAACTTTGATCATAGGGTTCTGTGCAGAGGAGAGAGGGGGTACAGACAGACGGGTGGAGAGAGAGACATTGAAGGAGGGGAAGAGACAAATATATCAGCAAATGGGTGGCAAGATTTTCACCCTCTTTTTCTCTCCTTGTGCTGTCCCTTCCTTGTCTTTTTTTTTTTTTTTACCCCTTTTCTCCAACTCATTTCTTCAGTCTCTCATAATCACAGTTTTTTTTAGCATCTCTCAGAGCTGCAAATGACAAAAATAAAGCTGGTATTGATTTTGTTTACAATCTTTTTCCATGCACCTTTTTGTCTGCACTCGTAAATGTTGTAATGGATTCCCTGTAATATGTTTCCCTGATGATGTACCTCCCTCTACCAGCAGTAAACTTTTCTCCAAGATCAAGCTGCCTTTTTTTATGGTTTCCATTTCAATCAGTTTTCTCTCATTACGACATTATTTAAGATGTTTTAAAGGAATGAACAATGGCACAAAGTAAGGTTAAATCCTTGTGTCTGATATGCTTGTCATTGTATCGTAACGTATGATTAATCATGTGCTCAAATGAGCTGATAGAAAGGTATGATCACATTAGCCTTTGGTACAAAACTGTTCCGCACACAGCCCTGAAAAAAAAAGATGTAGTTCTACAATACTGACCCCTTCATTTTCAAACACAGTCCATCAGTCTTTCAATTGGCCACCAGTGCAAATTTACAGGTCAAAGAAATTCTTTGAAAACAGACTTCAGATTTTTTTTGTTCTTCATTTTTGAAAAGAACTTTTATACTCTTAAATTGACCCTTTCAACCATTCTTAAGCGAGTACGGGTCCTGTTCTTTTCATTGCGATAAGTCGAGGAGTTGATATGACAGAGGTTAACAGAAGAGTTCACAGAAATAGACAGAGATCATCCCACATTGCTCACTGTCTCTGTTGCTATCACTGCTTCTGTCTTTGCCTCATTCTGTCTCTCTCATGCACGTACACACTCTCCCTGCTCTAACTTTGCATATCTAACTCAGAAATTAAAGGTATTTAAAGGCAATTAAAGGCAGTGGCCCACTGCTAGTATCAATTGAGCCATTTTAGTTTGGCATTTAAAATATCACTTCCACTACAGCTTTATTTTTCAATTCTGATCACCTGTACAGTCACACAGGCATGGAGACTCACGGCCTTCATCCTTCCCTGAGCGTGCAGCGACGTGATGAGGCAGTAAATATGGATGAGTTTGTTGCTTTCTCTCACAGTTTCTGGAGATTTGTGTTGAGCATCGGGCCCCCGGAGCGCTCTGGCAGCCAAAGCTTTTCATGAATCTTCTGTTCGCTGTTCAATTATTCAGTCTGGTTCCACGCTGGAGACGGCAACGACAGGCCGAGAGGATAGAGAGACGACGGATACAGGGGAAGAAGCCACTGGTTTAACGTAAATCACAGGTGGTTTCCTCTCTCTGACTTTGCTCATCCTGTTCTCTCGTTCCGTGCTTGTCCTCATAGTTAATGTGGTGGGAAGCAGTGAGGCCCCTGAGAGCTACATGCATATTAATGTTGTGACTAAACCCTTGCACACAGATGACAGGTGCTATTTATGTTATCAACAACCAATAACTTCCTCCCAGGTTTAGTCTCTCTCCGCTTCTGAGCACACAAAGTCCTTGCGCTTTTTGAATCGGATCCAGGATTATAATTCTGCCAGAGAAGTGAGTTTCAATGACTGCTTCACACTCATGGCTCATGTTCACAACGTTAGTGATGTGAATCCACCAGTTTGCTCATGCGTGCACGCAGGCTGGTTCTTTTTTTTTTTTTAAACACAAACGCACCCCGTGTCAACGTCACTCAACAGGGAGTTTTTTTTCCACATGAGGTTTCATTTCAAAGATGAAGAGGTGATGCTGCAGTGAGAAAAAAAGGGGACACAGTACAAACCAGCAGGCAGGAGATGAAGATTAATTAAATCTCCGAGGTTTATAGGAAGTTTTGTGGGGCGAGCAGGAAACTCTCAATGTATCCCCCATCTGTGTGGTGGCTCTGATGTCGTCAAATGATGGACGAGCGGCACGCATCACCACAGGTCTTCAAGCAAACATGAATACTTAAATTTTTTCCTCATTAGATCTTTCCCAGGAGCTATTCGTTCACATCTATGTTTATTCTTTAATCACAGCAGCTGGCAGCAAAGAACAGGACAAAACAAACACAACAAGGGCGACGGCTGGATATTAAACTGAATCAACAGTTAAGATGGGAAGGACTCTTATAAGACAATGTTTTTCAGATGATTCCCAACAAACAATAATTAAAGAAACCTTATTGTCCCACAAAAAAATAAAAGATTTGCAGCCTGTCAGTCAGTGTTTGTGTGTGTCTCCCGATCAATGACACCAGCAGAGCAGAGCCAGCGGTTTCCCTTCACCGGCATGCGATTGCATTACAGCAGGGCTCATTGCCTCATTGCAGACCCTCACATTCTATTACTTTCCACTGTACATATCTGAATAGTCAGCACAACAACCGAGGCTCTCCTCTCCTCTCCTCTCTGCCCCTCATCCCTCTACCTTCTTCCGTTATATCTCTTTGATCAGCTTCTCTCCATCTTTCTGTCTTTCCCCCAAACTCCAACTCGTTTCACTGTCAGAGGTATGATTGACAGCCGTGAGCTTTCACATAATTGCATCATAATTTCCCACTCTTGCACTGTTGACTGCTAAGCCTATAATACAACATGTAGATGTGCATTTATCTCTCTGCTTGTTTACTTTAACTTCTGACTCAAATATTATAATCTGTCATTTAAAGTTGCTAAATACGACTTCTCAGTGCAGAATTAGGTTTATAAATAAGGCCATAATCACTTAATGCGGTTATAGCGTATGTGGATGATTGCTGTGTTATTTTGCACTATAACATCATGTAGTTTTTACCAATTTTGGTGGAATATGTTGAGAACATTTCAAAGCTCTGATGTTTTTAATATCTTGGCCTACTTGAGCATTAATTAGTTTTTTTGTTATCAAAAGCAACAGTGTGAGACTTAAAACCTTTTTCTTTGAGGAAAAGTATCAGGAATAAAATGGAAAATTAACTGTTAAAAGTCCTGCAGTCAAAACTCTACTTCAGTAAAAATATACAGACGGGTGACAAATGAAAGGAAAAACCAGTACAGGCCTGAATGTTTGACCCCTACAGTGAGGGGATCTGGTGGCTCTGTTATGCTTTGGGGGGCATTTTGCTGGAATGGTTTGGGTCCACTTGTCCCCTTAGAAGGAAGGGTCACTGCAAATCAATACAAAGTTGTTCTGAGTGATCACCTTTATCCTATGATGAAACATTTCTATCCTCATGGGAGTGGTCTCTTCCAGGACGACAATGCCCCAATTCACAGGGCATTAGGGGTCACTGAATGGTTTGATGAGTATGAAAACGATATGAATCATATGCTATGGCCTTCGCAGTCATCAGATCTCAACCCAGTTGAACACCTATGGGACATTTTGGACTGATGTGTTAGACAATGTCCTCTACCACCATCATCAAAACACCAAATGAGGGAATATCTTTTGGAAGAATGATGTTCATCCCTTCTGTAGAGTTCAGAGAATCAATGCCAAGGTGCACTGAAGCTATTCTGGTGGTACATGGTGACCCAACACTTTATGAAGACACTTAATGTTGGTTTTTCCTTTAATTTGTCGTCTGTCTGTAGAAATATTATCAGAAAAACATACCTACCTTACAGGTGCACTAAAGTATAAGCAGCATTTTACTGTTGCAGTTGGTTGAGGAGGAGCTACTTTTTTACTAATTTACATTGTTTGGGTATGTCAGTCTCGGACAAATCATCATATTTTAGAGGCTGATCATAGTTCTGTATGTAAACCTTAATCTGCAAAGTAACTGGTAACTATATACTATATCTAAAATGTAGTGGAGTAAAAAGTATAATATTCCTTCTAAAATGTAGTGTGGTAGAAGTATAAAGCTGCATCAAATGTAAATGCTCAATTAAAGTAGAAGTACCTCAAATTTTAACTTAAGTAAATCTGCTTAGTTACTTTCCAGCGCTGCATACGCCAGTTTAATTTTATATGACTTTGGGCTCTCATGCCGTGGAGGTGACCTTGTGGTGTGCAGCACCAGAGGTCGATACCTCCGGCTTGTCCTGGTGGACTGAGAGGACTGCTGAACTCGTCCCTCACTCATCATCAGCAGAACAGAGGGGCTGTTAAATGTGACGGCCACGCTGTTTCCCCTTTAACTCAGCGCCATCAGATCCAATGTGACATGCACAGTGCTGCTACGCAGATCTGAACTGGCTTCTCACTTCACACCAATCTTCACGGCCTCTTCACAGGGCAAATGCTACTGTCTCCTCCAGCGCTGGCATGACACACACACACACACATACACACACATGCATACAGTTAGAGAGCGCACATAGAGATACAAACAACCTCCCCACTCGACAGGCACATGGAGCTAAATGGCCAATTCATTTTCAGTGCATGATGATTCATCTTTGGGTGTCAGTTTCCCCCTGTGGACCCATCTCTTGTCTCTCTGTCTCCTCTCCCGCCTTTGACACTCCTCTGTCCTCCCCCCCCGCCGCCGCTGCTCGGCTCTCTCTGGAGTCCCTGATTTTAAATTGGGGAAGTAGAATTCATGAGGGAGCCTGCAAATCTGTCTGAAGTTTAATGAATACTAAAATGTGTTTGTGTTATTCCTGGAATGGAGTTTGGTTTTCAAAATGAGCTGAGGTTATTGATGAGCACATGGGGGAGGTTTGCACTATGTTTTTTTATTTATTTTGTTTGTTTGTTTGTTTTTTTCCTTTTTTAAACTTCATATTTTTGTTGAGTTGCTTCAATGTTTGTATTTCTATTAATACTATTGGGATTGTTCTTTTTAAAACATATAACAGTGATGTTCTATATGTCTAAGTCTATGTAATGCCATGTAATTTCCTTTAATTTTTTCTCCATGTTTTATTAGTTTGCACCTGAAGTCTTTAAGCCAGCGCACCAAAAATGACATAAAATGTTTATTCTTGTTTTATTTTTTTAATGTATTTTCAATGAAAAAGAATAAGAAGAAGAAGAAGAAGAAGAAGAATAAAAACAATAAGGAATCTGAGCCAGTTTGATTCTTTTTATAGTAGGCTATATCCACCCCTGGAAACCTCCATCTATCCTAATGAAAGGGAGGCTACATGTGGATAAATGTTAATGTTGAGGCTGAGGTTATTTGAATAGCAAATTTTAACTAGCAAAGCAAAAGCAAAGCAAATCACATAAATTTTCCAGGAGAAAATATGTGTGATGTGTGAGCTCTATTGCTAATTGGCATAATTTTTGACTTTATAATCAGTAAAAACTCACTGACCTGTATACATTATATTAGCTGAGTAAAAGGTAACATGCCATTTCTTTAAAGGTGTTATAAATACAGTGTGATTGAATGCACTTCAATGCTCAGTATAACTCTTAATACCTCACCTCATTAATTGTATGTCTTCATAATGATCTTACTGAATGAGCATTTTGACATTTGAATTTGAGTTTTTTTTTAATCAATAATGCAATGAATAACATTAATGAAGCCATGTCAGTGAGTCAGTATACACAATACCAGGGTCCTGAAACAGACTCATCTAAATTGAATGCACTCATTATGCATGTTATTAATTACACCTGTGCTTCATGCAATGATAATTAAAGATGTCTGCCATGAAAAACATCAATACATACATCATAATCATAATAAATCACCAACTATATTGATAACTGATTCATTGTTTTGAACCATTTTTTAAGAAAAACATACTGGCTTCTTAAATGTGAATATTTTCTGGTTTCTTTAGTCCTCTATGATAGTAAATTGAATATCTGTGTTGTGGACTATTGGTCAGATAAACAATGACATCATAGGTTGCATCTTAGGCTTTGGGAAATTCAAGATATCTCCCAAATATTTTGTGAGAGCTTGTGGATTTTGCTAAATTACCACAACTTTTCTGCATGAAATGGCCAAAGCAACAGACTACTTGTGATTTTGACCAATTGTTGCATTTTGTGTGTTTAATAATGTTTAATTCACTGATTTCAGTAGGTGCTAACGCTGAGGTTAAAGTTTATTTAATAAAGGCTTATAAATGGAACTCCAGTAGAATTGAAATATAGTTGTTTCTGTGATATTCAGTATGCTTTTTTTTTATAGAAAGCAGTGATTACATATGACTCTTTGTTGGTAGAAGTTAAAAAAAATTGCATTGTTTTCCTTTGCTTGCAATTTTCCCAATTCTTGCAATTTTACCATGTAAAAAGAGCACATAAAACATACATTCTTGAGAAAAGCTGCTGCAAATTCAGGCATTTTCGGCTCCAATAATCACACAGACACAGACACACACACACACACACACACACACACACACACACACACACAAACATACACACAAACTCAGTGAAATCCTGGAGGGACTGTTTAGAGGCATTCAAACCCATCTTTAATGGCCTTTTTCTCACAGCAAATCTTTTGACTTGTCATAGTAGGAAAAGCACAGGTGTTAGTAATAACATTTACGATGGCTCCGTCTGTTCAAGTGTGTCAGTAAGCAATGCAGTGTGTCAGGACCGTGAAACTGAAGCAGCTAAAGGGGGATTCAGCCACCTGTGGCTCTCCGGCTGCAGGCCTGTCAAACAAGCCTGCTGTGACTCTTTCCTCCGCCGGGGGGCGCTGCTGCACACACCGACAGTAACGAGCACTGAGCTGGTTCCGGTTGATTTCAGTTGGCGGGCTAACCGAAGCTAGTGCAAACAAACTAACTATAAAATATATGAGTATATTATATAAAAAGAAGAAAAATAACCGTTTAAAATAATAACAGCGAGGAGGGATGTTTCAGCAGGATTGTTTTGAGGATAAGTGTGAGGATGAAAACAGGGAGGCGGTGTGAGAAGCGTTAAAGTTTTAACAGCTAGCTTGATATTGATATGTAGATATGCTCCATTTTTAACCCCAATAAATGAACTAAATCCAAGATGGAAGTGAATATTGTGGTGGCTGCTTCTGGAAGAAAAAAACCCATCTGATTACAGGTAAGATATCTCCGTCAGTTATAGTGTGTTTGCTTGTTTTTATAGGCGTTGTTTGTCTCTGTGATGAATACTTTGCTAATTGGTTGTCTGTGTAAAGTTTGCAGGTGTCGGTTAGTGTAATTCAGACTTGATAGAAGTGTTGGACAGATGGATTTGACGGAGAATATAGATAATTTTGTTATGTTTGCTGTCAGGGAAAGTCAACAGATGTAGGGTGATTGATTCACTGGTGTGCATAGAGCCAGTCTACTTTGATGTCCCCTGTAGCTGCTGAATTAATTATGCTAATTAGGTCCTGTATTAACTGCAGGTGTGTATGAGTGAAGGTTTGCTTATACTGTACAATGCACTCATCTAATATTACTTTATGTTTTTGCTCCTGGGATCTGATATGTGTGTTTTTGTTGGCAAACAGCCTGAATTTCATATCGGTAGTAGGGGTTGGTTTTCTACAGTGTGTCACAGTGGTTAAAGGCAACCTCATCTCTTATTTAACTGGAGCTGGAACTGTTTTTTTGCTTGAATATATTTATTGGTTTTCATATTTTTTTGACATAACATAACATGACATAAAAAGTAAAACAAAACAGAAAAAACAAAGAACAGAAAAAGAAAAAATATATATAAACTCACTGGCCACTTTATTAGATACACCTGTGCAATCTAATGCAATCCAATACAACAGCTCTACATTTATGAAGTGGGTGGTGGTATATTGGAGTGCATTATATTGAAAAGTGTTCCTAATATTTTTTATGTGTATTTTCTTCAGACTCTATAGTTGTGCTTGAAACTTTTCACAAGTGTACACTGCTGCAAATGTGAATGTTTACTATTTTTTGATATTATATTGGTTCATTTATTGGCAAGCAAAGAATATGGATGTTTAAGGTGAGGGAGCACTATCAGCGATTTTAATTTATTGCATTAATTGATGAACTAGACTGATTACCAATTTAGGGCACCAATTAATGATCCATTTCACTATCGACTAATCTGTTGATTAGTTTCTTGATTCATCGATTAGTCGTTTGTCCATAAAATGTCAGAAAATGGTGAAAAATGACGATTACTGTTTCCCAGAGCTCAAGATTGCAACCTGTAATGTCTTTTTTTTTCTGATTTTCAATTTACTATCATGGAAGACTGAAAGACCCAGAAAATATTTACAATTAAGAAGCTGGAATGAGAGAATTAAAAGAATGTTTTTCTTTAAAAAAAAGTGATTTGAAATGATTATATCGATAATCAAAATAGTTGATTTAGTTTCTGTGGATCAATTAATTGACCAATCGTTGCAGCTCTATTATCAATATTTGTCAATGTGTGAATACTGCTGTGTGAAAGATTCTGGTCAATTTTATCCTTTTAATAAATGTGATGGAGGCATTGAGTGTGGGCAAGTCCACTTGAAATATCGACTTTTGAGTATCAGTGGTATATTTTATGAATTACACCTTTATTTACTCAGGTTTCTAGGTGACTCAGTGGATAGGTGATGTGAAGTTTACTGTTGATACGCTTATAACTCCTGGTGCTGCAACTGGATGAGACACATGGCAAATACTGTTTGTTTGTTTTTTTGTTTTTTTAAAGATTTGTCATGAAACAGATCAGATTTCAGGTTTTCAGATTTTATTCAGATTTATTCATGACCACAGTTGATGGTGATAATCAATAAGTACACTGACAGATCACATAGGATTCATTGTTTTGATCGTTGGAATTGAGTATATTTGAATGAATATTGATGTTTTGTGGGTGGAAATTGATGATGTGCAGTATGTAAGGATATTGATGTTTTGCTGTTACAGCAGAGGGGATGTGTATTACATGTACAGTATGTGACAACGGATCCATCACATGACTGCCTTTGATGGATGGAAAAAGGAGGACACTGTAAAACTGTCTCCTATGGGTTGTGTTCATGTTTTAAATATTCAGTTTCATTGCAGGATGTATGTAGTATTCATAGAAATATTATCAGTAAATGTGTAGATGTAGTTGTGGTGATGGATGAACGTTATGGTGGCCTGGTTCTACACTGTGTCTCACATGACAAGTCACTCATATTCAACCATGATGAATAAATGATACAATGAATTTTCTCACCTAAACTAACTGAACTTGAACCAATGAAAATAGCTGGCAGTAAATATTTGGCGAATGTAATCACAATATGTTGAAGAAAAGTGGTCAGATCTGCAATTTCCCCCTAAACATATTTCACAATTTCCTACTGTTTAAGGTTGTTATAAACTCTGCATGTGTGTTATTTAATTTCCCTGGCCACTATTTACAGTTAGTTAAGTACACTGTCATGTAATAAAGCATGGATTTGATTAAAACTATTTTTAAAACTGTAAACTCCACTCAGTCGCAATCCTGCTGAATCTCCTCCAGTACTTCCCCGAAGCGAGGGGCTAAAAAAGTGCAGGAGATAATTTGCTTCTCTGCAAGTGGGTCACTAAGTAGCAGCGGAAGGTGAAATATTGAGATGCATTAAATCATTGGTAGCTTAAAGGTGGGATGTTGTGAGCTTAAAAGAAGTGTGTGAGTACATCTGTCAGTGTGTGTGTGTGTGTCTGAGATGTGTGAGTGTGGGTGTTTCATACTCTGGGTCTTTAATAAGTTAGGGCCACTGGAGCCCAGGGTTTAATTAAGAGTTAGAGACAGATTTAGGCCTCAGCAGCACCACGCTGGTCTTCTCCTTGGAGACACACACACGCACACACACACACACACACTGCAGCAACAGGGATGTCCTTGGATGTTTTATGAATCACACTCCTAATACCTCTGTAATAAGATCGGCACTTTGCAAGAAAATTGCACAGAGAAAAGAGGTAGAACCGAGAGATAAAAAGCCTAAAAGCAAAGGAACAAAAGGACAGAATTGAGAGGAAAAACAAGGCTCAAAGTTCAGACAGATAGAGGGAATAATAAAAATATTCAGAGCAGTGTGATAAATAGGAGGGGAGAAAGCGGGGACAAAGTCAGATGTGAAATCACATCAGCAATCTTGCATTCAAAAATTTATACATCTGGCCTATTCGGTTCTGAGGGTTTATGAAGGCATAACGAGGAGAGGAGAGGGGAGCACGGGCCCATCACGCTCGATAAAGTCTCTCCTGGATTTATTTACCTCCAGCTGGAGACCTGCAACATATAATTTAAAAATAATAAAAGGGAAACTGTTTTTCTGTGTATGCGTAATGCTCTATCTCCACTCTGTTGCCTCTTTTCAGATGGAATTTTATGTTGTTTTGGCTTCGCGCCTGTGTTTTCTTAAAGCGATAAATATGAGGTAAAAAGGTGGAGATCAAAGTAAGAACACAGAATGAACAGCGCTGCAAAGAGTGCGGGATGAAGCTGAAAGTAAAGATGCTCCTCTTAACACCATATTTTGAAACCCCCTTTTTTTAAGAATTCAGCATATTTTTGGGCTGGATGTTTTTAATCAAACATTCAAAGGACAATGCTTACATTTCAATACCAGCCGTCTTTTTCTTTGTTTTTGTACTTTTAATTGTAATTTATTCATCCTCCATTTTTAACACTAAATCGAGTGGGGAACTTGATTTCTGTTGCCTCATCCAAAATGACAGAGTGTTTCCAGTAATAAGTCAGTGCAACTCCTTCTTTCTGTTTCCCTCTCGTACTCACACGCACTTGCATAATGAGCTATGTGTTGTCAAAAACGTCCATAAAGCTGCAGCAGTTTTTCGCTGCATCAGTGATACAGTGCTTCAAAACTACAGCAAATCATTTTAGCACTAACAACAAATCTTTACATCACATCTTTATGGCCTGTGACAGAGAATGTGGTGTCATTTAGTCAACTCGGAGATCAATCTCAACGTCCACTTCAGGCAAACTGGCAAAATGAAAACAACATTTGAAGTGAAGAAGGAATTTAGTAGCACTCTGTCTGCACACAAAAACGTCAATCTGCTTAATTTGTGTTGTTTGTAGTGCTGAATTGATTAGTTGATTAATTGCTTAACAGAAAGTTGGTTGATTAGTTGTTGCTATTGTTAACGTATCAATCACAAATGCAAAACAAACTCTGCTTCTAACTTCTCACATATAAAGATTTGCTGCTTTTCTCTGTTTTATGTCATTTAGAGCTCAAACAATTAGTCGAATAATCGATTAGTCGATCAAAAGAAAAATAAACGTCAACAATTTTAATAAAAGAATAATTGTGTCACTGATTTTTCAAGCAAAAATCACCAAAAATCCTTTGCTACAGCTCCAGTTTATAAACTGAATATCTTTGGCTTTTGGACTGTTAGTCAGGCACAGCAAGATATTTGAAGACGTTCTTGGAAATTAATGGACAGTTTTTCATTAGTTTTTGACATTTTACAGACTAAAAGATAAATTAATCAAATCAATTGACAATGAAGATAATCAACAATGAAGATAATTGTTAGTTGCAGCCCTAATATGATTACAAATGAAATATATTTGTGTTTGGACTGTAGGTTGGGTGAGACAAACAATTTGAAGACATCAACCTGGGCTATGGGGAATCTTGATGCCGGGCATTTTTTCCACAATTTTCTGGCAGTTTAGACTTATGATTCCTGTAATTGAAGAAAATAAATGACAGATAGTTCAGTAATTAAACTAATGGTTAGTTGCAGCCCTAGTTGGTTGTGTATGAACTTGTGTTTTGTGTGCATTTATCCACATCTCCACATCTTTCCCTGGTACAGTGAAGAATAAAACTGGGATTCTCAGTGGGGTCTTGGGACTACAGTGAATGTATGACTTTGACCTGAAGAAGAAGGTCAGAGCTGATCAAGGCCACTGTGAGTTGTAAGTATGTTGTAAAGTGTGCAGGATATTGTGATGCTTCCCAGGCGAGTCTTTAGATGAGCAAACATCATCTATATTAACAGATCCAATCATGTGTGGGATGGCCATATTGACATACTGTATGAGTGATGCATGTTTGGATTGGCAATTTTTTGTCTTAAAGTGAAAACCTGAATTTTAGTTAAGGCTGTCAGGAGAAAGCAACAAAGAAGCGATATTCCTTAGTTTCCTTGTGTGCGACACAGCCAGGACACGACCCCGATCGAAGCCTAGCAGACTGTTTGTAGCCTGTGAGATTTACGAGTTGTGAGTTTTCATCTAAAACTCACTAAGCCTGCTCGGCAGCAGAGGCCTGCACTCCGGACTACCTTCACAATAAAGCGAGATTAATGCTGCACAGTTGTTCAATCAGTGGTACAGAGCGCAAATTTGATTTTGCAGATGAGGCCGCCCTGCCTCTTCTCTCTCACTCCATCCCTCATCTTCATTCCTCATCACATCCGTTTACCTCACAAGATGATTTTTTTTCCCTCAAAAAGGGAAGAGCTTCTAGTTAGTATGCAGAGCAGCGGAAGTACAAACGGCACACTTCTCTTTTTCAGAAGTATGAAAATGAAATATTCATGACTGTAGAGAACTATCTATGTGAGAAAGAGATGAGGATGGAGAACAGTTGTCATTTTGACATGAGCCTCCATCCTAATTTCCATCCGCGCCCTCTTTTCGGGACAGCTGCAATCTTCTTGCACCTGTTGGCTCTTTGAACCTGAAGAACAGACAGCGAAAAAAATAGCCCATCTTTTCCTTCCCCCTCTATCAAACTGTCTGTCTTTTGCCATTTCTCTCCTCCTCCTCCTCCTCCTTCTCTCTTCTCTCTTCTCTATTTCTGTTGTTCCTCTGCCAGCTGTCACGTCAACACTGTTGGCGATATCTCTATGGCAGCAAGTAAAAAATACTTGGCAACATCCCAATAGGGATGCCATGGTGAGGAAATTTTCCCACCAGTTAATAAACTCGTGGCAACACCAGTGTAACCAGTTACACTGGACATTTTACAAGATAAGATATTCGTCACTGATGCTCAATATCTTTAGACTTTAGAGCGCTTACTTTGCTCTGTAACGTTAGATTTTTAGATCTTGCCCTTACTTAAGAGTTAGTGACGGCGGGCTTCAGGCTGCTGCCAGTGGGTCGTCCTCTGGGTACAGCAAGTTGGACGAGCCAGAGAACGACCGCTGCTTAGAACCAGAACCAGAACCAGAGCGATCCGCCTGCCATCCGGAGAGAGAAACACCAAGAGCAGGCTGAGCAAGCTGAGAGTGGGAGAGTTTCTGCTGAAAACAAACACCACGACCCAGGGTGACATGAGAGCAGCTGCTCGCTAACAGCTACGTGCTTTTACAGCAGAGAGCAGAGGGGAGGACAGACGTCTCACTCTGCTGCCCTGTGCTACGACTCTGCTGCTGCTGCTGTCGACGGAGCAGATACTTTCAGTTTATAATTTTTGCACATTATACAAATTAAAGTTTTTTTATTTCGTAAATGTAGGTGCTGATACGCTAAAATGAACTAAATGGGTTTTATTTCTATAAAAAAAGCAAAATGACGGTGGGGGCAGTGGGCAAGTAATGTAATTGGTGTATGTCACAACATGTAACACCGGTAACACCGACTACCGCAGAGAGCCTTCATACCAGCTGATAAACTGATGGTGAATGAAATGCAAAATAGCTTTGACGTTATGGGGTGTATGTGTTGATGGATACACGGAGGACTACAAGTGTTTTGTAAGAGATTTAACCAAAAATTCAGTTATGTACAGTTTCAGAGACAAATAACCACTGAAAAAAAGTTTTGAAATACCAAGTACTGCATTTTATTACAGGGCTGCAACTAACTATTATGTTCATTATTGATTAATTAGCTAATTATATCTGTGATTATTTTGTGTCTGTTAAATGTCAAACAGTTAAAAATACCTGTTTATAATTTCCCAACATTTTGTTCGACCAAATGTGGTAGTAGTAGATCTAGAACAGAGCTCAGCGTTTCCCCTACCATTACCTTGGAGGGGCAGCACACCCCTCCAACGGGACCCCCGCCCCTCCTCAGAGAAATATGTTTATTTATGTTATTTATTCACACACGTTACTGTAAGTGCAATAAAAGCTTCACGAATAAAAAGCCAACAGGAGCAATTTATTAATGTAATCCGCGCAAAAGATGGACGGACGATGACCCCAAACATTTGAAATTCAAGCTGAAATATCTGGTATTAGTCTTCCATTAAGGTGGAAAGTAGCAAGTGTGCGGTAGAGAGAGAGAGGGAAAGAAAGAGAGAGGAGGGGGGAAGCATGTGTTTGACAGTGAGGCTGCAGCGACTGGAGCAGAGAGTATGTAGTTTAGCAGTATGGCTGTGAACGTAGCAGTGCAATGTGTGTACAGTTTAGGCTATTTGTCAGTGAATGAATGCTACAACTGCTCGGGACCCAAGCCAAGCTCCCATGTCTTGCTTGAACTCCTGCTGTTTAAAGTGAAGGGGGTTAGCCCTGAAGTTAGCAACAATGGATTAGCCTAACTTGACCAGGCTCACTTAAGATGAACTGACCTTTAAGGTGGACCAGCTATTCTTATTTAGTGACAATCTCAGCTGCTCCTAAACAGAGAACGGACAAATGTCTGGCTGCTGAGTCTCTTCCAAGTTTTGCTCAGCCTCCGCCCCCTCCCACCTCCTCCTCACCCTCTGCCGCCGCCACTGTCCCCCCAAAGCAGTCAACCTAGGGGAACACGGGAGCTGGATTGCTCATCAGTCTTTGGGTTTATTCTGGTGTTTTACTTTGCCCTTTTAGAAATTCATTTGTGCCTCTGGCAACTGTCAGAAATTTCAGCTAACAAACTGCTCGGTCTAGAGAAGCATCAAGTAGTAATACCAACAGTAAAGAACACACACACACACACGCATGCATACACAACTTCTTCTGCTATCTTATGAAGTTTATCTTGTATTGCCTGCTTTTGACTGCATATAATGACACAATGAACTTACCAGCCAGTAAAACAGAAGGTCAGAATAGTCCCAACCACTGATAAGAAGTGAGATGTCTCTATCTATTCTTTTGATTTTGCACATGTACTGGTATGTTAGTGGTGTGAAAAATAACTACTTGTGGTACTAATGTGAAATTTTACGTTACAAATTATAGACCAGAAAGGAGCTCTGTTAATTCATCAGTGCAAAAAACAATAAACATAAGTTTGGTTTCTCTCTAAGCCATAATTAAAGCTGCAAGCCGCATTGAACGGGCCTTCGTGCCCTTGGGCACATCAGGCCATGACGCAATCAAAGGTCTTCTGTCCTGGGCATGTAGATGTCTTCAGAACCAGGCTGTTTTCAGACAGTGCAGGAAGGGGATAAACATCACTTCCTTTGTCCAATTTCATAGGGGGCGCAATTCAGCCAGTTTGCATCACTGACTGAATATTGTCATGAGGACGTGTTCAGGCCGGGACTCTTATCAAACATGCAAAGTTTGGGGCAGACTGGAGCATTTGCACTAAAGTTGTAGCAATTTCCTCTGTCATGGCGAAACATCAAAACTCAACGCCACGGCCACACGCTTCAACGATAGCTGAATTATAGCATATTAGGCACATTACCGCCACCCTCCGCTTCGGACTGTAGACCAAATATTAAATCCAACACATCAATCCTGTCTGTCTAATAAACTCAAAAAAACCCCCAAAAAACTGCTACTCCACCCACTTGGCAGGTTCATTAAAGTTTTAATGCTAAGCTCCAGAACACCCCCTCGTCCAAATAAGGTCACTTCCAACTCCAAAAATCAGACGTGGCGACGGCCACATCCAAGATGGCAATGACCATATCGCTACACTCGTGGCTTCACAATGGCAGTTTGCAAAACAGTGGGTCACTGCAGTCCACCGCAGCGCCGAAATGGCCGCAGCCGAGCTGTACTACTGGCATTTGGTCTGAATACAGCTTTAGCATACAATTTGCATGAGCACAAATTATGATAATCGATGACAAACCATCAATAAGTCTTTTAATCCATCTCACATTATTTACACTGCTTTTTGTATTTTATCGTACTATTTTAACGTCAGCCACGTGTCTAAGGACTACATTTTACAAGACAAAAGTAAGCTGTGCGTGAAATTTAGCCCGCGCCTGCATCTAACCTCACCACACAGTCACCAAACAACAGTCACATTACACATTTACTGTATATGTTCAATGAAAAAATAAAAAGTTAACTACTAAAAGCATTGGTAAACTTAACAAAGAGTTCATGCTAACAGAGAAGAAACCAGTTCTTACCACGACACTGATCAAGTGTGGACTGTCACATCCAAGCCGGCTGTTTTTTGAGCTTGCATGATGACACGTCATGAGGCCATCACGACACCCACACACAGTAATCGAGCCACCAGTAGCACCAATCATGTAAATAAAACGGCGTTTTCTGAAACTTTCTGGAAGTTGACTCACATTTGTACCTAAAAATAGATGTGTGCAAAGTGGAAAAAAAATTTACTCACACACTGTGCGACTACAATTTACAACCATAAAAGTATATGAAACGCTAGAGGGATTTAAAGTTGAAACAACGGATACAGGAAGTGGCGACGCTCGTAAGGCCTAGCGCAGCGTTAGCTGCAGCATGACTGGAAAGAAGCACAACCACTTAGCCTACGCTAGCACCTCAGCTAGCCCCGGCTGTCCGTTTGGATCCAACAGGAGCACCGAACCCTGATTTGTTATTCAGGTTAAAGTGGGGAGAACCAGCGGGTCTGTCGGTCAGTTAAGTGAAGTGAGCCTGCAAAACAAACACCGGGACCATCAGGGAGAAACAGTCTGTGGAAGAGCTGCTGTGTTCGGCTGCACAGATAGGAAACACCTCGGCTGACCACTCTGTTTGAAAAAAATGTTTATTCTCCTCTGTTTGGGTGATAACAGCGGTTGGCAAACAGCAAATTAGGTGCATTGCTGCCACCCTCTGCTTCAGACTGTGAACCAATGATTAAATCCTACACATTAATCCTGTCTGTCTAATAAACTACAAAAAAAAATGCTGCTCCACCCTCTTGGCAGGTCCATTAAAGTTTTAATGCTGAGCTCCGGAACTCCAGTCTTCCTGAGTTCTTCCCTCATATAGGCTACAGTCTTTCTTGATCATTAGTACAATATATGCTTATATGTGTAATAGTCTCCTCCTCCTTGAAAAAAAAGTAAGCATTGAACACTGCTGTCAGTGCTGTTCTGTAAGTAACTGGGGTGTGGCGCAGTCCAAGGGCTTCGGTCACAGGCATGTAGATGTTTTCAGACCTGAATTGAAAGGTCTGACTTAATTTCAATAAATAAATTGAAAACTTTTGATGACTTTGTGTGTAAAAGAAATTAACTTCCTAATTTTCATCAAGTCTATTTTTAGAAAAGTAAAGACTTTTAACCCACATGACCTGGTCAAAGCCCCAAAGGGACGAAGACCCTATTGTATTTCCTGTGTTTGTTTTTTTCCTCTTCTTCTTATTCTTTCTTTATTATTACGCCACTTCAACCCTTAATTTGACCCCCTAAACATCCTCAAAAACTCACCAAATTTGGCATACACATCAGGTCTGGTGAAATATTTGATAAAATGTAAAAATTAGCCCCCAAAGTGCCAAAATGTGCTCTATAGCGCCACCTATGTATCTAATATGGCCGCCACGGCCGGTAGGAATGTCGTAGAGAGATCGAACCAAAACTCAATTATTCGTCTCATCAAGACCTACAAATCATATGCTGACACCCCTGACCTAAATCCAACAGGAAGTCTGCAATATGCCCATCAAAGTATGACTTTGTGCCAATTTTGGACCCCCAAGAAATGCTATTTCCTCCTAGGGCGTTAATGGTGTCGGCTTCAAACTTGAATACATGACTTATGACACTGTGCTGAACAAAAGTTGTTAAAAACTTTGTAATAACTCGAACGGTTTAGATATTATAAGCCCTGAAAGTTGTAGTGCCACATCACACCTTACAATGTAAACCAATGGGGAGGCAATCTCTAGGCATGAACTTTGTGTCAAACAAATGATTCTGATGTCTAAACTATAAGTCTGACCACTTTGAAACCTGTATCAATGGATTCACGATGACATATCCTCATGAGGATATTTCACAAGAAGAGTGACATTCTCCTCTCCAACTGAGGGGGAGAGAGAGAGAATAGGAGGGGGGTGGGTGGGTGTGGGGGTTGAATGGAGCTCATTGAGTGAGAGTGACAGTTTAGTGATAAAGTGCTGCAGAAAAATAAAATCAAAACTAAAATTTGTAGCTCTGTACTGCAGCCCCAGCAGCAGGCAAAATAGTGGACAAAGGAAGTGATGTTTATCTCCTTGCACTGTCTGAAAACAGCCGGGTCTGAATTCATCTACATGCACGTGAGAGAAGACCTTTGATTGTGTCGTGGCCCGACGTGCATGGAGGCGCGAGGGCCTGTTCATCGCTGCTTGCAGCTTTAATTAATAAATGTTATTCCTACAATATTTGATCAAAATTAGAATGTAAAAAAAACCTGCTGTAGCTGCTGTTTTCCAGCATGTGAACAGACACTTTATCTGAGAGGTATTTGAAGCGATAAAAACAGTTGTCTCTGTTTTCGACAGTCTTCATATCTGTCTCTCACACTTTTGTTAGTGTGATTGTGTTTCTATGCAGGCATGTTATGTGGATGTGTTGTATATTTATCATGGATGATTGTGTAGCCTCAGTACTTTTCACAGAAGGTAGATGACTTATTGATTAAAAGGACTCATTTATTCAGATGAGGCATCTGGAGAGGCCTGGGGGTTTGTTTTAGTTATGAAATCAACCCCCCCCCTTCTCTATCCCCCTCCCTGAGAAACACCTCACACATTTTACAGCATCCACTCTGGAAACTCTGTAGCTCATAATCTAGAAGAAAAAATCACAAAGAACAAAAGTTTTGGAAATTCTTGTTTGTCATTTGTTTCTTTTAGATTCTGTTTAATAACCCAGTTTGGCAAACTCATAAACTTGATTTCTGTCCTTTGTGTATTTTCAGTCCTGTCTGTTTAATACCCCTAGCATGCAAAATGAATGTCACTTCTGGGTTTTTACAAATAATAAATGAGTTTTTTTCCTCACATCTCTGCTGCATTGACAAACAAGTATTGCGACACAAATATACTATTGTGTATCAGCTTTTATTCTCTTATTGCAAACATCTTTAACAATAAGCGTAAAAATAAATGTCTACAGCTTTACATTTCATCCACGCGACGGCATGGCTCTTGGGTGGGGGGGGGCAGGTCCAGAGGGAAACATCTCAAGCACTGCGTGGAAACCAACTTCTTGTTTGATTTGTAACTTAACTTACACACAGATCGTAAATGGCAGCATTGCAGGTAAACTTGCATGTCCTACAGGGCTCTTGCATGCCCTTGCATGAGTTGCAGTGGGTGTTTTTTTTTTCCTGACCAGTGAAACGTATCAAAATGAACGTCAAAATTAACATGCAAATTGCAGCTTGCATGTTATTAATTTAGTGAAATGGGGCCTCTGGGATATTGCCACCACATGTGTGTGTGTATCACTAGGCCACTATGACGCCCTGAAATAGGTCATCTACCATCAGATCATGTTCCAGATGAGTGGGGACTCGGTTTTGTACGTGAAGTTAACCAGATAACTCAGTAAACCTGCTTTGTGGAACTGGTTTCTACTGCAAAAATCTAGCCATGTTAATTGGGTTTCTCTTGATCAATTAACCTGATTATGGTCAGCCAGTGGAATAGATTATGTACTGTAAAGAAAATTTAATATAATCTATGCTCTGATCTTTATCGCTCCCACAACATCAGGCTCAGCACAGCAGGGAGTGGGGAGTGATGATATTAACTTCCCCCCTAGAGGAAGGTAGACTAAGAGCCCATAAGTGGATGCTGGAGTGGAGGTGGAGCTTTTGAAATGCTATATGAACAGCAGTAGCAGCAGCAGTGTGGCAGCAGGCATGCATCAAAATGGTGAGCAAAGCACTGACACCTTAATCACACTACCATGATTAAAATGGTGTGTTGGATATATATGTTGCGGTGAAAAGAGGAAGTTGCTTGCAGGATTCGCTTCATAAATCGAAACTGGGTTTATCATTAAATGACATTTAAAAAAAGGTTTCTTAACTGTATGTAAACACACTGTATATTTTCCGTACTTCTTAACCTCTTTCTGTCGGCTTGCCTCTTCTGCTTTCTTCCCCTGAGCTCTGCCAAACGCAGGGGTTCACGGGGGAGGACAACAATGCGCTTCTTGTTCTGATGCCAGGTCATGATTCACTCGTGGCTACACAGACTAAATCTTGTGCTAGGCCGAGGCTGATATGACTTATAGACATCATGTGCCAGCTGGGTTGTGAATACCTCAGATTTACTGTGCCTTTCCATCAAGGTGCCAATGTAAGCTGCCTCTAATCTGCCCCGAGTCCTGGGATTTGCCCCATGCTTACACAGGGTTCTGCACATACAACTTCCTGGGGTTAGCGAATGAGATGCGGACCCCTGGAAATAAAGGCGTCGATACTGAATCACGAAGCGAGAATGCACCACACGCTGTAGAGAAGTAAAAGTTGATGTCATAGGTAGGAGAGATCAGTGGAGAAACAGCTCTATTGGAAATGTGGATTGAACTCTGTTGCAAGATGCGAATCTATATTATTGCCTTCTCTATACTACAAAGCCTTTAATCTGAGGCCCGAGTCTTTTGGAGTGCAACACTGTATCTTGGTTGAGTAAATATGCCGTGGCCTTCATGCATCTCATGTGTGTGATTCAAGTGCATGTGAAAGCTCCTGTTTTGACAGGTGCTCGAATCAGGGATTAGAGTAGGGATGAGAGTTGCATTAATCAGAGGATTCATCCTCTGCTGCTTCTCTCATCCCTCCAACTAAATATACTGCATGAAGCTCTGCAAGCCAGGGAGGGACGGAGAGAGGTTGGAGAGAGACTGAGATGGTGTAAATGTGGTTTCTGAGCTGTCAAATAGAAGCTAATTACTGGAGGGCTGGACATGCTTTCATAGGTGTGTGTTTGTCTGTATGCATGCGTGCACCTATGTGTGTGTGTGTGTGTGTGTGTGTGTCTCTTTGGACAGGGGGCTCAAATTGAGAGTGGTGAGAGTGTGAGGTTTGTTATCTTCAAGAGCTGCTCTCTTGGAGCCAGTCTGTTCCTAATACACTAATGCAAGAGGCAGATGGCTCTCTCTCTGCCTCTCTCTCTCTCTCTTCTCTCTTAATGTTTTCATCTATCCCTCTGACTCAGGTCACCTCCATTTCCCACAACATACCATTCACTGTGTGTAAGCGTGTGCGTGCGAGGTGGTGAGTTCATCTCACGGTCTAATTGAGATGACATTTCTGCTCTCCAAATTAAATTATTCAGCTCCTGTATTCATTTGTTCCCCTGTTCCTTTGTTCCTCGTCCACGAGCCGCCTCTCTTTCTCTCCGGGCCAAAAACCACTGACCCTAAAAACAGAGAAACCATAACTTGTGTCTTTATTCGTGGGCTTTGTGAGGTGGCTGAAACTCATTCTGAGCAGCGTGACCTTCACTGAAAGTCAGGGAGTAATGGCAGAAGTGTTGCTGGGAGGAATCCTCCAGTTGTGACCAGAGGTTGAAAGCAATTGGTGAACTTTGCTCACTACGGTACTATGTATTATAAAGGTGTAAAATCAAAGGAATGTGAGAACCTTGAGAGGTAAAGTTTATGCACTCTAATCAAAGATTTTGTTTTGGTTTTCTCACCTTTTGTATTGTCCTTGAACTGTTCTTCAAGAAACTATCAAGGAAAATCTTTATTTTCAAATCTATCACCAAACTGCAGTTAAACCGACCTTGAGGATATAGCGAAACTGTATTTATACTGTCTGTTGCTAAAATTGGCATAAGTGACAGGGGGAGGTTAAGCTATCCATCATAGAAAAAGCTTTGCATCTTTTTTTTTCTTGTTTTTTTTGCAGCTTGGCTATCATCGCTATCCTCTCATGCGTCTGTTCTCCTTGGCACATGTTTGATGCAAGAAGGTTCGGGACAAGCCAGCATGGATACTCTGAGGTAAAAGACTCTGGTTACATCCTGCTTGCATCACACACACACACACACATACACACACACATACATACACACACTGGTCCAAACACTTACTTGCTCACTTTTACACCGTGAACAGGCCACATCTTGGCAGAGTATGCGCATACTTTGTTTTTCAGTTGAGTTTCTATTTTTCCTCACAAACATAGCGTGTATATTTTCATCCCTTTCTGTTTGCCTAAAAGAGCAACTGACTAGACATCAGTGATGATCAGGATTTCTGCTATTAGCCGGTTGTCATTTTCACAGCCCTGACTATGATGCTGCGTTTGTGTGCTGAGGAAAAAGTTTGACATCTGAGACTTTCAAGTCTGCTTCTTAAGGGCGTTTCAGTACAGTGTTGTTTTGTCAGAAAGTCAGACGTCTGAAACAAATGTTGAACACATGAATTGTTACAAGTTGTTATAGAATTGTTCAGCGTTGGCGGAGGTTTGCGCTCCACCTCGTGCTTTCTAATTTGTATTTGAATGTACGTGGGCTGAGTGTACAATATGTGGGTGTATATATTTGCATGTGTGAGGAGTACAATGGAAATAAGAATTGTTATTTAACATGGCTTTGACATATTCCTAATTTGTTGGCAGGCTTGCGTTTTGGGTGAGGTTGCAGCAGGCTGAACATTTTTAAAAAAAACATACACCTCTTTAAGTGCCCGTAAAGACAATGTAGGACTAATTGTTTTGTTTTTTAACACCTGCTACCTTGGAAGGAAGGAAGGAAGGAAGGAAGGAAGTGCAACTCTACTTTTCGCCTGCACGTTTCTGAATGAAATGACAAAATTTTGATAAAAGCTAAAATCAGAAAGGATTTGCTCCAAACACAGATAGAATAAATGCACGATCTGTCTGGAATCTTAAACGAAAGAGTTGCTGCATTCCCAAATTACTCATATATATAGGTCAGGGACATGAGTTCGTGTTTATGTGAAGACGATGTGTGGATCTCTCTCTCTCTCTCTCTCTCGCTGTCTGACAGACTGACAGAGTGTCATGGGGTGAAGCTCTTACGCTGTGAAGTGAACGGAGTAAACAAACATCAGCGCGCACACACGGCCGCTGCTTTGCCGTGAATCTGTCGGAAGCCTCTGAAATTGGTTTTTGATTATTAAAATGAAAACAATTTCCTCTGATCAAATCAGCGAGGGCACAGATGACTGATGCTGTCTACTCTGGCAAAAGTAAATCATGAACAAGAAGAGATGGAATTTTAAATTGTGGAAATAAATAAGTTGAACTAATACTTTTACACACACGTTTCTAAATGTTTGTAGATTTTTGTGTGGTGCCTGCATAGCCTGGTAAACATTGATCAGATGGTTTATATTGGAATTTATTTTATTTGTCGATGTCAAGTTCTCTCATGATATCACTGCACATGATTTGTGGGCTTGGATTTCGTATTTTATCCACGAACAAACTTTAAGAGAGACTTAATGTAACCAGCTTCCATCTGTAGCTGCTTTTGCAGCTTGTCTTCACAAATTATCAACAGAAGAATGTTTTGCTTTTACAAGTTCAAGTTCAAGACTCAGACATCGCATCCACAAACCAGCCAACCATGTTAATGATGTTTTTGTATACTGATAGAGTATCGAATCTTTGTAACTACAAGGGACTACAACTTAAGATGTTTTTTTTTTTATGATGAATCTGTAAGTTATTTTTTCAATAATCGTTAAGTCTATGAAATTTCAGAAAATGGTGAGTTTTGTTTGACTGAAAGACAAAATATTACATTTTTAAGGTTGTTCTATGATAATATAAAACAGAGAAAAACTGCAAATTCTTATATTTGTGCAACTTGAACCAGCGTTATTATCTGCAGACCAAAAAATAGTTTTCACAGACTAAAAATCAGCATCCCCTCATGATTCATTTTTTGTCAGCACGGTATGTGGTCTATGCTGTATTAGGGTTTTTTTTGTTTTTTTGTGTGAAAATCAAGGAATGTTAGTCTGATTATGTGTCGGCTGAATAAAGCAGCAGTACGAACATGGAAAACTTTAAATCATTATATGGCAGGAAAAAACGTTGGCCTACAGCCAAGTCCCCTTAAACCTGGAATTTATGAATGGAGTCCTTTTGGTGGCCTTTATGTATGATTGGTGGAAAACTACTTTACCTTGCATGTTAAATGACAGCCTGCTCGGCCCGAACATTGACCCAAGAGAGTTTAAACATATAACCGAGACAAATTATTCATACGGATGTTTTTTAACTACCGAGCATCAGCACCGACCCACGTTCAGCTCACACAGAGCCCAGTGCTTTTAGGAGGGCTGGTCGCCAGGTAAGCATCCAGCGTATGAGACATTGAATACACACGCATCGAAGTGTAAAACAAGAAGGGCCTAGCCTCATGGGAAAAAGAAAAAATGTGAACATAGCGCAGCTGTGGCCATTGCTTGCCATCCACGGCGGTTGTCTTGTCTGTAGCTCAGTATTGCAGCTGTACATTTGTGGGCACAATTGGCAGTATAATGAAACCAGAGAGTGTCTTTAAAGTGCATGCTAAGAAATGATTGAGATTAAAAGAAAAGAATGCTTTCAATGAAAGAAATTTAGTTGCAATTTCACCCACTTTATCTCCAACATGGTGCTGAAAGTAATTACTGGAAATCTCCACAGTATCTACCTGTTACCCAAAAATCCAATCCCGGTCCTTTTATCTCTAGTAATGGCAGTCGCCTGCGCCTCTGTGCTCGGTGCTGAGTGGGTCGTTTCAAGGGTCAGGTTTTTTTAATTGGATAATACAGTCCCAAACCAGTTGAGATTAGCAGCTACTCAAACCCAGGGTATTTGTATGATAGTGTTTGACCTGCGTGACCATCCAGGGTTAAGTTTTCACGATCAGCAGCACTCGGCTCTGCCTCGGGGAAACACAGAAACTATCAGACATGATGGCAGAAAGTTTATTCAACAGCCCCCAATTTCAGAGGTTCTGCAGGACACCAGCGCTAATCACATAACAGCCTTGAAGTGTCAACAGTATGTCTTGGCCTTCAAAGCATTCCACCCGTGTATTAAACTGTCTTTGTCTTCACTCCTGATCCTGTGGTGGAGCCTTCAACATGAGTTGTTGAATGTGCTCATCATCTCTGCAGCCGCGTGTCTGCGTGCAGAGTTATTTCACACACCCCAAGTTGTGAGTGTGCCTCAGAGTCTGGCACTGCGTTAAGCCCGAGAATGTGCATGTGTTGGAGCTGTCCTCTTAATCCTTACAGCAAATAAAGGGAGGCTTACTCAGTCTGGTGCAAACACACACTAGAGCAGGCAAGCAAGCACAAATGAACACTTCACATGCACTGGCACGTGCATGTGTCGCACATGCTCTCTTTTCCTCATCATATCTTTCTTTCTTTCTCTCTCCCTACCGTCTGGCTGATGCCTCATCCTTCGATTATCCCACCTTTCTCGCTCTCTCTGTCTCTGTCTGAGATTGTGTCTCTCTTTTTTTCTGGAGCCAATATTTTATACTCCCTCCATCCCTCCGTTTCTCTTCCTCCCCGTCCTCTCTCTCTCTCTCGTCCTCACTCACAGACTCGTACACAATCCCTGCTGCTCACAGTGTCTCCATCTCTTTGCCAAGCCAATCGGGGTTTTGGAAAATGGCTCAAAAGCACAAGGATTACCCTCACATCCACAACAATTACCCCCAACCTTACTGAGCAGGGCACAACAGCCGCTAGTGTCCCCATAATGAGAGAGCTGCTGAGCTGCTGAGGTGGGATTTACGATTAGTGATGGTGTACTCTGCCTCTCAGAGATCCACTGTCAGTGTTGTTAGTTTGCTGTGGTCACAGCTGAGCTTGGCTCTCTGGTTCTAGACTCACAACTTAAATATACACATTTGTGTATCTTTTTATACTTGTGAAGACTGTCATTAACCACATTAATTTCACTGGAACCTCTCAAGGTTGGGCAGTTGTTTTCTATTTCATATCGTCCTATTGTTATTATGTTTCATCGCTGATAGCCAGTATGATCAAGCAGTGGATGACCTCAGCTGTCTCATCAGCCAGACACAGCAAGAGCAATGGAGACTGACCACAATGTGGTCTGCATAAATAAAAATGACTGAATAAAAAAAAAATCTAATATCAACTTTTAAAATTGTGACAACCATGGATAGGCCTGATCCAATTTAAAAAGTAACAGATGAGCATTTATCTACAGAAGATGTTGAATATTTATACTTATTATTATACATTTAACATTTGTACATACATATACATTTATACATATACATATAATATTTATACATATTTTTATATCAAAATTCAAGCATTTGCATAAGATCAGTTAAGGGGAAGAATGGAGCATGTTTAGGTTGCGTATATATATGTGTGTATATATATATATATATATATATATATATATATATATATATATATATATATATATATATATAGTGCATATGCCATCATCATCATTAATTATCATCAGTTTTTAAACTGTGACCTCACAGCAGTGTGTGCGCTAAGAGGAGCGACCAGACAGATTTGATTAGCAGCAAGTGGTTGGGAGTACTCCAGCAGATGTGCCACAGTACTGACAAACAGAAAATACACTGGAGCAGATCTTAGGCCACATTATATATATATTTTTTAGTTCTAAAGGTAAAACACACAGACTGATTGGGATTTTTACACAATTCATATTTTTGCCCCATCGCATAAAAAAAAAAAGAATTGGATACATCCTGAAACATTGTCTGAAGATCAGTAGACTCACAGGTCAGTCTCTAAACGCTTTGCACAACTAGAGACTGAGGACAATCTTCCATCTTTCATTGTTAAAACTGGATGGAAACAATTAGAGTTAAAAAGAAAAACCCGCGTTGAACCAGGTTTATTCAATCATTATGATTTGGCACAACTGAAGCATATTTACCAAGTTCAGCAGTCTCACATGAATTTGAAAGCTGGAAGTTATCTCATTACCCACTAAAACTTACAAAATATCACACGTCTATAACTGTGTTCTTGAGGCTGACTCTCAGTGTGAAACTTGAGCTTGTTTCGATGAACACACTATCAAACTGGTATCCAGGCTGCACTGATGATGACACTGTCAGCAGATGCCAATTAGTTCAAGTCTGCTGGCTAGCTGTGGCTAGTTTTCCTGTGTCTCCATAGGATTGCTCCGAGTGCCCTACTTTCCCCCCACAGTCCATAGAAATGCAAATTAGGTAAATTGGACAACTCATAGTTGTGTGTGAGTGTGATGTCTTTTTCCATCATTGTGTGTTGACCTATGATATACTGGTTACCTGTCTAGGACGTAGTGTGTTGCTCCTAACCCACTTCATGCTGGGATAGTTTGAACCCACACAACCCTGTCCTTGATAACTGCTTTGTAGAAATGATGCTTTTTATGTCAAGTCAGTTTGAAAATAGTACAAAATGGGAGGTTTGATAGTATTTAATAAATGCAAATCCAGTATGGAATCACCTTTCAAATCCTTTCAAATCCCTCATTAAGTTTTGTATGGTTTAACATTCAACATTTGCAAGTAACTAAAGGCTGAACTAACTACAACTCAAATATGTCTAATCACCTTTTGTTGGCTGAGAAGGCAGAAACACTACAGTCTGGCAGCCTGATTAATGTTTACGACCTGTACCTACAACTTGAAAAGAGCATAATATATGAAATGTTTGATAAATGGACCCGGCACACTGCAGCTAGATCATTTCTCGAGACAGGAGTCACCACTCTGTTGGTCCCTGTTGAACTACAAAAACACACAGTCCACTAGATGTGATAAATTGGTGTTACTATGTGATGTGTGTTTTTACTCACTGGATCTCAGCAGCTGCAAAGAGCACATTAATCAGAGCCTAAGAACAGCCAAACGTTGCAATTTCGCCATTTCAGATTTAACATTAATTAGCTACAGCTAATCTGCCGCTGGCGATGTCTGTAATTTTAACCAGAGACAGCAACAGTCTAAAAATCAAAGCCTGTTACCTTTAAGCTTTCTATTGCTCTTCACTAATAAAAAACAGTGAGGAGATTAAAAGGTTTGATAAGAGATACTTTAGCATCAGAGCTTAATGAATCTTGATATTCTGCTGACTGGGAACTAGATACAAAGTGGAACTGTCAATGAGAACCCATTTTTAGCAATGGCTGGATATTATTTTACCACAAGACCAAAAATGGTCCAAGCGATCCTGCTCTGCCTTATTTCCATGAGCTGACTTTGCACTTGTAGTGATGACTTTGCAAAAACTGCAAAAAGATTTGTACTCGCTTGAACGAGCTACAAGGAGAAAGTGATGGGGTGTGCTATGAGATGACATTGTGCTAGCAAGAGCATCAGGAATATGTCATTACCCATCGGGCTTCTACAAAATCCAAATCGTCATAATTTTTGCTACAGTATGCATGTTAAGAAACTTAATTAATTTTTTTCCTGGAGGTGTTTGATGGTGCATTAGTCTGCTATGGCACACATAAATTTCTACATTACAAACCAACCTTTTTTTTTTTAATTGTTTTTTTAAATTTAACAAACACCTACACACCTCAACATAAACAACAACAGAAAAACGTCCTCAGAGTAAAGAACACACCCAGTTGCCATATAAGCCGCTATGTTCTGCTCTGTTTATGGGCAAATTTTATTCTCAAAAAGTTCCCAAAGAGTAAAAACACTGCAAAGCTTCAAGTCCTGCTTTCAGAAATCAGAAGACAAACACAGAAGAAATTTAGGAGTAACAGTAGGAGACCCGAAACAATCAGAAAATATGAATCCAGCTAACATGTCATCAGAGCAGCTCTGCACTGTGACACAAATAAAGAGGGAATCATTTGACGTGAAGTTAGATGCTAAAAAAAATGGGATGATGGGAGGCGGTCAAGGGATGTGACAGTCAAAGTCTCTCTTTGCAGTACGTGACAGCTCTCTCCACCGCTGCACTGCTACAACAGAGCTTTCCTTATATAGAGAAATGAGGGCGTGGTAGTATGCTAATTAGCAATAGCAGGCACGCGCCTGTCAATTTAGAATGATTCTGATTCACTAACATACGCACGGTGGTAAGAACCGAATTGGCCGGTGCGCACGTGTCATGAATCCGACGGTAATTTTGCATGCGCAATTATTTTGTGCACAAAGTAAAAACATTTCTACGCACATATTAGTAAATGAGGCCCAGTGTCCTTGAAACAAGAAGACAAAAACACACACACACTATGAAGAGTGAAGGTTGCAAGTGTCTGCATAATGTGCGTGTGGTAAGGTGCCTGTGTTAATGAAGCATGAGACACTGACATGTTTAAAAGTCCTGTGTAGTCAGTGTTCTTGACTTGTCCCTCTAATTTGAGTCTGTCACATTTTTGTATGCATGATTAAACTGTCAGAGGGTTGCTGCTAATATCTTCGCTGGCAGGAACATGCCCACAAAGAATTGCTACTGTGAGTAAGCAAGAGACTGAGAAAAGAAAAGTGTGTTTTTGTATTGTGAGAAAGAAGAACAGAGAGAAAGAGATAGTCTGGACATCTTTTGTTTATCTTTGGCGTGCTAAATATACTGCCTTAAAACAAGAATCCTCCTTCACTTCTGCAGAAATCCTATATCTCTATTGTGTCTGTGAATGTTTGAAATGATGTAATTTATTCTTGTGAAAGGGTGTGTGAATTCTGTCTGAATGCTAATGTTTTGTTTTCACACAATCACACCACTTTCACACAGTTGTATTTAACAAGTGTGTACCTACCATCAGCGTTTCAGCGTGTGCATGCGCTCGCAGCACTGTGTGTTTGTCAGCCATAGTATAAGTCAGTGTTATAGTAATGTGACTTGAATGAACAAAACCTCGAGGACAAAGGTGTAATTGTCAGTCGTCTTCATCCTTCCCCTCTTACAGAAACTCTTCTCCATTGTTAGGTGGCAAGATATCCAGCTGTGTTCTCATTTCCCATGTAGCTTTCTCCCTTTAAATCTCAGAGCCTTGGCGGTCCAACTGGCATTAGTGTGATTAGCTGAATACACAGACAGTACCAAACTCCTCAGTAGATTACCACTGCTGTATTTACCCCTCTGAGACCACAGCTAATCCAGGCTCCCATGTGCACTACACAAAGGGACCGGGTGAGAAGTTAAAGATGAAATGAAAACAAAATAAAAATTCTGGCAATATCTACTCACCCCAAATTCAGTTGAAATGAAGCTTTGGATGTATAAGAGAACCAAACAAATAAAAACAAAAAGATTTAGCACTAGTTGTCAGAGGCAGCAACCATGGCTACACGTCAAATACAGTGTTCCCCTGAAGGCCACCAGATGTTGGCCCAACAAACACTCAGTCAGTAGAAAACTGCAAATTGTTCTCCGCACATCCATCCATCCACTTCCTGCCACTTATATCATCCGTCTGTCCATCCATCCATCCATCCACCAATCCACCATGTTCTCCAAATTTACCTGGAAGACCCTGAGGCGTTCCAAATGGGATACATAATCACTCCAGTGCCTGGAATACCTCCAGAGGAAGATGTCTAGGAGGCATCCTGATCAGATGCCCAAATTACCTCAACTGGGATCTTTCACTGCAAAAGAGCAGGTTTTATACTCCCTAGGTACTCATTACAACTGCTTATCTGTGAGTTTCAGTCATTACTTGAGGCTCATGACCATAGATGAGGATCAGAACTTATTTGACCCTCTTCACCATGACAGTCCATCTCACTTTTGCAGAAACACTCTCTGAACCCAAAGGGAATTCTAATTTCATATCTTGGTGTGTCTTGGTGGTGACTTTGAAAAAAAAAATCTTGTTAAAAGAGGTATGTTTGAGTTGTATTTACTGACAACTGTCAGTCACAGGAAACAATTTTTCCTGTTTGTCCCATCTCAGCTTCCCTGTGGCACTGCACAAACTATCTGACAGAGACACTGACAAGAACAAATCTAAACTCCAGGCTGCAAAATGACAGTAGGTGATGTCACTGAAGCTAAATCCATTTTTCCTTCTACCCATATGTTCTCATTTCAGCCTTTTCCCAAATTGGAAATTAATCATTCACAAAAAAAATCCTCATATTGTGTAATCACTTTCTTTAATATATATCTAATTATTTCCTGTTTTACCTCATTATATCATTAGTTTAGAGGGCTTTGATCAAATGTTGTGGATCAAAGCACTATTTAACAGTTTTATGAACTTCCGTAGATTTACACTGAGGGAGTAGATAGTAGACAGATGACTGGATTTTATTTTTAGGGAGAACTATTCTTCTAGTGTAAGTCCTGAGTGCAGCTGTATGTACACAGTATCTGAGCTCTTGGTGACTGTCACAACAAATTCAAATGAAAGTGAAAGCTTTCTCCTTGTGTCTTTCTTAATTTTGCTCCTGTTTAGTTTGTCCTTGCTCAGCCACGCGGCTGCCCTTTCTGATTATGTGTAAAAGGAACATACATGGCCTTTGAAAGTACATGCATATTCATTGTAATTACATAAAGAACAAGAATATTGCATTGCTCCCATTTTCAGCTCTAGGATGAATACTGCACTTGCTGCACTATACTGCAGTTTCTAACTATAAAAAATAAGACTAAATTGTCTTTTTGTTGAATTGTTTTTGGTGACACATCTCTGCGTACAGAGCAATGAGCTTCTCTGATGTGGTGCTTCATCACAGAAGTGCAGAAGAAGCAAAGATTGAGCCCGAAATGCAACAATCTGTTTCTTTGTATTTTAATCCTCTTGACATTTCAAAGTCTGACAAGCATTGGTCAGACTTTGGTCATCTGTCTTGAACACTGCAAGATCAAGAGGCTTTAGAGAGATGGTAGCTTCACAACAATTCAGCCTATCTGCTCTTCTCCAAATGCTAACATCTATTTGGTATTGCTAGCCTTTTCCAGTTTTAGTCATGAGTTACTGCTTTACTGCTTTGTTTAGCTGCTTCTTTTGAGGCTCAGGTCATTCTGCATATTAGAGTGTTTGATTAGATGTTTCAACTAAGGCTTATTTATTGTGCGGACATGTTTCACATGCATGTATTCAAAACCTTGGCAGCTTTGCCTCCTGCAATTGTGTGGTCGACCCTGGAATTTCCCTCTTTATTTTTTTTTGTAAAGCATTTTCTTTTAAGACTGTGTTATTATCTCCGCCAGGCGTAAGCCTGGAAGGAGATCATGCGTTTGGTTGTGTGTGTGTGTGTGTGTGTGTGTGTGTGTGTGTGTGTGTGCGTGTGTGTGTTTGTCCACAGCTAATCTTGCGTATTACTGGACCCAATTTTTTTTTGTGCACATTTATGACTGTATGCTCAGGGACCTCTCGTGGTTGCAGTGATCAACAATTTTTAAAAAAACATATTTTCGTGATTCCTACGTGATTGAGCCGATAGTAAAGCTTAGACTTTATGTGCACACCATTCTTTGCATTTTACAGAAAACTATACCAGACTATTCTATACAAAAACACTTTATTAAAAACTTTGCATACATCTATATAAGAAAATTTAGACTCCTGGTGGAGATCTGCGTTCTACTGACTGCACTGTTCTTGTTATTTAATTTTTTGGATAGAAAAGCACAATGGAGCATGAACATTAAATCAGCTACACTGTCCAATCATACAATGTTTTTGCCCACAAGATATCACAGATATTGTAGTATAAAAATTTGACTTCTCCTTTCTTTTAAATTATTGAAATTATGTTGTAAATTATATCTGCTTATAAAAAAAATATTATTTTAATAATTCTGTTGGTGGTTGCTAAAGATTCAAACAATAGGCCTGTTTCAGAGAACAGCTTTCTGAAATGTCACAGGTGTGAATACAATAATGAACAATGGCTGCGTCAGTTTCAGGGTCCTTGTATTGTGCATGCTGGCTCACTGTCACATTGGTCGATTGTGTGGCATATTTTTATATGTTTATTTAATTTTGCTTACAAGTATTAAAGCTTAGTTTGCAAACTTCTAAAAAATTAGTGTGTACTATGACCAAATAACTAACAAACTCTGAATCAAAACAAGCTAAATAACTCAAGGACTATATTAAATTATATGTGACATGACTAACTCTGAATAACACATAACTATTAATGAGCTATTTTGTCAAGTAAAGTTGGACAGCAACCTACCAAACTGACAAATACAGTAGTATTACACTAGAAGCAGTTGTACATTAGTCAAAGACAGATTTACATAAAAAGACTTCATCACATTAGTGAACACAGCCATCGTGCTTGTAAGCTAACTGGTAAACTGATGTATCTGTATTGCGGCAAGGTAATGTTAAGGGCCCTCAGGCACAACTGTTTATGTTGGGTTCCTCCTTGCTCTTACCAAGCTCATTAAAGCTTTATAATAGCTACTGTACTGCTGCTTCTCATGACTGGTAACTAGACATACTGATAATTGATTCCCATGATAATCTGATCAATATGAGCTTACTGACTGAAATGTACTAAAGTAAAAGTCAGTATCCCGGTGTGAAGTTGTGATTTACATATTAATCTTCTAATTACACATTTTGTTTTAGCTAATGTACCTCCACACTCGCTGAAACTCATAAAAAATGACTCAAACAGCACCGCATGGAGCTCAAGTCAAAGTCTGACATGCTCCTGTTCCTTCGTGTTCTCTGTTTGACTCTCTCTCTCTCTGTCTCCTGTGCTGTCAGATTAATCTTTGTCTGTTTAAGCAGTGTAGGATCATTAATGATAGGTGGTATTACGAGAGATGCTCAGAGATGAATGAGGGTGTTTGCCTTGGCTATTACTCCCTCTGTTAGAGCGAAGCAGCATGCACACCTTACAGCTCATCAGTCTAAATTTGCCTCGGGCAGGCAGGACCAAGGTCACTGCTGTCACATTGTACTATTATTTTAATATTTGTCACCGTGTTGGAGTGCCATAAACATGACTTTGTGGTTGTATAAAAGAAATCCTTTACTAATGTGTCAATAACAGAGTAATCTGTGTTGCATGTACGAGTGACGAGCAAGGACTTGTCCATGTATCTAGCAGTTACTAGCATCCATGTCTCTGATACCAGAGTCTAGTGTCAGTGCCTATTTATTCCTCTTATTGATCTACTCCCGGTCCTCTCTCTCTCACACACTCGCTCACACACTACGCGTTTCCCTCAGGGGGTTCGCTGCTCCTTTCACTGACCTTCATACAACTCCCAAGTCTTTTCCCCTCTCTCTCTCTCTCTCATTCTCACTGTGTGTGTGTGCTGGCGTGGGGCTGAGGGAGCAGTCCACTAATAGAAAGTCTATTGACTGGGCCAGTCACTCATTGCTGCTATAATAGCTGCCGGGGCCCTCTGGACGCCAATCGATAAAAACGGCTTGTCTCTGTTCAGTGGTGAGAGGCCTTTGTCAGCACTGGAGGAAAATTAAATGTTTGATCGACCACCTTTAAGATGCAGTTTATAGTACGTGTGTGTGTGTCTGAGTGAGTACGCATGAGGAACCCCGTGTGTGTGGGTACGTGTGAGCGTGAAGAAAGATCAGGAGAAAAAGCAAATGGAGAGCAGAAATGCAGGTTTGACACAGCATCAGTAAATCCTCTTTGATTGTCTGTCTCAGACTTTGCTGTGAGGGAAAGAGGTGTGTGTGTGTGTGTGTGTGTGTGTGTGTGTATGTGTGTGTGTGACCACTAATTCTCGCAAAGCTTGTTCTGCTGTATGCCTGGACAGCAAACAGCTGGCACTACTGTCTCACTGTTGTTGCTGCAGATCCACAAACACACACTGGTGCCAAGTCTCCCTAAATAACTTTTGGCAGCATAAATTGAGCCTTAAAGGATACAAAGTGACAGCAAATTAACTTTGCATAGTTTAAAAATGGAGGAATGAGGTAAACGTGTACCTTCGGTGTGCAGAGCTGTTTATTCAACTTTTTGGTACTGACTGAAAAGAGTTAGTATGAGTCAGATTTGTAATTTTGTTTAATTATTCTTTGATCATATAGTTCCTGATTTAAATCAAATTTTGCAAATTTTAGACTTACTTACTTTATCCATGCAAAATTGTTGTACAGCAGTTTCTGTTTAGATAACATTTAACAACTGAGAATTTAGACATGAATGTGGACAGAAAAACAGTTCTGAAAATAACTTATTGAAACATTTCACCCGGCCTTTGTGCTATTTGTTTTATTTCACTACGAGAGAAAAAAACCTCTTTTTTGCTTATCTACCAAACAACTGGAGTCAAGTTGCTCTCACTGTCTCTATATTTTCTCTCCACACACATCGCAATGACTGCCCTTGTATGAAACAGTTTCACAGGCAGTCTTTGTCCCATAATGCCAACATGTACCTCATTAGAATAGTCCCTAAGGTAGTGCTGGGGGGAGGTAGGAGCCTGTTTGATTGACAGCCCTGGCATTCAGACTTAGGATGTGGAGACAGTGTGGAGACAGCGCAGCAAGGTCACTGTCAGGGGAGAATAAATATGGAGAGACCTGCTAGCACTTATGAAATCTATGGCACATAGTGAACTATCTCAGTCATGTCCACACACACACACACACACACACACACACACACACACACACACACATTGGGGACCAAGGCCACAGGGTGAGGGACCACAATGAGACAATGGTATGCAGTGTGGATGTGTTGGTGACTTGTGAGTGAGTGAAATATGTAACACCCTCTCCTACGGGCCTCATGATCCTCGGGGGGGATTTCTCGCTCAGCAAAGCATGGCAGCCTGCTGGAGCTAATGCCGCTGTCTAGCCACTAACCTCTGACACCTGGTCCATGTCATTACTGAGCGACCACGGCGACAAGCCGACACAAGGTCATCACATTTGAGATCTCAAATGGTCTTGAGTAGCAATTCTACGGCATTAAGTTCAGAGTGCCAACCTTGATCCGTCTTTGTCAGCTCTTACACAACCTTTAAGAGTTGTCTTTGTCATCACTTAAGCCGCTGTCTTTGTCAGGCGAGTTGATCACAGGCTTGAGATAACTGAGAAGGAAACTTGCTGCTAATTCTGTCCCACATTTATTCTCGCGGCAGACGAGGAGGGAGAGCAGCTAATATGATTATGGCTAATTTCTGCCAAACTGCTGGTAATGCGGCTCAGGGAGAAAAAACGCGTCCAAGTGCATAAACACAAACACACAAACACCGTGGTTTTGTCCACGCACATACACAAGAACAGAATGCAGGAAGATAGACAACCGCTGATTGAATTAAGGTAAAATTAACTGTGAACTTTGTGAAAGTTTTGCTGCTGCACCGCAGGCGACAATTCGATTAACTTCATTAACATACCTGGCTAGAGCTTCAGTGCTGGGAAGGAAGACACGCTGAGAGGAATAGACAACATGGATGTATGTGGGGGTGGTGGTGGTGGTGGTGGTGGTGGTGGGCAGGGGGTAAAATTGGGATGAGGCAATAGCCAGATGGAGAGGTGAGGGAGGAGGAGGAGGAGGTAAGGGCTGTGCTGAGTGATATCTTCAGTGTGCAGGGTGTGAAGCGTGTCATCTGTCATCTAATAGAAAACCTGTGTGTGGCCGCAACCGAAATGTGAAAACACACTTTCTTTTCCTTTCTAGTGCTCGTTCTCCGCTGCTATATGTGCCTACAGCTTAACCGGTCCAATCAGTAACAGTTCCTATGGTGTCTCTGTCCATCCGTCAGCCTCCGTGTGTCTCTGTCGCTCTGACACCTGTCACACATGCGGTTGTGATGCAATTTCCCACAATTCTGTGATCAGAATCTTAAGTAGGCTGTGACTGAGGAGTTGATTGGAGGCTGTGTTTGTGACGGAGCTGTTTAATGCAGATTTTCAGACGGAGCCGCTTTTACAAAGCCCGGGTAACAAGCCTGTCATTTCAGATGAATGCATCTGTTTACTGCTTGTTGGCAAACTATCATTAAATAAAAGATTGGCAAAAGATGCTTGCAATTAGTCACTTGTGTGCTGGAAAGAGGGTGTAATCACACTTTTTAAATTGTTAAGGTACAAATGATGATTTTGTTAATACTAATTTATACAGATTTAAAATCACGCATGAGGTTCAGTCCAACTTTGATGGTGCTGCAGCTGTCACTAAAGGTAACAGAGACCTTGCTACAGCTTTGTACAGTGAGGTAGTCATGATGCCTGTAAGCCGTCATGTTCAAATATAGTCTCTGTGGATTTTTTACTCAGAAAATTGGCACCTGTCATCACGAGAGTGTGGTGTGTGTGTGTGTGTGTGTGTTTGTGTGTGTGCGTCTCATGATGACAAGAGCATGAATAACAATATGTTTACCATTCTGCAGGTTTTTATTTAGATCAGATGTCATTTTCCAGGGCGTGCTCACTTTATAATGTCACCTGATTTTCATTTGGATCGGTACCCAAACGGAATTAACATTCTTATTTTAGTTTTGTTGTGTTGACACGCAAGAAGTGACGCTTGTGACTCACATGTGCGAACTGTCAACTGCCTTCGCACAGACGTCAGAACAGCCGCAGATTTTAGGGTGAATAACATCATCCACCCTAGGGATCTGAGAGATATTAGCAGCCTATTCAAACCCGTGCAGTCGGTTTCATCCCACAGTGATTGTGATGACAGCCGCCCTCTGGTTTGTGACCTAAAAGATTATATATTGCTCCTCATGGGGAACTCAGCTCAGTTAACTCCCCGGCCTTTTACATTTACCAGCACAAAAGATGAGTCTTCTTGCCGTGCAGTGACTTCCCACTTTTTCCTCTTCTAATGAAGGCTAAGTGCGTTTTAGTGTTCTAATGGCTCTGCATTATACTCCGTCTCATCCGGTTCACTTATACAGCAGTGCCTGATTAGGGTCAAGACCCTTTGATATTCTGCTTTTAAGTGCAGAAAGGATGTGTATCGTTAGAGGGCGAGTATGGTTCATCCATTTCAGTGTTTAATTATTAATTTCATGCAACTTTTAACACCTTAAACACACGAACCATATATTAAAGGGCTTCACACTGAGTCACTGAAATGATTTAGTTTACTAAATTTGATATGGACACTACAGTGTGCTCTAGAGCAGACAAAAGTGTCCATAGGGATTTAAATTTTATACCAAGATGGATATTTTCAGTCTCTTGCTCCTGTATACTGTGTGCCAAACCATTCACTGGTGTCCTTATTCCACTGAAATACAATAAGAAACATAAATGGCAGATAAGATAAATGATCCGCAGCCTTTTTATTTTACAAAGTTAACGGCATTAATTAATGAATGAATTAATTTGAAGGCATCTTACAGTCTCCTGCCTGTATGAGAATAACAAAATGAGGGGAGGCTCCAGTCTCCAGCTGCCTCTCTGCTGCACCGTTAGCTCTGGGGAAAGACGTTGTTGTACAAGACGCTGAGTGGGCGCAGGGTTTTTGAGGTGAAACAGACTGAACACCGGGTTATTTTCTTCACCTCAGAGTTGGTTTAAGTTGTTTAATGCTACAGTGTGTGTTGGTCAGCCAGCCTCGTTTGTTACTGCTGCTCCACTCTGATAATGTTAGTCTCTGAGTGGCGGCATAGAAAGTTCACAATATACTTCACGTCTATCTCGCAAAGGTAATTATTTAGTTTATTAAATCAAAAAATGTTTGCAACTGCTGCACTTTTTGAGGATGAACTACCAGTTCATGTATGTATTACAGGAGCTGGATACTGGACCCAAAATGGCGCCCATTCAGTCCAATAAGAATTACTTGGCTGACACATACACCAAAAAAAGTTTCTAGCTTCCGGGTTTGCTTCCGCGTTGTGCGGCCCACTGAATATAGGCAGTGGTGTTTTCCCCGCTGGCCCTGCCTGGGAGTTCCCGCTTGGCCTATAGACTTTACATTGTGATGATGTCACAGATTTTTAAATCGCTTTTCTTGGCTCGAGGAAAGTTTTACAAATATAAAACCTCTATGGATCAAAAATTCATAATAGAAAGAGTCATATTTGACCTTGTTTACAGTGCGAGGTGTCCTTTAGAGACATCTCTTTTACAATGGTGGTCTATGGGGAAAATGCTTTTTGGAATTTTTTGCTGGGACCACTGACCACCGGGAAAAATTGTCTGAGAATTGTTGTATTGTTGCTGCAATTACAGTAAACATATTTTTGTTGTGTTGGCGCAACAGACATTTGATATCTTCCCTGGTGATTCTCTGCCAGACCTGTAATGTAGCGTCTTCTCTTCATTTCAGGGTCTTTTTGCCTTCAGTATGGTCTCCAGCAAGTGAAACACTTGCCTAGTTGATGAAGTTGACCACTAATGAATGTATATTTAACAGTTCAGACATAAAGAACTCCTTGGTTGGTTGTATATTTAGCATCACTGTCCTGCTGTATCGTCATAAAATTGATGGAAATGTGAAAAAGGGTTGTAATTCCTACACTCTTCACCCAGTTGGGATGTCAGCACCCCCAAACACTCAAAGCTCAAAGCTGAAAGTCAGCACTTTGCCTGAAAGTTATTGTTTAGTTTAATCTAATGTGCATGCTGACAAAAGCCAAAACACCAGAAAATTTGTCATTGTCCTATTACAGTACTTAATGACTGCTTAGAGGCTTTAGAAAAAAATGTTTAACATATTATTCTAACACAACTAGGCCATCTCGTACTCCGCTTGACCGTCTCCCTTTTCTCTTTCTCTCACATAATGCTGATACATTAAAAAAAAGCTGGTGCCTTGTTCTGTTTCTGTGCTAAAGTAATTTTCTGCTTACCTGAAACTTTTAATTGGAATTGGATTTAATTTGGATTTTTTTTGTTGTTTCTGCTTAGGAATCAGTTTTTGTCTGATTTGTCTGACATTTCACACCATTGGCAGGAAAGTCACCACACCCAGGCAGAAGTGCACTGATGCACACTTTCAATTGGAGCATTACACTCCATATATAGTAAGTATAATTTGCACCAACTATAAGAAAACATGAATGTAGCATCTGTGACATCATTCTGGCTAAAGGGATGTTTTTAGATGTTTTGGACTTACAGGAACAAATTAAAACAAAGATCTGAAAAAAGTATCATGTCTTTGAAATAATTTAAATATTTCAATATGTTAAAATAATTTCCACTATACTAACTGCCAGACATTAAACATAATATTGTTTGGATTTGACCCACAGTCTTGAAGTTTATTTCTTGCTGCCATCTTGTCAGAAAGATGGAGACACAAAGCTAGGAAACTAAATGAAGCTAAAGAGCAAATAAGCACCTGTCAGTGAAAGCAAAAATGCCCCAAAACATTATTATTTGTTATTGCAAAGCCTTATTATCTCCACCATAGAGAAAAGATTTTGAAAGACACAGCATAGACCCTTAATTTGACCCTTTGATTTCATGGGACAAGTTGAATTTTCCCCTTTACTTCGATAAAGTTAATTACAAAATGCATATTTAGGCTCTTTCAAATCGGCTTTAACAATGATGGTTGTTGTGACATCATTCATCACATATAGGCATGAGAGGACAGTGAGGTGACAGGGAGACAGAGACACCTGACTAGCTGCCTGTTGGCTTTGACAAACTAATTTCAGCTGTAGACAGGCTGTCTGTGTATGAATGTGTGTGTGTGTGTGTGTTTGTTTGCATGCTGGTTACAGATTTAGATGGCTGGTTTGGGGTGCGCTCTGCAGGCTTGGAGCAGGATGTTGAGATGACAACAGTCACAGGAGGGGGAAATATCAGATTTTGCGTCAGCTGACAGACAGACTTATTACACTGTCTGTCCCCCTCCTGAGTCAAGGCCCAGATACATACGGTATTAGGCCAAATGCTGCCTCACTGGCCCAGTTTCTGCATAGCCTAGTTTGGAAGTGTGTAGGTATTGCAGGACATCCCTGAAACATTCCTGCACTCAGTCCTTTTTGTTTAATGTCGCCCCTTTTCCTAACTTCATTGTGTGTTCAGTATAAATTAGTTTTCGTAGACGGTAAATTTAATTTCTTTTGTACCAAATGTTGCTTGCCTGCAGTTTGTGAAAGATCCTGTTTTATTTAAATTGAAAGACTCTCTCTTTGAAGGAACAAGATTGATTTGTCGTGAAAGTCTCCAGATGGTGAAATAGATTTTAGACGGAGCGTGCATCTTGTAATGAATTTTTTAGGGCGCTTGCACACTGCATATGCTATTTGCCAAAACACTCAAATAGATCTCTCTCTCTCATAGTCACACACACACAGACCACACACACACACACACACACACACACACACACACACACACACAAAAGTTTACGCAGCTATCCTTGTTAGGACATTGCATTGACTGCCATTCACTGTGGACAGCCTAACCCTAACCTTAACTATAACCAATTCATGCCTAACCCTAACCTTAACCTGACTTCAATTCACACCTTACTAACTTACCTAACTTTAACCAGAACCTCAGAAATGACGTTTTACTTCATTAGAAGCGGGCTTTGGTCCCCATGAGGGACTACTGGTCCTGACAAGGTCGGTTTTTATACCAGAAAACCTCTAACTGTACGCTGGTGCAGTGAAATGTGTCAGATCAGAGTTTTAATTAAAGCGTCTCTGGCCAGCCGTGGAGCAGGAACAGAAAAAAGCTTTTTACTGGAGGAGTGTTTGGCACTTGGCAAAGGTTCTTCATTTGAAAAACAGCAAGAGACAGATTTGGATTATAGCAGAAGCCAAAACAATGTCTCTGCGTGACTGGAGCTACAGCTTTGTTGTCTTTAGCATGAAACAAGGTTAAAAATACTGGAGAAATCTGTCAGGGTTACTCATGATGTAATTTCATTATTATGTAACTACTTGTGGTCACAAAAACACAGGACACATATTTACAACATGGGCATCTGTTTAAACACAGTATTTTGACATTAGTATTGGTATTTTACTGTATTTTATTGGACCTTATACACAGCTGGACTGTAAAATTGCTGTATGAGTCACGCAATCCATTCGGTCAATTGTTGAGTCTTGAATCGTGTTTTCTGCTAAACGTGAAACAATTCTTACAATAGGATGAGATTTATTTCCATGTAGTCTCACCTCTTTGGGGTTTTAGCTTTGGGCAAAAGATCATATTTGATACTGACGACACTGACAAATAGATACTGTTTTAACCATGCTAGTGGTGTGGCTCTGTAGATGGCAATGTCAGTTTGCAAGTCCGTCAGTTTGTTCCAGTATCTCAGCAACCATTGGATAGATTGCTATGAAATCTGGTGCAGATATTCATGGTTCCCAGATGATGAATCAGAATGACGTTGTGTACGACCTGGACTTCTCCTCTAGTGCCACCATTTGTTTGACATTTGTGACTTTGAGTGAAATATCTCAACATTACTGGGTGGATTGCCATAAAATCGGGTACACACACAACCATCGATCAAACCAAGTGTTTTCAACCTGAGGGACATCTTTTTCATTTTAACATCAGAATCTAAAGTAAATAATATAAAAAGCTATACCTTGAACTCGGCACCCATTTACTTCTAAACTATCATGATTTTTGAAAAGATGTTGTCGTCTGTAGGATCAGAAAATTTGCTCAGCCCAAATAAAGCACCAAAGATGCAGTTTAATAAGCTCTAATCTTCCACAATATTGATCCAGAACAGTGCAGTATTATTATTCTCTGTCTCTCTGTGCATTCATGGTTTGTCCTTCTCACCTGGTCTAGCTGACTTGAATTTTAACAGGATAGTTAATGTGTGTCAGGTGTAAGGTCAGCATGTAGCCTTGCAAGAATAAACCAGCCCAGACAGATGAGGCCTCTCAGCACTACCGGTCACACACCACAAGATTGCTGCAATTTAACATCCTATCTCTGTCTTCAATAATTAGACCACTAGTGCTCTGGTGTTTCTGCAGATGCATTCAGTGCTGCGTGGCTGCATATGTGTTACTGGCTGCTTGTGTCACCCCGGCAGCCTCTGATCCACTGTCTCAAATGCCAGCAGGGGCTGTGGGGCTGAATATTGTGATAGCGACAATGATTTTTGACAGGGAAGCTCTGACAGACTCTGACAACAAACAGCCTGCTGCATGGAGCAGAGCAGCGGAGTGGAAATCTGTTGCTGCTGGGCTTTCTGGGGTCACATCACAATTGTTGACGGCAACGGCCAGTTAGGAGCAGGCAGACAAAAAACGTGTGCCAGGTGAGGTAAGAGTTGGCTCAAATAGGAGTTTGTGTTTTAAATATGCAGGTTAAACGCGTCTAATGATTGTGTATTTATGTAACAGAGACAAAAAGAAAAAATGTATCCTGTGTTCATCGTCTGTCCTTGTTCTTTGTGATTGTTGTGAGAGGCTTTTATGAATAAATATCACTCTCTCTACACCATCAGTGTAACCTTTTCTATCACACGGGCGTTGTTATTACTCTACTAAATGAAAGTACAATTGAATCAAAGAGAAGTTCAGAAATTTTAACAGCCAACGTTGTTCCTCCCCTGAAAGCTATTCTTGTTTGTTCATTTACCAATTGTCAAGAGGGGTGACTCAGTGCGCACAATTGCTTCACACTCATAAATAGACAGTAATTTACAGTAATGAAATCATCCCCCCGCTGCCTCCACGGGAAGAGATTGTTGCTTCATGCGACCCCGGTGCCCCATATATCCTTTAAAATGTCAACTGAAGACATATGTCGACATTCTCAACAAATGCTTCTCATAATGATGCAGTTTATACGAGGTCACACAGAGGAAACTGTAACACCCAGTCTACTGGTTCTCTGGGTACCATTACAGTGACTCACTGATCCTCCTTCATGTGTTTTGGAAACGATTACACAATCAATTACCGCAGCTAATTCAGTGTAAACTCTACAGCGAGGGCCGGGGCCACATTAGTGCTTCAAACGAAGGGAGTTCAAGAAGCCGGAGCTGTGAAACGGCTCGTGCAAACCACAGCAGAGAGATTACCTTTGCGGAAAACACATGCCAGCAGAACGTGGGGTTACAGTGATAGGGTCATGAATATGTATGAACCAAAGATAACATGCCCTAGAATTCTCACACCCCCTGACTTATGGTGCACAGTGGTTGGATGGCGCAGTGGAAATGACATAATACCAGCTTTAATGTTTTATTTAGCTCATCTCCTGTTGACTACAGTGGGCCATTAAGCGTGCACAGCATCTCTCCCGTTCACATCGATTTCCTCTCCGCCTTGCTGCTTTCTCTTTCTCTCTCCCTTGCACTTGTTTTTTTTTTTTTTCACTCATTTACTGCACAGTTTTTTTCTGTAAATAAATAACAGTCTAGTTTCCATTCAGAGAAATTAAAAACACATTGATTCTTTGTGTAGATATCTTGCAGCTCAGTCTAACTGTGCTCATGAGGAAAGTCTGTGGGTTATTATGCTCTTTTTTTTTTTTATTTTAACAAGATTTTAAGGAAAGCATGTGTGTGTTTTTGTGACGGTGCTCTCAGCCTACCTCAAACTTTCCGCCTTCCTCTCTCTTCATCGAGCTGCAGCAGCAACGTTACTATGGAAACGTTGTTGTGAGAACTAAGCTTTGAAGCTAATTGCTTGATCAGAACAAACTGTATCTACTTTTTTTTTTAATCTTCCAACATTTTCATCTGCTTTTTTTTTTTTTTTTTATTCAACACAAGTCACATCCAAGGTTCACAGAACAACACACACACACAGCTCAGGTCACACCTCTACGCTTTTCATGTGCTTCCTCCTTTTCTGCATGAATTAATGATGAGTCGTGGCCCTGATGAAAATCTATATTATGTGTGTGTGTATAAGAGAGTTGAGTGTTGTGACAGGAGCAAGGACATCTCCCTCTAAGGCAATATGAGATGTGAACCTGTAGGTTTGTGATGGTGGTTGGCAGTCAAAGCCTCCAACAGTGGCCATGAAGAAAAATCAGGTATTTTTCACTTTCTACACAAATTGAATTTACTATACATTAGCATCCAAACAAGACATCAATGTGGTTGATATTATCAGTAGATTTGAGCTTGTTTGAGCTTCTTAAATTAGCATATAAGACATTGCTGTTTAGATACTAAAGATAAGTTTTAAGTTAATTAGAGACAGTGTTACATAGTTTGTCCACCAGAGAGCACTGACAAGTTAAACCTCCCGCTTGGAAAATATTTTTTATTAAAATCTTTAATAAAATTAATATAGTTCAGATTTCCTCAAAGGAGTTTGGTTTTGTCTTCTTCTCCCTAAATTGTAAAAACTCAGGTTTTCTTTTCATGGCATTGTGCTGTCTTGTCTCATCAATTTAGCTACTAGATTAAGTTTTAACCAAACAGCTTATTCATTGAAGTTGTGGCAATTAGCACCTCTGCTCTTTATCCCTGAAGCTTAATATTATAAAAGCGTGTATAAAGTGTGATAATGCGTTCTGACGTTAGCAGAGGCGCTTTTTGTTTTAGGATAGTCAGTGCGCCTCCACTTGTGTATGTTGTGGGAAACCCTTTAATAAAACAAGAACAATTCAAGTTTAAGGGATTCTTTCCAAAATGTTTATGTAAAAAATGATCTGAGCTGATGATGAGCTATTGGGTATTGACCTCAAAAATATCCGATTCTACTTTTCATAACATCCCTGTGTATTCTGTGCTGTCAGAGTTGTCAGCGTGAAGTCGTCCACATTCAGCACCACTCGTCCACTGGTGTGTTAACTGGTCTGCTTGATTCAAAAATACAAATATCCATTCATATCACAGGATTTTATCTCATTATACACATTTCACATCTCTTGTTCATAATGTGTATAAAACTACACAGTAACCATAGTTTAGTGTGCAGACAGAGAAATAATGAGGTTTGGGAAATGAAGTGACAAGAGAACAATGATAGAGACATTAAAGTAAAAGGAGATTACTGAAAGTTGTAATCCTTAAAATGTTAATTAAACCAAATCCCTGTTTTTGATACTATTTATGGTCTGCATGTTTTAGCAATAGTCAGTCCATGTATTTATATTCTGTAATTATCACACTATAGCATAGTTTTAATCATTAGTAGTGGAGTCCAGCATTCCCAGGCTGGATTCAAATGACCTGTGTTGGATTAACAGGGCATGCGTGCAATCCAGTGTTACTGTTTTTAATTTTATGTCATTGATTGATTGCAGCGAGTAAAAAGAAAAAGCAGCCACAGTGAGCCTGTTAGGTGAACAGCAAGGTAACCCGACTCCTTTTTATGCGCCACGTGCATCATGAAATCAAATTGCTTGCGGTTTCAATTATTTTTGATTGACCCCTCTATTAAAACAACGCTCATTTGCTTTGTTTAATTTTTGACAAAGTGGCCGCTCACAGGGTGTTTGCTGCGATATTAAAACACACTTGTTACCACCACTAAGCAGGGGGGTGTTGCCAAATCAGCCAGGATTGACATTTTAAGGATTACAACTTAAATAAGATCAATGATTGTAATATTATTGTGTGAATACAACTGAAAAGCATGAAGTTTTGTATGTGTGTTGATAGAGGACTGCTGCCAGAAAAAGGAAAAGAAAAACACAGGTCTGAATTTTGCAAGAGAAAATAGATATAGTTGTCATCTTCATTGTATTCATCATCAGGTGTCTTTACAAATGTGCTTATGGTACACAGCTCACAGCGTCTCACACTGCCAGTGCAGCTGACAGCTTCACATACACAGACACCCACCCGCAAGCGTCATATCACACAATTCCTACCCATAGATACATCTGTCATATATTATGTAACATCTGCTAAAATATGTGACTCATGGCCCAGTCATTCTCTGCACAGACTGTGATATTGACACACACACACACACACACACAGAGACACCGTTTCTATCGTGAATACACCAGTGCTGGAGAGAAAGGAGTCAGTGTAAATAGTCATCAAAACAGTCATGATGTGCGTCGTAAATGCCAAACGATCCTCGGTTTTATGTTTTTTTTTCCTGATGGCATCGCCGACAACAGAGGATCGGTAGATTAGGTGTCGTGTTAGAATCCAACAGTTTGTAATCCTGCATCGAAGGAAGCCTTGGCTTGTTTTATGAATCCACTGGCAAAACAGTCACACATCAGATGTTTCTGTGAGGGGGGGGCGGGGGGGGGTCCGTGTAGGGATAGTGGTTGTCTTCATGAAAACAGCTGCTACCAGAATCCCTCTCGGTGACACTGACTTTCTTCCGTGTGGTTTCAGATTAGGACTGGAATTTCATCCGGGATCACTGACTCCTTGGCTCAGGATGAGTTTATTTCTCTGACGGTTAGCCATTCAAAAACATGACACCCCCCAAAGACAATTTATTCTCATTTCACTGTCAGCATATTTTGTAGTTTTCAATAATATCCATATGAACACATTTCCCTTATCACCCCTTGGCTCAGTGCAGATAAACACTATGAATACAAAACTCTTCTTAAAACACAAACTTCACCTGCAGCTACTGCTTATTTACACAGAACACTTTTTTTTTGCTTCATTAAACTATTTCAATTCAAAACCGCATCGGTAAGGTTGTTAATATTACACTGTGATTGCATAAAAACCGTTTACTCATCCACATCCGCAGAAGAAAAACAATTTCTAATCAGGTCATTTGAAGTTCACTCTCCTCACCGTGAAATGAACAAAGCACAAAATAAAAAAAAAAATGCTTTTAATGTTTACTGCTTAACAGAGAAAAAAAAAAAAAACGGAGGTTGTCCAACAAGAACTAACAGAGGACAGTTTAGCACTGAGAGCTGTGTTCTTCAGTCCTTTATCCAGCTTATAACGAAGTGCAGTTCAGGGCCGATGTCAGCCAGCACAGGATAGCGGAGCGTGTCTTCTCTCCTCGCTAAGGTGCTACAAACCATTGTTGAAACTCACTTTACAGACACTCTGAAGACACTACAGATGAGAGGAGTTATACAGCGGTGACTGGTCTAATTTATAGGTATCAAAAAGGTCTTCGTTTTGTAATGAATAAATCAGGAGGTAAAACAAAGCCGGTTCAGTACTAAAAGGTGACCTCTTTGTTCAGGTGCAAGCATGTGCAGTAATGCATTACGAAGCTATCACTAGAAAGCAGCGCTATTGCCAAAACGCGCAAGCAATAGGTTTAAAAAAGGCAAGTGAATGCAACGTTTTACATTTTGCATGCATTGAATCACATCCCAGTTGTATTGTACATTGGCTGCTACATGAATCGGGACCGAAATTTTTTCTCTGGCCACAGCAACAGAAAAATAAAAATTGTCTACATGTCGCCCATCTCAGCAGAGACAGGAATTTTTTCGTACCTCCGGATTGCATCTGACATCAGTATTCAGTGCTGTAGGAATGTTTTCAACAGTAGATGATTCACAAAGTTGCACAGACCCTCATGTCAAAGCAGGAGTTTAAAAGTCTTTGTGCTGCTTTTTCTCCACTGCCTCCTGTCCTGTATTCATGCCGCGTCTCCAGGTTTTTTTTTCGATTACATGGAATATATGAAAAGATGGTTTTCAAAATAACACATCCATCATTTGAGTAAAGTGACACCAATCCACTACATTTAAAGACAACACAAGATTCAAACCGAAAAGAAAAAAACAACCTTTTTTAAAGTTATGGAAATTCATGCAATCTGTAATGGCTGAGGTCATCGGGAGTTTTCGTGTCCTTGGATTTGAAAGCCGGGGCCTGAGTAGGTCTCAAGTGGTCTGAAAGTGAGCCATGCGTGTGCCACTGTTAGCGTCACTGTCTGTGAAATGCATGTAGAAACAGAAGATCGTGTTCAGACTTGGATCACTGTCAGAACACTCAGAGGGCGGCTAGTGACAGAGTTTTTTTTTATTACTGCTGTTCTATGACGATCATTGTAACGATAATTACCACTCCGGGCAACGCACTGACATCAGTTCAATTTTTAGGATTGTGATTCACACAGGAGTTATGTGGCGACGAGCAGCCATAATTCCTCTGATGGCTGTTGGTGTCGAGAACTCATGTCAAACACTTAGGTGCTGAATAAATCTCCGAGATATATTTTTAGATCAAAGATAGAAATAAGCACGCTCACAATGACCCACACATGCATTCTGTAGATGCATGCATGGATGCCCTTGACACCCATACACACGCACACAGACATACACACACACACACACACACACACACACACACACACACTGAAGTTACTCTGCACTACTTTCTCATACTTCTCAGTTTCTGACAAGAGTCCTCTTTTCTAATGTTGTTTACTCCAATAATCTCTGTCTCCATCTCTTCTTCTTTCCAGAGTGGCCTGTCTCGGTGGCTTACTGCTGGTGTTGCTTCAGGCTGAAAACAAAACACAGGAAAGAATTTGTTAGTCTTGTTTAGTCTCTGACACAGGCAGATCCGACGAGACAGGGCTCTTTAACCACAGGGAACATCAAGCCCACTGGGGGGAAGATATTCTGTTTGTGCCATGCTCAGTCCCTGGGAAGTAATCTCATTTACCTGCAAGTCCAAGTCTCATGCCATTCGTAATATAGCGTACAATAGCAAGATAAACAAAGTCCTCAAATGTGCAGATATGAAACACCGTAACCCTGCATTGCTTTTATTCCTCTGCTGCAACTGAAGAGAATTCCCCTTTACCGAGGATAACGGCTCCGTGTGAAGCATTAACCGATAATCCCGTTTCACAATCTTCTCATAATTACAGCCATCTATTATGCCTTCTATCTGGCTGTTCCCCAAATTAAAACAAAGGAGAAAGATAGGAGTATAAACCTTCATGTTTAAGGTGCAATAATTACTGTGGATTTGGCCTTTATCTTGAGCTGCTGATTGTTTTTCATGATGACAGGCGCAGTGGCTGCATTCTGTAGCTTTATCGCCAAGAAACAAAGCAACTCCAGAGGCAAACACGCCATACTTAATTAAAACAAAGAGATAAGTTGGATGGAAGCTCAAGCTAAGCTACACCCAACTAATTGAGAAGGCATTTTTAGAAAAATCTATTTTTGACCCACTATCGTACACACAGGGATTTAAAGGCACCAAAATCTCAGTAATCCTGCAGCTAATCATCACAGAGTGTATCCGAAATGTTGAGTTGCTTTCAGTTATTCAGTTGCCTGAATGTCACAGCAGAAATCCTAGCAATAAAGTAATGCAGTACCTCTTTCATCTTTGTTTCATGATGCCGTTCTGAATTGTTTTCTCCTCAGTGTGAGCTGAGCTTAGTCTGTTTTTACCTTTGTTCAGTGAGGCAAACAAAATCAGACACACACATAAAGTGAGAATAAGATGTTCGTCTCCATACGCGGCCATCGGTCTGAGTCTGACTTAAAAACAAGTCTCCCAAATTCCACCATTTTCATCACAGACCTCGTTAAAACGCCACTCCTCCACAATTAATAATTGGAGCGTTAGGACACACACGCACACTTCAAATGTAGAGATGGAGAGCGATAGAGTGTGTGTGTGAGAGAGAGAGAGAGAGAGAGAGAGAGAGCGAGGGATGCACCATAGCTGTCAGCACCTATCCTGGTAATGGCTGTTAAAACCGTGGCCTCTACATCCTGTCTGCTCTGTCAGGACTCATCTAGCACTTTAGACTCTCAGAGGAGTGGGTGGGCACGATTCTGGTAGCTTTCGTTGTTCTCCGGGAAGGGACAGGTAGCAGCGACGAAGGAGGGAAGGACAACAAGATGAGTTAAAACTGCTGTGTGGGGCAGGACGAGCGGTCAAAGATCTAAAACCAGGTCCGTTCTGGGGGGCAACAGAGTCAGATTGCAGAAAGAAAGAAGTCAGTTGAGCAGTTGTGATTATTTTTGTATATTTGTAAATTAACTGATTAATAATTTTGACTATAAAATGTCAAATAATAGTAAAAAAAAAAAATTTCAGAGCCCCAGGGGAGTGTTTTGAAATTGCTTGTTTTGTTCGACTGAGTCCAAAACCCTAAGATATTCTACATGCAGGAAGTCCTCACATTTGCAAAGCTGGAACCAACATGTTTGGCATTTCTGCTTTATATTAATCTATTATGAAAATTATTGGCAATTAATTTTCCGTCAATTGACCAATATTTTAAACTCTATATTGAGAACCTTTGGAATTCCAGAAGAAGTTTGTTGCCCTTAAATTTAACTCTTATTTCACACTAAATTAATCAGAATTCATATTGTTTTGAAAATTTCCCCTGATTGAGCTGTTTCTATGGGAACAACATGGCACAAAGAATCATGTACTAATGGTGTACCAGTACAGTACGTACTGATACATATATGTAGGTACAGGGGAACAAGATGTGAAGTTATGGAATAATGGAATAACGATTCAGGAACTTACAAAGAAGCTGTACATTCTTTAACTACCATGTACGTATTCTATTATTACAGGTACAACTACTGAGCAGTAATCTGGAAGTTATACTGTAGTTATTATTTAACTACCGGGTACCTATCCTATTATTATAGGGTACAGTATGACCATAAAATTGAGCAAAAATCTGCTCTATCTTGATATCTGGCTGATGTCTTGTAAAGCAGTGGTTCCCAACCTTTTTGGCCAGTGACCCCTTAAAATAAAGCAAAGTCTACCTGGGATTGTCTACCAGTTAAGTTACCAATGATTGTCTTGATTCATTGGTTAATCATTTTGTCTGTACATTGTCAAAAAATAGTGAAAAATATCTGTTAAAGTTCTCTACAGTCCAAGGTTACATCTTCGAATGTCTGGTTTTGTCAGACCAACAGTCCAAAACCCCAAATATTCACTTTATCATCAAGTTCGACAAAGAAATGCAATAAAACATGAGAAGCTGAAACCATCTCGTTTTTTTCATTTTTGCTTAAAAAATTACTAAAATCATTATTCAATTATCAAAATAGTTGCGGATTAATCTTTTGTCAAAGGAATAAGAAATGAATCGACTGACCTTGCAGCTCAAGAAAGAGAACTTTTTGTTTTGTTTTGTTCTGAATAACTTTTAGAGGCTTGAGGAGGTAAACTACAGAAATCCACAAGAAATAAAGTAAAAAATAGAAGAAAACTTGAAAAAAAACCCACAATTTTGAAACAAAAACAGCAGCAGATAAATTAGTGAGCAGACTTTTCTGCTCTTTCTGTGCTGATTATTACACTAGATGTGCTCTGCTCAGTTGAAGCATCTGGTACTGACAGTCAGTAGCTGTGTGGGATAACCTGTATTTTATGCATAAGGATGATATCCTTGTAGGTGGTGCAGGTCTTTTATTATTCTTGCTCGTTTTAAAAAATATGATGTTTCGAGCTTGTGTTTTGCAGAATCAACCCCAATCCCCAGCCATATCGCACAGCCTTATGGGAGTATCGGTTACATACCCAGTATTTTCATGCAAACTGACACATTTCACATACCACAGCAAATGTGTGTGCTGAACATGAACATTTTACATGCTTTGCAACATGGCACACACATTTTACATACTATTAGTATGTGCTATGAATCAGAATAAGGAGGGAAATGTTAAGGCAGAAGGACATGTAGGAAGGAAGGACGAGGGCAGGAAAGGTGACATAGCTGAGGAAAAGTACAAGGCAGGAAGGGAGAAGGTAAAAAAAGGTCATGGACTATGTGGGTCCTGCAGAGTGAGGGGGGGGTTGTTAATAGACTAATCCAATAATCTGTCCCAAGGCCACACATGTGGGATGTGAGATATACGAGGATGAGAATGTGTGAGAGAGAGAGAGAGCTATGAGTCTGAGGGAAGTGTTTGTGAGAATGTGAAAGTCACCTTGGCATGCTGCGTGTGTGTGTCTATGTGTGTGTGTGTGTGTGCGTTAGTGTGTTTGCCAGGTAAACGCAGTCCAGCAGTTGCTAGGGGAGCAGAACTGTGAGCGCCCCCCCAACCCCCTCACCCCAATCTTATTAACATCACCACACAGAGGAACTCAGGGCACGGTGTGTGTGTGTGTGTGTGTGTGTATAAAAAGACTGTGTCGGATGTGAGGGAAGGGAAGGACAAGTGCCTTTTAGGGGGAGACGAGGAGAGTGTGACAGAAGAGGCGTGTGAGAGGAGAACTAACCAGCGAACGTCCTGAATTAACCTTTCACCTTGCCTCAAGCAGGGAGAGGACGCGCACGCACGCATACTCAGACCATGACACACACATACACGCGGCGTGCCTACGCTATTAGCAGGTCGATAACTCAACCATTTGCATGGAGAGTTACTTTACACTAAGCACTGTAATCTCTCACGCTGTTTGCCACCCTCTCTCTGCGTGCCTCTGCCTCTTAAATGTGCATTAGTTTGTTTTCTAGTCTGTGTGTGTGTGTGTGTGTCCTCAGTGATACTGATGCTGAATAATTACCAGGGTGAGTAGGCTAAATGGATTGTCCCCGACCTCACCATCATACCCTTGGGGTCTGCGTTAGCATCAACATCACACACACACACACATTCATAACACAAGCACACACACTATGCACATAAACACACATAAAGACAGGGTCAGAGGTCAGAATCCTATAATGAAAAAGCACCAAGGAAGCAAAGGCCATACAGTCCTTGTGAGCGATGTGAACATGAATAATATTATACGGGTAGTTAAAGCCAGCCAGTGTCATTGGTCAGAGATACAAGCATGCTGACAACTCCCATCAAGTAAACTGCACTTCACTGGTTGCTCTGTTTTCTCTTGTGGACTCCAAGGAGCTAATTACTGCTCTCCCTTGTTTTCTTCTGTTTTTTTTTTTCTCCTTTAATTTAATGCGTGTATATTACTTAGACAAAAAACTTTTCAGGCAGTATAAATTTGCTGGTAATTGTTGCAGAAAAATCCATCACCTGCTTGAGAATATTCTGTACAGGGACTATTTTCTGCCTCAGACTACTGGATTTAACAAGAACAATACTGAACCAGAAAGAGGAGGATCTTTATAATAGAGTTTGACTGATAAATTAGCACGATTATGAGCAGATATTAGCTTATTGGAGATTAGAACTAGACCGATAAATTGGACAGGCTGATATAATATCATGAGTTTATTGCAGATATATCAGTATCAGTGTATATGTAGGACGATGAATGACAAGATATTTCATTACAGAAATGCCAAATTGAGGTAATTTACAGATAATGTCACCATTAAATAGTTTTTATACGAGAGAACATTGTCAAGTTGATTTTACAACTGAAAAATGTCCAGCTTAATGTGTATTTTGGTCGCAATTCTTCAAAAAACAAATCTAAGAGTATGTTCATGTCATGTGTTAATGTTAAAACATCACTATCCACCAATATATTGTCAAAGAATTTTTTAAACTTCATGTGTCGTAATATCAATCTAAAAGATATAGTATTGCTTGGGCTATATTGCAAATACTGTATTTCTATACTGGCATCAATGTTGGCAGATACATGTATACAAAAATCAATTGCAGCACAATTGTATCGACCCGATAGATTCACCTATTTTATTTATGTACTGTCATTTTGTAGTTTTTGTGATTTTATGCAACTGTAAGATATCTCGCTGTAATTACATATCATTGTCAAAACTGTTTAATAACCAAATTTGAGGGTTACTTACCTTCTTAATATTATATGTTTATGTGAAAACCACAATATAAACAATACATTATTTACATCTATATTACTAATGTAAGTAAATAGAGGCTATAGGATTTGCAAAAATGTTTTGTGGGATCAGTAAGACGTCTTTCAACTGCACAACAAAATTCAAATAATCTGCATTTTTTTTACTGTTGCAAACTTCCATGGAAACAAAACTACAAACAACAAAGAAACAAAAAAAAGTAGCGTAAAAGAAACGTTGACTCGACATTTTCTCTGAAGTCGTAGCTGCAGACATGTGAATTTTACCTCTCCAAGGAAAGGTCCAAAGTTTGCCAGCCACTTACAACCATTACAAAACTTGACTGACTACCTGCTGGGAACCGCCTGTCCTCATCAAAACACTTGACGGCGTCACCTTATGGTTTCACTTTTTCAAAACTAGCCATCAATTTTTTTGTAACACTCATGCCAGCAACCTACATGAGGATTTCTTGTTCATCAATTTTCTTTTCTGGTACAGCTCTGCTGCCCACTTGTGTTCCTGTCTGCTGGCCAGCATAGTGCATTCGCTTAATTGCAACACACTGTAAACTGTGAAAATGTTCTGCCAAGTTTATCTAGTTATATCTCTGCTGTTATCATCCTGTACAGGTCCAATTACAGCAGCCAGTCTGGAGTAACTGTGGAGTCTGCAGCGTTTCAAATGACCTGCAGCTGACTGTGTACGAAGCAGATGTGCGGTACAGATAAGGATATCTGGCAGATAGACGCATCCAGCTGTTTAAAGAATAGAGAAATCTGTTGTTGTTTTTTGATGACACATTCCTCACGCCGAACATCACATACACATGTAGACGTAGACACACAGTTTTCATGGATGTTTCTTCGGTGAGAGTTAATCCCCTGCCGCTGTCAGCTGCGCTTTCGTCTATTCCGGAAAGCTCCTTACACAAGCCAAAGCTCATCCTGAGTGTGAAAGCACACACACATGCACACACACACACACACACGGCCCACAAATACATATATACACACATAAACACATACTCAAAGTTGGGGTGGAAGAGCTCACGTCATTTTGGCAAAGCCTTGTCCCACCCTAAGATATGAACGGAAAAATCTCAGCAGCCTCTTTCACATAAGTACTCACAAACGCGTCGACATTTGCACACATGCACGCACACATGCAAATAGCTATACACAAATCTAAACCACATCCCATAATCAGACAGCTTGTTCTTAAAAGGAAGAGACTTGGTTTAACGTTTGTATTCATGCCATGAGCTGCAAAAACAAACTAATACTAATGCATACACACACACACACAGTCCTCATTTATGGACCCTTATGTCTCCTTATCTCAAAGTGCTTTAGACTAGAGTCGTGTCTAGTGCTTACACAAGTGTGTTTACATCCCCATGTCAGCAAAAGAGTAACACTTTGCACAAAGTGCTGCACAAAACACTGTGACAGGGGAGTTATTTGCTATCATATCATGCCCCCAATACTACTGTGTTGCAAAGAATAGAATGAAATGCACATGATTTAAGAATAGGAAGAGTGTGTGTGGGAGCGTGTATATAAGTGAGAGAGACATAGCCTAAAGTGATATCTAACACACATTCATGTACCCGTATTGTTTCACCTGAGCGACTGGGTGAAGGCAGAGGAAGTGAGGTCGATGAGGTGGAACCTTTAGTTTTGTTGCATGTTTCCCGGAGGATCAATACAGCAGTGCAACAGAGCCGGCAACTGACTTATTTCCAGCACCAGTGTTTATTCTCACAGACTTTTTACAGTAAGTCTGCAAGGGCTCATGACTGTTGCACTGTAAAATTGCTTGTGCTTTGAGGGCGCACTCGGTTTTATTTGGGGTCATCTAAATATGATATGTACCAAGTTTGGTGAAGATTAGATGAAATAGGTGCCAACAGAAGCAAAAAATGTGCAACGGTGAAGGCGAGCGGAGCAGAGGAAAAGGTTAGCAGTAAGTCTGGCAGTAAATGGGCAGTACAGACTGCAGCGTTTCAGTTACTAAATGCTGCAGCTTCTCTACACAAAAAAGAGTCACGTCTGTTGTTTCCCCAACTGCTGGAAAAGTGAAGGGCGTTAGCTCCATAGTTAGCAACAATGGGTTAGCCTAACTTGACAATGCTAAACAGAGAACGGAGAAATAGGTTGCTGCTGAGTCTCTCCCGAGTTTTCCTCAGCACATCTCTCCCCTTATAAATCAATAATACAACTGGGTAAACCCTTTGTTTATGAAATTATAAAAATATTAGGGCTGCAACTAAAGATTATTTTCATTATCGACTAATCTATTATTTTCTTGATTAATCAATTAGTTGTTTGGTCCATAAAATGGTGAAAAATGTCGATCACAGTTTCCCACAGACAACCTGAAATGTCTGGTTTTGTCCCATCCAACAGTCCATAACCCAAACATGTTCAGTTTACTGTCAGAAGACTCAATAAACTAAACCCAGAAAATATTCACATCTCAGAAGCTGGAAAGAAATTTTTTTGAAATTTTCTCTTAAAAAATGACTCAAAAATAGTCGGCGATTAATTTTCTGTCGATTTGTTAATCAACTAATTGTTGTCGTTTGCAGTGTCATCCTCTGTAATTTAACCATTTATTTTTCTTACTTGGACAGACTGTGCTACATAATCAGCAGCTGCGAACATCACAACAAGTTTGACTGCAGTGCAGGAACTTTTGGGTGTACTGGACATAAAATCACTGATAAATCTGGTAATACAAATCTGCTTGTTTTTTAAAAATCTGTATGAAAACAAAAAAATGATGAACCATATGGACGTTTGAGCCATTGAGCTCTTATTTAAACTGACCATGTGGGTGATGTCTCTAAGTCTGAGACTTTGGCCTTAAAATCAATCTCCAACTCTACTCCCCCCTAACGATCCCGCTATCTTCTCTTTTCAGTTCAGTATACATTTATCGATCTCTCACCCACAGAGACATCATGAGGTCCCATCACACACATCGACTGAACTTCTCAGAAAAAACATATTTTTTTTCTTTTAAAAGTCACCAAACACTCATCGCGCTCCAAAATGTCAGCATTATCTCTCCTCCTCCTGTCGACATCCCCCGTGAACAATTCTCAGTAAATTCCGCTGCCTTGAAATGAGACCAGTTCTCCACACTTGTCTTCCAAACTTCCTCCACTTCCTGTAATCCTGTCTGATGAGGTGGATGAGGGACTTTCTCCTCTTCTATCCAGTGACCTATCAGTGCTACTCCTATAAATCTCCCTGGTACCTCTCTCTCAGTCTGTCTCTCACTGCCCTCTATCCGTTGATTCCCTGTCAATCCATCCTCTCCACCCTAAGCAGAAAAGCCCTGCAGCTGTCAGCAACCCTGGATTCACCTCAGTGTCCGCTCCAAATCTGCTTCTTATCTCTCTGGCTCCACCTTTCTGTTCAATTTAAGGAGATTTTTTTTTTTTTTTCTCTCCTGCAGTTTTGTTTAACTTTTTTTTTCTGCTCTTTGCACCCTTCTGTCTCTCATACATCCTGTTTCTGTCCATATTACTGCTTTTCTCCATGTCCATCTGTCTCTTCTTATCAATTTTTCCTCAGTCTTTTGCCATCTCTCTGCCCCCTTTTTTTTTTGCCTCTGTCACAAACACGATGTGTCTTTCTGTCTCACTGCATCTCTCTGCCCATCTGTCTCTCTTTGTGTGCGGTGCATACTGTCTCTCCCGTGTCGATCTGTCTCGCTTCTTCTCTCTTCCTCCCTCATAAACACGACTCTGTCAGTGTGTCCTGCTCTCTTTTCCGCATTACGACAGTAAAACTGACATCGGGAGAGAGTTATGAGCCACTGTTCCTGCCCTGAGTTATAAAGCCTGTGCAGAAATATTATACACCTCAACAATCACACATTTTAGGAGTTCAGCAGACACTCTTATCCAGACTGACTTACAGTGAGCTATGTTGGGCATTACCTATCTTGCTTACTGACACGCAGTTGTTAATGGACATTGCCTGCTGTGAACATCAATTCTGTGACCTTCAGTTTCACCTAAAAACACAATAAAACATATTTGCCACCTACTCAACAACATATCTCTCCAAATACAATGATGCAGTTACTCCTATTCATTTGCAAACCTTTGAGAACTAGTTTCAATCAAAATACACCTGCTAACTGATCTGTGCAAGGAAAGGAAAAAAAAAAAAAATCACATTGGCTTCTGTGGATAACATCAGCGTCTGTATGCAACTCTGTTTGAACGTTCTGAATGTAATTTTTGGTGCTTTCAGCTTCACAAACCAAATTCCAGTTAGGTTCTGTTGCGCTGGTGAGAGCCGCTATCGCTAAAGCTCAGCAAATCACACCGAAACTCTCTGAATGTACTGCTAACACTCTAGGTGGAAAAAAAAAAAAAAAAGGTTTTATTGTTGGATGTTGGGCTGAACTTAAATGCCTTAAGGGGTCCCGTTTCCATCCCAACACATTTTTTTACTCATTTCACCCCCGAGCCATGGCTCTAGCAGCAGTCTCAGCTGCCTGACCAAATTTTATTTTCTAGTTTCCGGTTAACTTATATCAAAAAAAAGTAAAAAATATTATGTAGTCTATTGTTGAGTGCCAAAAATGTTCTTGAAACAAGATTAAAATCTAGCACTGGGGTATTTCCAACACATTTCAAAAAATCTGTCGAATCAGCTGTTGTTTTCTTCATAACAGCATCAATTTCTCATAAATTTCTATAAAGATGCACCAGGAGCAGAGGAATCCATTATCAGACTTTCTTGTTTTATAAACCACAACTCTGACACTGACTGAGACTGAGTGATTTGTTATGATGGAAGCTTTTGCGTTGTATTATACTAACAGGAGAAAAATATGACAACTATAGTGTGTCCATGTAGATCACATACTGCATATACTATACAGAGCATCCATGATGATTCTCATCATCACCAGAAAAGGGCATTTAGAATTTACCCTTGGCTAAAAGAAAATATATCCTATTATTTACTTTCTGTTTTTGTCTCTTTGTCCTCAACTCTCTGCCTCTCTCATCCTTGTTATCGCCGTTGTTTCTCTCACTACACCCACCAGTCTCTGTCTAAGAGTTAACTTGTTTGCAGAAGTTTGGTGTGTGTAGCCCAGACAAGTTAAGCTCCAGGGTGGATAAATACAGACATTTGAGCTGAATTGTGCTTAAAAAAAAAAAAAAAAGAAGAAGAAAAGAATAAAAGGAAAAGAAAACAAGAAACAGCCGCAACAACAAAATTATATCCTCAAGCACCCTTTTATCTGACAAATACTCCCTTCATAAGACACTTAATTTCCATTACACTGCTTTAAATATAGAGAGACACATACATGCATAGAGACACAGACTCTGCCTATAACCACGCTCACAGCTATCTCATGGTAAATGCATGAAATGTAACTGTTCCATATCACAGTCCCTTCTGCTGGTGGATATAATTCCCCTCACATTGGCTGGGATTACATTCTTTAAATCCATAATGGAAATGACCACACCGCTTCAGTGTGTTATTGTCAATATTTACAATATGCTGCCGCAGCCTGTTCCACATCTGTGTGCATTATCTCATCAAGTCGATGTGGCTTATGTAGGCTCATCAGATATTTACACAGTTTGATCATTTTATAGCTTGAGGCGGTCCCGCCCAGTGCAGCTCTCTGACTTTGTCCCCTTGCAATACATATGTCCAACTGTCTCCTAGAAATTACATTTGCAAAGTACTCGTTTGTTTTGCAAGTTAAGTTTGGAGAGAAACATAATTATGTTGACTTGTAATATTTTTCTAGTGCAGGAAGCACTATATTTATGTAGCTGATGGTAAATATATGGAGGTGGTCAGGGCGGATGGTGGGTGTACAAAGCACAGGGCCTCGTCTGTCAAGTCACTGCAAACTTTCTCAGTGTTAAACCGAGACAACAGTCTTTCTCTAACCTTAACAAAGTGCTGTGAGCCCCTAAACATAACCAGAAAAACATTTTATCATGCTTTATTCGCTACAAGTGGATATTGTAATGCAAGAGCAGATATTGTAGGAAAACAACAGATATTTACAGATACAATCTTAATAAACATTTTGCAGCTTGGCGGACCCATTAATGAACATTTCCTCATTATCGTGATAGAAAGCATAATCGTGGCAGCGTTATATGTTTTACACAATATATTTGCTGTTGCAAATTAGTTGTGGATGAATGTCATTTCTAGGAGACACGGTTGAAATGCCAACGCTATGATCTTTGCTTGTCTATTATTATATTTATAAAAGACTTGGGTTTGGATCCACCATGATCCTCATTTGCATTGCATTTACCATTTGAGCTTTTTCTTGTTTTCTATGTGAATACACAGTACGTGTAAAGACTGTTGCGTTGTATGTTTGCCACCCAGGTCGGAGTGACTGTGGTGACTTCAATGTCTACTGTCATATGACATACATCTCCCTCTATAAGCAAGAAAGAGAAGGGATTGTGCTTCAGTTCATACAGTCTTCAGCCCAACTCACATTCACGCCACAGTTCTCCTTCAGTTCAATTGACTGTTAAGTCATCTGTACATTCATCCATACATACATACACAGTGACGAGTTGTTGTACTCACTTGTTCTGGTGCTTGGAGCCCTGGAGGTGTGCGTGGTACTGCTCAATGGAGTTGAGGACCACACTGCAGACACTGCAGGAGTAACTACTGCGCAGCCCTGGAGAAACACAAGCACACATCCACACAGGTACAGCAGTTACTGTAAGGGCACTTTTAAGAAGTTTAGACCATAAAAATTCTTAAAAGCTGCCATCATCATCATCATCATCATCCGAATCATCATCAGCAGCAGCAGCAGCAGCAATGAGGCCAACAGGAACAACAATAAAAATCTGAGCTGACACCAAATAACTGTCCTATTTTTACTCACTGCAGCACAGAGTAATTTTCCTAATTAGAGTGCATCTGGAGAAAGATTTGATTAGACTAATCATTAGCAGAAAGCCAGTTACATTTTTAGATCTTTAGATCACTGCCTTCCTCTTTCTAGTATCCGCTTGTGTGCGTGTGTGTATGTATGTGTGTGTGTGTGTGTGTGTGTGAAGGTGCCTTTTCAAGCTTCACTCGGGTGAGAAGAATTAGGACAAGAGAAGAAGAGAACAGTGTAGTAGCTTGTGTACATGTATAGCGCTGCGTACGGCTGTGCGTGCATAGAGGTTCGTATTGTATCGGTGAATGTGTGCTCGAGATGGTGCGGCTCAGACACAGATGTGAACTAAATAGAGGGTTAGCAGGTGGTCGAGATGAACACCCATAAATAGATGGATGAGGACGGGAGACACTGACAGAGTGGGGTGAAGAGAGATGGGAGAGGGGGGGGAGCGGGCGGTGGTTTAGGTAGACAGAACGAGCGAATAGAGAAAAATTTGCGGCGTAAAATAAGATGAATATAAAAAGATCAAGGAGAGGAGACGGAGAAATCGTAAGGATAGTGAGTCGTCTCGCTGCAACAGTGATGTAAAATGCACGTCGCTGTTTAATGACCACATGGGAAGACGTGTGACATGTGCATCCACCCTCCTCACACACGTGGTAGCTACAACAGAGCGGCACTGAATTTTTGAAATCTTTCTCTCTTTCACAAGAAGAGGAAGCAGAGGAAATGCACTGCGGATAGGGCAATCAGCATCATGACTTAATTGGCTGCGTATTCTCTCTCAGAGATGCAATGAAGTGCTATTTTTGTTTTTCTCACATTTTGCACACTGCAGAGCCGTCACTGCAGAACTTCCCTCAGATCCGAGATGAACAACCTTGTCACTTTCGGGGGTTGTATGACAAAACAGTCAAAAATTAATTGCTCCAAGACTTTTCCCCCCCCTCAGCCTGCACTTACTCCCCCCTCCCGTCTTCGTCTCTGCTTGTTTTTTTATTTTCTTTTTTTTTTTTTTTGAAGACGAATTCTGGATAGGTGTTCAGCTCATATGTGTGTGTGGGTGCCCTTTTCCCTGCTGTCATTACTGTCCTTGAGATTTATGAGTTGTCTGTGTTTTCCATCACCTTTTGACCTTCTGTGGCGGTAATTGGTGAAGTATGTTGGGAGATGAAGTTGTAATATAGTTAGGAGTGGTGGGAGGTCATTTAGACTGGGCCGGAGCCGCATAATGTGGCATATCCACTCCCCGTCGTCTCCGAATCACTGTGTCTGTTTCAGGGGTGATTAAGGACAAGCAGTCATTTACAAGAAAGCCGCGACTAAATTAGTTGCCCAGAGTAAGCGCTGTCTTGGCTTAAATGTTGATATTTTGCATTTATTAGGAGATAATCACTAAGTCTGTGTGTGAAAGAGAGAAAAAAGAGAGATAGTACTACCTCTTCTGCCAAAATGTCATTACTTCTGTTCTCTTTTAATGAAAAGGCTATTAATTGGAGAAGAGATAATTTAGAAAAGAAAGAGGAATGATAAGTCTCTCATTCTCCTTCCCTTTCTCTACCCCGTTATTCTATACCGCCGCGAGGATTACACAAAGAGGTCTATTCTTGTATACACGATTAAGTGTGTTTTATGTGCACGTGTGTATATGTGCACACACACACACACACACAAAGGCAGCTTCCCTGCTTTTAGTCTGATTGATGTCACCTCCCCACTGCCTGGCCGAGTAGCACTGATCTACAATATGCTGCAGTTTGCATCGGTGCCAGAATATGTGCATGCGTATGTGCCAGTCGTTTGAACATGCAGCCATGGAGATACACACACACACACACACACACACACTATGTTTTTTGGTTAATAAAACAGTTCTGGCAGAATACCATGCTGTGCCATAATCCATGTTAATTACATGCAGGGAAAGTGCGCGCGCGCGATGTGAGCGTCAGCACGCAGCGCAGGGCTGTGAATGTGGGTTTTTTGTGAGCATGACCAGTATTTGTGAGGGTGTTCTAAGCCTTGTTAATTACACAAGAAGATATGCCAGGGAGAGAGAAAAGAGGGGGTGAGATGAGCTAAGGCAGTGGGTGTGGTGCTGTTTGTGGCTGTTTAATATACAGAGCCTTCTGGCATTGCTGGCACCCCTGGTATGGAGATGCCTAAATGCTTGTCAGAAAAGTAATGAGCTACATTCTCTGCACAGAAAATGGGGAAAAATTGCGTTATTTTCAAGAGCCTTGTTGTAAAGTAATCCGACGTCTTCCTGTGGAGTCAGTGTCTGATGTATTTTCACTTAGCCACAGCTCAAGCAACATTAATGACCCATTTGTACCGTGATGCTCATGGCTCGTTCCATTAGGACGCTCTGCCAAGCTATAACTGCAGCTTTTTTTTCAGTCCCAGGAGGATTTTTAGGTAGTGGTCAGCGCTGACGATCATGAAATCTAGTTAGATAGTGGGATAGTACTGTACTGAGCAGCAGAGGGAGGAAATGACACGCTGTTTACCCACCACCACTGAACATCCAGTTAAATAAGGATCATTTCGAGGTAGAGTTTACTCTATTTTCTGCTTCCTTCCTATGGGACGAACTGCAGCTGAGAATCTCATTGTACAGTATTCATCTTTTAATTTTATTCGCTGTGGAGGCAGGGTAATAGTTTACAGAGCTCTTACTACCCCAGAGCCTCTGTGCCGTGGTACACCATTAGTTTACCATGCGCTCTGCAAGATTAAAAAGGAACTGGATCCAAAAAGAAGCCCATTGAGATGCAATCAAAACCAAAAGTCTGCAGTGAACGCCCGACAGTACGTCTCACAGGAATATATCACAAATACCATCGCAGAGAGGGGTTGAGCATCGGGTCAGAGTCAGATTGAATCCAAGTGGAATTTTACCAAGCAACAAACTTTGAAGGTCCTATTGAGGGACTAATTAGTCTTTCAGCAAATGTGACAGTAATTGGGAGGACCATCTGTTTTAGGCAAAAAAAAAAAAAAATTCTATTCACATACAAGAAACTCTTTCTAAACTATTAGCTTTAAAATAAAATGACCACATTCAATTACATTTTCTGAGTTGACACTACAGTTCATTAGTTTGCACTGTTTATCCTCTGACTCATCTTAACAAATTAATAAAAGGTAGTTTACAAGGATATATTCATGTTAAGTCTAGGTATTGTTTTTGATAACGGTGCCATGTGATGCTTGAATTTTGGTACTGATACAAAATAATACTTTTTACACTGCCTTAGTTTGGTGAATATAAACATTTTGACTTTTTAAACAAAAAAAAATTAACATTAGTAGTGCTGAAACCATTAGTAGATGAATGCGTTTGTCAACTGACAGAAAATTAATCATCAGTTATTTTGATAAACAATTCAAGTCATTTCTTTTAAGGCAAAATATTCAACATTCTCTGGTTCCTGCTTCTCCAGTGTGAGGTTTTGCTGCTAGACTCTGTTTTATATTATTGTCAGTTGAATATCTTTGGGTTTTGGACTATTGGTCAGACAAAACAAGACCATTGAAGATGTTACCTTGGGCTCTGGGAACTTTTAAATGGGCAGTTTAATCCATGACAAAAATTTAGAAATCTAACCTCAAACAAAATATTTTAAATTGCTCAATGCATCAGTGTTAAACAGAGAACTTTGCCTAAATAATATATAGTCAGAAAGGTTTTCTGATTTCAATCAGTCGTGGAAATATTTTATCAAAGAATAAGTAAACAAGCTCAGCAATCAATTACCAAATATTAGATGCCAAATTTCAAAACTTGCACATTTCTGTTGGAACCCAAAAAGTACTCGAGTGTTGATACCAAGACGTTGCTAATATGTGGGCACTACGTACGTGGTTCTTGTTGACGCATGCATGTATGTAAGCCAGCTAGTGCGACAGTGTCACACTGTCTCATGGGGCGAAGGGGTCAGTCCTGTCTTCCGACTCACGCACAGTCATCAATTACACACAATTTTCTCTGCTTTGGTACTTCGCTCTCTCTTGGGTCCTCACACACACACACACAGACACACACAGACACACACACACATGCACGCTCCAGTCCGAGACGCTTATCTCACTGCTTATAACTCTCGACTGAGTCTCCAGAGAGAAGAGACAATGCGCCGGCTCTGTCTTGAGGGGTTTCTACCCCTGTCATGATTTATGTAAAGACACAGCCGAGTCAGCCAGGCTCCATCCCTCGTCAGTAGCCACCCCCACTGCAAGTCCCTCGTCCACCTCCGTAATCCATCTCCAAGGGGTTTTGTCTGGCACCTAGCCGTGGAAATTAACAACATACTCCCATGGTACCCCGTCTGCCGCAGTTACACAAGAAAAATCTAAGAAGTAAGAAACAATGTCAATATAAATGTCATGGGCATTTTGTGATACGTTTCGGTCGTGAGGTTGTGAAAGGAGGAGAAAAGGAGGGAGACAAAGAGAGAATATGCAAATAGGCCTACAAGTAAAGGTCAGTATCATCAGAAGGAAACAACCTGACTCTGTAGGCATAGTTTTGGAGAGAGAGAGAGGAAATATTGGTGTGTAAGTAATTCACCTGTGCCTTGTGGGGAGCTAATGAGGATGACAGATGAGACATGACGAGTTCGGAGGCCCTAGTGGTCTACACACACACACACACACACACACATTTACACACAAAACAACAACAGGAACAACAAACACAGACACAAGACAGAGTATAGCGGCAGGAAGGGGGGGTGGGAAAAAAAGATAAAACAGAATGTAAACAGAACGCTGCTCCACAGAGGGAAAAGGAGGACAAAAGGACAGAGATGAATCTGCACTTGGCCGAGAGCGAATTCCTCATTTCTCCCCCTCCTCCTCCTCCTCCTCCTCCTCCTCTCTCTCTCTTAGCTCAGCTGCCGCCTCGTATACGACCCTCCCTCCGAGATTACACCCAGCACACCTGTGACTTCACACCTGAAGTGTTGATAAAAGCCAATCAGATGTGAGAATCTTGCACCAATGGAAATGTGTCTCACCAAAGAAGAAACGACTCCTGACAATGAAGCCGTACTGTGATGAACAAAGTGTTTCAGACTAAAGGCACTGGAAGAAACACTTGATTGATGGCACATATAATAGATCACGTCAGCAGCGAGCTCACTTAGAAATCTTAGACCAGTTCATCGCCCTTGAAAGGAAGACGGCTAATAGATTTTTCAACTCTCTCGTCTTTGAGTGAAAACATCTCCGTTTAAATTACACAAAAATGAAATGAATTTGAATTTTATATGTCTGTTACACAGTATTTTAACAATTTTCAAGAGTGCTCTGTAGTTACATGCTGAGATTTGAAGTCAAATTCTCCCCCCCCCCCCAAAAAAAACAGCCGAGATTGTGGGATCTGGGTCACAGTGTGTGGATGGAGGACGATATCCAACATGACACCACTTAAAGCCTCTGAGCCAGTGTAGGCGGCAACATGACTCATGCTTTTAATATGATTGGCTTCTTGAGATGATGGTTTGTGTCATGGCACCTGGAGCACACACAGCAAATGGCGCAGCTTTAGCTCACAGAAGATTTGTGTGTGTGTGTGTGTGTGTGTGTCAGTGTCTGCGTGCGGTATGAGTGCGTCAAACCTGACGGTATTGTGTTTCGCTCATGCGCTTGTCGTGCTGCCCACTGCAGTAGGCTAATGTAAGTGATATTACTCAAAGGAACCAGGAAAGGAAAGCATTTTATGTGCCAAATACTATTACTTATTTCATTAGAATATCCTTCTGGCATAAATGTGTATATGAGCATCAGTGTCCTTTTACTGCTACATTTGTGCGTGGAACTGTTTGTGTTGGAGAGGGAGGGAGAAAGAGAATAGTAATTAAAACCCAGTGCTTGTTATGCTAACCGTAATTTGATCTCAGTTTTATCAATTAGTAATGTACAGTATGAAATGATCTCAGTTTAATCACTCATTTAAATATCATTATTTACCCTTTCATGTGTCATTCTGTGTGGGATTTATGTTTCAACCCTCAGTGGAAATATTAGTGTAATATGTGTTAGTATTTAGCTGCCTGAGCTTAGTAGTGTGAGCTTAAGTAAACTATATGCAGCATGCCAACAGAGGTCCTATGACTTTGACAGTTTTACACGTCGCAATGCCCAGCACTAACAAGTGTGAAAGCTATGCTGTAATCTGAGGAGACTGTGTCCCCGGAGAACCGACATGGCAAGGTTAGACTCTGGCAAACAGATGATGAATAAAATGTGTCAAAATTTCAGTTGGACTGAGATACACAGTTAATTATAGAGATTCAAATATTTGGTTGGGAGGATGGATGGACTCTTACATTTTGTTGACTTAGAGAGACCAACACTTAAGAGTATTTACCCTGTAAACACCTTTAAAAGATTACTCCAGGGAATTTGTATAACATTTCCATAAGTTTGGAGTCAAAATTGATTGATGCAGCAAATACTGACACCTGCTGACTTTTAGGGGATTTTCAGACCTGTGCTGTTTAGTCTGGTTGTATTGGACTCTGGTTCGTTATCTCCCTTGATGCAATTTGTTTGGGCAGATCTTAACACAGCAATCGTACTCAAGTGCAAACCGAAACAACCATACCAAGACCCTTTAGAGGATGTGGTCTTGGTCTGGTCCCACACAAACTCTAAAGCAGTTCATTAGTGGTGAGAACGTAAAATGACCTTGATCCGACCAAACTACTAGGCGTACTCTACGAGTTAAACGGCTCCTGTAGCGAAACGAGCGAAATCAACAGCAACTGGAGAATGAATTGAGGTCTGACCTGGACTAGTGCAACAAAGTATGGTGCATTTTCTTCAGGACCTCCTGCCTGTGTTTATGATTTTGCCCCTGCCCCAGACACATCTGACCAATGAGTGCATTTTGGTTCGCTTGGATTTTTCTCTTTGTGAAAAGAAACCAAACCAAGGAGGAAAAAAAATGCACCAAGTTAACCAACTCATCAACTGATTCAAACCAGAGCAAACAAACTATAGGTCTGAAAACGCCCTTAGTCCCTAATAGGGGTCAAGCTTCAGAAATACACTTCCCATAATGCAACTTGAAAGCATCGTCAGACCCTCCCCCCTCAGTTTGTAACACAGGCTTTCTCATAAAATCAGTACTCTCCAAGCCCAAGCTGAAAATACGTGGGTGATGTAACTTGAGTCATTTTCTCTGACTTGCCAAAGCTCCCTTTAGAGCCCGTGGGGTGCCGCTTTTTATGATGGCAGGATTGTAAAACTTTTCTAAATTTAAAGGCCATTAGAAGAAGGTATTCCAGTCATCTTTAAGATATTAATTCTTCACGAGGGAAAGCTCCCACCTGATTTAGTAGAAGCACACATGGTTCAGGACGCAGTCAGAAAGACAGTCATTCATATAGAAGCCATGTTTCTACCCCGTTGTATGGCAAATGCGAATATGCTGATCTTAACAGTAATGGGCTGATGGGGCTAATTTTGTCTAACCGGTGTGGCTTACCTCAGTATACTATATGTGAAATGCATACTACATTAAAGGCATATGAACATTTCAGAAGTCCACACTCACTGCAACAGATCTTGAATGTGATCTGCCCCTTATCCTCTTTCCTCGTATAAAGTCGTAATACCCCTTCTGCCCTTCACTTGTCACTTGTTGGGCGCGGGGCCAAGAGGCTGACCTGTGCTCTCCGTGGCATCCAGACTGCCCGCTAGCTGCTCCACGAGACGTGCCCGGGCTGCGTTCCTGCGGTGTTTCTTGCCTTCGTAATGCTGCTGGGCCATCAGCGGGTTGTTGAACCAGGCTCCGCACAGGCAACAGTACTTCCCCGCCTCTCTTCCGCCGTTTCCGCCCACCACCGCCATGGGCCAGGGCAGGGCAGGAGGAGGAGGGGGACACGTAGCAGGGTCTGTGGGCAGCGGGGTGGAAGGAGAGGAATCTGGGGGAGTAATGAGCAGATGAGGGAAAGAGAAGGTGTGCAGCGTGGAGAGTGATGGATTGCAGAATGAGGATAGAAAGAAGAGAGGGAGGGAGCTTATTAACATGAATTCAAATGCAAATGACATTCTAGGGCAAAAATTATATGAAATGAAAATATTTTCATGAAATTACATTTTCATGTAAATCTAATGCATTCACATTCATTCTCTTGTTCATTATCTTCTCAAAGACAAAATCTCAAATACATGCCTACACACACAGTCACACATGCACATTTGAAAGCTCTAGGTTTAGATTGCACCGCTCGAGACTGAGAGCAAAGAATAGATTGCTGTAGGCCACATCTGCGGAGATGGAAGAAGTCAGGTCTCCATGTACACTATGAGGCCACATAATCCACTACAATAATATGGTAAAGAATGCAAGAGCACAATATTTCTCTGAATTTATCTCTGCTCATCAGCTCAACCCCAGATTTTTATTTAAGACTGTTGATCAGCTGGTAAATCCGAACCCTCCTTGTGCCCCAGCTCAAAGTGATGCTGATTGTGAAATGTTTTTTTTATCTTACTTCATTGGTAAAGTAGAGTCTATCAGAGCTTCTGTTACACCTAATGGCACATACTCTAATGTCCATCACCTACCACAGAAAGTGTCTTCCAGGCCAGTTGAAGTAATGCTAACAAAGTTTTTCTCAAAGTCATTGAATCTATTAGGCCCTGTCAGTTTTTAACAGTTCTTTATCTAATGGTTGTGTCCCGGATTACAACCTCTTTTAAAAAAATACCTGGGGTGGATCCTACCCTCCCCACAATTACAGAACAATCTCCAAGCTACCTACCTTTTATATCAAAAATTTTAGAAAAATACATGTCCAAGCAATTGCTTTTAACAGCGGAACATAATAACATTTCTGAAAAATTTCAGTCCGGCTTTCACAAGCATCATAGCACTGAGACTTAATGACCTTTTAATGGCTGCCAATGACGGGATGCGCTAAGTCCTTGTTCTTCTTGACCTTAGCGCTGCCTTTGACACATTCGATCACTGCATCCTGTTTGACAGGCTGAAGTACCGGGTAGTAATATCTGGTACAGCTTTGAAATGGTTCTCTTCATACCTGTTAAACAGGAGGCTCTGTATTTCCATTAATAACCACATCATCTTTTGCTCCTGTCAAGTATGGTGTCCCTCAGGGGTCAGTTTTGGGACCAGTTTTATTTTCTCTGCACATGCTTCCCCTGGGACATATTATCCATAGATAAGGTGTTTCCTTTCATTGTTATGCTGATGACACCCAGATGTACCTGTGACAATTAAAAGGATAATACACTAATGGTCTGTTACAGGTTTAAAGTGTAGGAGTAAATTTATGGTCTGTAATAAGATTCAAATTCTGTAATAAGGTTAAAAAGATCAAACCATCATGAGACACAATTTATAAGATTTGTTTAAAAATGGTTTAGAAACAATAAAAACTCATGTTAAAATGCTAAAAAGTCTTTAATTCATTCATTGTTTATTTCATTCTTTTTTGTTAAAAATAAAGCTATAATAGTATTATCAGTGATCTGCAAAGTAGTCTTAATCTGGTAGCCTGAGATTAATTGCTTGTGTCTCCACCCACATACTCTGGGGAAATCGCAGTATTTTCCTTGCTCTCACTGAGGAAACATCACCCTATCACTCTTGTGATTATTTCGCCCAGTTTTTCAGGTATGTTGTTGGTATTTCACACTGTTAAAGTGGTCGTAATAATTTTCTTATATGTTTTGAGTGTTAAGAGAATGTGTATGTAACATTGTGAGTAAGTTAGAATAAAGTTTTGCAGAGTATGGACCTGTTGTGTAGGTATTTTATTTGCAAATTGTGTATATGTATATTTGATGATTAATTCGAGTAAACACTCTCTGAAGAAACATCACCCTATCACTGGCGGGATTATTTCTCCCCATTTTTCAGGGGCGTAATATACCTGGCATGCTGAGTTCACTACACACCTGCCTATGTGATGTCAAAAACTGAATGTCACCAAATTTTCTGCAGCTTAACTCAAGCGAAACAGAGATCGTCGTAATCGGTTCCTAGCACATAGCAAAACAAATCCTGCCATCCGCTGGTTCCCTGTTGGAACACAACCAGTGTGTTGCAAAGAATCTCGGCATTTGGTTTGATAGTAACTTAAGCTTTGAGCAGCACACAACAAAACTTGTGCAGTCTTGTTTTTATCATCTTTGAAATATTTCCACAATACCACCTGTTTTATCTTTCAAAGATACAGAGACCATTTTACACGCCTTGATCTCCTCACACCTCGAGTATTGCAACGGCCTCTTCACCTGCCTCAACCAAAAAATCTATAAATCGGCTCCAGACTGTGCAGAAGTCGGCCGCCAGGCTTTTAACAAGATCCAAGAGAAATGACCACATCACACCTGTATTAGCCTCCTTGTGCTGGCTCCCAGTATGTTTTAGAATTGATTTTTAGATCTTACCGTTGACTTTAAAGGCTCTTTATGGCCTGTCTCTATGCTACATATCTGACCTCTTAGTCACATATGAGCCAGTATGTAGACTGAGATCCTTGGGCAGAGGTCTTTTATCTGTTCCCGAGGCGTGGTTGAAAACTAGAGGTGACAGAACATTCGCAGTCAGAGCCCTGAAGCTATGGAACGAGCTGCCTGAGGAAATCAGGTCAGCAGAATCAGTGACCTCTTTTAAATCTCTTCTTAAAACATACTTTTATCGGAGAGCTTTTCCTGATTTTACTTGATTTTTTATTGACTGCCTTTTTGCTGGCGACACTGTATTGGGTTTGATTTGTTTTATTTGCTTATTACTCTACTGGAAATCGTTTTTATGATCTGCTTGTTTTGAAGGTGTTGCCTTGTGTAAAGCACGTTGTAATGTGGGTTTAGAAAAGTGCTCTATAAATAAAGATTATTATTATTATTGCTGTTATTATCTAATGAACAGAGATGAGGGTCGGGAGGAGGCCATCAGCATTCCAGGGACCAATCTTCAAGTGCTAGAAACTCTCTTTCTACTCACATCTGCTGTACGTCTGAACCTCCCTGCTTCATCTTTTTTTCCTAGATCATCTTCTCTCATATCTTTCCCTCCCTTGTATCCGTCTCCTCTCCCTCTCCTCTGTGAGGGAATGGAGGTGGGGAGAAATGGCAGACTTCCAGGTGACCTGCTACTCATGACATGACACTGGTTGCCATGGTGATTGCCCATTAATAGCCAACAGGCACTGACATGTCCACAGGACACGGTTGTGGCTCACGCAGTGAGGACTACATACGTGCGTGTGCTGCTGCACGTGTGTCTTGTGTGTGCGTGTGGGTGTTTGGGTGGCGGGTTGAATGCATGATCCACGCTTGAGAAAATGTGTGAAAGCTCGTATGTGTGTGCGCGCCCGTGTGAATGAAGCTCCAGAATAGGCCGTCTGTCTGTGTGAGGTGCAGTACTTTACGTGTACTCAAGAAATCATCTCTGCTCAAACTGTTTATTTGAACACAGGGAGGGGGTGTTAGGTCCACAGCCAAATCGTGTGAGAAAGCTTGTAATGCCAGATGGCATGTCCAAATGTGCCGATCCGCCATTTACAATGTGTCAATGACTCTAGAGTTAGACCAACTATGACTATACAGCCACAATAACACACGTTTAGACATTTTATATCATGTACACAAGCCCACTCGCGCACTCTTTTAAGCCTGTGTGAGTCACATCACAACGACCATCAGCTCACTGATAACAAATGAAGAGTGCGCCTGACTTGTTGACCAGTGACCATGGATGTGAGGTGAATTGGTTTTTTTTTTTGTGTGTGTATGTGTGTGTGTGTGCCTGTGTTGACTTGACTCTAGCCCTGTGTGCTGATTGGTTGCTTATACCTTGATGTGTCTTCGGGCTCTGTTCACATAGTTACTGTATCTATGGCTGTGTCCCTGCTCATCGCCAACCACACCCACTCACATTCCCTTTCTCTTGTGTTTGCTTTCGCCACAATACCATCTCACTTTACAAAGCCAAACCCTACTCCTCTTTTACTGTCATTTCATTTTTTTGTTATTAATTAATCTCACTCAAGGCCATCCTAAAATCTCTGGTGTAGCCTTCTTGTCTGTGTGTGTGTGTGTGTGTGTGTGTGTGTGAGTGTGTGCGTGTGTGTGTATGTGTGTGTGTATGTGAGCACGAGTAAAGCTCCTGAGCTCTGTCACCTCCATGGAACAGCACGTGCCGAGCAGCAACAGTGAGAGATTCTCGGATGTATTTTCCTTTTCCATCCCTTGTTTTTCCCACCCTTCCTTTTCTCCCGACTGTGATTTCTGCACACTGGAGCAGAAGTAAGTGTTTTTCACGGAGTGGGGCACAGGCAGTGTGTGTGTGTGTGTGTGTGTGATAGTGTGTGTGCAGGAGGAGGAGGAGGAGGAGGAGGAGGAGGAGGTTTGGAGTGTGCGGGGATGTGATGTGTGAAAGGGGAGGGCACACAGGTACAGTCTCCGCTCTCTACATCTCAAGGGCCTCTCCAACACACATGGTCCTTTGTTTACTCTTCACTGTGCGGTTTGTTTGTGCGTGTATATGTCTGAGTGTGTTTCTGTATGTTAGTTAGTGTCCATGTGCATGTGTAGCATGAACGTGCATGCATCTGTCATCCTGCTTACGTGTGTTTCTGATGATCGCGTTTCTGTGCCAGAGCGTGCACAAGCCTGTCAGCTTGACTGTGCGTCTACGGTGGAGTGCTCATCTCAGAGTGATCATGAAGGCTACTTTTGACTTTAATCTCTCCTGAAATCCTCTTCTTCTCTCCCAGGTCACTATTCCTCTTTTCTTGCTCTTGTTCTCTTGTTTCTTTTCCTTCAGGTCCCACTGTCACAAAACCAGCGCAAATCCACAGTGGCGGCTGTACAGAAGTGACACTTCTCCAAAGTAGGTCAAAGTTTAGCAAAAGTCACTCAGGGGCTTGATTAAAACACTCCATTTTGTAGCGATTGTGCATTTATAGCTCTGTGAATTTTCACTTTGAATCCAATTTGAATCACATTACTATGTAAAGCTCCCCTGGAGACGACTCACCAGCACTGACACTGACAAAAAACCAAAACGCTAATCTTAAACAATCATGAGCATGAACAAAAAACAATTTGAGGATGTCTTGATTTGTTATAATGAGATATTTTTTTAAATCATAAGACCTTTATGAATTAAAGTCTGTCTGTGCACTTCACCTTCAAAGTTGTACCTCTTGGGCCTCTGGCATGTTAGCATTTCCAGGCACATTTTTTCCTCTGATACCCAGTCTAGACGTTTTGACTGAAGCATGACTAAAGCTTTACAAATCCACTTCATATAAAAATATATGCTCTGAAATGGAAATAGCTCTCAGTTCAATGTTGCAAAAAGTGGACGTTTGGATATTTAGGTGTGTGCGAGCAGAGGTACACGAGATGTGTGACGAGGAAATTTCCTTAATCGATAGTTGGCTGCGTTAACAATTAATTATCAATTAATCATTAATAATACGGTAGACATTTTTCCCTAATAAAAGTTTTTTAACAACTGATGTGACCTATGTTCAACACAAAATCAGAGTACATTAAGAATTTAAAGAGTAGATCAAGTAAACACCAAATTACTTGAATTATAAATTAAATAACACAAAATAATGACTTCATTTCAAATTGCGAGCTCTCACTCCCGACTTTTGCCGTCTTTTCAACAACTGGCCCAACATAATCCAAAATATTGTAGTGAGGAAAATGTGGGGGAGGGCCTCTATCTCCCTGTCTTAAAAATAGATTTTAGTAATTTGACAACCTGCCAGGGGCCCATTAAGAGGTAACGCTGGTGGCCAAGGGGGCCCTCTGCCTCCCCCTCTTGGTAGAAATGGTTCTGACCTAACTACAGTTTGGAGTGGTCTTTATTGACTGATGTGCATTTTGATACCGTGTTCCATTAGTGTGCAGTGTACTGATTGCTGTTTGGTACTGTGTGCAGTGTTTCTCTCAGGGTTTGTTTATTCTAATTCACTCACAGTGCTGTGTGTTGTAGGGTCGTAGGCTGGCCGCCTGTGCCTATTAGGGGTTGACCTCTGTGGGGGCTTTTTGCTTTGGGATGTCTAGTTATAGTTTTAATAAATTTGTGTCTTCAATAAAGGCTATTTTTGTGCCATATGTGTGTGTGTGTGTGTGTGTGTGTGTGTGTGTGTGTGTGTGTGTGTGGTAAATATTCTCTTGCCTCTGACACTGGACCAGACTGGGTTAACAAAGGTGGTGGCAGCTTTATACTACCTTAAAATCAACTAACAACTAAAGTTTATTATGGTATTAAATGCAGTAAACAGTTTCCCATTAGGAAGTTCAGTTTGACAGGGTTTATATTAAATAATACGCATGCTTTATCTACATGATGGAGTGATGTGTGTTGTTCATTGTGGCTAATGTTAGTCCAGCTGCTGGAAACAGCTGCTCAGCTGGAACAGTCCGGAGATACACATATATTGCTGCTTCAACTTGCCACTGCTAAAATGCATTTATACTCGGAGCGGGGAAGTATCACTTATATTTCAACATTTAAGTTTTGATTTTGTTGGAAGCTGTTAGCACCGTAGCTACAGCGCTGCTCTCTGCTGTCTGACACTCAGCTCCCAGCCTGCGTTAACCGAGCAGCTGCTCTCTGCTTCTGTTCGAGACGGTAATATGAGCCTCAGATAGCTAGCTAAATCATACAGCCACTGTGAATTTCACAACTTTATGCTGCAGTCAGTGTTCATAAACACGACTGCCTCAGTGAATGGAGCGAGACACGCTGCAATGTTTTTCTTCCTTGGACGACAGGGAGGTGCTTTTTATAATTAGTGTGGCCCTTATGGGCGGTCAGGAAGCACACTTGTTACTCTATCTCATTAAACATGAAGAGACACCTACAAAAAAATCTACAGTACAGTTCAGTTTTCTGACAGTTACACTGCATGTCCCTCGTCTGCTGCATTATCATTATTTTTAATCCATTAAATTATTAACAGCAATTAATCATTGACATCCTGATGTGTGACATAGAGCATGTTTTACGACCAGGTTAATCACCTTGGTCTTTAGTGAGGCTCTGTGTACAAGCATCACAATTGGAATCCAATAGAAGTATTGATTTGCTGGGGCTGAAAGGGTTGATCACCAAAGTACCAGTTTGTTGTCAGAACAATGAGAGGATCGGATCTGTCAAGCGTTCACTTTCAAGTCTGACCTGAAGACTCAGAGAATCAGTGTAGTAGTCTATTCTCTCTGTTTTGTAAAACTGAACATGCACCGGTTGACATCTTATTCCACTGTATACCTGCTGTGATCAGTCTGACATCAGTGCACTAACAGCTACAAGTACTGAAACATACATGGCTCAAACACAGCATGTTTGAATGTGCGAGATTTATCTAACCTAGATCAGGAAAGAGGCAGAAGGTGTGAGATACCTGTGTTCGTAGGGCTGGTCATTGCTGTGGGTAGGTTGGTCGGCTCCCCCAGCACCAGGCGGACTCTCTTGGCGTGGGTTTTGCCCTGGTAGTGGGACTGGGCCACAATGGCAGAGGTGAAGAACATGTTACACAATGTACAGCACTTGTTCCTGTCCACCTCTGTCTCTGCACAGTCCTGCAGGAGGAGAGGAGGGAGAGGAGAAGAGTTAAGGAAGAAAAATGGACCATGGTGGGGTGGGGGGGGGGGTGAAAAGGAAAAGAGATGAGTGGAGGTGATGAAAGGAATGATGTGAAAAGCAAGGCAAAGAGAAGTGAAGGTGAGAAAAGGAGAGAAGAGATGAGAAATGGAAAGATGTACACTTTGCACTTTGTGACACACACACTCACACACACACACACACACACTGATCAAATATTCATCTGTCTCTCTGGGCTGAGATTGTGGCTTGGCCCTTTCACCGCTGCTGGTTCATTACTAATGATGAGGGGGAGTTGCTCCCTCCAGAGAGGGAACACAAACAAAAAGACCAACTGCCTGATTGACACAAGTGTACAAACACACACACACACACACACGCTCATGCACACAAATACACACACATACATAGAGAAATCAAGCAATATTCCTCCCTCTCTCTCTCTAGCTGTTTTCTCTATCTCTGCTTGTCCCTGCTCATCACTATGTTGAAAAATCTAAAAATACTGTATAAAACCACAGTGGCATTTACTGCAGGCAACATGAAATGATGAGGGGTCATGAAAATGACTCAAATTCACAAATTTTCAGAAAACTTAACAAAGGAACGATTGATGGAATTGTGCCATTTGCCCGTAAACTTTAACTTCAACAAGCAGAAAATGTTTGTACATTGAGGAAGCATTTCAAATATAGACTTACAGAAACTCCAACTGCACTCTTTTTTCTTTTTCTTTTTGACAAAAACCTTTGTGATTTATCATGACAATGCTCCCATCAAGCAGCAACTACCACGGCTCGAGGCTGAAGCCAATGTGAAAGCACCTTTAAGTGCAATGTTACCGCAGCCGCTAGATGCTGGCTCCAGAAAGTCCCTGACTTCAATTAACTCCCATTCAAAAATCGTCAGCTTCTATCTAGTCAATCATTTTTTTTAACAAATTATTATGGCTACAACTACTAAATGATGGTCATTTTGGAATTTTTTTGCTCCATTAGATTGAAGATTTGAAGACTTAATGTAGGCTTTGATGTCTGCCGCCCGGGGCTCACACTGAATCAGACCATTGCCGCAATATTTTGGTGAGTTCAATGTTACGCGCTTTGGGGCGTGTTTCAACAGCGTGTGACTCCGCACACCTTATTTGGAAGGTCCTGGCTCCAAATGGAAAAGATGGCACCGCAACCATAAGCGACAACTCTGGGCTTCAAACTAGCTCTAACGCAAACCAGTGGGTGACTTCGCACCTCGCTACGTACATCTTTATATTCAGTCTATGGCTCCCATGCACAAAACGAGATCCAGTAATGATTTTACCAGTTTGGTGTGGAAACCCTAAGTGGTCTGCACAGAGCTCTGACCTCAACAATCATCCAAAACCTTTAAGATGAACTGACACACAAACTGTGAGACAGACCCAATCACCCAGTATCAGAGCCTGGATACACTGATGCTCTTGTGATTGGATGAGGGTGAAGAGAGGAGGCTGTTATAGCAGCAGATTAATGCTCATAGTTTTAGAAATCGACGATTAACAAATCATATGGGTGTTATGTTTGGGAGTCCACATACTTAAATATGTTTGACAGCATGGACAATATATTAATTTAAAAATATATATCAGTTGTGTTTCACAACGAGAGTACACTAAGAGTAGCAGTATTTCACACTTTCTCCTTCTCTCTGCTCACATTGAACTTCTACCTTCTCGCTGTTCATCCAAGCTTTTTTCTCTTTTCTCTGCCTCTCCTGTTTGCACTTCTTTCTTTCCTTCTTTCTTTATTGTCTTTTCACACCAGCGCTCTCTCTAATCCAGGTGTCAAGTCGAGTTGAAGGAGAAAAACCTCAGTCGTGGGGAGAGAGAGGACAATAATAGAAAAGTGTCTGCGACACCATATCTGGGTGTGTGGGTGTGTCTTTGTGGACGCGTGCGCGCGCGCGCGCGCGTGTGTGTGTGAATTTGCGCGTGCGTGTGTGTGTCTTGTGTCAGCCCTGGTTAGCATCAGAGTCAGTGGATGTGAGAGTTAAGGACACCTTTACCTTCCAGGCTTAGCTTTGTCTCTCAGCTGTCCCATCTCTCTCTTGTTATTTTCTTCTCTCTCCTTTTTTCCTCTCTCACTCTCTTCTTCTCTTGCTTTTTTCTCTCTTTGCCTTTCCTTCACTCTCAGCCCCTCTCTCTCTCTGTCTCTCTCTCTCTCTCTCTCTCTCTCTCTCTCTCTCTCTCTCTCCCTCTCCCTGCGTCCTCCCTCCCCCTCTGGGCACCAGTCTCAGTGACTCTGTGTGTTATAGGATGAAATATTTATCTGTATTGGCAGGGCCTCACTGCCACCTCTCCTCCTTCCCCCTCTCCAGCCTCCCCTCCTGTCCTCCCCCGTGTCTGTCCCCGCTGTGATCCTGTTAAAGGCTTGCTCCGAACTGCCCCCCCCCCACCTCCACCCTCCATCTCCATCTCTAACTCACTTTCCTTCTCCTTCTCTGTAGGTACAAATTAAACGTATTGTGCTGTATTGTCACGGTGGAGCATTGTCTCATTTTGCCAGGAAGATAATGTGTGTGCATGTTGATTTGTGCGTCTGTATGTAAAGTAAAAACAGCTCATCTATATTTATCGCATGTTCTTTATTCACGCTTGTATCAGGGGAGCCACAGTGCCCATGAGGATGAGTCTCACTTCTTCTCTTTTCTCTCTCCTCTCAGGAAAAGTTTCCTCCCTCACTCCACCCATCCCCCACTTTCGCCTACATTTCAGCTCCCTTATTATCATCTCTCCTCGTTCTTTTTCACCTCCTCTCTAATGTGTACTTTCTGCTCCTCCTCTCATCTCCTTCACTATTCATCCTGTTGTTCTTTCTCTCTACTTCCCCCCCTTGCCTACTCTGTCTACCTCTCCTCTCCCATGGGCAACGCTGCTGTTCGCTCTACCGAGATCTTGTTGTACCAGGATGAGGGAAAATCAACCGTAGTGAGCCTGATGTCCCACTACTGCGTCGTGGTTTTTTTTTTTGGGGGGGGGGGGGGGGGGGGCTGAGGACAAACAGGCTGAGACGATTCCCTGTGGAAACCTGCAGTGGTCTCACCTGTCAAAACACATGGAAAAGTAAAAGAAGCCATAGACAGAGATGGGACCGAAACACAAAACATCATCTACTGTACTTGAAAGAAGAAAGGCAATGCAAATCCTGTCTCACAATAACAGATGTTTCACCAGGGATTTAGTCACAGTGCAGGAAAAGTTTTTAAACAATCTCAAGTGTGTGTGGATGACTGACATATGAATAATTGTCAGCTCATTACAACCGCCATTCTACTTTCAACAATAAGCCGCATCTCTGACTCACTGTTTTCCTCCTTCGTGTGTCTCCGCTGAATGTCATCAACCTTTCTGTTTCTTAAATTTCTGATTTTTCCAGATTTCTACCCGCGCTCATTTCCATCTTCCTCTCTGTTTCGTCATTCACTGTCTCTACCTGTCACACAGCACCCACCTGTTGAGACCGGTTTGCAAGCAACCTAATTGTTGTGTGTGTTTGTATGTGTGGATGCCGTATGTACGTTTGTTTATCCGCTGCCTGACAATGATGTCTGTATCTCTGAATATTTTGTGTTTGGGTGGTTTCATCCTGCTTATGCACCTAACAATAGACTCCTAATTAGCTGTGTTTATCTTCCTCTCCTTCTGTTTTGCTATCTCTCTGCTCCTCCTTATTTCTTCCACTGCTCTGTGTCGAGGCGCTGTGGGAAACATTGCTAAATATACACATGAAGCAGCACAGGGAAACAGACGCACTCATTTGGAGTTTGAAGAACGGCTGAAAGTGTAAATTGAAAGGAACTACGGTGCAAATACAGCATTAGTGAAGAATAAAAGGCAAGGGGGAGAAGCATTTTTTAATCCGCTGCCCTTTGCACAGGTAGAAATCTGCACAGACGGAGAGATGGAAATAAAGAGCAGGGTGGAGAATAGGGGAGAAAAACGGATCAAGCCCCCCCCCCCCTCCCCTTTCATCTAGGAGCACCTTCGCGACCTACTTTCTCTACCTTGGTTCTGTGACAAACACTTTCACCTCCGCACACGAACACAAACAGACACACAAAGCTCAAGGCATGGCATTTTATAGTGGGTAGACGCTGGCATTTCGTTCACTCCACAGAAAAATCCCTTTCTGCCGTTCCCATTGGACTGCACCATGTCAATCAGTGTGAGAACAGAAGGGAGGAGGAAAAAAAAAACACTCAGATGAAGTGCAGAGAAGAGATGTGCAAAACTTCCCCTGGGAGCAAAAAAAAAAAAAAAAAAAGATGAAAGAGATGAAAAGAGAAAAGTTCATCCCAAATTGAAAGGTGAAGAATTTCATCTCACGAGAACCGCTCATCTTACATCAGTTTTCAAGCATTGTCAGATAATCAATGTCACATCTCTGTGTGAAAGGTTAGGAACAAAGTACTAGCTGCGGTGCTCACAGTATGTTACAGTATGGTGGATGAAGTGTGTGCATGTGCACGTGGTGTGTGTATTTAGTGTCCCATATGAGGTGGAAGCCAGGAGGGGCTGAGTCATGTCTTACTCACTTAGGGAGACAGATGGAGACGCAGGTGTGTATATTTCCACAGTATGTGTGTGTGTATCTGTGTGTGTGTGTGTGTGTGTGTGTGTGTGTGTGTGTGTGTGTGTGTGTAAACCCATGTGCCCTGGACATGCCAACTTCATGAGTGTATGCAGTGTGGTGCACATGCATCACCTTTTTATGTCTTATTTTACAGCTTGTGTTAAGAAACAAGATTCCACAAGCAGGTGCCCAGCAGGAGTCTCACAATATGACATCATTTACATTTTTTTGTTTTTTAAATCCATTTGCTTCCCAGTTTAGTTTTTTTTTCTCCTTTTTCTTTTAGATTGGACTTCAGTGGTCTAATTTTTGTTACAAGGGTAAAACGATGGATCTAGATTATAGTTAATATAATTATGCAAAGAGACGTGATGAAATGGTGCGAGGATGGAGCCTTGAGGGACACTACATGTGACAGAACTGTGAGGGGACTAATCCACCCATGGACATAAGGAATATTATATATAGTAAAATTTGAAACAATCAAGTCTAGGTCAGTCCTAGACATGCCAAAACATAGCGTCAGTCTATCAACATGTGTGGTCTAAAGCAGTAAACAGATACATGATACTGTAGCTGTCATGTGACATACAGACAGCTCCTACCACAGATAGTTGAACTGGCTCCTTACATTTTAAACTATTAAACAGACCTGTCTTTATGCTTTTGCCTTGCTGGATTTAATTGACAGAAACTGAAACTGGAAAAAAAAAAAACCTTTAATCTGTTTCCTTTTGAAGATGTCTGCTCGCAGCCTCAAACATACCAAATTTGTCAGGGTTTTAAACTCTGCATTGCTCTTTCGTCAAGTGCAACCTGAAATCAATAGTTTGAATTTCTTGTCCGAGGACAGAGGGTCATTGCCATGCCGAGGTAATTGGCCCTAAAACTGCAGCCCAAGGTCTTTGGTCTGGCACCACATTGTTTTTGGAGATGCTCCATCTCTCCCCTCCTCTCACGCCCTCCTCCCCTCCCCTCTCTCTCTCTTTCTGGCACAGCTAGATTTGTCAGTTAGTTTGATAAGATTTAATTTTCCACCAGCTGTGTCCTCAAAGTGTATACTGTATGTGTCGTGTGTGTGTGTGTGTGTGTGTGTGTGTATTGTGCCATGTGGGACTTATGGGCTTGCAGGATAAATGGGGCACACAATGTACTATGGTAAAGTGCCTTCTTCACAATAGTCCATTACGTTCACACTTCTCTTTCCATTTCTGTCTGTAACTTACTGTTTCTCTCTCACTCTCTCACCACACACACACACATACAAAAACAGATGTAAACACGCAAAGACCCACAAAGTCATAATTAAATCAACAGAAAAATAGCAGCACGGTTCGAAGCCTAACAATTCGCAGAGGATGCAAATGCAACCTCAGCATTTGCTACAATTGCAGAGCGGAACCCACGAAATAACAGACGTCATTAATGCACTGACCTCTCTAGCCATGGCCTGCAGTAGTCAGATATAGAACTACTTGGCGGTGTATGCCTCTGCTAAACCTTACCAGAAACACCAGAGCTAAGGCACAACCTCTCTTGGGGGGAATCTGAGCACACAGACACACACAAATACACACAAAAGATCAAACAAATACTCCCATGAGCACTTGGCTGCCACGGCCAAGCCTGAAAGTGGACAGGGATAGTAGAGGATTATACTGAAGAAAGTAAACTCTGGTCTTTTGTTGTTTATATATGATCAAGGACATGAAGACATGCTGCACATTCACACATGTCAGCAGGCAAATATTTGTCCTCCCACTAATGTGCTAACTGGTACTACAGTTCGGGTTAGCGATTCTAATTTGGAGGAAGAAAATCTCATTAACATGCAACACAGGCACACACACTCAGTGACAGCATACTGGGTTATCTGGCCTCAGTCTCTTGGAAGGTGGTCCTCCATCTTCAGGGTGAAGCATGTAGAACAGACGCACCTTGTTGGCATGTTTCTTACTCTGAGAGAGAGAGAGACAAAAAGAGAGAGAGAGTAAGAGTGTCAGCCAGTGAACTGAGTTTTATTTTATCAAGTGAACCAAGTGGAAAAAAATCAATGACTGTCACTCCATCTTGGCACCTCCCTCAGAGCTTTTATCTCTGTTTCAGCTGATGATGCTAGCAGACATTTTGCCCCCGGCTAGGTGACTAATGGCCTGGGCCAGCCTCAGCTTTCGGGGTAAGATGTTGGGTAGAGGAGGAGGTGGGGGGAGATGAGAGCTCTTTGCTTCACTTGAACATACTGGCATTGTACTATAGTGAAAAATGGCTGTTATAATACACCAGAGTCAAAGGTAACACCTTCAAATGTCTTGTTTTGTTTGACCACAGTCTAAAATCCAAAGATATTCAGTTTAGTATCATGTACAGACATGGCTGAAAATATTGGTACCCTTCCACCTTTTTTTTTTTTTAAAACTAAATTTTCTCTGTATTAAGTTGAAACTGACAGAAGTATATGGTATATATATCATTCTTTATTTCACATTGAATATAACTGAAACTTTGCTTTTGATTTACAACTTAACATATTTAATACAATAAAACAAATGGAAATGGCCAAAAATATTGGTACCCTTAACTTAATATTTTGTAGCACAGCATTTAGAGGCAATAAGTGCAGTCAAGCGCTTTCTGTAACTCTGAATAAGGTTTCTGCACTTCTCCACTGGTAGTTTGGCCCAATCTTCTTGAGCAAACTGCTCCAGTTCTCTCAGGTTTGATGGGTGCTGTCTCCCAATTGCAAGTTTCAGCTCTTTCCACAGATGTTCAATGAGATTCAGATCAGGACCCATAGCAGGCCGCTTCAGAACGGTCCAGTGTTTTCCTCTCATCCACTCTTGGGTGCTTTCTGATATATGTATGGGCTCATTATCCTGCTGGAAGACCCATGACCTGCAACTACGACACAGCTTTCTGACGCTGGGCTGTATGTTTCGCTCCAAAATGCCTTGATAGTCTTCTGATTACATTTTGTCCTGCACAGATTCAAGGCAGCAAAAGAACCCCAAAACATCACTGAGCCTCCACTATGTTTCACAGTAGTTATGGTGTTCTTTTCTTTGAAGGCTTAATTTTTTCTTCTGTAAACATAGGGTTGGTGTGATTTACCAAAAAGTTCTAATTTCCTTTCATCTGCCCAAAGCACATTCCCCAGAAGGACTGTGGCTTGTCAAATTGCCTTTTGGCAAAGTCCAGTCTGGCTTTTTTTGTCCCTCCTCTTAGAAGTGGGGTCTTCCTGGCTCTTCTACCATGGAGTCCATTTTCATTCAGACATTGACGGATGGTGCAACTTGAAACTATTGTACCTTTAACTTGAAGAAGCTTGGATCTGTATTGAAGTTTTCCTTGGTTCGTTCTCGACCAATCAAGCAATCCCTCTGTTCAATCTGAGGCCAATTTTCCTCTTGTGACCACATACAGAGATGTTGGCTATAGTTCAATTGGCCTTAAACTTCTTAATAATGTTGGCAACAGTGGTCACAGGAACAACAAGCTCTTTGGAAATGGTCTTGTAACCTTTACGTTGACCATGCTTGGCTATTACCTTTTTTCTAAAAGTCTGTCTTCAGACCACTCTCTAGTTTTACTTCACTTTTCCATGTTCAAGTGATGCACACAGTGGCACAAAACATCAGAGTGAGTAATTTTCTCCTTTTAAACTGGCTGCATGAATGATTATAAGATTGGAAACACCTGTGGACCTAATTAAAACACAGTAGTCTGCTTAAAGTTTCACTTCAAATCAATTATGTCTTACAACTTCTAAAGGGTACCAATAATTTTATCCAGGCTATTTTAGAATGTCTTTGTGGAATAAGAATGAATTCATTTATTTTCACAACTTTTTTGTTTTGTTCCACTGCAAATCAAACACAGACATGCATTGATAATAAAATCTATTTTAATTTCAACACTGTTCAGGGTGACTGTAGCATTATTATAACAAAATGCAAGGGTATCAATAATTTTGGCCACGTCTGTATGACAAAGAAAAGAATGAAATCATCACATTTGAGAGGCTGGAACCAGTAAATTTTTGCTTAAAAAAAAGACTAATTGATTATCAAAACATTTGCTGATAAATTTTCTGTCAGTCAACTAATCGATTAATTGACTAATCGTCGCAGCTCTGCTCAGATTACATTAAAATTACTTTTTAAAGATTAAATTTGAAATCAATAATTAATAGAATATAAGCAAAAATGTTTTTTAAAAAAGCAAACAATGTTGTATTTTAGCCCCACCTGACCTGTCTCCATCAGAGAGCTTTACACTCAAGACTCTGAGCTATAATAAGCAGAACTATACAGTAGGGTTTACATGAAAGAACAGCGAGTTGTCCTTGAAGCTGCTAACTGTCACTTTACTGAAGAACAATGAAAATCACTGGATGTACACTGCAGGAGGAAGATTACATTGCATGTGAATGTGTTAAGACGCCCCTGTGTGATTGTGTACAAGGTTGACACAGCTATCTTGCTCTGTACATATCATTTTATTGGCAAGCTCTGACCTTCACTCCCTACTATATAACATCTATTATTATCTATAAATTCCACTGCTGGTGCAATTTTCCATGAGCAAGTGTTGACACTATTAACACAGGCATTGTATCTTTACTGCCACATCTTTAGTCAAATACACATTATTGTAACACAGAGTGTCGGCGTAATAGTCAAGATTGTAATTATAAGAAGCGCTGAGGGAGAAATATGTGTATTGGATTGATGAGAGATGGATATGATTAAATCAAAATCACAGACTCTTTATTAGATGTATTAAAATGGCTCGATCCAGAGCTGGAATTCCGAGGGAATCATTTAACTGTTTATTCGTACGATTTTTGAAATTATGTTTTGTAGATGAAAACGTACTAAATTTATATCATGGCGGAACAGGCAAACGGGAGACTCTGACAAGACACTGTACTTGCTGCTCCAGTGCTTCGATTGGATCGTCTGCCCCCGGGACAAGACCCCCCCTTACCTCACATGCCTCCTCACTTGTCAGACTACTTTAATGCATTTTGTCAGAGCGTGTGTGTGCGTGTGTTTGTGTGCCTGAGTGTATGCTCGTGTTTAGAGGTGTATAAATGGTCATGTAGTTGATGGCTCTGGGATATGGGCTAAAAGCGAGACCTAGTGTCACCATGGTTACCCTGCACAGACCCTCAGTGCTCATCCAACTCTAATGGACTATACTTGTCTCTCTGTCTCTTCTTCTCTGGTTTCCTGTCAGTAAAATGAAGTTGGAGGAGACAGACAGGACAGAGGACAACAACATAAAAATATCTGCCACACTGTCCCTGTGTGTTTACAGGCGGTATCTCACTCTCACACTCTGATTTACATTTTTAACACTAGGCAGATTGAGATTGAGATAGCTCTTTGTGTCAGATTAGGCGATCACAGTATCATAATTGCTGTGACTTATTTGGGAGACACAGCAGACTACATGTTGGACCAGTCTTAGCTTGCCATCTTTCATGATGGCACACCAGACCCAAGGGTGATGTGGGTGGTTGAGTCAAATGGTTACAGGTTTACTGTAATGAAATAAAACATTGTTCCTCTTTTGCTTCGCTATATTTACAATTGTTTATGGTTGTGCAGTCTGAGCTCTTACAGGCTAATGTTGACATGCTTGTTTTTTTGTCAGGCATCCCAGATGCTCTGCTGGTTGTCCTCCACTATAACACACCACTAGAGCTGCAACGATTAGCCGATTAATTGATTAATTGCCAACTATTAAATTGATCGCCAACTATTTTGATAACTAATTAATCGATTTGAGTAATTTTTTAAGAAATAATGTCCGAATTCTCTGATTTCAGCTTCTTAAATGCAAATATTTTCTGGTTTCTTTAGTCTTCTATGACAGTAAACTGTATATCTTTTGCTTGTGGACAAAAAAAGAAATTTGAAGACATCACCTTGGACTTTGGGAAACGGTGACTGACATTTTCCAGAATTTTCTAACATTTTATGGACCAAACAACAAATCGATAAATCGAGAAAATAGTTGACAGATTAATCGTTAGTTGCAGCCCTACACACCACACAGGCAACTGTTACGCCCAACGCTCATTTTTGTTCCCGACGCCGTGTTGGGTTTGGTTACTGGGCTGAAATTGTTCAGCCTGAATTTGGTGCAAGAGGCACAGATGAAACTGAAAAGGGTGAAATCCCTCTGACCTTAAATCCAGGCTTAATTTCAGGCTCATTTTTGATGTAACGCAATCCCACTTCAGGGGCCAGTTGCACCAGTTAGATGTACACCCGTTCGTAAGACTAGGCTGGACATAAAATGTGCCTTTAACCCTTACGTAGAATTAATAGGCTATCTGCTGCACCATCTAGGTGTAGTTCTACATACATACATTGTCTAGTTTGCAACACACTCCAGCTTTCACGGTTTGTTCGCGCTGTGGTTCCCACGGTCCTCCCCATGCAGAGGAGCGCATGAAGGAGCAGCATGAACCAGCAGTTCAACTCAAGATTTTAGTAAACTGAACTCAGTTTAGTGAATTTAACCTACCTTGAACGGAGTAGTAGTTTATAAAGGTTCATGCAAATTTCCTAATTCATGTTTTCTTTGGTGTTTGCTTTGCCATTAAAAAATATATTAAACTGGCAGAAATTTGAAGAGTCTAGTTTGACGTCCACCCTGTCCTGTCCTGACGTCCTGCTTTTTCTTATTAGTTATGGCATTGTTCTGTTTGCATGCTAAAATATGCATATACTTACTCTAGAGTTCAATATTTTTTCTGGTTTCACAATATGAGTAGTTTAATTTTCTGAGCAGGTTGTAGATTTCAGAAGAAATGCAGCCCCACCCGCCCAACCCTGCATGACTTCTTCTGCTTTCTGGGAACCATCATCAGCCAGGACCTCAAGTGGGAGTTGTACATCAGCAGCCTCACCAAGAAGGCTCAGCAGAGGATGTACTTCCTGTGGCAGCTGAAGAACTACAACCTGCCAAAGGCAATGATGATGCACTTCTACACTGCCATCATTGAATCCATCCTCACCTCCTCCATCACCGTCTGGTAAGCTGCTGCTACTGTAAAGGACAAAAGCAGACTGCAGCGTACTGTCCGATTTACCGAAAAGGTGATCAGATGCAATCTGCCGTCCCTCTAGGACCTGCATGCCTTCAGGACACTGAGGCAAGCAGGAAAGATCATGCCCAACCTCTCCCACACCGGACAAACTTTTTGAAACGCTCCCCTCCAGCAAGAGGCTGAGGTCTGTCAAGACCAAAACCTCATGCCACAAGAACATGTTTCTTCCTGACTGCAGCCGGACTCATCAACAAGCCCCGGGATCCCCACTGACACGGACTCAACCCCCCCCTTCCCCAACATGAACATTACACGTTACACATGCCACAATCTCTCATTTGCACTTCAGTGATCTTTGATCCTACATGGTGCATTACATTAACGAAACTCCTGATCAATATCCTCTACATTCATTCCATTCTCATCTATTTAATGTTTAAAATTCAATCTGTAGCTGCTCCTCTCACCAGAATATATTCTATATTTTATATGTTACATTTTATTTTATGGTAAATTCTTCTTTTGTATATTATTTAGGGCCTCTTAATTTTGTGTGTAATTTTGATTGTATATCTTTGACCGCTACGCACCTTAACAACACCAAGTCAAATCCCTCGTATGTAAACTGAGTACCTACTTGGCAATAAAGCTGATTCAGTCATTTGTAATCTATTTGTTGGCGCCAGTAAACATGGAAACTATCACTGCGGCAGCATGTGTCAGCGTGGACGTGCACCGTCTACGCTGGACGTAGCGCCTAGTCATAGTTTTAGATGGTGCAACAGGGGTAAATATTTATCACAAGGCTGGATGTAGCTAAGCCCGGCGTACGGCTTAAACCCAACTTTATTACATCCAACTGCTGAAACTGGCCTCAAAGGCTTTGAAGCTGACTAAAGAAGCACTTAAGTTGACTATAAAGTCACTTGAAGGTCACTTGGATTGACTAAAGCCATTTGGCCATCGTGGGTAAAAAGAAGCATCAGTGTCACATTAGGGTACAGATATATCCTTTTTGAACAAGGCTTCAAAAAAGGGCACCACGGTACTCTGAGCAGGCCCCTTTTTCAATCCTCTGTATTTTTGTAATCCTCAATGATCTCTTTTCTTTAGTCTAAAGGGCCATCCACACCAAGAACAATAACTATAATGATAACTATAAATATATAGTTTTAAAAATTGTTCTAACTGGATTAGATGGTGGAGTCCACACCGCAACTATAGCGACAACGACAGTGGCAATATCGTTGGAATCACTTTCAGAGCGATTTGATGAACGATAGAAACACTGATGCCAATCAAAATCCATCCTCTAAACCATATGGCAAGACAAAATCTCCATCTAGTCTGACATTTCCAGTAAAACTTCAAAACTGCATATGTCATCTTAATTCTGGAAACTGACTGATGACTTTATTTTAATGTGGGTTTGCTGCTTTCTCACCATGGACTGACACACTGTAAATTAGAGCAGAATGACAGCCAGAGGTGATTTCTTTAGATAGGTTTATCTCTCTATATTATACAATGATGCTGGAACTTTGTTCTCAACTATAATGTAAAAAAATGACAAAGTTAGCAACCCTTTTAGGCTTCCATCCATTCTCATACCATGTGTCCGTGCCACAGCGCAATAAAAGCTTGACATCTCTGCATTTTTGCGCATCGCGCTTCAGTGTCCGCTACCGTCAGTCAGTGCAGTTTGGTCTGTAAATACACAGCAACTAGTGTCCTGAAATACTTCTGAGCAACACATTGAATCACCACCTGCCTGTGAGCCCATACCCCTCTGGTTTTCTTATTCTTTCTCTGGGCAATATACAGCAGTAACAAGTCATCAATATCCATTTTCCTAAGCTGCTGACACAGCTGGAGCACACAATGCGTGCTTGGCACCACTGTTTACAGAACATTATCGTTCATAAGTGTGGATGCTCACATTGTTATCATTATAGTTATTGTTATGGTTATAGTTCTTGGTGCCCTTTAATCCGTTGTCTGTTGTCTTTAGTCTGTTTTACTATGTGAATGAAATGTGCTCTACAAATAAAGTTGCCCTGCCTTGCCTTGGCTCCTGTCCTCACTGACCCTATAATCTAACATTAAAAAACCTCCATCCAATGATTTCTTTCCGTGTCTCCTTGATCTACTGACTTCTTCAGAGACCTTTTGTGCGTTAAGGGTGACACTGAAGAAACACAGTGACTCAGCTCGCCCATTTGGGCGAGCAACTCAAGGCTGTGTGTTTTTGTCTGACTTGGGTTTAGAGACAGAAATAGATTACTGTTAAGTGGGGTTGGTACACATGCATGCAGACACATACACACTGTCGTTGTCCCTGCTTAATTCTCTCCAGATAAGGGTCTTGTCCTCATTAGTGTGCTTGTTAATCTCAATTGTGCCTTATAATCAAGGACGACCTCAATGCAGTACACACACATAAGCGCACATGCACACATGTGCACACTCACACATACATCCTAGTTAAATAATGCACAGGGCCGATGGCCATTCATTAAATTACTCTTGGGGAGTCTGCTGAGAGGACTACATTAAAACAAAAAGTGCGTGTGTTTGTTTTTGTGCGAGTCAGTGGCATTACCATGCTGCATTAAGTCTATGTATAATGGATGAGCACTGTTTTGAACGGCACAAGCACAAATTGGTACAAATAAGCCTAATGCAAAGTGTACAGTGCAGGAATCTGCCTGTCAAAGCAGTAATCATAGCATTTTTTGTTTTGTGCACTCATTCGTCGGTGTGTTTCTTTACTTGGCATGTGTATGTTTAGTCCTGACAAAACGAGGAAGCAGAAAAAAATTCCTCCAAACTGAGAGGAGACGACTCACCTCATAGTGTGCAGTGCGCTGGGACTCGGAGATGAGCTGGGCATTGCAGATGTTACAGTAGCTCTCTGTGAACAAGCCTCCATCCACGACGCCAGCAGACTTCATCTTCATCTGAGACTACACAAACACACACCCACCCAAACATACGCAAATATGAATATGATTAAAATGCAGAATGGAATAAAATGTCAGTGAACCTTACAGTATGTGTTAGAGGTGCATGAACATGCATGTGTCTCATCTCAATGCAGAAATGGTTTTCCTTTAGAACGACAGACTCATCATGACAGTTCAGCCCAAAATATGTTGATCTTCTGTCAGAATATCCTCTCATGGATGATTTTGGCTCCAGTCTCGGAAACAATAGCCTAAGGCTCTGGCTTGAGTTTTTGCATTTCATTTTGCATTACATTTTTAGGAATCATTAAGAAACATTGATCATTCTTCCTTAAACTTTCTTGATCTTGCAGTAAGAAACAAAAAGATTGACCTTCAATTGGGATCGTATTTAGACCCTTTTCTCTGAATAACACCTGTGCTTTTCCTACCATGACGAGAAAATATCAGCTATGAAAAAGGGATATATCTGGACTTGGTGATGGCCAAGAACAACCATTGGTTTAAGCTCTTCTCTGTGGTTTTTGTACACTGGGCTCTAGTAAGTAACAATCACAAAATGTCTTACCAATTTACTGTACACTTGCTGTTTTAAATTTTGACTTTAAATTTTGAAAGCTAATAAAATGCTTTCCCCTGAGACGCAGGAAATAATAATGCTGTAAAGGGAATAGTACAGCCAAGAGCAACTTTGTCTAGGATTACAGTCTCTGAAGTAAACTGTTAAAAGGTCTCTGGCAAGATTTTCCTGGTGAGAAATGGTGTCATAAAACCGTGTCAGTGCTGGGATTGCCCAACCAGTAAAACCATGGAGACCTGAGCATCCCACTGGGAGCTGTGGCTGTGGATTCTTAACAACCTGGCAAGCAGTGTTTTCGTTCGCTTTTGTACTGAGTACCATAATAGAAAACGGTTTAATGATGTGCTCTGGGGTCTTGTGTTCAATTTTCTATTCTCTTCATTATGTGTGCCCAGTAGGCAGTACTCTGACAGGGTTAGAGTGAGTAACGGGTCTGTAGGGAACGGTCCAGGAACATCAACCGTTAAACTGGAGGAGATCTTTGCCGCAAGGATGCGACAGGACGGGGAGCTTGCAGGGGTAAAGTGCTTCATTGCCCAAGATACATGGATGCTGTAGAGGTCAGCTCCAATAACTCTGAAAGAATAAGTCCTTTGATGTGTCTTGATAATCGCAGGGTGAGTGATAAAATCAGACAAAATCTACTCCATGTGTCAGCAGGGAAATATTGTGACAGGAATTGGTATTCTTTATCTCTGGCCCAGTGTATAATTACCTTTAGCCACTGCACACACTCAAATGTGGAGGCGCACACACCTTTACACACAAAGTAGAAGACTGGTAATTACCCCTGTCTTTTCTCCTTGTCTGTTTAGTGCACCCAGGACCTTCCAATTAACTACAGACATGCTGTATAGACACGTCATCCATTATCTACTTGACCCTACAGTTCGACTCTCAGACCTGAAAATTAAATGGAAACGCAGATACATTTGATTTAGAGCGACACGCTTTATCGTTTCCAATACGCTATTTGTGTAAAATATTCATTCATAAAAGTCACTGATGACAAGCTGGAAACTTGTTTTGTCTAGAGGCATTATTACCTCCACTATTTGAAGTGTCCTGCGAGACACGATGGAACAGAGATATTTAGCAAACTGACACATTAAATTTGCTGCCGAACAGGTGCCCTAGAAATTTTGCAGCAAGAAAAAAAAGACCTTGTGCTGTCTGTCTGGACGTCAGCCAGGCAGAGGCAAGTCTGTCTTTTAATCATCCGGCTAATTATAAGTGATTGTGACTGCAGAAATATCCGTATCTTCCTAATATCTCTATTACCTCTGATTATTACATGCAAGATGGGAGATGTAGACTAATTAATAGAGACAATCTGTTGGTGAGATTTAATAGAATGGCAGGCCCAACGAAGCGAAAAGATGGAGAGACAGATAGTGGGAAAATAATGAAAGAGGGAAAAAAAGAGCGTGGGGAGGGAAGGAGAGGTTTATAATTGGTGCACTGAACGTGATATCTTCATGTTTCAAGGGTTTAGAGTTAAAAGTGGTTTTATTCTCACCAAATTAAACCAGAGCAGTTGTTCATGGACTGTTACTGTATGTCATCACATCCCGTTTTTAATTTATTCCATCTTTAGCATCAATTTTGAAACGAGCACGAACCACAAATAGGCATGTACACATATACATATTCAGTATCAGCAGACAGTTCAACTTCAGTTCATCTTTTAATTACATCTTTATAGTTCAGCAATCTACGGTAGAGTTCCAGTGTAATTTGCATCTTCACTCAGATGCATTCAGAGGTCACTATATAATTGATGATGACAGAAGTGTGTAATAAATAGAGAGTGGTTGTATAAAGTCAATAAATGCAAGCAGAGGCTGATAAGAATTCAGCAATCAGAAATTTAAAGGCCCTGAAAACCTTTTTTCCCAATCAGGCTTTGACAATGAGTTATTTAGTCCTATGTAAGCACAAAAAATATCCGTCAAAGTTAGAACAATTTTGATTATTTCACATCAGACATTAATCTGTTCTGTTTTGTCAGCGCTGTTCGAAATTGGTGTGAAGGCACTGTCACATTGTGTACTGTGCACCAATCAGGATTTAGCCCTATTGGATTCAAAATGAGACGACAGCTTGTGGGGTTTTTTTGTTGTGTTGTCAATCAAATCTGATCAAATCACACCAACACAGTCTTGAGTAAGCAGATGAGTTTGGGTTTTGAGTATTAAAATCTTACAAAATAATACTTGAGGATATTTTTTTTCAACTTGGGTCATTGGTTATAATACAATAAATAATACATAAAGTAAATAGAAATAGAAATAGAAATATACATAAAGATCCCATCCAGTGATATTGTAAGATATATAAAAATACTTAGCTTGTAATAATAATAATGTAATGTAATGTGTTTTTTCTACAATAAAAGACCATTTACCTAATTAACATCCTTAAAATTACATCTACTCCTTCTCCCTCATTGAAAATTCAGAGCTGATGAACTGATGAGCTAATTTCAATTTACTACAAGAAACTTTTAACTGATTATCAAACAGTCTCATGATGCCTCTGATGCATCTATATGACCTACATAAGCAAACGAGACCATCAGCGAGAAGATTGGCTATTTCTATATTGCTATTCTAAATGCCCGCCGCTGGGTCGGGTTCCCTGCGAAATCAGATGAAACAATTTACGGCACGCCGATGAGAAGAGCCTGTTTGCATTACATGTAGCATTGTAGCATGAGGAAGTACAAAGACCTTACTAGGACAAGGGGAGGACATTTCTCTTTGTTTGATAACGTTAAAAGTAAAGTTACCAATTTGTTGTCGGCTTCCCGACTAATTTTTAAAAAGATAAGAGAAAAAGAGAGAGAGAGCTGAGAACACTAGTGAGAGCCAGAGAGAGAGTGAATGGAGAGAGCGAGTGAGCGGCGGTGAAGCGAGAACAAAGGAGTGAATCTGAGAAATATAACATTATTTTCTGATTGTTTCACAGCGGTTACGTTCTAAAGCACAAATAAATACGCCCACACCTCCGCACAACCCTTTGGGAAGGTGCTGCATTGCCGGATTTGGTGGTGAATGCAGCGTTACATGTAACCTGGGTGCATGAACGGTACTAAAACAAACTTTACTTTGTTTCACCATCGTCATATTACAATTATTAATCTTACATCGCCACAAATAGATATATCACCTCATCGCTATGCATCCTGCAAACAGCTGTGTTTAAAAAAGAAAAATGGCTTTACGACACGAGGCGGCAGTGCTCATGGGAAATGCAGTCTTTGCTCTGGGAAAACACTACCGCTTTTGTCCACAGGGGCTGCTAAAATCAACACACAATGAAAGTTACTTGTAGTAACTTTAAAAAGTTTAACTGCTGGGCAAAAGATGTCTCCTACTTCACTGTAAAGTCCATTCTCAGTATTTGTGCACTGGAGGCTTCAAGTTTCCACATCACACTTCTGTCAGTTGCATTCTGGACCATGATTCGCTTCCAAACTAGTTGTGATGTCCCAAATCAAGCTCCTGGGTACACGACTTAAACTTGATGAGCACAGAGAGGCTTTTCCTTTCAGCAGATGAACATAAAAACAGTGTCAAACTATGCACATACACCATTCTGCACAGTGAAGCTCAAACATCCAACTAAAGGAACAATAAGCAAAACACATTTTTAAGTAGACGGGGACTTGAAACTGAGTTCTCAGTGTGAAAATATACACTGTACAAACTCAAGCAGACGTAGGATTTCAAAAACTAGACGAGTCTTAGCGAGTGCATGAAAAATCGAAGCCATCTGAAGACAGAATGAACCTTAAGGGGATTCTCTTTTAAGACCACATCAAGTATTTAACATAGATGTGAATTCTATGCCCTCCCTGAAATCTCAGCCTCTGGCCCACTATTCATTAAAATGCTGGCACTGAATTGGTTGTGGCTTTTGTACTTTTCTAATAACCACTTAGGCTGTTTTCCGTTGCCTGGGCTTAGAATGTTAATTAGTTTGTAATATTACTTTTCACTAGATAGCTGTGTACTAAATGAGAGCCCTATTGTATTGACAGACACTAGTGTTATTACAAATACATTCTCAGGTCTCTCATGGCCTGAAAACACCTCTTCATTGGTAAAATGCATACTGCAGAACAAGTGCATAAAGACGGAAATGTCTAACACACTTGTATAGGACAAGAGATAGAGACATATGGATAAAGAGAGAGAGAGAACAGCAGGTGGTTGCTGCAGCGGGGCTCCTTTTAAGTTCCTTCCTTCCTCTCCTCCCTCCTCAATCTATCCCTTTCTGCTCCATCAGGAGGGTAACTGCTGTGAACTGGACTTTTTGTCCCCCCCGCCCTATCTCTTTGCACTATCCTATATTTCCTATCTCATCTGAAATGAAGTGCTCCCCTGATTTAACTATCAAATTATGCATACAGACAATGAAATATTGACACCAGCCTTTGAGCCAATGACCTGTCTAATGAGTCACTAGTGGGAATAACAAGAGAAAGGGTTGCAGGGTTAATATTATGGAACCTCGTATCGCAAAGGCACTCTGCCGTGTCACTTTGATGTTTCACATTACAAGTTTTTTTTCTCTGTTTCGCTCTTGGTAATGTAATCTTTCCGAACACGGTCTTCCCCCACTTGCACTCGCTCCAAGATTAACAACCCTCCCCTTTGTACAGTAGCAATCAAAGGTACTAGACTGAGGGAATAAAGTCTTCAAAGGAATCGGAGGCTGAGTCTGACTCCAAATTCACATTCATTCTGTTTGCACTGCAGGAGCTTCCTTTGTACTATTTGTGCTAAATACTGAAGATACACAAACTCAAATACGGCCAGGGTACAAACACACAAGTCTCTCTGTGCAGTATAAAACTAGACGCTAAAAGCTAAATCATCCAAAATGAGTGACACAAATATGAGATCATGGTTCCTGTCAGCTCACCAGCGTTCATTTCATCATACGAAGAGGGGGAAATCTATAGGAAGACACACAGTATGGTCTCAGGCACAGAATAATGCACACTTAATGCCAAGGTCACGTCGCACACTCCTCCCCCTGAGTCAGTGTGTGTGTGTGTGTGTGTGTGTTTTTATGACTCCTTCTCTCCCATTTCTCACTGTTTGTTGTGACCCAAATTCTATCTTTGAGATATGCTCCTCTCTGAGTTACAGTATGTATGAAGCATCTAGATATTGACAGGCAAAAACAGTAGGACATACAATGCAGCAGTCAGACGATGCTCTCCATCTCTGTCTCTGTTTCCCTCTCGTCTCTTCCGTCTCTTTTCTCTCCCAGTGGTGGAATTATGGCCTTGAGGGCAGGGATTATTCATGAGGCTAGACTTATCTACTGTTGAGAAAAGAACAGCAGATAAGCTACTGTATTATGCACCTTACTACTGGAATAAATTGCAATGCAATTTGAAGTTAGACACATCCATTCAACTGAGGAATACTTATTCACATTATTCATAATATGTGAGGTGTGTATATGCTCATACAGTATGTGCATTGAAAGAGTTACTGTATTAGTCGCTGTAATGATTCCTCATCTCTATACTGGTGGTGAAGATGCCCCCGATGTAAGTGATGGGGGATAAAATCCAGTTATTATTCTGTAAAAATGTATTCCAAAATTTAGCTGCAGCTAAAGTTAGTTAGTTTCCAAAGTTACTTTTTTTGTAAATTCCCCCTTTTTGTTTCCACAGACAGTGTTTCCTTGCTGAGCTGTGGCAGAGGGATCATGAAACAAAGAGGGAATTTTGTACTTAAAAGATTTTAACTTTGGAAGATACCCATTTGATTTGTCTCAGACTGCTGAAGCCTCATATTACCTTCAGTTGAACTTGCATGTGTTTTTTTGCACAAAATGACGACAGTGGATTCGGTTTCCCATCTCTTTCATTGGAATTGTGTGAAGGAATGCATCTCTTAATGATCAGTACGGACAAGATGAACAATTAAAACGACCAGTAACTCTTGAAATGTACGTACACCGACCCTTAGGTGGTTTAACTTCTCACCTTGCTGCAATGATGTACTCCAGGATGTGGTCAGTACATCCTGACATCATTGATGCTGGGTGTGGTCAGAGGTGCAACACTTAAAACAACATAAGAGGGCGTTAAAATGCTGCTTTTTGGCCTAAAATGTAGTTATTCTGTCAGTCATAATTTTGCCAATTTTAGACAACGTTCTTGTATGGCTGCTTATTTAGACAACGACATTTGACGCACCTTCATTTTTTGAATGAAAAAGTTGTTTGTTCTCAAAAGTAAGGAATAAAACATATTGTTTTCGTATTTAAACTCACGTATTATATTGAAACTACTATCAAAACCTTTTACTCAGCCCAAAATAGTGTACATACCACTTCCTCTGATCCATTCCAGTCATATTCATAACATATTATAATGAAATAATATAGCAATGTTGAAATCCTTTGTTACAAATGGTAGAGATACAAGAAGAGTTCTTTGTGGTACTTTGTTGAGTTTATAGAGTCCAAAAAACATTCGCTGCCCATCTGAGCATAAATGAGATCGAATGCATCTCTCTCCCCGGGCCATTAGTTGTTAATGGTATTAATAGCAGATCTATCGCTTTAGGCCACAATATCGATTCATTAGAGGGTGAACGAAGACTATTTTCACAGGCAAAGTTAGGTTTCCCAGTTTAATCGAGCACATCTCTGCCTCCCTGTGTGTATATGGGTGTGTGTGTGTGTCTGCGTGTGTTCAGTAACAGACTTTAGGCAAACTGAGTTAATGGGGGGAGACAAAAGGCAGGCTGAAGTTTCAACGGAGGGCTGTTATGTTACTGTAACATATGGGGATGGCAACAAAACTGTTGGGGTCTATCAGTTCCATTTGCAACTTTTACTTTGGCACTTTTTCTTCAGTTGTTCTTATCCTGTTTTATGTGACTTTCCTTTCCCTTCCATCTTCATGTTTTCCCCTTGAAAGCTGTAGGACAATAACAGACTAAGCAATGTCCTGGTTTTTCTGCACCGAACACCCACATTCAATGTCTCAGTCTCTGTTTTTGTCGCCTCAATATTAGACAGACACTCACAGACACAAACACACAGACACTCTTCGGTTGGCGACGAGTGAAACGAGGATCAGAGCACCTGAGAATACACTTATAATTCAATATTTTCATGAATGTGTTTTCCTCAACCCAAACAAAAAACTCACATTAGCAAAATTCTTTTCCCAAGTAGCGTATGTATCGTACCAATGGGGAGATTTCCCATGAGGCGCCATGCAAGTCAACACAACAGACACACATTACCTTTGAGAACGAGCTTCGAGCTTTGAGTGAGACATATAAATAATAAATTTAAAAGGTATTGGAAAGAAAAATAAAAAAAGTATAAGGAAGAAATCAGGCATTAAATTGCAATAAGCAGAACAACTGAGGTGACGAGCCAAATAATGCTTTGTAATGACTTTCCTGTCTCCATATCTCGGAATCCTCTCTCTCCCCTCTCTCTCTCTCTCTCTCTTTCTCTTTGTCTCCATTATTGAATTGATATGACTGCAAACAGCTAATTTGCATTATGACAATTTCTCCCTTACTAATTAGAAAAATAAGCTCCTTGTTCGGTGGCACAAAAGGCTCGACCAATTAGAATATCACACAGCGTAATTCATTTGAATACCTCCCACTTGCTGTAAGTCTGCTGGTTTGACTACAAAGCAGGTATATAAATAGTTTCGGTACAATACGGCTGAGAGTTAATGATACATTTCCGTCTTTAGGGGACGTGTACACAAGCGTCCTTGTAGTATCAACTGTCAATCACAGATCTCCAATTTTATGTATGTGCGTTACAGAGTGTCAGTCTGTCATTGTGTATGTACAGTGTGTTTGCTTAGCTAAGTGTGAGTTGGTTTACCTGCAGGGATCCCCACAATAAGCCCGAGGTGACAGGGAGCTTATTAATGCACCTGGCATGGAGGCATGTGCCTGCCTGCAGGTATGTGTGTGTATGAAATATTTTACAGTGTCGAAAGCTCACAAATACACCCTTGATTGATTGCAGCTGCATACATGCTGCATAACCTGCTGTGTAACTGGGATTGAATAATTCAAGGTCAGATTTAATGCAAAGCAACTAGTGTTAAAGGACTGACTGCTGTGATGACAACTAATTGCGCTTACCTTTCACACTGTGGAGATGTTTGTTTATTCAGTTTGCTGATAGCTGTGTTCTCTAACAGTAGTGTCATAACAGTGAAGGGTTTGATTTTGGCTTTAAGGTTAAACTGAGCTTGTTTTTTGGCCCTTGAGTGTGTGTTGGAGAATACTGTTTCCAGCAAACTGGAGCTACAAAAACAGAGAAGCAATCAATGGCACTGATCATGGCAATCAACTGTCATGATCACACAAAGGAAACACTGTAAGGTCCATGTTGAACATAGCCCGAAAAGAAAGGTGGTGCTAAATCTTTGAACTATTTTAAGTAAATCAATCAAGATCAAATAAAAACAACACAAAAAACCCCACTTTGGAATGAAACAACTCGTACAAACCGCTGCCTGTTTCAGTCACGTAAGCTCCCTTCCGCTTCCTTCGCCATTCGATTCAAAACATGAATATTTTTCTAAATACGAGCATGAATTTGATAAGGGAATTGAATATGAGAGGGCTGTGTTTGTGTATTCTCTCCTCCAGAAATATTCTCAAGAAAAGCCAGAGAGGCCAACAGCCTGTACACAAACTGCACAGCACAGATTTTTACAATAGAGCAGCAAGTCATATAGTAACCACATGCACACACTGCTTCCATTTACAAAGACAGCATGCGACAACATACCGTGCTGCGTTCATGTACTGTGTAAATTCTGACCTAAAACACATGCACAGAAAGGGAATATGCTATTGATATGTATGAGCTTAGACTGCATGCTGTGATAGTGCATCACACACACACACACACACACACACTGGCATGAACTAAATAGGGCATGACCTTGCAGCACCTAGGAAGCTACGATCAAGTGCTTCTTCATCCTGCATCTACTCCTTGGTACAAGAGTGTTTGTGAGATTGCCTGAGAAGTTTTGTGAAGGTGAGTCACCCGTTTAGACAAATTCAAAGGTGGAGTAAGGTGAATCCTACATCTGATGAGCAGATTTTCGCCTCTCATTCACTAATGTACCCACAATATCCCCTCTCTCCTTCAATCATGCCCTCCCTATCTGGCACCGGGCCAGTTTCCGAGCCTGGTGATGGAGCAAAAGAAAATTGATTTCTAAAGAGCTCTGTCTCCTATGCCTGGATATGAAACCAGTTATTAGTCTAACACTGATATTAACATAACATGACAACCGTGTCAAGATATATATTAAAGATGTCTCTCTTGCTCCCGCTGAGAGATACGTGAAATGGGCTAAAAATGATAAACTGCCACTTGTTCAAAGCATACCAAATTATTATCAATACTACGCTATTGTGCTGATATCTGCTTTGTTTGAGAGAAAAAGAAGCACAAAAAGCTTTTTGGAAAAAGGTTGGCATGGCACTGATGCTGCTATGAGACAGACACACTCAATATCCTGATCGTGTAGACAGGCACAGCGGGCGGTTCCATATTAGTTATTATGCAGCTATTAATGAATGTACACTAAAGAAAGGTCAAATGGCCCACACACTGATGCACGCGTACACACACACACGCACACAAACACACACACACACGCACACACATGCAAAGACTCGCATGCACGCAGTCAGCAGAAAGGTCACTGCATACGGTGTGCGAGAAAGAGATATTTGAAGAAGATGTGCTGCCTGTTGCTATGGAGCAGCCCTTGAGGAAAACATACACACACACACACACACACACAAAGGCACACACCTACACACAATGCTCTATCAATCTTATAGAAACTAGAGCAATCACATGCCTGTGAACAGAAATGTGAGCGCGCACACGCGTATATGCACTCGCTCAATCAATCCTTGTCCTATTAAGAAAAGAGGAAAGCGAGGAAGCAGCAGCCACTTTTCAAGAGCATCACTGCATCAATTATTGCTCTCGGACTGTGTGTGTGTGTGTGTGTGTGTGTGTGTGTGTGTGTTATTCTTTGCATGTGTGTATACGCTTTATTTGTATGTACAAAAGGAAAGCAGGCACTTTTCAAGAACAACATTGCTTCCCCGTTTTATTCCTTTAGGACTGGGTAAATTATGCCAGTCGGTTAATCAGATTCTCCCCCATAGTTCAGCACCTCATGAGAGACACAGACAGAGACAGAGGAGAGCAAAAGAGGCTCAGAGCTCGCAACATCTTTTTTTAATTTTTGCAAATCTTAAAATTTTCACAAATTACCTGTTAAGTTGCTCTACAGTGCAGTACGTGGGAGTTGGCATAAATACGAGAGAGTTTGCAACCAACAATTAGTTTTATTTCAAATTATTCCGCCAATTAGTGTCCTCATTGATTGATGAAGTGCTTGTTCAACAAAACACTACGAAAACAGTGATTAAAAATTCCCATCCCAATTTATGACAGTCCCAGGTTACATCTTCAGATGTCCTGTTTTGTTCGACCAACAGTCCAAAAACCTAAAAATGTTCAATTTACTATAATATAAAGTAAAGTTCTCACATTAGAGAACCTGGAAGCACTGAAAGTTTGGCTATTTTTGCTGCAGATTCATTTTCTGTCAATCAACTACATCAATTAATCGACTAATCATTGCAGCTCTACATACAGTTCTGTCGCTATTACATCATCTTTACAGTGTTACCACATACACTACAAAACTTAATCAGGACATAATAGTAAAACATAAAAAAACACTTTCTTTAGCTGTAACTAAATTGAATATGGTGTAGAGCTGAAATGACAAGTTGATTTAACAACCAGTTGATCTACAGAAGTTCATTTGTCAACCGTTTTGATTCATTGTTTTCAGATTTTTTTTAAGGAAAAATGCTCAACATTTGCTGATTTGCATTGCCTTACATGATAGTAAAATTCATTTGTTTGGGTTTAGAACTTTTTGTTCTGACAAAATAAACATTTTAAAGAGTTGTGATGGGCATTTTTCACTACTTTCTGACATTTCATAGACCAAACATCAACAACGTATTTGGCAGATTAATGTATAGTGAAAAAGTTGCAGTCCTAATATCTCTAGCCCCCCAGCTGTAATAAGTGTATAAGGTGCATTTAATGTTTATTCTATTCTGTTCTGGCTCTGAGACACCCTGCCGCCCTGTCTGCTGCAGTGACCTGAAGTACAGTAGAAGTCAGTGCAGGCAGAATCGATCACAGCCCAGAACTGAAGATCTCTTGTGCTGACTTGTGATCAATAACGGTATGTAAACAGAGCACGAGGCCTCCGCTCAGCACAGGCAGTTGGGCTACATGTGGAAAAATAGACCCAGTGCAACTCAGTGGAAAGTACAGACAGTAGTGAGTGGACTATATATTTATACCTAGATATTTAGGGATAGCCTGGCGATAGGCAGGCGGGTGCTTTGAAAAAGCCCTAAGCTGGCATCATCCTGTCGCAGACACCCAGTACGAGGCCGACTGGACATTCTTCCCAAAGTGACAAATACTTGCAATGAGATGGCTTCCAACGAGATGGATCAGAGCCAGTGAAACTAGATGCAGTGAGTACCAGAACTAATCCATATTTTATCTGATGTGCATCTCATTTTCCGATTTCACAGAAAGTCATTATTGAAAGGGCAGGGCTTGGATTTTCTATGCAATAAAAGTCCCAGAATCTAATTCAAACTGTAGAGACTTGCCAGTAAGTTCAACTTGCTCTAAATTCATGAGAATAACAGTAGGGCCGAAATGATTAGTCAATTAATCCTTTAATTGTTTGCCAGAAAATGTATCTGAAATGATGTTAATAATCAGGCGATCATTTAAAGTCATTTATCAAGCAGAAGCTCTCGACTACTCCCTGGTTCAGGTTTCTCTGATGTCAGGATTTTATGATTTTCTCTGTGTTTGTATCATTGTAATAACTGATTATCTTCAGGTTTTTGGGCCGTTGGTTGGATAAAATGAGACATAATCAAAAGGTTGGTGGTTCGATCCCCAACTCCTCCTATCCACATGTCAAAGTGTCCTTGAGCAATAAACAGAACCCCAAATTGCTTCCAGTGGTCTTGACAGTACGTTGCATGGTAGCTTGCCACCATCAGTGTGTGTGTGTGTGTGAATGAGAAACAAATTGTAAACCTCTATGGATAAAAGTGCTGTTTATGAATGCAGCCCATTGATATTTACAGACATTACCTTGGACTGTGGGAGCCTGGGACAGACATTCCTAACTACTTTTTTTGACATTTTATAGATCAAATGACTAATCGGATAACCAATCAAACACTAATGGACAAAACATAGCTGCAGCCCGACACTTCACCAGCTCCACACCTCATGGTCAACATCCCAACACAGTCTAGAAACACAGACCTAATAGATACTTCAAACTGCTTAATTCATGAAAAAAATATAGTATGCTGAAGAGGGAAACGTTTTTTTTAATATCATGCAACAGTAGATGCTGTGCATCAAAATATAGATCGATACATAAGCCTCAAACTTTATGGTATTTTTCCCCTAGATTAAAAAAAATACCACAAAATTTGGAGATGTTGCTGCAGACCACTGACACTCAACACTCCAGGTGTTACACCGTATTTGGTGACCCATCAGATTCTGTGACCTGCAGTGTTGAAAGAAGTACTCAGATCCTTTACTTAAATTTCAACACCACAATGTAAAATACTTCATTACGAGTATAAATCCTGCATTTAAAATCCTACTTAGAGTACTCAAGTAAAAGTACTAATTTTGCAGCCACCTTAAGTACATCGAGTACATTTAGCTGGTAATACTTCCACACTTTTACTTAAATAGGATTTTAAATTCAGGATTTTTACTTGTAATGAAGTATATTTACATTGTGGTATTGATACTTTTACTTAAGGATCCGAGTACCTCTTCCAACACTGCAGGTCACAGAATCTGATGGGTCACCAAATACGCTGTAACACCGGCAAGAAATCCATAGAAACAGGCTACTGAGTGATTTAAGGTGCCCGAAAGTTTGGTTATTCCGCTTGAAAAAGATAAAAGAATGATGCAGATGTATGAAGACGAGGTCAATGCCGGTCAATAATTCATCTGTTGAGCAGTATTTTAGTCCGGAGTCCATCACTCACCTTGCGCAGAGGCAGCGACTCCTCTTCACTGAACCCGACAACCATCCGCCAGCTGGCTCTTTGATCCTTTAACGCACCTGTACCGTAGAATCCGTCAAAACTTAACGGGAGTCCTGTCCGCGGTAACGCTGCTCTTCAGTAAAGATATTTTTGTTTATGTTTTATATTTAGTCGCAACGTCCCCCTCCAAAAAGAAAAAAAAAAGAAGAAAAAAAAAAAAGAAAAAGAAAAACTGCCTCGTGCTGCTCTGTCGTGACGCGCGTGTCCTCTAGCGACTCCTCTCTCCGTAGTACCGCGGAGGAAAGAAACGGAGCTCTGCCTCTGTTGATATCATCCACTACTACTCCCGAGCGAAAGGCACCGCGGACAGGAGGGAAAACAAAAACAAAGTAAGCTATCCCAGCGGCTAGGGAGGGAGGGAAGAAGAAGAAGGAGGAGGGGAAGACGGGAAGAAAGTGTGAGCAGCCTTCACACGGAGATGAATGAAAGACAGAAAGCGCTCTCGGCTCATCATACACTATGTGTGTGTGTGTGTGTGTGTGTGTGTGTGTGTCTGTGTGTGTGAGAATGCTCGGTTTGCAGAGTGAGTGAGTGGGAGCACTGGTCGAGTAAGTAGGTTTCCGCACAGTGCACCCACATGAATATCATCTTACATAAAATGAATAGAGAGACGGAGACAGTGTCCAAATTCCCTCTCTTATAATTATTGTAATATCGATGTAGTATTTCCATCATTAAGTTTTTATGCTGCAGTTGTGAGAATCATTTTGTCACACTCAGACATTATGTAATAGTATGGTTTTATTATGATATCTGTGTGTTGTTATTGTTATTGAAGTAGCCTTTGGTGGAAATATTGACCAGGTTATACCCCATGGCAGCCTGTGGTTTCCAACCTTGGGGTCAGGACCCCCCCAAGGGGTCGCAAGATAAACCTGAGACGTTGCTAGAGGATTAACAAGACAGAAATAAAGATGATAAAACATTTCTGCAACACAACATTGGCTTAACTTAACTACAACAGTTGTTTTTTCTTGTGATGTACTGGACTGTTTGAACTTTTCACACCAATGAAATGTGTGTTTTAAAAGGTTTTGCAAGCCTAAAAGGTTGAGAACTGCTGCAGCAATGTAGCCTATCCTCTGTGATTATGCTTATTCATCAGCCATACTTCTTGTGATGTGGTGCACCGTAGGTAGTGGGGGGTTCCTGCAGCCTTTTCCGACGTGCATTTGATTGAATGCAAGAAAGCATCCTGGACAGGTTGTCAGCCTTTTGGTATAATATTCTTATGGGGAGTTTGATTAATAATCAATACCTGGTGTCTTTGTGTAGATTTCTACATAAACTACAGTATCTGACACTTGTAGTGCTGTAACAATCAGTCAATTCATTCATTAGATGATTCACATAATATGAATTATCAACAAGTTTGACAATTGTTTAATTGCTTGAGTTATATTTTTCAGCGGGAAATGAAAAAAAGTGAGAGTTTGCTGGTTTTATCTGTCACACAATACAAGAGATTTGAAGACATCACATTGGGCTCTGCAAGCTTGCGATGGGCATTTTTCACTATTTTTAGACATTTTATAGACTGAACAATTAATTGACAAAGTAAAAACAATAATTGACAGATAAATAATAACGAAAACAATAATTAGTTGCAGCCTTACTCTATTGTACCCAGCTAAAGCTATGTGGATATTTTTACAGTAGTTTCCTTATATGGCTTCATTTTCTCTTCTTCCTGCTGGATGTTGGTGGTGTTTTTGCGCAGATATGACGTTATACTGAGGACCTGTGTTAAAGATAGTGACTCATCTACAGACAAGCTACAATATACGATGATTGTGGTATATCTCTTAAAACAGATACTACAAATCATTATTACAGCAAAACCAAACTGCTGCAAATGAACACATATATCAAGAGGAAGTATTTCTAAGGAATTTGAATAAAACAAACAGTTGCCTTTGAATCCCAGTCAAACCAAGACCACATTACACAGCTATGAATCACAGTCCAGCTCCCAGAAAACCCCATGTTTAGTGCCAAAATGCTTTGCACAGCCAATAATAACCACCCTTGATCTATCAAAAATGGCATTAATTCACTGTGGACCGCAAACACTTCCCAAAGCAATCATATGCACCAAATTTAGTGCTTAGCTGAAAAGAATGACATTGCTACGCCCCTTTTTTATAGTATTTCTGTTCGATTATTTTTCTTTTGAAATGCCACATTTTCTCACTAGTGTATGGATGTGTATTCATTCCGGGAGAATGGGCGCCTATTACACGCTTTCAGAGGCTGTGACAGCAGCCCTCAGTGAGGAAGCCAAACACTTCACAGCTCAGACAATGTACCCAGGCAGACGCACACACACACAGACACACACACACACACAAGCATGCACTCGCAGAACTGAATACACACGAACCCACTGACACAATGTACATCGATGAGATGAAAGGTGAAAGGGCCAATTTATCAAACCACCAGCTAAGGCAGGCCTGAGGACGTATAGTGCCAGCATTGGTCTGGTGAAAGAGGGAAGGATGTGCCCGTGTGCGTGTGTGTGTGTGTGTGTGTGTAACTTTGTGTGACTATTCATTCCCTCTTTGCCTAGACAGTTAAGTCATTCCTCCTAACATAACATGCACTGTTGCCTTCGGCCAATTTACCCAGTAAAATGCAACACCTTTTAACGCTGATTCCATCTGACGTGGCTGCATGACAAAGGGGTTTGTAGTTTTTTCTGATTGTCAGGCGCTTTGGTGTGAAGAAGAGAGAGTGTGTGTGTGTCTGTGTGTGTGTATGTGCGTCTGTTTGTTAAAAGAGATGAGGAGAGAGAGGGAGAGACGGTGCAGGGGTCTGTCCCATGTTATTTCTCATTAAACTGCAAGATCGATGTTCATTCCCAGAGCTTTACAGCACTTACAAGCCCAAACTAATCCACTATTAGAGAGCTGCAGGACAGAGCTACAGAGGAGGCACAGAGCAGGGCTATGAGAGAGGTTGTGTTCAGATGGAAAAAAGAACAGTACCGCAATGTGTCTAATGTCTGTACTGTAGGCTATATATTCTGTCTGAACATTTCACAAGGTTTGCACAGTGAACCATTGTTGAAGGCATGACATTGGTCTTGAAACTGTTCATCTTTCCAAAGAAAAAGTTAGAGACAGACACAAAGAGAGAGATTTCTTATTCAATTTAGTGACAGATGTATTGCTTGAATTTGAGCTCAGTCAGTGTTAAAATATTGGATAGTATCATGATGGAAATGCTCCCCAGTGGCTGTTTACACTCTTTTGACATCTCATTCACTCCTTTATTCCTTGAACCATTGATTTTTGGTAAATGAATCATTGATGTGAATAAAATGTGATTAATGTGGTATGGATTAAATCGACTGGGGTAGCTGCATACCTACCTAAAATGATTCTTTACATGGGCTTAATTAATAGTTTTACATTTTCTGATACGATGAAATCTTGAGGATACACTGAATAATTAAAGTACAAAATATACTGTAAAGCTTTTGAACACCGTAAAATATAACATTTTTAGCAAATACAGTGTAAAAAATATTACCTTTCACAATGGCCTTAAAATCAATACTGCTGTGATCCTCGTCTGCTCCATTACAAATGTAACTGGATGCAAAACTAAATCCGTACAGAAACAGATCCTACAAGGGAAATCAGTGGAGATGAAATTGATACACCAGATTTTATTTCCACTCATCCGGTAACTCCCTAGCCGAGCGACTGTTTATATATAGATGTGAATACATGTGTTGTTAATGTGCGAGGGAACATTTCAAATGTTCGTCCCCTGATTTTGTGATGTCGGCTTCAGCGCGGTGCATCTGTTGGGTTTTGGCTGCTGGGATACTGGCCCGTTCTGCTTGATAATGTTCCAAAGTCCGTGAGCAGCCTGCCGGCACTGCCAGTTGGTGGCAAGCCTGAGCGGGGTGGGTTGCCGATTATAGTTGGGGAGAAAAAAAAAGGCCAGCTCCAAGAATCATGGTCCCAAAAGTATTTACAAAACTGATATGCCTTTGTTTGTCTACCACAGGTCAGAGACACCGAAATAGCCTGAGATGGACTGCTGGGACACAGAAAGGTATGAAGGTGTGTGTGTATATGTGTGTGTGGAGTTGGTTAGTTAGGTGAACATGGAGGATGCGGACAAATATGGGTCCATGCTCTCTGCAATAAAGTGTTTATTAGAAACAGGTGAAGGATAATCCAGAGAAGGAGATTAGATTTCAGGAGCATCAGCAACTCTTAACACACTTACAGCTCAGATCGCTTACAAACAGCCATATATAGAGGACAGCTGATACTGAGAGCATACAGAAGGGGCTAAATCAAAATTAATGTGAGCTTGTCGCCAACCCTTAACACCGGACCAGGAAGAAACAGCGAGGACAGAGGAGTAATTGATATCTACAGTCAACTCCAACACAAATCTACCATTGTGATTTATGCCTTCTTCCCTTATTATCCCCAGCAACTCAAATATAAAACTCTACTCTTACCGTTTTCTTTGTGCAAAGATGGCAATAAATGTGTAATCCTTACATAAGCAGCATTATAGACATTTCCCTCCAGAAATATTCAACAAGAGTGGCTCTCCTAAACTTTCAAATTAAACTTTATTACATTTTTTCAAAAACTGTCAAGACATTTTGCAAAACTTGCCAGTAAGGTTGTTCAATTCTCAAATCGTTAGCTTTAAACCTTTCCTTTTTCTCATAATGACCAACTAAGAAATCAGTAAAGAAACTGTGGGTGATTTCAAACTGCTGCACCGTGAACATGATTGATAGTGAGGCAGCAGACCGATCTATATCAGTCACACTGTACAAACACGATACTTGTCATCAGATGTCTGGAGATGTATTTTACAGTAACAACACCTGCAGAGTTACAGTATGCATGAGATGTCATGTGGTTGTTGGGTGAGAGATGTCTGTCATATTCATTGTAAAGCCAACCTTATTTATATTCCATATTCATCATTTCATGTCATCTCATGGCAATATTTAGATCACAGAAATATGAAGTATATTTTGTTCAGTTGTTATAAATCATTTTTCTTTTCTTTCACAAAGTAGTATACACAAGTCTGCAGTTACAATCCTCATGGGAACATATAATCTATATGACTTTTGTTGACCTCCAGGCATTTTTAATGTGTTTTGCTGCCCTGCAAATGTTGTCTTCTCTGTAACTGTCTGCTTTGCAGTTGGTAGCCATGGCCATCTAGAGGAGAAATGAACACAGTGCAGTTTCCATCAGTATGCCACATACAAATGGTTCCCGATCTTTATTATCCTGTGACCCCCTAGAACAAAGCTATATATACCTGCGAGCCCTCGTCACAGGCTGTGTGTGTTGTGATATATGACGCGTGACTCTCACTCCCTCTCACATTGTTTTATTTGAATCATTTTGAAAAGTTCAGAATAGGTGAAATTATCCAGCAATCCACAAAAAAATAAAGATTAGAAACCTAAAAAGAAACATGGGTTTGTCTTGTAAATTTCAAATTTCAAATCATCTCATGATCCTTGTAATAACTACAATTTTGGACACCTTCCATTTTATGCTACTTTATTCTTGTACTTGTACTCCCCCACAGTGAGAAATATTACACATTTTACTCCACTTCATTTAAATGACAGTTGTAACTTTTCAAATCAAGATTGTACATCTAAAACATATAAGATTATAACATACAATACATTGCTTAAGAATAAAAACATTGTGCTTGCCAACCTTTTTGGCTCATGACCCCTTACAAAAAAGGAAGTAGTGTGTAGTTGAGACCCCTTATGTTTCAGATGTCTGAGTTATTTGCAGTTCCACCAAAGTGTGATTTCTCCCTCAAATTCCTCAGATAATTTTGATTTGAATAACTGAAATGTTTTAAAAAAAGAAAATATTAACGAAAAGTACAAAAGTTTAACTTTTGTTTTTTCTTGCTTCCTGCTCTGTTATGCACATTACGACCCCTCAAATTTGTTTTGGCCTGTCCTCTAGCTTGTACTGTAAAGTAGTTTAAGGTAAGTAGCTTTACCTCAACCAGCCACAACAGTAATATGTTGCTAACACATTAATACCTCAGTATAACCAGTCTAATAATGTAATATGTAATGGTATAACACTCATTTGTTCTGCAGATTGAGTAGTTTTACTTAAGATACTTCCTTTAATGTTCTTTGTGGACATTTTTATGCCTTTATGAGATAGTGATAGTTGAGAGCTGACAGACAACAAGGGGAAAGAGAGAGAGAGAGAGAGTGGGACTTCTACTTGTAATGGAGTATTTTTACATTCATATATTGGCACTTTTACTTTTTTAAGTAATGGATCTGAATAGTTTTTTCACTAATACCTTATACTGTTAACTCAAGCTATCACTGTTTGGAATCAGCTTTGGATTAGGTCAGATACACAAGTTAATATATTGAGAAAATAGGGATGTTGAAGCATATTAGTGCTTTTGTAAAGCATGATCATATCTCCCCTATTTTAACTTCCCTTCACTGGCTGCCTGTCTGTTTCAGAATTGATTTTTAAATTTTACTTTTGACCTCTAAGGCCCTGCACAGTATGGCACTGAGCTACCTGGCAGAGCTTTTAAATCATTACTCACCAGCATGTGCTCTCAGAATCTTAATTGCATGTCCCAAATAAGGGTAGAGGAGACTCTCTGGTCCATTGTAGGATGCATTAGAGGACCCAAGATGGCGCTAGAACTCTGCTATTTCAGTCTGTGCTTGTGGGTTCTTGCGATAAGAAGAAAGACTAATGAGAGAGTGTGAAGAAGAGAGACGGAGAGAGTGAAGTTGAAACCTCAGCAATGTTTTATGATGCACAATCAGCTGAGCGCTCCCATTTAAACCAACATTAATTAAATTTATGGCGAATAGAGTTTACACACTGGAATTGAGTTTTCGTTACTGAAATCACTTTGAGTTGATTTACTCCATCTTTTCCACTTGGTTGCCCATAATTAGATCCAAATGGCTCAGTCCTCATTACAGATGTCTCCCTGGAATTTAAACACTTGTGTTGATTTGCTGTGCATCTGCTAGTGCTTGTATATGTGTGTGTGCCCGGAGGAATTTAATTATGTTACAGCGCATGCACGCATTTGCATTCTGTACGCAATGTGGTACGTCTCCGGCTCCATGCTGCTTTCTGAGCGTGCTTTTGCAGTGTGTCACTAACGAACCCAGCCTTGTGTCGTACTTTGCACCCTGGATAGCAGTCTGTGTGACTCATGATTGATTTCCTCACTGGTTTTAACTGGGAGGTGGGGTCAGCCTAATCCCTTAAACCCCACTTTCTACCTCATCACATCACATCCCACAGCCCTCCACTCCTCCAATCACTCTGTAACTTTCCCTTCACTTCAGAGGATGTTATTGCATTTTCTTTGGTATGTTTAAGTAGAGACGCTCACACGCATGCTCGCACGCATGCTCGCACGCATCGAAAGGCATGCGTTTATATGGCACATAGACGTGCATACAGTTGATTTTGACTTTGCACGTTAATCTCTCCATCATCATTTCGAAACACGTTGAACTGCAAGCTCCACCTAAGCTCTGTGAATTTCCATTCCCTGTGTATCCATGCCACTCCGAACAATGACATGATCCTCAAATGGCTTTATTCTAAATCCCCAGAAATCCGTAACAACCACCGTCATGAAAGTAAAGCAGGGTAACCCTTTCCAACAGACCATTATTCTCTTTCTTCTAAACAAAAGGGACTCGGCTTTCCAGTTAAAAAGACTGAACTAATGGTCTTGTGGTCGGGACTGAACAAAAACATTTACAGGGGCCGTACGCTTCAGGGTCTCTGCGTAGTCACAAACATGCATGTGTGCATGTGTGCATGAGCGTGTGTATGTGTGTTAGTTTGAGTGTTTGTTGAGGTTTTGACCTGTGCTTAACATTTCCTCTCTGACAGTCCCTTGGTCCAGTAGATGATTAGATTACAGTAGTGGTTTGAGGGTCTACCTGAGGCCTACAAAGGGCTCAGAGGGACCGAGTGTGTGTGTGTGTACACAGTGTGTGTGTTAGGGGGGAACTGTGTAATTTACATCAGAACAATACGGTGGAAAAAGTCAGTAAATTCATGTTACAAAGCCACCCACCACCCACTTATTTGCACTCACCACACTCACAAACAACAACAACAGCATACTGAATAATACAGCAGTGATATTTAGAATACAGTTCACTCACGTACAACAATGACTTTATACACTGTGAGGAGTTTTGTTGTGATTGGAGAAACCTAACGTAAAGGCTCACTTCTTGTGTCTGTCTTTGTTGCCATGCCAAATAGTTTGCAGTATTAAAATTGCACAGACAAGCTGAATCCACATGATGCCGCCTTGAGTATACAGTGTAGATTTGATCAGTTGTTTAGAAAAAGAATTTAAAGAATTTTTTTGACAAAACTCATGTTGGACACAGTTTGACTTAAGGAACTGAACTGAAAATGTGAAAAGAGTTTTAAAAGTTTAACTTGTATAATGGTATTATATAAATTAAATGTGCACACTGGTTATATATTCAGTGTACACGATTGATCCTGGAATAAAAGGGTTTTCTGCACATCATGCAGCAATGTGAAGCTCAGATTCCTCTTAGATCAACAACGGCAAACTCCAAAGGGAAAAAAAGACATAAATAAACTGATTGATGTGACTATAAACTGTATTTGTCTGTTTTGACTCTGATTAAGATAAAGTAATGTCAGAACATCTGTCTGTTTGCACTATTTGCTGCAAATCAATCAGTCCCCGCTATTGATCATTTCCAGGCAGCACAAAGACATTTTTTTTTGTTTTTGCAACATTTTTTAATTTTTTCTCATGTCACAGACCATTTATGTGGCTCAACAAAAGTTAAAAAAATCTTTTGATAAGCCAGTAAAAGCAATGAATATGCTTATTTTCCACTGTGTTGATTACCGGGTCAACTAATTTAGGATAAGAAGCAAAAATGTGTTTTTGATAAAAAAAAAACTTTTTGAACTTGTCTTGACCCAAGAAACTGGAGGGAATTGGATATGTAGAAATGTGTTGGACACACAGGCCAATTTGTTAGATGAACTCTGGATTGATGGTGTTGAAGGCGCTGTTGTGTGAAAAACATAATGTGTTTCATGGAAGCAAATTTTTTAATTTATTTTAAATACACTCAATCTTTCTTCTTCGGTCAGTCCTCAAGAATTCATAAATGTGACAATATCACCTCTGAGGAGTACTCCACCCCATAGTGCACATTGCCACAAGATCTGCGGTACATACTTGTTACCTTGTTCCTGTAGGTCAGCCAAATGGCCAATTTGGCCTGACCAAACAGAACATTGAATATTTCACTGCAAGTGTTTAAACAGACAGTGTAGGAGAAATGGAAGTGGTGGCTTGCTAAAGCCATCAAATAAAATTACCTGTGAGGGTTACACTAACCTCGCTGTGTGTGTACTTTGTGTGAATGTACAGTATGTGTATGTGTGAGTGTGAAGACTGTTATTCCGCTAATTCAATATCCATCATTTCCTACAGTTTTCCCCTCCAGTTCTGGTGTGTTTTGCTAAGACGTGAATGACAGCTGTGCCAAAGCGGTCCTCTCTGATGTCTGTTTGTGTGTTTGGCCCTCGCTCAATAGGTCCGGTGTCAAAGATTTATGTGTCTCATGTGGACACACAGTCAAGCATCGTAGGAAAAATGTCAGCTGATACAGAGATCAGCATGTAATTTGCGTGTGTGTGTGTGTGTGTGTGTGTGTTATGGTTCACTAATGTCTCTCAGATGAGTGTGGATCTAATGTGTCCAGGTGAAAGTTCTACCTTACCACTACTGCACTGTACATGCATCACAGCTGCTGATAACGAGCTGCCATGCTTAATTGCAGCTGGAGATCCATCATGGTGACCGCATCATCACATGAACACTCTCTGACTGCTGTCGCTCGTCCTGTTGCTTTACATCTTCTCACAGTTCACAGTTTCTTTTATACAACATCGCAGAAAGCCTTATTTGTCTGTTCACTTTAAAGTTTCCTCAAACTGTGGATCTACTGTGTAGCAACTTCAGTAAAAAAGTTGATTACATAAAGAAGGGATTTTCGGATTGTGGCTATTATGCTTTGTTTCCTTGAATTGTGTGTGTGCTCTTATGCACTCATGACCGGGTGCAAGTGCACGAGCACATTGACGTGTACTTCTGCAGTTTGTACCTCTGTGTGGGCATACTGTATATATAAGAGCACGGCTTTGTGTGTGTTCTGCTCTGTTAATGAAAAATGTGTTTTATGCTGACGTGGCATTTGGAACAATTTGCATTTTGGAACAAGATAGAACAGAGAACAGAGACATGTGTCATCAGCCAGGGACAGGGTGGGGAGGAGATTAATGGGGTGCTGAGACTGACACAAGCCGTACTCATGTTGCTAATGATCATGTAGGCCTGGAGATAAAGAATAATCATAAACACTTAGAGCCAAGACTCTCCCAACACACAAACACATACACACAGGCCAGTACATACGCATGCATGCATGCGCGTACACACTCCTGTATGACCGCACACAGACACATGGACTTTACTCAGAGAAGACAACCTTGCCATCCTTCTGTCTTCACAACACTAACACATTCTAAATTAACAGGCTGATACAGGGAGGGCTGAAATATATTTTATATTACATTAATTTATAAGCTGCAGATGGACAATTAAATTGTTAACAATCTGACCAGTGCAGTTAGGATGCAGATTTAGACATTACTCTGTATTGTGTCCTGCGCCTTCAGGCTTTGGGCTCCGGTATCCAGATCCCAGGTGCTTTAGCTGTTGTGCTGCAGCATGTGTTGACCATGACAAGCTGCACTCTGGCTTGCCTCAGGCTTAGAGGTCCGAGTGAGCTCCAGATGTGGTCTTTGGACCCTGGATGATTAAGTACATAATGGAGGACCAATTGGACTTGGCTATTACCTGCCCATGGCCCCCCAGTGGGCTAGGAGTGAGAGCCGGGCAGGGTCATACATCATGCATACATGTATGATTTTGATAGAGCTGCGTTTTAAAGCTGGTGATGCAATGGATAGTTCTTCCATGCAAGTGAATTGGTCCGATGGGTATTCCAAACATGCTTTATGTGTCTGTAAAGTGCACCGAGGTGTGTTTTATGGATTGTTTTTAAGCTACCTAGTGGTAACCAAGGAACTAATTAACTGCATTTTTCGCCTTTTCTTCCTTTTATAATTCATATATCATATAAGGAAAGAAAACTGCACAGGCAAATCACGTGTATTGCAAAAACACCTTGAAGGTGTCTTTCATCATCATTTCTGTACTTTGATGAAACCGATGTTTTTAGATTACAATGTATGATATTCATGTAGGTTATAAGACGGCTGGCATAAGAACTGGGACTTTAGAAAATTGAGGAGATTAAGAGACCTAAAATGAAAAGTTTGAAAAGTAGGCCAAATTGAATCAGAAATTATTTCAGCTGAAACCTTAGTATTTGGCAGAATGCCTTTATACTGCAACATCACAAATGAACTAAATCCCTTAAAGACTACAGACATTTTTATTTTCATCTGCAGAGCTGAATTCCATTAATCACTGGTTTATATATGCAATAACAAAGCCACACACAGGGCACACAAAGTATGTTCATGCCTGTGTGTGCGGCACAAAAACACACTGTACCATACTGTACTCACACACATACTTGTAAACTGAAGTGCACATGCATGCACACGCAGACCAGTGCCAACTAAAACAGGGATATATCAAGAAACCTTAGTAAGATTTACTGCTGAACTCTATGATATGCAACTGGGGGGTTGAGGGGCTGAGGGGGGGGGGGGGGGGTCTCCACAGGTTATATTCTCCAAGTCTGAGATTGAAAAATGGAAGCTACAGTGGACTTTGGACAAGAAAGGACTAAACTTTCACTTAGTCCTACATTCCTCTGTTCATGTCTCTCATCAGTGTCTAATTGGCATTTAGCTGCTTCAGTGGTGCTCTGTGTGTGTATGTGTGTGTGTGTGTGTGTGTGTGTGTGTGTGAGAGAGAGAGAGAGAGATCTTCCACCTCTGTCTCTCTGGTCACATTTTTTCAATGGGTGGACATTTTGGTCTTCACTTCTTCATTCGATTGTTTGGTTAGGACTTGTTCTTTGGAGTTATTGTACAGTTACTGTAGCTTAAGGAGGGTCCTCACTGGTATATATGTGTGTGAGTGCATACATGGATGTGCACACTGTTGTACTAATTCACTCTCATGATAATTTCACAACAATTGTGCTCAAAATCATAGAAAAAATTTACACAACAGTGCCTAAGACTACGAGCGTGTTAAAGTTCATCTGTGTGCGCCTTTGTTAAGATTGTAAATTGTCATCACCTGATGATGACTCATAACCTGTTTTTGGGCAACCAGATGCCCTAAGCTTCCTTTTTATTTAAATGATGTAGCATTTAGAGGAAATTAAAGGGCAAATAATGAGCTAGACTAAACACACGTTACCCATGTGTTTGTGCATGTGTGTCAGTCTAAACAAAAATTGACAGACACAGTAGATGTGGTTTATTCCAGATCTACAAGTAGCCATTCCGTAAACGAACATGAGGAAGTATACAATTAGATTAATGAGCACATGTGGCTCGGCCACAGCGGCCGGTAGTGACGATCTGCAGACACTGACACCACCTAACCGAATATGTGTGGTAAACTCCATCAAAATGTGTGTTTATAGCTCATATGCATGCGTGTGTGTGCGTGTTCGTGTGTGGCGGGGCTAACTCAAATCGAGATGTCAGCGTGTGTTTGCACAGACCGTAATGATTCTGCCAGGCAACTCTCCCATGGGGGCAGTACAGTGGCAAAGAGTCACACACACCACGGCCCCCCCACCGCATTCAGCACTCCTTTCCTCTAAGGACATTATTCCCCCTCTCTCTTATTTACTCAGTAGCACTGCCATGGCAACCAGCAGTGTTTTGGAGAGTGCTTGTTTAGGGAATGTGTGTCAAGGGACCGATGAGCGAACACACGGGACCCTCTCTGCTTCTGCAGGCACCTGAGAGAGAGAGAGAGAGAGAGAGAGAGAGAGAGGGAGAGAGAGGGAGAGGGGAGGAAGTCAAACGAGGGGGGCAGAGGGGGAAACCAAAGGGCAGCAAGTCCACAAGAAGAAGACTAGCACATTGCTGCAGCACCTGACCTTTTACACCTGAAATGTTGATGATAAGCAAAGCCTACACAGGTTATCAGCATGTTATGCCCCCATATCATGAATCTTGCACTTGTGTTGCGCTGGTATTGAAGTAGCTGCTGTATTCATTTCTTATTTAAATGTTGTGTGCTGTAATCTACAGCTTAGTTATGGTATTGTGCGTGATACTCATGTCTTTCGGATCAGATCTTAAGTCTTCTGATGACAGAGAGGAGAAGAAACAGCTACAGTAAAAAGTGGGATTCCCCATCTGTATGAGCTGGTGAATCAGTGACCACCTGACCTTGTCCCCGCGGTCAGAGCAGTAGCTGACTGTTGAGAGCTGAGAGCCTTTTGGAGCCGCTGAGCTGCAGAGTCAGGACTAGCCAAGGTGAACTCAGGCCCTGCTTTTCTCCCTTCCCTCTGAATCTACCAGGTCTTCCCGAATCCTTAACTCAACTAATCCATGATCAAGATTTGGCAAACAAAATATGCAACTACTTATTGCTGTGTTTTCCCTAACCGGCATCTAAAATAATAAAATTCTGATGCAGAAATGACAGGAATTGTCACCAGTGATGAAACTGTCACATGCATTTCAGTAAATACCTATAATAACTGAACAACATGCAAATTCCCATCTTTTAATCTTAAAAATAAATTTGTACCTTAGAAGTCACTCAGAAGAACTAAGACCAGAAGAGGGCAGTCATGTGCAATATAAATACATGTTGGCTGGCATCCTATGTGTCTCTTCAGATAAAGTTTTCATCGCTGTCTTATTTTATCATACAGTATGTATACTTGTGCAGTATGTTTGTTGTGTAAGTTTCATGTAGTGGGTTTTCCCCCCATTCACCAAAGAATCTGAGGAACGTGTATGGCCCGATGAGTAAACCAGTCCAGAGGTGAGGGTGTAAATCCTTCTATCAGACACTAAGCAGATACACAGCGACCCTATCGCTCTCAAACAACCAGATTCAACCACTTTTGCTCATCCCTGTTGGATAGAGTCCACTGCGGTGGCATGTGACAGATGAGTGGCTACTTCACACAGAGATGGAGTTCTCATTAGATTAGCAGTAGTTCAGCAGATAGCCCAGCAGTTAGCACGCAAACAGAGCTGATGCTGACTATAACTCAACTTCAAAGCGAGCGGCTGCTCCGTGTGGTTGGAGTGATAAAACTGCCCTTCAATGTAAGAATGTTAATGATCAGGGCTGCGCTGCTTTTGATGGAAGAATATATATAGAACCAAGTGAGAGCGTGTGAAACAGCCTAAGTGGGTGTATGGGTGTCTATGGTATTTTACAATAAAGGCCCCATAAAACAGTGCTTGAACATAATGCTTAACATAGTAATACATGACTGAATCTGAAGATAAATGGCACTGTTAGGGCTAAATGAAGTATCAGTGGAGACAGATCAGTGTGGAGGTGACCGCAGGCTTGGAGTGTGTGACCACAAATGCTGATGAATAGAGGCCGTGTGAAAATGAGGCCTGCTAAGCTGTGTGTGGGGCTAATTCACAGAGCCACTCAGGGGAAATTATGAATCAGATTGTTTTCGACACCACAGCTAGAATTTGGGCTCAGAGAGAGGCGTAGAGAGAGAGCGAGAGAGGGGCATGGAAAGAATCACAGAGGATTTATGATGTCTGAGCCCTCCTGTGAGAGAGCCTTTCCTCTGACAGGCAAGGAAATACTTCTCCAATCTGTCTCCCTGCTGACACCAGTGTGTAACAGACACATACATGCGCTCCCCCCCCCCCCCTCCCAACCCACCCCATGCCCCCTCACTTTCCCTGTGTTGTTCTTCATCTGCCCTGTCTTTAAATCTGCAGTAATGATGCAGCTCATTGAAAGTGGTGAGAGCAGGGGAAAGAGAGACTGGGAGGGGGAAAAAAAAGGAGAAGAAGAAGAAGAAGGAAAAAAAGAGGGATACATCCAGTCCCCAGAGCCCCAGGGATTCCCGAGCTGTGGAAAATGTGTGCTCGTCTTCTCTTCATCCTCCTCCAGAGAGCACAGTTTCCAGGAAGTGTAGGGGTTAAGAACACACAGTTTGGCGCTGACCTCTCACCTCTGATTAGCCTAGCGTAGCCGCTAAGTGGTTCTCTGTGACTCCACCACTCAGCCCGCCAGCCTTCTCGGGCCATTTTCACACAGTAGCAGCAGGCATGATGTATTTCATTTGTCACGTGGCCGCAGTTATTGTGGTGAATGGGTAACCAGTTCAGTGTAGCTTGGTTTCATTTAGGGTACAAATATGCATGTCCACTTTTACCAGCGATGTACACGCAGCTTGATGTAGCTGAGACATGCTAACTAACAACAGGCTTTGGTTCTGTTGCCGTACTTGAAAGCCTGCAGGTGGTAACCCCCGGCTTGTTTGTGGCTTTGCTTTGTGTGATTTTAAAGCTGTGCTGCTGTGAGCAAAACCACTGGCTTTATTCTTGTTTTTTCCTCTTCTCCCACAGCTGACCCATTTATGACCCGTTTTTTCTCGTCATGCCTGATATTAGAAAAGTTTAATCATTGCTGGGAGACATACAAAGAGGATTAACATTCCTGGGTCTCCTACACTCAGACGTTGCCCCTCTCCCTCCCGCTTCTCCTGTTTGGTCTCTCACCCCCTCTCTTTCTTCCTCACTTCTCTCCACTTTTTGCCCACTTTCTCATTCCTTTGCTCGTTACTTCAATCTATTGCTACTTTCATAATTTTACCATCAACGATAAGATATCTAACTGACTGCAGTTTTCACCATCTTATTGGTTCTGCTGTCTGTAAAAGTACCAGTTGACTGATGTAATACTGCCACCAGAAAGCCGCAGATGTAATGACAGCATCAGATATTTAATGTTACTCTTATTCCTCTTCCCCTTCCTTTGTTTGTTTGCATCTGTGCAGGACATGATGTAATTGTTTATGTTTGCGCTGGACAGTTGAGCTGCAATTACAGCATTTTACCATGGAGGCTTCTTTTGCTCTCAGCCTGGAGGCTGAAGACTCTGTGTTCGGTGTGTGGGCTCCCTGGTGCCATGTACTCTGTAATACACAGGATGCGTCTGGTGTCTGTGTATACTGTATCAACAGAGCATCTGTATAATGTCACCTACTGTACACAGTACTCTCTGTATGGACAGTAATAGCAGGGCTGTATTTTACTTAGTAATGAGTTTGAAGAGAGATTAATGTGGTTAGTGTGTGCAGCTGAGTGTCTCCAATCAGCTCCATGTCTTTTCTATCTATAACTGATCATGTGTGCAAGTCTCTGCCTGTCCCGCCGCACTACCTCACACACAGATCTAACTTTTTTCTGAAAACCACAGAATGCTGAAGTTTATGTTTATAACATCAGCTCCAACCAGGTCTTATCAGGTGTAATTGAGTAAGAGATTGGCCACCGTGGCTTTCAGTGGTTGGGTGTAGCACCCACTCCTTTTTTAACACACTGTCCAACTATTCAGCGGTGGAATGAACGGATAAAGACATATCGAGATAGGGGAGTGTCGAATGTTTCACATGTTATTCACAGCCCAGCAGCACCAGGTGCACATTTGACCCTTGGATGTATAAAAGGATCAAATGTTAGTCAAATCTTATTTTAAAGTATATCACTGTAATATGAGTTTAAAAGCAATATGTAAGATCAGTGAGGTGCGATTGTAACACTGATTTGGATACTGAGAGTCCACAGTTGACAAAAAAAACATCACTTTGTTAGTGTATTTAAGCATTCCACATGTATGTTTTTCATATGAGGCCATGTGTGGGCTAACATCAGATAGCTTTCTGCTGTAGCTGTAGAGCAGGGTAGTATTTCCCAGAGTTTGTTTGATGTATGATGCTATCTACTGGATGTATAGCACCACCTCAGTAGTGCTGTCTCCAGATTGATGAGTAGTCTGCCTGAGGCTATACAGTAGAGGCTCAGCTAGCCTTTGAAGTTCTTTGTTGATGAAGTCAGCCGTCATCAGTCACAGCCTTGTTTCAGCTTTCCTACATCATGCTTCAAGAGTTTAAGTATTTTCTGGCTTGTATATCTAGCTAATTTGGACAGCTCAAATATGTATTTTTATTGTACTGAATAGGCTGCGCTACTAAAACCAAGTGCTACACAGGTAGCCAAAACACAAACCAAAACAAATATTAAGTTTTATAGCTGTTTTGGAACGCTCCCGAGCCATCAGAACAGTTTGAACTCTGGCATCTTATACTGTGAGTGTTTGTAGCTCTGCAGGAAGGATATGACCGCGTTCTTCCATGAGTGATTACTTTACTGGGTTTTTAATTGCTGCTGGTAGTTAGTGGAAAGTGCCGCTTTAGGCGCCAATCCAAAATGTCTCATTTAATAAGTGTTAAATATAACTGACATGGCCATGGCATATGGTTCACATCATTTTTATGCTCATCAAAACATTTTAGTGTGCACCAGGGCCCAATGGAAATGGTCAATGTCATCCTGCACGCAGCCACTCCTGTCAACTCATGGGATGAATAGGATCACCCAGACTGGCCTTGGAATTAATCGGTATTTCCCCTGATCTGAGCTAACTGAGTGGATCTAAGCCATCTCAAAAAAAAAAAGAAGCACAACACACACAAAGAGAGCTCACAAGATCGCAGTCTAATTTGGACTTTTAATTTAGGAGTCACCCTCATTGTCAGTGTTTTGGGCAAGGAAGTGTTAAATGGTGAAATAGCTGTGTCATTAGCGTTATCTCTTGTGGTCCAACCAGCCACAATCTGACCCCTCTCTCTGCCTCAGTGTTGCAGAAGCTTTCATCAGTCATAGAGCTGTTCCTCTCAGCCTATCATCAGCTGTCATTAGTGCTCTGAGAGGCCCCTGCTCTTACTCACACACACGCTTACACACACACACACACAGGTGACACAGCACAGGCTATTCTTCAAGGTTAGGCCATAATACTTTACCACATGAGAGCCTTTGATAATATTTCAACCTGAAATATCAGAGAAAGAAGTTCATCCTTTATCCATTCATTTATCAGGAAGTTCAATATATTCTGATGCTTTGTGACGCCTGCCTTGTGTTTGTGTTATGATTGTCCTTGTCTAGGAGAAACCTTTACCCAGAAACCTCAGCACACGCCCTAATTGATTGCTACTTGTCATTGACCATGACCGGTCATAACACACAAACACACAGACACACACACAGACACACACACACACACACATGCACAGACCCACCTTTCTGATACCGTATCTTCTCCAAAGGCATTGCTCGTTGACAGGCAGCCAATAAAGCCTTCATTTTCTGGAGCGACAGCAGGAATTATTGCAACCACTCTGTCTCTGTCTGACTGAACACACACATCTGTCTCTGAAGTAGTTTTACTTTGACAAAGATGTGACCCAGTTTTTACCCTAAAGGCCCGCAACAAGCCTTTATCGTTTCTGCTTTTTTTCATGGTACATGAATATCCCTTCCACCCTGTTAGCAGATACGGCAAGTATACTGTTCCCTTTGAAATACTCTTATGTAAGTATTTTTAATCCTTGGAAAAAATGTACTCGGGAGCTCACTTTAAACATTTGGCTTGGCTAATAAAACATGAGCGGTTACATGTGCTGCCCACTGATTAAATACATGAGACATTTACATGCCACATTATAGAGGGGTTGCTTTGTAGGAGTAAAGTGCTGCTGTTTATCCGGCTGTAGGATTTTTTTCTTGCTATACTACATTTTATATTTCAGAAAGCAAAGCAGTTAATGACACAGACGATGAAGAGAAATATATTTAAGAATGTCTTTTGCTTTCTATCTGAAACTTGTTCAGTTAGCTCGGGCCTCTTCTGGGGAGCCAGCTCAGGCTGATCCGACTGACTCAGAGCCCCTGTTGTCGTTGTGAAAATGTGTTGATGTTTGCTTTGGTGTGGAGGAAACCTGTAAAAGTCTATTCTTAGCCTTTGAAAAATTAAATCAGGCAGCCGCCAAGCTACTGGCTGTGAACTGAGTGACTGTGTCATGTTAGTGCCTGGTAAACACAGATAAACACACATACACACATCAGTGACAAACCTATATATTTCAAGTGTAACCATGAGGTTAATTACAGGCGTGTACAAGTGCATATATGTAGGTATGTACATGTATGTGTGCTGACCCCTCTCTATATCTGTCTATCTGTAAATGAGCCAGTGCAGCACAGTTTGAGCGTTGTGTGATGAGTTTGGCATAGGAAGCTGTTGATTTGTTGACTTGTCCCTCAGCGTCAACAGAGCTGCCAGCAGTAGGTCTACAGCCAGTGAAATGGCAAAGAGAGAGAGGAGAGAAAAGAAGGTGAGGGGGCGTCGAGGCTGGACTGGAATCACAGAGCTGTCGCGGCTACAAACTGATCATAGTCTACTGCAAACTGTGATATGAGGATACATACACACACTGGTACTCATTAAGACAACAAACGTGCTGTTGGCATGTCGTTTAACCTCCACTTGTGGTGCATCACAATCACAAAGAGCACAAGGTAACATCTTCAAATGGCTGGATTTGTGCAACCAACAGGTCAAAAGCAATTTATTTATTAATTTAGCATGATTAAAAAAAAAGCAAAAGCAGCAAATCCTTGCATTTGAGATGCGGGTGCCTGCCATTTTTCTTAAATTGTTTTGACGATTAATTGGTTATAAAAACTGTTGTCAATTTATTTTCTGTTGATTGACCAGCCAGCCTGCCCTCACAAGAAAAATGCCAGTATAGGTCTAAAATTCAAAAACGACCCATAGTTTACACCATCTAGCAGCCTTATTAATTGTGACCCAGGGAGGTGACGCAGTTCAGATGATGTCAGTATAAGGTGACTTGAAGTTTTTTTTTTTGCCTTATTATTGTAGGTGGAGGCGGGTTGAGGGGATGGCTAGATAGTTACTTGGCACTGTTCATTTCTCATTTCCAACCGCAAGAGTCATGTTTCCAACCACGTGTCAGGACATCTTTAAAAAAAAACGTAAGTCATGGTGTTTACTGTTGCCATTGACCACGAAGGCTGCCCAACTTTGAGGAAGTATAAACCACATTTCAAGTGATTGTTTTAACCTCAACCATGATCTTTCCCTAACCCTAACCAAGTGGTTTTTGTGCCTAAACCTAACCAGACCTTAACCACGGTGTCGTCACATCATAAAACATTTTGTAACATTTATAATAGTTTTGAAAAGCAGCCTATTCGGGTCCTACAGCTCGTTCTGGAGCGCATCACTACGATTGCTTGATAGCGTAAACGTAACTATAGGTCGTCTTTTGCTGGCTGTCATTTAATTATGAGGATGTGTTGAATCAACAACCACTTCCTGCACTGCCAAGTTTCATGTGAATTCATTCAAAAGACTGATTTTCCTTATTCATTCTCCTCATTCAGATCAAATTATCCTTGTATTTTGATGTGGGCATTATTCATATTTATTAAGCTGTGGAGATATGCTTTTGGATTTCAGGATTGTATTGTTTAGTTTTTATGTTGAATGTCTTGTGTTTCTTTTTGTTTCTTTGTTTCTTGGATTTTTGTTTTTATGTTTGTAGTCCATAAATATATCGTACCGTACCGTATCTTATCGTATCGTATCGTATCGTATCGTGTCGTATCGCATCGTATCGTATCCTATCGTACCGCATCGTATCGTATCGTATCGTATCGTATATATCAGATATCATATCATATCACATCATATCATATGGATTTGTAAAATACAGTCCACACACATTTGTGAAGTGGTGCTGGATAAAGCAAATACTACACAGCTTGCACCACAATACCTTTTAGTGTAGATTTTCCATTCCTTCAGTATTTTCTGATCAAATAAAGAGCAGGACAAGGATTCTGATGAAGTTCTGACAGAGTCAAAATATGTTGTCTGGTGACAGGTGAAACTCAAACTAAAAGAATTCTATTCACAGGAAACTTGTAACACATAGAGGACAAAAACACATGAAAGAGCTTCTCAGGACAGGGAAACTCTAAGAATCAGGTCACAGCATCGGAATATTTGGGCGGTGAGTGTTAACATGGATCAAAACCTGACGCCATGTCTTCCAGGCAAAGGGCTGGTCCCCTGGGAAGCGCTAATGACACATCTAGCAAGGACAGCTCATCCAAGGCTTGGGGTGGTGAGTAAACAGAGATTTACTGGTCGGTGCCCAGTGGTCACAGTGATGACTGTAAGGTGGATGGGGCTAATTCATGTGTCAGGAGCGGGATGGGCTTCCAGGAAAAGGGACAATGCAGGGACAAGAAGGGATGAGGCGGCAGGGTGGTAGTGTGGGTTCTGCTCTCAGACCAGATCAGCACAGTCCACAGTCCAGGAATCTCCCTTTTGTTTCTGCCAGCCATTGTGTATCAAAGCGATTGTGCTACTTGAAAAATGCTGCCATTCATCTGTACCTACAGATATGCGCTCCGTAACTGCTGAGCAAACTGCTCTTGTCTTGCATTGTGAGGTGCGTGTCTGCAAACGCGCGTATGTTTGTGTGCGCTGTCGGCCAGCTCTTTCGTTATAAGCTGGTGTTGACAGGCAGAGACAGAGGTTGTGTAGAGTGTGATGAAGGAGCCAGGGGAGCTCTTTCAGATACATGAAGGTCAAAACTACCAAGGGTTTCATCATCACTCTCTCTCACTGACTGCACTGACCAGAAGATGACTGCGCTCCTCCTGACAATGTATAGACAAAAACTCTGAAACAAGCATACGGTAGCAGCAAAATGCTGATCGTCTAATACGCTTAACTTCGCCATCCCTAGATTTATTACAGTTGGGGGACCAAATTTAGAGGGAAAAAATAAAGCACAGAAAACTGCTAAAATGTAGATGTAAGCAATTTTATGAAGTAGCATTCCAGGCAACACTTCAAAGTAAAGCCTTCCTCCTTGCCTTATCTTCCTCAGACTTCTAGTGGCTACAAGGTTTTTACTGTGAAGCAGCTGCTGGCATTCGGTGTACATGGAAGTGTGTGGGCTACAGTGTGTTGGAATGCTAACTCTTTGCATTTAATCTGTGTTTGTGCATTTTACATGACTTTTTTTCATCAAAGGATCAGTTTCAAACATTGCACTGGGGGACTTCTTTACTGTTGTAACAACGCGTTGTAAAGAGGGAGCAAACGCGACAGTGCATACATACATATTATGCAATTAGAGGGATTATATAGTGTTTTGCTTGGCTTAAAAAAATCCCTTGATAATGCTGATCCCATGATCCGTTGGTCTTATACATATAGCACCATTTAAACCCTTTACAATACCACCAAGATGTATGATGGTCCATCTAAGACTGTTTCTTTTTTGGAAAAATCAACAACTTTACAAGGATGACAAAGACGTTGATATATACAATTAATATGTGGCTTCTACACGCTGATACTTGTGCACATTCTGTTACTCTCTCTAAGACATCACTCGGATTCCATTTAGTGGAAAGTTTCCCTTTTTTCATGCAGGAAGTTGTTTTCTGTCCTCTGAGACTATTTTAAGTCTCTCAGTCATATTTACTGTCTCGCTACATGATGAATAAACCTGCTCCTGTTCTGCAAAACCCCTGCAGTCACAGCACATGTAATGCAGATGATGGGGCGTGTTTGTATCACGCATAATGTGCTTTGTTTGGCACAGTGTAATTAAAAAGCAATGTAATGTCCCACCATGCGGTTTGGAGAGCTGCACCCGCTCCCTCTCAGTGACTGTGATCTCACCGAGTCTGCCTAAACAAATACTTCATCTCTCAGAGGAGGAGGGAGGAGGAGGAGGAGGAGGAGGAGGAGGAGGAAGGGGAGGAGGAGGAGGAGACACAGTGAGTGAGAGGGAGAGAAATCTTTACAGTGCAACATAATGAAATATCTATTAAAGAAGAGGAAAAAAGGAGACACGGTCATCAAGAAAAAAGACGCGTCTGTATACAGCACCTGGCCTCTGGGGATTCACCTTTTCATAGTAAATGAGCTGTTTAGCCACAATATCCTTGCTGCCCATTTAGTTATATCCTGACCCACCTGGAGACACACCATGCTACAGTACTGGGAAACACAGAAACATGTGTTAGTTACTGTAAAGTGCTGCGTGGTGATTCAAGTGCCCCATGACTTACTCTCGGAGATTCCAAGATATTAAAGTACCTCCAACGACTCGAGACACTGTTCTTCAACTTTGATAGGCGGTCCAAACTAACTGTCACCATGCGCCGACTTCAATGCTTTCGCATGTCATTTAAGTTATTTAAGCGATCCAGAGAGCAATGACTTCATCAGTGTACAGTATGATTGATTGTAAGTGTTTTCAGCTGCACTTGCCTTTACTGTATCTACACATGAAACGCGTCGACATGCTGAGCGTCTGTTCCACTGTATTAGTTTCATCTGGTATGTTTGCCACATGTGAGTGGGTAGAAGTGGGAGAATCAGAAAAAGAAAAAAAAAAAAACTTTTCATAACATTTCTCAATGAAATATCTGTAAATAAGTAGTTGTTTTTAGAAATGAAGGTAGCTTTGTGATGCCATATGCGTCATCACTGAAACATGCTTGAACAGAAGACCTCACAGACTTCCTCCAATCCATCTTTCTGTTTATTTGTGTGTTTGTTTCATTTTCTTTTCATTCTTCCTTATTTTGGCTATATTTATGTCCAAAAAACACACTTGTCCTCAAGCAATAGTGCTAGATCCCTTATAAACAGACAGTTGCGTGACTTCTGCATGTTTGAACACAAGCTCCGGGGTCTGACATAGTTTCAGTGTGGACTCATGGAGGCCGGCTGATGTGTGGCGAAAACATGTTTCTGTGTCCGCTCTGTGTCTCTCGAAGGTCTCCAAGAGGCTCTGCTCTCTGTCTGTCATCCCTTCAACTCTGATCTCTCAAACAGAGACGCACGGAGACGCAAACACGCATCAATAAACAGATTACGGTTAACGGTTTGGTTGAGACAAAAAGAGAGTGACACAGAGAAAAATAAATAAGGATTTGCAGAAAGGCAGTCATAGAGGAAATGAGGTTAGATGGACATAGAATCTGTCCGCCGAACTGACCGACCTTGTGCTTGTCTTGGCCAGAGATCAGTATGCAGAACATGTGGGAAACACTCCATCTATGGCAGATAGAGAGCAGAGTTCATTCCCCCCATAGATGTTCAACAGGATCACAAGTTTCCAAAATCATGTAAGCTGAGCAGAGAACAAAAAAAAAAAAAAAAAAGCAAATCATTTACATCTGGCTCTGTCCTGCCTCTGTGGTGGTACATACAGCACTGTCTTTCCTCTCTGTCCTGTGCTGTTTGTGTCTGTTTGCTCCTCTTTTCGCCTAAAAGGCTTAAGCCAGCAAGTAATGATGATTCATATTATCCATGAATTTGTTGATCCTTCTTTTTGACAATGACATTAGTCTTAAAATGTAGGAAAAAAATGTGAAAAATGGGCTGTACTGCAGATCTTTTCAAAAGATTGATTCTCATCAGTTTGACTTCCATGCAATAACCTAAAGCTTGACATTGCGCAATACATATGTTTGTGGCATTCTGCGTGTTTCTCCTATACCATATTTTTACCATATATCACTTGAGGGAACAGACACGAGTCTAGCGTGTTTGCCAGGAGCATAACTTAACATCTGTACATCTGATATCTATATTTTCTGCAAAGGTGCTCTCCCTTCTACTTAAACACCTGTTTTTCATTCCGTGCCTTGGATGTCTCTGCGGTCGGACAGTTGATGTCTTGACATCCCAGGGGTACTCACCCGACCCAGACCACACAACCCTCACATCCCACACTATAAAACAACACAACTCTTTTGATGAAACTTTTTCCATTGAAACATGCCTTCTCCTCTTGCCCAAGCGCTCTGCTATGCCAAACATGTGCTGCTCTTTTGAAATGTTGGATCATTAATGTCCATAAACACTTCAAACGCTGAGGAGCGATTGCTCTGAAGCTGGTCGGTTGGAGTTGCATTTGGTGGGGTTATTGTTTTAGGCAGCGGGGGGAAAGTACAGACCGTTTTTTGGGCGAGCGATCTGCTCATGGAAAGGAATCAGATGATTAAGCCTGTGCAGTCTGTATTCACACCAAGGACAAATACCAGCAGGGAATATTTGAGAACTTTGGTTACAGCAGATTTGTGTGAATATTTATTGCAGTAGGCTTTATTGTAAAAATTCTTGCTCGGATTTTTTAGGTCTTTTTGATATATTGTGAAATTCAATGCATCATTTGTGTATTAAAAATTTTTAAATACCTTGTGGAGACATCATGCATCATCACTGGAGATGTGAAGCTGTACTTTACACCGCATCATTAAAATCTCATTTCCTTTGTTTTGTCAACCTGAAACACAGAAACAATGGCATCATTTCAGCTTCTGTGCTAAACAGGCATTTTTCTTTTTTTTTTTTTTTTCCGAGTGATGCTTACAAAGTTTCCTAGTTGAATGTTGTGGATGTATTAAACTGTGAAGTATCTTCAGTGCTGTAGTTACAGGACAAATGTATGTTTTGTCATCTCGGTGGCTTGTGTGATGATATCCTGGGATTTACTAGGAGAAAAAAAGCCTGACAGAGAAGATGCTGTGTGGTATAGAAGAGAAGTAAGTGTCTGAGAGTGGCTGCGGTTTGTCGTCAGAGAAAGGAGGAATAAATAAAAAGATGAGAAAAGTGAGACGTCTGTCGGCCAGAGGCTAAAGAGGTGCAGAGGGTTGAAAGGCTGAGCAGAAGGCAAAAACAGCCTCGAGTAGAGCTATAAGACTGCTTCAATAATGCAAGGCTGATTAAGATGAAAACACTGGTGTGAGTAAATCCAGCTTTTATTTCAAAAAGGTGTAAATGATTAGTGGATGAATCAGAATCAGAATCATTTATCAAGCAAGAGCGCCAGATATTTGCTGGTTCTAGACTCACTGCAGTTTTCCTCTGTTTTAAATCATTGTAAATTTAATATATTTGGATTTTGGACTGTTGGTTGGACAAAACAAGCAATTTGGGCTCTGGGAAGTTGTTATGGGTGTTTTACTGACATTTTCAGGGTGAAAGCTTAATCAATTAATCTGAAAAAAACCCTCATTATTTGCAGCCCTAAAGGTATAGAGCAGAAAAAAAAGACTCAATAGAAGAAGAAGGCTGACACACCGCTTTACTCCCTCAGACTCTTGATTATCTGAGTTTGCAAATGAGCCACTCAGGACAGGAAAAAGACAACCTGTTATCACAAGGTTACTGACAAACAAACGTTCCAAACAAATAAACTGTGTGTTGTCCGCCTCCAAATAAAAAACATTTATTTGCTTGCTTTTTTCATTTATTTGCTTTTTCAACAGTGACTTCCAGCTAATTCTCTTTTCCTTCCTCTTTGGGCTAAACCCCCATCAGTTTTTGCCAGCACACATTTTAGTTTTGGTAAGTCTTGGCACAGTTGGCCCGGCAACATCCAACACATTGGAAACATCTTGCCAACTGCTCTGGGGTTGTTAAAGGGGACGTATCATGCACATTCCTGGGTCTATATTTATATTCTGGGGCTCTACTAGTATATCTTTGCATTTTGTTTGATTTACAGTTAGTTCAAAAAACTCTTTATCTTATACTGGCCCTTAATGCAGCCCCTCAGTTCAGCCTCTGTCTGGAACAGGCCGCTTTAGCTCCTGTCTCTTTAAGGCCACCCTCTGGATGAACCCGCTCTGTTCTGATCGGCTTCCGGCTCCAGAGGCTACTTAAACAATTTCTCTTCTTTTTCCTTCTTCTTTACTCAAAATGTCAACTTCTCAAATACATCCGTACATGAGCCGAAATATGTGAGTGAACGACACAATCAACCCACGGAACAACCTTAGCAACCAAGGCTACGCATGAGCAGGAAGTAGAGGAAACATTGCAAACGAAGCGTTCAGAGCAGGCTGAAACTTGGGTTTTTGACTTTCAGGGAACATTTTTACTTACATTCACCTCAAGTTTTGGAACTTAAACCATGTCTAACATAGACATCCGACATCCTAACAGTATAAAAATGATAGAAAATCACAAAAAAGCATGATATGTCCCCTTTAAAGAGACCTGAATCTTTTGTCTTCAACTATTTTGCACTACAAGACAGGTCCTGATTGCCTTGGATGTCGCCTTATCAACAGATACACCAGAATAAAAATCATTGAAGATCCTAAACTCTGGATCTGCGTAGCTTTTAAGAAACGACTGTGTTCAGTCCTCTAGGGGAGAAGGAGGTCACTCGACGGGAGAACTAGCAATGTCCACTTAACAATAGCAGAAATGCCACCCAAACACACCCTCCCTGAGCCAGTCTGATTATCCTGATCCATTTGAAAAGACACTGACAAATAGGAGATGGGAGATTATGTCAATTAGTGGTCACAGTCCCACCTAACCGGACCCCCCCCATCTCTCAGGGTCCGATGGGATCAGAGTTCATGACCTAACTGCCAAAACACGGAGGCTGCTAACCCCTTGCCACATAGGAGGGCTTTGACTCCGAGCACAGTTTTATCAGCCTTCGTGCCCACACACACAAACACACACATGCACAAGCACTTTCACCTCCTCGCGACCTTCCGCTCATCCCTGTCTGACCTTGACCTATGCCGTTGTGTGTGTGTAACAAAAAAAGAGAGAGAAGGAGGTCAACAGGTCTCCAGAGAAACAGATTTATTTATTGGCTGATGCTTGTCTTTCCAAACGATTGTAAATCTCCGTGCCAGCCAAGTGTTGGTGCACGCATATGGGCGTGTGAAGAGTATGAACTTTTGCTTCCACTTATGTGTTTTGCGCCAATATTTGTTTTGTCTGTGGCTTTGCATCCTGGCACACTTCTTTATAAATACATGTGGACGTGTGTTTGGCTGCTGTATCCTCTTTGATGTTTGGATGTGTGATGCTGTCAGTGCGTGGGTGTGTGTTTATATGTGTGTGTGTGTGTGTCTTTGTCTGTGTGTGCTTTCCGTGCGGCTGTAAATCTCCAGACTGACATGTTGGTTCAGTAGGGAAACAGCAGGTTTGGGACACACTGATGGCCTTCACAGATGGCTTCAGGGCCCTGCCCATGGGAGGCCCGCTACTCCACCTATTAATTTATTCATTTTCCACTGCAGAGGAGACACTGAGGCCAGTGTGATTGTTTCCGAGAGCCCAAGTCCCTCGAGAGCAGCTCGGTTGTTTTCTTAGCCAGTCCCCCCACCCCCCCCCCACCCCTTCATTCTTTCTCCTCCTCATTCAGCCTCTCACCCTGTCTCTCTTCTGTCCCCCTGCCCTCTTTTCCTCAGGATGGCGGCGCTATGCATGTGTGTCTTCAGTGGATCTAACCTTATCACCCTGGTGCGACTGGCCGACTGACGAGCTTTGAATGTCATTGTCACGGTGTCATTGTGCCTGTCAGTCTGTCAGGTCAGGGTGGGATGTAGACCAGTACAAATAGAGGAGAGGCTATAATTTGACTGTCACTTACTGATCCATTACGCTTTAGCCACTTTGTGCATCGTGGGCGGATGGGAAAGCTATCCGAGTTTTAAAAAAAAGCCAACTGTAAAAGCAACAAAGCGGCAGTAGAGATGGATTGTAACGCTACTGCTCTAACCACCTTAGGAGGTGATTGAAAATCTGCTTTGTCGGAGCAATTTGATTGCAATTGAGGTGGTTTAAGACGCATTTCAACCAAATGTTTAAAAGCTTTAAATTCGTCCACGCTCCAAGTACTCCAAGAAATACGAACTTATAAATGTAATGTTTACCTTTCCTAAATGTAACTACTTTGTAAAATGGTCTGTTGAAGTAGCCATTTACACGGTTTTGCCTCTGCGGTAATGGCAGAAGAAGTTACACAGTGATATAATTAATCTTCCCTGACACAATAAAGAGACAAGAAGAAAGTGACTCCAGAGATTTCCACACTTGCGTCATACAGAAGTCGTAATTTACGGTTGTAGTGTTTATCTGATCCCCGATCGCTGAAACCATTCAATGATCTGTGTGGGTGAGAGAGCACTGTGAGTTCCCATGATGATGAGCAAAACATTTGCCTTGCTCGTAGTCCATCCATGTCTTTGTGTTTAGTGATGGATGCATGTTAGAGCAAGTCTCATTCTGGCTTTTTCAAACAGTCACGAAACTATTTTATTTCCATTATATTTCATATCTGGAGTATTTGTTGTTTGGTTTGACAACTGTCACATCATTCACACGTTCACTCTCATGCACGCAAATGTTTCCTCATATGAAATTAAATAAAATGATGTAGAATGACACAACAGGCCCAATGTGAATGCGTCTCAAAGAAAAGAAAATGAAGTGCAGTGATTTCATATCCCACAAGTGTTGTCAACTGGTTCAGACTTCACGTCGCAGCGGTTTAGAAATGACATTACTGTAAAAATCCTGCTTCATCCATCATATTCATTATGACTGAGAAAATAAATTACTCAGCTAGCTGAATCCGGCTTTTTAGCTCCAGCGAGTGTTCATGTAAATGAGAACAATGCTGTGGAAAGCAGCCTTGACTGTGTGTGTGTGTGTGTGTGTGCCACAAGTTTTTCTGACTTTATTATGGAGAGAAAATGAGTCCCTGGCTTGCTGTAGGCCTTTTTAAAGGGAGTCGGCACACTTATACTCATCCACAAACACACACACACACACACACACACACACCAACACGCAACATCTTTTATGCATTTTACTGTGCAAGGCAGGCCAAGGCTCGGAGCCAGTACAGTTCTTCTGTCCGTGTGCTGCTGTTTCCACCCCTCTCTCTCTCTCTGCCTCACTCTCTTCCTCTAAATTAATGTACAACTCTCTCTGTCCTCCCTTCCTGCAGACAGGTGGTCTAGTGGTTCAGACCAGAAGGATGTTGGCTTACTGTCTAATGCTGTTTTAATGGTACCTTGTGTGGTGGGCAGAGAGAGGCATGCTGCAACTAATAGAAATTCTTTTGACTCTCCAGGACGTTATATAATGGTCTCATTCTGTTGAGGTAGACTTGTCAAATCTGATTAACGTGTGTATGAGCGTGTGCGTGTGGTTGTAGGCTCGCTGGTGTGCGTGTTTGAATGTTTTAGTTAAAAGAAGTTCTAGATTATTCTAAATTTATATTTATTATCTAGAAAGTATCTTTTTTTTTTTTTAGTAAATAAACTTGTAACAATTTAAGTTACTGTAAGTCTTTTTTTTACTCGGTTCAGAAAAATGTGTGATGTTGCTGCCAATGTTTAATACTGTGTCCAAAGACAATGGAGTCAAAAACATCAGCAGTAAATTTCAGGCTTTGTCAGTTCAAAGAGTGAGAGTTTCATCCAGGCTCACCATTTTTGGCTGGACAGCAACAATGGAGCCAGCCCTACTAACACTTGACTGACAGATACGCCGAGTAAATAAGTTACACCAGTGGTCGGCCGGCTGAGCGTTGGAGTTTTCCCATTGGCCGTCGCTCTTTCAAAATGAATCGGCGCAAATGTTTTTCTGTTATGTGTACAGCGGTTCCACTGACTGCAGCTCATTCCAAATTTATCATACGCTAAGAGGATGAGCTGAGCCAGTAAACGCCCTACCTTGGTCCGCACCCGGACTCCTACGCCATGATTGCACGACTGTCGGAGGAGCGTGCGGAGGCCTTGTTGCAGCTGACCCGGCGCGTGAGGTTTGCGGCCTCGGCGCTCGGGCTGCTACACATGAGAAATCTCCGTTGGTGGCTTCTGCTGCATACGAGCCGGGATAAACAGCGTGAGCTTGCAGAGAAAAAGAGAAAACAGCTTTCCAAGAGCTGCTGGGAGGCGTGAGGGAGAGTTTTAGGTTGTAGGATGGACGAGACACTCCCACCCACACCCGCAAGCGACCGGCGAGACAGGGCAGACTCGAGTTTATACGCATCGGTCGCGTATAGTGGGGCTGCACTGTTAGAAAAGCGAGAGACAGATGAAGAGCAGGGAGAGTTAACAGATAATTAGAATAGTTAATTAGAAGTAAAATAAGTTCTCTTTCATATCAAACATCCCAAGATATGAGTGGAAAGTGTTCTTTCAACTGCATTTATAGCCTTTTTTTGACTCAAACGTAGCTTAACCATGTCATGTGATGCTACTTCAGTACACTTTAACAACATACATTACTGGGACCACTACAGAAAATTGCAGATGAACATTTAATATCCAGGAATTCACATTATAGCCACTACCACTGACTGTCTCTGTAACAAATTGGCCACAATTTTGCACATTAACCATATGCGCTCCAGACATATACTAGGTTTTGACCCAGTCTTGTTCTGTAATGCTCTCTCCACTCAGCCTGAACACTGGAATGAAGTTACAAAATCTAATATTGTATATTGGATCAGTGGATATTTGTTTTTTCATTGTCCGTAACTTCTAAAGAAATCAAATAAAACTCAAATAAAACCTCACTGATAAAGAGATTCGAGATAACTGGGAGAGATAAACATTTAGGAGTCACTGGTTTCCAAATCCATATGTGTTCTGATATATTTCTGATAAGACACATACAGACTTCATTAGCTCATTTCCCAAATGAACTTGATCGCACGAGAAAAATATTTTTTCAAAGAATGAAAAAAAGTGGTCGAAAGTCGATCACACCCATCGCTCTGGTTTTCATCAAAAGAAATTCTGGAAAATGTAGGTGACTGTGGGAACATGGAGTCAACAAAAAAAGCAAAGTACTACACTTAGCTCTTGGAATATACAGTATATGATAATATATGACTGTTATTTTTTGTAGTGTGTGTGTGTGTGTGTGACCACTGGGATGCGGGGGCTGTAGTGTGTGCAGGTGACAGCCAGACAGACGGCCACTATTCAACTGTGAAAAAGGTGGCGCTTATCAGCAAGCTGCAATAAAAACAGACAATGTGGCCATTCTTCTCTGGTCTGTGTGTGTGTGTGTGTGTGTGTGTGCACTTGTATGTGTGTTTTGATGCCTTTTCTCCACTATTTTACTGCAACCTATGGCAACAAGTGTGATAGTTCATGTTTATTTGATCAACTTAATGATGATTAAATGAAAGTCTCACTGTAGGGAGTGAGACAATGTGAGCTTGTGTCCACATTTTTCCCAGCATGAGTGTCTTTGTGTGCATGTGTGTGTGTGTTTTTGTGTGTTGCTGGTCCCTCATCAGGCCCTTATTAAATACACTAAGTGACCTTTGAGGAGGCGCTGATGGGTGTGTGTGGGACCCAGCCAACTTTCCCCCCCCCCTCTCCTCTCTCACCGTCCCTCTTTTTAATTTGTCCTCTTCTACTTTGAACCCATTGCTTATCTACCTCTTTGTTCACGAGTACCCTTACACTCTCTCTCCGCACTACACGTAATGTACATTTTCTGCATGACATCTGATTCAACTCTGAAGGAGGGGTCAACACTCTCAGACGAAGGGTTCGCCACCTCTGTGGAATTTCAATTTTTCTAGCTCAGTGCTTTTCATTTACGATCACACGTCATATAATCGCAGAGAATTTGTAGGTTTCGAGGTATCCAATAAGGGCAGTTTTGTCCTCCACAGTTCTCCCTGTCTCCTTCTGTTTCTATCATTCCTCAGTCTAGAGACACAGTGCGCGCTATCTCCACCATCAGTGGAAATAGGTCATCACTCTACTGGCATTCACGCTTCGAACAGTCTCCAAAAGCCTCCACATTCCGGGAAATATGGGCGGAAGACAACGAACATTGTACAGTGTCACAATTGATCTGTCCTGCATTTTGGAGAACAAAGATGCCAAAACCCTTTTATTGCAGTGAATTAATGTGTGCGTCTGGAGCGATTAAGCTCTGGGTGGTTTAGATCGACTTAGTCATTTACATTGCAGCCCGCTGTCTGTCTGCGTCACCCCTTTATTCTTCAACCCCTAATTCCTTAACGCTAAATGTTGGCAGGTTTCGAGCGCAGGCTCGGAGGGACGCCGGCTTTATGTAAAGCGGAGTGCGGTTGAGGTATCACCTCTTTCTTCCATTTGAATGGAAAAATGAAGGTGCAAAGCAGAACATGTGAACTCTCACAATCCTCTATGTATCCTCTTGTTCTTTGAGAAACTGCAGCTCAGATTAGGTTCATGTGATGCTTTGATCAATTTGATTTTCCACTTTTAACAAAATGTGTAATAGAAAAAGTTAAAATTGGATAAAAAATTGTTTTGTTTGTCAGATCAATATAGAAGTAAGACTTTGGGCTTGTTTTTAAAAAAATATTTGACTTTTTGGGGAGAAAAAATGGAAAATGGAATATTTAGAGATCAGGATAGTTTCAATGCCATGTTTTGACAGAATGTGTTTAGCTGATGGAAACAGTTTAATCTGATTTTAGTCAAGGAAATTTAAATTTTTTGAAAATTTTGTTGCTGATTTTTTTAATGAAAACTGATAAGCATGAAGATACATGTTCCTCGCTAAGTATAGAATCAAATAGGGACACAGTTTCTCATGTAAGTGTGTGAAATTATGCACTAATGTGTAACCATGTGATTATTTTCTCCAGATAATAGTCAGAGTGTGCACTTGTGTGGGTTAATAATAATAATGATTTAGGATAAAGTAAAGGCACATTTCACAGAGATATTCTTTATAAAAATTTTAAATATATTTTATTCATTTACTTTTTTGTAAAACAAAAGATGTATTTCAGTAACAGAACTACTTACAGGTTAACTGATTAGAAAATATTGTCAAAGTTAAATTTCATTCTTTATTGCTACAGCAACAGTGAATTCAGGTGCTATGTCTGTACGTATGATTTCTGCTTTCATACCATAGAAGTTTAACTGAAGCAAATTTTAAAAAAAATTTAAGTACAAAAAAAAAGAAACATTTGAAGAGTGATAGTGAAAAATAGCGAGTACCAGAGACTTATCAACCCAACATTGTTGGTTCTATCCAGAGTCTCTTTCTCTCTCTTTCTTTCTCTTATTCTCCACTTGTTTTTTTTTCAGGAAGATGTCTTCTCTGCCCCGACCTCCTTCTCTCTCCAATTCAAAAAGCAAAAAAAAAAAATATTCAAGTTTCCCTCTTTCAGGCCACAAAAAAAACGCTGCTGTACAAAGTCAGTGGAAGCATCATCCAGTCCGTCAGTCTCTCTTCGCCATGTCTTACTCCGTTGATCTTCTTCCCCAGTAGGGATAAAAGAAAAAAAAAGCCCTGTTTTCTAATCATCTAGTATTCATCTGAATTATCTACTTTTTACATTATTAAAACGTACAGTTAAGTGGGTCATCTACATTTCTGTGCTTTGATGTTGTTTCTGGGAGCTCTGTGCCAGGGTCTGCACTGGCCCATTGCACAGCCCACATACAGCGAATCATTTCTCTCAGCTCTTTTCACATAGAAACAAAGCTCCCCCTTCCTACTCATCTCCCTTTCCATTCACTCTAGGATCATTACATAATCAACAAACATGTTTTCCAAAAGTTGCCTCAAATCTTTAGGTTCCCCATTTCTTATCGCTACTGTCTAATTGATAAAGTCGCTTTAAGATATCGTACAAGTGATTGGCTCTACTATATCAGAAGCAGTATTAAGTCGTAGGAATTGGATGCTGTTCTGCTGATCTGCTTTTCTTCAGGGATTAAAATCATATCACGCTGTTATAAAAAATCAGTGGTTTCTTTGGGGCTCTTATGGGCAGGCATGTGTGTAAGGCATAGCGTGCAGCTTTTCCCCCTCTCAGACATTAATATGTCTGATTCCTCTAAGCAGATCAGAACGACCGGCTTGACTACCTGATTCATGTTAAAGCTGAGAAAATAAAAACTTGACCACCCCGCGATTCCCTGGTAGGACTGTGTAGTGGGCTGGTAACAGATTTTGCAGGGATCTCGGGTGCAGGGACTCAATATTGAAAGGAGAATTAGGATCTAAGCGGAACAGGGTGGAATGTGGGGAGCGATGGTGGATTCTGCGGACAGCGCGGCGAGCTGCGTCACTGGAAGACGGTGTGGTAGGTGGGACACTGATGGGACTTCATGTACTTGATGGCAAACTTGAGCTCCTTGCTCTTCTTGTCCCACTTGTGTATGGACATGACCAGTAGTTGCTGGTCCACTTTGCGGCCCATGATGAGGAAGTTGGAGCCCAGGCTGTCTAGCTGGGAGCACGGGCAGTTGGCGCCATTCTTGATGTACAGCGTCAGCTTCTTCATGTCCTTCTTCCTGAGCACGCCCTGCTTCAACACTTTCTTCTTTTTCTGTGCCGCTATCAGCTTCCTGTCACCCTTCTCCTTCTTCACCTCCTTGATTTTCATCTTGAGGGCTGAGGAAAAAAAAGACAAAGAGATATTTTAAGGCTGAACTTTTTTTATTTACACCCAGATTCTTATGACGTGTCACTTGGATTCACATGTTCTGCTCACTTCTACTTCAAGAGGCTATGACATTTCCTCTCTCTGCAAGAACAACTCTGAGCTCTGTGTTGTGCAAAAGAAGCAGCTGGTTTACACCTCTCCTGAGTATCATCATTTCACCTCTCCCGCATTGTAAAAACTGCATCCTGTGTGTATATTTGTGTTGTTGACTTGGGGAAAACCAGTAAATGACAAGGAAGAGATGTTTGTGGAGTTACAATAACAGCTGGTTTATGTCTTTAACTCTAAGTCCATTTTTAAGCCCTTAAGTGTGTCTAAGTCACAAGTCTTTATAAGCAAGTTTCAAGTCAAGATGCGAGTCAAATATCTGACTGTTAAATGATACAAGTTCCTTTCACAGATGGGTCAAAAGTGTTACATGACTGAGACATTTTAATGTGAATAATTGCTAATAATTCACTTTTTTGCAAGCTGTGTGGCTATGCAAGGCTTGTCTGGTGCTGCCATTTTTTTGTTATTGTTACATATTGGATGTTAACATGTCAAAACTTGGGACTTGAATGTTTTTGTCTCAGGTCTGTAGAGAGTTCACAGCAGTCAAGTCTAAGTCAAGTCTCAAGTTCTCATTCTTCTCAACTAAGTCTAACTTGAATCCAGGTCTAAAGCCTGCGGCTGTAGTTATACATGGGACCACAGTCTGTAGCATTATTTGCTCGTCAAAACTGACTCTAATCCTGTACATAATTTTACAACAATCAGCTAAGCAGTTTGTAAGCAGATGTAATCAAAGTCTTATGCTTCTCTGATGGAATATTGCATTTACTCTGCTTACAACCATGTATTTTTTAAAGCAAAAAGTACAGAACAGATAACCTCTGTATTCTCAGTATGTGGTGTTCGGTTACAGCAAACTCAGGTTTATCAGACTAATGAAGCACTGACTTGTATCTCCCGTCGAGCCACATGTTTATAAGTTCATATTTTTACATGTGAGAGATTAAAATTGAACTGCCAAGCATTTGAGCAAGGAATTCTCTGGGTGAACATTTTGACAGGTGAAATTAATCACGGGCCGGGCAAAGGCGCTGGGTCGGTATGAGGCATCGCTATGTACCCAAGCCTGTTGGAAGATCGCCATTTCACTTCTCGCCTGCTTGTCTAACTGCTGCATAAACATCCCTCGGTACTCTCTGATACGTATACACACATGCGAGGTGATGGCATGTTCAAGGAGGAATGCGTGTGTTGAGTTGCCTCTCATCCGCATCTCGATTCACATGCAGCTCCCTCTCTGAGGGTGTGTTTGTGTGCCTATACACGCTCGAGCGCGTACGCACTTTTGTGAATGAATGCATTCATGTGTGTGTGTGTGAGTGTTTCAGCTCGGGATAGGAAGGATAAAATCATTTTCACTTTTAATGCCCACACCCGTATTCAGTCATATTCAGTCATAAGTGATGCAGTGGGGCCCACCGTGCAGCCTGGCCAGTGTCCTTATGACAAGCTGTGCCCACGTCTTTATACAAAGTCACTCTTTTTAAAGTGAGTAGAGGGGGCGTAGAGGTAGAAACAGATGGAAAGTGAAAGAGAGAGAAGTGCGCTGTCATTTTGAGGAGAAACAGGTTTTCTTTTAAGCTAAAGCAAGCACCTTCCCCTCCCAACCAGGTGCAGGGTGCTTGTCCGTACCGTGCCAGACGCACTTCCCTGCACCTTTCTTTTCAACTCCTGTCATTGTTCCATGCTACTGGATGGTACTGCACTGCATACTTAGGAATGCAAGCAAAGATATGCGATCAGACATCAAAAGTAGACTGTAATAAAACACCAGAATGCTCTCAGGGCAAACAGTGAGCGAAGATGAATAGGTAACAACATTCATGAGGCGTGAGATCAAGCTGTAATCAGCTATCGCTCTATAGAATAACAATGTTGAGCCATTCTTGCCTTGATCTCCAAATCCATACGTCACATTTATCTCGACTTCTCCGCTCATCCTCATGTCTCATCCGGTGACATACATTCATAGCCAATAATCTGTCGGCGTGGCCGGCTATCTGCTTTCACATGTAATCATGTTTCATCCAAATGAACAGAAAGAATCCGCGTCGTTCTTTCTGATCCTCCGAAACATGTCGGAAGATTGAGACATGAAGGTTAATCCTGCAATTAATCAGACAAATATCTGTGATTTGGTAATAATGTGATTAATTACAGGGGATGAGTCTACGTTTTGGCTGTGGCTCAGAGTGTGAGAGATGTGCATAGATTGTTGTTATTGTTGGATGTGATGGGATGTTTATTAATTTATGATTTATAATGGGTCATGTTTTGTATGTCCCATCCATTTTGTAGGTGTGTGTAATTGCCAGTTGACAGATTACGTAACTGCAGACATCTCCTTTGTGGGACACTGCAGCATAGAAATATGGTTTTTAGCACCGGTCTGACCACATTTCATTTTCAATTACTGTATTCTCACTAATATGTTCAGAAACATGATTCTCCCAAGGTTACGAGGTTTTTTTTTTTTTTTGTCACCATTTCTTTTTCAGTGCTTTGAAACTTATGACCGCAGAAAATGGACTGTAGTATATCATTAACTCTAAAGAGTGGGGCAACAGTCCATGCAAGCAGAAACTCAGCTGCTGCGGAATATGATGGGCCAAAAGCTTCGATGAGCAGGAATAATGGAATAATTATCTTCTGGCTTCATATGCAGGTCAGAACTGTGGTGAAACTGGAATACTGGAAAGTAGAAAACTTAGAAAATGGTGTTGAATGGGCGTCGGGGACTCAGGGCTGTTAAATTGATTAGTCGATTTATAAGAAAGAAGAGTTATGCTAGCAGAGAGAATAATTCAAATAAATGTGTTAATTTTGACCCTTGTCTAAAAATACTTGTAAAAATATTTGGTTAAACTTAAGAGAAAGAACATTTATTATTTCCACCCACTCAGAGTGAAAATTAAATAACTGCGGTGTATTTAAGTGTTAGCTCAGTGTTGAAACAGTTTTTGTAAATGCATAAATCACAAGACTGTGAGTGTGTATGAGTGTTGTAGTCCCGTAATTGCTTTGGCTAATCTACACAGACTAATGTTATACAACATAATGATTCAGGTGGCAGACAGGTGGGCTTGTAACATGGTGCAACAACTACAGCTGCTGCTGTTTCTAGCTCGGAGTGTAGCTGCCTTTCAAACCAAACCAAAAATTCTTTATAATGATCATGATGGCACTTGTAACTTTGGCTTTCTTCACCACAAATTCTTTCTTTCATTTTCTAAAATTCTCTTACTTGTAGTTTACTCACAATCCAACTTATTAATGCTTAGCAGGTTGCAGATTCTCCACAAGGGGGAGCTGTTGATGGACCCATTTTGCACTAACCTGCTGCTACAACTGTTGCGTAACTGCGTAGATGTTGATAAATTTGTGTCGCCACCTACTGGTAATGGCTGCTGCACTTTTACTTTTGAGCCACCTGCAGGCAATGAGTGTTTTTTTTTCTGTTAAGGGCCCCACAAAGACAGGCCAGCTGTGCCATGTGTTAAATTGTCTTTCCTCACCTGTTCTGTATGTGTGTCAATGCAACACTCAAACATTTTAATCACCCGTACTGTACTTACCGAAGTCACTGGCGCAGTAATGCTCCATGATGTTGTCTGATTTCAGCTCGTTGTCACACGGAGGGCACTGCTTCGACACTGAGGAGACAAAAGAACAAACTTTCATCAACAACGACACTCGAGTGGGAAGAATTACGTATATTTCATTCGGTGCTATTAAGGCCAGATTAGCTAATATCTAACGGCTGAGTTGAGGTCATTGTTAGTCAAGTGCAGTCAGCAAAACCAAAGCCGTGTCAGTATGAAATCGTTAAGCCCCGAGCACTTTTGAGGCACTTATTTGGAGCCCCCCTCCCCTTGTCAGAGGCTATTTGCTGTGGAGAGAATATATAGTCCAGCAGGCTGACTGATGTTTGCCCTGCAATTACACTGGAGAAAATGTTTTTATTCTGGCCGTTGTATATTTTGGTGGTGCAGGCGTGGTCTTGGGCGCGCAGAAAGGTAAACGCTGCAGAAGGAGCAGCTGAACATGGTGAAAAGTGTTTCTGTACACAGACACAGCAAGCACTTAGGCCACACAGCAACCACACATTGTGAAACAGCAAGTGGAAACCAAAGCAACAAGTTCAGTTTATTTTTAACTTCAAATTTATGACTGTGCCTCTTTCGCTCAAAAGCATGTTTAGCCTCACTAACTTTGATTTGAGGGCTGTGTGATTGTTATTATTGTGTACCCACACAGTGGAGATACAACATGAGAGAAACCGAGAACAAGCACTACAGTAAACTGAGTCTTTTTTTATGTTTCAAATATTGCAAAATCTTGCTCGGTTACACACTTATACGGCAGAAAACGGACAGTTTTATCACCTTTGTTACTTTCAAAAGTCTTCTCTTCTTCAGACACACAAGCACACACAGACATGCCGCATACTGCCTTGCAATTTTCTCCAAAGGCTCTTCAATATAAAACTTTATTATGACAATTACTACATAAACTCCATGTAATCCCAGAGGGGCTGGTTGCAGCTGTACACATCTAATATCAGTCTACTCATCTCCCAAAAAAGCCTTGGGCCATTTGAATGAGTAAGGCATAACATTAGAAAGAGGCAGGGGGGGGGAGAAGGATGTGGTTGCAGCAGGTATAGAACCTCTCCCTACACCCACATATATATACACGCACAGGCAGAGAAATATGATTTGAGAAAACTTGTCTGAAGGGAAAACAACACAAACCCTCTGCTGAGTAAGCAGCCTTTTTCAGGGAGACTGCTTGTAGGGGACCTAATTTTTTCTGTCATTCACTCACCACAATATCCCAAATATTTTTCAAATCTCTCCCCCCTCCAAAAGTTTCCTGTTCTCTCTCTCTCTTTTTCCTCTGTGTCACACATTTACAGAAACACACGGGACTATATTAGCACAGTCCAGCCCAGGCCCCTGGGTTAAAAGTCAGAGTTCAAAGGTTATCACCCCCAGCCCAAACCTCAGCGTCTGGGCAGATAATGAGAGGGGTCAAAGTTTAGCATGCTTCGCTGCTCGGGTCGTTGGGAGGTGAACCCCCTAACCATCACTGAGCGTACGTATGTGTGGAGGGAGTTGAACCATGTTCTTGTTGCCTGTTTTTCTGCCTGTTTTTTCTCCTCCTGAGGGTTCCCATAGCTTTCGTGGGCGAGAGACCTGCAAGGCCTACAGGGTCAGGCCTCTTAATTGTCTGGTGCTGACATGAAGACTGGGACAAGAACACGGAAACACACACACACACACACACACACACAAACACACACACAGATCAAGAGACGCCAAAACTCTTCTGGATTTGTGTGTTTTGAATGATTCCCTTGAAGCTGTTAGTCTTATTCAGGCTCCACGGTAATTCATTCTGGTTTCACAGGGGTGGTATGTTGGCAGGAGGCCCAGTTGCTTCGATGCCAGAGCATGTGTCAGGAGAAAGAAGTCCCTCCATGAAAACTTAGTTGAGCTTGGACAGAAAACCATTTGGATGCTGCTGAGAAATCAATTAAGCGACGACTGCCCTCATCACAGTCTGGTCTCCGTCGAGGGAATCACCGTCATGTTCTGATGGGAATCATTGCTGCGTAGCTTTTTTTTCCTGGACACATTTCTACTCAGAAAATATTTTAACATTAGGTCATTAATGTATTTTTGCCATCAACTTAAAGCAGTTAAGGAATTTTCACCATGCTATGTGATTATATTGTGAGGCTTATGTTCTTGCTTTGGTTGACTTTGGACTTGACCACCTCTCATGTGTTTTCATTTGGCTTTTAGATAACACAGATACTTAAATGTTCCCAAACATAGTGACGAGTGTTATAATATTGTCTCTCAGAGCTGTTGTTGTAGCCTGTGAAAGACAGATGAGGAGAGAGGAGAGATGATGGGAGCGGGGTGAGCAGGGAGGTGGTCCGTTGGAAAGCCCTGTTGTTAATCTTCGAACAGCAAGCCAAAGTGGAAATGACGCGCGGCAAGAGTCCAGTAGTTTAACTGCACAACTTCATTTAGTCATAGCTCTGAGGTTAATATCACTTTCTCCATTTCATTGTTTCTCGCTCTTGATGTATTTGCAGTCTCTCGCCCCCCCCCCCCCCCCTCTCTCTCGCTGATCCTTTCCATAGCTGTTACCTCACGAATCAGAGAGGTTGATTAAAAACAGCAACGAAATCTCCCCAGTATCAGAAAAAAAAACTTGAGAACACTTTTGTGATGTCAATGACAAAAGTTGACGTTAATGATAAATAAGTGAAGAGTCATTTGTCAAATAATGACTTAGTTTTGAAATAAAAGGCCCCATAAAGCAATGTCAATGTGCACCAATGTGAAATGTTATTAGATACGATATTTGGCTGCTGTGACCTCCAAAAACATGACAGTAAAGTAATGATATCATCATCATCATCATCATCATCAGGAAATCAGTTGGTAATTTGGACGTAAATTATGGCCATCACTGTAAGTGACTAAAAAAAGCAGAACCGCTCTGCCCAATCACAGTTAATGTTATCTTAGAGTATGAACAAAGACCCCCCCCTCCCCCTTTTCTCTTTCTTACACACATATCTTAACTTAAAAAAAATCTTACAATATCCTCATCTGATCCCCCGAGGTGTCCTGTAACCTCATCCCCTGCAGCCCGAGCATCACATCCACTTTTATGGGGAGAACGTTCCATTTAAAGTATGCGTCGGTCACCATCTCACGCCTCATTTGGACCCTTTAAGTTACGAGTAGCAACACTTATGACATAAAACGGTACCGTGCCGGAGATGAAATGCAGCGTGTGATTTATGTCGGAGGGCCTAACATCTGTTTAAATGTGGCATGCAGACAGACAGAGAAGGACTTAAACACGGCCCGCGAGGCAACCCCTGGGGCCCCTAAAACACAGCACGTTCCTCGCATCTGTAGGAATCCTATACAGAAGAGAAAATACATTCTCAAAAGGCCTAGGCAGTCTTCCATGCACAGAGCATTGGATCACATTTTCCCCTTTCATATAGCAGCCAGGGCCACATGAGTAGCGCCCATTGTGCTGCTGGGGACCTGACAGTGCTGCCTGTCTCCTTTAGCACGGTTGTAACTTACACTAGCCACATCAATGAGGGCGGCGAGGACAGACAATATCTTTCACACCGCGCAATTTCAACGACTTTCACCGGACAACGCGCATATTGTCTCGAAGAACATTTTCCGCGGAAACATGCAACTTGAGTTATAGAGTTTAGCCCGTGCCAAAAACAGAGACACTGCAGAATCATCCCTACGCTTATCATACCTGCTGATTTACAGAAGCTGACAGTAGCTAGGGGTAGCATCATTAAATCCATGAGGTGAACTTGATGGGCGGCATTAACTATGTTCTGCCTGAGAGAGTGAGCTCAGCTGGCCTTTTTTTTTTTTTTTATTCCCTGGATGCCTGGACCCTCTTTTGTCAGCAGTCTGCTTGTCTTCCTCAGTATAATATCTACAGACTTGTGTTTCACATAATCACACCCCGTGGGCCCCCATAACACACACACACACACACGCACATAAGCTGGCATGCACACACACATATGCCAAAAAAATCATCCACACACGCACAACCTGAGCTCAGGTGGTGGTGGTGGTGGTGGTGTTCCTCTCAGTTTTGGCTGTGACAGAGTGGTGGAAAGTGAATCTAACTCTGTACTGCTAGTTTCCACAGGAGCTCTCGAACCGTGCTATATCATGTAATTGCAGAATAGCTCAGATAGCATCGGGGCCTCTCGGACAGGGGGAGAGCAGCAGGTAGAGCAGCATTTGATTCCTGTGATTGATCAAACTCCCCGAGATTCATCTGGATTACTACATACGATCCTGTGTGAAGAGAATCATCCATGTCCTTTGACACAGAAGGTTCCCAAGAAACTCGCTTCTAAGAGTTTTTAGCTGAGATTCCTTTTTATTATTTCTGGCTGTGTTTTTGTGTGTGTGTGCGTTATGTGTGTGTGTGTGTGCGTGCGTGTTCGCGCGTGTGCGTGTGTGTTTGCGAGCCAAAAGCTTGTCCTCAGGATGGCCCCATCGGCACATCTGAGAATCTCTGGTTCTTAACAAAATGTCAGTGACTGAGCCTTCGGGCTAGAAGTGATACGGGTTCACTCTCAGTTTCACTCACACCCGAACACACGCACAAACACACACATATTCACAACCACACAAACTCAAATGTAATTGTTAAATCCAACCTGATATTCCATTTTCACTTTATGCTTTAAACATTTCATTCATAACATCTAGTCCTATTTTTTTCTCTTGGCATTAAGTTTCATATGATCTCTCTACATATTTGCCCTCTGGTCTTGCACCACTTTCTGTAATCTAGCCACCTCTGATCGTTATTTGATTAGATAGGATCAACAAACAGTCTCCTGTTTGAGGAGGTGACAGATGAAGTCTTAACCGCCTCCTTCTCAGTGAGCGTGTAAAAAGAATGAGTTATGGAGCTGCAAAAGCCAAAATGTCACATAGTTGATACGAGTCCTACAAAAACAGAACAGCCATTTTTCCTAATGGAATAAGTCAGCCCTGCATGATTTCACCAGAGAATCGAACGATCTTTTCCCACTTTTAAAATCAGAGTAGATAGATATCAGTATGCTGTGAACATTTTTTGATAAAAAGTGAAGATATATTACTCAACTTGTTTCAATTGACAGGACTGAAATGATGTTTTGGCATTGTTGGCTTTCATTTGTAGTGCTTTAGTAAATCACTATTTATTTAAGATAATTTTTTCCAGCTTTTTAAATGTATTAAGGAAAAGATATTAACTATAATACATACAGGAGCGTTATTTCAAACCAAAGTAGATAATAAAAGGCAATAAACGGTTAAAGGCAAGAAGTAGAATAATGAGAATAATAAACCATTTTCTTATTGAAAGCAGAGAGGCGGACACTTTTTTTTATGCTGCAGGAAGCAGCTTTTCTCCTCTCCTGCGCACTGTCTGCTTCTCTTTACTCCCGCTTCCTTTCACTCCTCTCCTTTCTGCTCTCTTAGGGACAATCAGACTCTAGCCATTCCCATTCTCTGCCTGCCTCTCTTGTCCTGTCATGTCGACTAATTAGTGGGAGCTCAGTAATTGGCCTTCTAGCTAATTGGCCTGCTGGCTGCCAGACCCAACAAAGGCAGAGCAGGCTGGGACACAGTGGGGACTGTCCCCCTCCACTGTCTAAAGACTCTCATCAACTCCCTCTCTCCCCCTTCTTAGCGCTGACTGCTTTTGTGAAGAGGCTGCTTAAGTAGTCGCTCTGCGCACACACACACTCACACACACACACACACACACACACACACGCCTATTTCTCTCAATTTAGTTCTCACTCACTCTCTCAAAGTTCTCTGTCCTCCTGCTTGTTCTTTGTCCAAAATTATATAATATTTTCAATTTTTTATGAATCAGATCTCATTGAGAAACACTGAGGTGGTGATTTGTCTTCTTATTTCATCCATCTTGGGTTCATTTGTTCATTTATTGACACTCAGCAGACCATCTTGTGAGTTGCATACATGACAGCTTGAAATAAGACATTCTCCATTCACTCAGCTGTTAGATTGATTAATTAGGCCCTGATTGGCATCTACTGACAAAACTGTGTGTGTGTGTGTGTGTTTCAATTCTTTAGTAAAGACGTGTTTAACATCACAGTCTATTTATCTTAACTCAGTGAGCGATCTGGACACCGGAGTCTCTCAGTCTCCCGTCTCTGTCTCGGTCTGTCCCTCCCCGAGGCGTGTGGAGATGGCACGGAGCCGTCCTGAACTGTCCACTTACACAAGAACCTTCCCCTGTAGCCTCTTCCTGCTCCTGCCTCTCTCTCTCACCGACCTCCTCTGGAAAGCCTCTCACTTAAACTTTCATCTGTCATCAGCGCGGGGCAGGGGGACCATATGAGACTCACAGCCGTTTTTTTTCAGGCTCTCGCTGTTTCAGACTCTGCAGGATCTCGAACACTCATCTGTCTTAGAAATGTTGAGATTTCTGAGATTCGAGATGAATATAAGGTCTAAACTTCTGAATGCAGAGACCGTTTATTCTCTTGATACGGTTTTATTACTGCAATTGTGTCTGCCCAACACAAGTCACAGTATAACAATAATAGCATTTTTTATGACAATTATTTCATTTTTTTAACCCATATGTTTAATTTAGTTACTAATATTAATGTTGCTTACTAAAATGCATCAGCTACACTACACATTAAAAACTGAAATTTGTCCAATACGAACCATGTTTTGTACAGAATATCAACAATGGCAATACTTTTTATGCTAGAGAGATTTTACAGTTTTTAAAACTTTTTATTAATTGATATATTTAACTTAAAGTGATTGTAGTGTCATTGTTGAACGTTCTGACGGGGTAGTTAGATTTTAGTATGTCCAAAATGTCATATTAACACGTTGCCTAAAATCTCAAATAGCCATAATGAAAACTTTTGACCTGTAACTTATTTAGGAGCCATGCTTAATTATATTTAAATATATGTTGAGTATATGCATCCATTTGTATCTATGTGTGGGTGTATGTGCACATGGCTTCCCTACCTGGTGGCTGGGTCGCATGGTTCCCAGTGAACTGCATGGGGATGCAGAGGTCGTTATCAATGGGGAACTTATCGCAGGTCAGCATCTCCGGCCAGGGGAAGCCGTAGGTCTCCATCACCGGAGCACAACTGTCCCTCACGGCCTCACACAGCGAGCGGCAGGGATAGATGGGCCTGTCTAGGCACACCGGTGCAAACAGAGAGCACAGGAAGACCTGGGTATCGGCATGGCACCGTTTGGCCAGGAGGGGCACCCAGCTGCCAGCCTGCTGCTTCACTTCTGGCATGGTCTCGTGGTCCAGGAGGTTGGGCAGCCTCATTTTCTTGTAGCCCACATTGTGGCACAGGCGCAGGTCAGCTGGTATGTCCACACACTGGGGCTGCTTGGTGTAGAAGCGGCCGTTGTGGAAGTTGTCCGATTGCCAGCTGTAGTAGTCGTACTCGTCTGCAGCCGAGACGGTGAGGAGTAGGAGGAGGAGGGAGAAGAGCGACAGGCCCGGTGCCAAGCTGAAGGAGCCCTGGGTTAATGCCCACCTGGGGCTCTTTTGTCCGTGTGCCATGCCTCTCTGAGCTCGGACCAACAATTCAAGAAGGTTGTATCCAAAGTCTCCAAAGTAACTCAGTGAAGACAAAATGCAGAGAAGAGAGAGGAACAAGTGGGGCAGACGTACAAGCTGTAATCCTTTTGTTTTCTCCTGAATGTGGACGAAGCAGATTGAAAACAAAAGTGTTTAATTCCCTTCTTCCCTGGAGAGTCAGCCCTCAAAGCCTCCCTCAAACACCTCCCTGTGTGTGAGTGTATGTGTGCCTCAGGTAGTGCAGTGTGGAGGCAGCATTCAAGAAAGGGTGAACACACAAGTAGGACTTCTTATTCTCTAATTTTCCCTATTCACAACTTCTCACTCTCCTTCCTTCTCCCTCCTTCAGAACTGTCTCCGGCCCTCCCCTGCTCTCTGTCTATCAGTCTGCAGCTGTTATGAGGAGTACCTAGGTTTTAAGAGGCAGTGGTAACTGCTCTCTGCGGCTGCCTGCCCCCCTAGCAAGGCTCCCAGACCACTCACCTTCCTACTGGCCTCCCCTGGACTCACTCACAACTGTCTCAGCCAATCACAACCCTGGGGGAGGTTACCAGTGGTCTTCAGGACACTCCTCCTGCCCCTCCTCTAAAATAAGTTAACATGAGAGAGAGAGAGACAGAGAGAGAGAGAGAGAGAGAGAGAGAGAGAGAGAGAGAGAGAGAGAAAACAAACTATGGCGAGTTTCTCCAGCTGTATTTTTTAATCATGTCTCTAATGTGCACAGTTCTTTTGTATGAAACACACCCACAATCACTCATAACATTCGTTGTCATCATCATGCATTTATAAACTTTCTATCACCTTTTAGTCATTATCAGCAAATCTTTGTACAATCTTCTTGCACAATCTAGCACTTGTGCTCCACACATAACAAATGATGTCTGCTCACCGCTCAAGCCTGCTCACTTCATTAGCTCAAAACAGTCTGCTTGTGTCACCAGTGAGGACACTCATTCACACACACACACACACACACACACACACACACACACACACACACACACACACAGATGCAAATGCAAGAAATTCAGAGGAAGAAAGTGAATGAAGTGGATGGGAAAGAGCGCTACAGGTCACTGAGAGTGTGTTGCACAGCTACAGGTGGCTAGGTGGTTCCCCCCCCCCCCTGCGCAATGTGAGTTATGCTAATGTGTATGTTGGCTGTGAATAGAGGCACGCTGCCTCTCTGTCTCTTTCTATCAGTGCCACTGACACAGTGAGGGCCTTCGCCTTGGCAGCAATTTCACAAGAAGGGATACATTCAGATTCAAAGGGCTGTAGCATTGTGAGCAGGATGTGGGATCGGTGGCTCTCACGGAGGGTGTCCTTCCATCTCGCATTTGATCTCCGCTACGCATTAATGCTTTTCCTCGTGTGTATGGGCTGCAAATGCGGGTTCATACAAATTAAAGTAAAATGTTGGCAAGCTGACATTTTATCATGATAGCAGGTTGTGCTGCTTGAATTTCAGCAGACAATCCGGATCATACTGCGGCTGCATACCGCTGACACCACGATCAAGTGAAAAGACACGTGATTGTGAGTTGTTATTATTATCTGTATGTGTCAGTACAAACAAGGAGACTAGGAAAGCATGTGTGTATGTGTGTGTGTGTGTGTGTGTGTGTGTGTGTGTTTTGCAAACAGTTGGAGGTGTACTTGGATCAGAATCAGGGACAGTATTGTTCTTTGCCTGTAGCGTAGAAGATAAAATTCCAGAAAACAGCAGTCTGTCCGTAAAATCTAATTCAATAAGATGAAATAAAATAGATAAAAATGCGGTTTAATATCAGGCGACCAGGCGCATCAATAAAACCCCGAAGTCCACATTATCCAAGCACTCATATTGTTTTATGGTATCTTGACCACACTTTCACTTATTTCCAAAGCCAAAGGATTGTGAATAAGATTACTGCACCATCTAATCATCTTTTATTTAAGAATGGAGTTGAACAAGTTTCAACCTTATCTTCCCAAGCTACAGTTCAAATCCCTGTTGACTTATTGGTGTGTGCAGATACTGCGGAGTGATTTTTCTGGGAATCGAACCGCTGCCAGCAGTGCAAATAAGCTCAGTCTTCTCTTAGAGCAGTTTTCATAACCTGCGCCGTGGAAAGATGTGATGGAGGTCGGCTGAAGTCGCCCAAAAAAGATGTCGTCATCGTTACTGAAAGCATCGTTGAGTGGATTTAAAGCGCTGTTTTGGTTTTGATAAATTTATAGTCAAGGCTAATTGAATACATTTCCTCCATCACTCGGCTCCTGCTTTCATTCTCCTTTAAGTGTTATTCACAGATAGAAACTACTCTGTTAACCTTTGTACCTCAGCCAATCAATATCACTCACAGCTAATAATCTGTGGACCTTACTCTCTCATAGAGGGGAGGTGAGATTGTCTTGTCACACATGCACACCTTACTATCTCAGTGAAGTGTCTTGTATACGCTGTTAGTGCAGCGGTGACCTATTTTAAGACTGCTAGCGTTTCCTCTCGATACAGGCACAGTGTACTGGCTTCAAGTCGGTAACAAAAGTGTCTTTCATGGTAATCAATCAACAATGGTTGTCTCATCTTGTTCTCCTTCCCCTAACTGGCCCCTGTGGCCACCAGCCAATCAATTCCACTCTTTGCTTTCCGGCACTCCGATTGGATGAGGGCTATAAGATTAGGTCCAGCCTGTATTGTTGGGCCTAAAGGTTTAGCATGGTTTGAAAAGAGTGTCTCAGCAATTGCGTGTGTGTGTGTGTGTGTGTGTGTGTGTGTGTGTGTGTGTGTGTGTGTGTGTGTGTGTGTGTGTGTGTGTGTGTGTGCGTGCATTTTTGTTACCTCTTGGGGACCTTTTCCGATATAAACACTGACCTTGTCGGGACCAGTAGTCCTCATGGAGACTAATGTCTTCTCCTCATGAGGCAAAACATCATTTCTGAGGTTGTGGTTAAGGTTAAGGGTAAGGTGTGAATTGAGGTTAGGTTAAGATTAAAGTCCACAATGAATGAAGGTCAATGCAACGTCCTTACAAGGATAGCTGCGAAAACTGTGTTTGGGGATCGTGGTGGTGGGTAGGGGTGGTTGTGTGTGTGTGTGTGTGTGTATGTGTGTGTGTGTGTGTGACAGGGAGTTTCTAAAGAGGAAAGACTTGAGGGTGTGGGTGAGGTGGTTAGCAGCCAAGATATGCCCTCCAAGCAGAGTTTGAATTCCAAACCACACAAGAAGAAGAAGAAGAAGATGGAAGGAATGAGGTGAAGGACAACAGATACATCAACATGTTGCATATCTCTCTCTGTCTGAGCTCGTACACAAACCTAAAGTACAAAAAATTGTCTTCTATGTATACCTCTTTGTACAAGCATAGATGAGATGATTACTACAAGAGTAATTAAAAGCCAAACAGTTATTGACATAGTACTTTGATAAAATATAATACAGCTACTTATAAAAAATCCCATAAAGATAAAAATGATTTATTGCACCGAGCAGAAGCTAGACATTCAAAATTCCTTGTAAAGCAGACATGCAATGTTATGTAACTACAGTATAACAACAAGAATGTGTATCCATTGAGGAGGAGAGTAAACCCCCACCTCCTCACCACACACACACACAAACACACACACACACACACACACACACACCTCCCAGCTTCGCAAAGCAACAATAGGGATTAGCTTGCAGAACTGTCAAAACATGTGTGAAACACAGAGAGCAATGTCTCCCACAAATAGTCTCTCTCTTCTCTTCACACACACACACACACACACACACACACACTGGTAACACTTGCGGTTAAGGCATAACCACTGAAGAAGCACATTACCACTTCAATAACGCCACAAGAGGAATTATTTGGAAATATCAATTAGTCTGATCATTTTTCAAGCTGCAGAAGAAACATTTGTAACCAAAAAAGTGCAGAAAGTAAAACTCCATGTGAATATTTGACTTTTTATAGTGAAAATTATTAGAAATGATCAAAAAATAATAAATGCAGGAAGAATGCAAGATGAAACCTCTAGAGTAGCTTCCACTTAAACAGAAAAAGTTTGGTTTTCATTTTCAAATCAGCTGTAATCTATAAAAATCTATGATGTGAAATTTTGCGTGGAATCCATGAGCAATCAAAGCTGGTTAGGTAATCCGCCCCTCTTATCCTACTTGTTTGCAAACATTGCCGGAAGGGTCAGTCAGTCCACAGACCAAAATGTATAAAGATCCGTAATCCCACACACACAGACACACCAACAAACAAAATAAATCAGCAGCGAGCTTTAGTTCTGCAACAATGTCACAGAGCAACCAGGAAATATCTGTCTCATGCAGCACAGTGTCTCTGGTTGCTCGTTCACTGAGCTCAAGGCCGGGAGCGACTTCGTCAGTGGGGGACTATTGCACGTAGTTGCTGAAATGTGATGAAATTATGTTAGAAGACTTTAGCACCATACAGTCAGATAGTGCTAAACCCATAGATGCCTGTCACACCGGGCAGAGGTGAAGAGATATGCTGACAAGTGTTTGCTCTCGCTCTGGCTGTCTTTGGCTCTCTCGCAGACAGATTCACTACCTCTTCACAAGTATTTGTCGCTTGATGTTTGCTCTTTTACTGTCTGTTTCCATCTCTGCACCTGTTTCTGTGTCTGTGGTTGTTCTCGGGCCAGCGTTGGACGGTTCCTCTTTAGACGTCAGGGCTTACACACGGGGTCAGAAAGTACATTCGGTCACAATCGGAGAGACGATTTCTCCTCCCTCTGCCCGCCACACACACACACACACACACACACACACACCCAGACACACACCTCCCCTTCACTGTCAACTTAAAACCTTGCAACTGGCTTCAGCTTCCCCCAGTCTGAGTCTTTGTAAAGGAGCTTTGACCAGATCACCGTCATGGAACCCAATGTAAAGAGACAGATAGGAGAAAGGAATACCCAAACTGGGGCGGAGGGTTTCTTTTTTTTGTGTGTGTGTGTGTGCGTGCATGTGTGTGTGTGTGGCCAACATCCAGTCAACTTCCAGTAAAAGCATTTGAGTGATGGGGAGACTTCCTCTGACATGTCCACAAGATCTTGTGACACATACGTGGACTTATAAACACAAGCAGCAGCGTTAACAGACTGTTATTGTAACGGTGCCAGAGATGATGGCTCATGTCAGCATTTTGGGTAAAAGTTGCTACCACAGTGCTAAAATTCACACAATTGGTACATGTGTGTAGCACTTGCGTATCCAGTTCAATATCACTGCATGGAAAAAATGTGTTTCCTCCAGCAGAGGTATGTAAGTGTCAGCCTCAGCCCCCGCCAGTCCACTAATTTCAAGCAGCGTCCAATATGTTTCATCCTCGGATCGGCTTTCGATCACACAAGTGGACGTGACGGTGCATACGCAGCATTTTACAGCCTGGTCAGTAAGTTTGTTGAAGTAAGAGACGGTAGAGAAGAAATGGAAAGAAGGCGAAAAGGATGAAAAGAAGGATGTCCAATAGAGGAAATAAAATTTCACGGACCTCTTGTCGCAGCACATTTGTTCGACTTCACTCATAAAAAAAAACAGACACTCTTATTGATTAATTCCACTGACTTCATTTCATTTCATTACAAGCTGGACACAGTTGAGAGTAACATTTCCCTCTGTGATACTTTTACCACTCAATCTGTATATTTTTAAGAAAATGGGATGGGATCAGTTCAAAGTCAAGATTTGATTCGTTTCGAAGATTCAACAGAGATTTAGCGAGAGCCAGGCAGTGAAACCTCATCGTAATGGGTTTTCTGTTTTTTGGGGGGTGGGGGTGGGGGGGGTTAACCTGAAATTAAATGCTCAAAGCAACCACAGGTCAGGCAGAGTTCCGGCATTTCCAGCTACATTCACATAATTAGATATGTAGGATAAATAAACGTGGGGCTTTCTGAAATGTTGATGTATTTAAATAGAGGATGTTGACTGTTTTGAAGCACACCAGGTTCCTCCTTGACCCCATCCATTACTTACAACCTGTGTTTAAGCTACTGTATAGCTGAGTGTTTTAGCACAGCTCTCAGAGTGAGTCTTTGGTCCAGCTCCAAGTGTTACAGTTCGTAACGTGAACCCGAGAGTGACTTGTGTGTTTAGGCTGTTGCTGCAACATCTGCTGTGATTTATGAGCTGCAGACTTCATTGTTAAACACTTTCCTGTCATTTGATCTGTTTGCTGTTTGTGTGTATGTGCGCGTTTATCGATCCATCTGCGTTGTCTTTCAGCTTGTAATCCCGAATATGTCACCAAGGACAGTGAGAACCCATTTTTCCTCTTCACGCTATCTCCTCATCTTTTTTGTTTACGTGCATGTGTGTGCATCCACATGCCCTCTCTGCTCATCTCTGTAAAGGCCGGGGTCATCGTTTAAGGATCACACTTCACCTCTGTTGAGAAACGGAGAGATAGGAGTTTCAACAAACAGGGTTTTCCCATATCTCAGCGAAAGATCGCATGATAACATTTTTGGCTGATGGGAGGAAAGGTCTTGGCATTCATGTCAGCCTTCACAAGTCATTATTCAAAAACTTTTAGAAAGGTCTCCTACTCCCAGGTCTACGGAGGCCAAACTCATTGTATCACAGTTACATACTGTAAAATAGATATGATGATTATTCTGAGATGTACTGTAATCTCATCTGTACACTGCCGCCTACATGTTATACCACAACAAGGATGTTCATAAATGTTCTTGCTTTATTCATTCCTCTTTCCCATACTAATCATTAAAATATCAATGTAGGTGATGGAGGACAAAATCAACAACCTTTGTTTTGTCCAAAATATATATTCCAAAGTTTGTCCAAAGTTCCCTGTAGAGCTGCAGTGGAGGGATAGAAACAAGCATTTTGAACTAAAAAGACTTTAACTTTGGAAGATATCCATTTTATTTGATTAATTAAGCCTCATATACACTTTAGATAAACTTTGGAACACATTTTTACACAAAATGAGGACTGTGGATTTTGTCCCTCATCCCTTCTATTGAAAGTATGACACCATTTAAAGGATCTTTAAATCGTCAGTACAAACAGGAATGATTAAAGCAAGAAAAACCTGTTTCAGTGTTCATACGGGAACATGACTGTTGTTTTAAGACTTGAAAAATTGTGAACCCGTCCTTTAAACGACCGGGAACTGACAGACACCATCTAAATCCATCTGATATAACAAAGGTGATGCTTGAAATGAGTTTCATGTGGTTTTCCAAAGTTGACTTCAGCATCACTTAAACAAATACCTAATGTAATGGAAGCCTGTGACAACATCATCTTGGAAATTGAGTGATACATTATCCAGGCCAGTGACATTGTGTAACTGCATACTTCTACCTTCCTCCTGCACTATTTTATGAGTAGTTTATTATTTGAATTGTAAGTCCTCTGCAGAGCGGCTCTCACAAGGTTATTTTCACAACCTTCCACATTTATCAACATGAACAATTCTGGCAAAAAGTTAAAACCAAAAGTAAAGGCTCTTTTTATGATGCCATCGCAATAAAAATTCTGGATGTTTTCCAGCGATCAACTTTATGGACAGACTGACGGCACTCAGGGTTATTCTAGTACAAGATTAAAGTGGAATGAGGTCCAATTGGAAAGAAAATACAAATCAAGTTTCCAACTAATTTCAAAATTTGCAGTTTTTATCTATTGATGGCAGACAAAACTAAGTTCATTTTTATATCCTTACTGTTTTGGTTTTTTTTGTTTTGTTCTTCTTCTTTGGTCCACCACCACCCCACTTTAGAGGGCAAATGACTTGTTTTAAACAGATAGATGTTTTTTTTTCCAGGTGTTTAGTGTTCTTCGTAAACAACTAAAACTCATCCTATAAAGCATTTACAACTGCTGTAAAAACAGTTAATGAATGTTTCATAACATATAATATAGTTGTAATTATATAAATCAATAATATGTTTAAATACATTTCTAAACAGTTGTAAATGTACTTGTGGATTTGTACATGTGTATAAACAGTTTTTATGATAGCACACTTCATCAAAAGTGTTACCAAATGTTTAATATTACAGAAATCTAATGTGTGAATGCAAAAAAAGAAGTGCACATTAATCACTAGAAAAATGCATTTCCTGTGAAAAATGTGTGCAAACGTTGACCGCTGAAATAGATCTCAAAGTATTGCTGAAAATACAGAAATGTGAAATTAATTTTGCTTGAGAAAGCTGAAAGCTCAAATGCATTGTACTGTATTGCTGAAAAACCTGGAAGCTGAAAAATCAGGCAGAATTGGAAGCTGAACTTCTTTACTTAAAAAAGCTGAGAGTTGAAATACATTGTTAAAAAAACTGGAAGCTAAACTTTAAGACTGTAGAGGCTGGAAGTTGAAATAAATTGCCTGAAAAGGCTGAAAGAATACATGCTTTGTGTTAATATCACACAGATGAACTGAATTGCTGAACAATTTGGAACAGAAAAATCACTGGCCTAAAGCACTGAGAGCTGCAAAGCATTGCTGAAAATGCAGAAATGTCAATGAATTGTTAGAATTGGAAGCTGAGCTGCATTATCTAAGAAAGCTATGAGCTGAAATTCATTGCTAAAAAGGCTGGAGGCTAAACTGTAACGGTGTCAAAGTCTATTGTAATAAATTGTTGAAAAAAGCTTAATATTTTAAAAAGTAGAAAAGGTAGAAAAACTGGAATCAAAACATAAATGTCCCCAAAGAGCAAATTTAACATTTAAATGGTTTCTGTAATTGCAAACCTTTGTTGAAAAAGCTGAAATCTGAAATTCCAGCCTTGTCCGTGGCCACCCATCTGGAGGCTTTTATTTTGAAAAGCAAGCCTCATCATCTTCCTCTGAAAACTGTTTTAAGAATAACGATACGGTAACAACAGTAATAATGGTACCGGACAAGAGAAACAAGTGATAAGGATGAACAGGGAGAGTCGGCTATAACTCGGAGTTAAGCTCCAGTCAAGAGAGGCAACAAGCTCTCATGTCGGTCGATTAACTGCAAGGAAACAGAATAAACAGCATTAGACCATCAGTCGAGGCTCACCTTTTTACAACTGGAACACTACACCATCGATATGTATTGAACAGCCCTGCATATGCAAAACTGACACTAGAGGGGTACCTAGAGCCTCATAGTTTGAAGCGTAGGGCCGCTGACCAAGCTGCCATATTTGATGAGTTGGGAATAGGAACATGCTGAATGGGATCAATCCATCATAAATGCTTGTTCCTCCATTAAACTACTGTATATTTAAGCTGTCCTTGAGCAAAGCACATAAGTGGAGCTGTTAGTGGCCAGAGCATAGTGAATTGTGCATAAATGAAAGAATGTGACATGTTGCATAAGACCATGTCCTGAACAAACCCTGCCCAGATAAATGAAGGTAAGAACAAACTAGTTAATTGTTAAATACAATGGTGCTTTTCACTAATCCAGTGGGCAGACATGCTACTGTACTGTGTTAATGGAAGAACAGCAGTCTCACATTGGCAGCAAGGCCACTGTTCCAAACCACTTCATCTGTCCGCTTCCAGTCTGGTTACCATACACCTATGCTAGTTTTGGACAACACAAACTTTGGAATAAGAAAAGCATAATTCTCTCCTCTCTCTCACTTTCTCTATGTCTCTCTGTCTCTCTGTCTCATGCACATTACCCCACACATACCAATTTGCACAGATGAAAAATGTCAAGGGCAGACCACCTGGCTATTCCATGCCTGGTCAGAGGAAAATCTTCCCGTCTTCATCAATGAGGCGCAGTGTGCAGAGCGTGCTCTGTCCCACTCACATATCACAGCCATTAGACAGGCATGTGTTGGGCTGGCTCCAGGGCAGTGCCTGCTGCTCTGCTCACTGAAGTCCCATTCAAGGTAATCTACGCCAATCCAACCAATTTCACAGGTGCAAAAATGTGTAACAAGGAGAACTTGAAACATTATTGCACTGTTCAGATGATCTGTGGGTGAATTCAACAGCGCGGTCTGTTGTACAAGCCTGAGAGCTGCTGTGTCGAGTATGAAAAAGCAATAAAGTACATCAGAGGTTCTTAAACTTCACCCAACGCCCCTGGCACCTCATTCAGATATACTTCTGTCTTTGGGTACCTGCTGAAAAGAGAAGAAAAATAGAAATAAAAATGATATTTATTAAATTTCTACACAAATAACACATTGTTACTTAATTGGTGAATCACAGTTAAATGTGTTTTTGTCATTGTGGTCCCCTTGAATTTCAGGAAATGTTACAGTTTTAATAGAATAAAACCTTTTTAACAAAACATTTGCTTATTTTAAGATGCCAAAATCTTTCTCTAACTATAACTAAATTATTGTTGCTGAAACTTTACATTTAATCTAAAGGTGTAGAGCCGCCTAAACTTAAACATGTCACATAGGATATTTAAACTTAAATATAAACCAAATCAATTTTTTCATCAACACTTTCATAAGCTTAATGCATTGAATTTGTGTCATTGTCACACAATTCAATTTGCAGTGGAGGAACTTGTCTTTAAATTGTGTTACTATATGTCATGGAAGACATATACAAGGTCAGGTAACATCGTGATAAGTTAGTGACTGATGGTCTGTCTGTTTCAGGTCTTGACCCACAGTTGAGGAATTATTGCTTCAAGGTATTTTTGTATTTGTCATTGTTAGTTTTTTCCCTGTGTTGTTAACAGTGATTTTATAGAGTATTGTGTCCAGTGACTCACACCGCCATCTGTCAGGGTAGACGCACGATGGCCTTTTTATGTGGGCGCACACACACACAGATACTCATGCAGAGAGAAACACTAACATTTTCCTTTCCTTCACAAGAAATGAACACAAAGAATCCACCTAAAAAATAATGGAAACAATTTTGCTTGGCAAGAAAATGCATGAAAATATTACAGTGTGCTTGTATTGCGTGTATGTAGAGTACTATAAGAGCACATACAGGCATGTTTTTCCTTCTAAATAACATGACCAAACATGATGTTCTCTCACACCATATTCAGGAGACTGAGCCTGCAGTCATGAGAGTCGCCACGTGTCCATAAAGGTTGTGTGTAAGCACTGCAGGCTGTAATGTGTGTGAGCGTGGTCCTGGTGGTAAACAGATCTGTCTCAGCAAGGTGAGAAAACAACCTGAGTGGCTCTGGTCCCTATACAGTAGAAACAGACTCTTCGAAGCTCCAAAGATCATACAGTATAAGCTGTTTTTGGATGGATTTACAATATAGCCTCTGTTGTGGTATTACTGGCATTTCCCAGACAAAAGTTTAGGAATTTCTCTCCCTCCCTGTCTCTCTGTGTCGTGTCATATTAGATTAGCAGGCTAAACTCGGTACTTACTGTAATTAATCTAAACCCATCCAGATGGGGAATGGTTTCAGTTTCATCTTCTAGATGAGACTACAAGGAAGAGCTATTAGTTGCTGTATCCTTTGGGGCTTTTCTCTCATTTTTTTCGGTGACAGCACAAGTGTCTTGTGACAGCAGATTTAAGGGCAGGCTCTGAGTCACAAGACAGCTGTTCTCCTCCCTCCATCTATTCATGTCCATTCTGGGTGCTGAGAGATTTTCTTTCTGTCCCTCTGGCAGGTGCTGAAGAGCTCTCTTGATCGTTCCCCCCCTAAATCTATCCCTCTGTGATTCTGCGATTGTCTGTCACGCTCCTCATTTCTTGGGTCACTGTTATGATTAGAGTTGCAGTCTGGTTATATTTAGAGTTACAACTGCCCTGAGACTGACTCCTCCCTTCCTGTACCTGACCTGCTGTCATCCTGAATGTATACGGTAGCTTTTTTATAGGACTAATTGTTTCCATTGGATACGGTGCATTATACATTAGCCACGGTGCTGTAGAGCTATGAGCATACAGTAACCACTTTGTCCAAACACCTGCACTGTCTTAACTAAATTTCATATGCTCTGAACCAAAAATAGCCATTAATAAATTAAGGGTAAGATTTCCACGTGGAAATGAATTGTAAATTAATTTAAATAGGGCTCAGTTGTTGTTTTCTTGCTTGTTTCGCAGTTGTTGCACAAACTCAGTCAGATGATCTGATTCTGACAAGTGTCTGGAACACTTCATCAATGGAGATCGATTATTGCTGCTGGAAATGAAGCGTTCACCTCTATAAAAACTCATACTTTCACTGTAAACCTTTAAAGTGGAATCTTGGCAGAGTGTGAACCCCTGCACGGCTACAGAACCACATGCAATAACCTGTTTTCATTTTCTGCAAGATCCCAGACAAATTTATTAGAGTCTCTGTATGTGCTTGTGCCTCCAGAAGAAATGCTCTCACAATTGGCTCCAGCAGTAAACCCATCCCATATTTTTTTTTTTGAATGCTTTATCCCCTCTACTGTCCATCAAAATGTGAACCAGCTCTTCTAACATATGGACACCGAGGCCGTGCTGCCAAAAACACTGTAGAACAAATGTGCCTCCTCCTCACTATGTTTGCTTTCCTCACTCCCGCTGTGGTCTCACCTCTCTTTCCCTTCCTTTACTCCCTGAAAATGTCAAATAGATTTCTGCCTATGGCTGACAAGTACGCTAGTTTGTCTCCATCACTGTTAGGAGGTGACGGGATATTTGGAGGACAGTTAGAGCTCATGTTCCTTTGAGTCAGAGAACAGGAGAAGGTGTAATTTCCTGAGTCTAAGACCCAGGTGGGCTCTAAAAATAATCTGGGCTCGCTCTTACAGTTTGGAAAACGACTGGTTGATTAAAGGTACACAAGCCAAGAAATTCTCTGATCTGGTCCGGGGCCACCCTACGTAGCTATGGTATATGGAGCTAGTACAGGACAGGTGGAAGGATCGTCATAATAGAGAAAAATTCAAGCTAGAGGGGTTTGGATAAAAAATAGAAATACATCTCTATTCTCTGTTTTGAGGACAGAGGGAGTGACAGGAGGAGACATGACACGGTGTAATTAGATATAGCGAGGCAGGGGAATTGATGATCATACACATGTGCAGACACACACACACACACACGCACTCTGCTGTAATTAGCAGCATTTCTGCGTTTGGCCCTTCCCGTCTGAATGTGGAAAGCACAAAGCACTTCAAAGCAACAGAAGACTGGAAAAGACAGCAAGATGGCTGAGGAGATAGAGAGGGAGAGGCAGCACATGAAGAGGAACAGCGGAAGAAGAATATCTCTAAATTGCACTCCAGACAGAGAGAGAGAAAAAAAGTAGAGCCAGCCAGGAAAGAAGAGTGGAGAGAAAATTAGAGTTATTATCTACTTTTATTCTTTACCATCATGTTTCTTTATGTAAGAATTCATGTTTGGTGTTGGTAAATGATTCTTGCGTCTATAGAGATTTTTCTGATTAACAAAGAAATGAACTTAAAGCTCGGGTGCATGTCTGTCTTTTTTTGTCTGCCTCTGTATCTGTCTTTCACACACTTCAGTTGCTCTGATTAAGCTTGAATAAAGTAGCCAACAGTTCTGGGAAGAAGTGGGCAAAGCTCTTTTCTGTGTGGCCGTTTCCAAGTAGCTGTGATAATATAAAAACCCTGTGTGTATAAGTCTGCAGTATTGTTTGTGTGTCTGTGTGAGTGTTTTCATTCGTGCTCGCAAGCTTGTGTGTGTGTCTAATGAGGCCTGACGTTCACCTTCCAACAGAGTGTAGCAATGTTCATTGTTTCATTTTTTAAAAGGGGTATTTAAATGCCTCCAAGCTGTCAGGAGTTGCTGCTTTTTTACTTGTCATGGGTTAAGGCCTACTTTGGTTTTCCTGTCCTCTTAGATGTGACGCGGACAAATCTTTATCTGTTCTTTTATCAGTTGTTTTCTCTTTTTCTGACTGATTTTGATAAGAGCTTCCTCTGGGCAGAGCAGTGGCTCTCCATGCAGGTGTAAAAGAGAACAAAAGTTATTATATTACAAACAACAGTACACTTCTACCATCCCAAGTTCCTTTCAGTATATTCTTGATAACATGCTTGATAACATACTGTACGTGTGCTGCGTCAAAGTGTTCAGTATCTTTGGCTCACATTCTCTGGCTTTCTCCCTGAGAACTGAGGCACTGTTTCCCTTTAATAGTCCAAAATGTATGTTTTGATTATATCATTAAAACATTAATTGTGTCACCGAAACCAAAGATGGCGGTTTATTAAAAACAGGCAAAGACAATCCTGCTGGATATATTAAGTTCCTTCTGCATTTTTGCCGAGATGATAGAATAATACAAGCCCTTCTGTTCTTTCCGTTATTAGTCTCAAATTCTGCTTTTTTTCTTTTTTGTTTTAATGTTGTTCATTTCCCAAACGCTGATGCATGGAAAAAGAATTACAGATATTGTGTATCGGATAATCAATCACTGATTAAGTTTCTCTTTATCTGAAGGATTTTTTTTCACAAACACCCAAACCGCACAGCTCTAAATATTAGTTTTGCTCTGAGGAAAAGGGATAAACTTGCATTATTGTATCCTTGTCTTCTTTTTCCCCAAACATTTATCATTTTGCATCACTCTGCTTTTATCTGTGGACGTCCACTAGAGGGGGCAGTGGACACAGTTGATCTTTGGCCTCAGGCTGACCTGTCCTGGACTTACTGTTACAAATCAAAACTACCTCCATAGCTTTTGTCTTACTTAAATCTGCCGGGGTTTAAGTATCATACAGGATGCTTTATGATGCAAACAGACCTTAAACGGTGCCGTACATGTGCATTTCAGTGTACACTACATGTGTATTTGTGTGAAAACATCTTGTACTGCATGTAAGCGGCGCTAAGTCATACCTGCTACCACTAAATGTCGAGGAAATGAGTGCTGTTGATAGAAAGTTGGATGACAGGCTGCAGCATCGGCCCTCAGGACTCCACCATCTGCTCTGCCATCTGAAAGCAGGAAACTGGCTGGCTTCATTTTACCTTCAACTATAGACTCCACCAGCCTGTTCTGTATTTGAGTCACAGCAAGAAATAAGCTTCCCAACTGCCTGAAATTCTGCTCTCACCATGGGCCAGAACAAGACACAGTTGGCATACGGCCCGAACCCTCACTTTCATTTATGATTACAGTCATTTTCATATGGTAAGAGTGAACGCAGTGTTACTGTCTGATTTAATGCAGGGGACATGCATTAGTGTCTCTTTCTCTGGAAACTTTTACTTTACTTACTCGCAATTATGAGGCTAATTTTGTGAACGTTTAAGAGCGTTACTGTGACAGTTATACAAAACCACCTGTGTTTTTTTTGTTGCACGAACGTCACAGACCTGCTCTCAGTCCTGATTTCGGAAAGAGCCTGGTTCCACCTTAAAAAAAAAAAACAAACAGGCAGATAACTGGCAGGCTGCTTTCCTGGATGTTTGATGGAATAAGTGCATTTTAATCTGTGCAGAGACTTGGCTGCGAAAAGCAGATCTACAGCCAAACTGCACATCAGAACTTTGAGGGGGGAATTTTTTTTTTTTTTTTCATCTGTCTTTTTCTTTTCTCTCCCCCTGACAGGCTCATTTTTCTTCTCTCAGTAGGACGGCTGCTGGTGGTGGTATCATTACACTCCACTACATTACAGAGCACTCTATCATGGGGCTCAATCCAACAGTTTTCACACTCGTTGCTGTAGTATCACCTGTCACCAGTAAAGCCCTGTCAGTGATACTGACAGGGCTTTACTGTGCAAAGGCCTCAAAGCTCATAAATTTTTGTATGTTTAACAAGTCAACCTTTTGTGTCTAGCATCTCACTGTGTGCTGCCAATATTTGTAGAGCACCGTACGGGGACGGGAGCTCAATGTAGACGAAATGCTTAAAAGCCAGGACTGTCATCAGTTGAGTAGAGAACTCTTTTATTTCGGTATTGGTGTCCTCCGCTCACCCCTGCATTCATTCAAAGATGGAGTGAACATGGGAGTCTCAATACTCTTAAAATCACCTATTATGTAAGAAGAACAGAGTCTTCTCTCTCTGTCTCCCTCTCCCTCTTTCCCCTATCTCTCTTTCCTGGCAGGGAAGAGTAATACAGCGTCATCTGCCTCCTGGCAGGGACTTCTCCCTTCATTATTGGCGTAAAGCCCTTTTTTTCCTGTAATTTTTTCACTGCACTGTGAGTGGCACTACGTGTGTGTGTGTGTGCCTAATTTACTCAATTCCTCTCATCATAATCAATACTGCTGAGCGTAATCTGGGTTAATACCAGCAGGCGGAAAATCATACTGTAGATGCAGCATTCATGGAAACTTAGTTTTAGTTCTTTGGAAATGATTCATATCTGCTTTGAATCTGTAAAGACACTGTAAAAAACAATTCGTATTTGTACTGTATTTTGTTGGGCTATGTATCACAAACCTTTCTCCAAATACACTCTTGCTTCTTTTGTGTCATGAAACCAAAACAAACAGCACAGAAATTCCAAATGATCCAAACTGATTCATTTGAATGCAACAGCTTCTTGAGACGGCTCAGTTTGGAAATAAGAAGCAGATTCACCCGAGCAGAAAGCAGCAAGTTTAGCCGAAACGTCAATTAGCACTTACAAGCTGAAGAATCCCTTAACCAGAGCATAAAATCACATCATTGTATTGTAGCCATTAATATGTCTTTTTGTGAGCCCGTGGCCGCTGTTTAATAATCATGCAGGGTGGCTTTGATGCTTGGCTCTGAGCGATGATGGTGTTGCATTTGATCAAACAGCACCACACGAGCAAAGACAGCACCGACACAAAGAATTTACTTCGGTTTTTGTCTCAAATCAAGCAACATTGAAAATAGTAATAGACGACAAATCAGAAAAAACTGTACTTGTAAAGTCGCAGAGCAACACAGGAGTGCATGTTTTTCTTTTTCTGAAAAGCGAACTCATTGATTATTCATGAATGTATTTCCACTGCAAAAGGAGCTAATTTTAAGGAAAAATCCCCTCATGCCTTAGTAATAAGTTTTATTTTTGGGACTTTTTTTTTTTTTTTCTTTTTCTTTTACAAGACATAGTAGCAACCGCAAAGGTAAGAGAAACCATGGCAACAAACCAGACATATACTTCTGTAAGCGTGCTGTGAGTTCCACTAGCTCACTGGGAAGCTATGTGAGTCTCAATGCACCAGCAGACTGGGATGTTTTCTCTGCTATAAAAGCCTTTCCACATGTGTCCATCTCAAACCTGCAGGAGCCGAGAGACCTGTCAACTATTTTACAGGGCTGTTTTTCTGAGCAGAGAGTCAGAGGAGAAAATAAAAATCTTATTAATAGCGAGGTCAGCATTTAATTGGAACCTTAAATGAGAACCGAGCCCGGTGGATTCTGGATTTTTTTACTGCGCCGTGAGCCTTTTTAGAAATCTACCTTCATGATATTACAAAGCATAAAGATTAAAGCACTGAATTACGATGAGCCGCGACCGACATGTGACCGTGTATTCTCTCTCTCTGTGTCTCTTTAAACGCAGCTGAATGTGTCTCTATATGGGCAGTGCACCAGTGTGCGTGTGAACCATATAGGCAGGAATCTGTTTGCTTATCTCATTTCTCTCACCCGCTTCCTTCCGGCACTGAAGGACCACGGTTGTCGCCACAGCATATACTGAAAATATTATTATTTAGACAGACAGTGAAAAGCCTGTGAACGGGTGGCATTTTAAAGTGGGAACAAGATAAAGTGTTTGTGTCAGTCTGTAGGAAAATATAGTCATAACCACTGCATGTCATTTGTCATTATTATAGCGAGAATGTCAAGCTTATGAATAATGCCTTTATGGTGCGATGGGGAACAAATGCTACACAACTACTTCTACGCTTATAACTGAGCATAGAAACATTGAAATCAGTGTCATTTTTAATCCTAATCTACTCTATTTGTTCCCTACAAAATTAGCATAACGTCAATTCCTCCTGGAGCTACAAACTACCTCAAACCGGCTGTCGTGTGTTATTATCTTCCTCGCTGATAAATTAACAATATTGTCGCTCATAGGGGATTACGTGCGCACAAATCATTTCCTCTCTGTCTTTCTATATTTCTGTTTTTATCTTTTTTTCCCCTCCTCCCCCCTTTTATTCTTCCTTTGCCTTGATGTGACATTTATTAGAGGAAGATGTGTCACCCTGCCATTCCAGCTGTCCCATTCAATTGCATTAATATCTTTAGCCTCACTCACATTAATACATATTTCCATACAGCTGGTTTAATATACAGTTCAGTTGCCTTTCATGCCCGAGTCTCATTTTTTCTCTTTTCAGCTGTTACTAGAGAGCAGTCATGAAATAATATGTGTTTTATCACAAATAAGAAGTTTTTCATCACTTCTGATTGTGTTTTGGCCCGACAGAGAACATACAGAACGTCTGCCTTTTTTGGTTTCCTTGTGTTAATCCTCACTAAGAACAAACAAGCACCCACTGTTTCACTTTTATGTAACTCCCAAACGCAGGTCTCCCTCCTCTCTGCTCTTTCTCTTCCAAATATCCAATAATCAGCCTCTTCCTCCCTTGCCATTTGTTCATCCTTTTCATCAGCTCCCATTTCCAACTGTTTTTTGCAGCTGGTGATGTGGTTCCTTGGTCAGTGTGAGGAGATTATTTTACTTCTTCCAAATCATCCCTCATACTTCTTCTACTCATCTGGTCTCAGAGGTGATTGATTTTGTTCCCGTAATGACGTATGAACCCAAATGATGAAACTACTTTGACAACGTCTTGTGCAAAAGTGAACCAAAATCCTATTAAGCTTAGCCAGCATTGATATCAGATACGAGAACATCCGCTGGCTCTGAAAACAAAAAAGTCTTCAACCAAGATTTCATTGCCAGCAGGAGGGACAGATCGACATTCCCGCAGGACCAGGCGAGGGACTCATCCAACTGTTGAAAGGCCACACAGACACTAAATAATCCAGCCTGTACTTGTGAAAGCTGGAGGATGTGAGGCAGACGGTTCCAAGTGCAGACCCAGCGAAGAAAACGACTTGTGGAGTCTTATTTAGTTCAACTTCGGTATCCAAAATGTTGGGAGGCATTTGAGGAGATGTTTATTTGCTTTTAAAGATTCCAAGTTAATATATTTTTTTGGTTTGAGATTTCTCATTTCCTGTCATGTTGGAGGAAAACAAGATCCCTTTCACTGTGCTCCTCTGACAAAATCTGTGTAATTGTGTGCGAGAGAAATTCACAACTTGCGGTTAAGTCAAAAGGAGAAGGGTGTTTGCCATGGCGCAATGCCCAGAGGACTTGCAGATAGAGAGAAAACGGTGAGCACAAATCTCATGCATCTCTCTTTGCACAGATAGCGTGTGCATGTAAAAACAGAAGCTGTTGACACTGTAAGACATATACAAGCAGGCGCTACATAAACAAATCCACTCCAGTGCTCAGATGTCACCAGAGGAGAATAATTTAGTCTGTCGGTTTGAGGAATGCAAACCTCCCAGGAAATACAATCTGCTCTAAGCATTTTAAAATTTGATTGCCAAGACGAGGGACAGGTCAGCATTCCTGGACGGCACAGTCACCCACATATACACACTCACACACACACACACACACAAAGGCACAAATGAAGACTTCTCAATGACAACCAAACACACAAACAAACACAGATTCTTCACTAGACTAAATTCAAAACTTGACCCTCTTGCACACATGTGAGCCAAAACAAGTATTTTGGATCTGTTGTCCGGCATGGTCACAAACAACTAAAACAAAAGTGATACTGACACTGAATAGGAAAATAATAGCCTCAAATGTTTACGGGCTCATGTGGATTTATTTAAGAGTTTCCTGCACACAAAAACAAAGCAAAGTTCAAGGCCTGAGTCCTCAAATATGTAAATGGCTGTAAACATGGCTTTCTAACAAAAGCTAAGAGGGATTAAAATAGTTATCAAAAGTACCATAAAAGTTAAAAAATTTTTGGTCCATTTTCTCTTAAACAACTAAAAGATGGAAGCAAGAAAGTCTAAGAAAATGTTTTTGTATGAAGTGTAAAGACTGGCAAGGTGAACAATCTGCCACTGCACAGGTGACGAATTGCTCAACCCAATAAGTCAAAACCACATTAACCATGAAACCATGAGAAAGGGCTTAACATTACCTTAACATTGCGAGTCTAAGGACACGAGAGCAAAGAAACCGCAGTAATAGTTTGAATATTTGTTTTTTTTTTTTTTTTTTCCTCTTTTCATTGCAGGGTCAGTATCACCATCTTCAACATTTCACAGCATAAACTTCAAATAGAAACTGGCAGTTTTGGAGTGAAGCGGAAACCAAGAATGTTTTGCTGAAATAAATATTTCATGAAGTATGAAATGTGAAAAGGGCGATATTGGCTTGCGGTGTGTGTGTGTACAGTGCTACGTGTTATTATGATAATCTAAGGCCGCGGCAAAGTTCTTATTTTCTGCTGAAGTGCAGATTCAGATATACTGGAAGACCAGAATGTGATGTAAAATGAAGGCATCTTCTTTCATTACATTCTCAATATGAATAGGAATGCATATGTTCAGCCATGATGGAAATTTGAATGTAACAACCCAATAATTTTCTTCAGTCTGCTTACATCCGCTTGTAACCCAAAAGACAATCAGCCCAAAACCAAGAGACCCAGTGTCTTTTCTATCTCAGTCAACATATAACCAAATATAAATATATGCGTCAATCTTGTGACCAAATTTACATTTCTATGACAACCCTACACACACGGACAAAAACACACATTAACTAGTTAAAACTTCTTAGTCACAAAAAAATGTTTCGTAACATAAAAAAAGTATATAATTTAAAACCTACATAAAGGTTTAAAATGGTTAATACAATTAAGAAACAGCAAAACATTGATTAAATGGTAAAAAATGACTATAAAAACTCAGTTTCTTTATCCCCCTTGAATAAAAGAGGCTTTCTGGATTACAATGTGAGAAGCTTACTTCTGTGCTGGAGGTGCATCATCCTCTGGCGGCTTCTTGTAGAGTATAATAGATTTTCTTTTGTTACACATTCTGTAAATCACACAGTGCTGATTGCTGTTGGTGAAATGAAGAAGATTCTTCCAGAAGTCAGCTGAGGGTGTTTCCATATTAGGTACGATTGCTTCATACCATGACAGAGTATGATTGTCCCCCCTCTCCACTCCTCCGCCGCTCAGCTTTCATATTAGTAATGTTGTTCTATACCCAAGTGCACTTGCATATTTACACACTCTGATACAGTCAGTGGCGGTGGCCTATGCACCTAGTTTGTTTGCGACCCGCCACTAAACACAAAGAAGAAGAAGAGTACACTCGCATCATCAACTACACAACATTTGTTTATGTTGTGCTCCATTGTAGAAAAGTGCAACGATCGCAAGATCCCAAGCCTATACAATGGAGTCGACCTTTGCACTCTGCGTACTGTTATTGATATTTTTTAGACAATGTCAACAAAGACCCTCTCAGAGAGATCCTTTTGCGGCCGAGTTTGAACAGGACAGTCGAATAGTTATGAGATCACATTCTAAATAGCAGTCAGCTTCCGTGTTTTGGTACAGTAGTTTTCACACCTGATGTGAACCGTACCTGAGTACACATGAACCAAGACTATCTTTTCAAAGTGGACCTGGGCATTACACAGTCTTCACACTAATCAAACAAACTGGACTCAGATCTGGGCCCAGGTCCCTGATGTGAAAGCCTTCTTAGTGTTGCCAAGTTGTTTTTTCACATTTGCTACAATATTTCTTAGACATGCTAGCAGCGTTGCTTTAAGGATGGCAATGTCAGTCTATCTCAACAAAATTTGGATGGAATGCTGTAAAATTTAGAAAGGACATTCAAGGTGCCCAGAGGGTAAATCCCACTGACTTTATTGAGTTTTCATCTAGTGCCACCAAAAGATCAAAATTTCCAGTTGTTGACGGGACATCACTGAAATTGACTGAATTCTTGTCAACTTAAGCTGTATTTTTTTAGATTAATGCTAACATTAGTATGCGAACATGCTGGATGTGAGCATGTTAGCATGTTAACATTTCTTTGCTAACATGGTACACATCAGCATGTTAACATCCACTTCTTGCATATTAAGACAACACACATATTAAGAATTTGCTTTGACATGTTGATATGCTTATTGTAGCAGCCTTAGCCTTTAACTTAGCTTACACTAGTGAAAGTTGTGCCAAGTGTCACAAACACTGAGTTGAGCCAAACAAGCTGAGTCTGATAAACCCATTTGATTTAGTTGATATTGACATTGCCACCCCCTAGCCCAGCTTCAGGCCAAACGTTACATTTTTTGAGTCTGTCCTCCCAAGAAAATCAAATATATCAATTGTTTGTTCAAATGCCTGAAACAATGTGTGCTTGTCTGACAAGGACCTCTTGTGACCCACTGAATTGGGAGTCTTATCTGTGAGGAGCAAAGGCGTACGTAGACATATATAGCAAAACCACATAGGGAGAATGTTGGGGTGGATGAATGGATGAAGTGTGTGACTGACACAGGAGACCGCTGTTTGTTTCGCTTTTCCAATACCAGCAGTCAAGATTGGTTTCTATCTTCCCCCAACTTTAACCAAATTGTTCTTTTAGTCATGATAATAAAGGTTCCCTCACATTAGCCAAGTTATTTTTGTGTCTTAACTAAACCCAAACTCAACCATAATGGTGGCAGATCAGAAAACGCTTTTGTTACAGTTTTGGAAGGCACTGACAAACAATGTCTTCCTACAGTCATAAAATGCTCATGTGGGCTGTTTTAGACAGCAAGGACATATTTTGTTGTGCATTTTGGAGGACTTGTTTTTTTGCCCTGCTAGTCATCTCACTGTTTTTCATCAGTTTTGCTTTCTAATGAACATCACAGCCTGACAAGGCTGCTTGAGTCCACTTCCTGAGTCCATGTGAAAATATACATTTCTATGAGTTGCATCAGCTGAAATATAGTGTTTCCTTATGCTTTGGTTTATGTGATGTGATGAGTGTGTACTGAGGGTTTGTGTATGTGTGTCTGAAAGCCTTGAGGAGAAAATACACTGGAGAATGCTGTAGGGGGGATACACACAGTCACATTTGCACACACTTTCATATGCACATGCGAATGTGTGTATAAATACACACACCCCAAAGGAATCTGTGCCAATGTGTGATTAGATACGCATCTTTTCAAGCAATCTGGAGCAAGCAGCAGGATCCTGGCAAATAATATTAGTTCTGCATAATTCTTATTTTGTTTAAGCTCTTCCATCTTCTTCTTGGATTCTGTTTCCTTTCATAATAGCTGGCTGCTGCTGTGTCTTTGTGGATAAATTAGTGTGTGTCTACATGCTTGCGTGTGCATATCATCCGGGGATCTTTGCCAGGAATGTGATCTAAGCATACCTCAGGGAATGTGTATTGTAGTGATAGAGAATGTGACTAATTTCAGCACATGTCATGACTCATGATGTCAAATGAGTGAAGGAAAATGAGAGCTTTACCCAAAAATAGCATCATGACAGTGGTTTCGCTGGCTATCTTCCAAGTCCTTTTTTATATAATCAAAAACATTTTCCTGTCCTCTGGAGCGTCAGCAGCACAAATACGTGAGCTTTTATCTGGCTGCCACATTTTTAGTCACATATTTCAGTTTTAAGTCAACCTTGTAAAAAATTCAAACCAAGCGTAGTGGAAGAATTTTCTATCTTTGAAAGGAATAAAAGTGGCAATATAGTACATCCAAGTGGACTCTGATAAATGTTTAATAGGAGCACTTTCTAACATATGGGCTATGAGTCACCACAGCATGGACACTTTGCACCAGAATCAACCTTCCTTTGTAGGATATCAGTGTAATAAAAAACCTATTCATTTTTAGTTTTTCCCTAGGGACTGCCATTGCCTCTCACTAATAACGATCCCATATATTTTTTATTTCCTGGGGTATCAATATAGCACTTCTGTATTCTTAGTGCTGTAATGCACTTTTGCTCACTGCTACAAAAGTTATTATAGCACTAATGAAGCTCTTTTTCCTAGGGGAGCTTAAAATTAATATAGTATATATATATGTAATGTGATCAGAATATTTAATTATTTATATGAGTGTTTGAGAAAAAGATTAAAGCAGGTTTTTGTTGTGTTTTTTATCCCCCTGGTTTTCATCTTTTACCTTTTAGTGAAGAAATGGGAGTTGTAGTTGTTAATGTATTTGGAGTGGACTGGTAGCAAATAGAAACGGAAGCCAAGGCACTTCTTTAAATTATTGATAATCAATGCAATTATTAATAGCCCTCCAAAAAGGGCTACACATAGAAACACTAACCTAAATAAACCGCGAGCACTTGGGAAATCTGCGGTTTGAAACTTTAACCTTGAGGACTGAAGCTGAGAGCAAATTATTCCCGCTTTATGCGTTATTAGAAATTCATATATGTGATTAGCATAAACATATCTCTCTCTCTTCCTCCGTCCCACTATAACACTCGCAGGCGCGCGCTCACGCACTCTCACGCACCAGCGCTCGTGCGTGCCGTCTTCCTGCCAAGCTGTGTAGTCGCCTTGTCCCGCACAGCACGAGCAAACGGTTGTCGTTTTCAGCACGGGACAGATCCTGCACCCTCTGACTGCAATATGGCGACAGAGGTAAGAAATTCAGCTCTTTTGCTGCCTTTTCCTTTTAGTGTTTTATGAGCAAAACCCGAGAAATGATTTTTTACCTCCGTTTTTTTTCCCTAAGAGATGCAGGTTGTCTATAAAACTGACTGTCTCTGTGGTTGAACATACGATTTCTGTGGCTTATCGTGGTGCGGGTGAATGTTGCCTTAATTCAATGAAAAAAAAACGACTGGACGTGGTAGCAGAGACTAATGTAACGTTATCTTCATCCAGGAGCTTCAGTTTCACTTATTTCCATACAGTTTTAAATGAGCTCTGTAATAGCTAACAGAAATCTTCAGATAGAGAACAAGTTTTTTTTTTCTTTTTTTCCCCAGAAATGATTTTATTCTCACACATTATACAGGAAGAAACTGAGACCAATGTCATTCAGGTATCCAGTAGGCTCAAAGCTGAGGAGACTGATGGAAGTGGTGATGAGATGATGGAGCAGTCAGCACCATGGACAGGGACAGTCTCAGTCGTACTTATAAATTAGCCTGACAAGGCTTCGTCCTCGTATTTTAAATGAACCACATATAGAAGCAGCTTGACCGTCTAGCTACTTGGTGTCATACACCCTTCATGTCTCTTAATAAATGTAGCTGACATGGTTGGCAGCTTTATACAGCACTATACAGTAGATGCTACAGATGCAGAGAGTACATGACTGAAATGGATTTGGTGGTATATAACAGGCAGTGTCACTACTAGTTACTCCAAACAGCAGCAACAGCTCTTGCAGATGTATTTTTAGCCTCATTAAGGGCCAGCAGCACGACTTCCTCTCTGCCTTTGTGTCCTTGGTGATGTCACCATAATGCTGAAGACATATCTGCCTTAGTTATCATAATAATGACTTCAGTAGAGGAGACAGCTATTACTATAGTGTAAGTTTACAGATTACATTCATGTATGCAGTATGTGCTTAAATATATCTGAAAATATCCAATATATGAATGGCGTTTTAATTTAAGTGTGATAATGCTGCAGGTAAAGGTGCAGTGCACAGTAAGCTGGTAGGATTCATGATTGTGCTTTTTTTTTCTGTGCCTGCAAGACATTGGCAGATTGGCTCTGATTTCCTCTGGTGGACTGCCAGTATCCCTGTCCAAGACCCATCAATTACACACACACACACACATGCATGCACATAAACACAGATACACACCCACACAAACACATACAGTGCATGGAACCAGGACAGATTTTATGTCCAAGGCCTATCAATTATCCATGACATATTTAATGTGAACTGGCTGCTGCACTTTGTTACTATCAGTGATTAGAGCAGCCCAGTTTACTTCCTATCCATGCCTTTATATATCCCTCTCTCTCTTTCCCATCTCTCTATTTTATATCTCACTCCATGATATTTACTGTATGCCAAGTCAGCAAATGACCAGGTTAAGTGACTGAGTTACAATCAGCCTGTACTGCAGACTGTGCTGCATCGACGGTCTCTGGATCCATTCTACTACTGCCAGATCTCAGTCCATAGGCTAGCCCTGGCTCGCGTATTATACTGTTGAGGAATAATGTGTTGAAGCAGAGTCATCATCTCAACAGCTGGCACAGGCTCAGCTCTCTACTGAAACAATGTTCCACCTTCTTCCAGGAAAATTTCCTCTTCCAGCTTTGGTCCCACAGTCACTAATCTTCCACCTAGATGTCATGGAAATTTGACTGTTTTGTCAACACTGTCTAAACTTTAATGATTTATAGACCTCTGGCCAGCCCAGCTTGGCAGTAAACATGAAATATTCTGCTCCCAATGGCAGGAAACCAGTTATATTATGAAGGGATGAAAAGAGAGTGCTGACAGTAAGAAACATGCTGAAAGAGCTATGAGAAGAGAATGAAAAGTCTTAACTCCGAGTGTATTCACTGTTCGCGCTGTAATTGTGTGTGTGTGCCCTTTGCGATGTCTGCCCACCGGCTGCACTCACCCATGCTGTCGCTGTGTGTTCCTTCAGTCGGAGTGACTAAACTAGGAAGCATGTCATGGCAATGAGAGTCACACAGACCCACAGGTCCAAGCTGGGGAGACTAATAGGTGGAGAGTACTGCTGTGGGAATAAAAGGATATGACAAAGACACGAAAAGTGATCTTTTTGTAAAACTTCGCATGTTCTTGGTCATGAGAGGTCATTGCTGCAGCATGTGTCAAATTTTACTTTTAATTTAATTGATGTACAGTAGTTTTATTCGTTGTAGTTAGTCTTTTATTTGTCTGCTCAGCCAGTGGCTATTTCTGCTCATGAAACAGGAAATGCATCAGTTTTCGTTCACCAGTAGAATTTTTCCAGGAAAATCCTTCATAATAAAAATTTCATGAACTGCTTATATGCTGAATCCCTGTTATTTCATGCTAATACTGTGCAAAACAGCAATTTACAGTTTATGAAATAGTCTGAGTTTTGTGCATCATTTTGTGCTACATTAGATTTACGTTTCTTGTTGTATTTATAACTCTCTTAACTTAAGAAGTAGGGCTGCAACTAACAATTATTTTCATCATCGATTCATCTGTCAATTACTTTCTCGATTGATCGATTAGTTGTTTGGTCTATAAAATATCAGAAAATGGTGAAAAATGTCGATTACTGTTTCCCAAAGCCCAAGATGATAATTGATTAATCAACCAATCATTGGAGCTCTAGTGAGAAGATTTACCTCTGTAGCCTTTTTTCACTTTGTTTATTTTGCTTCAGTGTGCAAATCAATTTAAACCAGACTAAAAGTGAAGTAAGTTAGTCTATTTTTTAAGATTTGTCGCACATATCTCCAAGTTCATTAAAACCAGCAAAGTGGTGGGTCATGTTTGGACAAATGGATGGACTCAGTGTTTGATTGGAGGCCCTCAGAGAGACATGACTTCTGCCTGCTTTGCTCAGCTGCAAGCTACATGTAGCACAGAGATGTAAGAAAGAGGTCAGTAGGTCACAAACAAGCAAAAACACACTGACGTCCCACTGGCCTGAGCACAGTGACAGTGCAAGGCAAAAGTTGTCGAGTATATGACTCTGGACAGCTCCCAGAACGACCTGTCAACTAAACGTCAGCATCAGTGTTGGTATTCTGCACAAGTCCTCAAGTCTTAGGCAGGGTTTTGTCATTCAGATCCATGCAAAGAGTGATGTGATGCTCCCATTGCTCTTCAATCAAAAACATGATGTTATTATGGAGACACAAAGTAACTAAGTTTATTTTCTTTTATTTTCCTCCTACTTTGTTTCAGTTCATCCATCTCTGTTATTTAAGCTTTTTTTCTTCATTATGTTGCTCATTTTTTCCTTATTTCTTTCATTTCTTTCCTCTTTACTTATTGTCTTCCTTTTTCCTACCATCTTTCTTTCCTTTTTCTTTCCATCTTTCTTCCATTCCTAATTTACTTCTTCCTTTGCTTGATTCTTCCTTTATTTTTTCCCTCTTTCCTTTCTTGTTTGTATCCGTCTGTTTTTATGTCCTTTCAATCTTTTACGCCCCTCTTTCAGTCTTTTTTTCAGTCTTCCTTCCCTCCTTTCCTTCTTTCCCTGCTTTCCTTCTTCAAATGATCTAAAAGCGTGAAAATCCACAAAACCTCCTCTGGCAGCAAAAGTAAAAACTTGAGTAGATTTTACTATTACCAAGACATCTTGAGATCTTGTTTGCAGTTAAACGTTTGAAACTAAAAATATTTGCATCTTCATAGAGTCTGGATTTCTCAACAAAGGAGCTGCTGCTGTCAGCAGGAACGTTGCTGTTCCAGTTGTAGAATGATTATACTGCATCCTCCCAGCCTCTGAAGTTTGTACCGCAAGTACGCAAGTCCAAACTTGGCATATTTGGTACTGAGAAAGGCCCATGGATGTCAAATTGGTTTCAGCCAAAGCTGGGCGAACTCCCTGGGGGCTGGGTCGTGTCACCACGCCACTTCCTGTATCCGTCGTTTCAAATTAATAGCCCTCTAGCATTTCATACACAGTCCAGCCATGTACTAGGTTTTGACCTAGTCTTGTTATATGTCTTAAAACATCTCTGGAGGGGATCTTTAATGAACTGGACTCTCTGCCAGCTTACTTATTACTCTGATAAAAGATTCTCAATCATGTGCTGATAATTGCTTCTATTAATAGAGTGACTTGTTGTTCATCATGATGGCCTGAAGATAGCGAATGGAGGAGGAGGAGAATATTAAAAGCTCAGGCAGACAGAAAGATTTCGTGGCTGTGAGCTGATTTTGGCTGTTAACAGACAGAAATAGCAGCTTGGATGCTATTCTTGGTTGTGAATGATGGACCCAATATAGAGATGAAAAACTGGCACTATACTACAGTATGTCTGCTTACATAGAGATGACTCTCTAGGGCTCATACATGTAAGTAACCTCATAAACACAGCTTCGCTTTCTTTCAGTAATATAGCTAGCCAAACTTTGGCTGAGATACCTTTAGATTAATATGAATAAATATTGCATTCAAAATGCAACAACTTAACACGCTCTGTGAAATACAGACTTTTATTAAAAAAATTTGAGGTGCTGATATGAACACAAACCTTGTCTCTCTCTGTTTCTCACTCTATTCACTTACCCTCTTTTTGTTCATTTCTCTCTCCCTCCATCCACACTTCTAGTGTATCACTAATTACCATCCTCTGGAGGGGAGTAATTTAGATCAGCAGGGGACAAGTTTACACTGGCCCACTTGCTCTCTGCTGTGTGCTTCTCAAGGGAATGGCTGTTTGGGTGTAAAACACACCACTCAACATCAAAGTGCTGTGAAGGGGAGTCTTTCAAAGTGTTAGTGATTACTGCAATTGGGCCTATTGATGCAGGAGGAATGCAGTGAGAGTGCTAACTACGCCTGCACTGCTGTTGACGTAGTGACATGGTACCATTTTCTCTGTGCGTCTATCCCTGCTGCACCTGTAGACAGTAAAACAACTCATAGCTGGCAGGAAATATCGGATAACTCTGTATAACTACTGTACGGGTCATGTAATTGAGAGCTAGAGTGGACTGTAAAGTACAACATTTTGATAATGAGGTATGCTCAAGCTTCTGTTTGATGGTATAAACAGTACAGTGGAAGCCCTTTTACACCCTCACTCTGTTTTGCATCTTACTTGTGCTCATCTTGTATATTAAATCACCATTATTTGTTGTAAAAACACTCTTGAAAAAGCACACAGTGACCTGCTGCTCTAACAAAATATATTTTGGACCTTTAACTGATTTTTTCCCTGTTCTATTTGTTTATGTATTTAGTTCCATAACCTCCAGGAGCTGAGACACAGTGCATCTCTGGTCACAAAGGTGTTTATACAGAGAGACTATAGCGAAGGAACAGTCTGCCGCTTCCAGACCAAGTTTCCCTCAGAGCTTGACAGCAGGGTGAGCACAAATACAAACACACACACACACATACACACACACACACACAAATATCCAGTAAAATGATATGTTGTTCTTGCTCAGCCAAAAGCAGAATAAAAGTGTTGAAATTATCTTAAAACTCCTCTGTGTGCTCAGAGGATAGGTTCATGTTTACTTTTGGGACAAGGAGAGAATGTAATTTTTTTTGATGTGCAACTGTGCTCTTTTCACTTTGCTGCATTAGCATCTGTTAATGTTGTTATGCAGAGATATTATTGTAGACCTGTCTACTAATTAGCATCTGAGGCAGACAGTCCACACTCACACAGAGAGAAACAGGCACAGAGAGAAGCACAGAGGGAGTCAGTGTAAAAATCTGCATCACTTCACTGTAAATGGTCTCCGTCAGAAAAAAAATCCAAAAAAATCAAACCACTACCATTAGCTGTCACAATTCTGAGTAATCTTCTCCTCAAGTTTCTTCATATTCTATAAGTGAGGTGTGCTTCTAAACTGTTTGACAAAGTAGGAGTATTTTGGGTTGAGCAGAATGCAGCTGGTATGTTTGGCAGGCGGTTTTATAGCTGAACAGCTTGCTCCCACAGTTATGCCAGAGCACTTTTCACTTTTGCAGCCCTTGCAGTGTGTGCATGCCTCCATATCTCTACCTGGATGTTTGTTTGTGTATGTAAGTAGATTGAGCGGACCTTGCTTGAGGAGACAGTGAAGACTCTGAACACTTACTATGTGGAGGCCGAAAAAATCGGAGGTCAGTCTTACCTGGAAGGATGTCTGGCTTGTGCGACGGCTTACATCATCTTCCTCTGCATGGAGACACGCTATGAGAAGGTAATAAACTTGTACACACCTACATGACAGCACACTTAAAGTACAACTTGTACTACAGCAATGTTAACCTATACAAAAAAAAGTTCATATTTAGGCAAAGATTTGTTTCATTCAGAGCTTGTTTTGATATGGTTACTCACCATCTTGGTGTTTTCACAACTGAAATGATCATTATTCCAGAGAGCACAGTCTCATAAGAAGTCTGTTTGTGCGACTTTGACCTACTGAGAATTAAAGAGCAAACCTGATGGGAACAGCTCTCATTAGTTCAGGGAAACACCTTGAATAGGTTGCCCTTCTGTCACACAGCACACACATTACCAAAGAAATTACCAATTACATTCACACCCACAGGCAATTTAGAGTCTTCATTTCACCTGTCCTACCTATTAAATATCTTGGATGTCTTTGGACTGTGGGAGGAAACCAGAGCATCTGGAAGAAACCCACTTAGACACTGAGTGAATGTACACACGCAACACATAAAAGCCCCAGCAGGCCAGCAGCTTCCAACCCAGGATGTTCCTGCTGTTAGGCGATAGTGCTAACCACTTGGCCACTGTGCTGCCATAATAAATATTCAATTATTACATAATTTTAATATTGTAATATTAATGACGTGAAGTTAATGGAATCAATCAGAATCCTCTTTGTTGAAAGACAGTGAAGTAGAAAACTTCCATTTTTGTAGAGATGATTATTTCAGCTTGACTATTATTCATCAACAGCTGGTTATTATAAACTCCATTGCCCATCCGCAGGACTTATTTATTGCCATATTTGTCCATTTTTATGAAAACCAGCTCTCTCTCTCTCTCTCTCTGAAACACACGAAAGCATTCAGTTCTGTGTTCTAATGCACTCTGGCTCTTTGAGGTCAGAACACAGTTATTTACACCCACTCACACAGGGCAGCAGAGCCAAAAAGCAGGAGATACGATCTGATTCTCTCTTGCACAATGCTCCCCTCAGCTGTCTGTCCACTCACTTTTAAAACCCGCTCTAAATCCCGTACCTGTGTGCCGGTGGGCAAGGCATAGCATGCCAACGGTAACATGACATCTACCTTCAGCGCAACCAAAATGTCCATCCTGAGAAAGGGCAGGTGATAAAACCTCTCGGCGGCTGTGTTGCTGCTTGTCGCTCACTGAGATAGAACAAGAACACACGCATACATAACGCAACCACATACACCGTGAGTTTGATTTATGCTCTTGTGACTGTGTATGTAACTGCCAGTGTTTTAGGTAAAGCTGGAGTGGCGTGAAGTCCATGCATGCCTCGCTGTTCTGATCTCTGTCACCCACAACCTTCATCTCACTAGTCTTGTTGTGTTTCATAAACATTTCTTTATTGAAGCGATACAGAGGTACTGGGAGCTGACCAAGAAGCACAAAATGCTTATTGCAACGTCGAAGCCATGCAGAAATGGCGTGGTCTCAGGCTCCTTTCATCTTTCTGTCAGCTGGGTGCTGAGATGCTATCAGGCCCACAGGAAAGATGTTTATTTACTTGTTTAACTTGGCTGAATGATGTTCTGACTGATGACAATCAAGTATACCCACCCAAGTTGATGCTGTGCATGCGCATTATGTGTGTCCGGCTGATAAAGAGGCCACACAACCAGCGAGCGAGGATCAGTGTGCATATTCATCGGAGCACCCAGAGCCTGTGATGCTTACATCTCACCCTATCAAAGGACACTGATTGCTCCCAGCATGTCAGAACAGATACGTGTGCACACAAGCATTCATAAAGCTTCCCCAATACATAGTACGTGCCCTCGTATCTGCAATTTTTCTTCTTGTATTATTCACAAGAATGTGGCTCTACATATGGGGCTTACACACATCATTCCCTTTATATGGCACTTGGTGACATAAACAATCTTCATTTTAGCAGAAGAATACACAATCTTGGCATGCATGTGAAACCGACTGTGACACCTTTGCTGCGCAGGCGATATACACACACTCACAAGGCTTTTCCCAGAGGGGCTGTCACACACATGCCGGTACAACAGAGGCACAGCTTGGATACTTGACTGTCATATTTTTACGCTGAAGAGGACTGAGCTGCCCTGAGACCTCGCTAGCAGTGAAAGGATTGGCCTTTTCCCCGGACCACGATAAACCTATTAGTCAGGGCTCTGCTCTGTGTGTCTCTGCTTCCTTTCTATGATGTTTGGTTCTCTTTGATGGAGTTTTTAACAAAACACACCGTTCATATTGCGTTAAGAAATTTGCGGACATCGTTCCAACCTAAATATTGATTGCTTTCTGCTGAGGTGTTCTTGACATAGATCTGACTGATTTAACACAGCACAATGGAGCAAACCGCTGCCTTTTGATGGCTTCTTCTATGGCATTTCACTGAGGAATTTTATTTCTTGTTCATAACATTTTCCAGACATTTCCCAACAAAAGTCTCTTCTTCTTCCAGTTGAAGACAGAAAGAAGTATTTGTGACTGTTGTGTGGTTTAGTCTCCGTTAGTAGGGGTCACTATATTAGCAGCTGTGCCTGCAGCTGTAGCAGGCCTTTGACATCCCAGAGGAGTGCTGCTCAGTGTGTTGCACGGTCTCTATTGTTTTAATCTCTCAAGGCTGAGTACTGCAGTGACCTTTAGTGAACTCGCAAAAGAGGATGTGCATGTGTCATGTTCAATAAATCAGCTCAGGAATTCACAGAAGTGTTTCATACAAATACATCATCTGTAAAGGATACTTGTGGCTTATTACAGTTTGGATCCTATTATTGTAGTTTTCTACTTATGATGACGCCAAGTTAATTGCTGAGATCACAGAACAAGATGCACAAGTGGTCAGAGGATTAGACTCAAGTTGTAATAAAGCAATTTTTTCCTGTAATACATAATACAATACACAGTTTGTGATGCTGTAATTTTTGCTGATGTTGCTATTATACTGATGTGTGTTGTTTTAACAAAGACAGACAGATGTGCAAACAATTGCACCTCCGTTGTGGGAGTGGTGACAGCCTTTTCAGTGTACATGAGGCCCAGTGGAGCGTGGTTTAGCTGATTGACATGGTTAGGCAGATTTTAGGAGAGGCATGGCACATCAGCATTGTTGCTGTCCACAGAGGCATAGCCCAGGCTGAATAAGCTGCTCTAATAATGCCACTTTAGCTAATAGCTGTCTTTTTAGCATGACCGGCCATCAGTCAGCAGTCATTCGGTTGCTATCAGCAGCAACTTGGGACTAGGTCACAGTGTTTAGGTTTTTTTAAATACTCATACTTCTCTGCTCTCCAGGGCAAACTATGTTAGTGTGTGTGTGTGTGTTTGGTTATAATGCGTATGAGAATGTATACAGGCATGCTTGTTTGAATTTGTTTGCCAAGGCATGGTCTGAACTTACTGCTCAGCTTCACTCCACTGCTGCTCTGTGGTTTTTGCACAGTTGATGCAATACTCACTTGCAAAGCTGAGAAATAAGTCCAGTGCCAATGCAATCTAAATAAACTGTCCACTTCACATTTTCGAGTGTTTCCAAATTGCCCCGACAGTTAACCAAGGCATGACATTTAGCCTGAGAGAGCCATCTTTGGAATTAGGAACTAAAGCTTCCAAATGGAAAACTTCAAAACGAGAAAAGCTCATGCTCGTCAATTTTAGTAATTCAATTCATACAGCATTGCTTGACATGAGCGGCTTGGAACTATGTATAAAAATAACTGCTGTACTTAGAGCATAATGGAATTACTTTGAGTTTAGATTATAATGTTCAGGAAAAATAAAGACGGGCAATGACTTGGGGAGAGTCAGTATCATATGCCGTATGCTAACTATGCACAGGACTGCAAACTCATTTCTTCCATTTTTCATTTTTTCCACCCATGACAGCACAGGAGGAGGTTGAAGTTGTTGCAGCCCTGCCCATGTTTAGCTTCATTTAGGTATGTGGTTATTACATGTAACACAGGGAGACTTTGAAAGGTGATATGCAGATAATTGATCCCCAGCTGGAATTTCTGTTCAGATTTTTCTCTCCTACATGTTCTGCCGGTTTTTTAGGTTCTTCTTGTGCCTCCAATGGTTCTAATCAAATCTGGATTATCTCTAGATGTACCTCTGTCCTTTTCTAACCCCTCTCTGCCTCCCTGTTTCATTCCAGGTGCTGAGGAAAATATCTGGCTACATCCAGGAGCAGAATGAGAAGATCTATGCTCCTAGAGGTCTGCTGCTCACAGACCCCATAGAGAGAGGAATGAGAGTTGTATCCTTCAGTCGTCTACTGCTGCTCTCCTGTTCAACTGTGCAACAAATAAGCAGAGGATAAAGGCTCAAGCAAGTCAGATATATAGAAGACTGATGGGAGGTAGCAGGAGTTTAGAGGTCATAGAAACCAGTTTGGTCACCAGTTAGAATCCTTAGAACTGCTAGAAACATCTGGGTTGGGTAAATGAATGAGAAACACTCTCCTCCTCCTCTTCATAAATTACCATCAAGATGCCCTTGAACATGGCACTTAAACTCCAGCTGCTGCAGAGGAGCTCTTCAATGGCCAACTATCATTCCTAGGAGTGATTTGAAGCAAGACAGGCCTGAAAAAGCATGCAGTCAAATGCCCTTTTGATAGGAAAAGGTGAACAAAACAGGGTGATATGGTGAATCAGCAGCCTGAGGTGTGTATGCACCTATGACATTGTTTTGTCTGTTTGGACATCTCAAGCCATCTTCCTCTGTTTTATCATTCTAAAATAAGATTAAAACTCTTCAGGCTCATTGCACTGTATGTTCTTTTATATTTGAGTTACTGTGTTTATTTTAGATGTAGCCAGAGGCATGATTCAGCATAGTTCCTGTAGTCAGGAAGAGACAGAGAATGCGTCCAGTAGACCATCACACAGACCTGGCCCAGACTAGCTCAAAGAACGGGCTCCAAGTCACAGGGCCAACCTACTACCAACACTTATTAGTCAATACACTCCGACACAATATGGCCTCTGTTTGAGACAGAGAAAAGTCCTGTGAGAGACCTCATTCTCCCAAACAGAAGAATGTGTCTCACATGTATGTCTTTTTTCATGTTAGTATGATCTCCTACCCTGAACACTGACATATGTTTTTATCATTAAGGACAAACTGAGTCAATGAATTCTTACACTGAATTCTGGTTTTGCTTCCTATCATCAGGCGATGGCTATTATTTCATCTTGAGTGCAGATAAAGCTTAGTGCAGACTTTATGTGTTTTGCTGTGGTTTGCTTGTTCAAGACAAATGTTAGAGATCTGGGAAACCCCTTGAGTCATCTTGACCTTTTTGAAACAAGTTTGACAAAGATGATGATTATGATACTTTATTGTCAGATCAAGTCTGAAATTTTTCTTGCATCACAGGAGCTCCACTTGCAACATCACAGAAAAGTCAAAAATTAAGAAGAGAAACAAAGATACATACATTTAACGTAACATTATAATCACAGAAGACAATATTCAAGGCCCTTCAGTGTACACTTGGTCTGGGATTAAGCTCCATATTTACTTTTAGGACTGACTGTTGTACAAAACAGTGCTTCAGTCTAACTTTATTAAAATGTGGAAACCTGTATCTCCAGTTTGATGGTAACAATTTGTATTAACTGTTCAGGACATGGTTGGGGTCAGAGACAATGTTGTTGGCCAGCCTTAATATGTTATTATGGTAGGCTGATTCATAGTCAATCATAGTCTGGCCTACAATCTTTGAGCAGGTTTTCATTTGGTGGAGCAGTTTCGACTTTAAAGTAGTGGACAAACACTTGTACCATGTAGTATTACAATATTGTAGAACACTCATAATCACAGAAGTAAAAAACAAAAGAAGAATTTGTCTACTTGTGCCAAAAGACCTTAGGCGATAAAGAAAATAAATTCTTTGTTTTGTCTTTTTGCAGACAGATTCAATGCGGTCTTTCCAGGATAACAGATGGTCTATCATTACACCCAAGTATTTGTATGAAAATACCCACTTGATTTTTTCATTATGGATAACAATAGGAACTTTATGAAAGTCAGATGGTGAACCAAATACAATTTCTTCCATTTTCTTTGTGTTAATCTCAAGAGCATTATTATGACTCCACTCGACCACTTTGTTCACGCCATGTTGGTGCAGCCCAGACCTGCCTTACTTACTTAACAGAGATAGCTGTATCATCAGAATACTTGAGAATGTATTGATTTTGTGTATCTGTACGGCAATCGTCGGTATAAAAAGTGAAAAGCATGGCTGAACTGACACAGCACAGGGGTCCCACTATTGGTTGTGATGGTAGATGAAAGGGTTTGATTTTATCATTGCCGCAAACGAGATACATTTATAGTAATGATGGAGAAGGAGGGAAACAGACACACAGTGATTTTACATGTTTTTGGTGAATATTACAAGCAGTGGATTCAAATTCACTATAGTGATAAGTATCATCTTGTCTGACATCAGTTGTGCCAGTTATACACCCCAAAATCAACATAACAACGGTTTGGGACAAAAAATGTTTTTTAGAGTGTTCAGCACAGCAGTTTTAGATTTTAAAAGTCTTGTATTCCGCTGTAGTTCCAAGCAGATAAGTGAACAGAAAGGGTTCAGACATTTCAGGATCCTTGGCTGTTGTTGTGATTGTGGAATTGAACCTCCAACGCTTCCTGCACTTTCTCAACCTTGTATTGTAGCATTCTCTCCTTGACATTTGTGTCCTCAGCTGGAGATCAGTGTGTTTGAGGACCGGGGCTCAGGCAGCTCCAGTCCCAGCAGCAGCATGTCGTCGGCAGGAAGCAGCGCTCGGTGACTGGAGGGGCAGCGCCAGGCTTACGGGTACCACCACAGGGGCAGCGGGACTCTTACCAACATCCGCATGCTGAAACATGAGAGCACCAGGTTCTAAGACAAGTGGAGAGAGAAAGCGAGGAGGTGATCCACAGCATTCACACTCCCTGCTGGGGCCTACAATGTCCCACCTCGAGAACAGGAGCTGGCTTACTCATACACACTGGATATGCAACAGAATAAACACAAACGCAACAGAACCCACATGTAGGCTGTAGGCACATGTCCAGAGTGTCTGTGAGTGAATATCATTCACTCTCCAAGAACTATCCAAACCAAAATAATCATAACTTATTTTGTTCCACTTTTTCCACTCACCTTTTCTCTCATTCCATCACGTCTGTTTCCATGAATCAGACCATCTCTGTGTTATAGTTGATTCAGCAGGCTTAGCCCAGATCAGACTGGACATCAATGCTTTATTGTTTTCAGAGGGGTCACTATCACTACGTCTATCTGCTGACGCACTGGCAACGTAGTTTGCAGTCTGTGCTGTAGTGCGGTCAGTCTTCTCTATAATCCAATTTGAATTTCATTCCTTGGTATTTTTTTATATTAAAATTATATTTGAATTCTTAATGCTCAAATTTAGGCAATTATTAATATGTACTATGTACGTATACACTGTATACACAGGCTTATACTTTGCCAATATCACTATCAGCCTGTGGTTGTTATAAGTTCTGTCCACTAGAGGACACTCCAACATTACCAATAGCGTTCTTGCTAAGTAATAATTAAGCGTAGACACAGCATAGTGACATTACGTTAGCACATTAAACGTTAAATTGTGATTCAGTCAGACTCAGAAAACTTTATGGTTCATCAGCCGTGACAAAAGCATTTCGTTTTCACATGTGGGTAGGCCAAGGCGAGAATGGCGAGATTCGCTAACGCTTGCTAACACATTTATAAAAATTTCAGCATTCGATTAGTATTCATTTTTTTACTATTCAATTTATATTCGACTCCCACATTTAGTTCCAACAACCCTAATGTGTTGCAACTCTGAAATCCGGAGGGAAGAAAATGAAACAGCTTCCTGAGAGACCCAATGTTCTCTAGTCTCGCTGAATGAATGCATGCATGTCAGGTGGTCAGGGTCAAGCCGCTTTGAATGCTGGCAAATTGGGCCTGCTGTGGTATGGCTTGGTTCAATGCTCTGTTCACATGCATTTGGCTCCAGTATCAAACAGCTAACAGAGAGCACCTTGGATTATTTATCCTACTCTTTCACAGCAGTGGATACTGGTGATCCACATCACAGCTGTAGGTCACACTCCTACGCACACACTCTATCTTTTCTACATACACGCATACAGATGCACACAACCATTACCAAGCACTTATACGGACACATACTGGTTAGGGGACATGCACGCACATGTATACACACAGCTGTGGCTAGTGGCCATGGGTTCTTTCACACACACAGATTTTGGCAGAAATAGACTCGACCCAGCCAGACAATATTCTCTGTGGTCTCAGCTCATTGCGAACGCAAGCAAACCCATGCTGGTTTCTCTGGTTGTGTGTATCTGGTGTGTAGTGTGTGTGTGTGTGTGTGTGCGTGATATCAATTCCAGTCTTCCCTAGTGTGAGATGAAAGCTAATCATTAAGGAGACGTCAAACAGCAAAGATCAGTTCCCTAAATGAAAAATGAACACTCTCTTGACACATTTTTGTCAACGTTGTTATCGCCACAGCTGCTTAATATACATAAGCCAGTATTGGTGTTAATGACAGGAGTGCGTGTGTTTGTATATGTAGGTGTGTGTTGGAGAATTAGTTTAAAATGAGTTTAAAACATGAAACTTTTTTAGTCCATCTATGTGGCTCTCAAACCAGATGCTGATTACTTTTAAATTTTGCAAAATTTGCAAAATCAAAACGGTAGTGATTAAAAAGACAAAGAGTATATTGTTGCTGACATGCACACAACTCAAAATGCAAATAAAACTTGCTCAAAAAAGCAATAAAATAAAACAGGATTTCAGAGATGTTGATGCAGATGGTCTAAAACCTCAGACCAGAAATATATCTATCATCAAAAGCCTGTTTATCATTGCCAGCCATCATTTCTCAGTTTTGTATCATCAGGAAATATAGTAATCAGTTTATGGTGTGTCAGTGAATCACTGCTGTAGCACCCTCTAGGGTCGGCCTGAGGACATCCTCTTCTTTTAGCTTCCAAAAAAGAACACACAAAAGATTGAGTTCAAAGACAAAGTTATATGATTCATATCACTTCTAAAAGGATACAGTAATTTAAATGTATCTGAAGCTCTTTAATGAAACCTAATATTCATCAAACACTACTTATTTACAATACTGCACTACTCTTCAGTTATCCTAACACAATATCTGCACACATTTATGCAGCCTGAGGGGCATAAAATGTATCTTATTTTGTGGGAAATAGTGTCTCCTGTGTGACTCAAATGTGTGGAGGTTGTTGAAAGAAAAGATGATCAGTATGTAGCAAAACTGCTGATGCCAGTAGACAGCACACCCACACAACATCTAACAAAAGACAAGACTTCTGAAAAAACTTCTGTCTGCATATTTTATTTATGTTGCCACAGTCTTCTTCTTCCTTTCAACCATTTTCCATGTTGTTTTCTTTAATCTTGTCTCATAACATGATCTCTTAATTAACTCTGGGAGTGTCGCCCTTTGCCTTTGCTTTAGCCACATAAGCTACAAGCAAACCCTCAGCAGAGCCCCTGCTTTGAAACCAGCCTTGTATAGTTTTACCACAAGATAAAGTTAAACTTTTCACTGAAAAGTCATTGAAGGTTTTTTTTTTGTTTCTCATCTATAAAAATTGTCCAGTGAAAAGTTTAATTTCAACATTTTACTACCCGAATGACAAACATTTTACCACAGCAGTTCAGTTGTGCTTGTGTTCAGCCTCCTGTGCTTTTGATGCCTTCATGTTTCATCCCAATGGAATGGATACCCGACCTGGAGCTGATGGACTGACCAATTTAAAATGACTCAACACTGCCAATAAGCAAATAAAGGAGCTCTATGGACAATGTATAAAGAAAAAAAAAACAACGAGTGTATATGATCTGTACAGGAGAAGAACTTTACTGAACATGCTTGTCAATGTTTATCCACGCTGAGTTTGTGGAGTGTAAAGAAGAGGAAAGAAATGCCATAATACTATTTAATTCCAAAACATCACTTTGCTCAATATAAGTCCCTAAACACATTTTTAATGTTTTGATATTCTCTCTAAATTGGGCATCAAGTGAAAGAGCAGCCATGAAAGCATATTGTCTGTATAGCTGTGAGCTGCTGTGTAGTATCTTCAGTATGATGAAGGTTGATTATGTAGCTTATGACATTGTTAATAATAATAACGATGTCAGTTAATTTGGTGGAGGTAAACAGAGAGGTGATGATGTGCCAAATTCATAGGTGGAAATTCTTAAAAGGAATACTTTGACATTTTGGGAATTATGCTCATACGTTTTCTTATGAGTAAGATGAGAAGATCAATACTACTCTCATGTCTGTACAGTAAACATGAAGCTACCATGAACAACCAGTTATTGTAGCTTAGCTTAGTATAAACCTGGTAATACTGTGAATTGACATTTTTACACTTCTGTTTTTATACAGATTAAACTACAAATGAGATGTAACATGTAAATTAGTTACCTTTAGAAGTGCTCATAGGCAAATCCTGTTACATTTTAGCAGATTCCTCCAGTCTTTATGCTCTGCTAAACTAACTGATGGAAGAAGTACACAGATCCTTTATTTTAGTAAAAGTAAAGTAAGTATGATGCACTTACTGCACTAGACTTATAAACAAAACTTAGAAAAACTTAGAAAATACTTGAAGCAGATTGATTTGGCTGGAATATTTTTACTGCACTGGAGGGTTCTTTAAATGGTTTTGAGAAATTAAGGAGGTAGACTTCAATTAGAGACTAAAATGACTTGATGAGGATATTTTTTGCAGGGAACAACTGCATCATCATTTGAAATGTGATCATATGTTTTGTATGAAAAATCTTATGACATATCATCATAATGAATATGATCAATGATAAATGATGATTAATACCTCTGAAATGTAGTGGAGCAGAAGTACAAATACCTAAAAATTGTATTTAAGTACAATACTTAAACTAACTATAATCATCTAATTATCAGCAGGAAAGTGAATGAGCATTTGCCAAAATGTCGAACTATTCCTTTAAGACTGCGAGGAGACAGAAGCACTGTGTGCCGGCATTAAAGGCATTAATATGTAGCTTGTCCTTTCAGGAATGACCTCTTTGATTAATGACGACAACCAGGGGAGTGAAGATTATGAAAACTATGAAAAGATGTGCATTGACATACAAATACATTATTATGTAGTAGCTTAAACTTTGACCCACTATCACACTGGCTGTCAAGATAACCTCTGTGCCAAAACATGTCTTTGGAAAAGACAATGAGATATAAAGCTTGTGGGTCAGGTGGTGATGTACAGTATAGTCCATTTCAGTATGTAAATTCTCACGCCATATATTTATCTCTGTACTGTATATGAGAGTGCAGCCAGTTTGTTCAGATACGTGGAGTCATCAGTGAGCTCTGATATGTATATTAAACTGTTTCTAGTGAGAGATTATTCATAGTGCAATATGATGTCTTCCTAAAAATATAAAAGACAATATATAGAGTCTTGGTACCAGCCTCTTTGAGTGCTTGCTTGAGTTCTGAGCTGTTTTGGCTCGGGCAGACTAATACTGCATTGATGTTTAATACTGCATGATTTGTGTGTAAACAACGTGAGTACCAGAGGATGAGAAGTGAAATCCCTGATCAACAAAGTCGGTCCCTCAGTTGTGCTGCTTAGAAAGAGGAATTTGTATCTTATCTTGATGCTATTTATGTGTTTACATAGATTATTTACATATTAATTGAAATGGATTCATGTATATTTTTTTTTCTCAAAGCTGATTATTATTTGAAACTCGAGGAGAAAAGTTTCAAATGCCTCCAAGAGATAAATAAAGTATCTCATAAAGTTGATGGGAAAAGACTGAGTTATTGTGACTGCAGGCTGACTGCCGCTATCTAAGCAGGTTTGATTTATGTTGTTGCTGAGAAACTGGATGCATACTGCGTCTCTGCTCTGAGTTCATATGAGGTCGATGTTGGGCGCTCTCTCTCTCTCTCGCTCTCTGTGTCTCTCTCTCTTGCTCTCTCAATGTGTCTCTCTCGCTCTTTCTTTCTCAGTCACGCACATCAGGAAAATCGAGGGAAGGGAACTCCACACTGAAGCCGTGTCATCTCACCTGGGGACAGGATCTCCAGGTTGTCGGTACTGCAGGTAAAATCCATGTTCAATAAGGAGAGATCATTTGAAAGTGAATAACAATGTTTATTGAGATTAGCAACATGGTAAGATCTTTTGTTTTTGCGATTAGACTACATCATTGTGAATCCTCTTCATAAAGTGTAGGCCCATATGAAGATGGGAGGCAGGAAAGGATCCCCTGGAGTCTAGACGCTGGTGGTAGTGGAATGGAGCCAGCAGATGATTGATGGAAGCTGAGTCTCCCTGGATATCATGGAGGTCATGGAGGTGATGGGGAGGAGAATATATATATATATATATATATATATGTATGATATTTAAAGAACGGTATCAAGGGTCTGATTGTCATCGGAGTGTATATTGTGAATGTACTGTAGGGATTTTGACAGCGTGGGAAAGCGACATTCATCCATCAATGAAACAAGACAATGTGAGGGAAGAGATCTTCCTTATTGAACTTTCACCAAAGCTTCATGAAAATCAATTAATCTAGTGTTTAGTCTTAAAATCTTACTGACACTGACAGATTATCCTCTTTTGAGTTGATTTGGCAAATGTATTGGACAACATTTGCCTCTTTACACATCAAAGAGATACAGAGGAACATTAACATTCACATGTAGTCTAGTGTCCCCAGTCCTTACCCAAATTCAATATTCACTTTCCTTGTAGCTCAGTAAAGTTAGAGTTTGAGAAACAAAAACAGTAAGCTGAAAGATGCTGTAAAGCTCTGTGGAGATTTGAGCTGTTTTCTGTGGATTCATCACTATGAAAGACCCCCTTTTGCATATAGTCATGATCCATTTTTAAAACAAAAATGTTGATTATAGCAGCTTTAAGCTTACAGGGTTGTGGTTTTTATAATGCATTTCTTCATGTATTTATTCACTCAGAATGATTGGTTTCCCCTCAGATTTGCAGGGGAAATTACGTCATGTATGTCATTTATGTGGTATAAAGATCTTTGCTCAGATCTCACCAGTAAAACAGGGTCAATCCACATTTGTTAGGTTAGATCAAAACCTGGGCATAACTGATAAGGATCTATATCTCTGTGCTATTTATATACCCCCAGTAGATGCTTAGTCTCCGTTGTCTGCCACACCAACCGTCACCCATCGGAACAAGCTTGACTCTGAAATAAATGAAAGTGGCAGAGAGGGAGTGCATCTCTGGCGGGCCTTTAGGCCTGTACATATTTAACGGTAGGTTCAGAGGGGAGATTCACATACTCCACAGCTCTTGGGTCTAGTGTAGTAGACTAAGCAGTCCCTGACATGGACCCCTCCACTATCAGTGCATTCACTGTCAGACAGCAATCCCCCTTTTCAGACCACAACCAAATACATGTATTCTTTAAACTCTAAGCTGAATGACATATGACCAAAATCACTATGCCCCTAGCAGAGATTGTGTAAAGAAGGTCATTGATGATGTCAGTATGATATTTCATAAGGCAACTATTAAAGCTGACCTTATAAAACAAAAATGGAGGCCTGTTAAAAGACAAAACGCTGACAAATGGTTTGATCAAGAATGCAATCCATCAGAAAAGAAAATGAAAAACAGTGCCAACCAAACAACCCAAATTTTTAAGAAATTTTAAGCAAATATAAATGTACAATTAGGAACAAAAAACAAAATTATACCCACATGAGACATGACGATATTGAGAATGCCATTAATCAAAATCAATTGTGGGATATGTGGGACAACTTCAACACAAAGCAACCACAAGCATTACCCATCCAAAATGGTGACATCTGGAGAGCACATTTTGAAAATCTGTACAAAGAAATACCAAAAAATCTAATTAATTCAGATCAATGTATTATAAAAGAAAAACTCCAAACATTAAAATAAACAAGTGAAGATAACCAAAACCCCCTTGATTTCTCAATTACATGGGAACAACTGACTACACAGACAAAATCTCTCTGGCCAAGGAAAGCTTGTGGTCCAGACTACATTAAAAATGAATTGCTCAAATGCAGCACCCCAGAGATGCAGGGTGAAGTGTTAAAATTGTTCAATATTGTATTACAGTCAGGATGTTTTCCAGACATCTGGTGTAAAGGGCTCATTTACCCGATTAACAAGAGTGGGGACCAAATAGATCCTAGTAACTACCATGGCATCTGTGTCAGCAGTTGTCTACAGTAGGTAAATTATTCTGTAGTATTCTAAATAAAAGGATATTTCCTTGATGAACAGTCCATCTTGAGTAAAAATCAAATAGGCTTCCTCCCAAAACACTGCAGCCCCAACTATGTATATACCCCTCACACTTTAATTAACAAACATGTACACCAAACAACAAATGGTAAGATATTCACTTGTTTTATTTATTTCAGGTTTGACTATATTTGGTATGAAGGGGTCTATTACAGACTTCTACATTGTGGTATAGGGGGCAAAATGTATGATATGGTTAAATCAATGTATTTGGAAAATAAGTGTGCTGTTAAAATTGGACACAAACAAACTGAATTCTTCACCCAGAGCATAGATGTTCGCCAGGGTTGTAATTTAAGTCCAGCTTTATTTAATGTGTACATGAATAAACTTGCTGTTCAGTTGATTCAATGTGCTGCTCCTGGCCTCTCCCTCCTAGATAGAGAGGTGAAGTATCTGTTTTATGCTGATGACCTTGTTCTACTGTCTCCTACAAAACAAAGACTACAGCAACAGCTGAACACAGTGGAAAAATACTGTCAGAACTGGGCCCTGGCAGTAAATATGAAGAAAACTAATGTCATGATTTTTCAAAAAAGCCCCAGATGTCAGGAGAACAAATACCAGTTTACCATAAATAATCATATTATTGAACATAGTATGAGTTTTACCTACCTTGGTATAACTATAACAGCATCAGGGAGTTTAAACATGGCAGTGAATGCACTAAAAGAAAAAACTTGAAGAGCTCCAAGTGCAATTAAGAGAAAATGTTATAATTTCCAAATTCCAATTAAAATCTGGCTTAAAATATTTGATGGTGTCATCCTGCCGATTGTGCTGTATGGTAGTGAAGTCTGGGGTCCACTCAGTCATCATAGCTATACCCGTTGGGACAAACATCCAACAGAATCTTTACATGCAGAATCCAGCCTCCTAGACACCCTCCAATCCAAAGATCTCCAAACCCAAGAGCTGAGCCCAGAAAGAGTCCCCTTTGTCAGTTGGTGCCGAGACAAACTGCCCCTTCTCAGACACACTCTGAACAGTCTCACACCAACACTGCTTTCCAAACACCAATCAGAGTAAACCAAATTATTACGCAATATAAAGAAACTATTTAGAACATTGGAAAAAAGACACTAAAAGCCAAAGTAGATTAGTATGTTATCTGGCCCTAAAAAGAAATTATAACCTGGCAGAATATGTCTCTACTGTCAGAGATAGAAAGCAGAGACAGATCCTAACCAAGTACAGGCTCACTGACCACAAACTGGCAATCGAAAAAGGACAACACAAAAAAATCATGGCAACCAAAAGAAAACAAAATATGTGTTCACTGTTCGACAGGTGAGGTTGAGACAGAGACGCACTTCCTCCTACAATGTAAAACATTCAATGAAATAAGGAACATTTACTTTAACAAGTTCAACTCTGTAATTTCAGATTTCAAAGGGCTTAGTGACCGCTTAAAATTAAAAATACTCCTAGGAGAAGGAGAGAGTGAATCTTGCTGCCCAATATGTATCAATATGCCACGACATGAGGGACAGTGAATGACCTAGATATACTCACACAAAGCGACATTCATGCCAATAAAGCAAAGTTGAATTTGAAAATCTGATTAGATACTTTCTTCTTACCATGCGATGATACATGTGCACAGTAGCTGTTACTATAAGTGTCCTGAGGGAGACTCTTTAACTGAATGTCAAAACTGACATTTAAAAGGCAATGATTCGAATACTGTATGTTCAGCTGACACAACATGATGCACAACATTCCAGAAGAAATGCTCTACAAATTTGGATCAAGAAGCACTGAAATTTGAGTTTAAAAATAGTTTGTTGTTAAGTTTTATGTCAAGAACCACCAAAATTGGAACCTCAATACACAAATGGATCAATGTGGGTAAACAATATGGTTTCCACTAACAAAAACAGTCTGCAACCGTGTGTGACTAATACGTAATTGGCCATAACTAGGCAACCCTTCTTCATCATAACAGTTGGTTTTAAGTTCAGGAGAGGGACAGTGCAGTGTCTGCAGAAGTTTCAATTAACCCCACAAAAAGCATAGAAAGACAGATAATGATTGTCCTGTTCTGACTGATTTTTAAGCAAATATGGGTTAAAACACATCAAATTCCTTTTATATTTTGGTGCCCAGACAACAACCAAACTGCTAAGACTAATTCTATTGCTAATTGAAATTTTTGAGACACTATTTATGCCTTTTTATCTAATTCAAGGTCTGAATTTATGACCAATTCATGTAAAATGTTCTCATAACTCTCTGTATTGCTACCACATATTACTAAGAAACATTCTGTGAGTTTGAAACTCTTCTCTTTAAATTCATAGTATTAATTTAATACTCTGGCTTTGAAAATCTGAAAATAAGTGAAACAGCATTAGAAAAAAAAAAAAGCTTTTTTAAAGGGAAGATTTTCAGACTAAGCTCTAGACCAACTTGTTTCAATGGACATTTTTTGCAGCAGTGACGGTCCAGAGTGCCTTTTGTATCGGTGTGTGTGTGACCATGTGTGCATGTGTTTATAAGAGGTGTACAGTAGATCCATCATAGCCTGCTCATAAGACCAAAAATGAGTGATAACGTTCTGGCAGATATTGAGGCTTAGTTAAGATCACAGAAGTGGAGACAGAGGAGGAGCGGTGAGAGTGAACTGATATTTTCTCAAAGACAGCAGAAGAGTGAAGAAACATCTCAACACCTGTGGGGAAAGGTCACTCTCACGCTAACAAGCTGCTCTCTTGCTCCACACAGACCTCCTTTCTTCCACCAAATCTTTTTTTTTTCCTGCCTTCTGCTAGATTGTTGCTGCAATTGTTTTGAGTTTCCAAGTTTTTAAATTCCTCATTCTTTGGCTGAACAACACTTTCTCTTTCCGTTCTACTTCCCCCACGCCCTTCCTGCTCTTTCATTCCCTATTATCTAAACAAGAAAAAGGTGGCCTTTTACACTGTTTTTTTCTGAGTCAGAGTCACGGACAGCCAGAAGGAGAAAAAAAAAGTCACTTTCTGGTATTGATTGGATAAAATGTTTATTCCCACAAATGACAGAAAATCAGTACGCCACCACTGCCTCAGTGTTCCAAAAATATTTTGACTGGCAGCGGTGCTTGGCAAATGCAGTGCAGTCATTATAGTGAAGTTTACAATTGTGTGCTTGCATGTAATGCATCAAACACGGAGCCCCTCAGGAGCAGCTTTTGGCATCAAAGAAAAGTCAGACCTGCAGTGACATTAGAGGAGGACCTGTAATCCACCAGTCTGCTCTCGACACTCATCTGTGTCTGGAATCACACATGAATACACGTTTTTTTCACAGACACGTTACACGACAGCTTCCCCGACAAAAACCGACCAAACAACAGGAGTTCAGTCAAAGAAAATATCTTGTAGTCCAACACAGCGTCTCGTCAGGCATCAAAACTCTGGCCATGCTCACTCAGGCCCACCAAACACTTAGATTCAAGATCACGGTGAGGTATGATGGTGCATTAAACCATATCTTGTGTGATGCAACATACAAGAAGATTCAGTGCTACGACTCCCTTTAAAGCATATACTGACATATTGTAGACAAAGCCCCACCCACACTTACATCCTTGTTTGAACATGTGTATGGATATTGTATATGATTTTGACCGTGACAACCTCAGTGCTCAGATGCTTTCTGAAGACAGAAAGAGGTAAAACATGGTGGAAACTGCAGGATTTGTCTCTCTGTGTTTTGGCCGCACTTGATTCATTGTGCTTAGCCCAGTCTTGGAGACTCTCCTTTACCGTAAATCAATTTTTTTCCCCTCTATACCCCTGCCCTGCCTGTTGGCTTTGGCATGAGCGTCCACTTGGTTTATTTAACCTCAGTCTGATTGACAGCCCTTGTGTTGTGTTTGCCGTTGGACTTACCCCAAATGCAGCCCAAAATGCTACACACAAACACAATGTTAAGCATCCAAGGCTGGAAATGTGTGGTTCCAGTTAAAATGTCACTTCTGATCATCTTGTTTAATTGTAAAACAGAGGTTGTTGTGGTTTGCTCTTCTTATATCTGTTGCTAGAGGCAAATAAATGGTGCTGTGTCAGTCAATGCCTTCCTAACTGCTTTAAAATGTTGAGGAGACACAGGGATGAGTTCCTGCTGAGTGCTGGGGTGAAACGGGGATAAAGGTTGACAGAAGAAGAACTTTTAACGGTTGCCTCGGTTTTTTAGATCCAAGAACAAACTGTATGCCAAAAAGAGGGAGAAAGGGCACTAAAGAGAGAGAAATAAACACAGAAAAGCTCATAAGGGACATTGAAACTACAGTACATGTTCATTCTAATGTGGCGTTTAATGTTGAATGTTAGACTCTCTTTTTAAATTGCACCCTTTTCTATGCCATGAGATAATTTGATTATTTGCAGTGTGCTCTTGTGAACATGTGCACCCTCACATTCATGTGCACAGGTTTGCATGCATGTGTTCCTGTACAAGATGTGTGTATGCAGTATTTCACAAGCAGAGTTTGACCTACTGTAGTGTAATAATCCCATCACAATTACCACAGTGTAACGTTGTTGTGTCCACATACAGAAACATTTTTATCAAAAGCAACTCTGGCTTTTGAAAGATTAAAAGAGGTGTGACAACCTTTTGTCCCTTCCATAGGTCCAGATCCAGCTGCAGGACAAAAAAACTCATGTGGTACCTGAAATTAAATCAGAAATCCAGGGGGGATTTTTTTTCCTCTTCAGTTACAAATACATCTTTTTTCAAAGTAGCTATTTTTGAGGCGTTAGCATAAAATGAAGTACCAAAAGAACTAACAGGGGCTGGTACAGTGACTCTGTGGGTAGCTCTGCTGACTCACATGGACCCAATGACTTCTTATTTTCATACTTTTGGTCATCATCCCTATCTGTAAGAATAACATTGTACTAACCAAGTTAATTAATGATCTGTGGAAACCTGGCAACACTGCTACAACAAAGTAAAACAAGGCAAACACCGGGTTAGCAAGATTTATTTAGAGGAGAAAACTGTCAGCTATTAAGATTCATCACCATTTAAAGGCTGACTTCCTGGTTCAATGTTGCTGTAGTAACACAAACACAGTTTTTCTGTGCAATGAGGGATTATGATAGATGGGTTTGTTCGACATCTATCTGATCATCTGAATGTGTTTCTTGCACCATCAGATTTTGTTTTAAAGATGTCCTCACAGATTTCATTACTTTGGTGGAAGTAATGATATCATAACCAATAGAAACGGTGGACAAAACTGCAAAAATGACACCCAAGTTGTGACAAACTGGATATATCCTTTAACTACCAGTATGTTAATGTGATGGTGTCTGCTTTCTGCCCATTGCATACCGAAGAATGCGTAGCCTCCTGTGACCCAGAAAGCAAAATAATAAATGACAGTGCATTTGATTAAGTGTTATTTCTGATTTCATCATGTGCAACATGTTGAAAAAGTTGCTTGAAATTAGCAGCAATTTCAATAATTGACAGCCTACTTAACAGCATACTGTTATGTGTGATGTTCATTCATGATCAAGTGGTTGTGGAAGTAACTTCATCTGTAATGTCATTGACTTGTTTTAATGTTGAATTCTAAAGACATGTTCAGTCGATTATAAGCGGGGATAAGGAAAAACATTTAAAACTCATGAATTCTTTCTGAGGCTGCAACGCACCAAATGCACCCTCCCTGGAATCAGGCCTGCACTAGCCCCGAGGACACAGGAGACATGAGTTTGCACACAGCACCACTCCACTCATCAAGCACTGAAAAGCCTGCACAGTTGTTTTCTTCAGGGACAAGCTCATTCTCAGAAAACTAAAGAGAGGATAAACATGCATACTGTCTGGCAGCAGCAAAAAAAAAAAAAACCCACTACAGTGTATACATTCAGATTCATATGGCTTCTTCTCCTTCCGCTCCTTTTTTCTTTGACAAATTCACCTCTGGTCATTTCTCTTCAGTACAAATATTTTCTTAACATATCCTTCCCTATCTGATCTTCTGTCATTTTCTGTGAATGCTTAATGTGGCATGTGTACATTGTGCAATTGCTGTTTGTGGGGGAATTTTGTGATTGGTGGCCAGAAACACAAAAAAAGGCATGCAGATTATTTTTCCAATGAGAAAACATGTGCCCGCACACAAACAGGCTGCACGCACACACACACACACACATACACATACACAGGTCAAAACTCCCCTGAAACACACACATTGAGCATTGTGTTCCAGGTTTTATTTTGCACAGGAACATCTCCACTAGCAGTTCATTTAAGCAGAGAGAAGCACAGCTGGAGCCTCTGAGACGCAGACAGTGCAGTGGCAGTGACCATGCCAGACACACACACATACACACAAACACACACACACACATGTTGGAGATCATTCAATGACACTGTTCAGGTACATTACACAGAATTCCATCTCTTGCTTACCTTGTCTATTCAGTTATTGTAGTTACTGATATCAAATGTCACTTCTTTACTTTTCTGTAGTCATGTGCTTCCACTTTTCTCAAAAATATGTAATCCCACTTCTAGATATAAGTGGTTGGTCTAAAGTGGTTGAGCAAAGTAATCCACCACTGTGAATATTGTGTTTTCATTTATTTTCTTCAGTATTACCTCATACTTGAAACAAACCCCAGTTTCACTGGACACAGAAATGCTTTGAATCTGAATTGAGCTTTTGTATAGTAACCTGTGATTTCAGAGACCTCCTACATATTTGAATGGGCAGGGTAGATACAGTAAATACTGCATACAGTATAGTTGCATATTGCATGTACATGTAGTTAAGAGTCATGATGTACTCATCAGTAGCATCGTTGTTTTCTACAAACTTCAATATTTGCTGAAATGCTGAAGATTGTCACATCAATCTCTACACATTTATAGGAAAATATATACACGACCATGTCTTTGACAATAAATGACCACATTGCTGTTAGGATTGTGGAGATTAATTAGGAGAATGTCAGCAGTCAGATAAAAAACACAGCTATGTCCTTTGAAAGCGTGCAATTTTGACATTTGGGGATCATATTTTTCATGCAAACTGTGAGCTTACATATCAGTGTGGGGTGATACAGTACAAGTCTGACCAAAGTGTGATTCAAACTACAAAAAAGTTTCCATTCGGCCCTTAGAATAACATCTTTACAGCAACCTCAGTTGAACCTCTTTGACATATTTGTTAAAAATTTGAGCAAACATATTAAAATATTTGACTTGAGTGAATATAATCTTGCTGAACCCCCAATCTTGCTCTCCACAGATTCTTTGGCTGACACAGTGAGCATGACAACATCGTCAACATGGATCCAACAGAGATCCGTGGTGAGTAATTTTAATTGCTTCAACACATCCATCATCGTTTGTTTATTAGTTTTTCAAGCTCCGATGCCTCTTAGTTTTCATTAAAAATGTCTCAGAGAGAAATAATTTCAGTTTTTAAATCTCAACTGAAATGTTTGATATTTACAGGTGGCATCTGTGGTTTGGGTCCAACTCATTAGCAGGCTCAGGGACTGATGTCAGGGGGCCGAGTTTGGTGCTGTATCTTAAATGGAATGTCTGAGGTTTTCGACTAAAAATTTCCAAAATATATAACACTTGCCTCAGCGAGTGAATAGGGAGAAATCCTTGAAACACACACACAATCACTGATCTGGAGGACTCTACTGGAGTTCTAGCCAACACCAGATGATGAATCTATCCCCTGCTATGATAGTGATTGTAGTCTAATGCTGGATGAGAGGGGAGCTGTGTTACTGCTCTGGGATTGCTTGGGAGAACTGATGCTCTCCTGCAGAGTAATTTGGAAGCAGAAGTCAGTCAAAATGCTGTCAACATCTTACAGGGGACAATGTTCTCACTTTTTGGTCATCGTTTGTGCCAAAATAAAAGTGTCAAGAAACATTTTGCAACAAGACGGTCATTATGCCTGTAGCATTAACAGAAAAAAATATGGGTTCCAAGTGCTTTATGCGTTTTACTGCTCTATATATTGAGGGCTTCACTATTACACAATGTGAAACCTGAGGAAGAATCACATTCACTTGCATAAAATGGGAAAGTGAAGTTTGTTGTGCTCCACAATTTATATGTCTGCTACTTTATGCCACTAGGTGGCACTGTCATAAAGCAGGCACTAGTTGAGGTGCTGTGTATAGAGAGCTAAAGAGTCAAGATGGCTACTACTGAATGTACGATACTATGCTGCTACTCAGAACCATGTTTTGCTTTACTGTTAGCCTGTTGAGGTAAATGGCATTTGTTAAAGACTCCAGCGTTCTTTTATTCATGACCTCACCTTACATTTTGGCGACAAGTGAACCTACATGTTTTGCCTCATTTTTTACCGACTCAACAAGGCTGGAAACGTGCTTCCGCCTCCAATGTTATTTGCCTTGCCCGGGAGAGTCACCAATGCTTTTCGACATGTGGATGCGGATTTTCAACAACTACTTTCTGGTGAATGCTTGGCCTGAAGTTCGCAAGAGAGCTACTTTACTTCATTGCCCCAGGCCGAGGGACATCAGATTTTCTACTCATTGCCTGATCTCGGAACCCCTTGGCTATCTGTCTGATGACAATTTAACCTCTAAGCACAATGGCCAATATTTCAGGGCTTCCAGCGTAGCAAGTGAATATCTGGATAATGAATAACTGATATCCACACTGGTTGTTGTTTACAGTTCGATTAGCAACTTGAGACGGTCCAGATGACATTTCAGCTAATCTCTATAAACAGATAGGAGTGCAGATAATTTTTTTTAAAAAAAAGCTAAGAAAAGCTAGATCATTGTCAAACGATAGCCAATGGGTTCCGAGATTGCATTTTGGCCAATGTGTTCTGCCTCTTTTGCTCTCCACACGACAGTTTACCTGCATGCAGCCAAAGCCCGCTCAAACATGATTGGTCCATGCTACTCGGACTACAAATGGACTAAAAACTGAAACCAGAATGCTTCTAGTGCCAACACCTTGTCGCGTTGCCTACAGATTCTGCATATATATACAGATATCTGTTTATAAAGGTTCATTGCCAGATACAGGTGACACTTTTCTCTCTGCTGTTGCTGCTTTAGAGAAACATTTCGCACCCAAAGTTGATGTTGTTGTGGAACAGCATGCCTTCACAAAGCAAAGACAAGCACCTCATGAGACTATTGCACAGTATGTGGCCATATTGCGTGAACTTGCCTCAAAATGCAGATTTGGTGATAAAATGGAAAAAATGATCTGTGACCAGCTAATTCAACCTGTGACAAACTCCAGCATTAGGGAAAGGCTTTTGCTTGAACCAGATCTGACACTGGACAAAGCAGTTACTATTGCAACACAAGTGGAATCTGCTGTTCAACAAGCCAAGCAATTGCAGAAGATGGCACTGTCCCAGTGCAAGCTGTACAGTCCCGTCCACTCGCCTCTAAAAGGAAATACAAACAGTACACTCGCCCAAATAAGCCTTTCAAATGCCATTGCTACATCCTCTTGTAGCTGTTTCAGGTGTGGTTCTGACAAACATCTGGCTAAATTTCCTCCGTGCCCTGCAGCCAAGGCAACTTGTAAGTCTTGCCATAAAACTGGACATTTTGCCCATGTTTGCTGCTCATCCAAGACAAGTGATGAAGGTGAAATACAACTACCTAAACTGACTATGCTATACTTAAGTGACCCTTGCCATGCACCAGAGACACTTCTGTGCAAAATTAATATCAGTACACCTGCTTTTCTTGCCAATGAGCAGGCTCTGCAGTGTCTATTTTGCCACACCACATCTATGATCAGTACTTTGGTGACACACCACTGCTCCCACCTATTCGTCAGCTAGTGACCTACACAAGGAAAAGAATCCCTGTGTTTGGCTGCCTACAAGTCAAAGTGAGAAGAAGGAGTTTTAACTGCCTTAGCCACATTCTTTGTGGTGAAGGGCACCCCTCTCCATTGGAAGAGATCCTATGGCTACCTTAAACATCTGCATTAAAGGAAATACTGTCCTTCCTCCACCCACTGCTTCACCTGCAACAACCCACAACTTTGTGCATAAGGTAAAAATTGAACCCTACTGTCAAACCAGTAAACCAGAAACTACGACGCCTAATTTTTGCTGTAAGGATTTCTGTCCCACCAGAACTGGACCTCTTGCTGAAAGCTGGCATCATTGAAAAATTGATGCATCACCTTGGGTTTCACCTATAATGTCACAGGACGGAAAACTAGTGGAATACGGATCTGCACCGACCTCCATGAACCAAATAAAGCTATGGTCACAGGCTAGTACCCCCCCTGCCTCATGTGGATGAACTGTTTGCAAACCTACAAGGTGCAAAGATGTTCTCTACAATTGATCTGGCTAATGCATACCACCAGCTGCCTTTCCATGAAGATAGCAGAGACCTTACAGTCCTTATCACACACGATGGTCATTTCATATTCTGTAGGGTTCCCTATAGCCTTGCATCGCTCCCCTCAGCCTTTCAGAAAATGATGGTTGACATCCTCAAAGGCCTCCCAAGTGTCCAAAATTATTTGGTTGACCTCATTGTCTATGGCAACACACCTGCTGAACATGACCAGAACCTCAACACCGTCCTCTAAAAACTGAGAGGCTGGACTGGTGCTCAACGACAATAATTGTCACTTCAGGAAGACCTCCCTACACTTCCTAGGTCATACCATCACTGCAGATGAAATCCCTCCTGACCAAGGGCACATTGATGCTGTCCTGAAAGCTCCCTCTCCATCTGACGTTGGTGCCCTGAGGCCTAGTATCGTGGTACTCAAAGTTTTTGCCTAATTTTGCAACATTTGTGGCCCCTACGGATGCATGTGCCAGTGACAAAGACACCTTTACATGGACTCCTGCAGCACAAATCAGCTTTGAGGGAGTCAAGCAACTCCTTGTGGACAGTCCTGCACTTGCACTGTTCAACCCTTCTCTACGCCCTGTGATATCCACAGATGCAAGCGATTATGGACTTGGCGCTGATGTTGCAGAAGTGCAGCCTGATGGCACAGAAAAGCCTGTGGCTTTTGCTTCCTGCACACTGACTGTAACAGAGCTAAAGTATTCTACTGTTGAAAAAGAAGCACTTGTCTGTGTGAGGGCTGCAGAAAAATGGAGAACATACCTGTGGGGACGTCACTATACTCTACACACAGACCACCAGGCATTGACAACACTGCTCAACACAAAAGGAATCGGTCGGGCTGGAATGCATGTTGCCAGATGGTCTGCATGCCTGCTCTGTTTTGATAATGATGTCATCTACCGACTAGGCTCCCAGAACTACAGGGCTGATTGCCTCCCACGCCTTCCCTTACCTGTGCCTTCTGACTCCACCCTAGACACAGAGCCTGAATTGGTGGCAAAGATTTCTGCTACCCTGAGCTCCCTCCCAGTTGCTGACTTTGACTCTGCCTGCTCCTCGTGTCCTGAACTGTCAGTTCTACGTTCACAAATGGAAAGTGGTTGGCCCCCCTCCATTGTATCAGTGACTGATGCACTGGCTCCATGATCAGTCAACATCATGGAGCCAAGATCAGAGGCAAGCTCTCAGTCAAGGACAAGGCTCAAGACTCATTGCACCACTCTCCCTACGGCACACACTTGCATACTAGAATCACCAAGGGATTGTCTGCACAAAGCAGCACCTGCGAGACCTCTACTGGTGGCCAAAAATTGACTCACAAGTACAGTCTTGCATTACCTCATGAATACTCTGCATGAATACTCTGCCAATCTAATGATAAAACAGCCTGTATTCACCCTGGTCCTATGCAACCTGTCCCACTGCCTGATGGGCCATGGAAGAAACTTGGCCTTGATATTGTTGGACCCTTTCACACAAATGTTCTTGCCTGCAGGTATTCAATCACACTGACAGACTGTTATTCCAAGTGTCCTGAGGTTGCCTTTTCACATACTGCCACCACTGAGGATGTTATTCACTTCCTGACCTTTGTCTTCAGTCATCATAGTAACCCAGGAAACATCATCACAGACAATGGTCCATAGTTCACTTCTGCACCTTTTGCCTCATTCCTGCACAACCGAGGTATATTTCATAGCAGAACATCAGTTTAGTATCCAGCTGCTAATGGAGCTATTGAGAGATTCCATTGTGCCCTTAGAAGCTGCATTCAAACTGCAATCCAACAGTTACAACCATGGAAAGGCTGTAGGGAACTGGCTTCAGTTGTACTGTGCAACGCCACACGCTACAACTTCCACCTCACCATCTGAACTCCTTTACGTCAGAAAAATGCATACCAAACTGGACATTCTTCTGCTACCATATGCCATGTTTCCACTGGATGCTTTTGCTCGTCCTGCAACTCAGAGACAACAGAACAAAATGCAGCGTAACACTGATGCTAAACGTGGTGCATGCACACTTTCTTTTCGACCAGGAGAGAAAGTGAGGATAAGGAAGGCCCATCATGTCCCTGAAGCACACCCCCCAGCAACTATGAGAAAGAGAATAGGCCCAAACTCTTTTTGTACTGAGAAATGGAAAAATTTGGAATGCCTCTCACCTCGTCCACTTTCCCTCTGTGGCTGGACAAGACTCGTGACACATCTAGACTGCTACACGCCCATGTCAATTATCGCCCCTCTCACAAACAGCTGTTTTATTTGTGTTTAGTTCCATAGGACAACTACAGTCTTACCTTATTGTAGAAGGATTATACTTATTATGATACTGCTGGCATTTATTGTATTTGAAAGTGTAATCTTTTAAAGAGAGAGAGAGATGTTGAATTTCATCATTTATATGTCCGCTACTTTATACCACTCGGTGGCACTGTCATAAATTGATAGCAGTGCATGCAGGCGCAGCAGCTTTGTGCTCTTAGTTATACATTTTTTATTATCTTGTCTATATCTTATCTTGTTTTAATCTTTTTTTTCCATTGCTGCTGGTCTCTGAGAGTTACCAAACATAATTTCATTGTATGACTACAATGACAAATAAAGTGTCTTCTTCTTCTTTAAAGAGGACCACTTGTGCTCATTTCCAGCTCTAAATTTTTTTTTTGGGTTCCACTTGAGTATCTTTGCATGATTCACAGTTCAAAAACTCCATATTTATCTTATACTGGTCCTTTATGCAGCCCCTCAGTTCAGCCTCTAACAGGCCATTTTAGCTCCTGTCTCTTTAAGGCCCCCCTCCCAATTAGCCCACTCAGTTCTGATTGGCCAGCTTTACATATCAGCGTTGTTACTGCTGATGCAAACCCAACATTTACTGTTTCACTGCTTCAAATTAAAAGCTTTTAGAGACTTTTATTGTGAAAAATTAACAGGAAGTGAAATGTGTTCCTCACCAAATTAGCAGAGCTTTGTTAGCGGCGCTAAGAACCAGTAGAAACAACAATATATGGACATACTTGGAGCTATTTGTTCAGCGCATCATTTAGAAATAATGCAGGGAGGAATAGTACAAGCAGAAACAGCCACAGTGATGATGATGTTTGATGTAGAGCTGCAGATAACTAGCACACCTCCAACAGGTAAAGTACTTATTTTACTTTGCCATGCCGTGTAATGGAAAAACACTCACAGCATGCCAGTTCAACGAAGTCATGGCTTGGTGTGACTACCCCCAAAGCAATGGAAAAACGCCATAATGTTAGTGGACCAAAACAGTGAACTCATGCGCTGCACGTGGAGCAGATGACCATGTAAAGCGATCCATCACGAGTCGATGTCAGCTTGGGCTGAAAGTAGAAAAAATTGTGAGAAACTGAGCGTTCAGAGCAGTCTGAAGCCAGTGCTTTTTGCTCACAGGGATAACTTTTCCAAATGTTTACCTCATTAGTTGACACTTTGGCCACTTTCAACATGAACATTCGACATTGTGACATTATATATATGTCTGAAAATAGGAAAAAGCATAATAGGTCCCCTGTAAAGCAGGTACTAGTTGAGACACTGTGTATAGAGAGCTAGAGAGTCAAGATTGCTACTACTTAATATAGAAATACTATGCTGCTACTGAGACCTATGTTTTGATTTCCTGTTAGCCTGTTGAAGTAAACAGCGTTTGTTAAAGACTCCAGCGTTCTTTTATTCATGAGCTCACCTTATAGAGTTCTTTTTTTTTTTAAATTTTATGAAAAGCACAGACCCAAAAATGTCCTCATCTCTTTTCTTTTGTCTTCATGTCTTTTTTCTTGGAGCTTTATTTCATTTAAATAGGAATGTGAGCAGTAAAAACTAAGTTAAGATTAATATTAACAGTTAAAAATTGTGAGCTGGTGGTCATCTACATTGTTCTTATTGTCAATAAATGAAATGAAAAAAACAAAGCCAACAACATATTAAGCCTATTTACAGTAGGCCTAAGTGATGTCTGATATACTATAGTGCCATAGACGTCCATTATTTACTAAAAGCCATTAAAAACACATCAGTGAGCCACACTGTAGTTTATTTTGAGTCTATCCCACATACTGGCAGATCAAATCCATAGCTAAAATTGTCCCCAACAAAAACATAATTTACTACTTTTTGAGCAACATCAACTAAAACTACAGTGCCCCAGATGTTTTAGGAAATTATTTATTATGAAATTAATTTAAAATGCATTTTTAAAGATTCATGACTTCAGTGCCACAGACAGGGTAGGGAAGTTAGACAGCATTGAACGACTGACTAATGCATTGTTGATTTTGGTCTTTTCATGTGATGTGTAAACATAAATAAAGAACATCGCCACCATTGTAATATATTTGTAAATGATTTCAAATTTGTTAAATAAATTATGATGGATTCAAGTATACTTCCCAGCTCCTGTGCTTCAAAACTTTAAATTTGTACATTTAAACTGGTATATACTGAGGCCTTCATGATGAGTATATTGTAAAACATAAAGAAAATCACAAGAGTTTCATTAAATTGACTGGTGAGTTTTGTTTGAGGTGTTTTTAAAGAACATAATTTAATTTCAGGAAAATTATGAAAAAATCTTCTTCCTTCTGTCTTTTTGTTCTTGTTACCTAAACTGTATTTCATTAAGACTGGAAGATGGGCAATAAATAATAAATTAATATTATCTCAACAGGAAGGCTCATTTAATATTTACATCTTGCAGCTCTACCTTTTAAAACTATGGTAAATGTAGTTGGATTTAAGTACACCTTCCAGCTACTGTACTTAAAACTACATTTGCTCCTGCCTCCTCTTGTGCTCACACACAAACATACACTTGTGTTTATCTTTTTCACTGTGCTGTTGTATTATTCATCGGTAACGAAATGTAACCTACCATCTGAGACAGATGGTCTGTCATATGTTCCTCTACCCGACTGCCTCTTTGGACGCAACACACACACACGAAACCTAAAGCTTGGAGACCTGGTGTTCCTCAGCATCCCAGTAAGCTCATAATAAGAATGAGTGTGGCATTGTAAGGATTAACATAGCGGCATTGTGGAGATACAGATGGGGCCTCAGCGTGTCTCTAATGAATGTGGTCTGTGGAGCCAGTAGATCTGTCTGCTGTATGTGCAGAGGTTTATACGCTGCAGTTCTGCAGGTGTGATATGGTTAGTTCTGAACCCCGTAGCTCCCAGCGAGCATGCTCCCTGTGAGTTTTTTTATAGTCCAGAGGTGGCTGGGAGCCAAGAGGTGACACATAGTAGCGGTAAGGAGTGGGCAAGATTGTAAATAATTGATGGAAAAAGATAGCACAGATCCATAGAGAGTTTTTTCTAGGAAGTAGAGGAGGAAGAGATGACGTTTCAGTGAAAAGTTTGCTCCGAGAGTTTCTGTACATCCCCGTTCATCAGTGGAGAGTCAGGAAGGGGAGAGGAGAGCGGCAGCTACAGTAGTCCAGTCTGGAGATGGGAAGAGACAAGTGGTAGCACAGAGACGGACAGCAGCCAGAAGGATAAGCCCGACCATTTGCGTTCCCCAGATGACCGCGTTCCCCCAAAGTAAGCCACCTGGGCTGCAGAGAGAGGCGAAACAGAGGGCAGGAAAAAGTTAGCAAACATCTTTGTCTTTATGGCTGAAAGAGAGCTCATTCACATGGGGGAGTCAGTCATGCAAGACAGCGGGGTGCAGAGAGGGGACACGGTCAGAGGAATGTTAGCACCTCTAAGCCTTTATTCAAAACCAGAGTAATTAAGGCAGCTTAAGGCATCTCGTTCTCTGGCAGTGCTTCCTTTGTTCTCCTGATCTTGGTAATCCAGCTAAGTCTACCCTGACTCTGCCAGGACCACTCACCCACACAGGCTGACCCATCATTGTTGGGCTCAAAGCCCTGGTTGCATCTCCTCTTGGCGCGGCACTTATAGCTGCCATATGTGTTGGTGCAGATGGGACGGTCAGAGGGGCACACAGAGGGAAACTGGGTACACTCATCTTTATCTGAAGGACAGGTAGGGAGGCAAGGGAGGGAAAAGACATTTTTTTAAGGATTTTAAGGATTTTGAAACAAGGAGACAAAAATAAAGCCGTCAACAGATAAATCTTTTCCACTTACCAGTGCAGCGGCCATTTTCATTGAGGGCAAACCCATGACCACACTGCAAGACACAATAAAATTCATTAAATCCACTATGTGATTATACGGATGGGTGACAAATAAAAGAAAAATCTGATTAATGTGCAGGGAAACAACAATAACAATATAGGTAGTAAGAATCAATACAAAATTATTCTGAGCGATCACCTTATTCTGTGATGAAATGTTTCTAACCTAATGAGAGAAGTCTCTCCTGGGATGATTGGTGAACGGTTTGAAAAACTGGTGTAAATCATATGCTGTGGCCTCCACAGCCACCAGATCTCAACACAACTGTTCACCTTTAGAAGACATTTTACTGACACATTAGAGAGTGTGTCTCACCACCATCATCAAAACACCAAATGAGGGGATATCTTTTAGAAGAATGGTGTTCATTCTTCTTGTACAATCCAAGAAATTTGGAGAATCCTTGCCAAGGATGCACTGAAGCTATTCTGTAACATCTTTATTGATGATAATAAATGATGCGGCCTATGTTGTGCAAATGTTCAAATCCTGCACATAACAGTTAAGAATTTTCTACAGAGTATAAGACTGTTTTAGTTGTTTTAGGATCACTGTGAAACACTGCTGTACCTCTATTTCGACAGTGGGAGTGACTTCCTCCTCGTCTCTTGGATAATGGATTTCCAGCACAGAGTTGATCTCTGATGGCTCCAGGGGTCGGGCGACTGAGCGGCCATCTGGCCAGTACACCTCGACGTTGGTGGCCACATCCTTACCTGGTCAGACATACAGCACAAACACAGCACACTCAAAAAAACATTCACATGTCTGACTGATGGTGATGGTGATTCTTGAAGGCTCATACAGGGCAATGCACACTGTAGGTTATCATGGGTTGTTCTCATGAAGCTTTCTCCTTAATCTCTTTGTCACAGATACACACACGGTGAGAGACAGAGTAACATACTACTTAAAGTGCCCCTATATAGCATTTAAAAGCATAATACATTAATACACATAATACATTTAGTAAATGGTTTATAGCACACTATAATGTAGATGTAAGCAGATATAAGGACATTGTGTTTATTAATGTACAGTATTTGCCAACAATTCTAACATCTCCTATAATTACTTATTTAATTATGATTCATTATCTATTTATATAGTATCACCAAGATAAGGATGCCCACAAGATGAGTTACATCTGCATACAACTCCATTATAGAGTGTTATAAATGTTTAATAACTGTTTATATACTGCTTATAAATGCAAAACAGGGGGAGTTAAAGAAAAGTGTTACCAGACACAGGGTGCCACTTTTCTCTTCTCTCTCCATTAACTATTTTAATCAGGCATAGAGAAAGCCCCGCTCCAGAGAGCCTCTGCAGCCCTTAATTAAAGTGGCATTTCTAATGTAAACAGATCTTGAGTTACCTTGCCAGACAGCGATCTACTCAGCAGGTGTGCTGCCTGAGAGCCAAAGAATATTTCACCTGTTTTGCTCCCTGTCATTTAGTGATGGGGAGTGTATCTCACATCTGCCAGGACAATGAAGTGTGGAGGTCTGTTCTGAAGCCCTGACGGTGTGGAGAGTTTGCTATTAGAGTATGTTCTAAGTAATCAGGCATTACAACAGAGGGCCTCCAGAGCTGATCTGTGCTTGGACAGTCCTGATAATGAACAGGCTCAGGGAGCAATAGTGGGTGGGCTACTAGACCTGGATGGCCCCCAGCTGACTGTCTTGGGGGGGCAGTCGGAGACAAGGAGCCAGTTCCTCATAAACCAGGCCGGCTTCCAGCAGCAGCACCTGTCCCCCAGCTCTCCCCTTTCGTCCACCCAGCTCCCTCCCACAGACAACTTACTCTCCCATGGGTGCCCAATCAGGCTGGAAGTATTAAAGCAATGCTTTCCACATGGAGCTTGTATTTTCTTTCTCACCGTTACTCTCGGTATTGCTCATTCTGTCCATTTGTCTTTCTGTCTGTCTCAGTATCTGTCTACCCTCTACCCTGCTGCAGCAGAGAGAAATGCTGAAACAATAGGCTGATTCATTTATTAGTTAATCAACAGAAACTAAATCAAGAAGAATCAGTTGTTTAAGTATCAAGCCGAAACATTCACTAGTCATTTCTATGTTTTATATCGTAACTTTGAATTTTTTTTACCATTGATCAGATAAAACATCACTTTGAGCTCTTGAAAAATGTTGAGCAATTGTTACCATTTTCTGACAGTTAGCCAATTAATCATAAAAATAATCAGCCGATTAATCAATAAAGACAGCCCATGTGATTAGAGAGATATCCCATAACTATGAAGTGATACATTTGATGCCTCTAACAGTTATTCTGTCTGTTAAGACAGACTTACCAAGGCCAAAGTGTGCGACAGGCTCCATCTCACACAGGTACCCGGAGCCGCCATCAATGATGCGTGTGTGTGGACCCGTCTTTTTGGTGTACACCACCACTTTCGCTCCTCTGGCAAAAGCACCAAACTTGGTCCGGGGAATCACACGCAGCCATGAGTTAGTGGTGCCCTAAGACACAGGCCGAGTGAGAGAAGGAGGGGTTTGAGATAAGATTGCACTACTTACTGAGTGTCAGACTGATTCTGAGGCTTTCAAAATGAGTCTCACAAACACTCACCTGGTTGACTTTGTAGACAGAAAGCGGCTGCGCTGCACTTTCACCGTGAGACACCAGCAGTTCCAGACGCCCATCACCATCAAAGTCTGTGGCTACAGCTCCTGGAGATCCATCACAGTAATGATGCAACTAAACACTTCAGGAAACAGCCTATATTACATTAATTATCCTGATGCAGGGAAATGTGGACATAATGTTTCAACAGTCAGACCTAATTATGTGGAACAAGTCTTTTTCCTGTTATGAAGCACCTAGGGAGACTTAAATCCCTAGTGGAGCTCTGCTGCCACCCAATGGGACCATGTAGGAATAGCAGCTTTATTTCAGGCTCGTTGGTACTGTTGTCTTGTGTGATCATTCATGCTGATTCATGTTCTTCCAGACTCACCAGTTCCTCGTCCCTCTGGCTCTGATGCCTCCCCAATGTTCAGCTCTTCTATCTGGGGGTCTCCATGCTCTCTCCTGCTCACCCTGCCAAAGCAGCAACACAGCAGGTACTTAATACATGTCTGTAAAACCTTTATCAATAACACAGCCACTATGAATATATAGAACTGCAATTTAATCTAACATAGCATTCAGAATCAGTATAAACACAATTTTTTTTTCAATTATAGATGCTATATACACCGTAGATAACTCACATAGCCCGCACACCCAAAACCTAAACAATATGTACACACACACACACAAATACATAATACTTTTTATTTTTATTTAGGGCTTTACTTTTTTATTTTTTAAAGTTAATTTAGGGTTTCATTATCAATTAATCTTTCTGTCTATAAAATGTCAGAAAAAAGAGAAAAATGCCCGTCAACAATCCAAAACCCAAAGATATTCAATGTACTGTACGACACAGAAAAGCTTAAAATTCTCAGGTTTGAGAAGGCTGCAATGAGCAAATTTTTGGCAGTTTCGCTTTAAAAGATGACTGAAATCATTATTTGATCAAAATAAATTGCTATCGACTAATCAAGTAATCAACTAATTATTGCAGCTCTAATCATATTTACTTATTGATTTTTATTATAATTTTTATGTTTTCTCTGATCTCTCTGTAAAGCACTTTGCTCTACATTTGTTGTTTTCGATTACGCTCTATACAAATTAACATGACATACAGAAATAGCAAACAATCTTTTTTCACTATTTACGCTTTGTGTATCACTGTTTGGAAAGAATCACCCATAATAAAACAGTGACCACCATACCTGTAGTGATAAAGCTTTTCAATATCAAACTTTCTTTAAGTATTATTTTTATTTCACAGTGCACTAATGTGCTGATCTTAGCTGTTAAACCTCTCAACTCAGCTAAATATTGATTAGTTGTATTGAATTAATGAGCTTTGGCACAATAGTTTGAGCTTGTATTTTCGGTGCCAGAGAGCAGAGTTAAATTAGCTGATTCATCTTCATACCAGACAAAGGCAGAGCCACGGGCTCCAGAGCAGTGATTCCTGTCAGACCATCATTGTGCCCAGAAAAATTCTCCTTCAATAACCTGGCGTGCAGGAATATTCTCATCCAGGAAATCTCTGGGGCCTAAACTGATTATTGATATTCAGTATGAATTGACCCACCAGCTCATGGCAACATTCATCATGACTTCTGCATCCTGTTCAGAAAAATATGCCAGATCAGATTTTTATTCAGACAGGATGAGTTTATTCTACTGTTAAGTTCGAACAATTGATATGTATCATGTATTGCATTTTGAGAGCTGAGTTCATTAATATTATCTATAGAGGAAGCCAAACCGTGCGCCAAAAAGAGACCTAATACTGTCTTAATGAAAGATTCATTCATGTGTGGAGGAGGAGGCGGGATGCCAGACTCGATAAGTATCCTTGGCTGGGAATTTAAAATTCTTCTCAGCCTCCAAGCCCAGTTTCAGAATATTAAATCACGACACATGAGTAGTCCATTAAGCTCATCATCAACGTGCTATTAAAACTTACTATCATACTCGTACGGCATGTGTGCATGTATGTGTGAGTGAATGAGTACCTAAACAGTCTGTTAGCGGAGGGGCCCCTGTAGGCGATGTTATTGAAGAAGACCTCCAACTCGTTGTCATTGTCAAAATCTGCAGCGATAACAGTGCGAACTGGGGATGGCATAGAAAACTTCTGGGATGCTATGTCCTGAGAAGAAAGCAAAACACACAAACTACACACACGTTCAGAAGCCGACACACGCAGGAATATTTCTCCGTGAAGGGAAAAATACTCAGAATAAAGCTGATTTGCAGCAGATTCAGGAGCAGTTATGACAAATTCTTATCACAGAAGTGATTCACTCATACAAGTTTGAGAGATTCTCATCACTATTGCTATGTTCAGACATGTAATTTACACCAAACATAAACTTATGTGTGCCTCTTTTTGTTTTTCATTTTTTATTTATAAGTGCAAATTCAACATATTTTACTTTATTTGTTATTGTGTCGTTGTGCATTAGGGATAGATTTAGGGGTTATTTAGTAATAATCCCACACTTTCATAAGCATTTCGTCTTTTTTTGTTATTCTTTATACTCATGAAAGCTTTGATTTGCCTTTCTAAAAACTGGCTTTGTTTTTAATCGGAAAGATGTGGTTGATAAAGTTTTTTCTGGTCTGTCAGTCACTGAGCAGCTTCTCTGGGTAGTCAAGGTGTTAAGGGCCTTGCTCAAGAGCACCACAGTGGTAAATTTTACAATGGCAATGTCATACACAGAGCCTCAAATGTTGTCAAAGTAAGAATTTTGAAGATTTTAACATCTATTTTTCTAGAACCTGTTTTTATTTCAGCTTTATTGCTCCACATCCTGTAATGTGTAAACTAAGGGGACAGGTAGTGTGAGCTCAGCCAGATGCTACAAAGACTATTCCATAACATGAAGGTCACTAGTTCAATATCCACAACACACATGTCCATCAATAATCATCAATAATAAGTGTCTAGTCCTTGAGTCAGACACTGATATGTCACCTGCTCACTCCCTCACTGTACATCACTCTGGATAAGAGTTTCATCTAAAGCCCAAAGATAAGAGCAAAAGTATTTTTACATCCTCTGGCATCAGAAAAATAGACTGCAGCTCTCCCACACCCCCCCCAAAAAAGTCTTCTCAGCAGAGGAGTTTTAGCACGAGAAAGTAACGGATATCTCCCCGCTTCAGTGACACGGTGATAAGTCTGGAAAGAGTTATAGAGCAGCCCTTCACTCCCTCCAGTATTTACTCCCTGTTTTAATTATAAGGCTCATAAAGCCGCGGGAGGAGGGGCTGCCCACAGTGACCTTCTGCTACTCAGGTGAAGGAGAGGGGATGGCCAACTGAGGCCATGAGGGAGAGTTTTACATTCACTACATTATTAGGTGGATGGATGGATGTGCCATACAGAGAAAGAAAGTGAGTCTCACTAAAACAAATATGAAGCACGGAAACATGAGATTTGCAGAGAAAGACGAGAGGAAAGGTATATTTGGTACATAATTTGATATAATGTATCTTAAACTAGAGAGTGACAAATACACAACTTAAGTAGCATTATTAAAAATTTAAAACATGTATATATAAATATTATTTTAAAAAATCCTTGTAATTATTACTACAAGGATTTTTAAATATTTTGTAAATATTATAAGTATTTGTTTTTTAAGTGTGTAATTGAAATATAGTACTTTACTCGTATTTTTATGGCAGAAATCTGATTTGTTGGAATATTCATTTATTACAAAAGGACTCCTGCTCTTACTTCAGTAATTCTTTCTATTTAAATATAAAGTATGCGTGAGTGTTTTTTGGGGGGCTTTTTTTTGTGTGTGTGTGTGTGTGTGTGTGTGTGTGTGTGTGTGTGTGTGTTAAACCTATTGCGAAGAAAACCCCGGCCATAGATTTTAATTAAAGCACAAACAGACCTAATCGGCACTTTCCACTACCCAGGCAAGCTGCTGTTTCAGCCCAATTTAATTAGCGGTTTACTGGAGTGATACAACAGCTTCATTATGCATGCCAAAGGTCAACACGGCTAGTGGGAGTGTCAGCTTGTGTGTGGGGGGAAAGGGGTCTTAAATGTGTTGTGGGCTTGTGATTTAACAATCTTGGTTTAAAAAAAACATTGAACAGCTAATTCAATTTGTCTTCTCTATGTGTGTGTGAGCATATCGTGTGTGTGTGTGTGAGATGCTGATGGAACTGTCTCTGGGCTAAGCATCACACATTAACCCCTTATTTGACCCCTATAAAGATGTCTCCTGTGACGTTTATCTCTTTGGTAAAGGATGCGGTCACAGGTGCTGACAGATAGATCACCGAGCGCGAAACCTCTGCAGATTTACACGCAGCGGAGCCCGTTTCTGTCCCTGCCGCAGTTTACCGCACTACACAAACTCGTGCAAAACGCTGGCTGGTCTCGCAGCAGTTGTCTATATGATCGTTGAATAAATCAACCACAAGGCTGTCTTTAAATTCCACTCAATCCCAAATTGAGCCAGTGCTAATTCACTATCCATCCATTAGCATTGATAACCCTGTGTGTTCTAGGTGAGATTTGCTGTTATTGTGCTGCTTGTTCATTACACATTGATTCTGATCAGAGGGAGAAAAAGAGAGAAGCACAACGTTTGACTCAAACTCTCCTCCATCAGTGGCTTTACCTGATAATGTGATGGAGGAATCATTAGTGACAAAGATTGTACTTTATCAATCAGTGCTAGTTATACAGATCCACCTTTAAACACAAGAAATAGTTCATATCTTAACTGTTGACAGCCGTATTTGGGGGGAGGGGGGGGGATTTGCAATTTAGGTGAGTAGACTGTCTAAAAGCTCAGCATGCGTCAAACAAAGTCCTCGTCAAATCAATAACAGTGTCTAAAACCTCCTTTCCGATGGAATTTGAGTGGAATTTATGTGACTTTCCGAAACAGAAAATCCCAGTCACACCCACCTCACACAGCAGTTGGCCAGGTGTGTGTGAGTGCATGAAAGATGGCAGTGTTTGAACTTCTTTCTCAAGCTTTCTTACATCAGTTTTTACACAACTGCTTCTGTCACTTTCCACGAGTAAAAGCAAGTCACGGATGCCTTCGAGAGCAGTCATTCGGATCAAACGCTTTTTCCTTTAGATGTGGTCAGACAACACGTCGTACAAACAAAGCTTACTGAGACGTTAAAGCTGATATAACTGCAAGAGGTTTGTGTGATAACTGTTGGTGTTTGTGTGCATGTAGTATTGCTAACGAGACCTAGGCTGACCCACCTTGAACCTCTGCTTGCGGTTATTCAGCTGCATGTACAGGCGATGAGGTCCATTCCAGTTGCCGTACACAATGTCTGTCTTGCCGTCACGGTTGAAGTCTGCAAGAGCCACACCTCTGCCATGCTGCATGGGGTCCTCCACTCCTAAAATGACATATTAATACATTTTTGTATGCAATAAAGCCTCCTATGTGTATTGTTGCTACACAAGATTCACATAATATGTCTAGAATGAACTGATCTACAAAGATATGATCTGCTATGAAATTGTATATCTCCCTCTTACCAGCCTGCTGCGCCACATCAGTGAAGGTTCCATCTCCGTTGTTCCTGAAGAGGAAGTTGGGACCATACTCGTTGTCGCAAAACACATCTGAAAAGGTTTGGCTTACAATGGGCCCCACTACAACCCCTCGCCCTCCTGTACAAAAAGAGAAACAGGGACGAATATAGACGAGAGTCAGTAATAAAAGAAAATTAGGGTGCTAAAAAGAGGGTGAACCAAAAAAATTTGTAAAGAGAAAATGAAGCAGGATAGGTGAAACAACAGGGAGAATACAAGGAGAGAGATCAGGCTCCATGACAAAAGTGAACAGCAAGAGATCATTTACTGACTTTCCAGGCCATTTCCTCTGAGCGGAGCAGGTCTTTCTGCTGACACAGACACTGATGCTGATGGGCTACACACACACACACACACACACACACACACACGCACACACAGATAAACACACCTAAAACACAAACACATAAACGCAAAGGCGCAAAACGTACTGAGAATCTTTTGCATTAACCAAAAACTAACAGTAATTTTCACCTTATGAAAAGCTCTTTTTGCCTTTTCAGTACACACTCAAGATCATCTCAGGATTTTCCAATGACATTCTATAAAGTGAAGTGTCTCGCTGAAGTGTCTTATCTAAAACCAGTGGAGTCTAATTATGGAGTTGAAAGGGCTTTGATTGCCCTTCCAGTATGCAGAATCAGTGCTGTGAGTCAGGACTCGCTCATGATTTACTGGACCGCTCCATCAGCCCAGACAAATATCACTCGCCCCCTACAGCCATAAACCTCTAATGTCTCTCCAGAGATGTGTAACCATTAGATATACAACTTTACTGACTGTCCCTCTGCTCTGATTAACGGCGGTTTGATGACAAAGCCATCTACCGTTTATCACTCACAGCAGTTCTGGCCCCGGCTCACTCTGCCCCCCTGGTGGATCAGATGACATCCTGCATGTTGGAGGATGATGAAGATTGATTTTGCTACACTCAAATACAAAGTTATCACCCATTACCAAAGCTTACTTGGACAACATCAAGGACTTTTCAATGACTGGTTACAATAAAGCATCATAGAGCTTTCTTTTTTTTTTTACTCATGATTGTCTCTCTTATCAAAGACACAACAAATCATGGTGAAACTGCTCATATTGTCATTTATTGTTGTTCTTTTTCTTCAGTACCAAATCAGGTATCACATGTTTTTTCTATAAAGATGTGAAATGTTTATTCGAGCAAGGAAAGGCGCTGAGGCATGTTGAGGAATTTAAGGGCTATTTTTGAAGTAAAAAGAAAATCAATTTCAAGGTCATCTATTCAGTTTCAAAAGCATTTAAATGGCAACTTCAGTCTTCAATCTTTTTTTCCCCACAAGAAGAAATTATTTTTGCAGCAGAACAGCTTAAAAAAAACCAATGAAAACACATTAAACATAAGACAGTAAAAGGCATTAAAAGGGTGAATACTATAGACACAAAAGAAATTACAGTAGAAGGTCAATGTGGAAAAAAAATGGCGGTGAATAAGCATAAGTTAAGGTCCAAGGCTGTGTGGGGTTTATTTGAATTAAATGTGTGTGGAATGCATAAAAAATGACATGTCACATAATTTTGAGAAGCTTGTATCTCTTACTAGAGAGGAAAATGTAAAACTCCGTAAAAAGAGGATGTTGTGGATTGAAGATAGATTTATTTGTGTTCTTTCTCAACTAAAATAGGCCACTCCATCAGTGCTGTCCAGCTCATTTCTTTTTTGCACATTTAAATCCTCATACCAACAAATCACTGAGTTAGTCATAACCAATTTTAAGACAAATCTGCAAAATAACAGCATCCTGTCAATGTTAAACCATTTAAATTCTGCAGAAAACACAGTTTCTGTTGCACTTTCTCTCATAAACTCTTCACAGACTGACTGTGAGGGCTAGTTGTACATAAAGAACACAGAGCTATAGTGGCATCCGCATACTTGGACTCCATATCACGGAGTCTGGGGGAACCATGGTAGGCTGTGATAGATGCCATCTCTGGACCGTTGAGCTGGTCTGATGTATGTGTGCGTCGCCCTTCCCCTTCTCTTCCCTGTGACTTTGACTGGAGTAAACAGCTGACAGAGCCAAAAGAGCCCACTAACACTCTCTTTCTTCTCTCACGCTAACACTCATCGCACTCTCTTTCTTTCTTTCGCTTTCTCTTTTTTTTTCTTGCCTGGCACCACTCCAACTCTCTCTTACTCACCTCCCGTCTCTCTTACCCTCTCCTTTACTAGAGTCCTATATTTCAGACTCTGTGGGTACAACAAGCACATGCTCCCCTGCAGATGTCTGTATAAATCAGACTGGGGAACCAGTAGTGCGGGGTGATCATAAAGCGATCGTCTGCATCACCCACCCACACACACACACACACACACACACACAAAGTAATTTCTTCACAAATAAAAAGCCACTCACACCTACCAGTGAACTTGTTGACTCCAGCCTGTTCTGCCACATTGGAGAGGGCAATGACGCCTTGTGAGAGGTCGCTCGCAGTCTCATCCATTTCTATGAGTGCGTGGTCACCCACGTTGCCACTGGCATAGTTAGCTATGTAGATAGCATAACGGCCTGTACCCTGGGGGAACAATTACATTTGTTATTACACTTTATAAAAGTAGAGTCATAAGAAACCAGAAACATTGTCAGAAAAAACTTTTAAATGATCTATTCACCCAAATTACAAAAAAGCACTTTCTCACTGAGTCAGTGGTATCTAGCCGTGTCTTGCCCTTGTTTTGAGATATTTGTTTCTGAGATTTCTGCTGCCACCCCAACACAATGGAGGACAGTTTATGATGTATGATGACAATTTCATTTGTGGTGTTCACAGAATTGAAAAAAATAGAGTTTAAAGAATTCAGCAGCAACATTTCTGTCCAGAAACAATTTCTTTGTTGCTCTGTATAATCCACAGATGTCAGTGTCAATAGATTTCATTGGAACTATTTTCAACCAAAGAAATAGTCCCCATGAAAACTGTGTAAACAGGCCACATTGTTTATGGAAAAACAAATTGCTGTTTTTCTTTTTTATGTAATTCTTCCAGTGTTGTTAGCACCATAAACAACATTTTATTCATCTCCATTGTATTGGACTGGAGGCAGAAATCTCAGAAGCAGATATATCAAAACATGGACACATAAGACCAAAATGATTTACATGGCTCCATATCATTAGCAATAACTGAGGAAATATGTTTTTTGTCATTTAGTGAACTGATTCCTTAGAGGATTAGGCTGGTGATATTTTATATTCTTCTTAAATGTCATGAAAAGACCAAAACCAACAATGTGTCAATGCGCCTCTTAGTACTTTCTGACTTTCTCAGTCTGTGGCTCTAAGCCACATATGTTCCTACTGAAGATATAAAAATGTGTATTTTTTCATTTTGAAAGGATAAATCATTTCCTAAAACAGCTGGGCACTGTAGTAAATGTTACTCAAACACAAGTAAATAGTGTATTTGTTGGGGACTATTTCAGCTGCAGATTTGGTGAGTATTTTTGGCTTCAGGATGATATATTTAGGATTGGCTCAAACTATAGTGCTCATGTTCATCATAATGAAGGAACATGTCACCTAGTGCAGCCATGATGTTCATTCATGTATTTGTAGTAGTGTTTGAAAAGCAGTAAAGCTATATCATAGTTTCACCTTTTCCTAATCAAACAGTTTCTTTCTCCTTTATCTCCCCTTACCCTGTTTCCTACCCTTTACCCCCTCTTCCTCAGCCTCTCCCCCTACTCCTTTCTCTGCCTCCCTTTGGAGATTAATTTCACACTCCATTATCAGTCAGAGTCCCTGCAGACACAAACTCACAGACGGAACCACGCTAATAGACTACACACTTGATTTCAATGAGCTCTCCTACCAGGCCCAACATATTTCAATCAATACCACATAATAACACATGCAAAGGGACACACATACACGCCGTTTCACCATTTGTGTTAACCTTACTATATTTATACAACACGTGAAACGTAAATGAGACCGGTTGATGTAAATGTCATCAAGCATCACGTTATTGCTCGCCGAGGTGGGAGGAGTGGGTACACACACACACACACACACGCACACACACTCAGTACTTGACAAAATGAGACTGAACTAAAATAAAAAAGGAACTGAAGGCCACTGGCAGTTACTTAACAAACTTAAAAGTCAACGATTTTTCAATAAGTCTTCACCCAAGGCTAATTTCTGTCAGTGGAATTGGCGCTGCGAGTAGTGTGACGTGTATGCCTGCAAAGTGCATGCAGGGATATAGTACTGCATGCCCTTTACATCAGCTATCACTGAGAAGGGCTGAATAGAAGAAATGCTAGTGGCCATCGTGATTTCTTTCATTTTTTAAGAAATTGTGTATTTTCTCTTTCATCACAGGTATTTCAATTAGTCTCTAAACCCTCTGAAATCCACTTTTTTTCTGAAATCTCCAGCCTGCCTGCCAGTGCAAGGCGAACCTATCTATCACTTCAATGTGAGACCTCTCAATATGTCACCTTCATCAGTTTGTGTAAGACTTATGGGACGTCGCTTTCAAGGAGAATAGGAGAAAAGGTTGGATGACTAATTATCCCTCTTTTAAAGTGATAACACTTTATTTATGAGTAAACAAGACCAAACACATTAGTTACGTCACCGATTTCACAACTTGCCGATCCGGTTTTGGCCTCTGTTGTTGCTCCGAATGTGTTCTAGTAAAACTTGTTCAGTAATAGGAAAATGTATTCACTTTCTCCACTGGAGCTACCATGGAAGAATACACATCAGGGTTTTGGCTTGCTCTGAAAGTATTATGCCATTAAAAGTAGATATCTTTCCAATCGGTTTGGCAGCTGCACAACCTATCAGTGCTCACTGAGATGGGACTGTGGTTTTAAAAAAAAAATCCATTGTAAATCCCTACTGTCCTCGCCCCACTATTACCTTCTTTATCCCTGTACCCTGATTGGAAGTGAGAACAGCATGCGTGTGTGTGAGATAAGAGACAAAGAAAGAGTGCAGGTGAATCAGTCAGTGAGAGAAAAAAACCAGAGTAAAGGAGGTGGAAAAGGTGGAAGAAAACAATGGAAAAGGGACTGAAAGAGAAAGAGAAAATGCTACTGGCAGAAAAGCAGTAGTGTGCAGTCATCACTCCTCCCCTCGTATGCTGTTCTATAAAACAAACGAGCCCTGGCTTCTGTAATTACACTGGTGCGATGGACAGAAGAGAGAAAATGGCACACCATTCCCCCAAATGAACTGTCATAGCACATGCTGAGAAGGGCGGCGTAGGCAGGGCATGAGTTATCACTGGTAAACAAACAGAAGCACCCATGCATGTACGCACAAGACACTCTGGGGAGTTTGTGCGTGTGGATATACATATACTGTAGTGTACGTGCGCCTGTGTGTAGTACCTTTCTGTCCACACAGGCCACTGAGCGCCCAGCCATACGGTTGGCTACATCTCTGTGTTCGTTAATGTCATCATTCAGCAGATCTTCAAAGCGTCCATTACGGAACTTAAACAGCTTGTCAGAATACGTAGCCCGACCTTGATGCAGAGAGAGTTCAGGAGAGGCAAAGATTGCGAGGAGAGAAGAGAGGTATTATGCAACCACAAGAACCGTGGGTGACAGGAAACAGTGGAGCGGGCTTCTGCGGCTGAAAGTGAGAAATGTGATACAGGAGTTTTTTGTAAAAATGATAGAGGTGAGGTGTAGCGGTTTTGGCAGTGTGCGCTCTGTAGCTCTCAGATTGATTAATAGCAGCACAAAGCCTATCTGTTATCTGATGAAGATGAGATAAGCTTAATATCTGCATACTGATTCACTGTCTCTGTGCGAGAAAAGAGGTGTAACCCCTGCGTGTGTGTGTCTGAGTGTGTGTGTGTGTGTGTGTGTCCAGCTTGTACTGTACCAGAGAAGGCGTTATTGGTGTTAAGGACATAAATCTCCTCCCGACCATCTCCGTCGATGTCACACGCTGTCACTCCGATGGCGTTGCCTTGACGGTCTCTCAGGGCGTAAAACGGGGAGCTGCGGTTGTCAACAGCTATGTTGACGAGCCTCCTCCTCTGCTTGTCGTACTTCAGCACCAGGTTTGGGCCGTTGTAGCTGTCAGCGGGGAGCAAAATCAAGCAGATACATCTCTATTATATAAGACTGTCAGAAGGATCTTTGAAGCCTAGATTATGCAGTGCTATTTTTTTAACTGGTGATGCTGCCTAAAAATCCTGAAAACAATGTTTATGTCGCTGCATTTGTATATGAACTTACTCAAGATTCAGTTCTTCTCAAAATAGTGCAAAACAGGAGCAACAGCTTAATTTTTAGTAATCAAAAATCATTTGAATGTTGCACGTTTGGATATACAGTACAAAACCCTTTGAAACTCTATTTGATTCTTTTTATACAGTCTGACAACGAAAGTTAGAGTGACGTGGAGAAAATGCCATAAAAAGGACATAAAATCAGATCTATCAACACTTCAAACACTCCTCTCTTGTCTGTCTGTTAACCTGAGTGCCATACAATCTAATTATGAATGAAGTCTCTGTTAAAATACAAAATATTTGGACCACAGTGATGACTTGTCTCACATGCATCTATTGTGTGTAAGACACCTCAATAATAGTATAACAGGAATTCAAATAATGATAATTTTAACATGCTTTACTTTAGAGCTGAAGGTCAACAACTTCACCGTAATATAAACTAAAACTCTACATGATAAGATTATTCTAATCCTCAATGAAATCACATCCTCTGTGAGGTTTCTTGATGCCCTCTTGTCCAATATACCTGCTGAAAAGGATGTCTTAGCGAAATGACATTTATGAAGCAGGGTCATTTACGTCCATCTATATTCTGTTAAGCATTGAGAAATTCATTGCTGCTTCATTGGATAGAGGCAGGCTTGCCAAACTGTTCCCATCAATGGCGCTCTATCCAATCACATCCATTTTCATCAGTTGAGTGAGCCTCGGGGCACCCTTACCGTCACTCGTCTTTAAGACTTTTGCCTTTGTCTTCAACCTTTAGTTCAGAAAAATGACAGCGCAGTTTTTATTTTAGTTTCCAATTTAGAGTTAGATATCACTCATCAGTTAATTATGTGTAATGGAAAAATTAAACAGTGATTGTAACACTGTGAGGACAGTAAAGGGGACATTGTGGATTTAGGAGCAATTCACAAAGCTGAAATGATTCTAACTTTGTTTAACGCTGTAGGATTTTTACACAACCTGTCTCCCCCGTCTTTCTCTCCCTTTCTCACCCAGCTACAAACATCTCCAGGTCTCCGTCCCCGTCCACATCAGTGACAGCCACGCCGTAGTTGAGCTGACTGGGGTTGTTGTCGTAGTCGGGAGGAAGGACGGTCTTGGTTATAGCTGAGAACATGGGCTCTGATCGCTGAGCCGAGGAGAGCGCGGGCAGGAACAAAACCAACCACAACAACATCCTCACCTAAAGGGAAAAACACACCGTTTGCAACAGCAATACTGTATATAATGCTGTATATCTCATTTGCATCTTGTACTAGTACTGCAACTAACTTGTATTAGTGCTGCAAAGTTAACCGCCTTTTCTTTCTCAAATTTCAAAATTCACATGTGCAGCAAAAGTGCAGCAATGACTTTAGTTTGAACTAAAAAGTAGAACAATGCAACTGCAGAAAAGCACACACTCTACCACACCGACAGTTTCACACACAATATCCTTCAGCTGAATTACAGCACACATTTGTCCCGGCACTTCAGGCAAACGAGAATCAAATAAAAACTATAAGTCATACATTTGCAAACTGCAACACATGCCCGTGTTGCTAATTCTCCGAATCCATTGTGGGCCAAACATCAACGGATCATTGGCAGAGATTTCTGCTATACTCAGACATAAAGATGAAGATATACCACCGCAATCATCAGCGTTCTGCAGGGTTAGATCTGAACAACCCATCACATGCAGACAGGCTGAGGAATTACAGGACAGAAAATCCATACATGGAGCAGGGCGTTAGCCAAAGGCCAAGTGAACACAGGGGGGAAACCAATATGACTCGATATAACAGACCTGAGGAGCTGTTTCCTCTGGGACAGTGACCAACCCTAAATTGAAAAAGCTTTTTTTGGATGAAAGGACTGTGTGATGTAGAATCGTTCTTTTAGTGGTCAGTAGATAAAAGGTGAACACAAAGGAATTGATCCAATCGACTTGTGAAGTGCAGGCAGGTGGAGGCAGGGCTTCTGATGCTCAAACTGTGAGGAGAGAAGAGACACAACCCTGAGAGAAGAAAGGAAAGAGGAAGGTCACCTCTTTAAGGCTGAAATAAAACACTCATCACTAACAGCACTGAAAAACTTTAAACACACACACACACACACACACACTTAATGGCGTTTACAAGCTGACAACTTGATTTGCTCAGCCGGTGGATTTATGAACGCAGCCTTCGTCATAGTACTCATTCCATCTGTAATGCCACTGAGCCATTCCCATCTCCGCTTCCACACTGCTGCAGATTCTGCCTTTCTGCTGAGTGTCCAGGTGATGTATGGCTCTTTAACATCTCTTTCAACAATTCAATTTAAGATAAAAACCGCATTGCTGTTTGAGTAATACTCTCAAAAGCACAGCAGCAGAGAAAGGAAGCACCTCCACTGACACCTGCAGAAATATAGCCGGGGCTGATGTTAGCTCCCCTGGCAGGCAGCGCGGTGATAACGCTGTTTGGAAAGCTGGTAGCGATGTAGACTGTGGCTGTTAGCAAGAAGGGTTAATTAACAACACTAGGGGCTCAAGATTAGGCAGTTTCTCCCCGTTAGAGCAGGATGTAATGACAAATGAGCGGAGCAGTTCCAGACCACAGAAGGCAGCTTTACAGACTTGCTCATATACTCTTTGGTAGATAGGAAAAGGAAACTTGAAATGAACAAAAGTAAAAAGAAAAGTGAGTTGGAAAAGGGTATAATCTCTAGGAATATCTTTTTATGTGAAGACACACTTAGGGAGTCAGTTTTAAATACAGTTTTAGAGGACAAAACTTACTTTTACATGGTGTGCGGCTGAACTGTAAAGCCCATACAAATGAGGATAAAATATAAGACAGCAGTACTGCACCAGTCCGTCCTGAAAACAGAGAAAAAGTAAAGGGTCCCCAATAATTCAACCCTACAAAGTAATAACCTGATAGAAGAGAAAGGTAGACAAAGGACAGATGAGTGCTTCAAACCATTGGGGAGCGCTATATGATAAAATGGTGGGCTACTATATTATCCAGTCAAGGACATACAGTACACTTGCCCCAGATTCACTGCAATAAAACTCCAGAAACAAGACACCCCAAGTAAAGTTACAATGTGATCTTTCCAGGCGCGAGACATTACAAAACTGTCACAAATTGCAGCACTCATCGGGGGGTTTTTTAGAATAGCATCTGCAGGGTCAACAACAATCTGCCCCACTATAATAGGAGGAGGCATCAAATAATATCGTTTGTAGTAAAACAGTCAAAGACCATGAAATAGCCCTGGAAATTTTTTGTTGTGTGAGGCAGAGAAATGTTTTCCATTTGGTTATTTATGTTGGCATTAAGAGGCCATTACCACAGCGTGCAACATCAGCATGTGCTTTCTGGAGCGTTCAAGCCCAGCTCTGATCCTGATAACACTGCGACAAAGAGCCAGCAACATCTTCAGTTTCAAAACACGCTTCCAGGAGCTCTTCCCTGTGAAGGACACCCCCACTGCAGAACACACACACACACACACACACACAAAGTGCTGTACTACTCCCATTGAATTACACTTAATATTCACTCTGAGCAATCAGCAATTACCTTTAATGTTTAGCACCAATTCATCCATCATTTACCACAGTGAATATCAGACTGTAAAACACCTCATCTCAACAGAGACACACAATACAACCGCTGACTATAAAACCTTGTGTGCTTCACAAAAAAAGTGACAAAAAACATTTTATACTTAATGGGGGAAACTTTATGATGGAGATAATTTGGATAGCTGTTTTTTAAGTGACACACAAGTCCCCCTATATCATACATACTACATGCCTTATTAAATTAATGATGTATAATAAAAGTGGTTGTCTGACTACCAATCAATCAGTCTACTTTTTTTGTATTTTTCAAACAGGAATTTAAATGCACAACTCTAAATGCAACTAATTACAACTCTAAATTTAAATGCACAAAATATTCAGAGCACAAAAGCAGAACGCAATTCATAAAAAAAGGACGAGTATAGTTTGTAACGCTAACAATAATTTCAAAAAAAGGATAATTGTTGCAATAAGTAACTGCGGTCATCTCCTCTTTTACTATCTGCTCATTGGCAATTACTTATTTTTAGGGAATCCACTTAGTGTGTGAAGTATTCGTGCCAGTTATTGCAGGTGAGGATAAAACAGCATCACCAGCCTGACTGCACCTGATTGAAAACTGATGAACAAGCGTCTTAATACTTGTGACTTGTGATTTATTGCGTTCAAATCAGGACGGAGATCAACTTTCTATCGGCTGTTTCTGCAGCAAATCCCAGCGGAGCGCTACAGTTAATCCTGAACCCAGAGCCAGACAGGCAGCAGCAGCAGCAGCAGCAGCAGCAAGTAAACTCAGGTACTCACAGATGCAGAGACGCTCCCAAACTCCCGACAAATCCTCCAGCGATTGACAGCGAGAGAGAGAGAAAGAGAGAGACAGTCGGCGGGTAATTTCGCTGAGGATACCGCAGTTATCTCAAGGGTTTTTCCCACTTATTCCCTTTACACAACTTCCAAAGGATTTGCTTTATGAAATCACTTGTGTGAGATTTGAGCCAATCACCGGGCAGCTTGATGAATATTTAAACGTGCGGCCAATAACGGAGCTGAGAGCGCGTGGGTGGGCGTGTCCCCAGGTGTTCATTATGATATGGCGGCGGGGCGCAGCTGGGATCAGCATGCGGAGTTTCATCGGTTCAGTTTGGATGCTCTGACTCCTGTCTCATGCATGTGCGACCGCATCCAGGATATCTGCCTTTTTTTTTTCTTTCCTTTTTTTTTTGTCTTGTTCTAAGTATTTTTGTGCACACGTGGACTGGTTTTAGTGTGCAGTTTGATTAATTAATAGTCAATAATCGTTTAATTTTTCCAATAATCTTATGCCCACAAGTTCACTTAGAAACTTAGTTTCTTTTTTTATTTGTTTGTTTTGTTTTTCTTTCTCAAAATGTATCATAAGAATAAGGAATAAGTAGTTGGTGGCTTAAATAAAAACCATCAAAGCAAAACTTAAATTTCGTGACAAGTATCTTCTCCAGTCTACTGCTGGCAGCCAGTAAAAAAAAGCCATAACTAGGAAATGGATGATTAAAGAACCCCCAACAAAATTAGAGTGGATAGGGACTGTAAAGGAAATTTACAGAATGGAAAGTTTGACTTTCTCTTTGAAACTTTATATGGATAAATTTGCTAATTATTGGATGAAATGGTTACTACCTCTTAACACAGCAGGGGATTAACAAGAAATTTAATTTATGCAAGTTTCCTACTCGTGCATGTACTCCATCACTTCTTTTTTCCTTCTGTGTAACACCATAAATGTAAGTGTTGAATTAGGGGAACTACATGTCAAGACTGATGTGTAAGGATCTGTTGCTTGTAGTTCAATGAACTCCACCCTCCTCCCACTGGAAATGAGGCCAATGTGAACTGTATGGAAACACATGGACAGTCGTGACCTTGACCCCCTGTGCGCTTCTCTGTGGTGCCTATCTGTTGTACCCCTCTCCTGGACATCTGTGTGGACTGACCCTTACTTGGATTCTCTTACCTTTTTTTAAGGACACATAGACATGTTCTCAGACAGGGAGATATGTCTTGAGACATTATAATTTGATATATTCTGGCTCTGTGTACCGGTTTTCTCTGAAATTAGTAGAGCTACCCTTAATGCTTCGCAGTCTTATAACCACTGTATATGTGATGTTGAACTGCACCCCGTAGACCCGTCTTGTTTTATGTCTGTGCCTGTTCTTGTTCATTCTAAAACTCAATAAAACATCAAAGCAATAGATGTCAGAGGTGTCACAAATTTGTACAATTTTAAAAATAGATTATTTCTATGGGCTTCACTGTAACCTCAGGTCAAACGACAGCAGGGTTTTTGTGGTTAATGCAGACGCAGCTGTGTGTTCTACATCTGGATTTAGCGGGTCACTGACGTGAACACCACCTGAATGATTATCAGTGCAGAAACTTTTATCATCAAGTCAGGTCAAATGCTCAGTTATAAATGTGAATATACTTATTCATGTAGACAAAAAAAGTACTTTAAGGTTTTGAGTTTGAGGTATCAATGACCTGACTGGAGGAAAAGAAAGTACTTAAAGTAATTAAATGTACACTTACAAATAAAATATCTAAAATTGCCTCTTTTACGTTATCTCAGGAGAACCAGAGGGCTGTTTCAGCTTTCTGTGGGGAATGAAAGGAATAAAGCAACAGCGTCACATTTGCCTTGAGTCTGAAGCATCAATAGCAACGATCCTCAAAAGTAAAAAATAATTCTGCTGAGTGATGAGCAAAAAGTTAGCGTTCTGTCTCAGTCACAAGACTCGGTGTGTGTGTGTGTGTGTGTGAGAGAGAGTTTGCAGGTTTACTGCTGCCAGATGTATAATTCTTATGTCATGCTCCACTGAGTCCAGCCTCCCAGAGACCCCCAATGAAATGAGTTGTGCGTGTGTGGTTGTGTGTGTGTGTGCAGCCTGCTGAAATGAGATGTTCACATCCCAAGGACGTCTCCCACCATAATTTAAACTCACTGGTGCTGGAAGACTTCAAACTGAAAGTGCTGAAGTCATAAACCAGTGCACTTCTGTCTTCACTGTTATTGTCTGTGATCTACTGGTGTAAATCCCCAGGCAGGTGGCCGTGAGTCAAACAATGTAAATACTACAGACAGAAACGTGAGCTTTTTCCATGTTATGATTACTGCATATTGGCTCCAGGCTATAAAATTAAGTTAAAGACCCAAACTCAACGCTGCTTTTATTTATTTTGATTGCTCTCCTGTTTCACTTTATCTGCACCGTTGGATTTACAGGTTGCAGAGTTCTTGGACACGGTCACAAAATAAAAAGGGATAGAGAGAAAGAGAAAATCCTCCAGGCTTGACATAGTGCAGCGCATGATACCTTCAGCTATTTACTCCCTGATCTACAGTCTCTCACAGCAGAGACCAGGGTGTTTTTATTTATGAGGGGACAAAGAGACATCTATCAGCACACAGCTGAAGCCAGTGACAGTGTATGTGTGACTTTGAGGCGGAGAGTGAATTGTATTCCTTCCCCCTTGGGGCTCACTGGGACAAATCCCAGACAAGATGTTGTGGTTTGAGACTGTCTCCATCAGCTACACGCACTTATCCAGTGATTCTCACCAACTCTCACACTTTCAGCGCCAAGGTCGTGCCACCCCTCCCTCCTTAGACGCAACGATCTTAAAATAGAGCTTCTTTAAGTGAAGATGAAGAATGTATAAAGCCCAAGGGACAGAACGGGGAAGGGAGGGGGCAGGACTCTTGCTTTTACTACGCTGTGAAAAAATGTCCCCTTTCCTCTTTAAGGGCTGTTGAAAGATGTATAGTGCTACAGCATCCTGATGAATCCCCTCCGCGGTGGATAGGAGAACACTTCTCATATCATTAAGCTTTAGTAATGGTCCCAATGCCGTGTCCCCCTGGCAGGATTGCCTGGCGTTCACTCCTATAGCTAACAGGCCTGCTGCATTGCTTGGTTAGATTTACCCCGGCTTCACTGCTGCTGCTGGGCTACCTCAGATAGAGTTGAGGAAGAGTCAGGGGTCTTTTCACATTGACTGTTGTCAATTCAAAATGTGAAGAGAAGCTGCTTTTCTTCAATTTAATATCATATTTGATGCTTTAATTACAAAGTGAAATGTATTCTTTTTTTTCTACCATTATAATAAGCAGCTCAGGCATTTGTTTGATAGAAAAAAAGGCAAATTTGTACAGATATGAGCCCTCATAGATAGTTAATGATTCATTAAAAGTGTGCCTCAGGGATTTAGTATTGTACTTTCATAAAGTTGGGAGACTTGCAAGATAAAAAAAAAAGAACAGTCATAATTGATCCCACACTTCCCATTATGCAAGTTATCCCCAGTCTGTAAGACAAGCTCTCTGTTAGAAATTTGAAGTCTCCAAGCCCATCTCAAAATTATAATAAATCTCAAGTAATTTTCTAAGACTTGATAAAACTCCTCCAGAAGACTATGACTAGTCTTTGTCTTCAGTCTTATTGTGCAAGGAGCAAAATTTGTTTTCAAAGCCTGAACATGTTTGTATCTGACATGAAAAACATACAGATGCAATACATTGGGCATCTGCTTATATGTACATATAGATACAGTATATACATGGTATTCAGCAGGGTGTATTTATGCCAGAAGGGATGAAACCTTACTGCTAAATTGGGCCCTCTTTTATTTTAAGAGTCCTGTATCTGTGTGAAATGTAGAATCAGTGGAGAGCCCCTTTAAATGTAACCAAAGATCCTTATATTGTGCACTTTTAAGAACTGCAACTCCTTCCTCTACTGTAGCTATTGAGGTTGGCAGATTGAAAAATATTCAGGAGGAAAATAGATTGTGTGAGTTGTGTGTTCTTAGGGGAAAAGGAAAGTGAATCTCATTTTCTTCTGTATTGGACATGCTGTTTTGTAGTATAATTTAAATCCCATCTTATGTCTATTTGTCTCAAAATATCACTTAAAACTTAACTCTAACTTATAATTAAATATACTTTTTGTCCCGGAAAACATACAGTTTTTTTCAGTTGAGCAGTTCATCTCCTGTTGTTTACGCTGTTACTGTTTTTATTCTGTGTCTGGTCTCCTGTTCAGAATGAAAACATTTGATTTTCTGTGTCGATGAACTCCAGCTCTGATCTTTGAACCTGTGCATTGAAACTATTCTACTGTACTTCAGCCTCCAGGGTGTGAGCACATGGGTTACAGCATGCGTTAGTGTGACTGCACTTGTCCCCAGCACACACACACACACACACACACACACACACACACACACACACACACACTCACATATACACACACATTCACATGCTGGGATATAGGTTTAGCCAGCAGGGTCCTTCATAGATCAGCCTCCCCTGACAGCTCTCTTAAATGTCCTTGGCAGCCCCCCAACCCCCAGCCCTCGTTCCCTCTCTGTTCCCGCACCTTTTCCACTCTGGCCGAGCCTCTGATGGATGCTGCCATATTTCTCTGCCTCTCTCCTCTGGAATGCTCCCATAACCACTGGGCCCTGTAATGCATGACACAATCTGTATATATCCCATTAAGTGTCACTTTGTGAATGAACCTGTTTCTCCACACTCAGTTCGCTTCACAGAATGACATACAGAGGATAGAGGCTGGAAGCTGACCAGCTCCTTTAAAGTAAAGATAAATGTCACTTGGACAAAGAGTTACCCTTTTAGACCTTCTCACAGCAAGTGTATCTTCTGTGACAACTGTTCAGTAACTTTGAATCTATGAGTTTTATTTACATGATCTGCTTCTGTAGCTGCAGTCCCAGCAAGTGTCAGTTTCCTCTTTACCATAGCAACAATTCATCTCTTATGTCCTCACAAGACTGTGAAGAATTACACTTGGAAAACAATATTTGTTTTCTCTTCACCCTCCACAGTCCCCAACTAATATTTGTTTGTTTTTTTTTTCTTACATCATGAGGTTTCGTACAGACTCTCTGCATTGCTATCAATCACATTTTTAATTTAATATATGAATATGTGATTTATGTTGCCCAGGCAGAAGATATAAATCTATTTTGCGGAGAGAGGGGGGGGGGCTAAGAGCGCTGATGTTCCCTTATTGATTGGCTGGCTTAATAGTGTTTGTTCTTTATAGCTGATCTCAGGAAATAAAGCAAATAAATAGTTGAGAATGAGTTCAGTCACTGCGATGCTCACGAGGATGAGGAGAGTGATGGCGTGAGGAAGAGGGAGTGGGAATAGAAAAAGAATCAAACAGCAGGAAAACATCTGAATGGCGGAGTCATCAGAAAACATAAAAGATAAACATTGTTGTTATATGCATATTTTAAATTTGAGGTGATGCAGACAGATGAATTCAGTTCATCTACACAGAAGGAATTAATTACTTCAATTCACTTTTCTATCCTTTGAGTCTAACTGTGAAACGAGGGCATGAAGTCACATGATGTTTCCATCACTTTCATAAGAAGCTGGGTCAGAGCTGAAGGCGGAGATAGTTCTGGTGACTGTGTTGAGCCACAATACACTTTGCTTCCAGGTATCGTTGTCCTTTGTGTGTTTAAAATGCTAACCTGTATTGACATGTTACCGCAGCGTCATAAGTGACAGAACATGATGTTTTCTTTGCCAACCCAGAAGCTGTAAGCCACATGGTTACATGTCAGTCTTAAGTCACATCTCATCTGCTAATGCGGTGTGTCAGGCCATTATTTGCTCTGAGTCTGTTTTACAATTCTCAGAGGATTTGTCAAATTGATTTGAAAACCAAACTGTGGTTATTGCACGGTACGAGAATCTATGGAGGAGTGATGAATAAAATGTGCCTTGACATGTCAAGTTAGGGGAAAGGAAAGAAATGACTTTAGGTGAAGTACTTGACTGAGTTATATAAATGCATTAAAACTCAGATTTCACTGCTTATCACAGGAACAAATAGGAATCTCCTCAGTTTCTCTGTAGCATAGGTGTTGCATAAGCATCCTGTGTCCAAACACTAAAAAGACCTCAGATCAGTGACTTCACCTTCTTCTAACTTGGTCGACACTGAGAGGAGGAGAGGAGAGCATAAATCCAGCCCATTAGCCCTCAGGTCTCCCAATGGCAGTTCCCGCCCCGTGGCTGATGTAAACCAAACTTCCTTTTCGAGAGATGAAGAAGCCTGTCAAGCGGCTGCAGCCACCTCGGCCCCTGTCACCCTCCCTCTGTGATGCTCCGGCATTAATAGCAAATCGATTCTAAATGAAGGACAAGGGAAACAAGTGATAAACAAAAAGATGCGTTCATCTCCGGCGGAGGGATGTGAAGAGGGAGATGCTTGAAACCAGTCATGTTTGTGGGAGATACAGGAGGTATTTTAAAAGCATAAGAACATTACAGACATCCCTGTCTTATCTGTTTAGCCACTAAGGATAAATGGCAACTTCAGTATTAGCTCAAGATTGAAAGCACATGTGGGTACATAATCCTCTAAAAGGTTGCATATTGTTGCTTTCTAATTAAACCAACTATCAAGCATTTGGGACATTGCAGAATGCAGAATCCCTGTAACGTCTGTACACATCTTTACTGCACTCTGCATCCTTGTTTGATTATTGTGTTGTTATGCTGTTCATCACTGGAGTTCTTGCCATTTGCCCAAAGTCTACAGGCTTCTCCAAATGACCTGATGATAAGAGTAATGAGCACAATTTCATCTCATCGTGCCTAATAGTGTATTGATCTCAGCTTGGGAGAAATGACTTCTGATCTTCTCCTTAGTTGGCCTGTGTCATAGTTAACGGCCTCAGACTTGTTACATTAGATCTCAGCCATTTAACACTGAATGCTAATGAATCAAAATGTCTTTTCTTCAAGCTGTAAGATGGAACATTAAAGTCACAGATTTTAACACATGTACTGTATGTCCCCTGGTGTGTAGCTGTAAAAAAAAACTTGTTGTAAAGCTGCCATCGCACTGACTACCAGTCAACCTCAGTCTTGTACTGCTTCTAACGCTGCCAAATGCTCAGTCAAGCACTATCCCTCCTCTTCTGTTTCTGTCTCCTCAGTGGGGTAATCAGCCATTCCCCTGCAAGGTAATTCCTGCTCAGGAGTGCATGTGGCCGACACTGCGGAAATTCATTTTTTGGTTTAATTTCAGGCCTATTGATCGTGGAGCGCTTTACGACTGCATGACATCCATAATCACAACAATGGTGTGACAGCACAGATAAATAATGTGGCAAAAGCACAGAGAGAAGGAGGGATGTAGGGATGAAAGGGAAACAGAATTGGAAAAAAAAAAGGAAGAGCTTGGTTCCACCTCTTACAGCATTCTGTATTAATTACTGAACTCCACCCTATTACACCCTCCCGACCTCAACCCCCTTCACCTGATTGATCTCCCCTCTGAGGCCATAAATTAGTTTTCTTCCCAAACTTATCTGAAATCTGTTTGTTTAAGCATCCATTAAAGGATAGGAGCCACTGCTCTACAGTAATTACCAAGGCTACTGTAATATCTATAATTATTATGATTAGTGGAGCAGAATTAAGTTACTACTATAGAAACCACAAGGGGCCAAAGCCACAGCGTAATTATGAGGTTTTGCATATACTAATGCTGTAGTCGAGAGCAAGTCGGGGGAATGTAGCTGTTAAATGAATACAAGTTGATTGAGGCAACAGTGGATGCATACTGAAAAGCAAAAACTATTGGAGCAAACATTTTATATTAAAAACTTAGGAAGATAAAATGAATCTGTCCTAGTGGAGCATGTTGACCAATATGCAACATGCCACCGGTCGTTTGGTTTAAAATCAGATATTTTCAGATTATTTTGTACCTTATATAAGGTATTTGTGGAAACATGAGGATACTCCCAGCATGCTGATGATTTTCTCCTCAGTAAGTGGAAACACCTATCTCAGACATTAGTAAGAGCCAGTGTTTGTGTGGGCTAAATATTAAATAGTGGTTTAGTCTAGCAGAGGTCACAGCAGGTCTTCTGCCCCAACAAGGTGTGTCCACATAACTGTGTTTATGTGTAACTTCACCACAACTTTTCTCAATTTCACCTGCCTCAGCTCAGGAGCAGCTTTAAAGCTACTTTATTTATATATCAGATAATGAGATGTGATAGATTGGAGACCAAAATGTGACCTTTTGTTGTGTACATGCACTTAAATAATAATAATGGAGTCTAGTAAACAGCGGTACGGGTGAGGCAGCAGTGCATAAAGCATAGCTCCTCTTGTTGTTGGAGTCTGAGGGGGCCGACAGACTCCTGCTCATAAAATGTCTCCAGTCAGAAAGGCAATAAGGATGCAGGGTTAATGCGGCTTGGCACACAGTTTTATTTGTGCAGAGGCGGAGAAGTCCTGATCTTCCACTCCTTCTGGAGAGGCGTAGAGCGGAGTGGATACTGTTGCAGGACAGGAAGCAGTGAGGCGATGGAGGATGCTTAGCTGAGATAGAACAAGTAGGCGGGAGAAAGAGGAACCGACCGTTTTGTTTATCACAGCTTTGAGAAATTATATTATGTAAGACTTAATCAATGCATAACTTAGAGCTAGCCAATAATTCAATACTGTAATTTATCGTCTTTCACTAGAGTCTTAAAATCATGATATGATCTTATCATTTACAAAATGTTGTTGCTCAGATGAATAATAAAAAAAACGAATGTCATTAAAGATAAACAGAAATGGATTATTGAAGTTTTTGATTTATATTTAAAGTTTTTGTGGTGTAATCCACAACAGGTGATCAATTTTGTGCACTGAACAGCAGTGTTTGTACTTACATTTGCCACGTCATTGCTCTCAGAATAATGCTTTTATTAAGGGTTTGCTGACAACCAGTTTACTGGTCTCTGGGACTTTACTCAGCCTCGGAAAACAGTGCTCTTTGGCTCTGGAGGAGGTTTGTCAAGTCTGAGAAAATAACCCTGATGATGTCATTGCAACATCATGACATCATCGGAACAAGTAGGCAGGGGAAAAAGAACCGACCATTTCATATCACAGCCCTTTGAGAAATTACATTATGTAGGACTGAATCAATGTCTAACTTGATTCGCAATGATGTTGATGTCATTGCGACATCATCAAGGTTACAAAGAAAAGCATAGAGTTTAAAAGACTCAAGAAAGACATTTTGGCCTTTGCTAAAATTATTCCTTCTTAAATCTGTTTCTGTCTTTAAATCCCTCAACCTTATTATTGCCCCTTTAACATCACAGGACAGTAGAAATAGATCAGTTACATACAGAGCTCATATATTAGTATCATGCAGTGACAAAAAGCAATAAGTTTACAGTGCAAGTCACTGATCGTAAGTTGATTTTCAGTCATGTTGCGTTTAGTAAAAATCTCATCATTTGGTTTCTTTACCCTGAGCAGCAGGAATCCTCTGCTTCTATACATGCATTCATAATGAAAATGAGGCTCAGTAACAAGCTTGTTGGTGTTCGGGATGAGTGCCAGTGGGAGTGAATTGTACTACAAGGCTCCACACTAGTGAACAGCTATAGCTATTTGTATGTGAGTCAACAACCAGCCTGCTGTCTTTTTAGGGAGGGCCAGTGACCCTATCATGGACACAACCTGTTAAGAGAAGCAGCCTTTTCTTATCTGCATGCCCTTGGAGTACGCACCCATTGATATGCCACCTTGACTCTATCTTCATGCCAAGATGCTTCCAATTATGCAAGCCGCTGGAGTGAGGCGGAGCATGGGTTTCTGTACGATGAAAACTGGTCCATGGTTAATATGATCCTGCTGCTTTTTCCCCCCACAGGGATGGTTTCCACTCATGGGGGGGGGGGTTAAGAGAACAGCCATTTTGCTACTCAACACTTCCCAGTTCACCACTTTTTACCACAGCATCATGACCTCATAAGGTAGACTGATCTCTTCAGTAAATGGCTCATCACCAGCGCCTGAGCTTTGCAACAACCTGCATCTATTACATCCAGTTCAATTCATCATACGTGGGGATTTCTGCTGCGACATTACTTCCAGTGTTATAAATCTTTCTTTTGGATGCGTGCTGCCTCTTTTTAGGCAGCCTGATGTCGGCCGGTTTGAGGTGAACACACAGGGCAGCCCTCTGACTGACAGCTGACTGTCACTCAGCTGAAGTGACAAGCTCAGTGTTGGACAGCCAACGGGAAAGTGAGGCTGGACGTATAGAGACTGACTGTTTACAGCCTGTGGAAGCTTCTTCACCTACCAGGATATTTGTGTCAAACATAATTCTGTCTTTTCATGTCTGTCTGTATTCTTTGTCAGGCTTCCAGAAATCTCTCTCTGCTTGTTCTGTTATCTCAGCGTCCTCTTCTTCACCACAACTGTGGACACTCTGTTTAAAAAGGAGATCTACAGGCTTATGTCTTTAAACTTCAGACTGTTTTCAGTGAGGAAATGCTCTGGTTTTTAATTGCTAAAAAGTTCTCATTCACATTTCATTTATTTCCTCACTTCCAGAAGAGGGCAGCACTTCTTTACCAAATGTTACTGTAAATTCAGCCACATTCACTATTCTGGCATTTAAAGCTCTGCCGTGTAATTTATTGAGGAGAAACTTCCAGACATCCAGAGGTCATCTTTTAGATTTTTTTCGCACAAAAAAAAGTCCAGAGGATGCTGCTCATTTCCTGTATGCGTCTCATCCCTTTAATCACATCATCCACCACTTTACTATTTTGAAAAGGAAACTATTCAGACTAAAATGAAGCCTGTTGTATACAGAACACTGTGATTTATATAAAATGTGAACGATACAATTTACAGCACTTCGTTCTGTCTCTCTACCTCTCAATCTCTCTCCCCTTCTCTCTCAACTCGCCTCACTTTTTCGTCCCCCCCCCTCCTCTCTCCCTCTTTGCCTCTGCTCCACCCTATAATCACGCCGGTTCATGGCTCTCATTTGGAGTGGTATATATAGCAGTAATTGTCAGGGTGCAGTACGGAGACTGGGCAGTGCATGTGTACTCTCTCACAGGGCTGTTTTGCAGTAAATCTCGCAGGAGAGAGGAGAGGATTGGGGTGGGTTGGGGGGGTGGCGATCGGAAGGGGGGTGACGTACGTGAGCAAGCACATGCACACACATAAAGACACTTTCACTAATAGACAGTGTGCAAACAATACCATAAGCACATACAGAGGTAGATAAAATTTTACAAGCACCTAAGAAAAGGCATTGCGCTAATTTACAAGCATCCTCTTTGCCTCTGTAAGTTATTATATCTCATTGTCTGTTCATTTACTCTCCCAATGGGCCTGACATGAAAATTGAATGTGTCTCATAATGTGTTTTTCTCTCAACCGAATGGGACAATTATGCAAATGCATTCATTATTCAGCAGAGCATCTTCTTATCAGCCAACAGTCCCGCAGGTGATGAGTTAGGGTCTGATTTATCCCTACGTCAGGTGGTCTGCTTATGATCCATAAACATGTGGAAACACACTCACATACTGAGCACATTCAAAATAACGAAAACAGGTAAATAACTCATAATTGGAAGTAAACACTAACGAGCGTTCTCATCAGCTTCTCAGATTATGCAGCAGCAGCAGGAGCTCATCGCCCTACACGTGATAAAAAAAAACGAGTCATCATGAAGGCAACACAAAACCAGACAGTTTGTATTATCAAAGCTGACTTGTGGCTTTCAGTGAAGACATTCCTCCTCAATAATCTGAAGTTTGATCACAGAAATCCCTCCCCATGTCTGTCTGCCTTATAAACCATGGAACACTGCTTCCAAAAGAGATGACGGCAAAGCCTGTTATGCAGTCCACTTGTTTGTATGTGTGCGTGCGTGTGTGTGTGTGTGTGTGTGTGTGTGTGTGTGTGTGTGATAGGGTGGGGGTTCATTGCAGCTTGTATGGACAGGTCTGTCATTCAGAGAGTGCACACAGTCTCCATTGTAGAGCCGTCTGTGGTCCCCATCGGGTCAGGGTGGGGTGGCAAGGGGCCTCCCGAATAAAAACACGTGCTGCAAACAGGAAGTGGGCCTGTAAGGATAAAATGAGAACTGCGTGGCTGCAGTGTTTATGAATGCTGTTTTCCTCCACTCTCTCTCTCTCTCTCTCTTGTCCTCAAATTGCTTTCTCTCTCCTATTCTGATTAATCTTGATAGAGTGATTTTCACTTTGGATGTGCTGGATGTCCACACATGTCCAGACTGCACAAGAATGAGCCTTCCTGGAGATGTAATCATTTCCGACGATTCCTTATTCTCTTAAACATGTTCTAGACACTAGTATCTAGTGTCTGGCTGTGGGATGAGATAATTTGAACTCTTCCAAGGTAGTGACATGTTCCAGAAAAGCAGACCTGCATGAGGAGCACGTGGTATTATCTTTGCTACACCTTGCATGTTTTTTTTGCACGCAAAAAAAAAAATTGACATAAACGTTAAGACTTTAATATGAGTCGAGATAACCTGTGGAGTCTCCTGTACATGGGTTTAGTATATGTGTTTATAGGAATATGGTATGCTAAAAGTGAAAGGATGCTGGATGTGTGTGAGTACGCTCTGTGTAACCAGGTGCTCTGCTTTCATCTGCTCCTTTCCTGTTTGCCCAGCAGCTGTTTCATTTCAGCGAGCGACCACTTCACAGCTCAGCTGTTTTCTTTCTGGGTGGATTTTGTCAGTCGGGATCAAATCAAACTTTTGTTAAGAGTAAATTTCCTTTCCAGACGTAGCTGATTATTCCACCCATTCCCACTAGGTTTGATATGCTTAAATTTAGTCATTAATTCCTGGACACTTTTTGTGTATTTTTGTTACAGAAACTTCTCGGTTCCCATGAGAGCCCATATTTGCAAAGGATTAAGTCACAGAAAATCTAACAGCTTGAAAGGGTTGACTTTGGGTAGTCTAGTCATTTTAAGGGAAACCTTGTAAAACAGAGGTCCAGTATTCCTCCGGTCTGTAAGTGTCTAAAAACCCAGAAACCAGACTGACTGACCAGATGGGGCAGATTGGATCTTCCCGCAAAATGGAAGGAAAGGGAAATAATACTGTAATACTGCATCTATAGTCATCTATAGAGAAAACAGTTTGAGCCACTTCATCATCAACAAATATTCTGCAGAGTCATACATTTACAACAAGAAGGAGGCAGGAAGCAGAGGATAGCTTAGTATGTGATGAAGTTTTATTGATTCACAGTAATGATGAATGAATGGATTGTGATTTGTTCTTTAACTGATATTTGCGTCTGACCCAGCCAGTGTCTATCCACAGTCATCCCAACATTCCTCAAGGAAAAATGCAACTAAGCTTATCACCTTCATACCTTACATTTTTAACAGCAAAATAAACATGTGGGTACAGATTACTTTTGTAAGAGTGCTGTCAAAAAACAAACAAACAGCCCCAGTTCATCTGGCGTCGTCATGTATGCATCACAGCTAAAAGTAACTTAAATCACATCACATGAAATGTTCTTTTTACTCTGTAGATGAGGTCAAAGTCCCTGAGAGCACAGCTTTCTATGAATATGATTGTAGATAAGCACTCACACTCTCAGCTTTAAAGACAAAATATAAGCAGGACTGGCCATGGAAAACAATATCCCAATACTACAGCATGGGTGCACATACAGTAATGTGATGAGTGTAGTGAATATGAACCAACTTAAGATATGGAATGGCATACAATTTTAAATAACACATAGAACAGACCATAATAATATGTCAATAGCAACTGTACACAAGCACAAAACAACAGAAAAGCATATCAGCAAACACTCCAGTTAGACTTTCAACATTTTTTTTATCATTTTTAGTGATGGGGCTGAATTTGAAATGCAGGTTTTAATGCTTAAAAAAGCTACAATTCTTTCTAAACCTTATTCATGGAGTCAAAGTTAAGAGGGTCCAGTGAGGAGGACGACAATCTGTGAAAGGAATTAACGTCTACAGTTGTCTTTATGAGTGGCGCGTCTTTCTATGACATGTCTTTGAAACTGTCCATCAGAAAACCATCTTCAACCGCATCAAACACATGAATAGACTAAAACAACATGATTAACACAAGTTCCATGTTGTAAAGAAATGCAGTTGCATCATTGTTTGATGGGGAGCTTAAAAGTTATTCAGCAGAGATGTAGAAAAACACAGTATGTTTTAGCAGGCCAAGGGTTTAGCACAAATAAGGCCCCTGTTTACTGTGTTGGTACATGGATTGAGGAGTTTATTTTTTCTCCCAGACAAACATGTTGTTCTCTTTGGGGAGCTGAAAATGCCTGCCTGTGGTCTACAAAAATGCAGCTCTGGTAGTAAAAAGTGTATATCTGCATAAGTCTTTCTCCAAACTTAATCCCATTCTTTGTCACTTTCTAAGTCTTTCTTTCATTCACTGTCACCCTCAACTTAACCTCTTAGAAACTCAGAATCTGTCTTTCAGTTTGCGTAAAGATGAAAGTGCAGATTCTTTCTCTTTCCGTGCTTCCATAAGCAACAATACCATGGTGTTTTTTTTATAAAGCACATGCTATAGTCCTAACCTTAACCGTAACCTTAAGTCTAACCCAAACAGACATAATTAAAAGGCTTTTTATATGCTCTCAAAACCCAGCCTGCCTGCCTACCACAATACTGTGGTTTTGTCAGGCTGGTTTTCTCTCCCATCAGGGAGGCTGAAAGAGAAACGACTGTACACTTACAGTTGTTTTAATAACTAAAATAAAATAAATCAACAATTATTCATCTGCATCATGGGGACGTTTTCTAATTATATGTTCTGTAACTATGAAATTATTTTTTCTCCAAATTTAATTTATGTCAGAAAAAGAAAAAAAAATCAGTCTTTTTAATGAAAGTTAAACTCTAGCTGACACTGAGTATGCTGTGTATGTGTGAATAAATAAATAGTACATTGCATATGAAAACTTAACACAAACCTTATATTTCACTGTCTGACATGTCAAAACAATAATGTATCATTTTTTGGATAAACATCCTAAAATGTGAATTCGGTGGCTAATTGGGAAAAAAAAAGAAGTACGGGGCAAAACTAGAATACTGATGTTAAATAGATAAAGTGCTTTGTTCCATTTGAACTTTTCTTACCTAATCTAGATGAGAAGCAAATCTTTGCTTTGTAGGATGACTACACTTTCATAAAACAATGATTTTGTTAAAGCCAAAGCAATAAAAATACCTGATTAACTGTTAAAAAAAATACCCAAAAATGCATTGTACAACACTGTTTACCTGAAACTTAGTGAGGTTTATATAATAACATACAGTATTCACAAGGTGCACCGATATTGAAGTAATGTAAGAGTACAACCTTAACAGATGATCCAATAAGTATAGAGTCTGGATAAAATAATGCCTAAAAATTATACTAGTTTTTTCTGCTTGTGCATTAGATTAGTTGCTGTTTTTTGCAACAGAAATTAAGTAAACTCATATTTTTATACTCATTATTTTATTTTATTTTTTTCAGTTTTTTTATATCTTTTATCTTGGGAATACGATTTCCCAACAGCACCGGCTTCCCCATTGTCTTTGCGACAGATTAGTTATAGCAACTTTAAGGTCTTTCATGCGTATATGTTTTGAATAACTAACTTAAGTTACTAGTAGTCCTCATTCACAAAAAAACATTATAGTTTGAACCAATATCCAATATACTCTTACTTATCTAGAGTAAAAAAAACATGTTGAGCTGACAGGCACCTGCTCCACTCTTGTTGTCATTGGCTGTTTGAGTTGAGAATGGAGTCTGTGCGATGGTCGCGTCTGTGATGTGATGTGATGTGATGTGCTCATGAATATTTTATCCACATCTGCCAAGGAGATGGACAGGCGCCATTTTGCGTGTCCTCTGATATTGTGGGTCTTAAGGTCCCAAGAGCCTGGGGCCGTCAACCTCAGTCCACCCTGAGAAGTGTCTGGGCCCCACTGGAAGGCCTTCGTACTGGGCCCAGGGACGGGCTACACAAAGTTGTTGGTGATTTGCCTCTGGTGCTCAAACAGGTCTTCAATCTCTGCACTGTATGCATCTCCTTTAAGGGAAAACAATGTGGTTGTCAGTGACAGAGTTAAGGTGAAATTGAGGGAAATTAAAAAAGAGGAAAAAGTTTTGTGTTCTCACCTGCATGACATCCGTACATGTAAGCTCTGTGGCCATCGTACTTGCACCGACATCTCATGACGTTGTTCATAAAGTCAGACTCAGCCATGTCCATTGAGGGGTTGACTTCCACCTGAAAAAAGGACACAATCTCTGCTGACACTGAGGACTGATTTGATATCATTAACAGCAGATGTGTCCGACCTTATTACTTGCAGCTGTTTATATCATCATCGCAACAAACGTTAATTAGAATACAGGGAGAATTTACAACTTTGTTGTTCTCACTTTTATCTAATTGTATATCTCCAGCTGGACAGGAACATGGACAAACAGGGAATGACTCCTCTCTTTACACACTGAGAAAGCATTTTGAAATAAAGAGCAGTTGGATGTAAAATTGTTAGAGGGCCTGTTATTAAACTGACTGCACTGGTGGCTGGTATTGTTTTTATAGTCAATCCCTAATTTATCTATAAAAAGTTGCATGACTTTTCCATACAGTATTTCTGTTGGAAATATAAATATGCTATACAGTACAGTACTTTCTCATGAACACAACGTTGGAATGATGTTCACTTGCTAGTCTGCAGCTGAGCATATGGAATTGTATTTTGCACTGCACGAAACATACTGGTAGATACTTAAGGAAAGCCCATCGTAAAATATTTTATGTGTGTATGAAAACATGTAACAAAGACACTGCTGCCCACACAAAACATGATAACTGGCTGCATAAGAGGTTACGCAACTTTATAGCTGAGGCTCATGGAATGTGGTTGTACCACATTTTAGGAGAAATCTGCTCTTTTCCTCACACCAAACATTGGTATGCAATAATAAGAACTAAACTAGCCTGAAATTGAAGTGTGTTGCAACAGAGTAGTTATGCATAAGCATGTTTATGCGTCTGAAATCAGACTTATTCTGAGTGCTGCTATACACTGTGCTAATAGTCTGTTATTTGCAGAGCAGCTCTATAACTGCTGATACAACCATTCTCCTAATCTGGTCTGGTGATAATATGAGAAGCCATTTACTCTAATAGCTGCTCTGTAAACTGCTACACCCATTTTAAGTACAGGTTACAAACGGCTACAGCGAGAAAGGACGCAAACTACACTAAGAAAAAAGGGGAAAACTTTAAAAAAAACTTTGTGAAAACTATCTCTTAATTTTTCAGGGTAAATTACAGTGTTGGACTTGAGTGTGTGAGGCTTTTGCTGAGGTCTCACTGAGTGTGTTGCTCAGTGAGAAAGTGGCTATAAAAATAAAAACAGGGCATGAGGAATTCCTTGGTGGCAAATTAGCCGTTCCTAATGGAAGGGGGACTAGGCGCTGTTTCACTAAAGGGAGGCAATGGTTATTGGGTAATTGGTGTGTTTCATTAACACTGGAAGGTTCAAGGGTAGGCTGGCGGAATCTTTCTGTAAAGCTCAGGATCAGAAAGGTCAGGCATCATCTGCACTTCACTAGTTAAATGAAAGGACACAGCAGAGAGAGACAAAAAGCTGCTGTGAGTGCTCTTTGTATTTTTCCAATTCTAGCTAACTCTCTGCTTGGCGTACTTTCCGCTTTTCTTTTGCCTCACTTGTTCCTCTTAGCTAAGTGTGGTTAGTTCCTAGAGTGCTGGTCATCTCAAATGTCCCTGACCTTTTAACCTTCGGTAGTTCTTCCATCATTCATTCTTTCTTTCCGCCTCTACGCTGTGCGCTGTAGCAATGTGCCATTTAATGTCACTCGGTTCAACATGCTTAAAATACATCCAGTCTGCACACACGTTTAAATGTGTGTCTGGTATGTCTATCACAAGTAAATTAAATAAATCCATCTTCAATAGAGAATAGAGAGGTGTAATTACAAAGATTGAGTGTGACCTCTCAGACAAACTGGGTAACAGCAGTAATTATCAGACAGTGAGTTAGACTGTAACCAGTCTCCCACAGCTGGGAGGTAATTGGCAGCATGCTAGGATCTGAAGACTGCTGCATACCATGGTGGGATGAGTAGTCTGGACTGAAGATGGAGGATAATGGGAACTGTCCTTGATGTGTTTTACTCTAGTAGCCACAATGACTCGACCGATTGACCGAGTTAAAATAATGACAGACAGAGGGACAGTTGAGGTGGACTGTGAGGACTGAGGGAGGTCAGGATGTTTTACTAAAATAGACGGAGACCAGACAAGGGGAAGTCCACCTTCAGAGCCTATGACCGTCTTTCTTATAAATCTTTAGCCTCACAAGAATAGTCTGACATCCTGAAAATACGCTTATTAGATTCCCTGCCAAGAGTTAGATGAGAAGATCAATACCACTTTCACACTGTATCTGTACACTAAATATGAAACTACAGCCAGCATCCGCTTAGCTTAGTTTAGCATAGACACTGAAAACAGCAGGGAACAGCTAGCCTGACTCTGTCCCAACGTAACTAAATTTGCACAAACATGTTATATCCTATTTGTTTAAACCTCTCAGTGAAGACTCCAGGAAGTCAATACACCTAGCCACAAAATAGTCCAACACATAATCCTCCCTAAAACCACATCATGTCGTTTTTACTCTTTGGTTTTTTTTATGGATTTAAAAAAATAAGTTATAACATCTCATTATATGAGTGATCTTTAGAGGTGCTCGTGGGTGGACTTTGTTAGCTTTGGACAGAGCCTAGCAAGCTCTGACTGCTGACTGGAGCTTCGTATTTGGCGAACAGAAATGAGAGTGGTATTCGTTTTTCTAACTCAAACAAGGGAATACGATTATTTTTTTAAACACAAAGTTATTGATGTTTGATTTAAAGAAAAAAAAAGAATAGTTTGAACTAAAGCCAATCTGCAGGTGTGAGAGAAATAAAATGACCTCTCACCTGGAAGATGTAGTCTCCTGGCCGTACATCTGTCACGTCAACCCACTGACAGTCGATGTCGTGGCGATAAGTATCCCAGCAGCCCACAGAGATACCCTGGTCACCCATGTTGTAGCAGGAGAACCGCTTCTGGAGTCCTAACACACACCACAACGACATTATCAATCACATCATCAAACTCATTTAATGCTCAGCACTCCCTTTTAATTTTAAGAGAATTTAGCTTCCTGAATTGCATCAGACTACATATGAGTGCTGCTTTTTCATATGAGTTATTTCATCCATGATATAACAAGTAAATGGAGAGTAAACAAACAAAAACAGTAGCGATCTAATACATTAACCACAAAGTAAAAATCTGAATAGCTGTAGCTGAAATATTGATATTAATTTCCTGTCACTAATGGAAAAGAGTATTTTTTCGGGGATTCATGAATGGTGGTGAACATTACCTTCAGGGCAGTAAGTGTCCTCCAGACAGAAACTGGCCTTGTGTCCCTCTGCAACCCTCGTGCCATTCAGAGTCAGCAGGTCGTAATGCGTGAACACCTCGATGCTGTGGTAGTGCCTGAGACGACAGAGGGGGAAAGCCCAGGTGAGAGTGTGTGTGTGTGTGTGTGTGTGTGTTTCCGTGAGTGTGTGCATTTACACTAAATGAACACTGGCTTGTCGCTCAATGACCTCACTGCTTGAACATGAGCGTGGGTGTCACCGTAACACCTCTCACAGAAACTTGTTTTAGCGCCAGCTTGGTTGAGCTGTTTACTCATTCTCAGTGAATGGAGGGCTTTGAAACACACATCCAAAGCTCTGATGTGTTGTTGTAACAAACTGCGGCAGACCTGACTGTGCGTGGCCTACCCTGTCCTTTGTATTATGCCCGACCTGTAGTAAATGGTTTGGTTCAACAGTCATTTCCACAGACACGTGCTGCAGGGCTGTTAATGGATCTGGAGAGATGACAACACTGTTTCGGGCCACCCGTAACTCACTGGGACACATCTCACACTGCCAACACTGTGGGCTTCAAATGGGTCATTCTTCTCTCGTGACGACAGGCCTCAAAGTGCTCTCGTCATCTGCCAAGAAACTAAGTAACTGAGCAGAGCGTACTGAGAGGTAGAGTGGAATGTGTTAAGAGTATGCCAGGTGAGCCTGGTGACAGACAAAGGCTCTTATGTTAAGCTTGTGTTGCATGCTACCTGCCGACCCCTCATAAAACCGTACGTGCACTGGAACAAAGATCACACTTCAATATGTTTTCTTTCCAGATAGTAATTGAATGCAATTAAATTAAATATAACTCAAATTACTCAGTGTGGAGGTAGTTATATCACGAATGCAAGTATAAGAAAAAATTGTATGAGAATCAGGTGTTTGACAGAATATTTTTGGCTGCCTTTCATGCCCTTTGAAAACTACAACTCACCTGTATCCAGGACACTCTATACCACAGTTTCCCCAAACAAACTGAACAAAATGACCACATGTGTAACCACAACACCCCAAATATAGTAAGTATTTAAACAGGTCTCTCCATTGCAACATACCTAAGCAAAGTAACACAGCCAAAAAACCCTTGTGGGATTCTCTACCTGTGACACTGGTGCCATGTCCAGCTCTCCTTTGATGCTTTGGGTCTGAAATCGGATCTGCCCAAGTTCATGATGCGTGAAGAGAAGCGCAGCAGGCGTCGATGGCCATAGGGCCAGTTCATCCTGGCAGCGGAGGAAGACAGACAGTTCTCTTCATGTGCACAGGTCAGCAGGTGGAGGGGTCTGTCTTCCAGGTAGGCTGTCTCCTGGACCAGCTGGGCATCCAGAACAAGGTCAGGTGCCGCTGAAACAGGACAGATGTGAGAGGTTATGTTGGATTAAAACAGGTTTTGAACCAGAAGAGGGGATGGAGAGCTACAGGAAGACGGTTCGGCTTACTTTCTGAGCAGCTGACCCCAGCAGCTTTAGTTCCACCTCCCCGAGGGCAATGGACATGGTTGTTGCGGCGACACTGTTGAATCGAAAGCTCTGTGCCGACACAGTGAGTTCCACTGAGAATCACATCAGCTGCATTTGGGTCACCGGACCAGTACCAGGTCTCCTGTTGGAGGCAGAAGCGGGGGTGGGGTCACAAGACATAGACAGCTTGTCAGGGTTTTTTTTTTTATTAATGAGAAGCATTATAGCTTATTGTCCACCACACTGACTTCAGGGGCTGTGACTATGGATTGGCCTCCATCTGTTCATTTGTTTGATCATCTGTTTGTTTGTACTTTCATCAATAAGTCAGACACTGCTGATAGGATTTTGACAAATCTTGGAGGAATGATGCCTCTGACCACACTGATTGGTCTAGAGGTGGGAGTGCTATATTGTTTGTTCATTCAGGGCATCATGTCCAAGATCTTTAACAGTGATGATCCAACTTTGAGGAAAGTTGTGGAGGTGTACTCTGGCATTTACTAAATCACCCTGATTTGCTGCAGGGGTGGTGCCACAACAAGTCAAAATGACAAAATGCTTGCTGCCACCTTGTCAGTTATAGACTGTTGTCAGGTGGATTCTTACAGTACCTGATGTGCACTGGCAGCGAAGCCCAGACCCAGCTGTCTGCACACCACCATGGCTTCATCGATGCTCCAGTTCTCACTGCAGACAGAGCCCCAACGCTTACGGCCCCCAACCTCCATCAACACCTCGACACGGCCTTCCGATGGAACTCTACCACCAGTCAGCCGCACCTGGAAATCCATCAGATTAAAGGGATTAAATAAGTAATGCTTTATCAGTTGAAGCTCATACATGTACATGGTGTGATGGTGTAGTTTTTATACCGTGTTCTCTATGCCAGTCTTAGGGACGTTACAGCGTACTGAGGCATCCTGGCTATGTTTGAATGTCCACGGTTGGACTTCCTGGAAATAGCAGTCTAGGATGGAGCGCTCTGTCCCCATACACTGGACACTGTTCATATGGATAGGTCCTGTACCTGGAGAGGGAGAAGGAGATGTGGGAGATTTAAAGACTGTACTGACAAAAATAAAGCAGGAAAATACCACAACACCATTGACATAACTGAAGGACAATATTTCATGTGCCTTGTTTGGGGCCACCCAACGTGGACACAATGGCATTAGCAGACTTTATCACGCAAAGGACATGCACACACACAGGTGAAAACATCTGTATTTCTTTCACATAAATACGCTTTCTCTACCTCAGCGTCAAACCAACATTAAGAAGTTCCTATCTCTCATGACAAAATGCTCCTGCCAGCCAAGCCACAGTACCACCACCATCTACTCTGGGGATCTGTCACACCTCATTACCAACATTCTGTTGCTTTGGGCCAAACAACAACAACATTGTGCAGAGTCCACCACCCTGGGTGATCAAACGAGGCCAAATCTGTGTCAACAAAACAAGACTAAATAAGACTTTCACTTGTATTCGTTTGTCGTTTAAAACAAGATAATCTCTGAACAACATAGGAAATGGTGGAAAGAACACTAGAGATTTTGTGAAAGTAAACAGCTGATGTCACAATGATGGAAGTAAATGAAAACACAGGGCAAACTATGGTTTCTGTTTCTTAAAACAAAAGACATAAACTGTAAACTTGGGAGTGTGGCAGCATTGAAATAAATACAACCATAACCACATAACCAGGGGGAAAGAGAGAAAAACCGAGGAAAAGGAGTGAAAAGGAAGATGGTTGAAATGGCAGAGACCGGATTGCAGCCTAATTCAGTCTGTCTCTGTGTTGGTTTTGGTAGATTGAAGGCCTGGTTCCATACTGGTCACCATGCGTGGGTTCATACTTAGGAAAAGACACATCTAAACCACTTCCGCCTCTATCTGTATGGTGAAGGCCACAAGCTAGATCCAAACTCCCACTGTTTAAGTTATCAAGACAAACACAGGGCCCCCTCAAGGGATCTTCAAAATGAACACTGACATGTTGTATTTAAACTTTAGTTTGGGAAATCCACGAAAACCCAAAATAAATTCCAAGGAACCGGCCACACAGACTTTACATGCACACAAACACACAAGCTTTTTGGGTGTTTTACTCCCTTATGTACAGTATGTATAGCAAACTGTACTTCACGGGTAAAATTACACGGTAAAATAACAATGTTGGTCAAGAAAGGAAATAGAAACATTGTCCCTGTAATTTAACTCGCTGATGGTGATGATAAATGCAACGATGATGGGAGTTAGATGGTTGGCAGATGGAGTTTGAACAGAGCTTAGAATATTTTCTTCACTTTCTTCTCCCTGACATCAATCTCCCAAATGATCAAACCATGAACTTCAATATAACAGCAGATACAGCTATGAGAGCAATAATGAGGCATAATATAAATGTGGTATCTTAAAAGTAGTATTTACAAGAAATAGGTCGAGCTTCATTACCGCATAATTTGAACTGGCAGATGACACTGATCATTTGGACAGATTAGAAAATTGACTTTAAGGGATGGAAACAGGGTAAAATCGGTCACATTCTTGTTGAGAATAGCGTAAATAGTTGGTTAGTGGTTACGAGGGAAACCCTGTTCTTTTACTCTCTGAAATTAAACTCCATTTTAGGCACATTAATGTTGTGTCCATAGTGTTTTTCTTTCCATGCTACGTCTCTTTCTAAGATTTGTAAGCAACTTTCTGTCATCGGACAAATCTGTTTCTTCGCCAAGTGCTAAAATCACGTCAGTTTGTAAATAGCTCTGCCTGTGGGCGTTCAGATGTTAGAAGCCAGAATCAAAATCGTGTGTCTTTGTCAACATGATTTCAAAGCTGATGCACACGTTGTAAACTGATACTTATACTGTTTATGAGTGTGTGTGTGTGTGTGTGCCAGTATACTGCAGTTGCAGGTAAGTGCATATGTGCAAGCAAGTGTTTCATGCTTTGAATGTGGCCTCACCCATCAAATCTGATGGGTGAGGCCACATTCAAAGCCAGAATCTCTGCCACCCTCTCTGGTCCACCAGCCAGTGAACCACGACCTTTATCACCTTATCACATTTGATCATCATAAATAATTCAATGCTCTTCTGTGGGGTCTTGTTGCTACAGACTTCTGGCTGAAAGATTTGATAGAAATCATGGAGATTTTCTTTTCTCAAGTGCTGACAGAAAGCAAGTGAACCTGAGTGTTATGCAGTGTGATGTGAAGACTGTATTGCTGGCTATCTCAAAATATTGATGCTTTTTAATATATGATGATTTAAAATAGAAATTAACTGTGTGTGCAAATAAAATATGTACAAAACTACATTTAAAACAATTTACTTTTTCAGGACTTCTTTCTCAGTGAGAGTTTGTTCTATTAAAGAGTATAATTTCGGCCTTTTTCAATGATACATGGACCTATGTTTATGTGGCCTTCAAGCACATGGAAAATTATATGTCACAGTAAAATGTCTAACAGGCTGCATGTTATAGAAAAGAGGCTGTGAGACGCCTTTGATGTCCAATCCTCCTGCAATGGCAATGTATATGTAAGACAGAAACAGACAGAAAGTGAGAGTACTGTGTGTCTGCATGTAGGCGTGTGGGTGCCAGTCTTGGACTGAGAGCAAGAATGAGAGAGAACGTATGTATGTGCGTGCATAGTAAATGTGTGAATCACCAACTCAGGAAACACAGTATAGGAAACCTGCATTTCCAGGAGCGAGACAGGAGTAATATGAGGTGAAATTAGAGGGTAAACCTGCCATTTGTCAAACCAAACTACAGCTGCAGAGCCACATCTTAATGTTATAATTTTGAGACTGATTTTATTACACACACACATGCAAAATATACATGCTGGCATGTGCACGCGTGCACTTACACAAATGCAGCTTTGTGGGCAGGAGAATCTATTTTAAGGTAGAAAATTGAACGCTTTTTGGCTTTTTGGCTCCTCCCTGGCAATTAAACACCTCTGCTTCAGACTACTGGAACCATGAACCATGAACCCGAACCCTGAACCGACGAGTAAAGGTACTGACTGAAACCAGACGATACGGTTATATGTTTGTAAAATCTCCTTAGAAGAGCCAGCTTTAGTTCTGTTAGACTCATCAAAAAGGAAGATAGCATAAATGACATCATCTACAGAAAACCCACTTTAAGAAGTTGAAAGGTAAAAGGGACTATTCCAACACTTACAAAAATATCCTCTGTATGATCAAGTGAACAGCTAAACCAGCAGATTGTCATCCCACATTTCATCTTGATCAACATGATTAGAGAGTACACCCTATCCTGAGGCCTGGGTAGGCTGTTCTCACATCTTGTTAGGGTGGGGACACCACTGGCGCAGCTGGATACAGACTGAATCTGTGCGTCACCATAGCTGGAAATTTGAAATCGAAGGAAAAAGACCACAGCACTCAGTGAGTGAATAAAAAGCTTGCTTGAAGCTAGCAAGATTATGTCTGTTACTTTAGTTACCAAAAGCCAATGTAAACCACTGTGGCTTATAGTATTACATTTTTTTTGTGTAAGTGTGTGTATGCACATGTGCATGGTGTTTGGGCAGCTGGTAGCCTTGGCGAAGGACTCACGTAATCACAGCTGGAGATACTGCAATCATCACATTTGCAGTTTCACAAGGTAACATACAGAGACAGACAGACAAACACACATGCCCATACATTATCTGATCCGTCAGAGCAGACGGGGTGCGGTGTCTAAGATAAGCAAAAGACTGGAAAAGTCTCCCTTTCGTCTCCGGAAGACCATGACGCACGATAAACACATTCAAACATCCACATTGCAGATTCCAAACAACTAGATTAAGTGGGAAGATTTCCAGAAACTCAAGCTTAAGTTGTGCAGAAGCCTTTGTCCTGAGCACCAGCAGTGATCTCTCTCACCTTGACCCATAAAGGCTCCATGCAGGGCATCCTTGGCAGTACCGAAGCCCAGTTCTCTGCACACCACACTGGCTGCAGTTCTTTCCCACATGTGGTCCACAATGGTCCCCCACTTTCCATCTCGGAGCACCTCCACACGACCTTCACCCAGCCTGGGGCCGGCCTTCAGACGAACAGGCTGAACAAAGCAGCAAAAGACAGTATAGTTGAGCTTATCTGTAAGAACAGTACATGCAAACACTGTTTGATTGGGCTACTGTAGGCCTAATTTTGTTATATCTTACCACAACTGGATAAGGGGCCTGGGGTCTTCCTGAGGACATGCGAGCGAACTGAGGTCCCGGCACACACTTGACCACTGCATGCCTCCCATTCTTACAGGGGGTGGGGCTACGGGGGATTGACAGCTGAGCATGGCACTCTGACAGGCTGTTCTCGCTGCCCAGACAGTGTACTTTCTCTACCCAGAATCCCTTCTTCTTCGCCATAATGCTCAGTCTAGAAAAGAGCAGGAAGTCCATTTTTGGTCAAACATTCTTAAATAAAGTTCAAGTTCAGAAGGTCAAATAATGTAAATAAACATGACTACCTTGTTGAAGGATCTGCAACTTTGGCATCCCATATTTTCCTATAAAACAACAAAGAATAGATGGATGTTAGTTCTATCAGGTCTGTGTATTTACTGAGGTTTCTGGGACACACACAAATCACCCTGTGAGGTGACTTGAGCAACCAAACTCTGATGCAAAGAGGGAGTGACTGTAAGATATACTGTAGCATCTGCTGTTTGTTTTATATGTAACCTGGCCAAACAGGAGAATTTTCTGCCACAGTGAATCGCTGTACACACACACACACATATACATAGACTTGCTTTTTACTTGAGTGCTTGGTAATTATCTAAAATAGTTGCTGCTCAGACGCTGACTTTATCAAAAAAATGAATCATACTGGTCTAAATATAATTTCTGCGTATAAAACCACAATGAGCTGTGCATGTGGCTTTGTGGTGAGTGTTAAAATTAGGTGTATTGATGGCAATGACTGGCAAAATTCAAGAGAATTCACTGTGCCTGTTCCCTTTCAGTAAGTTCATTTTCTGTCTCTCTTTCTTGTTTTATAAGTTCAGTAGGCTGTATTTCCATCAGGAATGTGGGCTGTTTGCTATTTGCTGCGTTTATGTTTAGAGAAAGTGACCGGTGTGTCATATGTCCCTGAGCTATAAGGCAACGGTACAACTCAAATTAGTTTTTGCTTTTAATCTAACATGTGCCCTTTTACTACACGACTTTTGCATTGCTTGTTGTAACATAACAGAGATTTGTACATAACTACAGGATGTAAGAACTATAACAAGATAAACACTAGATATTTTGAACTCTGTCGTTAACCTCCAAAGCCACAAACTAAAAAAAAAATCATGACATTCAACATCAGTGATGTACAACATTTCTGGGAAAACAGGGTTTGACCAAGCACGATATGCAAACAAAAACTCTGGCACGTCCGAGAAATACCAGAATAGAGATTTATGCACCAAGTCGGCTGGCTGACACGGGAGAGCAGTGGAGAGGAAAGCCTTCTGTTCTCTTGGCAGACAAACAGCCAAGCAGACATGCCACACGGACCATGCCAGGGTGTCCTTAAACCATCGCAAAATACACACACCATTGTAAGAATTCACATCAATTACACCAAAACACACGAGATACATATGATACACTTGATATAGCCTGACTGATGTTTTATTGGCCAATATCACCAAATCTTTCCAAGTTTAATTTCCTCTTTGGAGCTGTGCATCAGCATGGCATCACAAGTGTCGGAGGATTAAATGGTTCTTTGTTGTTTTTCCTACTGACAAGGTGAGAAAACTTGACTAAAACATACTCCAATGCTGATTTCAGTGGTATTGCCCTTTAAAGAAACAAACATTTCTGAGTATATTTGTTTGAAAGCACAGGAAAGTAAATGTTTGTATTTCTGACATGAAACTGCAGACTTTCCCGAAAAGCTAAGTCTTAAAAATAAACTGAGGATGTTGAAATCAAGAGACGCATTGTCATTGACGCAGTGTTATATAGATGATTGCGTGAGGTCATGGGCTGCTGACTGTACACTCTCCAAAATGACAAAATAACTTGTTTCCTGATGTTGTAAGCACCAATGGGCCAGAAGAAACCTCCTCGCTCTGTAGTTAAAAATATAAACAATCCCTCATCAAACATATTAGTATTTGGTAAGGAAATATACTTACTAATTAGTTTTAGAAAACGAGCACACTTTCATTTCAGCAATTATTTAGCAAATAGAGGTGTTTCGCAAACTGCAGATGCTATTTTTAAATGAAACTTTTTAAATGGACTTTAGCTAGTCGCTGAGGCCCATTTGAAGTACAAATGCAGCACTGAAAAGCTCAATGTAATTTATGAACATCTGTAAAAGAAATCTCAATTGCTTAAATCGTCTTGCTTACTACCACTAAAGACTATATCAAACATTTCACTTGATGAGGCAGAAAAATCCCATAAAGGCATACATTATAAATCACGTGCATGGCGCTAAATAAAGCCATATGTGATGTCACGAGACACATTGTATAGAATTTAACACTTGTTCTTTACTGTGTCTTGAACTACACTTGTAAAATATCTTCAATGCGTCTACCACATGGCTCTGCAGTAACATATCATCGAGGACAGACACTGAGGAGCATCCACACACGTACAAACACATTTTCCCATGAGGCAAATATGACTTGTTTGTGACCTCACCACAGACCGATAAGCTAACCATTTTCCCTCTTCAGAAACAAACAGGCACTAACAAGCTATAAATGATACCTTCAGGTCTTTCATTTAACTAAATCAAAGCACTGTTTGTTGATGTTTCATTTCTTATCAAGATAGCAAAATGCATACAAAGCACTTTGTTAATATAGAAAAAAATATAATTAACAGTTCAGTGTTTCTCTTGGTTATGAAGAATATAATTGAGTCTATATGACTGCATGTATTTGTAATAAATATCACAAGCAGTATGGGAACATTGGTCCACAGCTGTGTGCTCATGCAGTTAACAAACAGCCACAGTATTAGTTTTCTACCTCCATAGCATTCATCAGCCTGCTTAACCAAACATTGCCTGCTTAACCAGCACTTGTTGTGGAGCCAAGAGAACAGAGGCTAATGATAGGGAATCCCACCCGCCTCTTAAAAAGACAAGTATTACAACACTGTTTGGGTTTCATCACCCTCACACTGCTCACTGGCTTTAAGTCTTACTGTGTTCTGATGTGTTAAAAAATAAAATCACTGGTATGTTTTAATCAGAGATTGGTGAGGATATGTCTCAAAAAGCAATGATACCAAAATCAGGGAGCAAAGATTATAAAAAGAACTAACTTCACATCAACAGCTTATTTGCATTTTTTCCCATTTGTACTACCAGAGGAACAGTCTGAGCTGTTTTTGCCAAAAGTAGACCTTGTTTACTCTAAACTGCGGTGAACAGCACAAAACACAAGTTTTGGGAGCTTGGAGACATAAAATCAGGGTAAAAAGTATAATGTTTTGGTTTAATCTGCTTCTTTAAAAAAAAAAAGTGTAAAATTGAAAACAATGAGCCTTTTATGCCCTATATCAGGTGTACTAAATATGCTAAAGTATATTACTACTAAACCTTGGTTTACAACAGGCTTATTCGGCTCAGCAGTTAGCATTAAGATGCTTGAAAATATGTTCTGCAGTCACATCAAGAAGTTATCTCCATAGTGGACCAAATACTCAGCTACAGAAAAATGAAAAAGAAGGACAAGAGAGGGAATTTTATTTCCTTATAGAGCATAAGTGAAGCCAATCTGAAAAGGATCTTGCAGACCAGAATGAGCTGATTAAATCACTCTGCTTCAACTTGGTTTTGAAAGCCGGCTTCCACAGTCTGTTCCAAACCACAAAAAGAGCCCATGGCATGAATACAGAAATTAAAAGATGGGAAAATAAATTAGAGAGAAGGTCATTTAGGAAGATCAGATAGGAAAACCAAAGTCGGTCACACAAAATGTCACCCAAAGGCCTGAAAATCATACCCTCATCGTTAAAAAAATTTCAGCTAAAACATAATTAAACAGAAAATGCCGGGTTAAGTCCCCAAATCACTACGGTGACAGAGGAAGACAGACAGCTGCTGACACAGCGGCCCTCACTGCAAACTGCAGCTGTAATTGGACATATTTCACACGAGCAAGCGAAAATCTGGCTCATCTGACTGCTGCTCTTGTTCTCTGCCTCCATCTCCTTTTTCTCTCGTTACTCTCTTCCTCCACCTTTGCCAACTCTGTCTTACTCTCTGTCACACACACGGCTATAATTGGGGGTGTTTTTTCACTCTCAGCAGAAACCCCAGAGAGCCTCAGTGCTGACCAACCTGTAATTACAGCATCTCCAGAGTCTCATCCAAGAGACACAGGCGGCCGAGAGACATGCAGGGTCCAGGATTTCTAAGAATGGACTGAGAGACTTGGAGCAAGGTGGAGAAACAGGGTGGAGTGTCACTGGCTAAATTTGGTCTAAATTTGCAATACAATACTAAGCTTTTCTGGCACCCGTTTCAGTGGAAGGTGTTACATAAAAACTGAACACCATATAGTTTCTTGGTGACTCTGCTCACATTTTGTAATTATAATTACAGCGGTAATTTCAGTCAGAGTGCAGTCCTTACAATTACCCATGAATCCAGGCTGAAACAGCATTCCCTGTGCTCTAAGTATTCTTTTGGTTGTTACTGCCTGTCAGATCTGAACATCCCAATACGATAACACAGACAAGGATTCATCCTGACATTAGAAACCAAATACTGTAAAATAACTTGAGTATAACACTGGCATTTAATATTTTGAGACATGTGTACACCTTGAACCAGTCTGAAGTCAAGAACAAATATGCATTTGTGGTGCTAGAAAACAGGTACTGATTTGGACACAAATACATCATCGTGGTTCAGACCAATATAGCGCCTGAGGCTACAGCAAAACACCAGGTCATACCCATGATGGGCAAACCAAGATGTATCAAGTCACAACCGCTTCATGCCAGAGCCTTATAGTTTAAAATATAGAAAATCAACATAATGCTTTCCCACACTTTTCACTGTACATGTAGAAGATATGCTGCATAAACAGTATCATCCACATTGTTGTGGCTTAGGGCAGAGACAAAAAGAGCTTGAGGAGTGCTATTATTTAAGATCCTTTTCTTTAGAGGAGGATTTCAAAACAACACCCTGAGACAGTCGGTGAGCTGCTTCCCTGCAGGCTTCAGTCCAAGCCCTTCAAGCTACAGCAGCACTGTCCTTCTCTGTCATATCTCTCTTCTTGGTGAGCAGTTAAATCTCTTATGTTGCAGCCAAATCTACCCATCTGACTCCTCACTCAACTATTACTTGTGCTCCCGTCTCCCATTCTTGGCATTAAGTGGTGAATCTGTACTGCGATAGAAAATCGAAGAGAGTCATCACACCTGCAATGCGGGGAAGCTGTGCTCTAATAAATGATCCCATACAGATGGTGTACAGAGTCAGGCTAGGTTGTTCAGCGACAGCTCACTCTGAGGACCTTTTATTGCTGTAGATATGATGCCTGATGATGCCCTCCTCCAACAACAGAATCAAGTTATAGCGTCACTGTGTTCCCAATAAAAGAGTTCAGCGGAGATAGCTTTACAGCGGAGATACAAATTCAGTTTGTAAAGTGAATAAAGTCTATAAAACAAATAAGTTACCCCCTCAACAGGAACAAGGTTTCAGCAGCAAGAGGAATCCAGCACCTACAATACAGAGCAGATGTTGCGGTCTGTCGCCAGTTGAGTCACACTAACCCTGGCCAAGAGAGAAAAGGAATAGCTTAACTGTGAATCATCTAGAGCCAACAGCTCTCCAGGAACCAGATCCAACTGGGTCCCCCATTCACTGAGGACAGCGAATGGTCAGACATTATTCATTCTTATAATAGCACAGGAGTAATCCTCTGCTTATGTGTGGTCCTCCCGCGGTTTAAGAGTAGCACCCTTCCAAAAACCACTGTCACAGTTTTCAGCAGGAGAGGAAGTGCAGATTTGTGTCAAAAGGGCAAAAGGAGAAACTTAAACACAATATATTAAATACAATGCGGTGTATGCGCAAGAGTATGCATGTGTACACGCTAGGGTTGGGTATTGAACCTTAACAATGTTTAAACAAAAAAATTACCAAAAGTACACAAAACTGGGATTGAATACTTGGTCAGATTCTTATTCTTGTTAAGTTATTCATAATCAAATACTTCTTGCTGCTTTTTTGTTTGTTTGTGTGTTTTTTGTGTTTGTGTTTTAGTTAGAAATAGTCTTTAATAGCTGCCTCATGTTCAGACTAAATCAAACAGATGACCTTAAGAGGTTTAGCTTATAAATAAAAACATTATTTTTATTATTAAATAAAAACTGTTTCTATGTTCCCTGAAGTAAAGTCTTGAAAGGAGTATTGTTTTGCTACTGATACAGTTTGCTACTGTATCAGCAAATTTCAAATGACAAGCCCTGTTACACACACAAACACACACACACACACACACACACACACACACACACACACACACACACACACACACACACACACACTAACACTGGCAGCATGTCACACACACTGTTGGAGGAAGATGTAAAAGTGAAGAGATGCATGGCTGACTCAAGCCTGCAGAGGCTGTCCTGCCAATAAGACGAGTCGCTTCACAAAGACACTCATCCCGCTCTCCAATAGCTGCCTCAGTTGCACACCATGGTATCAATGGGACAGTTACAGCACAATCAGCGGTGATATTACACCTCGGCACAGGAATCTAAAAGTAAAAGTGGGGCTGTTTGTCTGGGAGCTGCATGCTGAAGATAGCATCGGAAAGAGACGAAGGGAGAGAGTGAGAGAGAGGCAATGAGGTGAGCAGAGGTGATTTACCTAGAGAGAGGTGTAAAGAAAGGGCAGGAGAGAGGGGACAGAGATCCCTTTATCATCATCCTGAGGCTGAGGAGAGGACGGGAGGGGAGGGGGAGAAAAGGGGAACATGGGGAAGAAGTGGCTGGGGGAGGAAGATAAGCTCGACAAAAGGCCTTTATTCAATGCAGCTTTAAACGGGGTGCCACTGTTGTTCTTTTTTTATTTTTGAGGATGTGTTTTTATTCATTTAACAATGGGATGAATGGCATAGTATGTTGCCCTTCTGAACTACAGTGAACAGCCAATCTCATAACTTGAGTTCATGAAGGTCAATTGTGTTGTTCTCAGTGGAGCTTGCAGGAAAAGATTCATACTCACTTGTACGTTTTGACATTATGCTGGACAGCCTCTGGAAAGCCAAGCATCCCGCACACAACTCTGCTGCTGTTGAGACTCCAACCCAAGTCACAGACCTGCCTCCATCTCCCAGCATGCTTCACTTGCACCATACCCTCTGTGACCAGGCTCTTCTTCTTGGTAGCCATGAGGATGGGCCGAAGACGTACCTCCTCGATTTGCACCTTACTGTGACCCTTAGGGGAAGAGAATGTCACATCTGCTGTTATAAAAGAATAGCTCACAAATTCAGCTACCTGTCAGGTGGTGTTTATCAGAAGAATGCTGCTGTACCTGGAAATGGTGATGTCGCTGTAACCTGGGCACCTCATATGGATGTCCATTTCCATAATTGCCGTATCCTGGATGCCTGCGGGTAGCCATGAGGCCTTGCCACTGTTGTGCAGGGCTAACATTGGGCCTGATGGCGTTGGTTTGGCCTCTGCTGTGTGTCTGATCCAGCCTTTGCTGAGGGGTGCACACCACTCCCAGGTCTTCAGAGTGTTTACAGTCATTCACACCCCAGCCATTGTGCTTGCAGTCCTTCAAGGAGTTCTCAGAGCCGTCACAGCGTACATTGTCCATCCATATTGGGCCTTGTGAAAGGATAAACAATTCATTACTACATTCATTGGGATTTTCATTGATTTTTCAATAGACAGACTAGGCATTGCATCTACATGAGGGCCAAATCAGTTCTTAAACACCTAACAGTTGACTTTTACTGGCAGACTGATTTAAGGGTGCACCTTAGCGGTGTGTTTAGCAGTAGATACACAGTATTTTACAAGGCAGGGTACAGTAGATCCTGCTCCTTGAATCCACTCAACCTTCTCTTTAATTTGGATTTAAAAGCAGCAGTAAAGAATGTTTATGAACCACAGCGAGTGTTGCACAACTCTGGCAAGCTTATGCTGTCATTATTCTAAAACAAATGCCCCTTTTCAGCCCATATATTTGCTCTGCCAGCCTGCCGGGCGACCTTAACGAGATGTAGGCTCCAATCCCAAAACAAGTTATCTTTGTCACTTCATGATGCTAGTTATTTTGGATGTCTTAATTGGTGGTCTGTTCATGAAGTTATGCACTTAGTGTGTTGCTGGGAAAGGACAGTGTAGCATGAAGTCTTGGAAAAGACAGGTTTGTATAAACTGGTCAGATATGGCTGCCTATCATAGGGATATTAAATCTAATAAACTGACTATGTGAGTCTAATGGACCTTTTTCAGGACAGATATTTCTTGTAATAGCATGAAAAGCGCAGGTGTAGCTAACAAATACTATAGAATAGGCTATCTGTAAGCCTTGCACAGTGGTGGGACCCTGAAACTAGTAAACTAAATGGAGTGCAGCCCTTGTTAAACTTGTGGTTTTCCTGCTACCACATGTCAAAATGTCTGCAGTGAAAACCTATCATTTTGTTAACACTCACATTCAGCCAGTTTGGCTTTGGCCTACCAGTGTCATTTGACCTTCCTCAGTACAGTTTCTGACTACCAGAAAAGTGGCTGAATTGAATTTGGCACCGAAAGTAGTCTCACCCGTTCCTTCTCCATACTTGGCGCTGTGCGCCCACGTTATACCACCCTGGAAACCCAGCTCTCGACACACCACGTTGGCGAGTTTGATGTCCACTTCATCATCACAGACAGTCCCCCAGGTGTTGTTGTGCAGGACCTCCACGCGCCCCTCGTTCGGCTCTCGTGCAAAGTTGCCCGCCAGACGCACCTTGGCGGCCGGTGCGCGAGCCGCCCTGCGCTGAGAAGACGTCGTCCGCCGAGGTTCAGCACGAGCGGGACAGGAGAGAGACAGCAGCAGCAGCAGGAGGCAGCAGCTCAAGCAGAAGGTGCGGGTCATCGTGACAGAGAGGAGGGGGTCTGAAGGGAAAGGTTGAAAAACTGTTTGATTTAATTTGTACCACTTTTATTAAATCAACCCGTGTTCTAATTGTTTTAATTCATTTCGTGTTCAATTGACAAGTGAAGTCTTTAACTGGCTTGTCAATTAGGTATTCAGTTAAAAATTCAGTTAAACTACAGGCTCATTTGCCTGTGATGGGAAACATCTATCAATTTTAGATTCATCCTGAGACAAACCACTGCGCATTAAGACTGAGTAATTCTCTTCAAGTTAAGGAGCCAGCCCGCAGGGAGAGAGAGGCCTGGATATTTAACAGACCAACGGTGACATCGTCTGGACAAAATAGTTCAGATTGTCAACTCACTGACAGCCACCAGCATCCTCACTCTTATCAAAGATGACTGATGTGCTGATACAGTGGCAGTTTATCTGTTAACAGTCAGAGATAAAGCATGACCGCTTTTCTACACCCACATTTGATTTCAGCCAATGCAGTAATCTTGCAGTGATGCAAGAGAATGCATAAAATGAACGCTCTTCACTCATGTCAAACATAGGCATATAATTAGAGATGCAGCAGTGCACTTTTGTATTGCAATTCACGTGAACAAACACCCCCCAAGGCTAACAAACCAGACAGAAACACAAGGCAGGTTCTAACTGGAAGTTAACAAGAACCAAACAAGAACGCAGTGGTGGAGACAGACACTGACTGAAATATTAAATTACCGCAGGCCACAGCACAACGCTGGCCGCAAAATGCACAAAATCTTAGTAGTATGATGAAATTATAAAGGAACAAACCAACGACAAGCAAAGAGACTATTCAGACTGAACCTCAGTAAATCATATTGAGAAAAACAGAGCCCAACTCATATATCATACAAAGCCATATGTATTTGTTGTTACAGTGTAATCCAGACACTACACTAACCAGTTTGAAATAAATTAAAAATTATTTAAAAATTATTTATTCATTATTTAAAATATTTCCTCTAAATGTTTAAATATTGGCAATATTATTTCTAATTGACTTTTTTCAAGTTAGAGAAAAGATTAACCGATCCATCTCAGCCCTTGAAACACCTGTTACACTTGTACATAGCTGCATCTATTAAAATAATATAATAAGAACAATATTAACTAAGCATTTTAGAAAAGATAGAACAAAATCTTTTATCAAGAAAAAAAATGTAAAAGGAGAAGTTAGGGTGAAAGTTCACTCACCTGGCAGGCAGCAAATGCTTGCAGTCGTGGACGTCACTGACTAGGAGAGAGTGACTGAGTGAAGGAGTGTGTCTACTAAATGTTCTCCCTAGTCAATCCTCCCTTCTTCCCTCCTTCTCCCTATATCCCTCCCTACCTCCCTCCCTCCTGCTGTGCTCTCTTTCCCTTTAGGTCTCTTTCTCTCATATATGACTAAGAATTGACTAATTAAAATAGTAAAATGTAAAGCTGGTTTATTAGATTGCAATCTAATTGTCACGATAATGATCCAACAATGTTCAAAATCTAAAAATATCTATAAGCAGTGGGTTTCCTCTGCCACTTATCATTTTGACTGAGCCTGTGTTTCTGTCTGTGCTGACATGTGTATGATTGTGGGTGAATACTTTTAAACAGGGCTGAATGAGCTCTTTGATAAAACATGGGATTATTGTTTGTCACAGAGAAATTAATCAGACGGTCAATCTGGTGTCAGATATTTAACAAATAAGTCTATGGCAATACTAGACTGACCAGTTTCAGCAAAAAAAATTGAGTTCGTACATTACAAAACTCATTTGCATTATTATATCATGTGATTGGACGTCTTACCAACTCTCCTCTCTGGTTGGCTGATCATGCTTTACACAACTGTACACTCAGAGCATTGCACAACAGTAGGGGCAACGTGTGTAAATGTAACCAACAGGAAGGTCTTGGTTCCAGAATAGTTTCAAACATCAAGTTCCAAGTGTCTTAAAGAAGCTCCTTATACCACAGGGTAGATATTTCCTTGTTGAGATGGCCGCAAACCACCAACACTAAAATAGGCCCAGCCTCACCGTAGCCATGGTGAACGTGACTGATGAGAATATACCATACCACCCCTGCACAGGAGTATGTTACTACCTTCAAACCTATCATCATTGTATAGAAAGTATAAAGAATTTGACTCATCGGTAGATCCAGATAAAAAATGAAGGAAAAGTCCTGTTTATGGCTTTCTAGCAAAGGTCACCTCAGTGCTCGGTCCTGATCCGATTTAGGATTCATCCAAATGACTACTAAGGTCTTTCTACATGTTTGAAAGATGTTTATTTTTTGAGTAATTTTGGGAGGATTTGAGACTAAATTAGCTACATGGAAAAGTTTGGCCTCAGGGTGTTGTGTTGATAAACTGTATTTTCAGTTTTCAAGTGAAACCTCAGTGGGCACCTTTTTTGAGGCAGCAAGGTTTATTCATAGACGTGAAAAATTACAATCATGACAGGGGAGGTTCGAACTGCAACATCAACCACAACCGTAAAAACACTTACTCATATGCAGATTACCAAACAGGGTGAAAAAAAAAATCATACGTTACATACAGTATGTGTCTATTTGCGTGCACACGTGTAAAACTTTGAAGCTGTAATTGAGATGTTTGTGTGTGCCAGTGATGGTGTGACTGGGTGGCAGGATAGTGGTCCCTCCCTGACTGGTAAACCCGAACAGGAAGAGCAGACCCCCTATTAGCGGGCCAAATCAGAGGATATCCGAGGCCGACAGGGAGAGGAAAGAGAGAGGTAAGAAAAAACAGCAAAAGTAAAATGGGGGGTGCTAAGGGTAAAAATATACCTATTAGTTCTGTGTGTGACATCACTCCATTGTAACTGATGCTGCACTGTTGCACATCAGACTAATTAAACTAGACTAGACAGGTGTTCCTGCCTGTGAGCCAATACTTAACAGCTCAGTGGGTGTGTGTGCTAGTGAGAGTGTGTCTCAGGGCTCTCTCAGGGTTCACAGGACTGAGTCTCCGAGCGAAGCAGCTCTCTGTGGCAGAGCACTCTTTCTCTCCACCTCTCTAATTAGGCTGACTGAGCCGGCTCTGCCCTTACCCACAATCTGTGGAGGCATGAAATAAATACTTGCTCTCCAACAATAAACAAGTGCCTTTTCAAACGACAGCACCTCCTTATGCTCACCCCCACTGCCTTCTCTCCGGGCTTTCATAATGCTTTAACTTTCATACAGGCTATAGGAGTATGTAAGCACATACTGTATAGAGGTTATGCTGTACGGGCAGCAAAGACCTTTCCGAGTGAGAGGTTGACTTCATTAGATATAGTATCAAAGGCTATCGTTGGCTTACACCCAAGGTGGGCTAAAATCTGACTATCAGGTAAAAATCATATAAAACAGGGTTAAAATTTAGATTGTTAGCAGTGAACACCTTCCCACACTCATTTGAATCTGATATATAATGATAGAAATTCCTTAGCAGATATTCATGCACCCTAAAATCAATAACTTCGAAGGATATACATCCAATTTTATTTTGGGAATTTTAAAAAGTATTGCGAGAGGCTGAGATGTATGTTCCCCCCCCTCACACACACACACACACACACAGCCAGTGGAAGCATTGGTTTATTTTTTCAAACTTTGGAGGGCTTTACTGTTTTCACATGCCGAGTCGAAGTACTCCTTGTGATGAACTTCATGTGTAACGAGTGCCCTGTTAATTTTGCAGTATCTATTTGCATGGATTGATATGTGTGTGTTCACAGGTGAAATCAGGCCTCTATTCCCCTTTTAAATGCCATTTCTGGCATAATGCGTGTTTTTCTCACACACGCTCAGTACTGTTAATCTTGTCTTTATTTCCCACTGATCTGGATGGTTACAGATTCCCTACATCATCTTTCATGCTGGCCACACAAGTGTATCCTACTAGTGATGACAGGGTTACCATATGTCCACCACACCAGGCTGGTCTGCTTTGATTTAAGTCTTTTGGGTTATAAGCATCAGGAATTACTTAAAGTATCATCTTGCATCCAGGAGATCAAAAAATACAGGATTAAATATGCATAGTATAGGCTGGTTGAGTTAGTGATATGTTTCAATGCCAGCTTTGCATGTACAACACTGCCACCTTGTGGAAGGCAGGAAAACCACACACACAACAGCCAGAAACTTTTTTTTTTTTTTTTTTACAAGTTATCAGCATTAAAACTGCATACCAAATATCCCCCGCCCCAGTTCTTGACATTACTCACATAGAGACTGAGAAATAGGTGGTTCAAATACATTTATTAAATATAAAAGACTCTTTTGCAGTGCAGTATGATAATACAAAATATTTGGAAGATTAACAAGATTGCAGTGCTCAGGTTATTAATGTATACAACATAATTAAAAATGCATTTTCCTGAAATAGCAGTTTGAATAGGGGTAAGAAAATTAAAAACACAGCAAATTACTAACAAACCCAGGGAAACCTCTTGTCCAATGTGGAAATATGTATTAGATTAAATTAAAAGATGCTATGGTAACAACCCATGAATTCCATTGATGACTACAAAATTAAATGCAATGTGTGACCACAGCAGTTAACAGCACCAATTACATAAAGGAACAAGCAAGTTTGTTCAACAAGTGCAGTCTTGAAGTTTGGTGTCTAATTCCTTTCTCACAAGTTTAAGCCACAAGACAGAAAGTAATACATGAAAAGCAGAAGTAAGGTGTGAGACAGTGTTCACACCAATTACTACAAATAGCAAACACTTTCTTGCCTTCTACGGCCAGACATAAACTGGGGAAAACTGTATTTGTAGAAAATACATTTCTTTAACCTACCCTAAAGTGAGAAGAGAAGGCGGCCAGTAAATTAAAAAGCAGAATTCAGCTCCCAAGGTTTGTTTTTTTTTGTAAAAAAAATGTTGAAAAAAATCATAGGTATAAATAGGAAAATAAATACTGTCACTATGCTGAGCATAGTACACTAATGAATGTAGTGTAGACTTAAACCAGATGTCATTACTGTAATTCTTGTCTAGTGGATGATACATACCCATGCCAATGAGTTTTAATACATGTCTAGTGTTGTAACTCATGAAATAACAAGGCTGTTTTTACTTCAGAGCCATCAGATGAAGCATTCTTTGGTTCACTGAAATACTGAAATGGAGGCCCTAGGGTCAAAAACACTGCTTTTCAAGAGTTCTGTAAGAGCATCACCTTACACACGTGACTTTGTGTGTGCGCACATGACTGAGCATGATTTTTTTGTAAGGCACTGTCTTGTAGTTTGAATTAGTTTATCAATGTGACCGGCATGTCGGTCATAGACAACAACAACCTATAACCTCGGGCAGACTTGCATTTGCCATACGTGGTAGGTGTGAATGTCTAAAACAGAACAGACAATCAAGTCGCTACATTTCTTTTGCATAGACAGAAAGCACTGTGATGTTTACTATGCAAATGTACCAAGAAATTACATGGACTATTATTCTAAAGCTATGATAAAAACTTATGAAGGCCATTCATTTGCATTGGGTGCACAGATATATGCCTCAGCTCATCTACAGGCCACAAAACAGGGAATGAAGACTGAAGAACTTGATAAACCTGACACATCATGCAATCCAATAAAACAAAGCCAAAATCTATGGCCTTAAATTTACCATAGAGTTAAAACAATACCTCTCTGACACAGTCCCGACAAAACCTGAACACTACAGCCTTCATAAAGGTAGTATTTATTCTACTGGATTGCATGATATCGTCAGGTGTTTCTATTATTTCTTCTACATCCCACAAGCTTTTTAACAAAAGGGCAGCCAATAAGTAAATAATGTGAAATATGGACCTAATCCAACATAATCAAACATACAATTTTTCCATCCTTCAAGTCCAATTTGTGGCACATACATCCACTTATTCATGTATAATCATCTAAACTGTAAAAGGCTACATAGCACAGTCCAAAGGCTCCTCACTGGGCCTCTGTAGCTTATTGGCTAAAAGAGAAAAAACATATCTAGGTAGGGGAAGTACTAAAATGTCAAATGTCAAAATAATCTGTTGGTAAGTCTTTGGTCTGGTGGAAAATCTACTATTTTTGGCACAGAAACAGAGACTATGAATGGAAACATCAGTCTAAACCATAGACTGATGCGAGAAGTGGTGGATGCACAAACTACAAGTGAAAGTATCGGCCAAGTTACTGTACATTATAAACAGGGAGAAACACTGCTGTATATTGGCATTTCTAAAGGATTAGAGTCCTTTATCATTTCATCACCGCTGTACAGAACGGAGGCAATCTTTTTTTTTTTTCCTTTTTTTTTTTTAGTATATTCAACAATTCAACTTCCTCTTTCTGTAGTAGGCCTGTGACGTTATGTTGTATCCCTTACAGCGGGGATAGATCACCATATGCCAAGAGCGGCTGCGAATATGAAGGTTTTCATTCCAAACAAAAACTACACCGGGTGTTTTCTTTGCTCCAATCTGCTAAATGGTGAACTGATAATCAATATCATCCAGTATTGTGAAAACCATCACACTCCCAGTCCTTTGTGGCACATGTTTGACTATCCCTGCTTTAGAGCCTTAGAGTGCTGGCTCTGATCCTTTGAATATTCTGGTCCATTTTGCCATAGTGAGTATTTTTAGCCCAGAGAACCTGGTCCATTTAGTACCGGTTCCTTCCGCTCTCTGTGCATCCTAGTTTCCTGCACACTACTGAAGCAAACTGAGTTTAAGGCTGCCAGGGTTTCCTGTCCTTGCCTTTCTGTTCAGGAATGTGTTTGTAGCGACACTTGTCCCCAAAATGGCAGCCGGTGGTTCTCCAGAAGTAACACTCATCTCCGTTCACTGGGCCACGCCTTCGAGGTCTGAGCACAGAGAAGGATGACATAAATTAAAAGACAAAGACACAGCAGAAGCTGTGATTTCAGTGAACTGGACAGTCTATACAGTGAGGCAGGAGTGCTTCTTACCCAGCAGCTGCTCCTGCCTGCTGTGTGACAGGAAGACAGGTTTTAAGTGGGAAAGGGATGACCCTCTGAGTGCGACGGTCAGGATAGCGCACCACTAAACGTGTGTTCTCAATGCAATAACCCTGTAGGGGGGGGAAGCATATTTGCAACCATGAGTCCAGAATACTGTTATTTAAAACAGCTTTGACAAAGAGGGGAACCAACAAGTACTCACATTTAGTTTCTCCATTGCACGAGCTGCCATGTTTGCATTCTTGAAATTGACAAAGGCACAGAATCTCTCATGCAGCACACGGATACTCTCTATCTCACCATACCTACAATGCAAAGTCAACAACTTAACAGACAAGTCAACAACCATCTTGGTTAAATATTAATGTCCATGTTTTTGTGCAAGTGTTTAAAATGTCAGTCCAGTTATTGAATTAGGAACAAGAACATTGTGCTTATATGGACTGATTTCAACTCATAAATTTGTAGATCAAATATTTGGCTGGACTAGGGTCATACATTTTAAAAAGGTCCCATAGGTGTTTCTCAGTTAGCTCAGTTGTCACATTTCCCACCCAGAGAGATGGGCAAGGGCTTCTGAAGGAAAGACAGAGAAAAAACATGACTGAAAGCAATAAAAACACAGTTCAGATATATCATTTGTTCATATTTCTCTGAAGAACACTAAAGACAACCTGTAAAGATAAATATGTAAACTCAGATGAAAAAAAAAACATTTTAACCACCACCCCTTCTGGACCCCAAGCTTTGATAAGACAAACAAATAGTGACCTACCCTGGCTGCACAACTGACTGATCTTGGCTCCCAGCTGCAAAACAAAAAAATCTTCAATAACTGAATATATAGAATAAAATCTTCCAAGCTGAATGATTTTAACATATGGCATATTCTCTATATCATTGCTTTCCACTGTCACAAAAGAGAAAATGAAGGCCCTTGTAAAATATAATATTGAATATCTGCATGTGATCTTACCCCTGGCAGCATCTGAACAAGATGCCAAAACAGCCTGCACAGTTGAGAATTTCTCCAGCAAAAGGACACTTTGCACTTCATCAAAACCAAGCTCCTGATGAAAGGGGGCAGAGAAAAAAAAAATATAAAACACAAATATAACAACATACAGTCAAAGGAATTAAGCTATAAGAGTCAAGAGTCAAGAACAGACAGTTGAGGTTTGACAGATTATTTTCACTCGCAGGCTTATGAGAAAGACACTTTGTTTACAAGTGTATTTACCATTAACTGCAGCACTTTGCAGTTTAACAGGTCGTTGACGGCCTCCTCACAGTCTTTGTCCAGTTTTAGCACCTGCTCCATAGCCTTCTCTGCCTCACTGTACCGCTACAACGCAGATAATCAGACACAAAACCGTCAGTGAGTCTTATCACACAGTAAAGGCCTGTGAGAAGCTATTCAGTAGATATTTCTTCCGTTCTAATAATACTAGGGCCACAGTGGCCTGTTCCCACCTTCATGCCCATTAGAGCACTGCCCTTGCGGAAGTGTCCTTTGGGCCAGTCTGGTGCCAGCTGAATGGAGCGTTCAGCATCTGCCAGGGCCTGAGGGTACTGCTCCAAGCAGTAATAGCAATAAGAACGATTCCCAAAGAACCTACAGGAAGTTGTTTTTGAAAAGTGAAAAATAATGATGTTACATGTGTCTAAAATGTCTCTATCCCCTTTGTAATAAACAAGTCATGATCACAGATGATGTACCTGTAATCCTTTGGATCACATTTGATGGCTTCTGTAAACATACTGACAGCTTGCGAGTACTGCCCCTCTTGCACAAGCTTTATCCCTTTTTCTACAAGAGAAAAAAAAAAGCCTTGTAAATAATTCTCTGGTGAGTCGGTAGCCCAAGGGCTCACCTGACCGCAGTGCCGCACGCTGACATGTTTGTACAAAGGAATGGGTAATCAATAATTTCCTTTAGGGCTTTGTGTCTCTGTCAATGAATAACCTAGTAAAAGAAGTTAAATTCCCTATTACACAGATATCATTCTTTACCTGTCAGTGATGCGCTTTTCTTAGTCATGGTGTCAGTTCCGTTTGTCTGTAAGAAAATTATTATTTTCATCAGTTCATATTCACAGCTGTGAAAATGTATTCAATGATCTACTTCTCAACATTTTCAGTAGACAACGTTCTAATTGGGTTTGCCTTTTCAAATCAAACACATACAATGTGCGTAAATAAATTTACTGCTGACAAAAGTGTGTATATATATTATATACTTTTTCAAAACTACAAAAACAATAAAAACTGCCTTTTGTTGAGGTTTTGTTTTGTTATTGACGAATGCCTAATGTAATGCATTACATGACAAAGGTGATGATTCATTCTACAGCTGAGGTAGAGTAGGTCAACACACACACACACACACACACACACACACACACACACACACACACACACACACACACACACTCACACAGCTTTTAAAGCTTTTGCAGTCCAAAGTGTATTTTCCACACATCAGACTTTGGACCTATTAGAGGAACACACTGTTGTGGACAGTGGATAGTTATGACATGAGCTCTGATCTCACAGCGTCTATCATTATCTATTCACCTCTCTCCTGTCCTCGTTCTCCTTGTTTTCTTTGGACTTGCGACATGATCCTTTGGGTTTGATATGGCTAGCAGCATTAGCAAAGAAGGCACTGCTCACATCCCACTCTGGCTCCTGTGGAAAACAGGAAGACAGACATTGGTGATTGTTCAGTCATGTGCCATTAAAGCCTACAAGTATTAAGGCTTTGATTTCAAACCAATACTACAGCAGCTGACTGACAGATTTGAACAAGAGGTGGGGTAATTTATTGGTGACATCTTCTACTGTCGTGTTTGGCCAGAATTAAAACCTGCATGCTCATGAGTGTGGATGGCTAATGCCTGGGACACACTGCCTACCTCTACCTGAGAAGCGCATGTGCATCACTGAACTGCTGCGGCTCGCATGCATGTGGTGTCCACACAGACAGTGTTGCTGCTGTGGCGCTGCTACTGCCATCTATCTTTCTACATAGAGTTTGACTTTGATCATGGTTATCGATAATAGAATGTTTCATATCATTTCATTATAAATTTTATTTATATTTAGCTTAGACAGAAAAAGGTTAAGAAGCGTGTGCTCAATTGTGAAAAACAAAATAAATATGTGAGGAGAGAGCGACTTTCTTTCTGACGGGCACGGTAGGGTCTGGTTGGGGCTACTTCTTTGTCGGCTACATGCACTACTCACACAGGACGAGGTTTGTTTTTTTTTGTTTTGTTTTTTTTTGATTATATTGATTATTCTGCCGCTGTTATCACTCCAAGTGAAAAAATTCCCTCCAGATGACAAAGTTCCCCAAATGAGCCAAACACACTCTACAAACAAACCTCCAAACTGACTGTCGGGGGAAACTGACAATAAATAAGGAAAATAACAACACCAAATCTCCGTCTGGAAGCACGTAAAACAGGCAGGAGTCGCAGTTTGAACTAATATCACAGAAAGTGAACAGAAGTCGAGAAAAGAAGCTCAGTGTGTCAGCGACTCTTTGCGCTGGAGTTCCCTGCCAGAGAGGTTCTCTGCGCGCACCACGCAGGCTGACCCGCAGTGCTGACACATTATATTGTTTTCATGTCTGTGACATATTTTACAGATATAGACATTGAAACTATAGTGAAAGATGTAATGTTGCTGGTTTGATGTCAACATGGTTATAAACAGATCAGTTTCACCGTCTATTTTTGTTAAAAACCGCGCAGGTCACACAGAAAAAAGTAGGCGAGACTTTGAATCTCTAGATGACGTGCCGCTGCAGCTGTGCGTCTCACGCAGGCTGTGTGGCTGCTCTGACCTGTTAACATGGACGCCAAAATATAAAGCAAGAGGTTCCACGACGCACACGTGCTGCTCACCCAGGTAGTGTATCTCAGGCGTAATGACTGAAAAAGCAAGCGAAAGAGGATTTAATTTATTTTCGTCCTCACCTCTTCAGCGGACCTGGCTTGGGTCTTCTGATGCCCTTTGATTCCTGAGGGAGCCATGAGAGGAGCGGTATCGTACTTCTGTGAGGCGACTGATTTTGCCTCCTTTTTCTCCTCTTTCTGTACTTGTTTCTCCTCTTCAGCGTTAACCTCTGCTTCTGACTCGCTCTCATCCAATTCAGACTCCGCGCCTCCGTCTTCGTCTTCATCATCCTAATGTGAAAGACCACATAAATATCCAGCTACTCAAAGCAAAAGCAAATGTAGGACGCTCCCAGAAGGAAATGTGACTGTTACCTGTTCAGCACTCTCGTTTTGCTTAACCTGTTCCTGCTTCTTACGTTTCCTACGGCGCTGAAACAGATTCGGTACTTTAGACATGAGAAAATGAATGACTGCACCCATCATACGTAGCATAATAAACTCTACTTATTAAAAGGTGCAACAAGAAGGATCTTTAAGGGGTGCAGTGTTTGTGTGCTTACCTTCCTCTTGGCTCTGCGTCGCTCTGCCCTCCGTCTGACCTTCTCCTCCTCACTCAAATCCTCCTCTCCATTTAATGCATCCTGAACACACACACACACACACACTCAGAATTGCACATGACACTTTGTACCTTCACCCTTACAGTCCTGACAATGCCCTGTCAGCCCGACCTCAATTGTTTACCTGTAACAAAGTGGCATCATCACTTGGTTCAGGGGTTGCGGCACCACAGTCCATCTGTTCCTCCTGCTGCTGAACAGGGGGGCCTGTTGGGAAGTACACCTGATTACACCGGCTTCTGCAGTCTTCATTTTTTTACATTTTGGGAGCAGATATGTTGTCAGTTGAAACAGCTCTATCCATCTGTAATGTGTAGCTGTTCATGTTTGGCTTTGTAACATATCTTGACCAGCACATCTTTATCAAATTAAATTTCACTACCCCGCGCACGGAGGGGGAATAACTCTCCAACACAAATTGCATAATGCTTGGTGCCTATGAAATATGAGATGAGAAGTATAAACATTTGATTTGATGGCATAACTGGACCCATTTCTTTGCTTCTGTGTCCGATGCAAATCTCTAACTGGTTGTCAATTGTGAAGAGAAATCACCGGCAGCAAGTATCCTTCATAAAAAGAAAAGAGGAGGTACCAACAGTTCAGAATTGGCCTTAATAATAACAATTATGTAATTAAAAAATGTCGCTGTGTATCAGAGGAAAGTGACTGTACATCTGTGAGAGAACCAGGAGTTTTTTAAGTACCTGCCCACACAAACAAAGGAAATATTGGTTATCTGGATAACAAACAAACATGTTCCTTCTTTCCCCATTCACATTCAAGTCTAACCACTATGACCTCTGATAACAAAAAGCATAAGTCTTAATGGCAATGGGTGGAGACAGGAAAGATGATGTAATGGTTTCTCCTTAAAAAGAGCCAGGAAAGCTCAACATGGGACAAAAACGTGGACCGAACAGAAAAATCACTGAGATTAATTCAAGTTGTTTCTCTTAGGTTTTAGAAGGAATGTTTACTCTTCATTTTTTCACTACCAAAAGCCTTACATGCAACAAACAGCTGCTTTCGGCTATTGCTTTTTGAAAAAATGATACCTTTTTTTAGAAACTTGGTAAAAAAAAACGAAATAGAAACAAAACAACCACTGCCCTGAATGTGGTTTGTGTCCGTGTGCATGTGTGTGTATGTTGGAGGAGGGGGGGGGGGCGTAGATCAGATCAAACCAGAACGCTGTAGTTGACTTAGGCCCAATGGCAGCAGACAAATGACAAGACAAAAAGGAAGCAAAACACTGGACCATGCGGGAGCTGGTGTGGTGTCAGATTTCAATTTGTTCAGCAAAGGTTTCCTGAGTAGTGACAAATTCATACTTGGTCTGTGACTCATGTTGTGACTCGCGAGGCATGGGATTGATTGCAGCTCTCCTACTGTTCATTGCAGTTTTGCTCTCTAAATGCTGTCTTGCATAATACATTTCTTGTGGCAAAATGAGATGACAAGCAGCGACCGAGCTTCCTCATTCTCTCTCCATTTATTCTCTAGGGCTCTCTATAATTACAACAAAAGTATCTAATCCTTGATCCATGTGCATGCCAATATATTTCTTTGTATCTGTGGATCTATTACTAGCTGGCTTTGGTTAAGAATCTACCAACCTACCATCGCGAGGAGTTTGTCTCTTCAAACATGCATAGAAAGTGGAAGGAATTTCAGCTGTCTGTGTTTGGCTCACTACTCAGATATCAAGACACCACCACTACTAAAGTGCAGCTCCATCCCATTTGCTGAATCTGGCTTTTTGTTAAATCTTTACTATAAAGGAATGTTCTCTTAACAAATAAATGATCTAAGATCCGTGGGCAAAAGCAACAAAAGAGTCTCTGTTTCTCTCCTTGAAGGAGACTGCCTAAATTAGCGTTGAGCTGAAAGGTGAGCTCTTTCCACAGGAATGCAAAATACAACAGTGGATCATCATGGACTGGAACTTAAACCATGAAATCAGCTTTGCAGCTCTTTTTCTTTGCTGATCATCAACACGGCATGACCAAAACAGAAAAAGAGAACATAACCTTGTCATTAAAACAATCACTACAAAGTCTAGTCAGTGGTTTGATTTTTTTTTAAGTCATTTTGTGAACTGATACTCGATGAATCACCAGTCTTCCTACAACAAGTGCATGGCTGCAAGGTACAACGGCTGTGGATGTAGTTCATTCTTTATTTAAAAAAAAGGGAAGTGGCAATTATAGTAAACATGGCATGGCCAATTTGTGACATGACAGCAGTTTGTTACTAAAAAACCCCACAAAGCAAGAGAAAAGTATTCAGTCTATTCTCTGATGTGGTTTAGCCTAACCACATTAATGTGTAATAATCTGAAAATCTGACATTAAAAGAAAACAGAAGCAGTTGTAGGTTTAGATTATAGGTGCAATTATTAGCTGATTAATCGTTTAGTGATCAACAGGAAATAACTTAAGGCTCTCAAATGTAAGAATTTGCACATAGTAAATGTAAAAATCCTTTTTGGGCTTTGGATTGTTGGTCAGACAAAACAAAACACATAGGGCCCTTGGAAATTGTGATTTTCACTGTTCTCTGATATTTGAATCTAGAAGATTGTAAACAGATTAATCGAAAAGACTCATTCAGATACACCTTAAATTCCCCATCAGATGTGTTGACGCCTAATAGGATGCTCATCCGCCTCTGATGTGGTTTTAAGTTAGTAAACCGACCTGCTCTACAGTTTGCACTACAAGGAAACACGCTTACATGGAAAAAAACGAAGAGGAACAAAAGTGTGGGCACATGACTTCTTTTTAAAGACACATACTTAATGCTCAAATAGCCTGAGCTGTACCACTTAGCAGATTCTGGGCTACAGAGCTTTTGTCACCTATTTGAGGCATTGCTATCATACCAACATGTACCAGGGAATGTACTTCACACTCTCTATAAACTGTGTAAGTTTTGGATTTTTGTGAACATATCTTTCTGCATAAGGCATACTCTGGCTTGTCTGCGCTGTTATTACTTGTTTCATGAATTAAAAGTATGTGAAAGTGTCTTTCAGATACGTTAATACACCAACTTTATGGCACCGACTGCGCAAACTTGGAAGTGGTGCAAGCAAGGGTGTAACTGGCAAGAGGGGAACTTTCATTGTCTGCCCAAGAACACAATTTGACGACAAATGACATTTGCGATATAATCGCACAAACAAACGTCTAACAAACCACGAGTGAGATTATTAACCACAGTTTCATTGTCACACGCGGCTCATTATCGATTTAACTTATGGTTGAGTTTAGAAAGTTTTGAAAAGTGGGACGTTTCTTACCGCTCCCGAGACCCAACAGCCTGCATATGTCTCTGGTGAATTTCATGAGCGCAACCATCCAGCATTATCGTCTTCAATATCCCACCAAAAATATTTAAGCAAATATTTAGGTTAGTGTGGACACGTTTGTAACATCGGGACTATCGTTATCGAATCTGCGGGAATCTTAGGTGGTTTAGTCCACTTCCTGAGCGTCAAACGCGACGCTGGGTACACCCTGAACAACGTCTTAAAGGCACAGGACACCGTTATCGACTGCGTCTTAAAGGCACAGGACACCATTATAGATTACATCAGGGGTTTTAAAGTGGGGTCCGGGAACCCCCATGGGTCCTTGAGGGGGTTCCCGGCAAAAAGGGGAATAATTTATTTTCAATGTAATTCCATCCATAAGTAACACAATGACAGACTGTATGACTATTTTGGTATAGATTTCATACACTTCCTGTAATAAACATCTAAAAGAAAAAAAAAATCTTGTCAGAGGGCGATCTGTGGTCTGATTTGTGTCAGTTTGGGGTGAACCACGGGATCACACTATGTAATTTTTGTTCCTGGGTAGTCAAGTGTTATTTCCTAATTGCTTATACCTAAAAAGTATAGAAAATGCTATTATTCGATTCAAACTTTGCTTTTGTGACCTGGGAATTGATATTTTGAAATTTACCTATTTCCAATGGGGAAATGAACAAATTTGCACATTTTCATTCACATAAAGTCATAAAAAACAACATATAAATCAAAAGTAACATGTATTTATACTAAGCTCATATAAAAGTGACCACAAAAGATTTAGGTGTAGTTTTCAAGACATACAATTATACTGTAAATCACTACCACGAATCAGCCCCCAAATTCAGTCTCCCATCATCATATCTCATAATTCATATGTTGTTGTTTATGTGAATGAATATGTGCAAATTTGCCCATTTCCCTATTGGAAATAGGTAAATTTCACAATATCACTGTCCTGGTCACAAAAGCAAAGTTTGAAGGGAATAATAGCCATTTTCTACACTTTTTAGGCATAAGAAATTAGGAAATAACACATACTAGACTTGAAAAATTGTGAACCCATCATTTAAGCAACTGTCTTGTGTTGTTTTATGTTTATACTTAGAATATGTGAACTGGCAATACTGCTCTGCAGACTCATGCTTTATATAAATTACATTTCAATCACCTAAAATGTCACATCAGTCTCAGTAGAGAATGACACACATAAAAGCACTGGTACCACAATCACTTTGCATGGTTTAAAGGAGATGCGACACATTTGCTTGAATGCATTTGAATTTATTCATACAAAGTTGTAAAAAGTTGCACTGTGCATCAATTCCATCATTACACTATCAGTTATGGCTGTTAATTTCATAGCGACATGTTATTTTAAAAATGCATCTATGTTGTGTTGGTATCACTGATTTTCTGCTAGATGACTTCATAAGTGTTGTCACACCTGGTTTTTGTGCAGCAATATTGTGCTAATGTTTAATATTAGGAATGATGTCCTCTTTTTCACTAGTTAGATTTTGGTACGGATGGCCTGTAAAGATTATTATTCAATCTCTCATCGTCTCTACCATCCAATGTCAACTCTGTTATTAATTAATCAGACACCCTTACATACAGGATGCACAACATGACATGGTGCATCAGATAGATCAGATAGCTTAAGTGAGTGTTGAATGTTATCGCTACAAATAGTCAAATTCAAACAAATCAGACAAAGGAGGGCTCTAAGATTTCAGCGACGTTTCAGGTCAGCCATTACAGTAAGTGCTGCGTTCCAGCCGGGAGACCCCATCACACCACCACCTAAAGAAACAAATATACAAATGAATTGGTCTCTTTCTGTTTAGGGAAATCATAAACTGTTCACTCAGCCACTTGACATCACTAGGTGACTTAATTTCTTAATCATCATCAGAAGCCAGGATAAGATCTCATCCAAAGGTCCAAAGGTTCCTTGTGTTCTTCCAACACAAAACAACATAACATACATGATTATACTCATACTACAGTACACTATACACAAGAATTAAAAGCAAACCTGGATGACCGCCACTGCCACATAGATACAGCCCTTTAATTGGTGACCGGTAGTTTGAGAGTGAGGGCAAAGGTCGTGCTAGGTAGAGTTGGTCCAATGACATCGATCCATGGAAGATATTCTGTAAAGATGACAGACCCAAATGTTTCTTTTAGTTTCATGATATAAGTACTTTTTGTAAAAAAAAAGCTGCCTGCCATTTGTTTAATGATGCCATCCTCATAAAGTCATAACCAACAAAACATTAGCAAATACCATACAGTGAATAGTGTCACTTGCTGATGTGAACTTTGATTCTGACTCACTTGTTGTGGTAAAACTCCCTGTAACCATTAATTGCTTATAGAACAGGTCTGTCCCTAAGTGGATAGCGAATGAAAGAACATTGTCGAGGACGCAAATTACTTCCTCATCCAGTGAACATTTGATTGTGTCAAACAAATCAGCTGTAAATCAACATTCAAATAGCTGTTCAGTTCCACAATGTCTACAGTGTGTACCCCTCCAGTGAGCCCAAAGATCCTCTCCAGGTCAGGTGGAGTCAGGATGTCCCTTCCCACCACTGACTTTTTGAACCCAGGGGCGTATTGCTCCACCCAGTCAAAAGCTAAAGAGGCAGACAAACACATACAGGTGCTTTATTACTGAAACAAGTTTATCAGTTCACATTTAAAAGCTCTTTCTCTGTGTTTTTGGAAGAAGAAAATACTTGAATTTGTCTGAATTTCACCAGTCAACATAAAAAAATATGGATTAGAGCTCAACCATCAGTTTTAAGATATTTACCACACTATAAGTTGAGGAGTTTTAAATTAATGGGTGAAATAAATATCCTAAAAATATGTGTAGAGGTAATGTACACTTTTGGAACATTTTGTCCTATTAGTAGTCCTGGACCACTTTGTTCTTCTAACCAGTGTCTGCGAAGGCCTCTCTGTCCTGGTCTGTCCACTCCCTGCCTTCGATGTGGTACGGGGTGAATTGGGTGAACAGTGACACCACATGGCAGCCAGGGGGAGCCAGAGTAGGATCCAACGCGGAAGGAATGGTCATCTCCAGCATGGGCCTGCAGGAATAGAAGATAAGATGAGACAAGATGGTGGGGAGTGAAGGGTGGGTGAGTTGTTGACAAAAACTCACAGTGAGAGAATCTAAGTTTCAGAGGGTTGAAACTCCAGCTGTTGAAAATTCAAGATTCATCAAGTGACTTCTGATACAACTTTTGGGTAAAGGTTACATGGTCAGCTGCCAGCAAGCAAACTATATTAACTGAAGTATGAACATTTTCAGCAAAAGATGACCTCTTGTTCAGGAGGATTTATTACTTATTCGAGGCTTAGTGTTATCTATGAGATAATGACATGTGTACAACCCAGGCTGTGGAGGAAATATCTACACACATACAGTACAAAGCACTCTTATCTTATAGTTTTAATACATACATGTTGTAAGGAAAGACATTTTGAGCTAAGCACTCAAAGTTTTGTTTTATTAACTGCGATAAGTGGTATCTTTTTGCTGCTGTGAGGCTTATCTCTAACTATAATAACAAGCACCCAAAACTTACTGTATTCGCTACAGTAGGGAAAGTATGATTAGATTACATTATTTGAAACATGTTTATCCATAACATATGTTTACTTACTGTAGTATTTCTTTCATGGTCATGGTCATGTCTGCCATTTGTCATAAAAGTAAATGTATATGGTTGAATTTTATATGAGCAGTTACATTTTATATGTTTTAAGTGCTCACGTATGTAGAGGTGTGTGGATATGTGCACCTTGCTGAGGGACGTCCATTCATGGCCTCTTTGTAAGCAGTCTCCAGTACGTCCACACTTTCACAGTTGAGATGAATGGAGCACTGATGGTGGGGTCCTGGTTTATCATCTGGTGTGGGAGATGCTAGGAAGTTTGGTAGCTTGTCCACTGCCACTGTTTAGAACAAAACAAAGAAAATGATAAATGAAATCAGACATTCAACACCCTTGTTTTGTGTAAATGTTTTAGCATGTCAATGATTGTTGCACTATTTTCTTGTTGTCTATGGTATTTCTTATGCATTTGTCAACTTCCAGTCATTTCTTACTTACTAAAAATTAAAAAACATATTTTTCACTATTTGTCACTGCAATTGTACCTAGTCAGAAAAAGCACCTGCCAAATGTAAATGTACATTACAATTATGACAACTCTCATTCAGTATGCTGTGCTTAATCCCTTTTACCTTAAAGCTAAGAATGTGAAAATAAATTCTACCAAAGCATGAAGACTATCATAAAGTCTAAGAAGCAACACGCCAAAAAAGATCTGTGGGGAGCAACGACTTCCTGAGTAATAAAGCCCTACAGCTCAGGCTCTACTGTAATTAGTAAGCAGGGAGCTACAAATGGCAACACACAGGAAGCTGAAGAACTCTCAACATCTTAGCAATGTGTACTTTACACAGTTTTATAAAACCCCAAACTTTGAAACTCGTGTTTTCATTACCAAGAGCTTAGGCAGTGACCTAATCCTACACTGTAATAATATACTGTACACAGGAGTGGAGGGCTTAAGAGCTGGTCCTTCCTGATAGACTACATCTGTTTGTGCCTCAGTGCTGAGTCTCCATTGTCTTACACCTTCCCTTAACAACAGGACAACACCAGAACAATAGTGTAAGTATGGATAAACAATGCATCTACACATGGTTAGCGTATGGGTGGAGAAACAATGCTTGCACTGAGCTAAGACAATGAGCCCCGCAGCTTGTAGCCTAAGAGGCAGCTTCTTCTAATCTAACAGTCAGAACCTTTGGAGGATAATAGATAATACATTTATTTATAACAGTCATTTTTAACAGTCAAAACAATTACATACAACAACTAACAGCTACAGAACTTTTGCGTAAAATCATGATTTGAGATTAGCATGACAGATACAGAAAAGTTTTACCGTTGATCTTGGTGACAGGTGAGGTGTAATCTATCTGATCAATAGCTTTGATGAACTCTGGAGAAAGAGCACCCTACAAAGAAAACAGGAAGTTAGAATAAATCAAAGCCTAGTGCAGTCCTTACATGTGGTTTTTTTTTATTACCTGTGGCATGAGATTCTTGAAGGTGATGTATGGGGTTGCATTTGAAAGAACAACTTTACTATGGATCTCAGTGCCGTCTTTAAGCACCACTCCCCCAGTAGCACCATCAGGGCCAACCAGGACCTGTCCTACATCCTGCCGATGAGACACATTTTATATGCATGAAGACTAAGATGCAAATAGAATGATGTTATTTCAGTTCAGATTACATTTATCCATGCCATAACATATATAATCAAAACCACATTACCTTCTCAGTGAAAATGTCTACACCATAGGATCGAGCAGCGCTGGCAATAGCCTGGGACACGCCTCCCATCCCTCCCTCCACATAACCCCATGCTCCCTTCTCCTTCTCCAACTCTCCCATCACATGGTGCAAGAGCACATACCTTCAAAGTGAGGCCATGAAATCACACTTTTAGAGACTTCACTTTAATTCTGTGCAATATAATCTATTACAACTGTTTGTTTGTCACAGGATGCCCTAAAACGAGTCTCACCCACTACCAGGATTATGGGGACTGGTCATGGCTCCAATCACAGCGTCAGTAGCCAGCGTTGCTCTCAGTGGCTCTGACTCAAACCACCGATTGAGGATCTAAAATTACAAAACATGAGTTAGTCATGATGCCATCAATAGACAACAGTATGTAATGTCAAACTATGTGTTAGCTATAACAAACCTTCATTATTGGTGCAGTTATAATCTCATATAAGTCTGGAATGTTTCTGCCCAATTTCAGACCTAGCAAGAAAAAAAATGAGTGCATGATGAATAATTTGTTTATCAGACATATAAAGTGAGTTTAAAGTTATTTCCATAGACATGCATCCTCCAACACACCGCATTTGACAATAGGCATAAGTGTTTTAGCTGCAGCCAGCCTCGTCCTCAGTGATCCAGCAGTGACACCTGGAATGTCTACAGGAGGGGCATCCAGAAGAGGGTGGATAGCTGCTGCTAGCTTGTCAAGGTGTTCAACAAAGCCTGGAAAAGCCTGGGTACATGTCAAAAAAATGTGTCAAGATGTAGGTGAGAGTAGGAAAAAGGGTGGAATAACTTTACTCTGGTGGAGAAATAAAGGAGAGGCAGTGTGTTTTTTGACAAGAGCATAAATCTATAAGCACTGGTGTGTAAAATGCAGACTCCTACGTGATATACAGCATGTCTAAATCACCTTTGCATCCTTCTGTGAAAATTTACCAATCTCCTTCTGGTTCATAACAAGATCTGAACCCAGGGTGAGAGACCTTGGTGGGGCACCCTTTACCCCCTCCTCCAACATGGGGGTGAAAGCATGGGGGTCCCTCATATACACTTTCAGCCCATGTTTCTGAGGGCAAAGGCACAACGATAAAGAAAAGTTACAGTGAACATTAAAAAAAATTAAGAGCAGCAACAAAGTAATATCACAAATTCAGCTGAATTAATAAATTTATGCAACTTTGCTGTGTGATCTTATTTTTTTCTGTGTTTACCTTGAGCTCCAAGTCTGCGTATATATGTGGTCTTAACAAACTGAGCAAGTAGGAACACCTGGAGAAGCGGAAACCTGCACATGAGAGTGTTATTACTCTTACAGGGATAAAATAATGTACATTGCTTTTCAACATCGCTTGACACAACATATAAAAAACAGTGTGTGAAGCAATAAATGTAAAAATGACAAAACTGTTTATCTGCCAGATTGCACAGATGGTGTTCATTCAATCTCTTATAGCTTCTTTGCTTGTAGCCGATATACAAAATCAAATCTCCTCCACCATTAAAGAGTGAGTTCACCCACGTATTTCACGTATTTCTGCACTTACCTTTATGGTATCTAGTCATGCAGATAGAATTGGTTTTACCAGTATGTTGCCAAGTTTTAAGATATCCATCTCTGAGATTTGCCTCCACTTCAATACGATAGAGGTGAAAGGAATTTTGTTTATGTTGCTCACAGCACTGGAAAATTATACTTAAGCTTCTTTCACACATAGTTCCTGGTAAATTACTGGTAAAATCTTTCAGGCAGCGCTAATGATTTTCACTATTCCCACATACAGCTACATTCAGGAACATTTCCGTCTTGTGCCTTTTTGTACATGCCGTGGCAATGCTAGAATAGATGGGGCAAAGGAACGATCCAGCAGATGGCAGCAATACAACACTTAAAGATGCCAACTGCCATAAAACTCAACAGAAGAAGAAGAAGATTGGGCAAGGCCGGATGTAGGCGTACATGGCGGAAGATGTCTGTTATTATTTTCAGGAACATGATGGGCGAGGAGCTCTTTTTGTCTAGTGTCCAGACATTCTTGAAAAAAGGAACTTGTGTGTAAACAAAAGAACTGGTACTGCTTTTCAATCATGAAAGCATTGACAAGAAAACAATGCTTTCATGAGTGATTTGATAGGGACGTGCTGAACATTTCAGGGATAGACTGCATGTGTACATGTGTTTAGAAAATTCAACAATACATCTTTCCAGTGTTTGTAATCCTAAGAACATGCTGTAAAATGTTTTCAATGAGACTATTTAGTAGTTAGAAAGTGGTTCTCACTGCAGTAACTACATGGCAAGATAATATTGATACTAAATACTATTACTAATACTAATATGTATCTAATTTAGGTGAGCCACCCCTTTAAGACTTGGGTTGAGCCAAGATTTCCCAGCCAGAGGCCACCATACCAGGGAAGAGCTCCTCTGACACAGCTGCTCCTCCAAGCAAATGTCTGCGCTCCAACACTGCTGTCTTCACTCCTCCCTTCTGAAGATAGGCAGCCTGTATACACACACACACACACACACACACACACACACAAACACCACGTGTCTATTCCAGAGAGCAGGTTCAACAAACTCTGAGCCTAACCTTGAACTTTGGTTTAATGACCCTTGAGATGAAAAACTGAGTTTTCAGTTCCAGCTGATCAGTCAGTTCAGTCAACTCTGAGTATGTTCACTCTGAGTTAAGTGCGTGCATGGTGAATGAAAAAAAAACATCATCAGTGGAGCTTTGATACTACGAGTCACCATGGCAACAAGTAAATAAAGGGCAGAGCCTCCATTTTAATCCAGTGGAGGTAGATATATTAATGTGTGTGTATGTGGACGATGACCATTTATCTTTAAAAAAGATAACAGAACCTGAGTCAGAGCAGGGAAAAGTGTCAATAGGTTCACACAATAAAGTTTTATTCCATGTTGTCCATTAATTCACCATTTACCAGACTTTAATTTACTTAATGGATGATAAAGAGGTGGAATCTGACTGTGTATTGGGCTATAGCCTACATTGCATTTTTACATATATTTATTCAGCTTTAATCTGATGGAGACAAAAGACATGGCAGCAACTGAAGATGAAAAATATAGTTGAAGATTAAAAAAAATATAAATCAAACAGATAAGACACATGTTGCATAGAGACAGGATTGTAAGCTCAGTCTGAGCCAGTAATAATGACTTTGGTGATTAGCAGTTGAAGATTCAAACTGAGAGTAAATGTTTAGACGTCTATTTGGATGTTGGCTCAACAGTATTCAGTGACTATATTTCCACTATTTCAACAAATGTAGTAAATTTAAACAGCATCACTGAAATGCTGTTAAAACACGTGAACACTATATACATCCTATTTAAAAGACTCACTTTAAAACTACATTGATTAAAACCTTAAAGTCCACAGGTGCACCACAATCCTGCTCACTCAGAAATATGAACATAATCTCCGATATGACATGAAAACTATGATAGGAATGTTCAATCGGTACGACCAATCACTTCATGAGTGATAGAGATAATTATTCATTGATCTTATGTGTCTAAAGGTTCATACTGATTCTTTTAATTTTAACTGAGATTACACATTATGTGCAACAAACATTTCAGTGCAGAAATTGCTCTAACAACCTGACAGCTGCCTTATAAATGCGCACAGAGTCACAATGTTATAAAAGAAGAGCATGCAGAGGTTTTATTCTGAGCTGAGGGTTCACGCTGTGTAATATTTGAATGTGAGGGCAAAACCTGATGTTCAAAGAAACGACTGACTACCGCATAAAAGTGGTAACTTAAGATAGGCCTTAAGTAACAAACTTTAAGTTTAAGTAAGCTCTCTTTCTGGAACTGAAAACCCAGAGTTTCCCTCATCTAAGGGTTATCAAACTCAGAGTTTTCACTAAACCAGCTTTCTGGAATACAGCCTACATCACCTTTACCCAGCGCTTTACCATTAGGCAAGCTAGGCCCATATGAAACATATAAAATTATATTACTATTCTAACTCATTATACCCTGAAATTACTCACAAAAAACCCCAAAAGCACATTTAAAAAAACTGTCAATGTGCAAGTACAAGTAGCAAATACTTGTGCAAATGAATTAAGTTACTTTGCACTGGCTGGTTCAGTGAGCAGTTCATATCAAAGAAGAAGAGGAAAAAACTGGTTAATGATTACACTTATGGGAACCATCAACTCCCATATGCTGAAAAGTAACCAAGTAAATTTACACAAGTATTATGCTTACAGTTATGAGGTATGTGTACTTTACTTTAATATTTCCATTTTATGCAACTGTATCAGCTACTTCTACTCTACTTCTACTAGGAGGGATTCAGTTCCTTCTATTTCAGGAGGAAACACTGTACTTGTCATTCTACTACATTTATCTGTCAGCTTGTCACTGGTTACTTTACATATTAAGATATTACACAAAAAGTATCTGATTAACAAATAAAATATGATGCATTATTATCGATTAAATTATCAAGCAGTATATGAAGCAGTTAAAATGAGCTCCATCTTTAACAGGCGTTAAGTAAATTTATGTCCATTGTGCTAATAATACTCCTGCACTTTTACCTAAGTGCATTTTTGAATGCAGGACTTTTGCTTTTAACAGACTATGTTCAGTGTGGTATTAATAGTTTAAAGTTTTGGGTAGGCTACTTCTACCAGCACCAATACCGACATTCTTACTTAGAGAAAGCATGAAAATAAGGCATAAAGGAGGCCCCATGACTGAGTTTGCCTCGGTTCACTAAAATCACTGATCCGCTCCTGCCTTTCACCCTGTGGCTGAACCATGGACTCACAGTGTATGTGTAGGGAAAAAAAAGGAACTCACTGCCACCAGTCCATTGTGTCCTGCAATGAAATAGAAAATGTGTCAGACAGTTTCTCTAGAAATGTAAATTCCCAACAGAAACTCAAATTACTGAGCAGCCTAAGGCTCAACTTCATTTGCAATTTGTTAAAATTCAAGTTTCAGTAAAATTTTTGTTAAGAAAGAAGACTTGCTTGCAATTGTTTTATTAAAAAAAACATGCATGCAATCATGAGTGAAATAACTCTATTAACTTGTGAAAGCTGCTCTGCAGTCATTTTTAAGTTGAATGAGTCCAAATTTGATCAATTCATGGGTAACTGTGATCTTGCAAACCATTTAAATACATATCAAGAGCCACTTGATAAAAGGGAATTTATCGAAATAAGATAGACAATCTTACTAATCACTTTGATTGTAAAATACATATAAAATAGCTGGGAAGTTTTGTTAACATTGCAGAGTACGACGTGGGTTGTTATGGCATAGCTGTTGTGTTTTCTGCACTTGTTTTTTCTGCAGTCCACTGATCTCACCTCCACCGATGACTAGCGCGTCATACTGGGATTTGAATGCGGTGTGACTGGAACTAGATTTGGATCTGGTCACTGTCCCCACAGCAGTCACAGCCCTCCGTCCTCGATCCGTCCACACCGTTGCAGCCATGGCAGAAGTTTGAGCCAAAGTTCCACTACAAACCACAAGGTCCCTCCCATTTTGCTCCTAGAGCCGCGTAAAGTAGATCCGAGTTTCTTTCATCGAGGACTGGCACCCCCCACCGACACCCTCCACTCTAAACTCTTAAAAACACATACTTCATGTACATATTCGTGCGTATAGACTGTGTAGTTTAGTGGATCCATGGGCCATTTGAAAGCATATGGAAACATCAGTTGCGCGCAAATATAGCCCTATGATTTTAATGCAATATTTCTACCAGATACATCAATTTCGAGGTATTTATAGTTTATTTTAGTTAACATGGTGTTTCCACCCATTCCCACTTTGTTTACTGCCAATTAACGCGAGTGTTTATTAATTAAAACGTCTCAATTAATTAAGCAGTCTTTCAACAGGAGGCCCCTCAGCCAAAGATTAACATTGTCACCTATTATGTTTGATTACTTGCCATCATGCTGATTGTATTTCCCAAAAGCAGAAAAACACAAATATACAAGGCAAATGTTGTAAACATATGTGTTATTTTAAAATAAAGTAACAGGATTCAGTAAAATAGTTGTCAAAATATCAGTAAGCAAATTTAGTTTTAGCTGTTGTGTAAAATTTAGTAATATTCTTGAATTTAGAGTGAAGCAGCCTGCTTGTCGTTAGCCAGTTTACCACTTGGTGGCACAGTTGTTCCATTAAATCCAGCTGCAGAAACCGCTCATTCAACTTCAGGCTGCGTCACCAGCAGTCAGGTCTGTCAAAACTCATCGATTCAGTCTATATTATATTTATATGTAGTGTGACGTGTTTTTGTACTGGCAACAGCTTACAGAACAGATTCACAATTTTTCAAGTCTAAACAACAGTCAGGTGCCCAAATGAACACTGGAACACTGATATAGGTTTTAATCATTCCTCCTGTTCATACTGGCCTTTAGAAAATCCCTTAATAATGCATTTACACTGTAAGTGATGGGGGACAAAATCCACAGTCCTCCTTCTGTGCAAAAATGTATTTAAAAGTTTATCTGAAGGTAATATGAGGCTTTAGCCATCCACATTAGTCAAATCAAGTAGATATCTTTAAATGCACACAAAGAGGAAATTTTATCCTTAAAAAAACACTGTAAATGTGGCAGATATCCACTTGATATGACAAACTCAGACTGCTGAAGCCTCATTCAAGCTTCAGATACATTTTTGCAGAAAATGACTGTGTGGACACACTGTGGAATTTGGCCCCCATCACTTACATTGAAAGCACATTTGAAGGGGATCTTTTAATAGCCAGTATGAACAGGAGGAATGATTACAGTGAGTGTTCATAGGGGCACTTTCAAGACAGACTTGAAAAAATGTGAGCCTATCCTTTAAAAGATACATGTTACCAATTTATGAATCAATATGTCAATGTAACTATGTTGATTTTCGGAGTCTCCAGACTTCAGACTCATTCCAGATTTTGGAAATATTCAACAATATGAATATGTAAAAACAAAAAATGGCGCAAGATATCAGAATTCAATCTGTACAAAATGCTCGCATGTGAAAACCATCATATGCACCACAGAGCATATGTAAACTGTGGAGGCTTCACATACAGTGTGTACGTGTTTGTAAAGGTGTTTTCACACTTAAGCTTCATGAAAAATATATAATAACCAAAGAGTACAGTTCTCTCGGTTAGACACAAGTCATCTCACAGTAAGGGCCTATACCTTAAGAGTTTTAAGATGAGCTCTTAACACAGAATGGTTTCTTAGTGCTGCTGTTGAAGATGTCATATTGGCCTAGTGGTTCACTTACCATGCATTAATAAGATAAGAGGCCATAGATCATGCTTTGGGCTTAAGCAGCAGTCCAGAGAGTAGACAGAGCCAGAAGGAGATTGTCTGCTGGGATCTTAGGATGGAAGTGTGTTAACTCCTACAAAAACAACCAAACACAGCAGAGCATAAGCAAGTTATCCTCTCATCTTGTCTGTATAATGTGAATTTTTGACTATGTTTTGCTTAGACAGTGTAAAACAATTCCTCTGGCTTATATGGACTATGCACTCTCTTGGCTGAGGGAATGAAATGAGGTGTTATGGTGATCTAGGGTTTCCCGCTAGACCTAACATGCCTCTCCCTTGGTGTATTAGAGTAGCATTAGTTTCAGAGAAGAGAAATTATCCTGATATGCTGTATGCTTGGTTTTGCTTCAAGGAACGTCTGCGGACAACAGCCAATCAACCATAACTAGATCAGAAGGAGGAGATTTTGTTCTTGTAAGCAGAAATTAACACTTCATTCCCCTTTGTCGGCAGAAATCCAACACTACAGCCCTTGAAGGCTCTCCCAGGCAATAAAGGAGAAAATTCAATTATGTGCATATAACAGTGCCACACCAAAACACAATTACCTCATTTTCTGGAAAAAATGTGCTCCTTTCCCTGCAGGCAGAGAGGTTCAATGAAGATGTTAAGCCTGGAGACATTTAACTGACATCTCTCAGCCTTCATAATTATTAAATCATAGACTACAGTCTCACAGCAGCCCTTAAAAGGTGTTATGCTGCAGAATGAACATTTGAGTGTCTTAAGAGCTTCTTTCCTCATTGTAACATTTTGCCACATTTAAGACATCTATGGTACTTTTAGTCTTTATGAGAGGTAAAGTCAAGAAAGTCACATGAACAAAAACAAAATTATCTTCAATATAAAAGGAGACTGTGTCTTGTTTTCCAAATAAAAAGTCAAATCAAAAAGACAAAATAATTGAGGTGTGGTCCATGTGTAGTACTTGAATGCATAATACTTTGCTCTGTGGCGAATGAGCCCCTGCAGCACAAGATAGAACCGTAACACTTGGTTAAATGTACATCTTTTTTACCGTGATGTGGAGAAATGACAGCCTATCTAATGTACTGTGAACACTGAGATAGTGTTCAATTAGTTGATCAACTGAAGATTAATCACCAGCACTTTTGAGAATTGATAACTTGCTTAAGTCATTTATCAGATTACTGATTTCCTTTGGTCAGACAAAACAAGCAATTCAAATGTATTGTCTAAATTTTACATAATTAATTGAAATAATAATTAGTTGTACCCTGTTTATTTCTTCTGAAAAAAATGTCTTTTAATAAAATGTACTTGAATGAAAAAAAATTGCAGTAGAAGCTCAAACATTGGCACAATACATTATTCTTTATATTCTGAATAAATTATTATTGTATAATTGTAAATTCACATATTTGAAGTTTTTTAGTGCCTATATATATATAAAATAAATTAAAAATTAAATTATATTATAAAGTTTAATTAAGTTAGTGTGATGGCAATTGTACATGTGTTCATGTGTGTTTGCTAAGTATTACTTGTGTTGTGGGGATATAAATCTATTACACAGTCACATTGTGGGCACTTGCCTTCCTTTTGGGGACAAAAAGCAAGTCCCATAATGTAAATCATAAAATTTTAGAATGAAGACTTGTTTTTAGGTGAAGTTAAGGTTAAGGTTATGGTTATGATTATGGTTATGGTAAGTCTCCAGCAAATGAACGTACAGTACTGTGCAAAGATTTTATGTACTAAAAGTAAAGTGAGGATGCTTGCAAAAATATTGCTATAAATTGTGTTTTTTTATTTAGCCTTTAACATCATACAAAGTTCAGTAAACAGAAGAAACCTAAATGAAAACAATATTTGGTGTGACCACACTTTGCCTTTAAAAATAACACCAGTCCATCTTTTTTTGGGTACTTGGCAGGTTGGTTGTTTCTGTATCTTGGAGAAGTTGTCACAGTTCTTCTGTGGATTCAGGCATCGCTGCTGCTTCCATCTCTTCTTGTAATTGTAGACTGACTCCATGATGTTGAGATCAGGAGTCTGAGGGGGCTGTCCCCTCTGTTGCAGGACTCCTTGTTCTTCCTGCCGCTGGAGTTACCTATTTATCAAATCAAATCAAATCAAGTTTATTTACACATTTTAAAACAACCAGAGCTGGCCAAAGTGGTGTACAATAAAATAACAAAAGTAAATTAAAACAAGATTACAAGGTAACAGCAAAAAAAGAAGTAGAGATAACATAACAATACTATCCCATATGCAAACAAAAATAAACAAATAATAGTAAAACATGAAGCTTAACACTCAAAAGGCCTGAGAGAACATGTGGGTCTTAAGTTTAGCCTTAAAAAAGTTTTGGAGCAGCTACAGCAAATACACGGTCACCCTATTTATAACTTTGGCTGTATGTTTGCAGTCATTGTCATGCTGCAGAATTAATTTGGGACCAATCAGGCACCTCCATGATGGTATTACATTAAAGATAAGAATCTAAACATCAAAAGTGCCGAAAACTTTTGCACAGTCCTGTAAGTCAATATAATGTCATCTCAAGTGATGGAAACACCACTGTGTGTGTGTGTGTGTGTGTGTGTGTGTGTGTGTGTGTGTCTGTGTATCTGTGTGTCTGTGTGACTGTTTACAAAGAAGAGAGGAGATTGTTGGTGTGAAAGTCAGTGGACTGTATCACTGGTGAAAATTTACATCATAGTAGCAACACAGCTGTTAGTTATGCAGCTATTTACGTTGCCAGATGTGGTCATTGTTGACTATCTTTACTGATGGAATAATCGCTTGATGAGTTCATGAATTAACAATTGATCAAGAGGCTTCTACCTGTCAAGAAAATAGCAAACTGGATGTATCAAATCGCTGTCTGTGGTCTCTCACATAACTTAAATAAAGTTAAACATGCTAATGAAAAAAACCCACTCTTCATATGGGGAGATACAATCTTGGACTCCAAGCTGTAAGTTTCAGATTTGTGTGAGTGAGTAAAACACAACAAATTGGACTACAAAAGCTGCTTAAGTGTAAACATAATCCATACTAATACAAAAATCTTGTACACTTTATTTTCTTCTCGACAATTTAAGAAATGTATTTTTGATTGACCTATAGGTGTGTCTTTTAATAGCCCTCGAAAATGCACTGACTGTGTGGTAAAGGCCTTAATACCCATGTCAAGTGCCTCATGACAGGGTTTGAAGTCTTCACCAAAATGCAACCAAGAGTGACATGTGTATTAACCAATAGCGTGAGTAGGACTTGGCTACTGTAACCAATCAGAGTCCATTTCCGCGTTGCGGCCTGCGGTGTGGCTCGATGTGTATTTGTCCGCCTCGGCCTCCCTTGCTTGGCTCTGGCTGGGAAGGAAAGGAGCGGGGTGAGGGAATGGTTTAGCGGGCAAGCAGCTGCAAAACTACCCCAAGGGAATGCAAAACTTTCAGGCTGAAATTGACCACAAGACGCCGTGCCTGCGTGCCTGAAGACTTATTAACACATTACCTGGTTTCTCATGGAAGCAGATGGGTTTGTGAGGAGGCGTCGGATGACAGCGGAGACTGCAGGCAATGATCCCGGAGTTGCGGGCGCATCTGCCGGGGCAGAAGTTCGATGGCTGGGAGGAAGATTCTGGGTAGTTTCGGAAAGTATTGTGGGAAGCCTGACACCTCGTATCGGAAGCGAGACAGAACTACAGACTGTTGATTTTATTCGTACTGCACAAGATCAAACAGAGGACTCTGAACCAGACTATGAGGGTTTACCACAGGGAGCCTCCACCAGCACCCACATGTTGGCTGGAGCCGTGGCCGGGATCATGGAGCACTGCCTCATGTTCCCCATCGACTGTGTCAAGGTAGCTTAGCTTGGTGGCTGACCAGCTGATCCACGAGTTTGTGTGTTTGTTCTCTGTGCTTTCACAGACTGTGGATGTTATTCTTGGAAGGTTAGCTAACATGTTTGTTAGCATAGCTCATTAGCTAAACACGCTGCAGAGCTGACGGCTGTGAGGACAAGGTCAGCTAGCGTCTCACACCCCTCCTAGCTAACTTGTTAGCATGCTATAATAACAACAACAATAACAATGCATTTAATTTATACTGTAATTTTCATTCGCAGTGAATCTCAAAGTGAAGTTAACCGCGACTAACGTTAGCTAGTGGCTAATTATTATAACAACCTTAAAGCTCGGTCAAACACAGGAGCCCAGTTGGCTACTTGGTTGAAAACATACAAAGTTAAACAACAAATTAATTTACTGTCAAAGCCTTAACGGCTATAATGTTACTTAACTGATGTTTACATGTGTAAAATGTAAGAAAATCTGAAAGTAACCGCCAGGTTGAGTAATTTAATGAGGAAACGGTTGTTTAACTGCAACAACATTTCAGGGAGACCAACGCTATGGTCGTTGTTTACTAAAAGCAAAGGCCACTAGTTGAATGTTGTTGTTGCTAGGAACTTACGCCCTGTCTGCCACTATTATCTCAAGGAACATAAAAATGGTGGAGTCGGGAGGCAATTTGGCTCTTCCAGTCCCCGGTGGTGCATGTGTTGACCCCTCCCCTCCTCCCAAAACACAGTACACGGTCGTTTTATAGAGAAGTAGGCCCACTGCTCGTAGTTTTGTTGAGAAGTAGGCCCACTGCTCCACACACCGTAAGTCATTGTTTTCAAAAAGTCTTCTGGTCACATGTGAGTCATGCAATTACTCTGGGCCAGTTCTCATCATGCGGCCCTGTTTGTTATGTATGAACTAGTTGTCTTAGGAATAAAAAGGTAAAGAGGCATGGCCTATTACCCCCTGAGGTCAGTTGTGGCCATGAAGTAGTGATGATTGTATAACGCAGGCACAGGGCCAGAGGAGATGGGACAAGTGACAATGAGCTTAGTACAGTCAGCTGTCCATGTCAGACTGAAAAGCTGTTCCTACACCTGTGCTTCATCCATGTCTCTTCCACCTGTAGTCTACCTCCGTTGCAGCCTGCAGAGCCCTAAACCTGGACAAGGCCAATGTTTACAGAGCCTTCTGGCGTGTTTGCTACACTGCTAATGGATCTCAGCCTCTCTCCGTGCAAGCCACAGGAATTTTGGGGCATTGTGACTCAGCAAAATGACATCTACGGCCCATAATCAACCAGACATATTATGCAGAGAAACAGATATTTCAGAAAATTGAGAAATATTTAAGAGGCATCTAACATATTCCTTTATTTTGCATACAGTAAACAGAGGTTTCCCTCTTCCCAAATCAAGGCTTCTCCTGCACGATAAGCTTCTTCACTGCACTTGTTGTGTAATTATAGTTTTGAGTAGGCTTGTATTCTACCTTAATGTATCCTAAATCCCAGTAATTAATTGTGGATTTAAAAAAAAGCTTGCTGCATTTGCAGTGAATACTGCACAGCGCACATGAATGGAATTTCCAGTCATTAAAAGAAACCAAGAAGGTCTTCAGAGTTTTCTACAAGGATTGATGGACATTGTGTTAACATTGAGCACAAAGGTCGTTGCCTTTTAGATATGTAAACATACTATAGATAAACACAGCACTGTGCACAGCTGACCTTCGTGCATGTGTTTCTAAGGACAGCCATGATCGAATGAGTACTGAAATTACAGCCTCTGCTCACTCGGTGCATACACCTGTACCACTGTTAGCCAGCCCTCTTTGGGCCCTGCATTCCTCAGCTGTAGTATGGAGTGACATGAGGCCATGTTTATACTTTGCTACAGCACCACATGCACACACATACACAGACACACAGTGGGGTGTAAGTTTGTCCATTCAGCTGGAAGTTTGGTATTTAGGGATTATGTCGCTGCTAGTTCCTCAAGGACAGACGCACTCACCCAGTCCCCTTGCAACCCTCGCTAAACACCAAATAGCAGGTGACTGAAACAGTGATTCCTTGCACTTGTCCTCTTAAACAATATTGATTTATTTCAGTATGTGGGCATGCATGTGTGTGTTAAGCGGAAGAGAGAAAGGTGTGCTTTAGGGTCAGTGGGAAAAGAGGCTTACAGGAAATCAGCTATGTCCCCCTGTGACCTTGGAGCTTGTAACGCCATACTTCCTTCTATTCAATTATGCATGTACACCAACACACACAACACACAATGTCCGACTCCTCATTTCCCTTATTTGCCCCCCTATTCACACCACAGTCTATTCAGACCTCTTTTCATTGCCATGCTATTCTTTGCTGTAATAGGGAGACGTATGGTATTTTTGCGTTATGTCCAAAATTTTGATTTCAAATTCATTCAACTTTGCGCACTAAACTTATTCTTTGTCCATGTTTGACTTTACAAAACTTTTGTGGGTGGGACGTGAGCACTGTTTCGACTTTGACCATTGCTACATTCCACCTTTTCCTCTTTTCCAGACAAGAATGCAGAGCCTCCAGCCCGACCCCGCAGCCCGCTACAGGAACGTGATGGATGCTCTCCGCCGAATTATAGCCACAGAGGGCATCTGGCGGCCAATGAGAGGGCTGAATGTGACAGCTGTTGGGGCGGGGCCTGCCCATGCCCTCTATTTTGCCAGCTATGAGAAACTCAAAAAGACTCTAAGTGATGTCATTCACCCAGGGGCTAACAGTCATTTGGCTAATGGTACCATAAAACATACATATGCACACACAAGCAGTGACATATAATGACACATACTGTGCAGATGCTTTATAGTCATCTTAACTTTGAGATCAATCTAAGTCTGTTGATATGTAGGACTACAGGCCTAACTTGACCAACTTCAAGCTCAATACCACGCGCCCTCAGTGAAATCTGTGGAACTGCTGAGTCAGCCTAATCCGTAAATAGAGCAGACACGGCCTGGCCAGTCCTAAAAAAAACCCTGACAGGATGTCAAATTGGATAGAGCCTTTTCATAGCTACAGTTGTGCACTGTGAGGAAGTAACAGGGACAGTTGGGAGTTCAACAAACTCTTATTTTGGTTCAGCTAAGTGACCTCAACTGCCAAATAGGAGATTCAACCAGAAATTCTGTGTGCTCTCAGTGTCAACCTTTTCCTTATTCCATGTTCTGCCCACTCTCTCTCTTCCCTCTTTTCCAGTGTAGTGGGAGGCTGGGTAAGTCCTCTTTCTCCCATCTCATCTGCTCTCTCCTCTGTTGGTCCTGTCTTTTCAAGCTTTTGGGTTTGGTTCATAAATCTCAAAGGAGCAATGAACTGTCTTGTCCACTAGGTGTCTCTCTTTGCTCAAGTTTGGCCTACTGAACTCAGTCAAGAGTTATCTCTAGTTTTAACCTGTGCAACTTGCCATCAAGTATGCACCAATTCTGCTAAGATGATATATATGTATTTTTTAGCATGACAAGCCTTTAGGAAAGAGGAAGGAAGGGTTCTTAATCGTGCAAGTGAAATTTTGTTTTTTTTCTTACTCATTCTCTGCCTCTTTACTGCAGTGCGTCCTTGTGCGTTTTTCCTGATTATCTCACTGTCTAGTAATTTTGGAGTTGTGTTTGTTTCAGGAGCAGCTGGGTGTGTGGCCACTCTGCTTCATGACGCAGTCATGAACCCAGCTGAAGGTAAGGGCAACATTTTATTGTATACTACTGTTTGCCTTTGGCCACAATTTGGGAACAGAATTAGGATGTGCGTCAAGATATTTTTTTAGTGAAGAAATTTACAGGTGCCACGCCTGGGCCAACCGTCTGCACATGGTGGCCTTAACCCCTCAGTCTCACAAATTGACTTTCACAGCTGCATCCAGTCCACCTGCCCAAACATGTCCGTAGAAGGACACTGGTCAGAGTCATTGTGTGCAGCTGTTGGATGGGGTGCAGCTGTCTGAGCAAAAGCTGCTACTAAAATGACTTACTACATCTTACTGTATGTTTATTTGTTCAGAAGCTAGAGGTAAAAGCTCACTAATTTCTTTCATTCTTTTTATGTGCTTTTTTTTGTTCATCTCTGCAAACTGTGGACACATTTGACCTTCTCCATCAAAACATCCACCCATGCGTCCTTAGTTGTGAAGCAGCGCATGCAGATGTATAATTCGCCCTACCGTGGCGTGTTGGACTGTATACGCGCTGTGTGGCAGAGAGAGGGCGCTGCAGCGTTTTACCGCAGCTACACCACCCAGCTCACCATGAACGTGCCCTTCCAGGCGCTCCACTTCATGACCTATGAGTACCTTCAGGAGCTGCTCAACCCCCACAGACAGTACAATCCCTCATCCCACATGTTGTCCGGAGCTTTGGCCGGGGCCATCGCGGCTGCGGCCACCACACCTCTGGACGTCTGCAAGACCCTGCTCAACACCCAGGAGTCTCTAACCCTCAGTTCCCTGTCTTCCGGCCAAGGCCCCGGCCAGGGCCAAGGCCAAGGAGCCCACAGACATATCTCAGGCCTAGCCCATGCCTTCCGGACAGTATACAGGCTGGGCGGCCTGCAGGGCTTCTTCAAGGGAGTCCAGGCGAGGGTCATCTACCAGATGCCCTCCACAGCCATTAGCTGGTCAGTGTATGAGTTCTTTAAGTATGGACTCACCAAGCATCAGCACAACAAGAGGCGAACGCAGCAAATTGAGGCTGAGACATAGATGCCTCTTCTCACATTGCTTTGCCCTCCTTGTGAGGAGAAGATGAAGTCAATACGCACATAGAATCTGACTAAAATCACCTCAGTTGTCCCATCCCTCTCAGACATAGCAGATAAGAAAGACATCTTTGAAGACAGTTTGAGTAGTTATGTTCCTGCAGCACTATTTCAAGACTAGGCACGGTTTGAGTTATGTTGTTTCTCTCTACTAGGAGACAAGCATTTACACAGTATTATAGAACTAGTTTATCTGGAGATTTTTTTTTTCTTAAAACCATTCTAGTGACCAGTACAAGCTAAGGAAAATGTGAAGAATGCACAAGTTTTGAGTCAGAGAGGTAGTCAGCAGAGGGCAGTAGTGTTAATTTGTTAACTTTCTGGTAGTTTCATACGCTTTGCTGTCCTAGGATCAGATTTAATGAATAAAAATGATAACTGACTCCTGATACAGAGCCCTTTTTGGATTCATGCATTCATTTTTTTTGTATATCTCATAACAATATTCTCACAGTAATCCAAGACCAGACAAGTTGTTTGTTTTGGTGTCTAGTTGGGGGTACACAAAGGCATTCAGTCCCTTATTAAAAGTATCTGTTAAGTCTTCCATTCTGATTTAAATGCAAATTGAACATGGGTGAGGACATTTTGTTGTTAATTCAATACATTAATCTACTGACTGATCAGTGGCCAGATACCTTTTTTATAGAAATGTAATGGAACCCTGCAAACAAAAGTGAAGACCACCAAATATACATATATATTATATGCAAATAGTATGATATTGACTCCACAAATGAACAAAGAGAACATGGATCAGATTGGGTTTCCCTTTTTGTTTGGCTATTGGTGGTTCAAAGAATGAATTTGAATAATTAAATACTTTCTTTGCCCTTTATCAAATGTCAAAGTTCATGATTGTTGCCCATGATAGAATTGGAAAGAGAAATATCAACTTTCAGTTGAAGTTTCTGAAGTGTATGTTTAGTTTATTTTAACTAAAGTTGATTTCTCAAATGTTATTTTATTTCCAGAAAAAACATTGGTTTCTTTTGTTTTCTTATGTTCCCATTTATGAATTTAACCAACCCACTCAACTACTCACCATTATTGCCTTGTGTACCAGTTTGGCAGAGCAGCGTTATGATGGCCATTCCTGTGCATTAACTGTAGCTACCAGCCTGTTTTCATCTTGTGAACTACTGAGTGTCAATATCTCTGCTTGATAGCAAAGGCTGCATAAGATGTACCATGCTCCAAAAATATGAATTTTACTAAAATTTATGTGGAGTTCAGTATCCCAGAAGAAGTTAAATCGTACCCCTGTTGAGTACACATAAATGGAAGCTGTCATTCTTATTGATTGAAGTCTGATTGTTTCTGACACTGAATTGCACTCGAATAAAGACTGAGCAGTGGGGCTCCACTCACTGCTCATAAATGATGGGAGTCCCTTTGATGTATTTCTTTTAAATGTTGTTGAATGCTTTGCTAATAATGTGAAGATGACTTAATAGAAGAGAGTTCTTGCATATTTACTGATCATCAGCAAAGGGACAGTCTATAGTACTTTGTTTTCCTGGTGAAAAGTCACTAAATAATAGGATGGATGAAAAGGAAGCAATACCCAAAGTCACATCTGTACAACCAGAAACACATTGGTGAGTTTGTGTGTGTTTTCAGGTTTCATTTATTTTTAGTTTGAGGCAGGTACAGTTGTTTAGTCTTGAACGCAGGTGCAGATCTCAACTTTGACCCTCAAGACTGAAAACACTATTTGAACTAGTGGACACATACTCTGCGTACAAACAGCTAGGAGAGTGAAGCATTGGAATTCAGCAAAAATGACAGCAAATGTTAGTTCATGTAGAAATAGAAAAGCAGATTGCAATGAGAAAAAGTACAATATTAGTGCCTGAAATGATGGAACTTTTGCAGTAAGCCATACAAAGTGATGAAGATTTCTTAACACAACAAATCAATACAAATGTAGAACAATATTGAATGTTAGAGAATATAGAATTGGCAATTTAAATGAGAATTAAGTTTTCCTGGCTTTTCATCATTTTGCTTCATCAGATCAGATCAACTTTATTATCCCACACGGAAATTCGTTTGGTCCAATGCTTCAGACATAAAAGCACCCGAGAATCCACGGTAAAAACAATAGAATAACCAATAAGAACTCAGCATAATCATAAAACACTTTTGATCACACTGAGACAAAGTAAAAACAAATCAAAAACAAGTCAATCCAAAATCAATAAAATCAAATTTGATATAAAAGTGCAAACGTGCAGGTGAACATGTTATACAGGCTGATGGCTAGAGGAATAAAAGACTTGTATCTACTTGTTTTGAGTTTTCTTTGTAGAAGTCTCTTTCTCCTTTCAAGTTGTTGCTGCGACTGAATTTGGAGTGACGGGGATGGGTACTATCCTGTAAAATCTTTCTAGTTTTTGGAAGATGAGTTTGGTGTAGTGTGGCTGTTTCTTGGTCAATGGCTATGATTTTTCCCGCTGTCCTGATTTGTCACTGCAGCCTGGCTTGGTCCTGTTTTTGCATGTTACCAAGCACACAGATGAAATGCGGTGGTAACTGTTTATGCGAGGCCTCTATATCTTGAGGATAAGTGACTGTGTTCTTGGTCAAAATTGTAGGACAATATCTTTCTCCAATGGAAAGGAGATTCGATACACTTGAATTGTCATCTTAAAACAGTCTAGCCCTTTGCCAGTTCTACAGAGGATCCAGAAAACATGCATTTCCGTACATTTAAAGGTTCTATATATCGGAATCAGAAATTCCTTTTCATTAGTGACATCTGTGGCCGTAAAATGAACTGCAGTCAACATCCTGGTGCTCACGCTCACATGCTCACAGCGCGAGACTATTGCAGGCCATGTCTTTTTCCTCGCTTACTCTTCTCATAGTTACATTCAACACGCTGTGGCTGGGCCGCAATGCGCTGTGGTTGAGGAGCAACAGGGTGTGGCTGGGCAGCAATGCACTGTGGTCGAGGAGCAACAGGGTGTGGCTGGGCAGCAACGCGTTGTGGTCAGGGAGCAACAGATTGTGGCCAGGCAGCAACATGCTGTGGTTGGGGAGCAATGCACTGCGGTTTTGTTGTGAAATGTGTGCTACGACCTTTGGACTACCGACAGGAAAAACAAAAGGGGTAAACTATGTTCTGCTATTGCTCTGGAGCTTATTTTCTGCTCCTTTGTTGAAGAAATAATGTTGTTTTAGTTGTGTGTGCTCAGGAGTGGATGACTTGTCATTGCAGGGGTGTTTTGTTGTGAAATGTGTTGTGGTTGACTGAGGCAGCTAATCATCTCAGTAGCTGGAGAGCTAATATCTGCAGGATGTTTCTAATCAGATAGCACCATTTTTGTTGTGGTATGGTGTCATTATGCCAGTCGTTTGTTGATGTTAGCGAGAGAGAGGCAAAAACAAAAATTTTCACAGAAAATCCAGCCTGGGTCCTTCACATAGAAATCAGTCCACAGGCTGTTACAGACAACCAAGAAAGTTGGGTAAGGTCTCATTTTTTACATTACATTACTACCTATTCACTCATTATCAAAAAAATAAAGATTAACACATGTAAATTGCTTCACAATTCTACATATAGAACCTTTAAGTATAGAGATCTGTGAGATTGGAGAGACACCAGAGGCAATAATAGAGTTGCAGTGAGGACAGAGCTAGTTCACAGATGCCACAATATGCCTGGGGACAAGAATATACCTCCAGAATTGAATTTAAGTTAAAAAGGTATGAAGATTATGGAAAGTGTGATTCATAAAATTCCCTACACAACTGGCCTTTAATTGAGTCCAAAACACCATAATTTAGAATGTGGGAAAAACATTTTAAGACTTGTGACAACTGGTGAGATGTAAATCAGTTTCAATGACTCATCTTTAGAATATAATCAAGCAGGAATGAATAATCAAATCCTGTTTAGCCATTCTTGCAGTAAACATCAGAGACAGCCCATATCTTAGTTGTGATCAACACAAGTATGTCAAATGGTTTTATTATCATTTTGATCTGTGCACAAAATGACATTACATAATGACACTCCTGCAGTGTTTGTAAATTAATTTAACTGGATTTGACAGGGTTGGGCTCCTGCACAAGGTAAAAGTTGAGAACTGGTTAACTGGAAAGTTTGTGGTCCACTTGTCTGTACTTAATGTCCTCTTATGGATTGAAAAATGCCAGACAGTTTTTTGATGTCGCATCATTTGACATGTTCACCCTATTTCTCTTTTTGGGAAAAATATGAAACAGACTCTACACAAACACCAAAATCTTTTGGGTAGCATTTGTGGACACATCAGTTTCATCGTGGTGAGGAGTGACAGCTCCCCCACCCCAGCCTCTACACACACACACACGCACACTCACATACGCATGCTTGTCAGACAGACACCTGTTCAAACAGGGAGTGTTAATGAACCGTTTCTGTCTCTCTCTCTCTCTCCCAATATCTCTCTATCTCTGCGTGCATGTACAGTATACAGTATGTGTGGCCTGTCATAGTTTATGCTGTTATAATGGTGTGTGTGTGTGTGCGCACACATGCTCCTTTCTTTCCTACTACTGCTCAGCCAGCTCAAGCTTGCCCACAGCGACTCTCGTGACACTGTGCATGAGAGACTGAATGAAAGGTTTTACATGGGTGGGAAAAATGAATTGAAATGGCAAACGTGTTTAGAAATATTTTGATAAAAATACAAAGAGAATGACATAATACAGTAGAAACTGTTATTCACATGTCAGTTTTGTCTACCCTACTACTCTCACTTTGCACTTCCCTGTCAGTGTGGGAGAGTGTGACTGATCAATCTGAGAGGAGTGAACTATGTAGTCTGTTCATTTGCCCCTTTCTTTCTCTTTCTCACACTTTTTATAGTGTGTGTGTACTTCAGAAATGAGTATCCATTACTAGCCTGAATATTATGCAGAGGCAAGAGTTGTCATGAAGGACAGAAATACTCAGGTGCATGTTTGTTTTTTTTTTAACTTTCTTTCAAGATTCAGAATTACAGGGATGGAAGATCTAGCTTTTTCCAGGGCTTTCAACTACATCTGACAGTCTTATCAGCAAATGGAGCTGGCAGGTGTCATCACCTGCTCATATGATAACAAATGGCCGTATATGGAGTATTTATTTAGTGATCGTCCTCAGGATTGGATGCAAATGGCCTCCTTCATCTTTCTGTCCAATGACTCCTGGTTGATGACTTCTTCCCAGTCAAAGCTGTGACTTTCTGTGACGTCTTTAATCTTCTTCTCTGGAGGTTTTGTCTTCAGAGTGTACCAGCAGGGATCTGAAGGTGTTGAAGGTAAGTGCTGCCTCCTCGTGACTTGAAAACTGTGGTCCTGGCTGGGTAGATTTCTTGTATCTATTGGTAATCTGCTGCACTTCCCTCTCTTTATCCTGTTTCTCACAAGACAAGACTGACAAGATGTTCTGCTCTATGAGCAAGAGCCTTCACCACTGATCTTTTATGTTGTAAGTGGTGGTTAGAGTTAAAATTGAGATATTGGTATGTGGAGTGGGTTTCCTGTATACTGCGGTCTTTATGCTCTCATAAGCCCTTCACATGAATGCAGGTGTCTAACAACGACAGCTTACTATCCTCTTCCTGTTCGCTAGTGAACTTGCTGTGTGGGTTGATGTTATAGATGTGATGGGTGAAGCTGTCAGTGTTGGAACAGAGCAGTTTGAAAAAAAAGTTTGAAACTGTTGTCCTTGTACTGGTATGAGATGTCAGGTAGGGTAGAGGCCATTATAGGATACAGCTTTTACCTTAGTTTCTGTGGATGCCACCACAGTTTCTACATGGCAATCGTTAAAGGTGAAGTATGCCAGCTCCTGAGCCGTGCTATTGTACAAGTTGACTGGGACACTTCATTGGAACAGAGCCACCATTAACGGTATTATTAACACCTGTGCTTTTCCTGCTATATTTGTGGTGCAAAGACAAGTAAACAGTAAACAAAAATACAGTACATGTACATAAAAACACTTGATCCCAAATAGATACCAGAACAATCACAAAAACATGCACAAAATATCATTTTAAATGTCTGTCAGTCCTGTCTCGTTAGGTTTTTACATAACATTTTCACTGTCCATGTTACTGTACATTTTATTGTTCAGACAAGGCTGGAGATATAGCACGGCCAACATGGAGGAAGTGGACCCCGTGATAGGCAGTTTTACAAGCTCAGGCAGCACCGAGACATAGAGATATTGTAGGGCACGAACAGCATGGGCTCAGCACAGCCCTCATGGGGCAACAGCAACAGCGGTAGGCAGGAGGATGCAGGTTGTAGAGGAGATTCAGAGACAAGAAGAGGCTGCTAGATGTGCAAGAGTCACTTAGGCAAAGCAGTACCAACAGATGATATGGGAAAGTGTAGAAAAGAAGAAACAGGGAAGTGTGGAAGCATGGAGTCAGAGATAAGATGGAAGTTGATTTGGGTAGGGATGGTAGGGACATGTCCAACATCAAGGTGTTGCCAGATTGTCCCTACCAATATTTTTAACAAACTCAAATGATCTTGCCGCTTTAACTCCATTTTATCTTAATGGTAAGATTGGTTGATGATGGTAAGCAGAGTTGCTAGGTTTGTGTGTTTTCTGCAAAATGTGTGCTTTTCTGATGAAGAGTGAAGAGCAGGATATATTTAATATTTAATGTCTCTATGTAATTTAATCTCTCCCCTTTTCCGTGAGTGGATCAAGAGCAGGGTTATTATTGCAAATGTGTCACTAAGACATGAACATTATTTATAAGCTAAATTTATGTGTGTACATGTTTGCGTACATGTGCCTAAAAAAAGAGAAAAGATTGATAGAGAGCAAGTACAAATGCACAATTATTTGGCAAAAAATGTCCCTACCAATGTTAAAACCAAACATAAACAGCTGGTGGGAAGGGCCATCACAGTGCATACTGTAAATGGATAGGTGAGGACCCAAACTGTTTTCATGTTCATGTATAGCTTCAATTCAGCACGATCTATCGAGGGGTAAAACAAAAGGCCTTAAGGGTCTCAAGGGCGATATACCTGAAGAGGTAACAAATTGCTGAAGTGCCTAGCAACAGCTATTGAGAGCTCTTAGAAGTTAACTCACTGGATACAAAAAGGAAACAAGACAGGATTTTGTTTATTTGTGAGAGCGAAAGGCCAGGCATGAGATGGGGCAGGCTCATAGTTCTTTAAGAGATAGACACCACTAATGTAAGACCAGATCTTGTGTTGCCATCAGAAACACAGCATGTTTTGTCCATTGTACCATGGGAGGATGCAAGCAGGCAGAGAGGCGTGGTTGGAAACCTAGGGTGTGCCCAGTGGAGGTTGGCTCTAGGGGTTTTGTTGGCAGATCAGTTTTGTCCCTAAAAAAACATGGCCGACACTGCATTGGATTCTAGTGAATGACTGTAGGTTAGAAGACAAGTGAGTGACTGGATTAAAGAAAGGTAAGTGGAGGATCTTGAAAATGTTTGCCAGTGGTGTTCTACACTGAAGTGTATGTAGTGTTGCTTTCTGGCATGAGGTAGCAGAAAAGGCTCGGTTGATTTGTTTGGTGGCAACATGCTGCTTAGCTTAACATGGTGTTAGCTGATGGTGCTAGCTCAGCTGGTGGACATAAGTGTATACTTTGTTGCTTGCTAAGGTGAAGTAGCTGAGGAAGATTGTTTGGTTTGCTGTTTGGTGGGTGTTAGCTGATGGTGCTAGTTGGTGATGTTATAGATGAAGTGAATATAGCTTGCTTTGGAGGATTGTGTTGAGTTTCTTGGTGCTGGTAGAGAGAGGGATGGCTCTGGGAAGCTGGAACACACCAACTCAATGAAACATCATTTTGAGATGGTGCCCACACAGATTCGATTCAAGTAAAACAAAATGCAGTTAGCATCCAGCTAGTGCAAACAGTAGCAAGTGCCTATAGATATAGGGTAGACTAAACCGTATGTACAGTAGAATGAGTCAGATAAACATATGTACAGGTGGATATATCTATGTTGGTGATAGATGACCCTGTAGACTTGCTTGCACTCTTACACCCAAATACAACTTCATATAGAAACCATTTCCTTTTTGTCTTTGTTAAGTCAGGTCAAGAGACATGATCCATGCATGGAATAGTTTATCATATCCGAGAGGTTGCTCATTGGTGACTAGTTGTGAAGGTTGTGTAACTTTAGATAAACAGTGATGGTAGCTGGGCAACTGATAGCCTTCAAATGAAACTGCTTATCAAGCCAGATGAGCCAGTCATTGTAGCTTAACCTAAGCACCTACAATTTATAAGGTCTTATGAAGCAGCTGAGTATGTACTGTTTGCTTGGGCTATGGTAGAAGTTTCTGATATAACTAGTGACTATTTGCAAATCTATAGTGGATCTAGATAAGCAGGAACGATCTCTTGACTACTGAGCGTGCCATGGCATTCAGATGAAACTGCCTATCGAGCTAGTGGGCCAGCCAATGTAGGTTAATATAAGCAGGTACAATGTAGATATAAGTTTGGGTCTAGCTGCAGAATATCTGCTCTTTGCTAAAGTGAGAGTAGGATTTAAGACAGTTTAAGGTACATTAGGTCAGCATCTAAGAGAATGGAGTCGCCAGTACCACGGCTCAATAGATCTTGGACAGCACAGCCTGATACTCACTGCAGGCCGTAACGTTGAGTCAAAACAAAATTTAACATTAATACTGGGCTTCCACAGGCATGGTCATCCAACTTTTGACACATTTAATTATGTGCATTGAGAACTATTAATGTACTGCATGTTAAAGTTGGTGATGGAAGGTGGTAGCGGCCAGATCAGCTAGGTCATATAGGCAGTGATGTTCTTTCACCTGGCATTTATTTTTATATCAGCACTAATTTTTGGCCTTTTGCCTTTATTTGAGAGTCAGTGCAGAGATACAGGAAACATGGGGAAAGAGAGGGGTATGACATGCAAAAAGGATCCCCAGGCTCGGGGTAGAACCATTGATGTTGCGAATATTTGGTAACCATTAGGCCACTGCGACACCCTGTTGTATACCTTTTTGTGAGAAATTGTTGATTAGTAAGCTCAAGGTAACTTATTTTTGTCACTACCTTCTCCTTAACACAGAGAGACTTACTTGTGAAGAGCTACTGTATGTACAGTAAATGCATGAACCTGAACTTAACAGACCTTGACTTGTTTGATGATTCATTCAAACATCAAACATGACCCACTTTAACCCTTGTGTCTTTTAATGGAAGTATTATGGTAATAAGGTCGACCATTAATTGATCTTATCACAGCAATTACACCCTTAAGGCAAATGAAACTATTACATTTACAATTGAGCATTTTAAATTGATATACACATGAGAACAAAGATTTAATGTTCTCAGAGTGGCACAGTTTACACTGTCAATCACAATTACCTAGAGGTGTTTAACCAGTGGGTGTGTGATAATATGCTACTACGTGTGCTCACCGCAGGAGAAAACCAGTATGTGCATGTGTGAATGCGTCATCACATGTGAGTATGTGTATATACTGTATATGCATGTGTGTGAGTGTGTGGACCAGTATCTGCTGTCACCTGAACCTACATGTAACACTGTCTCTCCTCTTTGAATCTACTGAAGATTATGACTATATCAAGACCATCATGTCTGACTTTATTTGGATAATCACACACACACACACACACACACACACACACAGCATACATCTTTACTGGTGGAAAAGACCCTTACAAGTTGATAAAGGGCTCACAAACACATACATACACTCCCTTGTGTATTGGTGTAAGCCCATGTTTTGGAAACTCAAGCCTCCGGTCAAAGCCCCTTACAGCAAGCACCTGTGGAAGGGTGTATTTAACACACTCATGCACGCACACACACACACATATACACACACACATACACTAATGCTCACAAACACACACTCCAACGGTACTTAGGAATGTGAACGCCTGAAGGACTAAGGACCTGTACACCAACTCTCACTCAGTCGCTTGCCTTCTCCCCTTCTCTACATATTTATGGCCCTTTTGTTGCTTCTCTTGTCAGATCTCTCTCCATATATTAAGCCAAATCATGACTGGACCACTCAGCATGAATTACAAAGTGATACAGAATTACGCCATAATGTCCACTTTATTCCGTCCTTGTCAGCGTCTAATGGATGAGGTGTGATTACAGGCTCTTCGTCTTACTCACTGGGATACACACAGACACATACAGGTTGTGATCTCACGCTCCTCGGGAGTGCTGCTGGATAAAGGAGCTGTTGTCGTAATCACTTTGGCTGTTGCAGTCTCTCCCACTCTGGCCAAATAGAGCAGCTTTGAGGGGAGGAGAGGAGAGCAGAGAAGAGACCAGAGAGTAGAGCCAACAAGCTTGTTGGTACATACATTTAGCAAAACCGGATCCCATATAAAAATCTGCAGACAAGATAACTATGATTTGAGATGTTATCTCTGATTTTGATCATGTTTCATTTCCATTATTTAGCACAGGCAACGTGCTAATTGGATTTATGCAATCTGATATGAATCGTATTTCTGAGAAAAGTGGACTTTTGCTCAAGTGCTGCTGAAATATTATCTTATCTCTCACACAAGAGGCTCAGGGCCCTCAACACTCAGGGTTCCCCCACTTAATTTTGCAATAATTTGATCAAATGCAAATGTATTTAAGTATATGCACTATATACACATAATATCAACTGGTATATAAAAAGTATTTTAGTATATTGGATTTTTGCGCATGACCTCCACCTCCCTTTAATAGTCATCTTTCTTGTAGTAAAGAAACATAAAGTCCTCCTCTATTCATGAGTGTGTTTTGCTTATTGTTACATCACTTGGATTTTTGACTTTCACTGTGCAGAATGATATATGTATAGTTTGACAATAGGAGGCTGTTTTTCACTTTCATCTTTATTTAGGACGAAAGTTCCTCTGTACTCACCTTAAACCTGAGTTAAAGGCGTGTACGTGCAAGATGATTTTGTGACATCATACCTAGCTTGGAAGTCAATCATGGTTCAGTATGCAACTTGCACAAGTGTGGTGAGAGAAGTTGAAACATCAAGTGCACATATAGTATGAATGGACTTCTAATGTAGTAGGAGACTTCTTGTGTGCAGCAGGTAAACTTTTGAAACAAATTCAAGTATTTGCATATTTATAGATTTTAGATTTTAGAGAATTTATAGATGTAATCAAACTTAACAAGATAAATGAACCATTTGAGGAAAAACATACTCTATTTTTTTTTATTTAAGACAGCATTTTCACGTGTCTCAAAAGATATCTGATGGGAATCTTTAGATTATGAGACAAGTGAAAAATGTTTCCTGGCTAGATCCGGTGATGTGTTTATCCATCTTTAACTCAGACATTGACTCCAACGATGGCAGTATCAGACTGAATTATGAAGCATAGCAAAATGTAAGATCTGGATGAGGGCCAGTCTACAAAAATAACAGAAAGATTATCAACCTAGCCAGTTGTGGCTTGAACATCTCCCATAGTGCTGTGCTGTGGAGAATTAGGATGCGGGGGAGATACGGTTCCTGTCATCACTTAAGAGAACAAGTTGGGGAGGAAAGATTCTTCCCACCACCCCCAAAGATACATGATGATCATTAACACACACATACACACACACAAATACATGAATATGCGCACACACAGCAATTTCTCTGTGGGAGAAAAAGCTGAAACAGAAGAGAAAACAGCTGCTTTGATTATGAGCATTTAGCAGAGTATGCAGAGTGTGCAGGGCACCATGGTGATGTATGTGTGTGTGTGTGTGTGAGAAACGGGATCTCCCTCACTTTTCGTGCAATAAAAGAATATCACACAAGACTTACAGTGAATAGAAAGCTCCTCGATAAATCCAAGTGTTTATAGTAAAATGCCATTGCTAATGGGCCAGAATAGGGAGAAGGGGAGAGAAGGGGGAATAAAGCTCTTAAAGCAGGGAAACTGATATTCTCATATCAGCAGACAAAACCAATGTATGATGATGATGAAAAAAATGGGAGTTTAAATAGAGTGGGCTTGTGTCATAGTTTGGAGTGTGAGTGCAGCAGGCATATTTCAATTGCTATTGTTGGCTGAGGAAGGATCCCCAAATGCTAACTTACTCTGACATGCCACAATCATGATCAAAGCAAAACATACTCATATGCGCGCACACAAACACACACACTTATCATCCCTCGGGCCTTCGGGAGTGAAGCCTTGGCAGAGTCTGATGAACTACAGCATTGTTACGGATGAATGCAGGTGTCCAGCACTTTCTCCTCCTTGCCCTTCCTTCTGTCTCAAATGTTGTGACAAATTCCTTTAAAAGGTAAGCAAGGTCATAAAATCTTCTTAGAAACACTTCGGAGAGCCGCGACCGCAACTTAACACAGAAACACACACACCTTGTGTGCATGCCCAGCACATGTGCAAGTTCAAAGATACACGCACACATGGTTCACACACAAAACCAAAAGTACAGCTGTCTGTCAGTAGTGTGGAAGCAGTGTGGACAAGATTCTCTGCGTGTGTGTGTGTGTGTGTGTGTATGCTAAAGCAACACAGGTGCAGTCAGGGACACTGAAGAAGAAAGAAACAGGCCTCCTGCCCTTTGAACTTGATCTTGAAAAGAAAGCTGTCTTTCCTTTCTGTCAAACAAGCTTAACTGCTATGCCTTCGAGCTCTAGTGAGCGCTAACTGGTCTGGTGAAAAAGCTTACGCCGTTCATTTATTCACAGACGGTATTCACTCCAATTCAAAAGTTTTCACTACACACTTGTTGGAAATATCTTCAGTGACATGTATATATCATCAGCAGTCATTTATACTGAAGCCCTTTTTTTTTGTACTTTGTTTTCATATCTGTTTTATTTTAATCTATTTTATTTTTGCTCCAAAAGAGAACTGCAACCTTATTGTGACAGTCCAGGTGAAGATTGTAAATTTCTTATCAACACATGTTCAAATATGTGTTTCTGTCTGCCAAACAGCATCAGGGAGGATTTGCCCAATTTATATTGTATCCCTCAGTGTGACAGGTGGACTCAAGGCTTGTGTGTGTGTGTGTGTGTGTGTGTGTGTGTGTGTGTGTGTGTGTGTGTGTGTGTCCAGACGTCCAGAAATACAGCACTGGTTCAAGGTTAGGACATGTTTTTTGAATTTGTGTTCTGCTCCTGTATCCTTGTGGAATACCTCTCTTGCAATTCAGTTAATGATGTGGTTTACAGAACAGAATATGGGACCTGAAAGACCAACAAGACAGGGGGGGGGGGGGTGGGGGGGGGGGGGGGGGGGGGGGGGGGGGCAGTGGCACAGAGGGCTATAAATTGGGGAATAAAACATAGAGATGCGAGGGAGAAAATAAAACAGCTCCAAGCAAGGTTTAATCTAATCTAGAATATAAAAAGTGAAGCTTTAAAGGGGAATTGTGATTTTCTATTTTTTTATACTGCTATGATGTTGGTTGTCTATGTTAAACATGGTCAAAGGTTCAAAACTTGAGGTGAACATATGTAAGTCAAAAGCCCAGGCTACAGCCTGCTCTGAACGCTTCATTTACAATGTGACCTCTACTTCCTTGCTTGTTCGCGCATGCCCACAAATGACAGCCCGTTACATAGTCTTTGTTGCTAAGGTTGTTCATGTTGTCCACTCTCAAGTTTCTGATTGGATTTGGGCTCAAACATGTATTTGTATGTCTTTGATGTATTTGAGAAGTTTATATTTCAAGTAAAGAATGAGGAAAGAGAAGCAAAATCCGACTACCACTGTTTGTCTACGTAGTCTCTGCAGAGAGGCGGCTTCTGGGAGCTGGCCAATCAGAACAGAGTGGGCTCATTGGGAGGGGGGCCTTAAAGAGACAGGAGCTAAAACGGCTTGCTCAAGACAGGGTGAACTGAGGGCCTGCATAAAAGGCCAGTATAAGATAAATAAGAAGTTTTTTGAACTATAAATCATGTAAAGATATACCAGTAGAGCTCCAGAATGTAAACATAGGCCTGGAAATGTGAATGATGTGTCACCATTAATAGCGCTCATGAAAGACAAGAAAGACTAAGAGATGATAAATGGCTTTGTTAAAGTTTAAGATACTCTCTGTTTCACACAGCAGAGATGAGAGTATCCCTCACTGGAGGTGTAGACCAGGATGAGGAGGGAGAGGAGGGCGGCTTGAGAGGCCGTAAGTGGGGCCTGAGTAGTTCCTTTATCAGCCCACTGATAGGAGACGTCTCTCTGTGTGTCAGAGCTGCTCAATGCTCTCCTTGTCTCCGCTTATCACCGCTAATTAAAACATTTGGATTCCTCCGGCCTGCTCTGGAGGAGTGTGTGTCTGTCTGAGGATGTGTGTGGGAGACATGAGAGCGGAGAGGAGTCAGAGGAAGGAAATGTAGCAGCTTGGAGGATCTTCTGTCCATCTATGGCCAAAGGAGCTCAGAAAATTCTCACCCCTAACAACTGATAGACAGGCTGCTTCTATACAGACACAATACCCTTTATATAAACTTTTTATGTTAGCAGTTTTGTTTCCTGTATTTCTTTTTTTAAATCCCATATTCATTTTTGGAAAATAAGGTGCTTTTTGTCTTACTTTCTACTCCCTTGCCTTAATCTGCCCCCAAATACACTCACATTCTCAGCCCCGAACATCCTGTATCTGCTCCTAATCGACACACACACAACACACACACTTAAACACACACACAGACTAGACCTGTGCTTCTTCCTAAAACTGAGCCTGTTCTTTGTAGGTTCTGGGTGGGCTCATCTCTCTGTCTTTTCTAATCCTCTCCATGACCCCTGCTCCTGCTCTGACAAACACAGAGCTGGGATCGCTGCGTTTCTTTACATGCACAACGCTATGACCACTCGGCCACAATATCCACTGGATGTTACACCCTGCCCAGTTTGAATAACTCCTGAAACAATGTAACAGGAACATTTCTGATGTTTTTGTCAAGACTTTCCATAAAATTATCTCAGTTTGGTTACCGGTAATCATAAATCTGTATGCCTGGTCACACAACTGCTTCAGTAATCTATCAGCATGCCAAACAGAACAATGTGGAATGATTGTACAGAATCGGTTCAAATTGTGCGCAAAGGTGTGATGTCTAATTCCTTTTGAAACCAGGGGTGCTTATGAGTGCTGATGTGGTTGGCCTGTGATGGATGTGTCTTCCCCAGGGGGAGTTGATGTCTTATTGCTTTACTGTAAATGTTTACATTCCTACATGCGCTGATGCTATCTGCTAATAGTTTCTGGAACAAGCCTGAAGAGTCCTCTGGGTGGGATTATTTGCTTTGTGTGTGTGTGTGTGTGTGTGTGTGTGTGTGTGTGTGCATGCGCGTCTGCTTGTGTGTGTGTGTGTGTGTGTGTGTGTGTGTGTGTGTGTGTGTGTGTGTGTTGAAAGAGAGACCAGGTCAAAGGGAAGCAGATCTGTCTTTAAACAGAGGCATTAACCATGACCCCTCTCCTTCCTGAATCCTGCCCTGTGCCTGCTGAGGGCTAACGCATTAAAACACACTGCTGCTCTATACAGCCACTTTCCCCAAAAGCAAAACAGTGATTGTTTCAGTCAGAACAATCAAAAGTAAAGGCAGGGTGTGAATAATCACGAGAGCACAGCCTCACCCAGTGTCTGTGTCGTGTGAGCTCTAAATCCATTCATATCACCCGGCAGTGTCTCGGTGCCAGCAGCCGTTATGTGAAGGTGATATTGTTTAAATCAACAAGGCCCTTAAGAAAATGAATCCAGTTACAATAGGCGCATCGGAAATGCATGTGTAATTACAGCTCAGGAGCCATGTGAGAATTCTCCGTCAATAGATCTGTATCTTTAAAAGTGCAGCTGAGCGTGGATTAGGTGAGAAGCCTACTGTCATTCCTGTGTTGTGCACTGTAGCTCAGCCCCACCCTCAGTGCATTCCTCTCAGCTGAGAAATCTGCAGCGACATAAAAGACAACAGGAAATTATCTGTTTCCACTGGTATTAATAAGTTCTATTTAAATCCACCCTTTAATGCTTTAAGTTGTGGAAGCTGGTGCAGTTGATTGTTCAAAGAGGCAGAAGAACATGTGTTTCTGCACTGCTGTCCGACTCGTTTAACTCTCTCTCCCCCTCTCAGCTTTATGAGCCTATTCACAGAGAGACGCACAAATAAAGCACAACGCTGAATGTTTACATACTTGAGTATTACATTTATAGATACAGTAATGCTTCATGGCTCAGTGGCCTACAGGCTGGAGCACATGCCAGAAAAGCAGTTGACGTGGCTGCAACCTGAGAATGATTTAGTGATATTTCAGTAATGGAAAGAGAATAAGGGTTTCAAGACTAAGGCTTTGTCTGAAATCATTCACATAGAGTATTCACCACTCCCTATATAACAGACACTCAATAGTTTACCCTATGGTGAGCAGTAAACTGAGCATAAATTTCACAGTCAGAATTCAGACACCTGGATACAATGGTGTACAGTAAATATAGTGCACACTATGGAGGGATTTCGGACACATTCTAGGAGTCTACAGCCATGCTTGAAGCTCTGTAAGGCTATACTTTACATGGCACTACAAGCTAAAAGCTAATGTCAACGTCAACAACTTGCTCCCAATGACGATGCCAACATGCAGGATATTAAGCAGGTATAATGTTTACCATGTGCACCATATTAGTATAGCATGTTACAGTTCTAACATTGCTAATTACCAGACAACTCAAAGTAGATCTGTGTTTATGGGAATGTAGTTGTGGAATGTAGCAGGAAATGCGCAGATATTTGGTCATAAACAAAAGTATTTTGACCCAATGATGATTCTAGATGAAGTGGGATCACAAACTCATCCTAAGGAAGACATTACTTGACTGTAGCAAATTTTATCCAAAAGTTGTAGAGAGACAGTTTACTTTTTAAAAAAATGTCAACCTCATGGTGGCACCAAAGTGATTAGGATTCCTCCTCTGGGGACCACAAATGTCTATATGATATTTCATGGCAGTCCATCCAATGGTTGTTGAGATATTTCAGTCTGACATTGCCATTGCAAGATCCAAACTGCTAACATGGCTAGAAGATTTTGAGCTTACTGTAGAATTGCTTCACAGTTTGTGCAAAGAGGAATGTTTACATGACTATGGCTCATTTTTGGTTTTACCTCCTAATAAAATAATTGTTTAAATAATCTGGTTGAAATGCTGGTTAGCTTTCTAACTTGTCTGATTGTCTTTCTCGCTCATGCGTGTTTCCCGTTCAGACTGTTGGCAAGATGTTGCTGTATTTCCAGATCTCAGCAATGACTTGGTGAGTACAATGTCATCACCACTGGTAAAAAATGGTGGCCAGAACTACAAAAATAAGACCCAAGTTGTAATAAACCTGAAGTGAAGACAAGGAAAGCTCTTTTAATGTCTAATGCTAAACCTCTTTTAAGGATGAGCCCCATAGTCATCAAAAAATAATTCTGTGTTGTGTCACCTTTTCAGTGTCTCCAACTTCTCAATGGAAATTTACATCAATATGACGTCACAGACTGGGTGCAGGAAAAGAAAATCTTATCTAGTCACGGTAGACAGGAATGACTAAAGCAACTATTCACCAGCACAATGTGAATAATCAGAGCACACAGGACGTAGCATACCTCACAGCCACAACGCAACGCCATGACCTTTTCTGTTGCATAGTCTAAGTCCTGAATAGAAAATACAAATACACCCCGTGCAAATGAATTTAATTAGACTTAATGTTAATTAGACTTAACAGTTGGACATTCAAAAAGAGATGTTATTTCTCCTTCACAGAAACCTGCTGTGTGCACAATGCCAACCACTTACGATAACTTGAAGTGGTGTTTTGATACAAGAGATAAATGAGGTTTGGGCTGGTGCCAGAATACGGCACAAGGTGACTCTTTGTGCCAAAGCAGCTTGTTGTAGGAAAAGGGGAACTGAAGTACCTATTTTATATTACATTTCTTTGATGTTGCAGCCTCTTCAATGTTGTAATATTGTAATAACATTAGCTAAGATATTTGCTAGACAGAACACTACCTTGCTTTAGGCAAATACATGCCAACATTGTGTAAATAAGCACACAATTTATCTTGTCAAGTCACTGGACACGTTGGACAAATATATACATACATGTTGTATTTCTAGCCACATAAGGAACAGATCTTATCTGGTCAATACAGTAGAGCTCACGGTGCCCTCCCCAGCAGCCTGCAGGCCCCAGCCTTAAAACTTTGGAAGTTAACACCAACTTGCTGGTATAAGCACAATCAGTTAAGAACAAAACCAAACCATTAGTCATCTAATTTAGGAATAATGTTTTTACTTTCCTATGGAGTGTAGCTATTGTGCATATTCCTTTAGGATGAGGGTGTAGTCTTTTCTGTTAGATATGATTAATGTGTGCTGTCTTGTGCTGCCCGGCTGGATGGTGCAACATCTCCACGGTCTATTGACCCTCTCTGACTCATGCAGCACACAGTAGAGCAGAGTAGGCCTATGGCGGACTTTTTTTACACACATACAAAACACACTTAAAAAAACATTCACCTACTGAATATCATTTGGCTGAGTCAGTACAATTTGACATATTCGTGTAGTGCTAAAGTAAACTTTAGTATTACAGTAAACTTTTTTTGTTGTCTGCATGTCTTTGTATGGATAGGAAACTAGATTGGCGTTACAGTACATATCCCTTTCTACACACACTTTTTAAAGACATCATAAAGTTTTATATTCATGCTATTTGTACCAAAGTCAGAGCCCAGCCTGCCTCTTAATCTGTTGCTTTAGTGAAAAAAACCCCATCCAAGATACATAAACACACAAGACTCCTAAAGGTCCATAAACTCCATGTAAAGAATGTGTTCCTGCAGGTGTTATGCTGAGTTTCATGATCAATAAAAATGTCCCATAAGTAAAATAAATACCTACTAAAAATGTCAGAGTGCGGTCATGCGTCTCGCATGCTGAAATAAGCCACTTTCTCTCGTTGGGTTTGTATAAATTGTAGATTCCTTTCTGCTCAGTCTGGAATGGACTGTCTAAATGGACTGTTACTGGCAGTCATTAAGGAGGGAAAAAAGCGATGTATAGATCATCCTGTGGACTCTGCAGACACCCAGTCCTGATCCCAGGAGCTGGCACTGGGATCTGGGATGGCCTGAATTAATACTGATTATAGGTTATATTTAAATAAAATTGGTAAATAAACAGCTGCATCATTTCAGATCCACTGTGTTATTTTTTATAACATAAATATATAAGTTGGTCATTTGTGTTAGACTTTTTTCTATTGTTAAATTGTGTTTAACTGTAGGATATTATTTAGACAAACCACTAAATGCTGCATTTAAACTATATTTGATTTTCTGAATATTACGATATTTAACATTTTTGTCTTAAAACTGAGGAAAAAATATTAAGGTGAAAATTTGAACAATTTGAAGTAATGTTTTTTGAGCTCACAAAAGTAATTTAGACATTAAATTACGCTGTTGTTTTGTAAATAGTTTCAAAAAAACTAAAATATATATAAAATATATATTAGCACAGGCCTCGCATAACAGATTTGTATTATTTCTTTCTTTTAATTTCCCTATTTATAACAACTTCCAAAATCTTTAAATTCAGCAAATCATTTGCATTTTATGAACCTTAAACTGCAGGTCAAGTTCTCATATTGTTTGACTTAAAAACAAACAAAAAAAGGCTTAACTGTCTTATATGACAAACAAGAGCCATAAAGAGAAACTGTTATACTTTCTGAAAAACAACAACAATCTCAATCAGTTTTCGAGTATTCCGTACAGAAACGTCCCTTGAGATGCACCATCGGAGAGCTGCTAACTTATAAAACAGTCACACACTTTGTATTTTTGGTGACACTCGTTGAAGTCATTTACTCTCCAAAGTTGCAGTAAGTTCAGAGAGCGCTTCAGAGCATTCCTCCATGGGACATGCTACTCATGCTCCAGGGCTGGCAGCAGCAGTGCAGGTAGGGGTAGCACTGGTAGGCCTGGTACAGCGGTACAGTCATGGGGATGTGTACTCCATTCGCCTGCTGGTACTGCTTTTGATCGTCCCTCACCAGCACTTTGACTGCTACCTTCTTTGGTGAGCTGCACGCCGCCAACTCTGCAGCCATCTGGCGCCGTTTGGTTTTATATCTCCTGTTCTGAAACCAGATTTTCACCTGGGTCTCTGTGAGTTTCAGGGTCCCTGCCAGATCGGCCCGTTCAGGACCTGAGAGGTACCGCTGCGTGTTGAAACGGCGCTCCAGCTCGTAGACTTGAGCGTGAGAGAAGGCCGCTCTGGAGCGCTTCTTGGTGCCGGACCTAGACTGTCGCTCTTCTGGGGAGCAGCTGACCATCTCCCTGCTGTGATATCCCTCCTCATCCACCCCTTTATCCTGCAGTTTATCCCGCTGCACACAATGTGGTTGCTTGTCTGCACCATCTAGGAAAGACAACACGGATTTGCAATGACGATGGTCACATTTAGCAAACTGTCATTCTCTCTCAAGAGGGTCAAAAAGTCACTACAGGAATTTGCTGATGTTGGCCACTATGAGGCTTTTCTTTCTTATCCTGTCACACGGTTATGACAGTTGGGAGATACAACGAAATTGTATGAAAATGAAATTAGTTAATGTGAACATTTTTTACAAGCAACCCCCCCTCAGTAAAAACTCACAACACGACCTGGAGGATGGTTTTCCAGTGTATTTACAACTTAACAACCACATTAACCTGGTACCTTTCTTTCGATTATTGAGCTATTAAAGGCGTTTTTTTATGGTATATCGGCCCTTAATGTATCTCTATGCAAAATGTAAGGCCTAAAGAAACACTCTCGAAGCACTCTCACCATGGGGGAAAACCCCTGGACATAGTGTTGACGATTATTAATAATTCATCATATTTTCTGCCGTCAGTTAAAATCATGTTTTATCTCAAAAAGATGGTAAAACCAAGAAAAGACAATTCATCATATTTCCAATGTAAAATTTCAATTTTATTATTATTATTTTTTTTTATCTTGAGAAGTAAAAGTAAGTAAATGCAATAAAATGCGTAAACTTGTCTCTCCTGCTGCAGTGTAAACGCATCGAGTTTTTATTTCCTCACTGTTAAATAGAAGAAAATAGCCGACCTTCTCTGTGCTCAGTCTCCTCTCCTGTGGACTCTTCGCTGTAGGTATCACATTTGAGGTTCCCAACAGACACACTGAGTTCAGGAAAAGGTGTCTGAGGGTGGATGCGGTTCTCATCCACGTCTTGGTGAGACAAATCAGGGATTCTTGTACCTCCATGCCCGGTGTAGATGTTGCGCGTTGGCGCGCAGAGCTCCTCTGTACTCCAGGTGCCACCGGGTTTCCCCCGGTCACCGCGTCCTGTGGTGAGGATGTCTTTGATGGAGAAGGACGAAAAGCTTAATGTCATGATTAAAATAAGAGCACGGATGTTTCCTTACTCCCACATGTGGTTTATATGTAGGCATTAAGAGATCGGCCACCTGAAAGCAAAAGCCCGTACTGATTCTATCTTAACCGCCTCCGTTAATTGCTCTAATTTAATTGTGGTGAAGTAAGTCCGGTCTGCTAATGAACAGCTTATAGCAGGAGCTGTCAAGTCTATTACAATATTCTCAGCAGCAGCAGGAGTTCTAGTTAACCATTGATTGGCTGTTTCTCTGTCTGGTACCTCCTTCGTACCGCCCAGCTCCATGTCGGTCTCTGTGCCCTGCGCTCTAATTGAGGACGAGGAAGGCTGATTTTGCAGTTGAACTTCTTTAACTTAGGGGGTGTGATTTTTTTAATCCACTTATGAGAGTAAAAAACGTTAATAGCGTTCTGCAGAGCCTGTTCAAGTATGTGCGCACGAGGAGAGGACTGTAAATACAGTAGACCTTATTGGCAAAATCAAAATGTAACATTTATATTAGACAATAGTCAGAGACTCAGAGTGGATGTTGTCAACCGTTCCTGCAAAATGTAGCTCATATGTAATATGTTACATGACTTACATGTAAATTGCAGTAAGAAAACCTGATGCGTAAAGTTCCCTAGGCGTGCGTAAAACGTGGCTAAATGCAAGCTTTCACTTGTGAATTGTGGTTTTAAATCCTTCCACATTGCTGCAGAACAAGAACGTAAAAAGGAGTTATGACTCATTTTTTTTTAACTCCCACTTCAGTTAATAAACTTGTTTCATCTCATCTTTGCAAAAATCAAACCTTTTATTCTTCATAATTGGGCATTTTAGCATTTTATCCACAAAATTGGTCATTTTTAGTTGTCACATTGTGAAGTGTTTACTGAGGGAGCCTCAGAGTTTTGATTCCATGATGCCAATAACCCATAATACTTGTTTATAAGATTCATGACAGAAAAGTCACCGAACTGAGATTGTCATTAGATGTTTGATCCGTTTGAAGGTTGCTGCTGAAACAGGTGAGTAGCGCCGCCGTGTGGTGATGATAAGTGATTTCCAAAGTTACAGGGGGTGCGTAAAAAGAAAAGATGCATGGCAACTCCCCCCCCCCACGCCTCTTCCTCTCTCTCTCGCGCACACACATTACACAATCAGCAGGCCTATTGAGAAGACGTGATGACAGATGCAGTGATCTGCCTCCTCTGTTATTTTGTTTTCTTCCTCTGACTAAACAGAGAAATCTCTCTCTGTTTGCCGCAGTGCGCAATTCAGCTCACGGGTGTCAAAACATGTCTGGATGGGAAACATTGAAGCAAACTTACATGTGTTCAAACCACGAAATGTCATCACCATAATAAAAAAATGTAACGTTTGAATTCAGCAAAACCATGAGAGGTTTTTCTTGCTAATATAAAATAGTGTTGATTATCATTTCTGAATGCAGCGTATCCTTCACTCACACACTCACTCATAGCTATAAGCACCTTTATGCTTTATAATCCGCATCCAAATACACTCATAATTTCAATCTCCCTTTCCTTTGCTTGCTATTTTCCTCTGGATTAGTGGACTATATTCAACATGCATGTTTCTTATCTAAAACTGGATACTCTGCAATTACTGAAAATAATTTCTGTGTGTAGAAAATAATTTCTGTCTGTATTTCTTCTCTACATGATCATGGTTTGGATCATGCGGAAAAACGCACAAACGCTAGAAAAATATGTTTAAATCTTGTGGTGCATGTGATGCATCAAGTGGCTTTCACAGTAAGGTTTATTTATATAGAGCAAAACTACAACTTTATCTCAGAGCTTATTTTTTTTAGTGTACCACATCCACACCCTTAATCATTGGGCCATTCCAAACTGATTTTAAATTCTCCCAGAAGGTTATAGTCCTGACAAACACCTAATGACTAAGCCTTAATTTACTCCTGCTTCTCCACGCACTTTTCCCTCTCTATATTTGGGCCCTGGTTCTTTTGTGAGCTGCTTAGTGGTTGCCATTGGAGACTTTGTTTTGGGAAACTCCACGCCTCGCTCTGCGATGAGCCGAGCTGCTATCTTTGGAAGCAGGAGATAGCGATCGCAGCGCCTGTCAGGGCAGCCGTGGCCAGGCCGCGTCCTCAGGCATCGCCGCCCTGTCGCCAGCTCTATTTACACTAGTGACTCTGCAGCACTTAGGACTGACACCAGGTATGTCCTACCGGCAGTGCAGTAGCCAGGGGAAGTGGCCAGTGAGGCTATCAGAGGAGACAAACACTCTGTTTACGTTGTCATTCATCTCCTTTACATCTTAGTGTCTGCGTATTCGACCATGCCTGGGAGGTGATGGTGTTTGTTTAACACTGTTACTAATTAATGGCGTGTGTGTGTGAATGAAAAAAAAGAGTAATTATTCTAGATTTATTGTCAATTCTTGCCAAACACATGGTGATGATTAATATTAGTATTATATAAGTAGCTTATCTTGTTTTAACTGGAGAACGATATATTTCAGCGTCAGGCATTAACAAAGATAAAATAAATCCAACCATATTTATTATCCAAAGCTTTGTGAGTGTATGTGCTCTGTGGGTCTTGAGGATGCGGCTGTCTGGTTAATGTCCATCTCTGAATCCTGACCGGACATTAGCTCGCCTCTACATTCTCACTGTTTCTGGTTCTTGTCTCAGACCAAGGTCTGCGACAAGCTTTCTCACAGGAAAAGAAAACGTTTGCCTGGCTTTAGAAACGACCTAAAGCTACGTATGCTTGAAAAATAAACCCAAGGCAATATTTATTTATTTATTTGAATTTCCAAATCCATATTCATATAATCTAAATGTTAAAACGTAATAACGCATCGGGAACGTCGCATTGGCATAAAGAAATGCATCATCACATATTTATATTCTGTGCTTTTTTTTCTCTATATGTTTTATTTATATATATTTTATATATCTTAATAAGCCTGTTATTAATAAAAGTGAATGAAAAAATCTGGCACACGCGCACACACACAAACACAATCACATACACGCACACACATACACACCAAAGGACAACATAAAAAAAAAATTGTGCCATTATGTTTGTTGTATAATGTTAATTATCATCGTCATTTCATTATGCGCATAAAAAACAGTCCTGGTAAACAAGCGTCCGTTTTAATCAGGTAATATACCACTCCATGTCACGCACTTTGTTTCATAGAAAAGGCTACTGGCCAAACACAAGTCAGTCTGCATGTTAAAAAATGAAAAACAACATAATACTTTATAAAACTGCATGAGGAAGGCGATTGAATGGGTCCACTTGGATCAATAATTACTCTAATTCTGTAGGCTATTGATAAAAGCATGTGTGTGTTTTTATGGAAATGTTAATACATTACTTTTTGATCCTCAATATGCCAAATTACGCACAGTCTTATCGGAAACATTCAGTCCAACAATCAAATATCCAACAGCGGTTTTAATACGTTTTATAAACATTGAGGCTCAGAGAGGAAAAAAAAAAAAATCTGTATATGGTTTGTATCTCAGTCAACTGTAGCGGGTTAGAGTTTCCTTGAAGGCCCGCCTGGAAGCCATGTATTTTCTTTAGAGTTTTAAAATGTGCTTTCATTGCATTAGTTGACTTGAGTCCATTCAGCTATCCCAGAGAGGTCTCCTCTAGCTGTGATTGTGCGTAAAAACTGCGCTACCATGCCCGGATGCCCTGCAGAGTTCCTTGACAGGGTGTGACCACTGGTCCTTGGTGAGCCTGGCTTTGCGTCTGTGCTCCAAGATTCCCCAAATTCATGTTCATCAACGCATTTGCAGTGGTGTTACTGGGCGGCAGAGCAGGTAGACTAGAATAAGTACAAGAGTAAGTGTTGGTATACACCGAGTTGTTGTAGCTGTAGGCCGGATAGCCATTGTAGCTGTACGGGTTTGGAGCTCCGACTGTGTAAGAGGTGTTATAGTTTTGGGATCCAGTCAGACAAGGCCTCCCGTCCCGGACCAGCACCGGCACAGCCACCCTCCTGGGCGGCGGAGGTGGATGGTGGTGGTGATGGTGATGGCCTGCCATCTCCAGAGTCTTGTCCTGCCGCTGCCTCTTGCATTTGTACCTCCTGTTCTGGAACCAGATCTTGACCTGGGTGGAGGTGAGTTTCAGCGAGCTGGCCAGGTGCTCTCTCTCCGGGGCGGACAAGTAGCGCTGCTGCTTGAACCGCCGCTCCAGCTCGAACACCTGAGCCTGGGAGAAAAGGACGCGAGGTTTCCTCCTGGTCCTTTGCTGTTTATTAGCGGTCTTCTCCGAGTCTGCGTCCTCACACTCAGCCCGCAACGCACCGCAGCTCTCTGCATGGAGACGAGAGGGAAACATTTATAACTGCTAATTATGCATGATCCATTTTGGCAACATTTATCGCACAATCTACGATGTCCTTATCTACTAACACTGATATCTACATCAGATTATTTATTTCAGTCTGTGTCGTCTTAAAAGTTTGAGGGAAAACATTTTTTCTTTAGCAAATAATTTTGTGGCAGTTCTTTAAAAATTGAAAATTGTCCTGCATATGATTTAGATGTTTTTTTTCATAGTATTGACCTTTAATTTAATTTAATCATTCTTCAAACATTACCAGAAAAAATGAAAGTGCACTAGATAAGAAATTATCACGCCAGCTTTTTAAAATAATAACTGAATATGTGAGTATATACATCCAGATGTGTTTATGTGATTACAAAGTATATTTAATTGAAAGTGAATTCGGAAGAAATTTTGATGAAATAGTTGTCAATAAGTGTAAGAAGGCTACATGCTTCACACTGAGATTTCTCTGACGATTAAATTCAGGGTAAATATGGGAAATTGTAAGACAAGTATTAAAAATACGTTTAGTTTTAGTAGTTTAGAATATAATTTGGTTTAGTGACTTTAGCGGATTTTTAAAAGGAGATAAATCAGTACAGGTGTAAACAAGACTTAAATGCCTGCAAACTTTATGAACAGTAATTGAAATAGTTGGCGGTAAATGTATAGCCTGGAATTACACTTTGGTGTAATTTCATCAAATGTGCAAGGTGTGGCACTCCTTATGTGTGTGTATATATATATATAGAAATATATTTTAATCTAAATTTTAGTGGTAGTATCATTCCAGAGCAAAAATGAAGCCAAAACGTATACATGTATTTATTTTATCCATAGAAAACAAAAAAAAAATCCCACCATTGAGGAATTGAGGACCTATAGTTCTATATTCTTATGTTATACAGTCTGTGCAGTTAATGATAATTTTATCGTAATTCATACATGAATCAACACGTGCTATATCGTATCTTCTCATATTTTTTCTCCAGAAATGTCGATTAAAGTTTGTTTGGAAAATTTGCCGTCCATTTCCGCGAAACTGTCAGATTTTTCAGTGTTTAATGCGAGTATCATCTATAATCTGGGTCTCTGCTATTTTTTATACAGCTATCAATAATAAATACAGCTACCATCATCACCATCCTCACTGACTTCTGAACGAACACCTTTATTATTAGACTGTGTACTCACTGGTGTCCTCCTGCTCGGTCTCCAGCCGGAGGTCTGCAGAGTGGTTCTGCGCCGGGTTGCTGAACATCTCCACCGGCAGACCAGACTCCGCCAGTCGGTCATGTACAGTCAGCGCGTTGAGGTACGACATCCTCTCCTCGTTCTCCGAGAGGCCGGAGCTGATGGGACTTGGGCTGTCCCTGCCGGCCAGCATGCAGGAAGGCGGTGAATGGGAGCGAAACGATTTGTTTGGGAAAGGTCCCGGTTGTGAGAGCGCACCAGAGAGACCGAAGCAGGAGATCAACTGGAGCTGGTGTTGCTGAGATTGCTGCTGCAGCTCTAACTTCAGAATGTCCTTCACAGAAAAAGGCGTGGTGGAAGAAGTTATGACCGGACTTGGAAGCATTATTACCACCAACAGCGAGGTGACAGACAGTAAATGGTCAACAGGCCCAAAACTGGACCAGTTTGTCTTCGCCGCGCGCGTAAAAGAAATAAATACCCCGTGCGTAAGCGTGAAGAATGGTCGCGCACTGCTTGTTTTTCATGCAGATCGAGAGGGACTGGCTTTCTTTCAGCTGTGACATCCCTCTCCTTTGGCTGTGTGTTTACGGCTGGAGGGCAGAGAGAGAGAGAGAGAGAAAGAAAGAGAGAGAGCGAGCGAGAGGTCGATCCTGTTTGGTTGGCTGAATTCAGTTATCTAGAGAAAGAGCTGGGTCAGCCAAGATGCTGTCCTCTCCCTTTCAGTGACGTCCTGAAGCGGGGGAGGGATTGACAGAGCTCGCTCTCTCTCTCTCTCTCTCTCTCTCTCTCTCCCTCTCTCTCTCTCCCTCTCTCTCTCTCTGTGTCAGGAAGACCTATAGACCTAATTTATGAAATAATATCAACACCATCAACTTTTCTAAGACTGTTAAATGTGATAAAGATAAAGATTTGATCACACGAAATGTTGTTTTCCCAAAAGAAAACAACACCACCAAAAATGAAAATAGCACACGTGCCTTTTAATCTATATGATAAGAAAGTATAGCCTATATAGCATAAGCCTTAATATGGTTGGGCATCTAAGTAATTGGTTGAGTTTATCTAAACTTGAAAACCACTTATTATCTGTTGGATGGTCCCACGGCACCACAGCTCTTCCCATCATCACTACGGTGGTTTTTCAGATTAGGCATATCTTCGTTTCCTGTCTCGGCAATACATGGATAAGATAATATGCCGCGACTGTGGGAAATGAGATAAAATTGGCAACCAAAAGAGGCATGAAGTATATATTTTAGGACCATGTCGTGTATTTATGTCTCCTTATTTTGAGAAAGTTGTTAGAGTTTTTTTTTTTTTTTTTTAATTATTTCAAAAAATATAGCCATGATACTTTCCCTTGAAATTACGCCAGTATCTCCGAAAAAAAACCCAACCTTGGATAAAATATTAAGACAGCTTGCTCAATGCAAAATATCTGTATCATATACGGTAATTAATGGGATACAGAAAAAGTCTTTTGAATCATTTGAGAGATTGAGTGTCGCCACAAAATAGTTTAATTCGATAAACTGCTGCAATAATAGTAATAATAATAACAATTATTATAATAATGTCACCTGCTTCAAAAAGATACGTTATGTTTAGTTTAGACAGAAAATGCCCTTAACGTTTGGCTCAAGTACGACTTGTTTGCAGATTCACAGTATTCCCAACAGGTTTGGTCATATTTAAGAGATACTTAACAAAAGAAAAATGTCTTAAATTTCTGCTTAATTTTACCTGAGTGTCAGAGGGCAAATATCCTGAAACGGGACACCTCTCTACCGGTCGCCTATCAGTGGCCAAGTGCAGGCGCCAGGCTCCGAAGGCCCATTGCTCCTAAACTGTGTGGAAAGAAAAGGAGGTACGCCGACATAATCTCATCCGCTCACCATCAACAAGGCGCTGTTTAGATTAGGGCAGCGTCTTCCCCTCTTCTAAAGATCCATGTCTTTAAAACGGGCCATTTAAGTGGAGTGGAAAAGCACAGAAAGGAATTAGGTCTGCGGAGAAAATAGGCATGAGTGTATACAAGGATTTAACATTTCCAAATGTAGCCCCGTAAAAATAAAAGGAGATTTTGGATGGTCATTTGAGTTTGCGCCCTGCTGGGATACTGCTGAAAACATCTTACATTACAGTCCTCCTTAGAATTTACTTCTAAGGACAACCACTGGTTATTTTTGGGGCTGTTGAGTGTGATTTTGCGCGTGTTAGGTGGAATTTATTGAAGGACTTTACTGGAATGTATTGACTCATAAATGCCCCCCAAAAGCAGTACACCGAGCCAGTGTATTTCCCAAATATTTACTCTGTCCTGTTTATTGAGTGCAATTATTCAAAGAGACAACCAAACAATGTACGTTATATAATGGCAAAACAGAAACAAAGAAGAAGAAAAGAAAATAAAGAAATTTAGATTAGTATGTGTTTAACTGCAAAGTGTTATTACAGTCTTTAAAGGTCACTAGCGGCCGTATTCATGAGAATTCAAAACGTCATGGGCCAGAGACTCCGGTTACGCACTAACGGCCTAATTAGCCATAACCCCAAAACACGCACGCGCGCTCATATGGCTGGCTCGACTCCTTAACTGACCATCATCATCAGTGGTCCTCGCGTGCCACCGCCAGCCCAAAAAGTGGCCAAGCAGAGAACCGTGTTTACGGAGCGGAAGAGTCTGTTTCCTGCCTGTAACAAAACCCAGACTCCCCGAGAGTGTCAAGGAGCTGCTCGGTGATGAATGCGACTCTCCAATACATCATCTTAATTTCAGAATCATCTCGATAAGCTGGGTAAGGTCAGACCTACGGAGAGGTCAGCACGGATAGTCTGCAGAACACAGAACAAGATAAATACAAGAAGTTTAATTTGTTGGATATTGATACTATCCACATATTCACGTTTCAATCATCCTCTTAATTCACTCTCTGGTGAGTTCTTTAAAACTGGTGGCTTGCCAGGCAGTGCTGAACAAGTTTCTTCTTGTTCTCCCTCTTCTCTCCATATCTCTGGCAGGCAAACCTGTTGAAGCAGTGTCTTCTGCAGTGCAGAGTGGCAGGTGTATATTCATATCAGAGGTTTGCAAACCCAGAAAAACCAATCCACTTTGGGGATGTAGGCTTGAATGTTCTCTAAAGACAGCAGATCCCTGAACACAGTATGGAAGTTTGATGACCTGGTAATGACTGTAATTATCTTTCCCCTGTGGTCTGCATGTAAACCCGAGAGGCGAGTGGTATCTGATGGTTTTACCGCAGTGGTAAACTCTGCGTAAAGAAAGCATCAACACCTCACAGTGTCTGTGGGTGCACTGTACAGGCCTCATGCATGTGTGTGTATTGAAAGAAAGGATGTCTGTTATTATGACTTGACAGAGCTTTGTAGAGGAGCACTTAACATCTTTCTACAAAGGAGCTGGTTGTTTACAGGTGTTACTATAACAGCCTAGATGTGTGATGAGGAACTGAAGTATGACTGTCCATTTGTCTTAGCCAATAACAACACTAGATTGTGGCATCAGGATTAGGAAAATAGATTAGCTTAAGTGTGTCCGCATGATTTGTTTTCCATGTTGTGTGCGAGTCCAAGATTGGGTGTGATAGCTTTTCTCCGGCATGTTGCAATGTGGAAGTGATGAGGGGAAAATTAGACCTTGAAAATATAGAGAAGAGAGCAGAATTATACGCAGACTGTATGCATGCCTCATGTGGCTCATAATGTGCTTTCCTTTTCCCCTTTTATTTCATGGTCATCAGTAATAATGGCAAAGGACCAAACTGTTGTGTTGTCACTAATGGCTATGTTCTGGGTCCCGGAAGGTGAGTCTTATCAGCAGCCCATGTGATGGTGTCAGTAGCCAGGACCTAGACTGTGCTATTGTACCCCTGCCTGGGCCCGAGTGACGGATGACAGCGCCTTCTCACTGGAGGAAATGAGGAGGCCAGAGGCGAGCCTGGGGCCAGATTTTTAGCAAAACCCTGTTCTCTCCCGCTCACCTTTGGCTCTGAAAGTGCCAAATATTCCACTAAGTGATAGGTAACTTGTATGGTGCAGCAGTTCCTCAGGGCTCACCAGGTTAGAAAAAGATATCCAAGTTAGGTAGTTTGTTTGAAACACTGTGAGCGTTTGAGAAACCCCTGATCTGTGTATCAGCATGGGCCATGAGGGCCATGAGAGGAGGAAGTGAGGTCAGGTCCGTCTGGGTCCCCTGCCCTTTGCCCTCGCTTGGGTCTCATAAATTAGCCTGCTGTAATTCTCTTTCAGACAGCCTTGCCCCAGCAGGTGTGTGTTTGTATATATAAGTGCTAAAAGAGGGATGTAAGGGCTGTGATGTCTGTGATCTACGGTGTTGGGAATGTAGTTTGGGAGGAAACATGCAACCTAAATATGCTTATCCTCTCCGCTGCCACACAGGCCATGTAGATAAAGACGCTGCAGGGAAAACAGATTCTCACTGAATAGGATGCGTGGGCCTTTAGTACTCTCATTAGCTGCTTGTATGCTGTCGTACTTGGCCAGTGCTGGGTAAAATCATTTTAAAAATATCAAGAGGTTGGATCAAGTTCAGCTTGCTACTGGAGGGATGTTCTCTTGCTTGCTCACGGCTGTAATGGCTCTCCTGGGAGAGACAATGTTGCTGTGAAATAAAAGCATGCATGTATCCTGGCTTCATGAGGTAAACATCCTTGTGAGAAAATGCTGCCGTCTCTATAGCAACCAGAGTGGTATCTTTATCACAGTGACAGCTTGTTTTGGCAAAGCTCTGACTCCCTACATATAAAGTTCAATTTTTGTAAATAATTACTATTAGAAATACCAAGCAATATTGTTCCAGTGTGCTTTATCTCCGCTAATACGCATTACCAAGTTCAAGCTGCATGCTATCATAACGAACAAGGAGACTGTCCTTCAACTGAAGGACTTTGGTTCAAGCTCCAGTGTTTGCAGGCATCCGCCCTCCTGAATCCCTGGTTTGTAGCTGACCCTGAACTCTGACCTCTCTGTAGATGGCAGGGTGCAAAAAGTTAATATCCCTATTAGCATTGATCAAATATTACATCATTACACATCCCAGTACATGCAGTCAGGGTTCTTGTGACCTCTCTCTCTTTTTTTCTTCATAGCAGTTCGCTTTAACTATTTATGCAGACAAAAATGAGCAGTGAGGGTGAAAATTCAGTCATGAGTCTTCCACTTCCTGTCTTTGTTTCTTAGCATGCATATTTGTGTAAAGCTGAGGTCTGGAGAGGCTGAGCTGGCCAAAAGACAACATCAATCAATTAGAATAGCATACTGTAGACCTTGTGTTTGAGGTTCCACCCATTTCAGCCTTGCAGGGTAAAGGCCAGATCAGAGCGAAGCCGTGAGTGACAAGCATATTAGCAGACTTTATAGATATTACAATACTTGCCAAAAGTCAAATCTTGGATCAAATATATGGACAGTATCCATTTATACATAAAATACATTAAAATTTTGTACTTTTATTTAGAAACAAGCGATATAAATTTAAAGGATTAGTTCAACATTTTAGGAATTACAATTATTTGCCATTATTTAGGTGAGATGACTGATACCAACCTTCTCATCTAACTGCTGGCAAAAAGAAAACAGCTGTATTTCCTAAAATGTTTCCCAAAACTACTCTAAGTTAATTTAATTTTGTGTGAGTAGCATGTATGACTTTGTATGTATGTATGTATGTATTAACACACTAGTTTAACTGTGGAAACAATGTGGTTGCCAGTGTGGGATTCCTGTATTTGCACTTCAAAAATATAGATAGCCAAGGGTGTGTTAGCGATGGGATGTCTGAGAATTTGCATTTTCCAGAGTAATTATTGTATTATCTGAAAAATTAAATTTGAATTTCATTTGAATACACTAATCCAAGCAGCTTCTGTTCAATCAAACGGTTTTCTTTGATCGTAGAGGTATTAATAGTTGGATCCGGTATTCTTGGTCCTTTGTCGGGTGCACAATGTGAGCGTGTTTGCATGCACAATATCTTATGATCATTACTGTAAGAAAAAAAAAAACAAAACACAGATTGTCACAATATCAAACGGAGCACACAAAGGCGCACATACACAAACTTGCGCAGACCTACACACAAACACACTTGTTGGAATGTAGTCAGGCACACAGAGCACTGATGTCTGTTACTGCATGCATGCTCCATCAGTCATTGGACTACACAGGGAGCAACAGGGAGGTCCTGCGCTCCGTGTTGTTGCTGTGTCTAGTCCCTTGTTAGAGAATTGATGACACTGTCTTTGGAAAACAAACAAGGCGGGGAGCTAAAAAGGTGGTCACTCACCACAGCTCCCTGACCCAGAGACACAGAGGCCATCGCTACATGTGTGCAACGCTGCAACGTCCCCCTTGGAATGTGCTGCAGTATATGTGCACACACACTCCTGTTTGTGTTTCTGTGATACCGCCGCTGGAATGTGTCTGTCTTGTGCCTGAATGTGTGCCTTTGTGTGTTTTAGTGTCAGCGTACCACAGGAGCAGTGATAACCTGCATGCAAAATGAAAACACTGTGATAAAAGAAACCTTGTTGGCACTACTCTTTTTTTGTCATATTTGCATTACACAGGTAGATGCCAAAATAAATGTTCCACATATCACTGTCAGGGAAATGCAGAGACATTGCCTGTGAATGTTTGGCTGACTAACGCATTGATCTGGATGTGACACACTCTCCCTATGGGCACTGTCTTGCCAGCGGCTACTCCTGTCACTCCTTGCTCTGACTCACACTTCACATCACAGCCCACACCGTGGCCCCGGGGCCTCCCTAGTACGTACACACCAAACCCTGCCCTGGGCCCCCAAGCCTTGTTCTGGGAGCTCAAATCCCATAATTGCAGGGCTGACAGTGATAGCTAACATACGAGACACCCTCACCTGGTCGGAAAGAATGAAAACATCTACTGTCAAAGTGAAGCGAGGAGATGACTGGGGGTGGTACCAGGTATGGGGAAAGTGAGTAACATCTGGGACGAAACAGAAGGGGAAAAGAATAACTCAATGTTCTGTGATAGCTATCAGGAATAACTGAACCACTTTCTAGTAAAGTATAATTTATGAGGGGTTTATAGGGCGTAACTGATGATTTAATGTTGATAACTTATTGTAATGGTTTTTGGATGATTTATAACCTATGATTAAGTAAGAAAACTTTGGGGCTGCCAGGTTGTGAAGAACACCTTACTTGCTTTGTCTTTTCAGGTTGCTCTGTAATTTATCAGGAAGATAACAGTGACTTGTTAGACCACTTACCTTCTGGAAAAGAGCTGCAAATCAGTTCACTTGTTTTACTTGTCAATATTTACAACTCCAGATTTACCAGCCAGATTTATATTTTTGCAGCCTAAACCCAAAAGTTATCCTTATTAATAGTTAATATTATAAGACAGTTCTCTTACACATTAATTCATGCATTTACTTATTTTACATTATAACATGTAGAACTGCAGATTTAGCCATACAGATTTCCTGCAACCTCAAATGTGTCCTTACAAATACTGTATTACTGAGCAAAATAGCATTAATTAATGGTTCAGTAACCATTAATAAAGCCATTAGTTGCAAATTATAAACTCCTATAAAGCATGCCTTATCAGAAAGTGATACTGGCTTAATGTGTTAAGCGTCATCAGTGAGTTTAACTACACAAACTAGGTTGGACCATATAATAGCCCCTCTATCGACAGTAACATTAAGAGCAAGCAAAGACTTATGAATTATGACTTTTTTCTATAAAGCATTAATAATAATTTATTAACCATTAATAAACCAATCAGTGATACAGGAGAATAACTATGAAGAACTTTTACTTACATTTACAAAAGTATGGAAGTGTCGGCAGCAAAATGTTCTTTAAAGTATCAAAGTGCTTGCTATGCAGACCTGCCTCGTTCAGAGAATTCTATTATTTTGTTATTGTTATATTATATTAGAGGATTATTATTATTACTGAAGCATAAACATGTGAGCACCATTTTAATGCTGTAGCTGGTAGATGTGAGGCTAATTTTAGCTATTTTACAGTATAAATGGTTCCAGAGTTCAATGTATAACTATGCATCACATTTTTCGGATCATATATTTTGTGTGTAAAATCCCAATCTAACTTTTAACTACAGTATGGCTTCTACTAAGTTATGCTTTATTTGAACATGGGACTGGCTCAATGTATTCCATTATTACTGAGATTAACTAGGTTGGACAATCCAGCAACTTCATTTGTACCAGACAGACAGTCCTACCTCTAGTGTGGCTGAAAAACTTTCCAACAAAGTGAAGCTCCTGGTAGAGGGGAGCAGGCTTGGAGTGGCTTTCATTTATCATCCACTTCAGCTCCTGCAGACAGCTGCGGGGAGAGCACAGAGGAGCCGGCGTGTTTACACCATAGCTCAGCCGAGGCCCTCAGGACAGAACAGATGAAGATCCCTGCACACACTCATTTACACAGCCTTACATGCACTTACTCAGTGTCGAGCCTGAGCGTAATAGCTGTCTATTCAGTTAGAGTTCAAATTGACATTTATGATGGGATGTATGGCCTCCCATCTGAAACAGTGCTTGCACTGATGAGGATTAAGCAACGTGAGACTGAGCTATTGCCTGTGAGCCATTTGCCCTTTATATGAGTTATTTTTATCTATAAATAGAAGACAAAACACTGTGCAGAGCAAATCCCACCACCAGTGGATATGATCAGTGGCTAGTAAAGGGATCCTAATATAATCTTTTACTGGGTTGTGGCACCATCTTGTGGCTAAATCCTGTATTGCAGTGCAATTATGAACCACCCCCTTACATCAACGCCAGACATTTGTTGTGACATTTGTCAGTTATCCTGCAGAGGTATTCATTGGTCAACACCCTCTATGCCTGTGTTTTCCTGAACTTTAACCTAACCGGGATCACTGCCGGGATTGGCTTGGCACACACAGCTACATTTCTATTGGTAAATCCGCTCACGCCTCCTCTACATTCCCCAAATCCAAGTTGAAGGTGAAAGTCCTCTTTCCTCCCGTTAACTGTCCCGTTAACTGCTTGTCGCTCGTTGTCGCTACAAACTGCTGCAACTATGTCGGTGTTTGCTGAAGTTCCCCAAGCAGCTCCTGTGGCTGTCTTTAAGCTGACCCAGGATTTCAATAACGACGAATTTCCCAAGAAGGTGAACCTCGGTGTGGGAGGTAAGTTTTGAAGTCTGAACGTCATTTAACTCCGCGTTAGCCATGGTAACGGTATCCCAGAGCAACCAGTCAATCTGAGTGCTAGCTACCAGAGCTAGCTTGAAGATTTTAGCTGCAGCCGGTGTTACGACGAATTCCGAGACCCTTACTATTATGTGACCTTATTAGGAATTTAACCTATTTTATAATTAACATGTTATTATGATGGTGGTCACATAGCAGATGCTAAATATGGTGATTTCATAGTATGCAGATAGGGACACAAATTTTGATAGCCGTTAACCCAAAATTGTGACCCCATAATATTCAGAGAGGGTAATAAATTTTGATGTCTGTTAACATATATATTTTTTAAAACACATAGTATATAGATGCGGTCAAAAAATCGGTAACTGGCAGCAGAAACATATGGCCAATAGTGAGCGTCACAGAATCTGACGGGTTACAGATTTCGTTGTAACACCTGTAACATAGACAGAAGCATTATTTACTATGGAAATAGACTACCAGGGTATCAAAATGTCTTGTTTGGTGTAACGTTACAGTCGTTCATTTATTGTTTACTTTCTGAATAATCTGGAGATTGTGAAGATGACGTTTAATATATTTAGAAATGATAGAACCTCACTATCTGCAGAGGTCATACACAGTAGTAACTGGTCGATTTCTCTGACCATGTTATTTGCTGACATGTCATTCCACACTACTGATTGCAGCTTTGTTGATAATATATCATTGTTATGCAACAGTGTACCACTGCCAGTGGAACAATATCTGCCCCTGTCATCTTTGGTTTCGTCTTTCTCTCTCACTTGCTGCAACTCTGCATAATAACCTCTCACTCTGAGGACAAGGGAGATGATTGGATTACTTCACCCTCTTGTTACAAGAACAAGCCATTCTTAGGAGTTTAAATATGCAAGCAAATGGTACATTTTAGTCCTCAGTACAACAGTTTTCAGTGGTAATCTTATTAAAAGTAGTAATCCTTGCTGCTTACATTGCAAAGGACCAGTGTGAGAAAGATTGCTCGGCTCTGCTGTGGCAGGACGAGGCTACCTGAGTCCCATGATTAGTACTCGACTGAGGCCTCATAATCCCCTTCTCTCTGCAAGATACACAGCGCCGCAGATGGCCATCAGATACTGAGCAGCTGGCAAATGTAGGCCACACAATGTCTACTGCTACATCTGTTAAATTTCACATGAACTTGAGATTGATGATTTGTTTTGTAGAGGATCTGTAGCTTTCAAGCCCATGGAAGAAATAGAAATACTCACGTTGGATTATATTTAGCCTGGGGCATGGTAGTGAGTTGGAAAGCAAAGTTGATTGTCTCTGCTCTGAGGGTGAAAGGGCTTTTGTATACTTTAGTCCTTATCAGGAACACACAACATATGAAAGTACATGTCTGTTACATTATCTTTGAAGTGATACTTTGAGGGTTGGTTTTGCATTCCTGTGATTTTACCAAGGTCCTCGTGCATCCAGCTTCTTAAAATGAGAAAAAAAGTCATGAATAGTTATTTCGATGTGAATATTGATATTATCATAAATATTACACATGTACCTGACTATGTGCCTCTAAGGCCATTTTTTAAATGATCATTGGTTTATAAACTCCACCTACTTTGCTAATGTGGCTACTGGCTTAAAACGGATACTTGATGATATCAAAAATCAACAGCCAGTTACCTTCACTTTTCTTTTAACACTTTTGTATAATATTTGTTTTCTTAAATTGTCCTGATCAGCCTACCGGACAGATGAAGGCCAACCATGGGTTTTACCAGTGGTGAAAAAGGTGGAAAAGATCATTGTGCACGATGACAGGCTGAACCATGAGTACCTGCCCATCCTGGGCCTGCCTGATTTCAGATCATCGGCCTCCAAGATCGCACTGGGAGACGACAGCCCTGCCATCCAGGAGAACAGGGTGTGTACGGATAACAGAAGAACTGGGTTGGTGCAGTAGTGTAGTGCTATACTATGTTTCAGCTTTGATTTGTTTACATTTAGAATAACTTTCTGTCTCTGTCATTGTCAGGTGGGAGCCGTTCAGTGTCTAGGTGGCACAGGTGCTCTGAAGATGGGGGCAGAGTTCCTCAGACGTTTCTACAACGGAACCAACAACACCAAGACGCCTGTCTATGTGTCCGCACCTACCTGGGGTACACACACACACACAGACACACACACACACACACACACACACACACACACACACACACAAAGTTAAAATGAACATGCTGGTTAGAAATTGCCTCCTCATTTAAGGACTTTGATCTTTGGAACCTTTCCAGATAAGTCTTAAAGAGTTAGGGTGTCAGTAGAGTGTTCAGTTAATACATGTACTGTATGTGACTGTAACATCTTATCAGAAATATTCTTTTGTTATCTTTTGTTAGGATATGAGCAGTAATAAAGCAGTATTCACCTGTGTGTCCAGAGGAAATATAAACAATAAAATAAGCACGCTGGTATCTGTTTGTTCCAGAAAATCACAATGCTGTATTTGCCAATGCGGGCTTTGAGGATGTCCGTCCATACAAGTACTGGGATGCACAGAAGAGGGGCCTTGATTTGGCTGGTTTCCTTGGTGACTTGGAGGTAAGCAGTGTGCGATACAGACTCTAGTTAATTGTAAACGACTTAATTTACAATACCGCTTCTTCTTTCCCCCAGAGTTGTCCGGAGCACTCCATCTTTGTCCTGCATGCCTGTGCCCATAATCCAACTGGCACAGACCCCACACAGGAGCAATGGAAGAAGATTGCTGAAGTTATGATGGTACTGTAAACATACATTCACACAGAGACACGATGTCTGTACTTTTGTTTCAACCACAAGAAAGAGGCGTCAGTTTAAACAGGGACATGTTTTGCATACTTAATGTTTATCGCAGTGTGGTGATTGTTTGATCTTTTTATCCTGTTCTTTGCCAGAGGAGGAAGCTGTTTGTGTTCTTTGACTCGGCTTATCAGGGATTCGCCTCAGGCAGTCTGGAGAAAGATGCCTGGGCGGTCCGCTACTTTGTCTCCATGGGCTTTGAGATGTTCTGTGCTCAGTCGTTCTCCAAGAACTTTGGCCTCTACAGTGAGTGACCCCTGGGTACACTAACGCACTCACTTACATGGATCGTAGTACCAGACCGATAAATAATAATAGGCTGGGCAAATATTACCAGCCAATATCCAGTTGCTGTGCAAGAGAGTGACTAATTGTCCAGAGTAAAATTCATTTTTTATACTAATCGCAGTGACAAAATGCTTTATATGGCCACATTTGAACATTAAGTAAAGGATAAGCATCATCCTTAGAGTCTTGTTAAGTGCAGTGAAAAGCTCACAAGCTAGCGATTAATTATTTAAATGGTTGAGCTTGGATTGCAGTGCAACTACAATATATATTTAGCAAAGCAAGTTTCAACCAGATGCACATGTTCTTGCTGAATAGGTGAAAGGAAATCAGAATCTGGTTTACTTGGATATTTGAAAACATGATTAACTGTATGCTCAATATAGCATATTGTTGAAACTGTGCTACCATGAAAAAATAAAAACAGGCTTGTAATTCACTCACAAACTTACGTTCAGCAAGCTGCAGATTCTCAACAGGAGACAGCGGTTTGTTCTACACATGCAAACTTGTGCCATCCGTGGGGAAGAAAAGTAATAGTATCAGCGAAAAAGAGAAGTATCGGGAGTGCTGCTGGTGTCCCTCGAACCACTGGTGCTCATGGAGGGGAATAATATTCAAAAAGAGCGGAAGAATTATGACCAAAAAAATGGCATAAAAAATCCAGGTCCAGGCACTCAAAGTAGGTTTGAAAAATAAAAGGCCTTTATTTCAGTGGGTTAGAGTCATTAAAAACAAACCAACGCGTCTCGGCTTGCGCCTTCTTCAGGGTGTTTCAAACCTGCCTTGAGTGTCTGGACCTAATGGTAGCAGCAGTTTAGACCTGCAGTCGATGCAGATATGTCAATTATGCCACCTGCAGGAAAAAGAGCAACAGCGGCAATATCGTTTCACATGTGACATGTGTTTGTCCCATCAGATGAGCGTGTGGGCAACCTGACCGTTGTGGCTCGTGATGCAGACAACCTGAAGCGAATTCTGTCCCAGATGGAGAAGATTGTCAGGACGACCTGGTCCAACCCACCGTCACAGGGAGCTCGCATTGTCGCCGTCACCCTTAACTCACCTGAACTCTTTGCTGAATGGTCAGCATTCAAAGCACTATGTAAAGTGTGTCAGTCATCGAAATAATGTATTTTCTAATGTAGAGTCACTCTTCTTCTTTTTCTTTGACTTCAGGAAGGCAAACGTGAAGACCATGGCTGACAGGGTCTTGTTGATGAGGGCTCAGCTGAAAGCTAAGCTGCAGGCTCAGGGGACACCGGGGACCTGGGACCACATCACAGAGCAGATTGGCATGTTCAGCTTCACAGGCCTCAACAGTAAGTGCACAGACCATGCACAGAAAGCACACATATACTGTGGACATAATTACCACACACACACACACACACAGAAATGATTATATTTAGCACCATAAGTTGCTACAGTTACACAAAAATTCATGACTTAACTGTATCTCTTGGGGGGGAAAATATTCTGGTGTCTGTAAACATTGTTTGACTTCTCATGGAAGTTAAAATGTTTTCAGAAACTTACAAATGTGCTATAATGTCATGACTCAAATATACACATCCTAGACTAAACACATAAAGATGTAGCAACCAATCCTGGATGTATCTAGTTACTGCAGGAATTTAAACATTTGTTCATAATATTACACATACTGATTAATTAAACCCGATTCTGTTTTATTTATTGCAGCCAAACAAGTGGAATATATGGTGAAGGAGAAACACATCTACTTAATGGCCAGTGGTCGTATCAACATGTGCGGTTTGACCACCAAGAACATCGACTACGTGGCCGAGTCCATTCATGAGGCTGTCACTAAGGTCCAGTAGAAGACTGCACTATATCCACAGTTCCTCCCGCCCAGCCCTGAGCCACCCTGATCCCAGGGACAGTGTTTGTATCCAACAGAGTTTCTGGGGCAAACACTCTTAAGCCCCCTGGCCCCATTTCCCCTGCTTTGAGTGTTTGTGCTAAGCTAGGCTAAACACATTCTGGACCTGTTTCTCTAATGAACGCACAAGACTAGTGTAGATATTCATCTTCTCACCTAACCACCATAAGACAGCAAATTCATTTCCCAAAATATGGGAATTATTCCCTTAAGTAATTGTTTATAATTTGTCTCTGTTTTTTCTGTGTTGGTCTCTTACTTGTAGTGTGTACTTAAGAGTATGACATCACTTATTTTTTAAATGTCATGTATTATTAGTTTGCTGTTGTGTGTCATTACTCGGACCTTTGAGAGGGTTAAGTATGTCTGTGACTGTGTTACAATTACCTCAGCAGTGCTGACTCTGTGATCCTCCACTGTTATTATTCATCCATTCCAAGTGTTGATGACACATTTCCAGTTTTAATTAGCCTGCAGTAATTAGCATGTTATGATTAACAGTTTTAAGAACACTTGAAAAATAGAACTTGCATTTACCATGACCAAATTCATTGTATGTAGCTTTATTTAGTGTACACTGTCGTATTAAAGGGTGAAGAACCACCTCTATCATGAATTAAGTAGTAGTATTACATCATTTTCTTGATGCAATGTAAAACAGAGTGTTCTCAGGAAGATATTTTTAACTTGAACTATGTAATTTATTAATGATAATGTCTTCTGCCCATGGGGGTTATATTAATTACCTCACTTTTAATCTCTATTTGTGGACTGTTTTTCATTCTGTGAGCACAAACGCTGCTCAACTGTTCTCACAGCTTCCATGACTCAAGAGCAACCTCAGTGTTTTCTGCTGCCAGACTAATGTTCTGGTACTTCTGGTTCTGTCCGGCACCTGCCAAGTTAATGTTGAGTTTGCACAGTGATTGTCTGTTCGAAGCACTTGCGCACTATTATGCAAGACACTCATGTCAGTGGCACAAACACACTAATGATCAACCAGTTGGCTATCATATCACTGCTCACAGCAATAAAGCAGTCTTACTGTGTTGCAAATGAATGCAAGCCGATGAGATGAATGAACTACTCTAATAAATGACTATAAATAGTATGTTTGTACAGTTGTCATTCATGCTGGAGTTGATTTTGGGTTAAATGACAAGGTTTGTATTCATACAACAGCTATTACAAGGCACTGCAACAAATTATGTGAAATGGGGAGAAACTCAAGTGAGTGACTATAGAAAAAAAAAGATTTAGTGATCTTTACACTATTATAATAGTTTAAATATTGGACAAATATAAATGGTGGAAACAAGAAAGCAGACATAGTAGTACTTCAGTCAATTTATTATTAATTTCATTATCCCTTATGTAGAACATACGGTCTGTTTCTAGATATCGATATCTTTGGGTAACTTATAGAATCATCTGAAATACAAAATGTAACTTTGCATTTCTGTATCAATCCTCAAAAATATAAATAAGCACAAAACCAACTGCAAAATCTCTGAAAGCATTTTGCTGAGAGACCTTTCTGATTCACACAAATCCTCTCACCCTGTCAGTTGTCAGATCAAAAGACTTCCCCTTGCGCAGTCTGTGTATATAGAGGGGTCAATGTGAATAGCTTAGCAGTGCAGTATCCTTTGTACTTCCATAACCTTACCAGGCAGAATCATCACTGAGTGTCCCCAAACATCACCTATGTGTGTGTGTGTGTGTGTGTGGGTGTGTGTGATGTGCGTTTAAAAGAGAGGTGGTGGCTTGACGTCATGTGTGCGTCACATTGCTTTCCTGTCATATCTCTTTCTCTCTCTCTGTTCTGTTTAGCAGTGTACCTGCCAAGATTTCACAACGCAGACCAGCTTAGTCGAAACTGAGCTTGCAGCTGTCGCTCACATTTGAAAAAGGATCATTTCATAACTACAGTACTAGATAATCTTTAGAACAATGGCTTAAAAGTGAGCAGCATTCTCTGGCCTACCACACCCTCCTCAGTACATCAGTGACCTCTGATCTCCCTGAAGTCCCCACCCCCCTTATTTCATTTTAGCAACAGCTGAAACATTTATTTAAAAAAACTGCCTTTTATGAAAATGCAGCTTTGTTTTGTGTTTCCCTGTTATCCCGCAGAAAAGCGTAGCTATCGTTTCTCCTCAGCGCTTGCAGTGGCTCCTCTCTTTGTGAGGTTCACATAGGATCGACAGTGGCACAAGATTTCAGTAAATCGCACACTGCATTTCTGCGGGAAGAAGTTACTGCAGATTGGCATAATCCTATTCATGCATCCCTTTGCCTAAGCATGCATATGGACAGCAGGACTTTCTACAGGGGATAATTCTACAGTAAAAGCAGCATAAACAAACATGCAATTAGCAACTACTCTCCCTCAAGAATACTCAAAATCCATTGAACCCCTTCACTCAAAGAAACCCCTCAAACCCCTAGCTTATTGTTAATTGGTGTATGCAGCTTTAGTTAACGACCTTGTGAGAGATTAACTGTGCACAGAAAAGTGGCTAATATGATGTTATGAAGTTGAAGAATTCCACACTAGTGTGTCTTTTGTGTCTTCAGTGTGACAGGCTAATGATTTTTTAAAAGGTGGTCAAGAGAAAAGGTCAATAAATGAAGGTGTGTGTTTAATAGAGACACTGAAATGTGTTGTAATGGGAAAACATATACAAAACAGACCGTGTGTAGAAAACATGCATTTCTGTAGGACAGATGCATTTACTGAAGGTGCGCATGTATGTGGTTGTCTAGTGATAAATTCAAGCCATTTATATAAGATGATTGATATTGCTATCTTTAAATTACATTTGGTAATTCTGACACTTTCATATAAAAATCAGGTAAGAAATTGTGTTGTTTCTAGCACAGATATTTTCAAAATTGTGCGCACCCCTCTAAACTGTATAGAGGCCAGTTTGTAAAATTAGTCATTCATGCTGAGGATAATTTATGAATTTTTTTAAAAATACAGTTGCGCTTTTTTTTTACTCTGGTGTAAAAATTGTGCTGTGGTCTCGTGGCTTTTTCTTCTGTGGTGGATTATGTTGGCAGTAGGTGGCACCGTTATGGCAACAATAGGACAGTTCCCTGTGCAAACAGCATTTTCAGTATGTGGGAACTGCTTCATAATAACACATAAATAATTAATACTGTTTTTTTGACTATGGAAAAGGTCAAAAATGGCTCAGATATTATTGAAGAACTTTGCTGAGTTCCTCCATATTGACAGATCTCAGAGTTTAGATAAAGTGATTGCAGCTAATGAACAGGTAGCCGGTTATTAAATTCCGGACTATTCTGCCACTTGATTGACACATTATGGCTTAAATGAGATGATTTAGATATTAACATTATGGGTAAAGCTACCAGAAAAAGGTAACATGGACATGAATTGGCCCAATATTCTACAAAACGTAATGAAAACCTGCTGAGATCCAAACAGTCCAGTGTAAGGCTGGATAAATCCAATACTATGTTATTTAGATTTTTCCAATCAACTTTCCAATCTTGATCTGTCCCTCTTACGATCAGCAATCACTAAGGGTGTGAAGTCAGGCAGAAGTGGGACAGACTGTGTCAGTGGGGACCTGAGTATTACTGGTGGCTACAGCAGATAGGATGGCTCAGTCTCCTGTGAAAGTTGTCGGATCATTGAGGGAGTCTATGAAGGGGCGGTTGTTAAGTGAGGAAAACTAGCAAATGATAAAGAAGAAGAAGGCGTCTGCGTCATCCCTCTTCCTCAGTGTCACTGTGCTAGCTCGTCACTGGTGGTTGCTCTGAACCTTCCTCCAAACTCTTATCTCCTTCCCGAGACTTTTTCCTCCTCTTGTTACCTAGAAACAGAGAAGAACATGCTGGGATTTAGGTAATTACCAGATAAATACCTGCATGAAAAAACACTGAAACTGTGGCTGCATCAGCTTTCTCTTGCTTTTCTCATCCTTACAAGTGAACAAAAACAAATGACTTTAGGTTTTGTACCTCACATTTGCCATTAAATGCAAGAATGTCAGCTGTACTACGCAGCACAGACACCAACTCAAATGAATAAATAAAAATAACTGAGTCATATTGTATCTGAGCCAACAAGGACAGTAGTATCTGGAGAATCTGCTCAACAGGAAAGAGTAGGATACAGAGAGGGATACGACACATCACCTGTTGCTAAGATACACCCGGCACTGTTGCTATGCCTGACAGAAAAAGTTTGGGCACATCTGACAGTATGTGTGGGCGTGCTGTTGCATCGATGTTCGAGACAAATGGCTCACTCACTCAATTTACGCAATAGCTTCTTTCCAATGTTCTCCTCAGAGCTGGATAGAGACAGAGAGCTGATCAAGGGAGAGGTGGATGGCTGAGACTCTGTAGGCACATCTGAAAGAGAAAGTTCAAAGAAGTTAGAGAGTGAGATAGATGGGGTAACAGCAGAAATGACAGGCAGAATAGATGAAGGGAAATAACCACCCCACTTACAGTGATGTGTTGATATGCTGCCTACAAGATAAAATCTTCCGTAGAGGACTTTTGTTAATCTTAAACTGTCACTTTTATAGAGTTTTAAAAGCAAGACCATGTAACTTTTGCTGCAAAGTGGCCTCAAATGACTGTTAACATTTAATTTTCCAGATTGTCAGTTGCTTTAAAGACGTCATCATCATTAGGAAACTTGAGTGAGAGTGAGTGGAATAAGAGAACGACAAGTAGAGAGGAGTTAGCAAACAGACTCAGTGATGTCAGTTACACATCGATACCTATATAAAGTTAGCTGACATTAGCCACTGTAAGCTACTGGTCATACCAGACAAAGTAAGGCTGTAGCAGCAAAACCCCTGAGTGTATTAAATTAAGCAAGTGTGTGTTTTTGTCAGACAATATGGTTCTTAATATCTTAAGTACTTATGATTAAAATCTTATGGAACAAAACATAAATGCCTTTAATTATTTACTTTTAACTTTTTAACTGATGTAAGAGTCTATGATGCATGAGCCTGCTCTCTTCTCTGTACTCACCATTCTCCCCATAATTTTCTGGTCGGTCCTCGTTGATGTAGGGAATCTCATCCATGCGGAGGAACACAGTATCATTTGGACTCCTCTGGCCATCAGACTTACTGCCTGTAGAGAGAAATAATTACACCAATCCAACCGCAAGTTGCTGCAAAACAGCAGCTGCTTTGCATCTCTGCCTGTAGAGGGAGGTAGGGAACATGCTATTTATCAATTAATAGTTTTCAAAATCCAGTATGAGGTTAGACACTGCAGCGGTCACCGATTAAGGGTGAAGAGTATAGAATTTAAATGTCAATTTTAAGATTAGCAACAAGTCAGAGAGGACATAATTATTAAATCAGTAGTGTTTTAATTAGTCTTAAAGCTGCTGACTTGTAGCTGAGTGGTGCATAACTGGACACTACACTTTTATTGACAACCAACAGAACCATCTGTCTCCCGATTTTTCTTATTGACACGTACACACACACAAACTGGGTGGCGTGTTACACACAACATAAGACAGATGGCATGTGGGAAATCCTTTAAGCCTTGAAACCAGTACAGATTGGTTGATGCCATGTTTGCATGAGGTTTCTGAGTGTATGTATGAGTGAGTCATTCTAGGTGGTTGGCTTCATTGGATTCACTCTTTACTGATGCTGTAAATATATTTAAAAAAATATTTTTAATAAAATATATGAAACTATGTTTTAATATTAAAATAAAACACATTTGTGACTTGTGCTATATTTGCCTTTTGTTCTCAAACATGCACACTTACAGTTAGGATAACGTAATATTCAGTTTGGGGCTTTTTTCAGATTATAATTTCTAAAACACCCTGAGTTATTTCAATTAATGTCTCTATTATTCCATTATTATTTTTACACAATAGCTTATTTTCCAACAGCAGCCTTGGGGAAATTATACTGTCTGCAGCTCCATTACCTTTTCAAACTTATTTTGGTTTTCTAATTAACTACACACACTGCATTTTCAATTCTGTTATTCACAGTGCTGGTATGAATGTCCTGGGGGGCGGGGGGTTACAGAATTTATCATCACTGAATCTGCCAGTTATCATATCATCATGTTTTGAGGTCGTATCTATGCAGTCAGACAGGTTTTGGGCCTGTAGCCCACAAAGCACTCTGATCAGTGTGTTTGATCCTTTGAACCCTCTCTTTCTTCCCCTTCAAAAGAAACCTCTGCCAATCAAGCGAGTCATAAAATTCAAATTCAGCTACACGGAGCTTGATCATGGATTTTGTGTTGCTCTTATCTATTGAGACTAACAGTGAATGCAAAAGCGGTTAGATGTAACAGAGAGCTGGAGACATGATGTAGTCAGACCTCTGTCAGTCGTCTGTCAGAGTGAGGGGCTTAGAGAAGAAAGTAAAAATTAAAGCTAAGAAGGGAAATAAAGGGAGGTAGGTAGGCAGAGGGAAAGGAGGCAAGAAGGAATCATTGAGTGAGGACAGAAATGTCTTTTTGAAGGCTTATGTCAATAGTTATAACTGGACTGAGGCTGCTGGTAGTTTTTATTCTTTCCTTCAGAACTTAAGTATTGGACATTGGAAAATGCCTCAGAGAGACCTTGAAACTCTTACTCAGTGTGATTTATAGAGGTGATGTAATTTCAGGGTTAGCAGTAGCCGTTGAGGGTGGTACAAAGCCTACAAAACCTTGATCAATCTGTCTTTTATTTTTCCAATCAATTATTATATAAAATGTGAGAAAACTGGGAAATTGTCCTTCATAATTTGTCAGAGTTCAACGTGATTTCTTCAAAAACCTGAATATACTTTATTTTCAATGACATAAAAGAGAAAAAAAGCAGCAAATCCTCACATTTGAGAAGCTGGAACCTGTTGAACTTTTATTTGATAAATGACTAAACTTATTATCAATCAACTTCTGTTAATTGCCTAATCGATTGATTCAGCACTAAAACTAACCCACCTAAGTAAAGTAAGTAAAGACTCTTAGTCAACATATTAAAATGAGTTTCAAATACTTACGAACGATACGGTTTCTTTCATTGAGCTGGGAGGTGTTGCAAAGGCCACCATGGGGATGGAGGTGTGCGAGGCGTGCCAGTCCCAGCCGAGTGTGTGTGTGTGTGAGGGGGAGGGCGATGCTGTGTGAGCGGGCCTCTGGAACTGGAGGCCTCCCTTTAGCGTCAGGGTCCACCGGGTCTGGTGTCTGAGGGGAGCTGTCCATCCTTGTGGCAGTCAGAGCATTCTGGTAGTGGTTCCTGGAAATCTAAAGGGAACGTCAAATGTGTAATAAGTGTTATCATCAGTATAGGATCTGTGTTTGAAATGGCTGCTATATCTGACACATGTGGACAGGAGGAAACATGGACTGGACTGGAGAAGGGGGAGGAGAGGTAAAGCGAGAGGGCACATTCATCATTTAAGACTAAAATATTCATGGTTGAAATGGAGCTCAATTATCCCCAGTGATTAAAGCAATAAGGGTGCATGGAGGGGAGAGCGAGAGACAGGATGTCTGTGTTCAGTCAGAATCAGGGATTAGGACATATCAAAGGCATGCTGCGGTAGAGGAAGAGTTTGCGTTTTCGGGAATTTTGAAGATTAAATGGAGCTTAAAACTGCAGTTGCTCGCTTGTGCTCCAAAGCTTTTCCCCCAGTATGCAGGAAATTATAGTATTTAATTTAGCTCATAATAACAGTGGTTAATGTTAATTTATTTTTGCTGTTTCTGCGTTGTGTGCTTGCATTTTTGTATGAAACCTTGATGATCTGCAGGTCTGTGAGCTGTCGGACTGAGTAGTCTGGTAAGTAGACCCCTCCTCCTGTTGTGAGCTGACCCACGCTGCCTCCACTCAGTAATGAATCTGATTGGTTCAGACCACTGCCTCGTGAATTATACCTGTGACCTGCATAGAGAAGAACAAGAAAACACAGGTTTGGTAGCATAATTCATACATTCATCGCTGTTGGGTTGAAATCAATTAGCAGCAAGTACAAAAAGAGTTCACACACTCAAATCTATCAAGACGCTATTTTAATTCTAATTTTTCAGTTTCTGTGTTTGGCACAGAAAATTAAAATAGTCAACTGCACTCATGTTTTTTCAGTATACCTTCTTCATTGTGTGTTATTGCAAACTAATTTTGTACTTCTTGGGACTTTGACTGTACCCAGTACACTGTACACTCTTTTTGTATTTTGTTGAGTGAAATATTTTTTATTCTACCTTTGAAATTTGTTATTTGTTGTAACTGCCTAAGTTTCAGGAACAATCGAAAACAGCCTTGTTGTTGTATTTTTGAATTCTATACAAATTGCATGACTCTTCTCAAATATACAATGGTTTATTAATGTGGATGGACTTGTATCACAGCTCACAGTAGTCTGCACTCCGCTGTGTGTGTACTCAGGATAAGAAAGTATTTTTGAGTTCACAAAATGAGACTGAACATGATGTAAAAGCCCACAAGTCATAACATTTTTTTAAAAATCATTGAGAAATGTGTTGCTTGATAGTGTGGGATTTCATGTGAATGAGTGTCAGCCTGCTCACTCGAGGTAGTTGAAGTTGCCACTACTTGCTTCATTTGATTTAGAATATAAGTGGCATAGTGTGTCATAGAGCAGCTACTTACACTTCTAACTATAACTGTATAATGTCATTTAATTCTGCATGGTGTCATACCTATAAAGATGTTTTATATTTTAATGCTTTACAATTAAAGGTATAAAAGAGGCAGATGAAATAATGTCAGCAGCTTTTAAAAGATGATTGACAGTGTTGGACACAGAAGCATTTTATGTGTATATTTAGTTTTTAGGTCCCCTCTCTGCCGTGTCCTGCATGCATTTGAGCTCCTCTTAACTGGGTGGCATAAAGTGCTGCTCTTGTCAACTCCAGCGAGAGAGAGAGAGAGAGAGAGAGAGAGAGAGAGAGAGAGAGAGAGAGAGAGAGAGAGAGAGAGAGAGAAGGAAACTGCACTGGCTCTTTTGAGATGTGACACTTCTGCAGCTGCTTAAGAGAAATTCTGGATTCGGTAATGTCCAAAGCAGGGATTTAGAAATACTTCATGGAGTCTTCCAAATTGCTTTAAGCTTACCACACATGCAAAACATGCACACAACCACTTCAAGACAGAAAGAGAAAGGGAGAGAGAGCGAGGGAGAGAGACAGTCTTTCTGCGCGCTCTGCTGTCTTTCATATAATCCTGTGCAGGTCATGTCCTTCCACTGGGAAATTCTCTGAAATCACGTCTTTTAATTACTTACTTCCCACGGCTGCTGCTGCTCCTGCAGGCTGATGCTACACAGATACTGAGTGGGATTTAGCCAATAAAAAACACTTCCGCCACCAGCAAAGCATTAGTTTTATGATTATTACTGCCGTTGTCGTCAACATCACCATCATCCTCACTGTGTGTCCCCCAGAAATATCGATCTATATCTTTTCATGTGTATACTTACCGATAGGCAGGGGTGGGATGAGTGCTGGCATGCCATAGTAGGAAAATGCTCCATTTTCAAAGCGAAGAGCCTCCTTTCCTATCTCTACCTCCACCCGTCCCTGCAACATCAACACATCCATTTACATGCACAAGGTTTCAGCTCTACACTTATGGTGTGACTACTGCATTGATTACTCATCTAATGGAGCCACCCACACAGGACATAAACAGAAAAGCACTGTAATTATAATAATTTCAAGCACAGACATGACTATCACTTGGGTTTCATGGTTCATCCGCCACAGCCTTTTTGTCATTCTTTTTGTCATGCAGCGTTGTTTGCACAAAGCATCCAGTTTAACGTAACTTAACCCTTGTAATCAAAAAGCAGCAGCAGAGTTTGGGATTCACCTGCAGAATGAGGACAAAGTAGTCGACAGGTTTGTTTCTCTGGAAGAGGTAGTGTTGAGGAGTGTGTTTCTTCTTGGGGTTGAACTTGAGTTCCTGCACAACACTGGGATGTTTGATGAGACGCAGCAAGATCTTCTCTGACAGGTGACACGGCCGGAACGGTTCAACCTCTACAAGATAGATGCATGTAGACATGCAGACACACAAGGACAAGAACACATCGGAAGAACCAAAGAAAGAATCAAAGAAAGAACTCTACATTCCCTGTCACATGTCCTCATCCTCATTTTATTGTGCAATTGCCTGTGTGCACGCATGGACACGGCATACATACACACAGGGATAAACACACATACAGCTCTACCTGTAGCCAAGAAGCGATGTGTTGCGAGCAACAGCTGGGGTGAGATCTTCACCTTCAGCTCATTTTCTGCCAGTTTGAATATAGAAAAATCCTGCTGTTTCCTCTCATGGTTGGACACTCGCCTTTTGGTCCGATTATCAGCTGGAAACACACAAAAACAGACAGCATATTTCACCTTCATACACTGATAATAGCTGATGGAGGGAAAGCTTAGGTTTGGCTTATTAGATTTGCCACATAAATACAGTATTCTTATACACGCTACCAGGATATAGCAACTACTCTGAGGTGCCACTGACCTCGTTAGTTGATGCATCTTTACTTCATGCTAACAAATACTAGAGATGGATTTCTATTCACAATTTCTCTGCCATGCATAGTTAGTTTATTTGCATCCGCAGATTGCAGTAGATTATCCAATGCTACGTCAACATACTTCTGATTGATAAATGGATTTATCCTCTGCATATGCGAGGAGTATTAAACTTATTATATCCGTATAAATACATCATGGCTGCAGCAGAAACAGCTGGTGCTATAAATGCCTGCAGTGCACAGTCTGGAGAGATTAGCTCCCCTGTGCTTTATATACACACACATAATTATGCGCACGCAGACACACAAAAAAGACCCAGTGAGTAAGAACACCCACGCAAGTGCACCCATGATAGAGGCTGCTTCACACACTCTGCATGTAATTAAAATTGTAACATGCTTCAAAATGTAATGTTCCAGGCTGCTGGAGTTTTTGTGAAAATATACAATAAAAAGTTTTTTTCCCAATTGTGGCTTGTAGATAGTAAGGAAATCAGTGAGTGAAAAGAAGAGACCAAATTAGATATGAAACAAAAGGAGTTTGGCATTTGACATCCTCTCTGTGGAGAGCTTTCCCAGCCAATTAAAGATGAGCGGATTATGGTGATTATCTGGGAGACTGGGGCATTTATCCACATTATTTAATTATGCATCAGCAAGGAGCTGGGAACAACAGGGGAGAGAATGTGGGATCAATAGTTTAATTGGAAAACAGAAAAGGAGGTGAAGGAAGAGAGAATGTTACGATGTACTATTCACACAAAAATCCAGCTGCTAGCATCCCTAAATATTGTACGTTGCTGAATTGAGCATTTTCCAGTGATGTTTAGGACCACAGGGCTGAACAATCTGTCAGCTGCGGAAGCAAACTGAGAAAATCTATTCAGTATGGGAGCTGGAAACATGATAAAATTGATTCACAGCTAATGCAACAGTGACTTTGAAAATTTAGACCTTCATAATCAGTGTGTTTATTTGTCATACGTACTATACAGATCTGTCTCATCCACAATCTCGGACTTGATGATCTCCTCTATGACATCCTCCAGGGTGACGATGCCCATCACCTCGTAGAAGGGATCTCCCTCCCCCTCACTGTTCACCCTCTGCACCACAGCCAGGTGGGACTTACCTGCACTCATCAGAAAAGAGAGATTATAAATGTGAGTTCATGCCAAAAACTGCACATGCAATGAGTTGAGAGTCAACGTCACCGGATAAAAATAACACGAGTCAACAGCCTCCAACTGGATCTGTGCACTCAAGATGAAAAATCAGCATTAATACACCAACTGGAGCTGAGCGACCATAAATACAGGAGAGATCTGTATATATATTCTTGTACACAAAATCACAGTCACACATATTCTACACACATCCTTGCAATGTCAGGACTGCTCTCTTGTATGTGTATGACTCAGATGAGAAGTAAGTGGACATTGGGGGGTTATTCTGGAGACACTTTGACAGTTTGGAAGACTTGGTCCTTATATAAACACTATGGTTATGCAATCAGTCGGGTGACGCCTGCATCTGCCGACTAAACTGCCCATTGCGGCTGCCACCTCTGTGTAAACACACATATGCAGCAGGCAATTTGAGGAGGGATGCTATCCTCCTTGTTAGCAAAATGACCAAAATGCATCCCCCTTGTTAACCCGCCATCCCCCCTGTCCATCCCTAGTAGCAGAGAGAGTGCAGGGGCAGAGGGATTGTTTAATTGAATATGTTAGTCTAGTCTGCCTGATTCATTGACCTTTATCTGACTGAGGTTTGTACAAGTTAGAATCTATGGCCCTGACCATGGCTCTGAAATATCAGTAGCCTAACTGTGCTGTGTATTGATAAATCCATGGCGCTGTCTGTGGTGCTGAAGTAGCAGACGGATTTGTAATTGTGCCTTTTTCTCTCAGTCCCACCCTTCTGTCAGTTTCGTCTTGGATCTACAATATTCTCTAAACTATATACTATAAATACTCATTTCTATACTTAATTGTAGCCTATGTACTCTATAGAGTAGTGTCACCGTCATGATCAAGTGACAAGAAGCAACGTGTAGTCACAGAAGAGTGAGAGAGTCATAGAGTCACACTGCTGCCTGTAGTATTTCTATAATATTTCTTTCCTACAGTTTTTACGATAGGTGTTTGGTGTAATGTGACTGAGAAAATTAACCTGCACTGACCGTACCATGCTCTGCTACAGTTACATAATTTGAGATAATGTTTATACTGTCAAAACTACAGTGTGTTTTGAAAAGTGTGCATCTTTAAAATGCTTAATGTGCACATCTAGAAGAAAATAGGCCTACACAAAATATGTATTTAGCCTATTAGCAGTTCGGTTAAATCAAAATTATAAACGCAATTATAATATCAAGAATTAGGCTAGGCCTATATGATAATCCTGCAGTCCAAGATTACCCTAACCCCAGGTTACTATAAAGTTAGGTTACCCTAACCTTAACCCTAAGACTAGAACTAACCTTAACCTTAACCTTCCCATTGGGCCATCCCCCCTGTCAGAAATTAACAAATCACCTACTGCACATATACACACAAACACAACCACAACTTTACACATCTGTGAGCAGACCCAGCACTCCTACTCAGTAAGAGTTTGGCTGAACACGACAAGCCTGCCAGATACAATTATACAGCTCGCCAACAGCATCTCTGGAGCGAGTTGATAAAGCAAATGTGACAAGAAGTCAACGTTGCCACCAAACTCAAGCATCGCAAGGAGAGAAGAGCAGGAAAACTTGCCATAATAATGTAATTAAAAATATATTATTGCACTATTTAAGGCTAACTAGTTGTTATGTAAAGATTTTTTTTCATTTTCAGTAGCTCAAAAAACAGGTTTAATTGTCACTAAAAACAGATATTTTTATGCTAATTCAGTGCAATTCTTTGCTTTGCCATTATTCACTGTCATGGTTCTGCTTACATCAACGCGCAAGTATATTTGGTGACCAAGGAAGTTATCTAACCAAATTCCTGATGAACTGACTTCGAACAAAATCAGTGGCTCATATGAGTTGGAACGGTTTAGGAGATCACTGCCAGGGGATAAAATGGATCAAATGCTTTAATCCACTGCAGAAAAAAAAAATGCTGATTGACTGACATCTCCAAACATATCTCTGGCTGCATACAGGCGATTGTATTGAGATGACGAGATGATCAGGTGACCAGTTTGTCTGAAGAGCTCAGGTGAGTCAGAGTTGGATTTGCCCTCAGCTGCTGATGTGCCAGGGAACTGCATTACATCATTCGTATGTTACATAATACCCTTGCAGAACGACACACACTCACCAGACTCACACACGCAGACACACATGCCCGGGGCAAAACTAGGTCTAACATGGATGTCCCTTTTGCAAATGTTTCTGCTCCGCCAGTTTCCCAGGCTCCTCCAGTCTATATTTCAACTATGTGTACTGTTTTATATTATGCATATGTTTTCATATGACTATGCATTATATGAATATTTGCTGTCTGTGTTTTCTGCAAACATAACATTCATACAGCACTACAGAACGAGGAAGGAAATAATGCATTGTTTATATCTCTGCAGCAGTCTATTTTTTTTTGTAATTTTTTAACCTTCGGTTTTACATGCATGAACACAGAACAAACTTCTATGATTTGTCATGTGTTTACTACATAGTAGTTGCTTTCATAGGATGAAGTGTCTCAACCCAATCAATCAAAATATTTATAGCAGATTTTGTGTTGTCCATAAACCTTCAGTGCCATGAAAGCATCCCTTTGCATTGAGTAAAGAGCATGGCTTGGCATATAATAAAAATTACATTGGTTTTGACATTTCCATCCCCTCCCCTGACACAGGCCTCCCTCCTGCCCATTACCCTTCTCAAATAGACATCTTCACAGCTTCCAGCCAGGCCTCCTGAACAGCGGGAGTCTTTCAATCCATGAGAGCAAAGTTGGAAGGAGGTGAGAGGGGAAGGGAAAGGTTGGATCTGAATTTTTCATGGTTTCTCTGCAGGCTTGGATGGCGATGGCCTACTGAGTGGAAGAAGCTTCAAAGTCACCACAGGCTGACAATTAGGTGCACACAAACAGCGGAAAGGTGAAGCCTGACCTCACCTTTCCACCTTATTTATAAATTGCGCACACACACACACACAAACACAGGGTCAGACCTGAGCTCACGGATCACTTGTAACAGACCAAAGCCATCTTTTATAATCCTGAGCATGATGAAGCAGTAGACCTCTTGACCTGTAAGCGGGATGTGTACGTCTAATTTATAACCCTCCCAAGGTCACCGCTGAGTCTCCTTTCACAGTCTGATTGGACAACCGCAACCTCTGACTGACATCTATTGAGCCCCTTTTGTCAATGAAACATCTTAATCCCCACAACCAATGTCAATGAAATCCTTACATAACAGTCATTCCAGTTGCCTCTCATATGTCTCCATTTTATCGTATGACGCTGTCAGGGGAACAGTTTGAGCTGTACACTGCAGAGCATCGATTCAGAATCATACTCAATGTTATCATCAAGACTGAATGGGGTCCCTGGAGAGAGGCGACACACTTTTTCTTGGTAGTGAACAGATGCTATCTGAGCTGTATGAGAGACTGAGTGCAGTAATACTGTGAACTCACTTATCAGCAAAGATGCTTATCAGACAATGAATGTGTGAGGCAGAGAGAGAGAGAAAGAGGGATAATATTCATTGACTCTACAGCCATTAAAGTGTGGGCAAATGCCTCTTGATAAATTGCTTTTTGATGGCGCAAAAAATACAGTTCCACATTACAGTACAGTGTACAACTGATGCATGGCATAATATAGAAAGAGGAAACAGGGGGTTTCAGGGGCAGATAAAGCTCAAGGGGTTGTTGTCATGGGAAAATGACTTTTACTGCATAAACTCTTAAGATAATCCCATTCTGGTCCTTGGTAGCCTCTCACCTCTGGTTGAACCACACTCACTGTGTGACACTGTATCAGATTTCACATATGGCTCTCACTGGTCTGGGGATCAAAGGGCTTTACTGGCAGGCCCACTGTGAGCCAATGGACTGATATATACACTGACTTCTGCTCTGAAAACTTGGTTTTAAGTCCACAGTCACATCAAAGGCCATTTAACTCCTAGGTGGCAGGAAGCAGCTTTCTGCTCCAAAACATGTGGGCCCCATACACTCAACACTGACTTCATATAGGCTGCTCATAAGTCACTATAAGTTCTGGACATGTAAAAACAGAAGATAAACCTTCTTCCTTCGGGATATATCGGACGTGACTTCTGATATGATTTAAAGTGGATTTACCTCTCTTAAATTCCTCCAACATCACATCCAGCTTGGTGTCATTGAACACGCAGTGCATGGGATGCTTGTAAAACTGAGTAATTGTCTTCAGCGGAGTGCAGTCGTCAGGATCCACGAAGGCCAAGTCTTTGACAAACAGGATGTCCACGATGTTGGATCTCTCGTTCTCGTAGACCGGGATTCGGGTGAAGCCGCTCTGCATCACGTCGGACATGGTGCAGAAGTCCAGCACGGCATCCGACGACAGCATGTAGCAGTCGGACAGCGGTGTCAGCACGTCCTCCACGGTCTTGGTCCTCAGCTCCAGGGCTCCCTGGATAATATTGAGCTCCTCTTTGACCAGGTCGTGGTACGGGTCTGTGACGCGCAGCATGGCTACCAGCTTCTCCCTGGTGTAAAAGTTGCTGATCTCTTGGTGTAGCATGATGTCCAAAATTTTGGAGACTGGGTAGGCGATGGGGAAAAACACCAGCATCAGGAGGCGGGTCGCGCAGAGGGTCTTGGAGGCGATGGCGAGACTGTGCCTGGACGCCACGGAGTGAGGTAAGATCTCGCCAATAAAGAATATCCCCAAAGTACAAGAGGCAGTTGAGAGAGCAGTCATCCCTAAAATCTGGCACATCCAGACCACAAAGCATGTGTTAGTGAGCACGTTGCCCAGCACCACGGTGCAAAGGATGTAGTTTCCATGTTTACGCACAGACTCTATTTTCCGTGCGTATTTCTGCTCCTTCTCTGTGCCACTGTTCTGCAGGACCCGGAGCTCCACGGGGTCCAGGGCCAACATGCTGATGTTTAGACCGCTGCACAGCGCCGACAGCCCCAACAGCAACACGGAGACCCCCGCCTGGAGCCAAACGTCTGCCTCTGGAGGTCTCTCCACCACTGCCAACCAAAAGTCTCTGGTGCTGAAATGCTCCCATTTCACTCCATCAAAAGCGCACATGGAGTAGTATTTGATCACCTCGCCTCTGCGCAGGTCTTTGGCAAGCAGCTCCACCAAAACTGAGTTGTGACTTGAGGTGGATTTGAAAGAGCCCAGCAGCTCGATGTCAGAGCTCCGGGCATTCTCCTCTTCACATGGGTTCCCTGTGGACCGGAGCCACCTATCTGAGTCCCCGCTGTCCCCTCCTGTTTCCTCTATGAACGCGATCCATGGGGCGGCGGGAGCAGCGTCAGGTCTGCCGCTGATGTTCAGGTTGTTTGGATGCTCCGTAGCTGGAGATGCGGAGTAGTAAACCCGCAGCATGAAGCGGGTCCCCTCGGTCGCCCTCAGTATGCCGTCCTGAACGGACAGCTCTCCGCTCTGCGTGTCCTCTGGCCGGACGCCGAGCAGCGCTGCTGTCGGGGCCGGCAGAGAGGAGAGGGTGACGGTCAGAAAGAGTAGAGAGAGTCGGCGCGGATGCAGGATGCAGCAGAGAGCATCCGCAGCATCCGCAGCCATCATGCTGAATGAACTACTGAAGGACATGGGAGAACTGGGTCACGTGGTTTGCGGATGGGATGGATGGAGCAGCTGGATGGCCATATCCATGAAGACGAGGATGGGTAGGATATGTTAGGGTGAAAGAAAATTTCAGGAGGACAGAGAGAGTGTGAGGGTATGTGTGTGTGTGTGTGTGTGAGAGAGAGAGGAGGGGGCACCAGAGTCCTTAATGACACACCGTGACGTAGGCCTGTCTTATTTGCTTTCTGCCACTTTCTAAAAATAGAAGGCAGGAAATGCCCAATCATGAATGATTAATGTGATACACACGGGATCATACAACACTTACAACTGTAGAAAACCTTACATAGGCATAATTTTAGACAGGTACAAAAATACATACACGTGCACTATTTGGAGGCTCTCTTTAAGCATAATTTGACATTGTCGTGTTTTAGGGCACAACGTCTTCGTCAGTGTGCGTGTCTATGTTAGGGAGTCATAAATATTACACAGCTAAATTGAGTCCTCGTCGTTGTTTTGAATATCCACCAGATGGCAGTATTATCACCTATTTCAGTACACCGTTCTCTGAAAAGTACAGTATATTTTGAAAGCCATAGACAGGATAATGTGCGAGGATTTTGTTTTTCTGTTATAGGCCTACAGAAAACAGCGTTGTTTCCAGAACTTGTATCCCTAAACAAAATAACTATTTTTGGGTTTGTTTTTTTTTAAAAAGATTTTTTATTGGCATTTTCGTCTTTTATTAGACAGTCAGCAGTGTCGTAGCAGCAGGAAATAAGGGGAGAGAGACGACATTCAACAATCCCTGGCTGAAATCGAATCATAAATAATATAATATGTATAAAGACAACAATTATTAATTAGAATAATTATGATTTTTTAATCGTATTTGTCGTAAATTGATCAGCTGCTATGGAATGTACAGTGAAAACTTCCTACATGATAAATGTGATGATCAGTGTCGGATTTAGGAGGCAGGAATTAACTGAAGGTGATAACAGCGTCTCGCCAAATCTTAAACACTTGAACACTCTCTCTGCTCTTCATCAGTCACACATACACCACGACCTTTAGAGAAAAAATACTTTGCACGCACAAAAAAAGTGTGTTACATGCAATATTGGCTCCCAGACTGGAGTCTGAGGGCCACCAGTGAAATCAAGATGAATCTAAATCTGTTCAACCTCTCCCGTATTTGTCCGCTAATCAGCAGATAATCAGTGATAATACCTCCCCACCACGTCGCTGTCATCGGGCTTTAACTTCTTAGCTCAATTTAATTCGGGCGAAATACATTATGTCCTAATAAACCTGGTTGTCAATCTTGTGGAAATGTTTAAGAAATCCAATTTTTAAAATATTTCGCCCGAGAATCCAACTTTATTCTTATAAAATCTGCACTTTATTTCGTATTTTAATAGGCTGTTCTTTCTGTCAACATAGGAACTTTTTCGATGGCAAATACTGTCTCGATATAATAATAATAATAACATTAACAGAAACACATAGACAATGGGCTCGTAAAACTTATTTAAAGAAAAAGTGATTTCCCAACAAAAATCACTACAGTCCAAGATGCTCTCTAGAACATTTCTATGTGTCTGGTGAAACTTATTTCTGTTCAGGGAGTTGTTGTTGTTGTTTTTTTATTATTAAAAAAACTCTTCAGGATTTGAATTTCTATGACCAAGTAAGTAACTTTTAAAATTAATTACATATTATTCACAGCTCGAGCTCATCTTCTCTTATCGCTAGTTGATCAATATTTGTAAGCCAATTAATGAATTTTCCCAAATACAATCTGTTCATGTTGGTAGCCTGTAATTATTATAGGCAGCATATATAATATCCAGATATAAAAATAAATCAATAAAAAACGCAGGTATAGGCCTACCGAAATTGCAACAATCATCTTTTAATAAACAAAATATTTTTGAATTTTACCTACAAGCAATGGGCCCAAAAGTTCACTTATAGATTCAATAGTTATTGATCGATGTCTGTTCAACCCTCAAATTAACCTGTAAATTTAAATGTGTCTCATTGTGCTTGTTAGAAGAACTAGTTTATTAAGACCATTGGATTTAGTACCTGATTGTTCTCCCAATGAGCAGTTAAAGAAAGATTTTCGTTAAATCGATGATTTTTGTAGTCTTTAAAAAATGCCAGTGAAGTAAAACATTCCTGTAAGCCACAGTTTTAAGTTTAAAAAGTTCTTATTGGAAAACATTTTTCTATGTAAACAATTAAAATATCCAGTTCGGTAGGCTTAAAGTTGGAAATATATTCAAAGATTCGAACTTCCGGGATCAATAACTCATAATTCATAATTGGACATCAACAACACGCCGCTTGTAGCAAAGTAGACAACTTAATTTTCACCAAAACGAGCCGTCCTCAGAGCTGGACAGACAACACTGGTCTCTATGCACAGCCGGCTGAGTGTGCAGGGACCGTCTAAAAAGTGCAACACTCTTATACAGTGCAGTGTCCCCAAAATCACTTCACACATCAGTGGTCTCCTGTTGGTTATACTACAACACTTAATTTGGAAAAATGTGCTTTTGCATAATTTTGAGGATTTTTTTTTTGTTGAAAAATATTCAATAACTTCACTCTTATACTGTTACAGTGTAGTGTCACCAAAATCACTTCACACATCCTGCTGGGTAAACTTAACCTGTTCTCATTCACAGGTCATCAAATACAGATGCTTTGTGATGCCCCACAAGGCATCCTTCAACATCTGTATGAGGGTGCAGACACACAGACTCCGGCAACAACGGATCCGGACACACCAGACCACTGAGTGCTCCGGCTGGGGGTGGGTGACATGCTGGATGATGTACTGTGAGTTGGGCGGTAGGTTTTTGCTCTGCCGTTTTCAACATGGCGGCCATGTTATGAATGATCTCATTTTGCAGCTGAACAGTACACTAAAGTATGTTTCTGAAAACATTTGAGGTAAGATTTAGGTGATGCAGTAACAGAATATTGATTCATATTTGATCAGCATGACCTGGTTTGACAGTTTAATCTGAGTTTCATGAGCTGGCCACCTTACACTGGACAGACTTCATTTGCACAGGGTTGAGGTTGAGTCATGATTTTGCATATTCAGATACAACGGTTGGTCCGTCAACTCACCGTGCCTGCTCTCCATAGAAAATGAATGGGATCCGTCGACTTGACATCCGTCAACGGATTCGGTGTGATTGCACCACGAGACACACAGGGCTTTCAACTCACTCCAATGTGAACCCATCTGCCTCATTATTATGTTTCAACGTGCAGTATCACAGCAGTTCATGAAATTTAGTCTATATAATGTATTTCAATTGGAAGTATCTTTCGTGCCTGTACCAGCTGTTATAAATCACTGTTAAAACATAATTATGTTTTATGGTGTGGCAGCACTGTGGTTAAGGTCTGGTTAAGTTTAGGCACAAAAACCACATGGTTAGGGTTAAGAAAAGAACATGGTTTGGGTTATAAAATGATCACTTGAAACATGGTTGGAAGCAGGAAGCAAACAGTGGTCTCCTGCAGCAAAGTTCAGCTAAGTCCACTTATTTTTCTAGGCATCCACCCAACGTGCCACCTCTGAAAAAGGACATATGTCATCTTAAATAGAGGTTGTCTGTGTCATGGCATCTATTTCAGACATTATGCTAGTTGTGTAGAAGTCTATTGGAATATCCTGCATGATGAAAAATTACTCTAATGGGTACCCAGTGTTTTAAAAATTGATGCTAAGGGGCATGACAAAGTGACGAGTTGGGAGTGAGAACATAGTTTGGAAAAATGTGCTTTTGCATAATTTGGGGGATTTTTTCTTTTGAAAAATATTAAATAACTTCATTCTTATAAAGTGCAGTGTCACCAAAATATTCAATGAATATTCTATTGATTATTTTTCCCAATAAATGTCCCCCCAAATTATGCAAATTTAAGAACATATAGTCTGTCATTTTCTTGTTTACTTGTGTGTGTGTGTGTATATATATATATATATATATATATATATATATATATATATATATATATATATATATATATATACATACACACACATATATATATATATATATATGTGTGTGTGTATATAAAAATTCGGTTTCTTCCAGCCCACAGTAGTGCAAGAACAACAGAAAGGATGAAGATATGTGTCTAAAAATCCCCTTAAAAATGATAAAAACATAGATCCTAAGAGAAACAAACAGCAGCACAGTGCATTTAAGTCCATTTAGAGAGAAAGCACATGTTTCAGTTTGATGTTGACAGCAGGTGCATGTCAGGAGTGACCAGCAACGATGGGGGCACTGCACTGTATAAGTGTATAAGTGAAGTTATTGAATATTTTTGTAGTATCTCTTTTCAGTGTTGCACTTTTTAGACGGTCCCTGCGTACTCGTCTCACAGCCGACTGTATATAGACACCGGTGTTATTTGTCCAGCTCGGAGGGCGGCTCGTTTTGGTGAAAATGAGGTTTTATCAGTTATGTATGTTTAGATGGCAATTTATCATAAATAATAATAAACATGACAGAATTGTAACATAAATTAGTGAGTTGTCAGTTTATCCCAGGCTTCCTGAGCTCTGTAACTGTCCATTAAAAGATGCTGCTGTATCTTATCATCATTGCAGAAAATGACTGGACATTTTTTTTTGTAGTAACACAACAGCTCTATGACACAACAGCTCTATGGGGACATCGTCCCACAGATATCAGCCACCGAACATCCCTGATGCTGTCTGAAAGATTCTTACTTTTTAGATTTTTTAAATTACCTCTATGCTTTCATTATAAGCTAAATTTTTATAATTAATAAAGCCACCATATTTAAAATCATTTATTTTATTATAGATCATTTTGCTGGCTAGATCACCCCTGTCCATTTGTAGATGTTGTGTTATAAAATTCATGTTTAGTCATGGGTCCTAATTTAAAGTATCACACAGTATCAGGGGGGTCGGGACACTCTGTCAGTCATCTTGAAGGCTTTGTGGAAAGATTGTTCTTTGGATAAAAGCTGCAATTTTTACTAAAGTAAAGTATATATTTTCGTTTTACACCGTATGCAAATTAACTGTAACTTTCCTAAAATAATAATAATAATAATCGGGTTTAGTTACATATCGAGAAGAAATAAGTTAACATTTTGCTATGATGGTTTCTTATAGTTTGTTCAGTCGGTTGTCTTTGTGTGTTAAATATGTTGGTAGCTTGAGGGTTAACAACATTTATATATTTCCAACAATCCTGAACAGAATATTCTGCGTGCGTGTAGACTGACAAAGTCGTGATGTTGCTTTGATTTAGTTTTAATCTCAGCTTCAGATCTGTCCATAAACATTTACACAGTGTCCTTTTAACATTTCCAGTAAGATTGTCGATCAGTGAAAGAGGTCATCCTTATAAAGACGTTTCACAGCAAAACCTTAAAAGTGAAAGGAATACAGGCCGAGTTACAGTGAGAGAGTGAAATAGTCTGAGAACACTAACACGATAATTGCACAGACATACATGTAATTTCCTTTTGAAATATTAAACAATTACATTGATGTTTCGTTAGGGTAAAGTTTCTTTTGACTTTGCTCGGGAAAACATCTCCAAACCTATAAGTGACATGCTCGATGTCCCAAAGCAAAGTTTAATATCTAAGAGCTCATTCAAGAACTCGTTATAATATGTCTAAAATATATATAAATAATATATAAATATTTCTATTGAAAACAAAACCTCTGGTTACATTGAAACCACATGTTAACTATGATGTCTAGCTGAGCCAAAATGACAACATGAAGCAGTCAACTCTTTTTCTGAGCTGCTTAATGGATTTCTGCCTATACGGATAAAGAAGAAAACATCTCAGAGATAGAGTTGGATTAAACTAAAAGGAAAAGTCTTTCTATAATACAAGGAGAGAGAGTTTATCTGGCATTGAGGAGTGGCTCTACATTTGCCTTTTCACGTCAAGTTGAAGACTTAACAGAAGATTTTGTACAGATGCGTCTTTACCAAACACAGCTTCTTTGATTTTTTTAAAAAAATGTGTGTATGAAACTTTCGTGCGTAAAACTTGAAACGCAGACACCTCCGATAATATTGAGTTGCGTATTAATGTATTCTTGATGGGGTGATAGGCCGGAATAAAAAAGATTAAACTGGGCTTTACTCTTCATTTTTTCCTCATGTAGTTTGCTGCTCATCTGTGAGACAGCAGTGACCTTAAACGACCACTTCTCGCTGAACTGACCGCCTGAGGAGACTCTGGCGAAATCACAATAGACTGTGTATCTAGTTCGCCAGTGCCCCGAGAACATCTGGACAGAAAAGTCATATAAAGACTTTATAGGTGAGCTCCATATGTAGGAACTTAAATCCCAAATTGGGTTTGAATAGTTCTGAAAGGGGGCCAAAATGTTAATGTTGCCATCTCCAAATGTCATTGCTCTTATAAAATGTGCAATCAATCACTTATTTGTCTAAAATGTGCAATCAATCAGTTATTTGTCAAAACAACTTGAGCCTGTACAGTATCCAGAAAAATCATGTTGAGAAGATCTTATCTTTTGTCAGAGAAGCAGGCCTTCTTTTGTTCTCTTGAGCTGTGTAGCCTGAAGACTGTTGCAGGCCTGGCAACATCCATTTTCTATTAGAACATTTAATTTACAACTTGAGCAGCGATGAAGTCTTAAAAATTGGCAACTGACGATCATCACTCAGTTGTAACGTCTTAGTATGATGTGCATTTCAGTTTGTTCCATCAAAATAAATACATGCTGGGTAAGGCAGAGTTTAGATGAGTTGAACTTAACTTTGCGCAGCCTTTGATTGCGCCATTAGACGAGTTACAGAGTATATTTTGTTTTTTCATATGACAGTATCGTATACATTTTACACACAATCTTGTTTATATTCTACTGAATAATAACATCTCCATAAATTATATTTACAAAGGGAGTCGTCGCTGAGTCAGACAGCATGACTTAGTCATTACTCAAGAAAGAAAAGCCTCTTCATCGTCATAACAACCTAATAACATATACTTGTTGATCATGAGCACTCTTTGAGGTTCGAGCTTGGCTTTCTATAAAAAAAATCATATTTCGATTATTGCATATTTCACAGTGATTAAAGGAAAAATGTTAATTTAATCAGAGGGCATCACCATCAATATTTAGAAGCACTCACCTCTTAAGACTAAACTGTTCGCCATATGCTGAGATAACTACTTCTGAGCAGTTTGTACTCATACCTCAGAGAACCTTAGAGGGGCGGTGCTGCATCCTCCCCTCCTCCAAGCTTCTGGCTCTCACAACCGGGAAGGCTGGCTCGGGGCGTGCGCTCTTGTGTGCAGCTCCCCAAAATACTCAGAGGGGCGGGGGGCCGAGGGGTGAGACAACTAGACAGGAAGGCAGATCCAGATCGATGAGACCGAGGTAAAGAACCACCATCGAACTCCGCCGCAGCAGAGTTTTAGTTGTTGTTGTTTTTATTATTTTTTCTCACCTTTAAGCCTCGTTACGCGCACTGATCCTCCTGCTCTCCAAACCAAGAAGATGCCCAAAACCTCAGCGCGCGTATTCCCGTGGTCCTCCTTGTGGTTGGCATCTTTGGCTACTTTGGTTGTGCAGTCGGTGCTCTCTTCCTCCTACTCCTCTTCTTCCTCCTCTGCATACCAGAGACCTGCAGCCGGTGGGAAGCGACCGGGCTTCATGGAGAGGACGCTGATTCTCCTGGACGTCAACACCCGCAGTCCGATCAGAGTCCTCAACGACAACTTCCTCTCTTTGCAGCTAGACCCCTCGATCATCAAAGACGGGTGGTTGGACTTTTTGAGGTACCAAAGAGCTTTTCCGCTTACCAACAACATCGATCTTTACCTCTAGTATTTTCGGTGGTTCTTTTACTAATTACGCACGCAGCCACGTTGTCTGAATTGACATGGGGAGAGCCAGTATGTTGCTTCCTCACTCAGAGCACTGAATGGTCTGATGGTCCACACCAGTAAAAGGTTTTCTTCGAGAATGGCAAAATCTGGTAATATATAGATTATAATTTAATAAGACAACGCTGAGAGTGAACGACTGTTTAAAAGCACAGACATTCATACTGCAGTTTTAAAGTGTGCCGAATAACATTAGAAAAAATGTGTGACCCTTACCTACAGGCTCAAGCCAAAATGTCTATTATTAACTCTAGTTTTGAGGTTTAAACTAAAAAATATAAAAATCCAATTTCACTAGGATCTAATACCAGCATTTTTTCGATATTTTTTTAAAATGCAGAGTGAACTTCTGCAGTGTAAACAGACTGTCTTCACTTCGGTGCATTTCTCAGAGCAGTCGAAATTTCACTAAAGACGTACAGTCTTTGAGACTTTATAGAGCCGGAGCCACATGGTTTGACAATGGATTATGTAACATGAGATTTTTAAATTCAAAACATGACAAAAAAACGTATCAAGAGATTAAAATGTTGCAGTTTAGCTAAACTTGTTGAGCTTCACATTGTAGTACAGCCATGTGGCCTAATCAATAATTGCATTCTATAGGAAGAGAAAATGTTTTTCAGTCACGTTGTTAATTTCAGCTTCTAAATAATATTGTATCATGGTCAGAGATTGGTAAATAAATAATTTTGCTTCAAACAAGAAGGTAATACAGGCACTCTAAATAAATGAAAATGCAACAACGAGGAGGGGAATATTTAAAAAGCCTTAATTGTATGTTTCGACCACTGCAGGTCTTCGTCAGGGCTTTAAAAACAGACAACACAGGTGTGACCTCACCTACATAGTAGCAACATCAAATAGGAGGCAATCATATGACCCAGATAATAACATGACAGGTGAAAAAATTGAAAATAATGAAAAGACATGAGATGAGATTACACAGAAATATTTACCTGTACATTATGATTGGAAAATATGTACCCATATATAGGTTTTACATAGCTGTGAGAAAAAAGGAAAGCCTATACAGAGAAAAATTAAGAAAACATGTGAAGTCTGTATCCTCATTGAGACCAGATTGCTTTAACGCATCCAGGCGATGGATCCAAAAAGCTTCCCTTTGATTAAGTTTCTGTATTCTGCCCCCCAACACACACACATACCTCCCCCTGGACATGTCTTTTTCAAATAAATCATTTTGTTTAAGGTATGTAGCCTACAGGTCATAAACTGGAAATCATTTACTGACAAAAATATGAGTTGAGTTTTACATGTGTGCCTTGTTCTTCTTCTCATTATAAAATAAAGCTCAAGCAAAACTATTTTATTATTTTACAACGAAACAACATAAATGCATTATGAAGATTTTTTTCCATTTTTAATTCCATCACATCACATAGCTTATATTTGCTATATTCACCAATTTCTCCCTAACCTCCTTATACAACTTTGTTCTGGATTAGTCAGCTGTTTAACATCATAATTTCCCAATATGTAGATTTACCTTCATCAGCTGTAATTTAAGTGAGGGTTGATTAGGCTGAAATAATGAAAACAGCAAGTGATCTGCTCTGTAATCTGAAGGCCCGTCGGCCGTAACTTTATGCACCTTCCGGACTTTTTATTTTATCGTATGAAGCTGCAGACGAATGAGACGCAGGATGTAATAAAAAATGTAGTGATTTTTAACAAGATAAAAGTCTCTCGTCTAGTTTTAAATCATTAAATCTTTCTATGCACTTAATATCGACTTTTTTGATGTGTCCTACAGCTATAGATTCCTATTCATACGTTCACGGTGTTTCAGTTAGTCTTATAAGTAAATATAACAGCCTAGTAAGATAATATTTTCATCCTATTATATTATATATGTCCATATCAAATGGGCTATCAATAACAATTAATTATAGTGTATGCTTTAACTTATAGAAAGAATAAAAAATAACTGTTTTAGTAGGCTACGGAAAATAAAACTAGGCTAGAACTTATTGGGAAAACTTCATTTCCTATCTTTTGGTCTTCATAAATGGCTTGAATTTAAAGTAGAAACCTTCTACTTCATCTTTTAAAAGTTACAGATGTGTGATGTATTAATCCTTCATTCTTCACTGTATACTGTATCCTACAGTAGCTGCTGTCTAGTGTTTTTGTTCCATTGGATGACAGATGTTGTAGTCGCTGCCTGCTTCTTGGAAAGGAGAAAAACAAGGACAGAAGTTTTGTATGTTTCAACAGCCGGTGCGAACTTAAATTGCCCTCTTTGTTTTAATCCTTATCATCTTTTCTTATATTTGGACTATAGGTTTGAAATAAAGCAAACTGAACGGAATAAATTAAGATTGGAGAAGGACAGTTATGAAAGAGGGACGATTCGTTTTCACGCTTTTCTAAACAGTTTCTGCTCCGCCCAAACAAGTCCGTGATTGTAAAACACAAACAGACATTTCAATAACCAAGGCACGTGTTTGTGTAGTAAATCTCTACCTGTGTGATTTCTTTCTGTCCTCAGCTCCAAGCGGCTCGTGACCCTGGCGCGCGGCCTGTCGCCTGCTTATTTGCGTTTTGGCGGAAAACGAACCGACTTCCTGCAGTTCAACAATCAGAAGAACCTCGCCAAATTCAGAGGGCCGGGACCAGACTACTATCTGAAGAACTACGAAGACGGTGATCACACACGACAGTTATTCTTGTCTCAATGTGTATTTTTTGACGCAGTTTGACAGGAGGTGAAGGCGGCCGCTGTGTTTTTCTCCTTCACAGTATTTTTTGACTCTCGCGTAAACTAAATTTAACTGCGAAGGCTATTGAGTGACGTTATTTATTTTCCACAGCGTCCATTTCCTTGTAAAACACGATGCAAGTTTATTAGATAGACCCGCCAATACAATCTATAGATACAACAGCCCTGCAATACTTTATAATGAGGAGTATAATGTCCAGTTTTTGTTGAAACTGTTTTAGTAAGGTTGATTAAAGGTCAAACTGGAGTTTGTGGTGCTGTTGAATTGTGGGTTATAGCCTACTGAGAGGTGTTCCTATGTATTATTTTTAAAATTTAGTCCACTGCATTGAAATAAATGCAAAATATGGGAAACGCATCTTAGTATAATGCCGTTCAATTAAACAGCACCCAAAACTACAACATCTAAAATTACCGTTCAGTTGAACCACTCTGAAACAGTTAAACTGAACATAATAACTTCATGACAGTTGAATTATTGCAGGATTATTGTATTAGGCTGCATCAGTTAAGCGTACCTAATAAACTGGCAGCTGCGTTGAAAACTGAGGAGGTGTTGTTTTTGTAACATAGTATATATAGCTTGGTATAATACACATTTGTATTACTTTCCAACAGCATATATTTAAAAACTATGTTTTTACAATTACTACTGACACATTCTATGAGAAAAGTAACACATGTATGTTAAAAGTGACACAACCTTTTAGGTTTCAACAGGTGGTCCAAGCATGACTTGAAAATCAAATCTGAAAAGAAAATAGAGGAACCAAAGAAGAATATGAGGTTTAGATTTCTGATTCATAGTACTTTGATGAAAATAGCAACATGAATATGATATTGACCAAATCCATGACAACAAAAACATTAAAGAGGCATTAATGTTCACTATTTATGCCATCTTGCAGATATAGTGCGCAGCGACATTGCATTGGACAAGCAGAAGGGCTGCAAACTGGCCAACCACCCGGACATAATGCTGGAGCTGCAGAGAGAGAAGGCTGCCACCACACAGCTCGTCCTGCTGAAAGAGCAGCTGTCCAACATCTATAGCAACATTACAATAACAGGTAGGAGATCACACACACACACACACACACACACACACACACACACACACACACACACACACACACACACACGAAAAAGGTAGTTTTTGTCATGTGCTCATAGCCCAAAAAATATATTGCCCTTGCTGACATAACATAGTGTGGATTTTGTGGGTCATGCACACAGAACACACACACATATGTACACACACAAGGTTCAAAGCATGCCAATGTAAACCATCAGCTTTCAGAATGACAAATGTAATTTGTAAAGGAGGAATGTGGGGATGCATAGAGAGTTGCAGCAGAAGAGGCTAGTGAGCAGAGCACTGACATTTTAACTGGTTACTAACTCAACCTGACCGCAGAAAGAACTTTGGGTGGGCTACATTTCTTATCTGTTTCCAGGATTGACTGGGAAGGAAACTAGGAACTGGAGGAGAAAACTAAATAAGGAATTTGTCTGTTGAAATTACTGCAGTTTATGGAATCATGCAAAAATCTGCGCATGGCTGTGAGTTGTGTTTAAGGACCGAGTCAATGTCAGAATTATCAGTTAATACAGTCTTTGTGTCTTTACAGAGCTGGGAAATGAAAAGTTAGTTACTTTGTTAATGTAATCTAGAGGATTAAACTAAAATGTCTCCACTATAGTTAAAACAACTAACACTTATGGTTAAAAGTAAAGGAAAAATGCAAAAAATTGTATTTAGCATCAACTCATCTGCGGCTTTTCACTGTCCTCTAAGCCAAAAAATTGAGCAACATGGATATATAATAACAAACCCCAACTATTCCAAGTATCTGCTCCTTTTCTGCCCACACACACACACACACACACACACACACAAACTTACCATCCCCTTTGTTTGTTTTTTTTGCGTGGGCAGGATCTTTATCCCAAAACAGTACAACTTAGAAAGTGATTTTTGAAAACCAAAGAGCACCTGGAAAAAAAAGCGGACTCCAGGAATTGATCAGCGATACAATGAAAGAAAATATATAAATTCTGTGCTTTGTGTGAGTGAAAATCGTACTTAATTAAATTTTTCAAATCAATTTATTTATATAGCGCCAAATCTTAACAAAAGTTATCTCAGGGCACTTTTCACATAGAGCAGGCCTAGACCGTACTCTTTAATTTACAGAGACCCAGCAATCCCCCCATGAGCAAATACTTGGCGACAGCGGCAGTAAAAATGCCCCTTTTAACAGGAATAAACCTCAAGCAGAACCGGGCTCTAGGTGGGCGGCCGTCTGCCTTGACAGGACTTACAAATCCTTAAAATGGTGAAAAGTTCAGATTAGGTAATAAACCAAATTGCATGTTCACTGTAGATCCAGAAAAATATGAAATATAGCAGTTTGTTTTTTAAAAGACATTGATTAATCACATAAAACAAACGATCCAATTCCACCTCAAGTGAACTCAGTTCAATGTGTCACTATTATGTTTGGTCATTACGCACAAAACCGGAGGACTCGCATGAGTGGCTCTCAATGTGTTTTTCATGTTTTCCGAAGATCTCACACTCCCCTGGAGCAAAGTGACCCTCTGTGTGTTGCTGTATGAGTGATGAGGCGGATATGAACAATATGTATCAGCCGCGTATTTTCAGATAGTCTCATGTGCAACAGTCAAAACATGGCCTTGTTGCATTTATCAAAGTAGGCAAATATATAGAAGAAGAATTTGGACCTGCTTGCGTGAGGAGTCATTTCACAAGTTCAGGTCAGGAGTTACCTCGTGTAGCACCCTATCATTAATTTTGTAGTACTGCAACTGTGTAAAAGTACTCTATATGGCCTTTACAGTCTTTAATGTTGGTGCCAGAGGAGTGTGAAGATGTTCCATACAGGTCCGTTTTTTAGACACCAAAATAAGACGATGATTCAAATAGATATTTTTGATCAAACAGGCTTTTTTTTTGTTTTGACAATCAGTTTTCAGTACACACAAGAGGAAGAATTGTTAGTAATATGAATATAGGCAGGTAGAAAAGTCAGAAGATTATATCAGGTGGCTATGATGCCACCTTTAGCAGGAGACAAGATTCAAGCCTTGTCACAATAACCACACAATGTCTCGTCTCATATTATTATTAATATTGATGTTGTATTGATAAATTTCCCAGCTCTACACAATTATACCATCATAATCTGTGGTGTTATATCCTGCTAAAAAATAATTGTAAACTAATAAAGCCATGGTCGAGACAACCAGCCTCTGTCTCACATGCGGCACAGTGCTAATGTTTCTCAAAATGAAGACCACATTTCCCATAAAGCCTGCTGCTTCCTGTCACAAAGATGATGTTACCCATAGACTGTATATAATGTATATACTTTATACACAGTCTATGATGTTACCACTTTCTCACTTAGCTCAGCGGCAGAATAGAGGCCAGTAGAGCATGTCAGTGTTCTTGGTGATGGTCAAGTAAAAATAAACATGCTGATGATTTACTGATGATACGAAAATGCATAGTTCCTTCAAAGCTCACTCTGCTGTTATGCAGACTGTAATTACTTTGGTTGCATGCCTAAAATTTGAATGTAAATATTAAAACTGATTTTGCAAGTGGGGAATAATGATGACATATAATTTGAAAATATTGATACAGTTAAACTTATGATGACAATGAATCACCACTCCGTGTTATTTTCCCACGTGCTGGATATTTTTGCATCATTTGACTGATTGATTAGGGCCCTATGGAGGATTTTGTCTTCTTAAATGTGAAGTCCCGGTGTGATGGTTCTTATTAAGGGCTAAGAGGTGGAGTTTTGAGAACGAGAGCGGCGCCGTGCTGTTTTTGAGCAGGTGCCATAGTTGTTATCAGACTGGATAGCAGGGAGGCGGGGGCGAAGCCAAGCAGAAGGACTTTATTTACCCAAAGCCGATTTACTGTGAAGTGTTCTCACAGAAACCCTCATTCCTCCGAGCACAGACACAAGCTGCAGGTCTGCCCCTGGGAAATGTTGTTCAAACGTCTGAAGGGTATTCTTCAAAGCTTGTTTGTAAAGGTGGAGCTGCTGTTTTCTTTCTGTGGTGCAAAAAGTAGTTTTGAGCAGAATTTGTCATACAGTGACTGTTGTAGTGGTGAAATAAATCAACAGGGTACGAACTGATGGCGCTGAAAAAGCAATGAAAGATCAGTGTGAATATGTTTGCATAATGGCCACATTACTACACTCAAATGAACTCCAACTATGTTGTGTAAACTAGAATCTGAGACCTCACATCTCTGTGGTGGAGAGAGTAACAGGGATACAGAGGCACAAGGGAGGTGTTTAAATATGGTCTGGTAACAATCAGCCGAGATTCACTGTGTGTGTGTTAGTGTGTGTGTGTGTGTGTGTGTGTGTGTGAGTGAGTGTATGCGTATGTATATGTGTGTGAAGGCAGGTGGTGTTTAAAGGTCCTTTAATAGTCCTGCTCCATCCTTTTCCACTCACCACTGTCTGACCTTTGACCCAGGCTTGTTAGAGCTATCAATAATGGGGCCACTCCAAGCTAAGACACACACACATGCAACAGGAGTTTATGTTGAGAAAATTCCCCCGAGCTCAGACAAGGTCATGGTCAGCATCATCTCTGTCTCTCTACAAGAGTGCATCCCTCCATCAAGGATCACTTTTTCATTTCTCTTTTTTCTTCCTCTGCCTCCTTCTTCTCCACCACTTCACACCTCTCCCTCATTTTCTCTCTCATGTTTACTGTTAGCTTAGCTGTGTATATTGTGACTTCATGTGAAAGTCCTATGTTTATTTGACACTTCAGAGAATGAGGCAGTCAATCCGTTCAACTTGTGACCTCAAAGCCTTGTCCGTGTGTTTAAGGCCCAAAAGATAAACACAACTCAATTTAGGAATTCCTATACTGTGTTATCCTTGTCGTCTAAGGCAGGCAGATCAATATTTGCGAACACGGACTAAAGGAAAATCCTCCCAAAACAGAGAAACTGGTGAACCAAGAGTAAAACATAGGATGTTATCAGTTAGGAGGTCTGCAGCTGCTCATGACAGCCTGAATAGGAAACTTGTTTTATTTTCTGTTGGACCTATCAAGTATTTGTCTTTGAATGTTTTCTTTCTTTTGGTATCTAGCAAACATTATGCATAACTGAAAAAAATAAACATGAGCTAATCAATTGGAGTGATTTTGAGTCTGTAACTTGTTTAAAAAGGCAATACTCACACAAAAGCTCTATCATTGTGCCGACTCAATGTTATATGGTATAAAACCAATATGTTTGCATTTATATATCACAATTAACATTTAAAGCTCCTTCACAGATGTACAGTTAGGAAAGAAAACTCATACTCTCTATACTATGTATTAGTACAAACAGCCTCATAATATATTAAAAAATGGCAATAATTTACAGTACCAGTCAAAGTTTGGACACATTCAAGTGAATGGGGAAAGTGTATCCAAAAGTTTGACTAGCACTATATATTATGAATACAGTCCTAGGTGCTCTCTAGCGGTGAGGCATTATTTGGGATTTTTAATTGGATGTTGAATCACAATGATGTTGGGCTAGTTCTTTTTATGTTTTTGGACACAGGCAGCTACTGGACATTAAGGGGAGGTTGGGAAGAGGAGCCATCTGGATGAGATGGAGGGGCTAAGTAGGACATACCCTCATAAGGGAGCTGCAGTAACATAGTTGGGAGATTTTAACACGGAACAGAGCCGAGATCATGCAGAAAGAAACACTTTTTGTGAAGCACAAATGTAAATAAATCTGTACATTACTGGGGTCCAGGAACAATAAGCTTGGTTGTCATGGTTGTCTTATACACCAAATTAATAATGCATATGAGTGTAAATGTAAATGTAGCAGTAAATCAGCAGATTTCCTTGTAATTAACTAAAGCACAGAACTGTGCAACTGGGCAGAGCAAGCAGACTCGTCAGTGTTAATAGAGGGAAATGGAACAGAGCTAACAAAGGGGAGGGGCAGGAGGCTGATTTGACACCATGCCACAGGATCCATGAGGTTATACTTTCATTGATTTTCTAAGTTTAAGTTAGAGGCATCCCATGAAAGAGCATTTTTTTTTAAATGTTAGGTGAGTCAAATGTTGGCCTTGTAGCAGGCAGATGCAGCCTGACATCATAATGTAGTCTCTCTCTCTCTCTCTCTCTTTCTTAGTCTGATCTCACGTGCGTAGTATCAAGTGACATGAATGTTTACAGTGTCTAATCAGTTGTTAGGTTTAAGTAAACATTGCTGAGAGTGCATCAGACACTAATACCTGAGCCCCTCTCTTTGAACTGACACAGAGGTGAAGCCGTCACAGCCAGAAGCCTCTCAGTGAGAGCTGCAGGGCTCCATTGAAAAGAAACATTAGAGAAGAATGACAATATAGAAAGTTTTAAGAAATACTGTGCAAGTGCAGCGTTGCATAGAGCAAGGCCATTATTTTCAATGGAGATAGCGACTGCACTCTCCTGAGCAGTTGATGAGTCATACTAGTGTGCCCTACCATGTTTTTCCACCAGATTTTGTGGCCAAAATTCAACTAATTTGTTTCTTAATGCTCTGACCACCACTATGCCTGTTCTGGCATTGATAGGATGGAAAGGAAATAAAAAGAAAGGATGAAAAGTGCATTTTGTAAACCTATACTCTCCAATCCCATCAGAACCTAACTAAACATGACAGAAAGTATAGGATGGTGCAGTTTTAGATGCTTTGTAGGATGGGTAATGGGCTTTTGCACTCCACTTCATACAGAACTACACTCTACACTCATGCGCTTGGTGTGAAACTCCTGTATAAAAGATAAGATATAAGATAAAAGATAAAAGATAAAGATAAGATAAGATATTCTTTATTGTCTCTGAGGGGAAATTTGACTTGGACAATAGTGCTACACACAGCTGCAATCAACTTAGGCACAATACGTTTACAATTACTTTGGCTCAGCTATGACATCAGAATTTCAATGTCCAAAACCCGTTTAGTAATTCAATAACAAAAAAGACTGAAGTGAAATTCATGTCCCTGACAAAAGACATTATGAGTCACTAAACGGGACAGAAAGGAAGGAGGTTAAAAATCTGGAGAGACAAATGTTAGGAGCAGGCATAGCGAGGGGAATTCACTGAACATGTGTGAATGGCTTAAGATAAGATAAGATAAAATAAGATAAGATAAGGTATACTTTATTGTCCCTCGGGGGAAATTTGACTTGGACAATAGTGTCACACACAGCTGCAATCAACTTAGATACAATAGATAGCCAACAAAACAGTACAGTGGTACACCAAAGACACAATAATAAATTACAACAAAATAAAAAAGATAGGTAAAATATTGCACATGCCTTGTAAGATAAAAGACAATGTTTTCATCAAAACAAACTGGCACAGCTGTCTATAGTCAGAGGGCCTCTAGTTATAACTTTCTGTTTTTACTCATTTGAAAATCAAAACATATTTTCTTGCAACAGTGGGAAACATGCTCTATCCTTCCTATTAGTTCTGCTATACGACTCATCCAAGCCTTTTATCCACTCTTTCCTTAATCCCATGTCGTTTAAACCTCTGTTGTAAAGAAGAAGTAGAATCGTTTCTCCAACATCCCCATCTTTTTGTTAAAAATTCCCTCAATATGAATATGCGCACACACCCGGCAACTGTGATGCAGCCAGTTATTTCAGTACCCGCTCCGTCTCCAGCTCACTGCTGAATGCAGATTTATAAGAGTTTCTCCTGCCAAGTTTCACACTGTAACACTGCAGTACAGCCAGTTGCCGTGACAGCGGGAGAATGAATATAATCCGCTTTGATTTGTTGATATCCATAATGATATTATTGGATATGAGCAGCTGTTGTGGATCTTGGAAAGACCAAGGGTAAAGGAAAGAACATTAAAGTTTGTGTGTATGTTTTTACACATTACGGATGGTGCAGTTTGCTTTACTGTGCTATTAAACAAAAAGGACCCGGACCTTTTCTGTACTGTGCTGCCAAAAAATGAGGGGAGTCGAAACTCATATATCTGGTGTGCAGAATGTTTTATGCAAATATAATGATCTTTGCACCATCATTAAATATATTACGGTAATCTAAACAGTGAGTAAACAGTGAGCTATTGAACAGAGATCCTCAAGTCCTTGACTTGTCTACACAAAAAAGTAAAATTACATTAATATCATTCTCCTTTAAAAATCGATCATTATATATTAAATAATTTTAAATATTTGTTTTGAGGTGAAAAGTTTTGTATTAAACTCTCACCTCACACATTACTAGTTAAATCTTTTTCAATTCTCTTCTGCTTTTTGTATTTGTTATGCAAGAGTCATGTAGATGCTTGACACATTTTTACCACTATTTTTTTCCATTTTATTTTACATATTTCATAACTGACAGCAAAGACAGAAAGGGAAAATGGGACAGACACATGCTGGTGGTCTGTGGTCAGATATGAACGGAGGGATTGCTGGTACAAAAGGCATCTTAGCAAACTGAGCTAAGACAAGCCTAATAATAAAAAATCTCTGACCTTTACATGAGATAGGCTTCCTGTTCCAAACCGAATTTGAATAATGCTCTGTTTGGTTTTACAGTTTCATGGCAAGTTATCTGTGGCACTAGTTTAAATTATGCCAACAATCAACACACTCATGATGATCTATTAAAAGCAGACTTGGGAGTGCAGTGAAAATTTCCAACAATTCTGCTGGCATGAACCAGGCACAACAAATTGAAATCTTGGCATGTGGTGGTTGCATGGAACACTAAAGCCAATGGCTGTCTGAGTCTGGCGGTTATAGCCAAACCTATCTGGCAGCTACTGAACAGCGCTGACACTTGAGTAAAAGAAATGGGATTCTAATATCACCACTAAAGTTAGTAAATCTGAGCATTAAATCATGAAAAGCTTCGTTATTTGCACAGCTGAGGGGATTTTCTGCGCTATTTCAACCAGCTTAAACTGAAATTGTGTCTCATCTACTGGTGTCTGTCTGTGCGAGACAAGACGGGTTGATTTGGGGTTTTTATTCGAAGAAATCTCTGCAAACAAAATTTCCCTGCAGTAAAGTTTTATTGTTATACACATTGTGGTTTGCAAGGATTTAGTTCACTGCATTTGTCCGCTTGGCCACCATGTATATCTTTTTAGAGTTGTTGTTTGTGTGTTTAAAGTCGTGTTTGTTTATAAGTGTATGTCTAATAAAAACATTTTCTCAAGTTCACACACAAAACAAAAAGGTGCATTAGGCATTAAGCCCTAACCACTAGAGCTTCACACATGGAGGCTCTTGTGTAACACAAAAAGGTATCTTCAAATCAAGAAGCTCTGTCAGAAAATGAATACATCTAGAATGTCTCAACTTTTGTATATTATGTGTTTGGCTGAATCTGTCGGCTGTTTTTTCAGCCTTACCTGTCAGTTTACAATTGTCAGAAGTGAAGTAAGCTCAGCGTGACAAGCTCTTGATTGCCATATTGCCTGCTTTTTTTCTTTACTCTTTCCACATGGCCTGCACAGATCCATTGTCTGTTTTTCCTTGATCGAAAGAATACCTAGTGTTTAAATCATGGATGGACATAACATGTAATTCCATGTGTTTGCAATATGCCCCGAGACAAGTGCCAGCAACCTGCAAACGAATGTCATTTTAATAGCCTGATGCATGGGAAATGTTTGAAAGCAGTCCTTCCTCTCTTATGATTGTTTGGCATGACATCCAACCTCCACATTTTTCCTCAGAACTCTAGAAAACATACGTTTTGTGTCAAATTTCAAATCATGGCACTGTGCTCTTGAGTGCTCTGAGCCAGTTTGTACCAATGGGATAGGAGAAATGCTGGTACCTCTTGAGTATGTCTGTGCACATACCGTGTGTGTGTGTGGGTGTGTGTGTGTGTGTGTGTGTGTCTGCTCCGTATGGCTCCAGATGAAGTTGTTATCCTGAGGGGAAACATGCCTCCTTCATTACCAGCTAGACACATTTTATTTTCTTAATTTGAGTCTAAGGCTGTCATCCGTCATTTATGAGATTGCGCTATGTGGTGTGTGTGTGTGTGTGTCCCTGTCCATGTGTTTGCATTGTGTTCAATTTGGACTGGAAGTAGGGGCTAGTAAGGGGCTATGAAACTGTAACCACTGTTTCAGGAGGTGATTTGACCGGGTCTTTAAGAATTGTACTGGTATTTCTGTATGTGTGTGTGTGTGTTGGTGTTCAAGGAAAGCATCTCCTTTTTCTTGTAATAAGAGAATATAGTTTAGTCATTATAACTGAGAAGCAGAGTGCAGAAAATGAACAGAATAACAAAATTATTTGATATTATGTTTATTTTTAGAACTTCAATACCTTCACTTCTTTTTTCCTCATCCAACTACTATAAGTGTTAGATACACAGGGCTATTTCCTCTGAACCGTGGCTCCTAGAAATTAAGTTTTTATACTGCTGTTTTGCAAAAGCAAATGCATTTTTTTAGAGGAGTATAATACTGCCTGGATTACTTTTAAAAAAAAATCAACAAAATGAGGAAACATTTTAAATGAATGTGCAAAGTCTGCAAAGTAGCTGAATGTATCTGAGATCAACATCATCTAGATGTAAACATCATAATTCCTTTTTTCTTCACCATAATCTCTGACAGGCTTCCCCTAAGTTTTCTATCATACTTTGAATGATGCATTTTGATTCATACCAAGATAAAAATAGATTGTGTCTTTAATATCTTTTAAATCATTTCACAGAATGTGGAAGTTTGCCTACTTAACTGAGGAAATACCAGCCAGTGTTCACACTCAGGGGACGTTTATCTCACCAGGTCAAAGCCCATATATTACTGTAAACTCCAGAAAATGTTGCTTGCATAAGAGTCTGGCACGTTGCTCGTCTGGCCACTTGTGAATCCTCTTTAATTCTGCTCTTTTTTTTTTTCACTTGGAGCATATGGCTGGTTGGATTGTGTTGGACCTTGTCAGAGACCATCTATCACTCCATGGTGTCCTGCTGAGTTGGAGATTCACAGCGTAGCTCTCAGCCCTCAAAATGAGAAAACAAGAGCGAGAGGGAACAAAGCTAGATTAAGAGAGAGGAGACAGAGGGAAGGAAAAGGGGGATGGAAGAAAACGAGAAATGGAATAACAGCAACAGACAGATGAGGAAAAAAGAGAAGGAGGGGTAAAAAGGACAAAGAAAGAAGAAAATATAAAGATGAATAAAACATTTTTCTTCTTATGAGACCAACAAAGAGTGTTTTCAGCTCTTCTCTGAACCACGCTGTTTACCATCCACAGCCAAATCTGGCAATTTAAAACTCTTCCCAGACAAAGGTCCTGCTGACACCTGTGGTGTAAAACTGTGCCTTCAAGGTTGAGCAAACCTGTAAGTGCTCAGGGTTCAGTAGCTTCACACTTGTTAGACTTCCCAACAGCCTCAGAGCACAAATAACATCTTCAGAGCTCTCTTAAGAAAACATCCTTAATAAAACAGGCGTTTCCAAAAACCTTTCACAAGCCGCAATCCTCAAAATTTGCGTCAATTTCTGGTTACCTCTGACACTTACAGATGGAAAACAGAGCTGTGCATGTTTCATATTATTTCCCTTGGATAATAAAGTGCACATTTCTAAATGTAACAGACCATATTTTCATTGTTTCTGGTCTATTTATATTTTAATTAATACATTTTTTTCCCCTCAGTTGCGATTACATCAATTCTACAATGTGACTTTGTCTATAAAAGTGTGATCCTTTGTATTTAACATCTGTCACATTGTTCTCAATGAGAAAATCAAGAAAGAAAAAAAAAAACCCACAGTAACTGAGAAAACATGTCCATCCTTGTTGAGCAAGAGACTAAAGCTCTACCTGCTCCAGAGGCATCGCTCCTGGCCGTGACTGACCTCTGACCCTCACATGAAACGAGGACATGTATATGCCTCAGAGGGATATGTGAAGAGGGTACTTCCCGAATTATTCTGTGTGTAAGATTGTGTCTTAAAAGCTCAGAAAATATGTCTGTTACTTGTTAAAAACAAATGAAAGTGAAAAATGGTAAAATGATTTTCATTGGGCATGAAACGTGTTACTTACCAAGAAACTTTTCTCTCCTCTTGTGTCTGCTGTGTCACTGTACAGCTGCTCATAATGAAGTGCTTCTGAATTGAAATATATCATGATTAACATGCATTCTTCAATCTGACAAAATTACCTTTTGGAAAATTGAACCGAATTGATACGATATTCTCTCAAATTCCTGTTAATCAGTTCTTTGTGAATATGCAAGATCATGCACAGCAGGAGAGGAAGCACATCGCCAAGAGCTGTATAAGTGTCTCAAATAAACCAAAAGAGATACAGAGAGTCTAATTACCCGTAACCTTCATCAGCAGGTATTCAGTTCATGAATTGTCCTTGCTCACTCAGGCATCAACCTCTGATGAATCTGTATAAAAATCCAAGGCCAGTGCATGATATCCTAGTTTCATTTAGAAAATGCATCCCTACAGGTGCCCAAAACAATGACTCAGTGCAGACTTTTGTCAAACAAACAGCCAAATAACAAACAACACCGTATCCAAACAACATGATCCAGAGTTCCAGGAAACAGCTGAAAGGCAGAGTCTTAAAAGGAAACTGACTTCATAGCAGAATTGTCTCTGTGAAATGTTTTGCATTTCAGTTTGTTGTGAAATATGCTGATTACTGAACAGCTTTAGGTTGTAATGGATTACAGTGTGGTTTTTTGTTTACACTTGTTTTCAGTTGAAAAAATGTTGTAAACTGAAGTGAGAGAAGCATGATGTGCTGCGTGTTTTTGGTCAGATTGAGCTTTGAATAAGTATTAAATTCAGAACCCACACATTTTCTGTTAGGGCCTGGATATTTGTTTGTTTGTAAATGCTAGAAACTTGGACAGACACATATGGAAGCCAGTTTAATCTTGGCTGTTAGGATGGTAACCTACTGAGACCAACAACAGATAGCGGTTTGGCTACATCTTAAGATCTGTCACCTATGAAAACTTTATTGGATCATTAGAGAGGTAATGGAAGCTTAATATTGGATGTGTGACCAAATTGTTTTCTTTCTCATTTGCTAAACTCTCTCTTTTTTCCTGTTTTTGTTAATTTCCTTAAGTATCCAGTAATCGGTGCCTTGGGTTTTTATTTGGAGATTTTATTAGATGCCAGCTGATGTATGGTTACAAGATGACAGAGAAAATATGTAAACTATTTTATGGCCTTTCATCACTTAAGCAGCACCACACAATTAAAACATTTTTAATTTATGCCTTAGCTGTGATATTAAAGTAGTTTATGTGCCGTGAAAGAAATAAAGTAAGAAGAAAAAAACAAAGGGATGGAAGGAAGACAGAAAGAACTGGGCTAGACTTGTGACTGGGGCTCATGCGATGAGGCACTTCACCTCTGAAAGCTGGTTGCCCTCCAAGCTCTTTTACTCCAAAACTGTTTGATTCTGAAGGAACTTTGGTCTGCGGGATACAGCGCTATGTTATTGAGGAAATTTATGAGTTCATAAGTGTGTAATGAAATTTGCCTTGGTCAGAGGAGTGAAGCACGGAAAGGAAAAGTGGAATTGAATTTTCGGTGGTATTTTCATCAGACTTGCATTCCCTTAGGGAGCATACAGGACGGCTTGCAGTGGCCCAGGCAAGAAGAGGCCAAGTGAAACTTTTCCCTGAGGTTTTGAACCTCTGCTGTGAATGGCAGGAGCCGACACCTCTAACCAAGAGCAGATGTTTGGCTGGCTTGGTTTGGCCTGGTCCTTCCCCTGGCAGAGTAGGGAACCCGGGGTCTGATGTAGTTAGAATGCCCCGCTCGCATCGCTAATAGTCTGGCTCAACATCGCTCTTTTTCTCCTTGGTGAACTCCACTGCCTTCAAAATCCCTCACTGTAGGCCCAGAAAAGACATGGGAAAAGAGCCAAGCCAAGGAGGACTGCTGCACAGCCACTTCAATATTAACCAACTCAATATTAAAGTGATGCTGCAGGTGATCCTGTTGTACTGTAGAACAGGTCATATCTCCTACTTTTTTTTCCAGATTCACCATCATTTTCTTCTTTTCCTCCTATACCTTATTGATTGTGAACTCCTTTTGGTGGAGCTTTCATGTGAGTTTCATGAGGAGAGTTTTGACTAAGTGCATAGGCCAGTGCTGGCAAAGGTTGCAAATTTCTATTCATTATCTTGATTATTTATTTTATAATACACTTTATAAGTAGCCCATTGGAAAGTAAGATTTATATACAGTGAATCAAAATGCAAAACAAGTAAAGCTTTTTTATAACAGCATTAAAAGTTAATGGCTTGGAAACTTTATCATGGTCTTCATAAACATGTATTTAAAAAAGACAGTGAAATCAGGACAGATCATCTTTAATCCACATGGTTTCAGGTGGTTCAGATGTTTTGTGTATTTGTTGTAAGCAGATGGAAAACAGCCGTCTCCTGAGTTCATTCAAGAGTAGAGACTGAAGCTATTACAGGATACTTTGTCTTGTCATCTTCTAAAACCTCTCCTGTTATAGATCTGATCCTCCCAACATGAAACATTTCTGAAATTCTCCAGATGTAACCTAAACATCCCTCTCTTTCACCAGACGCGAAGCAGTTTCTCCACACTAAACCAAAACCATTTGAAATTCATCTTATTCTTTATGAAGAGGTCCATACAAAAATATTCCTGGTGTCACCTGCAATGTTCCTGTTGATTTCTATTACAAACTTGTAAAATGTTTACGTCGTGCTTCTAGTCTGTGTATTTCACACAGATAGTTCTTTATCATGCTCCATGTGTAGCACATTTGAACAGAGACATAGACATCTTATCACTCCAGTGGAGACCAGTCCAAACTACCATACAAAACCAGGATGATAGAAGATTGATCATGAAATAGTTTTTTTGTATCTATTTTTTTGTGTAAATTTGATGTTTAGTTAGTATTTCTTGAAGTTGCTTTGTCTGTCCTGTGTCTTGTGTTCAATGATATTCCGTTGTTATTATGTACTCGGTGTAGATTATTATGTGATGATTAACACATCTATGATTATTGAGACTTGGAAAAACTAGTTCATCTAAAAAGCACTGCATTGTTATTCTTGTTTCATGTTTTCCTTCAAGAGAGGTTTTTTTTTTTAATTGGTTTCTCATGGATTCAATAGTGTCTAAATTGTGCAAATCAAATCAATGAAACAAATAAATACTAAAAGTGTTTATTCAGATGTATGAGCTTATAGTAACAATTTCACAGAACAGTGTATTGTTTGAGGTTTTTCCACAAATGGGTGTAAATGTATTGGCAGTTATTTGTAAAACTGAAAAAATATGCATGTGATTTATTTCAATCTTTTTAGCATATGATATGGTTTTTGCATCAGTTGAAAGCCCCACCACAAATGTTAAAGCATTAAAACACAATGTCATATTTCCAAACCTCAAGCATCTAAACAGACTAATTGACCAAAACATAATAATAAAACAGATATAAATCTCACTTGCATGCAAAGCCAAAATGGAGAAAAAGATGTTTTCAAATGGGTCCATTAGTGTGGAAAAGGGCGGAGGTTCTTACTGAAATGAAGCTTCAGGCGCTTGGCATACTCAGGAAAACTCAGCAGGAGCACAAGGCTGACGAGAAGATGGCTTGAGACTTTGGGAGATATTTGTTAAGGTGTTTGGTTGGAAAAAGTCCCTTTCTCTCTCTCTATAAACATCTGGCAGGAATATCCATCACAGTGCTGGGACAAGTCCCAGTTTTGTCATAACTGGTTGCTGCAGGAACTCAAATGGGACTTAAAAGTTAAGAGTTATGAGAGGAGGGAATGTGCGACTGGCTGAAGCAGGTGCCCCCTGTAGTGTTTGTCCTACACCTGCCAGTAGTTTGAAGGGATTTTTTTTTTTTTTTTTTGATTTTCACAGGATTTTCTGTGGTGCCAAATTATTCTTTTACCATGAGCAAAGTATGAATATCACTTAGTTTGCAATATGACTTATTTCAAGTGTTAGAAACTTTTATTACGTGCAAAGGTACCAGGAAAATGTGAATTACAAATAATATGAATATGAATATGAATATTATTTACTTGGCTTAAATTCATTGGCAAAGATTTGGTCACATTTTATTGGTTTTGTCTGAGAATAATTGTGAGGTTATTTCACAATTGTTTTACAAAATGTTATTTTATAATTCATTCAATTATATTTAATAAGGTGAATTATTTGTCATTAAATAATAAATGGCTTATGTATGCAGTGTGGTTAGTCCACTACATAGTAGCATTGTTAAAAACATTTCATAACTTTTTCCAGCATCTGATATTATAAATGTATAATTATGTATAAAACAGTTGAAATGCCAGATGGTGATTCAGTAACTGTTTAATCTGGCCCTGCTGGTTCAGCTGAAGACAGAGCCTCCATTTTAACTGCAGCATAAGTAATGTGTGTGGATATAGTTTTAGAGTGGAAGATGATTGCTGTGATTATGGTGATTATTGTAGCAGTGAAAGGGATGTCTGGGGTACTGTGTGTTTGCTTTGCTGCCCTGCTTGGGATCTGGTCTTCATAACCCTCATCCATCACACGGCCTGGGATCAAAGATACCCTTCTTGAGCTGGGAATGTAGCAGATGTGCTAAGTACCCCAAAACAAATGTTTTGTTTGCCCTTGGTTTGCCAGTCTTATGAGTTTTGATCATGATGAATTTCAAGGTGGTAAAAGAGGTGTTGGCTAAGCACGTACAAACATTCCTCCTGTGGATGAATAATAAGTGATTTGTACTGTGTTTGCAGCTTAAGCAGGTGTTTCATGAGAAGAGCTGCAGGCATTGTTTTAAGTCCAAACTCTTTGATGGTTCAGAGCCAGTGAAGCCTAGGGCAACTCACCTTCTAGTTTCACTCTATCTGCCTGGAGGAGTCTTGTTTCTCTGCAATTACAGAGCAATCCATGCTCAATTACAGCATCAGCTGAGGTGTGTGACTAGATGGTTAACTGGATAAGAGGTGGGAGCTTTACAACCCCCCTCTTTGGAGGTGACAGTGGTGCTAATCTCTGGTAGTAAAAATATCAGGTGTGGCTATGATGCCCTTATCTTTAACAGCTCTAGTTTGAAAAAATTACATTAATGTCTGATACTGTAATCAGATTTTATGTTGTCAAAGAAATTGCAAACACAGAACTGCTGACCCCATCTGCTGGACATGAGGCAGTTTTTGTTTAATGTACACAATATATTTACTTTTTGAGAGCTTTTTGGAAATCTCCTCTTTACATCAAATCCAACTGAAATTCAGTTGCGTGTTTTTTTCTACTTGCATACAGGCCGGATTCACAAATTACATACTGCATACATATCACTCTACTTAAATTTAAAAACAAAACTGTACCCAAAAGGAAGAAATACATAGTCTATATCTTTTGGTTTCATGACAACATCCCCTATCAGTATGTATACCAGTCAGAATGTCATTTTTTCTCAGTTCAGGTAGATTTTCATTTTAGAAATCTTTGTATATAACAAATTAAATTGTCACATTCTGTTTTATTATGGCTGACAATGACACTGACTGACAGCCAGACAGCAGTGTGTAACATCACACAAAAAAATATCTGCACAGTGCTATCGTGTTACCAACTCTTCCTTTGTTCTACATGGACATGACAATGATCCGACCACAAATGAATAAAATTTGTGGTGGATTAAAAAAACAATTGGGAATGAGATAGCAGTATTGTATTTTGTACTGACTATTGTCCGCTTGCACCTGCAAAGATTTATGGATGTGCGTGTGACTGCTGATGTTTGCCTGACAGAAAAACAGCCAAATACTTTGAACAATGACTCATAGTAGCTTTCTAGCTAATGTCTCCTTCTTATCTACAAGCATAGACACATGTCTGGTGTTGCACCTTGGCATGCTGAAGAAGCTATCAAACAAACATCCATGAGGAAACATTGCACTGCTAATGTCTTTTTGCAGGCTAGATAGCTAACTGGCTACTGAGCTGTGGCACACTGAACAGCTTAAATGGTGTAGTCCTTATTCTTCAGTTCCAGTGCTAACAAAAGCTTGTCACATTTCAGCTGTAAGCTGTCAATCAAGCACCTTCTTACTCAGACAGTTGGAGACTTAAGCATTTCTGATGTAACTCCAGTGACTTTTTAAAAAAAGATAATATTAACAATAAGTTTGAAAATCACTTCAACATAAATTTTGAATGCAAAAAGGGAAGGATTTTGTGATTCATCTTAAGTGTTGGTTAGTAGAGTGGTGATAGGCACTTGTGGCCACTTAAAAAATATTGCAAGTTAACAGACTTTCAGGATCCTAACATACTTTAGACGGTTAGATTGATTCATGAGTTACTAAACAACTTGTCAGTTCATAATAACCAATGATTCATAAACATGTCTCGTGAAAACGCCAGCAACATTCCCTCCTCTTTGGTTGTGGTTTGTAGGTAGCTCCATATTGCAAACAATAAAAGAGACATGGTGATGTTTCTCTCCTGGGAAATGAATACTTCAACACACCTTGTTTCTTTACAAGCCAAACACAGTGAGGTCATTAGTATCTAAAAAGCGCACTTTTCCCATTAGGGAGTGATAGACGGTGACCATTGCCAAACAGATGTGAAAACCACTCACACCCCATACACATTTCCCTCACACCCTGTTCCCCCAACAAGTGGTTTGAGTTACATGGCCCAAAGCCAATGGAAGACAGTTGATGTTATTTTGTCCACTTGCCTAGGCTGCAGCACACACACACACACACACACACAGCAGCAGCAGAGTGGATGTACATGGAGAACAGTGTATGTTAACATACCACTCATCTTACTCACCAGCTCTGTCGACTTGCTCTGCATCTCCTTACATTGGGTACACAGAGGAGGGCCACACGCAAGTCTAGTCACAGCAAATTCATAGATTGAGGTAATCCCTCTCTCACACTCTTGTTTCCACACACACACACACACACACACACACACACACACACGCACACGTCCACACACACGCATCGGTCCCCCTCTACTAACAGAATTGAAAACAGGTGCCCACCACATATCTTGCATTCTTCCAAAATACAAAAGTGGTTTGACCTGAATGGTTTCTCTGGAGTGGAGCCACCCTGTATGAAAGAAGAGTCCATGTGGGGATGTGTGTGTGTAAACATGGAGGCGTTGGGTTCTGTGCAACACGCTGATGGAGCAGCAGACTCGCACTCTATTGGAACCACATTTCTCCCTTTGCGCAACCCTAACATGCAGTGTCAAGTTAGCGTCAGGATAAGTCACAGATACACCATGCGAACATAGCAAACCACCGCATTCAATAGCTTTTGATATAACGACCGTAACAGTATACTGGTCAGGCTATGACCGATATGGATGAATGATCAAACTGCATTGCATTAATAGCCATTCTTAAACTTTTGAAATCTTTTTAAAAAATTGGGAATTGAGATGACCTTGCTTCAGTCACAGTGTCTTTTCTGCAGCCACAGAGGATCTGGTTAACGGAGGAACTGGTCCAATGAGAAACAGAAGGCAGAGAGTTGCTAGACGCATAACTGTAGCTGGTGGAGAAAGGAGATTGAAGCCATGATGGAGGAGCTGATGATAAATGTGCCGTACTTGGGTTTTCCTGGATATTTTAGTTTACCTTCAAATCTTTCATGACTGGTCATGCTGTTTGTCTGCGACTGCATGTGTGCACGTGGTGTGTGTTAAGTATAAATGCTAAATTACTTTTAAATCCATCTGGTAAAACCTTAAATACTGTCATCATCAATTGTCCCCACCACGTTAAGAACATTTTGATGGATGCATTGTCTGAGAATAACCGTTTCCACTAGGCTTTCCCTACTGAGTTCACCAGGCTTTTCCAGCTGAGAAAATTACAAGCATCTCTGCTCTTACATATGGGAACAGTATAATGAACATGATGTCATTTCATGCACATGTCTTTTTCCCTTAGAATCATCCACAAAATATCAAAGTATTACCAAAAATTTAAGTTCATTATCCAGTAAATCCGTGTTTTGAGTCATGTTTTGAGAGGATGTTCATGAACAGTGGGGACACTTGCAGTGCATTTTTAAGGGCTCTTGAGGTTTGAGTGCAACATGTGCATCTTTAGATACAGAAAAACACACTGTATCCATAAACAGGAAAAAATACTCAGAATTAATTTCTCTAAACAGTCCTCTCTCCTGTCTGCACATGCCTCTTGAGGATTCGGCTTTGATTTGTCTTTTAAAGCAAGCCAGAACTCTACTCAAGACTCTTTGTGTGTGTTGTGTGTATATATGTGTGCACGCTTGTATGCTCAAGACTGACTTCGATGGGACTAAACATCCAAATTGACATTTGCTGGGGCAGTAAGCTACGTCAGTGGCAGCAAGTCATTATATTTCTGGACTGAATGAAACCAGAGACAGAAAACAAAGTTCTTGCTGTGCTCCTTATTTACTCTCCCGAGGCGTAAATGATGGGGGCTGTAGGAATATATCAGCATTTTCAGAGCTCAGATTTTTTTTCACAAATCATCAGAGTTTGAATTTGAGGGAGGAAATGTTTCCTCTGCTTAGCTGTAGGCTGTGTTCACTTTCCAAGCTTGGATGGATGCCAGTTAAATTACTATTGTAGCTTGTGCTTTCAGTTAGTCTGTTAAGAGCATGTTTAAGGTGACCGAGCCCAACTTATTCACCCTCATAAATAAAGAGCTGTAAGAAAAAAAAATCAAAAAATACTGATGCATTTTAAATATAATTTTCTTTAATTCAAGAAATCCCTTTCTAAAAATAACTTTAAATAATGGGTAATAAATTAAATCTTGAAGAAAAGGCTGTTACATTTTTGTTCGAGCATTTACATTTAATCATTTGACAGATGTTTTTGTCCAAAGCAATGTACAAATGAAGTACAATCCAAGCCACCAGGGTTTTTTTTTGGACCATCTCCCTTTTTTAGCTACATTGGTAAAATGTTAATAGCGTGATGCAGTCAGCAATCAACTGCCAGGTTTCATCCTTGGCCATGTTTATTAAATTAGTCCCTTTAGCCTTTTTTGGTAATTATTTTACTGTAATAATCATAACAGCATTACAGTATCACATCTTGTTCTTGTCTACTTTTGTAGTTTTCTGGCAAGAACAATTTTAAAATGCGTCCTTCTATACAAAATCTACTTTTCATAACTTAATAGCTGTTTTTCAACATCTGTCTCATTAGAATAATCTGAGAATCTGTCTCGTAAGAATACATAGCAGCACTATACATTTCCTTATTTAGTGAGGATATATAACATAGTTTAAGTGATTCTTGTAGCTTAACGGTAAATTAGAAAAGTGAAAAGTATTTAATAGAAGTAGTAGTAATAAATATAGCAATACAACTGCAGTAATAGAAATAAAAAAGAGACAGCTAATGTAAAACTACACCTGTCTTGTCAGTCGACAGTATCTCACTAAAGGTGCAGCAACAGAGAAAAGTGTGACGTCATTGGAAACTTCAGAGGGGTGTCTGGTTCATGTGGGTGGTATATAAACTAGCAGTGTTTGTGTGAGTGCCTGTTTGTGTGAGTGTACATAGACCTATGTGTACCTCAGTGTTTGAGGGAATATGCCGAGCTGTAGAAATGAGGCATAGCGCTGACTGATGCTGCCGGCCTCTGTGCTTCACAGAACTGGCTTTTCTATCAGATAGACAGCTTGACAATATCCAGACCCCACTCTTTCCGCTACACACAAACACACACAGACACACACACACATGCATGCACGCACGGCCTTCTGAGTTTGTTCTGCTTGTTTTTGGCTGGACTGTTTGTCAGATAAAAGAGAGGTTTGTAACAGAGTGAGTACAGTAAAGCCTGACCTCTTGGACAGGCTTTCATTGTGTTAAAAGAATGTAAGAATAATTGAGAAATTTCAGACCTATTTTAAACCATATTACAACACAAGAAATGGTCATTCTTAGAAAAACAGCAAACTGAATAATGGTGTTGACTCAGAGAAATTATTCAATGTCATTGAGATGAGCACCATTTTTTACTAGCTTGATACTAACAGAAGTAAAGGCAATTTTATGCTGGCTTGATTGAGTGCCTATGTCTGTGTTTGTAAAACAGTAGATCATTTGTATTGTTCCCATTTGGGAGAATGATTGTCCAATAACAATGCTTCTATTCCAGCCTGAATTCATCATTTATCTCCATATTTCATTGAGTCCTGCTACATTTCTCCTCTTCAACTTTACACAGATGTGGCAGTGAGCCTCACATACCGTGTGTATACACACACACACACACAGATTCACTGCGTCTTGGTAATGTCATTACTTTCGTCTGAGTGAGATCACACATTTGTTGCTTCAGGGCTTTCTGGTGTCTGTATGGGAGCTGTTTCATGTTTGGCCTTAGTGATCTGCAGATTTCCTGACACCAGGAGGGTGGATCTAGCCAGCATCCATTTCTCTTTGGAAGAAAGCATATGATGCCTTGCTCTTGTCAGGCGGTAAATTAGAGCTTGGCTATGCTGGCCAGTAATGCTATACTTCCGCTTCAGGCTAGTAGCTGTTATTAGTGTGTGCAACCGAAATAGAAACTGTAGTAACTGCTCACCGGCAGGCTACCCAAGGATTAAACCCCATTAAAGGGATAGAGCATTCCCAGGGAGTTGTACTATTGTTTGTCCTATTGACCCAGAGTCAGACAAGCTAAAGGAAGCTCAGCTATCAACTCCTCTCAATCTTGGGAAATACACAATTAAACTTCTCCAGATGTTTGATCACTGGTCTACCACACATCATAATTAAGGTATTTACAGTATAAAGTCATGCATTTAATTGATATTAACAAATAAATGAAATGATCTAAATTCTAATCCATTTCCTGTATACAAGCACTCACAACCACAGTGGATGAATATGAACGTTTTAGAAAAAATTGATAATTATAATACTATTTTCAGGATTTTGTTTGAACATTTGAGAACATGTAATTAGAAAAAATAAACACGGTAATAAGTACATACTAATAAACTTCCAGCATTGCCAGAGATTTATTTGTCTCCCTTAAAGCAATAAATTGAGCTAAGTTCACCATTCATTATACCTTTAAATTGCTGGAAGAGAGAAAAGAAAGGCATCTATGAGTTTGTCTGCCTCTGGTTAAGAAGAATGAATAGTAAAATTCCCCAAGAACCAAACTGACACATAAACACATTGTTATTATTTGATCGCACATGCTTGCTAGCAGAGAAACGATATTTTTAGCAGCTTGATGCACCTCATGATGCTTGATGATGTGTGTAGAGGGCTGCTAGCTGCTAGCTTTGTCTCGGCTGGTCGCCTTCTGCTCAGATCTCAGGTGAGGAAAGGTCTGGAATCACTCATCCTGACAGCCACATCTGGCGCTACTTTCTCCGTCCTGTTGCCCTTAACTCTGCTCCTGCAAACAGACACCAGTCTGATTTAACCACAGAGGGAAGGAGTTATCATAATAGCAGTTATGATAATAACGTTATTGGTGGTTATTAATGAGATGGAGAACAGACAGTTTACTCAGGAGAAATACACTCCCAAATAGTGCTGTGTGCAAATACAGCCATTGTTACTCCTAGCATTTATTTGTTTTCAGGCTTTGTCCCGTCGATGCTGGAAAGAGAATTAATGCCAGGTGCAACAAGCAATCGTTCTGTTCTCTCTATTTGCTCTGTGGATTATACAAAACCACTGCTTTATTGGAAATAAAGGCTTACAGTAAATGTTGAATAAAAAAACCACATTTGCGCTCAAGCATGATTTAATAAGCATTGTTCGGTGTTTATATGGGCTCTGTCTCTGATTTAAGGCCAGAAGTTTGTATTTCTCACATCCATTTATTGAATATTACATATTAGAGTACCTCACACGTTTCACACAACCATAACAGTGTCAAGCTGTTACAGTTGTATCCAAAAGGATAATCTCACACGCACCCTGATTTGCTCTGCATTTGTCTTCATTCCACATTGGACAGCGCAATCAGTTGGCAAGCTCAGCTGGTGCCAAAACCGCAGTTGAGGGCAAATTCTAGCAGGAACCAGACTGGTCCACCACAGTCTTCATCTGTTTCCTGTTGCCCCTAGGAAGGGAGGGTCAGAAGTCAAGGTAATATTTACGTTAATGGAATGACTCCAAACAGATTAAATTTCAAAACAAGAGACCGAGATATCCAGGAGCAGCCTGCAGTCACACATTAAGATATAAACAAACACTTTTTGCACTCTCACCATATGCCAACATCTGTGGTAGACCCTCATCCTTTCTTGCACTGCTCATAACAGTGCACTGTGAGAACAATGTGTTCTGATTGAGACAGCAGACATAAATGTGAGTGAGCAGTCAGCTGCAGAAGAAAAGAACAGGCTCGCTGCTTTGAGGAGCACATCTCCACAGGAGTCCATGATGGGAAAATCAGTCTGTGCGGATTCTCACTGAATGTTGCTGAAGACAGAAACTCTGCTGTCATACAAATGGAGTTCAACACCTGGCATGCGACAACAGATTTCAGAGCAAATCCCAGGGAGAGTTTGCAGTTTATCCAAATATACAGTACACGCAATACTTCCATACAAATTACTTCTGAGAAATGTAATCTTCTTTTGCTAATTGTATATGTTACAATTTACTGAGGTTAACGGATTTAGAAGAACCCAACTTTATGTCAGAGATACATGGGAAAGTGCTTGTTTGTTTGAATGAACAAACCCATTGTTTGCTCAATGACTAGGCATTTTTTTGCTGTTTAACTTTTTTAAAACTATTTTTCAGCATTCAACAAACCTGTGCTTTATATTTTATAACCAAGTATACCTCATTATGTACATTAGCTCTAAATGGGCTGCTCAGAGCTTGACGTCTAAATTATTTGTGTGACTGTAACCCCACCTGTTCAAAATAGAATAAAATAAAGTGATAAAATTACATACAGTCAACCATCACAACATTTCTCAAGGCAAACTCATGATTCCCAGTTGATTTACACAAAAACCACCTACTTAAAGTAAATGAGATAAAGAAATGTAAAAGCTAAACACATATTTGAATGAATGCATAATACGTCATTTTTCGTAAGCAGATGATCAGATGAGATGTTGATGTACCACATGGCACTAAGTGCTTAACGTGTTTTGTTATTATTCAGCTTTTTTTAGTATGACGGCTTGATGAAAGAAGATACATTCAAAGAAAGTCAAATAAAAAATGTCGATAGCAACACAACTAAAGGTAAAGGCGGCAGTTTCCCGTCTTTGATTAAATGAGATAGTTGCAAATCTAGGTGATTTTGTACTGAGAGCATCAAAATCTGAATTCTAGATGAAGTATGTTTGGTTTTTGAGCTGCTGAAGGGGCTTCATATGTGGACATGAGAATCAGTAGATCAATGGTCTCCGCCATGTTCATGTGATGATGCCAGGTGCATAAGAAGAATCAAAGTTACAACTGCTTTGTGGGTTTCTCCCAGCCAGGTCTTTAGACAAACTGTACAACTTTGCCGACTGTGCTGGTCTGCACCTGATCCTGGGGCTCAACTCACTGCACAGAAACCCAGACAACTCGTGGAACACCTCCTCCACCCTGAGCCTCCTGAAGTACAGCGCTGGCAAGAAGTACAACATCTCCTGGGAGCTGGGCAATGGTCAGTACACCAACATGCCACACACTGCCTACTAAATAGATGATATGGTGCAGTTTGCAGTAGATGGAAAGTACATTTCAATGCCTTTACCCAGCTACTGTACTTAAGTGCTGTTGATGTACAGTTTTGATATACCTTTGCTTTACATAATGCGACTTTCTTAAATGTCGAAAATTTGCAGAGTATAATTTTGCGCATAAATCATAATCATGGGTTTATAAATGTAAGCTATCAAAGTTTGAAACACAAAACTGGGAGAAAATGAGTCAGTTTGTCTCAAGTACATTACAACTACTTTCACACAGACATAAGTTCATCCAAAGAAAAACAGAGACTTATCTAGCTACACACAGGGCGACTGCAGTCTTAGACCATCAGATTCAGACTAAACAAACTTAAATTGTTACCCAAACATCAAACGTTTTAACTAAATCTCTAAACTCAAATAACTCTAACCTGATCCTGAAACCATTTCCAACTTTACTTATAAACTTCTTTTCTTGGGGGGTGAGTTGGTGTATCTCAATTCCTGCAGCTTACTGGAAATATTTACACTCAAAAACATTGAGCGGTAATTCAGAATAGATAGAGAACTGGAATTATTGGCTGCCATTTTAGAAGTACTCTCACCTTAGAAATACTTTTGCACCACTGAAACCAGTTCTTTAAGAATGCAGTTACATATTTTGTTTAACATTCAATGTTAAACAACAGCTTTAATAGAAAACAGTGTGTGTCCAGCAGTTTAAGGGTTAAAGTAACAATCTCGAAGATCTCTGTTTCGTTCTCTTTGGCGGCACCTATGGTGATCAGGGAGAATTGCAGGTGTGTTTTTGGATTTCACTTCCCAGAGGTCCAAACAGTGTCGCCTGTGTGACGACAGTGACCCGTAAAAAACGATACACCGCTTCATACACAAGTGGGTTGAAGATTGAGTCTGTTGCATTATCTCCGCCTATCCTCTCTGGTGGACCAACCACTGCTGGGTGATGAAAAAAGCGTCACTAACTGTGCACCGCTTGTGATTTTTCCCAGTTCATAATACTGCAAATACAAGGGCTGTCATCAGTGCATCATAGACTCATTCACCATTGTATTACTTCATTCGGCGGTAGATAGTGACTTAACAGACATTTATTTAAATGAAAATCTTCAAGATTATTATGTCAAGGCGCAGGTTCATTCAAGGATGAAAGGAACTGCTAGTCCTCATGTCATCCTAACCATCTGTGTTCCTGTGGAACTGCATTGTACACACAGTCCTGTTTCCATGCCGCACATCACTTCATATTTTCATAATTCATCTACAATAAAGCTCATTTATTTTAGCCTATGCCTATATGTACCATGCAAAATCTATTGATTGAACCAAGTAAAAATTTTAATGAGGAAAGTGAGCCATAGTAAAGACAGTGCAAAGAGCAAAGTTGTAGAAGTTGATTGAAAAGGCTGTCCTTTGGAATACTCTCATTATAGTTTTCAGGAACACAGCACAGTTACAGACACACACACACACACACACACACACACACACACACACACACACACACACACACACACAAAACTGACATACTGAAACTTTTATTTTAAAACTCAACCTGGTACAGATATAATCACAATGCTCTTCAGTACAGTGGTTAAACAGCATTGGGCCTGCAAAAGCTTAGTTTTCCTCCTTTAGGGGAATCCAGCTCCCTCAAGCTCTTTGTTTTAGTGATTCTGCAAGGCCACCCTGTGTGCTTCAACCATTCCCCTGACATTGAGTCCATCTGTCTGTATTACTGCGAATTGCTCAATTATCCCGTTTTCTACTGACTGTTGGATACTCTCTAGGAGAGCAAGATCAGACTACAACAACAACAATATTCTCTGCCACCTCCCCACTGTTGCTTGTATAAACTTTATCTCTCTGGCTCAGTGTACTGCATCTCCTCTTCCCAGAGCCTAACGCCTACCGCAGCATGGTGGGTCGTGCGGTGAACAGCACCCAATTGGCTCAGGACTACATCAAGCTGCGGACCCTGCTGCAGTCTGTGCGCTACTACCATCGAGCTCACCTCTACGGCCCCAATGCAGGGCGACCCAGGAAGAACGCCATCCTGCTGCTGGATGGGTGAGTCAGCAAGTAAAACATTGATTGGGCAAGATTCCACTCCTTGTTAGGTTATCCTGCTGGAAAAAAAGGGGGGAAGGTAGTGGAAAGTATGCTGCAGCAGTTTGGGACTTTTACTGAGCTTTACTGTGTTTAATGCACCCGCACACATGCACACGCGCACACGCGCACACGCACACACACTAATACACACACACACACACACACACACTTATTCAGTGTTTATGGATTTCCACTGTGCAAGTTTCAGGATCTCAGCTCCAGTTATACCACGTCAGCCTAAATAAAGTGTCACCTGATTGATAACGTGACGGCACAACGTCCCACCTGCTGACTTTACCCAGAAGCTCCACAAGCTTTGGTTTGACTCTGCTGGATTATCTAACAGGCGTCTCATCACTGCAGCCTGTTTTCTCATCAGATAGTACTTGCATACTTTGAAGTCATACCTTTACTGCCAAAAAATACAAACAACCAAAAAGGTCACAGCAAACAATTTAAGTTTTATATGTAGTCTGTAGACGTTACAGTCATTCTGGTCAATATGAAAACCAGCTTGAAGAGATATTAAACGTACCTGCTGTACTGATACTGTCACAGTAAACGTTTACTTAGCTTTATTTTTTACAAAGTTATATGTAGTTGCAAGGAGGGTGTTTCTTGTTCATGCTTTTAAAGCATTTGAGATGTAAGTCTTCTCCCAACATGAATTACATTCACAAGCTACGTTTTTGGAAAATGAAACAAAGAAGACAAACAAAGCACAAACACTGGCAATATTAAATGATAATATGAATTTTGTGGCTTTTTAGTTTAGCAGCCAGAGCCAATGGTTTCTTACAAGCACATGAATGCACTAACAAGAAAAAACTGTTCCTTCACACAAGTGCAGCATCACATCGAAAATCTGTAACTTTGACAAAAAAATATTACTCTTTGTTCTTTGTAATGGCTTTACCAATCTTAAGAATATTTAAAGTCTGTGTAAATATAATTTCAAACAATAGAAACCTGATAGACAAGTGGCTGTCTGAAAGTTGGCTGTCCTCTGCTTTAAAGTTTAAAGTTTTTAGTTGATCAGATATCAGAATCACATACTGGACTTTAAATGCAAATATCATACTAATGGAAATCAGACTCCTACTCTAAAATGTGGATGACATGCATTGAAAACAAACATATGAAATTAATCAACAAATTGTACAAAATGGGACGAGATTTTGCAAATGTTTAATGCAGACTGTCTGTGACATTGATGAATTAAATATGAAGTGACACTGCTACATTCATACAAGAGTATTGGCAGCATTTCTGTGTACTCAGGTAACACAAACCCTAATCCTACCCTGGCCATATTAACACTAACCTCCCAGTATGGGTCCCCAGGCTGCTTTTTAGTGTCACTGCCTGTCTTAGTTTGTTGAAATTTCTTCCAACAAAGAAAGGCTTTCTCAGCTGTGTTGACCAAACAGATGACGACATATTTGAAACATATTCATCCCCTCCAAAAAAGTTAAGCCTCTCTGAGTTTTTCTGCCTGTTGAAATGGAAACAAATCTGGCTAAAATGGAGGCACCAGTGGCCCTGTACAATAAACACTGACTGAAAATCAAACATAGATAGATGTGCACAACTTTGTCAGTGTTTCACAGTGTAAAAAACGCTTGGAGCTTTTTCTCTGCATAAAAGATATCACCCAATAATAACAGAAATGTGACAAGTTAATTTGCATTGGTAAAAAATGAAATGCCCTCACTGCATGTAGCAGTACAAGACTAAGCGCAAGATTAAATAACTTATTCACATGTTCAGTCTGTGATATATCTAAAGAGAGTTTCACTTTGTGGCCACTGCTGGTGTCTAACAGATTTTGTTGTGAGCCATAGCTGAATGAATAAAGAAAAAAACATTTCCATAAAACTCTTGATGTTTTTTTGAGTAGACAAACAGTCCTGCACCATAACCATCAACAATAAACATTTACTTTCTGTTCTGGGTGGCTTGGAGGAAGCTGCTGTAATCAATTCTCTACTAATCTGTCGCCAGAGATTTAGGAGGCTTTTTATAAGCAGATAAGAAAACAATTAGAAGTGACGGAAGGGGGATAAATAAACAGGGAACAGCACTGCTTTTAACCAAAATAGAATCCATAAAGTTAAACTCTTCCGCACTAAAATTACAGTGCTTTTACTCACACACTTATGCAAATGTCTGTGTAGAGACATGCACAGGAACAGTTTAATGTATCTCATATCTCAGCCTGAATCTGTCTCCAGCTCCTCTTTGCAGCAGCCACACACATTTCGGTCGGCAGTTTGAAGACAGAGGAGAAAAAAAAATTTGACATGGGTGTCCATCCACTATGTACTTGAGCTACTTACATCAATGAAACCATTAGGAACTGCTGTTTATCTCACCGAGTACTGACAGTCTAAATTTACCCATAAATAAAAGGTGTGTTTGTGTACACCCGTACGTGTGTGTGTATCGTGCAATTCAGATTGATGAGCAGTGGACTCAGAGGAAAGGGAGGATGTAGATGATGAGTGGTGAGAAGAGGAGGAGTGAGAAGATGAAGAGGGAGAGAGCTGGACTATCCGTGGGTCACGGGTGTCACATTTAACGACGGGGTGATTCTTGTGTGTTTGACACTGTTACGAGGGGGTGGCTCTTGTGTTTGACAGCCCAACTACTCTGCTGCTCTCAGGAAATAAGATGAATTAGACACTGAGCTGCTCACCGTCCAAATATCAGAGCTGTACAGACTAAACACGCCAGAGCGGAGAAAGTTGTGTTTCTGTGACATGATGTTTAGAGACACACTGTTACCCCCAAATATGGAGTGATTTGGGTCAGGTACTACGCAGAAGCAAACACACACACACATACACACACACACAGATGCAAAGGCTCAGGAGGAGGAGGGCAGACAGCAGGAGGGACTGTGTATGGGTTGAGTTTGTGTTTGTGTACAGGATGAGTCCATTAAAAAGGTAGACTGGGTTCCCACCATTTTTTTTTTTCTTTTTGACCTCAAGGGCTGTTTGGAGTTTGTACTTAACCAACTGAAAGTAAACTCTGCAGGCTGCAGCAAGAGCTCCAGAAAACACTTCAAGTGCAGTTTAGAGTTTTCTAAATCTGTGATGCTTTTAAGGGAAAATCGCTGTTCCTTGACAACTTGGGTGTTGTTTTTGTGTAGCTTTGATTGTCGTTCCTCACAGTTATGATAACTTTCTTCTTAAGAATTTAGTTGCTGAGATGTGGGGATGCAACATTATAAACTTTTAAACAGAATGTAAACACATCTCTAGTTTTACCATATTATTTGAAACACTTATTTGGAATTGAAAATTAAGTAAACACCCAAACTGTTGGTCGTAAATGGCTTCTTCCTCGTTTAGATAAACAGCTTTTTAGTGAAAAGGGCTGTTGTGATGGACATTTTGTTTTTTTTTCACCAAATTATGTGGTTTAAATAAATGGGGTTAGACTAGGGGTGTGTAAATAACCTGTCTTATCATCTGGCCATCAGCGTCCACCTTCTCAGATTGTAGCCAATGTTGGTTGGGTAAAAAGTCATCAAAACTAATAAGGGTAAAGGATAGGTTCATATTTTTTCAAGTCTATTATAAAACAGCACTTCTATTTTTTTGTACAAAATTCCCTCTTTGTGTTATTATCCATCCACCACAGTTCAACACTGTCTGAACATAGAAACCCGGAAAACGCAAAGAAGGAATCTTGTTCTAAAAGGACTGTAATAATGAAAGATACCTACTTGATTTCAACAACTCAGATGGCTGAAGCCTCATTAACTTCAGCTGAACTCTGGATGCACTTTTGCGGAGAATAAGGTCTGCGCATTTTGTCATGTCTTCCATTAGAGGTATTTCAGGAAGGGGATTAATGAACAGTATGAACAGAGGGAATTATACCAGCAAGCAAAACTGTTTCAATGTTCATATGGGCACATGACTATAGTTTCAAAACAGACTTGAAAAAATGTGAACATATCCTTTAATTTCCTTAACTATGGAAATAGGATCCAGGTGGTAAAAAAACAAACTGAATTTGTCTTTAAGTTTTCACTTTCAAAAAATGTGCCATTAAGGTCACGATAACTCTGTTTTTCTATTTCAGGTTCATGAAGAATGCTGGCTCAGTTGTAGACGCAGTTACGTGGCAACAGTAGGTATTTTACCCTTTTTTCTATTTTATTACTTTGTGCTTGGAAATAGCCAGAATAAACCAGCAGTCTCCTGAAATAGCTGACTATTTACTCAAGGAACCATTAATCCAAAAGGTCATGTTGGGTTTTTGTACCATTATCACCACACTGTGTGCATGCAGTAGGCAGTAGCCAAAAATAACCATTATTAACACTGTTACTGAGAGAGATAGACGCATAATGTGGAGAACGGTGTTTATTCTGCAACTGGAACAACAGGAAAAAGAACCGGACAGTGTGTGTGCGTTAAATTGGGAACACCTGCCATTTGTCTATTGCACATACTGTAGGAATGCATACAAATATATCATTGGTTTGATCTTTGTCTCCCATGTTTTATCTGTGTCTTTACACACGCATTTAAGTATGTACAAAGACACACCCGCTGTAAGCTCAGACAAACCTGAGTGAGTGGTCATTAAGGTGAAGGTCAGGTCTGATTAGAAGAAACGGAAGGCGGAAGCGCTGTCAGTAAGGCTTAGAAAAACACCACCCACACTGTTAAAATCAAACCATATGCGCTGGTTCATTCTCTCTGTCAATTAGCCCGTTTTACACTAGAGGTCCAGATTCCAGTCTAACCAGGCTGCGTGACAGAAACTCTGACCTCTACAAAAGAAGCCAAACTAATAAAAGTGGAGACCAACCATTAACACGTCTACAACACAGGTTTCATTCCACTGCAGTTGGCTCAAGTTGTTTCAAATCAGAGCGATGTTCATTATAAACTGGTTTAGTGAATTATTCGTTAGAGATGATCTCCAACTGTGGCTTAGATGTGTTCTTTTGGAGTGATGAAACACGTTGGTTATGAAGTGAAATATTTGTGAACCTCCAGATCAGGAAACTTTGATATGTGGTTTGCATTATGTTATGACGTTTTTCCACAATATTGTAGTTTCATATTTGGAGCATCTTGTCTCAGTTACTGCCTCTCCATTTTTGGATTCACCAAGAAAACGTGATCAGAATGTTTGGTCAGTCTTTCCGTCTCTTTCTTTCTCCATCTTTCCATCTTTCTATTTCTTTATAGAAAAAAACGCCTATTTTCTCACTTTTCACCTTTTATAGCCAAGCCATGATAGTTGTTTTTATTTGTTCAGGTTTTAGGATGTCTGTCTCTGAGATTTCTGCTTCCACCACAATATATAGGAGGTAAATGGACTTTCTTTTGTGGTGCTCACATGACATTTAAAATTTTTTTTTTTAATTCAACAGCAGTACGTCTTTCCAGAAACAGTGTCCCCATTATTCTGGATAATGCACAGAACCCACAGTGTGAACACACCACAATTTTAGTAGGGACTATTTCTTCAGTAGTTCCAGTGAAAACTTGCTGCTGTTTTTGTTTCATTTTTTAATGTAATTGTTTTCAATGCTGTGATCTCCACAAACGAAACTCTTTTCACCTCTATTGTGTTAAGGTGGTTGCAAGACCGATATCTAAAACCTAAGCAAATAAAATCAAACCAATTGGCATGCCGAGATGCCACTAGACTGAACATATGTATGGTGATTTGGGTGAACTGACCCAGACCTAACTTTAACACCCACAACCTCTAACCCTAACTATAGTGGACAGGACTTGTTTCATGGTGAGAATTAATCCTGTCACAGCTGAGTGACCAGACAGCTGCCAGTTGTACCTGTGAAAATATGTAATAAAGTGAATGAGACAAATGTACCCCTTTTTGCTGTTTAGATGCCCCTGAGCAACACACTTAATGTGAGCCCTAATTGCTAGCAGTGGGGTATTAGTGGTGTGAACATGTGAGAGTGAGACTGGAGAACACATGCTCAGCAAAAAAAAAACAACAAAAAAACTACACATTCTTTTTTAATCATGTAATGATAAAAGATGCACTTTTATCTTTTGAAAATTTGGCGTACTTTTACTCAGCAGACAGAAAGTCAGGAAGAATTTTACTTCCTTTAGATACATTCTCATTCTTTGGTTTTGCTATTTGCAGCCATGCAGTCCTATTTAAAACCGTGCAGGATGACACATTATACCCATTTCTCTTGTTTCTTGTCAGAACGACAGTGGTACTGCATGCCAGAGAGCGTGGTGTGTCGGTTATTTACAGCGGAGGGTAGAAAAAAGAGATATTAAAGATTTGTGATCGCCTCCTTTCTAGCCTTAAAATCGCAGAGGGACTGTAAATTTACAGATGGCATTCCTGGGGGAAGCTACATATCCTTCAGCTGTTCTAAAATGATTGATCTGATGATAACCTGCTGGTCCACATCAAGGAACACATCCTCTTCTTGCTTCACTACCCCTCCGCTCACCCCAAATCTCTCACTGCAGCAGATGGTCATTCCTTGACACTTCAAGTGCAATTATTATAAGTTAATTTAAGTACTAAGCTTGTACTTTTCTTAAGTTTTAATTAGATTTTTTTTACTCCTTAATGGCTCTAGTTATTTAACAAAATCAGATTTTAAAGGATGTAAAGTAATACAAAAAAAAAGAATATTATAATGGCTTTTTCTTTGTCCATTTATTTCTATTCTATTAACATAATTTTGAATGTTCTTAGTGGTGTCATTACAAGCATTTTGTTCTCATTCTTCATATTAAACATAATTAACTGGCTAAGAGTTTCAGCAACTGTACTTTAAACATACACATCAGATACAACTCAGAATTAAAAATAAATCACATTTTAAAACATTTAAAACAAAAGTAAAGAAAAAAAAATAGCACTCCAGTTAAATAACCATGAAGTTATTGACTGTTTCAGAAAGAATCAAGATTCAACACTTTCTTACTTTGTTCTCTTCTGCAGTGCAAATAAGATGCAGAAAATGTTAATAATACTCACCAGGAAAACAAATCGGTCGTCCCAATGGACACAGCTTTTTTTCCCCTTTACACTGACATAGTATGCAGCATGACGAAAACTGAGACATGTTCAACACTACAGGGAAGCAGCCATAAGCGAAACCATGTCCAAAACGCAAGGTACGAGTTTTGAAGGAGAAATGCAGGACTTTTAGTTTAAGTTGAGTATTTTTCCATTCTGATATTCATTCTTTTCCAACTCTAATCCCTGTCAGATTTCATCAAATCTCTTACTTTAGTCTGTACTATATTTCTTTGTTAATAGAGTGCTAGATAGTTTTGTTAGTGGGAAGTCTTTGATGTGGTGCTGGCTCTCAGTGAGAGCTGTGTAAAACAAGATGACCAAGTGGATCTTTGTCTGAGAACATTGCCGTTCAGTGTTGCATTTTTTTCATTTTATTGAACTCTGGTCAGTCTGGCAGCTAAGGTTTCATGTAAAAGTTTTGTTAAACTAAGGAAAAGGTCTTGGTTCTGTTTTAGGAGCTTAGATTGGAGCATTTTGGCTGACAACAAAATCTTTATGGGGTTTCAGCTCAAATGAACCACAAAACTTGGATGTTTAGTAAAGAAAGTTGCCTTGTTACCTGGTGCATTTATAGGCTGTTGCTAAAATTCCCAGGAGTACTGATTTGTGCAAGATATAACTATATAGCTATAACTTGTACTGTGTTTTATTCTGTTTCCATATATGAACTGGAATTTCTTACCCTGGGATCTGGACTGAAGAATTATTGTGAGCTGTCTGGAAAGATGACATGATAACCAAATAATTTGTTTAAAGCCATGACTTAATCCATGCGTTGTTTACAGTTTGAGGCCAGGAGCTTGGGACTTCTCCAACATTGTGACGAAAATTTCAACGAAGTTAAGCTCAGATTGCAACACGGCCTCACCCTGCATGAACAAAATTCAACTTGGTTCTCAGCAGTTTTGTTGACAAATCTGTCATTTCGACAGACTTTCCCAAAACAGGTTCAAAAGTGGTTTGACTTTTGTTTTGAAATCTTTTGATGCTGCAGTTGGTATGATCTTCTTGTCTTCTGGCTTCATTATTCACAATATAATGCAATACATCATTGGCAATGTCCATTTAATTCGTTGAACCTCTGATTGAGGAATATACTCTAAGGAACTTGATAGACTCAATTAAAAAATTCATATCATAGCTTTCCTGGAGTGTTCTCTGGTTTAAAGAAAGAAAAAAGGTAAATTTGCAGAAAACATTTGCAGCTTTAATGGAACTGAACTAATCTGGTGTCTTAGTAACATTTGTTGCTTTATGGACTCTGTAATGAGTCGCAGATTTTTTTAAATCTCTAATAAACAGGTGTTTCATTAGTTTCTCTTATAATGCCAAATAATGCCTCTACCTGAGTCATTTTATTCTACGCCAACACAGTTAATTATATCGTAAAACAACATTGCTGATGGATGTAAGTGTATATTTATGTATAATATTTATTTTGCCAAATAATGCCTCAACTTGAGTCATTTTATTCTATGCCAAGATAGATTTAGTGCAGTCAGACCACTGAGAGAAGATAAAAAAGACAGTATGTTTTCGTTTCAACTTAAAACCATAGTTTGGATTTTAAAATTTCCAGAATCCGTTTTAGTTTAGCACATTACTCTGTCTGTGAATGGAAGGTTGAAAGATGTTTGAGCAGCTCTGTTAGAGCCTGATGGACCTGAAATGACCTGACCATGAAGATGAGTTGGCTAATGAACACTGTAATTCCCAAATGTCCTTCCAGCTCACTGTTGAAGTTTTGAAATTCAACACAGGAAATTCAAGGTTTTGAGACTCTATTTGACAATATAATAACTATAAACTATAACAATTTTAACAATGTTGCGTATTCTTAGAAATGTCGTTGCTAGCATTTTCCAGTGTTCACACATTCTTCTCTTTATAGTTATCATAAGTAACTTCAGCTTGGGGAGTCAGCTGCATACTGAACTGACTGATTGATTGACTGTCATTTTGAGACTCACGCAAAAAATGTTTTTTTTTTTCTTCTGCAGCGCAAATAAGATGTAAATGTGTTTTATGGTACCTGAAACATGAACAAAAGAGTGTGGTGTTGGCTAGTTCTCCAAGGCACTTTGGAAACAGCTGAGTCTCCAGCTGTATAGTCATGATGTTTGTTTTAGGGCAGGTTTGTGTTGCTCCCTTGTTTTCCTCTCTTGGATGCTTGCAGAGGATCTTGGAAAGGCTCTCTGTCTGCCCACAGGATGATGTTCGTAAAGGACTTTGGCGCAAAGTACCAATAAATTGTTCTCTCATCATGCTCTCTTAACATCATTTTTCATCATCATTCTCTTTGTGTCTCTATCGCACACACAGACAGAATCACTGCAGATGGATGTCTGCATTGTTCCGTCTGAGGCAGAAATCCCCATGCTTCCAATTCCTCCCTTATGCAATCCCACATTTTGACACAGAATTGGATTGTCAGTACGCTAAAGTATAGTTGAATATGTCAGTCCCTCTTCATCATAATTGTCGTAGTGAAATGATATATTGTGTGAGACCAAAAAAATATAAAAAATATACTTCATGGTTTTGGATTTTAAACCTGCAGTCCATAAGGAGCCTTACATTCAAACTACAAGCTGACGGAGCGTTTAAGCTAGCGTTGCATTGTTGTTATACAGTGCAATGAAAATGTCACTGACCTACCAGGGAATGAAATATGCTATCATAGTATATAATTGTATATTATTTAACAAAGTGATGAAGTTAGATGACACTGAGATTGACAACTGCACAAGTTTGACCTGAAGGAACTGAACATTTTTCATTAGCATGCAGTATGAAGAATGGGGAGACACCACAGTAAATGTCCACCTTTCAGTATGTCACCACTGTCCAAAATGGAAATGTATATAATAGCCTTATATAACATGTAATTACACTTTTAACTTCAAATTCTGCCAATTTGAATTCAGATTATATAAGATCAAACTCTGAACAGGATATTCGAGAATAGATGTATGAATGGAGAATCCAACTGAGGCTTGTAAATTTCAGTTTATTATTCACCACGTGTGTAATAAACACCATCACCATGTATGTTGCTCACATTTTAAAGAGTGCATAGAGTGTTTCTCTCACTGTATTTCCCTTGTATTTTCCATACAGTTATTACATGGATGGCAGAGTTAACAAAGTGGAGGACTTCCTAAAAACCCGTCTGTTGGACACACTGACAGAGCAGATCACTAAAGTCACCAAGGTATTGGTAAATCCTTACATTTTTTCAAACTTTAAATAATCTCAGTTCATATATACCTGCATGTACAGGATACTGCATATTGCATATCTCCTTGAACTGTTTCTGAAGGGGCTGCTTCATGATTTATTTCAAGTCATATTTAGGTCTGTACATACACGATTGGGGTAATATTTGCTATATATTTCAGACGTCATATGTTGGTCTTTTCCCTGTTAAACAACTTCCATTTCTATCAATCTAGACTTTCTTTCAGTGAAGCAAACCTCCTCGAGGGAGAATATGAAGAAATAACTAATTTTTATCTTAGGATAAATTTGCATTTCTTTTGACTTTGCCAAGTTATGGATCGTTTCAGCCTTCAGCTAGTTTTGTGATGATACAGCCACATGTGCAAACCACAAGAGCGAGCCCTCCGGGTAAGAGTGCTGTGTCCATGATGAGGTAATACTATCAACACAAGCTGCTGTGGCAGGCTCGCTGAGTTTTGTGATATGAGCAGCGCCAGCGTGCCTGAGGGAAAAAGAAGCAATCGTTCCCAAGAACAAAACATTAAATGAAATCGAACAGGAATGGGATTCTTTACCACTACAGCCAAAGTCAATGAGCTCAAGGTTTTGTGTGTGCATGTGTGTTTGTGTACATGCACTTAATAAGTTTGCGTCATTGTGCATCTGTATATTTCTGTGTCTGTTTACATACATTCTATGTTTTGTTGGTAGCTGAAATGAATTTCCACAAGCTTGCAGAGTCATTGAGATTCAGTCAGTATCATAAAAGCATTTAAAACAAAAATAAATATACAGCACTAAATTACTCCTAAAAAGAATTATAATCAAAATAAATGTTGCGGTTCTTAAAATAAATTGGACTGGCAATTGTGCATGGATCCAAAACAGCTTTCACAAAGTTGAATCCTACATGAATTTTGTAAATATGCCTGTGTTTCCATCATTTATTGCAGGTTGTGAACACACACACTCCTGGTAAGAAGGTGTGGCTGGGTGGACTGGGTCCAGCATGGGCAGGAGGCATTAATAATCTCTCGGACACATACGCTGCCGGATTTTTGTAAGTACTGTTGTCATACTGCAACTCCTTAGGAAACCATTGTGGTGTGCTCTGTGGATAATGATTTCATAATAATAAACTTGTATTTGTCAAAAAGTATTAATTTCCAAAGCATTATGTATTCTATTATCTAAATTTGTATCAAGTCATGTCAGTTTTTCAATTTTATTTATATAGCCCAATGTCACAAATCACAAATTTGCCAAGGGGCTTTACAATATGTACAGCATATGATACCCTACTAGACTAAGACCCTTGATTCAGATAAGGAAAAACTACCAGAGAATAACTGTGGGAAAAAATGGAAGAAACCACAGGAAGATCAACAGAGGAGGGATTCCTCTTCCAGGACAAACGGACATGCAAAAGATGTTGTGCATGCAGAATAGTCCAAAATAGCAAAATTACAATACAGAAAATCAGGATGACAAAATTACAGATATATTGTTAACATGAATGGCAAACACAATCAAATACATCCATTGATTCTTTGCTAATGTAATTATCTGTGTTTATGTGTTCACATTTACTACTCATGTGTATTGTTTTATATTGCAGGTGGGCTAACACACTGGGAATGGCTGCTGTTCAGGGAATTGATGTTGTCTTGCGTCACTCATTCTTTGACTATGGATACACGCACCTTGTTGACCAGCACTTTAACCCTTTACCGGTAAGTCTCAAAAGTATTTCAACAATGTTTAGCGTAACTATTGAATCAAGTTCACCCCTCGGTCTCCGAGGCCAACAACGTTGAGGTTAAGGTTCTGGACCTTCTCCATACCAAACCCAGTCCAGTTTGCCTTGCCTGATGGCACCTCTCGCTCTTTCCCGTGGGAGCTATTAGCTGAGATGAAAGGCGTTTAGTGGTGATGAGTGGTTAGACGCGGGGGCGAAATGCCATGTAACCTTAGCCCTTTGTCAGTAGCTCAGGACAGTGTCACTGCTCCCCTCATCCCCCATCATAACTGTGTGCTTCTCTGTGCGGGACAGTCGGTCGGTGAGAGATCTGCAACCTGAGATGCTGATACACAGGCATGTTAGTAAAATACCCTGCAACACTGTGTGAAATGGAACTGCTCAGTCCCAGGTTGCTCTGTGTTTGGGTCTGAATAATGCTGGTACAGAGATGCAACAAGCTTCATCCACAACACTGAATTAACAACCTGAAATGCTCAGTTCATTTTCCTGGTTGTGCATCATCAGTCCATCTGAAGATAAAAGAATTTAAATACACAGATTTGTAGGAGGCAGACTTCTGAGGTCGTAATGTTCATTTAATGTTCAGTCGTAATTTATTTCTTCTAAAGGGAGAAACTATTTTATCCTAGAGTTAAACTGATTCCATTTTGCTTGGAAAAGAATAAATTAGACGTGTGAAGTGTGATAAAATGCAACCATGAGCCAAGTTCATAAAAAAGATTTATTAAGTTCATAAAAAAAAGGGTGTATATTAAGTTGTGGCAGAGCAGGGGTGAGAGGCTTACATTAAGGACATTAAATCAGTAAATCATTGCTCCTACACCAAAGGAGAAAGATGATGGAATCAAGACATTTATCACACATTTGTTACTATTCAAGATTCTTTTATTCTTGCTTTGGTCAGAAATAGCTGCTTTGGCAATCCAAAATACCATTGAACAGCTAGTGTTATTAGATTCATGAACTAATCACTTGTGCAAATCTGACAATAATTATTTCACTAAATCCCTCATTAGTAGTCTCCAGCGTGGATATGCCTTTTTGAGCCTCACTTCAACTATAAGATATTAAACAATCGAGATGGCTTCATTTTTCTTCCCTCTTTGTCTCCATTATTTTTCTGGGGCTGACGGTCTCCCGCTAGGATCACAATGCTTTTAACATGGCTGGATGTCTGAAGGCTGCACCAGCCTACCTGCTGAGAGAATTCACTGCAGGGCCAACCTGTCCTCTGCATGAGATATTTATGACCTGGCCCCTTCCCCTATTGGATGACTCCTCCATTGGTAGATGTTGAATCCAGTCCCAGCACACTGAATGACTCAACCACTTCACCTTTTTCCACTCTTATCCTATTGCTTTTTCTTTTATGTCCCAGTCATCCACCCTTTTCTATTTTTTTTTTTTATAGTTTTCTATTTGCAGAGATGGGTTGTAAACTCCCAGTGCCAGTTATTCATATCAGAGATTACTTTTTTGAGATACAGAAATGTCAGTAATCTGTACCTGGAAGTTGATGGAGAAGTATTTCTTATGTCTGAAAAGACTAACCTTCTGATCTGCTTCATAATTTGAGAAATTATTTATTGCTCAGACACAAAGCAGGGAGATAAGGCATTAGGATGCACTTACAAACTACAGCTTGTCTATTGTCCATTTTGAACCCTCCACCTTGCAAACTTTCATAACTGCAAACATATTTAGGGTTCACTTGTATATATTTTTACCTTTTCCTGAATATGTTTTTCTGTCTTTGTTTATAATGGCTATTATTTCTTAATTTTCTCATGGGAAACCCAATTACAGCATGCTGATAATTGTCTAGTTAAATTAAAAACACTGAAACTAATGTTGAACTTCCCGCTGGATGCAGTGAAATACTGTAACCTCGAACTTTGATCTTGTGGTTTGCAGACATTAACAGGGTCTCAACCAGGCAGTCTGACTCTCATTTGCCCTATTTAGCTAAACGTTTAAGGTTAATTGTTATTCTCCTTGTTTTCGTCCTCTGTTCCCTTAACTGTGCAGCTGAGGTTTGATTGGTCTCTGGTGTATGGTTTTGCTTTTCTGGAGTCCTTGAGATGTTACTGTTTTTTATGTATGCTTGGCTGTCTTTCTGTCTGTTTCTCTACCTTTATTGATCGTATTTTGACAGTTGTCTGTCTGTTTATCCATCCATCTAAAGGGGAAATTGAGGGCAAAAAAGACAGGAGACAGGGAGACAGGCAGGCAATCAGACAGGAAAACAGGCAGACAGTCAAACTACTGCGGATTTTGGATCTCAGCTGATGTTTCCTAATGCTACAAAAATTTCAGAGTGATGCTGAATGTACCTTAAAATATATTGATGGTTTCTTTTACTGGAGTTTTAAAATTTAAATACAAAGCAAGAATATAGCATCACACAGACCATCTTGCACAAATAAAACTCCAAACTCATAACAGTTCTTTGTTTTATACACTATGTAATAATTATAGATCACAGCTTTGGCCATACAGTACATTTATCCATCCATCCCTCTGCTTGTGGCGAACACTATACAGTTCCATACTGTGCTCTGCTTCTTCGATGCCTTGGCAGCAAATTAAGTTAAAGCCTGCATGGAAAAAAGAAGCCCTTAAATGTTGCCATATGCAGGATTGCATGGGAACTTCCTGAGGAACACATGTTGCTCTGGGTCTCTTGGAGAGGTGTTGAGTCTGTGTAGTCTATAGAGTGAGACGCAGTATAGTGGACCACTCAGCAATGATAACAGAAAACAGCAATTCATGATGGAGCAAAATATTTTGTTAAAAATGTCATATTTAAGACCTGTCAATTCTAAACGGGTCAGCGGTTGTTGGATACAATGTGACATGTTACACGGGACAATCAGCTCCAACAAAATGTCGGGTGTCAAAGCGCTGACATATTTGGACTTGACATTTTTGTGGAATGTAACTCTCTTTTCACTACGTTGAATACTAATTGCTTTGCTGGCACATTCTTAATTCTCACAGTTTGTGAAACTTAATCTGTTTCTACAATTACTAGCCCATTTCATGGCTGAGTAAACAAAATGGAGATTTTAGGAATATTTCCTTTCAGTGGATTCCAACATTAACCTTAATAGTGGTCACTTTCAATAAAAATCCTAACTTTGGATTTGTTTTGGTATTTAAAGAGCAGACAATTTGAAACTGTCTCTCTGCAGTGAGACTGGCCGAATGAATGAAAGTCATTTGTGTGTCTTTGTGTGCTTACAGGATTACTGGTTCTCTCTGGTCTTCAAGCGTCTGGTTGGTCCGAGGGTTTTATCTGTGCGGGTTGCTGGACTGCAGAGGAAGCCACAACCAGGACGAGTCATACGAGATAAGCTACGTATTTATGCGCACTGTACCAGCTACTACAAGTACGTGCTCAACCACCAAGCATTAGTTTATAACCTGCCTTTAAACACAGCAAGCATGTATATTATATCATCTTAGCCTTTCAGTGATGTGTAGCGATACTTTAGGAATGTCCTTGAAAATTTAGATTGAAAACAGACTACTGCAGATTTTACTTTTTTCTACTCTTTGTGTCCTCCTGCAAACACCTGAGGCTCAGTGTCTGCCGGGGAAGAACAAAATCCCCAGCCAGTCCATTCAGCTTCCCATAAATAAGCAGACTGCAGACACCCGCTCATTCACAGCTCAGAGCCTATAAAACTTAACGGGTATCACTTATCAGGTGTGTGGGTTCTGTCTCCCTGCCGTCAAAGAGCCGCTGAAAGGTGTGCTAGGCCTTTATCCCATCTCGGATTGGCTGGAGGGGGTTATTTGAGGGGGAGGGGGAGGGACAATAAGGTGGTCTGTGCCGGGAGGAGATAAAGAGTGCCACCATGGCCTGTTCAAGGTTATCATTTAACCCAGGCCAGTGGCTGTCAGCACCAGGCTAGACTTACGGCCTTACTCTAGACTTACAGGTGGAGCATCGCTTAGAAAAATGTTCAAGCGTTACACAGGTAGATAGGCGATAGATGGTAAATGGGGTTTGAGGAGTTGCATAACCAACACTCTGCTGTAAAAGGCCGGATGACATGCCCACAGATATTTGAAATAGTTTTCAACAAGTGTACTCACTCAACCACCTGGTATGTATGGTGAAATTGTGCAGAGATACTCATGGCATGTGGTGTCGCTCAGCTCCACTCAACATACCAATCGGCCTTGGACTCATACGATCAGACAGAGAGGCACTGAGGCAGTCCCTCTTGAATCCAAAGCCACTTCAGCTGCCATTATTTCTGCCACTTTGTGGTTTTACACAGTCAGCCCGTAAGTGGACGAACCATTGCAGTTATAGTGGTTTGACAGTGCTGCATAGACAGCAAAGAATATATGCTCAGGCAGTCAGTGGTTTGAAAAGTCTTTGCAGATTAGATATTTGACTTTCACTGCCCTTTTACCCCTTTTAGTGGTTTGTATGGCATTTTTTTCACTTTCCAGCGATGCACCAACATCAAACGGCATCAACACATGTTTATGTTCCTGGTTTGGATCTCTAAGAACCTCATCATTTGAAAGGCCCGAGAGGTCATTATCTCTCCCTCCATCTAACCATGTGATCTATCACTCAGAGCCACGGTCCATGTTTCCCAGAAACAAGCCTCCAAGTGTTTAACACAGAGCCAGACACGCAGAGTTTTTATCAGCAGTACATTACTCATACTTTTCTTGTCAATATATGGAATATTAGTAGTCTTGCTGGGTTGATGGAATACGTGGCTCAGCCTGTGCCCAAAAGAGCAAAGATTAACATCAAATCGAAAGTCAAGATTGCTTTATAGATGTGAGATTTTGGAGGTGGTAAGGGTTGGGAGAGATGTCTGCTAGAGCGTTTAACCAGCCCTGAGCCCTGACCCTGAACACCAAGGCCAACATGTGGTATTCACTACAGCTGTGTTGTCTTTGTCCTCATTTCTGGGCTCTTATTAGATTTTATCATGTTTGTCTTATCCGTCTCGCTTAGTTATTTACCTTTGACCAGTATTGCTATCAGGTTGTGTCCCCAGTGTTTTGCTCTCAGGAGAGGGACTCAAACACTGTTGTCTGTGTAACTCAAGAAGTGTTGCCTGTTGTGTTCACACCCTTCATGTGACCCTTGACTATACAGTGACAGGTTTTAATATTGGATACTGTACAAGAGAAGCAGATATGTGCTTCAGATAGCCTTTATTAGGGTAACAAGGGCCTGGAAGATGAAATGTGGTTTAAAATGTTACCTTCTAAATATAGATGATAGGTTTTACTCTGTGGTAAGGGACAACTTGCTGCTAATGGAATTCTCTTCTTGAACATGCTATTTCTTCCTTTATTATTTTTATATGAGCCTTTTGATCCAGATTAGATCAAGGAGTTGTGGTTTGATCCTGTTACTATATGTGATAAAAATATCAAAGACTTTCTTCTCTTTGTAGTCATCTTTAATTATAGAGAATTTTATTCCACATGGCAATGTAATGTATAATAAATCCCCATAAGCAGATGTGAAGAAAAGGTTTTTTTTGTCTTCTCTGAAGGTAAAGGAAAATTAATGTGGTGTTGTTCATCATTTTCTTTACTGTACCAGTCATAACTATGTGAGAGGCTCCATAACGATCTACATCATCAACCTGCATCGGTCGCGGAAGAAAATCAAGTTGGCGGGGACGTTACGGAACAAGACTGTCCATCAGTACCTGCTGCAACCCTACGGCACTGACGGACTCAAAGCCAAGTTAGTGCACACAAACACACACGCATGCATAGACACAGAAATGCATCGATAGAGTATCCTTTTCTATTCTATATTTGATATGCACTGGTGAGAGACCCATAACGCAGCTGCACGAGTCTTCCAGTCCTGTTGTTGCTTATATGAAAAAAACAAACAAACAAATAAAAAAGCGGATAATAAATAGTTGAAGTTCAAAAAGTAATCAATTAACAATGGTCTTAAAGGTGTTGAGATAAGGAATAGTGATAGTGATGATTTTATTCAAGGCTTAAAAAAAAGTTTCATAAACTGCTTTTTAGGTCTTAATTTTTTTTTGACAGCCTTAATATTTTGTTAATCACTGTCTCTTCAAATGCTGCACTCAATCAATTTGGTAGAATTTTAAGAGAACACCGGATGATGGACTTGAGCTGTATAATTTTCACTGAGGTTGGCATGTTGCGTCTATATACACCACAAAAAATATACACTTGCATGTATTAACTTCTCCCTGTCTTGATTGAAATTCCAGATATATATAACACTTACAGCAAACTCTTAACATAATTTTTGTTTTGTCAGTGAAGAACCTTTAAGGTTCTGATATTAATTCAGACATATGTTGTACTGCGTTACTGTAACTTGCCAACGTTATGAAAGGAAACATTCAGTGAGCCCAGAGCCCTTCACAGAGGTCCAGTGTATTTGTGTCTCCTTGTTTCAATGTTTTATCAATGGATTTTTATGTCCTTTTAGGTTCATACCATTTTAACTGTTCACTATTTTTTATTAGCTATGATATATTACACTTTATGTAACAAGGTAATATAATTCCTACTGCCTTACATATCCCTTAAAATAAAAAGTTTATGCTTTCATCCTCTCCCTCTCCTCTCCCCTTTCAGCCCCTGGCCTGTTATTCTGACTTAGATTTAAGCTTCAAATCCTGAAATAACAGCCTAATGACTCAAGACTCAAGTGTGTGTGTATGTGTGTGTGTTATATGATACCTACCAGAGGCCTTAACAGAGGCTCAGGCATGATCCTTAAATAACAGTGTAATGATGGAGGATGTTTTAGGTGTTAGAACAGGATTGCAAGGAAATTAATAGGAGAGCAAACTAACGATGGGCCATTTTCAGGCCTTAAGTGCTTTCCTTTACCACAGGCAGTGCCGGGAGACTTTTATGAAGAATTTAGCAACACCAGATGTCTATAAATTTGTGTTGAGTGGTGGGACTTTTTAACGCTGGCCAAGTATTTAGGTCCATACATGTTGGAGGAAAGCTTTGAAAAATTCAGTTTGATTCATAACATGTCATTATTGAACATAATTTTATTTGATATTTTATTGAATTTTAGGTTCACGTAAAAATATCCAGCCTGGCTGGCCTTAATCTCTACAATAACAGCAACACTTTAAATTTAAAAAGATGTACGTTAAAGGTGACATTACATTATAAACACAGTAAAAGGAGAGTATTTGATTTATTATGTTAACTATAAAAATGACAGGGAGTTATGTTAAAACAATAACCTATATAGATAAAAAGAAACAATGCTCTTTTGAATAAAGAAAAGCATGAAAGTACTGAAGCGAACTCTTAAGCAGGAAGTTTCAAAACATATTTGCAGTGTTTCTAATATTCTATTATTTATTGTGCCACCTTTTTTGTGACAATTATTCTTTCAATAAACCATAATCCAAGTAAATTTCTATTTCTATAATACTTGTATTATAAATCATTGATTCTAGGAGAGAAATAAAACGGAAAAAAAATAGAAAGTGAGACATGAGGCAGCACTCTTCTCCAGGCAAAGAGATAGAGAAAGGTGAAGAGTTTCCTGTAACAGGGCATGTCAGCATTTACTGACTAACAGGTTTAGGTCAGCAGCATTTTTCAATATGTTTTCAATATATATCAATATATCCTAGAGTTAAAAATGAAAATGAAAGAAAAGCGTTTTGTGCCATTTCTAGTGAGCCTATGTCCGTAACTTAAGAACTTAAGAAGATATAGCAGCAAAGTGTGGAACAAAACTCATATTAAATAGCATGGAGTATTAATTGTTTCTAAATAATACTGTGGATAAACTTCCTCATAGGAAAACATATTTCAAACATTTTTATTCGTAAAAGCTGTTGAAGTTCTGTTACCAGGACTGCCAGTAGTCATAGTGATTGTGGTTGCTGAAGAAAAATATTTTTCATAGATTTTATCTGTTTAGTGCAGACGACTCCAAAATGAAGGTAAATTGATAGTTTAGGTTTCTCTCTATGCAAATTCCATTCAAAGTTGTTCAATTTCCAACATCCAAATTTTATGCAGTTCTGAATTGCAATTTTGTAGCAGTGGCACCCCCAAGTGTACAACTGACAGACTTATAAACCTTGTAGCATGAAAGTATCCAGATTTGCTGTTGCTGTTGATGACTTGAAATAAATTTAAACAGCCTCACCTTTCTTTCTTTTCTATTCTACAACTACCAGTTTGTCAGAACGCAGATTAAGAAAATAGTAGCACTAATACCTCTTGGTGAAGAGACAGATTGTTAAGGAAAAGCACAAGTTCATGCCAGCTCAGTTTATCCGCTGAAGCACATCTCATTGAGTTTATACAAACTGCATTTCCTGTTTCCTTCTCTCCGCAGACATGTCCAGCTGAACGGGGAGAAGTTGCTCATGGTGGACAATGAGACCTTCCCAGAGTTGAAGCCTAAAACGTTGAGGGCTGGACGGACAATAGCCATGCCTCCCATGACCATAGGCTTTTATGTCATTAAAAATATTAACGCATATGCCTGCCGAAGATAACACAGATCTTCCGTCCCTGAAATAAAAGCTCAGAACTCTACCAAACCGTCAACCCTCTGCCAGCTTGACTCGTTGTCCAGTAAGAGGGTTTATCAGGGGGAGGTCAGAGTACCATGCTAGCAGGGTTTTAATGTCTTGCTCAAGGGTGCTTCAGTAGAGTGGACACTTGGCTTGAAACAGTACAATCCTCTGGTTTAAAAACAGCCTCTTTAACCATTATTTCAGCTGTTTCTGGGGTTTTAAACCTCGAAAAGCTGTTTCTCCACACACACTGACCAAAATCCCCACCGATCTAGTAAATTACAGATGAGCTCGGCTCTTCCCCTGTTCTCATCTCTAGTCCATCAAAGAAAGACTTTGCCCCACACACATAACAAGGGCTGCACTGAACACTTTTCAATTTCTTCCACCAGCTTTTCCTCATATGCTCCAAGACTTGTATGGACAGTAATTGTTTTGTGCCTTTGTGTGAAATTTGTGTTTTGTAGTTACAGAAATGCAGTATCAAATTCACAACCACATTCTGGGACTTGATTAAGCTATATTTTCTCCTCATGGATCGTCAAACCAAGGGTTCTTTCTGTGTCTACCAAGAGAATATTTTTTTTCAATCTCTTTTTCTAATTTTTTACTGACCGACAGACAAAAAAGAATGGGAGAAAACTCAGAACAGGCAGTGTTGCTGAAGCATTCACAAGTTCAACTTCAGTTTGACTCGATCCTCTACGCAAAGAGAAAATAGAATGGAGTGTGTAAGGTCATGTCTGGACTGGGGGCTGTGTACGTGTGTGTGTGTGTGTGTGTGTGTGTGTGTGTGCGTGCGCATGTGTTTTATTGATAAAGCTACTGATGTGTCTGTCAAGTCTGTTTGACGTATTTTTATTTTCTTTACAAGTGGCTTAAAAGGAAAATCTGTTTCTTTTAAAGGCTGTTTTTTTGTATGTTCTGTGTATGTTCTGCTTTTTTGCAGCAGGTTTCAATCAGTTTGACTGCAGAATATGACAGCCAGGATGTGTCGCTGGGTCTGTTTGCAGCGAGCTGAGGAACAATGTGAACTCATCCATAACATGTGTCTTCATATAGCCTGCATCCATACAAAATCTGGGTTTAGCTTTCCACTCAGAAATTCTAAAATCTTTTTTTAACCTTTCTCACTATATCTTCAGCGTGATCTCACATTTTTATAATCTTCTTATGCTGCTAGTTTTTTAAAACTAAATACACATTATATATATTTTACATATTTTGTACAGATTTACTGTCATATATTATTAGATAATGTAATGTACATAAAAGGAGTGATGAATATAAGTGACACAAGCTTGATATGTTTACTTACATACAGTATACAGCTAATTTATATGATTAAATACTTTGTCATAATTTTCTATCATAAAAAACTTGGTTATTTTAGAGGTACAAATGCCCCAACTGTAGAGCAAAAAATTTAATAATTTTCTGTTCTTTGAATGACACTGTGACCGAGTCACTGTGTTAAGGTGCAAATGTCGTAGGTACAGAAAATGTGTTTGCAAGAAAAAGGAATCACTTTAAGACGCTGCATACCCACGTTTGACATCTGCATTTACTTCTGTTTTATTTCAAAATATTCTGACCACCTTATTTTATAATGGGCTTGGTCTTTTCCAAACAAAAAACCACAGAGTGAGTGCAAAACATTGTCTGAAAATATTTGGTCACTTTGCTTATTATGTGCTCTGAACTGTCAAAAACAAAGACAGCGATAACATTGCTAAACTCATACATGGTAACGATAAGCAGGAGCAGGTTCAGTTCCTGAATGTGTTAATTATAAATAATATTTGTCCTCTGAATGTGTAATGTAGAGGTGTTCATATTTCTTTTGGAGAGCATTATTTTATTATGTAAAGTGTGTTATTGGATAGTATTATTTTTTGTAAAAAAAAAAAAAAAGTTTACATTGATAATAAACACTTCAAATACCACTTGTTCTGTATATTCTTCAGTACTAACTAGTAAATTCCTGATGCCACAAGCTGCACTAAAGCAAGGAATGGACATCTACTCGGTTTTTAGTTTGTCAACAGGTCAAACTACATTAAACTTAATAAATATGCTGTGTACAAGAGAGGATTTGGAAGCAAGTACTACTTCTCTATATACAGGTATGTCCTATCATGTGAATTAAAACTGACCGGTGCAACCAGACTCCACAGCAGTTCTTGGGATATGATGGGGCAAATCTGCAGAGGCATATGGTAGTGAGGAGAAGAAAGAAAAAGAGATGAGATGATATGATTTATACCTGCACGGGAGCACAGAGAAGGCAGAAATACCCTCTTACAGAAAGAAGCCATAAATAAAAACTGTCGAATTCTAGCACCGTCTTAAAAAAAAAAGAACCGCAGTATTAAAGTTAGCATTGTTGGTGCTCACTCACTCACTCTTACAGTGGCCCCAGATGTGAAAGCAGCTGGAGCGAGTCTTTGTAGTGGGAAGAGTGCTGTCTTGTCACTGCATGAGGCAGCTGTTGATGGGAAACATGAAGCCAGGATGGACTAAACCTGCAGACCTCAGCTTTGGCACAGCCAGACTAAACCTGGGCCAGACCTGGCTCAGCGTCTGATGATTCATAGACAACTGGGATCTGCTCGGTAGGATGATGCGGAGGGGAGATGAGGGGCTGCAGGGACTAAAATGCAGGGACTAAAAGTTTCTCCCAGCAAAGCACATGAAAACTGCAATTCAAGCTCATTACAGGCTTGAACTGTACTTAAGTTTCATGACAGTGAGTCATTAACACTGGCAGCCCCTTCTAGAGCTGTGATCCAAAGCATGTACCTTTAATTATATTTTTGTTTGAAGTTCCATTCATGGGAAATGGATTTTTGCTTTTATGTAAGTTAGCAGAAATGTTTGGTCTCAGAAATGATCTTCAAGAACAGTTTGACTCCATGTGTGGCTCATTTTAAACAGGGCAAAATTGTTGACATCTAAGAATCAAACCAGACTTGTTAACACTTGGTCCATTGATTCAGTGGTCTTGTGAACAGAAAACTATCATTCATTACAATATGAAGGCCATACATACATACTGTATATGCATACTTGGACCACCTTGCAATCAGATGAACATGCAGACATGTTTCATCTTGAAGAAGCACATACAGACATAGGAAAACACAGCGGGTGAGAGAGAGCAGACATGTATAGGTATAAAAAACAGAGGTAATCTGAATTGGGCTGCACTTTCTCAACACAATCGCTTGAAATCGGGTGTCAAAGTTAGTTTAAACAGGAAAATCGAACTGCATGCCAGGCCAAAACATAATCTAAATAATTGAAACTGTTTAAAACAGTAATTTAGTCAAAAGTATGTTTGTTGGGTAAAATGAGTTTTCGGGGGTTAACGATGACTGACAACAGCGATATCAAACTATGAGGCCTTATAGTGAATATCCAGGCATTCAGATCTTATCAAGCCAATCCATGGAAATGCTTTTGTTTGGCGGACTTTGGTTCATATAAACCTGCACCTTGTGATAACAACTGCTGAGCGTCACTTCCTCTGACAAAAATCTAATTGTGTTGTGATATAGGAGGACTGCGCCATGTCTGGCCACTTCTGCGTGACAGTGCCTCCTTAGTGGAGGTAACTGTTACCCAGGCCTGCCTAACACTGTTTATACTCAGTGATCCATTTTGAGACATGCAAGGCCCCCTTTTGCCCTGCTAGCAAACACTGAGGATTTCATGATGTTTACTCTGTATATACAGGAGTCAGCTTAAATAAGACTTCCATGACTGCTGGATCCCCAGAAAACTGATGGACTAGATTAGACTTTGGCCCAAACTTGGAACTCTTGGCATTCTGGCCCATTTTGACCCAAGCAAGGTTAATAAAACATCAATATTTATGTTACGATGGGGTTCTTTGGTCTGGTCAGAAGCCAAGCATACAATCTGTGCTGAATATTATGATACAACACAGATTTTTTTTTTGGTAGCCATCAGAACATTCTCTGAAAAGCAGCCCGCAGTTTGGTTTGTGTATATGCAGCATATATGTCTCTTACAAGTTGTTCCCTTGATGATGACTGTAATATTTATATAGGGGCAAATATGGGAAGCTGTTTATTTAGTTTATGGTGTATTGTGACTTTTTGATCTGCAATATGATTAAAACTCAAAGTGTATTGCATTATATAGTAATTATCTCATCTTTTAACCCATACAGATGATTTATGGTGTTTTATTCATCTAAAACTTCTTATAGGATCACTTTGCTCGGCCTATTTCTTGGAGATTACATGAGAATGCATGGCAAATTTAGAAATAAAGAGCACAAACACGTCTAATCTCAATCTCAGCCATAAAACTGCATTCCACAAATGCCAACCCATTGTCCACAGCGCAGCCTCTGAATCATGTGCCCCACTTTAGGCGGCAGCACATGACTTTTTCCTGCCTCACTGATCACCAGGCTCCTCCGGAGAGGGAGGGTAGGGCGAGCGGGGGGGGGCAATCCATTGAAAAGTGCAGCCTCTTTTGATAGGCCTCAGTCTTTATCCAGGAGCAAGTCTTAACAGGGCGCTCCTCAACACTTTTAAATCCTCTTATCTGTCTCCAGATCAGCGGTGAAATCGCGCAGCTAAACTTCCTGCGCGTAAAGTCCTGCTGATGTCACATGACGCAGCGGTGTAGTGGAGCTCTGCGGAAGGAAGGAAGCAGCAAGCAGCAGCAACAGCAGCAGTAGCAGCGATGAAAACGTCCCAAAGCTGCAAGAAACACTGAAGTGAAGTGAGGAAAGTTCTGGGCTGCAGAGATTCTGGATGCTGGGATCATCCGGCGCAGAAAACACACAGTAAGTTGTTGTGTAATGAAGTGTAAAAGTGTGTGTTTGTTTTTTCTGTACATGTGAGTGAGAGTCCGTCAAGGAAGTTAAAGCTTAAAGGGGAACTAACTTTTTGGTTTAGGTAAAACACGAAGTGTAGTTTACGGATCGGATCGGATTCAGAGAGATGCTGAATAATATCTAGTCAGATAAAATTGGTCATTTCTTTTACATTGTTCCCGTGTAGATGTTTATGTCTGACTGCACATTGACTGTACTGTAGTTGGTTAGTGAACAGCAGATGAGTTTCTGCTGGCACACAGCATACACAAGATCAAATGCATTAAAAACTCAGCAGTTTATATCTGATCAACTTTGGTGATGGTTTGGCGTTTAGGAAGTGTTGCAATTACATTTTCTGCCTTTCTATCAAGATGAAAGTAGTCAAGAAAGATTCCACATTCATGTTTCCTAATGATCATTAACTTAAATTAATTATTTTTGATCACATGAAATTCATGAAAGTGCATGAACTGAATGTAAAAGAAAAGTAAATGTCTTGTCAAAAATGGTTGAAAATGAGTGCTCTGGTAGGTTCTCTGTATTACAAGGAACATGCCTCCCATTTATCAACAAATGAAAGCTCCAAAGATTACCACATGATCACTTTCTCTCATGTCACACACATCTCTTTACACTTACTGATCATTTTTCCAGCACTCTTATATCTGTTTTGACCAGTGGTGGTGAAGTGCAATTTTGAGGTAATTGTACTTTACTTGAGTATTTCCATTTTGTGCTACTTCATACTTCCACTTCACTACATTTCAGAGGGAAATATTGTACTTTTTACTCCACTACATTTATTTCACAGCTACAGTTACTTTTCAGGTCAATATTTTATACATAAAACATATGATCAGTTTGTTATATATGCATTGTTATAGATTAGTATCAGTACACAGTAAGTTGTTCAAATGAGCTCCACCTTGACAACATTAAATGCTGCTTACATGTGCACATAAATGAATCAGTTTTTCTATTCAAATAATATACTGTATTTACATTTATGATAAATATAACACTCTAAATTGTGCCACTTTGCATAATGAGTACTTTTACTTTTGATACTTTAAGTACATTTTGCTGGCAATACTTATATACTTTTACTTAAGTAAGATTTTGAATACAGGAATTTTACTTGTAATTGAGTATGTTTTTTTCATTGTGGTATTGCTACTATTATTTACTTAAGTACCATCACTGGTATTGACTGATAATGTCTTGAAATCCCTCAGTGTTGGCATTTCTGCCTCTGACCTTTTTTTTTTTTATCTGTGCTCTCACTAGAAGTTGTCATTGATAAAATATCAGCTGTTAGAGAGTGTTTATTTTAGGCCGAAAGGCAGGGGAGTGTGGGAAAATCTTATGTTTACCTCCATTTACTCCAGTGGTTAATGTATTCATTACTAGGCCTGTGTGAAAATACATTTCTAGTGATTTTTTTTTTTAGTGACACAGACCACATCCACTTTAAGACACTGACTGAATGTTGGTGTGTATGTAACATAATAATGATGGTTTAAAGGTACAAGTGGGATTGTTTTTGACATGTGTTCTGGGTTCTTTTGGGTTTTATTCAATGAAAAATCTGACGTAGAATATTCAAGCTTCACTATACCAATAATACCATGATACAGTGAAAGATTTTATGAGAATTTTCAAATAACAACTGATTTGTTTCACACCATATTTTGTTGGAATTAAAAAGAATAATAAGTACACTCCTCTTTCTTATAAAATTGTATCTCAGCAACCATCTTTGTGTGAGATAATTATGTAATCATAATCATCATATCAATACATAGAAATTAGGTTTTTGTGTGCTTCCAAAATAACACTCAGATCACATCAGTAAGTCTTAAAATTGTGGCTATTTCCTAAATCAGTTCAGTCTTCTAACATACAAATGCAAGCATGTCAAAAGAATATTTGTTCTGGAATAATTTAAATAGTGAGTTTTATCAAATAGAGATGTAGCTGTGCCGTTCCGGACAGTTTCGGACATTCCTGAACAGTATCATTCCAGACCTCTATGCTTTAGAAAATCTCTCCCCAGACTCTGTTTTATCTCTTTTGCCTTAACATGTTTAACCTTTTCTTTATAGCATTATGCATCTGGAGTGGTGGGCGTAAATAGGACACCACAGTAAAACAGGACAGGTGTGCATCTGTAGTCCAGATGAAGGGCTTGCTGATAGCCAGTGAGAGTGCTGAGGTCCTCTTCCACTGGACTGACCCAGAGTTTCAGCAGAATATCCAGGAGAAGTATGGGGCAGCTCAAGAGGAAGGCCAGGGGGTAAGGAAGAAGAAAATCATCTTTAACAGATTGTTAATCTGATTTGTTTGCCATGAGTCAAATCTGTAATAATAATAATCTACAAATAATTTTGTTTTAGCTTCCCGCCTTCGAGGACAGCATCAGCACGCTGTTTGCTCCCATCATTATCTCCTGCAGTACCATGGTCGACAGACTGGGTGACAGCTACACCTGCTTCACCACAGAAAACAACCACATCTACGTCCTACACCAGGTAGCACCTGCCCTCGAAGATAAAAGCTGTCTTCATCCCTGCAAAAATCCCCAGATTGGTTCCATTTTTTTATCATGATGTAGAAATCATTTTCCTGACACATATAGCCATTAAAACCCTGTTTTCTGACCCTGTTTTGAAATACCCTGTTGTATAAAGTCTGCATACTTGAACTACGCCTTACTAACAGTAATAGCACTGTGACCTTAATGCAGGCCTCTCTTACAAGAGAAGCGTCATGTTTGTCATGTGAGTCTTGTTAAGGAATCAAACCAGGCTTTGTCCTCCTGCAGCGCATGAGATGGAGTCCAAACTCTTGCCTTTCCGGTCTTTCTCATGCAATGATTTATCACTTTAGAGTGCACAGAGAGCAGGATGAGTTTTAATGCATCCATTTTCACTTTATTTACCACTTTATTCACATGTTTGGGTCGATAGATAACAGCTAATTAGGTAATTTTGTGTCCACCTCAGTTTGATGAGTTTCTCTACATTGCTGTGAATGGAGATGGTGAGGAGGGAGAAGATGACCTGAATAGGAAGATCTATGTGATGAAGAAGATGATTGAGGTCATATTTGGCATGGTCACCCTCAGCGGTAACCTCCTCAGGAAAGAGTAAGACATTTTGTTTGTTCCCTCTTGATTCTGGATAGTGTTAACATGCCGACTGACATGTGAACTGTGCTGTTTGTCACCAGACTGCGTCCTCAGGACACCGAGCAAAGAGCGAGGCTGTGGAAGCATCTCCAGAGCCTGCTGGAGACATACAACCACCTCCGAGAGAATGACCAGAGCTTCTTAGTGGAGGTAGAGGGCATTACTGTTTTGTACTGCACTACTACTTTGTTTTAGCTTGATTGTTGAGATATGAGGACAGCACAATACCAAAAGTACACAGTTTTACAGTAGACTTTTGCCATGTTGTTACACATTCAAGCTAATATCTTTGTTCCAAGTTCTGTATGCCATAAAAGAAAACCTAAGATCTTATTGTGCTGTTGAAATTATGATAATGCAAAAAAGATACAACCGTGTAAGAGTTGTACGTGTTTTCATGCATGCATGATGTAGTAAAATATAACCTGACTGCAGGTGATTTGCACTTTAAGATCGTCCTAGTATCCTTTGATTACTATGAATTGTATTATATACTGTAACACTGACCTAGATTCTTCCCAGTTACATTATTTATAAGTGAGGCTCTGACTGTCTTTGGTGCAATGCTACATTGGCTTTGGGGTATAACACTTTCAACCACTAGATGGCAGCAACAGCAAGAGCCAATGTTTTCTCAGTGTTTAAAGCCCCTTTTCATGAGGTGTTAAATGGAAGTATTTTGTCTATTTCCTGTACCTTTTTTACACAAACTGTGTGTTGAGTTATGTACTTTATGTTGAGAGTCTGTGTTGATGGTTCTGTTTGAACCATAGAAATAATGTTCAGGCCATCGTCTATTTAGCTATACTGTAAACCTACCTAAACTTGACATTTAAATTGAAAAAAAAAATATTAACATGCTTCTTTTTTTCTAGATTCTAGATGTGAAGTTTTACTAGAAAACCCCCTATGCTCTCCTATTAACAAGATGAATTTAGGTTAGATTCTCCTTTCAGGCCATGATTTCAGAATTATTATGTTCAGTCAAAGTCATTTTTAGCTGTGATTAATGAATCATGCCTCTCTAAAAAATGTGCAAGTGCAATTACGTGACTTTCAGTGGTCAAGTGGGATAGAGACACTCCCATGTCGTCTCCTCCTTCTCTTTTCTCTCTCAGGCAGTGGAGAGGCTTATCCACCCCACGCTGTGTGAGCAGTGCATAGAGTTTCTGGAGCGTCGTCTAGTTCAGCAGCTCAACAGCAGTGTAGAGAGAGCAGGAGAGGAGGTGCTGCATGCCTTCATTCTGGTTCACACCAAACTGCTTGCCTTCTACTCCAGGTACAGTCAATGCAGATGTTTTTCATAAACACTTCATATTTATTCCAGAAATAAATGTCACAATTTGCTCTCTTAATTTGTTTTCATGTGTTTACTTCTCACGCTTGAGTTGGTGAAGAGGCTTTTTTTTTTTTTTTTTTTTTTTTAAAGATTTTCTATAATGTCCTCTCTTTGACTCTCCGCTCCAGCCGCAATGCGAGCTCCCTCGCCACCTCTGACCTCCTGACCCTCATCATCATGGCGCAGAATATGTATCCTAGCAACATAGACCTAGATGACCCAGGTCCTGAGGTAGGAAATGCTGATGGACACCCTCATAACCTCACCACCATTTCTGATTGTTTATTGTGAATTGTCTATGTTTTTCATGAAGGATGTTGAGAGTACATCTGGCTCTGGTCCTGAAAGTTTTTACACCCCAGAGCCTTCGCCTACAGACAGAGACTCAAGTGGTTCAGGTGGGTTGTCTAGTAGAGTGTACACATTTGTATTTGTTCAGTTATTTCTGTTTCTATATGTCTTCTTTCTGTATGTGTTCAATGACTTGCCTTCATTTTTGTGTCACTAGAAAATCCAGTGAGAGGCAGTACTCCTGTATTTGAATTTGTGGACCCAGATATCCAGGTGAGAATATATTTCAGTGCTCCCAATAGTTGATCTTGATTTCTGATATTCTCCACAAAAGAAACCACTTATTGGTTTGGAATGATTAAAATAATTATGTCTTCAGATGGCAGAGGACAGCTTACAGACTCTGGAGGTTCCTCCACCTGACCCCTCAACCCCCCGTAGAGTCTTCTTAGAGGTCTCACAGAAAGAGGGGCTGTATCCCATGATGCCTCACTCCATGTACTGTTTGCCACTGTGGCCTGGCATCACGCTAGTGCTGCTAACTAAGGTTTGTGGATAGCAACTCAAGCCTACATATGTACTTACTCATATTGCTTACATGTACACACAATTTCCTCCACATCTCCCTCTCGCAATCTTATTTTTCAGCCAGATTGGGGCACACTTTTGACATGTTCAACTGAACTTTAAAGCTCTTCCACATTTTCTACACAAACACACACACAAATTTTTAAAAAATCCTTCAAGTAACATCTCTTCATTCTCCCCCATTAAAAATTACAGACTCTATGCATATGCTAATATTTTTCATTTCAAAAGTTCAACTGCTGGACACAAGATGTCTCCTAAATCACTGAAAAGTCCATTCTCAGTTTTTCAGTGAGCACAGAGAAACTTTCTACTTTAAGCAGATGAATTTGAAAACTTCAAACTCTGCACATACATCATTCTGCACAGTGAAGCTCAAACATCCATCTGAAGGAACAAGAAGCAAAACACATTTTTGACTGGAGGGGAGCTAACTAACTATAGTTTTATTTAGTGCTTATAGTATCCAAACACATCTTTGCTCCCTTGTTGACCCATTTAAGCATCTATATTTATTTCTGTCAGATTCCCACCAGTGCAGTGGCCATATCAGTGTATACGTTTCTGGAGGCCTTTGCCAAGCTGGAGAAGCGTTTAAATGAAGGTCAAGAAGGTTCTTCTGCTACTAGAGGCCAGCCGACTATACAGGACATCCGAAGCAAACTGGATAAATTCATCAAAGCCCTGGGGCCAAGTGAGATTCAGGTATGTGTTTGTATGTGTGCTGTATACCAACATTTTGTATTCTGTCTACTTAATTGTTCCATGAAGTTTTTACGCATTCTTGTCACTTTATGTAATAACATTGTAAAATTTAATTTAAGTGAAATTGCACTTTAAAACTTAAAGACTACTATCAAGAATAACTGTTGGAGGGAATGTATATACTCTGTTAACATAACAGATTCATACATGTGAAAACCTTTACACCCTGTTCACCCAAAATGGAATAAATATGATTGATAATGAAAAATTATTTTCAATGAAATTATTGACCTCAAAATAAAATCAACATTTTGTGCCTCCCATTTTTATCCAGTCTGCACAGTTACAAAATGTCTGGACAGAGTTCAAGAACCGAGCCTTCGCCAGAGGAGGACCTGGGTTTAACAAAGAGTAAGTCTGCTGCAGCCCTCTGCTGGACAGAATGCTCCATAACAAACCCGCTGGATGATCCTTTGAATGATTACGTCCATGTTTTTGTTTTAGTCTTATCCCGTGGTGTAAGAATATGAAGACCCAGCTGTGTGGCGTATACCGACAGTGTTTCTTTATTGACTCTGGGCTTGCCGACATTCCTCGACAACTCTCGCCCAGTCTGCAGGAAAGAGCCCAGTCTATGGTGCAGTGTGTATCAGACAGCTGAATGTCTTTTTACGCTAATATTTTTCTTTTCTGCTTAATTTTTGCAAACATTACACACATATACCACATTGATCATACAGTATATGTACTGTATCTCTCTGTCTTTTTCTCTCTCTTTCTATTACACTCTTTCTCTGTCACTCTCTCTGTCTCTTCCAGGGAAAAACTGATGGATTGGAAGGACTTCTTGTTAGTGAAAAGCAAGAGGAATATCACCATGGTGTCATATCCTGTCAGCAAAATAAACCCATGTTGTGTCTGATCCCTTTGCTTAGCAGAACAAAACTAAATTTATAATATTCCTGGATGTGCTTTCATAATTCAGGGGTTCCAAAAAATACAGTGCATGCGTAGGCCTAGAAACATTTAGAAATATAACACACTTTTATCCTCCGTGCATTGACCTTGACCCAGTTAATCTCACTTACCTGGAAGAGTTCCCAGGCCTTATTCACTTTATCTGTGTGGACCGATCCACCGGCCAAATGATCGCACCGTCGCTCAACATCACAGAGCGCACCACCTCTGAGCTGGGGAAAGGACCAGTGGCTCAGTTCATCAAAAGCAAGGTCAAATACACTAGAAGTGCATGTCTTAGAACTAATAAGTGTGGTCTTAAACAGCTCGTTGATAAATCAGTATCATAGCCAAAGTCTTGTATTGCTTTAAGTGCAAATTTGGTTCTTTTCAATGACAAGAATCATGAATACTTTTGTCCATTTGCAGCATTTTTCTAAATATGACTTTCTCTTTTATAATGCCATGTTGAAGGTGTGGAGCCTGGTCAGCACAACACGGCGCTATCTCCAGAAGGGTTACTCCACTGTCACATTGCGTGATGGAGACTTCTACTTCTGCTACTTCCTCTGGTTTGAAAATGAAACAGTAAGTTTACTAGTGTATCATGTTTATATTCAGTAAGAAAAATAACAGTTAAGTTTAGTACCCTGTAACACAGCATCATATGATGTGTACTGCTATATCTGATCAATCAGGGCTACAAGTTAGAAGCAGGGGAAATGCCCATCCTACCTGATGACTCTGCTCCCATCGGGATGCTTGCCTGGGACTATTACAGGTAAACAATTGTGCTTGATAAAAATAGATGTGATTACTCCTAAAAGATAGTGCTGCTGACTGTAGAAAGCGATGTGTCCTGCAGGAAGCTGCTGCGGTACTACAGCAAGAATCACCAGGGTGAGGTGGTGAAGTGCTATGAGCTGCTGACAGTACACCTGGGGGTCATCCCCACTGAGATCATCCTCCAGCACTGCAGACAGCTGGCAAGCAAGCTGTGGGAGCCTTCTCGCAATCCGCTGCTGTAGACTCACTCACATAGTTGTGTACACAACAAGAAATTGGCTGCATTACTAAGAACAATTACTAAAAACAAACAAACAAAACAAAATCTCTTTAAACTGCACCCTGGGCCTGTGTTTCATGTTTCCACAGTTTTCATTGTGTAAAAGGTTATGCATCATATAAGTTGACCCATAATGATTTATTGGAAGCACTTAAGTTTATGATTAGCACAATTGAACGCCATCGTGCACTTCATGCACTGTGATGTATCTCATATGAAGTAGCTTGACTGTATCACTCCTTAATTGTACATTGTAATATATTTTTTGAATACTCATTTATGACCCGTTTACTATTTATTAGTAATATATTGTTATACTGTGCGTGTTTCACTTTGTAGCTGCCACTGATTGGTTTTATAAATGCATACTGTACATTTTTGCGTCTTCAACTCCTGGTCTCATTACTTGTATGAATGAAATATGCAAAACACTAAGACTGTGTGTCTCTCTCATTAGATATTTCCCTTTTTTGTGGATAAAAATATCAGTGCTCTCACATTCGTTTGTTTATTGAACAACTGTAAAACACAGAATTCAAATACTACTGTTTGAACCACTGACCATTGCCTCCATCTCACTAAACCCAGCCAGTCGCAGAGTGTGTGTTAATGTGTGATGGCGTAATTATTCAGTCATCTGACAATTACTAACCTTGTAACAGCTGGTGATGTACTAAGTTCATCAAATTCAAAGGAAAGTTGCCTATAGGTTAGTCTCTACTTTCAGGAGCTTGTCTAACCTTTATGCTTTTAATTTGCTCGCTCAGGCACTCTGGTGTGCATTGTAAAGGTCAGACTGTGCTCCGTATGTTTTTCTTTCCAGCAGGACTCACTTATGGAGGGCGCCATACAGGCTCACAATGAGAGGGAGGAGTGCATGTAGAGTTCATTGCATTATCAGTCTCTGGCCTTGAGAATCATAACGCTCCTGTGAGATCTGTCACGGCTCCTGCAGCCACCAGATCCCTCAAGAAGAGTTTCTCGGCACTGACGTCATGCACCACCTTGAGATGTGTAATACAACAAGCCAGAATAAATCGTTAGAGCTGAGGTTTATCACCAATCTTAAAAATATCTGCTACAGTAACTAGTTGAAATTGTTTCCCGACATGAACTTACTTGAGACTTCATAGCATCCATGTGTATGGTCTCATAGTAGTGAAGTCTAGCCTCTGGATGCTCCATATCATAGCCAAATCCTGCCAGGCTCACCTGGTCACACAGCTGCAAAGCCATCACCACAGCACTGGCACCTAGCGTTGGAACCATCTACTTGAGGAGAAAAAATGCTATTTGATCTATATGTATAAGCAGTAAAAGCACCATCTACTCAGCAATAGTTTACTCTAAGTGGAGATATTCAACATAACAGCAAGATCTTTTTTTCAAAGGGTGCCGGGAAAGAAACAACAAGAAAGGTTGTGTTTGCTGGTCTATCATTCCCTTAAAAGATAGGACTGTTTTCCTAAAACAACAGTCAAGTGCCCAAATGAACAGTGACACATGTTTTTCTTGCTGTGATCATTCCTCCTGACATACTGGCCATTAAGAGATTCCTTCATAATGCACTTTCAATGTAAATGGTGGGGGACAAAATCCACAGCCCGTCTTCCATACAAAATTGTAATTAAAAATTTATTTGCAGTTAATATGAAGCTTCATTTGTCTTAATTAGTCAAATTCCTTACTCCTTATTCTTACAATCTTTCCACTGCAGCTGAACAAGAAAACTCTGTCCATTGAGACACATAGAGGGAATTCTTTACTAAAAATACTCAAACTGTGGAAGATATCCACTTCATTTGATGAACTCAGATGGTTGAAACTTCATATTATCTTCAGATAAACCTTTAAATACATTTGAGCTCAAAACGAAGACTGTGGATTTTGTCCTCCATCACTTACATTGTAAGCACATTTGGAGGGAATTTTCTAAGTATGAACAGGAGGAATGATTATAGAAAGCAAAACCTGTCTCAATGTTCATGGGTAATTACTGTTTTAAGACAGACTTAAAGAACCTGTCCTTTGGCAGACTGTCAATCACATTCTAACTGAATTCAAAGGGTACTAAATAAAGAATATGGATTTATGCATTTTAGAACTTACATTTCCCTGTTTCAGAGCATATTTCTGTAAGACTTGTCCAGTCTTGTGAATAATCTCTGGATGGAGGATCCGGAAGTTCTCTGGTCTTAAGGGAATATCATCCACCACCTCCCTCCAGAACCACAATTTGGACCAGAAACTCTATCAAAAACAAAACAGAAGATATAGCGCATGTAAAGCAGCGAGTGTGATGATGTGATAGCAGCGTTGCTACATGAGTTGTTGTGATACTCACGGCTTATGTAATATACCATTTCTGTGTGCAATGGTTCCTGGAATGCATACCCACCAGAGGTTGTTTGTTGATGACAGAAGTGAGCCAGTCCAGATCCAGGCTCTTAAAGACCACCAGAGCAACTATAGTGGTATTTTTGTACTCATTTGCAGAGTGAGGTGCTCCCTCTGGATACATCATGCGGATGGTGGTGTGGGAACCAGCATCTCTTTCAAAGCCAGTCACTGGAGCATTATTCAGCCTGATGACAGAGATTAAGATGCATCAAATTGAATGTGTTTAGTTGATGTGGGGTATTTTATTCATACCTTTTTTTCTTAAACCTCTTTAAAATTTTTGCCACTGAGGGCAAAGTCCATCTGCACAGGTTGAAAATAGCCACCAGAGTTTATTGCTAGTAAGGTTTCCTCTGATTTGTGTCTGTCACTGGCAAACATACCTGATAATGATGTCATACTGGTCTATATGGGATCCAAGATGGCTCCCGTGAAGAACACCTCCGCTGCCCACTACCACACATCTCCTGCAGCTGCCCTCTCTCTTCAGGGATGGAGGCAAACCAGGCTGAGGCAGGGAGGCAAGAGCCAGGGTGAGATGCTCTTTACTACCCTGAAGCCCCAGAGGAGGGGGCAGATCCGAGGGCACAGACCTGTCCTGCTGCACAAACACAGGGATGTCCTGGAGGCCTGCAGAACAGGACAGGGGCTTGAGGTGGTTCAGACACCAGTGAGGCTGACAGGGGCCTGACAGCAGGGAGGCCGACCGGTTTAGCAAGGCCTGAAGAGAGGGGCAAACAGAGAGAGAAGTGCGATAAGAGTGAAAGAATGATTTTAAAAGACAGATGAGTGATTTAAAAACAGATGAGATGTGTATCCCTACCAGATCTTTGGGATGTTGGTAGTCGTCGCTGACAGCTGACAATTTATTCAAGGGGAAATATGCTGGAATTAGAATAGCCGAGTAGCATCCAATCAGCAGTACCAGACTAAAGGCAAGGTTCCCTCTCCTGTGCAGCAGAGACAAAATCAATTCATCAATCAATCAATTTTTATTTATATAGCGCCAAATCACAACAAAAGTCATCTCAGGGCACTTTTCACATAGAGCAGGTCAAGACCATACTCTTTAATTTACAGAGACCCAACAATTCCCCCATGAGCAAGCACTTGGTGACAGCGGTAAGGAAAAACTCCCCTTTAACGGGTATAAACCTCAAGCAGAACCCGGCTCTCTGTGGGCGGCCATCTGCTTTGACCGGTTGGGTTGAGAGAGAGAAAGAAAGAGGGAAAGGTGGGGGGGACAGAATAACAACAATCATAACAACAACAACAACAGCAGCAGCAACAGCAACAGCCAGGGAAGGATGCCAATAGGACTGTGAAGGACCGTGAAGGCTCGGCCCGGAACCCAGGGTTTCCTGCGAGATGAGAAAGCACAAAAAAACTCCGGGGGAAGAAGCAAAGTTAGTGACATGCATTGATGTTACATGAATGCATACAGATGGAGAGGAGGAGGAGGAGAGAGGAGCTCAGTGCATCATGGGAAGTCCCCCGGCAGTCTAGGCCTATAGCAGCATAACTAAGGCAAGCCTGGTCGGCCCTAACTATAAGCTTCATCAAAAAGGAAAGTTTTAAGCCTACTCTTAAACATAGAGGGGGTGTCTGCACCCCGGACCGAATCTGGAAGATGGTTCCACAGGAGAGGAGCTAGGAGCTGTAGGAACCACCAGTAAGCCTGCATTCTGGGAGCGCAGTGTTCTAGTGGGATAATACAGTACTATGAACTCTTCAAGATATGATGGTGCCTGACCATTAAGGGCTTTGTAAGTTAGGAGAGGGATTTAAAATTCTATTCTAGATTTTACAGGAAGCCAATGTAGCGAAGCAAAAATGGGAGAAATGTGATCTCTTTTCCTAGTTTTAGTCAGTGCATGTGCAGCTGCATTCTGGTCCAGCTGGAGAGTCTTTAGAGACTTGTTAGAGCAGCCTGATAATAAGGAATTGCAATAATCCAGCCTAGAAGTAACAAATGCGTGGACTAGTTTTTCTGCATCTTTTTGGGACAGGATGAGCCTGATTTTTGCGATATTACGTAAGTGAAAAAAGGCAGTCCTTGAGATTTGATTTATGTGAGAGTTAAAGGACATATCCTGATCAAAGATAACTCCCAGATTCCTTATGGTGGTGCTGGAGGCCAGGGTAATGCCATCCAGAGTAGCTATATCATTAGATAATGTGTTTCTAAGGTGTAACTTCAGTTTTATCTGAGTTTAGTAGTAGAAAATTGCAGGTCATCCAGGTCTTTATGTCCTTAAGGCATGCTTGGAGTTTGTTTAACTGATTGGTTTCATCAGGCTTCATTGATAAATATAATTGGGTATCATCTGCATAACAATTAAAATTTATGGAGTGTTTCCTAATAATATTACCTAAAGGAAGCATATACAAGGTGAATAGAATTGGTCCAAGTACAGAACCTTGTGGAACTCCGTGTCTAACTTTTGCCTTCACAGAGGATTCATCATTAACATGTACAAACTGAAATCAGTCTGATAAATAGGACTTAAACCAGCTTAATGCAGTTCCTTTAATGCCAATTAAATGTTCCAGTCTCTGCAAAAGGATTTGATGGTCAATTGTGTCGAATGCGACACTAAGATCTAACAGGACAAGTATAGAGACAAATCCTTTGTCCGATGCAGTTAGGAGGTCATTTGTGACTTTCACCAGTGCTGTCTCTGTGCTATGATGCGCTCTAAATCCTGACTGAAAATCCTCAAATAAAATATTGTTATGTAGAAAGTCACATAACTGATTAGAGACTGCTTTCTCAAGGATCCTAGAAGAGATCCACATATGTAGCTTTTTAATAACAGGCACACAATACAAATACCTGCAGAGCTGTACCTGCACAGGAAAAATCCCTCGGAGTCTGTCCTTGTGACCACTTGTTGTCTGTGAATGTCAGGCATCGGTACTGCAGCCTCCGCAGCCTCAGACAGCAGAGGAGAGCCATCATCTGGGTCTTCGACACTCAAGCGATTCAGCATCACCATGACACCTGCACTTCCTCCTGAAACACATACACACATGATTGAACTCATGGTGGATGATATAATCTAAATCTTTCTGTGACAAAAAGATAATACAGACTTTCTTAATAACACCACAGAATTATTTACAGATGTTAGTTGGATTACAAAGGCATATATCTCACTGTTGAATGTCAACACTGTCTTTTGAGATTGATTGTACATACTAAAGCATCAATAGGAACATTAATCTGAGTCATATGAATGAAATAACTCACAGCCAGCCTTGTAGAGAGGTGTAAGCTGTTAACTGTCCGTGCGCCTGTGCTCCATGGTTGAGGGGGAAGCAGCAAGATGCAGGTCCTGTGCGGCTAAAATGGCTGCTGTTGCTTCCAACCTACTGAACTCTGTCTCTTCCCTCAATAACACTGGTTAACCATTAACGATTCTCTCAGTCACACTCAGGCAGGAATGCCTGTAAATGAATATCTCTATGTATTTCACTGTACATACAATAAAATTTAAAGCATTAAAGCTTCAGCAAGAAAGATCAAACATTGATCAAAAAACACTGGATGACACTTTCAGGGTTTGGTACATTAAAAGGAGAATAGTTACATATTTATGGTAAGTGTGTGGTCTAATATATCAATAAGACGGTTTACACTAAAGGAAAATTTACAAAGCTGTGGCTGGAAAGTGATTGACTGTTTGTGTGTCATCAAACAATATTTACAATGTATTGCTTGACAGTAATGAAACCTTTATAGATAACATAATTCCCCACAACAGTGTGTTTATGAGCCCTCTTAAAAAAGAAAAAGAGGAGTACATACTGTTGCTGCAACAGGAGTGAGGAGCAAGTAAAACCAGGAGCTTGTGGAATGAATGCACCCTCAACTCATGACCTGGGCGTGACTTGACTGAAGGGTTGGATGTATGTGTATATGAACGTGTGTATGTGTGTGTGTGTGTGTGTGCATGACGGAGAGGAACAGAGGGAGAGAAGGAGAGACTGGCAAGTACACACAGACATATGCATACACACATGAAAGTGCACAAACACCTGTTTGTTGGTGTAGCACAATGACCCGCCATGAACCCAGCATTCCAGTCAGGAAGCCATTGGGCTTGTAGTGCTTCTGTATAAAGACACTCGCAGTCAGCCAAGTTACCCGCCACTTTTGTTTGCTTTTATTCTAAAATTATTATCAACTGTTTGACATCATTGTATTGTTTTTTTGTTTGTTTGTATCCTTACACATTTCATGCAAACAGAGACTGAAGAGGTTGTGCAGTGGGCAACCAAAGTGATGGACCAGAAAACAGGAATAGAAAAGAGAGTTCAGGTAGGTGAGAGAAGTACTTATGTTTCCCAAGTGACATTTGTGATACAATAATTGTTATTAGATACTGACCACCGGGAGGATTTCCAGCACAGTAGATTGTATATGATTTATTATCTTAATATTATATTAATATATCTTAATATTAGTTACTACAACATCACAAGTTTAAAAGCCTTGATTTGTAAAAAAAAATATATAAAAAGGGATTATACATGAAGACATGTGCATTCATTTTCAGCTTTAACAAGCTGTTATATCCCAGAAGACACTGAGGTCAAACCTCACAAATGTACATTAGCATTAGAACATCAGGTTGCAGATACACAAAACACATAGATAAGCACATGCAAATAGAAAAGATATGAAACAGCTTGCAGATGGATACTTTACCATCCTAACCTCATGTGTTGACCCACAGTTTACTGTCCTCTGTAAATCCTGTTTTAGTCAAGGGATTTTTACTTGAAGTTTATTTCAAGTTTTCAAGTATTTATTGACAGCTGAGGCTCTTGTTCACATGCTTTGCAATTAAATATATAAACATTATAATCCTATTTAGTCATACAGTGAACTCTACGTATCAAGACATTTGTGAAAAGTTATCAAAATGTAAAGTTTTATTTCCTGATGCCATACTTTCCCCCCTTGTTTTCTGAAAACAACACAGTCTAACTTGCCATAGATTCAGATTATCTTTTATTTATGTATGTGCACCAAACTAAAGAATGAAATGACAACAAAAGAGGATCATTTGTTAACATAAATTCCATGTTAAATCTAATTTCTTCCTGCATTTTTTAAAAATGAAAATATATTAAAATTATATGGGTTTGGTGACTAACAACACTTTTTTACTCATTATAAAATAAGTCAGATAAGACAAAAATGTTTGGCAGATAAAGACATACATGTACAATGAAGACACAGCCCTTTTACCTATATGCCATTATAAATAATGCAAAAAGATATCAACAGCATAGGTAGCAGTTTATTGGGAACATAGTTTTTATTATGACCAGGCTTAGCTTGCACCATGCTGTGAATTTAAGGAAAAAATTTAAAGCATTAAAGCTCCAGCAAGAAAGATCAAACATTGATCAAAAAACACTGGATGACACTTTCAGGGTTTGGTACATTAAAAGGAGAATAGTTACATATTTATGGTAAGTGTGTGGTCTAATATATCAATGAGACGGTTTACACTAAAGGAAAATTTACAAAGCTGTGGCTGGAAAGTGATTGACTGTTTGTGTGTCATCAAACAATATAAACATTACAATGTATTGCTTGACAGTAATGAGACCTTTATAGATAACATAATTCCCCACAACAGTGTGTTTATGAGCCCTCTTAAAAAAGAAAAAGAGGAGTACATACTGTTGCTGCAACAGGAGTGAGGAGCAAGTAAAACCAGGAGCTTGTGGAATGAATGCACCCTCAACTCCTGGGCGTGACTTGACTGAAGGGTTGGATGCACGTGTATATGAACGTGTGTGTGTGTGTATGTGTGTGTCTGTGTGTCTGTGTGTGTGTGTGTGTGTGTGTGTGTGTGTGTGTGCATGACGGAGAGGAACAGGAAGAAGAGAGAAGGAGAGACTGGCAAGTACACACAGACATATGCATACACACATGAAAGTGAACAAACACCTGTTTGTTGGTGTAGCACAATGTCCCGCCATGAACCCAGCATTCCAGTCAGGAAGCCATTGGGCTTGTAGTGCTTTTGTATAAAGACATCATTGTATTGTTTTTTTTGTTTGTTTGTATTATTACACATTTCATGCAAACAGAGACTGAAGAGGTTGTGCAGTGGGCAACCAAAGTGATGGACCAGAAAACAGGAATAGAAAAGAGAGTTCAGGTAGGTGAGAGAAGTACTTATGTTTCCCAAGTGACATTTGTGATACAATAATTGTTATTAGATACTGACCACCGGGAGGATTTCCAGCACAGTAGATTGTATATGATTTATTATCTTAATATTATATTAATATATCTTAATATTAGTTACTACAACATCACAAGTTTAAAAGCCTTGATTTGTAAAAAAAATATATAAAAAGGGATTATACATGAAGACATGTGCATTCATTTTCAGCTTTAACAAGCTGTTATATCCCAGAAGACACTGAGGTCAAACCTCACAAATGTACATTAGCATTAGAACATCAGGTTGCAGATACACAAAACACATAGATAAGCACATGCAAATAGAAAAGATATGAAACAGCTTGCAGATGGATACTTTACCATCCTAACCTCATGTGTTGACCCACAGTTTACTGTCCTCTGTAAATCCTGTTTTAGTCAAGGGATTTTTACTTGAAGTTTATTTCAAGTTTTCAAGTATTTATTGACAGCTGAGGCTCTTGTTCACATGCTTTGCAATTAAATATATAAACATTATAATCCTATTTAGTCATACAGTGAACTCTACGTATCAAGACATTTGTGAAAAGTTATCAAAATGTAAAGTTTTATTTCCTGATGCCATACTTTCCCCCCTTGTTTTCTGAAAACAACACAGTCTAACTTGCCATAGATTCAGATTATCTTTTATTTATGTATGTGCACCAAACTAAAGAATGAAATGACAACAAAAGAGGATCATTTGTTAACATAAATTCCATGTTAAATCTAATTTCTTCCTGCATTTTTTAAAAATGAAAATATATTAAAATTATATGGGTTTGGTGACTAACAACACTTTTTTACTCATTATAAAATAAGTCAGATAAGACAAAAATGTTTGGCAGATAAAGACATACATGTACAATGAAGACACAGCCCTTTTACCTATATGCCATTATAAATAATGCAAAAAGATATCAACAGCATAGGTAGCAGTTTATTGGGAACATAGTTTTTATTATGACCAGGCTTAGCTTGCACCATGCTGTGAATTTATTTTGACATTAACACCACTGTTCCCAGCTCTAAACACCCCTTAGCCTACTTGGCACTCTGATTTGCAAAACCAATAGCACCTCTCTCATAGGCAAACTCATTGTTTTCTACATTATTACTGTTTGTATTATTTCCCAGGCAGAGGAGAGAGTGAGGAGAATCTCTTCAGATCTGCGCTGTGAGGTTTTGGGCCCGAATGGAGCAGAGAATATTACAGAGCTGTGCAAAAGGAATAAGAAGATCAAGAAAACATACTCATCCAGGGGGTCTGTGGAAATGCCTATGGTGAGCCACTGTAGATCTTACAAAAAACCTTATCTTCATGTGCACAACAAAGATATGAAAATTTTAATTTCTGTCTCTCCCTCCGTATTGTGCGCACCAGAGGCCCGTGGATATGACAGAATTCATGAATGCAGCCAGTCAAGGCAAACTGGATACAATAGACAAGTATCTGGCAGATGGTGGGAATCCTGATGTCCATGATGAGGTAAACACTCCCTGTGTGGCGGCAAAAGTAGTTCAATTTTAACATACTGCAATAAACTTTATTTCTACTTATAAAACTATATATTTAAATTTTCCAGTTAAAGAGGACAGCACTACATCGTGCCTCTATGGTAGGACACACTGCGGTGATCCAAATGCTTCTAGAAAACGGAGCTGAGATCAACTTTAAAGATCAAGTAAGACGTATGGGCTTGTTTGTAAAGATGATGGTGAGATTGGAGATTATCTTCACACTGAAGCTCCAGCCTCTATAGAGGCTTGGGCGTCAGCACTGCTAATAAGATGGCGGCCCTCCTACTGTGTTTCAGCTGGGCTCCAGAGCCATACACTGGGCCTGCAGAGGAGGAAACCTGGCAGTTGTTAAAGCTCTGAAGAGCCACGGGGCTGACCTGAACATTAGAGATAAGGTGAATGCATTTTGTCTGTGCCTGCACTTGTATCTGTACTCATACTTGTGTACCTGTAAGCATATTGTATGTCTCGTACTGATACTTATACAGTTGGTTCTTTGTGTGTGGATTTGCATGCAAATAACCCAAACACAGTGTATTTCAATGTCTTCCTTGCAGTTGTATAGCACTCCTCTGCATGTGGCCACAAGAACAGGCAACACCATCATTGTGGAGTATCTGCTGGAATGCGGTGCCAAGCTCAACTGCCAGGACAGGGTAGGCAGCGTGTTTCATACTTTTCATCATCTCTGTATTTCATTTCTGTCACTGATACAGTTTTCCCTACTCTAAGGAAGGGGACACAGCCCTGCACGATGCAGTGCAGCTCAACAGATACAAAATAGTGAAGCTGCTCATAGCTGCAGGAGCTGACACAAAAATAAAAAATCATGTGAGTTTTTTCACCTGTCCTTTAGGAGCTTAAATGATTTCAAAGGATATGTATTGATTGTATTGTAAGATAGGTTGTTAACACTGTGCGTGTGTTACAGGAGGGAGTGACAGCAGTCCAGCAGGTAAAACAATGGCAGTTTGACATCATGGAGACCCTGCAGAGTCTGGTGCCGCCTGAAAACACCTCGAGAGAGGAGTGACAGCTGTACATCTACTTATATATTCTTAATAACCTCCCTTTCTATCTGTCTTGGGTTCAAAATTCATTCTGTATTCCACTGTAGGTTTGAGCACATCATGTTTGAGTACATGCATCATCCTATAGGCATGAACAGATGTGAGGTGTGCCCACCATCAAAATCTGCCTTCCCAGGGCACGGCTGTTAAGTCTCTAAGATTAGTTTGAACTGTGACACTAGAAAATGTCAGTCTGATTGATTCAAGATGATCTTCTTATGTTTAAAAAGAAGAAGAAAAACATAAGAATGGGGGAAAAGAAAACGTTGAATTTCTCAAACCTTGCTTTATGATCTGAAGAGCACTCTCATGGATGCTTCATGTCTGATTTATAATGCCTTTGTAAGTTGAATAACATTAATAGATAGTGTTCTACAGAGGCTACATTTGAGTATACACCAAGCGACCCTTGTTTTATAGCACACAGTAGCACTGTGTTTCAAGACGTCAGCTGACGATAGCAGAGATGGCTGGTATGCCCCCGCTAAAGTCAGGGATTCAAGGGGAGCTCAGTGGACATATTTTCCTTCTATCATCAGTGGCTCAAATGTTCCTAAGGGAGGTTGGTCATTCAAAGCAGGGAAACCAAAAACTTGCTTCCCAGGCTCATGATATAGTTGTGTATGTGTAATTAATCATTATAAATACTGCCATTAATTTCAAGAGCACATTATGTGCAACAAATATTGTCCTACTGCTATATTTTTCATAACATGAATGTAAAAAGCTGTTTTGAAAGGCGTGTCGCTCTGCTATACACCGATATGTTTGTTGAAGACGATTCATCAGATACATTATCAGCCACACACCATATTTCCTGTTCCAAGCAGGGCTGTGTTAACTGTCAGGGACTTAAGTGGAGACTGGAATATTGTTTTCAATACAAGGTTGTCTACACTATGTCAAATGTGTTGTCACCTTTTCTGTCAATCTGACCCTAAACAGAGATATCATCACTATAACATAGTTCATGTACCAGCGAGAAAAAAAATAACTCCCCTCTTAAATCTGTTGGACTCATACATGTTTTACAGCTTTAGTTCTGTCGTTTTCAATTCCATGTGAACTACAAGCAGCATGCTGCTGTGCTGTAATGTTGCTGAGGGCTGGAGTGGTGCAGAATGAGAAGGGGGATGGGAGTGAAACTGGAGGCTTCTGCTTCATGCTGTGTCGCAGCCAAAACCAGAGGAACATGTCTATCCATGAAACTGTAAAAACTCCTTCATGAAAACTCCTTCCTATGGCTGCAAATGTCACACAATTTGCCCACTGTGTTCAAAGATCAGGAATGGCTGCATTATCATCTCAAAACGAACTACTTTGTTGAATTACCATGTCCAAGTCCAGTACTGTGATATTTGCTGAAAAACATGTTTCTTTTTGAACACAAGGTTTTATTAAACACATCAACCGTTTACCACCTATGTGATACATACTCAGACCTATTCCAGGAGAATGAGAGGATACTATGCAGTAGTTTTCTCTAAGAGCACTCAAAGCAACATTATAGTTACTGAAAAAAAGGTAACCATGGCAATGATATTTCCAGGCAGGTGAAAGTCCGGAGAGGCACGCTTTTAAAGCACCATTTGTTTCCAGTTGGAAATGGATGTGTGATTCTGGTGTATACAGTTCCACTCAGGCAGGAGTGTGTAGGCAAAGGAGGCTTGAGCAGGTGTTGTCTCTGATATAGTGGAAAAGAAAAATACTATTACATGATTTGAAATGCAGCATATTACGCACTTTGCACACACAGCAAAGATTTTAGTACCATTGTGTGCTTGTGGATGGTGATACTGGACCATGCACTGGTCTGCATTTCTGTCTCTAATGTTATCTTCAATCTTTATGATTGCAGCATACTGACGTTCCAAAGGGGGTATTCAAAGCAAGCAACAGTATGGGTTCACAATATTGAGTATTGATTTTTTTTTCTTCTTCATAGAATATGACAACAATGGAAACTGGTAACTGCAATAATCCAGACTAGAGACTTCAGGAATATTTACAACAGAATCTCATATCAATTCCCAGTTTAATCTTCACTCCTTTTGTTTTTCTTGCACACTAAAGCCTTATTGATTTGTCTTTATTGTTCAGCTGTAAGAAATAACATATGTAGCTCATGTTGACTGCTCCAGGCTTCCTTACCTACAGTATCATTTGATTGTCTTTGGTTGAAGTTCCATGAAGGCAACCCTAGACAAGCCACATCTACAATGCTTTGTAAGGCCTATTAACTGTTCAAGTACACTGAATTTATCTGTAATCACAGACTAGTTGCGATTGTACAAAGGTTAATAAATTATTTAAAGTCTTTTAAAATTTTAAATGACTAAGTAACACCATTATGTACCTCTCATGACACGATTATGTCTTGATGCATTTGATAGATCAGAGCAAACACCATCAACAGTAAATATCTATACACTTCACAAAAAGACATACATTAGCATTACGTACTTTTAAGGATATATCTGATTGATCAATTCTTTCATTCAGCTGCCTCATTTATGTCCCTAAAACAATCTATTTAATCATTATTATTTATCAAGTTTGAGGATGTCCAGTCAACCAGGTTTTTCAGGTTGTACAGGGGAAAGCATGAGAGAAGTATCCAGTTAAATCTCCATGATTTCCACTGGGAGTGGGAGGTTTATTAGAGGAGAGCTGCTGGACTCGTGAGTGATGGGAGCTGAAACTCAGCACCAGCTTAGCAACGTGTCTCTCAGAGTGAAGGCAATCTTCAAACAGACCTCGAATTCATTAGGATGACAGACACTTTAGGGCAAATGATGCAGAGGAGAAGGGAAAGGGAGGGCACGTCATCTGTGTCATCCGATTTTCAGACGGACACCCTTGAACTATAGTACTTTTGTACCAAAACATTTTTAAGGCAAACGTGAATACTGATCTTTAAAAAGACAAACACCAGTGGAAAAAATGCATTCCTTGAATGATACAGTTTGCAGCAGCACTGTTGCACTCTCTGTCATGATGGATTGCAGCATTTTTTGAGGTGAGTATATCTAATTAGTGGCTAATTGTCTTCCCCATACAGACTTACAACACTACACCTCCTCAGCTAATACAGGAAAAAACCTCTTTAAAGTACCAGATGTGCAACGAAATGCTAAAAAGAGGCCTCCCATATTCTGTTGTTTGGTGAATGAAAGCTAACTGTTCTAAAGCAAAACACTAAGACACTGTTTATGAGTACAATATTCAGAACAAGAGAAAAACAGCAGAATTTGCTGCTTACATGACTTGTGAAGTTAAAGGTGTGCTTCATGGTTTTGTGCATTTCAAATCAGTCTTACAGAAATCCATTGTTTGGTCAAAATGCATGTGCATTCCAAGTCACTGTGAAGGCTAAGCAAAAAAGATGCAGAAAAAAATAGCGAAAGACAGCGAGAGAAGAGCTGGAGGGGAGTATACAAGTACACATCCCTGAGGCCCTCCTGGAAGGTGCTGGAACCCTGACTGTTTCTCCTCCAGGGTCACGACAGTCAAAGTGCCAGACTGCGAGCGTTGGTGGCTGAAGCCTGCGCCCGCTGCACCACTCCTGAACACTTCTCTCTCTTCTGCAGCTTGTGGTTTTGAAACAAGCCTTCATTTCGTGGGACACCATGAGCTCCGTCTGGGAAAGTCAATAGCCCTGGAAGACCAGACACAGGGCATTATGACCAACGAAAGAGAGACAATATTGACCTCATGATGGCCGAGCTAATCCATTAGTGTGACAGACTTACCATATCCCTCAACACGTCCGTCTTTGAATTCTCCTTCAAACTTCATGCCATCGTAACGACTGAAGATTCCTGTGCCTTGAAACTTTCCCTGTGCAAATTCTCCTTCGTACCTGACATTGGCAATAAAAGAGCAGGGTTAATAAAGGCACGGTGTCATTTATAACCTAATTAAGGACAAACTTTATCTTCTTTCTTTCTTTCGTCTCACTCTTGCTTAACACACCTGGATCCATCTGTAAATAGCAGAACGCCAGAGCCATGGAAGAGTCCATTGTCAAACTGGCCTGTGTAGCAGGTTCCATCCTGAAACTTGAGCTGGCCAACACCATGCCTCCGACCTGGAAAATCACACACCATCAGAGTGAGTAATGGCTCAAACTTCAAACAGATGATGGACACACAAGAGATTGATACCATTTGCAGATGCACACCATATCTACACGAGTGTCATTATGCCTCATCTAACCACTTAGCCTCTTACGGATTATTCTTTCGTAATAGTGCGTAACATACTGTAAGAGACGACCAATCGAGCGTGGCATTTGAACTTGCAATGCGGCTCAGGGTTTTATATTCACTTGGTATCGTAGAGCCACTACATATGTCACACGAGTCAGTACGTGCCTGGATTTAAGTATCCTTCCCCCCCTCTCTGTCAGCTAAAGGTTTACCACTGAATTAGGAGTCCCATCTGCCTCCTGTGCGGTGGGAATTACAGCACTCTAATCCAGCAGATTTTTTAGCAGGGATTTCTACTTTAGGATCCAGACTGTGAAAACAGTCAAGGAATGTTCTTGCATTCCTCTTCTAGCAGCCTATGATCCATTACTAAAGCTTATAATCATGTCAGAGGGCACACCTACAAGTTTCTGCTACATCTAGCTTGCACCTTCAATTGCCACAGTGGGAAAGTGGGTGAAGGGTGCACAAGTTAAAATGATGTGGACAGTGTTTCATTGGCCTTCCAGCAGCTAAAAATCATCACCAAACCACTTGTGAAAAAAGACAACATTCAAAAAAAAAATGACCGGATGATGTTTTTTTCTGGTGTTTCCATTGATTTGGTTTCACTGCAGCAGCTGACATAGTCCTCTCTAAGATTCCCCAAACAGGTCCAAAGTCTAATCCAGAAGATTTGACAAAGCCAGAGCTTTTAAATCTGGCTCTGTTCGTCATGGGTTGCCAATGCCAGCTAATTGGGATTTGACTAAATAGCTTGAGCTTGCATGTCACTATAGCATCACTGAGGGTTTGAGCAAGAGTCAAAGCAGCACAAGCATCCTCATAATCTTTACTACAATGGAAATTTTTGATGTTTCCTCTTTACAAACAGATTTCCCTTTTTAGTATGTCCATACCGGTTCATGAACAGAAGATTCTTGCTCCCTCTGGTATTTGCATTTGTTTCTGCAAGCTTCCGCATAATATAATAACATTATCTAATACGACGACATCAATAACAGTACTTTGTTTGTGTCTGTGTAGCCTAGAGTTTCCAAATGAAGACAACTGTAAACACCTTCTTATCCAGGACTGATGATTTAATGAGCATCAAGCCCATAGTGAGACTGAGGGTCATTACTGTAGATAATGTCACAAGTCTTACTCACAGAGGCTGACTGATAGCATGTTATTCACACATCATTCTCCTCAGGCCATTAAATATGGTCACAATTTGGCTTCAAGTGTGCATGAGGCCATCTATTAATACAAGAAATATGAGTCAAGCTTAATTTATGTAAATGTATGTGTAATCCTATTCCTTTAGGAAAGTAAAAACATGCATAAGGGAAGCTAGAAAAATCACCTGCAACTATTAATAAGAACTAATAATATAAATTTTGGGGGATATAGGGAGACTTATGTCTAAATATTTCCCAATCTATCAGCGTCTCATCATTCCCTTTCACGCAGCTGATAACTAACACAAATGATGCCTTGGAGACACATTATGAGGACTAGGTGTGCAGTTCAAAAGGTTCCAGTGAGTCAGTGAGGCTTCAGACAAAGTTAATTTATGACTGAGAATAAGGAATATCTTGCCTTCTTTCCACTCGCCATGGTACTCTTCTCCACTGGCATAGGTGAAAGATCCTCTGGTCAGAGTCATGTCACCCCTGTTTTCAACAAACACACTTGTTATAAAAGGCAAAAGAACCAAACAACATATTTATATTGGTGACAGGCAGATTATATCTAAAAGTAAAACACACCACAGTTTTCGGGAGGAGAGAGGCTGAGAGAGAGTAAGGGTGTGTGTCTGCAAGCATCTGCCCTTATGAGGTGACTTTGAGGAAACCACTAAGTCTCTTCCAGCTCTAAGATGATATTGTTTAACTGACCAGTACCTCTGACCTCACTAGAGGGAAGCAAGTGAAGAGAGAATTTTCCCCTAATGGGATTGTCATGAGGGTGCTGACAACATCCACGCCAGTGTCCATGAAACAGAGAACTGTCTCTTTAGGACATAATGTTACAGTTGTTGATCATTTACTTATATAATGCTCCAGTCCAGCTGCGTATTCATGGCACAATGCTGATAAAAGCAGATCTCAGGCTGCATGTGGTTTAAGAACACACAAACATCATTTGGCACCACCTTTGATCGGTGAAATGAATAAAGAAAGAGAACAAACATGCAGGCTCAGTATCATAGCCTACAGGCTCATGTGACAAGTATTTAATTTGTTTAGTTACAGTACAAAACAGGATAATTTTGCAGGATATGCAGCATTCACTATTGCTACATAGCTGAAGAAGGTTTTCCTGCCATCTGCTTTTAAATAGGGAGGAAATTAATGTCAGAAATGTTGTGGGAAAAGCCTTAGTGTAGTTGCAATGTCACTGTAGTTGACTTTTTTTTTTTAGTGTGGGTCGAGTTACTCCAGATTCTCTGTCAACCCAATTGTATGGTGGTGGCTGATGTTAAACGCCTTCTGTAAAGGGACAAACTGGAAAACGTGACAGGAGCATGACAACAGACGTAAACAAAGGCTTGTCGCATGGGTCCCATTTGAAAATGATGTTGAATGGCTGTCTTGCTTTCAAACAGAATGGCAGTCAGGTGTAATTTTACCCAAGCGCACGCCACTGAATACATAATTCATCAGTTCACGCAAAGACTGAAACAGTGTCTGACGTTATTGTAAATATCCAACTTGTGAATGGCTGTCAATATGTGTCGATCAGTGCCGCTTTTAGATACATGTTGCTGAATAAGAGCTACGGTCCATGTAAACCGACTGTAACCTCTAGCAGCACAACTATGAACGAAAAGCGACAACACCTAATAATGCTATAATTTAGGCCTACCTGTACACTACGTTTGTCGTCTCTGAAGCATGGAATCACCGTACAAGAGCGGAGGGGCGTAAAAATATATGAAAACACCAGCTGAGAAACGTATGCCGCATTCAGGTGGTCTTCGTAAGCTCCTTCATCCGAGCTCAAAGGTCTTAAAGGATATTCACACAGGCTCCAGGTGCGCTTGCTCACACTAGTGATAAGAAAATCTGCTGCAAAGAGCGTTTTAGTGACCTTTGTTTTATTATTAAGAGCTGCTGTGTTGCAACAGCTACATAAACTGGGACATATAGCCTATTCCTATTACGAAATTAAAAATCACATAGTTCAACTCGGTTCATATGCCCTGTGATAAAAACTCAAGTCATCGGAGCTCATATGTAAACCTATTTCCTTTCTACAAGCCGTGTTTTTTGTTTTGTTGTGTTGGTGTTCACGTTCATGCGCTGTAGATGCGCTTCATCTCAGGATTCCAACAATTCCGACGGCACTTCGGCACTTGAAGGCAGCACTATCATTGCAGCCTGACCGCCGCGCTGTTTCATTGCATGACTGTTGTTGGCCCTCATTGAAAACTTTCTCTGATTGGCCTGGTGTGCTACAGCTTGGAGAGAGTGGCAGACATATTTATAAAAGCCATTTTTTTCTGAAGCTTCCTGAAGCGCTCAACACTACAACCAACAAGACCAGCCCACAGTTTAATTGGCTTTTTCCCTTGGCGACATTATATGTAATGTGTGAGCCATTTTTAGTGAAGTATAAAATAGCCTATGTTATTATTCTTTGTATGTTCTTATTCTTACTATACCACAGTCAACACCATATACTTTATATGCAGTCAGTGGTAAGTATAGGACTCAGGTAAAATGTTTTCACTAGGCAAGTGCACAATATAAACATATTTTTTTGCCATTCCTTTGCCATAAGATTGTCTTTTAGTGTAACTCCTACAAAATATCTTAAATAGTACGTGATATTTCCAGGATAGCATTTATTACTATTTATTACTCGTGCATGTGGCTACTGTTTAGATACTAATATCTGAAAAGCTAGATTGCTACTGTGCCTAAAAATCTAATTGGGCTACTGCTACATGTAAAACCAGACACACGTTAAGTAAATCGCAGACAGTTATAACCAAACTATTCCAGTAAATATGAAATCAAAAATGACTGCTGCAATATTTAGTAACTATGCCCCCAAATAATTTAAGATAAAGCCAGGGTCTTAGCTGTGGGCCCTTTTGAATATATTTACATATTTTTTAATGGTAAATTACTTTTTTTGATATTATTTAGGATTATTTAATTTTGTGTAGGCTATATTTTACACTGTTAGGCACCACAACACTAAGGCATGTGCAAACCTACTTGGCAATAAACCTGCTTCTGACTCTGATTGAGGCGGGCAAATGTCATAGAATATTTATTTATATGTATATTTCTTCACCCAGTTACTGACGTGTGTACTCACTAATTAAATTAGACTGGTTTAGTGACTTTGTGACTGAAACCTGTGAGCATTTCCCTCCGGAGAGATTTCTTCCTGTACGTGGGGCGCGCGCGTTCACAACAGGCAGAGTGCTTCCTCTTTCCGTGCGGGTGCCCGCCAGACAGAGAAGAACGATAGAAAATGGCGAGTCAGTGTAAAAGGCAGCAATGCACAATCGACAGGCGCGACTTTCGGCAGGAACTTGACTCGTGGCGACACAGACTCATTCACTGTGTAGGTAAGGAGAATGCAAGCTACACAGGGTACGGTTTTACAGTTTGAATTTCGTCTCTGTGTGACCGATATCGGTGTAAATAACCATCTATTACCGCACTCACTCGGGCATCTCCGAGCGACTTTTTGTCCTCAACTGTTTCCTTCTCCCGGCTGCTAGTCTGAGCCGATAGTTCAGTGTTGCAGTTTGAGACAATTTTGCAATACTTCTCAGGTGTTCTTTCTGTTTTTATTGTTCCAAAAGACGAATTGTAGACTTTAGTTATCTACTGGCGGAACGTTAGTTTGTTTAAAGGGCACCGTGCTTGTTTTAAAGGGAGTGTCGCACAGGAATTATATGCGTTGCGTCGGCCAAACTGCAGACCCTGCTTTGCGCGTTCACGTATGATGATACTGTATTTTGGATGGGGGAGGGCGATGTGTGCCTGTTGTGGATGTTAACATTTAGCTTTAGTTGCCTCTCTCAATTCATCTCTCCTGGGCGCGCATTACTGCAATGAGGAAGTGACTGGGACCCCGCTGCTGTGGGAGTTTCCATTTTCGACGGAAACTAATAAACTCCTTTAAGGTTTGTTAGTGTCTGAGGCCCCTTAAAACACATAATTAAAAAAGCGCAATGTCGGTTTTTATTTGTTGCTTCTAGGGTTTGAAGCTCTTAGTATTGTGTATATTTGTGTGGGGTAGGTTGGAGGATTGAGGTGGAAGCTAAACTATAATTTTGTGTTATTGTTGCTAAAAAAATAATATTAGGAGCAAGCACATAACCTGCAGCAGGGGTCAGGACTGGTAGAGCTTTAAATGCTCAGGTTAGGAGGATTGAAGTACCCCACATAAAACTGGCTACACAAGTTAATTTAACTGCATCTCACATGTGTCCTCATTGGTCTGTGGTGCAGTGTATGTGCTATCTAGGGCATATATCCTGCTGCTGAGCATATTATTTATTGTAAACAAGTGTAGCATTCCTCTTCATGCATGCATATCCTGCTATTTGGTTCCTCTTCAGTACACAGGATGCGAGTACATTATAAACAAGATAAAGTAGAGATAAAAGCCACAGTTATTGTTGCCAAATTATGTGTGATTACAGACATCAGTAGCAACAACAGTACTGGAGATCAACTGCAGCAAATTTTCCTTTAAAAGCTTTGTCGTACTCTCCCCTTATTTCCCTCTTGTATGTGCAACAGTTTAAGACGAAGCTCTTATGCAGCTTGTGAAGCTGAAAATGAATGTTACTTTCTCTTTACCATCCTTTATTTACTACTCATTTACATGATCTCTGTTTGTGTATTATGCCCGTGTTTGATATTGCAGGACATGCCTCGTGTGATGTGAAATAATTTGTAAAACAAATTGACATTGCTGCTGTAGGATTGTTGACTATCGCTGTTTTCCTGAAACTGTTGATGGATATAACATATTCCTCCATCAGTGATAGAGTTTGTAATTCTCTGAGTATTCATTCTCTTCCACTATACATATGGATAGTTGGTCCAAATTTAAGACAGCGGTTATTAACACGCCAAACCTAGGACTGTTCAGTTTCGACAGAAATGCTTGAAGAAGAGGTAGAAGCCATTTTTAAATCCATGCCTTGCCACCCTCCTTCTTGTGACTCGGTAACATAGCAACAGCCGCTGTGGATGCTAAGCACCATCACACACAGATTGATGAAGCAAATGAGGAGGAGAGAGTTGCCAGGTTATCCCAATGTTTACTATCAAATTAGCTCTTTATGTTCTATATTTAAACTGGATAATGTATTTGAGTTATTCTCACTTTTATCCATCTCATAGGGAAATATGGAACACATTGTTTTCTGTACTGGCGCATTAAGTAATGCAACATGCTGCAGAATCCCTATTTTTGCTTTAATAGAAAAGAAAGTGCATACAGCCTGGGGTCTGTATGCACAATCCAGTGGCAAACAACCGGCTCTCTTAAGTACAGAGAATTCTGCTGGAAGAGTGTGATAACGCTTTTTTTATTACACCAGCTCAGAAAAAACATCTTTCAGAGGGCTCAACATACTGGCGACAGTGTGGTTTAGTGAATGACACTCATTATCATATTTTTTGGGACTGCAATGTAACTCATTCCTTTTGGCAGGACATACATAAGGTTATAGAGAATGTCCTTGATATCAAGATTCTGTTTGGGTTTGATATACCAAGGCCAATTGCCTGCAAACATGACTTTAGTAACAGAGTGTAAGAAGCGGCGCAAGTAAGAAAACAATAACAAGAGAATGGTTACAGCATGAACCGCCTGTATTACAAGACTTTATTGAAAATATGAAGGACATTTATGTAATGGAGAAATTGACCTTTTCTTTAAAGGTGCAAGTAAGCATATTTCAGTCATATTGGGTAAAGGGATACAATACTTTAGTGCCATTGAACCTGGCTATTTTATTTTATAATTCTTCGGGTGTAAATAATAGACTAAATAATTTCCCTACCATTATCATCTTAAGGAAATCAATGAATATGATGTGTTTTTGTGCTGTAAACAAGTTGTCTCCAGTATGTCCCAACATCTCCTTACCCGTTATTTGTTTATTTTTTGTTTGTATGTTTTATTTTGCTTTGTACTTTTTTTTTTTTTTTTTTTTTTTTTTTTACAGTTTGTGCTTATATATTTACAAAAATAGTTAAGATGAGAAAGGTCTTTGGTGTAAAATGGAATTACTTGAAATACTCTCAAAAGCTATTAACGTAATTGCAAGCTATCTTTAATTCTAATTGTTATGTCTAATGATTTGCTCACGTCTGTGTTCAGAAAGTTTTGAAAATTCACAGCATAAATAGACACCGTGGTCTCTGTTGCAGTGTGCTGTATTTTGTTTGTTAGTTTTTTATAATGATTTCTTTCTAAATAGTACTGAAAATGATTGAGTAGAATGTTTTTGTACTTTTTTTTTTTGTAAAATAAAATCAAAACTTAAAGAAATAGTGCAAACATAGATAAACACACCCACTGATTCAATTGTCAGTCTGTGTCTCCAGTAAAGATTTGTGCAGTTTATGCCATATATTTTACAAATTTAATGCCCAAACATGCATGTATGCAGTGTTTACGCCATGATTTTTGGTAGAATGTAAAAGAGAATTTGAAATAGCGTTTATACCACAGTGCACTTCGACTCATTTAAAACTCAGAACACTACTTCTGAAGATGCTGATCTCAAAATGTCACATTCAATCAGTCTCACATAAAATGGCCGCCATGCTTGGGTCTTGTTGAAATATGTAATGTATGTACAAGGAGTGAGTTAAGTTTTTGACTTTGTGTTAAAGGAGTAGCTGTGTAAATCTGTTTAAAATTTATGTGGTGTTTTATGTTAAAACTTTCAGTTTGTGGCTTATTTAGAGCTGGTTAGATACCAAATTCTTAATTAGAAAGAGCAAATGAAGCAAAATAATAAAGACTAGCTAAATCTGACAGCCCACTGCTTGTGACTGTCACTCATAGACTAGTTTAACCAAAGCACCAAATGTGGGTAGATTTTCTGTTTGGCGAATAAATCTCGGAAGGCTCTCCGCCACTATGGCGGTTTGTACCAAAATAGTCATGTAATAAAATACCTGGCATGATGGCTCGGAGGAAATTACTCATGTTTGTCCCTATGCAGTGTAGATATGCACAACATATGTGTTTTTTATGCATGTCTAAACAGTGCCGCAAAACTGTAGGAGCGCTTGAGATGGTCTGAGGGGCAGGAACGCCAGCTGCAGACTGTCTTGAACACTCCTAGTTTTACGGCACTGTTTACCATACATGTTAGTGTGGCTCAGTCTATTTCTTGAAAATGCCCACTAAAGCTGCAGAGTCCAAGCATATAGTTGACGCATGCTTCAATAAAACTCCATAGTATGATCTTCGTTTCAATCGTTTATGGAAAACTTTCTTCTTAAGGCCCAAACGCACTGGGAGCGATAATTGACACGCGTCAGATGATGTGCGTCAATTGATGCTCCTATGGCGCACTGCAAGCATCAGATTTGAAATTCCAACACCACAGAACCAACACAGATTTGTCATTTTGTATTAACTGCTGCATTAGTTGGATGTAATGACTGAATGAAAAGGAGAAATGCAGAAGATGATAATGAAACTGAAACTAAGAGCGTTTGTGTCCACAGTAAATCTGTTGACTGTTTGATGGTTATTTATTTATGCCTTAAAACCTGACTGCCGTGAAATAATCAGAATATAACGTTTTATTTCTGTCATTCAGAGGTTTTGTTCTCACTACTGCTAGCTCTCCTTGCTCGACCATCGCTGGAGTAGGCGCGTCAAGGCAGTTTGACGCGCGTCATGATGTTTCCAGTGCTTGTTCGGCCATTAAAAACAATAGGTGTACTTCAAAACGCGCGCGTCAGACACTTCCAGTGTGTTTAGGCCTTTAAAGTACAAAATAAAAACACACTACACAAGCATGATAAGTATAGTAAGCATGGCAAGAACAATAAGCATGTACGTGGCAAACATGGTCAGAGATTAGTGTGCTGTCAAGGCTCCATAGCTTCAACCAAACTATCTAACAAGCACATGCAGTATGTTTTACATTTTAACCTATCAGAAACCAGGGCTGACTGCTATCATTATTGGTCCTAATTAAACATACTGCAACGAAACTATGGAACTGCTTATTATCCATAGCAAATGAGCAAAATCTAAATTATTTACAACTATGTCTCTACTGTATAAATGTCTGTAACATTATGGGACATCAGCCACTCGACATCACAGCTCTCTGCTTAACTGTCACCTGTCTTCAATCTGCTGCGAGCTAATGTTAAAAATGCAATTTAATTTTCTACCTTAAAATTTTAGGTAAAAATATGCTTGGCCGGTGGATTTTTTTTTTTTCATCTACCATTCCACTTGGCAGGTGAGTCAAAAAGTTAATTTCGGACACTGAGTAGGGCAATAACTGCACAGATGAATGTTGGCACCGCCTATTTTACCTTGGATTCTTAGTGTGTACCATCAGTGTTAATAATGTATTAGGTGAGCTATCAGTGTGGACTGGTCCAGAAGAAGCTACAATACTAGGTAGGCGGCTGTGTGCTCATTATTGAAAACAAAATGTAGAGAGAATAATAGCTTTCTGACCGGTCACTAGCTCCAAACCCAAGACTGTTCAGTTGGTCACTTCTCCCTTTATGATTGACAAATGTCCCTTGTGTTCAGGCTATAATTGTGAAGCTCCAGAGTACATGACAACAGCATCAGTCTGCTGGCTGCAGAATGGCATATTCTGTCCATGACAACAAGGACATACTTCTGTTTGGCTTTTTGGTGGAGAGGGCTGCATGCCACCACCACCCTGCTGACGCTGAAATGGACATTTTGTCTTTGTGTATTTAATGTGAGCAGTAAAACTGCAGGCCAGAGACAAGGACAATTGTCCCATAGAACAGCAGCAACAATTGTCTGTATGTTTGCCTATACATGTGTTCATGGTCCATCAGCCCCCATATGCAAACTGTGTGGCTGAAAATGTGTGTTTTGTCTAGATTTAGGAAAATTTGGACTGGAACAGCACCAGCTAACATCTGAAAATGTTTGGAATGTGAGTTATTCATATTTGCGTTTGACATGTGGGTGAGTGGGATTAAGGATTTGCTCAAACAAATAACAAGCAAATATCGACATCAGCCAGATTGTCTGATTCATAATTTAAACTTTTGCATGGCCCATTTTCTGTTCCAGTGTGCCCCTTCTGATGGGCTTTTGGCCTACATTTTCCTAATTTGCAAATGGAGCTGGCTGAGGTTTGTTGACATTTTGCGAAACATGACCAACAGCTTTAATGGTTTTGTATGAAATGCACTGTCTTTGACTGTGTGTTTGCTTGAGTGTACACAGTTGTGCGTGCTCCCTCTTTTCTATTTGCCTCAAATCATGGTGGTCTTGTATTTGTTATTCAAAGTTATGCTCTGTGCAGCATTACACCATTTGACTGTCAGTTTGCATCATATCACATTAAGTATTCATGGAGTGTGTTTTTTTGCTGTAGATGTTGCTCAAAGCTGCCACCTCATCTCCCGCTGCATAGCCTGATCCAATTGTATATTGCTTGTAATGAACACAATGTGTAGTAGACAAATGAGATTTCAAGCGCTACTTTGCTCATGTCCGTGTAATGTGTAAGCCTGTCTGTTGACCTACTGTGATTTTTTTTTTTTTTTTTTTTTTTTTTTTTTTTTATGGATAGCGTGGAAGGCAACAGCACATGCTTTGTAGCTTGTTAGGCATTAGGCTTGGTCTCAATGTGATGGTTTGGCTTTGGATGAAAACAGTCATGAATTGTAGCTCGACTAATTTGTGCAACATTGTCATCTCAGTCTGCACTCGCGTTCACCCCTATTTTACATCTTCATAGAGCTTTGCTCAGGCATCTCAGTGCTTGAGATGCAAAATCATGCAAAATTACACAGTCATCAGCATCACAATCTGAATATGGATTAAATTAAAGATTAAAAGATGATGTGTGCAGTCGTAGAAGATGAAAGTGTTGTAAAGGAAAGGTTGTAGCCAAATATGAGAGATTTAGCACAGTTTATTTTGGTTGCACACTGATTTGAGCTTAGGGAAGCTCCTGCTCTGTTAGCCTTGGTCACTCCTTCGTTGAGTTGTAGTATGTGTACAGTAGTCACGGTGGGGGATGGGTTGAGTGGGGGTTGATGCAGCGCTGTGCACCCTCAGCAGCACTAGAGCAGCAAAGGGAAGGGTGGGTCATCCAATGAGAAGAGCACTGCAGTTCGACCATTAAACTAAATGTTATCATTTTAACATGATGTCTTGTCTTGTGATCCTTCAATCGTTGAAATATAAATTCAGACATTTATTCTGTTGATAGATTATAGGAATCTCAGACTTGGTCGGAAATCATGTCCAAGTCTGTCATACTTGTACAGGTGTTTTTATGTATACGTTGTCATTCTGGTGCCTACCAGGCATACAGGCTTCATACTAAAGAATAGATAAAATGCTTGTAGTTCAGATCAGATCAAAACTAGGTCGTATGACAAATTGAAAGTGTTTATAGTTTATAATTCGGAATGGCTATGCTCAGTTTTGAGAAGTCAAAGACATGATTGGATGCAGCCCCACTCTGATGTGGGAAAGGTATGAGGGGAGGAGTTTCTGCAGCTATTCCACCATCTAACAAGCAGCAGTAGTACTTCAGTGCTTCTTCAGTTTAGAGCTGCCAGTATGCTTCTTCAGAAGAGGAGCTTTCCTGCAGAGCCTGCTTAATATATTCAGGGGCTTGAGTCAATTTACTTTTCATTTTCACACAATTTTGGATATTTTTTACAACTATCATACAGTGTGTTCCTTACAAAGCATTCTGAATATGATAAAACAAAACTATTGTGTGCTTCATTATGTCATTCAACACCCCAACTAACTGAAAATACAAGATTTCTCAGAAATTAGTTGAACAATTGAAACTATAGCATTGAATATTTATCCAGGGGAACCTGTGATTTCAAATTAGGGAACAGTGAGTTCATTATCAAAAATGAAACCTCATTGCATAGTGGAGAGAAAAAAAAAACAACTTCTGGAGCTATGTAACAAAGTGAGCTAACAGCTAGCAATGTTTAAAGTACTTTCAGAACCAGCAGCTCTGCGCATCTTTCAGCGTTGCATCCTCCCGCTATCACCACCTGGCATTGAACTGCGTAACTGCACAATGGTTATAGGCTGTATCAACAGTCACATGGTGCTTCAAGCGTTGACACTGGAAAATCAGGTTACATGTTTATAAATGTTTACATTGAGTCACGTCTTTGTGTAGGATTTTCTTAGCTACACTACCAAGCAGCGCAGTACCCACGAAGCACATAGTGCCAGAAATAAGCAGTGAAGAGGGTTTTATCTCACATTATGTGCTGTTCTCAGTGATGTACAGCTAACAAGGTTAGGATTTAGGTCCTAGATCTGTGGGATTTCTATAAGTGCTGGTAGGAAGGACGGGGGTGTCACACACTCCAGCCTTTCCTCTCCTCCTGTCTCTTTTTGGTTAGACCCCTTTCAGAACAGATAAGATAAGTCTGAAAATTTCACTTGGCCAAGAGGAATTTCTCTCCTGTCAGCAGGTTTCCTGCATGGAAAGCACTGGTTGAAAGCTAGTCTCTTGCAGGGATGCCCTAATGTAGGGCAGGTTTCTCAGGTGCTTGAGTGCTATCACATAGTCCTGCTTGTTCCTTTTTTTTTGCTTGTTCCTTGTAGCCAAGTTTGCCTCAGACAAGTTGGTGGGTAAAAAAATCTGGCTGAGAGAATATACTCTTAAATTAATTGTCAAAGTGTCAAAATGATGACACACTTGTCAATACCGTGTTAATAAGGATCCCTGATCATAGAAGAGGATAATAAGTGGAATTGTTTGATGAATAAAAAGGAAACTGCATTGAACTGTTTTATTAATATTGCACTTAAAAGATATGGTCATGAGTTATGGTTTGGTTGGAAATATTCCCCTTAAATAAACTCAATTCAGTTAATTAATATGGTTTTAATTTCACATTTTAAATGGACTATTAGTTTTTTGTTTGAGATTTTAATGCTTTACTATACTGAATGTGAAATAACAGCGGTGATGTTAGTTTCAGCCTTGCTGGATAAATGGAACCTTGTTACTTATTTTTAGGTGTTCGTGACCAAAAGTGTTTGTGACCAAAGTTGAATTCTCTTTGAATTTCAGCAGAGCCTCTCTGTATGTTATTTCATTTTTCATTTCAGTATACCTCTATCAGAATTAAGATGCGCCTTCACTCTAAATTGCCTTGAGGCAAGCTGCAGTATGTGTTTGGAGTAAATAAAAACAAGCCAACAAAGGCTGGAAATAGCAAAATGGTCTTGAATCGTCATACTCCTCTTAGATCGCTGGATGAGTGACATGAATGACTAACTCTGTCCTATAGTTTTAAAAGGAGAAAAATCAGGCGATATGATGGTTACTAATATTTCTGGATAAAAGGACTAAATCTTCTAATGAGCTTCAATGACATGCTGTCACTGCAATTTGGCCTGTAGGCATGTTTTTTCCCATTTTGGCAATGAATGAAGATTTCCAACCTTTTTAACCTGATTTCTTTTCATTAGTCGTCGATAATTTTCAGTATTATTAGGTATTAAGCCCAGTGGCACATAATACTGGGCTCCTTTTTTCTTTTTCTCATTATCACTTTGTACCTCTATACCCAGTGCTTATTATTGTATCTGGAGGCTATCTGATCACTTTACCTCAAACCAGATATGTGTAGCAGTGTCTTCATTATGGCCTAATTCCCTCTTCAACCTAATTAATTGGTAAAAGTTACTTTTAAACAGGAAAATCCTAAGTTCACCTTAAAAGCTGAACATTGCTGTGTTTTTCCTGCACCTAAAAGTTAGTGTAGTAACTACAGATTAGAATAAAAATGCACTAAAACATCACTATATTGTGGGTTATTGTGCATTTTGACTGTGGCCATTATTTACTGTTTTATACACTCATTTATTTTGTAGAGCTTGCAAGACAGCTGTACACGCTATCAATATTTTATCCATTGCACACATAGGAAGCTTGCTCTTCTAAATTTAAGTTGCTGGTCCCCAAATGAAAGGGCTCTCTTCATCAGTCTCTACACCAAACTATGCCAGTTTGGTGTGCTAATATTGCCTCAAAGTCGAGTCGTTACAGTATGACACAGTTTTAAATGCCCTAAACTGAATTCCTGAAGAGTAGTTTGATGTCATGGTGCTGCTCTGTCAAACGAAAGTGGATGACCTACTTTTCTCCCCCTGCCTCTGAAATATTTCAGAAATAGGATTGGATAGCTTCAGCTGAAGTCCTGTGCACTAACCCAGAAACAGAGTCACGCTGCAGCTATAGGCAAGGCTGTGTTTCACCACTTCACCCCCCACCCCCTTTTCCCTCTTTATGTTTGGCTGTTGAAAAGTGGGTGGGGATTTGTAGGGAAGCAGAGAGGGCATTTTAACAGATGACAGCTTTTGATTGAATTCACTGTGAGTTAAGAAAGAGAGTGGATGATAAGGGCTGATAATTTTCCCACTTGTTCTCATCTGTGAAGACATACTGTAAGTAGGCCTTTACTGTGATGTGTTGTTGGATGATGAACTTAACACATTTTCATATAGGCTCTAAAGATTTTTAATTTTCAGTGGTACTAATATTTTACATGGCTTTTTAACATTACTGCTGTTGTATGTATTTCTCGCCAGAATGGTTTTATTCATGACTTTTTTATGCCCTTTTAGTGCCCTAGAAGATTTGGAATAGTGTACACTCATTTGAGATTTGGTTCAGAGGACAGATGTTACCTCTGACCTCTTTAGCGCTTGATTTAATGCATGTAGTGGTTTTGAATTGGTTATATTGACCCTGCGGCAGTCAGCCGACATTGCATATTGTGTTAATGCACTGTTAAGTGAAGTCCTGTGCAGCCTAACGCACTATATCTTACAAACAGCTGGGACTGAAGGATACCACTATCCCTGTCAGTAATGCATATAAGCTTTTCTCCTCAGCTTATATACATGGTATAGGATTTCCTTCTATTGCAGACAGCGTTTTGTAAGTTCCTTAAGTGTAGAGTGTTAAAAACTGTCAGCGGATTGTGTGGATTTGTTTTTGGTTGAATTTATGACCCTTTTTAATTGGTACTTGATTCTACAAAATTGTATAGGATACTTTGACAGCATCACAGTCTTGTTCTGGCTGTTTCTTTTTAATGTTACAACATGCAAGCATTCCCAACTCTGTAGGTGCTTCAGTTGCTTGGCAACAGGAGGATGGAGTGCATGTATTTACTGTTGAAGTGAAAACCTGGGGTGAAAGCTGATAATATGTGTTTTAACAGAAGCAGAAGGTTGCTTACGGGGGTTGTCAAGATGAAATAGAAAGGCAAAGATGAGCCTGGTTTTACGTTTTCACGTGAAATGTCAATTATGTACAGAATACTGTACAGATTCTTAACTGATTTTTTTTTCTTCTTCTTGAGTACAAAACATTTGATTTGGGCCCCTGGGCAGATTTGGTTTTCTTAAAGCAGTGATACATTTTAAAGCTATGTTGGTTTCAGCACTAATTAAGAGTAAATCGTAACCACTGTTTGGTCAAAATGTAAACGTTCAGTTTGCTGTTGTATGACGACTATTGACAACTGCATATTTATTGAATGTCATGTCTTTCCTCAGGTTTTGAGAGCATTCTCGAAGGGCTGTTTGGTCCAGAGCTGGTAGAAGACCTCAAATTATTTAAGGGTAAGAAATTTCACAGGCCAGCTAAGCACAGCAGATTTCTTATCAAAATATTGGCAATGAGGTTAACATAGAAGAGTATTCTGACATGAATGAGAATTTTGTGGTTTGAGTGTAATCTGTTATCTGGTCAATATGACAATGCTGCTTCATTGTACCATCTGGTACCCCTCTACATTCACTCTTCTCTACAAGACTGCCCCTCTGGCTGCAGAAGAGAAGATGCCTTGTGTTCCTACCAAGTTGGTGTTTTGGATGGCGCATGGCCAGTGTAAAAGTCTACAGTGTCCTACAGACATTTTTACGATGCATTATGTTACTGAGACAATAGTGGGCATTATATGGGTTTTCATTACATTTGCAATGAGAGGACTGTTAAAGTCTAAGTAGACTTTCCACAATAGCAGTTGGGGAGGGAGACTGCTGAAAATGGAGTTGAACCGAATCAATAAATTCTTGATTCAGTCAGTCTCATTAAAACAAATCAAAACACTTTCATTGTGGCCCACTCATTAATGCTATTCATTTCATTTATTCACTCCTTTTCTGCTGTGAAGCACAATTGTCATTCAGTGCACTGAAGAATAACACATTCTGTGATATTATAGTCAGATTCAAACTGAATTTAGGAGGTTTAGGTCAGATTGTGTTCATGATAATTAAGAAAAGAATGTTTAAGCAAAATGTACTATATGTAGGTCAGTCAGGCTTAAGAAGAGCTTTTATGTTTTTGTGTGTGATTTTATTTTGTTGTCAGTTTTGTTAAGAAGAAACAAACATTGTTTTTTCTGACACAAAATGGTTACTTTGAATATATTGTGAAATATTACTTATCAAGTAAAAATAGACTTTGTTAAGAAACACTAAAAAACAAAGATTCTTGTCAGAGCAATGTATTTCATTGCTTGTTATCTGTTTTGCGTCCACAGACTTAGAGCCTGTAGCAGTGTCTGACTGGTCATTTGATGAAAATTGTCTATTCTGCTGTTTGAGACGAGACAAAGTAAAGGTAAGATTTCTTGTTTTCTGTATTTATTTGTTTACATTTTAGTAATGTCTCAGAATTACATTGTAAAAGTAGCTTTCTTTTTAAATTGTTTTATTTTGTGGCCCTTAATGCTTTCAAACCATAACTTTGGCTGAAGAGCATAGGTTATATGATAAAGATCACAATCCAGACGAAGCTATAATGTCAGGAGTACCGCAGGACTTTTATCTGTCTGTCTTGTAGATGATGTATGGTTGAATGGATGTTAAGAGTGCATTAAATGTGCCTTTGCTTACTAATCCATTAGGGTTGCCTCACAGAATTACTTCTTACTTAAATTATGTATCAATGTATCCTGCCTAAACAGTTTTGTCATTTAACAGGAACACTTAATTGGCTTAAGCAACGAGGGGCTTGAAGATTCACCCAAACCTCTCCTGGTTAAAGATCAGACCACAATCAGCAGACTAGAGCAACAAGCTGAGGAATTTCTCAATGCAGTCCTCAGCAGAAAAGGTGGGTTGTGATGTCTCAGTGATTAAGTAGTCCAAGCGCATCAGTAATTTGCATTGTTGTGACACTAATGAGCTTAGTAGGCTTTTATTTAAATGTTAATTGTGGCCTGTGGAAAATGACTTAAGCATGTATGTGTTTTTTTTTTTTGAGAGGAGGGGTACCACATGGGTTTTTATTCCTAAAATAATCTTACAATGTGGCTGTGAATGTTTAACTATGATTACTTATAGCTCAGTAAAGGAATGCAGATGTAACAATTGCATTTTTCTGTTCTTGACAGATGTGCCAAGTTTCTCAGACCCACACATTCCAGTAGTGGCTCGAGAGATCCTTCAGAGAATGATCCGACAGTTTGCTGCCGAATATACCTCAAAAACCAGCTCCCCTCAGGACAGTTGCTCAGATCCCCAGCCACACTCTGACCAAAGCCTGCCGACCCCACCCTTGCTCTCAGGAGCTCCTCCTACCAGCCCTGCTGCCACCTTAGCTGGGCCTGCACACAACCAGAACCCCGTCCTCAGCAAGCTCCTCATGGCTGACCAGGATGCTCCTCTTGACCTCACAATCAAGAAGCCCCTGGCTGAGCCCAGTGAACAAGGTAGTGTGAACTTAAACACATCGGTAACAGAGCAGCTTATTCAAGACTGACCAGTGCAACAGCACAGTATAAACTTAACATTTAATCTAAATGTTGTTACCTGCCTTTTTTAACAGAAGGAGTCCTTGACTTGTCTATCAAAAAGAATCGCTGTAGCAGCAGCCTGCCATTCCGTAGTCCATGCCTTTCTCCAGCCACAACCACAGTCAAAGGGTAAGATAAGTTTCTTTATCTTTTTCTCGTTGGTTTCCAGTTCTTGAGCAGCAATGTTTTGTGTTCTGTGGATATGTTACATTATAGTCTAGAAAAACCATAAAAATAAAAAGCAAAATTTAAGTGATAGGTAGGATTTTTTTTTGACATAGGATGGTTCAAGTTACTTGTCATGAGGTCAAAGCATGGATGTTAGCTGAGGCTTGAAAATTAGAGTCCAGAAATTAGAGATTTCTCAGCCATCTGGTGGCTTGATGAAAATGAACAGCAACAAACAGGGTCATGCTAACAGAAGTGTTTTCTGCCACAAAGCAAAATGAAAGAAGAATCTTTTAATGTGTTTCTTCTCCTTGATTCTTGTCTCAAACCTTACTCCAGTGCATCCTGGAAGATGACGTGGAGCCCGTTTTGTATCATGCTGCCTTTTTAAGATTAATCACCTTGCAGACTATAGGTTTATGCAGCTGTCAGCCGTTCATTTTTGTCTGACAGTTCACTGGTATTGCCAGCTGGGGACTGAATGAGCAGCATCTTGTTAGTTTGTTTGTGAGAGCTATTGTGGCTTAAAATGATTCTGTTAGCTGGCCCTCGTTTTCGGTTTCTGTTCATTATTGTCTGGCAAGGCACCGTCTTGTCTGATGGTCTATGATTCACTACAGGACTTGTAGCCTCAGTAATAGTCTTGCATCTATATGCAAGGTGAGTAATTTGTAACATCTTCTGTCAAAAAATCTAATTTTATAACTGCAGACGACTGTAATAGATTCCAGAATAAACAAAACCTTAAGAATCTGCTCCTTGAGGACTGAAGCCCTGCACAAATGCAGTGGAAAGTCAATATACATTTTTTTATTTTAAGTGAGGCCTTATTATCATTCCAGAGATTCTCTACACTGGAGTCATTCAGTAGTAGAGGTGTTAAATTGAATTCTTTCACAGTTGCACGTCGTGTTCGTCTCCAAAGGAGAGACTGCATTTTGGTTGTTTTAATACCAAAACATAAACATTGCCTGTATTTCTGTTACCATGTCGGTAATATGGGTAGTTTGCATATCATGCATGCTTTCAATCGACAATCATGCCTATCATTCCTGTAGAGCATAATAACAAATACTAAATCCTTGACAATATACATACCCTTGAAAAACATTCATGCAAATCTAAGGATTGTTTCCAATTTTAATTGTATTCTCTACGGACAAAAATGAATTGTATCTCAATATCTTTATCTAAATAATATTTAGTATTTTATTTTGTATTTTGATTATGTTTTGTTTTTCTTGCAAAGCATCTTGATATTGTTTAACTCTAAAGTGCATCCGCGCTTGAGGCTGATATGTAATAATTTCAGTGGCTTTGCATTCTCTACTTCTGCCGCTTTTAGAGCTGATAGGATCTAAAAGTGATCATTCCTAACTCAATAAAGATGCCTCTGATTTTTATCTTACATTGAATATTATGTGCAGCATGCACATTGCTTCATTTTGATATCTACATAAAAACTATCCACATTAAGCTTTATAGAACACTGACTTTAGAAAATAGAATTAAGAGATTTAGATTCTAAAAGGGATAGTTGGGATTTTTTTTGTTTTTTTTTGTTGAGTTGTAAGATCAGCATCAGCACTGTGTTCAGATTCAGCACAGAATCAGAGCTGACCACAGTCCTTTGGCCCCAGACAATGTCCATGCCAATGTCTCTATCAGAGATTAACTTACAATAATAATAATAATAATAATAATAATAATAATAATACATATCTTAATTATTTTGGAATTCTTTAACTATCATATACGATTTTATTTCTCGCTAAATTTCTTTCCGTGGTCGCACTCAGTCAATCGGGCTTTGAGTTTGGTACACACAACAACCCTCTGCTGGCTTACTCTTTTATTGCTGTGCTTGTTCAGTGGTAACGTCACACACAAAATGTCAAGAGCTATGACTTGCTTTAGTCATTTTGTATTTCATAGTTATTGTGCCCTGCTTAACAGCTACATGCCAAGCTGCCTTACAGCAATGACAATTACCCCCACCCTCCTCTTTCTGGCTATGCTTTTTGAGCCACTGGAATACAAAAACCTTTATGTACTCAGTATATTCCTTTTCTTTGGTTTTATTTTCTTGGTTTCTTTGCCCTTTCTTTTCCGTTTTGTTTCTTATCTCTTATGTTGATGCAAAATTTGTAAACAATCGTCAAGAAAGCAAATAAAAAAATTGTCAAACTTGAGCCTTTTTTGTTCTTAAAAGACACACACACAACCACACAGTCCGTTATTCTAAAAGATAGTGATGTTACCAAAGCAAGGTCATATAATAAAGGAGTGGCCAACATCCTCCCCTCCCCAACCCATCCTCCTTTAGAAAAGAGAAAAGGCACTGTGCAAGCTCTGCTTACACCCAATTTCCTTCCATCCAATCAGGCGATCCTTGAGAGCGGACGGACAAGTCGGGCTGTTTATGAGGCGCCTACAGGATGGGAGGAGGAGGGAGAATATCGGCCACTCCACCCGTTATAAGCCTCCTTCGCCTCTCGCATACTCGCTGCACATCAAAGAGGAGGTCGGTCTGGAGAGCGACCCAGAGTCACCTCTCAGCCATAACCACAGCTCCAGACCCACTGACCTCTTCAGCAATGGATCTGCCTCCTGGAATTCCAAAACTCATTTTGGGGCCCTCCTCAAACTCAAAACCAACAGTGAGGCTAGTGAGCATCTTAAAGACATACCCAGGTTATTGGAAGCTGCTGGGCTTTTCTCAAAGTCACTGGCCTATGGTAAAGGAAACCTCCAGGAGGCCTGCCAAGATAGCCTCTCCCTTTCTCATTCATCTTTTGACCTCAAGATTCCCCAGGTGCGAGTTTTGGCCACAGGAACAGACCCATCTTGGGACTCTCTGTCCACAGAGTATTCAGGTTCACTTTGTGATAATGGTCTGGGAAAGAAGCTTCGTTCCATTCTGCCCAGGCAGATTCAGAAAAAGAGCAGTGGAGGTTTTGATGGCTCAGGTTCGGAGAAGGAATACTGGCCTTACGACACCGACCGCCAAGCCTTGGGGGGAAACTATCCCCTGGATTCAGAGTCGGACCTAGGTAACAAACAGCCAAGGAAGAAACGCGGGAGATACCGACAGTACAACACTGAGCTGCTGGAGGAGGCGATTGTGGTGGTGATGGGTGGGAAAATGAGTGTGTCTAAAGCCCAAACGATCTACGGCATTCCACACAGCACCCTGGAATACAAAGTTAAAGAGCGATTGGGGACCTTGAAACATCCCCCTAAAAAGAAAGTGAGGCTGTTAAGCCAGCTAGAGGAACAGGGTGTTTCACGGTCCCTTGAGACTAAAGAACTCCAAAACTTCCAGGACATTGTTTCTGAGAAAAGAGAGAGTTCATCCTCAGAGAACGGGAATGGGTTGAATGATGGAAGCCTCTCACCAAATGAGTGATGTAACAGTAAAGTACTAAAAATGATGTACTTTTTAACCAGACAAATGTTGCATTTGCCAGACAGTGGAAGTTGCTGACTTGTTTTTCCATAAAACCTCAATAGTTGTGTGTAACATTTAAATCAAAATACTCATATTTATTATTAACTTATTTACTTAAATTTGGTTATTAATACATTAATATGTGTATATATGGCCATCTATAACGCTTCACATGCTTGCTATTTGTTAGGAATTTTAAAATACTATATATTGTTAATTTTATTTCATTTATATAGGTTATGATTTGAAGATGACCATTCCTGGCTCCATAGATGTACTCTGAACATTCAGAGTGAAATCATGTCTAAGGAAGTGGCGCCCCTCAGTGTCTTCTCTCAGTACTGTTCAGAGCACTTGGTCATATCTTCAAAGTGAATATATAGTTAATGCAACTTTTTATGTAGGCCCTGAAAATATAGGTGAAAGCATTCTAAGCATACATTATTATAAATTATTGTATCCGTTATTTGTTTATGGAGGACGGTAAAAGTCTCTGTCACTGTTTTGCAAATGCACTTCTATGGCTGAAATAGACACTGGAGATGTAAGGACAAACAGTCCAAACACTATTATATTCTAAATCTGTATTCATTCCAAACACTATAATATCCAAAATATTTTTTTTGTTTGTTTTTTTTATGTTTTTTTGTTATGTTTTTGAAAATGTTTACTTCTGGTTAACAAAAAATAAGTTCAGTACTATGTTAATGTCAAAGTCTTAAATAATATTTAGGTGCTGTGTTGACATTTTCAGACACTTTTAGCTCCTAAGGTATTTTTTTAATACGAAACAGAACTTTTATCAAGCAATATTAGCAAATAGAGCCTCACTTACAGGCTGCCTGTTTTTTGTTTTATCAAGCTAGCAAGTTAACTAACTTGTTAGCTACCGTTACAATCATGCCTCAGTCCAGACCCAGTTATTTCTCAAGTTATTAAGGCAAAACATTCAATGAAAATGTCTCTTCCTGTGGAGAGGAAAAGTGATAATCACCTTCTGGCAGTAGTATTTGTACTTCAAAGAGAAATGGCTTGGATACTTGAATATATTCATCAAAGGCTACATTTTATTTGAGAGTCTACTTAGATTTGATTTGAGTCAAACTTTATTGGTTCTAATTACTTTTTGTGCAGTTACAGACAAGCCCAGACTTTAAAAAACTAAAGCCCAGACTATTAAAACTGTGAAGATTAAAGTTTGTAGTGTTTTGTTGCATTAAGCCCAAAAACCTGTAATTCCAAAACCACGCTAGTGACTATGTAGTTCTTTTTTTTACATTGAGTAAAAGATTTTTTCCTGGAGGCAACCACACAACCATTACCTTGAGATCTTTCTGTTCTGAGTGGCCATACCAAAGCTCAGGTTGACGCCATTTCCTGAAAATGAATACTATGTAGAAGATTGGGTGAAAAATTCATTCAGTGTTTTGCCTGGTGGACTTGACAGAGAGAGCTCCATGTTTTACTTCATGGAGTTCACTGCCTCATCCGTTATACTGCTCTACTGGGACACCTCAGTGTGCATTATCCCTTATACCTCAGGACATTCCAGAATATGGGATTATGACCCATTATTCTTTTATCAGGTGGATACACAGCTGTAGCAAATCTTGGTAATTATCTGTTTGCAACTCTTGCATCCTTTCAGAAGTACACAGTGTTGCTTAGATGAACGTGGATGTTTTGATTAAAGAAATGATTGCTTAAGTTTTGACACTTAACATATATTTGCAGTCATATATTACAAAGAATGCCTGCATTATAAACATTTTTAAGTGAGAGATGATTCAAAAGTAACATATAGTTGAGGAACATGTGTGTTCCAGCTAATAGCACTGTAACAATAGAACAAATTCATGTTTGATGGTAAACTTACTATGTTGTAGGGTTTCTCTTATTTAACTGTTTAGTTTGTACACTGCCACACTTTGGTCTAAATGCAGGGATGTTTTAGTTGATTTTTTTTTTTTTTTGCATTCCTTCACACTCCAAGTTCAACATGTTCATTATTTTTCATCTGGTTAACCATTAATGAGGTTGATGCCTCAAACCTTTGCTCCTAATCAACATTAATAATCAACAATTTTACACATATTCACAAAATGTTGGAATAACTTTGCTTATATAGGTTGAAAAAACAAAACAAAACCATTGCTTCAAATAGTAAAATCTATTCACTAATTCATTTTTATTAATTAAATTATTCTTGCATTGACAATCATCCAGCATTACTCAAAATCATGCTTTATTTTCTCATTCAGTGTCTAATGCATCTTAATGAATACATTAAAGACATACAAGTGCTTAGTGTTTATTGATAGGTAAGACATGTTCACATTGTTTATCGTAGCAAATCTAATGGTCGACTACCTCATCTGGAAAATCCATATCACAGTTTACTGTTCTCATAGCTGTTTTTATGTAGCAATTTCTCATGCACCCAACACAGTTTATTCTAGAAAGCTTTCAGTAAAGGCGAGTAGCTTACAAGACCAGTTGTCATGGAGATGACAGTAGAAAATCTGTCAAAAAGATTCACCACATGTAAATATCTAAGTGTATCTTTGTAGTGAATTGCACCCTGATATATTTAATGTTTTATAATTTGTTTTATTTTTGGGATGGGGGAAGGAGAAGTGTAGGTGCTCTTTGTTGAGACAACTGATGATAAGAGCATTTCTGATTTTTTTTTTTTTTTTTTTAGGAACTGTTTTGTTCTTAAAATGGTTTACCTTCCCTTACATACCTGCGCAAACTGATTATATGTTTGGGGAGGAGTTATTTTGTAAATGCAGTATTTATTAATCAATATTTATTAATTAATAGTTTTGTCATCACTTAAGTAACCATGAATGTAAATGGCTTTAATAAAACAAAACATTATTTGCATAAGTGTTTATAGACACATAAGTATATAATGCTTAAAAAGGTATATTAAACTGTCTTACATGATAGATGTGAAGGGAAGACATTGAAGATTGTCCTTTACTTCACACTTGCACAAGTTGGGTATTGTTTGCTTTTGTTTGGTAAATACAATGTACAGGGCAAAAGTCTTTGTGAACTGACAGGATTACCCAGCTGCCAACAGTGTTGCTCTTCAAATGACTAAAGAGTGTCCCTGTCCATAAAAAAATATGTACAGATTTTGTATATTTGATTTAACATTTACAGTGTATAACAGAATGACACTGGGTGTATTTTGCATGATTGGACTAAATCAAATATGACAATGGGAAGTTAGTTGTATATGGTGAAGTTTATCTTTTTGAGATTGTTTTATGGAAAATACTGGAGTGTTGTAGGTGTAATTACTGTCAAGTAAACAATGTGTCAAGGAGATGAACTTTGAACCCGAAATATCTCAAAACCAGTTGAAAATGTGGGTAATGGTTAATGTATGATAAAATACCCTCAGAGTCCATATTTGCCAGAATATTTATATACCTAATGTACAGATGAACATCATAGATGAGTTAACACATCAATGTTTGTGTGCTTGTGAAATGTTGTGGAATTGAAGTATAATTTGGTTTGCTTCTGCTTTTTAGATCAGTTATTTTACTCCTCTGTAAGAAAAAGGCATGTACTTTGTGTCAGTTCCTCACTGCAACGCTATTGCTAAGTGAAACAGAGAGCGAAACCCTCAGGGATGAAACACTTACCACTCTTTATTCAGGTACTCCTCTTGAACTCTTTAGACCTTACCAGCAGGGATGTGAAGTTAATGAGCTTAGCAAAAAAACAAACAAACAAATAAATAAATAAAAAGGTCAGGTTCCACTTGCAGCAAAGGTTATTTTCTAATCTCAAAAATGTATTTTTTAATCTCTAAAAGTTACATTGAGATATTTTGGAATGCTGTACAAATCATTTTATGTTTGGAGCCAAAAAAATCTTAAGTACATGTTTTTACTTTTTCACTCACTCTTTTTATTTTTGTACTTTGTTACACAGTGAATATCAACATAACCTCAGTTGCAGGTAAGATGTTGACTATGAGGTATTTAATTAACACATTTCTCTCTAGTTCACAGTGCCTCAAAAAGGAAGTATTTTATTTAAAAGACTGCTCATGTAACATCCTAAAACTGCGTTCCTGAAAATCTCAATGAAAGTCCTAAGACTCTGCTCACTTAGTGTACATGTATTGTGTTATTCATGCTTCCCACTTCAAAGGTTGCATTATAACCTGTGTGGTTTAAAGCTGAAATCTGTACTGTTTTTTAACACTATTTTGTTCTCCTATCCATGCATTTAGTGGAGATTGCTAAAACTGTTTCAACAAAGTAAATTGAAAAAAATCCACATTCAAGTTACCTGCTTGGTCTATGACATTTCACTTAGCCGGATACCAACAACACTGAGTAGAGCCTTCATACCATGCTTAATTTTAGCTTTTCCACCATCTTTGCTGTAGCAAAGGTGACAACATTTGGAAAATTACAGATGTCAGCTTTACTGTGTCAAAATATTAGTAGCATGGTATTTGGCAATGCAGCATTATTATATACAAATTTATTGTAAGTTTGTTATTATCAGATGGTTTTAAATAATTAGCATAACATTTAACTTTAATTTTTTTTTCTGACTAGTATTGCTCCGCAGTGCACACTGTGTGCAAAGCAATTTCTCTTTTTCATCACTCAACGTAGCTTTGTGACATGCTATTTGTTAAAAGGGTCACCTCAGGAATCCAGATGTGGTTTCATTTGTCTGGTCATTTCCTTGTTACAAGACCACAGTGTAGCTAAGAAAGGACTTTTTTAACAAATAAAATTATCTTTTCAGACGGATTATAATATAAATATATTTTTGGCATAATGTGATAGTGTAAATGCTCCAAAGGTATCGGAGGATTTTGTAATAGACCTACCTCGCTGACACAACTTAAGCCAAAAATACAGAAGTACCTTCCCCCCCCCCAATTAATTACCTGACTAATTTAGATTTGCATTGGCACAAAGAACACCTCACAGGTATTAGAATGACTAATTTTGTTCTGCCACGCCTGTATTGTCATGCTACTGTTCTTATTTTACTGGTTAATTTGTTAAGTTGTTGAGCACTTGTATTTAAATGTTATCCTTTGCACTAGTCATTAAATACATGAAAACTTGACAAAATTGATGTACTCTATATTTGCCCCCAATGTATTTGCTCTTTCAAGTGATAAACATGTGACTTGTTTTAAACAAAGTGGGTCACCATTACTAAATGTCTTGTGCATGTGAAAAAAAATTCTTGATGTATTCTGTAACAAAAAACACCACTGTGCAAAGAAGAAAAATGTATTAGCTGTAACAGTGTAATTGGTCAAGTTCACTGGATGGAAGATTCACTTTTAAAATCACTTATTCTTCTAATAAATATGCAATGATAAATATTGTAATGCATTTGTGAATTATTTCACACACACATTTAATTCCACAACTTTGACAATTTTATCAGGGGCTTTACAGAGATGAAGGGACATTTTTCTGCATAAATATAATAATCACATACAAATTAATAGTATGAACCCTTTTTGCCTCTTCTCAATGTTCAGTTACATCTATCTTGTTCTTTTTCCCCCAGTGAGTCTCCAGACTTGCGTGTTGCAAAGGCAAAAGACCTGCAGTCCACCTCAACACTGGAACAGTTCATGGCCAAACTCTGCCCCCACCATCAGAGACAGATAGTTGATGCCATAAGCTTCCTACAGACGGAGGTCAAGGCACTCACATCCTCCAATACGCAGCAAACCTCTAACTCTACCTCTGGGATCCAGGGAACTGCCTACTCCACTGCAAAACCCAGCGCACTCACCCCTGAGAAGTCATGCTCTGAGCTAAGGTTTCCTAGTGAATCCACTCCTAAATCAGAAGTCCAGGATATGTCCCATTCTATCCCAAGCAGTTGTGCAATGAAAAAAGTTCCAGACACTGCAGTTTCACTGAAAACATCTGTTACTGCTAGCCCTGCTTTGGATCTTCGCAGTCCTGGGTCAGGGAGTAACCAGGTTTTCACCTCCATTGCTAATCCAGTGGACACAGAGAACAACCGTCATGGTGATCATGCACCTCTTAAGATGAAAATCATGAAGACCAGCAATGTTGCTGCTGGTAAGAAGTTGTCATGTGTGCTCACAGCCTCTCTTTCATCTGACTCTGGCACTTTGGAGGACAGACAGGGTAACTCAAATTCATCCAACAGAACAGAGACTCATAGTGCTAGACTAAGCTCCTCTGTAAAAAGACACAATCAGTTTAGTCACACACATCAAGCTAGACAGAGAGAGACTCTTGGGAATGCCAAAGATCTACCAGCAAAACCGTTTTCAGATCATGTGACTCTTCCTGCAGACTCTCCAAGGACTGCCAGGAAGACCATGAAAGCATCCTCTGATCATCAGACCAGGGACTCTTTTAGGGGAATAGTTGACCCTGATCTCGGCCATTGTGACATTGTTTATATTGACAAACCAATTACAGAGTGTTTTAAGGAACAGCAGCGCAACATGCTCCCACGCCGCAATGCCAGAAAAAGCACCAGAGGACATATGTATTCAGATGAAATATGGGAGTTAAAAACTGTCCGTACGTTGGCTGGGAGGGGCAACTGTCCCAATCCAATGCCAGAGTTGATCACATTGGTCACCCCTAAACAAATACTTTCAAAGCCTGAAGGTGTACCACCTGTGGATATGCCTTTTGCTGGAGCATGCAGGGAGGCAATGAATCAACAAATGTCAACAGAAGAGTCAGATGAGAGGGTGATACCAGGAACAGGAGATATGGTGGAGGTAGCAGCCAGTGAAGTAGACATTATAGTTGAAACCAGTCAGACAGATCAATGTCAGAGCAAGGGGCAGTCTGCTCCTCAATCTCCAATAAGCTCTCCAACAGAGAACAGAGAAATGGATGTGGGCGCAGATGTAGAACAGGATACAGCTGCAGATTCAGGGAAAACAACAGGAAGTGAAGAAAGTGATGCTCAGGCACCATTTGAAGCAGAAAAAGATAATGCTGAGCCTCAAGAAGACATACACGAGAATACTGAGCATGTAATATCAGAAAGGATAGAGGAACCATTGGAGAATAATACCATAGAGGAAGCTGAGTCTCAGCTGTCATTGGATAAAATACAGAGCAGTGAGCCCGTTCTCCAACAGAATAGTGCCCCATCACCGTTGAATCAAGATGAGGAAGAGACAGATGAAACTGAAAGGGAGAGAATACAAGAGGAACAACATCAGGAACTTGAGCCAGAGACACGAATACTCTATGACAACTTTGGAGAGACAGAAAGTTCCAACACCACAGGTTCAGCAGAAGAGGAGATGGTGAGAGAGCAAGAAATTAAAACAGATGAAGCTGTTGACAGTGTTATACCTCTAGAGACCGAAGATGATGATAATGACAATGAATATGATGTGTCCACAAAGACACTTGACACGCTCTTGAAGGAATTACCCCCTTGGCGTAGAAAAAGAGGTGCTTCAGTCCCTCTGCCAAAGCGGTTAAGACAAACAGAAACAGTGATAGTGGGCTATGTTAATGGTAGACCAATATCTTCATCTGACAGAAACCTGCGTCGTAGATCAAGTAACAGCAACAGCAGCTCATCACCTACTAAAAGCCCAGTGAAATCAAGTCAGAATGTTCCCAACAAGGCCTCTGTTGATTCATCTGTTGAAACCAGGAATTTGGAGAAACATGTACCTGAAACACACATGCATGTAGAATCTATTGAGAGTACACCTGTAATCCCACAGGTGACAGGACCATCTTCTGACACATCATCAAGCCCAATGTCGAAATTCCCCTCAAGGACCAAACAAATCCAAAAACAAAAGAGAGTTCAGAGAGATCAGGATTCTGATCAGCCAGTTGATTCTCCCCACAGCATCGAATCCAAACGGCAACTTAGATCAGCCAGCCAGAAGCCAGCTGGAACTTTAGCATCACCACCTTCTTCAAATGTTGTCACTTCCATTTCCTCTCTGGAACCTGCTGCCACCAATGCCCTTCCATTTACAGAGCACCTCCCCTCCCTCGACCCTCCTTCTCCGCCTCCTGTTTCTTCTCCTCCTCTAGTCACGTCATCTCCCCCAGCAGCCGCTGAACAGTCCCAACTCAGCATGGTCCCAGAAACAACTGTGGAATTAAACATTGAAAAAACTCAACCAATAGAGACATCCTCCGAAGAAACACAAAAAACTGAGGTAGAAAGTATATTCGATGCCAAACAAAAACTAAGGTCTGCTAAGGCTGTAAGTGAGAATGAGAAGCATCAATTTAGCAGTGAGGTATCGAGTCCATTAGAAAATCACAGTCCCGTAAAGACTGAAATGCAAACAAAGAATATGCCATTAAGAGGCAAACGGGCTCTCAGAAAGGAGGCAGAAGCAAGTGATTTTGCTTTGCAGCAGAAGCCAAATGTAGCATCTTTAGAAGACAAGTCTGCGAGTGGAGATGATAGCAGTTCTTCCATACCAGACAAACCCACAAGAATGCCATTGAGGAGTGAGAGCAGTAAGGCTGAAATGTCCCACCAGTCTGTTCCTCAGTCATCACCACTGGACAACAAGAAATTGACTTTGAGATCACAAAGATTGACTGCACCTTCTACCAGTGCTCCTTCTATAGCTGGAAGACAGAGTGATGTAGCTTCACCTATCAGAATAATGCCAGAAAGGATAACTAAAGCTCAGGTGAGACCCCCTCCATTACCTGTGCCATCCGTGTTGCCCCACAGCTCCACCATCCCTGTCATTACACCAAGACCTGAGCCCCTCAAACAGAGTGCTAGCAAATTCTTGGAGAGTCTGACTGGTGAAGAAAACCAACAACAAATTACAAACTTGAACATTAGGTATGATAAAATGCAGAAAGGCTGGGTGCAAATGGACAAAGAGGGTCAGCCAGCGACAAAATACAAAAACAAAGCAGACAGACAGGCAGCTATATGGAAAAGTAAACGCAGGGCACGAAAACCAAAGTCTTCAGAGCACCAGAGATACTCACCAGTGCAAATGCTCTTCATGAAAGGCTTTGATCTTACCAGTATTTGTCGCTGGTTCCTTGAATCAACAGAAACAAAGTCCCTTGTCATTGTCAAGAAAGTGAATACACGTCTTCCTTCAGAAACCCAGCTGTGCTTCCACAGCTCGTCTAGTGCTTCAGGGACCTCTCAAGGGGTATTTCCAAGCCTACAGGCAGAGCGCTTAAAGAAACATTTGAAAAAGTTTGCCATTGCCTCTCCTGTAAAGAGCAACCCCAAGAGTCAGAAACTGATTGCCAGAGCACTGGAACAAGAGGCAAATGCAGTCAAAGGGAAGGAGAGAAGAGAACTACCTAGTACTACTCAGACTTTTAATAAGTCACACTCCTCTGCCGAAGCCTGTGTGCAAAGAGGTGAATCCCAGAAAGCTTCTGGTAAATCAAAGAATCCAGCCAGTGCAAGGATCTTGAGGAAATACTCTAATATCCGAGAGAAGATGCAGGTTCAGCAAACCAGCAAAGTTAGACTGAAAGACACCTCAAAAAGCTTAAAAGCAAACAATTTGAAAAGGCTGACTACCACAAAGTCTGCCTCCAAATCTAAATTGAAACGACCTCTGAAGGCACGGAAATCAGCCCTACCTGTCAGTAAACAAATGAAAGCGTCTGCAGCAAAAATGGGGAGAAGGATAACACTGGCTGGCAAAAAGGCAACAAAGCATCCCGTTCAAGGAAGGGCGGTCAAGGCGCAGGGCAGTGGTAGACCTCCAAAATATACAACCAGAAAAGAAGAGTTGCCAAAGAGATATTCTCAACGACTAGGTTCTCCTAAAATATCTGAACACAATCCTGTCGACACATCTAAAAGGAAGGCTGACAAAAAACTATTTGAAGCAGAGAAAGCAGAAGTTGAAAAGCCCACTGTGAGTAAAGTGAATGCTGCAAAAATGCAAGCAAAGGAATCATCTCAAAGTACAGTCGCTGAAATGAAAGGTACCGAGAATGCTGTTGAAACCCCACAGCAGAGCGTGGATGTCAAGGTTCCAACGTCACCTGACCAGGTACTGACAAGATCCCAGAGAAAAATGGAGGCGGCAGTCCCTTTGACTGGAAGCCCCAGTCTTGTGTCAAAGAGGGCAAAAAAGTCAATGACATCACAAAATGCATCTCCTAAATCAGTCCGGAAAGCTGAGGAAGCCACATTGACCAGAAAAGGGGCTTTAAAATCCCTGGCAAAGAGAAGTCAGGCAGCCATGTTGCCACGCAGTGCAACAAAGAGAGCTCAGGAGCTTTTAGAGACCCCAGCTAAGCGCACCAGGACATCACACTCAAAATAAAATGGACCTGCAGAGACAGAGAGAGATCGTCTTTATTTAGAGAATTTTGTGATTTTTTTTTTTTTCTTTTTATCAGAAGGACCAGAAGTATCTATTTTGTAGTCTTCACCAAACTCTTCAGAGGATACCTTTTTCAGTAGGCAAATGTGTGAAGGAGGAACAGAGATTTTGAAATTCATTAACGCTTTTGTAAAGCTTTGGTGTGAAAATGCAAATGTGATTGTTTGCTGAGCGTTTGCTCTGTGTTCAGGGACTACATATGAGTCCTATATGATGTCTAGCTGATGTAGTTTGCTGTTTGGCTTTATGTGTCAGCACTCTACGACACGGCTGGAGATAACAAAACCTCATTTTAAAAGTAAGAGTAACAAACGTCAAGCTTCCAGCTGTTATAATGGTGACATTAAATCCATTCTTCATCCCGTTTTGTTTCTTTTTTTTTTTGCCATTTTTTGTATATAATTATTGTTTCCGATAATAGCATGCACTGCGTTTACTGAATGACAGAGAATATCAATGTTCAGAGAGCTTGATATGAGAAGGAAGGTCAGCTTTGGATAAAATTTGTACTTACTTGTAAGTAGGCGGTTTGTATCTCCAGCTTGTCTTCCAATCACAACATTGTGAATATGTGACTGTTGTGACCAGGTGCCTTATTTATGAAGTGTAAAGTTATAGAATGTGTTGCTAAATGTGAAAACTCCTGTCCTCTAGTTGTAACAGCTTTCAATTTACTGGAGAGGCAGACAACATTCATTTGCCTCACTGAGGGTGTGTGCAAATAGTTTCCGTTCCGCAGGTTGTGCCTCATGCTTCATCTGTAAATTCTTTATGTTGACTGAGGCATACCTGACAGTTTTATTTTTCTATACCTGTTTTCCCAGAGCATTAACATGAAATTGTTCTTATTATAGTTGTATTAGATGTTTAAAAAAAAGTGTCAGAATTGTTGAAACAGACATGTGCGTTCTGTATGTGTCATGACAAAAAGTTTGTATTTTTTATTTTGTTTCTGGTCAGTTTTCATCTTGATGTACCTCTGCAGTCACTTCTGACCATTATGCTCAATTGTTCTTTGAGTGTTTTACCTGCTTCTGCATGTGTAAAGTCTTGTTAATGTGGAGACAGTTGCAGGTGTATTTTAGCAACTCTCTGCAGCTGTTGCCTTCCTACCAACTGAGATCCAGAATTATATTTATGCCCATGATCTTTGAAAATACTAACCCCATTCAAGACTATGCATGCACGTTTAGTGCCCATCAAAAAGCTATTCTGAAAAATCTGAGAAAACTTTGGGACAGTGGTTTGTGTATCACTTTGGCAACAATATTTCTGAACAACAAAGGCCTGAAAAGTGTGTACACGTGATCGGTGTTAATGGCCTCTAGCATTAATGGCACATTGCAGGCTTATAAAGTCCTTCCCTTGATTTATTCACAAGTAGGATATCAAGTTTTTGGGGTAGTCTAGTCACACTTCTGAGTTGTGTATCAAAGTACATTGCAGTTTTATTATTATGTTGTTATTTTTTTATTGTCATTGACTGTCAGATGTTCTCATAATGTGAAGTTTCTTTACTTCCACAGTAGTAACTGACTTTAGTATATTGTCAAAGGAAAAATACCATTTTTAGCACAGTGTTATTTTTTTATTAAGGTCATTTCTCTTTAGAGGGTAAATCATCTGTAAATGCAAAACATGTCTGTCATGTTTTTATTGTTATTTAAGAACTCCATGTAGGCTAAAGAATTTAGCAAATCTAAAACAGCCCACCAAATATCAGACTTGAACATGTTTATTCTTTACAGTTGCTATTTAAATATTTTGATTTTGTATATTAGAAAGAAATAACTGCTTTATTTGTGGTAATCCCAAGAATGATACGTCTTTAAGAACTTTGTATTTTTGCTGGAGTTGATATAAAGATGTTTGAATTTTATGTTTGGTTTCTTGACTCGTTTATGCCTGTGTTTTAATGTTCTTTAACCAGACAAAGTTGAACTGCATCTTGGAGAAGGATCCGACAAGGTCTTGTTTGTGGAAAGGAAGGGAATGAAGGGGCACGATGAAGACTGAGCACCTCAGTCTGTTTCATACGAACTAGGTTATAGTGTTCTGAAGTGTCCTGGCATCCCACTGCCTTCCTAATCTCTCCAAGAGTCTCTGCAGTGTCTTTGTAGTCTTAACACAATACATCGTATTTTGCTGTTAATTTTATTTTATCCTTAGTTGTGACGCACCTCGTAAAGTCGGTTTCGATATGAGTGCTACAAACTAATCATAGATTACATTTCTCTGATATCCCTGCCGGCGATGGTTTACAGGTTCACGCGATGAATTAATGATATGGACGGTATAAAGAGCCGCAAAGCCATGCGTAATCGTCGTGCGTTATGATAGCTGTTTTGGCCGCTGGAGAACCTCTCCTCTGGGAAACACAATCGGCGGAACGGCACTTTTTATTTCCCGTATGTTTCATTGACAGATTTGAATTGATAAATTCCATTGGAAAACGGCTGGTTCAGGGTGTGTCTTCATCCATTCATGGCTAATCGTGAGAGTGGATTTATAAAACACAACTATGCGTACGCACGCTTTATAAATCTCACGAAAAGAATGCGTATGCATATTTCTGCCTTTGTGCACACACGGTTTTAGTCATGAGTGTACACACAGTGTTTTATCCATGCGGCCCCTAGTGTGGTGTGTTCCGGTGGCAAACGTGTGAAACGCCTTGACATAGCCAATGAAGGTATTTCACATGACAGGGACCTGCCACAACCTGCCACAACCTGCCATACGGCTCTCGGGAAGCTCCTACTGTGGGACAGATGGGTAAGCAGTTGGCCTCCATCACCTCAACCCTGCAGAAAACAGAGCAAATGAACGACGACCTCTCACCAAAACCAACACAACACAAAGAAATTTATCATTCATTCACCTTAATGGTGAAATGCAAAAGTTCTCTGTTTGATACTGCAACAAACTGATGGAACATGACAGTGATACATGGCACTACATGGTTGCAGCTTTTGATTTCCATCCCTCATGCCATGTGATGCCATACATGATATGTCATGAAACAATCTGTCTTAGGAGTTGGTGATTACTGATTTGCAAGCATATTTAGTACCAGCACTGAAACCAAATCAGATTGTACTGTGCTGTTTTGGCCTTCCAAAGGGGAAAATGTCCATGCAGTTGAGCTACTTCATGTGCCGATGCAGGCCACGATCCATCCAAGGTAGTGGTGTTCAGGGACATGTCATATCAACTTACTTGAAACACATCAGAACATCAGTTACTCGAGTGGCAACAACCTGTACTTGTGGATATTTACATGGAGATGGCCCATTTACAGGGAGGGGGACTTGGAATGTCCCACTTTTACAGGATATGAAAAACCTGTAGGAATGGGCCATAGAGAAATAATTTTCTTCCTCTGGACAGTCAAACACTTTGGGCTCGGTGGGTTTTCACACAGTCAAGGCCAAGAAAGCAGCTTTATTCATTTACTCTGCTGCACTGGATCCCTTCTCTTTTGGTAAAAATCAGTTCAATCAGGAAAGACAAGTGGATGAAGCAAAAATAATTGTTTATTATATCGATATTGATGATTAAGTCTTGTCAAAAGTCTTTGGTGCTTAGACTCTACAGGGAGATTTTGTAATCAAGGGACATCAGTCCTGAGCAGAAGCAAGATAAATCCCCCATATAGTCCAGACACTGGTGGTGGTGGCTGATGACTTCTGCTGAGACTGACAAGGCAGATGAGGTTGATGAAGTGATGCACTGATGAATCAGCAAAGACTGGGCGCTGATGGGGAGATCATGGGGCGTGCATGACAGCAACATGAAAGCACTAAGGTAGAGAGGGAGAAAACATATTTAAAAAGGCAACCGCAAAATGATAGGCTGACAATGAAGGTGTGTCAATGTGCTATTGGTTAGATGTGACCAGCTGATGTGAACAGCTCAACTGATGGCCCCTGCAATGACAGCAAGGAAATTATGAGTGAGCATGCCTGATCGATGGGAATGACAGATGGTTTGAAACTACAGACCTGAGCATGCAAAAGATAGTCTTCCTGACTGAACTTTCGCTAAAGCTCCGTTTGGTAAGCAGTAAATTCACAGTTGACGGTCACCTCTCCAGTATGTGACGAACTCCAAACAATTACTTCCAACTTATTAAGAACTTCCAAGTTAATTTTTGAAGAAAAAAAAATCAGTAAAAAGGCAATTTAGTAGCTGTTCGTGGAGATTTTGGTTAATCACATGATCTTCATCAGCAGATGGAGTGTGCCATGTTGCTTTTGGAATTGTAAATTTTCAAATTTCAATTTTTTTCCTAATCACTATAAGGACTTATATGTTGCCTTAAAAGTGTAAAGAATTTAAGTTTTCTAAAATAACAAAGACAACCAAAAAACACAACACATTGTTTTAAAAGCACACACATTTAAGTTTAATTAATGAAAAGAGTGGAGGTTTGGTAAACATTTTGTCGGTGGCACTACATACATTCAGCATTATTGGGAGTTTTTCAGTTCAATCCCACCATCAATCCTGTAACAAAAAAGCAAACAGACAGAACCCGACCAGGGATACTTCTTAAGTTTTTGCACCAGTTCAATACAACAGAGACATTGTGTCGTTTACAATAACATATTTATGTATATAGTTCATAGGATGGAAAATCTGTGTTTCTGGTCATCGGACCAGATAACTGAATTACATCTCAATATAGCACAAGCACCACTAAGATGTCTACCAGGAAGCTGAATGCACTTATCCAGTACAGATCAGTGCAGAGGAAGGAAAGGAGACATGAAAAGAAAGCCACATTCGACTAAATATGCACCTTTATGAGGCACACAGCCTAAGAATTACAGTGACTGTTCATTAGCGTCCTTTATGAGATCTTCTTTTTAATGTTATTGTACACCACTGGGATCACATCAAAAGCATGTAAAACAAAGTTAACATGGGTAGCAATATGAATAGGAGCTCTGTGATGTGGCATTGTACTGAGCTGAGATCTGGGATGTGCAGCCTTTTACACTATAAAGAGACTTTTTTTAACATTTAGATCAGCAAAATGGAAAAAACACAATCCCAATCTTCAGGAAGAACAATGCCTTAAGCCATCCTGATGAACTGTCACTTATAAAACAGTATGTGATTTCTATATCTTACATTGGAAACTAAATAACAGCTAAAAGTTACCACTTCATGAATAAGCATAGGTCATATTTATCTATACACATTTATACATTCAGGTATGACTGTTGTGGTCACTATAATTGGCACCGTTTCTTCTTCTTTTTTTTTTTCTTTTTTTTTTTTTTGTGGATAGCCAGTCAGAACTGACAAACATTTAAATGTCCAGACCTTTCTCATTTATTATCTGTCAGTAGTAGGCATGTGATGCTTCACACAGTTGCCTCTTCAAACAGATCTAGGATGATATACATACACAGGAAACTTCATCCTATTTCTTCTGGCTTGACAGTAGCTTATGATCAGTTGAGCTTGACTACTTGAACTCTGTTGAACTAAAAACACCTCAACGGACTTCTCTCTATGGCAAACATCTCTCAAATTAAAATGATAGAAATACAACCGAGCACTTCAACAAAATGAACATGAAAACAATCAGAAGCCTTTAAAGTGTGATATGGTAATTACAAGGTAAATTTGAGGGGGACGTGTGTTGATCTCACACACGTCCCAGCTCTGACCTCTCCAGCTCGTGCAGCAAATGAGGAATGTCTGAGCCGGAGAGGAGGAAAACACTGTCGTAACTCGCTATTAAGTGATGTTACAAATACCTTACATATTTTTATGCAATTTTTTATTCATTATTTTACCTTTTTTCATCTTTTTGAAATTTTTGAAAATATCTGAAAGTCAGGAACATTTATGCCTTCCACTTTCTACAGGAAAACGCCTTGAGATAAAATAAATAAAGGAACAAAAACAAGCACAGACTCTCATGAATTAGATGTAATATTCACATGGAAGACAACATATACAATATTAAACATATTTCTAGACCAATACTGCCTCCTATACAACAAGGCCAACCAGCTGCTGTATTTTTGGCCAATTACTGTAATTAATTACCTTGTTGGAACAAGTGAGATCAACAAATAAAAACACCTAGGGAACCACCTGCCATTCCACCAGTCCCAAAGCTTCCAGAAACAGACTTACTCTTTAACATAGAAAAATACTATACCAAAATGAAATACAAATATATATATATTAGAATCTGTTAGGCATTTCTATATAAAGGGTTGTTGGGGAGGGTTTTTTTGGAGTGGGGTGGGGGCTAAAGGAGTTAGGTTACATCATGAAACAAAATATAACAAAAATAAAAACAAATCAATATGGGAAATTAGACGTAACAAAACAAAAAAATCAGAAGATGACTCTGCAACCTTTTGTTTCGTAATAACATTATAATGATATTAAGAAGGTCTACATATTTGTTGGCAAACTTTTCTCCACACATGCAACAGTTTGCAAACGTTTAATACTGCAGGCATCAAGAGGAGCAGGGGCTGAACGGCCTCCTGCTCAAAGGGGGTGGGATTATGCAAATCATCCTAACCCTGAGGCAATGCATGCTGGGGGCACTGGTAACCACTGGGCGCACTGCCAGCACCAGACTGGTTTGCTGTATGAACAGAAGAGATAGTTGCACCACACAGGCCCTCTCACTTCTACTGGTGTTAAGACTGTGTGTGTGCATGTATGTACGGTACGCCATGCATGTGTGATCATGTACTTCGGAGAGGTGTATGACTGTCGTCTTCAGTGCTGCTAGTCAGTGCAGTCTCTATTTTTATGGAGCTTCTATGTAACAGTACCTCACAGCAAACAACTGTGACACCAGACCACCTGGCTTCAAAGCCACGACATCCACACCGGATTATGTGCCACTCTAAACCCTACCTTTCTTTGTTCACTTCTACATGTGCATGTGTCGATGGATGACTGTATCCTGGCAGAGAAGATGTTACACCAAACCAACAACAACTTTAACTGAACCCAAACCATATCCAGCCCAGTCCAGGTAACCCAGCCAAGCTCAACTCAAGATAGCTTTGCCAAATCAAACGGTCCAGCTCTCTCTTTATCCACTTCTTTTCCCCTCTCTTTGACTTTCTCCGCTTCTCTTGTGCCATTCTCAGCCAGGCTGGACCCCACTGTCCTCGCCGCCTCCACAGAGTAAAGATGGTAGATGGTGGTTAGGCTGTCAGAGGCCTCACAGATGGATGGGGAATTCACACTGGGTAATTTGAGTTGGAGGGATGCCTCACTCCGAATGCAACACCTTTGAAATCTCTGGACCTCTTGGAACAATGTTGCAGATACAATGGTTTTGTTGCTGTTGTCACTTCTACATTGTTGCTCATGATGTTGGTTTCTCTGTGTTACTGTAGGTCACACACCCTTGGAAGGGGAGGAAATGTCCTATTTTACAAACATTGTTGTCCATAATATATAGATAGAGGTTTTATATATATTCTTTATAATCTCTCTCTTTCTTCTCTTTCCCTCCCTCGCTCGCTTTCCTCCAGTCCTCTCTCTTCCCTCCTTTCTTTCTTTCTTTCTATCTTCTGCTCAACGGCAGCGGCAGGAAACGTGAGTGAATGGTGCTACATGCAGCCCACGCAGCCACACTTGATGGTCTTTTCCACTTCCTCGCTGAAGGAGGTTCCATCGCTGCATTCAAAGGTGTATTTCCGGCGTTTCATCCGCTGGCTGGCGCAGCAGGCCCCCGTGTCGCAGGCTCCGGTGCAATCCACCCAGGAGACCATGCGTGTTGTCTGGCAGATGGCGTAGCCTCGCTGCACTTGGTAGAAGTCTCGCACAGGTTCCCCTCGGCACTCAGACTCTGGGAAACAGGAAAAACACTCATAGACATTAGTATAAATACTTATCTACTTTTTTGGCTCAAGCCCACAAATATAATTTTCTTTATCTTTGAGATTCCAGATCAAGCAAACCAACCTGTATCACAAAGTTCCCCAGTGAAGCCACTTTCACAGTGACAGTAGGCGTCTCCTGTGTCTGAGATTTGGCAGCGACCATGTTTGCAGGACAGCCGGCGGCAGGGGTTGAACAGCTCCCCTTGTTGGTTACACAGGGCACCGCGGTAACCCTCCACACACTCGCAGCGGTATGACTGACTGTCCAGTGGGATGCACTTTCCATGGACGCATCTAGTAAGGGAATACTCCTTGTTAATGTCTAAGAAGGTGTACCTATTAAATTGATCTTCTGAGAGAAATAACATCATAAATTTGTCCCAGAACAACATATGACACTCTCTATTCTCAGACCCTTAATTCGGATAACGAGAAGATAAAAAACAAAATAACTAGTAGTATGAGAAGAGCATCACTATAAGCTTGGTAACATACTTGCTGCCCTGGCAGGGGTTGGTAGCAGGTTGGTCACAGTGCGGCCCGCTCCAGCCTGGCTGGCAATGGCACACTGGTCCCTGGACCCCATCAGGTTGGCAGATGCCATGTACGCAGTAGATCTTCTTGCAGGGCTCACAGCCCGGTACCACGCCGGGCTTCATCTGGGTTTTGGTAAAGTCCTGGAGCTCGTTGTTGATGTACAGGTTCTGGATACAGCCATGGAAACTGGAACCGTTCTGGATCTGCCAGAGACGGAAAGCGCCAGAGTGTACGTCTACTGGCATACCTGGAGGACGAGTGGAGAAGGAAAGGAGATGATGTTTATTGATATGAAAGCTGGCAAGCGAGATCACAAACAGACAGCTAACACGGGGCTGGTATGAGTGTAATGGAGGAGAGCATTTTCAAACATGTGTGTCCCACAGTGCATTCAGTATGTCAGATTGCAATATGCTACTTTTTATATATTTATTAAAGAAATATTTTGTATTTGCACCACAAGACACATCATCCTTGAAAACAAGGACAGCAAAAGGCAAACAGGTATAGGGAAATGTCTCCTGTAGTGTTGTATGAATGAAAAACAGTACAGCACAACACAGCACATCACAGCACTGAAACAAACTGTACAAATTCAGGGCCACTTCTGAGCAAACCATCACGTTAATCCCAGAATTGGGGCTGAATGGCAACAAAGGTTTGTAATTTTTCAAATTACATGATAAAAGAATGTCAAGAGTGGCTAAATCACACATACAAATAAATACAGTTGCATTTTATGCAAACAAAATCCATGCAAATACGAAACAAACTAAAAAGACTGTGTCTGGTAGTTCTCAGAGAAGTCACTAGAGGGCGGACTTTACACACTGTAAAAATGTGCTGTAAAGACAATGGATATGTTGGACTATAAAGTGGACATAAGGTTCACTGTGTGTTGTATGATCACTATGGGTAATGAGTCATATTTGAGAAATATGTTTTATCTGTCATGGTGAAATGGGTTACTCATTCATTACAAATTGTGCATACGCCGTATTTAGAGGTGTATGTATATTTTTGTATTGTACATTAATGTGTGGCCCCTAGCAAACACAGTTATGACTGAAGGTGGGGATGGTGTGGTTGGAGGATAGGGTTTGGGTGGAGGTAGGACTGGGTTGCATAGCTGAGGGGAGGGGTTGGTTGCGGTGGTGACAAAGCGATGGGGGAGGGGAGGTGATTGACAGTAGTGTAGTAGTTAAGAGTGCCTGCAGAGGAGGGAGGTGTGTTCTGGAGAGGGCCCCTACCCCCCACATATAGTGGAGCCTCCCCGTTGAGGGGCCGCACCGCCCCAAAGCTGTCCATTGTGGTGGGGAGACCTCCGTCAATGGACAGGTTCACCATCTGGTCAAAGGTCACAAGCTCCACTGTGTGGAACTGGCCATCGTTGATAGTCTCAGTACTGGCAAAAGAAAACAGACACAGGATATAAGACATAATTAGATCTCCCAAAGATCTAATTAAAAAAAAACAAAACATTACATTTTCATCAGGTGTCAGCAGTGACAGTAAACTTCAGCCTTTCAAGGGTTTATTGGCTCCTTACCTGTAGATGGCATGTCCAGGCTGGCTGCCGGGGTCGTAGCTGACCTTGACATGACCTTGGTAGAGCTCCACTGCAATATGATCATTGTCACCATTGTACAGCAGTATACCGTTATCCTCATCTGTTGATACCTACAGAGAGACATGTGAATTTGTCAGGTGTCAGAGAGGTGGTGTCATCACAGAGAAACATATAAATGTTTGCGCCTTAACACATTGTGTATACCTGTAAGGTGATGTTAGCTTGGGGCCAGTTCTTGAGGTCAGAAAGCAGTAAGTATGAGTCTCTATCTATGAAGTTGACGCTGACCAGCTTCTCACAGCGTGGCCCGCCGAACTCTGGAGGACATTGACAGAGGGCACGGCCACCTCGCTCCACACAGGGGGCGTTGTTCTGGCAGTCGGCCAGCTCGCACAGAGACAGCGAGGATGGAGGAACCTCACACAACTGACCACTGCGGAGAGAGTAGGAGAATTGTGTGAGTATAAAATGTGAGCACAGCAGAGAAGTGATTAGCCCATGCATGTTGAATTTGTGCTATTTCTCACCTATATCCTTCAGTACAGACACAGGAGTATCCATTCAGCTCATCCACACACTGAGCTCCGTTCTGACAGCGATGCTCCTCACAGTCATTATAGTCTACACTGCAGTCATCGCCAACATAACCAGGAGAGCACACACACCTGTAGTATACAAGCACATTAATGAAATTAAGCCAAAAACAGTCAGAGATACCTCGCAGTCTGTATGTAACATCTATTTTCTGATGTATAGGCAGCAGCGTGAGAGGCAGAGCACACTTACTTGGGCCCCGTGGAGGTGATGAGGCAGGTAGACTGATGTTGGCAGGGGCTCCGTCCTGGGGCACAAACATCCTCCATTTCCTCACACATGTCCCCTACACAAAAATAAAAACATTATGTTATAGAACAGTTCAATCTTGAGCACCTGCTGCTCATTGAAGTCAGAATATTACACTACCTGTGTAGTAGGAGGGACAAAAGCAAGTGTAGTTGTTGACTCCATCGATGCAGGTTGCTCCGTTCTCACAGTCGTTGTCTTCGCAGTCGTCAATGTTGGTTTGGCAAGTGGGGCCCTCAAAGCCCAGTGGACATGTACAACTGTAAAAACACACACATACACACACTCATAATGTCATCATGTATAGTTACTCAAGTTCTTATCACATTTAGATTCAATCCTTTTATTGCATTTATTTCTAAGCTCCACACCTGTATTCTCCCACCCCATCCTCAATCGCTTGGCAGGTTCCTCCATTGGCACATGGGTTACTCACACAGGCATTAAGAGCTGTCTCACAGTTCTTGCCCTGAGACGGAGAGCAGAGACACATTTACTTTCAGACCTGCAACATCTTAACGTCTACATGGAACTGGATATTGACAAACAGTGTATGTGGTAGCATTGTGTAGCTCTGACCTTGAATCCTGGAGGACAGCTGCACCTGTAGATCTCCACCAGGTCGCTGTGACAGATGCCTTGGTTAAGACAGGGACTGGACAGACAGGGGTTACACTTGGCCAGCACAGCAGTGTCCACATCACCTATGTGAATGGAGGACAGATAAGAATCAACTGCATGAAGACACTAGTGCCAATTATATTTTCTTATCCATCTTATTAACTTACCTGTGCATTCAAACTTCTTTGCAGGTGTGGTGAGCAGCAGTTTGCCCTCCATGCCCTGCGGACCAGCACAGCGGGCGATGCCAGGCTCTTTGTATCCAGTCTTCACCCAGTCAGACAGCCAGCGCAAGCGACAGTCACAGTAAAGCGGGTTGGCACCGATTGCTCTGATAGCACAAGAAAAAGAAAGTAGTGATTTAACAAATTCTGGCTATGTCAGTGTAGTACGATATATCACCAGCAGGTGTCTCTACACCTTTACCTAAAACAATCCATGCCAAACTCAACTATTACACAAGTAAAAACACTACTTCTCGAAGAATAAAACAGATTTAAAGTTTAATTCTCAATGCCACTTTGTGCCATACATCATCAGGCGGAGGGCCTCTCAATTATGGGCAAAGGTACGAACAGAAGGCACTCTTAACCACTTCTGTCATGGTGGTCGTGAATCAATGCCGCTCTGTCCTCCCGCTGGATGCACAAACACTCCTGAATCGATGCTGTTCCATTACGGTGGAACACAGGCTCATCTTTCAGGCAAGGCCAATAGCTGACACCTGACATCTGCTAACATGAAAGCCACTTGACTGTGACTGTGGATCAATGGCTCCCCTCCATCCAACCCTTCACCCCCCTGTCATGCAACCTTGACTGCTGTACTTCTACCCATGAAATGTCTTTGTTTAGTTCTCTCTATCCTTCCTTCCTCTTCTCCCCTCTGCACCTCCCCAACTCTGACACTGATAGGTCTATTGATCAGTGACTGTCAAGGGATGATGTGAATATCTAGCCTTGATGGCAGAGGGCACACTGCAGAGATACTTGTGTTTAGTTTTCATGTATGCACAACCACACAACGGCTACACACTGTACACGCGACGGACACACACAAAATTACAGGCATAAATAAACAAACACTAAAGTCTGTGGACCATGGAGAATCTGTATGTGTGTGTGTGTGTGCTTGTGTGTGTGTGTACGTGTGTTTTGGAGATGTCACGGAGAGATGAGACAGTAGAGGGGTCTGTGTGTTGCTTTAACCACAGGACTGCGGCTGATTAAGGGAGGGCTCGGCTCATGGGGAGCCCACCAAAGAGGACTACAGACAGGCCAGTGTGAGCCACACACTCTGGCTGTCTGACCAGACCCCCTCTGTGCCTGAGAGTATGCGTGCGTGTGTGTGTGTGTGTGTGTGTGTGTGCGTGTGTGTACATGTGTGTACATATTTACAAACTCAGTAATAAGTGCAGACAGTATCACATAGGCTGCCATTGGGGCATACAGTTACAACTTACAAGTGGGAAAGTGAGGCCACGTCGGTGAAGATGCCGTCAGGAAGCTCGGAGATTTCGTTGCCATGGAGAGACCTTAGGGGGTGATGGAGGAAGAAGATGAGAAAATTTAAGAAATTAACAAATTTTCCACACAGGAAAAAAACAAAACTCTTGTTTGCAGCTCCTCTGGCATACAGTTTTTTGCTTTACTAAAACCAGAAATAACAGGACGACGTTTAGGAATATTTCACTCAGTGTTGGGTTGGCATTCTGAATGGGTGGTAGGTGGTTTGTATTTCTGGTTAAGCCATGTGCAGCTGGCAGAGATGTGAGGCTCTGTAAGTCTGGAAAAGACTGGTGTCAAGTTTCTATGTGCGTCTGGCTGGCAGGGCCAACATTGGTATGGAGGGAGGGGGGTGACAGAGTTGCACCACATCCAGGACAGTTAAAAACATGAATTGTTTGAGTGGACAAACAGGTATATTTATGTGCATGCATATTTGTCTGTTTATCAATATTTGCGTGCATATGCACAATTCTGTACATGCTGTTATCTTCCTTGCTGTTCTTTAAATAGAAAATAGGGTGACAAGCCAACATGGCTTAATGACTAGATGACTGATGGCTGTTGTAATCCGCCAGGTCATTACCACCTCCTACCCTCAGCTGACCGCATGCTAATGTTACCACAGCTCAGTCCACAGTACCAACACAAGACACATCTGCTCTCTATGCCTGGATGAAGAGAACCGATGTATAAACAGACTTTGTAACCCTACTTCTTACCCACTTTGATCTGTGAATTACCACTAAGCTGTGGAAGAGTCAGGGGAAAGCGTATAGTGAGCAAGGCTGGTCAATGTGAGGATACAGAGCTGTGCTTGAGCGGGAAAGGGAAAATATACAATGTAACCGTCTGAGACAACAACTTAATTGGCCTGTGCGCAGCAAAGAACGCTTATTAGTGTAGAGTGAGTAGCTGGGTTGGTGTGGTGGGGAATGGTTAGGATACAGAGGGCATTAAGCCAGCAGCAGTGTGCCAGCCAGGCAGAGCAAGCTCTCATGGGAGAAAGGAGCCAGGGAGTCTCCAGGAAGAAACCTGATCCGCTCTCCAACTAGCATTCTCTCTGTCTATCTGTCTCTCTCTGTCTTTTTACTTTTCTTTTCTACAGCTGTATATCATTACATACATCACCCCATCTTACCTTTGTCTACTTATCTCTAAACTGGCATGAATCTCTGAATAAAAACTGCATTTGATGCATCGGGACAGGCAAAATGACGGTTTACGACCACAAAAAATTCAGCATTATGCTTGGAAAGGCACTGTGTGCGCAGGCTGCCCAGCTGAACTGAGCTCAAAATGTTCACACAGACTTTCTCACCTGCAACCAGTTAATAATATTTCATGATTTGGTGAGTTTTCTGGGCTGCATGTTTTTTGTTTTAGCTCTTGTTTTAAGTAACTCCTTACACTGGGATTTCTCATAGCATTGTATCCAACAATTGATTGAGAATATGTCTGTTTTGATTTCGTTTAATGTTGCCTTTTGTTCTTTTCTGTTGGTTTTTTTCACACTATCATGCTCTTTCATATCACCTTCTCCTCTCCTACCCAAACCCTGGCGGACCACGCCCTGGTGCTCTCTCAGCTCACTCACCTCACACTTAATACCCAGCAGGCCAATTAGCAGCTTATTAATCCGCAGCACAAACCACAAACATCATACACACACACATGCACACACACATGTACACGATCACACCAAACCACACTACATCCATGCAAAGCTCAGACCCTCGGTCTGTTTGAAGCCGTGAGCGTTAATGATTCTTCTCCTCTTTACTGCTCTGTAAAGCCAAAGGTGCAGCTTTATAAAGGCTTTGGCACCTCAGTGTGTGCGCGTATGCATGAGAGTGCCCCGCTCTTCGGTGGCTTTGGCACCTCTCTGTGGTTTCTGTGAAGCTTCCAACTTTGAACTTTGAACCCGGTGTGGAGTCTTAAAGTTGGAACTATTAAATGGAGCTCATTGTCGCTTTAGTTTTGTTGCACCCCCACAGCCTTACTTAGTAAAGGAAAAAAAAAAAAGGCACGCCACCGATTGACATTTAATGGGAGGCTTTTGATTGATCAGACCAGCAGTAAAGACATCAAAGTTTTCTGCTTCATTTGGACTCCCCGTCTGACTGAGACAATAAGGTAGTCCAGACAGTCTGTGCGTATATGTGTGTGTTAGTCTGAGCTTGTATATAGCTCTAAGTCTGTGTGTATGTGGGGGGGCGGGCGGCGTTGGGGGAGGGCCTCACATGGCGTCTGACACACTTGCACAGGGAATATTTCAGAAGTGAAGGTGGCGTGAGTGAGTAAGAGCAGAAATAACGGACGCAGCTTCATTAGAGATCAAAGCAACACGCCCAGGCTAGCAAGGCGGCATCAGCTAATGATGACCGAGTTTCACTCTCATTCCACGCTAAAAGGGCTCTTACGCCTTGTGTCTCATAATGATCGGGGGCCTTAGTCGAATCCCGCCGTAAAAAGAGGCTTTGTTGAAGCTTTGTTGTCAGTAGTAAAAAGTGTGCCTGCTATGAGAACACATGGAAGGCCGATAAGTCTACTCCCACACACATACTAACGGGAACCAAGCCAATAGATGACAAACATGTAGGCACCAATGCACACACATACACACGCACATATATACACACACAGATGCATGCATAATCTCGTAAGGAGTGCGGCTGGGCCTGGTCTCTGTTTCTCCCTCGCAGAACTAAACTGTACCTTTGAGTTAAACTATGAGGCGTCCAGCTGCTGTATCTTTGGATGCCAGGTCCAAAGATTGGTTTGGTTTCGTCATCTATCTGTCTAACACATTTAGATTCTACATCTCGGTTATTTAGCAGACCAATTCATCCACAGGGAGCCCATGGTCATTGGGAGTGCACAATCAAAGACTTCATAACTTCATAAAAGCCCGGAGGCAGAGTCAAAACCATTACGGTTAGCGGGGCAAACATTCTCCGGTAATCAGTGTCAAAGTGATTTTGTGCAGTGGCTTGTGGGGGGGCGTGTTTGGCCCTGATGGCAAAGCAGTGATGAGCTTAGGGCGTTTAGAGGTGAACAGGCAGACTGGGCAGAAGACAAGTTGTGGGCAGCAGTATGAGCAACACTGCTGCCCCCATTGCTATTTAAACAGAAAAAATAGGTCGGAGGTTGTGTGTGTGTATGCGTGTTTATTCATAAGCTGTCATAACTGTTTATACAGTGTTTCAGTTCTCTGGAGTTAATCAAAGATTCTCAGCATCTGCTGCAGCCTCTCTGTAGTCAGTCCATGCTGCAAAAATATCCTCCTTAATAACTCATTTAGTCTGGTAGTGAGTCTTATCTTGTTTTAGAACATTTCGTTCAAAATAACTTCACTTGTTTCCAGTGAAGTCTCTGTTTTTTCAGCATTGTCTTGGAATATAGTGATAACAAAGAAAGATAATGTCACTCAAATGTTTGATTCGCATGAGAAAGAAGAGAAAATTTCTTCTCCCACTGCCTAACAAAGTGTTTCACATATTAAAAATAGAATTTTAAGACTGAACGGTAAATTAGAAGACATACTAAGATGAACACACCTATATGTGTGCATGCATTTAAATATAAAAATAAACTCACAGCAGCCGGAGAGAGTGCAGTCCACTGAAGGCCATTTTGGGGATACAACGCAGGGAGTTGTAGCTCAGGATTCTGCAATGTAAAAATAATTACATATGTATGTATATAAAATGCATGTTTCCATCCTACTGTCAGCACCAGAATGAAATACTAGTTCTTTGGTCTAAGGGGCTGAGGTCTGCCAGGACTTACAGAGTGGTGAGCTGGCTCATGTTAGCGAACGATGAGTTTGTCAGAGAGTTGATCTTGTTGTTGCTCAGGTCTCTGAAAGGAAATGAAAGAGGCATAAGCTCACCATACTAATCTGCACAGAGACACAGAAGGTGCAGGAAAAAAAAAGACTTACACCAGCTGTAGATATTTGAAAGCAGACAGTTCCTTTGGCACAATACTGAACTGGTTTCCATCCAGATACCTGAAGAAGCAGACACACACATTTATCTCAGTAATAAAGCCAGTACACTTGAGAAATTATCTTGTTGTTGCCAGATACAAACACACACACTCTTTCAAATGTACAATACAATAATATTAACAATGCAATACTGAGACAAAATAAAACAAACCCTCTGCGGTCAACATTTTTAATGCATGTATCATCCAATACAGCCATTGCAGTGTGAATGGATGAAACAAAAATATAAAATATGACTTTTTTGCTACAGTAACCAACCAGTCCCCACTGTAGTTCACTTTCTAGATCATCTGTGTGTCTGTCATATTTTTCTTTGAGGATGTGAAATGTTACCATTCATTTAATATCTATACATTATAATACATATTATTATCACTATTGTTTTTCAAAGCCACGTTGAAGCCATGTTTATTGCAGTTGTTAGAATATTGCTAAAGCAAACTCAACATGTCCTGCAGCTGCTTCCCAGTAGAAATCTACCTTCATCTAAATTTACTGCTGAAGTATCCACAGGAAATGTTGCAGTTGAGTTGAGTTATTGTTAATGTGAGTTGCATATCTTGTGTTTGTTAGGTTTTGGCTGGTGTTAGAAGTTGATCTAATTCTAAATTTTGAAACTGTGCTCTGCTTTTAGTCATTGGATCAGTTTTTACTCTAAACTGTGAACTGGTGAAAAGCTGCAGGCAGTTATTACAGTTTAGGTGAACATCAAACTTTCAACTTAGAACACTTTTTCCATGCTGTTGCAGCCAATTTAATCCCAAGATACACCAAACAGATGAATATTTTGTCTTGCGATTTTTTTTTTTTTAGAAAATTTGATACAATGTTATGTCTCATGCCTAGAAGTCAGGCTTATTGAGCATCTTAGTCTTCCTATTCCACACACATACAGTACTGTAAGGTTATAAAATTACTTGGGCTGAATAACTGGATGAAGAGGGCACATTTTCCTGAATTTCCTATATAGCTGCAATTTTCCCGAATGTGACTCACCGCCTTACTTTTTGAGGTGACTGGGGTACACACACACATTTAAACATGTGTGTGCGTTCATACATTTGTGTGTTAACATGCTGATGTATGTACAAGCTACCCCAGTTGACACCATGCCTGCAGGGATGCAACCACCCTGCTGACTGCCAACACAAAGTGCTACCAGAGGGCTGTCACCTTGATAAATGGCTGATTTAAGGCCCAGTCCCTCTGAGCAAAGCTGCAGGCGCTTTCTCCTGCTATTGTTGTTGACAGCACACAGGACAGAGAGGGCAGGAGAGGGAGTGGGGGGGTTGCTGTTTAGTTAGGGGGGCCTTTGGGTTCAGAGGTAATGATAGGTAATGATGGTGCAGAGGACACTTGGGATAATGATGGAGTAGCAAACTCTCCAGATGACTAGATGAAAGCCCAGAACAGGGGGGCACACCTGGTCACACCTGCTGGGACAATGACAGGCCTTAAGGCTTGCACAGCGTGTGTGTGCATCTGTGTGTGTGTGTATGTGTGTGTGTGGTTAAGTCTGAACCACTTGGAGCAGTATTGGAAAGTTCCAGACCTATTCCATTCCCTCCCCTTTCCATTGAAGACTGCTCATTAAAATGTCCTCTTGCTCCCCTATGCTCCTGTGGACAGGCTTTTGGCCCTCACACAAAAATGCACACACACACACAAACACACACACACACACACTCTGATCCTTGGCTCTGAGTGTGAGAGTGACATCAGTGCTAGCCCTGAGGGCTACAGGGAGCACAGAAGAAGAATGTCTGAGAGAATAACTGCAGGGTTTATTGGCTCCTTTCCTCTTCTCTCTTCTCCAAATGATGAGATCTGTTTTCTTCGCCTCCACTGTTTTCACTAACACTTATCCCTTTCATACCTCCTAAGCTCCCCTCTATCTTTTTATACTGTCTCCTTTCCTTTCCAGGCCTTCAGGAGCAACAATACCTGAAACTCAAACTGATAAGATATAAAGGCAATTAGCATAATTCATGCCAAAGGGACTCACAGTTCAGTCACGTTTCTGGGGATGCCTTTGGGCAGTGCGTGGAGGTGCTTGTTACTGCAGCGCACCACAGTCTCCAGGCAAGTACATTCACTGGGACACTGGGGTCTGGGCACACAGCTTGACTCCTCTTGGCCTGGGAAAAAGAGGAGATATAGGAGAGTTAGATACAGAGAGGAGGAGAAAGGAGGAATGGGAAGACACAGAGAACAACTAAAAGATGAACTGTGGAAAGAGTGGAAGCAAGACAAAGCACAAACAACACAATCCTTCAAGGCATTACTGAGACAATGAACAAAGAGGAAGTGAAAAATGTGAAAAGTAAAGCTGGACAGAGAGAGAGGAGCCTCACTAATGTAATATCGACCAGCAAGAGCAAAGAATGGAAGCTGCCCGAGGCCTGAAGACAAGTCTAACATTCATTCAGGTGCAAATAGGCTGACTGGTCAATAAGGCAAACAGCTCAATAGCTCCACTCAGCCCGGCATCGACTAGCAGCTTAGGAACTGCTGAGTAGCAATCTATTCAGTAAACAAAAGACCGGCACAATAGCGGTCATTATTTAAGATGATCTCAGACACTTTAAGCAGCTCTTGTTCATAACGTATTGTGGAGCAAAGTGCAACGTTAAAATCTTCATCAGTCAGGCCCAGACAGGTTAGTTTCACACAGTGGAGGTCATCTACTATATTGAAGATGTTTATCTCCTTTCAAAGAGACAGATCACCTAATTTAAAGTGGAGAAGCTGCAACGAAACTTCAGATACACTCTAAATAAGGACATACATCAGTAGAGAAAGTGCGAAAAGCTACTCGAAGAGCAGTTGACTCAAATCAAGATTGCTAGCTGCATGTCTTTGTACCACCACCCACCTTCCTCACAGCGGAAATCAGGCAGAGCCACGTCCTGCAGAGGGATCTCCTTCAGGAAGGCGGGACGTTGGCAGCGAGGGTTACCTGTAACAATCTTCCTACTCCTCAGCCAATCACCGAGCCAGGACAGCTGGCAGTCACAGTTGAAGGAGTTGGCCAAAAGGTTACTAGGAGAAAGCGATTGGAGAGAGAGATTGTAAGAGCGCTGAAATTTGAAATGTAGTTATAGGTGAGTATGTGTGTGTGTATGCCAGGGTCTTACAGGGTGGAGAGGGTCTGCAGAGTGTCGAAGGCTCCGGGAGTGATGGTGGTCAGCTGGTTGTCGTACAGAGACAGCAGACGGACGTTGTGCAGCCCTGTGAAACTGTCGTTGTGGACACAGCTGATCTTGTTGTTCCTCAGCATCCTGACATAAAAAGAAATTAGATACTTAACTCTAATAATCTGAAATATTATTTTGTGTTTCACAAGTATAGACATACCTGAGAGTGTGATTTTTGTGTGTGTGTGTATCACTTACAGCATGCGTAATCCCTCAAGGCCACGGAACATCCCACTTCGGACTGAGTCAATCTGATTGGCTGTGAGGTGCAGCTCATTGACGGATGATGCACCTTCAAATGCTCCATCCTCAATCTCTGTGATCTTGTTGTTGCTGAGGTTACTGCAGAAAACAAGGCGTGTCAGATGATTAAATTATAACTCTCAACAATTAGAGGATAATTGTTTGAAGCTAAAGTTTAAAGGGAAAATTAAAGTTTCACTTACATTTTCTTTAGCTGGGAAAGGTTCTTAAAAACTCCAGTTGCCTCCAGAGTGGTGATCTCATTGTTGTTGAGGCGGCTAGAGACAAAAGATTGAAAAAGTTGAACCATACAAATAAAACAATCTATTCAAATTTAAAGCTCTTTTAAAATATTCAGTGGCAATCATAAAAAAGTGTGAGTTTTTGAATTTGCTTGGTCTACAATTTTGTATTTCATTCAAATCAAATCCAAGGCTTCATTTCTTTTCATTCTATGTCTGTTCAGTCTGTTTCAATGTACAACAGACTTTTTTCCTAATGCCTTACAGCTCAGAGGTGGATGCTGGGATGTGCTCAGGGATCTTGGTGAGCTTCAAGTTGGAGCAGTCCACCACATTTGACTCACAGCGGCACTTAGGAGGACACACTGGATCACTATTACAGGCGTTATTCAGACGGGTGTCCTCTGTACCTGAACAGGGGAAAAACGCAAAAACATACACTGATGTAACACAAAACTAAACCATGCACAATTATATCAGCCTCCTCCTTGTACCCACACATGCATTTCACTTTCCCATGATGCTCTTAGTCACGCATCTGGTCGCTCTGCAGCTGTATGTCAGTAGTTTGTCCTGTTGTGACCTAAGCGGCTGCTTTGTTAACTAATTTGACCTGAAGTGCCCTAAATAACACCCTGCAGCTCTCCTACCATTCATAGGAGGGATATGAGTGGGTGGGGGCAGGAGTAAGTTATTTCCGAGAGGTGATAGAGTGGGAGCAGTGGGGTGAAAAGAACAGTAGCAGGGGAGATTGAGATAGGGATGCCAAAGAGGATTTGGGCAGCCGGCTTCAGTGAAGCAGAGTACCCAGGAGAGGGAGAGAGGATGGTGAGAGAGAGATAGATGAAATAATGCACAGGAAAGTAGACAGACAGACAGGTGGAGTCAAAGGAGATGAGAGGGAGAAAAAGAAAAGGGAGGGCATGAAGGACATAAATGTATGCAGGAAAGCAAGAGGGAAAGGAGAGAGAGAAGACAGATGAGAGAGAAATGAAAGGTGAGTGGCACAGGTACAGAGAGACGTCTGTCCTGATGGAGGAAGAGCAAGAAGAATGAGGCAGCGTGGGGAGTGTGGGACGTTTTCCTGCACCTCCTCTGTCTATGAATAGACGTTACGTGCCAAAAAGCGTGCTGCCAGTTACATCATGGTTGCTCAATAATGGAACAGCACTGGGAGCCACTTAGAACAGTGTGTGTGTGTGTGTTTGTGTGTGTGTGTGTGTCTGAGGGAGTGTGCATTGTGTCTCAGTGTCTGTGTATATATAAGTGTGTATGTGTGCGTGTACAGCTTATGTGTGTGCACATGTTCCATTTAGAGGGAACAGCCCAGCGTTTTCTGTTAGGATAACATTTTGTGTCCCGTCCTCTTTTTGCATGCTCACATCGGTGCACCTCTCAGAGTTTTGGAGATGACATCAGCGGGACACCGTGGGGCACCCAGACCAAAGTCATGAGCAGGAAAACCTCAAACAACTAGGACAAAATCCTACAGCAGTACAGCAGAGTATCAAGAATCTATCCAAATAAATGGAATGCCATTTGAAACCATAACCTAACCCCAAACCCTCATCGCTGACTTTATTAGAATACGTTTGGACACGTTTAGAGTGAATTGCATTCACAGAAATGACTTCCTCTGGCTGCCAGTGTAAAAACTTTCCCTGAAGCTGTGTCCCTTCTTAGCGTTGGCCCATTGGAGGGTGCAGATAGACACAGCAAAGCAGGTCATTAAGGAACTTTCCCTCACTTGGCCAGACAACAGGAAAAGGCATTTCCTGCTAGAAAGGAAGCAATGAAAGTACAGCGCAGCGCTTTGATCCTGAGGATGTAGAGGAGCCAGGGGAGATTCGTGAGCCTGAGTCATCGCCGTCGTCACAAGTGCGTGGTGGCGACACTTTTACTGTCAGCAGATTTAAACGAAAGAGGAGAAGACACAGAGGAGAGGAATGAGGTTTTTCCTTTCCGAGGCGCAAAATGACTCATCACTGAAGTTGTAGAAGTTCTCATAATTCCTTGCAGCTTGGTTCCTCATTATCAATGTATTATGGAATCCCATCCTGTCAGTGATTGTGTGTGTGTGTGTGTGTGTGTGTATGTATATGTGTATAATGTGGAGGCTTTTATTGTTATCATTCAGGGAGGGTGAAATTCTCATTAATCACATTTGGCTTTGATCTTCCTTCTGCTTACATAGTACTCCCATTTGTTCTCTAAGCCAGTGTAGAGCTTTATCTCAGCTTAGCACACAAAGACACATTCATTTACACGCATGCACACACACACACACGCACACACAAGCATCCACACAACACACAGGCACACACGGAGACACACACACACACACACACACACACACACACACACACACACACACACACACACACACACACACACACACAGAGTTTGACACACATCACTGCTCCTCCTAGTTATTTTCTTGGAAGTGCTCTTGTTAAGAGGTCCGGAAACATCCGCTGATAGGAATCTGGGTCCTCTGGTGGGCTTTATTTTCTTTAGCTTTTACTGATAGAAAGGACACACTTTCCTTCCCCTCTGTCCTTCTCTCCCTCCCTACTTTCTTTGCCCCTCTTGGTGAGTGACTGTGCTCATGCCAAAGCAAAGAGCCACTTCCTTTTGACTCTATCTGCTGAGACTGTTAGAAAAACAGACCCGAGGAGAAACAGACGCACTCGCACATATATCACATTAAAATGCACAAATGCACACCTCATGGGCCCAATTTGCTGTTCTCACATACATAAATACATATGGTGCAGCCACCACCAGCATTCAATCTTCAACCAATTTTCCCCCAAAATGCCCAATGAACTTCATCCTACCATCATCAACATTACAGGATGATTCTGGTTTGTTACAACACTTTTTTTTTATAGTTTTGGTCATTGTTTCAAGAAACAGTGGAGGTAAAACCAAGTGTGAGTCCATCAGCAATGTTGGTAATAACCCCTCTTGTACAGTAAAACTGTTTGCACACAGCTATGGCAAGTACAAGGCAAGATGCAAGTAAGTCAAAGTTGAAATCGGAAGTCAGTCGTACACTGCGATGGATGTTAACACCAGACCTGTGGGTTCATTTAAAACCTGTATGCTCATCTGACTGCTTACGTTTCTTGCCCTGACTTATTTTTAACAAAGTTGCCATGTTCCCAGTTCTCAGTAATTAGCTTAGTAAATAAAATACCATGAATGATGACAAAACTGCGCATTATAAGACCCAAGTTGTAATAAACTGGAATTATCCTTTAACCTATGGCAGAATTTCATTTAAATGAACGATGAGTAATGGAAAAACTGATGCCGCTACATGGTTAAGGGTGAATAATTAAAGAAAAGAGGAAGACAATGATAGGTGTGAACATTTACGAGCCACTCACCTGGGATGAAGTACTGCTCTTTGGCTGTGATGGAGAAAAGAAAGAGGGACGGATGTCAGTGAGACCAGTCTGGTCTGCATAGCTGTGGTCTCGCTATGCTTCAGAACAGTCATATATAGGGCTTATATATGACGACACATGACTCACATGGCACATGACTGTAAAACAGAGTAGCCTAAGACTATCTCTGTATAATGGCAATGTGGGGAAACGTAACAATGTTAAAAAGTGGTAAATATTTGGCTGTTGCTAAGGAAGAGTGACAAGGGGGAAAGACAGTGAAAAAGTAAGAAAGAAAAAGACAAAAAAAAGGAAAGAAAAAAGAAAGAGAAAAACACATGGACCCCCTTCTTTAGCAGGTCTAGCCAAACGAGTGAGGCTGTAAAGAAGTGTGAAACCTCAGCAGAGTGCAGAGTGCCAGACAGCACTGCACAGTGCATAAACACAATAGTGGGCACAGGGTGGAGAGAGAGGGCATGGTGAGGCCTGGCTAGTGCAGTGCGGAGGAGTGAAGGAATGAGGGGGCGTGAAGGAAACCTGAACCTGGCAGGCAGAGAGCGGTGAGCGGGCAAGGGGAGATGGAGGAGAGATGGCTGGGAGGAAGGGAAGCCTGAGACTGGCAGAGGGCAGAGGAATGGTGGGCACGTACAGAAACTCTAGCCCTTATACCAGCTTCGACTGGTGATCTCAGCTCACTGCGGCTTGAATGTGAAACCAGACTCACAATGTGGTAATATGGAGGGGAAGTAGAGAAACAGAGAACGATCCCTCTCTCCTTGGCCCCAAGTTCGTCTGGGGAGATATTGATTGAGGAGCACCGGCACAGCAAATGATAGGCTGAATAAAACCTTTTGCCAGGAATGATCACTCATTATAGGTGCTGAGAGGTAGAGGGAACAATGCAGAGATAAAAGCCGCTCCCAGCGGAGAGAAAGAGAGAAGGTAAGAGTATAGCAGTGAGAGACAAGTGGAATAAAAACAACAAAGCCAGTCTGAGAGATAAAGAGCCCAAGAGAGTAATAAGAGAGAGACATTTGGAGACAGTGACGCTGAGCCACCAGCCTACCGGAGCAGCGGAATTTCTTGCTCTTAATCTGTCCGATGCGTTTGTTTGCCAGTCGGCGAGGGCTGGCGCAGCGGGCACCGCTGGTCTCGATGGGGTTTGAGCGCAGGTAGTCAGCCAGCCACTTCAGATTACAGTCACAAATAAATGGGTTCTGGGCCAGGTGACTGCAGAACAGAGAGGGAGGGGGAGATGGTAAGAGAGGAATATAGAAGAAGAAAGGAAAGAAAAGAACCCACATTAAAAAACTGATGGGATAAACACCAAGAAAGAAGTATGTATACATTTGGACATCGGAGCCACAGACTTAGTACAGACTCTTACCAGAAATTGTAGAAACAAATAGTGGGGGATAATTTAATATTATTGTGTACTGACTCTAAGTTGTAAACCATATCATAATGATATAATCTTATCATTTAAAGGAACAGTTTCATATTTTGGGAAAAAAGCTTATTCCCTTTCTTGCTGAGAGTTAGATGAACAGATTGATACCACCCTTATGTCTGCATGGTAAATACAGAGCCTCCAGCAGCAGCCAGTTAGATTAGCTTATAATAAAGACTACAAATGGAGAAACAGGGAGCCTGGCTCTGGACTTCAAGAAAGCAAATAAAGCGTATTTCCCAAAATGTCAAACTATTCCTTTAATGTCTGACAAATTTCTGTTGCTGTTATTGAATCTAAGCAATCCACAAACCCACAAAACAAACTGCATTGCTTTGAATATTAATTTGAATAATAATTTTATAGGTGACTTTTCAGACATTTTCCAAATTATGATAAACACTCTTCTTATGGTCACTTTGGAGCCTGCAGTTTGAGGTGCTGCTGAATTGTATTCTGTTGGTTATATGTTTCGAATATCTAGTCATTTACTATATCATTGATATAGTAAATGGGGTGGACAAAATATTAGAAATACCTCTCAGTAGAAAACAATACTGTTAAAACAGCACACCACAAACTAGTACATAATAAACTGGCAACTGAGTGCATATAGATAGATATTAGAAAATATCCATATTCAATTTGAAATATCGATTTCAACCATAACACCAGACTCTGCTTCAGTTCAATGAGTGTGTGTTGTCAGGAATGCTGTTGCAGCCATCCAAATTATGTGGTGGATTTGGATGACCAGAGACCAGCGGTAAGACTCTACATGTATTTTTACACCATGTTCAGAATGCAGGCAAAACAAGAGGCTCATTTTAGACTGAGACCATGAAACCCAGTGCCCCCTATATGTTTTCTATGTGTCTGGTGAGCCAAAGGGCAGCACTATCTATCCGTCATCTCCAACAGGTGTCTTGTATGCGTGTGTATGGAACTGATCAACATGCAGCATGTTTCAGAGCTGCTAGACACCACAGTGTGAGGTCTGTATTGATAACAGTGTGTGGTTTGCCTTGTTTATTGGAACAGAAAAGAAAGGAGAGACATTCATTTTAGCCAGAATAGGTGCTGTCTGAGCAACGGCAGTGGAAAGAGTGGGTGTGGTGTGAGCTGTTTTTGATCTTGATCTGAAGCTGTGTGTCTCCACGTCTTTGTGAAGATGATAGATTTACTCTCCTCTCTACCTTATCATTTCATTCCTGTTAATTAATTAATGTGATCACACAGGACCTGCGAGTAAACAACTTCTGTGTTGGCTCATGTTTTATGGTGAAGGCTCAGTATGTGTCAGAGCATGTACGGCAGCACACACGTGTGTCTGTGTTTGACTCACAGGGTCTGTATAGCTCGGAGCGAAGTGAAGGTGCCCTTGGCGAGGGTTTGGATCTTGTTGTCATAGAGCGATAGCAGTGAGAGATTCTGCAGGTCCTGGAAGGCATTGGCACGAACGCAGTGAATCTTATTGGCATTCAGCAACCTGGGAGAAGAAGGAATGAAAAAAGAGGGAGGGATGAGGGGGGAGAGGAGAAACAGAGAGGAAGGAAAGGAGAAGAGGGAGGGAAGCAGCTTGTCAGAGTTTCTTTATGCATTCATTCATTATGCATTCCAACTAGAAAACTATGCACAGGTACAAAGTTTATTTGAAGGTTATGACTCCTTTACTGAGTGGGAGTTAAGGGATTCTGGTATTCAGTATATGTCTGCAGTGCATCAGCAGAGTGCGTGTATGTTCCACTTACAGCAGTTGCAGGGCGTAGAGGCCGTCAAACACCCCCTTGGGCAGGTCGGTGATCTTATTTCCATACAGCACGCTGAGAAATCACAACACAGACGTGCTTTAGACACGGGAAACGACAACCAAGACGATAATTATGCACACATACATGCACAAACTCTGCTATGGGGTCACTTACAGGGAGTTGAGGGAGCGCAGGCCCTGGAAGGCATCAGGGGCTATCTCTGAGATCTGGTTGTTACTCAGGTCTCTGTGTGAAAGAAGACAATTCAAGTCAAGGAGATGGAGGAATTTGTTCAAGTTTGGTGAAGAAGTCAAAGATTAAATTGGTTTCCTCTGGGGGGTTTGACCCCACTGTCACTGGATGTCACCCTCACAGGAATCTGAGGTGGATGTAAAGCCCCTGCTTGTTGCTGGCGAGTGGGGAGGAAGTAAATGTAGTGTGAGTGGGATGAAGATGAGTTCCAGCTCTTTCCCATATTTGATGGTGCATCCCTTCAAGGGATTTGATGAAATGGAGCGGGATAGAGTCTCCTAGCCAATCAAAACATTTACTTGTATTATTTGTGGCCTATCAACTAGCCCTGTGTTGTCTCATGATGTGTGTGTGTGTGTGTGTGTGTGTGTGTGTGTGTGTGTGTGTGTGTGTGTGTGTGTGTGAGTAAAAATGGGGTGTGTGGCTGAAATCCAGAGCAAAATACAGTAGACTGCCTCTGAACATAGCTGTTGTTAATAGGATCCACAGGCCTCTCCCCACAGGATAACCACTAAGCCTGTGTGTCTATGTGTTTATGTGTGTGTGTGTCTGTGTGAGTAAATGCAACAGTAAAATAAGAACAGTGGGACAGAAAGTGAGAAAGACAGATGGAGAGAGAGAGTTAATGGAGTATGTGGACTGAACTCCAGTCGACTGGATACCTTTGAAGGAAAATCATCATGTGGTGAAGAAGAGGGATATTTTCTCATTTGGGGGTAACAGTTAAATAAGTACCCATTTGTCTTCTTGCAAAGGACTGAGGTTTCCTGGAAATGAAAATGCAGTGAAAGGAGCCAACATCTGCACTGGTGTGTGTCTGTAAACTCAGACACTAGTGTGTTTGTGTATGTGTCGGTGTGTGAGGGCTATTACTGCATCCCTGTCTTAAGGAGTGGTTCATGTGTAGGTCATCCAAACTAGGACAAGGTGAAAGAGAATGTGTGTGGCTGGCATTTACTGGGATAAGACGACACATAGGGTCAGGAGAGGCATTACACACATACCTGCACACGCCATAAATAAGCAAACAAATGCACAACCATGGACACAAAAGCCTATATATAACTTATACTTACCCAATGTTCCCTTTTTATCAAATATTTAAGTACTAATATGCCAGAACAAGCCACTAAAATATAAAACATACATATTAACATCTGTAGAACATGACCCAGGAGGGCGACCATATTCAACATGATGTATCGGTGCTGTCTAGACACTCTTTGTACTGAGGTTGTTGGACACAGGACCGACTGGGCCAGTGAGGGCACGCAGCCAGCTGAATCAACAGAGCCGCCAAGGGTCAACACAGACATGCAGCCGTGCATTGTTGTTGCTAAATGCAGAATCAGCAGCAACAGTAGCAGGTCATGTCTGTTTGGAAGACCAGATGGAAGACATTCTTACTGCCATTAGATCTGGTTCGTTTATTTTCTATAAAAAACAACGATTTCTATATAGATATACAATATTAATAACATCGATTAAAGACAAATTACATTTTTGTCACACCCATTTAGTTTTGGAGTTCATTTTGATTAGATTAGATTAGATTATTTTGATTTATTTACTTTTATGTAAAAACCTAACCCGTTTTGAGTCTGTATGATTCACATTTTTTGCATGTACAGTGAGAAAAAAAATCTTTCATTCTTGCTTTTACTTTTGTAGATATAAGCATCACATTTTTGTAAAATCAGGATAAGGGGAGCTACAATGAAATAGCAGTTTCATTGATACTAGAGTACTCTAGTCTTATAGTAAGGGCTGGCCAGACTTGCCTTGGACCAGCCCCTAGTTATGCTGCTATAGGCCTAGACTGCTGGGGGACTTCCTATGATGCACTGAGCTCCTTTCTTCTCCTCCTCCTCTCCATCTGTACGTACTCATGTACCATTAATGCATGTTACTAACTTGGCTTCTTCCTCAGAGTTTTTGTGCTTTCTTGTCTCACAGGTTCCTGTGGATCATGGTCATGGACCACCAGGTTATGAATTTCAAGCTTCTGTGGGTTGTGGACCCCGTGCTGCTGTGATCCTGCTCGATGCCCACGCCTGCTATAATTATTATTATTAGTCGTATTTCTAATATTATTATTGTTGTTACTGTACTTCTCTGTGTCTCTCTCTCTCCCTCCTTCTTTCTGTCTCAACCCAACCGGTTGAGAGAGAAGGAGGGAGGTTAACCGAGAGACCGGTTAAAGGGGAGTTTTTCCTTGCTGCTGTCGTCAAGTGCTTGCTCATGGGAGCATGTTGGGTGTCTGTAAATTAAAGCGTATGGTCTAGACCTGCTCTTTGTGAAAAGTGCCCTGAGATAACTTCTGTTGTGATTTGATGCTATATAAATACAATTGAATTGAATTGAAATAGTAAGTACAATTTGTTAATGTGTTAATATTTAGTTGTTGAATCTGTGAATCTGTGAAACTGTCATCATATTTAACTTGTATATAGAACTTGTATAGAAAGAAAACCACATATCATATTTGATAAGTGATTATCCCATTTTGCTGAAGAACAACAAAAATGCAATGCCACCTATTTAATTTAAGAGTTTCCTTCACTTTCACTTCAACATAAAAACTTGATCAGGTTGAGTTGGCATGGCGTTTTTTGTAATCACAGTAAAGAAAAGAAGTTTTTCCATTTATTTTTGCGCATTAAAGAATAATTTGAGATTTCCCTGGCAATACAATGAGATAGCTGCTTCAGCTGTACTTCTCTGTATTCACCTCATTTGAACTTAAAACTGTCCCTAGACTTGGATGATAAAACGGTGTGGAATCCTTTAAGAAGGGTAGAGAAACTCCCTGACCTTCCGTTTCCTCCGTCTTCCTGCTGCTATGTCGGTCAGGCCTGGTGGTGTTGGCGTTATGGGTTTGGCCGACTGGTGTGTGCTGGCTGGGTGACTGGACGGCTGGCTGTCAATGGGTGAAAAACCACTCCGTCTCAACTACCAGCCTGTCAGTGCTCATTCCCACAGAGAGTGAAGCCTCAGCCCTCATTCCAGCACACTCTCCGTCCCATCATCATCCCAGCCACAGTTTACAGTTTGCCCACGCAGGCACAACACACACACAGTCCGGACAACACTAGCCAGGGGAATACCAGCGCACACCAATGAAAGATGAGAGCTGTTATTATGCTCATGTAGCATCTGAGTGCTTGCTTTCCATGCCACCCCAAGTCTGAGAACAAGAATATGTTCTTTAGGCGCAGACAAAATAAATACTTCATGCTCCTTAGCAGAGGAATGAGACAACTGCCAATTGTCGCTTCTTTTTCCAGCCCTCAACCTCTTGTTCTCATCTGTATTATTTAGCCCTGAGGTGAGTGTACTGCTGTACTTACATCCTACGCAGTTTCTTGTAGGGAGAGAAGGCTCCGGGAGGAACAGACTTAATCCCATTCTGCTCCAGACGTCTGGAGAAAAGAGAAGAGGAGATACCATCAGTTAACCAAACAATAGACTTCTCCATGGCAACAGAGCTGAGTAATCCCCCATCACCTCCGACCCTTGGTGATTGGCCTGATTATATTAGCGGAGATCTATTCCCCAGCTGTAATAGGTCCAGGCATGTGAGAGTCATAACATCCTCAGAACCAATAAACAGTCTGAATACTAAAGTGCTGTGGACTAAATACTAAAGTGCTCATGGAAAAGGCCTTGTCTCAGTTTGTGGGAGGGTGTTAAGGCCTTCAGCTAAAAGTCATATTTCTTTTTGATGTAACATTTATAGTTTCCAGCACTTATGTTCTCATATGAGATCCTGAAATCAATAATGATCTCACTTGTTCTTGTAAAATTTGTCTTCATCCTCTGGGTGTCTCCAAAGTGTCCACTGAAACCTTTGCAGCGAGGTGAAATATGACTACTTTTAGTTTACTTTTTCCAGTGAGCCTAAGAGCTGCTGAAGCAAAGTTTGTCAGAATCTCACTTTACAGACAGTCCAAAAATGTGAATGAATGAAAACACACACAAACATACGCTTGGTCACTTAGTACAGAACAGTCACAAACCCTAATCAGTCTCAGATGGTCTTAGGGAAACAGACATCACTAAACCCCATTAGTGTGGGCATGCATGGCTGTGTGTTTCAGGCCGGCTGCTACTCGGTCCCAGACCAATTCCCTGGTGTAGCTGGCAGAGGGCTGTTTATCTGCAGGTCAGTTCACAGCTTTTAAAACTGTCCTTAACAAGGCTTAGCAGAGCCCGGAGGGAGCCAGCTGTGGGTCTGTCTGGTTGTCCTGCCATACCGCCTCCCAGCAGAGCAACTGGCTGCAGGAACAGGGGACATGGGCTTGTGTGAGGTGTGGTAGGCCAGTGGCTACAACTGGGCTAGTGAGGGAATCCAAAGATCATTAAAATGCCATTTCTCACCACAGGGAAATGAGAAATATTTAAAAATCTGCAAAACCCCTTGGCAAACAGAATGTTGTTGATAGATTTAAAAACCCCCTCTTAAAAGTATTTGATTACTTGGGGCAGGAATATTTCCACATGATTTAATTATTCTATTAGATCCATTTAAAATTTACTACGCGCCTCTTAGGCCTCCTGCATGCGATGTTTATGTCTACTCATGGGGGGTAAATGTTTTGTTAGACAAGAACCACAGCCACTTAACAGTTTTGAGTTCCTAAATTTTTCAATCAAGAATCTTACCCCTTTAAAGGAGTGGCCTCTGTTTATAGAGCGATATAAGAGCACAATTGACATTCTTAGGATAGCAGTGATTCCAGACCACAGATTCCTGTGGTGGACGTGTTCTCTCTGTCTGTTTTTCTCTGCCTGTCCCAATGTGTCCGTGGATTTACAGCAGAGTGACAGCGCTGTGGTTCCTCTGCCCTCACCATGCAGCAACGTGGTGGGCCAAGTGGCTTTAGCGCCTTCTCTCATCAACCAGTTGGTCTGACTGGTCCAAACCAGTCTGGCACTTTACTTGCTGTTTGCATGTGTTTCAGTTTCAGAGCTCGTTGTGTACGTGCATGCCTACATGCTGTGGTACTCCAATGTGTGTCAGTGAATAAGAAAACCCTGTCTGACAAAGCCAGACAAGGGCACACAATGCTGTCTGACAACTTTTTAGCCTTCAAATTGTCACTCCTCAGTGATCGATATTTGCAAGCAACTAAATCCCTCCAATCAACAAAGGGGCTGATCCGTCCAATCGGCGGAGAAAAAAAGAAACAATCTGTCAGAGTTGCCTTCAGACGGACAATCAATGGCTCCCATCCAATTTATCAGACTGAACATTTGTATGTGTGTCTGTCTATGTGTGTCTGTGAGCTGGTGTTTGTGTCAGCCCAATCAATGGTCTTCATCCTTTTCATTAAGGTCTGAGCATGGTTTTCATTAAGGGGAAACACATTATGCCTTTGGGTATTCAGCCAGTGCGTGCGTGAGTCAGAAATGGATGGCAGGACCGCAGCGGCAGATGAAAGGCGCAGGGAGGGGGGGATTTTTATGGCAGAGTTCAGTCATTGCAGACAGAGACTATGGTGCATAATAATCTGTTGTGGTAGTGTTTAGGCTAACTGGGCCTGGTCTCACAAGAGAGGAGTACAGAAACCAGCTCACATCCCCACAGCCATAAACACAACACTGGCATTCATTAGGGGAGAGCAGGGCAGGGAGGTTGCAGTTCTCCGATTTGTACGTAATGAGAGCAGCATGTGTGTGTTTGCGTGTGCGAGAAAGTGTATGTGTGTGTGTGAGTTTCCGAGTGCCTCATTAACAAGGCATTAGGCTGGCCTTGATACCCAGCAGCCCGCCTTGCTGTAATTGAAACTGATTTTATAATGAACTTCAAGCACAGATCAAACCTGCTGTACCAAATTCTTGAGCGGAATCCCCCTCCTGCCCTCCCTTTTTATTCCTTCACTGTGGCTCTGCCTCCTCAAACCCGCCTGTGGTGATTTTGGCAAGCCAGGAAAGAGAAAGTGAAGAAAAAAATCGAGAGGGGAGGAGAATGAGTGAAGAAAAGTCCGTTTTGGGAATAGAACCTGTAAGGTAAGGCTCTGATGGGCAGGACAGGAGGAATGCACATGATATAAGCCAGTGTTTCACCCCAGTCTTGTAAAAGATGAATCAGAACATAGTAGAGTTTATTAGCAGGACACGGTTAAGTACCAATTAGATGTGAAGGGCAGGAAGACTTTAAAAATGTCTTTACTCATCTGCTGTGTGGAGAGAATCTACTGTCTATAAAACCTGCATGGTTGAATTATCTTTCAGCCGCCTCCTTGTTCTCCCATTAGTGCTGCTTGCTGGTTATTGGGCTCATAGATCACATCACTGTCTCTCTGAGATCCTCCACTTGTGGAACATTACAGCTGGAGGGCATGCTTAAGAGGTCTACAAACTATAAAACATGGCAAAAAACTGATATGCAAGGCTGGTGCTGAGTTTGAATATTTACATCTCAAAAGTTAACCTGCAGGATGTATGATGTCTTTTAAATGACTTTTAAATGATGATCGTAGTATTTCCTGGGTGGTCATTCCATTATACAATAACATACAGAGAAGTGTGAACTGCGTGTCCAAATTAGGAAATTTAGCACACCACTGCACTAGAAATGGGTCAGGGTTGTTGGGGAACATGGGATCTGTGACTTCCATGCTAGCCGGGTATTTATAAACAGACCCCATAGGGAGGAGGAGACCTAGAAACTTGCTGTGTCCTCCTCACTACACATATGCTCCTTGGAAGACATGCAATGCAACCGCTGGCTTTTTCCCTTCATCCTCCCTTTTTCTCAATGTGCATAAATCACAGTGTTGCTGTACCATTTCATGCAGATTTCTGCCAGGGGCATTAAAGCCCCGATAAAGAACATTAAAGCACTACCTTGAGTCTAGCCCTGCATTCCTGGGAATTACAGTAGGCTGATAGCATGTGGGCCGTAAACAGTTAATGCCCAGACAGATGTTGGAGGACTGATAAACTGAGGGAGGGATGTTAGCAAAGCGCTCGCATGCGGTTCACAGCCATCTGAGCTGATAAGAGCATGTAGTCTCAGTTTAAAGGGGACCTGTTATGCTCATTTCCAGCTCTATATTTTTTTATTCTGGGACTCCATTAGAGAAGCTTTGCATGATTCACAGTTAAAAAAAGTACCTATTTATCTTATACTGGATCTTTATGCAGCCCCTGAGCTCAACCTCTGTCTGAAACAGGCCGTTTTAACTGTCTCTTTAAGGCCACCCTCCTAATGAGCCCACTCTGTTCTGATTGGTTAGCTTCCAGAAGCTGTGTCACAGCCGACTTCCAGCCGCTCAGGAGGCTACGTAAAGAAACCATGAAACAAACTATAGTGGTAGGATTTCACTTCTTTTTCTTTAACCCGAAATATCAACTTCTCAAATATATCCGTACATATTTGAGCCAGAATCCAATCCAAAATATGCGAGTGAATGACACAAACAACACATGGAACAACCTTAACAACAATCCTAGCAACCAAAACTGTGCACCAGACGGCTGTTTAAGGGCATGCATAACAATCTGATGTCAACTTGTCGGCACGATAGAAAAAAACATTGCAAACAAAACGTTCAGAGCAGGCTGAAACCCTGGCTTTTGATTTGCAGGGAGCATTTCTACATATGTTAGCCTCAAGTTTTGGAACTTTGACCATCTTTAACATAGCTCTTCGACATCATAACAGTATAGAAGTAACAGAAAAATGCAACATGCATAATAGGTCCCCTTTAAGTCTGCTGTAAGTCTACATGTGTGTCTCAGTGTAGAGCAAATGGATGGATGGATGTCTCGCTACCAGGTGATGCATAGTGAGAAAAGTGAGCTAGAACAGCATATGTACATAAAACATGCATGTTTAAATCCTCTCAGCCTGCAGCCTGCCTCAGCCCTGCATGAGTGTACACAGACAGATAGATATGGAAACACATGCATACAGTATCTTTAATGTGCACACTCACACAAATGCCCTGCAGTGCCATGCATCAAAGAACAATGTGGCTGTGGATGTCCCTGCATTATTCTGAAATCCATCACTTCCCTCTGCTGCTGAGGGAATCAATTTGTACTGAGCTGAGGAATCTGAACTTCCTAAATAAGATTAACTCAGACTAGAATCATCCAGTTCTCATCAGGGTCATCTGTTGAACCAAATCTGACCAAAACCTTTTCTACACTGAGCTGCATATAACTAATAATATGAAGGGAATGTTGATTTCTCACATTACCCTTTTGGGAAATTAAATACGATGAGTTTTGACATTACATGATGAAAGAAATTACCTTTTTGTTCTTTCTCTAATAGTTAAGCTGCAATATAATCAACACTATAGTGTAGGGCCAGATGTTGTATTGCATTCTTAGACACATCGCAAAAGACAGCACCAAGTAAATAACTCTTCTTCACTAAGTAAATAGCTTCTTCTTTCCACTGATTTGTTGGAGCTGTAATAAAGTCTGCCCTGGAAACTGTTTCACTGACAAATTCATGTGCAAAGACTTAGAAAATGAACTTAGGAGCTAAATCAACACTTCTGTGATAATCATGTAGAGCTCCTTCACACTTAAAGCTTGATAAAATAAGTTGGAAATAATGCTGATTGCAGTACGTATTGAAAAATTTGTTCTTTTTAGGGGCCTGGACATGCCCTGTACACTTTCCTTCACTATATTTTATCACATCTCATATCCTGACTGCAATATTTAAGCAACTGCTCATGGATGATGCATTTTCTCCATATGTATATTCACACATATAGCATCATCTATTTATGATTACATATTAGGATTTGCTCTCTTCAGAGGAGAGGATGGCGGAAGGATTATTAATTTAATCTATACATCACTGGGGTAAATGTGACTGTGAACTATTTGTACTAAATTGGCCTTTAAGGAATATTTAACTGGGTGTCTGTTAAAGCCAGCGGGTGTTGTGCTCACATCTCGGCCATGCTGTCTGGAAGGTTGGCTGGAATGGCAGTAAGACCTTTCCCTCGACAGTCCACAATGTTGTTACTGCAAGTACACATGGCTGGACAGGAGCCTCCACCTGTGCTGCACGGCTGCAGGCCGGACGACTCCTGCTGACCTGCAGAGACAAGAAGAGGAGAGAAAAACATGAGGGATGAACCAGGAGGAAGAGAGGAAGATCTGGCCTCTGCAGGTGAGAGAGCACAGATGAATTTGGTTTCAGTGAGAGCAGCACGACTTAAAGCAGGATTACAGGGTCAGATTGTTTGCTGAAGGATTTGTGCTGTGACACAGAGCAGCTCTTGCACACATGTGGAGCTTAACCTGTTTTGCTGCTGTTCATGTCACCAGTGCTTTGTGCTTTATAAGCTGAATTGCAAATGAACACAGATTCTCAGGGATGCTTTTGACATTGAGAAAAAGAAATGAAACACCCCGCACTTGACTTTATTGTAAATCCGTACATCCTTGAGAATCAATGGGCAAGAAACTAGGTTATCTATCAAAGAAATGCCACCGTATATTGAGAAGAGAAGAAAGACATGAATAATAGAGTCGGGGCGGTGATTGAAGGCCTCCCAATAACATCCATTGATCTCTCCGCAAATTTTCCTCCTGAGTCTGCGTTCTCTGGGTGGAATTCTTGCCATTCTGCACATTCAGCTTTACAACCCCCACCTCTTCACTTCCATTTGTTCTGAAACACTTCAACTTTTCAATTTGCATACAGAGCACACAACCCATCACGCTGTCTCTAGATACCTGTTCAAATAGCTCCGGCACTGTCAACGATGTGGTGAAGAGCGGGCGCTTGCACTGCCAGTACGAATGTGTTTGGTGTGTGTGTGTGTGTGTGTGTGTGTGTATGTGTGTACAAGATGTGTGTATGTAAGCCTAACCCAGATAAAATGAATAAAACAGACTTTTAAATGGCCTCATTTACACAGCATTACTAATCCGAGTTTCAAACCATGAATATTTGATTATCTTCCTATCTATCGCTCAGCTAATGTTGGAGAGAGAGAGTGAAGGGGGAATAGAGATTCGGGGAGAGGAAGACAGAGTGAGTGATGGTGAAAGTCAGTGATAGAGAGAGCACGGTGCTCAAAACTCTACTCCACTGAAAGTTTGCTGCCAAACATCATGCTTCACAATGGAATTGTGGAATTACAGGCGCTAGCTCTAAGGCCATTTAGCTAATAAGCAATGTTTAAGGTCAGGCTTTATGTATCTGGCCAATCATAATCAACTACTCAGATACAAGGCTGAATCAGGTAAACAAGACAAATAAGATCGAGAAGTGTGAATCAACACACAATTCACACAGTCGCTAATCCCGCGTGATCTGAGGGCCTGTGATCTGGGATGGCAGAGATTTGACAGATCTGGGATCAGGTGTAGGGCAGAGCAGAACTCCCTTCTGATCTAACATGGCATATTTGACAGGCCTGGGATCAGGGAGAGTGCAGAGCACAGCTGGAGCGGCCTTAACAATGACAGCTCTCTGACAGGTATACTTGAGGTGAAGCTGTTTGATGTACGCTCATCCCCTGTTCTTACTAGTTCTGTTTTCCCCATCATCTCTTTCACATCCGCCGTCTCCACCGCTCTATTCCCGTCCCACTTCCCTTGTTTTATTGGCTTTCACCTTTGTCTCCCTTTGTTTCTCTGTCTTCTTCTTCTCCTCTCTCTTCTCTCCCACTTGTCTGAGCATGCTCATTTCCAACCTCTCCAGTCCATCATCTCTGCCATTGACTGGCACTTCAACCCATTACCTCCTGTACATTTGCTTGCAAGGTTTTATATTTAACCTCACTCCACCTCATTTCTCTCATCGTTTCAAAATGTAATGTTATCACTGGCTTCTTCCCCATTTGTCTCTTCTCTGAAGTTCCCTTTCAGCACAACATTCGAGTTCACCAGTTCTCTCCCCCTTTTCCCTCCTTATACAGTCATTTCTTCCCTATTTCCAACTACAGGAATTGTATTTTATTCCACCCCTCAAGCAATTTATAGCTCATTGCTCATTTCAAACATAATATTTTTACTTCATTTATTATTCCTTGGGAGCAGTAATTCAGTGCAATAGTCATTAATTTTCTGTCAAATAACCCAAAACTGGCACCAGTAGCCTGCGTTACATTCAAAACTTCCAACTTTTTAGTTCCCTCTCTTGTAAATGATCACAGGGTCTACTTGTAAATGTTTTGCTCAATAAAATCATTCAGATGAACTATTCAGATGAACTTAAACCTCTGTAATCTAAAATAGAGTCAGAGGATGATGACTAATTAAGATGAAAATGGGTATGTTCCTGCATATAGTTAAGATCCATAATTTTTTATTGCTTTATTTTAAAGGAGCAGCAGCAAACAGATTTTTGCCTCGGGCGCTCAAAAACAGTTGTGTTTCCTGCTGTGCACCTGTTTAAAGTAAACAAGATTGTTTTGTGATGAGAATAGCTTAGAAAATGCTTCTGGTAATAGAAAGTGAAGACAAAAATGTGGAGAAACACAAATGAGCTGCTGGTCATGCACCAGAGTCCCTCAAAGTAATTAAAAAGTAAAAGTAAATTGGTTCAACAAAGTGTTTGCACTGAAAATGTTTATTTTTAAAATCCAATTTTCACCCGCAGATTCAGTAGTTTTTGTTTTTTTTAGTATCTGTTATTCTCCTATTTTTTAATTATTGATTATGAAAACATAGTTAAAATTCATTGCTTTTTAAAAACTGGAAATAATGAGCCATAGATTCCGGTTTTGGATTGTTTAACTTTAATGTGATTTTTAAAAGAGTTTGATAACAACTGACCTACTGGAAAGTGTGATATTATTCCTTGAAGTGAAGCAGTAAATGTATTATTCTGCTCATTACCGACCAATATTTACAATTTTGTGACGCTTTCCAGCCGAACACTGGGAGCGATTGTCAGTGAGTCATGATACTGAGAGCGCTGCAGAATTTTGCAACAACTAGTTATATGCTGTACCCCCTTTTTTTCCCTTCTGCCTCTCACAACAACAACATGCCTCTCTTCTCCCTCTTCCTCTCTTCCAACACAGCGCCACCCCGCCCCAAATCCCCCGCAGGTGTCCTGGCCTGGTCACAGCACAAACTGTGTATACACACACAGCGCTGAACATTGAAAATACAAGAAAAGCATGTGTGTGTGTGTGTGTGTGCCAGCAAGCAAGTCCCTAATGAGTCCTTCACAGGGAGTTCAACTTCTGGTCACTCATCCACTCAAGAAGAAACTGGGTGTATGTGTTTGTGTGTGAGTGTGTATGTGTGTATGTGCAAATGTTTGCGTAAATGCATGACTGTGTATTCTTGCACAGGGGAGCTGAAATACTACTGGTAGTTAATGTGTTCATCCTGTTGTTTGTCTTGCCCAAAAAGTGTGAATGACCATTCGTTACACTCACAGAGAACCAATTATGCTACAGACATGAACTGCAACCCCCCATCATGCAAAACCTCAACTTTCTGGACCCCAAAGTTTCTCTGACACCCCCTGCTCCCTTTTCATATCTGGAATCGTTACACTCCCACGCTTTGAGTCTCTTTCCCTGGGCGATGAATAGTTAATGATCTGTGCTGTCACGCCGTATGGCTGCGTAAAAATCACAACCCATGGAGAGAGAAAGGGGGAAACACACCCACAAACACACACAAACGCAGACACAAACACTCCTCGCAGCTGGTGTTATAGTGAGATGGCCTTGTGGGGAGTGAGGGTTCTCATGCTGTTTTTCCATTGTCCTGATATGATAACCCCAGTGCACGTCATGCCACGCCCTCATGCACATGCTCTCGCTCTTACACACACACACACATAGTAGAACAGAGTTCAAAGCCACAATAATCCGTGTGCAAGGAGGTGAGAATCCATGAATAATGACAACTGAGGAGAGGGGTACTACTGTCAACGGGGGCAGCTGTGTGTTTTATATATGTCGGGCAATTTCCTGGCACCACTGCCAGCTCCTGAAAGCTGGAGACACATGAAAGGGCCAGAAGAGAGCTGTGGGGTTGCCCAGGGGCAGAGGAGCTGTCAGGTGGCTGCCAGGTGAATAATCTGACACAAAAACACAGTGGGTGTGGAAAGAGATCTACTAGCTAGGGCAGACTTTTTGGCATGAATGATTTGATCAAAGTAGAATAAAAGTGTGCAACAAAAAGATTGTAAATGTATCCCTTTTTGAGATCAGCTAGCCCTATCCACACAACATGCACATCATGGTGGTGCACTGATGTAGATTAAATAAACAATGTACTATATGAAATGCAATGTTCTTGTGGTATTTTGCTTGTAAAGGTATGTGTAAGTAACTCTGGAAGTTTTACCTGAGCAGCTGAATTCGTGTTTCTGTACCTCTGCCACATTGAGACCTCTGAGCTCAGATGGGGCAGTACACTGGGTGAATAGGCCAATTGTAGGTCTCTGTCTGAGCCACTGGGCCAACCAGGCCAGGTGACAGTCACAGTGGAGATTGTTGGAGTGGAGACGGCTGTTAAAAAGAGAGAGAAAATGAAACATCGACTTATTTGAAGATCTTCTCTGCTTTTTTTTTTTGCAAGCTGATTTGACAGCAGCTGAAGACACAAATAGCATAAAGTGTCTATTCTTTCTTAGAGCTCATCACATCCAACCACTGTGGCAAAACACACTAAATGATATGCTACATGGATGACTGTAAATGGCACATTCTAAAGGAAGGACACTAAAGAGGACTTTTCTAAACCCAGTGCTCCAAACACGGCATTCCTGGAATGTTGTGCCTATCCAGAATAACTCTCGCTCTGGTGCGGTGGACCTCTGGAGCACGTATACTAACTTCCAAACCCATGTGCACCAACACATGCAGTACACACAAACAGAAAAGTTATAAAATGAAACCCCACTGGGAGCAAGGAAACCCAAAAAGCCACCACAGGAACAGTGGAGTCACGGCTCTGAGAGTTTCAGCAGGCATAAATTTTAATTTGTACATAATTTCAGATTTAGTTATCACACACGATGCACAATACACAATAGGGTTTGAGGGCTATTTGTGTCTATCTGGGCCAGTTGTTGTTGTGTGTGCTTTGGGTAGAGGGGGTAATGGCCCCTGGCTTTGCTACAGACTCTTCTGTGGTGATCTGTGGGTATAGTAGCCTCCTGACACTGCCTGGAATGACAGAACCTATCTACTCCCATTGAGATCAGATGCACTTTCTCTACTGTGCCTGCATGCATGTGGAACATTATTTTAAAGCATACACCCAGAAACATATAGCATTGTAGTGGGATAGGTGTGACTTACAAGGTTCGTAGTTTGGGCATGTGATTGAAGCTGGAAACAGGGATGCTGCTGATGTTGTTGTTGTTCAGCGTTCTGTGAGAAGAAAAGAAGCGAACAAAGTCACATTGTCAGTGCAGCCATTTTTAACAAAAAATGTATACTTAAAAAAGAGTTTTGTTGTGTACTCTTCCGCTCCATGTTTTTAGATCTATCCTCCCTCTCTTTTCTCTCTTTGTGCCATCCTGCTGGGAATATAACACATCATTCCACGCAGATGGGAAGCCCTCACACCTCCCACGCACACGTACAGTAGTGCATGCATGCACATACAAGCATGCAGGCATGATCACAAGCTACTTGTAGTTCTAGAGACATACAATACAACACACACACACACACACACACACACACACACACACACACACACACACACACACACACACACACACACACACGTTTTTCCTCGAATCCTGGGCATCAGCTGCAGCGAGAGAATCAGGTCATTTCAATCAGCATAATAACCCTTTACCATATTTCAACCTGCTCCCCCTTTTAACACAACCTGTCCTCCTCCCCCATAAAACCCATATATACAGACCCCATCAAAACAACCCCCCCATCCCCTCTTACACCATTATGACAACCCTATCACTACATCTGCAATCCATCCATGCCATGAAAGCAGCCTTTAATGGCTTTTTTTGTCTCCCCACCCCCTCAAAAAAAAGAAGAAAAAAAAAAACCTCACAAACACACATGCACATCACAGTCTTTCAACATAAAAATAACAAGGCTGTCAAACTTCCTTTGTCCCCCGACCTGCACTGTTAGTCTACATTGTTTCAGGTGGAGAGCTCTAACAAAGGCCTGTGATTATGATTTTTGACAAGGAATGATTAATTGAATGTTCAAAAATCCAGCATGGAATGCCCACTTGAATGGGATTTTTGATCAGGATGGCAGGAGCCCCCTCGTCAGATGGCCCACCCAGAGCTGGGATTGGGTGTAGATGTGGTGGAGGAGTGGGGTGGGGGTGTTAATGTGATGGAGGGGAACACTGCTGTCAACTGTGTGGAACAATGAGTTAATGGAGCTTGGTCTCCATGATGCAGGCCCCCTCACGAGGCCCACCGGGGGTATTTTGGCATATTAAGCAAGGCCATACTAATTAAAGGCCTGCACTATATATATGTACTAGTTATGGTTAGTATCAGGGCAAAACAATGTCTTCATTTAACTAAGTGCTTTAATGGAATGATACAGGGTGGGGCTGATTGAATAACATCACTTCAGATACTTACAACACTTCCAAGCCTCTCAACGCTCTGAAGGCGCCATCCTCGATACAGCTGATGTGGTTTTTATCCAGCTGACTGCAGAGCACACAGGAGAGAGTGTTATACAAGACTCACACGCACACACACGCACACACAATCTTTCTTTCTCCCCGTGGGGTAGTTGTAATCATTGATACAGTAAGCAGTACACTGATGGACTATGGTAAATCGATACTGGTCTAGTCCTCTCGGCTCATGTAACCCCTGAGAGTGACTTTGCTGATTGTTTATCTGCATCAATACGCCTCATAAATCTGTGTGTGAATGTGCATATACGCTGGTCAAGTAAATCCCAGTTGTTACAAGGCATCTTTGGAGAGCTGCGTGTGTATGTGCATGGTAGTTAGTCAACTCAGTCACAATGATATGCTAACCTCTGAACATACATACACACATCATTAAGCACATAAGGACCATTAACTCAACCAGCTAAACAAAAAAAAAATGTTAAGATGCTGGAATTATATTGTGTTGAGAATGAGCAGCTTTCAATGCTTTGATAAATATGTCTGACTCTGAGATTTATTTAATCATTATCAATGTTTTTGCTATTTGCTGGCATTCTATAGACATAATGATTCAATGCAAACAATCTTTGCAGCCTTAAGTACATCAATCCCTGCTGGAAGAAGGGGCGAAGTACTCACAGGTTCTTGATGTCTGTAGCTCCTCTGAAAGCTTTTCTGGGGATGGACTGGATGAAGTTCTCGCTCAGATCTCTGTGAAGACAACAATGAGTGGATATTAGTTGCACATAACCAAATATCATTGAGGATTGCTTTGTTTGGTCGCTTTAGCAGGGTGTGGGTTTAATAAAAAAAAAAAAAGAGTACAATAAAACACATTATTGGCAACCATATTAACTTGTTTAAATAATTTCCTCTGTAAACGCTTGACTCACAGTGTTTAAAGCATGCTTTTCAACCAGTAGGATTCACGCTCTATTCAATGTCACTCTTTCTTTTACCACACTCATTGGTGCAGAACAGAAAGCTAAGGGGGGATTTTTTTTTTCTTTCTAATGTGTGCCAAAACCCCGAGGTGTGGTACTGCATGGAGAGCTCTACTCACAGTGGAGTGGTTATTTTATAGTGGCTGTATTATTCAGTGTTCACTCATGCTATAATTTGTTCTGTGCTCCGGTGTGAGGTGTCCATCTCGCTGCCTGCACACACAGACCTAACAAACGGGCAGCAGGACAGCAACCAATGAGGGGTCCTCACTGAGCATGTGGGGTGGATTCATTAGGGAAGTCACCACACAAAGAACGTTATCGTTTAGTATTAAACTGTGTGTGTGTGTGTTCAGCGCTTAACGCTGGGTACAAATTGGGCATTTGAAAAGTGCATGTGTGTGGAAAGTAAGAGACTGAGAGAGCAGAGGGGAGGGTCAGAGAGGAGAGGAGGGAAGGAGAGTGAGTGAAACACAAGTAGCCATAGTTTTAATTAGCAGAGTCTTTTGTCTGCCGTTTAAATGGTGAGCTAACCTTATTCAGAAAGGTTCTGCCCCTCTTCTACACACACACACATACACACTACACTGGGAAACTGTAGGGCCTGTCTTGAAATACACACACACGCACACAGGGAGGGCTTCCACAGCTCAGACAGACGTAAACAGAGTACTTATCGTTGCCCATAGAGAGGCCCGAGCACAACACCAGAATCTATAATACTACACAACACAACTGTGCTGCATGAGACTTTGATGAATCCTACTCATTTAATGTGCATGTGCACCACAGCACGCAATCCCACGATGCGCACACAAGCATCCACACTTATAAAACCCCATGGGGTAATGTTAAAAGGAGTTCCCGAGACTCTCACGACATATCACTCTCACATATTGTCCCCATTCGGTCATCCTTTCCAGAGTTTTCCTCCGAATAAAAATTGCCCAGACATTGTTTTTAACGGGGTACAAACAAGAGGGCAAAACACACCACAGCGGTTGTGTTGTGCAATCGATCTAATGAATGGGTGGTTGTGCCCTTTTGGTGGAGCAGAAATTAAAAGGCTACTGCAAATACACCACAATTAAATATGGAATTTGTGTGTTTACTTTTTTGTTGTTGAATGTATTAAACCAAAGGTCACTGTTGAACCAAAATTAAATGGTGCATTTTGCTTGAACATGCATAGTTCAGCAATTCATGGGACATGAATGAATCGTGAATGGTCCTATAGAGCTCGAGCTGTACGTTGGTGGTCAACTGTGACTTGCTGTATCTTGCCTCATCTTTACAGTTTCATCCTGTTAAAAGATGACTGTGTATTTAACATGACATAACACCGAGTGGCCATAAAATGAGTCCCTTTACACCTTGAATAAACTGATGAAGAAGCAGTCTAATTAGCTTAATTTACATCACATTCCAGCTGTATAGACATCGGCTTTATCTGACTGCTATTCTCAACAAACACAAATGCGACCAATGCGCGTACCGATGTGCAAATGAAACACACACTTCACTGGCTTGTATTCATAGAGGACATAAATATTCCATCTAATGGCACATTCTAATTTAATCATCTGAGGTTTTTGAGTTTAATTTCCTCAGCAGATCTGAGTAACATCTGCTTTCACCAAGATATTAGGTTAACTGTTAACTGCAGGCAATTTAGTCAATTACACAACAGTAATCCATCTATTCTGCCAGTCGACCATATTTTGCAGGATCATATCCTAAACATCAAACCAGCTTCATGTCTCTTTGCAAGGGAGCATGGGAGCCAGAACAGTTGTGCTCCCTCCAGCTTCTTTGTTGTTCTCTTGGCAAAACAGCCTGAGTGCAGAGTTGAAAGCTGAGTCAGTCTGGCACCCAGGCTATATTGGTGCCTCTTATCAAGGCGGCTCCATGAGAGAGGAATGCTTTTGGTCTACCTGGCCCTGCACTCCATCTGATGACTAATTAGTCCTCTCACCTTCTCCTCACCTCCCTGCAACAAACACACCAACACACACGCTGTAGCGCTGAACTGCAGACACGCTGTTAATGACTTCTCCCTCCGGACATCTGGGAGGTGTGTGGTATGTCTTTCTGTATGTGCGCGTCTAAATGTGTGTGTTTGCTCCCAGGTAACGGTAAGAAACGAGAACAGACTGCTATGCTAGGACAGCAATGTAAGAGTGCCAGAGGCTGCTTTATAGGTGCAAGGAGAGGAAGAAAGACAGAGACAGGCATGAGAAGCTAGAATGCAAGATGAGGCAGGAAGGCTCTGACAATATGAATACAATGCTATGTGTGTAAGTAGTAAAATGAAAGCTCTGGGGTGGAATCCGCACACTAAAACCCCCATAATCCTGTTAGCACGCTATAACACGATTGGCTGGAGTGATCTATACGCTTCCACTTATGGTGCTGTTTGATTGGATTAGATGCTGAGGTTGTGGGAGGTCGCTTTATAACTGTAGGTCTGTTCTGGGACAATGTGTGCCCCAAAAAAAGCCCAATGACAACCCTAAAAGATGCTATCTGTCGTGCCAGAAACACTGCCTTTCTCTCATTTACTCGAATTGCCTTTCTCCCTCTGCCTGGGTCTTTGTCTCCACTGTCACATCTAACAGAATAATCACAGCGGTCATGGTTTGGAGTCTGCAGTCTTCTGTGTCCTTTAAGGATTTATCGACGGGTTCAACTCCTACGGGAGCCAGAGCGATATTAAATTTAGCAACGCTACATTTCTGCATTTACACATTCTTAAAACGGCAAACAGGACATTTCTGTGGGAGACCATGCTGTATTTTACATAGTCTGTGGTTGCCCCTCACTGGTATTTTCTAAGCTCAGCCCTGACTGTGTTGGCTCCGAGATATTTGACATTTCTGATTAATTTGGAAGCAGATTTTCAGGGAAGCACTGATCCCTTCGAAAACAGACATGATTATGTGAGAACAGTCACCACAAAGAGGGATATTGGCCACCATGGTCTCCATCGCTAAGTCATGACAGTAAATCTAATGTTACAGCCCTTTGACAAATACCACCACAGTGCTTCACTTGAAAAGCGTCCCAAACATATAAAGAAAACTAAATCTGGAGTTAACAATCAAACCAGCATGGCGAGAAATAACACAAGAAAAATGTTCCTTCCTTTTTCCCTGCTTGTTTCTATCTCAGACTGTTCTTCCGTGGTGTGCCCGGCCAATACACACTAACAAAAATGTCTGTGTCTGTGTATTACTTCAGCTAACCTCAGGGTCTGTGGGGTCATCAGATTGTGAAGTATAACAGAAGCAGACACAGTTAAGCATCAGAAGCAGAAGCACAGGTCATAACCTCCAGACATCACTCCACTTGCACAGCACTGTTCAGCCTAAAAGGATTCATGGAAACCGTCAGAACCACGCCGCTCTCTCCACTGCCCAGACTCCTTCCATACACTCATTACAATGCTATGTAGACTATCCCGAGGCATGGCTGCGGCCTCCAGCCCCAGTCAAGGCCCCCAGGCATCTCACAGAGTGCTGTAATGATGTCATACGTGCAACTTTTTGTTTCCTTATTTCCTGCACACAGCATGCCTACCAGTCCTTTTTCATTACAGGTGTGTGAACCAATGCCTGAGTGAGCAAAAGTGAGTGTGGCTATGCCAGTGTTCAAACAGCCAAGACCTGGTATAGATTTACCTTAATGCACTACATACCTCGAGGTGGGCAGTTAGTTCATTAATGTAGCCTGGCTCTCCTTAGGTGATGTTGCTCACAGTTCATTCCCATTGTAGCCCTAATGATGAGGTAACACACATGTTTTCAGGTGTGCCTTTGCTGTATGAACTCCAGTCTCCAGTCACACGCTGCGGTCAGAATTAGTAAAGTTTCAGTTATACTAGACCTCAAACAATGGTATTGTTTAGTCACTGTAAAGTGCTCTGACAATAAACTCAGCCACTGATATGCCTGTTTACAAGAATCCCTGCTAAGTCTATATCTGGTATAATTAGCAATGTTATCAGACATAGCTCAAGGCGCCTGGTCTAGAGATTAGCTGTACGCTGAAGGTAATGTCTGGTTCCTGTCTGATTCACATCATTAACCTCTGATCTCTATCTCAGTAGACTGCACTAATACTGTACACAACTCTCTTCTGCATGACACAAAGACCTACTGTGGCTGCATAACCAATTGGGACGTTAATCCCAACAATCAAAAAAGCAGAGTAAAGGGATTAGCATAGTTTTTTTATTCCCATGTTAATCACAGATTATATTTCTTTAATGTTTATTTCTGCAGGTGGATGCAAAATGAGACATACTTTTCTAGATGAAAGCTTCAGGGCTTTAGGCTCCACTGTGTGGGAGTCTGTGGGTAATTTAATATACAACTTCTGTTGCATAAATGAAAACATGCACATGGGCACATGCGCAGAAATGTCTACATTGAGAACACAGCCTCTTTCATATCTTAAAGATTTCATAACCTCTGTCTCCACACTTGGTTGACAACAGCAGTTGACAAAGAGGTTCATAAATCAGATGGGATTATCTCATGTTCTGATGCCTTGGTTTTACAGGTTTCACATAGGGGAAATACACACTGCCATGTAAGGATTTATGTGGAAATCTCCACTCTGCAGTATGTTCTGTCCTTCAACACTTACTGTTCACTGTTACCTTCTTTATTCTCCTTCTCTCTGTCTTTGTGTGCAGTTCTCTTGTAAACAAACTCTGGTTTTACGTGTACATTTAGAGAGACCATGTCCACAAAGCTTTTGGCAGACTCAGGCAGATTTTTCTTCAAAAACAGTTCTTAAAAACACCAAAGGAGGGAAATTTGAAGTTCTGGTTTTACACTGCTGTATGGATTGGCCAAATACTATCATACCTGTCATGTGACCTGGCACTGAACTGCAGGCAAAAGTGAGACACTAATGCTCAACAGGTTATCTTGTAGCACTTTGGCATTTCAATATGGATGGTGAACATATAGAAAATGACCCAAAAAGTGCAGTCAAACTAAAGAAATCCATGTCTTTCACCACCATTTGTGATTAGATTTCATTCTGACAAATAATGACTAACCCTGAAAAGTGGTGCTTGCACATGTGCCAATTGCAGTACATTCATTATAGCATGTGTGTATCTCAAATAGAGTGTTTGTTTTCTTGATTTCTCAACTCGATTGCGTGATAAGAAAATGTTTATCTGTGCCAAATGCTCTTAATTTTATTCCTCCATTTAAAGGAGAGGAAAAGACAGAGCAAGAGAACGAGGGAATGTGTCTGATTACTTACTCATTAAGAGAGTTAATGAGGTGTGTGAGGGCTGTTAAAAGAATGGCAGTGTGCTGCCACTAACTGCTAACTACTTTCTTCCTTCATGGTAAAAACCCACAAATAGACACACTAACATAAACAACCACACACACAAACTGTGAGCCTTCAGAAAGAAGTGGCTCAACATGAAAGTGCACCAACAAATGACTCAAGATACAACTCCAAATAAAGCAGCAATAGATTCAAATAAAGAAACCAACCAGGACATGCAAAATATTTATTGCGGTCAATGTACTATGCTACTTATTGCTGTCAAATCAAAATGTGATCTTTTGGTTACAAGCCAACCTTTGTTATCACTATAGTCACTCTAGCGTCCTGAATGCCACAACTCTCCTGTACTCAAGGTGAGCGAGAGATACAGATGTATCTATGAGCAGAGCCATCAAGTTTAGTCTTGGGGTAGCATAAGACTTGTCACAAAAATGAGGACTTGTGGTGGACTTCCCCGCCTAAAGACTTGAATTAAGGCTTGAAAAACATTCAGTTCTCAAGTTGTGACTGCTAAAAATCCATGAACAATAGCAATAAAATAAAAGCGCAACATGCCTTTCATAAGTATTGGGTTTTTGCATCGAAAGGACTTATTACATGTCTGTCGGTCCTGGAAGAGAGATCCCTCCTCTGTCGCTCTTTGTCTCTCAGTAGGGACAGTAGGGAGTAAATGATGGCTTGATCAGGCCTAGCGTGGAAGTGGAACCTCCTGCTCAATTAGCCCTGACAGTGGAGACTCTACAGCAGATGCAGCCAATCGAGAAGAAGCTCCAAAAAACAAGCAATGACAGAGAAAGATGGAGGCAAGGATAGAGAGGATCAAAGGGTGAGGGAGAGAGTCAGGATGTAGATATTGTCACTTGATTAAGCTCTGTTACTGAGTTTTAAAGAGGTCTTGAGTTGTTAAAAGTGAAAAAAAATACCCGGTTATGTTAACATGCAGCATTTAGGTGTAGACATATTGTTGGCTGAGGTGCAAAGAACTGTAGAAGAGAATGAACCCGCAGTGTCAGGCAGATGAAAAAAGAGGGAAGGTGTTAAGAGTGGGGGATAACATAAAGAGAAGGAGGTGAGGAGTATGGATCGAGGCCGCAGGGCCTTTGGGTGCTTGCCAAAACACAGGCGTGCATGTGTGTGTGCTTGTGTGGCCCAGAGAGAGTGACTGAGTGTTTCTGTGTGCGGTCAAGAGTATCTGCGCCTTCCTTCTCACCCTCATGCCCCCCTCCCCTTCTCATCCTTCTCTCCACACCTTCACATTTTGCTTTCTTTCACGCTAAATAAATGATAAACATGCCTTCTAGTCTCCCCTTCACTCTCTCTCTCCTGTCTATCCTCCATGTTTGGGTCTGAGGCTAAAGCACATCCATTCAGTAGTCAGTAGCAATCTGAGCCAGACACCACCACCACTATCATCATCATGATTACCATTATCATCCGGAGGTCAAAACACAGTCTTGAAAATAAAATCCTTCATTCATGTTCACACAAATTATCATGCACAGACACACATATATAGCACACGCGAGCAGGGTGTGTAAGGTGTTGCTCTAGTCCCTTTGTGGTGAAGATGAGAGAGGAGGAGAAAGCTGGATAGAGCTCAGTGGGAGGAGGACTTGATACGCGGGGAAGGAGAAACTGCTTTTATAAAGAGAGGAATAAACAGGCTGCATTAGGAATACTCTCACACAAAAACCCAGGAGAGAGAGTCTTTCTTTCCTTCTTCGTCTCTCTTCTAGGACTAAATATAGGCTCTACAAAGAATCCTAATGAAAAACAAACACTGTGCTAATACCGAATGCAGCATAATTCAACAGCATCTGTTTGTCTTTGTAGATCTTTTTTTCTTTTGAAAGCTAATGTCAACACCAGTCCACCAAAACTAGTACAAACAGCCAGGGAAAATGTTTGAGGAGAGCTGCATGTCACTTCACTGTAGTTTCTCTTTCCTCTGCAGTGTCGCTTACTCTATTTATTTATATGGACTTCAGGAAATAAGTCATCAAGCAGCATTATCTCATTTCCAACAGACCCCATGGACTGTCATAGCAGATTGCTCATTTATATATTTAACTCTCTAACGTATTATCCGTCTACACATGCTGAAAGAGGAAAAAGGGGGACATGTGGACGCATCTGGAGAGGGTTTGCGATTTATTCTGATGTTGAAAAATACAGCTAGCATAACACCCTCTGTCTCTCGTTCTCATAATACACACATGTCCACAAACTGTCTCTTTTCAATGCGACCTAAAGGGGATTTCATGGATGGGCTCCACTCTAATCATCTACAGCTCACCAACCAATGAGAAACACACAAGTGCTCCCAGACTGGAACACTCAACAACCACCAAGAGAAAACACAATGTCAGTGGAACTTATCAAGTCCACATGAGGGCTGACAGACAGACACACACACACATACACACACATAGAAAATCAAGACAGAACCAGTTTAACTGTTGCCCACATCTCTGCTTTCACTGTAAATGATTCATGATGTCTATGTGCATTTGTAGGCTTAAAAATCCCATATGAGCACATACATTTGGCGGCGCGCTCTGCTGCCACCCGTAAGAAAATGAAAGTTAACATGGTGAAGAAAGAAGGAGAGAAAATCTCTCCTTCTTCCCGGCTCTCAATTCACCCTAATTTCCCTCTACCATTATGTCTACTTGTGTTTCTGAGTGTGTCCAAGCTTTTCACTGGCAGTCAAGCTGAGTGATGGAGCAGGGCTGAGCAGCATCGATCACGACAAACGCTTACAGGCGCTATCAACTGACGGCAGGGTGTACGATAGCATGGCTTTGCACACGGACACAGCCGAGCCCCGTCCATCCATCATGCTGTCTACCTGCTGGACAATAGGAGAAAAGTGTGAGAAAAACAGAGGGGAGGGGAGGGGTGAGGGAAACATACCTCTCAACAGGTCCATTATCAGTGCCATTACCTATCCCTACATTAGCCAGCAGGCTCACACCAAGCCAGGAATAATGATCTCCATCTCTGAAAATAGCCTGGAAATCATTTTGTTAGATTGGACTTTACACTCCTGGGTTGCTACAGGAGTAAGAGGGTAGGAGACGGCTATTTAGAAAGACAACAAAGCCATTCTGGGTGCTCTCTTTCATGCACACACACTTACACATACACACTGTGTGGCCTTACTAAACTAGTTAAAGATGCCTCTTTGTGAACGGCTGACTACCTAGAAAGTGGAAAACTGATCCTGAAGATCAGATGACAGCTTTTCCTGGAAGCGCTGGCCTGAGGTCAGTGTTATTGAGCTGCTATGATGACAGATCCACCACACCTAACCACAGGCAGCTGATACCAGATCAGAGGACTGTCACAAAGACACACACAGTCAGGAGCTATTTCAATCAGCACATAAACCGAACACACTTCACAACACTTAATCGACTCCATGCACTTTGTAGAGGTGCAGAATTGCATCGAGAGGCCGAGTGAGAAAAACCTCCAGGGAGAAATAGAGTAAAAAAAAAAAACATGAAACCTAGAGAGTATTTGATGAATGCTGACCAAAATGAACCCCTGCATAGGTCATTTTCTAGTTTCCTTTGCTTTTTTCTATCTGAGGAACTCTTGTACACAGTCACCTCTACTCTCTAGACTCAAGGTATTCGAGAGTGAAACCACCCAGTCATTGCTTTAAGCTCTCACAGTCCCCGTCACACTTGAAAAGTATCAAGCAAGAGGAGAGGAGAGGAGAGGAGAGGAGAGGAGAGGAGAGGAGAGGACTAAGCCAGAGGGAAGGTGAGCAGAGTATCTACCTTTATACTGCACCTGTTCTTTGTCCAAATCCCTCTGAAAGCTTAACTTAAAAACAGCCCAAAGGTACATGGTGAGATATACACAGTCAAGGACACATAGAAGAACTCATTAGAGGAGACAAATGTATGATTTCCCTTCAACTCTCCTCGTTATCTTTGGAAATACAATTAGTTCTCTACACTTTTAACCAGGTTTTCTTTGGTTTTCCCTTTACATGTCTTGATGTATATATTTTGTGGGTTTGCATTGATTAAATATGTAGTATATGTGCAGTTTTGCTTTAGGGAAATTGAGACTACATTGCACCGAGTGGGAGATTTAGTTGTCCCATGGCACAAGTGAGAGAGGTGAAGTGAACTAAAGTGAATAGTGAAATAAAGGCTGCAGGCTCTTCTTTGTGTTACCTATACTGCTCACCATGATGTATGAGACAAGTGGATTGGGGCTGACGTCAAGTCAACAATTCACCCTTGGCATGTGTCACCTTATCTTTAACAGGCCACACTCGCATGCACACAAACACATCCTCCAAGGCATGCGTGCACATACATAGAGTGCTTTTACCCCCCCCATACACGCACACCTTATCTTAGTGCAGCAAGACGACAATGTAATCAGCAGTAAGTCGGGCCTCCCGTCACCGTATCTCAGTGTTTCACGAACGGCACAATGTAGGTGACAAGTGGTTTGGTTAAGGAAAGATTAGCTGCTGCTGATACTACTTTGTCACATAGTGAAGGTGGAATTATACTCGTGTGTCACGGTGTAAGGTGGTGCTTTCAGTGTAGGAATTGATTTACAGTTCCGCATCAGATTTCACCTGTTGATTGCACCACTGCAACGCTGTATGAATACTGTATGTCCTACATTATCAGGCCATATTGTGTGTAATAGTGATGTAGTTGTGTGTCCATTGCTGTGTATTTTCCCAACAGGAAAAACATTTAAAGCAGCTGGAGGTGTGAGCATGTACACTAGATTCTCCAGAGAGCAAGGCTGTCTTAAAAGTATGCCAAGAGCATGTACAGTGGGTGCATACAAAACAATAGTGCCTTGACAAGAATTGAAGTGTTGTCTTTAGATTAGTTATTCATCTGGTGTGCTCAGGAGTACACGGTGACTTTGCACCTCCATCTGCTCCACCATACTATGCTAGTCATCCCAGACAGCCTGTTATATGAGTAAAGAGGTAAAGGTTAACCACTGATCAGCTAGCACTGTGTGTTTGCGTTTGTGTGTATGAAGAGGTTGGAGGAGGCAACGTTTCCTTCCTGTGACAGGTGTGTGTACATGTCAGAGGTCAGTAAAGACATTCGTGAAGCTATGAATACATAACTGCAGGGTCTCTGAGACTATGGAAATCTACCATGAATATTACATGAGGCTGTCAGGAAGGCAAACAGCTATACTTACTCCGGCGTCTATGCTTACAAATCAACAACACACACACACATACAAACTTTAAAAACTATGTTTTTCAGTCTTTTATTTGACTGTAGTCTCTAACTAATGAGCCCAGAACTGTAGAATAGAATAGTCACTCCCATTTGTGTTGCTTTTAAATATAGCGGATCGAAATTTAACATTTTTCTTTAATGCTGTATTTCTTTTAAATATAGTTCTGTCTTTTAAATTTTTATTTTAAATTCTATGTGTGTGTTTTTCCTGAGGACTCCTTAACTTTAATCAATCCTTAAAGTTACATCTTGTCAGAACACATTTGCATTTTTATACCATTTTCTTGGGGGCAATTATGGTAATTCAATTGATGCAATGTTGACTTTCTTGTGAGTTTTATGGGCTTGGCACCTAGAGTGAGAAAACTGGGGCTAAAAGTAAAAACGTGCAATAAAGAAAAGTCATTCCACAACAGCTAACAGCCCAATACTTTTCAGATTCAATTTCACTCAGGCAGCAAGTCAAAACCCAACTCTTGTCAGAGTATGTGTGTGTTTGTGTAATCCTTATGTCGGGATGGGTTCTCAGTCCAAACTAGAGGTGCAAGGCCAGAAATTGCAGAGGTGCTGGTTGCTAGGAGACAAAAGGTACCCAGCTGGAATTGACTAAGCCTTGAGGGTAGTGTGTGTATTTGTGTGTGTGTGTTTGCAAGCATGCACATTTGTATGTGTGTGTTCTGTCTGTGAGAGAGACTGAGGCTGGCAGAGGAAGGAAAGGACAATGGAGTTGGTCCCAGCTGTGCTGCAGTGGGTGGGAGTCGTCCTGAGAAAAAGAGCTTAACAATGGACATCAGCGACTGCTCTGGATGTTTACTCTGTCCTCCACACTGCTCTGGAATACCCTCATCCTCCCACACTGACAGCCCACATACAATGTAGGCAGGAGAGTAAGTGAAGCAAACCTAACTACCACGTAACGACGACAGACAGAGACAACAATTTCAGCTCGTGGATATACTGCAGATGATCTACTACTATGACCAATAAAGCTTGTATAATTATTGCTAATGGTATTATGCCAGACCTCACTGTTTTTCTCAAGAGTTTTCATTGGAACTACTTCTTTAGTAGAAAGTAGTTCCAAAGAAAACTGTTCACAGTGATGTCTGTGGATTATCCTGAGTAACCGTGACATTGTTTCTGGAAAGAAATGTTGCACTTATGCTTTTAAATGTGTTTTTTCAATACTTTGAATGGCACAAATAAAATTCCATTCATCTACTTTGCATTTTGTTGGCAGGTCAATTCTATAATAATTCACAGCCTCAACCTCAGCAGACAAAAACGAAACTATCTAAATGGCTGACAGAGGGTCTACCTGCCTTTTTGATTTGTTTAGCATGTGATATTATCCATGCACATTCCTCAAAGTGTTTTGTATATGTCACAAATAGCCTAAAGGTGTGTTCATTATTGAGTGACCAGCCTGCATTATACGGTGGAGCAGCAGATGTGATCTGCAATGCTCAGGAGATAAAGATGGGGCCTGAGAAGACTGAGCTTTCAGGGTTAATGAACCCTTGCAGAGGTGCAGCCGTAGGCATGGATTATTACCACAAGGGCCAAACACACACACACACACACACACACAGAAACACAGATTTATGCTAAAGCATCTCTTTGTCTACCTTCAACTCCACTGAGTTAAATCAATAAAATATCTTCGGCTCTTCAAAGGTGTATTTCAACATATATATCATAATTCATCTTGACAGCGGTGTCTGAAGATAAACATATTCCTGAGTACAGGAACAGTCTTTCCCTTTTCCAACAGATAGAGTCCAACACAATGGATGCTGAAGCACATCCATCATCATACATGAGCATTAGCATAGCGACTGATTACTCCCCAGGGCTGCGGGTCGTCTGTGTAGAGTAATGAATGCATGCCAGTACAGTTAGCATACTGTCGCTAGCCAGATGAGGCCAATACCTTTAGATGAATTACTGCAACAATGACAACTGTGATGGATAAGTGGGAATACAGTGGCTTTTTGTTCCATATGTGTGAACACTGAATCAAGTCCATTTGTTAGAGTTGAACTAACATGCCACTGCGCTTGCTTGTGTAATCACGTCTTTGACGGCATGTGTCTTTGTGTGTTCTTGAGAGCAAGTTCTGGATCATTTTATTGCCATAAGTTCCGCATGGACGCCGATGCATAGCCCAGGGCTGAGAGCATGCATATTTGTGGCTGTGTGTGTGTGTGTGTAGGTGTGTGTGTATGTGTGTGTGTGTGTGTGTGTGTGTGTGTGAGTGTTGGGGAGGCTGGTAGTCCCCGAGGAAGCTGCGTGTCACAAAGCCAGCCTGGCACTCACTAGAGGACCAACTGCCAGAGCAGGGGGCATGAAATTAAAACTCACCACCCAGGAAAGCGGGAGAGGAAAAGTCAGAGGGAGGAGGAGAGAGCAGTGGTGGGAGAGAAACAAAGGATAATAAAGATGCAGGGGAGGACAAGACACAATAGGCTGGCAATATAAAATCACCCAAGTCAAATAGGAAACAAAAGAAATTTGCAGCGGCGGAATGGAAATGTGCTCTGCATTAATGATGCCTGCCGAGATTCCTCTATACCATATCTGCTTCAAGAAAAAAAAAAGGATCTGACAAAAAGAAAATCCTGCAACTATCAAAAAACCACAAGACAGACCGTCAACTGCTCGGAGAAAAAGTGCTGTTGACCCTCAGAATTTCAAGCCATATATCATCATGTGTTGACTTGCCTTGTTGCCAGACATACATTTGGTTTGTGTTTCTTGTGATGGTAATAGATCACCCCACTGGTCTAGACCTAATCAACACTGAGGCTGTGCACAGATCTGGCACCTACAACACACACACACACACACACACACACACACACACACACACACACACACACACACACACACACACACAAACACACGCTATACTGGATGTCTACGTAGGCGTCCTCTCTACCATTTTCAACTCTGACCTCTAGAAAGAACAGGAGGCCCCGGGAGGCTATGATGGATATGCCAGACACAGGGAGTGTGTGTGTGTGTGTGTGTGCAAGTACACATTTGTATGCTTACCTGACAATGCTACATCCTGTAGCTGAACTCTGCTATTTATTTTCTTTGGTGTATTTTACTGCTTTGTGCACATGGTACCCCTAGCTACCCCACATACTAGTACAGACGTGGTGTTTACTGAGAAAATAATGCGTATGCACACAGACATACACACACAACTGGGAACAGCCAAGCGGATGTCCTCTCCCCGAGGTTCCTATCTCACCCTAGCCATGATCTTTCACCCCAGCTCTGTGAGTCAGGCTGGGAGGGCCCTGAGCGTGACCGATCCATTAGACTCTTCTGACAAGGATGAGGATGACATCTGAACCCCCAGAGGCAGGGGAGGGAGGAAGACGATGAACAGGAGGAGGACTACTAAAAAGCGTGGCGAGTGTGGGCAATGGGGATGAGTAGATAGTGACTCCCATGAAAATTTGAGCATTCAATTTTGAGAAAATTCTTTATTCCCAAAAGTGAATAAACTTTTGAAGCAAGTCCCTGACATTTCCTTGATTACTATTCAGTCTGGCTGACTTTTTTTTAACTGACTGCATCCAATTGCAGATATTTTATTTACAGAACAAGGTGTGTAAAAGAGCCTGAGTCAAAAAAATAGAAAATTGTATATTATATATATTTACAATATACTTTTAAATTTTGGGTAGGTGCTCCTCTATTAGAATGACTTCAACATGTTTACATTTTGTATGTCTGTGTGTAGTGAAGGACTACTACTAAAACATAAGCACATATTTGTACTTTTCCACCTCCTGTACTACTCTTAACTACAGTATACATCGATGATTTTGTTCTTAACTTCATGTGTCTGTTTCTAATCAGTGTTTACTGTATGAGCCACATCAAAGACAATTTTTAATGAACAATGAAGTTTTTATGACGCTGATTCTGAAATGAGAGCTGGACACATACACACAGGACAGAGTGAATGTGTTCTGATAACAAGTCAGATACAGTAGGGTTTCAACAAAGCGTCACAGATAGCAGAGATGCCTCGCTCAGAGCTGAAAAGAGAGACCTTGGGAGGAAATAAAGGAAGGGACAGGAGTGTGAAGGGAGGAGGTGGGAAGGAGTGAAAGAGGAGGATGGGACTTAAAGGATGAGCGAGTGAGAGTGACAACCCTGTCTGGAATGCCTTTGTCTGCATAGACTAATATTTGCTCTCGGATTTTGCTTTTTCCCCTTCTCTTATTTACTGTTGACAGAGAGGAATGAAAAGGCAGATAGTCAACGAGTTACCTAGTAGCAAGACTTTTGTGCTTGTATGAGTGTGAGTGTGTGTGCATGCGTGTGTGTGTGTGTGTGTGTGTGTTGCCAGCAGGTTCCCAAGCAGCAGGTGGTGAGCAGAGGCAGAGAGTACCGTGTTTAGAAATCTTGTTTGCTGCTCAAAAGTTCTCCCATTAACCCTGCTTAAGACCACAAACAAATGCCAAACATGCAACCAAAATGTGTGTGTAAATTTTTGTGTGTGAGAAAGACAGAAAGAGACAGGGAGAAAGGATGGAGACAAACTCCTTACACATGGTGCCAAGATCCCCTCCACCTCCAAGCCCTCCCTCCACTTCTCTACCCTCCCGGGGAGTCAGGGGTTTGCAGCAGCCTGGGTGTCTGCCTGAAGGCCAGTCTCACAGCGGGCCAGCCATAGCGGCGGCACTTTGATGTCTTTGTGGCGAGACTTCATGCCTCATGTCCACGCTCATTAACTTTGTCAATGACAGATCAATGTGAGCCCGCAGAACGCTGCACTGCCTCGAAATTACAGCCTATTTACCATTCTGGGTCTGACTCTGGACCGGCCTTGGCATCCCTCTGAACAAACACACAATAACAGCAAGAGAGGGAGAGAGAGATTGTTCGCTCACGATAGCATTTATTTAACAAGAGTAGCCCCCTCACACATGCAGCCTAATGCAAGGAGGATATTGCTCCACTTAACTCCGGCATCTCGACTTCCTACGGCTTACTGCTCACAGACAGCAGTCACATCTCCACCTCCAATTTACATCCTGTAGTTCCCTGTTTAATGATTAGAAGATTACGGCCCCTCTATCTTTTTGCACCCTAACGTCAGTCAGACAGATGCAGTCAACCAGAAAGTTACAACCATAAACAGTTTAGGCTTGTCTCTCATTACATGACCTACATTGTCAAGATTTACCACTTAGCACCTTTAAACCACTTCTTGCATCTTAGCCCTGTCTTTTCTGTCTTGTTTTATCTCTCACTCAATCTCAGTGATCGTTGATTTTTACTGCTTTTCCCTGTTTTTTTGATGGCCTGCTAGTTGAGTAGAGTGGAGTAAAAGACTCTCTCTATCTATCTCTATTGCAATCTGTCTGGGAGATAGGGTTAGTGTTAAGAGAGAATAAACAGTCAGTCTTGTGTTTCTTTATCACTCCTTCTGCCTATAACTGGGTGCCAGAATTTGCCAAAGTGAAATATTTTTTCAGTATTTAAGTATGATTACCATGAATGTTTTTCTGCAAAACCTTTTTGTTATTAATTTAACAGAATATGTAAAACCTCTCAGTGCGTCAGTCTTAAAACAAACAAGAACCACCGCCAAATAAAATGCAATCTAAAAAAAACTGATTTAGATTGATTTATGATTTTGAGGAATTCGTAAACAAGACTAAGACTATAACTGAGTATTTGATGTCAACATTTGATACTTGAAAGTTTTGAATACTTGAATATTATGGACATATTTTAGTCAGTCTGTATTTTAAGATCTAGGAAAACTGTCTTGTTTTACCTGGATGATGATATAGTATATTTAAAATTATCCAAGTCATTTTGAAAGTGTTTTATGAGACTAAGAAGATGGGGAATTTTCTCAGCTCATAAACAAGTATACAATAATCTGATCTGAAAGCATGAAAATCGCCTAAATTTAACTCAAAAGTGACTCTGCAGTTTGCTGCCAAAATCTTTGCATCCACATGATTCCACAGTCTCATCTCCCAACATATGTAATACCCCCCACATACAGATCCACATAAACATGCTCTGAGTAACACACAGGACTGCATATGCACCACATGTGCACACACAAACAAGTTCTCACATGGCCATGCATGTACACATGTGTGCAGCGCACACACACACACACACACAAAGCCTGATGCACACAAACACACAACCAGAGAGATCATCTGTACTCTAAATATTTAAAAAGACTATTCTCCTCTGTCTGTAATTAAAACCACTGCAGCATTCCAGGGCAGTATCCCCTACCATCAACCCCTCTCTCTCTCTCTCTATCCATCTCTCCCTAGTCTGTTGTTCTCTTCCTCTTTCCTTCCTTTTGACCTTTGGTTCTGTTGCCTAGAAATGGGATGTTTGAAAATCTTCCAAAAACAATGAAACTGTGGGAATCTTCTGTGCAACAACTGTCTTCTCCTTGACACCCATGAATCCCTCACTTTCTCTCATGAGCACCCCACCACCACCACCGCCACTACCCTCTACCACCACCACCACCACCTCTAGTTTTCACTCACAGCTCATCTATAATGGCATCGGTTCATTTACCGTTGAGAGAAAGTAAAAGGTCAGGTTTTGTCTGGAAGGTAGGCAGCCGTCTCTCCTGAGGAGAAGGTTGCCTTTCCTGAGAGAAATAATGATATGTTAGGACAACCCGCAGAGAAAATACAGGAACTGTGAGTCAGCGCCACACACTGTTTGGTTACAAAACTCAGGGCTTCTGTCGTGCCCGGGCCTGCGGCGATACTGGGGATAAATCCTCTCCCTTCCCCTCCGCTTCCTCCCATTAGAATCTGCCCAAATCCTGCCTTTATCACTGTGTTTGCTCTGCTGAGCTCACTAATGCTCTCCAGCCTCTCTCACAAGGTAGGTGTTTATGTGCATGTGTGTGTATGTGTGTTCGTGTGTCTGTGTGTGTTAGCTTTGGCCTGCACCGTAATGCTTTCCATCCCTTCATCATCAACATGGATGGAATGCAGAGTGTAATGTGACGAAGGCCTGAGATTGGGAACACACACTTAGAAACTCAAAGACATGTTCCTGGAAAGGAGAGCAACAGTATATTCCTCAGCTCTAGTAGCCATGGATGTAGCGCGTGCGTGAGTGTGTATGTGTGTGCGCGGAGTTGTAAACAAGCACTTCTCATGAAGTGGAGATGGTCTACGGAGAGCTGCTCTCATTTCAAACATCATTTATTTATCAGCCCCCTGTGTGGGACATACGCACACAAAGTCACACGCGCGCACGCAGTGACAGAAATTCTGCAGTTTATTCCATCACGCACCAGCGATCAACCTCAATCCCTCACCCTTCTCTTTCCGCCCCCTCTCCCTCAATCCTTCCCTCCTTCCTTCCTTGAAATCGATGGAGTGTTTTGTCACCCAATGCCGCGTTTCGTGCAATATTCATCTGAAGAAAAAAGCTCATCTCACACTCAATGAATTTTCATAAACTCTGTTTGTCGCTGATTGGTTAATGAAGGGCTACGGGCTTGACACACATGCATGTACGGGTACACACTCGCACACACCAACAACCCCATTATCCAAGCTTCAGGCGGGAGCTTTGTTTTGTACCAATGGAATCTGACAGTGATTTATGGAGAAAGGGAGTCACACTACACCCTGATACACACAGCAACACAAAGCAAGGTTACTGGCCCAAACATGGGCACAAAGAAAGGTTACTGCTCCACCAACAAAGCCACACTGACAGCAGTGCACGCTTTGGGCTGGGGTCAACACCACATCAATGCAGCCCAACGGATGAATTCAGCCGACCCACTAAATGAATGCATTGGCTGCTTTCAATAACTTGTTTTGATGAATTCCATGAATATGAATCTCTGTGCTTCCTCACTCAATGATTCCTTAATGACTCTTCCGGAAACTGCATGAGGCTTAATAAAAGCAAAACTCCCAATGTCACACTGAGTCCAAGTTTATTTGTCAGTTTCTGGAGTCATTTCCTGCTGCATTACCACTGCGGTTTTGTCAGAGTGATGAACCCAGCAAGGCCGGACACACCCTGCCTCTCAGCGCAGGTATGCCCTGCGCAGTGCCAGGCTTTCTTTTTTTCTCCTTCTGCTTGGGCATGTCAGATCCTCTTTATATCCGCTATCAGTTACAGCTCAGGTGAGGACACCACATTCTTTCTGGCTCATTATGAGTGTTGAGAACACAAGGCAGCGGTTGAGCTGGTAATCAGCAACAATTTTAGCTCCACGGTTAGTTTTGGAACACACACATGCAGACGCTGCAGGAGGAAAACCGATTCCCGAGGGAATATTTTTTCTACACAGCAACCACAGAGCTTTTCTGCAGTGCTTTGCAAAATCCATTCTGGGTGCTAGATTGTTGCTGCTCACATTCATGCTGGGACAAAACAGACAGCTGTGATACACTGTCTTGTAATGTCAGCAAGCCCAAGAGAGAAGAGGAAGAGATAAGACAAATGAGGGCACAGGAGGAAGAGGAAAAGTTAACCTGTCTCATGCGCTAAAAAGTTGGATATAAGACACAAAACACACAGTGATGACTCACAGACATATAACACTGACAGTGAGTCATCCTTAATGATACTTAATGTGCGGTAAAACACTCACTGCTGGTTTTGCTCTAAGGGCACAGGGATGCACTGCAGAAACTAATGATATCAGAGAACAGGCCTCTGCAGCATAATCACAGTCACACGGACTATATAGAGTTAGAGTAAACTGTAGAGAGAGAGAGAGAGAAGGAGAGAAGGAGAGAGAGGGAGAGAGAGAAAGAGAGAGAGACAGAGAGAGAGAGAGAGAGGCGAGAACAAGACTCATTTGAATAAGAGCTCATTTTCTAAAAATGTTCTTCTCTGTTTTGCTCATTTCTTCACCTGTATTCTCTTAATGAGTGCTTCAGCTTTGGCAACAATAGTATAGGTTTGTGTTTGTGTGTGCGTGTGTGCGTGTGCATGTGTGTGTGTGTGTGTGTGTGTGTGTGTGCACGAGCACGCATGTTTGCGCATGTGTGTGGAGCTTCATGAAAGCCACTCCAGGGCTCTCCAAGGCCGGCCAGCCACAGCCAGCTTGACGATTGAGGATCGGAATTCAGGAGGGCGGTTGACAAAGAGGCTCTCCCCTGGTGTGTGTTTTACAGAATGAGAGAAACACAGTATAGATGGAGAGAAAGAATAAGAGAGAGAGAGAGGGAGAGAGGGAGAGAGAGAGAGAGAGAGAGGGGGAGAGAGAGGGAGAGAAAGAGAGAGAGAGAGACAGAGAGAGAGAGAGAGAGAGAGGGTGAGAGGGAGACAAATGAAAGTGAGAGCAGGTGTGAGTGCCTGAAATAGTATTGACAATTCAAAGACAGTGGTCCATTCAGTGCTGTGTAATTGCTGTTACAGTGGCTGCTTGTTTCTTTAATTTCCCCTTTAGAGCGATACAGCAGCTCTTGTGTTACACATTAATTATGTTTTCTGGGATCCCCTATCTGCCCCTCCCCCTCACTGCTGACTGACAGCTCGGCTGCCTCCTGGCCCAGCCTGGCTCAGAGCAGGGGAGTGGGTGACTGAATAGGCTAATAAATGGTGAAGGAGGGGTTGGTCACACCCCACACTTTTGTACCAGTGCTGTCACGCCTGACCCTTAACCAAACACACACACATACATGCACCCACCCACACACACACATACACACATACACACACACACACACTTTGATGGCTAACAATGTGTGCACACAACTCTGTATGTGTGTAAATGTAGTCACACACACACACATGCACGCACACACACCTTCACATCACCTCTGTCAGCCCTGACCCTATACCAAATACCCAGGCTCCCCCCTGTATCCAAGGTGACCAAATGAGGCCCCAGCTATTGCCTAGCAACCGGGGAACAATGAGCTCCAAGGAGACGGAATGGCTTGAGCAAAAGGGCAGGCTATTCTCTGGAGATGGAGGGAGGGATGGAGGGATGGGAGTGGAGGGCGGGCGAGGAGGGGACGAGGGGTGATGGGAATGGTGTTAGGACACATCTTTAACCGTGTCACAAAGAGGGTGCCTGCCTGGGAAACAAGCTTGTGCTTCTCTAACCCCATTGGTCGGCTCTGTTCAACTTTGCTCCACTCAGCTCAGCTCACTCTCCCAACTTGGAGAAAAAAAAAAAACACAAAAACAATTTGACTTCCTTTTATCTACTTCACCCTCTACTCCACATATGCATAAAGAATGGCAGGAGGCAGGGAGAAAAGCCAGAAAAGCAAAATGAAGAGAAAAATAAAATATTACATAATCAGCTGTCCCGTTCTCTTCGACAGAGGAAGCTGTCAAACACTGAAAATGTCTGTGTTATGCTGAGCAGACTAACTTGGGACCAACAGCATTACAGCACATTTCCTGAGATCAGCCAAGGAAACTTTTATCTAATTAGATTGTTGACACCAACACTCCCAAGATTTAACTTTACCAATACCGTGAAAAAAACTTTTATCAGTTCTCCATCTCTCTGCCCATGGAAGAGCGAGGGTGTTAACACAGATGTATCACCATCTTTCAGCTTTCTATATCCAGAAACACAGGTAGGAAGGTGAATGAGGGTGATATTGCCGAGGGGCCAGATGCAGCATAACAACACTCTGCCAATTCAGTCTCCATAGAAACTATTAGGAGCTATACTATAAAAAGACAAAGAAATGAGTGAAAAGTCAAACCCGCCCAGATAACTGGCTCATGCTGTAATAATTTCACTTAGCTATTTATCACAAATCCATCTTTGATGAGACTGCTGCCATTATCTCCCGACAAAAGTTTCTGGCAGTGAAAACAACTCCTGCAGGTTTCATCTGTTCTCAAAATTGACACCCCAGCGGAGTCTACAAACAAAGATGTTTAACCAATTAACTTATGAGAAAGAGTTGAGAAAGGGGGGAGCAGAGGGAAGAGAGAGGAAATGAAATGGGTAAAAAGAGTGTTGAGGAAGTGTGGAGGGCTGTCGAGCACCAGTCTGTTAGCTTGGTCATGTGAAAACTCTTTGTTAGCCATGAATGGCTTGCTCTCTTTTACAACAGCTTTATGAAGTGGAACCTGGGCATATCCCCTATGCTCCCTGTAAATACAACACACAAACTGTAGCTTTCTTTCTTTTGTACGTGGGTACACTAATTACCAGAAAGAGCTGAACCAAGCGTTACAGTATTTCAGCAATGAGAAGGAAGGAATCACCAAAGGGAAAATGTCTGTGTGTATGCATGCCTGATTTTGACAGAGTAAGACTTGCTTGTGATAGCTGCTTCTTAGATTCATGCCTTTGTGACAAAATGACAAAATTTGCTACATTTCTCTGTTTTATATCAGTGTAAATAAACTATATTTGGGTTTTAGACAGTTGGTCAGACAAAACAAGAAATCTGAAGACATCACCTTGAGCTATGTGAAATTGTGACAGACATTTTTCACTGTTTTCTGACATTTTTTCACTAAATAATTTATCAAGTAATCATAAAAAAGTTGACAGAATAATTGATGATGAAAATAAGCGTCAGTTGCAGCCCTAGCATGCGTAAACATAGCCATTCTATGACGTGGGCAGGGAAGTGGCCTAATATACAAGTCAAAAGTAATCCCTGTCTCTGGACCTAATGAAGGTGTCAGGGGGAGGGAGCAATAATAGTGTGTGGCTAGGCGTTACGGATTAATAGACACACACACACACACACACACACACACACACACACACTTATAGATTGGTTTTGGAGGATTTAACAGGGGTGGGCAAGGAGGATTTAGGGAGTGGCGATGCTGCTTCTGGGCAAAGTCAAATCAAAGAGTGCCAGACTGTCACTCTCTCTTTGTCCCTGGATACTACTTATTCACATGGCAAATTTATGAAGTGTTGACTCTCTCAAAGAGCAAGCAGAGAGTAGTAGAGGAAAATGCTGCAGTTTGTGTGTCTGCCATTGATTTCCGGCTCATACAGTTGTCCTGCTTAAAGTATCTGACCTTCTGTGGCCTGTAAATAACAAGAAAGGTCCCTGGGATAATGTATTGGACAGAGGAATGCAATAACTTACACAGACTATAATGATTTTCCCCATTCTTTAACAGTATTGTGTGTCTCTGTGTCTGGCTGAGGCACTCTTGACTTCATGGGAACTGTCTGCATCTCCAGGTCTGGACTGGGCTGACTTGACCTACTACTCTCCTGTTCTATGAGCCACAATCCTGGTAATATCCACTCCACTAACACCAACACCAACAACACCCCCTCCAGCCATCGGCTTGATCTCCACATGAAAGGGGCTGCGAGCTCATTACCACTGCCTAGGGCTCATCAGGGCCTCCAGTCCCCAGGCCCTTTATAAGCCAGAGAGGATGGAGAAATTCAGCCAGGAGGGAAGAGGAATGAAAGAAATCTTATATAGGGCTTGCCATCCAGGCAGCCAGGTGTTAAAGATACAGATAAGACGCAGGGAGGAAGTAATCAAGGGGGAGGAAAGGGAAGCGATAAGGAAGGTAGGACACGGTAGATGACAGAGAGGAAGTGAGGTACAGTAAAAGGGGTAGGGCGTACAATGATAAAGGGGAGAGCTGACAGAGGGAGGAGGCTTTCTACTCCTATCTCTGTGCGGTGTTTCATCCTCCGTAGGGCCCCAGTGTCACCCCGGCCTCCTCCAGCTTTGAAGTGATAATGGGACTTTTGGCTAATGCTCCACTGCAGGTGCCCCTGGCTCCCTCTCCCTCTCTGTCTCCCAGCATGGCCACATAGATGAGAGGAGATGAGAATCCTTTCAAAGTCTATAGATGAGGCCAATCTTTCTTCTCTCTCTGCCTCTCTTTCTTCCTTTCGCTCTATCTGCCACCCCCACTTACTATATCTCCACTCTATTTATTGCTTTCCAGTCACTGTCTGTCACTCTCAGGTCCTTCTATCGCCCTCTAACTCATTTTACCTTCTTTCCACTCCTCTCATTCTTTGTCTATTTACTTGATAGAACTGTAGTGCTACACTAGATTTGGGAGGGAGGCATTTTAAACTACTTGAAAAAACAATTTAGAGCTCATGGGTTGGGGGGGTCAACTTTCCAAGCTGTATAAACAATAAGTCAAGTGTAAAATAGGATATCTATAAAACGGAATTATTACAAAAGGTTTTTTATATTCCTCTCCTGCCCCACCTTCTTTTCTCTTTCACTGCTCTCCTCTCTTTCATCCTTTCTGCTTTCCAACGGTGCCTTCTATCTCTTTCCAACTTCCTCCTTCTCGATCAATATTCGATGCCTCTCTCCTCCTCCTCTTTTCTCCCTCTGAGGTGTCAGATTGGTGTGACTGCAGGCCCTCCTCCAGTTACAATGCACAACAGGTAAACACGCAAATACACACATAAACACACACAAACACACACACACACACACACACACACACACACACACACACACACACACACACACACACACACACATACACACACACACACACACACACAAGCACACAGACACACACAGATCTGGCTGCATCTCAGATGTAACACTCATTTCTGGAAGCTTTGTTTGGGTGGGGTAGGTGTGTGTATACCCTTAGTTGAAACAACAGGGAGAGGGAATCGATTCCATCCCCCAGCGATTTCCTGTTTCACTGTATAAAGCTAAGAAGGAACAACACCTCCTGCACAGAACAACATACTGTTTCTCACCAAAAAATATCTCCACAGTAGGCATACACATACACACACACACACTCTGGGGCTAATGAGATCACTGCTTCATGCTGTGATACCAGCAGGAGAGTATTGTGAGAGGGAGCCAATATTGGAAACAGATAGGCATTTGTACTGGAATTCAGTCTTTCCTCTTCGTTCTGCTCACCAGCTCTGCACCTCAGCTCAATATGTGTTTTGCTGGAATGTGGGCTGTCCATTACCTAAGCAGACAAGTGTCTTTTGTTTACTGAGAAAGTAGGATGGCTGTAGAGAGAGTGCAGAGCAAGGAGAGATAAAGGAAAGAAGCTTCTGGTTGGATTTTACATTTAAGACAGCTTAAGTAGATGAAACAGATGATGTTTAAACTAGTATTTTCCAGGAGTATGTTTACATGCACCCAAACTGCGACTCATTATTGTGAATAACCAGATAACAGTAAACAGGTCGATTAAAGTATTTCCATGACTGACAACTGACAATTTGTTTAAAAGTCAATATAATGTCTGATAAGTATGCATTTTGTTGGTGTTTATTGTTTACATATTCATACATTTACAGAGATCCTTAATGCATGTTCTTCTTTGATGCACTGTGAACCACTGTTTGATCAATGTTGTATTTTCCTAAATTTGTAATGGTACCAGAGAATGATTGACAAAAATTGTGAAAAACTGAAAGTCAATATTGTGTTTGGTTGTGCTTGATTTGAAAAAGTTTTGCTTTGGAAGAGTAGTGCTTACATGTTTCATTTTCTAGATGCAGTAGCATTTCAGGAAATATTGGAACACATTAAAGGACTATTATGGTATATTAAAGGTGCAAAGTCAGCCTATAAATTCAATCGGGGCAGAAGAGAGCCGACCTTGCCTCTCTGCAAGAGACCCTTTTAGAGAAGACAGACTCATTAATAAAGCCTGAGTTACCATCTTTAAACATAATAACTTTGATATCCATAATACATAGTTACCACATACCATTGTAAAACCTTTTTTGCAAAGCTCTTAGAAAAAATTGCAGCAGAGCAGATAATTTCCTTCGTGCAAAGTAATGGTCTCTGAGAAATCAGGGTTTTAGGGCAGCTCATAGCACAGAAACTGCACTCCTTAAAGTTTTAAATGATCTTGTCTTAGCAGCTGACTGCTCAGCACACTTTATTACTCCTGTTGGATCTGCCCACGGTTTTTGACACTGTTGATCATAGTATTTTAATTGAACATCTTAAAAATTGCGTGGCCATTTCAGGTTTAGTTTTAGATTGGTTCAGTTCTTATCTTCCAGGAAGGTCATTCTGTGTGGAAATTGGGAATTATAAATCTGCTGCTATACCGCTAAAATATGGAGTTCCACAGGGATCCATTCTACTATTTTCCATTTACATGTTACAATTTGGTCATATTATTAAAAAACACAGAGTCAGTTACCATTTCTATGCCGATGATACACTATTATACCCCTCCTTTCACACTAATGACACCAATCAATTAAACAACCCCCATGCTTGGTATTATTATTATTATTATTATTATTATTATTGTTATTATTATTATTATTATTATTGTTATTATTATTATTATTATTATATACTGATCCATAGATACTGAGTGTTACAGCACAGCACTCAATACACTTTACTTGCAATTTTTGTTTTAACATTGAAGCTCTTTGCTTCAAAATACATTTTTCACTGCTAGACATTTTTAGAAACATCAATTTGCATTAAGTTCACTGTGGCCTTTCTGGTGCACACACAAAATCAAATGCCAGAATAATGTGTATAAATGTCAAGAGTAATTTTAAAGACTGAAAAGTAATCAAGCTCTGTTCATTATGCTATCTGAAATCTCACCTTTAAATTCAGTATAAATTCAGGTAATGTGCACATCACAGGTGCATGACTCTGAGTGTTGCCTTGATTTGGTTATAATTGCAATGCACTCAGTGACACCAGGGTGCTAGTATAAGCACAGTACCCAACTAGTGATGAGCAGCTCCACTGGAGCTGTAGGGGAGGAGGCAATGTGCTCAAGGGCACCTCAACAGTAGTTACAGAAAGAGAAACAGTGTCTCATTCACTTGGCCAACAATTTCCTAGCTGAGATTCAAACCAGCAAACCTGTTGCCACAACTTTGCGTCCTTCACCATTAGACTGCATCATCTTAACCTTATTAACATTGGGCGCACAAGGCGTCGTCTTTATGCAGTAAAACACTCAATCACCAAATTTTCAAGTTCAGCTGCTATGTGGCAGCATTTCCACAGCCTGTGGAGTCTCAAGAACAAAAGGCCTGGAGGTGTTCTAAGTATAAAGCCCTAAGAATGGACCTGCTTACCACAGACAGAGTGGAGACATAGCCCAGAGTTCACACACACATACGCAAACACACAAAAATATAGCCACAGGGAAGAGGAAGGAGTTCAACCAGAGATTCTCCTTCCAGAGGATAAAGGGATGTGTCTAAAGCCTGTAATTACATACACACACACACAACTAAAAATCCAAAAATCTCTTTCCATCCATTATACCACACTTTTCCCAAGCAATTGGATCAGATCTCTTTCACAAAATATGGGGCTCTTTTTGAGCCATTTCACCTCCCAACTTTTTCTTTTACTGTGTGAATTCCACGTGCTCAGAAAAAGATAAACAGCCTGAGTCAGAGCCCCACCAGAGCATTAGTTGCTACAGCAGCAAATCAGCAGGAGATGGGCAAAGTATGTGTGCAGTGGCATTTGTGTGATTGCGTGTGTGTGTGTGTGAAGGCATAATTTGCCCTGCAGTTTGTTTGTTTGTTCTTTTTAAATCTCTGAATCAGAGACAGAGCCTGAGGCCACAGGATAGGGCTGGAACGATCATTTACTGTATGTGTGTGGGTTTGCTGGGCACATGGGCATGTGTGGGTAGTTTCCTGCTTCTTTCTGCTTTGGAGGATGTTGGGAGGGGTTTCGATCTCCCCCCTCTCCCCTCTCACCTTTCCCTACCCATGCAAGGAGAGGCTGTGTTTGGATCTGCTTGGGTTATCCAACACTGAGCTCCAGAGTCTCGAGTCCAGACCCTAACAGCTCATAACTAGAGATTACACACAGATACTGTAGTCTTCTTGCTAAGCTCCTCGCACATGACACTTCCACATGATGATCCAGAGCAGATAGTGCTGATCGAAATCCCAGATCTCGAATCAAACCATAACGAGATGGACAGATGCACTGAGTCAGGGAAACACCTATTGCAGGGAGATTACACTCTATTAAGGCTGTGATGAATGACCTGGGTTTCTCATTCTGATAGCTGCGTTCATATGCCATGCTGCTTTACTGTACAGAGCCATTATACACACACATGTCCACTAAGCATGTGTTCATACACACACAAGCATGACAACCCGACTAGCATTATATGGGTTGTTAGTCCTGGCCGGGATTGCAGCATTCCACAAGCCCCTGCTTGGAGATTCCAGGGGGTGTGTGTGTGCGCATGTGTGCGTGTGTGTGTGTGTGTGTGTGAGGACATGAGGGGCAGCCTTTTCTCCCGTGTGTCAGTTCCAATCTGGACAAGGCGAAGCCAGCCGTCACAGAGGCAAACTGTCAGTGGTGGCACAGAGAGGAGGAGGAGGAGGAGGCCTCCTTCGGCAGTTCCGCGAGTGAAATCCCTGTGTGTGTATACTCATGACGGATCTAGACCACACTGTGATGTCTTATTCATGCCGTATCAATTCATAATGACCAGGCCAGTCCCCAATGTGGGAGCATACATGTGCGCACACCCACAAGTACTCACACATGTGCATGATTGGGACGGTCATCGTAGAATAACTTGTGTGTGTGTGTGTGTGTGCATGTTTGCTTGTGCGAATATCTAGAGCATCAGAGCTAGTATAAGCGGGTATGTAGAGCAGTGTGTACCAGATGCTGGACACACACACACACACACACACACACACACACAAACACACACACACAAAACAGCACTGATGTCCCTGCGCTCTAGTGTGAATATTTAACAAGCTCCAATCCATCTGTTCAATTATTTATGAGGAAGGACACAGAATCGTTAGTAAATATAAACACTGCTGTTTCTTTGCCCTTTCTGCCATATCCTTTCTTTTGCACCTCTGACCATCTCATTCCCTCGTCTTCCAGTCTCTTCTCCTGTCCCTTTTTTTCTCTTGTCATTCTTTCTCTCTCTCGCTCCCCCTGCGCTGCTGTTTTGAATATTTCAGATGGCGGAGTGGTTTTTAAATTACCCCCTTTTGGCTTCCGCTCTTCCTCACATGGTCTGGTCTGCATTTCTCTCTCACACACGGTCCGACTCGTAAAGAAAACAGCGACAAGCCATAAAAGCCACTTTTACCAGCTGACAAGGACAGGGGCAGGAAGAGGGACAGGAGCAAGGAGTTTAGGTTTAAACATATCTTTCTCTGAGATTTCTCACTCCAAGAAAAGACCACGAGCAAAATTCTATTCACCTCCATTGTATCGGGGTGAAAAATCTCAGAGACAGATATCTCAAAACTTGGACACATTTAATCAAATGTAGAGCATGGCTAGATACCACTACAGGTAATTGAAAGTGAATGTTTTTTGTAATTTGGGAGAAGCAGCACCTTAAGTAACCAGTTTCTCTGATAATTTCCTGGTAATTTGCTTTCATTGTGTCTCAAGTTAACTTTACTCACTGAAGTCTTTGCTATCAGTGTTTACTTAGTGTCAGACAAACCACAGTCAAGAAATCAGGATGTCTGCCATCGATGGCACAGAAACCTCCTGATGAAGACGGGTTGCCATGGGGACTGCTGCCAAGAGGGGGCCCAAACGGTCCTCTGAGAGAGAGAGAGAGAGAGAGCGAGAGAGACAGAGAAAGAGAGAGAGAGAGACCTAGCACGTCGAGGCAGGTCATTCATCAGCAGAGACAAAGAGAAGGAAACGACAAGACCAGCTTGGACCATTAACAGCCTGCCAGGCACACATGCGCGGACACACACACACACACACCCAGCACAGTATTATGGAAACACTTAAAAACAGTCACAAAGAGGGAAAAAAACACATTCACATATCAGTCTTTCATGCAGTCATAAACAAAAAGTCAAAAGTTTGAAAGAGTTAATTTGCTTGCTTCGTGGCACAAAAAAGTCCTGGAACACCAGAGCAGGTTTACAAGCCAATCCATCTGCAGCAAATGAATAAGGAAAATACTATATACTGAATGGTAACAAAGTCAAAAACAAGCAGGAATACTGTGACAGAGAGATGATTTATAGGTTTAATGATAGTGCACATTATTTATTCTAGATCTTCATCCCCCAAAACAATTATTTCTTCTCACACTGCGCTACCGTTCCCTAAGCATCAAGCAATCAACAAACAGAAAACACAGCATCCCTCCAACACAAACACAGAATAGGCAGCTCCGCATCAACACATAGTTGAAGCTGCTCTTTTATCTGCAGTCAAAGCCATATAAAGAACGTAATCCCTCGTGTATGCATCCCATCCACACATTAGCACACAGAGATGTAATTATAGTGTTATTCTGTGTCTGTTTGTGTCTAATTAGTGTTATTTACATTTTCCCTCTTTTCTCTCTCTTGTGTGTGTGCGCATGTACACCGTGTGTCACCCAGCCAGTGTTTCAGCGTGTGTTTAGGGTTTGTGTATATCAGTATACCCGTCGTCAAGCATTAGCACGAAAATGAAAGATGGAAAAAAGGATCTTAAAGAAGGATGAGACATGCCCCCGCTCCGTTCCTTTGCCAGGGTTTCCTCTGCTCCCCTGTAGGTGCAGGTACTACCACACCCTTCCCTCCTCCTCCTTCATACCCCCCAGGGAGACACACAAGGGAAAACCTCTCCTAACTATCCCCTCACCCCACTACGTAATACCGCATGTTAGCCATTAATGAAAGGAACACCCCTTCAAACAAGCCTGTGTTGTTGCCGGTGTTACACCATATTTGGTGACCAAACAGATTCTGTGACCTGCCCTGATATTCTTACCCTAACCATCTCACTCCTCATGCCTAAACCTAATCAACCCTAACCAACACTGCAGGTCACAGAATCTGATGGGTCACCAAATACGGTGTATCACCGGCATTTGTTTATGGCAGCAACAAGCAACACGGTAATCAAAAACCACAAAATACCCCTTCGCCTCCTCCTCCCCCAGCCCCCATTCTGAGCTCAAACCAGATGCTATTCCCCAGGGCCAGCTATCAGGCTAACTGTTCCGCACTCCTCCAACTCAACTCACCTATCACCTCCTTTTGCCTCCATCCTTCCTCCTGCTCTCCCACTGCGAAAAGACACTAATTACAGACATGGATGAGTAGATTACAGATCTGAAGTGCAGTGGAAGTGGGATGAGGAGAAGTCAGGGGTGGTGGGCTGGGGGCAACAGGTCGTTAACACTGATGAATGCAACTCTATTTTCGCTGTTATTGTTCACTGATGTTCTGTGCTGTGCCTCTCGCCTCTGCGCCGCAGTTCCCATGCCTTCTCATCACTGCCATCCATCACAGGCAGCTTTAACTAACTCTAACTATCTCTAATCATCTCTAATCAATTCCAATTATCTCTGCTCAGCCCCTCATGCATCAGTGTCTCTGGTATCTCTCGGGCATGGGAAGAGACAGGGGAGCAGGGGTGTAGATAAAGAGGTGGGCTCTCAAAACAGAAAGCTGAACACATAGCTCAATAAAACTGTAGCTATTCAGCACTATTCTCTGTTTTCTACATAAAACAGGACATTTAGAATGACTCATTTTGCGCAACTTCAACATAAACACACTTTTCATTTATTGAAATACTTTGGATAGCCAACCAACTTGGGATCAAACTTTAGTTATTATTCTAAAATATAGAAAGTAATTATTGCTCAATATGATTTTCTCCTAGTGCTGTACTTTAGTAGGTTTAAGATTTTTTAAAATCAGTGCTCTAGCCAGAACACTTTTCATTATTTCTCCATCCTCCCTTTGTAGTGAAAACTCATTACCCCGTTAGTTTAATGACTGCATGGGAGTCAAGTGTGTAAAAACTCCCCACAAAACAACAGTCCTCTGCTCATTTAACCAACGGCCTTTTATTAACCCGGCTAGCTTTTCCTCAAAAGTTTAATGAGAGCAACGATCTCATCTGCTATCCCTCCCTCCTCTATCCCCTACGTCCTTCTTTCTGTTTGTCCTCTCAGCAGGATGCCGAAGACAAATAGCCACTTTGTTATACAAGCTTTTCCACAAACCCTCACTCCAGAATGAGCAAAAAGAGGGGAGTAAAAGAGATGGAGAGGAAGAGTGTAAAAAGTACAGAGAGAGGGAAAAGGGGCAATTAATCCTGCGTCCAAAGAGAAGAGAAACCATCTGGGTTAGTGCTCCACCTTAGGGCAGTGGGCTTTCACATTAACCCCTCTTGTTAAGATCATAAAGGCAGACCCTAACAAGCCCCAGTGAGCACTTTGAGCAAGTGCAAAGACACACACACATATAACCATAAGATCTCCGCCAGATGTGTACAGTCAAGATGGCGGTGAAGATAACAAAAACAGGGATTTATTTATCAGGTATGGAATTAATCTGCAGATGCTCTGGTTCAAGATGAGACCAAACTTTCAGTTTTTTAGCCATGACAAAGGCTAAAATGCGGCCTGCAACAGACTAGGAAAGCCTTGTTTTAAGCCTAGCCGATTGACAGAAATGCCTTTTGCTATGTCGCAATGCATATCGTAAAACGGCGAGGACTGCTGCAAAAACGAAAGTCTAAGTTTTATGATGGGCTCATAAGGAATCATCAATATTTATTTGAATTCACAATACAATCTGCTCTCAAGGTACCGAAATTTGGCACCAATTGATCAGACATGGCAACAAGGCATGACTGGTTGTCCCTTGCAGAAACAAGATTCCTAACTGAAGCAGTTGTTGATCACCCCCTACCGGCTAGTTAAGAGGAGTGAGGTGTCAGCAGTCAATGGCGGTATAAAACAGCGCAGTCGATGGCGTTATAAAATAAAAATTTTCAAAAATTGTGAATCACCACAATCACGAGAGGTCCTTGAGCACGCAGTCATAAATGTGCACAAAAGATATTAGGCTGATGGGGCCAGTAGTATTTGAGATTAGCTGCGGACAGATACACACACGGACACACGCATGATCTCCTCCAGGCTTATGCCTGGCAGAGATAAATATATATACATATGCGACCATATACTCTCTTTCTCTGTCTCTGACTTTCTCTCTTTCTCTCTCTCTGTCTTCCTCACACACACACACACACACACACACAAAAGTAAATATGAAATAGCAAAGAAAGTCTTCCCCTGGGAACTGAGAACCTTTTAAGTCCATTAAAAGCTGCTGGCGGGAGCAAGACAGGCTGTAACCTAACCGCATCAGACTGGAACCAGAATCCATGGTGTGGCCCAGACACACGGCTCAGGAGTTAAGAAACACATTAAGAAAAACCTTTGTCTTTTCCTGCTGTTCCTGATCCCACACTACTAGACCTAATTTTTAACAAGTGCTAGGAGTCTTCAACAAAGTAATACCTGTCAATCAACCACAGATTGTATTATTTTCGATTCCATGGTCCTGGGTTGTACATTTGTTTTAACTGCTAAAGAATATACAGCGCATTCACACCTGGAAAGCTTCAAGGTCCATTACGGTTCTCTTTTATCCAGCCAAGGATAAAGAACTAATGAGTGTATACACAGACACATAGCAAATCGATCAAGCAATGTTAAACAAAGTCTCTTTATCCAGAATGTGGCTGAAAATCCACCGCTAGGTTTAGAATAATGAGCGTGAAGTTAGACTGGATGAAACAGGGGAGCTGTGTTAGCACAATCCTCTGGCTGTTGGCAGAGCCTGTTGCTCCAGATGGACTAATCACGCTTGTTCAAGGCCATCCGCTGGTCTGGAAGGCCTTGGTCTGCTCTGTGTCTTTTCCAGCTAGACAGACAACTCAGAGCTGCTCAGTGTTAGCGACCCACAAGCAGGCCAGCCTTGCCCCAAAGGATGACGCTTTGCCCTAAAACCCTACAGGATGACTTTGGCATAATGATAGGTGATGTGGGGAGATAGTTGCGAGGAAGTGACAGATAGATTCAAGATGGTGTTAAACATCAAACGCAAGATAAACAGATGGGGGGCTGAGGCCAGGATCATTGGTTAGTAGTACCACTATGCGGATAGAAGGGAGGGAAATGATTTTTCCATGTCCCACTGTTTCATTATTCCCAGATGCTCCAGGTAATCTGAACTGGAATAATGAGAGCTGGAATGATCAGCTAGCAACAGCGACACTGATTATCCCAAAGATTAAAAAAAACACTAAGCCTTTATGCAGATGGGAATAAAGTTTAGTATTACTGTGGGATTGCCTCACTGTATGGGGCACATAAGTGTAAGAATGTGTGGGTGTGTGACATTATGGGATTGGCCTTAAGTGGAAACCAAATCAAGACAATAGCCGTGTTTCCATCTAATGTCAAGTGAAATTTAAGTGAACTTTTGAAATGTCATAAAAAGAAAAAAAAAGTGAATAGGTGTGATTCCATCAACTGGTTTGAAGCGAATAAACCAGGCTACGCAAAGCGTACTTTCATCAGAAGTTGGCAGTATAGGGTACATTAAGCATGGCTGTAATCAACAGAGTAGAAGAAGTAGATGTTGCGAACGGAAACAAAACCATCTACGAGAGAAAAATTGAGAGAGGTCTTCAGGAATTTGTTTCAACTGGGCAAGTTGTAATTTTTCTTTCATGTCAGCTAGTGTTGGCCATGTTTTTGTGTGAAAATGGGAATGGGAATATCTGGGAAGACGCTGAAAGCGGAAATAGGTGATTAGTGTGAGTTAAATGTTCACTACGTTAGAACTTATTCAACAAATGTGTTTCCATTTCCCATTTAGAGCATTAACTTTTTTTCTGAAAAAGGCAAAAACCACCTCAAGCGAGCGTGAAAACTTTTTTGCAAAATTGAGGAAGTTTTTTCAATTTTGCCTTTTCCATCAACCTTTTCTAATGCAATATTTCAAAATGCACATAAAAATACATTGATGCAAACAAGGCTTGTGATGACACATTTCATTCATTGGATGGAGACATACGAGTCCACTGACAAAACGATCTCATTAAGACACGCAGACATCCTTTAACCTGGAACAATGTTCAAAACCTAATGTGTCCCTTAGCTCAAGCCCCAGTGTCACACCAACTCCCTGTCACCAGTGGATTCTCTCACAGATAGAGTAGCACAGAAATTGCAAATGACTTAGCATGAAGGCCCAACAATATGGAACAAACTCAGATGTTCTACTCATGCAGTCCACTTTGTCTCGCCGACAATAAGAATAGGGGGGATCACAGGGAAGACGCACACATCTTAATTATTGGGGATAAAGTCAAGACCTGCTGACATTCCAGCAAGTGAAACTGAAGCTTAATCGTTGTTTAATTGTGTTTAAACCACACTAAACCAAAGCCAACATTCATCAAACCTGCTGAAACCATGCTGTGCAGTGTTATAGAACATAATATCTTTGAGCGACATTGGTGTTGAGAGAGATAGCATGTGTACTGACAGAGAAGGAAAAGTGAGTGTACTCAATTGAAATAAAAAACTGAGTGTACTTACAGTCGAGACAGGGCAGGGTTCTTCTGAAACAGCAACTCAGGAAGCTGCTGCAGTTGATTACGGTTCAGCCGCCTGCGGCAGGGAAAACATATGATCAACCAGTGAGTTTGTATGTGTGTGTCTATGCATGCGTGCCCTTGAGTGTGTAGGCTGTGAATAATTTCTGCAAGCTGCCGTAGAATCGGCTTAGCCACAGGCTATTGTGTTTCAGTGTGCTCTGAATGTCACATAAATATCCAACTGAAAGTTCAGGGGAATTAAACTGCTAGTCAGAGACAGCGTCGTAAATTATCTCTGCACAGTTAAATTACAATGCTGCACCGGGTAGAATTCAGTCCTCTGCTGACTTTCCCAGAGTAACAGAATAGCAACATTTCCATTTAAACAAGTGAATTACATCCACCAGTTATCTGAACATGAGCAGATTTAATCTGGGGTAAACTATCAAAACAAGATGTTTCTAAATAAAATTAAGAGAAATGGATGAGCCTATTCAAGCCCAAGGAAGCAGTGACAGGAATGGTGGTTGGCAACAGACTCCATGTCAAACAACTAACGTCCAAGACTGGCAGGCTTTATGCAAATACAACAATTAAGTCAATGAGGAACAGACTGTTGCTAATCTGTTGGAAACCACAACTCTCTTCCCCCTGAATGGCCCATTGGAGGCACATGGGAGCGAATACAGCGGCTGTGGCACAGAGAGGCTGCAAATCTGAAAGGCAGGCTGCTGCCATGCCTTCAGACACTTTCAGACAGATGTTGGGACCAGTGCCACTCTCTGTATACACTGAGAAGAGTGCTTGGCCAGCTGAGGTGGAGATTTAGTGCGTAATGGGCATTAATGGTCTGCTGCTGCTGCTGCGTTCACACTGAACTGTACCTGCTGGTGGGTTAGTGGCTTTTAAACATTAGAGAAACGAGCCGCTTAATTTCCACATTGGTCTGGCACATGGATATGTCTACCCAAAGTTTGGGATCAGTTGAATATGGAGAGGGAGGGAAGGCGAGTGGTACATGGCCTCTAGTTTAGTGATGTAAATTGTTAATGTGGGTTTCAGATCAGGGGAAAGTCTTTTATAAGTTAACCACTATGTGTGCATGACGGCATGTGTCCATAAAGTCATCTGCTGTGCAGGTTTCCATGTGGGTAGCACTATTGATTTGCTAATAGGCTGGTTGAGGTGTGGTTGACTGTGTTTGTGTGTTTTCCCAGCCGGTTTACAAGCTGTCGAGGAGTCCTGGTGCTGTTCAGATGAGCCAGGGTCTGCGGTGGGGGAGGCCTCTTAAGCCCACATATCCCACTGAGGGCATTCCTGTCAGGCAAAGCTAATAAAAAATACCCCCAGCCCACGCTGTACCCTCTCAGCACCATCCGACCACAATGGAATGACAGGGAAGTGCCTCATATTTGATCCGCCATTTATGGTTGGTTCCTCCTGTTAGTCCCATTACACACAACTAATACAAGGACTCAACAGAGATCAGTAGAAGGGTGGGATTTTCATTTGAAGTTCAAGTTTAGAAAAGAAATAAAAATGTGTTATTTCTTGTAAGTCTATCTGTAGACGACCCTGGGTGGTACTCACAGTCTCTCCAGCTCCTTCATGTCATCAAAAGCCCCACGCTCAATCACAGTAATCTGATTCTCCATCAGCTGCCTGCAGAGAGAAGACAAGAAAGACAGAGAGTTTTAGAAATTACGTGACACAGTGCGGCTTTGATTTTTTTTGTGTGTAGATGGTCACTCCAGCTTTAACAAAGTATAGGGGGATTTTGGGGTTTGGGTGGCAAGATTCTTGCAGTATGTATATTCTAGCTGGGTGCAGTATATTCAACACCTCTCACACACACACAAACACACACACACACACACACACACAGAGGGCAGTGGTGTGGACTGAGGGCACTGTGTGGAATCTTGGCAAAAGAAGCAGGGATAGCAGCCAGGAAAGTTTTCCAAGGTGGCTTAGAAAGTGTGGGTCTGGGCTCTGGTGTGGTCCACTGGGTGTAGCAGCTGGGTGGAGACGGGACGAAAGGTAGGCAGGGGGTCAGAGAGTGTGAGAGGGGAAACTGAGTTGAGCTCCAAGGTTTTCATAATTGGCACTATCAAGGGAAAGTAGTTTGTGTGTTTATGTGTGTCTGTTGGATGGCATAATTGGACAGTATCAGAGCTGCGGGCACTACATCAAGGCTATTAATGATACACAAACAAGGATGCACATACACATACAGTACAAGCACACAATCATGCACGCAAGCAGGAACACAGCCTTTCCTCACCTACACTGCCAAAGCTAACGCACAAAAAAGAGGCGTGGATGGTTTTGGAAGTGTTACAATAACACAAGGTCGGGAAGGAGAGAAAAGCGTCCAGCAGCTTTAGAAGCAACAAGAGCGTTCCTTCATTACGTATACAACTGTTCTGTGTTGAAGGCAACCTCTCATGTCTCCTGTGAGGCTGCGCCGAGCTGCAACTCAGCAGTCTGGGCTTCCTCCCCATCGAATATAAATGCTAATCACTGTTCGCACTCCATAAACATAGAGAGAAAAGTGCAATTCACCTCCGATCTCTTTCTCATGAATTTAGATGGAAGTGAAAAAAAAAATCGTGATGAGTACTTCTGAATTGAGAGAACTTTTTTATAGATAGTCTGAGTGCATATAGCTCTCAATTTCTCTGATCTCTTTCTACCCACCTTTTCCCGATTGTTCCTCTATTGTGTCTGAGTTTCCTCACACACACACACGCATACACAAATTGCTGATTTAGACCAACCAAGCACCCAGTGCCATACGAATGGAGGTAAATCAGCTGTGTTGGTTTTGGACTGACAGGATAGATGGCAGCTGACTGTAAAGATAAACCTCCTGTTTATCTTTTCCTGTTTGGCTCCTTCTGGGGGTTGCTCAGGGGTCAGCAGGATCAGAGGTCACCCTTTAACACCTCCAGACAAACTTTTTTTCTGTCTGCACATACAGACATGCATGCACCTAGACCATGTTAACCATGTATCATGTATGTGTTTGGCTGCCATTTAAGAAAGCGAGCAGAGCCGGTATGTGTTTGTGCATGTGTTTATTACGTGTAGCGCAGCGGTGGCTGTGAGGGAAACAGAGACTTTATAGCAAGGGAAGTTGTGTCTTTAGTACCCCTGCAAGGAGTTGTTTCCTTCTTACCTTCTAGTGACAACCTGGCGACATGAAGGCATTTAACCTCCACGTGGGGGTAGAGGGTGGTGCAAAGGCAGACGTGAGGGGACAAGGAGCTTTGGGAACTAGCTGAAGCTCAGAAAAGAAGCGTAGGACAGGGGGATGGGCAAGTAACGATGAGGCTCGAAAATAGTCGAGCTTTGCTGGGCAGTAGGAATTATGTGCAGCTCGTGTTACATTTAAAACATGTTCAGGTCTACACAGCTTCCCCTTCGGCAGTGTTTTTATCACCTATGGCACTACTCGCAAGTGTGTGTGCACACATGCACTCATATAGACACTTTTACAACTACTTTATTACCTGAAGTCACAAGTGCTGTTTAATTTCAACACAGATGGAGTCAATGACTTCACCTGAATGTGTTAACTGTGTGGAGAGCCTATTTAGGACCAGCGCTTGTGTACACATAACTTGTTGATGTGTGGGAACAGAGGGCAAGTGAGCATGTATGTGTCTAAGGGACAATGAGTGCTACTACAACAGACAGAATCCAGTGAGAGAGAGGTCCATTACACTGCTAGCTGCAGTCACTCAGTAGCTTAATGTACTCTGGAGTAGGACTCTTGACAGAAGCATCTCCACTTCACTGGGTTTATGCAAATTCGAGCATTTCCAGCAAGTCTGTACAACTTGTAAGCTGCGAGGTTAGATACAGCACATGTATGCATGAATAGATAAATTCAGACACTGACATGCACCACACATACAAACATCATCACACATGAACATGAAGGGAAGTACTTACAGAACTCGGAGGTACTTGAGTCCAGCAAAGTCACTCTTGGTGATGCGTGTGAGATTATTCCCATTCAGCTCCCTGCAAAGACAGACACGCAAACATATATGAATAATTTATCTTTATTCTCCCTCCGGACCTGTTCAGCCTGATGACTAAAAGCAAACAGTGGCATGGAGGCATTTTTGTCTGATACCTGACTCAAAATCCTATCAGGAGGTTTGCAATACATACACACAACACACATTTAGGCACACGTGACACACTCACACACAGTGCCCCAAGCTGTGTGCTAAAGCATATTCCTGGTGTAATATGTGCTAAGAATGTATTTAATTGCTGGTGCTTTTATGAAATGCAAATTGTTTTGGATGTGATGTTACATGTATATTGGAAGGATTACAAAGGTTGTGTTAAAGGGAAGTTCACATTCCTCTCTAATTCCTCTGGGACATATTAGAAGTTCTATTAAAATGTAAGACACATTTGAGTTGCCTGTTTGTCTTTCTATTCCAGCCCTCACCCACCAACACCCACAACCCCCCTGCCTCTGTCTGTCTGCCATGTCCTTCTACTACTGGTGGGGATTAGCAGGAGCCAGCAGAGGGGATTTGGGTAGGGCCACAAGGCCAGAAAGCTAAGTGCTGTGGATATAATGGGAGCAGCCTCCCTGCTGAGAGCTGGCCATTGCTGCAAAAGAAAGGAGAGACTATATAGTTGATAAAGAGACATTTTGAATTTGCTCTTGGGCTCTTAGGTAACCACTGTCTACCTGCTGGCAATAACTCTTTCCAAAGAGTTACTTAATTAAGTCTAATGGTAGCATGCTGAACTTGTCTATGGCATCCTCAGATTATTTGGTGTATTCATAGCTTACTTGAGCTGATGTAAGAAAGGTTTATACTGTCCTGTGTTACTGCACAAGATTCATATTTAACCTCAGTAGCAGATTGTATTCTCATGACAGACGAGAAAGAAAGCAAGCAAAGCACGCAAACCATACAAGCCACCCAGGCGTTGAGAGTAATCAAAATATGCAGAGTTTCTCTGTGCTACTGCTATTTCTAAGCATTATGGGTCCACCCTACCCTTTCCCCCTCAACCCCTCGCTCCAAAGTACAACCAAAAAACTGGTTCCAAATCTACGCCGAAAGCACTGGTCTCTCTTTCTCTCAGTCACTCTCTCCCTCTCTCGTCTAATGACCACTCCAGGGACTGTAGCGCTATGCAGTACTAAAGAGAACGGTCATTAGACAGATGGTGTGTGTGTGCGTGCATGCGTGAATGCGTGTGAGTGTGTACACAGGTGCATCGACAGGCCAAGCGACAGAGCCACGGGAAATAAATAATGGACTGGGCTTCATTAGCCTGGGCTCCGATACACACATGTGGTGCTCATTACAGGTGCTTACGCAGATAGGCACACACATACGCTCACACATAATTCTGGATTCCCAATGTCTTATCTTCAGGGTGGTCATTGCTGATGACACCCGGAGAACATTAGAAAGGAGAAAGATAGAAGAGGGGAAAGGGAAGAAAGATGGTTAAAGTGAGGGGTAGCAGTGAAGAAATCTGTGGAAAAATGACTCACACATAAACAAGTAAAACCACACTCTTCTTCTCCAGCAATAAGGTCTTGCTTTATCCTGTAATAAGAGACATGCCATAGTTTCTGCATGTACTCTGGAGTTGACTAATCAAAGCAGTTATGCAAAACATCTCAAAGTGTTTTTTTCAGTTGAGATCTGGCGACTGAACTAAATTTAATCGTTCTGGAAATGTCTTCAGAAGATATTGCATTATCCTACTGAAAGTGTCCATTTAAAAAACAATATACTGGCCATGCACCTGTTCAGCAATGCTGTGCCATTTAGGCAATGCTCAAATGCCACCAGCAGCCTATGAAGTTTTAAACTTGTCGAGATGAATCCATGGATCCACTCTGTTTATGACATATTCTGACCTTTCCTTTGGCATTTTGCAACAGCAACGATGCAATATTTTCAACTCCTTGAAAATTGCTCAGGTGATAATCGGGTCCTTAAAAATTGCCAAGGTAATAATGTGCTCAATGTAGCTCATCCACTTCAAGGATTGATGACTCGTACTTATTCACATGACCTTCTGCAGTTAACTTACACTGAGCTATAAATTGCACATTTATGAGATTCACTGTCCCATGCAAGCCGTTTTGCATAAACAGAAATGAAAGTGGACATTGGCTTTATGATAAGAGCACATGGCCCATTTATAGTGCTAAAGCTCCTGATGTTTGACCCCAGCTGATGATGTTTGCTGACCCACAGGAGGATTCTGCCTCTGGGATAACTTGGCAAGTTACTCCCTTGTCTGCGCGGATGCTCCACTGCTCTGGTTGACTGAAAGTAGCTGGGATTCACATCAGCTTTAGACAGGGAAGAATGTGCGCACACACATACACACACATGCAGTGGTAGATATAAAAAAGGTCAATGTAGTTCTGCATGGATAAACAAATCTAGGTGAACCCATAACTTAACTACAGAGAGGTAAGAGAATATGAACTCTGCAGTGTTCCTTACAGTCTCCATGTCTAAATAAAGGCGCTGCATGCCAATGTAATACACAGTGTCAATGTCTCAAAGAAAATCTGCTGTTTATTAGCTAAAATATCAGTCGCTGCTATTTTCTTTGTTTTACAATCAAAGAAAGCTAAGCAATAGCTTTTGGCACAGCAGCAAAGGCACGTTCACTCCTTTCACAGACAGATGTTTTGTAGTACTGACTTTGTGCGGGTTTTCACATTACAGCACTGCGGTATTACTTTGGAGGCTGAAAATTATTAGGTATCATTCCCAGTTCCTGCAGCGAAAGATTTCCACCTCCAACTGCTTCAGTCAAATCCATTCCATCCTCTGGAAACTCTGTAAGGATTCCCAGTGCTGACACACTTCCTGAAGAGCCAATGGATTTATGACATCACTATCTAATCCTTCTTCATCTTCCGTGCCCAGTTGATTGATGCCTGGGAGTACTTCCTGGTGCACCTTCCCATGGGTGGACACGCGGCAGCTATGCTCCACCGCTCCACATCTCTATAATTCAAAGGGGCTCAGAGCACTGCTACATCGCTGAAAAACTCATTATGTTTATTTCTGCCAGCTGCTGGGGTCCCCAGGTCTGAAGGGGACCTGGTTTGAATTGAGCAACATTACATGAAATGGAACCCCAAGACTAGAGGGAGAATAAGCAAACACACTGGCTCGCTAACGCCTGCACACAGATACACTCCCAGAGAGATACAAATATCCACATGTGCTCTGTTTCTTACACACATACACAAAGACCATATAAATATACCGTATCAAGGAATGCACACAAGCACATCTACTGGCATATACTTAATGCCCGTGGGAAAGGCAATTGTGTTCCGTTGGGAGCTGGCCAGAGCAAGCGAACATAATGATCACAGGAGAAACTACTGTTGGCTGCACAGCTTTTCACCGACATTATCGATTTATGCAGAAATGCTGCAGAACTGAAATAAATCAAGACGCAGTGGGACAGTGCGGGCTAGCAAACAAGGCAAAATGATGAGTCAGTATCTTAAAAGGAGGCACAATAAAGCAGACCACTCTATTGAAAGTTTTTTTTTTTTTTTATATCAGATGCACTAAAGCTGACACATCATAACGGTTTCATGAAGCTGTTTTTCATTGATCAGCTAAAATGCCACAGTTTGGACTTCTATAACTCTCTTCATCTGCAACACACTGTGTCCCAATTCTGGAGTTGGCGGTGGTTCATAAAGGTGGCTCATGATTGGAACCAAGCTTTAGCTCAATAGTCTCTTGCCTGCAGTCACAGCACAATTGTCAATTCAAAAATGACTCACAGGATATGGCAAAAATTAGGCAGAATAAGAATTGTGGTCAGGATTGCAAGCTTTAGTTACTGGGGACAGCATTTCAAAAGTTGAAAAAGTGTGCCTTTTATCATAAACTTACTTCTCCCTCTATCCCTGTCTAAACATCCATGCAGCATCACTCCTTTTTTGCTGCGTGTCTTTTTTCTTTCTGCATGTACTTATAGAAGCAGACATTGACCAAAACAGCAATATGACAATACCTCATCTAGAGGTCAATCATATCCTCTTTTTCAAAATTGGATTAACATTTAGGATTCTTTTGCAGGTCAAAGTTCAGTCAGACTGAACTGTGAAGGAAATGCATCTTGCCTCCTTCTTCCTTTCAAATTAATGAGATGCAAATTTTGCTGAGACCATGGCACTAGCTTTTCAATATCACATTTTTAGGAGATAACAATGTGCTCTGCTCTGTATCAATCTTTTCATGATCAGTGTTTCAATGCAATGAATTACCTCCTCGTGGCTATCACTGCTCATGCTAACTACTTCTAAGTTCTTCTGCTGCTCTTGCTCCTGCCATACACGGAAAATAAAATAACCTAATGTGCACAAAAGGTGTCTTTTGTAAAGACCCACTAGACAAGTGTTAAACTGGCAACTTTTTGTGTTAAATAAATAAGAAATAGAGAGTAGTGCAGACATTTATCACCTCAATTGTTGACACTAGATTTAAACGACTTGTTAAGGTGTGTATTTTTTGCTGTGCAGCCATTCTGTATGGGTGCTGTGAGCACAACAGGACCATTTGTCCTGAACAGCTTTAGCCTGGCAGGGGAGGCAGAAGCCAGCTGATTGAGGATCGGTGGCAATATGCTGTCCAAACTCCTCACTGTGGAAACAAGCTGATGACCAAAAGCCTAAAGGTCTTGTATGGTCTAAGCATGGATGCTCATTAACCACAATCACACACCGATAATGCTATTTGACCAGACCAGCAAGCAGTCTCCCTAATGAATGAACTGAACAGGTTGAGAAGCTGCGGAAGTAATATTCCTCCTCCTCCAGACTCTACAACATATGGACATGACAGCCGTGAAACACGCAGGAAGAGAGAGAGCTGGAGAGAAGATAGAGTCACTGAGAGACAGAAAGAAGAGAGAGCTTCTCTGACAGTGTTGTTAGCTGCCTGAAAGCGACGGTGTGGAGCAGTGTGGTGGAGTGTTGCAAGTAGCTGGGGAGCTGTGAAGAGCTGACGGGCTGTCTGGGAAACGTCAGCGGAGAGATGAGGCCTCTGCGGCTCGTAGACTATGAGGAGAAAGTGACCTACATACTAGTTTGTCCAACAGTATACGGAACCAGGCAGTACCATGCAGGCTCACAACAACCTCCTACTTGACGATAGACGCACTGAGAAAGAAAAGGAGAAAGTCTAAGCAAGAGAGAGAGCGAGAAAGCAGACCACCATAACCAAAATAACACACTCTTCAACCTAACTGGAACACTTCTATCCACACTAAGAGGTCAGATTTCTGCTCAGCTTGAACAAAACATTCCCTCTCTATTGAATTGTGGCTTTCAGACGAGCAGTTACGGCCCTCAACTGTACATTTTTAGTGTGTTTGTGCACCAGTGAGCGTCTTAAGTGTGTTGTTGCGTGTGTGTGCTGTATGTAAAGACTATGTCTGAGAGTGTTTTCCCGGCTCCTGGGCTCCTCAAGGGCTATTTACAGTTTTCATTCTGCTCAGTCAGGCCTCAGGAGCAAGATTTCTGATAGGAAAGGTAAACATCAAGCAGATCCCACACATGCATTGCACACATAGTCAAACACGAACACACACACCCACACACAGACACATAGACAACCCTTTCTCAGAGCCTTGACCTGTACATGGTATCCTGTTTCATGCTGAGCCTCTAATTTTATAAACTGCAATAGATAAAAGTAAGGCGCCATAATCCAAGCATCTGTCTTCAGCTGCTTTACCTGGCCTTCACACTACAACTACAACCTTGACCAAAAGACAGATAGTTTTTTTTTTTTTTTTTAAGTAACAGATGCTGATGTAAGCAAAAACTACAGAGATAGCAAGAGAGACTGGAGGATGGGAAAAGCAGCAAGGGAAAAAGACCAGAGAGGAAAAGTAGCACACAGACACTTTCTGATCAAACATAGATAACTTATGACACTCTCTCAGGCCAAAGTGAATCAATTAAACATCTGTTCCGATGTGTTTTACTGCCACAGGCTGGGAAAAGAACACACAGAGAGCTGTAGTAGAAGCAGAGACTGAGGGGTCTTTCATGGTTTATACTGTATCTGTAGTTTGTTCAGTGACAGACGCTGAGGTTCTGTTGTGGCTTCGAGTCCCGCATGAAGGCATTTAGGCTGTATGAGTGTGTACTTTGACTGTATCATCTGTATCATGTGGACACAACATCTGCTCAGCCACAATCTATTATGTTTCGGTTACTCTACGCAGAAGATGGAGAAGGCTTTTGCCTGACAGATGTGCACTGACGACTGGTAATTTGATGGATGCTCCATGTGTGCGGAATCTGTCTGTTGATCCCCAAGAATAAAGCGTTGCTCTGTGTATGCCTTTCTCCCCCACTGAGGACACCCTATAAAGATTAGATAAGCTCACTACATAAAAAAGTAAAGCTGGAACAATAAGTCAATTATGTGATGAGTTAATCAACAGAAAATGTATCTGCAACTATTCTGATAATTGATTGTTTCAGTCATTTTTTCAAGCAAAAATGCCAAAAAGTGTGAGAATTAGCTGCTGTCTTTGTCAAACCAAGACAAAAACCAAAACCAAGACAAAGACTCTCTCTGGGCATGCTTCACTATTTTCTGACATTTTATAGACAAAACAATAATACAATTAATTGAGAAAATAATATGCGAATTAACCAATAATGAAAAATGAGAATCATCAGTTGCAGCTGTAAGTCTCACAGTGAATTTTCAAACATAATTTTTATTCAAATGTGTGGGAAAATTTTGCTATCGGGTGGCATAGTTTTGACTTGTGTCTAGTGAACTTTATTTGTTTCACTATATTTTGAGAATTAACATGCTATAACTGTTGCACTGAGAGCAGCACGGGTACAATAAGTGTGCAGTCAAGTGCAGATCTCAAGCGCTCCTTGCATCTGGAATGCTGCCCATAATTTCCTTTCAGACTTGTATCACATCAAAAGCATCTGACTAGCGTGAAATGTGGATTATGAAGGCATATCTACAATGTCAGGAGAGTGTTCACTGGTGTGCACATTTAAACACACACACACACACACACATCACCCACCCCCATCTCTCCCCATTGCCAGTTTCTTACTGGCTAGCCAGGAGGTTAAAAGGAAAGATGGACTTCTGAAAGATGAAAGGCGATCTAGGTGGATTCTCCAAATTCAATTTTCATGGTCTACTAAGATTCAGCTACTCTTAGATAGGCGTGCAAAGCAATCATGCATGTACACTACATATGCACGTGCACACGCCATATATCAGCAATCACATGCACAGAAGCAACAAAAGCTGCATGTATTGGTTGTAGAAGCAGTTATTTGACACACACACACACACACACACATAGATCACATTGATAGGCTCATTTCCAAGCTCTCATTTGTGCCATCAAATACATAAAGTAGCTGTGCTCATCAGGAGAGCAAGCCAGTGGGTCTGGGGGGAGTTTAGACACACAGCAGCTGGCTTTGATGCTCAGCAGTCTGTCATCACTCTGCTTCGACAAGCAACATGCTTATTATACATGTAAGTAAAATGTAAAAAGCTGGCTAATTGCATAGACCAGTTGAAAATTGAAAACATCTCAGTGCCACAGGAGGAATTACTTTACAATACCTTTAGTACCATCTGTATTACGGCATACTTTTTTCAGTAGAAGACTCTCAAGACAGCTCTCAAAATGCTAAACTCAATAGAAAGCTGGAGAGAGGGATGGCGTCCACCTCAGTATTCAGAACAAGAGAAGAGACCACAGCTGTGTTGTGCAGGCAGTAAATTGAACTGACTGAGTCCCAGGCCTGTAATTTCACAATCCTCTACTGAGCATAAACATTCTCTGAATGATCTTCATTCCAGGCATCATCACTCCTCACGGGATTACCAGCTATGAGGATGGATATATTAGGGTGAAAAAACTGTAAAAGAACTTGAATGAAATTCAGTCTGCCTTGGGGCTAGACCTTATTTTGCCCTTTATAATAAATAACATAATCTCGTTAATTCATTCATTAGCTTTGTGGTTGAGTTACACGACTGTTCACTCCTCTGTGCAGTAATCCCTTCATTAGTGATTACCACCTCAGTTACTGTGCCAATCTCCCCTTCAAGGATCCTCTCATCCTGCTCTTGACCCCCCCGAGCTCCACGCCTCACCCCGCTTCTTTGTCTTTTCACATCTCGCTCGTTCCACTTTAGTCACATCGCCAGAGTTGGCAGGTAGTGGGTAGGCTGTGTTCAGTCTTGTCAGGGTAAATTATGGATCAGGTGGCCAGTGAGCTGTCAGTTGTACCAGCTATGTGCCAGTGCCAAAAACACCACAGGCATTCCCTGGCACATGCACACATAACTCCCACCTCAAACCGCCAAATACATAAATATGGTTATCGAAGCGAGGGAGCTCCTCATCTACAACCAGCACCAAACCTCATGTGTTTTCATCTAACATTACTTATTCACCACACACATGCACACACACATGTGGATGCGCATGTTTGAGTTTATGAACAAACACCAGTGAGCATCAGATTTATACAGGCATGCACGAAAAGAGACACACAAACATACACATATGGTGTGCAGCCTCCACCTCCCATATTTTGGAGGAGCTCCAACATGCCCCTGAATCTCAGTACAGGGAACGTTCTGGCACAGAAACACTCATCAATACACTTGGCTTTTTGCAATTAGATGAAGGCACACACAGCTCCTCCCCTTCTGCAAATCAACTCATTCACAGATGAGGCACACACTTAGGCTAATCTAAGCAGCAGGGCTGCTGGGAGATGCCGGATTGGTCAATACCTGTCCACCTTAAAAATCTTAACCAACAGCCTTTACTGCCTGTGTAAAGTCACTTAAATCAGCCTTAGAGATGCTGGTTTTCTCTCGGCGCAGCCTGATGTCATGTGATTACCATGTTAATGTGATATTTTGCCATAACAGATGCACGGAGATGAGGTCAGGAGACAAGGAAAGAGATGAGATGAAGTGACAGAGAGGATGCAGAGAGGGAGCAGAGGGGGAGGGAGTGGCCGGTGGCCCGTACGAGGCAGGGTGTGATGTGTGATTTTAACACGTGGAGCTCACAGTCTCATTACAGGCTTCGGTCTGAGGAGCGCAGGGGTCAGACCTGATCCAAACCCACACTGACAAGTGCAAATGGGATTCTGCTGTCTGTCTCAACACCCTCCATACACACATCCCACCCCATAAACACACACACTTTCTTCCAAAACCAACCCCCCTCTTTCTCTAACACACATACTCTATTTCCCTTAAGCATCACCTCGTATACAAACACACACACACACACACACACACACACACACATCCAAACAGATACCTAAAACATGGAGAGAAACCAGACTTGCAAAGTGAAGTGAAACCTGCGTACATCGTTAATTTAAACAAAGTTTCAAAGAGGAAAAGCTCTTGTTAACATTTTATCCTAAAGACAAGGACCACCAACCTCTGGAACAATTCTATAAAAACTTGACTAACTCATTACTCATCTTTGACCCCGGTAGCGGTCGCACAATTTTATTCACATAAATGCACATTTTCACATACATACACATAAATCTAGCCATGCACATGGGACCATCATGTGGGGCAGGGTGGGCTGCGTTGACTTGCACAATCACCTTGATGAATCACCCTATATAACAGCCTGCAGAACAGGATAGTCTCTATTGTTAAGTGGTACCTCTCTGTGGAGACTAGCTATCTTTTACATGAGCTACACACACACACACACACACACACACACACGGCTAATTCATGTGCTACCCCACACACTCACACACAAAAAAGCCAACGACCCAGGAATAAATTACACATGACCTTTATACACATCATGTTTAAAACACTGCGTCCTGAGTCCGATGGATGCTCTTGAAAACATCTAGAGATGCTTCAACGATAAAATCCCCTGCTGTACATGACCTATGAATGCACAAACAACTTTTAACACAAAAATGCTCTTGAGTGGAGGGGCAGGGTATGTTTCCAGCGTGAATGGCCATTCATGTAAAAGGAAACCACAAAATGACCATGTTTCCTTTCTGCTTCAGTGTTGAACCAGCATGTGCACATAAGCAACCCGGAAACATGCAGACCGCCAGGCAAAAAAAAAGGTGTTCTTAGAAATTAAATATGAAAAGCATAAAATATGCAACCAGCTCCCACTATGCCAGTACTGCCTCTGACACAGGCTTTCTCTCCGTTCCCACTGCATGTTTTATTCAGGACTGATATTCTAAAAGCTGAAATAGAACAATCTATTTCCCCTTGCACTCCTCACTTTTGATTTACTGATGAATATTTCAAAGGAATGTCAGAAAAGACAGAGAAACTCCACTCTGCGAGCCGGCGTCTGCTTCACCTCTCCCATCCTCCCTCCGTTTTACAAGACAGCTACGTGATACTCGTGCAAGACTCACTTAAGTAGCACATTTGCTTAATTTTCTACATGATTTAACAATTTGTGGAGTGAGTATTCAGGGGCATGAGAGGGTGGGAGTGGGGGATCTTTGGCCGAGAGTGGAAGTAAGTAAAAAGGGGCAGAGGGGGAAAAAAAGAGATAAAGAGATGCACAGTGCTGCACAGACAGGATTCATTGATATAAGTGGGGGAAACATAACCCCAAACATAACAGAAAATAAGAGAACCACAGGCAAGGCAGCAAATCTGGTTCTATTTCACAAGATTTAAACTTTAAGTCAAACTTAACTTTTTAAACTCTAAATTTATATCACGTTAAAAAGTGAAGCATAAATTAGACATCTATTTGCTCTCAGGATTTAATACATGCATCAAGCATTATGGACACATGTGAAAGACACATCTGCTCTTGCTCTTTTCAGTCCCTCATGCCTATTTATACCTGACTGGAATGCCGGTGACTGACTGACTGACACACACACACACACACACACACACACACACACACACACACACACACACACACAAACACACATACAGCTTTACAGGCAGGGCTATTGTTCTCGCTCAGTATAGGCAAAGTCATGTGCACCACTACAATATAGAAAGGAAACAGAGAGGAAAGAGAAAAGAAGACAGAGGGACACAGTCAGGGAGTTTCTCTGTGTCACACACACACACACACGCACACACACACACACACACACACACACACACACACACACACACACACACACACACACACACACACACACACAAGGAGGTAGTGTGCAGATGGTACTCACAGTCTTTCAGTGTTGCGGGGTATATTCCTTGGCATGGTTTTGAGACCCAGTCCATGGCAGTCTACTGTGGTGCCGCTGCAGGTACACAGGGCTGGGCAGGCACTGGCATTGCCCACGAGCAGGGCAGAGAGCATCACCACCCACATCCAGAGTGGCTGCCCGGCCAGCCTGCCCATGCCTGCCCCAAAACAATTTCCTCTAACTGGCATATTCACCACCACTGCAGCCTGCTCTTCAACAGCCCTGCTTCTCTCTGTCCACCTTTTTTCTCTCTGCAAAAACAAAGAGTCCTGCTACACCTCACAAGTCCTCTAGAATAATTTTAGATTTGTGGTGAATATAAATAGAAACAAAAAAAAAAAAAAAACTATAACAAATGCTAATATTTTCCTCTGAGCTGTGAAGCAAAGCAAATCCTTTTTGTTCTTCTAGATTTCTTTTGATATCCACCACAGTTTGCTGATGTAAAAAAAAGAAGCTGTTTTCTTTCTCTTATTCTCCCCTTGCAAACTCTTCTCCTCTCTTGTCTTTGTGGAGTTGCTGCGCTCTGGTCTGCACACGTCTGCGTCTCTGTCCTCCTCTCACTCAGTCCCGCTCTGCTCTGCTCGCCTGAAGAGAGAGGGAATGGTGAAAGAGCAGAAAGAAAAAAAAGCTCTTTCTCTCTCTCTCTCTCTTACATACACACACACACACACCAGTCATCCATCACAAGGATCTACAAATAGCAGAGCCCCCGACTCCACCCCTACCCCTCCTCTCCCACTCCTCTCCCTCCTCACACAACACCCCCCCAGAACCCTGCCTGAACTCACTCTCATTCTCAAGATCCCTCTTTCATTCCCTTGATCCTATTCACTATCCAAATCTACTCCAAATATCTTTCTTTTTCTTTTTTTTCCACACTCACTCTACTCCTTCTTTTCTCTCAGGTTTGCCTCCAGGCGAACCCCCAGAGAGAGACCTAACCTGCATGACACTGCATAACCCCTGCCTGAAGGGATAGGCTGTGGGGAGATTGGGCTGTGTGTGTGTGTGTGTGCCTGTAAATGTGTACATGTAACGAAGGAGAATCCACTGGGGAAGAGAGGAATCAACACCTCAGTCCTTGGAGGCAAAAAGCCGGAATAAGTAATCCATAAGTGTGGGTCTTAACATGTAGATCAAGTGTGGCCACACAGACACAAGCTGCAGCAGGGAACTGGGGTGAAAAAGCAGAGCACACACATACACGTAAATATTCATGAACTGCTGACCGCGGCCTATAAAAGTAAGTTAACACTATATATTAAGAACAGCATAGGCGGATATTATATCCTAATATATACAAATGAAAAGACAACCAGCTACACGCACAAGCATACCTGCTCTGTTATTTAGATTTATGAGAGTAACAGGCACCAAATCCCTTTTGTTATTACCACCACCATGCATTCCCTAGAGTGGACTCAAAGAATAATGACATAAACTGGACTGCTTTGAGAAAGGAAAATTAAATGATAAGCAGCATCTGTGGGCTATTATTTATTTTAAAGGAATGCCTAATTTGAAAAGGTTGACATTTAGTTAAAACAGTGGACGTAATAGAGTCTAGTCGCTGTTGACAGTGTAATTGTAGCTTTCAGGAAACATTTACAAATGCATATTGATTTGCTGCTTATGGAATTGCAAAATGGTATTCTGGACTTGGGTAGGAAACGGACCTCTTATATTTATGGGCTCAGTCCAAAGTGCTTTGTTCACAGGTATCCACACAATTAAACAAACAGTGGCGCTACTGTGAGAAGTTACCTCGGAAAAAGTAGGAAGCAGCAGCTGTTCCAGTATAACAAAGAAATATGTTATTGATTATGTGTCATTTAGCACCTGATTCAGCATTTATCAAAAATGACTCATTAGCTCCTCATTGTAGAGATTCACACACACAGTTTAGGGGCCAATTATACACTGGTTAATGGGTTAATTTGCATAGCATCAAGCGGCCTGTTTGTGTACAACTTGCTATATAATCCTTGATTCAGAGTAAGTCAGCAACTAATTGTTCACTGTTTATTAATCAGCAGTTTGCTCCTAATTTGTTCTCTTTTCTTGGTAACTACTCACAGTTTTGTATTGTAAGGGGAATAAACACCTGAGCTTTCCTTGGCTATAGCTGCGCCAACATAAACATCAACACAGTCACATCAACTCCATTCACTTTAAGGCACTAAAAGAAAAAAAAAGGGACGAGCAGAGAAGATGCAAGCAGAAACTTTTGAATGTGTGCATCTGTCTGCTTTTTTACTGGACCGGCATTTACCAAACATGTGCATATGCATATACAGTATGTGTACAAACAGGTGTACACACACACCTCAGAAAAAAAGCTCCATTTGTCCCAGTCAAAAGTGTCAGTGCAGTGTAGATCTTCCCTCTATGAATGGCTAATTAAAGAGGAGACAGTGGTGTTTAGTGGTAATGGGGGGTGATGGTAACGTCTCTCCGCTCTCACAGAGCCGTGATAGGAATGCACACAAATACACAACAATTCTGCTGCTCTCAAAGCCGTGGGAGGACATGGCAGCAATTTACAATTAGTCTGAGAAAGGAGAATTTGCAAAACACAAGACCTCACTAACAATTGACTTAGAAGAGCAAATAACTTAAATGAATGGGGTATTGCACTGAATTTAATTCAAATTCAAAGTATCCCTGTACATCCTCTATCCTGTGGAGGTCTATTAATACTTTCCTTCAGCTCATACCCAAAGTTAGAAATCAAGGAACAAAACTTTCATTAAGATGAAGCTGGCAGCTGCTTAACTCTACACGCTTGACTTACAAAACTGAAATGTGCTTAATAGAGACAGAGAAAAAAATAGGAAGAAACCAAATTTAGCATCCAGAAAATTCCACTGCATGCTGCAAACCCAAGTTATTCGTATTTCACTTTCAGAAGAGCTGTGTGTATCAGAGAATAGGCAAGAACAAATTCCTCCACTGCCCATTAGGTGGTTGAAGAAAATACAAAACCGTGCCAGAGCCAACAAAAGTATTTTAACCTTGAACTGAATTGGTTTTCCCCTTCAACACAAATGGTCTGTTGCTGGCTTGGAATAAGAATTTCACTACATGTTGTTCTAGACAGAATTAGCTCCTTCTGAGAGACATTTTAGGGAATACATTTACAGAAAAATCTCATCTACTCATCCTATATGCTTTAGGGTTAGTATGCACACCAGATGATGCATAGTTGATTACAGTTTTTCTGACTCATTTTACAGTCATCATGCTCTTTCTGGATAAGGAATGCTAAATAAAACCCCTCTGGAGTTCTGGCTGTAAAACAATACTATTCCTAACCTATATGGAAGCAGTCTGTTGTATATTTACAGAACATGAGGAAAAGCAGGCCCATTCTCACAAATGTTTACAACATATACTTACAATACCAAACATGCATTGACATGGACACCATAATGACACGCTAAGACATTCCTGCTATTGTGAGGAGTTGCCTTTACTCATACTATCCACCCTCTCTCCCTCCAACTCCATAAAATGTGTTCAAATTGGGTAAGATTATTTACTGCAAATGGCAACAATTTTGGTAACATTTAGTATGTTTTAAGTTTTCTTTTTGTGGCTTTCTGAGTTTTTCCTTTTTATTATTGGTCTCATTTTGGTCATGAGCCTTAAATTGATTTAAATTTCATTAGAATTTCTTTTGGCATCTTTATAAATTTGTGTACACGTGTCACATTTGCTTCATTTTCTGCCTTATTCTTACTTGCTGCAATGGACACAGCTTACCAAAGCATGTTACCTGCATGTTTTCTGACTGTAGGAAATTAGGATGAGTACTTAAATAAGAGCTGGGTGGGCTCAAAGGAAGAGAGAAAAAGAGCATTTATTGCCTTTAAGGGAAATGTATAATTCTGTACTTTTTAAAAAATGTATTCTGTAAACATCGAGTGCTTGTGCTGTACACTTATTCAAGCAAATAATAAGCAGATTTCTTTCAGATAAACATATCTTAAAAAGTTGTCTCAATGTCGACTGTTTATATATAGGGATGTATTGTACTAAAGGTGCTCTAGCTGACTGATCATTTGCAACTAAACAGCATCACCTTGTGGCTGCAAGTTAAACTGCATGATACTGCTGCAGACAGTAACAGCACTCAAATTCAATGGAAGGCAAAGAAATGTAAGAAAAGTGAAGAATCCTACAGCACACATCATTTGATAATTAATACAAAAAGACGACCACAGAATGTAGCTTGAAGTCTTTTAATCACAGTGAGTTGCATAGCTTCACAGTAGCATCAATATCATCAGTCTACACAGTCCATCTAGTTGACCATATGACATTTATCATATTATGGTTAAATTGTAACAGCTAAGCAGAATGGCCACTGAATTGGAAACTGCTACTGAAAGAGTAAGACAACAAGGAGGTTTAAAAAGTTTTAGTGGTTCAAAACCCTCCCAGAAAGCAACTGGGTTAACAACCACAATAAAAGGCAAACAATTTCATCTTCATTTGCATTCACCCACTAACAGAAAAATCAAAAAACAGACCATAATATTAAAACATAAAAAATCTTGCACTTAATAGCTGAATAACTGTAAAAATACAAATGCATATATAAAGCTATAAAACTGTATACTGAGTTGCATAAGAATCAGAACTTGTCTGTGAAAAACTAAAGATATACCATGTAAAAACAAGATGGCATCTGAAGTAGCAGTAGTTTAAAAGTATCACAGTATTGAAACACAAAGACATCTCTATAATCTACACGAGCTGATCCTTTGGCCTTTCACTCCATCTCCCATGTTCTATCTTCAGTCTCTTTAGCCTCTACTCCCGTACTGTGCTGACACACAAGTGTATTCATTATAGAAATTTCAGCATATTCTGAAAGCTATGGGGAACTTAAAAGAAAAATCTTATATACTTAATGCTAGATAAAAATTGCAACATACAGTAACTTTAGATATATTCATTTTAAGGCACATCTTTGAATTTACCACTTTTCTAATAAAAGTCTTGAGCTTACTACAACAAGCAAATCTAACATTTAAATAAAAAAACCTTCACACCATATTCTATCCATACATCTGATGCGCTGGATTCCAGGATTTGAAAAATTCACGTCCAATAAAGAATAAATACAAAGACGTTTGGGAATTAAATAAAAAGCTTTTAGTCAATGGTAAAGCTAAACACCTACAAATGTACACAAGTAAATGTAGATGTCACTTGCATCATTAAGTTTGGAATGAACAAGATAAAATGAAATTAAATGTCAAGAAGAACTTTTGTAGACTGGGTAAGAAAACTGGTTTGAGTAAATTGCATTAAACCATGTAACTTCCTCACCTTTGTCTCTTGGCTTAAAACTTACAAGACCGCAAAGAAATTCTGGTGATTTCCTTTCTATATTATTTACAGCAGAAAAAACAGCAGAGTACAGATCTAAAAGTGACGTAAAAAACAAAGCTGTATAGTACATTACACCGTTTGGTTTGTGTGGACGCCTTCAGAAAATCCTTTAATACCATCAACGGTTAAGATGGATGTTTCCTTGTGAAGAGGACACTCTTTTAAAGACTATTAATCCTGGAGCAGATGAGAAGAGAGGGGGAGAAAAGAGATTAGGTAATTTTTAATCCTTTCAGCCGAGTACATCAAGCATCATTAGCAATGAAAGCACTGAGTAAAAGTGAGGCCCGGCTTGCCTGCGGTGAACCACAAACAGATGGCTGGAGAGCCAGAGTACTCCTTCAGCAGAGTCATGGGGAAACTACTTGTCACTGGCCAATGACAGTTTTAGGAGTGAATCGTGCTGATCCAACATTTAAATGTGACATATTGATTGCTTCTGTTAAAGTAAAAGAGAATTACTACTTGAATATTTCTCCATATATGTCATCATCATAGGGGAATGTTATAGACAAATTTCACCGTTTCAAACATTTTAAGTTTATTTTGAGCTGTATCAGTTATACCTAAAGTAATGATAGTTGGTGTGGAGGATGCCTTCTAATGTTGAAGAATTGAGAGCAGGTTGTCACTAGGATACTTGTCTCATGAATTGTTGGCTTTGTGGTGTAATAATGCAATACTCACTCCTCCACAGCTGCTGTTTTCTCTTCCCTGTCGATCAACTGAACTGCTGGGTACAGGACTCTGCAGTCTGCTGTTTTCTTTCTCCGTTAATATTTGGCTGCCCAACACCTTCCTCTGTTTTATAAAGAAAATATCATTATTTAGAGATTGATACCATTTTAGACAGTGGAACTGCATTATAGATACCCTGTAGATTTTTTATTGTAAACAACCAAATGTTCATAAATGCACAACAAACATGTTGTTTGTACGTGCTTGCATATGCATCCTCGTGCCAGTAGAGCATAAGATATAAATAATTTGCAGAATACTCACCAAAACTTTGCTCAATAGCATTGCTAGTGCCTTCAGTTCACTGGTTGTATTAATGTGAGGTAGGCATATTGAACATTTTCTCTAAGATAATATGAAAAGTGAAGGCTATTTCTATACACACGTGTACTGTCAACAAACCTTGATAATTCCACCCAAAGAGCGTGAACGCCAATGTTTCCTGCTGAATGGTGTCCGAGAGTCAGCCGAAGGTGTCAGCAAAGGCTGCTTCTCAAACTAAACACACAAAAATGATGAATTTAGTTGCCCAAGATGAGAGATGTTTGTTCTTTCTCCTCACAGAGTGCACTGACATAGTGACATACCTGTCTGATGAGTTTCTTCTTTTTGGCAGACTCAGGCATGTTGTTGACTTGCTGGTACAGCTCTTTGAGCGCTGATTCAGTATAACTCTGAGACTCAGATGACCCGATTGTGCAGGTGCTGCTGTCATCAACACTGATTGTTCTCATGGAGGGAGAAGGGGAGGCGGCTGCTACCACAGCCAAGGTGCCATCTTTAGTCCCAGAACAGAGTGTCAGGTCATCCTAGAAAAGTCGCACATACCATGTAACATATTTAAATTCTGGTTGTCTCACTGAAACCACAAACTCTTTTCAACAAAAGATGTACAGTTGAATCACACAATGCAAAAAATGTGAACTACAAACAAATATCTTTGAAATCAAAATACAGGACTTAAAGAAAATGATGCTTTAAAATCCCACAGAAGCAAAAAGTTTTATTTCAAGATCCTCTGAAAATAAATTCTATTGGGTACCCAGTAGTAGCAGATACCAGCCTCTCAAGGTTCTGTATTTACACATGCAGTAGTTAATATTAACCAGTGCTGTGATCTGGCACTTAAAGTTACTGGATTCAAAAGTTAGCAAGGAAAAAACAAGTTACTGTGGGTGCTTCGAAAATACAGTAGCTCTCCATATAAATGTAATGCAGTGCTAACACTATCTCTTTTCAGAGGGATGAAGTTAGAAAACATAAAAGAAAAGACAAAGGACAAAAACACTCACCTTTGATTGAAGAGTTTTTGATCCTGTGAAGTATAGGCGTGCATACTCTTTGATATATGCAGGTGCCTTCAATGAAAGTAAACATGTACATTAAATCCTCTGATGAAAGTTTATTGTGAAGAATAAGTCTAGTGTACCAGATTAATACGCTTGGCATTTATAAATTCATGACCTCACTCTCACCATAAAGCATGTTGTATTTACACAGTCAATATTTGACATGGAAGGGTCCATGTGTGCGCAATAAAGCAGGTTAAAAAAAAATCAATGTATATGGATGTTTATGAAGAAATATAAGCCAGTCATCAGGATTTAAAAAGACTGCTGATTGTGGGACAATCTGAAAATCAAATAGCCTTTATTGATTTTTCTTTCACATGTAAATTCCGTATTACCTCTCTTTATTATGTTTGCATTTCTTGTAACCCTGACAACGACACCACTTCTCATGAAGAGTTAATTATAAGCGAAGAAACCACAGAGGAAAACATCATGACCACATGGTGGTGATGTATTGTATTTTTATTAATAAAAATCATATCTGATTAGGAAGAAGACCTGCCTGAGCCAAAGCAATATGATTAACATGTCACATTTAGTGTTTTGAATATATACAGTTTATTAGTAAGCCAAAATATTGTTATAGAATAAGAGATCAACTCCAGAGAAAGAGGCTGTTAAGCTGCTTACCTTAAACAGTTTTTGTGAGTGTCTGATGAGGAACGCTATGCCATTATTCAGTTTCTCAATGTTTCCCTGCAGATCACTTGCCATCACCTGCAATGTAAAAATATAGAAAAATAAATAACACCAAACAAATTCAAAAAAACTGTAAAAGGTAGAACAAAGTTACTAAAGTCCTTACATTTTTGGGCCAGATGATGTGTGGAGCAAACATTGTGGCTAGATTGATAGCAGACATCTTGTTAATGTGCTGATTGCGGGCGGTGTGATACAACAAGTCCAGAAGAAGCTTCAACAGGCTGCGGTTGGCTGCTGGGAGCAGCATGAAAAGCAGCTGAAATGCCTCAATCTGGCGTTCCTTGTCAGGTATGTTCGTCTTATCTCCCTTATCATCAAAGCGAGTCAGCTCTGGACACAGTAGATAAGAGAATCATTACAACAGAGCACAGGGGTCATTGTTATATTCAGATTAATGTGAAGCTAAGAAAAGAATAATAATTTTATCTTGAGCCATAATTAGAATCAGAGTATGAGACGACCAACACCTCCAATCTTCAGGTGAGCATGATAGTGTCTGTGCGTAAGCAGAGGCTCAGGCAGCTCTCCCAGGAAGGCTTTGAGCAACGTGGCAGCATCATTGGGGTGGAAGTCGCCTGTCTCTAGATCTATCTCTGCCCCAGCGTTCAGCATCTCCCTCAGGGCTGCCTGTCTAAGGCTGTGGCCTGGCACACGGAACAACCCCTCCACATGAAGGTCTGAGGGGTGGGAGAGAAAGATGGTGAGAGACAGCCAAAGAGGAGGGGGGGAAAAAAAGGGGATGTGGCGGGTAGACACAGAGAGACAAAGACACAGAAATGAGGAGAGAGACGAAGTGAATGAAATGGAAGGAGAGAGACAGCTGGAGCAAAGTGCTTTCAGATAAATTATTGACTCAAGCATTTGCTTCCAGTGTCCATTTTCAGCGAATGACATCATCGCTTTCTAGAAATAAACCATGACCTCATGCTAATTCAGTGCTCTCCAACTAAGTTAAAGAAGAGGTGATAAGAGTTAGCAACAGCATTGATGATAACCATATAACTTATAGGTGTTAGAGATACAGTCAGATTCAGCTATTTAACAATAGAAGTATATCAAAAAATCATTAAATCAAGTAAATTTTAATAGTGTTTGTGTAACACAAATACTGTCATGGTTAGAGATTTGTTTCCTTCTGAGGTCATGCATGCAAAATGTATGTAGTCATAATATCACAAACTGCTTTGGATGTAAGTGTCCTCCACATGTCATAGTTGATGTGTGTATATGAAATGATACTCACTTTTACTCAGGTATTCAATGAGCTGATAGATATGTGCTATTCCTTCTTCAGTTAAGGGTGCACCAAAAACCACTCCTTTGTCTGAAAGGCATCAAATGAGATAGTAAGACTGATCATTCTGATCAATCATTACATTAATTAGATCCATGTCATCATTTCCATCTATCACATGGACCTGCTCCTACATCTCACAGAATATAACCGCTGACACCTATATTACCTAGAAACAAGGTGACTCTGGCAATAAAAATAAACAAAAACTGGTATTTCCTGCAGAGGGCTTATGTGGAGGTTAGCACTGCAACTAAACATTAATTCAATTATGGATTAATATGTTGATTAGAGCTGAGGCAATTAGTAAATAAACTGATTGGCAACTACTGTGATAATCATTTAATTGATAAAGTATTTTTTCATGCTAAAATACCAAACATTCCATTCTTCTTGCTTCTAAATGGTGAGGATCTGCTGCTTCTCTTTGTCTTATATGATAATGTACTGAATATCTTTAGGTTTTGGACTGTTGGTTCAAGCAGAGCAAGCAATTTGATGATGTGACATTCAGCTTCAGGAAATTGTCATTGGCACTTTTTGATATTTTTGTGTCATTTTACAGACCAAATAAACAACAATAATCTGCAGATTATGTCATGCTTTGCTCTCTGCTCAAAGAATGCAGGGCTCCTGTTTGAAGTCAGGAGGCCGCAGTGTGAACACTATAATATGATAATGTGAACGATGTCCTTGTCTCTCTCTGTCTCTTGTGTGTATAGTAACCTTCTCCTGTCTGTATGAGTAGTCTGTCCTCTTTCCATGTCTCCAAGGTGATAGGAGATTGCTTGGCTCATGTCCTATCTGTTTGGCAGCACCTGGAAGTTGCATGACGTCCTCCTGAACATTTTCTTCATACATGTTCACAGTCTACCTACAATTTTGTCATCCTGTTTTTCTATACTGTAATTTTGTTATTTTGATCTATTCTGTACACATGACATCTATTACATGTCTGTTTGTCCTGGAGGAAAGATCCCTCCTCTATTGGTCTTGCTGATATTTCTTCCATTAGTTAAAAGGGTTTTTAGGGAATTTTTCCATATATATATATATATATATATATATATATATATATATATATATATAAAATTGATGGCCTAAGGATAGAGGGTGTCTGCTGTACAGACTGTAAGGCCCCCGGGGGAAATTTGTGATATTGGGTTACATAAATAAAATAACCTTGACATGACTTGATTAATCAATGATGACAATAATCCCTGCTATTAATTGATATGATTAATGAATTGGTCTACAAAATGCCACACAAAAGAATGAAAAATGCCTTTCATAGTTTGCCAACTAATGAACTATCAAAGGAATTACACTGTTCTGAATGATTAGTTGATTAACTGAACAGGCCATGTGGGAATAAATGCAATTCAAATCTTAACTAATGAGTTTAACAACTTACTGTCCTTTTCTAGTTTATTTACCCCTTCCTAAACAACACATAGGGACGCCCTTGAAAACGAGATGATACATCTCATGGGGTTTATCCTGATATAACGTTAATAAATTTCTGACATATTTGTCTGAAGCACGTTAACAAATTCATGGCTCTGTTGGCCCAACCTTTTCGTTTCAGGAAGTTGAAGGAGCGCAGAAAGCCACTGGACGAGGGCACCTTGGCCTCACAGTCTCCAGTGAGCTGGGCAAACTCGTCCCCTGGAAGGTCTATGAGTCGAGTTATATTGCAAAGTACCAGATCCGTGAAGGCCTGTGGATGCTCATATCTCAGCCTCTCCACAAAGAAGTCTGGGTTAAAGATCACCGGCTGGCTAATGTTTGTCTTTTCCTGGCTGATAAACACACTGCATTTCGTCCCCCTGTTTAAGGAGAAAGAAACACAACAGGTTGGGTTGGGGTTATTTTAAGGCACAGAGGAAGAGTAAAGCTTCAAGTTTGGCAGTTAAAACAAAACGGGTGTTGCTAGGTTTAACGTTAACGTTAGCTACGTTGGCTAACACTAACCTTCCTGATAATAAGTTACATACTGCGTACTTAAATATGAACATATCTTATCACCACTCATCATTCCAGAAACCTGCAATTCATATCATCGTTTTGTAACTTGTTCTTTGACGAAATGATACATTTAAAGTTGGTACCTTCTGTCCAGTTTGTAATTGTTTTGGGTATCATCTTCAGCCGCCATCTTCGTTTTGAATCTTCCGCTGTTTCATCTTTAGTCCCGCCCCCAGCGTTGTGATTGGCGGAAATGTACGCGCATCAAGCACAGATCCGTGACGTCAAGTCGTTGAGTTGTGGTTACGGTACGTGTATAAACAGAGGATTATTTTGACACTCAAACCAACCATTCATTTCAGCTGGAAGCCAAGAATGTAATACTATACTATGAAAACAAAAGCCAGAAGGTTCAACTGATGTCAATTTATCAATTTTATTGGGAAAATTTCACATCCATAAATCCAAGCTCTTGAGGTCTCTCCCATCATTTTAACTTTTCATGTTTGAATTTAGAAAGTATTTGGAATCCAAAATATGAACAATAAGAAATGTGTACATATAGTTAGTATGCACCAACATTTTTTTTTTTAAAGAAATCTGATTTTATTGCATATCTTTTCTGTTATTTTTACTTTTATTCTTTGTCCTGTTACCATGTTGAATGTATCAACAAACTGAAAGTGAAGTCATGCCCTTTATAATATCTTTATTTCATTATGATGCCCAATTGTTTTCTGTTATTGTACTATTGTCACACATGTCATACGTGACACTTTCTATAAATAAAGTGATGGGGGAAAAAAAGTACTGTATATATTTGATGAATATTTTATTTATTTTGGAAACGTATACTGTTTGGAATACTAGAAGATACATCTAAATTGAATTATCAGCCATATATTACAAATCTTTTAATTTTTACCGTACCTTTAGTCAGACTTTTTGGTATGACCTAATCTTTTTTTTTTTTTTTTAGCAAAAAAATTAGATACTCAATTTAAACTCAAAATTGAATGTATTTTATTTGTTTGTTTGTTTTTTGTTCGTTTGTTCTTTTGGGTTTTTTTTGTTTATACCTTTCAAGAAAATGTACGTTATTAATCTTATTATTTTATTAGCAAAATTACATATATGCCAGCAAATTTGCAAAACAGAAAGCCAAACTTACTGTCTTCATGTCCTACATAAAATCCTACCTGCACACACTAAAACACTGCACAAACTCTAAAACTGTGAAAACTAGAGCCTTATGTCGTGCTTTTAGTTTGTAATTAATTAAATTTAATTTTGTTTGTTTTCTTTTTATTTCTTTATAGATTTATTATGATCCGTGCACCACCTCTAGCATACATTTCCTTGTTACTGTCGTTGGAATGGTAAACCTGGAAAGGAAATGTACTGTATATATTTGATGAACATTTTATATTATTTTGGAAACATGCACTGTTTGGAATACTAGAAGATAACTAAATTTAATTATCAGAAATATATTACAAATCTTTTCATTTTATTGCCCAAATTTCATATACATAAAAGCAAATTAACAGGTAAAAAGTTGAACTTCTTGGTTTTTACAGAGGAGGTCAAACAGTACATTGATTCAGTTTGATTTTCCTCTAATCCAAAGGCTATGAAAACTATGAATACCTGTTTTTTGTACTACCTCTAGCTCAGAGTTTGTTTTTTCACTTTTCTTCTGCAAACTGCAAGATTATTATTTTTACATTTTGTATATGATCATTTTGTGGAAGAGGAAAATTTTAATTGTTGTATATGTCAATAAAGAAAGACAAAAATGTACCGTATATACAAATATACTACATATGTCTAAATAATTATCCTATATCTCTCTGGTTTAGCTGTAGGAAGGGATGATATCCTACTATCCAAATTCTGGAGGTACCAATAAAAACCCATTGTGGACTAAAAAAAAAAACATATAAAAGACTAGACCTCCTCTCACTTTTTTAACTGCTGGTAAAACACATATAACCAGTGGTGGAAGAAGTACTCAGGTTCTTTAATGAAGTAAAAGTACCAATACAGCAATGTAAAAACACTCCATTACAATTAAAAGTCATGCATGAAAAATAACTATTATAGTGGAGTAGAAAGTACACTATTTCCCTCTGACATGTAGTGGAGTGGAAGTACTGGGGGGCTGAAAGGGGTGGCATCTCCTTTAGCAATGACATGCTGCAGTGTGAATTATTGAACACAGTCATATTAAAAAGTTGGCATCGAGATGTGCTTCATAAATGGATAAATGACTGCCTCTACCTTACATCAGCAGGTTACCTGGAGTAGCAGTATGTATTCACAGTGGGCTAACAAGCATGGTCTCAGCTTGTCAGCCCACTGCCACCTGCTTTTGGTTGTCTTGACAACACAAGAATCTGCAGTCCCTGGGCAGTACACAGAACGATTACCAGATAATAAAAACATTCATTCACATGCGACACCATTACATAGTCTCTATCACACTAACGATTCTACAAACAAAACAATTAAAAGTGTTAGCTAAGCTGTCCTGCTGTAGGGTCCAATTTATCATGAGCTCTATATTTTCACTTTTAGAGTGTTCTTTTCCCATAAGTTTATCAATACTTCTCCATAGCTTTTGAAGATTCCCTTTTGCCTGTCGAATATTATCTAAAAAGAAATTTACTTTAGTCCTCCTTAATTGTGTTGTAACTTTATTTCTGAGTCTTATATAAATTAAACAATCTGTTTCCAAACCTGATTTTAAAGACTTTTTAAGGGCTGCATCCTGCTTTTTCATTAATTGCCATAGGGCATTATTGAACCATGGTAACAGTTGTCTACCTATCCACCCCAGAGGCGGATGGGTAGACAACATACATCCATGGGAGTCCACTATAAGAGCTCTTATAATACATCCATATCCACTCCATGCCAAATTCATCTATTTGGGGAATTGTATATTTATATCACATGCAAAAGATTCCCAAAATTATAAAATATATTCCTGAAGCATAACAAATGAGTTATGTACAAAAATACAGTTTCAGCTATGTAAGCTTTGAACTGTTTTTTTAAACTTAGCATGTGATTGTGATTAACAATGACAGCAAGCTACAAGTCTGTGACTCATGTAGGGTGCTAACCCATCATTTGACAAACACTGTTACAGGCTGATGCAAGGATCAGAAATGTACAAACCCTTAGTCAATTATAATTACACCATTTTGTCCCTTTTTGTCTGTTCTCTGTGGTCTTCATAACAAATGTCACATGTACAGTAATGATATCTGTAAAACACCTGAATAATATTCTTGAACAACATCTATTTGAAACTCAACAGCATATTACCGATACATATGACCACATTTTGTCAAAATTTCTTGAGGAACCATGGTATGACCATTATTACATTGAATATCTTCACATCTGTCACAATACTTTGTGCATTAAAGCACTAACCATATAATTCTAGTTATACAATAAAATCTCTGAAATAACATAAATGTTAAGTGATAGCACAATTCAGGAAAATTCAGCAAACTCTCTAGACACAGTAAACATTTTGAGAATATTTACAAAAAATAACTGAGAGCATACGGCACCCGCTAGATTCGATTTCACACCATGGTAACAGCAATAAATATTAAGAAAGAAATCAAAGAGTTTCAGGGGAAAACAATTATGTTTATACTTTTTTGTATTCCAAGATGATACATCTATTGCACAATCTTTAATAGTGTGAAATAGTAACTCACTCACAATTCAGAGTGATTGTTGTTGCAGCTCATGTTTAAGGGGGCTTTCTTGACTATCCCCATCCCTCTGATCTGACTTTTTAGAGACTGTATTTTCTCTTTTGTCCGCCTTCTCTCTGTAGCTTTTACCGTCAATCCTCTCTCTGGCTGTTGTGCTTGCTTCTTCACAGGAGCTCCTCTGCCACAGCCAAGATATGGTCCCATACTTCCAGTAGCAGTGAGGCCTAAGCCTTCCTAGAGTTCTCCAGCACGCCCTGCGAAACGTGTGGGAGGAGATGCAGAACAGAAGCGGGTCCAGGGCGCCGTTGATATACCACAGTGGAAGCGACAAGTAGGATTTCAGGATTGTGTAGATAGAATGGATGGTGTCGGACCAGACAACCACATAGACCTGCATCAGTGATGAGGCAATGTCTGGAAAGTTGCAAACAAAAAAGGCCACCACGACTGCACCTGTAAGACAATACATGGAAGATGTTGATAGCTGAATTTTACAGCCTTAATGACCTCCTCTACATTTGAGTGCAATCCATTTGCATTTACTGTTATATTTTGTCTAAATGCAGGACAGATCCTGACAGTACAACATGAACATCTGACTGCTGTCAACATCTCATTGGAAGTCCAATTTGTCTCTGCTGAGAAATTAACTTAACTGATTGGCCAAGTAAAGTTGACCAGAGCTACATTTTTGAAGTCACAAAATGTAGTTCTGTATGCTTCTGTATATATTTCATTTCAGTATGCTCCTGGCATCTATTGAAGTCTTCTCACAAGTGGATGTGCGGAGCATATGTCCCAGCTGACTCAACGGATGTGCTCAGCAAAAATGCCTAGATGCTCTCTTCCCCTGCCTTGTCCTCCTGCTCTACTTAGGGGATCCCAAGGCATTTTGAGAACAGACTGGATATACAGCACTTTCATTAAGCTCCTGCCATCTACTGAAGTCTCCTCCCAAGAGGATGTGCCCAGCATACCTCCCAACTGTCTCTTTCAACACATAAGTGCAGCAGTTCCACTCTCAAGTCCCTCTTAGGATGTTTTAACTTCCCAAAGCCCCAAACTTGCAAAATTAGCCAGAAAACCCACAAGAAAGAGCCACATGGCTGCCCTCATCCAGGATTTGAACCCAGGACCTCTCACACCCAAATTGAGAATCATACCCCTAAACCAACAAGCCACAGAACACATGGGCCATGGGACTGCAGCTGGAGAATTTCGTTCAGTGTACCTTTTTTCCAGCAACCACTGTTGGATCCATCCATCCATTCAACCATTTGTCTTCAGTTTCCCGGTCAAGTCACAGCAGCATCTACTGAAGTCTCTTCCAGTGTTGATGTGCCTGGCATAACTCCCAAATGTTTCAACTGGGAACTTCAACATGTAGGTGCAACAGTTTGACTCGCCTCCTTTTTAGTATGTCGTAGCTTCCCAACTATTCCTAAAAGTTTAAAACTTGCAAAGAGAGATTTGAACCCTAGACCTCTTGTACCCCAAGCAACAATCATACCTGTTATGGATATTTCTGAGCAATGGTCAACACTTCAGTGGAAAGAAGCACACACAAGCCTTTGATGTCTTATTGCTGAGAATGTTTATTGAAGTTACTTGATCAGCGTGACCTCAAGACGTCATCTTGACCCAATGTCACTCCAACCTGTAACCCCTAAAGATGGAAAATTCCTTAACAATACCCGTGGACCAATGAGCCAAGGAAAGCACTTACCATGCGATTGCAGCTGGATGAAATTTATACAGTGTACCTTTTTCCCAGCAACCACTGTTGGATCCATCCATCTATCCATCCATTTGTCTTCACTTTTCCGATCAAGTCACAGTGGCATCTACTCAAGTCTCCTTCAGAGTTGATGTGCCCCACATATCTCCCAAACATTTCAACTGGTAACTTAAATATGTAGGTACATCATTTGACTCTCAATTCTTTCTTAATATGCTGTAGCTTCCCAAATGTTCCTAAAACTTTCAAACTTACAAAATTAAACAGACAACCCACAAGAACCAGTCACATTCCTGAACCTCAGAGCTCATCCGGGATTTGAACACAGAACCTCTTGCACCCAAAGCAAAAATCATACTCCTAGACCAACAAACCATGAAAAGCATTAGCCATGTGATTGCAGCTGGGAGAATTTGGCTTAGTGTACCTTTTTCCCAGCAAACACTGTTGGATCCATGCATCCATTTGTCCATTTGTCCAGTTGTCCATTTATCTTCACTTTCCCAATCAAGTCGTGGTGGCATCTACTGAAGTCTCCTCCACTGTTGATGTGCCTGGCACACCTCCCAAATGTTTCAACTGGGAACTTTAACATTTAGGTGCAGCAGTTTGACTCTTGCCTCCTTCTTAGTGTATCATAGCTTCCCAACTGTTCCTAAAACTTTCAAAGTTAAGCAGACAACCCACAAGAAGCAACTTCCTGAACCTTAGGGCTCGTCCGGGATTTGAACCCGGGACCTCTCACACCCGAAGCGAGAATCATACCCCTAGACCAACGAGCCACTGTAAGCACTGATCATGCGATTGCAGGTGGGTGAAATTTACACAGTACACCTTTTTCCAAGCAACCACTGTTGGATCTATCCATCTACCCATCCATGTGTGTCCACTTTCCAGGTCAGGTTGCAGCGGTTTCATGCTCAGCAAAAATGCCTAGATGCTCTCTTCCCCTGTCTCCTCCTGCTCTTCTTAGGGGATGGTGAGGCATTTCAAGAACAAAGTGGATATGCAGTACTTTCAGTATGCTCCTGGCAACTACTGAAGTCTCCTCACAAGAGGACATGCCCAGCATATCTCCCAACTATCTCAACTGTTACCTTCAACATGAAGGTGAAGCAATTCCACTTCCCATACGGACCCGGGCCTACAGCCAAGACAGAAGGTTATGATTTAAAACCTGACGGGGCGCTTCTATTTTAACTGGTGCAGCTTTTGAAGTCTTTACTGTAGATGGAGAAAGGGAGAGAAAAAGACTAGTGAGATGGAGAAAGGGAGAGTAAAGGACTAGTGAGACGGAGAAAGGATAAATACAGACGGGTGAGACTGAGAAAGGGAGAGTTAAGGACCAGTGAGACAGAGAAAAGGAGAGTAAAGGACCAGTGAGACAGAGAAACGAGCCACAGACAGCATGAGCCATGGGACTGCGGCTTGGAGGATTTGTTTCAGTGTACCTTTTTCCTAGTAACCACTGTTGGATTCATCCATTCATTCATCCGTCCATTTGTCTTCCCTTTCCTGGTCAAGTCACAGCGGCATCTACTGAAGTCTCTTCCAGCGTTTGATGTGCCTGGCATAACTCCCAAATGTTTCAACTGGGAACTTCAACACATCAGTGCAGCAATTTGACTCTTACCTCCTTCTTAGTATGTCGTAACTTCCCAACTGTTCCTAAAACTTTCAAAATTTAACAGACAACCAACAAGAAGTAGTCCAACTCCTGAACCTCAGGGCTCATCTGGGATTTGAACCCGGGACCTCTCGCACCCAAAGTGAGAATCATACCCTTGACCAACGAGCCATAGAAAGTGCTAACCATGCAAATACAGCTGGGTGAAAAGTACACAGTGTACCTTTTTCCCAGTAATCTCTTTTGGATCCATCCATCTATGCATCCATGTGTCTTCACTTTCACTGTCTTCTGGTGACTACTGAAGTCTCCTCCCAAGAGGACATGCCTAACATCCCAACTGTTACCTTCAACATGAAGGTAACAGCAATTCCACCCTCAACTCCTTCTTAGGATCTCTTAGCTTCCCAATGGTCACAAACGTACAAAATTAGCCAGATATTCCACATTCAACAACCACAAGCAACCACATTCTTGCTCTCTGGGCTTGTCCGGGATTTGAACCCGGGACCTCTCGCACCCAAAGCGAGAATCATACCCCTAGACCAACAAGCCACAGAAAGCTTGAGCCATGGGACTGCAGCTCAGAGAATTTGGTTCAGTGTACCTTTTTTACCAGCAACCACTGTTGGATCAATCCATTCATTTGTCCATCCATTTGTCCTCCCTTTCCCGGTCAAGTCACAGCAGCATCTACTGAAGTCTCTTCCAGCGATGATGTGCCTGGCATAACTCCCAAATGTTTCAACTGGGAACTTCAACATGTAGGTGCAGCGGTTTGACTCTTACCTCCTTCTTAGTAAGTAGTAGCTTCCCAACTGTTTTATTAAAACTTTCAAACAGACAACCCATAAGAAGCAGTCATACTCCTGAAACTCAGGGCTCGTCCGGGATTTGAACCCGGGACCTCTCGCACCCGAAGCAAGAATCATACTCCTAGACCAACGAGCCACAGAACACCTTAAACATGCGATTGCAGCTGTGTGAAATGTACACAGTGTACCTTTTTCTCAGCAACCACTTTTGAATCCATCCATCTACGCATCCATGTGTCTTCACTTTCCAGGTCAGGTGGCAGTGATTGCATGCTCAGCAAAAATGCCTAGATGCTCTCATCCCCTGCTCTTCTTAGGGGATGGTGAGGTATTTCAAGAAAGCAGTGGATATGCAGCACTTTCACTATACTCCTGGTGACTACTGAAGTCTCCTCCCCGTGCCCAGCATACCTCCCAAATGTCTCCTTCAACATGAACGTGAAGCAATTCCACTCTTAACTCCTTCTTAGGATGCCTTAGCTTCCCAATGGTCACAACCATACAAAATTAGCCCGATAGCCCACAAGAAGCAATCACATTCTTACTCTTTGGGCTCATCCGGGATTTGAACCAAGGACCTCTTGCACCCAAAGCGAGAACCTTACCCCTAGACCAACGAACCACAGAAAGCATGAGCCATGGGACTGCAGCTCGGAGAATTTGGTTCAGTGTACCTTTTTCCCAGCAACCACTGTTGGATCCATCCATTCATTTATGCAACCATTTGTCTTCCCTTTCCCAGTCAAGTCACAGCATCACAGTGTAACTTTTTCCCAGCAACCACTTTTGAATCCATCCATCTATGCATCCATGTGTTTTCACTTTCCAGGTCAGGTGGCAGTGATTGTATGCTCAGGAAAAATGCCTAGATGCTCTCTTCTTAGGGAATGGTGAGGTTATTCAAGATCAGAGTGGATATGCAGCATTTTCACTATACTCCTGGAGACTGCTGAAGTCTCCTCCCCGTGCCCAGCGTACGTCCTTCAACATGAAGGTGCAGAAATTCCACCCTTAGGATGCCTTAGCTTCCCAATGTCACAAATGTACAAAATCAGCCAGATAATCCACAAGAAGCAGGCACATTCTTGCTCTCTGGGCTCATCCAGCTGCAATTGCACTCTTAAGTCCTTCCCAACAGTCACAAATGTATGAAATTAGCCAGATAGCAGTCACATTCTTGCTCTCTGGGCTCGTCCGGGATTTGAACCCGGGACCTCTTGCACCCGAAGCGAGAATCATACCCCTAGACCAACGAGCCACAGAAACCTTTAACCATGCAATTGCAGCTGGGTGAAATGTATACAGTGTACCTTTTTCCCAGCAACCTCTTTTGGATCTATCCATCTATGCATCCATGTGTCTTCACTTTCCAGGTCAGGTGGCAGTGATTGCATGCTCAGCAAAAATGCCTAGATGCTTTCTTCCCCGCCTCATTCTCCTGCTGTACTTAGGGGGATCCTGAGGCATTTCGAGAACAGAGTGGATATGCAGCGCTTTCAGTATGCTCCTGGTGAATACTTAAGTCCTCCCAAGATGATGTGCCCAACATACCTCCGAAGTGTTACATTCATCATGAAAGTGCAGCAATTCCACTCTCAACTCCTTCTTAAGATGTCTTAGCTTCCCAATGGTCACAAACGTACAAAATTAGCCAGATGATCCACAAGAAGTAATCACATTCCTGCTGTCTGGGTTCAGCCGGGATTTGAACCTGGGATCTCTTGCACCCAAAGTGAGAATCATACTCCTAGACCAACGATGTGATAATTTTCTGGAAATCAGAAAAAATGTGGCAGCCTTTATATAGGCTTCATTCAGCCCCTTGTTCTTTCTTTGTCCATGTGCAGTGATTGATCTTTGTTAGTCAATATCACATACTGCACAAAAGGTTCCACCAAGACTCGAACTTGGATCACAGGATTCAGAGTAGAGAATGCTGACCTTTACACCATAGAAACCTGTTCACACACTGACAGTGTTCACATCCCTTTGACAATGCATGACCAGTATTAAAATGGCTTAAATAGTGAGTGTCCCATCCTACAGAGGTTGCCAAGTGTGTAAACCTAAATTTGGGTGAGTTTGAACGCATCAAATCTCATCAGCATAGCAGTTAAATCACTGGTTTTACAGCACAAGATGCTGGACCCATGACACTGTGCAGATATTTGTCAGCGCACACACAACAAATGCACCGAATGATTCAAACAATACAGTGCCTCTCATGCGACGTGGGCTCATCTGGGATTTGAACCTGGGATCTCTTGCACCTGAAGCAAGAATCATACCGCCAGACCAATGAGCCACAGAAAGCATGAGCCATGCAATTGCAGCTTGGAGAAATTGGTTCAGTGTACCTTTTTCCCAGCAACCACTGTTGAATCCATCCATCAATTTGTCCATTCAACTTCACTTTCCCATTCAAGTTGCAGCAGCATCTACTGAAGGCTCCTCTAGCGTTGACATAAACATCCATTCCTTTTTATATGCCTATTTTACTCTTTTACCAGTAATGTGTTGACAGTTCTTAATGAGACATCTTGAAGATGCTCACACAAAGTAGGGTCACACTAGTAATTGAAATTTCAGACCATCACTGACACATGCACAAAGGGGATATGACGCGATTGACAAGGAACCAAATGAAACGGACCGTTACCTTGATTAAATTTATGGAACATTGTTGGAAACATTTAGGATAATATAAGAATCTCAACAAAATATATAACATAGGTCTTGTGATTTTTGGATGTTTTAATGCAGGAGAGTTACATATTATACCTTTAAGCAGTGACAATATCACCAAGGATTCAGCATTACCTACTTTGCAAGGATGTGTAAATGAATTTCCGAGTACCACTTTTTGGTGTGACTGGGCACTTAGTCCATGAAAAAGTCTTAATCAGACTGAGATAAATCAGGGTACTCAAGAGATTTACATGCCAAAACGTCAAGACATGATTTCATAACTTCTTCCAAATTACCTGTCAAAATATGTAATTGGTCTGAAATGGATAACAAATGTCTTTGTGGGGCAGTTGCTGAAATGACAGTCTCTTTTATAATTATCCATGTCTCACCCATGAGTTTTAGCGCTCTCTTTTCATTTAAAAGAAGCTTTCCATTTTGATGGCACTGGACATCTCGTCTTCCTTCTGGATATGGTCGTGTGAGACCCATGTTTTGCCTTTGACGCCCGTTCCTCCTCAGGTACAGCAAGATGAGCAGGTAGAGAGTAAAGATGGAGACCAGTGGCACCTGTTGATGGAGAGGTTTGTTGAGCGCTTGTGTTTGATGCAGATATACAGATACAATCTGTTGAAATGCTCCTATCTCACCAGAAAGAAGATTCCTGCTCTCAGGAGTAAAGCTCCTTTGTAGATGTGTGCAGGATCAGGCTCTGTCATCTCACACATGGTGGAGACATGGAAGGCATCCTCTCGTGTGGGAGCTGTGTAGTCCAGTATGCAGGCATGGGCCTGGTCATAGACCAGAGCAAAGGGCACCGCTGAGACCAGAGAAATTATCCATACTAAAAGGAGGCATGGCAGCCGAGACCTCTGTTGGAAAGGAAGGGTAAGAGAACACATTTGTTAGGCCCTGTTCACGGAGTCTTATAAAATGCTGAATATGGATCAAATTTTTTGTATTTTCTTCATATTCTTCAATACCATTTGTTTTTCTGTTGCAATTTGCAAAGATTACAGCGTATGTGGCCATTTTCTATCCCTCTTTCCTTTTACATTTCATTGTGGGATACAGATACAGTTCATTTCAGTTTTTGTTAACCTAGATGTTCACTGTTTTGTGGTATATACAAGATAGTGCTAATTCATTATGAGAGTAGAACACCTTGGAAACAATATATTTTTGTTGTACAATCACTCAACCTTCAGGCTGGAGACAGACCACATGGTGTGGCAAATGGCTGCATAGCGCTCAGTGGTGAAAGTCATGATCACCCAGCTTGTGGTGGCACAGTACACTTGGCGGACCATGAAATAGATCTTGCATACTGCTTGGCCCAGACGCCATGGGTAGCTCTCCCAGTAGTACCGATATAAAGTTACTGGGATGGTCAACAGCTGCAGAATGTCTAGAATTTTAAAGAGAGAAGAAGATGACCGTCGTTAGGCAAATTTGAACTGAGGATGGTGCCTTGAAGTCGGTAAAACATTGCAGCTGTGGCAGAACTGACAATATTTAATTGAAATTATACAATTTCATTTGGCATGTGCATAATGTATGACTAATTTTTTAAATGCATATTTACTGTATGCTTAAATTAAAATGAAATGAAAACTCCATTTACATGTGATTTTCAGTGTACTCTAAAGCATACACCATGTCATTTTTACAATGAAATTGAATGTAAAAAATCAGATGTTATATCCTGCCCACTGTTTCTCATGCATGACTTCCATAGATTTCAGAAAACAAGCCTGCAAACCATTTTCATAATAGTTAAAATGGAAATGGAAAAAGGCATTTCAATTTTATTTTTATGTGACATCCATGTCATTTCAAATGCTAATTGCCACTTTAAAAATGTTAAAAGAAAGGTTCACAATTTTTCAAGTCTGGCTTAAAACAACAGTCAGGTGGCCATATGAACACTGAAAGAGGTTTTCCTCACTGCAATCATTCTTCCTGTTCATAATGGCCATTAAAAAAATCCCCTTCAAATGTGCTTTCAATGTAAGTGATGGGGGCCAAAATCCACACAGTTATTTTGTGCAAAATGCATTTAAAAGCTTATCTGAAGCTTATATGGGGCTTCAGCAGTCTGAGTTAGTCATATCAAGTGGATATCCTTTTAACATCAAATTCCTTTGTTTTTCCTCAGATAGTGTTTCCCTATTGAGCTGCAGTGGAAGTATAGTAACAAAGAGGGACTTTGACACTAAAAAGACTGTGACGTTGAAAGATATCTACTTGATTTGACTCATTTGGAGCTTCATATTACCTTCAGATAAACTTTAAAATACACTTTTGCACAGAAGGAGGCTTATAGATTTTGCCCCCCCTCATGTAAATTGTAGGTGCATTATGAAGAGATTTTCTAATGGCCAATATGAACAGGAGGAATGATTATGGCAAGAAAATCCTATTTCAATGTTCGTTTGGGCACCTTACTATTGTTTTAAGACAGACTTAAAAAATTGTTAACAGGTCTTTTAATAATAATGAAATATCCAATTTGCATTTAATTATATTATGACTATAGAAATGTTAGCAAGTCTTATGTCAGTCTTACACGCATATAGCTTATCAGTACTGGTCTTTGATAAGGTGCATGGAGGGAGTATGTACCTGATATCACCAGGCTGAGAAGGTAGAAACGAATGGCACTGACTCTCATATGAGCATCCATGAGAAGGGTCAGTATGCTAACACCATTGAATAAGACCTGTAGAGCATCAGGGTACAACAGTTAATGGTCTGCAGTGTAAAAACAACTGTATTGTTTGCTGTAAGTGTGTCATTAACAGTTTATGTTAGTAGTGGCTTACTACTGCTGCTTTACTTGTATTTTATCATCACATGTACCACATTGTGGTGTAATTCAGAAGATATGGTGTATCAAGTGTGTCTTGTAAACTGGCCGTTCATACTCCAAACAAGAAGACGATGCTGTAGAAGATGGTCATAGGGACAGCGATGGTCAGTGGCTCACTTTTGGTGACACTAATGTCGAGTTTTGGCGTCTCACTTGGGCTGACATTACAGCTGAAGAGGAATGAAATCTGCTCGGACAGGTTCATGGTGAGGCAGCTGTTTGAGAACTAGAGAGATGTGGTGTTTAGAAAGCAGTGTTGGTGTGAGACTGGTCATAGTGTGTCTGAGAGGGGGCAGTTTGTCTCAAACTGCCTCACAAACTGACATATGGGACTCTTTTCTGGGCTCAGCTCTTTGGTTTGGAGGGCTTTGGATTGGAGGGTGTCTAGGGGGCTGGATTTAAGGTGATTAAAAAATTTGAGTACTCTCTTTTGAATGTTAATTACCACTGGGTATTTGCCTAATTCTGCTCCACGTGCATTTTATTGTGTTTTTCTCTGTATGTGTAAAATGTATCTGCAGAATTCTGCATGTAAAAATTCTGTTGGATGTTTGTCCCAATGAGTATAGCTATGATGACTGAGTGGACCCCAGACTTCACTACCATACAGCACAATGGGCAGGATGACACTATCAAATATTTTAAGCCAGATTTAATTGGAATTTGGAAATCATGAAATTTTCTCTTAATTGCACTTAGAGCTCTTCAAACTTTTTAATTTGATGCATTCACTGCCATGTTTAAACTCCCTGATGCCGTTATGGTTATATCAAGGTAGGTACAACTCATACTATATTCAATGATAGGATTATTAATGGTAAACTGGTATTTGTTCTCCTGACATTTGGGGCGTTTTTGAAAAATCATTTACTGCCAGGGCCCAGTTTTGACAGTATTTTTCTATTATGTCCAGCTGTTGCTGTAATCCTTGTTCATTAAGAGACAGAACAAGGTCATCAGCATAAAACAGAGACTTCACCTCTGTATCTAGGAGGGAGAGGCCAGGAGCAGCACATTGATCCAACCAAATAGCAAGTCCATTCATATACACATTAAATAAAGCTGGACCCTGACCCTAACACCTCTTCTCTGGGTGAAGGTTAACTAGATCCCCCTATACCACAATGCAGAAGTCTGTAATAGAACCCTTCATACCAAATAGAGTCAAAAGCTCTCTTGAAATCAATAAAAAAGTAATTACCACTAAACATAGACGTTTATAAAAGACTGACCTCTCAATGATTATCTCTGAGAAGACAAAAGGAGTCTCAGAGAGAGACAAATCTGATACTGTTTACTATTCCATGTTCATACCTTATTGGTGTATTGAATTTTTAAAATGTATTTTCTTTGTTGTCAATTTAATGTCTTGCAATGTATTAAACATAAGGTTAATATTGTAGATATAATGCTATACAATACAATACTTCTGCTTGAGTTGTAAAAAAAATAGTGTTGATTCACCTTCAACTTACAATAAGCATTATAATCCATAGAGACCTATTTAAGATGAGATCATTGATACAAACTAAATCCTTCAGTGAATGACAGACATGGTTATATTTGGAGAAACACAGAAGCTTAAAATTATAGCTCACTGGTCTGGCTTCTGGCCGCGTGAGAGATGGCGGCTGATTAAGAAAACAGCATCTCCTTTATCCCCAACTTTGATAATCAGAAATGTAATTAGGTCTGAATATTTAGATGAACATTAGCAGGGAATGAATCTCTGATCAGGTGCCGCAACAAAAGAGTTAATTATGGCAGAGTGTAAGAAATGTAGAAAGACTACCAAACAACTGACCCCCATGGCATCTGAAATGGCAAAGGGAATAGAAACTGAGTGAACTGAAAACAGCATCTATTAAGACAGAAATCCAAGACTTTCGATGGGTGTTTCAAGCCTACCGTATAGAGACAATAAGTATTTGATGATCAGAATGAAAGAAATGGAGACACAGATAGACCCAGATGAATGAAAGTAAGTCCAGACAAAATAAAAAGTCTACTAAGGCTACTAAGCTATAAATGACTGATTACGCACACACACATACACACACACACACACACACACACACACACACACACACACACACATATATATATACACATATACATTTTGCTTACACTCGTATAAAGATTAGGATGATAGTAGGCCAGAAAGGAGTTTGCTTTCTAGAGGAGTTTCTCTTTTTTTTTTGTTTTAAAGACCAGGTCTTCATAAATAGAGCACAGACTAACCATGCAATGAGACGTGACTTTATATTTATGATTATATTGCACGTTTGTCTATTGTTTCCTCAGGACTGAATAACTGCACAGACAATTTGCAATCCTACCTAAACTTTAGTAAAACTGAATATTTAACTTTTGTTTATGTACACAGTTTTTGAAAGTTATGGATGATCTGAATATTATTTCTCAAAATGTAAATGGCCTTAGTGATTGTATCAAGAGAAAGAAGACTTTACGACAATTGAAAAAAGAAAATGGAGATATATTGTTTCTCCAAGAAACGCGTTTGACACAATAAGATAGTTGGGCAGAACTGCAAGCGCTCAAGTTTTTTCCTTCTCATTAGATCATCAAGGAGAGGAGTAGCTACTATTATAAAAACTCACACACCATTTCAGAAGAAACATAGTATAGTGGACAAGGAAAGAAGGTTTGTTTTGGTGATGGGCAGAACAGAAAACAAATATTTATTACTTGCCAGATGAGGGCACTGAATTTATTAACCAAATTATAGATTTAATAGTAACTCAGGGAAAAGGAACAATTATTATTGGATGTGATCTGAATCTTGCCTTAAATCCTAACTTAGATTTAACAGCAGGACTTAAACATAAGTCTGAGAAAAATTCAGATATCTTAAGGAAAGCATGAAGAGAGCTGGGAATGATAGATATATGGAGAACACTTCATCCAAGAACAAATGATTATAGACACTAATAGACTGGACTACTTATTCATGTTTAATAAGATATAACAACTATTAAAAAATGCACTATTGGAACAATGACACTATCCGATCACGCCATGGTCATTCTAATAGTGCGGTTAAACTCAAAGAAACGGAAATACTTGTGGAGGATGAATAATTCCCCCTTACAAGATGGAGGCTTGAAAGAGACAGAAAGAAAGAAAGAACAAATATAATACATCTTCATACATGTCAGTCAATGTCAAACCAAATATGAATCCTGCTCCTTAGACATTACAGCTATAAAACATAACTTTGGCATATTTAAGGCACAATCTGTGCCTTTAACACAGCAAATATAAAGTGCACTCATATGCTGTTGGTAAACATTTAATACAAATTGAGCTAGGTGAAACACTTCTGTAAACAGACACACTGTAAACAGGTACTGAGGTCTAGATTCATCACCCAGAAAACAAATCAGGACATTCTGCAGACATTTTATGGAAAAGCCTTCATCTAAGATTGTGATATAATGGATTATAGAACAAAAAGTGCATTTCATTTTCAACCTCTCCCAGATCACTCAGGTGACAGCGTTCGGTTTCCACTTCCTCTATATATACAGACAGGTGACAAATTAAAGAAAAACTGGTACAAATTTGAATGTTGACCCCTACAGTGAGGGGATCTGGTGGCTCTGTTATGCTTTGGGGGGCATTTTGCTGGCATGGTTTAGGTCCATTGTCCCCTTAGAGGGAAGAGTCACTGCAAATCAATACAAAGTTGTTCTGAGTGCTCACCTTTATCCTATAATGAAACATTTCTATCCTGATGGGAGTGGTCTCTTCAAGGATGACAATGCCCCAATTCACAAGGCACGAGGGGTCACTGAATGGTTTGATGAGTATGAAAATGATGTGAATCATATGCTATGGCCTTTGCAGTCATCAGATCTCAACCCAGTTGAACTATGGGAGATTTTGGATCAACGTGTTAGACAGTGCTCTCCACCACCATCATCAAAACACCAAATGAGGGAATGTCTTTTGGAAGAATGGTGTTCATCCCTTCTGTAGAGTTCAGATACTTCTAGAGTCAATGCCAAGGCGTATTGAAGCTGTGCTGGTGGCACATGGTTGCCCAACACCATATATATATATAGTATATTATACTGTATGTGTGTATGTATGTGCACCATCATACTAGCCTACTTTATTTTTTATCATTCTTTTTATTTTGCTTTATTTGTTTTTATTATTATTATCATAATTACTAGTAGTAGTATTAGTAGTATTTGTATTAGCAGTAGTGGCAGGAGTAGTATTATTAATATTTTTTCAGTATAAAATATAGAAATATTGTAAGAATGCTATACGTAGGAACAACATCATATGTAAGCAAATGTAAATCCACATAAACTCTTGCACTCTTGCAATAAAGCTTAAAAAAAACCTTGATGAAAGTCATTCCTCCTGAACATGTTTGCTTAGAAACCTGTTGCATTTTCAGACCTTGCATGCCGAAATCATCCAAACAATTGTGGTTAAATCTAGAGCTAAAGTAACCATCAGGAAAAATGACTAATCAGAGGGAATAACATTCATATTACACTGTAATTATATGAATTTATCAAACATTTCAGAATGTCTAATTAAAATCTGATATCCACACACTGTACAACTTGTTACACTGCCAGTATAACTAGAACATTGCAAAATCAAGATGATTCTTATCATTACTGTGTAAGTAAAAAAAAGATCAATTTGACAGTGTATTTGCATCAATAATGTAAAGACTCACCTTCCTTGCAGAGGAAAGAACGCAGGATGAAGCCCAGCAGCAGCTCGCTTCACAAGCAAGAACCATCTCTTTGGTTTTGCCACTCTGTCCCCCTCCTTCCCTCTCTTACTCTCGGTGTCTCTCTCACTGCCTCTCTGACTCTCACTCATTGTCTCTTCCTTGCTTCTATCAATTCAGTTCAATTCAATTAAATGGGGCTTTTCTGGCATGGGAAACCGACGTTTACATTGCCAAAGCAAATGTGAAATAAAAACGACAAAAAATGTATATAAACAGAAAAATTGTGATTTTGCTGTTAGAAATAGATATATATACTATATATACAGATAAGTAGAAAATAGAATAAATAAAATATAAATACAAATGAGTGAGAACTATATAAACTGCAACCTTTTTTAATGAATGTCCGATATGTATGTACAGTAAGTATGTTTATGTACAGAGATCAGCACAGTGCAAATGGTCAGTGCAGGAATACACAAGTGATTGACAGTCTTAATGGTGGTTGTATTCCATTGGACGCCCACTGCAGAGTCTTTCTTACAATTCCAGTCTGCTGTGGTTTTTAGTTGATCCTTTCCAATGTGTCAAATAGTTTTCGTTTTGTTTTCTTATAAGTTGGTTTAGTCTAATGGGGTTTCTGTCTGGCGGCTCTGCTTGTGTTTGTGAACAGAGTCCCAGAACCTGCTGGCTGAGGGGGCTTCTCTCTAGGGTCTCTCTGTAGGTGAGGGCTTTGTTATGGAGCGTGTCAGGGTCACTTTCTGTTAGGTAATTATAAAATTTAAATGCTGTCTTCGGAATTTTTATTATTAGTGTGTATCCTTTGCGGGCATGCGTTATTTGGAGTTTTCCGTTGGACACGGAGAATCTATCCCACACTCACATACAAATGGTCACAACAGTGGCTGATAGATAATCCTACACGTCATTGCAGCTACTTTAACATGCAATTTCGCCTATTCAGAAAATGTAAATGAGCAATGAAGGTGCTCGAGGAAACACAGTGAACTGTTCCACCATCAGCATTGTTTCTGGAAAGACAATGGAGACAACATCTTTGGATATTTCATGCAGATGTCACAATTCTACTCATGTGTATCTTTCACATAAAGGGCCCTAAGGACAAAACACAAACAAAAGCAAAATCACCAACATTAAGCAAAAATGCTACAAATACTAAAACATGTACAAAAGTGAAAATATAAATTTAAGGAAAACGCAAACATATAAAAGAAGAAATGCTACAAAAGACTTGACAGACCAGATATGGTCCTGGCCTCTAGGGGGAGTGATTATGTCACATTGGCAAAGACACAGTGGGCTTGTATTCATTTCGCCTCCCTGGAAAGTGGGCAAAAGTAGGCAGCTGCAGCAGGGGGAGGTGACAAAAAGCTGCAGTCAAGATGGACACTTCCCAGCAGCCCTCCCATTCAACACAGGGAAATTAACATCCTGTCAGATCTGATCCTAATTTAATGAACTGTTATCAGACCAAACTATTTGTTCTCAAACTCCAATAACTGTTGTTTAAATGATTTTCTTCTGTATAATTGAGAAGAATATTAAACCAAAATGGAAGTTATATGTAATAATCATGACAGCTTTTATTGTATTCTTGAACTTCCATATTACTAAATTATTTTACATAAAAAATATAGATATAGTAGAATTTTCAATATAAGTGTCAATATGACACACTGGTCTAACATTTAAACAGGTGTATACCATGGTCTGGGTGAATACTCTTTTCTGATTGGTCGGCAGGTGTGCGTTAAAACTGTGTATGGCGGACGTAGTTCGGTTCAAGTTTAATCACCGTTCTAAATTCATCCCCTACCCAACCTGTAACCGTAGCATTAAAGAGCACAGCTGTCAAAGGTTATCTGTTATCAAAGAAGTTTTGAAGAATGGGACGCAGCAGAGGAAAAAGAAATGGAGAAGAAAAGAAAGAAACCAAGTGAAAAATGACACAAGGAACTGACACCTGAAGAGCTTAAATTGATAGAGGAAGAAAAGGATGAGAGTAATACAAAAAAGGAATCAAAATGGGCAGTTAATATACTGAGAGACTTTCTCTACCAACACTGATTTGGAGACATATGCTTAATGACACCTTACATGAATTTTATGCCAGGGTTCAGGCTGGCGGCAAGGACTGTGTGGCAAGTTGTCATGACAACGGTAAGATCTTGTTTCATCTTTGAGTTTTGAGTGCAAAACTTTCACCAAAAAAAGACCCTACACGTTGATTATCCCTTACTTTAACAACTCTTCATTAAAAACCACTGAGCATTATTTGAGAAAGCATATTTATTGTTCACATACAAACATTATTTACAGAATATGATTCTTTATATTGTTCCCTATAAATACAAATATTATTAATATAATATTATTTCCTTATATCAAAGCACAATCCAGTTTTAAAAATCAAACAACAAACGCAATTTATGAAATAGAAATCATCCTATAAAAACAAAAGTGCAAAATTAGAGAGCTGTGATTTCTGCTCGTGTTATCCCAGCATCCTTTGCCATGGCATAGAAATGGCCTTGTTTTTCAAGCAGGTTGCTCGGAGAATCAAATTCCACAATTTTACCAGCATCAAGCACCATTACCCTGCGGAGGAAGAACATAGACAAAACCCGCTGACTGAGGAGTGTACAGAAGGAGTGTGTCATTACTGCCCGGCAGAGGAGGATCTGGTGAAGATAAACTTCCTGCTCTAATGTGAAACGGATGGATGTGTACATATTTGTGCAGAACATTTGAAAACACAGTTGGTCCAGAAACAAGGACAGGAGGGTGGGGGAGAGTGGGCATTTTGTTTTAGGTGAGGATTTTATGTTTTTACATGTGTGTCAGCCTTGCAACAAACAGACAAACTGCCCAGGATGTTTCCCGCCTTTTTCTAAATGGATGCTGAGATGAGATCCAGTCTACCTGATGGATGGATATATTGATGGAAAAGGATATATGGGCCAAATCAGAAGTTTTCAATCATTTTTTTTGTTTTTATATGGGTATTTTTTTTTGTAAATGCTCAACTCTGGTGACCTCCAGTGAAAGTAAAGAGTTCATTCATTCATTCATTCATTCATTCATTTTACATTGTCAAAAAAGTGCATATACAAGGTTCCCCTCACTTTAAGGTCAGTTCCAAAAAAATGTAGTTAAAAACCTGTAGTCTACTTTCATAATGTAAGTATAAACTATCGCCATTGGTTACTGCATTTCTTTCTCGATGTTGTGCTATGATGTTATTGTAATTCTCAACTATAACACAACATAAAGTTAACTGGGAGTACTGGAAGCACCTTTTCATGTGGAAACCTAGCTCTTATATATGAAAGATTTGTTGAATACATTTATTGCACATAGCCTACACCACCTTTCACCCCTATCTTTAGGCTATGGCACTGCACACACATCCAGAAGAAGCAAAAGATGACTTTGAAGTCAAAGAGATCTTTTCATGTCTGATTGTCTACAAAGATGCATGTAGGGGCTGAATTGCACCTCACAGCTGTGACCATCTGACGTCTGTCACAAAACAGGAGGCACCCTAACTGCTGGAACACCTGCTCCATTAAAACTGATACTAGCCCATTGTTTGAGACTGAAACAGAAGACAAAGGTCTGAAAAAAAAGAAACAAATACACAAATAATCTAATTCTATTCCAATTCTTACGCAGCAAACTCCATCTGATGATGAAGACCGTCAGGTATGATTAAAAGCTCCGGATCAAGCAAGTAAGTAGAGCTGAGATTGTTTTGTCAGTTGCTATTTTCAAGATTAAGAATGAAAGCTCTGAAAAACCTTGTGTTTAGATGATTTTGTCAAGTAAATAAAACACTTCTATATGCTGAAAGTGTTGTTTAATCCAGTTTTTGTCAAACAGCAGTTTGTCATTTTGATACTTTCATAAGAAGTAAGGTGGTAGAACATGCCATTTTTGGTTTATTTGCTTTATATTATTTGTTTTATGTTTACTTTGACAACAAAGTAATTTACTTCTGGGAGGAATTACCTCATGTGAAAACATTGCATAAATAATGTGTCATACTCAGTGGTGTGCAAAACAAAAGAAGAGTGAAGGAAGAAAGAAATATTATGTTATGTTCACAGGAGAGGAAGGATGGCCAAAACACTTCATCAAAACATTTTATGGAGCATTAACTCACCTGGAGCTATCCATGATGCTATGCAAGCGGTGGGCGATGGTGAGGACAGTGCAGTGTGAAAACTCTTTGCGGATGGTGTTCTGAATCAGGTTGTCTGTCTCCAGGTCAACAGCTGCTGTGGCTTCATCCAGGATTAAGATGCGAGATTTTCTCAGCAGCGCTCGGGCCAGACACAGCAGCTGCCTCTGCCCAATACTAAGAGGAGAGTGATATGTGTTGATATCTCAGAAGAGCATTTTTGGAGCACACATTAAATGGTTAAAATAAAGTACAATTGGACGATTATTAGCAATAGCTTCAAACATACTCCAGGTTTTTACCCTGACATATTATTGATATTTTAGGACCTTCTGGCACACTTGAGCTGAGCTTGAGCTGTGTTAGTGACATGTACTGACACCCAATTAGGCTTAGATTGTGTGCAGTGAACTCACAACACGTTCAATGACAAGGTAATTATCTGAAGATGCTGGAAATCACCACACTGGCAGGTGCTATATATGGTCTTGGTGTGCATACTTAGGTAGGATTTGCACATGGCCAACATTTCATTTGATGGGAAAAACAACAGCAAATGGTTTTACCACAGCTTTAACAGGGGATGGAACAACATTAAATATGTCTTTAACAAGACTGGAAGCTCAGTCCAACATCTCTACCTGATTACTTAACTGAGATATGAGATTGTATATGTTTTGCCATTTACATCAGTGTTGACTGAACTGTGCATTTAGGTATTTGTTGGACCTACCTGAGGTTCTCTCCTCCCTCTGCAACCTCATGTTGCAATCCTTCCTGCAGCCCTGCTACATAGTCCTTCAGATGCGAGAGCTCCAGCACTCTCCAGATCTCCTCATCACTGGCTCTGTCAAATGGATCCAGGTTCATTCTCAAGGTCCCGGAGAACAACACCGGATCCTATGCCCACAGGGTTAGGTCAGTGTACCATTTAGAACAGAATGCTGTGTGTGGGTTATAGTGTTTTTCTCATTTTGTGTGTATACCTGTGGTATGATGGTGAGACTGTTTCTGAGGTCATGCAGGCCAAGGGTGAAAATATCTATGTCATCAATGAGGATACGACCTTCAGCAGCTTCAATGATTCTGAACAGGCAGTTGGTTAGGCTTGATTTGCCAGCTCCTGTACGGCCCACTATACCAATCTGGATACAATGAGACAACATGGCGAACAGGACAGAACATGTGAAACATATCTTTAAACACATCTTATCATATGGATTTTATAACCTACAGTCACTGTTTCTGAATGTTATGCACTGCATGTTACGTTGAATGCATGGCCCCCTTTCAGCGCACTGAACAGCTGTGGAACACCTGATCCAGGGACTTCTCTATTCAGCAGTCTAGATAAAGCCTACATACTGATTATATATACAGACACACATACAAACCTTCTCAGTGCTGTGAATGTCACATGAGATTCCATGCAGCACCAGGTCTAAACCAGGTCTGTAACGGACCTTGTAGTTTTCAAACTGCAGTCTTCCTGCCTCAGGCCACTGCTCTGTTGGACGAGTGTCAGTTACCCACTTGGCCTGTAGAAACACAGACACAGTGTTGTTTTTCATTTTGTGAGGTCATTGCTAAGATTGTGTGTTTTTGTTTTGTTTATGTTAGGTGTGTATGACGTGGGTCTATATATATTTGGAAAATTAAGTTTATTTGTGTTATGATGGAGAAGTTGTGACAAAGAAAGATGAAAGTCCCTACTGGTGGATGTCTCGATATCAATAAACTGCACCTAAGGGAGCTACAGTGTGTGGACCTTCGTGTTTCTTTGTTACATTGTTTCATTGGTCCAGCACCTGTTTGAAATTTATGGGATGTGCGCATCTACTACACTTCTGGATGTTGGAGAGGTTGCTATGGTGAGCTATGACACATCTGCCTATGTTTGTCTTCTATGATTGTGCTTACTTGTATGAGCAGATAGAGGAAAGAACGAAAACATAGGACTTAAACAACAAAATGATAATGACACCATCTAAAGACACTTTTATAAATTCTGTATCAAAAGTATAAAACTTAAAAGATCATCACATTCATTAAAAAATGAAAGGAATCAATTGAAAACAATGTGTTGTCAGCAACTAAAGCATAATTCAAGAGCTCATGTTTGCAGAGTGGTTTGTAAAAGTACAGAGAAGCTCTCTATTCAACATACCTCGTTCTCAATCTCTGTGTATTCACTCACTCTCTCCACAGCTACAATATTGGTCTCCAGCTCTGAGGTCATCCTCACCAGCCAGTTGAGGGTCTGAGTTACCTACAAAACCCCAACAGGAAAGAGGAATATGTTCATATGTTTAGCATTATTACCACCTTATTATCACCGCCGGCATCATCATAATCACTGTAATTATTATTGCCATTGACATCAACATCATCATCTGCAGTGTGGTAATGAGAATGTGAGTGTATCAGCGACTGACATTAAGGGCGTAGGATATAGACAGGCCAACCAGGCCGCTATCCAGAGAATCTCTGGAAATGACGGCAAACAGAGCAGCGAAAAACACCACCAGGTTTCCCAGAAACTCCAGACGAATGGCCAGCCATCTGTAGAGTGAACAAACACGCATAGAAATCTACACAAGTGCAAACAAATTCAAAGATGTCATCATTTTACCAACACTCTGAAAATCCCACAAGGGTAATTATGTGCTTGGATTTTTTAATGATTTGTGTTTGAAGGTGCATTTGCTGTTCAATATCTGACCTGTTTGACACTATCCACGGGTAGACACACTTGAGGTTTTCATCAATAGTTATTTCGTTGTGTTTAAGAAATCTTTCTTGATGGCCATAGGCTCTTATCACCGACAAACCCGACACCGTCTCACCAAAGTGTGAGTATATGGGAGAGCGAGACACTGAGTCCAACCGACGCAGCTGCCTTGAAGTTGCTACATAGAAGCGCTAGTTAAAGAGAGAGGGCAAGAGAAATCAACAGAAACACTGGATGGTTTAATTGGATTCCCATAACAGGAACAAACCATTATCTTGTTTATATTCACTGTCTGCTTTCCTTTTTGTTACTTTTCAGCAAATAAATCTCCTTTCCTCTTTATTGTCTTTTCCACCTGCTGTGTTTTTCTTCACATTTGCCTGTGCTATGTTGTTCTGCTTACCTGTACAAAGTAGTAGACCAGGGCCAGAGGAATGATGATAATGGTGAAGTAAGGGGTGGCCAGACAGATGACAAACAGTGTCCCCAGCACACCCAGCAGACACAGGAGCCAAGAGCGGAAAGATTGTGGGATGGCTTCGTCCACTGTGAAAATATCCTTTTGGACCAGTGTTGAGGAAGTTAGTGTTTATTTAAAAAAAAAAAAAACATTACAGTGGTTTCAAGTGACCCAGAACAGAATAGAACAATCCAATTTAGATAGACACCTCCATTTTTTAACTTATTCCCATGGAAATACCAGACTTCCTGGCAGACAAGGACATATTTGAGTATATTTGAGTGTGTGGGTCATCACACAGAGAAGGAACATCAAGCTCAATTTTAGTCTAGTCTGCCTGACTCATTGATCCTTTATCTGACTGAGGTTTGAGCAAGTTAGAATCTACAGCCCCAAACATGGCTCTGAAATATCAGTAGCCTAACTGCGCTGTGTGTTGATAAATTCATGGCACTGTCAGTGGTGTTGAAGTAGCAGACAGATTTTTGTCCATTCTGTCAGTTTTGTCTTGGATCTATAATATTCTCTAAACTATATACTATAAATACTCTATTTCTCACTACTATATTGTAGCCTGTATACTCTATAGAGGAGTGTCACCTTCGTGATCAGACAAGTAGTAACATGTACTTGTGGAAGAGCAAAAGGATCATAGAAACACACCGCTGCCTGTGGTATTCCAATAATATTCCTAAAATATTTCTATGATCATTCAGTAGCATCTATGCTGTTGAAACTACACTTCTAGACCAAGCCATCTCTGTAACAAAATATTTTAGGGGATACATGACCACAGATATAGTTTTTACTATAGATGTTTGGTGCAACCTGGGAGTGAAGCAGGTAATGCGACTGAGGAAATTAACCTTCACTGACCACACTGTGCTCAGCTGGTACATTTACATAATTTGAGGTAATGTTTATACCGTCACAACTACGGTGTGTTTTGAAAAATAAGCATCATTGAAATACTTAATGTCCACTTCCGGTCAAAGGATCGGCCTACAAACATATGTATTTAGCCTAATAGCAGTTTTATTAAATCAAAATTATAATCACAATTACAATATCAAGATTTAGGCTAGGTCTATGTAATAGTCCTGCAGTCCTTGGTTTAGGGTTACGGTTAAGGGGCCATCCTGTTGGGCCATCCCCTCTGTTAAAAATTAAGAAATCAACTACTGCATAGACTTGTTCAAGTTACCCTCTTAAGTCTACAATTATAAAGGTATCACAACCTCCGAAAGCAAGAACAAAAGAAAATGGGAAAAATTATGGAAAAACATGAAAAGGTAAATGATAAATCCTACCTTTGCAAAGCGGTTTACAACCCTTCCAATTGGTGTGGTATCAAAGAATACCATGGGAACTCGCAGTATGTTGTTGAGCAGCCTTGAGTGCAGGATGCGAGATGCAGAGACTGAAGCATTGGCTAGGAGCAGTGTACCAAGGAAAACAAAGAAGCCTGCAATAAAACGAGAGTTCATAAAACATGTGTCTGCACCTTCATATCATAAAATCCAGTCTTGCACAAAAACATGAATGAGGTTAGTGAAAAGAATATTGGACCCATGTGCACTTAATATAATGGTTGAAACCTTATCCTCAAGCTCTGAATGTTACCAAAAGGTAAATGGTCTGCATATATAGAGCGCCTTTCTAGTCTTCCAACCACTCAAAGTGCTTTGCACTACATGCCAACATTCACCCATTCACACACATATTCATACACTGATGACAGAGGCTGCCATGCAAGTTGCCAGCCTGTTCATCAGGAGGAGCAGGTTCTAATGCTTATTCACACACAGATGGCACAGCCTTCAGGAGCAATTTGGGGTTCAGTATCTTGCCCAAGGACACTTCAACATGCGGACTGGAGGAGCCAGGGATCAAACCACCGATCTTCTAATTAGTGGACGACCCACTCTACCTCCTGAGCCACAGCCTCCCCAAGAATGTGTGAGTTAAATAGAGGCAAGATTGAAGCACTGGAAGATCTGCTCATTGTAAAAGACACATTTTAACTTCTAAGAATGGGACAAATGTGAAGCATCATGGACCACTGAGGCGAAGAAAACTTCATAATGGTACATCCACTACTTCTGTTAGGAAAGTGCTAAAATGCAGTATATCCATTTATTGCTTTCAGGCCCGATTGTTGTAATAGTGTAGTTCTTCATCTTGCAGTACAATGAAAAAAACATACTGTATGAACCCACACTCAAGTGCACTTCACTCTACTTTTATCACCTGTTGCAAATCAGTTACAGTTAGTCCAAATCTTTGCTGCTTATCTGCTAAATGAAGCACCACATCAGTTTGGTTCATTAGATCATCTTATGAGGTGTTTCATTCAGGCTTCTGCACCTGATTTGCAATCCAGGAGAGGTACTTAACATTGAAGACAGACCAAATGGCTGAATAAGCCTGAGCAGCATGGGAGGGCTTCAGGAACTAAAAACAGTTCTCAGTGTGAGGAGACAGGATATATCATCAGACGTTTCCTGCCTCAGGAGAGGGTGATCAACTTTTATAAACAAAATCTTTATGACATGCTGACAAATACTTAAAGTACAGACTGCACCAATAACTCTCCAGCAGGAACCATCAGTAAAATGGAAATATAATACCCAACACATGGCTGATCTACTTTCATTCTGTAAAGGTCTGTTCTCATCATTGCAAGCAATCATAAGAAACCATCTTTCTGTCACTTGCAAATCATGATACGGGTGATGATTAATTTTTCTTTCTGTTTCCAGATAAAGCAAATTCATAGAGGGTCACAATATGCCAACAGCTGAGAAAGGATTGTGGGTTTGCCAGTTATCATTTTATGACTTTCATGTTTTTGTTTCCTCATCTGACAAGAGAATGGATCCCCCAAACCACTCAAACCACAAATGCTGTCCTATTTATGAACAAAATATGCTGGGCCTGCTGATTCTTTGTCCAGTCTTCTGTTATGTAATGTCCCCTATATTACATTGTCTTACAATATAGCCCTCCCCCACCCCTTCACCCCCATCCTTTTTTTAAAATAATTATTATTATAACAGTATAGGTGGTATAATTGAAACAAACAACATCCTCACACTATAAAAAAGATCAGTTGATTAGAAACATCTACTGTACAGTGATATAAACGCTTGGCTCCAACATCAGCCAATCCTTGTATGACTCACTATGGTCTCACTAGTCAGCATGTTTTTTTTTTCCATCGTCACACTTGACAATTTCAACATCAGCCTATCATTTACAAGCAACTGAACTCTGCACTTCAAGCTGTAACCTCACCTTGATCTGTTTACACCCTGTATCTGATTGGCTACAGGGAGAAATTAAAGAAACTGGGGGCTGCAGGCCCTATAAGTCAAATTAGAGAATTACAATAAAGGAAGATAATGAGGAGACAAAAAGAATAAGACTTTTTTTTATATTTCAAGCAAAATGTGATGTGCTTTAGTGATTCCTTTGGCAGTGGTGCTTCTCTTTACTCTACAATGATCAACCTGGATACGTAGTAAACACACCCAGTAACATGAATCACTGTACACATGTGACAAGACTCAAAAATGTTGAAACAGCTGTCAACTGTTTGACAAATTTCCGCTAACATGACGGTTGCGCTTCCTCAGTTCAAGCTTTTCTATTCTGACATTTCCTGAGGTCTAGTTAGATGAGACGATCAATACCACTCTCATGTCTGTGTATTAACTATGGAGCTGGAGGCTGACTTACTCTCTCCAAAACTGAAATATATGTCTGCCACCACCTTTAAAGCTCACTAATTAACACATTGCATCTCATTTGTATAACCAGGAGACAAGTAAAAATGTAATAACTTTAACACTCACAATAAGGTACTAAAAAATCCTGATCAGTTAGGGGAACAAGGAATGAATGAGGAACAAATCAGTAATGACCTGATAAGAGCCGAAGACATGTAATAGATGCTTTGTTCATAGGATATTCCTGAATAACTCTAAATAAAGGACTATATAATAGATAATGATGAGTTTAGAGGGAACAGACTTGGAGACACTTTATCATTGAATCATTCTGTAATGATTACCTCAAGTCTGTGTATTATTTTTCTAGACATTGAAAACAAATCAATACTCTTGGTGAAGGCACATTGCGTTTAGTGTTACTGCCTTTCCATAAAGCTCCATAGTCAAAATTACTCTATACGAATTTCGTTTATTAAATTTCCTTTAAGTATCAGCATCACTAATGCTGCAGGATATGTCACCAGGATATTAATGTATATATGCCCTGAATATAATGATCAAAAGATTTATTTTAAGAATCCTGCTGTCTCTGGTTTGTTATTAAAGAACTAAATGTGAAATCACCAGTAAAAACTCAGGAGCTGCTTGTCAGTTTTGTAGGAAGATGCTATACTTTACTTGAGGGGGCATAAAAAGAGAAACTAATGTTTAAGTAATTAGCTGGTTCAGAGCTCATCTCTGCTTGAGGCTCGAAGCTACATTACCCACTACTATATGATAATAATAATAATAATAATGAGATGATGATGATGATGATTATTATTATTATTATATGGAAGTGTCTTAAAACCACACAAACAAAAAGACGCCTTCCATCAGCCAAAGTACATTAAGTAAGTTAATTAAACACAAATTAAACTGACCTAAATGCGCAGTATTTTTAACCTTCACATGACCAACTCTGCAATCATACAACTGTCTTGAGTTGTCAGGTGACAAGTCATAAACATGGGAATCTGTCCCATCTATCCCACATGACTTGAACGTGGCATAAGCTTCGTTAATCATCCCCCGGCTGTACCTCCATATGTTGGCACAACCATGAGAGTGGTATTGACCCACTCGTATAACTGTCAGCAAAAAGTAAATAAGTGTGTCTTCCAAAATGTAAAACTGTTAAATAAAAAGTAAACTAAACAGTTACCTTGAGCCACTCCCAGGACTCCGAACACTCCCACCCTGGTGTCCCTCTTCCAGGCAGGGTATGTCATGTTGTAGTACTCCACTGCATCATTGGTCCAGTCACTGAGCCACAGGTTCTGACCGATGAAAGCTAAGTTCTGGATGAAGTAAACCAGGAAGACCATGACAGCATATCCCCAACCCATAGCACGCAGGTACTGGAGATACACTGAGAACTTCACCTGGATGTCAAAGAGAGAAGAAGAAAATCATAAAACAGCTCTAATTTTGTGTCTGGTATGTGTCATTGAGAGTATTTAGCAAATGAAGAACTCAGTTTACTTGTCCTGTTTCCATAGTTTCCTTATCTATTAGCCTCTGGCCTTTCTTAGATTCATCAACATCTTCTGATTTTCTTATTGAACTATTTTTTCTTAATCTGACTCTGGAAAAAAACAGACCACATGAAGTAAGAAAGCATGCAAAGATAAAGATAGTCAGTGAGAGGCTAAAATGTGGCTCTTGTATGCTGTGCATGAAAACAAGAAAAACTGTGTGAGACAATGTTTTAAACAAGCATTTAAGATCTTATCATGGTGGTGACTTGCTTGTGTGCCTTAGAAGAAGCTCATTATCCCACACAAACACACACACACACACACACACACACACACACACACACACACACACACACACACACACATACACACACAAGCTGTTTTTGTCTATTTTGTCACCCACCACTTTAACGGTACTCTAACCTGGTGTTGCGCTGGCTGCGGCGGACACTGTTTTCTCTTTTCAGTGTAACAGATACTGTGTCCTCCAAAGGAGAGTCGTGTTGAGTGTCCTCTGTTTCAGGGATGAGCTCCACGTCTGCAGTATCCTGGCAACTATCTGAATAAATATAGCCACATATTATACATGTTGTCTTATTAAGCTAATAATACACTTCATTACATTATATGCTTGAGGAAATTAAGTCAATATATAGTCAATATAAAGTATTGATATAAATATAAAGAAGCCAGTGTTATTGCAGCATATACAGTGATGGAGCCCTATTTTACAATATACTGTGTATATATATATATAACTTATATTCAAATAGTACCATGTACATAATGCTGCAAGACAAAGATGTAATTACCTGACTCAGAATGGGTTTGATTGGTTTGCTCATTGGCATATGTGTCTAGAAACTCAGAAAAAGCTCCTCTGCTGGCACGAAGGCTGTTGTAGGATCCAACCTCAGAAACCATTCCATTCGCCAAGACCACAATTTCATCTACATGAGGCAGGAAGCTCACTCCATGAGTCACCAGGATGCGAGTCTGTACAAACAAAGACACATGGGGCTTCAGCTGTGACAATGATTCTGCTCTGATGACAAAAAGAGAGAAGATATGCTGTACTGTATGTATATCAGCAGGCCATGCGGGATGACTGTAAATCCACAATTTTAGTAGTTTACATAATTTATTTTTCATATGAGGTGTTCACTATCAAAATGCATTTGACATATACTAATTTAGGAGAAAAAAAGTTAAGAACTAAATCTGTAAAATGCTACCAATATTATGCCATATTAGAGCTGCAACGATTAGGCAATTAATTGATTAGTCAATGGACAGAAAACTTTTTTGATAACCGAATAATTGTTTTAGTCATTTTTTGAGGAAAAAATGCCTAAAGTTTGTTGTTTTCAACTTCTAAAATATGCTGATTTAATGCTTTTCTTCATCATACATTATAATAAACTGATTGTCTTTGGGTTTTGAACTGTTGGTTAGCCAAAACAAGAAATCTGAAGACATCACCTGTGACTTTGATAAATTATAACTTTTAAGTATAAACATTTTATAGACCAACTGATTTATCAAGAAACTAATCGGCAGATTAATTGATAAGCAAGTTTAGTTGCAAAAACATTTTCAAATGATAGATCTTTTGAGGTGAAACATTAATACTGATCAACACTTCAAGGTTGGCTCAGCACAAACCTTGTGTTTGAGTATTCCGTTGGGTCCGATCACTTTATCAAAAAGATGCTTTCCAACATGTGAGTCAACAGCAGACAAGGGGTCATCTAGCAGATAAATATCAGCCTGACTGTAAGCTGCCCTGGCCAAGCTCACACGTTGCTTCTGACCCCCTGAGAGGTTGATGCCCTGAGGAGAGTAGAGGAGATGAGAGGAGAGGAGAGGAGAGGAGAGGAGAGCAGAGAAACAGCACAAGACAATATTAAGTTTAAAGAGCTTCTCTTAAAAATGCAAGGAGCTACAGTATGTTATCCATGATTTCAAATTATTTGTCTCTGGGATTTCATTTTGGGACAATACATCTCTTCTAATGCTGCCTGACAGCTGATAAGCCTCAGTTGGTGAAGCTTCCTACCAGCACAAGAACCTTGACAAATCAAAACCAGACATGTTGTGAGCAAGTTTTAAGTGTCAGCATACTTAGAAAAAAGTAAGCTAATGTCTGCTATGACAGTAGGAAAAATATTGTGATGTGTAGTATGTTTATATATTTGGAGTGAATTGGCTAAAAGATGCAAGAACGGTGGTGAGGAAGGGCGATCTGACCAACAACTAATATCACACAACACTAGTATCATGTTTAAAATGAGGGGCATTATCGGACCCTGGTTTTCTGTGCTTTGATAATTGAACAACAGAGACAATTGTTCAGTTAGGGTTAATCATTGTGTTTGTGTTCTCACTGAACATCCAGAATGTGTTTACAAAGAATTACACAGAATATGCCACACAGAGCAACAACTCCCATGACTAATCCTTGAATTCTTGAACCTTTACACCCACATATCCTTGACCGCTGGTCTTACTTTCTCTCCAATCTCCGTGAGGTCACCCCCAGGCAGCAGCTCCAGGTCAGGGACCAGTGCGCAGGACTGTATCACCTCCTGAAACCTCTTTTCCTCATGAGGAGAGCCAAACAAGATATTATCCCTCAGAGTGGCATTTTGGATCCAGGCTTGCTGTGGTACAATTGCAATAGAACCCTGAAAATATAGATATTAAGAGTCAGACACTCCTTCGAGCAACAAAAGGCTGTATTCATACAGGTTTTCATTTATACTAAACACTACACTGTTTTAAAGAGGAAAAAAAATCTCTCTCCATAGAAAAAGGTTCTAAAGCCTTATTCAACTGCATTGTTCACAGTTTGAAGAATTCACAATGCTCCAGTAGCCTTCAGTTTTGGCTTTTATTGGGAAGCAAAAAAAGGTTCAAGCAATTCTCTGTTCAAAATGCAACAACCTGCTCTTTGAGTAAGTGAGTGGAATAAAGGCTTTGTACTGTGCTTCTGTGAAGAACAGGTACATTTAGATTTAACTGTCTCTTGTGGCCCTATTCACACCTGGCATTAAAATACGTCTTGGGTGATTTGATCACAAGTGGACAGCTCTAAGTACAGGTGTGAATGCATCCAAGATGCATTGAGGATGCATTGAGATCCAGTCACTCAGACCACATTTGGAGGTGGTCTGGGCCGCATATGGCCACATTCTTTTAGCTGTGTATATGCAAATGTGTCCTGGGCCACACTGAAGGACTGCCTACTCAACTGATGGGCTGCATCATATTGAAGTGCAAAACAACAAGAAGAAGCCACAACAAAATGGATTCTCATGGATGGAGTACATGTGAAACACGCTGTCTAATTTCCATTTGGGCCGAAGACTTTTGATTTTGCTCGCACACCAAGGTCTTTGCAAACTTCTTCTTCTTCTTTTAATGCCCAGCAGACTAGGCACGGGAAGTGCATTGCTGCTTTGCATGTAGAGCAAGGAAGTGAGATCCAATCACAAGTGGTCACTTTAGACACACGTGGAGACACATTCTAATGCCAGGTGACGTACTTAGAGCTGTCCGCCTGTTATCAGTTATCCTCCATCCAAGAGTGCCTTGTATTTTGTGCAGTATATTTCCATACTGAACTAAACTGCTTTATTTTGAATGAAATCTTTATAGTTCAGTAGTTAACACTGCTGAAGTAAAATGGACATAATTCATCAAGTGGATAAAGAATTAAAGGGCTTGCAATTATAAGAAAAGAAAGCCTTGCCTGGTTCTCTATGTATTTAAAAGCTTAACAGACAATCAGAACATATAACATATATTACACAATGAGAGACAGAGTACTCTCTCACCACTTTTTTGTGAGTGAAATATTCAATTTTTCCAGTGGAACAACCATCTTAATAAACTCCAGTGTTTTGGGGTACTTTGTGTACTCAAAATGGTTAGAATTGAGTCATTTACACATAACAGAACTTGCACATTGTGCACATTACATGTCCTTGGCTTAACACATTGGTATTATGAGACAGATATATAGACAGATAAAGTATCACCTGGATGTTGATAAAGCCTTTAGTGCTGTGCATCTCTCCCAGGAGGGCTGACATCAGAGAGGACTTCCCTGAGCCTACAGCTCCCACTACTGCTATCAACCGACCTGGCTTAATGTCCAAAGACACGCTGGAAAATACACACACAATAAATATGTTCGATATAGTGAAATAGAGCAGAGACAATTAGGATGTGTAATATTGTGTGTGATGCCAAAAACATACTTTTTAAGCAGAGGCTCTGCATCTCGTTCCCAAGCAAAGGAACCATCACATATGCTAACAGCAGAGTCTAACAGATGAAAACAGATGGATAGTAAATGTTACAACGAACAAAAGATCCCGCTGGTAAATAAGCTTCATTGCTCAGCAGAGGAACAGGTGTGAATAATGATAGTGAACCTACTGAAACTGGGGTCATGGCGCACAGTGCCACTTTCAAGATCTTCACCTCCCAGAAACTTCTCTAGGCGCTTCCTGGACACTGTTGTCTAAAGTGTAATAGAACATGGTCATTGGGCTAATTTCATGGCTCAGTATGTCTGCATGTACAATGTTTTGTTGTGTCCTTACTTGCACCATAGCAGCAATAAGCATGGGCAGCATGGCCAGGGGAAATCGGAGGATGTTGAAGAGTGAGATGGAAGTGAAAGCTTTCTCAGCAGTCAACACATTGTCTGAGCTCACCCCTACAAACACAGCAAATGTGGCCAGAGACACCTGGGAAAAGGACAATGTTAGAAAAGGACTTTTACAAAGGGCATCCATGACCTGCTGCTTGTCGTCTTTTTGTGAGGCTCACTGACAGGACTCACCAGAGCGGGGGCACAACTGAAAATGAAGGTGGAGACGGACGTTAGGTAGGCAAACTTCCTCATGACCTTCAGTTCTTGCCCCCTAATGCCTTCCACCTGCGCCTGGAAAGATGGCTCCCATGCATACAGCTTCAGAATCTGGTGGGAGGTGAAGGAGGAAGAGGGAGCAGTGCGGAGGACACGGGGAAAGGGTGGGAGAACAGAGGATAGCATTCATACCCTTATGATGCCAGTAAACCACGGGTGGTGCTTGTAGTACAATAGAAGGACATTTCAGCTTTTTCCTGAGGCACAAAAGTCTTTCATCTGAGGAAGGCCTCACTTAGAGTCCCCAACCTCCACCAATCTGGCTGAACTAGTTTTTAGGCAGAGGTGGTCAGCCTATACCCATTACCACTGATGGTGGGCTATTAACTCTGTATTTTTTGAATAAAGGTACTTACCTTGATCCCATTGAGTATTTCATTCATGATTTTCAATCTCTTGTCTTTGAACTTCATATTCTCGATCTGGAAGGAGATAATGTAAATCAGCATGAATTGGATCCATGAATCCAAAAAAACTGGGAGTACAGAACTAAACAGTTATCTTGCATAATGTTGCATCATTCCCAAATGATGAATGTTTTATTATTTATTTATCTGTTGCTTATTCTTAGACAAAAAGCTCTTGTCTGTATGTTCCTGTTTGTGTTTTACACCTCCATGTGTGAGTGTGGTTTAATCATTGGAATTTTATTTATTTTTTTATTTTTTTGAGCTTTCAAAATGTCCAATCAATTTTGATCTCACTGAGAAATTTTGTTTTTGTTTCTATGGCAACAATTTTCTGTCTTTAAATAGTCAGCATCAGTCCGATAGAATCACAGAAACTGTTTGGGCTCATAACTCATAGGATCAATTAAAAGTTTCTACCAGTGATGATTATAAACAAAGACTGGAAACATGTTATAAAGCACAGTCATGTGGAGTTGTTGTAACTGGTAATTGTATGTGTCCTGGTGTATTGTGTTACTTTTCACACCATATTCATAGTGACCGAAAATGAATTAATATAAATGAATATATACAATACACTAACCTATAAAGATAAGATGTTAAAACTATCCTGTATGTGTGTGTATTTCTGCTGACCTGGATTTTTCTGGCCTTGGTGGCTAGCAGTCCATTGATTGGCACCATTAGCACCATGACCGCCAGTCCTGCCAACACAGAGGGTCCTAACTCCAGCCACAGGAAAACAATGGACAGGCCGATCTGAAGAGGGCAGGACCACAGCAGGTGGATGAAGTTTGTCACATCGTTGAAACGCTGGGCGTCTGCTGACATCAGATTCACTGTTTCCCCAACTGTTGACTCTTTACGAGTGTCATTAGACACCACCAGTGCCTTGAGAAATGTAATAAAGAAGGGGCAGGGGTTAAAGAGGGAGAAGGAAAGTTTTGGGGAGTTGCAATTATTTTAAATGATAAAAGGTACACAGCCAACAAAACACAAATTATTTTTCTTAAAATTCATGTTCTTTATAAGAAAAGAGAAGCAGGGGGTTCTTAGATGCATGGCTATTGATCAGGTCCCTTTTGGAAAAAGTGATTCTGACTCTGATGCAATCTGTAAAACATTTTGAAAACATCAAAGGTGCAGTTATTATTGTATCCACACCCATACGAGATATTGAATAGCTCAGGAAATTGCACTTGGATGCAAGCCAGGAAATATCCCTTTATTCAGTGACAATCGTGTGATCATCTCATGTGCAGATGAAAGTGTTTTTTTTCACTCATGTGTAAAGGGTTAAAAATGTTGTGTATACCAGACATAAATATGCAGTGTAAAGGGTTAAAAATGTATGTACAGGAATATTAAAATGGCATAAAAAGATAACAAGTTAAATGTGTTAAAAATGAACACCCCTATATTTTATTTTATTTTATTGTATCAAATAGTGATTAAATATCAAATTTCATTGTACTTTACTTTGTTTATACATAACATGGGTTAAAATTCCTCAAAATCACATGCATGTACCCCAATATAAGGGATAAGAGTGTTGTGAATCATTTGTGATGACGTGCAACGTTAGAGTTGAGTGGTTTTGCAGTAATGTGTCGAAATAGAGATGTTTAGCTATACACTGTGATGCTAGGTTAGCGGACCTGTTGCTAATGAGTAAGGTAGAATACACAGTACAATAGAAATGCTAATGAGACACGTAAAAGGGGTTTGTTTTGGCTTGTTAATCGATCTTAAGATACATAAAGTGCTAGTGTTTTTACATAAAGCTGCAGGGTGTATGTACACACCCCTCCTGACACCCACCAGGCCAGGGGGACAACACATGCAGCTGACAAGTCTCTGAGGAGGGTGTTGAAAACTGCAGGTGGTCATTTATTTCTCATGATGTGAAATGCCACGTTTTTTACAACACTCTCTGAGGTAAAGTAAGATCATTTTGGTGCGGTGTCACTCCTGTCTTCACCTTTTTGTACACTGCAGCCATGATGGCAGTGCGAACTTTCATCCCCAGAACAAAGCAGCGCTGGAAGTACTGCTGCAGGAACAGTGACTGCAGAAGGGCCACCACTAACAGCAGCACTGCATACAGATAACCTTCCCAGGTATATCTGGATTTGTCCTGAGTGAAGGAGATCATCAATCTAGGGAAAGAAAAATGGTAGTTTATGTTGCAGCTCAAAAGTAATAATTAATAGTAAAAGATAAATAACTAAAAATAACATTTGATTTGACAATCATGTAATGTATTTATATCCTTTTTTCATTGCTTTTCTTCTTCCCAACCTATTTCCCCTCCCATGTCAGCCACTGTTGTTATCAACTGATGTTTCAGCTTATCAATGAGTAGTGCATATTCAAGCTAAAGGGCTGGAGCATTCACAAGGCCATGGCATGCATTTAAAGCTTTAAGATGACAATCAGATGTATCTTGTGCTTAATGGATGAGCTTTTGCCAACAGTTCACCATCCTATTGTATAAAGCTACGAATGTGTTGACCTTGAGTTAATGATCACAGAGAATGCTGACAGAGTGAAGCACCAACCAGCAGTAAACAGTAAGCGTTATTTTGTTGACAGTGATGCAGAGTGAGTTGAAAAGTTCAGGGTTTGTGTTCTAAGTTTTTATAAGGAACAATAAAATAATTTAAAACCACAATCAATAAAAAAAGATCTAAATGTATCTGCAAGGCAAATTAGTTACTTACAAGACAACTACAGAAAATCAGTGAAAATATGCTGATGCCTTAAAGAGGATTTTATTCACAACTTGACTCACTTTAGGAGTTGAGGACTGACAAAAGCCAGCAGGTCCTGCAGAAGTTTGAAGAAGGCGGACTCAATCAGAATCCCTTTAAAAGTCTGGTAAATGGTGGATATCAGCCATGAATTGGGATAGTTCTCTTCCTCTTTCTTTTTGTTCTTTTTCTTCTCTTTTTTGTCTTCTTCCTTTCTCCTTTCCTCCTAAAGAAAAATATTGTTTGAGCATTAATCTTGAAGAACAATGAATCTTGGGCACCTGGCAGAGAATCAATAGTGCTACTAAAGAAAATCCATTTGGAGTACAGAACAATGTACTGTACTGTTTTTTTGTCTTCACACTCACCATCATCAGCACATCCTGACTGACGCCTTTCCTCAGACCGCTGGAGAAGCCATTTTGAAAGGCCTCCTCCTGGGCTTTCTCACAGTTTTTCTTGTTTTGGAACCGGGTGCGAGCAGCACCCAAATTAGACTCCATGAAATACTGGAAGCGTTGGCTGATGTAACCAGTGCTGTCTGCCTCGTTCAGTTCCCACATGTCTTCCTGAACCAGGGGCCGCTTGTAGCCTTTCACCACCATACTAGCGAGAGTAGGAGTGGCATCAAGAAAAGTGACGTTAAGCACACCTTGGCGGTCTTGGTGTATATGTGTAAGTGTTTGCTAGGATTTTTTAACTACAATAACTTTTAATTTACCTGTTAAACCAGTTGAAAGTGATTCTACTCAAAAATGCTGCACCCATCTCAGGATTCTGTAGGAAAAACAATAAAAAACAAACAGTACACAGATGGATAACGTTCACAGCAGGCTGAGGTGATGAGGGTTCAGACTGAATAACTCAAGACACAGAATGTATCATATTTGTTGCATTATTATACTTCTTTTTCAAAACAAAGATAAAACAAAACAAAAATGCCTCCCTCTGGGTGCTTAGGTACCTTTTTTACAAGTTCTTCATCTTCTGGAGAGATATCAGCCAGAGCAGAGAGAATAAGTGCAATCAATTCCAGCCCAAAGGAAATGTAGAAAAGGCAGAATCGAGGGACATCATCGATCTCTCCCTAATGGTCAAAGATGAGTTTAAGAAGTGTTTAAGGGTGAGGGAGATGTAACAGTGAATGGTGCATTATTGATAAACATGGTGAGCTGAATCCATGCTGTCAGAATAATCGGTTTTCTCATAGTTAAAACTCCTCACTCATAATTTGATCTAATGCCTCTGCTCATACCAGCCTGAGTGCCTCTCGTAGCAGGGTCTGGAAAGGGAAAATGTCGCACAGGACCAGGAGAAGCCAGAAGAGGAAGAGAGTGGCAGAGTCTACTGCTCCTTCCCTCCGTCTCACTCCTTCCTGGCAAAGCAACAGCAAGATCTGACAAAGAAGAAATGTAAGAAGATAAAATAAATGAAATCCTTTCATGTTGAAGACCAGAGTGAATAGAACTATACAAAACCTTCGATATTTACCCACGACACAGCATACAGGACAGGGTTTGCGAAGTACACACTAGGATTTTTCACTGTTGAAGGTGGGTCTTTGCTCGGACCGTAATCCTCTCCTAATGTGAGTGCCAGGGCCGCTATGGCAGTCAGGAGCAATAAAGACACAACAAGCTGAGGGGAAGAAAGACAGACAAGACTGGTGAGTAAATCATACAAAGTCAAATCAATCTTCTGAGACAGGAAATTAACTAATTATGGTGAATCAATAGTTAACAATGTTGTTTATAACATTTTCTTTGACACCTTTGATCAAGATTCTTAAATCATGAGTTATTTGTTGCTGGTGTAACTGCCATTAAAACCAGCCTCATATTCTTCTCCCTAAGCATCACATCTGGACTGAAACAGTGTGATTATTTATTTTTCTTGCTGAGTGTATCACCTGTTTGATGAAGTAGAGCTTGGACAGGTGTTTTGTGTTCATGTGTGTCCTCCGGCAGAGAGCCACCAGGTGCCACGGGGCACAGAGCCACAGGAACCCCAGAGGGATCCAGACCAGCACTGTCTGCTCCACACATAGTGGGAGGTCTGGGTCCTCTCTATTCAGATATGAAGCATTCTGAATAAAAAAACATACATATAAGGATTTGATTCATTATAAGGTCCATGCTGCTCTCCTAATCTCAGGGAAAAGTGAACGCAAACACACTCCCATCCCTGTACCCCAGGAGCTCACACTATATTACACTACAGGGACAGCTTACTCCTCCCTGATTAGATATTTAATCAACAGTGACTCACATGTGATTAAATCCTAAATCCCTGCTCACCGCTGTACGCACAGCAGCATGTGTCATGTGCACTTCCGAAGAAGAGAGTGATGGAGAGTTGGCTGCTAATGGAGTGACATGAATTTGGAGTGAAAGGAGCAGAACACTAAGGGTTTTCATGTGTTATATGAACGAAAGACCCTGACACAGTGCAGAAATTGTGGTGTTTCAAAGTTTTTGAGGGGCTGTAAAAGCATTTCTTAGTGTTTCAAGCACTTGAAGTTATTTGTATCTGCTGTGTGAGCAACGTGTTATTAGGAGAAGCCTAGATCAAGTCACAGTCTTCACTCTTAAGCTCAGGAGAAAATATAGGGTCTAACAGTACAGTCTGGAGAGATGTGTGCATGTGCTTCTGTTTTCTGGACTGCATGTGCAGGTGTTTATTTAAATTAAGGTATTTCACTTTTATCAGCTAAATGGATTCTTTGATAAATTTCCCCATGAGGAAAATAAAATCTGTTTTACCTACAGACTAAAGTCTATAGACTTAAGTTTACATTTCTTTCAACTGAAAATGAATTTCATCCAAAACTTTTCATCCGTTTTAATTGTTTCTTATAATCATAATAATGTAAGATATTACATGCGCTGCAGTTGTCAGACTTGCCGAGTCATGTCTTACCTAAGAGTCATTATTGCCCAGTCACGTGTTCACTGTGTACAGGGGTGAAAAAAACTATGTAATGCTTTCAGATCAAAGTATAATCAAACAACCTATTACAAGATTTTTCTTAACTGTCTTAGTTGTATTTTTTTTTGTTTTTTAATTACTTAAAGAGCTAAAATAGGTCCTTCATATTCATCTATCACATACTGTGGGGGTGACTGACACAGTAACATGACCATGTGTGCAAAACAACACAATCCAATATAGAAGCCCTGCAATACATAAACTTTTGTGAAGAAGCTTCTAATTTGTATATATATAATTTTAATATTTGTGTCAGAGGTTGTAATATAATTACTATATTGCAATAACATAATACAAAATAACAAAAAAAGTTATAATATAAAGCAGTCTAGAAAATAATACCACAAACTTTAACCTAAAAAATTACAACAAATTTTAATCAACATGTGACAATAGATACTCCATGTGATTGCATGGTATAATACAGTTGTTACTATTATTGTGTCCACCATCTGGAGTTCTCCATTTGCATTTAAGTATTTAAGTATAATTTACTGTATGGTTTAGCTATTGAACATATATGTGCATCAGAAGCTTTTCAGTGTTTGAGACTATAAAGTGTCAACTGATCCACTGCAGGGCCAACAGGCTATTTTCCTCAACCCCACTGTGGCCTCTTTCAGCGACATTAAGCCTGGCTGTTCAACTCACCCAGAAGATGGACCCACAGTACTCCTCCAGAGCTGCGGCACACATGGTCCACACTGAAGGCTTCAGTTGCCCTTAGACGACAAGACAACCAGACAAGTCTCACCCTCAGCTCTGCTGCCGTCCAGGTCGACTCAAACAATTCTACTCTCACCCCCGGTCCACCCACACTCCGGAGACAATTGCAGGATGTGACTCTGAGGGACTTTGAGCCATGAGGGTTTTAAGCAGAAAGCAAGATTTGCGACCTCCCTAAGCAGACAAAAAACATTGGTTGCCAGAGACGTACTGAATTACTGTGAAGAGCAGACAGGTTAATGGCTAACTTGAGTCTTGATCGCTTTCTTTTTTTAAAAAATCTTCAGGGTTACAATAGTCCTCAGTGACTTGTTTGATGTTTACAAGCACACATGAAGTCCTGCTGTTGGGTAAATGAGAAAACTCCTCTGCTGTAGTGAGAGTCATTGAGAGGATTCAGGTTACATCAGTGCACAGACACAGCGCTCACATGTCTAAAGTTCAACATTTCAGGCAGACGATTGCAGGAAAGAGAAAAAGATTGAGAGAGACAGGAGTTGCATAAGTATTCCTTTGCTCCTTTCTTCTTCTCAAGGGGAGGGAGTGGGCAAATTAGACCCCTTTTCCTGTTGTGTTTCCACTTCTCTTTTGCTGCATGCCTTCACTCTCGCTGACCTACACAGACCCATTTTCGGAACTCAAGTCACATCATATTAATTTTAGGCAGCCATGCATTCAAATGAGGCTGGTGGGCTGAAGCCAGCGAAGTGCTGAAAAAGGTGCAGAATGTTTGTCTAAAATAACTGTTAACTGGTGGGAATTTGGGGAAGGAGGGAGGGTGTTGACTGTTTTGCTGTTTCCCTCTTTTCTGTTTATCTCTGCTTCCTATTCTGATCAGGAGGACTGGACTCCACAACCTAAATATACACTGTACACAAGAGATTCAAGTCATAGTGGTATTTAATACAGAATAACTTCTGTCTTCTGTGCTTTCTAGAAAGTCAGACAAAGAGGAAGTTCAGCAGCCAGAGGGAACGTGCCCAAAAACAAAACCCTTTTGCTACTGTGCAAAAGCTCTGTTTTGTGTGCCCATATTCAACATGTGCCATGTTGAATATGGGCTATTTTTTGGAAAAAATACAACTAAATTGCTATAAATTGCTACCAGATACCGGTTCAACACAAATCACAGAAAAAAAGAGAACTGCCCCTTGTGCATCTAAGAGTCTTTCTGTGTTGAACGGGGGAGAGGAACACTCATAAATGAGTCATCATTGTTGTTTATGTTTCGATTCACGTGTGTCATCCAGCAGCATATTTTCAGCTTTGTGCTTTGCCTCAGTGTAGCAGTTTATAAAAAAAAAAACACACATACAAAACTCAGTAAACATGTTTTATTTGGTCATGTCAATGAGCAAAAAAACCTTTTTTATATAGTACAGTAAAATTAATATATAATCATATGATATATAATCAATAATCATTACCTCAGTGGCAGACTTGCTGTGTAGTGAAGTCATTCATTTACTGTACGAGCAGCAAAACAAACCCTTTATTAGCATTAAAGTGTGTGAAAAGTCTTTCACTGACTGTGATGGTCCCGAGAGATAACATTCTGACTGTGTGATGGTTAATCATTACATATTTGATAACATCACATGGGCCTGTAAACTGACTCACTCACTGTGTGTGTGTGTGTAGCCTCAAGGACAGCCATGTGACACGTGAGGGCAACCCATATGTAATTAAAGAGCACTGCAACTAAACATAGTACAAAAGTAAGGAAATTTGTGTTTGGTAGATTATTTCTTTGTTGTAACAATGCTTCTTGGCAATAAATCTTCTCTTTTAAATAGTGCCATTTGTCGCAAGTCAGCCAACGTGGTTGTGTTGGTCACTCTGGCACGAACAGCACGCCCAAGCTGATCCCAAAAGTGTTCAATGGGGTTGAGGTCAGGACTGCTGGCAGGTGATTCCATCCTCTCCACTCCCAAATTCTGGAGGTAGTCTCTGATAAACCCCACAAAGCAACAAATGCTGGTTGAAAAATGGGATGCCATCCCACAGCAGCGTGTAACCAGGCTGGTGACCAGCATGAGGAGGAGGTGCCAGGCTGTTGTGGCTGTGTATGGTTCTTCCACACGCTATGGAGGCTCCTGTTTGTTAAATGACTAAATTGTTAAATTGCCAATATGTCTTGTTTCTTCAAACTTCAATCATCCAATCGACCAAACACCAAACAAGAGTCAATGGCAGAACAAGCTGTTTGGCATTGGCAGAGAAGACTTGGCATATTTTTCATGGGCGCAACCCACATACTCAGCTCTACTGCTCATCCCACAAATGTATGTTCCTTACAAATGTGGCACCATTTAAAAGGGAAATAAACAGGCTTTCCAACGGTATAAGATTTATTGCCAAGACATTGTTACAACAAAGAAATAATCTACCAAACACAAATTTCCTTACTTTTTGTGCTATGTTTACTAAGTTGAGCATGTTTTAGTCTTAATGTGTTGCGCTTATCAGCTCCAACTGACTATTATCACGAAATAGTGAAGGCAGTTACTTTGAGAACCTATGACGGAGGGGTGGGGGAGAATATTTTGTATTCTACAAAATGGTAGATTTAACTTCAACTAAGAGCAATTTTAAAATAGATATGCACATACAGTAAATATTTGACTGTTTCTTACAAGCTACAGTAGAGACAAAAGTAACCTTAAAGAAATAAACCACAAAAAAGGACATAGAGAATAGGCAGTGCACAGAGACAATTTAAGAACTAGGTGATAAAATACATTGTACAGTATGTGAGCACATACTGTAGAACTGGTACATTCAGTTTGCTGTACTATACAGTTACTGCTATAACAAATGCAACTGTAAATGTCGGTGAATTAGACACATTTATAAACTTCAGCTCAAGTATTAAACATTCAACTCAACCGACCAGACACCAACAACGGATACACATTCATGTTATAACTTAAAGACGCAACATGTTGTAAGTTAAGTCACTAAAGTCTGTTGAGTACTTTCAATGAAACTGTATCGAACATAATCTGACCAAATGTGACCAATCCCATCAAAGACTGTTCATCATTGATATTTAACTGCAATGCTCATATGCATACACAGTTAAAACTTGATAGATGAATGACATCATACATGCCATTATAGCTGATGAGGGAGTTTTCTAAGACATACAGTAGGTTTTTTGATGACACTGGATAACTTTGGTCTGTAAAACCCTTAATAGGTGTTTTACAACAGTTCAAGTTATGGTTCTTGGTTTTTTTTTTAGACATTTAGATGAATCAGTAAACCTGCTCCTTCAAACAACTCCAGGATATGAGCTTATATGGGGTAACAGGCTCTTCAGAGTGTGTCTTATGTTACACTGCTGACATGTCACTGGCCTACAAATCTATACTGTTTTTATGACCCATGATGATTAAGGCAAAAAAGTTGAAAATGAACTGCTAGACAACAGAATTGAGAATTGAACTTTGAGATGTAAATTACTATAATTAGTCACCATGTCAGTTGCCCATTAACTGTCCATGAATCTTCACATTTTTTATTTCATTTTAACTTAATTTATTGTGAACTTGTTTATTTTTTTAAATCTGACTGAGAGAACAGACGTCCAGTGTACATGTACCTTGTGCCTGTGCAAATGGCAATAAAGTCTCTTGACTCTTGAATGTTAAAAATAAAACAGTGCAACAAAGTGTTGAGATGTTTTGATTTTAATTAAAATCTGAATCAGGTCACATTGTTTCACATTGTCATAAAAAATAAAGTACAGGAGGTCACAGCTTTGCCTTATCTTCAAATGTATATGGGGAGTGCTGTAAATAAATATAGTTCAACTATATGGCAACTCGAAAACATACTGTGTTGAAAATAAAAGCAGCACTGATCACTTCTTTTCTTTCGTTTTAGGGACGCAAAATAATAATCTACTGTGTATTTTATTACACTATATCTAAGGCCACATAAAAGTTACAAAGTAAACACAACAATTATTAATCACTCTCTGCGCTGTGAGACATTTGGATAGACTGCATTACCCAGAAGGTTTCAGCACTGTCCCTGAGCTCTAACTTCACAAGTACTGTTTGATCGGTGATTAAAAAAAACAGCTCTCTATGGCAATTCTGAAATCGTCTACTGATTTTGGGCTTTGATGAAAATAAATGATGACACACCAGTATAACCACCTGTGATCACTTTTGAGGTATCTGTTTTGTCATCTGTCGTGATTGTCCAACATCCATTCACAAGGTATTTCTGGCTATTGCATTGAGAGTGCGGACTTTGCTCACATCTGCCACCTTCAGGCCGTACTCGGGTGCTGAGAAAACAGCTCCCATCGTCACACAGGCGTTCCTGCACATGAAAACAATATTGGACAGAAAGGAACAAAATAAATAAAGAAGTTTTGATGTTTTATAGAGTAGTTGCAAAAATCTTTTGATATATGTGCACATGGTTGAACTCCCACCTCCTGTGCTAAATTAACTGAGGCTGAATCTGAACGAACAAACCTGAACTTCATGGCAGAATCCCTACTGGAGCGGGCAGAGCAGTGGAACTCTTGAGCCCCCGATCCCTCTAAAATTCTCTGCAGATTTCTCTCCGTGATCCCACCTCCTGTATTAAAAAATGATATATCAACAAATGATTATACAAAAACACATATAAACTACACACAAGGGAGAAAGTAAAAGTACTAACCTGGCATGATGGTAATTCTGCCTTTAGCCTGGAGTGGCAGAAAAGGTGGAAATTAGGATGTATGAATGATAGAAAGCTGCTGATCTACAACAACTAAGCAGCATAGATAAAAAGCAATGCCATGTGTTTGCATACATATAGTTTGTACATACTTGATCAATGAGCCGTTTAATGAGAGGGAGTCCCTCCAGAGCAGAGCTGTCGCAGCCACTTGTCAACACACGCTGGAACCCTAATGATACCAGAGTCTCCAGAGCAACCGTTGGGTCATGAACCATGTCAAAAGCTGAAATGGGATCGATATTAGTTTAATGAACATAAGCTCAGGCTCATACTTCAAAACACTGATGAAGGCACTCTAACAAATTTCAAAAGTTGTGATATTTTTTATATATATATTAGTAAATATATTATTACTGGCAGCTGTAAAGAATTTTAAAAGCTTAAAGTTTAGATGTGATACACAAGCACTTTGAGGTGCATTTTTTTGTATGAAAGATGCTATACAAATAAATAAATAAAGTTATTATTATTAAAAAGAGAAAATGTTACCTCGGTGGAAGGTGACTGGCAAAGGACGAGCAGCAGCTAGCAAACAAAAGGTGACAATCAGAAAAATAAACTTACAAACAATACAAAACTGAACCAAGGTTGCAAAATAAAAAAAATAGTTGCACATTCTCAACAAAATGACTGAAGATTTCACTGTTTCTAAACTATGTATTGTGTGGAGCTGCCAACACAAACGCTACAGTGTCTGCAGAACCCTCAAAACCTTTTATAATTTTTAGTTATAAGAAAAAGTAAGTCTGTTTGTGTGACTGAATTTTTGTGATTTTGAACTTATAGATTTCCACAGTATATGACTACTGATTTCTCATTACAAACACTGTGCAGCAACACTCCTCAAACAGACTTTAAGATACTGACTGCTACATATTATTTAGCTGTATTAACAGCATTTACTTCCTTCAATTATGTATGTAATGAGAGATATTTCAAACTCTTATGACCAAACAAAAAACTTAAAACAGTATACGGTTATTTTAAAAACATAGATGTGAACCACAGGGCAAACATCATTCAGTTTGACAGCTTATGCATACATTTACAGCTAAGCATGCTATTGAGGGCGATATGACGTAGAAGTCATGTCTAGTTGAGCAGAAATGTAAAATAGCGAGCTTGTGTAACAGTCTTATTCAACTGCCAGAGGAAAGGCTACTCAAAAAGATCTTTGATTAACAATAGAGCATACAATTATCTCTGTTTAAGGATTGTTGCTCTAATACTTTGTCTTCCTGACTTGCATTTTACTTTCAGGGACAATCTGAAATGTAATATATATACAGTCAAGCAAAGATTATTAATGAATTATAAAGATCAACAGGAGGATGATATCTGGGATAAAGCAAAGCTTAGAAATTAAATTTAAATTCAAGACTACTACACAGAATTATACATTATAATGTATATGATTTAGAGAGAAGAAGGCACTTGTGTGCTTTATTAAGAAATTATACCTCACCCTTGGCAAATATGTATATAGACCTTTTTTTACTGCAGAGATTCTGACTTGTCATAGCACAGGTGTAACTAATAGCATTAATTATTAATGATGTAAGCCAGCTCTATAATTGAAGACCCCTGGAACTGGAACACCCTAATTGAACAGAACATTGTTGATGTTATTAATTACATCTGTGACTTTCCTGAAATGTCAAAAATGCTTATACAGCTAAATATTTATTTTGGTTGTCAGTAGGTAATATATCAAAATGGCTTTTTAATGAGATGTTTGTGGTGCTAAGGCAGAGTGCCTAGTATAATTGATCACAGAACATTTCTGTTATGCTAATGAGATCTTTTGATGTGTTTTCTTTTTTAATTTTTTGGAACTATGCATCGTGAGCTTTTACATGAGCACCTTGGTTGCTTTTGTTTAGTGTCTTGTAAGCCCATATAGACTGGAAACCACTTAGTCCAGGACACTTAGATAAATGAGATCAAATACACATGTGCACACACTACCCAGTAACTCCATGCAGAGCTCTGCATCCACCCGTCCATCCTCTGTCAGGGCTCCCAGAACCAGTCCGTCAGCCCCATGGCTTTTTATCAGCTCTATGTCTTTCCTCATCACCTCCACCTCCAGGTCTGAGTACAGAAAGTCCCCACCACGAGGCCGTATCATCGCGTAGATTGGAATTTTGACATACTGTTTCACTACCTGCAGCAGACCTGTAGTAGAGAAAATAATGGTGGCATGTGTGTGAGATTGTGTGGTTTCAGCAAATCCGCAAGAGCTGTGTATGGAGCTGATCTTTGCTCACCTACACTGGGAGTGAGCCCTCCCTCCAGAAGACTTGAACACAGCTCAAGCCGACCTGCACCTGTCAGAAGACAAGACAAGGTTAAAGCTCAGATTATACTTAAAGGTATCATTAATGGCCTGTGACCTTTGAGAAATGAAATAACACTGCATGTCCATTTAACACTCAGTATAGACATGTACTTGAGCATAATCACTGTAAGGCAGGTTGAAGATGTGTCTGATAACTGCAACTTTCCCCTCTTAATTTTAAGTACAAGTGCCAATTTCACCTCTTCAGTAAGTAACAGCAATAAGTTTAATGTAGGTGAGTTGAAAAGAAGAAGTACTGTTCTCTACACACTAACGTTACCAACCTCCTCGTTCAGCATTGACAGCAGACTCCACGGAGTCCACACACACCTCCATTAAAAAGCCGTCTGCCATACTGACAGTCTGGACAGGGACACACACACAGACACAGACAGACAGACAGAAAGACATGGACAGAAAGAAGAGATTCATTGTGAATTTGTTAGCAAACACGGTCACAATTATTTAGTTAACTTACCAGTGTTAATTTTTACAACTACCTGTCAAATCCACTTCCTATCGATTCATGGGACCTTATTAGTCGACTGGAGCCGACATGAAGTTTGTACTTTGTTATTATGGGTGACTCACTACCGTGGATAACTGTCTTTCCGGATCGTTGAATTTTAAACACCCTGTTTGGCGGGTGGACGGCGCTACAGTGGGTAAAAGCAGGGTAAATGCTGGGTTGGATCCATAGACTGTAGGTTGGATCAGACGGATGGACAAACTCTCGCGAGTGTGGTTATTGTTAGGTTAAGGTTAGGTCTCGCGAGAATTTTGGGAATCGTAACCACGGCACCGAACGGCAGCACTGTTTGGAATCACCACCCATGCGGGATACGCTGTGATACAAAACATGCACCAAATACACGGACGATCCGTCTATACAATAAAAATTATATATTACTAACTGTATTATTCAATTACGAATATATTTTTGTTATTTATGTGTAGTATCGTGAAATTAAATTAAATCAAAATTAATTTAACATTTAATTTTAAAAAGCTTGGTCAATTTATTGTGACGTCAGGAGGTCAGAGTTGAACTGTGCATGGCAGCCGTAGGAAACATGGTTTTGTAACAACCGGTAACAGCGTTTACCTAAGCTTCATCCTTTACATCAGCACTGCAGGACAAGCTCTCAACATACACTAGAACACGAAGATGTTACTTTCTTCATTACGGACGACGTTTTTTTGCGGTTGCCGAAGCGCTGGAAAAGGATTTCAACACAGCAGTGTGAGTAATTTAGCAAGCTGCTATTATTAGCTAGCCAGGAAACATGAAAAAGGTCAAACTCGGTTAGCGATCATTCGCTATATTTATAACATGATATGTCATGTGTTGTTTTGTAGAAGACGACTCTGTTTGTTTCACTGCCTGTGAAAGGTTTATTTGACGTAACTATCTTCAGAGGGCGGTTAACGTTACCTTGTGGGTTGTAACGTTACTCACCGACCTCCCATTATATCAGCACCTCAGTGAGCAAAGTTCTTGATCAAGCAAAGAAATCAAATTTTAACCAGCATTAATTCTTAAACTGTCATCAAGAGAAGATCGGGAACTTCTGTATCATGTGCTCATATAATGTATTAATCACACTACATGGCCAAAAGAATGTGGACACCCGAGCATTACAAACATATGTAATTATTCAATCTATCATCAATCCAACTTTATTTATATAGAACCTTTCAAACAAATCAAACGCAATTCAAAGTGCTTCACAAGCGCTTGATAAAACGTAGGATGTAAAAAATGGATTGAGAGACTATTCATGTTAATAAGAAATAAGCAACCTGAGGAGGCAATATTATTCAAAATTCATTTGATACTTTGAAAAGTTTACATATATATAAAATCAATTGATCAGCATGAGGATAGGACACCTAATAGGTCTTTAGGTCATGATTTGTATCGTGGTTTAATAAAATGATTAGAGGGGTGTGATACAGTTGTAACCAATTATTAAAAAGTGCTTAATGGTTGGAGCATAATGGTTCAAAGTAGCACCAAACTGGGAAAACCATCACTGTACATCAACTGTGTGCATGGGAGCATTGTCATGTTGAAATAGGAAAGGACCTCCATCAAACTACTCTCTAAAATAGATTATTATCTTAAATATAATTTAATAATATATTATTATCTTAAATGTAATTGCATGCGGAAGCATTAAGACATCCCTTTATTGGAACTAAGGGGGCCTAGCCTAAAAGTACATGAGGTGTGTTCACATACTGTTGGCCACAAAGTGTACTTCTAGCAATAATCGATTTTAAGTTGTATCTTAAAGTCTTATATAAAATCTTTTCTCTCCTTTTTCTACAACATCAGCGGAGTCCACAGCTACGACAATGGGTTGTGAAGAGAGGGCAGAGCACCATCACAGCTGAGGCAGGAGCCTCCGCCGCCCCGGCAGCAGCTACTGTCCCCAGTGCAGCCACAAATCGCATAGTAGGTCGCTGGTTGCTCGGCTGCAGTGGGCTTGTTGTGGGGGCTGTTGTCTTGGGTGGTGTCACAAGGTAAATTACTTCAAAAGGTGATATTTCTGTGCATGCAGTCTTCTTTGTATTAAATGTGGATATTGAAAGATAATAATATGTGCTTTTTTTCAATCCAGGCTAACAGAATCTGGTCTTTCTATGGTTGACTGGCATTTGGTGAGAGAGATGAAACCCCCTCAGTCAGAGGCAGAGTGGGAGGCTGAGTTTTCCAAATACAAACAGTTCCCTGAATTCAAAATGTAAGATGCCTTTTTTTCTATTGTGTGGTACCCCCTTCATGAAAAATCAACACATAAGTTTTCATTTTCAAAGTGATTGATGGGTCTAATTCACAGACTAAACAATACACAACAACTAAATTTAAGTCTGTAATGTTTTCTAATGCTTCCAAAGGTTTGTTCACATCAGCAGTGACTCCACACATTGGATACAAACAATCTATATTTTCAGTTATAAGAAACACAGCATCCACAGTTAATGTATACACCTCAACGTGGTAGTAAACAAAAATATGGGTTTGGCCTTAAAATCAAGAGATTCATTTTTTGGTGTCATTTTGTTCTCTCAGAATGAACCATGACATGACCCTGCCAGAGTTTAAGTTTATCTTCTACATGGAGTGGGGTCATCGTATGTGGGGCCGGCTCGTTGGACTGGCGTACATCCTCCCTACCATGTACTTTTGGAAGAAAGGGTACTTCACTCGCTCCATGAAGGGAAAAGTGCTGGGGCTTTGTGGATTCGTTTTCTTCCAGGTGAGATATTATACAGTTTAAGTGATTCAATAGGATCACAGGAGGAGCACAGGAAGTGAATCATTTCTTCACTGTTCATGCTGTTTTTTTTGAGGCAAGAGGTTGTAGACATCTACACTGTTTGTCTAACAAGTTTAGCATTATGAAAGTTGTTTATACAGCATCATTCTGTGTATCCTCTCAGGGCCTTCTGGGTTGGTACATGGTAAAAAGTGGTCTGGAGGAGAAGCCTGAGTCCTATGACATCCCACGGGTCAGCCAGTATCGCCTGAGTGCTCACCTTGGTTCTGCCTTGCTACTGTACTGCGCCAGTCTCTGGACCGGGCTTACTCTGATGCTGCCTGTCAGCAAGGTACTGCCTACAGGCAAAACACCCATTTTAATTTCTGTCTCCATTTGAAGAATGGAGTCCTAACCTTGGTCTGTGTCACACAAGCTTTTGTTTATTTATTCATGACTTTTCCTGGCACCTCTTTTTTTTCAGATGGCAGAGACCAAACGTCTAATGCAGCTCAGGAGGTTTGCCAAGGGTACCGGTGGACTCGTCTTCCTCACTGCTCTTTCTGGTACTGCTTGTTGTTGTGCCTAAATGTGAAATAAATGTGTAAATACCATTCTTTAAGTCAGCTAAGGATAGGAGTGGTTTTAGTTTCACAGCAAGTCTCAGTTACAGGAAGCAGGACTTGACCAATCCTTGTAAGTTCTTCATCAAAAATTGAAATTGGACAACTTACAGTTTTCATATTCAAAGCTAAGATACAACACTGCACTGCAAAGCATAGTCAGAAGAGGGGGATATAAAGAAACAAAAGCATTTCTGTGAATGTAATGAATACACATGCAGATAAATATGTAACATTGTTTAAAATGCTTTGTTGCAGGTGCTTTTGTTGCTGGTTTGGATGCTGGGCTGGTGTATAACTCCTTCCCTAAGATGGGAGATCGATGGATCCCTGATGATCTGCTGGCCTTTTCCCCTGCCCTCAAGAACTTCTTTGAAAACCCCACAACAGTGCAGTTCGACCACAGAGTTTTGGTATGTCATATTTTCTACAAAGAAATAACCTTCTGGGCAACATTTCAGTGTCTTAATTTAAAAAAAAACAATTATCTCCACCTCCTATCCCACACAGTGAATTAGGAGGCCACAGAAGGTTGTTGATGTTCCTCTGTCTTTTTTTCCCCCACAGGCGATCTCCTCTTTGACAGCAATTACAGGCCTGTATCTCTTCTCAAGGAGGATGGTGCTGCCCAGGAGGGCTAAAATCGCCATCAGCCTCCTTGCAGCAATGGCCTATGGACAGGTAGGCATGTATTTCAGACTCCAGGCACAAATAACTCAACACAAGTCTGCTACTCTTCATTGTAAGTAAACTCTGCATGTTTGTGCTCTTTAGGTCGCCCTTGGCATCAGCACCCTGTTACTGTATGTGCCCACTCCACTGGCAGCCACTCACCAGTCTGGCTCTGTGGCACTTCTCTCACTGGCCATTTGGGTCCTGGCAGAGCTCCGAAAGATGCCCAAGTAAATGCCTGCTCTTTTATGGAAAAATTGAATCCCTACTAGCCACACCTCAAGCCTCCTAAGAGTCAGCAGTGTTCATTTTTAAATAAGGCATTCAGAGAAAAAAAACAAGAGGTGTGTTTCAATGTAGACTTGGCTTTTATGCATATGGTGAAGCATCTGTCCTGTGGTTCTGCAGTGGAATCACATGCGGTGACATTGAAACATTTCACCATGCAATTATTACAGCAGGGGTGTTATTTGAGAGCCGTGGATAAGAATTACAAAACATAAAGGCTGACAATGAGGAATTGACGGAGCCATTTGTGGCGTCACTGGCGTGCTGCCATCAGAGGATGTTTTGTAAGGAATTAAACTAAGCCATGCAAAAACAAAAAAAGCAAATTTTCGGCTTCTATCCAGCTTAAATGGTACAGCAGATGTTTTGAATTAAAGTCTGGCTACGAAGTGGTTACTCACTTGTTGCCTTTTGTCTATCACGCACTGCCTGTTAGTTGAATCAGATGTGGCTGTTTGGAATGTGTAATTATGTATATTTAAGTTATGAACCATTGCTTGCTGACATAGTGATGATAAATTATAATGTCAAAAAATGTAGAATCTTAATTGTTGCTTTGTACTGCATCTTCAGAAATGTAAAACTGAAAGTGGTGTATTTTAATAAAGAAAATTGTGTACAGTCCTCAAAGTTCAAACTCGGTTTAATTTTGCATAGTAACTGTGATTTTTATTGTCTCTGTACAAAATATACACATTTTGAATATGTAATGCAGAAAAAAAATTCAGAACAGAGAAAAAAAAGAAACTACAGGTTTGGAAGTGCATATTTTCATTAGGGCCTTATTCCAACCTGTTACTGTGCTCTCAGAGGAATCAGAGGTGAGATGAGTGGAAAAGTGCTGATACATGATAGAGGACATTATTGCTATTGGTAAAAAAGAAAACTGTCATTAAACCATGTCTCTCTCATTAACAGTACACACACACACATATTATGCCTCTTTGAATTACTGAAGTTGAATGAGCCTAATTTAATGCAACAAGGGTTTTGAATTTTTTTTTTTTTTTAAATAAGTGGTAGAGCCTGCTACGACCACGTGACATTTCCGATTACAAGAAGTTCACAAATACAATCTGCAGTCTAATAAATTCCCCTTGAATGTGTATTGATAGACTAGTACATCTGTAGTGTGTCAGCCCCGTATTGAGGAGTGCTGGGATGGTCAAAACAGCCACAGATGGGCAATCGCCACGTTGTACTGCCTCATATCACATCACTGGGAACGCTAGAAAATGTACAACAGTCAATAGACACCTACAGCTAGGACTGTAATAGTTTGGAAGGCCAGGAATTATTCTACCAGAATCCCATGAATGGAGGTGGGTGTATTCCCCTTTAGAGTCTTACATAGGTAAGATGGATGACATCTCTTTCTGTTACACATGCACACACACATACACAAAGGGTGAGGCACCTGTGAATGACTGGGAACAGCAGACAGACAAGCAGACTTTGGAGTATCTCTGTAAATACATAACTGGATATTAGTGACATCATCATGCGATATTGAAATCAGTTCCTCATTGAAAACAACACCTCCATCTGCAAAACAGGACTGCTTGAATCTCCTGTCCGTTGAGTCTTCACCTCAGGAATGTCTTTCTCTCTCGTGTCCCCTAGATGGCGGTAGATTCATATCAACTTTATGGGCAGGGCATGAGCACTGCACTGAGAAACAAAGTTTTCTGACGCAGTGAATCATATAAAGCAATTGTGTTGAAAATGGTTCACTGTTTCGAAGCATTTGATACAGTAAAATGGTGACATCTGCTGGGCAACTTTGACATTGCTTTTACGTGTAAGGATTCAGGACAAGACGTCATGAATCAGGCAAAATATAAGTAAACTCACCGCTGTCGTATTTTATTCAATGAAGGTTATTTACCAAGAACTGTCTCAGTGTGTGGATGTACAAACATATATGGAGATAATTAGTCATTTTTGATAAGGTTTATAGTAACCCCTTACCAGTGGTGGGAAAAGTACTCAGATCCTTTACTCGAGTAAAAGTACCAATACAGCAATGTAAAAATACTCAATTACAAGTAAAAGTCCTGCATGAAAAATCCTACTTAAGTAAAAGTAAGTATTAGCAGCAAAATATACTTTTAAAATAAAAGTACTTGTCCCCCTTTTGGCTGATATATATGACAATGATTGGATCATTTGAACATTTATTGACATGAAACCATGTGAAAGTTTTGAAGGAAAAATCACTATTTGGTGGAGCTGTTAACAACTCATAGACATCTGAAATGTGACCCTGACTACACATTGCTTTTTGTAAGACGTCAAAAGCCAAAAAGGTTGTAAACCACTAGTTTAATCTTTAACAGTGTGTTGTATTTTAAAAAAGCTTGTTATATTATTAATTGTGTCAAATCTTCATCTGAAAATAAATGTAGTGGAGTAGAAAGTACAACATTTCCCTCTGAAATGTAGTGGAGTCGAAGTATAAAGTAGCATCAAATGGAAATACTCAAGTAAAGTACAAGTACCTCAAAATTGTACTTAAGTACAGTACTTGAGTAAATGCACTTAATTACTTTCCACCACTGCCCCTCACTACTTTTATAAACTCTGATGAATTAGGGACAGTAAGCTCTGTGACATATTTATATTATAACTGGCTTTAAGCAGTGACATGAAATAAAGGAATAAAAGTGAGTGTGCTACAATGATAATATAATGTTTGAGGACATGCTTGTGCAAGGAGAGTGATTGTGCTAATGAAAAAAGAAAATAAAAAAAACATGTGGGGGACTTTGATGTGTATGTGCAGGGGGTTCAAAGATTTTCATTAAAAAACAGAATCATTTCCACAGACTGCCTGCTCCTCTTCTTGCTCACTACCTCTACAGCTTTGGAGAAGACCTTTTCGCATGACACTGATGTTGGTGGCATGTAAAGGTACCTTTTAGCCTGTTTAAAATGGTTTGGGTACACTGCCAGCTCTTCGGCACAGATCAAACACTTGACCTCTTTAGGACTAATCAAGTCAAGTGGCCTCACACATATGATCTGGCCCTCTTTGCTGGTGCTATTTCCATTCTCCCTTTTTCTCCCTCCCTCACACTGTCAAACACTTGCACACACACAGCCTTTCAGTCACAACACTTTCTAGTTCTCTCTCCTTTATCAGTCAATTAAATCTATTGCTGATCTGAGTATGCTTGTGTGTGTGTGTGTGCGCGTTGGTTGGTGTGTCTATCCACAGTACAGGTATGTGTGTGTATGTAGCCTATGTCTGTCTATTCTATACTATGTATCTAATCTAATACTACTCTTACTTAAATTAAACGGTCCCTGGCTGTCTCTCAATGAAAATTTGGCCTATGCAAAAATCTCCTCCACTCAAAAAACCCACACATTTTGGAAGGATTCTGCCCACTTTAAAACATGATGGGAGAATGACAAGCACCCACTCTGTATTTAACTCATATGATTCAGTAACCAACACACTCGCAGTCTCGCGCATGATCACAAGCTTAGTTTGGGATGGTAACGTGACTTTTGCCGTGGTGAAGCGAGGAGTCGATACATCGATACAGTAGTCTGCTTCGAGCGTGACATCACTTGTTAAAGTTAAAGTCAAAGTAACTGCCTTCACTATTGCATGAAAGAGGCCACAGTGGGGTTGAGGAATATAGCCTGTTGGCCCTGCAGTGGATCAGTTGACACTTTATAGTCTCAAACACTGAAAATTTTCTGATGCACATATATGTTCAATAGCTAAACCATACAGTAAATTATACTTAAATACTTAAATGCAAATGGAGAACTCCAGATGGTGGACACAATCATAGTAACAACTGTATTATACCATGCAATCACATGCAGTATCTTTTGTCACATGTTGATTAAAATTTGTTGTAATTTTTTAGGTTAAAGTTTGTGGTATTCTTTTCTGGATTGCTTTATATTATAACTTTTTCTGTTATTTTGTATTATGTTATTGCAATATAGTAATTATATTACAACCTCTGACACAAATATTAAAATTATATATATATACAAATTAGAAGCTTCTTCACAAAAGTTTTTGTATTGCGGGGCTTCTATATTGGATTGTGTTGTTTTGCACACATGGTCATGTTACTGTGTCAGTCACCCCCACAGTATGTGATAGATGAATATGAAGGACCTATTTTAGCTCTTTAAGTAATTAAAAAACAAAAAAATACAACTAAGACAGTTAAGAAAAAGGCTCATCTTGTTATAAGTTGTTTGATTATACTTTGATCTGAAAGCATTACATAGTTTTTTTCACCCCTGTACACAGTGAGCATGTGACTGGGCAATAATGACTCTTAGGTAAGACATGACTCGGCAAGTCTGACAACTGCAGCGCATGTAATATCTTACATTATTATGATTATAAGAAACAATTGAAACGGATGAAAAGTTTTGGATGAAATTCAGTTTCAGTTGAAAGAAATGTAAACTTTAGTCTATAGACTTTAGTTTGTAGGTAAAACAGATTTTATTTTCCTCATGGGGAAATTTATCAAAGAATCCATTTAGCTGATAAGAGTGAAATACCTTAATTTAAATAAACACCTGCACATGCAGTCCAGAAAACAGAAGCACATGCACACATCTCTCCAGACTGTACTGTTAGACCCTATATTTTCTCCTGAGCGTAAGAGTGAAGACTGTGACTTGATCTAGGCTTCTCCTAATAACACGTTGCTCACACAGCAGATACAAATAACTTCAAGTGCTTGAAACACTAAGAAATGCTTTTACAGCCCCTCAAAAACTTTGAAACACTACAATTTCTGCACTGTGTCAGGGTCTTTTGTTCATATAACACATGAAAACCCTCAGTGTTCTGCTCCTTTCACTCCAAATTCATGTCGCTCCATTAGCAGCCAACTCTCCATCACTCTCTTCTCCGGAAGTGCACATGACACAGGCTGCTGTGCGTACAGCGGTGAGCAGGGATTTAGGATTTAATCACATGTGAGTCACTGTTGATTAAATATCTAATCAGGGAGGAGTAAGCTGTCCCAGTAGTGTAATATAGTGTGAGCTCCTGGGGTACAGGGATGGGAGTGTGTTTGCGTTCACTTTTCCCTGAGATTAGGAGAGCAGCATGGACCTTATAATGAATCAAATCCTTATATGTATGTTTTTTTCTTCAGAATGCTTCATATCTGAATAGAGAGGACCCAGACCTCCCACTATGTGTGGAGCAGACAGTGCTGGTCTGGATCCCTCTGGGGTTCCTGTGGCTCTGTGCCCCGTGGCACCTGGTGGCTCTCTGCCGGAGGACACACATGAACACAAAACACCTGTCCAAGCTCTACTTCATCAAACAGGTGATACACTCAGCAAGAAAAATAAATAATCACACTGACAGGAGTGACACCGCACCAAAATTATCTTACTTTACCTCAGAAAGTGCTGCAAAAAGTGCTGCACATCATGAGAAATAAATGACCACCTGCAGTTTTCAACACCCTCCTCAGAAACTTGTCAGCTGCATGAGTGTAATCTGCACATGTGACGATCACACGATGTCACTAAATAAAGGGATATTTCCTGGCTTGCATCCTACAAGAGCAATTTCCTGAGCTACTCAATATCTCATATGGGTGTGGATACAGTAATAACTGCACCTTTGATGTTGTCAAACTATTTTATGTATTGGCAGAGTCAGAATCACTTTTTCCTTTCCCCTGCAGCTCTTTTCTTATATAGAGCATGAATGAGATCAAAATTGATTGGACATTTTGAAAGCTCAAAAAAATAAAAAATAAATAAAACAACCAATTTTCCAATGATTAAACCACACTCACACATGGAGGTGTAAAACACAAACAGGAACATACAGACAAGAGCTTTTTTTTCTAAGAATAAGCAACAGATAAATAAATAATAAAACATTCATCATTTGGGAATGATGCAACATTATGCAGTATAACTGTTTAGTTCTGTACTCCCAGTTTTTTTGGATTCATGGATCCAATTCATGCTGATTTACATTATCTCCTTCCAGATCGAGAATATGAAGTCCAAAGACAAGAGATTGAAAATCATGAATGAAATACTCAACAGGATCAAGGTAAGTACCTTTATTCAAAAAATACAGAGTTAATAGCCCACCATCAGTGGTAATGGGTATAGGCTGACCATCCATCATTGGTGGAGGTTGGGGACTCTAAGGGTATGAATGCTATCCTCTGTTCTCCCACCCTTTCCCTGTGTCCTCCGCACTGCTCCCTCTTCCTCCTTTGCCTCCCACCAGATTCTGAAGCTGTATGCATGGGAGCCATCTTTCCAGGCGCAAGTGGAAGGTATTAGGGGGCAAGAACTGAAGGTCATGAGGAAGTTTGCCTACCTAACGTCCGTCTCCACCTTCATTTTAAAGTGTGCCACGGCTCTGGTGAGTCCTGTCAGTGAGCCTTCACAAAAAGACCACAAGCAGCAGGTCATGGATGCTCTTTGTAAAGGTTCTTTTCTAACACTGTCCTTTTCCCAGGTGTCTCTGGCCACATTTGCTGTGTTTTTTTTTTTAATGGGGCTGGCCCAATAGGAGGGCTAGGATTAACCCTAACCCTGGGACTGCAGGATTATCATATAGGCCTAGCCCAATACATTGATATTATAATTGTGATTATAATTTGAATTTAATAGAACTGCTATTAGGCTAAATACATATTTTGTGTAGGCCTATTTTTTACTGGAAGTTAACATTAAGTATTTTAATGATGCTTATTTTTCAAAACACACCATAGTTTTGATGGTAAAAACTTTACCTCAAATTATGTAACTGTAGCAGTTGAGTGCAGTGCAGTCAGTGCAGCCCAGGTTACACCAAAAATGTATTGTAAAAACTATATCTGTAGTAATGTATCCCCTAAAATAATTTGTTACAGAGGTAGCTTGGTATGGGGGTGTATTTTCAGCAGCACAGACACTGCTGAATGATCATCGAAATATTATAGGAATACTACAGGCAGCAGTGTGTCTCTATGAGCCTCTTGCTCTTCCACAAGCACATGTTGTTACTTGTCACTTTGATCATGAAGATGACACTAGTATATAGACTACAATATAGTATAGACAAGAGTATTTGTAGTATACAGTTTAGAGAATATTATAAATCTAAGACGAAACTGACAGAACAGACAAAAATCTGTCTGCTACTTCAGCACCATGGACAGCGCCATGGATTTATCAACACACAGCGCAGTTGGGCTAATGATATTTCAGAGCCATGGTTGGGGCTATAGATTCTAAATTGCACAAACCTCAGTCAGATAAAGGATCAATGAGTCAGGCAGACTAGACTTACATATTCAATTAAATAACCCCTCTGCCCGTGCACTCTCTCCTTGTCTGCCAGGAAATGTGGTATTTCCCATTGAATGAATAAAAAAATGGAGGAATCTATCTAGATTGTTCTATTCTGCTGTGGGTCACTTGAAATCACTGTAATTTTTTTTTTTTAAATAAAACACTAACTTCCTCAATACTGGTCCAAAAGGATATGTTCCTATTGTTAAGGAAATCCAATTAAACCATCCTGTGTTTCTGTTGATTTCTCTTGCCCTCTCTCTTTAACTAGTGCTTCTATGTAGCAACTTCAAGGCAGCTGCGTCGGTTGGACTCAGTGTCTCGCTCTCCTATATACTCACACTTTGGTGAGACGGTGTCGGGTTTGTCGGTGATAAGAGCCTATGGCCATCAAGAAAGATTTCTTAAACACAATGAAATTGTCATGAATCATCCTGCCTTTAGGTTTTGTTTTTTCTCTCATTTAGTCCTGCATTTCCTGTTTTATTTTGGTTTCTAACTCTCCTCTCATTTCAGATCCACTTCCTGCCCTTGTGTGTTTCCCACTCCTGTCCTCGTCATCATCCCCTAATGTCCTCCACCTGTGTCTCATGACCCTCACTCCCCTTGTGTATTTAGTCTGTGTGACCCCTGCTTCCTGTGCCAGTTCGTCTTAGCCCTTAGTCGCAAGAGTTCCAGCATTATCCTCCTTGTTATAGTCTCTAGTGTTTTTGACCCCGGATCTGCCTTTTTTTGACTCTGCCTCTGCCTAGCCCTTTTTGGTCCTGTTGCCTTCTCTGACTGCCTGCCCGTGTACCAAACCTGCTACTAAAGACTTGTTTTTTGGAACTACTGTTTGAGTCGTGCGTTTGGGTCTAGCCCTGGTGTACCTGACAACCTTGTCAGAAATAACTATTGATGAAAACCTCAAGTGTGTCTACCCGTGGATAGTGTCAAACAGGTCAGATATTGAACAGCAAATTCACCTTGAAACACAAATCATTAAAAAATCCAAGCACATCATATTGGAGTCCAATATTGTAGCTGTGGAGAGAGTGAGTGAATACACAGAGATTGAGAATGAGGTATGTTGAATAGAGAGCTTCTCTGTTCTTTTACAAGCCACTCTGCGAACATGAGCTAATTTTCACCCATTAAAAAAGACCAGACAACGGTATCAAATTACCATCATTTTCTTGAATTGCGCTTTAGTTGCTGACAACTAGTAAGCACAATCATAGAAGACAAACATAGACAGATGTGTCATAGGTCACCATAGCAACTTTTCCAACATCCAGAAGTGTAGTAGACACACACATCCCATAAATTTCAAACAGGTGCTGGACCAATGAAACAATGTAACAAAGAAACACGAAGGTCCACACACTGTAGCTCCCTTAGGTGCAGTTTATTGATATTGAGACATCCACCAGTAGGGACTTTCACCTTTCTTTGTCACAACTTCATAATCATAACACAAATAAACTTAATTTTCCAGATATATATAGACCCACATCATACACACCTAACATAAACAAAACAAAAACACACAATCTTAGCAATGACCTCACAAAGTAAAAACAACACTGTGTCTGTGTTTCTACAGGCCAAGTGGGTAACTGACACTCGTCCAACATAGCAGTTGCCTGAGGCAGGAAGACTACAGTTTGAAAACTACAAGGTCCGTTACAGACCTGGTTTAGACCTGGTGCTGCATGGAATCTCATGTGACATTCACAGCACTGAGAAGGTTTGTATGTGTGTCTGTATATATAATCAGTATGTAGGCTTTATCTAGACTGCTGAATAGAGGAATCTCTGGATCAATAGTGTTGTGTGAGTGTATATATGTATACATTATTCACTTGTCACATGCAAATACATAAATATTAGATGATCTAAATCTGCATCTGCAGAATAAGGGTGTTCCACAGCTGGCACTCACACCACCCTTTTCAGAAGTCCGGAGTCACTCCTGCAAGCACAGATCTTGAAAAGGAGCCCATCATGTCCAAGTGGTAGAACATTATGAACAAACAAGGCGTAGACCAAGGCATAGCTTGGGAGATGCACTTACAAAGCCAAACAGCTAGGCTAGGCTAGGCTTTACCAGCCACTCCCTCTCCATAGGAGTTGAACAGCTGTTCAGTGCGCCGAAAGGGGGCCATGTGTTCAACATAGCATGCAGTGCATAAAGATATGTTTAAAAATATGTTTCACCTGATATGTTGTCTCATTGCATCCAGATTGGTATAGTGGGCCGTTCAGGAGCTGGCAAATCAAGCTTAACCAACTGCCGGTTCAGAATCATTGAAGCTGCTGAAGGTCGTATCCTCATTGACGACATAGATATTTCCACCCTCAGCCTGCATGACCTCAGAAACAGTCTCACCATCATACCACAGGTATACACACAAAATGAAAAAAACACTATAACCCACACACAGCATTCTGTTCTAAATGGTACACTGACCTAACCCTGTGGGCATAGGATCCGGTGTTGTTCTCCGGGACCTTGAGAATGAACCTGGATCCATTTGACAGAGCCAGTGATGAGGAGATCTGGAGAGTGCTGGAGCTCTTCCATCTGAAGGACTATGTAGCAGGGCCGCAGGAAGGATTACAACATGAGGTGGCAGAGGGGGGAGAGAACCTCAGGTAAATGTTGAATTGTAACCTACAAACTTCTGATGATGTGTATGTGTGATCTAACAGACATTAATCATTCAATTGTTTTCTAGTGTATTAAGTATTCATTGCCTCAGTAATTGTCCTGTGTCCCCTACATATATTTAAATCAATTCAAATCTAATCTGATATCTGATATCTGAGTTTAGTAATCAAGTAGAGATGTTGGACTGAGCTTCCAGTCTCGTTAAAGACATATTTAATGTTGTTCCATCCCCTGTTAAAGTTGTGGTAAAACCATTTGCTTTTGTTTTTTTTCGCATCAAATGAAATGTTGGCCATGTGCAAATCCTACCTAAGCATGCACACCAAGACCATATATAGCACCTGCCAGTGTGGTGATTTCCAGCATCTTCAGATAATTACCTTGTCATTGAACGTGTTGTAAGTTCACTGCACACAATCTAAGCCTAATTGGGTGTCAGTACATGTCACTAACACAGCTCAAGCTCAGCTCAAGTGTGCCAGAAGGTCCTAAAATATCTATAATATGTCAGGGTAAAAACCTGGAGTATGTTTGAAGCTATTGCTAATAATTGTCCAATTGTACTTTATTTTAACCATTTTATGTGTGCTCCAAAAATGCTCTTTTGAGATATCAACACATATCACTCTCCTCTTAGTATTGGGCAGAGGCAGCTGCTCTGTCTGGTCTGGTCTTGGATGAAGCCACAGCAGCTGTTGACCTGGAGACAGACAACCTGATTCAGAACACCATCCGCAAAGAGTTTTCACACTGCACTGTCCTCACCATCGCCCACCGCTTGCATAGCATCATGGATAGCTCCAGGTGAGTTAGTGCTCCATAAAATGTTTTTACAAAGTGTTTTGGCACTTCTTCCTCTCCTGTGAACATAACATAATATTTCTTTCTTTCTTCACTCTTTTTCACCTTTTGTTTTGCACACCACTGAGTATGACACATTATTTATGCAATGTTTTCACATGAGGTAATTCCTCTCGGAAGTAAATTAATTTGTTGTCAAAGAAGACAATAAAACAAATAATATAAAGCAAATAAACCAAAAATGGCATGTTCTACCACCTTACTTATTATGACAGTATCAAAATGATAAACTGCTGTTTGACAAAAACTGGATTAAACAACACTTTCAGCATATAGAAGAGTTTTATTTACTTGACAAAATCATCTAAACTCAAGGTCTGCATACTCAGTTTTTCAGAGCTTTCAACCATCACAACAATCCATGTCAGCAGAATTTGCTCAGTTGTCATGAGCTGTAGATGTTAAATCTTTGTGTTTTTTCTGGCTTGTAGGTTGAGTTTGGTATTTCATTCTTAATTTTGAAAACAACAACTGACAAAACAATCTCAGCTTAACTTACTTGCTTGTTCCAGAGCTTTTAATCATACCTGACGGTCTTCATCATCAGATGGAGTTTGCTGTGTAAGAATTAGAATAGAATTAGATTATTTGTGTATTTGTTTCTTTTTTTTCAGACCTTTGTCTTCTGTTTCAGTCTCAAACAATGGGCTGGTCTGATTCAGTATCAGTTTTAATGGAGCAGGTGTTCCAGCAGTTAGGGTGCCTCCTGTTTTGTGACAGACGTCAGATGGTCACAGCTGTGAGGTGCAATTCAGCCCCTACATGCATCTTTGTAGACAATCAGACATGAAAAGATCTCTTTGACTTCAAAGTCACCTTTTGCTTCTTCTGGATGTGTGTGCAGTGCCATAGCCTAAAGATAGGGGTGAAAGGTGGTGTAGGCTATGTGCAATAAATGTATTCAACAAATCTTTCATATATAAGAGTTAGGTTTCCACATGAAAAGGTGCTTCCATATCAAACAGGCTGTAATACATGCAGAGAGGATGGTAGTGTGTTTTGAGCTCCGTGGCCTTCTTTTTGCAAGCAAGAAACTCCCAGTTAACTTTATGTTGTGTTATAGTTGAGAATTACAATAACATCATAGCACAACATCGAGAAAGAAATGCAGTAAGCAATGGCAATAATTTATACTTATATTATGAAAGTAGACTACAGGTTTTTAACTATGTTTTTTTTGGAACTGACCTTAAAGTGAGGGGAACCTTGTAAATGCGCTTTTTTTGACAATAGAAAATGAATGAATGAATGAATGAATGAATGACTGAATGAACTCTTTATTTTCACTGGAGGTCACCAGAGTTGAGCATTTAGAGAAAAATACCCATATAAAAAAAAAGATTGAAAACTGCTGATTTAGCCTATCCATCCTTTTTTCCATCAATATATCCATCCATCTATCCGCATTATTCCTTTTTCAGGTAGACTGGATCCTCTTGGACCCTCTTGTCCTTGTTTCTGGACCAACTGTATTTTCAGATGTTCTGCACAAATATGTACACATCCATCTGTTTCACATTAGAGCAGGAAGTTTATCTTCACCAGGTCCTCCTCTGCCAGGCAGTAATGACACACTCCTTCTGTACACTCCTCAGTCAGTGGGTTTTGTCTATGTTCTTCCTCCGCAGGGTAATGGTGCTTGATGCTGATAAATTGTGGAATTTGATTCTCCAAGCAACCTGCTTGAAAAACAAGGCCATTGCTATGCCATGGCAAAGGATGCTGGGATAACACGAGCAGAAATCACAGCTCTCTAATTTTGGACTTTTGTTTTTTTGTTTTTATAGGATAATTTCTATTTCATGAATTCATATTTTGTTGTTTGATTTTGAAAACTGGATTGTGCTTTGATGTTAGGAAATAATGTAACATTTGTATTTATAGGAAACAATATGAAGAATCATACTCTGTAAATAATGTTTGTATGTGAACAATAAATATACTTTCTCAAATAATGCTCAGTTGATTTTAATAAAGGGTTGTTAAAGTAAGGGAAAATCAACGAGTAGGTGTGTGTTAAATGGTTTTAAGGCATGATATGGAGGTGAGGAACCACCTGACATATGCGTATCATATTGACCCTTATATTGAAAATTCTAGTATATCTATTATTTTTTATGTAAAATAATTTAGTAATATGGAAGTTCAAGAATACAATAAAAGTTGTCATGATTATTACAAATAGTTTATATTTCGGTTTAATATTCTTCCCTATCATACAAAAGCAAATCATTAAAACAGTTATTGGAGTCTGAGAACAAATAGTTTGGTCTGATAACATTTTATTAAATTAGGATCAGATCTGACAGGATGTTAATTTCCCTGTGTTGACTGGGAGGGCTGCTGGAAAACGTCCATCTTGACTGCAGCTTTTTGTCACCTCCCCCTGCTGCAGCTGCCTGCTTTTGCCCACTTTCCAGGGAGGCGAAATGAATACAAGCCCACTGTGTCTTTGCCAGTGTGACATAATCACTCCCCCTAGAGGCCAGGACCATATCTGGTCTGTCAAGTCTTTCTGTAGCATTTCTCCTTTTATGTGTTTGAATTTCCCTTAATGTTTATATTTTCACGTTTGTACATGTTTTAGTATTTGTAGCATTTTTGTATTTGAAGCACATTTTACTTAATGTTGGTGATTTTGCTTTTGTTTGTGTTTTGTCCTTAGAGCCCTATCTGTGTAAGATACACATGAGTAGAATTGCAACATCTGCATGAAATATCCAAAGATGTTGTCTCCATTGTCTTTCCAGAAACAATGCTGATGGTGGAACAGTTCACTATGTTTCCGTGAGTGGTTTCATTGCTCATTTACATTTTCTGAATAGGCGAAATTGCATGTTAAAGTAGCTGCAATGACAATATGTAGGATTACCTATCAGCCACTGTTGTGACCATTTGTATGTGAGTGTGAGATAGATTCTCCGTGTCCAACGGAAAACTCCACATGATGCATGCAGAGCAGATTTAGGAGGATACCCATTAATAATAAAAAATCCAAAGACAGCATTTAAATTTTATAATCATCTAAAAGAAAGTGACCGTGACACACTCCATAACTAAGCCCTCACCTACAGAGAGACCCTAGAGAGAAGCCCGCTCAGCCAGCTGGTTCAGGGGCACAGATAGAAACTCCATTAGACTAAACTAAATTATAAGAAAATTAAGTGAAAACTATTTGATATATTGGAAAGATTCAACTAAAAGCCAGAGGAGACTGGAATGCTAAGAAAGACTGTGCACCCACTGCACACAGCAGGAGGTGTAAAATGAGCTAACTGCCTGCCAACTATACCAAGACATCAGAGACATATACTAACCACAGATTAAAACCACCCAAGACTTTGAAAACATGGCTTATAACAAAAAACTTCCATATCTGCTGCATGAAATACAGCAATGTACAAACACAGCTGCAAGATTTGTGAGCTGCTGTAACTGGAAAAGGGAGTCCAGTGGAATACAAACACCATTAAGACTGTCAGTCACCTGTGTATTCCTGCACTGACCATTTGTAGTGTGCTGATCTCTGTACATAAACATATTTACTGTACATACATACAGAACATTAATTAAAAAATGTTGCAGTGTTTATACAGTTCTCACTCATTTGTATTTATTTATTTTTTAATTGCAAGTCTTCTTTTTTATAATTTTAAGTTATTTTCTACTTATCTGTATATATAAATATAGAATTGAATTGAATTGAATTGAATTGAATTGAACTGATAGAACCAAGGAAGAGACAATGAGTGAGAGTCAGAGAGGCAGTGAGAGAGACACCGAGAGTAAGAGAGGGAAGGAGGGGGACAGAGTGGCAAAACCAAAGAGATGGTTCTTGCTTGTTAAGCGAGCTGCTGCTGGGCTTCATCCTGCATTCTTTCCTCTGCAAGGAAGGTGAGTCTATACATTATTGATCCAAATACATTGTCAAATTGATCTTTTTTTTACTTACACAATAATGATAAGAATCATCTTGATTTTGCAATGTTCTAGTTATACTGGCAGTGTAACAAGTTGTACAGTGTGTGGATGTCAGATTTTAATTAGACATTCTGAAATGTTTGATAAATTCATATATATAATATATATAATTACAGTGTAATATGAATGTTATTCCCTCTAATTCGTCATTTTTCCTGATGGTTACTTTAGCTCTAGATTTAATTGCAATTGTCTGCACAATTTCAACATGCAAGGTGGCATCATTTGGTCTGAAAAGGTTTCTAAGCAAACATGTTCAGGAGGCATGACTTTCATTATGATCATTTGTGTGCTCAGTGAGCTCTAATTTTTTTTTTATACTTTATTGCTTATATACCTTATTTAAGAGTATAAGAGTTTATGTAGATTTACATTTACTTACATATGATGTTGTTCATACTTATAGCATTCTTACAATACTTATATATTTTATAGTAAAAAAATAGAATCATTAGAATAAATTTTGTGTAAACCAAAACTGAGAACATACAGTCTGATTAAGTGTATTTACCATCCTGAGCACTTCATCACCCATAACCTGACCAGAGCACAGAGGTCTGTCTGTGCCCCGTTGAAATGTGGTATCTTGCCTCTGGAGGTGGAAACTGATCACTTCTAAGTGTCACCTGTGTGATCTGGGAGGAGTTGAAAAAGAAATGCACTTTCTGTTCTGTTCCATTCTATGACAATCTTAAATATAACCTTTTCCTTAAAATGTCTGCAGAATGTCCTGATTTCTTTCCCATGTCTGATGAATGTAGACTTCAGTACCTGTTTACAGGCAAAGTGTTTCACCTAGCTCAATTTGTATTAAATGCTTACCAACAGCGTATGAGGGCACTTTATGTTTGATGTGTTAAAGGCACAGTCTGTGCCTCAGATATGCCAAAGTTATGCTTTATGGCTGTAATGTCTAAGGAGCAGGATTGTATTCATATTTGGTTTGACATTGACTGACATGTATGAAGATGTATTATATTTGTTCTTTCACGCTCATTATGTTATTGCTCTTGTTTGTTGTTTCTAGTGTCATGTAAGCTCATGCGGGCTGGGCACCTTTTGGTGCATGACATTTTTAGATAAATTACCATAACATACCATACCATATCTTATCTGGCAAGACGTTTTTAAGCCTATTTGTTATAATAGATGTTTATCTATTTTTATTGGTATTCAGTAATAATATTGGTCTATAAGAGGTTCTATCTGTTGTATCCTTTCCATCTTTATGAACAACTGTAATTACAGATGAGTTGCATGTTAACGCCCAAGTACCTGATTCTGGGGCAAAGTTAGAGGCTTTTTGTAATAGAGGTGTCAGTAGTTCCCTGAAGTCCTTATAAAATTCATTAGTGTACCCATCATCTCCTGGGGCCTTCTCTCTTTTTAATTTCCTCATTTGTTGTAATAATTCATCTGCTGTTACTGTTTTAATAAGATTAACATTTTGTGATAATGAGACTTGTTTTAACTTACGTTTCTCAGGGTATATATCCATTCTTCTTCTTATCCATCTGTGTTGTCAGCATCATCCCTATATATGTATAATTCCTCATAGTATTTTGCAAACACTGTGTTTTGCAAACACTATTTCTTAAGCCTGTAGGCTAAAACTTTCATTGATTTTGGTCCCTTATCATAATATTTTTGTTTTGTAAGTATTAATGATTTCTCCACTTCTTCTGTCAACATTCGGTCTAATTCAGCGTGTTTCTTCATCAGCTGTTTGTTTAATTTCGAATCATGTGATTTTTTTATGTTTGTCTTCCAATACTTTTATTTGTAGTTCAAGTTCTATCTCACACAGTCTCCGCCCTCCACTGGACTCTATGGGTAATACTCCCATCCTTGGAGAAGAGTGAACATCCCCCCATCAGTGCAGGAGGTCTGCACTACTGGGGGTCCCCACAGAATCTGTTGATAGGGATACTGCTAGGCTGAGTGACCTCCTACATAGCGGTGTTCACAGATGCATCCCTGATGGGGTGGGGGGCCATCTGTCTGGAGAGACCTCCTCAAACTTCAGGCGGTGCTCCTGGTTCTCCAATACTTCCTGTCTCTGGTTCAGGGGAGACACGTGTTGGTGAGAACAGACAATCGCACCACAGCCGCCTACATCAACAGGCAGGGTGGAGTCTAGTCCGCAGTCCTGTTGAAGATAACGGAGAACCCATTGGTGTGGGCCTCAGTCTCTGAGAGCCCTCCACATTACTGGTCTGGTGAACACGGGCGCCTCATGTCGAGGGGCAGCCCTCTGCTGGAGGGGGGGGGGGTGCTGCACTCCGAGGTGGTGAAGCAGATTTGAAACCAGTTCGGGAGAGCGGACGTGGACCTATTTGCCAGTTGAAACAACACCCACTGCCTGTTCTGGTTGTCCCTGATGCTGCACGACAATCCACCCTTGGAGGTGGACGCGTTTGCACATGCGCCATGGCCAAGAAGGCTGCTTTACGCCTTTCCCCCTCTTTGTCTCATTCCCACGGAGCGAGTGTGACAAGAGTGGTTGCCAGTCATCCTGATAGCCCTGGACAGCCTTTCATCGCTGTGGTATGCAGAGATGACTCAGATGTTGGCGCCCCAGCCCTGGTACATTCTCCAGGTCTGGGAAGCTTTGTCCCAGGAGGCGGGCTCAATAGGTGCGCTGCCCCCATTAGGCCAACTTCTCCAGGCTTGGCTCCTGAGAGGGATAGGCTGAAGAGGGCTGGACTGTCTGCACAGGTTGTGCAGACTATCCAGGTGGCAACCAGGCCACCATTGCTTGCTACAAGGCAAAATGATTGGGATTCCAACACTGGTGCGAGGAGAAGAAGTTAGACCCCCTGATATGTGCAGTGGGAGAGGTCCGCTCCTTTCTACAATATCTGGTGGATAAGAGGCTGTCTCATGCCACTGTTGAAGTGTATATAGCAGCCATCTCCTCCTGCCATGAGGGGTTTGGTGACAGACCTGTCTTCGTCCACCTCCTCGTGAAGCATTTCCTGCAAGAGGTCAGGAGACAACGGCCGGTGAGGTGTGTCTCCACTCCCCAGTGGGAACTGCCTGTGGTGCTCAAGGCTCTAGTGAGTGATCCCTATGAGCCTCTGGAGTGCTCCTCTTTAAAGGCGTTGTCACTCAAGACACCTTGCTGCTTGCGCTGACTTCAGCTAAGAGACTGGACTGTCTTGCGCCCCCTACTGCTCTGCTAAGCGGGTGGGGTTATAAAGTAGTGGGTGGGGCGCGGCGACTAACCTGTGGCTGGCCGGGCTCAGTGAGGCAGTCTGAGATTATTGCGCGGCAGGGTGTACATTTATCGGGCTCCACCTACTGTACCCATAAAGTCTAGTAGAGGGTGGAGCCTGTGAGAGAGAGAATGAAGGGTATGATATTATAAGCCTTGTTCTATAAGCATGGGTGGAGCCCTGTACCAATGGACCCTGCCTCTCCCACGCCGTCCGCTGAAGTGGTTTTGGATGGTGAGCGACAGTGAGATGCTGCTTATATAGGGTGTGGGATGCACGTAATTGGTAGGCGCATCTGGATTGGCCGGCTATGTACATGCAAATTTCAGTGAGTGATTGCATGTGTGTCATTGGAGAGGAGTATTATTGATAGAGTCAAGTAAATGGCTCTGCCTGTGGTTATAGAACTAGGGTTACAATATTGTAACTTTCTTATTATAAGAAACACAGCATGTGATGTATATACCTCAGTGTTATGTAGTAAACAAAAATATGGGTTGGGCCCTAAAATCAGAGATTCATTTTTTGGTGTCATTTTGTTTTCTCAGAATGAACCATGACATGACCAGAGTTTATCTTCTACATGGAGTGGGGTCATCGTATGTGGGGCCAGCTGGTTGGACTGACGTACATCCTCCCTACCATGTACTTCTGGAAGAAAGGGTACTTCACTCGCTCCATGAAGGGAAAAGTGTGAGGGCTTTGTGGATTCTGTAGCAAACCTGGCTCAAGGCTTGCAACAAATGAGAGCCCACACATTAATGAAAGGTGCAAAAGATTTATTTAACTAAGCATAACAACTCATAATAAAATATGGGAATGTTAGGCATCAGTGATGTGAAGTGTGTGTGGATGTGTGGAATGTTGGCTGTAAAAGTAAAGGAACATAACTCCAAAGCAAACTAAACTAAAGTGAAGCCATGAGGATGGTGTGCTGGCTCTTCAGCAGGGCAAACTCCTGGAACAGTAGCCCTTTTATATCTTTAGGCCACTCCCTCCTCAGGTGCAGTCAATCAACTCTGACGGACCTTTTAACACTAGCACTCCTGGAAGAAAGACAACAGGATTGTAATTGCAGAGAACTAGAGAAAGGTAAACAGTAGAGAGAAAGAGAGAGAGCCATCACATTTCGTTTTCTTCCAGGTGAGATATTATACAGTTTAAGTGATTCAATAGGATCATAGGAGGAGCACAGGAAGTGAATCATTGCCTCACTGTTTGTGCTGTTTTTTTGGAGGCAAGAGGTCGTATTTATTATGAAAGTTGTTTATATAGAATCATTCTGTGTATCCTCTCAGGGCCTTCTGGGTTGGTACATAGTAAAAAGCAGTTTGGAGGAGAAGCCTGAGTCCAGTATTGACTGAGTGCTCACCTTGGTTCTGCGTTGCTACTCTACTGCACCAGTCTCTGGACTGGGCTTACTCTGATGCTGCCTGTCAGCAAGGTACTGCCTACAGGCAAAACACCCATTTTAATTTCTGTCTCCATTTGAAGAATGGAGTCCTAACCTTGGTCTGTGTCACACAAGCTTTTGTTTATTTATTCATGACTTTTCCTGGCACCTCTTTTTTTTCAGATGGCAGAAACCAAACGTCTAATGCAGCTCAGGAGGTTTGCCAAGGGTACTGGTGGACTCGTCTTCCTCACTGCTCTTTCCAGTACTGCTTGTTGTTGTGCCAGCACAATGTCAAAAATATAAATGTGTAAATACCCTTTTTTAAATCAGCTAAGGATAGGAGTGGTTTTAGTTTCACAGCAAGTCTCAGTTACAGGAAGCAGGACTTGACCAATCCTTGTAAGTTGTTCATCAAAAATTGAAATTGGACAACTTACAGTTTTCATATTCAAAGCTAAGATACAACACTGCACTGCACTGCAAAGCATAGTCAGAAGAGGGGGATATAAAGAAACAAAATCATTTCTGTGAATGTAATGAATACACATGCAGATAAATATATAACATTGTTTAAAATGCTTTGTTACAGGTGCTTTTGTTGCTGGTTTGGATGCTGGGCTGGTGTATAACTCCTTCCCTAAGATGGGAGATCGATGGATCCCTGATGATCTGCTGGCCTTTTCCCCTGCCCTCAAGAACTTCTTTGAAAACCCCACAACAATGCACTTCGACCACAGAGTTTTGGTATGTCATATTTTCTACAAAGAAATAACCTTCTGGGCAACATTTCAGTGTCTTAATTTAAAAAAAACAATTATTTATCTCCACTTCCTATCCCACACTGTATTATGTGAATTAGGAGGACACAGTAGGTAGTTGATGTTCTTCTGAATCCCTACGAGCCACACCTAAGAGTAAGCAGTGTTCGTTTGAAATAAGGCATTCAGGGAAAAAAAAAAACAAGAGATGGGTTTCAATGTAGACTGGGCTTTTGTGCATATGCTGCATCCTGTGGTTCTGCAATGGAATCCACATGCGGTGACACTGAACCATGTCACCGTACAATTATTACAGCAGGGATGTAATTTGAGTGCCTTGGATAAGAATTATAATACATCAAGGCTGCCAATGCGGAATTGACTGAGCCATTTGTGGATGCGTGTTGCCATCAGAGGATGACCACTTAATGTTAAGTGTTTGTTTTGTAAGGAAATAAACTAAGACATGCAAAAACAAAAATAAGCACATTTTCAGCTTTGTCCAGCTTTAATGGTACAGCAGATGTTTTGAATGAAAGTTTGGCTATGAAGTGGTTACTCACTTGCTGCCTTTTGTCTATCACGCACTGCCTGTTAGTTGAATCAGATGTGGCTGTTTGGAACGTGTAATTATGTATATTTAAGTTATGAACCATTGCTTGCTGACATAGTGATGATAAATTATAATGTTAAAAATGTGGAAACCTAATTGTTGCTTTGTACTGTATCTTTAGAAATGTAAAACTGAAAGCGGTGTATTTTAATAAAGAAAATTGTGTACAGTCCTCAAAATTCAAACTCAAGTCAATTTTGCATAGTAACTGTGATTTTTATTGTCTCTGTACAAAATATACACATTTTGAATACGTAATGCAACCAGTTGAGGCTAGCTAACTAGACAGTCAGTACAACGGGTTAGTAGGTTTTCATTGTTCTAGACACAGTACATGCGGGTATAGACAGGTTTTACTTGTGGTCAGGAATGGAAGTTAAAAACTGTTGGCAAGGGACAATCAGAGCCAAACCACTTTTTTCTTTTTTTCTTTTTTCGTTAAAAAATTCAGAACAGAGAAAAAAAAGAAACTACAGGTTTGGAAGTGCATATTTTCATTAGGGCCTTATTCCAACCTGTTACTGTGCTCTCAGAGGAATCAGAAGTGAGATGAGTGGAAAAGTGCTGATACATGATAGAGGACATTATTGCTATTCCATGTTAGTGTCTGTATTTAAAAGACATTAAAGCCTATTTAATAACATCTGGAGTGCCTCTGGTACTTATGCCGTCTTCATCAAGAATAGTTCTTGTGTGAAAAGGAACAAATTAATACCTAACGATGGGGTTTAAAACCCAAAATTACACTCCAATTTGGACAGTGTGCAGGTAAACCACACAGCCAGTTTACCAGATTACATCCTGGTTTTATCTCTGATTGGCCCTTGCCCAACCAACTACACAGTATCTCCCTCTCTCTTCACCCACAGGTGGGCTGTATGTCTTAACTTAGAGTGGCTTCATATACATCTTTAATGTATGTCTTCTCTTTGGTGTTACAGAGAGAGGGGGAATAAGCAGGGGTAAAAAAGAAAACTGTCATTAAACCATGTCTCTCTCACTAACAGTACACACACACATATTATGCCTCTTTGAATTACTGAAGTTGAATGAGCCTAATTTAATGCAACAAGGGTTTTGAATTTTTTTCTTTTTAAATAAGTGGTTGAACCTGCTACGACCACGTGACATATCCGATTACAAGAAGTTCACAAATACAATCTGCAGTCTAATAAATTCCCCTTGAATGTGTATTGATAGACTAGTACATCTGTAGTGTGTCAGCCCCATATTGAGGAGTGCTGGGATGGTCAAAACAGCTCATCAACAAGAGGGCAATCGCCACGTTGTACTGCCTCATATCACATCACTGGGAACACTAGAAAATGTACAACAGTCAATAGACACCTACAGCTAGGACTGTAATAGTTTGGAAGGCCAGGAATTATTCTACCAGAATCCCATGAATGGAGGTGGGTGTATTCCCCTTTAGAGTCTTACATAGGTAAGATGGATGACATCTCTTTCTGTTACACATGCACACACACATACACAAAGGGTGAGGCACCTGTGAATGACTGGGAACAGCAGACAGACAAGCAGACTTTGGAGTATCTCTGTAAATACATAATTGGATATTAGTGACATCATCATGCGATATTGAAATCAGTTCCTCATTGAAAACAACACCTCCATCTGCAAAACAGGACTGCTTGAATCTCCTGTCCGTTGAGTCTTCACCTCAGGAATGTCTTTCTCTCTTGTGTCCCCTAGATGGCGGTAGATTCATTTCAACTGGGCAGGGCATGAGCAGTCAAGCGGCTCCAGGGAGGTGTTACCCACATGCACAGAGGCAGGATCAGATTCACAAATCCAAATCTCAGCCATCATGGGGGAAAAGGGAAAAAGTGGTCAAGGTCTGGGGGCAACTTCCTCCCTCTGAGTTCAGCCATTACAGGCTGCAGTAGTTCTTCCATCAGCAATAGTAATAAATTAAAGTTCAAATAAAACAGGTGAGAGGACTTGGGTGTGCCAGTGTCTGTGAGCCCACTGCTTGCCTTTGCTCTCTGTGTCTCTGGGGTAAACTAAGATTCTGCATGATGAGGGAGGGAGTTGGGGAAACTCCATTGTTGCTTGGAGAATGGCCACTGGGCGTCCAGGAAGAGGGAGAGGGCTTCTCAGTGCCCTCTGGACTCACAGCTCTCAACAGAAACACCAACAATCTTGCAAGTCAGAAGATATCCACACACACACACACGCATTCACAAACTCTTGCTCTCTTTCAACCCTGATTCCTCTTACACACACACCCCTCCCTGGTGCCAGTGTACTCCCTGGTCCAGATTCTTAGATGACGTTGTCAAACAGCTGCATGGACTGCATGATGTTCTCATCCTAGAGGAAGATGAGATATTTGGATAAGGAAGCAGTCTCATTTCTCACTTCTTGGAAGAAGGGTTTTTTTTAAACTTTTGGACAGAAGCAGACTAGCTGTTCCCTCCTTCTTCCGGTCTGTATGCTAAGCTAAGCTAATTGCCTCCTGCCTCTAGTTTCATTGAAGGACCAGTGTGTAAGATTTAGTGGCATCTAGCGGAACAGACTTGGCAGAAGTGTAATATAATATTCATAAGTATGTTTTAATTAGTGTATAATCACCTGAAAGTAAGAATTGTTGTGTTTTTGTTACCTTAGAATGAGCCCTTCATATCTACATAGGGTTCTCTTCCACAGAGCCCGCCATGTTGCACCACCATGTTTCTATAGTAGCCCAGAACGGACAAACCAAACATGGGCTCTGAAGAAGGCCTTTTGTATTTTTCACAAGTTTCATGGCCACCGTAGGTTGTTCTACATACTAGGAAGGGGAGGGTGAGGGGAGGTGTATTCATTTGGTTGCAATCTGCAATCTCATGGCTAGATGACACTAAATCCTATGCACTGGTCCTTTAATGCACACTTGAGAGTGTTATCAATCTTCTCATCTAACTTTGGCAACAAAGCAAACAAGCATATTTTCCAAAATATCAGACTATTCTTTCAAGGCTTAAAAATCCCATTGTCTGCCATACCTTTTTGCATGACTCAATAAATTCGTCTACGGTGACTACCCCATCTTTATTTCGGTCCATTTTCTGAAAGGAAAACACAGCAGTCAGAGATTAACTTACTGAAAACTACCATACGTTCAACAACTTTGTGTGTTATCTTATTTTTAGAACTTGTCAGTATGTCTATCAATCCTTTTTTCTGTGGCTTTCAACAATCATAAAATGAGGACTTAATAGAAAGTCAAGTCTGTGGCCTTTGACCTGGAAGAAGCTCTCCACATGATCTCTTGGGGCATCGTCCTGCATAGTGGGGTATGTGTACTTCCCCATCATGTCATAGATGGACGTCATGATGTCCAACATCTCCTGCAAAGTGAAGGACAAAAGGGAGAAAACATTACTGAAGATGCAGAAATTGTTGGAAGGAAAAGAACATTTTAAAAACTTAGCCTATAACATGAGTTTTTTTTGGATAAGAAGTGGGGGTTTTGCTTTGTTTAATTAAATAAAAATTACAAACCAGTGGACCCATGTAACACATTTCTTAAAAATGACAAAAGGTCTTATTTTAGTAATTGTTATAGGGCTGTAACTAACAATGTTTTGTTTCATTTCTAAAATGTAACTAAAAATGTGTGCATAGAAATGTTACTTCCCCTTTAAAGCGAATGGTGTAGTACATTATACACTGTTAATTTAGTCTAATTTAATTCAATCAATTATTAATCGAATATGGAATCTGCAATCGTTTTTCTTTCAGTCCACCCCAAGAGAAGGGTTATATTATAGATATATGCAGAGTTGTTGTGCTCCTTTAAATATTTGATATTGGGTGGCTTTAGAAATGGTTACATTTAATTTTCACACTGTTTTTAATTAGCCTTCAAAGTCACTTTTCTGTATGTTTTCATTCATATTAACCCCCACAAGTAATTAACCCATACAATTACCATCAGTGTTAGCATTATATTGTTGTTCTTTGTTATTGGTAGCTAAATTATTATTTGTGTCAAAACAAATTTGCAGCACTGAAATGCGTCCTACAAAACAGGGGATAGACATAAGGACTTTTTTTAAGAGTCAAGAGGTAAATAGCGTAAGTAAAAACAGTAGTGACATGTTTGTGAGCTTTCTTGACATAAATAATCAATGGTGCTGGCTAGCTAACCAGCTAATGTTACCCCTGAGTTTAAAGCCTTTTCGCTAACATTTTCTTGTTAAATATTGGTATGAAATGCAATATAGTATTAATAAGTGTCATTCAAATAGTTTTAGATAGTAACTAATGGTGGGTGGTTTGGTCATAAACATAGAAGCCGAGGAAGATACTGATAACAACTTGGTTTGGTTTGAACATTAACCTTAATCCTACCGACTGGGGTACCCGCAGACCCCAGAGGACAGAGGGCACTCTGTCAGTCACTTTGAAGGTTTTGTGGAAAGATTCTATTTAATAAAATCTGCAATTAGTATTAAAGGAAAGTATATATTTTTATTTTACATAATATGCAAATTAAATGTAACTTTCCTAAAATAATAATAATCTGTTTTTTTTCCAGATGACATCAGTTACATGACTAATAATGTTTTGAGAAGAAACAAGTTAACATTTTGTTATAATGATTGTTTCTTACAGTCGTTTAGTCTTGGTGTCCCCAGGGACCCCAGTCGGTAGTCCTTATATGTTAAATATGTTGGTAGGATAAGGGTTAACATATGCATCGTGAAACTGTGCCCCCTCTTTATGTTTGTTTGACATAGTGGAACCAATAATATAATAACAGGTTGCCAAAACCTCCACATCCTCCAAAACACTGAGGACATGACCTCATCCTCCTCGCTAGTAGCTATAGTAACTTTGGGCCTGTTTAGAAACCAGTGACAGTTAGATTTTACAGTAAGAATTCAGAGCGAGCTAAGCTGACTTTTGTGTGTGTGTGTGTGTGTGTGTGTGTGTGTGTGTTACCTCTTTGGTGATGCAGCCATCCTTGTTCAGGTCATAGAGGTTGAACGCCCAGTTTAACCGGTCATTAATGGTCCCTCTCAGAATGATAGACAGGCCAAATACAAAGTCCTGAGACAGAAGAGGAACAATTTACCAGGTTGTTTGGGAATTGCCCAAATCTTGACACAGTAAATGAAGTCAAATTTTCATCACAGCCCTAATCTCTGTGGGCAGGTATTTAGAGGGAATACATATTTTGTGGATAAAGCTCATGGTCACAAATTTCACTGGAAGACAGATTTGCTTTTATCTCTCAAAGGAAGCCAACGTATGAAGAAAACTCACCTCAAAACTAACCGAGCCGTTCTTGTTAGTGTCGAAGGCTTCAAACAGGAAATGTGCATACATACTTGAATCTACAAAGGTAGAGAACTTAAAGTAACCCGCATGCCCTCAACACATGAAGCACAGTCTTTGAACAGCTACGATTAGCAGCAAGCTAAATATAGCCCAGATATAAAAATAATTTCAAATACAACTGGAGGCGAGTGGTTAACATTTTATCAACCTAAATATCATGAGATGAAAAATTGCTTCTTTGCAGAGCACGTACTATAGTTCAGCAGAGCAGATTTATAATGAGTTAATTATCTTCATTTCATTATGATGATTAAAATCTACATGTGTACCTTTACAGAATCAAATAAATGATGTTATTTACTTTTCTATTTGAACTTTTTAAGATGAATGAAGACAGAAAGGAGGGCACAAATGAAAGTATTGTGGAGCCCTTCAGGTTTAGTGGTCGGAGCTGACAACTCACCTCCCTGAGGGAAGAACTGGGAGTAAATGTTCTTAAAGTTCTCCTCATTCACCACACCACTCGGACACTCCTAGGATACGAATGTGCATGCAGAAAACACATTAGTTCCCATATCATACAGAATATAAAGGACAAAATGGAAACTTCAGCCCCAGCCAGACTGCTCTAAACTCTCCTGATGATGTAATTAGAACAGATTTTTTAGGGTTGTTTTTTTGATTTGCAGTCTGTCTCATCCTGTCTCATCACTATCTTCTTCAGCCAGACCTACATTTTTGAAACCTCTGTAGAGGACTTGCAGCTCCTTCTTGGTGAACTTAGTCTGCTCCTGCAGCTTGTCCATGCTTTCAGGGCGATGACACACTGTGGATAGCTCAAAGTCATCTTCCTCGCTGTCTGTGTGAGGGAGAGATGAGTATTGGTTAGCATTTATCACCACTATACTCCTCCTAATCTCCAAGGCTGCCATGAACTGGCCAACATATTTTAATGAAGACATTACACTCATATTGAGCTCATGATACACTATTAAGTCTTATGAGTAAATTGAAAAATATTCTATATGCACAAAACAACGTTAATCCATATTCTACTATTTCACTGATTCAAAACATGAAGTAATGCATATTTCTTTAGATGATTGTGAGGTTTCTAAGTTGAGTAATTTGCACACATCTTGCAGTACTCCATATCACAAAGCAGAACATTGTCAGTAAAGCATCTTTAAAATGTCTATTTGTCTTAACACTCAAGCTCAAGCAAACTCAAAAAACTGGAGAGAGCCCTACTGAGGAACTGAGAGAGTAGGTTTAATGAAAGTGGTCAAGAAGATACATTGAAAAGAGACACAATCACTAAAACACACCCCATTCTCATTCCAACTGTTTCTCCAGCCATAGATAGTGCTTTGACCTCTACAAACTACTACTTTGACCTCACTTTAATCTCTATCAGCCTGGTACCTCTGTCAGACACGCATACACACACACACACACACACGTTCCAGTACCCAAGGGAACAACACGCTCTTCAAATCACAACATAGGAAAACAGATCTGACCCATTAGTTTCAATAACACCAGAACGTGTTCGGTTTGTTGGGGTTGAGTGTGTTCCTGTGTGATTATGTAGATTTATGTGTTCACTGAATGTTTCAGTGTCTGTCTGAATCTTCTTAATTCACTAAATAGGCTGGACACATGGGAGAATGTAGAGAAGAGAGTGAAGGAGCACTTGCTTTGACTGATTGAGGGGGCAGCCGAGGGCTTGCAGCACGGCAGCAGCTTGAGGAATCGCTGCTTTATGGTTTTTTTGCTTTGGCTGGTGGAAGGATTACCTGCAATCGCCAACCATAGCACAAAGGTTAGACACGCACACATACGCAAAACTGTGATTTAATTCTGTTTCACATACTCACACACATACATACATGCCTGCAAAAAAGAAAAAAACACATTCCATGCAACAGACAGGTGAAACAGACTGATTCATGCCATTTAGTCAAATTGGTAATTGCCTGCTGACCTGGCTTAGCAATGGGAGACCACGAGAACCACTTCAAAAAGTAGATATTACAGCGCAACAGCAGCACAGCGTGACCCCTAGAAACACACATTTTCCCTAATCAGACTCACTCTCATATCACAATGTTACATTCAACATACTGGATGAAATATTAGAAAAGCCGGCAGAGAGTATCCATTCAAAAAATGAGTCCTACATCAGTTTTTATTCACAATCGAGTAGAGTAGAGTAGAGTCAGACAAATTATTAGTCAATTAGACAAAAACTCCAAGTCCACTTCAAATTGAACCCAACACATCATCAGTTCATCTCCAAGCAGCAAAGCCAACAAATTTCTTGATCCTTAATTTGGCATGTTGCAAAGATTGGAAATCTCTCAATATGAAAGGCAGATAGAGGAAGTAAAACACATACGCACACATGAACCCGCATACTTACTCGTGCCTCTTAGTTTCCATAGTAACAGGCCTCTCACCCCTTTCAGCAAGACCCCAGCAGTCTGAGGGATGAAAGCCATGATGGGGTGGAAACCAATACAACCACAGAACCTTCACTGACAATCTAGTCTCTGTGATGTGTCACCCTGTTGTCCCTCTATCCCATGGAGCCTCTGAGACTCTGGCCGGGGCTCTGGCGTCATTTGAAGCCGGAAGAGGGGGAGCACATCGGCCAATGGAAACAAGATTAATATGTCCAGCCACCTAGCACAGGCCTAGCCCTCTTCCCCAGGGTCTGTGTAAGTACATTATCTTTTTCCATGGACCCAACCTGACCATGATACAGGGATGAACATTAAATACTTTGACCAACAGCCAAAGGTACAAAAAATATCTGTATTTATTATCGGGTCACAGATACTTGTGAGAGTCAGAGGACAAATTATGTAGTGACAGGCAATCCACATGACAAGTAACGTTTGTATGACCCTGCTCCTTGTCATCGTTCACCTTTTCTTATCAAAGCCTTTACATCATAAATACGTCAAAGTAAATCTAAAAATTTGTCTGATGGCAAAGTAATCTGAAAGTAATAATGCATTTCTGAGCAGTGGTGCAAAAAGTACTGAGATCATTTACATAAAGGCCTTGAAAACATATATTGTCGATCAGGTGACCAATGGGGTCCTAATGTACATGCTTAAGTTTTTCTGCTTAAGTTTTTGTAATTTCACATGACAGATTTCTGCATTTGTGTTTTAGTCCTTGCTTCTCTCATGGGTTTGAAGAGGGCAGGGCTCAGTTAGAAATGGTGATGTCATGTATTTCTGTGCACCAATTAGGATTAAGCAACATTAAATCAAAATGTGATTACAGTGGTGATGTTGCTAATCATTGTACATGTACTGTATGCTGCCAGTCAATCAAATCTAATCAAACCTAGCTGAATTTTTGAATCTATTAAAATATTACCTAACAAGCATGTGCAGAGAGGGCAGTGGGCTGAGGGTGCCCGAGCACCTGCCCCTTTGCCCCTTGATGTCCAAAGTTCCCTTTTGTCAAGGCATATTTTATGTTTAGCTAGTCCATCACTTTATAGCCATTAGTTCAGACTGGTTTCCTACCGTTTCTGTCCCTACAGTTTCTGTTGTAGCTTCTAGGAGCGCTCGTTTTGTTTTCCGTTTGAACACTGTATCCCCGTATGAGACACAGAGACAGCTGTTCCTGGTAACAACCAGTGACCAACAAACCACCACCCACTCCTGCTATGCTGTTTTTAAAACAAACAAACCATCTGTGTTGAAGCTAGCAGGTAGACTGGACCTGCTTTCATGAGACAGACGAATTAAGACGAGTTCAGAGGATCACATAACACTAACTGACATGTGCAGCATCAAATAATAATCTGATTGACAAAAGTCAACAAAGTAAGTAGCTAGCAAAACAGTGAAACTCAAGTTTTTTAAGTTGGCATTAGTGTAGTTTAACCGTCCAGTTAAATCTGTGTTGATGCTTTACATTGCAGTAATGTTAATGTAGCTCGATAGTTTGGATAGCTTGACTGCTGATGCATTTCCACTGCGTGTTGTTTGTCCACAGTTACTATAATTAACACCATAAAAGTTAAAGTTCTGCTTCATGCTCACTCAGACTTTAAAAAGTACATCTCATTACATTTTTAGAGATTGAGTCAAGGAATAAGAAGAGGGAGGAGACAGAAATGAGGAAGAATTGCAGAATGTAATGGTGTTGAAAGAAAAACAAGGAGAAAGTAAAGAAGGCACAGCCGATATTCAATTCAATTCAATATTCAAAGAAAAAGTTTAAGGAGGAAAGAGAAACACAGAAACAGCCCAGTTGTCAGGTGATGGAGAGACATGAACAAATTCAAAGCAGGGAAACTGGTAAGAAACTTACACCTGTACCTAGATGAATTACTGTTCTGGTAAATATTTTTAAAGGCACAATCTGTTATCCACATGTAAACAAAAGGGCATCCCCACTAACAAAAGTCAAAGCACAAGATTGAAAACACCTATAAAAGGACTTACAGATCTTTTAATACAGGTACTAACACAACACAACTCTACTAACATGATGTTTTCTTAAGCTGTTAAAAGGTTGTTGACCTCAGTAACTGTACGTTAGGAAACAACTGAAAATGACACATCCCAACTCAGTGGATGTTTCTTATTGTTTTAAACATTGAAGATGTGCTGACGAGAAGTAGCAGAAAAGTACTGAAAAGTATCACAATTCATTTTATTCTCATTTTTGTTTGGAGAAATGTATATTAAAGAAACCTCCAAAGCTGAATCTTTATTCAGTGACATCTCCATTTTAGAACCATTAAAAATCCAACATCCAATAAGGTGTTTCAGCCAAAACATGTTCTGAAATACAGTAAATGGTGTCTAAGGATTTATAAATATTTTTCTACTGTGTTGCTTGGAGCCGTTAAATATAGATCTCAGAATGTTTTCTTACTTTTGCAGAAACAAAGATCTAAATTAAAATAAATTATGAAATGGCAGCCATGTGCTGCTTGCACCTAACTTGTGCTTTTTTTAAAGATAAGATTTTATAGCTGTGTGGTTTTGTCTAACTGTCTCTTGCACTACTTTTGAACTCTGCCTCTCCACTATTTTTAGCCCTATTTTATAGTCTTTAAAGATTCTCCCCTTTCAATCCCAGTTGTTGTACGTCTTGTAGTTTTTTAAAATGTCTTTGTAATCATGGGATTTGAAGAGCTACATGTTTGTCACAATATCAAAAGCATATTCTTTGTTTAGACACAATGTGTGTATGATGAATGTCTTTAAAGGAGCAGCCTTTTCACCGCTCAGGGGTTTTTGTTTTTGAAAGCAAACTGTTTTATATGCCATTCAGTCAAACACATAAAGTGAGTCCTTCAGATAAAAATACATGAAGCCTTGGGCCTTTCATTTACCCTTACAATAAAAAAACCTCTGTCCTCAAAGTTCCTGATCTACACTGTGGCAATTATGGTTCTCAGCTCTCAGTGTACCTCGTCCAGCCTGCAGAGAATGTTGCCTTTGGCTGTGTGATGTTTGATAGGTGCCAACAGGACACACACACACACACACACACACACACACACACACACACACACACACACAATAGAGAAAGAATCATAGTCCCCCTCTGATTTCATCAGGTGGGGGACAATGACATAGTACGATGTGGTTTGTTGTAAGATTCAATGTTACATTTTGTTTGAATATGGGTCGCTATAATTCAACAGGCTATGCTGTAAATTATGTTGGTGTATGGTCTTTTAAAATCTTGTTCCATGTGCCCCTTTTTAACTCTGAGCACCTGTCCATAAAGGTTTTAAATATTTGTAACTAAAAAGCAACAATTAAATTTATATTACAAAAAAAGCTGAAGTTTGACTCAGATTTTTGGGGGCTTTAAGTAAAAGTAGCAGCACCAAAATATAAAAACACTCCCTTACATTTGTAATTCTTCCAAAGTAGAAGTCCTTAAGTATTAGGAGCACAATACAATTAATGTATGAAAAGCAAAAGCAAAAGTAAACATGAAGCAGCACAACATTATATTCATATTATTAGATTACTATTACCGATGCCTAACTGTGAATGTAACATTTTGATGTTGTCACTGACAGAGACATCGGTGAAGTGTTCATAAAATTTGATGATCTACAATTCTTTGACATCTGGGCTGCTCCATCTGCTGAGGAAGATCATGTGATACATTCAAAAGCTCCAGAACAGCTACTAAATTAAACTTGAGGAGAGACTGTTTTGCCAACTAATCCTAACTACTTTTTATTCTGTTGTAAGTTTAATTTACTGTACACTGTATATTAATTGGTTGTACGTATAACTACAGCTGTCAAGTCAAATTTACACTACATACCTCTGAGATACGATGAGAAGTGTAAAGTAGCAAACAAAAGTGTAAACACGACAGTCAAATTATTTACAGTACATAAATAAATCTACCTAATTATATGCCACCAGCACTTAAAATGCATCTATTGGCAAGTAATCACAGTGCATTTCTAAGTTTGTACAGTTTCTTCCCAACTCTGATTGTTGTTGTGTTAGAGATATGTCTTGTCTCTGGGTGCAAACAGACTAAACTGAATTCCCACTGATCGTTCTGAAAGCCTGGACAGAAATAAGTAAAACAAAACAAACAAACCTTCATGATTTGGGACACTGAGCTTGAAATACTTGTAAAGACAACAAAAGCAGAATCTACTGGAAACTGTCAGTGCTTAGATAGGCTTGTTTTAGGACTGAGACACCTTTTTCCATCTCCCTGTCTCACTGCGCTCTCTCCATCTCCTCTTTTTGTCTCCTCTGATTCTTTCTCTGTAATTTTTTCCTCTGCCAGTGATGAAATATATTGCTTGTTGTGCCCAGGCTGTCTTGGCCAAGTCTCTCTTGGAATAGAGATATTTGATCTCAGAGGGATTAACCTCATTTTAATACACACATGCACACAAGCACGTCTCTTTAAGGGCCCCTAGATTTGATAAAACATGCCCCAAATGTGAGGATCTATGCATCTATTTTTCTTTCCAGCTATCTAAGCACAGAAACCAGGCTGTGTTTGTCTTTTATCAACTAAAATACCTACTACGGAAGTTGTATCTAATATTAACAGAATGCTGTGGTCCTTTGTTCAAAACAAGTAGGTTACTGCGCTCCTTGCGCTATTGAAGTAACATGCAATACATTTGTTCTCCAGCCTTTGAAGTTCAAATTGTTTTTTTTTAGTGGCAATGACAATGAAAGCAGTAATTCTTTCATTTTGGCCAGAGTAGGCAGAAAACTGTCTATTCCTCATCAGACCGAAAAAAAAGCAGCTGTCTGTTCTTACTGTTGTGCAGCATTATGACACTCGTACCCATTGCGCCCTGTAGTGATTGTGCAATTAGTTCAATAGTTTCCCCCAGAGTACACTGACAGATCATCACAACTCCTCAGGAAATAAGAAAAACAGCTCTATTTTTAGCTTGGCAACACATTTTTTTTGGCAATATCCAATAACTTTTGAAGGAGCTTCATGATTCATAAACCCAAGAGATCTGTGGATTTTCTCAAGGAAAAGAGAAACCATGTAATTCCTCAACTAGAGTGAAGGCAGCAAACCTATTATAGAGCAACAATGATACACTGTTAATAGAGATATAGGTCAGTTGTGCAGATCCAACATTGGACCTTTCAGCTACTGTATCTGTAGTCCCTCCTGACACCTAGTGACGAGACAAGTAATACTGTAGTTTTAAAAAAGGCGCCGTTTTCTCAAATACAATACACACTTTCTCATTCAAGTGAATAGGAAGGTGTGTTCAAACTTCTGACTGGTACTGTACGTATATGAGCCCAGAAATAGTATTTATAGATGTCCTGATGGTTCAGATGGTTCTTCATGTAGCTGCCTGGGACATTTACCTCATGTAATTCATCTCCCCCCATTTAACTCTTAACTGCACTCCAGTTATTCAGTATTGCACTTTCATGAAGTTGGAGGACTTACGAGAGGCAGATTAAGAAAAGACAGCTCAAACATCATCCTAGACCAGTAATAAAGGCTTTCTGCTAGAACTTTATAGCCTTGGTGTGTCCTGGTGGCCAAGTGGTTGAGATGCATAACACATAACTGCAATGTCGCTGGTTTGATTCCAGTTGGGTACCTTTTTGCATGTTTTCCTCCCCCTTCATTTGCTGTGTTCATCTCTACTGTATATCACCTCAAGCCCAAGCTGAGCTAACCCTGATGACATCACTAGGGTTATCTTTGGAAAGCTCCTCCAGAGACACACACAGAAGATATTATACAAAAGTTTTCACAAGTTGAGCAGTACTCTACATGCCAAGTAAACTGTTTTGCTATATATGTTTTAACATACAGCACTAATATGTGAGTTAGAAAGAGGTATGGACTCACTGTTTTTACTTTAGTATTTCAGTCCCTGACTCTCTCAGACACTACTGCACACACACATACACACACACACACACACACAGAGGACCATAAATACTTATGACAAAGCTGTGACAGCTACTTTGTTACATTTAACCTTAATAAACTCTGCAGAAAAGCACAAAAACATATGTAGACATCCATTTTCCAGCTGAGTCTTTTCCTCCTAACGTCCCCTCGCCATATTCATCATTTTGACTTCTTACTCTGCGCCTCTCTCTCTCTTGCTCTCTTACCGTTTCTCTTACCTGCCACTGAAAGGTCGATAAGCCCCAGAAAGTGCATCAGTTTGAGGGAGCTGCAGACCACCAGGAGGATGCCCACCGTCTGCAGCCCCTCCACCTCCCACTTGTCTTGAAAGAACAGATGCATCCTTTCCAAATTCCTCTCTCTGCTTCTGTCAACAAAAATCTATCTCTTGCCCCAGGGCAAGCACGTCCAACCCCCCTCAGCTCCAACCAGAAATACACCGTCTTCGTCTCTTTAGTCTTTCCTCTCAGTCTCCCTCTATATGCCGATATTCGGCCATCCTAACTCCGCACGGCACCCCGCCCAGTTTCTTCACCGAAGGTAGATTGTTATTCTCCTCGTTTCCTCATTGGGAATGGTAGGTGCGTGGGAGCAGGACTGTTTACTTGCTGCTCCACCCCCGCCGCCTCCAAGGCTGTCAAAGGTTGTTTAAGTTCCAGGTGAAGTTCGGACAATTCACAGTGTGTGTCCTGGCAGGTTGTTTTCTGACTGATATTCCAGCTGCTTCCAGACGCTCAAACTCTCTCTATTCTCTGTCTGTCCTCCCTCTCCTCCTCTCTCTTTGCCTTACCTTCGTCACTCTCCTCCCGCTGTGTCCCTCCCCATGTTTAATTGGGTCAGTGATGGAGTGATGGGAATGAGTGAAGGGATGAAAGAGGAGAAATGGAAGGAGAGAAAAGGATAGAGGAGTACTACTTGTAGGCATAGCCGCGGGAATATGATTTCTGTTGGGGGTGTGGGGTGCTGACTATTAACCCCGCCCCCCAACATTTTTTTTTTTTTTTTTTTTTTTTGGAGTTTATTAAATATCTCCAGTGATCCCCTCGCAGAGAGACGCTGGGCACATTTACGCACAGCACCGTAACTTCATTGATTATTTAAATCTTCAGACACGCTGACAGGCTCGGTCAGGATGTAATGGTAATTAATGTTCTGTGTTCTTCTACACATCCAAAAGGTGACACATACAGTCCAGGTTCATACAGTGAAATTATTTGGAGTAAAGCAGCCGTCCTCCTGATAAATCCTGAGCTCCATCAGAGCTGTCTAAAACAATTTATTTCAGAAGCTAAAAGTTTAATTCTGTTTCCCCTGGAGAGTTTGCTCTGTCCTGTCAAGTTTATAACTACAGTTTTTAGTTTTGCTGTGACATTACTGTTCGCATGGTAATGTTTACAATTACTGAAAGCAGCCTCTGTAATCTGTTAAGTAAACTGTTAAAGAAAACACTCATACATCAGTACAATACACAATAAAGAAATCACCTGGAAAGCCTGCACTGCTCAATATAATTTAAAAAGCAATATAGCCTACAGGGACTGGTAGAGTGGAGTGTAATGTCCACAATAAGCAGCTGCATCGCGTTCCAGCTCTGTCGGGCACGCCTGGTTCTTTTCCCCACTCCACTGTTTTTACGCCAGGGTCTATTTTTGCTGGACCGGCTTGCACATGACAGAAAAAAATAAATTATTACAACAACACAAATGGGCCTATAGGTTGCCAGCCACCTGGTGGCGGGGGTGCTGCACCCCCAGTTCCCATAGCTACCGTAAAGAGGGGAAACAGAGAAGGGGGAAATACAAAAGATAGATGAGAGGAATGAATTGGGAGATGAGATAGTACAAGAAACGGGGAAAGGAGGGGCAAAATGGAATGGTTAAAGGAGGATCTAACAGCAGCAAGGAGACAGCGAGAGTTGAATCCAAAAACAAATGATCGAAAAGAAGTAGCAAGGCAGAAAATGAAGGACAAAATTAGGAGAGAGGAGAAGGGAGGGAAGAACAGAGAGGCAAGGCATCTGACCCAGCGGCTACTGTGGACAAACTCACAGATGTGGCATTCTCCCCTGAGTGTAAAGTCAACACACATGCACACACGAACACACAGCCTGGAGGTGAAATCTGGCTATAACATGTATTGCATATGTAATCCAGTGCAGCAGGGAGTATTTCAGTTGGGATGGGATAGATTGATGTCACATCTGTCACACTGACATTCTACCACAGACAGACAGACAGATTCTCTAAAGAGTTTCAGCTGAAAAACTAAAAATTACTACATTGACTAGATGATGATGCATTTTGGTTGACTTGTAAGGTTGTTTTTTTGTTAAAAGGCCTTTAACCTTTTAACAAAGTGTAGCAGGAAACAAAGATGACCTTTTGAGCCCTTTTGGGATTTGATGATGGAAATAACCATTCTAAATAGGAGTAGCGATGCACCAATCTGATACACCAGATCCGTATCAGACCTGATCCTGACCTTATTAAGGTATCGACCAGATGTGACCAGTTCATATTAAATACAGTTTATTTGCCAACGCTATTATATAACAGTGTTTCTGCTGTCAGTTAGTCAGTGGCAGTGGGTGACTAACTCACTTCTAAGTGCCTCATCATCCTTGGCTTCATGTTACCTTACATACAGTAAAGTACATCCAGTGAGGTATACACACAGAAAATTTAGAAAAACAGGACCCTGGTAACAGATCAGTACTTGGTATGAGCAGATACACACTGAGTTGAGGTATCAGAATCAGTGTTGAGAGAGAAAAAGTTGGATTAGTGCATCCCTAAACAGAAGGTGGACTTCAATAAACATGGAAAGTGACCCCACTTAGCTTCATTGTCCACTCCATGTTCAATTGCACTCCCTGTTTTTAAAGCAGAAAGAGGATGGAACATGAAGAGGGGAGAGACAATGTTTAGTCAGCGGCTAAATTCACTTTAAAGGCTTAATTTTGTAAAGATTGTATACTGTTTTGTTTCTGATTCTTCATGCCTGTGAGCAGGTTGGCTCCACGCCATGCAGAAAGAAACCAGGAGATAGAGAGGAGGGTAAAAGGGAAGTTGGGGGAGACAAAGAGGTCTGCGGAGGACTTGATCTGTCTACAGAAAGAAACCAGGAGATGGAGGGGAGAGTAAACGGTAAACTGGGGGAGACAGAGAGGTCTGTGGAGGGCTTGATCTGTCCGTCGTGTGATTAATGATTCTTTGAGTCAAAATAAGACCTGCAGCTATACTGTAGCTGCTGTGCCTTGGAGAGCATAAGTCTTCAAGCAGCCTTGTGAGACTAAACAACCTACACTTACTCTGAGGCAGACTTATGCTCTGTGGCAGACAAAATGGCAACAAGAAATATTTTTGCGGTCACAGACAGAAACTGCTTCCAACACAGTAAAGGAGACCTTTTAGGGAATGGCACTAATGGCACCTAAGAATCAGACATTAATACAGTAAAGAGAGAGTAAAAGAGAACACATTTAATAAAAATGGCCATTAAATGTAAAATACTTCACAGCTGGCCACTTATAGAGATTTCTAATCTACATAAAGCATTAAATTACCCTATACTCTGCATACATTTATGGGTATGATTAACTAATCGGGCTGCATACATTCCCAAATAAAGTGACATATTCAGGCCAGTAAATTCTCAAACACAATCTGCAGTCGGAGAGTCAAATCAAGGATGAAAGTGTGAGAGATTAAGGCTGGTCGCACCTAACCGTCATTATCTCTTACATAAAGCTGGAGGATATCTGTCATATACTGAGACAGAAATGTAAGATCAATATATTGCAAATAAACAAAAGACTCTCCTCTTTAACTTTGTTTCTTTCCTAAAACTTTGCTCAGACATGACGTGTCTGTCATTCCAAGAATATTGTAAGGCACTGACCTTTGAACTTCCTACTGTTGTTGTGGTTGCTTTCTATTAATGGTATCATAAATTTCAGCTTGATTCATTGATGCACTGATTGTAATCATGTGTACATTTGACGTTGAGGTAACAACTGCATTAAATTTGGTTGAAAAGTTTAAGTTTTGCCTTCTAGTAAATATATTTCGACATGTATTAAGGAGCTGCTTCACATTTAACTATGGTCATGCCATTGAAAAAAAATTACGTAATCTAGTTGTCGGAAAGATATTCACTTTTAAAGCAGATTAAAGGAATAGTTTAACATTTTTTTCAGTTATTTTTTTCAAGGGAGTTTTGGTGAGAGCCAAGCTCTCATTTTCATTCTGGGAATTGCACTTTTTTGCTTTCTGACTGAGCACCTGGTTAGCTTAGCTTAGCATAAAGACTAGAAACAGGGGGAAACAGCTAGCCTGTCTCTGTATGAAGGTAACAGACAAACAACAACTCTAAAAGGTCACATGTTAAACTAAACACATTATATCTTGTTTGTTTAATCCCCACAAAGTATAAAAATGACAAGTTATGGTTTTATGGTGGGTTATTGTACCAGATTTTTTTGGCCTGGCTTGGTGACTTCCCTGGAGCTCTATGCAAAAAGTCTCAGGGTATGGTCTATTTTACTCTTTATGCTAAGCTAAACTAGCCAGTTGCTGGCTCCGGCTTCATATTGAATGGACGAAAATAAATGTGGTAATAGCAGTAGTGGATCTCATCTAACTCTCAGCAGCAGAAAAAGCAAATAAACGTATTTCCCAAAATGTCTAACTATTCCTTCAAGTGTCTACACATCTTTTGACCTGCAAATCACAAGATCAATGCCACCGGAAGCTTCTCTTAATCTGGCAAATAATGAAAAAACATCCCTAACTGCAAACATGCACACATAGCACCCCTTTACTGTTCACCTCAGTGTTACTCAGAAATGCAATTTGTGCAGTACATTTCCAGCAGCTTGGAATTTGTGAGAGTGTGTGATATAATTAGCAGACCAGTGATGAGTGTACAAAACATCTTCCATTCCAAGTTCCTTAGATAGGCTTCCTCTTTCCCACTGACCTCAACTCATGACTTCAAAAGCTCTTGTAAGAGCAGTGAGATTCCTTCAGGGGGGAAAAAAATTACAGATGAACTACAAGAGTTAATTTTAGCCTAACCAGTTTACTAACAGTATACAAGACATCTGTGATCTAATGATGGACATTCACCTGCCTCAGTGATAATCTACAGTAGATGCTGACCCCCTCACACACACCCTCACACACGCACCCACATACTCAGATTGTAATAAAATGTTAGGTTAATCAGTCTTAGTTGATTAGTCTCTGTGAGGCATATTTTGCCTGAAGCCAGACACGGCGAGTAATTGAAATACCTCCATATTTAGACGTCTACCTGGGCAATTATTCCTCTCAAAACTGATTAAAATGTCTAAGAGAGAGAGAGAGGGGGGAAAGTGTGTGTCTGTGTGTGTTATTATCTGCATGTGTGTGTGAATGCGTGCGGTGAAGGAGACACAGAGGAGGTCATTGACAAATGGTGCTCAAAATTGGCTAGTGTGTTTCCAATTAGATAAGCGAAAGAAGAGATCCATTTGCATAGATCATTAGCTTTTGAGGATATTTTTAATACCACGATGTGGTACAAAAACAGATTCATTCTACTGAGTCCTTTCAGCATAAACTACAGAGAGCGGCTAATGAACAGTTTTCTTTAGAAAGCGCACACAGGTCAGTCAATCCGATGAGACAGAAGACAGAGGGTTTTCTCTTTAGAGGAAACAAGAAGTAATGGATTATTTCTGTGTGTGTGTTAACAGCATCTATACTGAAATGACAGTAAAGAGTTATATTTATTAATAGTTTTTCTGGAACATGATTGGTATATATGGCCATGTCTCTAATTTAAATAACTGTTTATGTTACAGTTGATATAGAAGAACTTAATATATAAGAGGTTTGTAATGCATTAAAAGAACAAAAATAACAACAAATAAAAAAAAAAATCATGCAGTTGCAGCCCTAAAACAAACTAAATAGCACTGTTATATTGTTGAGTCCTGAAGGCACATGTTCGGAAACCTCTGACCTTTCCAACTGCATATTGCAGCAATTAGCTTTTACACCTGAAGAGGGCAGTGCGAGGTAAGACATTTGATTAGCTGTAACACTGTATTCATAGTCCTGCTCACCTCTAGCTATTCTCTGTTTCTCTTTGTTATTGTCCTTCATTTAAATTCCGCACCAGAGACCAGACTAACAGTGGGAGGGTAATGAAAGATCACAAGCCATTAGCAATTACCAAATGCATCACGCACACATTCACACAACGCTGCAAGGAACAGAAACACTAACGTTTGCTATGTGATTGCTATATGTTTCACATCAAAACTACAGCAGACAAAACTGCTTTAAAAGCTGTTATACTTTGAACCTTCCTGTCTGGCCATCAGCTGCATTTATGCTTTTTAAAATGCATCCTGTGTTTTTGAGTGGTGTAAAGCAGTCAATGTAAATTGGGTTTGCATCACTCACAACAATCTTCTAAACTTATTTGCTATCAAATCATAAACACTCTGCTCTGCTGTCTCCTGCCTGGAGCTAAATCAGGTAAACATCCTGAATAGGTCGATACTACAGAAAAAGAAAAAAACAAAAAAAAACTTTCTAGTACCTAATACAGGGTTCAAATCTCAGCTCCCTAAAGGTTCACTTCCAGTTGCTGAAAGATTTGCTTCTAAAAAGACCATTGCAACAAATCTTAAGGGAAAATTACTGTCACAGCAACTCTATTACAGAGCAAAGTAACAATTTTCAGCCACACAACACATTACTATGTTGGAGCAAAAGACAGTGAAACATTGAACTAAACTCAGTTTGAACCAAAACTCAACCAGCAGGCAGTAGTCTACAGAAGAGTTCCCAGTAGTCTCCCAAACATTTATTGGAATCCAGCCATGAATGAAGATTAAATTGGCAGTTAAATCAATGGCACAATGACAGCAGCCTATAGCCTCCCTTTGTTATTGTAAAACGTGGTGATAATAGCTACTCTGTCTCTATGTCTGCCCAACATAAATGTTTTATCCTGGTGAATCCCGCTACAAGGCTTGTGTGCCCTTGTTAAATGGTTAGTTCAGATTTTTTTAAGCGGGTTTGTATGACGTACTTATCCATAGTCAGTGTATTATCCACAGTAGATTTGGGCCGGCATGCTCCCAGTTTGGAGAAGCAGGCCAGAGTACTGGCACGGAAGCTACAGTACGCAACTGTAGGCAGCAGCACAATGTATTTTAGACATCTAAAAAAGGCACACTTAAAAAAATCACTATCAGTTTAAATGTACGCTATATTTAGAATATTATCACCTCTTTACCTTGCCGTCAGACAGCCCTTTCCTTTGGCATTACATTTTCTCACTTCCGTATTCCTACGCATGCTGTGCACTGTATTACGCTGCAGGTCAGCTCCTCGACCCAAACAGTTGATCTAAAAAATATGAAAACTTAATAAAATAACATATTAACAGTCCTGCAGCTTTTGCCCTGGCTAAAAATCTCAGCCATCCATTGGTACGAAATGCATTCTGGGATACTTGGCTGTCCCAAGCTTCTGCTGACTTCAGCTGACCAATGGTGTAACTTCATCAGTCGGTGAGTGACTCAGTGACGGACAGACATTTGAGTATATAGGGCTGGCCCCACTGTTGTGGTACAGCCAAAAATCCGAACTAACCCCGTACGTGTGCAAGAGAGATTGTAAAGAATAAGAGAAAAAGATGTGAGAACAGATAGAGTAATTGGGTTAATAAGCAGCAGAAAGCCAGAAATCAAACTGTACTTTTCTCATGTTTTCATTCAGCATTTTGAGTGGGTGACTGGGGACCTTTTTGGGAAAGAAAACTGGGAGAAGTTTACTTATTAGTCAATTAATTTCAGGATGAATTTAGAAAGCTTCCTCAACCCACTAGGTCCACAAAGTTACAGTGTGCACATATGTTACATTTTGACCACTGATGCTTAAAAAACTTTAGACCATCCTTATTTTAAAACATAAAAATGACAGTTGTGTGAACAGCAGAGCTATCTAATTAGCTACAGTAAATCAACATTACCTAGCAACCATGACCAATGAGGACAGTGAACCAGCAAATTCTCCCATAGGCGGCACAGCAATGAACAAACAAGGATAAACTGCTACCTCAAAACTGAGAAAAAAGTAAGGGTACCATTAAAGGATGGGTTCACAATTTTTCAAGTCTGTCCTAAAACAATAGTCAGGTGCCCAAAACGAATATTGAAGCATGTTTTTTTCTTGCTGTGATCATTCCTCCTGTTCATACTGGTCATTAAGAGATCCCTTCATAATATACTTTCAATATAAGCGATGAGGGACGCAATCCACAAGCCTCCTCCTGTGCAAAAATGTATTTCAAAGTTTACTTGAAGCTAATATGAAGATTCAGTCGTCCAATTTAGTCAAATCAACGCAATATCTTTCAAAGTTAGTCTTTTTAGTGTCAAATTCCCTCTTTTCATCACTATCCTTTCACCCCAGCTGTAAAACACTGTCTCGGGAAACACAAAGACGAACAGATCTACTAAAAGACTAAATGTGGAGGATATTCACTTTATTTGAATAACTCACAGAATGCTGAGGCCTGATATTATCTTCAGATGAACTTTTGAATATATTTTTGCTCAAAACGAGGACTGTGGATTTTGCAGAATAGTTTAGGAAATATCATAATGTCTGCAAATTCCTGAAACAACTTACTGCAACATGTAAAGTTTCCAGAACATTTACAGATTGAGCTGCGTATCGGAAAAGGTCTTCAGACACGAGGCTAAGCTGTGTTAATGCAAATCTCCCAAACGCAAATGTTAGTGAGGGATATTTTCAAGGACAGGTCTGCATTTGTGTGTGTGTGTGTGTGTGTGTGTGTGTGAATTTGTTAGTTTATTCTCAATGTTATCATCTTTCTGCAGACGCGTGTCAGAAGAAGAGGAGCGGAACGTCAACAACTTCTGTTCTTTTATCCACAGAGCACCTGCCGTACAAATACAGTCTCTCATCCACATAACAAACCCACACACACACATACACACATGACTACCATTATCCAATAGAGGTAACGAGAGCTGAAGGAAAAAAAAAAAAAAAGACAGACAGCGACAAAGGAGGGAGAGAGACAAATAGCGAAAGAGAGAGAAGCATGGAGAGGATAGAGAGGAGTTGTGTATTAAATATCCCCTGTCTGATCCTCCTGTGTCCCAGGCTCTCATCTTCTAGCTGGCTCGCCATCAGAGGGGCAAACAGAGAAAGAGCCTCAGACAAGGACAACCAGGACAGTCTCCTCCACGCGCACTGCGGTTTTATTACCGTTTATAAAGCTTGCCACAACCAGGATACTTGTTCAAATCACTGATAGAAGCTACAGCATCTGTATACCTGCCCTTGTTTCAACTTTCCCCAACAGAGTACAATTATGATCACTCTTTTCAAAAAATCAGAAGGCACAGATGACATTTTTAATCTGTTTTCAGGTCGCAGCTCCACTACAGGTGAGACATACACACACATACTCGCTGCATTTTCCATTAGCTTGCTTATCCATTCAAGGGCAATTACAATGAGGACAGATGGACGTGGCTCTATGAGAGTGTGTGTGTGTGTGTGTGCTTGGACACAAATGGATCCTCTGCTGACCGCTAAGCAATTTACCTGCACTTATCCCTCTGCCTCATACCATCTCATTCCCTCACACACACACACAGACACACACATACACCTCTCAGTGCTGATCATAGCCAAAACCCTCTTAAGCAGAAAAAAATGATTTGCTGAGCCTGATTGTATACAGCAAAGAGATGCTTTTCCATGATGGAGCTAAAAGTTATAGCTATAATGTCCACCAAAGACACTTCCATTACTTCCACACTGTTATCAACATGACAGCCAATGTTGTCACACACACACACACACACACACACACACCTCATCATTTGCTTATGATACAGGCATCACAGAACTAAGTACACTGCATATTTTGTACTCAAGATACTTTGAGCCCTTATCAATGACAATCCATCATTATATTATGCTGAAATATACTTGTATACTATACTGTGCTGATAGTTTTACCCCATACATTATTATGGTGCAATGAAAAACAGCATTGCATTCACAAACTAATTTCTGATTATATTTCTCATGACTGCATGATTCCAGCTGATTTGACTGTATTAATCAACAAAAACTCTTTAGCAAATCTATTTTGGTTCCCCACAATTTATTTCTCTTTAAAACATTGGATTTAGCATGAGAGTCCTGCGAAAAAAAACCATGTATCTCCAAAATGTGATGAGCAAAGAAAAACAATCCTGTTTTCAACTTTCTGACATGTATTTTTCAGATCATCCAGTGGGTTTATTTAACATAAAAAGGAGAATTTTATCAAAGAAAAGCAATACTTCTTCAGTTTGCCTAAAAAATCTAAAATCTAAATCATCATAAATGTAATTATTCTTTTGTTAAAATCTGTCTTAAAGAGAAACTGCAGGCAGACAAGTTGAAGAATGATTTTTAAACTTTGAGGCAAGCGAAACAGTATATTTACAGATATGTGTGAAGCAAGTTACCACAGCTCATCAGCCGTTTCATTCATGCTTCACAGTCATTGGCTTATTTTCCTGCTTTTCGACTACCAGATGACTAGTGATGTTGAGTCCCATTCATGAAGAGGTACATCAAGGCCATTAGAACCTGATGAGGGTGGCTGTGGCTCAGGAGGTAGAGTGGGTCGTCCATTAATAATAAAGTTGGTTGTTCATATGTGCTGTATTTTTCAGACTGTTGATGAACGAAGATCTAATGATCATGAATGAGTTATTATGAGGGATTTGTTCTCCTAGCAGAGTTCTCATTGGCTCCCTCAAAGAGCAGTGTGACCATTTGCTATTAAAGGTTTTTTCTTGACATTTCTTTCTTGACAGGCATTTCTTGACTTAAGTGTCTCTGACTGAAATCTCAAATAGTTGTACAAATCAGTCCTGGCTTGCAAAATCCTAGAACCCCCTCCACTGAATCCAGGTCCCTGGACTCCTTCTTGGGTCCTTCAAAGCACCTTGAACAAAATGAGTTTGACCTTGTTTCTTAACTGTGTGCCACCATCAAACAGAGGGAGCAAAGTAAAGCATCACTTTGGAAAATAAAGGATTAGATCCTGGAGACTGGTATGACCTCATCACACTGTTAAATCAGGTATGAGTTGATATGAGGACAAGAAGAGACATTATGATATCAGAAGGTCTTTCAGAAGTGATGAAGCAGCACTGGAACATGTCCCTGACATCCAAGACTAGTGCCAACTCAATTTATTCCAAAATCAAAGGCTAAGAGAGACCACAGTGGATGTGGCAAGATGCCACAACTTTCATGCTGGAAGTGAGTAACCAGGAATGCCACGCCACACTGCAGCACAGAGTACAGTAGATAAGAAAGATATAGACACTGAAAGACAGAATGAAAATAAAAATCAGTGGCATGAACAGGTGGGAGTGTTAACATTTCAGTAGCTGAGATTTATTTGTCTAAAGTCTGAAATTTTATCCAGAGAATTCAAGCTGAAGGTGACCTTGGAAATGGTAATTTGAAAAAAAATGACTTTTTCAGAACATCTCTGGCCACAAGATGCAACTGAAAGCTCTGAAAAATGTCTAGTATGTGGACCTTGTGCTATTTTTGTTTTTTGTTAATCTGTGCAGGGAATATTTTAAGAACAAGAGTGAGGTAGAAGAAATCGCTGTGTTGTTAGAAACTCTCTTTCCTCAGGCACAACGCCATCCAGCTCAAGCCAGAATATCCCATCGTACAACTCTTCAATTTCCACCTCATAAACTTTCAAAGAACACACTCCAGCCATTAGCCATGAGCTTTAAATCTATCAGCGCCTTATAAACTTCCAGACCAGAGTGAGCCTCACACACACTGGATGCATCCTCCTCACACACATCCTGTTTGCTTTTTTTCTACCTTCTTTAACTTTCTCTTGAGAGCACAAAATATGTGCATGCAGTGTGTGTGTGTGTGTGTGTGTGTTTAATCAGCGCAGGGTCAGCAACACAGCTCATTAAAGTAATGGGAGTCTCACAGTCTCTTTATTTTACTTGTCTCGCTCTGTCTCACCAGAAAATGACTTAGTATAAGTCTGGCAAGATGAGTCTGGCAACGAGGGAGGACCGGGGGACATTTTAACCACGATTAATTTTTTATCTGTTTTTTTCCTTTTCCTAAACTGACCTTCAATTGGTGGAAAGTCATCTTTGTAGACACATAGAAACATATCTCAAGACTGTTCCTGCAGCTTTTCTCTTTTTTGCCAAAGTGAAGTGAAACAGTTCTGTAAAAGCACATGTAACCAGTGACCATACTAACTGCAGTCAAGTCAACTCACGTCAGCAGATCAATATCCTGAAGACAGAAGTAAATGAAAGACACATGGCCACGCAAGGAGCCGACACAAGCCTCCACTATTATAGTGGAAAGGTCAAGCAGAATGAAAGAATCTATTTCTAATAGAGGAGTGATGCTGATTTTGCAAGGGAAGGAGTATGGAGGGAGACAGATTACTAATGAGTATGAATGAGGGAGTGTCAGCTGTACGGGGGCTGAAATTAATAAACAGATCAATTGACTAATCACATTATGGTCTCAGCAGTACATTGTAAATATTTTTCATATGAGCATAGCAGACATACTCATGGAGTCATGTGGGCACCAAGTGTATATCACATGCCCATATATGGAGTATGCATTGGTTCAAGCCTTCCAGTGAGCACTCTTTATGATTCTGCAGATAGAGTAATACAGTCCTTCTGCCATCTGGACTCGGTTCGTCCATTAAAGAGAAAATTCATTAGCTTAAGTACTAACATGGGAGTTGGCACACACACAAAGCTGCCATTTTCCATAAAGAATGGTCAAAAAATGCCGAAGACTGATGCTCAGAGTGTAATGGGAGAATAAATGGAGACTCCGGTGTGTGTGTTTGTTTGTTTGTGTGCATGCATGTGTATGCAGAACTCTGTAGCAAGTTAAGACAATAAAGTTACCAAGGGGAACTTTTTTTTTTTTTGAGATGACAGAGCTGTTGGCACACCTTGACGACTGGGTGCAGTCCAACAGGTAAATAAGGGATGGAAAGTGGGGAGGAGGGAGGCATCGAGATATGACAGGCCAAACAAGGCATCGGTGCACATTGACAACTCCTGGGAGTGAGCCAGAACAGGACAAGGACCTTTTCAATCAACCCGTCATTTACAGGCATTGTTTGAAATGTTGTAAATGTAAATCTGAAATATGTTTCCCTTTATAAACTATGACATCTGTGAATCGACAATCTGAGTATATGGTCGACCAATTTACCATAAATCAATGAGGGCTTCTATCAAGTTCTGTCTCTTTTACATAAAGTACGATCATTTAGTGAAAGACTTTTGAACTGAAGTTGTTGTCTAATCACATCAGGCCAACCCAACCACAATACATCTTGACCTATGATGTGCAGAGAAGAAAATGAGCCATATTTTCTCTCTTGATATAATGCCATACTAAGGCTATAGGTTAATGAGAGTATTGAGAGTAAGGCTGACATTCCCTCAGTGAGTGAGTGCCTCTATACAGCACTCAGACCCACTCTGTCCATAGTGTTATCGATTAAAGGGTAAAAGCACACACCCCAGAGGCAGGGGGAGGCCTCACAAACAGCTAAAGTTACTCAGAGAGAGAGAGAGGGAGAGGGAGTGTGTGTGTGTGTGTGTGTGTGTGTGTGTGTGTGTGTGTGTGTGTGTGTGTGTGTGACAGAGAGAGAGAGAGAGAGAGAGAGAGAGAGAGAGAGAGAGAGAGAGAGAGAGAGAGAGAGTGTTGCATGGCCAAGAGTTGTACTGGTAACCCAAACCCTCAGACAGGACTGCAGCCCACTCAGGACCAGAGGGAAGGGGCACTGCAGATGAAAATATCAGCTCATGCGCACTCTCACACAGTCACAGCAACTATAAAATCTCTTAACTCATTTTTTTTTTTTACTGTAGGTTAATTGTCCTGTTATTAAGCCAACAAATCAACTTAGAAAATCCATTACCTTCCCCGCCGACGGGCTCAAACAACCCAAACTGCTCCAGGACTTTGATGAAAAGACCCATGACCACCAGTACAGCAATCATCTCCAAGCCATCCAGACTCAACATCTTGGGAGACCACTGTCGGTCATCGCCCAACACTGTGCTGCCGAGCCAGGTCAGGCCGGGCCAGGCTGAGTCTGGCCAGCAACTCAAGATTCGTCCAAACTGCACACAACCTGAGCAGTTCTTCCAACTTTAGCCCAGCGTAGCCCAGTCGTCTTCAACCTACTACCTCACTTTTACCCACTTTGATCCAATTTAGAACTTGTCAACTATGATGGAAAGAAAAAACGTGGCCGATAGCTTGGCTTGATTGGTGTTTCTCCTCTGTCACCCAAAATCTGGCCTCAGTCAGCCCCTCCTATCTCCTGGTGGAGGCCATACTGCTGAAGCTACAGGCTGCAACGCAGACCTCCAGACTGCCACCTGGTTAAAGTGCTTTGCTAAAGTTTAAGGTTTTTTTTCTTCCCCTCTCCTCTCTCTTCTTTCACTCCCCGTCGAGTGATGGAATCTGGGGATGTGCTGCGCCTGCTAGTCCTTTGGCAGTGGTTGTCAGGAAGCGAGTGTTGTGAGGGGGGAAAGAGGGAGTGAGTGAGTGAGGGAGAGGCGGTAGATAAAGAGGGGGGGGAGAGGATGAGTGGGAGATGGCATAGAAAACGAGAGAGAGGGAGAAAGACTAATCAAGAGAGGGAGAGAGAGAGAGAGTGCGGGCCAGACACAAACACAATGAGAAAGAAATAGTTTGGGGGGGGGGGGGTTTGGAGAGTTAAGCTATGCCCTCCCTCTCCGGTGACATTACCTTCATTGATTTTCCTAATGCGGTTTCCTTGGTAACTGGGAGAGAGTGTTAAAAGCCAGATTTAACTAATAGATAAAGAAATATATATATGTTCAGATGTGTATTTTCACTGTACGGAGATCGCTGCATCTGTTCTGCAGCCTGTATGTCTGCCAGTCGATGCAATGTCTCATTAACTTTTTAGATGTGTTGCTATCGGAGCTCAACTGGAAAAAGAGTTCTGGCTTCAGTACAGAAATTTGGGAAACAAACAGGGATTTGAAAAGATAGAAGCAATAGTTTTTTTACATAATTGTTAATGTTGATGAAGCAGGTGCAGGAAGAATAGTAGTTGACAAATATTATATAAAAGGAGCAAATTATGTTTAAAGCCATGCAAGCAAAAATACAAAAGTAGCTCAACTGAAAACTATTTTGAGTAGCAGTTTGTTGCATTTGGTCACAATCACAACATCCTACTGTTACTAATTCAATATGAATATATTCTTCTTGCCTTCAGTGGAAAGTGGTCGTCATCTTTTTCTCTCAGCAAAATTTTTTAGGCTGTGTCTGAAATAAAAATTATTCCATTTTATAGGATTGTCTGAGTATAGTAAACTCATTGTGAGATCATTTGAACACTGCATGATTGATGGTCATGATCCAAGAGCTAACTACCATCAGCCATTGCAAAGACAAAAAAAAAGGATGTAAATTTGTCCTTTATTGTTCTTTTTGTTTTGAGACATAATAAATCCCTATACAGTATAGTGAGTAATGCATAAGTGAATACAAGACCTTAAGATGGAAAACAGCTAAAACCAAACCTAAATAGAATGCATCGACTGTATGGTAATAGCATAACTGAAGATTACTTCATCATTCTTTCTTTCTCAAGTAGTTGAGAACTTTTTTTAGTTTAAAATCTGCTTAAATAAGGGACTGTATGAAAATTATTGGGATGGGGACTGAACCATACCTTTCACTTTTTAAAAAAGCCCCCAGCTTTATCAATATTTTCTTTGGACCTTCACCTTGACTTAAGGCCCAAATGCATTGAAAGCGCCTGACGCACATTATGAAGAACATCTATTATTTTAAATGGCTGAATGCGCACTAAAAGCATTATGAGCTACTTCAAACTGCCTTGACACCCCTACTCCAACCTTGCCTCGATTTTGGATTCTGCAGCCGAAAAAGAGAGAGATAGCACGAGTGAACTGAGCGCACGAGTGAGCGAGCGAGCGCGCACGAGGGTTAGGGGTTGAGCAAGGAGAGGGAGCGGCGGTAGAGCGAATGAGAGAAATAAAACGTTATTTTCTGATTGTTTCATGGCGGTATGTTCTAAAGCACAATAAATAACCATCAAACACTCAACATGTTATGGCAGTCTATCACCTGTCCTCCAGACTTTTCTCCCTTTTTGTTTAGACTGGATTGAGTGGAAGAAAGTTGATTTGAGTTGTGTCTTTAAAAGACTATCTTGCATGATGATTATTTGGGTTGCCGATATTAGTTTGAGTCCAGGGTTTTCTTTAGTTTCATCTCTGCCTGGCTTTGGTTTTATTCTTGACAGTTTGTAACCTTGTGTTTCTCACGTGTTGCTCTAGTCCTGCTCAGGCTGTTTCCCCCTGCACACCTGTTCAGTGTTTAGTCTTGTTAGCCTTGCCCTGTTTGTTGCCTGCCACACCCTCATTGTCTTCATTGTTAACCAGTCCTTGTGTTCCCCTCCTTTTCCAATTGCCTGCCCCTTGTGTATTTATCTGTCTGTCTGTTCTTTGTCAGTTAGAGGTCAACGTATCCTGCTGTTTGCAGCTGTTATTTTTTGCTCCTCGTGTTTCAAGTCAGCCAGTTCTGTTTTTGTCTTCGTCTGCTAGTAACCAGTCTGGTAAATAAACAATTATTTTCTTCAGTTCCTGTCACCTGCCTGTTGTTCCTACATTTGAGTTCACTTGCCTGCATAATTGTGACACAACAGATGATTTACAGTGGAAACAGACGCTTAGTTTAATTTTCCTCCTCTGCATTTCTCCTTTTCATTCATTCATTATATCCAACTAATGCAGCAGTAAATACAAAGAACGACAGGACAATTCTGTATTGGTTCTCTGGCGTTGGTATTTCAAATCGGATGCCTGCAGTGTGTGCCATAACAGCATCAAATGACACGCGTCAAATGAGGTGCGTCAATTATCGCCTTTAAAAAAAAGCTGCAACACTCTCTCCCATAACACATAAATATATCTTAATTTAACGAGACGTTTATGTTTTCTGTTATGACGCAGAAGAAGGTGAATCTTTAAGCTCCTGTTGGCTAGTTTTTTGCTCGAGATGACGTTCACTGACAAACCACTAATGTGGGAAAAGCTAAGATGTGCATGTATTGTGTCTCAAACTGTTACATTGTTCCTATTAATAACAACAAGTTTCATTTCGATGAGGAGCCTGATACAGAGACAGTATTGTTGTCATCTACATATGGCTACATGAAAATTAATCTCATTTTATATCATAAATCTCACAAGAGAAGGTTGAAATAAAACAGAAATCTTAAAATTAAATTAAAAGATCCTCCCCTGCTCTCCCCAAAAAGTAATTTTAGCTGTTAATTTTCATACAGTCCCTAACTAAAAGTAGAATTGCTGGTTGTTAACATATACTAAGTACAAGTATATATAAAAGCGAAACCCAACCTTAACAAAACATTTCACTCCCAAACAATTAACACACTGCAGTCAGGAGAAGAACCACACTGCTGTTATTAATCAGTTAACTTGTGGATTTCTGCAAAAACTCTTACAAAAGGTTTATGTGTTATGTGCTCCACAGATTCTTATACAAAAAATAGGACTGCTAATATGATCAAAGCCACATCAAAATAGGTAAAACTGAGTTATTTGGTCATTTTCTGCGTCAGTCATCTGGTGATGCTGGGATACTTGAAGCATCAACAGGAGCCAGTGCAAGCTAGCCATGTTCTGATGTCCTGCCCCTCCCAGCATGGCTCCCAGCGAGGGTATCACTTCACCTCATGCTACAAAAATAACTAAATTGGAAAAAGGTATGTTCCCTCTTTCTCTTATTCTCCCACTATGTATCCCTCTCTGCCTCTTTCTTCAGAGAGAGGAAAGGTTGAGAGAGGCAAGGCAGCAGGGGTTTGACAAATGTGCTGTGTCTGCATCCACTTCTGCTGCTGGTTCTCTTTGTTGCCATTCCTCTTCCTACATTTTCAACCGGGCTATATGGCAGCATGCCTCATTACGGAGAAGTCTGTCACAAAAACAGCTGCACTGAGGACCATGTGGGTCACCCTAATGTCTACTCCCACACATACACACAATCACACGAGTACACAGAAACACACACGAGTCAGACAAGGTGACGAGAAACTGATGAGTGATGTCTTAAAGTGACATCACTCTTCTCATACATGGTGTGAAAGCAACAAACACTATGCCACAGCAGACCCATTTCTCTTCACTCTTCTGGCAGAAATGTATACTTTGCTGTATTGAGGCTGAGCTCCGATTGCAGACATGGTAAATGTAAACAGAGAGGTATTGAACCACACACTGACAATAGAGAGAGAGAGAGAGAGAGAGAGGGAGAGAGAGGGAAAGTGAAATCTGTGCCTGACCTGTTGGTTAGGAATGATTTCTCTGCACGTCTGTTTATTGAATTTATTCATTCTGGGGGAGAAACCGAGAGGGGGAAGGAAAGGAGAAGCCAGGCAGGTTTTTGTATGAGACATAGTGGCAGGAGAGAGTAATGAGAAGCAAGAGAAGACAGACAGAAACAGACCATGTAGGAACAAAGGAAGGACAAACTGAAGAGCCGAGCCACTAAGGTCAGATCCTACTGTGTGGCGATCTGCAAAGTACAGAGAGAAGACACATCTATTCTTTATTACCCTCCAGCATCTCTCCCCTCCTGGAGGATTTTTCACCTCATTCTGGCTGTCACGATAGAAAATTGGACCTGCAGATGTGTCCTCAACTCCTTAACAATTCTTCTCCACTACTTTCTCCTCTATTTTTCATCAAATTTACACAAACAAGGAGCAGATATTTACACTTTCAGGGTCAAGGTTGACAAGATTAACTCTATATAATTTGAAATCCAGAAGGATCCTTCCTTCAATTGAATCTGAAACTTCAATTGCTTTAAAAAACACACAAGGCAACAGGTCTGTTTACTGTTTGAAGATTCAAAGATATTCACCTGAGAGCAAATAGTTTTCTGAACAATTCTCTTTATAAGTTCAACTATTGAGCAGACACAGTTATCACCTCAACCCTTCACTTTACAGTGTCACATAACATAGTTGTCTGAAAATGCCTTCCAGACAATAATGCATTTCAGTCTTCAAACAGTGTGTGGCAAGATGTGTCTCTGACATAAACAAATAGCATTTTTGGTCTTTCTTTTTTGCTTCTAAATTATCTGCATGGTCTTTAAAAAATACCTTTATGTGCATCTTAACAGTTTTTAGCCTGTTTGTGTTATTTGTATTGTTTTTATTGCCATAGCAATATTATGCTGCCTTAATGGCCACAATTCTCTTGGAAACAAGATTTTAATCTCAATAAGACATTTACCATGTAAGAGAAAAGACAAATAAAGAAAAGACACAACAGTTAATCAACAAGTTTTGATTCTATAGGTTACTGAAGATACTATTGCAGTATATACTGTAATTCTAATGGGCTGTATGAAAATGATTGCAGTTGGAGTTTCTGAAAAAGGGAAGAATATTGTAATTGTTCTTTTAACTGAAGGGAGGGTACTTTGATTTTTCTGAGAGAATAATGGTTCAGGTTTTGTTTTGTTTTTTACTTACATATGATTTATATTTTATCTTTTTCCTCCCACATGGCATAAAAAATGTCAGTGTCAACAAAATGACAATGTTGTTTGTGTAGCAGGGTTTTATTATGTGCCATCATAATCAAACTGGTAGCTAACAAGACTAATATAAACTAGAAACCAACGAATAGGAACTAATAGAGAAAATGTGTCAGTTTTTAGAAAGACAATGATTTTGTGTGATCAATGATGACAAAAAACACACAATTTTCTTTCACTAGCAAACAGTTGCTTAAAGATCTGTTTTCTTCTGCATCATAACAGAAAGCAGAGCTACAGTTTTGTAACTGTGTCATAGAAAGTTAACCTATGATAAGATGGAAGTTTAACATCATAAAACTACCAGAATGCAGTTATATTATTTTGGGAGGAGGATGTTGCAGTTTTTCTTTAAGTCGAGGGGAAGATGCTTGCTTTTTCTAAAAAGTGAGAGACAAGGTTCAGCACCTCTCCCTGCTCCAATAATTTTCATACAGTCCCTAAGATGTAGTGCCTGAGGTTGCTCTCATGGCTCTTGTGCCTGTGGAACTTGTTGAGGCATCTCAGACTAATGAAGTCCATCAAAAGCAAAAAAAATCTCTCTTGTCTCTTATATGACCTATCATATAGGACAATCATAGTCACTCAGCTCAAAAACTAAACAAACTATCTCATTTCCTCTGCCTCTCTCCTCGAGCTCCAATTGATTTTTCCAAATTTCTGCTCCTGCTAAATATACTGTAAGAGATGCTGAGGGGAAGTCAATTGATACGTGCTAAACTGGTGAGTGTGTTGTTCGCATTTGTGCTGATGGGTTTATGGGTTTTATAATAAACTGAAGTAGATGGCTTTATTGACTCGTATTTCAGTATTTATGTTCTGTTAGTTTATGTCAAACATTAGGCCTCAAGGGAATTTTATGAATCAGTGATCTGACATTTGAGCTCTATCAGATCATCATAGACAGATGGATTGTGACTTGAAGCAGCAGAGGAGGATTTATGACAGATTCTAGGCCTGCAGCATTCTTATCTTGTAGAACATACAAATACATTTTCCACAGTGCTGAAAGTCGAAACTACAAGACAGTTAAGCTGGTATGACTGTGTCATGTTGTATTGACCCCTGCATGTTACATTCTCTAATCCACACAATGTGCTAATTGGAGAACATGACTATTGATCTCTGTTTCAATAAGGCTTGACTGACCATGCTAAAGAAGGAAGACCTGAGCACACACACACACACACACATACAAAGTTGCACACGTCAAATGCCTTCTGAGAAGAGAAAAGAGCTCAAGAAAATTGTTACGATTACTGAGATCCCGCTCAGTCTTCAGTCGTCACACATATAATTTCACCTGACACTATGCTTCACAGTAGAGCTCGAATGAACATACAGAATTCGTTTGAAATCGATAACAAGATAGATGTCTGGCCAAACAAGTCGTCTTTAGTTTCTATGTCACACTGTGAGCTGAACCACACAGAGGATCAATACAGATGTACAGTAATAGAACATGATAGAGTAGGAGGTTTGACTGGAAAACTAAATAAGGGGCCAGTTTTTAAATCCTGGGTCAGCAAGACTGGGACATCTAGTGGGCATAAAGGGTGAAGATCAGACGCTGTATCACAGAATAACAAATGTATAATGACTTACACTATTTAAATCAGGCTACAATAATTTTATATCCACATTGCTCAATTCCCCAATACATTCACATCTTATTGTCTTATTGTCTTATTGATTTTCATGTACAGTATTTACTCTCTTTTAAACTCTCACAGACTCCTATATACAGAATAATGGAAACTTTCCTTAACACATATATCTGTAATATAAATAGAACATATAACTTTACCCCAAAAAACTGTTAATCCTGTTAATGCACTCAGTTTTTCTTTTTGCTCTGCCACCTTATATTATAACCTTGAACTAAAAATTCAGACAGAAGCAACAAATATGCTCACATTCAGCTTTGAGAAAGTGCCACTCACCTTTCCTCATAAACAGCCAGTAACACAATGGGAATACTGACATTAGGACAAGTGCATAAAAACCTCCAATGCCCTCCTCGGAGCCGCTCAGGATGGCCGACTCCAAATCCCTCATACCCAACACAGGTGAGTGATCCTGATCACAGAGGAACATGTCTGTGTGTTATGTGACAGCTATAATCAGAGATAATCAGTGGCACAGCCAGGTCCTCCTTTCCTTGTGTGGGCATAATCACACACATAATGGTTTGTGAGTGTATTTGCACTCATACACAAACACACGTTGTCATGCACCACCTGTGTTGATAAGGCATGTGCTGTTTTTCCCCCCATGATCTAGCTGCTATTGTTAAGGTTTACAAAAAGCTGCCTATCAATTATATTACTATTCAGAGTCTGAATGAGGCCCCTTATGTCATTCATTTATGTCTCGTATGTGCACTGACAGTGTGTCTTATAAACTAGTGTTGTTGTATTATTTGCTGTTATGCCACACGGTGAGACACAATACATGTGGAACAGCAACATGGGTGGACCGGGACAGCATGCAAACAAGGTGTGCAGCGACAGTAAATGGCAACACAGCTGTTAAGAGATACAAGGATAAGAATGTAGGAAATTTCAGATTTTCAACTTTGCAAGGAAACACAAAGGTACAATAGCAGTCTCGTATGCGGGGTTGGAAATAAACAATATATTATTTATAGCAGGAATCTAATGCAGAATGAGTGAACTTTGAATTTCACAGTGCCAGCGAGCAGGTGCTGGAAACCTATTGGGAGAGAAGAAAGAGAATGTGAAAGAAGGTTGTGAGGGAAGAAAGACAGACCAATAGACTGGAAAAAAGGAAAGAGAAATACATAATAATACGGGAGTGAGTTTGAGTTGCAGAATGGTGAGAGGAAGAAAAAATAAGGAGCAAGAATAGATGAATGTATAAATATATGAGGGCTGCAGAAAGAATTCACAAAATAGAAATGTGTTGAGAAAGTCACCTTTGTCATGTCCGCACACACACACACACACACACACACACACACACACACACACACACAGTCATGTTTCCATCACTTCAGAGGACATTACATTGACTTACATTCATTTTCTGGAGACTTATCCTAACCTTAACCATAACCACCAAATGCCTAACCCTAACACTGATGCTAACCTTAACAACCCTAAAGTTACCTTAACTTTAAACCAAGATTTATGTTAAGGGGACTTGCTTTTTGTCCCCATAAGGAAGGCGAGTCCCAACATCATGACTGCGTAAACAGATTTACGTCCCCACAACATGGGGAATACCTGGTCGACACACACACACACACACACACACACTCCGACTCCGCTGGACATTCAATAAATGAAGTGCAACTTCAATCAACTTCCACTAGAGGTCAGTGTATATCAAAGTATATACACACATCTTTCAAAGTATTTCAAACATGTCCTGTATAGACCATGCTCTCTCTCTCTTTCACACACCCCTACTGACACACAAACACACACACACACACACTCAGACTTCAGATGGCCATACAAAGCTTTTTTTTTTTTTTAATATGACTTTCAAATGTTCTTTATATATCCACTAAACTGATGAAGGCATGACGCAGTTTTGAGTTGGTGCCAAGTCTGTAGCACAATCTCATCAGCGGTAAGTCTTTAGCTCAACCTTTAAGTGAGGGGCATAGATAGTCTGGCATAAAGCCGGGTGCCCTGCTGGTTGGCCAGATGAGGTTTGAACTGAAGGGTCACAAGTTCAATTTAGAAGTGAATGTGTCCCAATGTGTAAAAAGAATGTGAGGAGTGCACTGGCTTGACATGGCTAACCTGTTCCTGCAGTGCAGAAAAATCTCTGACTTCACACTGATATGCATGCATGTAGAATACAAAACAAACTCCCAATTGCAAATTAAATGTGCAACATATTCTCTACTGTATGTGTCACCTTCTCTGTTGAAGAAACCAACCTGCAACCCAATTCATAATACATAATTTTTAATGACTCATTGCAGTCTAGTTAAGGACAAATACTGTTGCTAAGGTTGTACGGCATATGGTGATATATAAATGAGTGTCTCAATGGACAACAGGACAACAGGACAACAGGACAATGACAACAAGCACACGGAGCTGCCACATAAGTTGATTCAGCAGCTAAACAGAAGGCACACAACGATCCAACCTACACCAAAGGACGAATCTAGCGGTCCTGCACACACTTGCAGGCACACAACTCCGAATGTCACAAAGGGTGGAATGGCACACTATTGATGAACAAGCATAAAAACACATTTCAGCACACGGTCACACAAGAAACAAGATAAATATCAGGAATCTATACATTAGGGACAGTTTGTTTATAAGTCAACATCTATAACCAATGCTCTTCATCAGGGAATGAGATGTGAGGGTACAGAAAGACTGGAGATGCTATCAAAAAGACTAATGAACATTTAATTGTAAGGTATCTCAATGAAAGAGGATAGGAAAGGATAGGATAAGAGAGGAGAGGAGAGGAGAGGAGAGGAGAGGAGAGGAGAGGAGAGGAGAGAAAGCTGTGATTGTCTCTGATGGCCAGGCCCAGTCAAATGCTCTATTGTGTTAAACCTGTCAACTGTCACCAAAGAGAGCGAACGAGAGAGAAATCGACTGACAGATAGAGAGAGAGAGAGAGAGAGAGAGAGAGCGTGAGGCTGTCGTCATGGACACGACACATAGCATCAATTCCCCGGGTTTGGTTGCACACGAAACCCCACACACCCACCCTTCTCCATGTATTGGTAAAAACGACACAGACAGGCTTTCCCATTTCATCTGTTATATTGTGCCGGTGAATGTATTGATCCAGGATACGTATAACACACAGTATAAGACACATTCGAACACACACACAGTGTGGTGTGTTCAGTTAAGTTCTTGCTCTGCTGTCTCTCTGATATTACCAGACCTTGTGGACATGACAAACCTCATTATCGTGGCTGTGCAGGCTATGGGATCCATTAGTATTCTGCAGATCAGGCACACAATCAAATACATGCACACATGGAGAGTGGGGTTATTTCATAGAAGAAAATTGTTTCTAATGCTTTTCCTGCTTCTCCCCATCTGTGAAGTAAATATTCTGTACTACATTTGTCTGAAGAGATTTCTATTTCTGGTCTGGATAAATCAATCCTGGCCTGCAGAAGTATGATCAGTCATAATCATGATCAGCCATTGTTTCCTGTGTTTTCTCAGTATGCCTACTGCTCACTATTGACTGCAATCATGGTCTGTCCACTGCTGTGACCCGTCGGTTGTCCTTTCTGTCCTTCATCTGTTCTTGTCTCTACAGTAGCTGACAAAAGCATAACAGTTTATGCTTGTGTCTCACGCTTAAAGGTCTGGTTCACACAAACATTATATATATAAAATTGATTAAATATATTTCCTCACTTCTACTTCTTCTCACTCCAGTGGCATCTGAAATGGGAGTGTGCCATGGCGTGACACTGTGCGTAGGAGACAAGTTACAAGAAAAAATTTTTTTTTAGTATGTTCCCAGACGTTGTTGTCTTGAATTATGAGGATTATAAAGCAACAAAGCATGGTATCAGAAGTGCTACACCAATGACAGATAGAGTCTAACAAGACTGTGATGACCAGTTCCACCACTTAACAGATGTTTCGTGAACGAGGCTAATTCCCAACCGTGCCACCATAGGTAACAGCTACATCTACTCTGCACAGTCAATATGGAGCATACGTTTGCAATTACGCCATCAGGACCATTTGACTTTGAACCAAGTTCATGGCCCACTTGGATCAGATGATTCGAATGCTTCAGGATAGCTTCAGATCTGAAAGAAAAATACCAGGTAAAGTCCCTTGTTTCAACTATGGGAGACAAGGCCTATGACATACTGAGTTCTCTGCCTCTGACGACACACACAGCCGAAGAACTATGAGGCCATTAAAAGGGCTTTTGAGGGATACTTTGCTGGAGTACATAATGTGATTCATGAGTGGGCAAAGTTGAACAAAAATGTCAGGAAGCCGTAGAGAGTGCAGAGCATTGAACATTTCAATTATGGGGAATTACGTGAGGAAATGACCCAAGATAGGATTGTAGTTGGAATACGTGATGCTACCTTGTCAGAGAGGCTTCAGTTACGCCCCATATTGGATCTATCCACAGCCATATTGTACAGGTGAGGCAACATGAGGAAGTGAAAAAACAGCAAGGTGTTTTATGCTCAGCCGATTCACCTTCCCACATGGATGTGGTGGCGTACCATAAATCCAAGAAAAATAGCTACAGGCAGAAAACAACTTGTTATGTTCAGGCTCTGCATCAGTCTTTCTCAACCAAAGTCAAGCCCTGTAGAAAGTGTGGCAAGACTTCAAAGCACCCATGGATTGAATGCCTGGCAAAGGACGTTGAATGCAGGAAATGCCACAAGAAGGGACATTTTGCTGTTGTATGCGGGTCAGCTCAAACCCTTAATTCTGTAGAGACAGAGTCAGCTGTAGCGTATTTGGGAACAGTGGCAGTGCAGAATCCCCAGGTAAGGTCCTCGTCCTCATGGAAAGAAACTGACTATAAATGGAATACATGAAGGACTGTTATTGTTGTTGTTTATTATTGAGGTTGTAGCAGGTGGTAGTGGTGGGTATACTGGACTGCATTATATTGAAAAGTGTACCTACTGTTTTGCCCATCCATTAACAAACATGAGGGGCCTTGCTGACAATGTCAACAAAAACTGAAAATGTATAAGCTTCGTAAAAGTAGAATCTATGGCAGAACTGTTGTATTGGATTGCATTAGATTGCACAGGTGTTCCTAATAAAGTGCTTGGTGAGTGTAGTTGTGCATCTAAACGCATCTACACGGCTAGATACCAGGTAAGTAATATGTTTATCAACATTTCACTGACCCTTTAAGCTCTGATTATGGACAGTCAACCATCTTTTTTTATCGTTTGAGCTTCTTCACCATGCAAACCTGGATGTAGTTGAATGTTTACTATGTGTGATTGTTCTCATGTAGTTATATGCTGCACAATCTCTTCAAGGAAACATGAATATGAAAAAAACTGTTCACTGTATGTATTGTATTAACACAGAGCAAGCACAGAATGAGTGACCTTTAGCTAGAATCGTAGAAAAGTCCTAAGCAAGTCCTAACATTCCTAGAAATCTGCTGGGGCAGAGTACACAGAGAGAAACACACACACAAACACATGCCTGATAAAATCGCTTTAAAGTGTGCTCCTTCCTCACAAAGGCAGGCAGGAACACAGGTCATGACGTGTAACTCAGTGTGGAGTGGGCCTCCACGGTTATAAATAGCCCTGAGAGGAATCAGATTTGGAGAACCGGAGGTGGGAACTGATGAGATCACACATATCCATATGTGTGTGCGCACAAGCGTACCTACACATGCTCACACACAAAGGACTTGGATCTGAGGAAACAGAGATGGAGTCAGGTTGACATCATGCAGACTTGCAGACAGACAAGCAGACAGAACAACAGGATGGCAGCAGAACAGAGCGGGAATAAGCTGAACACACATCCGGTACGACTGAGAGGATGGTGTGAAGTGACATCAAGACAACTACCTGGTGACAAAACTGGGGAGGAACTAACTGTGGCGATGATGAAGAGGATGACGACAAGATGGTGTAACTGGTGCAATTGCTAATTGTGGTGTGAATGATGACAATATACATTGTGGGCACGTGAAGTGTTTTTGAAGTGAATATATGTCTGATATTCACATGTGCTCTGAACATGTGGCCTTTCAAGGACATCACAGTATTAATAACACATGAAACTGGAAGACTTGTGTATGATAGATCATTCATGTAGTCTACATTCAGTTTTCCATATGAATATGATTTGAATATGTTTGACTTTCACCAAGGACATGAAGACAGATGACAATGAAATAACTGGGCATGACTGCACAAGAACATGCACTGTATTTCTGTTTCATTACAAAATGAGACATCAATCATCTCACAAAAGTTATACAAAACCATACAAACTGATGAAATTAGGCTGTTTGATGATGAAGAGTGCTAAGATAAAAACATGTTTCATATCCTTCATGTAGGATAGAAGCCAATCACTGCATTTAACAGTCCTTTTGTTGTTTAACTGCTCTTTGTTACCTGCAAAGCAATAATTAACTTGCAGCCACTACAGATTTTTTAAACCTTTGTAGAAGTCTGCATAGGAATACAGAAATATTAGTGAGTTCAAATAATGATTAGAAATAAAGTCTCTTTTTTCCCTAAGGGTGAAATGTGCTTTACGTAATCTGCTTGGTGCTGGTTTACTGTGGATACAAAGGAACACATCAAATAATGTTGTTTTCTACAACAATCTTTAGAGTGTCTGTCAGTGTTTACTGTATGTAAGGACAGCTGATACAAAGTTGTCTTTTAATGTCCTCCCATCTTTATGCTTCATGTTTTAAACTCTGCTCAGCTCCCTCAAACTATAGCACATGCTGTATCAGTCACAAGTGTGACACAACAACAGCCACCCAGAGGCACGATAACACACACACACACACACACACATACACCTCAACATGACTGACAGACATCAAATTGATGCAGAGCGTAAAGACGACAGACTTAGTACCACTTGAGAAAGTGACAAGCGAGTGACACATTAACAGTAATGGAGAGAAGAGAGACGCTGAGCGTTGTTGTCAATCAAGAACGGTGGTGATGAAATCTCTGAAGGCCAAGATATATTTATCCATGTATTTAATTTGTTGTCTGTAGTTTTTTTTAAAATTCTATTTTGTACCTTTATTTGTCTAGGAAAAATCAGGAGTACTTAGACCTGATTTAGTCATGATCTTCACTAAATCATTAAATGAATCGTCTCCTGGTTCTCAACGGCTCTCCATGACTTCTCTTTCTATCTGTGTTATCAGAATTTGTTAGTCTGTGAAACAATTTTACATTACATGTAAATGTGGAATTGATTACTACCCGCTGACATTGAAATAGATTAATGACTAAGCCTGAAGACAAAGACAGAATAAAGAAATTGTGAAGAGCAGCGGCGAGAAAGAAGAGGAAGAAAACAGATAAATATGCTGGTGTTTAAATTGGAAATATTTTTTATGGAGAAAACAGAAAACTAAATATTATTTAGAGATAATCTTGTCGACCCCATACTCCATTGTCCTCCTTTTCCTTGGTTTGGGTTTCCCTCCTATTGCTCCCTTTTTTCTCTTTATTTACAGCATCACTTCACAGGAACACACTCTTGCGCCACAACCCTTTTTCTTGCCCAACTTCCATCCAACCCCCAACTCTATCTCCCTACTTCCCCTTCATTTCCTTCCTCTCACCCTCTTCTCACCTCCTCTTGCTCTGTCTCTCTGTCATGCTGACTAGAGGTCAGCAGCACTGTCTTTCAAGGTCATCCCTGTCCGAGGTCTGGCCTCCTCATGCCTGGATTGCTGAGTGGAACAGACAGCTCCGTCCCAGTTGGGGACCGTCAGACTTTTAGTGCCTTTGACCACCAGCCTCCCTGGTGGATAGACTTGATGTGCATCCTTTCTTTGTTTCCATCCACTGCTGACCATTACAAAGAGTGTCACACGAAGAGAAAGGCAGAAAAGAAAAGGAGTGGCTGGCAAGAGAGAGGGAAATAAATTAAATGTTCCTTCAAATGAGTCAATAATGTTTTATAGGGTAATTTTTTTCCCAATAGTCTAATACACTGTATGTTTACACTAACTTAAACATACTGTATGACATAAGCTTTGTAATGCAGGGTGCATTATCCAAACCCTTGAACCTTACTCCTTTATTTTGGTTTATTTGAGCAGATGTCATTCAAACTCTGCACACACCAAACAACACCTTTTTTGTGAGCTCAGACCCGTGTTAAAATATTGTAGTGTTGTCTAAAAACTTGGTTTCTGAGATAATATCTACTTTTATGGGGAGCATTGTTTTACATTGTTTTTTATACAAAAATCTACAGTGTTTTTTTTTTCTTTTAGAAGTGAAAGGTTTAGTTGATTAATTGATGATTGACAAGAAATTTCATAAGCGATTGATCATTTAAGTTGTTTTTTGAACAAAATTGCCAAAAAATCTTTGAAATGGCTGCTTCTATCCTCCAAAATGGGAAGATTTCTTGAACTAGTTTGTCTTATATTAAGTAAATTGAATCTTTTATTGGTTTTTAAACTGTTGTTCAGACAAAAAAAACAGTATGAGGACGTCGTAATGAGCTCTGAGCTCTGGGAATTTCTACTTGATGGATATTTTTTGTCATTTGTGACTATTTTCTTACATTTTATATAGACCAAACACTTACTGGATGAATCAACACAGTATTCTGCAGACTAATCTATAATTAAAGTAACTCTTAGTTGCAGCTCTTGCATCTATAATGGGCTCTTTGCACGTAAGACCATGAGAGAACATAAATAAAACCCCTGCACTTAACAGATAAACCAACATTATTATCATCATACTTTTATTACATCACATTATGCTTGTTTATGTACTTAAAATAAAAAAATGAGACAGTTATTCAGCTACAAAATTTTATAATAATCTTTAAGCAACCTCAGTGTATCTTGTTTTAAGCTGCAAACCAATACTAAGCTGTAATGAAAGTAAAGAGTCAGGTGTGCACACATCCATACAGCATGGAGGCAGTGTAACTGAGAGATCCCTGAGGCATTTAATAGCTATAGTTAGCTTAGATTTATTCACTGCTCTGATAGCTATAGTTAGCAGTAAATTTATCCGCCTGCCAAGGGAACTTGTCAACGAGGGATGGAAAATACACTTTCATTCAGTTAGTTAGCCTTTAATGACTGAGGGGCTGGCTGGAAAGAGCTGATTAGAAAATTAATTATTTATCAAAATACTACTAAAAATTTCCCCTGAAAACTGAAAAATTGAGAACAAGTCATTAAGGTGTAAATTGAATGTTCTGAATTTCAGATCAGGGCTATAAGTCTTTATGTATGAGAGCAAGTGTGCAGGGTGAGTCTTCTCACTACATACATGTACATATGGGTCTGACAGAGTTAACGTGTGTGTGTGTGTGTGTGTGTGTGTGTGTGTTGTGGGGGCTCAGGTGTATCTGTGTCTAATGATGTCTGAAGGAGTCTAATCAATCTCAAGGAAAGAAAGATCAATAACTTATCAAACAGTGTTCACCCTGTCAGTGCTTTAAGGCTGACTGACTGACTGACTGACGGACTGGCTGAGTGTGGTGAATACCCACAACACTGCTGTTATTCTCTTACTTTGCATATCTTACTCACACTGCATCCATGTTTTTCTCTCTATCCATTCCGTCACTCAGAATGATATCTATTCATTCACCTTACTTACATTGCTGAATAATGAAATATTCACTTGTCAATGCTCCTGTTATCAGGTTTTAAACAGCTTTTGAAGAAACCCTGTCTTGATCCACCAGTCTCTAAGAACTGCCCTCCTTGGTCACAGTGGTTCTTGAAAAAAAAGATCTAGCAGATCATGTCATCAGTTTTCATGAACAAAAAGCTGGCTGTTTTTTTGGAAATGGCTTCTCTAGAAGTTCTGCATGATTTACTGCTGGCAACTGACACTAGTATTCTTGGTTGTAGTTCTTCAAATCTCAATTTGCATTAAATACTTGATGATTTGTTTTCATTGAATGTCTTAAACAAAAGGTGGGAATATCTGTCTTCAAGACAGGACTTTTTTTGTGGTTTTAGGGGATGTGGAGTTCCGCAGGGTTCTTTATGCAGGTTGCTATTCTCTATCTAGAGTACATGCTGTTGGTCAATTATAAGCCAGTTGTCATTTTTATGCCAATGAAACTCAGCAGTACAGCTCCATTGATTATCTTAATACCAAACAATCCTGTTTTTATTAATTATAAACATATGAAATATCAAAAGATCTGATCATATAAGGACAAAAATATGTAGGTATAGAGAGATATAGAGAGTGTATAGAGATAACTCCTTATAGACACAGATGTTGTGGTGAGCTGGATTGGTTCAGCAAGTGTAGGAAACGGGGAGGACATAGGAGGTAATAGACACATGCTATAAGTGTATTAAGATAAATGGTGCAAGTGGTAATCTTACTCTCTGAGTGCAGAGAAAGAGCTGGTGGTAAAGCTGAGGATGTGTTTTGCTTCTCTTGGCAAGTAAGAGGTCAAGGTTAAAGACCAGAACTAAGGGGAGAGGAAACGCCACATCTCCTCTCCTGGAGGTGGAGGTGAGCAAAACATGTGCAATTTGAGCACAATAGTATTTTTACCTATACTGTATAGTGTACAATACATTAAGTTCTTAGATTTTACTTATATAGTGCATAGTTGGCTCATCCCATATGTCGATTCATTCTTGAGCATCCCTGTGAGCTTGATATATATTATAATGAATAATTTGATAAAGTAATGGATGTTTCAGCCTATTCACTACAAAAACAGTATACTCAGTGATAGAAAATCTGTACCTTGCATTGTGTACCATGTATGGTTATATGACGGCAGGGTCCTGCGGGTAATAGCAGGAGTCATATGGATATCATGTGGAAGGGAGAGCTCTATAAAGCTTTGTCTAGGTCTGGTAGGAATCTGTAAACAACTAAAGGTGCCTCCCAAGGCTATCAATATATACCAGTGAATTTCTTTCCTTCTTCAGAATTCTCCACGGAGACTCTGCAGACTCTTCATGTCTGTAACATTGGTACTGTTTGAATTAAAGAGATGCTTGACTTCAACCAACCTCAGTCTATTGATAATTTATCTATCACTCAGCAAGTTTTTAATATAGAGGGGAAAACATCTAATCACAGCAGCACATGTTGTTGGCTTTTTAATATGTGGAAACTTTCCTTGAAGAATTTATAAGTTGAAGGTCAAAGGAAACAGATGGAGGACAATGAATGCCTTGTGAGTTTAGTTGTATTTCAGCACCATGGACAGAGGACCAAATGATTTGGACCAAGTGATGCAAATGTGTTTGTTAGTTTCTTTATATTCCTTTTACACATACACACATACAATAATTAAATGCAGCATCTCACCTTGAAATAAGCATAAACAAAAGGCAAAGTAACAACCTCTTTTAAGATGTCACAAAACCTCATGAAACACTCCTAATCTGTGGCCAGACGCTTTGTCTTCTGCTGTCCTCTTTCCAACACCTGATAGAAATTTAATCAAATATGACATCTTGCCCTTTTTCTTCTACAATCATGCCAGAAGTAAGAGAGAACATTCTGATATCCAAACAGTTAGAGGCCTTAACTTTATAAGTCAATGTCTCTGTGAGAACAAAAAGTACAGAGGTAAAACCTTCAAGGGCTACTAAACCATAAGAGATATTCTCCTACAAACACTAATACAGTGGTATGTTATCACTGATAGCTGCCACCAAGACCCATGATGAAGCTTTCAAGGTACACGGGGGGGAGGACTGTGATATTACAAATGTAACACTGGCTGAGCCAAAATTCCAGTAGTTGTAAACAAGCAGCACATAGTGGACAAGTGCTTGCTTGTTGTAAAAGTGTCAAAAGGAGGATTGCAAGCTTGATTTAAGAAAATTAGCCTATATTAAACTGATTCAAATCAGCCACATCCACTCTTGAAATATACAGTATATACCGTATACTTAGCTTTTTTTTTTTGCCACAATAGCTAATTTCTGCTAAAATCACAGTGTAATAATCTTTTAACACATTTGGAAACAAAATAATGGTGCAAGAGAAAAGTTTAATTTAATGGCCTGTTTGCTTGATAGACACAGTTGTCAACCTGTAACACTGAGACCATGGCAGATACCACTTCCTCACTCCTTATTACACTCAGAGCCCCCGCCCACCCCAACGCCTAACCCCCCCCCCCCCCCCCCCCCCCTTTTTTTTGCTGAAATTAGATTTTTCTGACCCTGGTAACTAGCATGATGGCTGCTAACAATAAACCCAATATAAGGCTTTAAAATATCCTTCAGAAACTGATAGAAACCAGTGTGCGCATACACACATTAGAAAGCATTTAGGTCTTATTCATTATTTTTTTCAATCCCTTCCTGTCATAAAAGAAACTCCGGCGAGAGACGGTCGAGAATACAAACCCCTTTCCTTCACAGTTTCTCCTCTTCTCTTCACATCGCATTGAATTCCTCTTTTCTTCTCTCTCTACCAGTCACACCTATTCCCTCCCTCCACCCCACACACACTCAGACTTCTACTAATAGGGGTTTATTTTTAGCACATGTGCGATGTGTGTGTGTGTGTATACACATGATGGATGGAGGTGATGTTTCACACCTTTCTAGTAAGCTGGGAGGGGGCAATGAGGGAAGGCTGGATGGAGGTGAACAAGGAGGTGAAGGCAGGGAAGGTTGAAGGGAGGGCAAGAAATAGGCTCGAAAACAAGTGCACATGCTGGGAAAAGTGTTACTACACAGGAAATGTGAAGCAGAAGGGTGTTAGGCTGAATGGTTCCACCTGAAGTCCCCGCTGGCACTGCAAACTGACCTAAGAGCGGCTGAAGATCAACAGGCCGCTCTGCACCTGCTGATCGTGCTCTTCTTCAGAGAAATTTAGAATGACAAGAACAGCCTGATGTACAGCACTGTCCAATTAAAATAAAGATCACACTGTCCTTAGCTTAAGGCAAAAACTGAAATTTAATCACATCATTTCTAGCTTCTTGTTTTTCCCTCAGTATCCCTTGAGAGGAAGTCCAAGAACTGATCTGAGGTGGAAGTGGATATAATAAGTACAAACTACAGATACCACAGTGATACACATAGTACTGTACCTGATAGGCAGAGCAAGCTAAAGAACTGACTCAAGCTTGGGACGAAGGGAAATGTGAACAGCATGGAGCAGATTAAGGCTAAAACATGGGTAGATGCCAGAGAAAACAAAGGATAAGAAAGCAAGCAACAGATACTCAGAGGGATTATTCAGCATACACGGAGTGCACAAATAACTACAAACCAACTGTCACTTTTCCTTTAATAACTTGATCTTGAATGCCACCGCGTGTACATAACATTGGCAGCACCTACGAAACAGAAACGTAATTTTTAAATACACTGTAGATCCTCAAATAGGAACTTCTTTTTGCACAGGCTTTGACCTTGAACTTCCATGAGGAGCTTTATTTTTAGGCCACTTCTTTTTTTTTTATCTTGACTGTGAATGTTCGAGTCAGGAGGTGTCAACAGCAGACAGAAACAGAAGTGAATAATCAGTGCAAGCGAGATAATTTAAGTGCGAATCTTCACATGTCTAGCGACAACACGAGTTTGTTCTTAAAATGGATGTGAGCGCTCAAACGTGATGTGATATGGCATTTTTCTTTCTCTATCCATCTCTTCCTGTCTTCTCACTTTCTTGCCTCACTTTTCCCTCACTTTAAAGTCTTTTTTCTATTATCAAATGACAAAACAATTGTCACAACTTGGCACTGCAGCCAGTAAAATAATAATCTCAAATGAACTGGAACGGAGTTTTGCAAATGAATCCAAATTTATCTCTCTGTTTCTGCCCTGGAAGTCATATCTATACAAACCAAGCTTCAGCGCTGCTTCCTGCTGTGTTTTCATAATGCCTATTATGCAGTGATAGGAGACAACATCCAGCTCAGCCTGGCAGAGGGTCTCCTCTTCACCCCATGGTAAAGCACACAGGCAGGGGGACTTTAGCTTGGAGTAAGTTATCCTCATGGTAATGAACAATTCCCTTCCCACCGCGAGTGCCATTACCACATACTGTGATATGGCTTGCTAGTCCCCATGTGCACAAATACACCGACACACATGCACACACACACTAACCCCTGCAAGCGTTCGTCAGAATTTGCCATCACAGGCAGTACATGTTTTATTCATTAAGCCTAAAATTGACGTTTAATGCCAATTTTTGTCAACAGGAGAGGAAAGTGATGAACGAGTGTGTAATAACATCTGTCAGACACAAGAGGGAGATTACAAAGGTGACATTGTTAAACTTAATAAACTCTACAGGTGTTTGAAGGCAATGAGCTCAGAGAAAGATACAAATACATCCTCCTCACCTCAAAAACATGACACGCAATGCAAATTTAATCAGAAGTGGACCAGCAGTGTAGCAGTTACAACTTTTGACCATCATCAAACCACAAAGTTTGACCATCAATTACATCAATAGCCCTATCGGTACAGTCAGTGTAACAGAAACACTGCTCGAGCAAACTCATGGTAAAATCCAAAATGTGAAAGCAGCACACAAATACACACAAAGCTCAGCATCTCCATGCTGGGGGCCAAGGCGCTGACCGAACATGTTTTATTCATGGCTGAAAGGTTGATAACAAAATCTCTTTGGTCAAAGCCACAAGTGAGCTGCAAAGAGAATTGGCTTCAAAGTGTTGGAGCTGAAAAACAGAGTGGAGATGTGTGTATCTTTCTGTGTATCTGAGCCTATGTGTGTTTTTCATGTGTATACCATCACTGGTGTGGAAGCGCCCATATGCCCATTCAACAGAAAGGTGAAGCAGTGTATGGGGGAGGTGATCAGAGGTTATTAATTGGAAAGTACAAAGTTCTAATGGGCTCTGAAAGAAGATTAACACCCCATTTCATTTAGAAAAATGTCAAAGCCCCTAATAAATGACTCCTACTCTGAAGAAGGAAATGAATGTGACTATTTCTTGGTGCTCATACTGTATACTGTGAAGTGTGGGTGAAAATTTAAAGTTCATTTCATAAAATGCAGAAGTCACAGGAAGCTAGTCTCTGCCAGAATGAATCACATGCTCTTGATCACCTGAAAGGAATTATTTTGCAGTAATGACCAGCATTACATGCTGCTCATTACACAGCTACTTACCAAACACATTCATCATAAAACATGAAATATTCATCTAAAGCTGTTTGTTATGAGCTAAAGTCATTTATAAGCCAAAACAACGTGTCTGTGTCGGATACTAGGGAGTAAAGTTGTTAGGGCACAAGGTGTTGCTCGTTAATTTGATTTAACAAAATCAGCCACACTTTGTCACTGTGGAATTACTGTGAAACAGTCATCTGTTATTTACAGCAGAAACAGAAATCCATTGAGCAGTCAACACCATATATGTCTGCAAATTAGTGGGTTGTCTGATATTGTTATTATTGATCCATTGACATGGCAACAGAGAAGGTTTTTGACCTATTATTGACTTGTCAAACACAGGTGTAACTACTAATTGCTACATTCCAGCAGCAGCCATAGACCCAAAGGCCTTTTTCACAAAGACATTTTGACATATCAAAGTGGGAAAAGCACAGGCGTAAACAATAAAACTAATGATGACTGACTTCTATTTGAGTGCTTCAGTTTAAGAACCTTTTTCACAGAAGACATTTTGACTTGTCACAGCAGGAAAAGCACAGGTGGAACTGATAAGATTAAAAATGTCTCAGTTCCATTCAAGTTTTCAAGGAGGGCATACTGGTCAACCATCATGCACTGTACCAGGTCATGAATTTGGAATAACTAAATGGGTTTCAGTCATGATTAATGTTATTAATTGCACCTGTGCTTTTCCTGCTTGGACATGTCAAAATGTCTGCTGTGAAAAACTGGCTCTCTGTCACACTGTCACAACTTACTGGGAGAACTGAGCCATCGTTAATGTTATTAGTAACACCTGTGACTTACCCTGCCATGACAAGTCAATGTCTACTCTGAAAGAGGTGTAAAGAACATACATGTACTGGCTCACTGGTATGGTCTGCAGGCATCATTAAATTGAAAAAAGTCATCATTAATGGTATTAGATACAGTTGTTTTTCCTGTAAGCACTAAAAGAAAAGGTCTTTAAATTTTATGAAAAGAGCAGGAACCAAACTATGTCGGACAAGAGCACAACTGGACATGTGACAATAAATAAACTGGAGAAAGACTCAACAATGGGAAAGTATCATAGAGTGGACATGCTATTTATTCATGGCATGTGATGTGAACAGGTTAGCTAACAGCTAGAGCCCTACACACCCTTGGTACACCCACACAGGTGTTTTCATTTTGCCTGACTAGTTGTTGAACTTGTTACAGTGTGACAACCTACATCTTTATCTATTCTATTCTTATTAAGACATATGCCCTGTAATTCCCAGCATAGCTCTACCCTACACACACATTATTACAGACATTATTATCATAAATAAAATCATAAATCAAACCTCTTTATTTGTTTTCCTTATCAAACTACAGCTGTTATCTGTTATTTCTTCACTTAAATAAACACATAATACAATGTATTTACATTTTATGGTCAATTCCCAATACTGTGGGACCAGGTTCCAATGACTGCTGCCTTCTAGTCCCCTTCACATATTGTATGAGACACTATAATGACACAAAGCAGAGGTATGTGACACTGTGATGGGGACAGGAGGTACTGCAGGAGGAGAGGGTCGGGGACAGACAGAGCTGTGCTGTCAGCTCAGACTGTTTATGTTAGATAAGAGCACGGCTAAAGGACAGATCAATAGGGCTCACAGAGTTCTATAAAAGCCAAAGACGCAGCTTCTACAGACTGAGATAGTGTCATGCAAGAGAGTGAAGTGGAAAAGAGAGACAGTGTGTGTGTGTGTTTGTGTGTGTGTATAGTATGTGAGCTGGTATACTCAATGCATGCGATTGCATGTGTGTGGGTGGACAAACAAGCTGAACAGTATATAATACATTTTAATTGCACTAAACAGAGCTAGTCCTACTATTAGGTAAATCGACAAACAAAGCTCTAGGGAAAAGAAGAGGAGAAGAAGAGACACAATGAGCCACACACACGCGCACACACACACACACACACACACATCAGCATGGCCTTGTTTCCCCTACAGAGGCTAATTGATACAAACTAATTAGTGGGCAAAGAAGGGGCAAGAAGGAGGGTGACAACAAATGACTGTCATCAGTAATGTACACACACACACAAAAACAGCCACAACCCATAACCAAGAGACAATTAGGCTTCTAACCATTGTGTTGGTGTATGGTGAGGTAGATGTAATTGACAGAACTAATTATAGACACAAAAGCCTATCCAGAAACACACTGTGTAGTATCAAGGCTCAGTAGGGGTATAAACGGAAGAACGTTTTGGTTTAAATTACTTTATTTAGTCTGGTAGAATAAAACCATCAATTGATCTGGGGCTTTTTTTAATGTCATTTCTCTTTTTTTGCATAGCTTAAAACGCTGTTAGGTTCATACACAGTTTGACGGCAGATCAAATTCTGTCTCTCCATGCCTGACTTAAATGGCAGGTCCCTCAGCACCTTGGCACAGCCAAAAATGCCACAAAACTCAAATACCAAACTCTGAATGGCCTTGATGAAATCCCTATGTAGCACACCCATTATACAGTTCAGCCCTCACTAGCTCCCATTGCACTGTGGCAGACTCTTTCTTTCTCTCTCCCATTGGAACAGACACGCAGGAGCCAGTAGTCATGGTAACCCCATTCTGGGTAAACTTAAGGATGTGTATGTGCATACACACACACACACACACACACACACACAGACACACAGACACACACACACACATACACGGTGTTTTTAATAAATACTTCATGGATGGGAGCTAGTGAAGGGCTTTGAGACTGTGGTAGCTAGTTAGCTGTCTGAACAGTGAACAGTTTGCTTTGCAAGCCCGATGTCAAACTCCATGATTTGCCAGTGTATTTATTTCCTTATCAGACTTAATAGATGTGTGTGTGCTTGTTTGTGTGCACATGTGTATGAGGCACTAAACTACATAACTTATTAATTATTACATTTAGTTCATTCATCTTAATGCCACATTAGCAAATTAGCACACATGATTATTGATTAAATGGCTTTAAATAAATGTATTAATCATGCATTGTAATATTTTTGAAAAATGTATATCCATGTTTCACTATTGAATTAAACAGTACAATCCAAGGTTTAATTATGTGACTGCGTTTTATCTTCTAATTGCTTTAGTGTTAAAGTTTTTACTTTAAAGGATAAGAAAGTTGTTATTCTGTATTTTTCTTCTTGTGAAAAAAAATCATTGAAAAGACCAAAACCAAGAGTGTGATGGACTCTAAATGCTTTCCTACTTCTCAATCCTGTCTGTGGCACTCAGACCCAAGACCACTGGTTCCTACTGAAGACATAAACCTTTGAAAACAGGACACAAACTTAGTTTCATTTTCAAAAAATGCTAAGTAATTTCCCAAAAACGGCTGGGCACTGCAGTTTTTACCAACAGTCACTCCAACACTGGAGTACATTGTGTATTTGTTGGGGACTATTTTCAGCAGTGCATAAATACACATTTGGTGCTCTAGTGAATATTTACTGCAGCTAGATGGTGTATGTAGAATGGACTCAAAACAACAACAGTGCTCATCTTCATCGTAATGAAGGAACCTGTCACTGGGTTGACAGGTTCCTGATGTGTTTAAATAGGTTTTAAACAATGGATATCCATGGCACAGAGGATTCAGAGGTCATTCACCTGTTAGTAACGTTTTTCAATACTTATATATATATCAGTGTTTCACTTTTGAATGAAAAAATCAATCCAAAGTCAGATTGTTTGTTCTTAAATGCTTTAAAGCTGAAGGTTCAGTTTTAATCCACATTAACATAAAAAGGTTCTGACCGACAAAGAAAATCTTTATCTGCAGAAATTTTGATACTAACATAAGATTTTGTTATGTGTGTGCATGCCTCTCCACACATGTGCTCGTGGCCAATTGCTGCTTTCAGAGCACGAACACAAAGCTCTGCAGATGTCAAAGTCTGAAGAGATAACGAGGAGAAAAGCCGAGGTGGAGATGAGCGGCACGGATATAAAATTAGCATTCACACACCGCTCTATTGACAAGGTCAACTAAATACCGCTTTATCTCCACCTTCTAGGATCAACTGCTAGGATTCAATAGAACCACCCTTCTCTGCTGTGTCTTCCCCAAGGCAATCTGAGTTGCTGCTCAATATCACTCAAGAAAAAAGAGGGGAAGATGTGTGTAAAGCTTAGCAGCAGGCTGTCAATAGGTGACGTTAGTGAGGGTGTTTCTGGCAAAGGACATTTAACTCAGCCAACACTTAGTGGGACAGCATGTGGACATAAAAGGGATAAACCCTTCTAAGTATCATGAAAAGAATTTGACTGGGTTTATACAACTTCATTCTAATCCCAGTGCAGATTAGCATTATAAAGTTGTGTGTGACTGTACAAGCAGAGCTAGATAGGAGGATGGGGATGGGTGAGTTGATGACATACTGAGAGCTGGCTGAAGGGCTGGATTAAAGGCTGTGTGCCTTTCTCCCACTGAGGGTTTCTCAATGGAGGTGGAATGCCACATGCTTCCAGAGGGCAATCTGTTTGACTGCTAGAGAGGGAACAGGAGGAGAGAGAAGGACAGAGCTGTGAAGGGAGAAGGAGGGGGAGGAAAAAGTCAAAAGGTAGGTAGAAAGAGGGGAAGAGTGAATTCATTCAACCCCAACAGCTTTCTAATTCTCACTGTGCATACTGGTAATTTTTTTTATTATTATGCACAGGATTTGAGCAAAAAAGAAAAAAAAAACATGTGCCCACATACTTTTATCTACAGTACATATGAACATACATTATGCAGAGAATAATGACTAGAGTCTTTGGGCTGTTTGATGTCAAAGCTTTGTATGGTCTCTCTGTCTGGAGATGAAACAAAGCATTCAGACGTCTCGTATACACACACAGATGCACACCATGGACACACACACAAACCCTACAAGTCAAACCCTAGCATGCTTGTTTTGAAATCTATGTAAATTAAGAGTCCATCTACTCCACCAACATTCAGGTAGAAAACTAACTGAGCCACAGACATATAAAATAATACAATCCTGAAACAAGAAACTGAACCATCAGCAAAGATCAGAAACAAGAAGAACCACCTCTGTTCTTGAGCAGAACACTTCTGCTAAAAACACAACAAACTCCAGTTAAGACCATCTCCAGTTGGCTACTTAACTTGCGAAAGAACCCCCAACAAACCTTTGGGTGTGGAAGTGGAAGTTTTGGGTGCCTACCTTGGGTGAGCGTTCCCATGAGGAAGCGATAGAAATAGCGAGCCACCTTGGTGAGCTGCCTCTTGCACCTTTTCCTGCACTGGCTCATCTTGGTGCAGCTGTGGTGGAGGTGGAGGTGATGGTGGTGTTAGTCGGCTAGACTGCCGGGGGAAAGCGAGCTCTCAAGGTAGGAGGGGAGGAACAGAGCACTGTGACTGTGTGTGTGTGTATGTGTACGTGTGTGTATGTGTGTGTGTATATATGGAAGTCTGATTGCCGCTGCCTCTCTCCTCCTCCTCACTCACTCCTTCTCTTTCCTCTCTCTGTCGTCCTCCCCCCACTCCCCCCCCCCCACTCTCTCTCTCTCTCTCTCTCTCTATCCGTTCTTCTCTCCACCTGTAGGGCGCTGGCTGTCAATCAGTCCCCAGTGCTCTGTCTCCTCCCCCTCACGTTCTGAGAAGCCCTGTTCCAGCCTCTCATTCGCTGGGAGTGGAGCGTGGCGGAAAATTACGGACCAGCATACATGTGAGAGTGTGTGTGTGTGTGTGTGTGTCTGTGTGTATGTGTGAGCAGTATACTACGAGGAGCCTGGCTTGAGTGGCAGGTGGTGGTTTTTCTCCAGCTATACACTCCACACATCTTGTTGATGTTGTTTTTTCTATTTTTCCCCCACTCACAGCTCATAAAGAAGACAGCCTCGGAGTGTGTGTGTGTGTGTGTGTGTGTGTTTGAGCCAGCAGGAGGTTGAGTAAAGTGACAGAGGAAACAAAGCAAACCCATTCATTAGCATCACACACCGTCCTTCCCTGTCTGTCTGTCAGTCAGTTCATCTCTCCCTTGCACTGCTCAGACACTCATTTATAGTATTCAAAACAGAGAGAGGAAGAGGACAGAAAGGAGGTGGAGAGAGGGGGCAAAAAGAAAAAGTGAAAGTACACAAAGAGACAGATAGGGAGGGGGAGATGGGGCAAAAGGGGGAATGCATAATTAATCTGTTTCCCATCTTTCACCGCTGAGGTAAAATTTAAAAAGAGAGGAAAAAGCTTGACAGGGGAAAGACGTTGTCGGAAAAAATACCACGCTTCACCAGCAGTCGATGAACGGATTATTATCTGTCAGCAAAGGAAGAGGAGAAGAGGGGAAGAGAGAGAGAGAGAGAGCAAGAGAGAGAGAGAGAGAGACAGAGAGAGAGAGAGAAAGAGAGAGAGAGGAGCGTTTAAATCCTGTGGGATTGAGAAAGAAAGGTATTTATATAAAGCCTTTCTGTCTTCATCCTTATCATTCTGCCTCGCTTCGCACTCTCTCCATAACCACTTGCAGAGCCACTAAACAGGGACACACACGCTCACCTTGTTTTCCCTGTTGACACATTTTATTGTTTTTTCCCTCTACAACTCTCACATTACCCTAGTAAACTGCTGCCACTCCAACTTTATCCTCTCAGTTCAATTCAAGTGGCTTTATTGGCTTGACTGCATACAATACAGCTTTGCCAAAACATATTAACACAAACTATACAATCATAATAAACATAAATAAACAAAATAAACAACAAACAATAACTCTCTCTCTTTCTCCCTGTTGCTGAATTAAAAGTGATTACTGTTACCACAGCAACCACAGACTCCATGGATTTTTCTGGTAGCCTAAACAGCACACACACACATACACACCTGTCTCTTCGTTCGGGTCTGAGAGAAAATCAATCAAACGTCAGACAGATGCTTCCTCTAAATGATGTCTTTCACTTTCTGCAGTCTCTGTGTCCTCATTCTCATTTGGAAGTCACAGAGAGGTCAAAGTACAGTTGAGTGTTTGACAGTGAGCTGTTCAAAACTCTTAACAGTCAATGCATCACTGCCAGACAGAGTAAAGACCCCTGACATAATCAAGTAACATATAAGGACTAGATTCTGAGCAAAGGGGCTTAAGAACATGTGGGAAAGCAGATGGGAGAGACTGCTGGCTCAGTATTAAATATCATATAAGGATTACTCACTAACTAGAATATTTGCATTTTCTGAGGAAAACGTGTGTGAGAGCTGGAAGCTGTTAGCTGCTGCTGCCAGCTGCTTCTGCTGCCGCTGCAAGCAGTAGTGCCCCCTGTGGGTAGAATTGTATCAAATGTTACACACTTGTGTAGTGTGGCTGTATGTACAACATTCCCAAATTTGGTTGCAATCCAATCTAGCATTTAAGATTTATGGCCTGTTAAGTGCATCAGGCAATGACTTGCCTTCAAATGTTTGGTAACCAATTACAGACAAATTGTAACTGATACCTAAAAACAAACTCATAAGTTTTGTTTGGGGTCATCTAAAAATCTTATGTACCAAGTTTGGTGAAGATCAGGTGAAATATGTGCCAAAAGAAGCAAAAAATGTGTTTACCTAAAAATCCAAAATGGTGGAATTTTTTTCCAGGCGCAAATGGGTGTGGCCTGCATCAGTCCAATCAGCTTCATCCAAGGAACGTACTGTGCAAATATTGTTTTGCCAGTTATTAGCCAAAACATAAAACATGTAATAACTGACTACATGGTGGTGCTATACTTACTATGTTTCCTATATGTTAAGCATTTTCACATGGGGCTACTGCCCATAAAGTATGAATACTTTAGCACTTTTAGTTTTTGAGATATCAACTTTAAAACATGCCTCCCATAGATTTTCCATTATAAATTTTAATAATTGAAAAAATATTTTTAAATACTTTTAAAAAATCACCGAAACAAATAATAGCATATGTCTCCTTAAGAAGATGTACGCTTTGATGTTGAAACTACGTTTGACAGACAAACAGTACAGAAGTAGATAGACGCCAAAAAATGGTGAAATAATAAAGATTTAAAGAAAAATAAAGGGCCAAGATAATATTTTATTAACTTTGATTCCTGGCTTCTTGGTTCAGGAATATTTCAGGTCAGGAATTTACGTATTTTTGTGAATGCAGGAAAGCTCATTGTTTTCATTTTCCAGTCCACAATTTTACAATTTTGGTTCATTCTCACCACTCTTGTCAGCAGGCAGATGTTTTTGAAGAAAAAGTACCCACAGTACTCTTAAAATCAGACAACGTTAGCGACTAGCTGGTGAACATAGTGGAGCATTTAGCTGCTTGAGTGCCAGATATTTCCCCCCAGGAGCTATGGAGACCAATAACAGAGATACAGTAAAAACAGAGTGAATATTGAACTTAGATTCATCAGGTGAACACAAACATGACTCCAAATGAATGTTAATGTTGCTCCATATCTGCTGGATGAGTGAATTGGCAACTGTTTTCTAATATGATTGACAAATTAACTTGTGTTTACAGCTTAGCTCCACTGACCCAGTTGGCCAATAAAAAAATCTATTATTGCAGATTTAAGTTCACATCCAGTGTCTCTGCTTGCCTGAAAATGCTTGCAAACACACTTAAAATACAGAAAAAAATTATATAACACCATTGTTTCTGCTCTATCATGCTTAATTATAGATATAAAAATGAAAATCATATACTATCATATTACAGTGGTAATAGACCATGGTTGTTTCTTTGAGGAAAGTTTGAGGAAAGCCCCCTGATGCCACACAGTGGTGAACCGAACAGCCTACAGTGAAACTCTGCAGCTCACTAACAACAGGTACATCTGTGTTGACACTGGTGAACAAGTGGAGCAGACCCCAGTCCTACAGCCCTGTCTTCATCATCCTGCCAGTAAGTTTACGGATGATTATCAGACTTATAGATGATAAACAAATAATCATAATTCAATCATATTGTTTCGGCTTTTACATGGAAGAACAGTTTTTTAAAGAAGTGTCAGGGAAGCAAATAAACTTAAGATTGACAGTGTTTATTCCCTTTTCACACATAAAAAAACACACTGTTTTATACACAATATCCTTCTCTCTAAGCCTATGAATAATAGAGTCTGCTAGCAGTCTTATTGAAGCTTAGGAAAAAAGCACACACAGATACTAAGACACACACACATTCATGCATGTACTGAGGGGTAAAAGCTGAAGAAGAACTGAAGCGAGAGATTGAGTAATCAGTGTAGCATGAAGGATTACAGACTTGCAATCGTAAGTATTACAACACACCATCTCTTGCCACACACACACACACACACATGCACACACAAGAGATCAGGGTGTATGATCTGATGGTGAAAGGTTCAATTTTAATAGAGACAGAGGAAAAAAAGTGGAAGAAAGACATGTAAATGTCTGGAATTGCATACTCAATGCAGAGAGTGTTACATAATGCATAAAGACATTAAGTAAGAAAAACAGCATAAAACATTAAACACCAATTAAGATAGTAAAACTATTTAAAGGTCCAGTGTGTAGAATTTATTGGCATCTAGTGGAACGGACTTGGCACAAATGGAATATAATATAAATAAGTATGTTTTATTTTGTGTATAATCACCTGAAAAAAAGAACTGTTGTGTTTTTGTGAGCTTAGAATGAGTCCTTCATATCTACATAGAGAGCAGGTCCTCTTCCATGGAGCCTGCCATGTTGCACCGCCATGTTTCTACAGTAACCCAAAACGGACAAACCAAACACTAGCTGTAGTTCACATTTTTCACAATTTTGTGGCCACCGTAGGTTCTCCTACACGCTTGAAAGGGAGGGGTGAGGATGAGGTTGCAATCTACAACCTCACAGCTAGATGCCACACTGGTCCTTTAAAGGAAAATAAAAAAGGTAAAAACACATGAACAGAGGGGAGTTCAGGATCTAAGTGCAAGGCAGATAAAATGCTTATGATTCAGAAGGCAGGGGAGAATATAAATGTTTTTAACCTTAACCATTCGTACAATAATCAGCTAATCTTTGGTTGACTGTGAACCACAATGACAGTCAGTCAGTCATGATGATGCTAGGTCTTTGCCTGCCCTTTCAGCGCATTTTACATTAAGTCTGATATTTTTGAAAGAAGTCAATGCCTTTGTATAAAACAAGCAAATGCAAAACTTTGAGGTCCCACACAGACACTGTCATACTGTTATTCCAACCCAGTCTCACAGCAGTTTGTGAAAAAATTTAATCTATAGGTTTGTGTACATGGACACAATTCTTTTTTTCATATTTCACAAATCAATTTTTTTTCATGACACTCAGCATGACTTTCAAATTAATGTATTTCAATTGGAAGTATGTTTTGTGCCTGCACCATGCCACTTGGGAGCACAGTAGCTGTATTGTTTTTTTCTCATTTGTTATTCATTTTTTAACTATATAACAACTATATTGCTCAACATTTAATCATGAAATTTTATTCTTGTTTTTACTTAATACTTAATACTTAAGTAGCCTACGGTATTTTCCTCACCGTGTTACGGTTTTCTTTAAATGATATCTTTAACATTTCTCAACACAAAAACATGAAAGTGTCCTTGATAACTCAACAAAAAGATACGTTAAAGCCATCCCTTTTAATTATTTCTCCTTCAATTCTGAGAAATAAAGGTTTTTTTGTCAGTTTTTGATAGCGGTAGGCTAAGGGAGAGCATTGTGTTTTGGGTTGTCTGCTGTTAATGGACTTCATTCCATTTCAATTTGCCACCCTCAGCCACAACCCAAATACAAATGCCACTATCTGTGTTAAGAAACAGTTTTGTACAGCCTGTGATTGTAAAATGGGAGGTTGCTCAATTAATTTTATATTTCCAAGAATATGTGGCTGAGGATATTTAATATGAAATTATATTTCTGAAAACATAGTCTTCCTCAATTAATATTGAACCACGTCATCCATATGCACTCCAATGTGTGTGTATGTGTTTGTGTGTGTGTGTGTGCTCATCAATGCCACATTGAAGACCGGGTTATCAAACTAGACTTTACATTTCGCATCCATCATTTAATCCCTGCTCTTGTCACCTTCATATATTTCATACACTTCATTTCTTTGTCCATAGCATAGTCTGTATTTCCTTTGTACAGTCAATATTTAATTTCAAGTTTTATATCCCATTTCAAAACTGTTACTATTCCATTCTGTATTCCAATTTAATTTTAATATTACCTTGTTTATTTCATTATTATTATACTTTTGTCTGTTTTTATTCTTCTGTGTTGTGTTTTTTGGGAGACAACACTAAGACACATTCTTTGTATGCTTGCATTGGCTAATAAAACAGATTCTGATTGAATGGGCTACTGTATGTCATGCTGACATAAAATCCCAAAACTAAGAATCATAAAGATAAAAAAAAAAATCCATGGTTGTGTAAATAGTAGTCTATGCATGCATCAGTATTTGACAACCTGGGAATGAGAATGGGTTGGTCTTTTCAGCCCTAACCCTAACCCAAGCATTTCAGGCCCTCCTCCAAGCCTATAGTGATGCCCTTGATTGTCAGCAGTATTGTAATCTCTGAAGGTGACTCATGAAACTCAAGAAAAAGTAAAGATGTTGGTGTATTTCAGATATTTTAGTCAAACAGGAGTCAAACACGCCAACCACCCACAATACAACAGAACCACACAATGACCATTTTCCTCTGACGTCATGCTTAGGGTTGGAACCATACAGCTCCTCCGCTCTATCCAGACCATCCAGATTTATGCTAATGCAACGCTTCTAACAGGCTAAGCTAACACACTGTTAGCTTAGCCCATTAGCACCTGCTACTGCAAATGTTATTGAGAAAAATACATAAAACAGCTCACAAGCTTATTAAATCTGTATTTACGGAGCTATGTGAAAGTTAATCAGCTGCAATCAGAAGCCAGGTGATGCATTATGGCAGACTGGCTGGAAATAAAGTTTCTAACATTAGCTAGTCCAATTCAATCAATACTCAACAGTTCATAAAAACTTCACAAAAACTCTGATTGTAATCCTGCTGCTTTGGTTGTTAAACTGTCACATTCAGTTGGTCTGTCAGTGAAACTGTCAGGTTTTATCATGTTTTACGTGAGCAGTCCACTTACTGAAAAGGACAGCAATATTAAATCTCAACAAGTACTGCACACAACAAGTCAGCAGGACCTCTGATATTCCCGCCAGACTGATGCAGACCATTGACTGTACTGATAAAATTAAAATAAGGAAATAAGAACAAGGATAACATCTTGTGATTAAATGTTGAGTAATGTAGCGGTTATAGTTTAAAAAGTGAATAAGATTGAGAAAAAACAATATAGCCTCTGTGCTCCCGAGTCCCAACTGACTGAAAAAAAAACAAAAAAAACAAAAACAAAACAAAAAAAACTTGGTGCAGGGATGAAAGATACTTCCAATTGAAATACATTAGTATGTATGCAGAATTATATGACAAAGCAGCTGATAATAGTGGCAACAAGCTCAATGTGGAAAAACTTTGTGGTATGTCGTTGCCACTACTATACTGCCCATTCTATGGAGGTATATTTTTTTTTCTGCCGCAAAAATTTCAATGTGCATGTATTTTTTCTTTTGGGTTTTGGACCATAAATCTGTCTCAGACCTGAAGTAATTACACATTTTGCTTTCTCTCAGAATGTTAGCTGTCACTCAGGGATCTGTCCTCCCCCCAGGAAAGCTTTACATAGTCGAACAACAAACTCTTTTAGCTCTAGAGCACTGACACTGTGGGTGAGGTAGAAGATGTGAGACTTTCTGCAGATATCTGACAGGTTTGCAGAGGATGTACAGAAGCTTGTCAGTTCAGCCAAGAAGCCAGACAAGACAAAAAAAGTAAGAGGCAGTAGTCAAATTGTAAAATGTCAGTTTTGGTTGACTGTTTTCCAGCAAAAAAAAAAAGATTTTCTATGGGGGTGGATAAGAAGAAGGTGATTAGGAGCATGGAAGGAGTGGTTTGGCTGCTAGGTACAGAATGAGAGATCTGCATGTGTTGTTGTTGTTGTTTTAAACACTGTGACACATGTCCAGGATTTCTGCCAAGACTCAACTGCCTGCTCTCAGTCTATGTTCTATATGTGTGTGTTTGTGCATGCGCGTCTGTTTTTTTTTCCAAGTATTTCTGTGCAGGAGTCTGAGTCACCACCACCAAGATGTCCAGGGTGTGAACCTAGCAGAGCCAAATCCAGCCTGCAGTCCATTAGCGGTTATTACCAAGAAACACAGCACAAAACACAACGCCTCACATGTCAGGCCCTTTAGCACCAATTATCAGCAGACAATACCGTTTGTATTTAGTACTCATGTGTTAATTGAGACTTTAATCAAATGCCAGCAGCTCTCAATCATATTCATGCGGGGAGTAAAAATAAAGTCAGTGTTAAAATGTCAATCTAAGGTTCAAAAGGCATAAAAATAGAAAAGGAGACAGACACACTGGTAGACAGACAGAGAGGTCAAACAGACAAGAAGAAAGATGAGCTAAGTAGCGGGCACACTTGCTGCATCGTTGACCTGCCGGTGAAGCTCCAGATCTGCAGGCTGTCTCTGTGATTGGATCCATCATTAGAACGGAGACCCTGGAGGCCTACGACCTGCCCTGACCGTCAAGTGATTTTCAGAAACATCATCACACAGTTTTTTCTTTGGCAGGTCAACAGGAAGGTAAATCTGATTGACCTCACCTGCTCCCTGCTTACCCAGCCTGTCTTTAAGTTCCTACACACAGTGATTAGTTTATTAAGGTTTGTACTGAATGAGATTCAGCTGCTGAGAAAAAAACACATTGTGAAAAATGTGTGTGTGTGTCTGTGTGTGTTGCAAATGGACAACATAATGATTTTCAACAGATTTGGAATCGGTGCAGCAGTCTGTGTAGGCTGCCATACGTATGAGCACAAAGGCATACAGAAATGTTGGAGGGCAGACGTGACACTGACACTCCACTCAAGTATCTGGCAAAGACACACACATGCGCACGCACAGACACACATACATTTGTTTTTAACACTACGTGGCAGGCAAAGACACCAGCTGGTGGAACCCACTCAACACTCTATTCACCGAGAACATGTGACTGAGGAGAGAAGGAGAAGAGAAAAGGAAGAGAGAGAGAGAGAGTGAAAGGGAGGGAGGAGCGGGAAGGAGAGATGCAGGTGGAAACACTTGTCTTCAGGGATGTGCAGTGTAGCCTTTAATACAAACAAAATATGAACATACTATGAGAGGTTTTCACAATGCTGAGAGAGAGGTTCAGTCCTGTTCTGGACCCTACAGCCTATCCACTCCGCCTTTGTTTAATGTGTGGAGGGTTCATCATGTTACCATTAGGGCTACCCTAAATCAGCTTGGACTACTTAGACTACTGTATAAGACTCCATTTACAACATGTGACCTGCATCTGGATACATCATCTGGATAATAACATCAGCTTCATGGGTTTTTGCATTTACATTTTTTAACTGTTTACTTGCGTTAATAAAGTAAAGTAAATGCTGCTCAATGTCTTTTAACAAAGGAAGGGTTAGGCATTTATTTTTTAATTACTTTTTGTGAGGGAAGTCTCGCTAGTAGCTGCTACTACTTGAGCTAATAGGAAGAGTCAGAGTTGTTTCTCAAGAACGTGGTCACCTGTATGGATTGTGTTTACACCTGGCTGAAATACACTCACAATGCAACCTCTAGATGTGGTCTAGCCAATCCAATCACTTTCCAATCCCAATGTGTTCTGTGTGTATTTACACATTGTATTAATGTTAATATCCAGATAGCACGGTAACACCAAGTATACATGGGGTTGAACACCCTCAAACAGCAAGTATTCACCGGTGCTGAGTTATCATTCTCTTCTAAACCTAACCTTTAAGAGCCACAAGTTACAGAATATAAGGGCTAAGCTAGTGAAGTTCAAATCAATAGAATCATTACTCTTTCCCTAGCTAAATCTCATTTGTCTAATACGCTCCATGTTCATCAGTCAGTTTCAATGAGCATGATACACAGATTGTTGAAAAGTATATAGTTAACAGCTGAACGAGTAAGGTTATTATCTGTATCCACGGTGATGGATGTCTTCTACTTATAGCAGAGAGTGTCCCACAGTTTATCTGTTTATTTATATTTCCCCTTTGATGTGGAGTAATCGCCACAGCTGCAAGTGTGACTTTATGCAGAGTGATACTTTACAGTGTATCTAGTATTTAAGGGCCACACACATACATACAAATGAGCTGTTTGTTTTTGTTGTTGTTTTGTCACCATGGTTTCAATTTTCAAACCATAGAAAAAGGATTTCAGTGCAACACAATTTGAGAACTCAGAAAAATCAGCTGGGTTTAGGCAACAAAAATTTAGTGAGCATGCAAGGATGTGTGTTGGAAACAAAAGGCTCTAGCAACAGATTGCTGCAGAGAAACTAATAAATCTTAGATAATAAATTAGGTGGTGAATATTCTTTATTAAACACTATAGCTATTGGCTGTCAAGTGGTGCAGACACCAAACACCAGGAAAGAAGCTCCATGATGCTGCTGCCATCTGCAGGCAAAAACCTGTATAGCCAAACAACTCCGCGACTGCTCATCTGCCCTGAAGACAAACAGATGGACTGAGAAGAAGCACAGGGGAAAAGAAACTCCTAACTTCACAAACACACACATATACACATCAACTTCAAACTGTAATGAAGGCCAGAGAGGAAGCAGGGGTATTAATGAAGTCGAAACATAACTAATGATGCATGGCTCTTCCAGCTGGGAGAGAAATATGACTATAGAGTGCTTCAATTTGAATACTAATGAATATTCATTAAAAGCTGGTCTAGATAAAAAAATATGGATCGCAAAATAATTATTTGTGTATGAATGTGTGCACTGACAAATATGTGCATGTGTGTATGTAAGCATCTAAGGCGCGAGTTGACACCAGGTATAGACTTCATACATCTCCAGTTTGAGCATTAACAGGCACACTGCATGCATATGAGATCAACTTCAGAGTTATAATAAACAACAGGCAACGTAAGGACAGGCTCTGCGTTTCCAAGACAGATGGTTAGATATAAATGTTAAAGTTCCTCCTGCAGACAAGTAATTTGTCTGTTTTTTGTCGTTTTTTTTCAACAAAACACATTCAATAAACTACTTAAAAACACAATTTATTCTCCCTTAAAAAAATGTTTAAGTGTTGGACACAAGATAACTTCTACTTCATGAAAAGTCCATTTCCATACCACACTTCTGTAAATTGCAGATTTCACCAAGATTGTCTTCCAAACTAGTTGTGATGTCCCTAATAATCACGTATCACGTATGTATGTGCATGTGTTAAACTCAGATTTAAGGTGAGCACACAGAAACTTTCTCTCTTCAACAGATGAATGTGAAAACAGTCTTCTAGTGCCAAAATCTTCACATACTGTATATTATTCTGTGTGAATTGACGTAACAATAAGCAAAACACATTTTCGAGTGAAGGGGGACTTAAACATAAATAAAAGTATTGACATATATGTGTCAAGTGTAGAGCCAACTAATGACAATCAAGGCAGTAATATCTCCATCAAGCAAAACTATCAACCCTCTGACATACACCTGACCTAAAAGCTCATGGATAAACACATGACAAGGACAAATGTTCTGCATTTAACAGAGTGAAAGAGCTTTCCTCTGCAATATCTATATCAGTGGAGGCTGGTCCATAGAGGCAGATGAGGTTGATCCTCCTCTATTTTTTGAGAGGCAAAAGGGATCAAAATATAAAAAAGAATATTTGGTTGAAATAAACCATTACAAATCTCACTATTATTTATAAAGTATTTTTTCTCTCCTCTTTGGAAAAAATCCATTACTGTTTAAAATGCTTCAACAGCGACACCTGCAGGGCGGGAGGAGGAAGGGCAGTGTGTGAAGTGGTGGGGGGGGGGCGCAATTGGTGGAGGTGGAGTGGGGGACAGAGGAGGACGGATGCCCGCTGTCCTCCGCAGGGCGGGATCTCTTACATTGGACTTAATGTATTTCTTTTTTTTTCATGCTAATCTGTGATTGGCCATGACACGTAAAATGATGCTCCAAGGGTGGCTGTCCTCCCTTACCAATCAACAACCAGAATGCAATATTGACATTGAGTTGGTCCAATAATAGTTTCCAGATTTCATCTTCTATTCTCTCCACTGTAAGGCAGAGTAGCAGCAGTAGATAGCTCCTTGCGTTAGCCAATGCAACAGCTGGCTTGTTGTAGCAGCCTGAAGGACTCTTTATACATCCATGGAAGGACTCTTAAGGACTGTTGTTCAGCTAATGGGAGAAATTATCTGGAATGTGCAGTGCAGCAGCAGCAGGACGCTGCCGGGAGGCTGGAGAGAGAAGCAACCGGAGAAACAACCAGGAGAGTTAGCTTGTTTGTCATTGTTGCCAATGATATCAGACTGGTCAAGCAGCAGCCGTAAAGTTCTGTAAACTAACAAACAAGATGACAAACAGTCACAAATGGATGTTATAACATGGATACTTCATCTCCATGAAAGAAAGAAGAAGACGTTAGATTACGTGAGTCAGACACAGCTTCTCTCTCTTTGGTCGCTAATTTAATTTCTGACGGTTAAATGTCTCTGTGTGGCTTTTTTGTGTTTTTTATCTCCTTAACAAGAATGCAGCAGAGATCATATAATGTGTTGTGGGTAGTTTGCTTGTTGAAGTTACAGTGAGCTGTCTTTTTAATTGAGTGGTTGTTCACTCACCTGATGATTAGTGAATGAGTGTGCAGGAGGTCTGGCTGCTTGCCTCTGACAGTTTCTTTAGTTCGTTTTTAAGCTGAGCCGTATATTGAGTAATAAGCTTAAAGTAACTAGAATAACAAGTGTTAACTAGTGGTGTAACTGATTGTAGTTGATCCGTGATCTGTACGGATCGCCCCCCACGGTTTGGCAGGCATATGAACTGCAGATTAATTGCAAAATTTAATGTCTCAAGTAAACAAACTGCTGTAAGTACAAGTCATGGGCAGACAGCGTGTCGCTGACAGGGATTTTGAAGAGCAAAGATCAAACCAGCATCTAACGATTCTGAAGTGACATTTGAGTTATGTTTACCTGCTGTTTAATGTGCTGCAGCTGAGCAACTTATTAGCATCTAGCTGCTAACTGACGTTAGCGGTGAATATTAGTTTTGATGATGTGGACAGAGGCTGTTTCATTCACTGTTTAAAAGAGGAAGGTTTCATGCCTCACATTGCAATAACTGAGCATTGAATATTTTATATATTTTATATTATTTTATTTAAACATTGGACATCTTAAATGTTGTTTTCATTTAAGACCATGGGCAAAAGTTCCTTGCTGTTTCTTGCTGTAAGTGTGTTACAAAATTAATGGAAAACAAAGTTTTATTTGTCTCCCCCTTTTTTTTCCGCTGATCCTAATAATGATCTGATGGGTGACTAAAATCCATGATACGATCCGAACCATGAGTTTTGTGTTCATGTTAACACCCCTAGTGTAAGCTTTGAAGACTATATTTGTATGTGGTGCATATAGATAAGAGTGTGTAAGTCATGTATCTGATACATGCATTAATACTTTCTGATGTGAACCTACACTTTTAGATCTGTGAATGTTTTTAGTGTTCAATCTTTCTTGTATTCAGCACTGATCTGAACCTGTATCACATTATAAGCTTTGTGCTACTTTATATATTACTGTATACTAAGAAAATACATAGGAAACATGTGTAAATCATTTGATATGTTGTCTGTTTTTGATGAGAACATAAATTTGTTTTCACAATAGAACAACACTATAAATTTGAATTTCACTTTGTTAGTAAAATGACACATTTGATCCACTCCATGGCTAAAATGAGCACTTCTTTGTTTAGAGACATTATGTATATGCTAAATGTCTTTAAAGAAGCAGCCTTTTCACCGCTCAAGCAAATTGTTTTATTGGCATATAAAATTGCCCCCCACCCCTCCAATTTCACCAGGTAGGACAATGATATAGTTTGATGCGGTTTGTTGTAAGATTCCAAGTTGGTTTTCCTGCGGTCTTCCCCAATTTTTTGAGTCACCAGCTACCACTGATTTATATACACACATTGGATGATATAGGGGAGAAAAAAAGGCCAGAGAATAACATGATGAGCTCCATACTAAAAACAGTGTATGGCTGTTCCCTGCTGTGTCCAGTGACTTTGAAATAGTTGCCTGCACCAAACAAAGAGGACCAGTAGAGGGCAGATGAACACCAGTAAAATCACAGCTACTGTAGGTCTAAAAAGTATATATTGAATCCAAACTCATAATTGTACCTCAAAGCAATCAATGAAAGGTATGAATTTTTTTCCTACATGTCATTTTTTGGTCTTAAAATGCACTGCAGACAGACTAGTTTCATAAGTAAGCAGCCAAAAACACATTAAATTATACAGTCTATTCTAGTGCTGTACGTTATATATTTCTCCAATGCATTTATCTCAACCCTGAATAAGTTAGGTTGTGGAAAGGCTGGCATCCACACCAAATAAATATTTCAAACCATTATATATCTTGGTAATAACTTCAGACAAATCCTAGCAAAGCAATTATTTGTGCTGACTTTCCTTAGACTAATGGCTATCCTCAGTTTGCTGCTGTCTGCTTTTATATACAGTTAATTATCTGGCTTGCAGAAAATATAGCAACAGTGTGATCGTTCCATTAGACAACAGAGTAAATGCAGCTGAGATATTTACTGGTCCCTATCAGCCTGCAGCCCAGTTTCATCAGACTTAAGGGTCAGATTTCTGCTTTGTTCTTGGCATTGGACTCAATTTGCATCAGTTCAGTGTTGTGATGTGAGCAAAAACTGATCATTGGAGGACACGGGCACACACACTGTACCGATTAGCAATTCTTTTATGGAATAAGAAGATGAATCAATGGGGATAAAACACTTGTCACACTTGTTGAAATCTTCTTTGTGCTACAGTTAAAACAATGAAACAGTAAATATTAAACTCAAGTCGTGACTCTCTTCCACTGCTCATACTACTGCACAAACACACAATCTTCTGCTGTTCTCAGTTTTAACAACCGGTGGGATGGCCTTACGTATTCCTTTGGATAAAGCCAGGGATGAGGCTATGGATAGATGTAGATAGACAAGGAGACAGACCAAAGGGAGACGAGACTGACAAATACACAGTGAGAGATGAAAAAAGGGATAGATCACTGGGCCATGAGGTCCAAAAATAATCCACAGGGGAGATTCTGTGGCTTTCATGTTGTTTTTATTGCTGGGCAGCAAAGTCAACCGAGCCTAACATTAGAAAAGAGGAGCACCAAAATCACACGCTGCTACCTGCACCTCCTCGAAGGCATCAAAAAGACGATCTCTGATATCCCTGTAGTGCTTGTGTCGAAGTGAAATCTCACTATTGACTCGTCTTTGCTGCATCTCGCTCCACTCTTACATGTTATCATCTAACACAGGCCCTCAGTACTTCCTCTGAAGCCTCTGTCTCTCCTCCTCTTGCTGTTACACCCAACCTCTTGGCTGCTTGACTGCTGTCCCCCCCACCCCTCCCTCCTTCTATCTGTCAGTCTGTCTGTCTGAAGGCAGGCAGCAGGTGTTTTGTGACTCGAAGATCAGAGAGCCTCGGAGAGACGGAGCCCCTCTGAGCCAGGCTGCCTGTGTAGGAGGAGGAGAGAAAATCTACGCTTCCATTTTCAGAGTATGTCTTCTCTGCAACTCTCCAGACCACAGTTCAATAACAGTGCGTGTGTCTTATCCATGTTATATGTTCATGTACGTGTCCTACAGGCTGAATGAAGAGAGTTTTTATGAAGAAGCTTGCTGCTGAGTCGAGGTGTCACTAGGGAGAAAGGCAGTGTGGGTGCACACACACATGAGTTAAAAGCAAGGTCCATTCTGTGCATGAAACGTGCTCCTGGAATATTATAATACAGTATGACTTTGCAGTGATTATTAAATCAAACCTTTTTGAGGTGACCCAATTTCACAGCACCCTTCTCTCTGACCTAAAACTAGTTTCAGTGATGCTGACTCAAATACATTACTGCTCTCCTCTCTCTCTCTCTTTCATTCGTAGAGTAGTTTTTCTAAATTATGCTTAATTAGTCTCAGTGTAGCCGCAGCAACAATTCCATTAATGATGGGAACATTCTAAACACCAAACTCATCTCTTTTCTTTCTCAAGTGATCACCTTTTTTTCAAGCTGCAAGAGTAAACGGCAGACCTGCCTTCATTATGCATTCTAAATTTAAAAACAGACACAGAAACAGCGTTGCTTCCAAGTTGTGGGTGGATGGCTGCGTGAAGTGCAACATTCATTTCTACAGTATATGACATAATTCTCCCTCTAAAAAACATATTGCCGGGTTTCTTCTGACTTGCTTCTATGGTTGCTGTTTGTTTGTTTTATTAGTAATTGATACAATTGAAAACTCCACATCTGCTGACGGAGCTTGTGAACATAGTGGAGCATTTAGCAGCCAGATATTTCCCCTAAGAGTTGGTGAAGACCAAAAATATAGCTAAACAGAGAGTGACAATTGGTCTTATTTCCCCCAGGGGTCCACAAACACAACTCCAAATGAATGCTAATGTTGCTCCATATCTGCTGGATGTGTAAACAGGCAACTGTATGCTTGTTGAAATGTCAGTTTGTGTCAATGAGATATTTCAGATTTAAGTTGACATAGACCACACATCAATGGTTTTGTCATTGAATAAGCCAGAGACCTTCCGATTTCAGGTTGGTTTCTCCATCCACTCCACCACCCTGTTGTACTTCATCTCTGTGTTTCCTCTTCATTGCCAGTTTCTGTTCCCCTCATGGCTTCTAGTGAGCCATTAACCAGAGGGCTCAGTCTGGTGTGTCTGATGAGGACAGCTGCTGGGTTAAATGACCCATCTGTATCTAAATGATATAATCAGTCCTAATAGAACAGGGAAAGATCAGTCCCATCGCTGTCAAACATCGGAAGACAAGAGGTCACCTTCACTGTGATTTAGGCACAGTCCACCTTATTGGGAATTCACAGAGAAACTTGCCTGAAGTTGTGCAACTCTCTATATTGGGTCCTGTCTATGTGTGTGTGTGTGTGTGTGGTTTAGCAATGCATTAGGTGTCAAGAGTGTCGTTTGTCTTTCAATAAGCACTTTTCGGTCATGTTCTGTGCCACAGTGATGAAATTTGGAGGCTGCCACAGACTCTGCTCAGAAAATGGAGTGGATGGGAATTATTGATGGGAAAGTGTTTGCGCCTTGCACCCTGAGGGGATAATTCATCAAAAAGTGTCACTGCAAAGGTTACACAGGCATAAGGGCATCCTGAACTGGAGTCTAACCAGGGTGGTTAGAGTGACTGCCCCGAGAGAGTCATATGTCCTGCCAGACTCCCCCTTGAGCAAAACCCATGCCAACACCTACCAACTCAGACAAAAAACATCGAACAACTAAAAAGTGAGCCAAAAAGTAAAATAAAATACCTTCTACGCTCTAAACTCTTCCCCCTCTTTTTCTCTCTCACTTGACAGGTTCTCTGTTTGCGCTCATGTTTCATGAGCTCGATTTGATCCTCACTAAGAGCACTAATAGCAGCTTTGATCATGACAAGTGCAGCACTTACACTACACTACTATAATCACTAACTCTTCTAATGTAATCCCTCACTTCTCTTGACACCATCTACAGCTTCCTTAAGGAGCTCTCTCCATCTGTCTATCCAGCGAGGCTGACGCTGAACTCTCCACCTCTCTCTCCACTCAATTTTCAGAGTTCCCTCTCACGCTCTCTTTGTGTTTCTTAAGTGCTTTCACTCTTGACTATTTCTGCTAAGTGGATGTCTGTAAATATGCGTGCATGTGTGTGTGTGCGCAGAAGGGCGCAGAAGACACCTTTGTCTAATGACATTGCTATGATGGCTGGAAGGGGGGGTCACAGGATCTAAAACAGATCCTGGACAATGAAGTAATGGAAAATAGTTTTTTCTCTGTTTCTCAGTAACTCTTTCTGTGTTTCTGCTCCTCTCACCATGTGGGCAGGGAGCCAGAGGTGAAGCGGGTTGAACTACATCGCACAATAACAACACAGTGATGAGAGACTAGACATTCAGCAGACTCCGCAGCAATTAAACAGACCTGACGATGTAAACAGAAACGCACAATACACAGACAAACATCTTTCAGAGCAAAAAAATTATGTTAAGCTGAGTTGTATTGATTCCTTGAGGACGCTAAACTCGTTGCCTGTGCGTTTTCTCCTAACAAGCAGCTCATCTATCCTCCTTCACTGTAAACACAACGGTAATGTAAGACACAGAGGACAGGGGATATGTGAAAGTGCGTGTGTGTGCACATGTGGAGGGTACATGCTAAGGTGAGCATTTGTTTACAATATGTGTTCTCACACGAGTGTGTGCTTGCTTTGGTAATTGAACATAACTCTGCAGAAAGGAGCCCGACTTGGCTGAATTCACACAATCACCCAAAGGCTCATGGGAGATCAGTGGGCGGACAGGTATGGATCTGTGACGGGGGGGAGGAGGAGGAGGAGGAGGAGGGCGGGTGGGTTGGATTAGGTTCACTCTCTAACACACTTTAACGCTCTGGTTCTCTCAATCTCTCGAAGGGATTCTTTCTCTTCTCTTCTCTTCAAAATAACTGTACCTGTTCTGAGTGGTTGACTTTTTTTGAGAGGTTCATGTTCAACAGTTAAACACATCTCTAAACACTCTCATGGACATATCATTATCTGTATATACTGTGGGTGAAAAACCACTCCAGGTAGTGAACAACACTGTATTGGAATCACAGTGATTGCTAAGTTTCCACAAAGTGATCATTGAGGACTAATAAAGAATGCTTGTTTGAATTCTCAGTTTGTAAGAGGTTTGAAAAAAAATTAAATGTTTTGCCTTTTGATGGCTTTTTTCTGTGTAGTATTGACTACATTAAATGCATGGAGCTAATTTCAATACCATGATGATGGTTATTGAGCAAGACTAAGAGTGTACCTGTGGGTAAGTAATGTTCGCGTTTAATCAGATAAGTGTTTGATTTTAATTAACCCATTTGATCCAAAACCTTTCCCTATATGTGAGAATATAAAATCTACTCCCTACATCAATACATCACACAAATGGTAAGTGCTTTTTTAGTATTTTCAGAAACTCACAAAAAACGTTAAAGGCTCTCTCTAGAGCCAGTGTTTGGTTTGTCCGTTCTGGGCTACTGTAGAAACATGACAGTGTAACATACTGGGCCCTGTGGAAGAGGACCCACTCCCTTTGTAGATATAAAGGGCTCATTCAAAGGTAACGGAAACACAATTCTTATTTTCAGGTGATTATACACTAATTAAAACATACTTATGAATATTATATTCCATTTCTACTAGATACCACTAAATTCTACATACTGTGCCTTTAATTGTGGTAGTTCAATCCTTCCAATATGTAATTCATAAATCCTGAATTGCTACAGGTAAACTCACATAGAGTTGAGCATTGATTTTATTGATGCAAACAGAGAAAGCATATTTGTTGGATTTATTTAATTCAATTCTCTTGGTGCTTTTGTGTTATCTACACCCCATTACTCAAACTCTTAACAATAAACTTAACCAGAGTTTATTTTCTGACTGAAGTAAAGGACACAGTGCAAATGATCAGCAAGGATACCTGCCAAGCAACATTTAAACAACTGCTTATGTCACTCAGGGACATGGACAGACATTTTGAGAGGCTGTTTCTCTAACCTGAAAAAGCACCAAAATGTACCTGAATGGTGTAAATATGGTCATCTAACTAACCACAAATCAATTTTAAATTTGTAAATTGTTTTAAATTTTAAAGATTAATGATTTTTTTTTTTTAAACTGCACACTGTTGTTGTAAGTTAATACATTATTGCAGCTCTAGTTTGAGCAGCAATATGATTTTGCGTCTTGAGCTTAACACTGCCATCTATCAATTTGATTGTAAAAGATGTGTATTTCTGTAGGCGTTTTTGCCCTTATGGACTCTGATGTTGCTGCCTCCCTCTCCATCTCTTCCCTGTCAATCTCCATATCCTCACTTCCTGTCTAGATGTCCTCCCTTTCTGCTTCTGTCTGTGTCTTTTATATTTTACTCTCCAAGTCCGCATGGCTCACCATCTATCAAATACAATTACAGAGGATGTTTTAGAGGTCTTTTTAAAGACATTCTTGTTGATAAGTGTTCAAATAATGTAAGTGTTCAAATAATGAAAGCATTATTATTGTTGTGCCGAAGGCTCCTTATCACACTATTAAGGTATGTGCACGCTCTGCGGAGAATTTGAACGATGGAGCTGTCTCTGAAAGAAACGATTTGGTATAATTCTGCATAAGTTCCATAAATTACCTTTTAAGAATAACGCTGTCCAAAGCATCTATCTTTCTCTTTATCCCAGTCTTACTGGCATGGCCCTTTTATGCTAACTCTCTCACACTCGGCCATTACCACCCTCATATATACCTGTCTGATGTGTCTCCTGATGCTCAGCATGCTCTCCCTCACTCTCTGGTCTGGAGCCTTGTGTTTGCGCCTCATCTTAAACGGAATTAGAATCAGAATTAAGAACCATTGTCCGCAGCATTCTCCATTCAAAATTGCTTGGGCGTGGTAGAACTACTGTTTAAAATAGCAAGTATCTTAAATATACTTTACTGGTTCAATAATTCTAATCATTTCAATTCTGAACATCAGACTGAATTGTCAACTTGCATCTCTCACTGCAAAAAATGCACTAAAACAAATGAACACTTTATGTAAAACTATGTACTACAATACAGAACAATTACAAAATGCCATATAGGATTTCATGAACATGTTTTCTGGCCTTACCATCCCATATTTTACTATAGCTATTAGAATTATTTTACTTTAACACCAGGGTCTTCAACACTCTCTGAAGTGGAGCTATTGGGGTTAGCCCCCTACAGAAAAGCACTCTCTTTAATATTATGTTAAAGATGAAACTCGGTCACAATATGCACATATATAATTTACTTTGTATTTATTGATTTATTGATTGAAAAATTCATTTTTAGTTAGTTATTAGCCTGCTTCCAACTTTAAAAAAAGTTTCTGAGAAAATAAGCCTACTTCACATTAAATTAATTATGTAGGAAATGGTTGCTTGACATATCTATCATTTCACCTGCTGACCTGCTGGTTGTCTGAATCCAGCTCTGCAAGGTTGCGCTCCCCTTAGCTGCCTCCCTCAGCTCTTTCTCTCTCTCTTGTAGTTTCCTCCTTCTGGAAGGCATTGTAGCCTTCTGTAAGCACCCGAAATTAACATTAGCCTAACTAAAAGAACATGCATTACATTTTAACCAATTTGAACATTACAAGTTATCATCTCATAATGGAAAATAAGGCAACTTCTCGCTACATCTACTTGTTAGTTGAAAATCCATCACAACCTGAATGAAGCATGTTCAAGAACATAGCTAGCAGCTCATGTCACAAGCTAGAAAGAAGCTAACGTGGGCGTTTGGCCTGCCGAGGCCAGCTAACGTGGCGTTAGGTTGGCTGGTTCGCACACGACACATAGGTTCATATTGACTGTAAACAATATCTAATCTAGCATGATTCAACAGTCAAAACCACCAGAGCCCCGTATCTCTATAGAACGCACACTTAATGTAATGGTCGGAACTGTGGAGTTATCTTGCATGTAGCCTGCTGTCTATATGTTAGCCAGCTAGCTAGCTAAGATTGGTTCATGTTATAGCATAATATAAGGCAATATTGCGTGACGAGATGCAAACATGACAAGCTGTGCATTGTTAGGAGGCATATATGGAGATTTTTATTCACAGGGCAACCCATTGGTTATACCATTCGTTGTTAATCATTTCCACAACTCACACAACAGCAACAATACCAAGTGTGAATGGTACAGTGTCAAAAGATATGGGGCATAGGGCATCACTTTGCATCACATGGAGGCATTCCTATCAAAAAGTAATAAAAGTGTGGATGATATAGCAATTTAACTTAAGCAATCATGGGCTATACTCGTATTTATGCAGCGACAACAGCTCACCCAAAGAGGGCAAATGGGCTGTTGCTCAGGCAACTTTAGCCCAGTCTTTTGCACGTCCTTGATCTCACTGGTGATTTCTTGAGCTGTATGAAACCACGAAAAGAACAGCTCAATTGCAAAAACACAAAGAGAAGGAGCACAGCTCTTTCTCTTTTCATCAGCCTCCGTGACAGGCCCATGTATTTGATGCTTCGCAGAGACGAAGAAACAAACAACTCTATAAAGGTCTCGTCAAACCGTGCAGGAGGTAATGAAAAAATGTGTGTTTGTGTGTGCATACATGTGTGTGCCTGTATGTTTTATTCAAACACCACAATGACTGTTATTGTTTCTCATCACTTCTCTTTTCCTTCTGTCCTCTCTGCTATACGGTGTGGACAAAATAATAAAAACACCTTAATGTACAACGCAACTCCTGCGTCTTCTTGTGACCACTGTTCCCTATTGTCTACACAGTATTCTAGTGAGTATTGTATGTCATTGATTTTACCATTTCAACTTTCCACATTCATAATTTGGATTGCCTGTAACTGATGCAACAGTTCAAGCAGCTGCTTCTTTGTACCTTCAAGTTTGCTTATGGTACCTTGGAAAGTTAATTAATTCAATGGTGATTGTCACACCTCTATTAATGCTGACGCATACATAAATTAATGACATCCATGTGGCTAATTGTGATTTACAGTCTCCATCACTGCAAAATAATTCAATGCTTCAATGGATAAGTTGACTAAATATTTGACTATCAATTTTTTTTAAAAATATTTAATATTTAGAGTTTTACAAACTGGTGATTAGTGCAGTTTTACCGTATTATGTGTTGTTTTTCTGTTACTTTATCCATCTTCTTTATATTCTCCTTTCTGCATCACTCTTCTACTCCTGTCTTCTACAATATAAACCCTGTGCTCTTCTCTCCTGCTGCTCACCCTCCTCTTTTTTCTGCACGGGTGACAAAGAAGAAGCAGCAGCACGAGGTGAGGCATGCAGGGCAGCAGTGAGGAAAAAAAGAAACTCTCAAGGCTTCACAACTTCCCTTTATCTATAATATATTGTTTGGTTGATATTAAATGCAGCCGTGCTGCCCATTGTTCCCAATTCACTAAGTCTCCTGGCTTCATTGTGAAGCACTCCTCTGCAGAATCATTTCCATTCCAAAAGCCTCCAAAAAACTACTTTCCCCATGAAAAAGGCTGGACTCTACCCCTGCAGTGCTCAAAAGATGCTTTGGGTTTTTTACTCTCCTATGTTCATTTATCCATCTTCCTCTTATCGACCCATCTCTGCCAACCAATTTTGCCCTACACACCCACTATCTCTGACTCAATCTTCTCCCTCCTATCCTTTTTCTTTCTGCTTCTTAACTCTTGACACACAGTTTGGAGGGATGGCCAAGGACAAGGGAAGAGAATGATGGAAAAAAATGCAAAAGCAGTTGGAGAGAGTCATAAGACGGTTTAATTGAGAGGAGGCAGTGAATAAAACGACGCGCATTCACAAAGAGCTGCAAAGATAAATGATGCAGTGAATTAAATGCATGATTTGAGCAGTTTGTTGCTCTCCTGCTGCTTCTCCCCACTCACTATTCACTTCTTAAATTCTTCAACACTTACAAATGACCTCTGTCTGTTTCTCTCTGCAGAAAACCATAGTCTCAATGACACATTCTCATATTCTACCGGATAAGGAGAAATATTCATTCTGATTCATACAGAAAGAGTGAGGGGCAGGAGGTGGTGAGAAAAGGAGCTCACCCACTCATGAACACACACAGAAGCATCCTCAGAGGATGTCAGAGAGTTTTACATGGTTGATTTATCCAGCCTCTATATTAGCATAGATAGAGGACAGTTAGTTTCCCTGTCTGTTTATTGGCAGATTACCTCAGGGGAGAACCAAAATATTCTGACAGTCTCCAAACAAGGATGGATAAGGAGAGCTGTTGCTGCAGGAACAACTGCTATTTATATACTGCTGAGGTGACATGTTTACTGTAAGGGATGGCCAAGGACAGATGACCACAGCACAGGTCACTGCAGGATACCGGACATACATACTCAGAAGAATAAGAGGGATAGAAGGGATGGTGAAGGTGAGGCTTTGAACAATGATGGCGATCATCACATTTGATCAAGGTCCCGAAGACTTTTCTGGACAATGAGAATGAATACATTCAATTAGGGATGTAAATTATTAATCGATTATATAATTGCCATTAAATTTAATCTGTTAAAAATATATTAACCAACAGGGGCGGATCTAGAGAAATATTCATGGGGTGGCAAGAAGGTGGCATGGAGACTGTTCATTAGTGGGTGTCGTCTTTGGTAGAAAAAAAAACCCAAAACAACTGGTGATGTTTTTATAAGTGTCTCCTACAAGATTCAGAGTGATTTAACTACTGTTTTTTTCCTTTTATAATCATAATGATTAATAATGATATACAACTGAACACTGAATGTTGTTGGAGGTTTGAGTGAATGTGTGTTGTTTTTCACTTGCTGTCTGTTTCAACCTCCCGCAGCCCCTCAATGTTTCCCAACAGATGTCATAAATGAGATCCAAAGCGATAAGTAATTATGTCAATCTAAGCTTTCTTTAATGCTTTAAATTGGCTCCTAGATAGACATATAAAGACGATATTCACCAATTGTGTTACTTAAACTCTGTGAAGCCATACGATGTTACTAACGATCCAAGATATCCAGTGTTTATCCAGTAATGGGTTAGGGTTTCTCTGAGCTTCAATCTGAAAATGTGGTGAAAGTACAAACTCTCAGGTAAGCTCTGAATGAACTGTCACTGCCTTGTTGACTAATGTGGCTTTTTGTTTGGGGCTTAGAGCGAGTGATTTTAGTGCTTTTAAAACTGGGTGCTTTCATTGCACTTACTATGATTGATCTGAAATTTGGACATGTTTGTCTGCAGAATGAGCAGTTTCAGAGATGTTCGTAGCTGCAGATAGTTGTAAGCACCGGTGAGTATTTGGGTTTAGACAGGTTTAATCCATCCCTCACACAATCAAACACGAGTTACTAAACAAAACATGTTTCAACAAAACAACCCCGTCACTATCCATCTGCGGCCGTTCTGTATTTCTGCTAGTGGAAGTTGGCAGCCCTACACACATTTAGCAGGGAAAAAAGCCATCAGCAGTTGTTGTGTGTGTCAGCTAGCGGCAGCATACACAGCTTTCATAGAACCTAAGAGTCTACAGGGAGCGTCATCTCTTGCTGCATTCATTTGCACATGGACATCGGAGTTTTTTTTTCTATATACATATATATATATATATATATATATATATATATATATATATATATATATATATATACCCCCCACCCCAGCTGTCACCCCGGTAGATCTGCCCCTGTTAACTGATAATGCAGAAGGTGAGGGATATGCGGTCTAACTAACAGAAAATGTACTGTAGATTTGCTGTAGTACCCTGTTGCACCACTAAATAGTGCCTCTTACTGTTTATTGAGATGGAGTTACCCAAAGGATACTAAAAGACAATACCCCAGCCACAGCCTGTTCACCCTGCTGCCATCTGGAAAGAGATACAGAAGTATCTGCTGTCATACCACCAGACTACAGAGCAGCTTCTTTCCTCAGTCTGTGAGACTCCTCACTTCATCCTCTGCACTACCACATAAAAAATAGTTTTGTTTTTGTGACTTGTTTGTTGGTCCAGTTGTGTGGTTTCGGTTTTTATATGTGGCATTGGGAGGCTACAGTCTACATTTCGTTGTGCAACCTTGTATTGTAAAATGATAATAAAAAAGATCTTGAATCTTGAATCTTCAACAAACAATTATATTGTTATTATTATTATTATTATTATTATTATTATCATTATTATTATTATTATATTATAATAATTTGTAATTCAAGTAACTTGGTGTTTACTTAATTTGTTCTTGAAATCCCTAATTTATGTCAGTGGTTAAAAAACATTTTTTATTACGGAAACTCAATCAATTAAGAGAACTGCTTAAGATTTTCATCCTTACATTCAGTTGAATGGTAACAGTAAATTGACTGATAGTTTTAGCTCTAAGGTCCAGGTATCATCAGATAATTCGTAATTCATTTGTAATTCAAAACAAACAAAAAATGGAAAACCGTTTTTGGTGTCAGAATCAAATAACGAAAAACCAATCAAACCCGGCCCGTTTTTGATTGATTTTGATTTGTTTGATTAATTTTCGTTATTTGATTCTGACACCAAAAACATTTTTTTGTTTTTTGTTTTGAAACAAATAACAGATTTACCGTTTTTTGGTTTTTAAATTACAAATGAATTACGAATTATCCGATGATACCTGGACCCTCTAAAATAGATTAAGAGAATTTAATTTTATTATTATTTGAGATTTTTTAAATTGTAATTCATGCATTTTGTTAAAGATGTTGTCCCTGTATTACTTATATTTTTTAAATAGTGTTAAATATGATACTAAATACTACAAATTTAAAGGTAAGCCTTTAAAGGTTTGTAAGCTCTAGTTCTGGAGTGAAAGCCTTCTAACTCTGAAGTGAACGTCTGGTTGGTGTTGCGTGTGTTTCTGTTTCTGATTTAAGTACAACATGCTTTCCAAAAGACAGAAATAGACAGCTTTCGCAGTCCAGAGTAATGGAAAGCAACTCAGACACTGACCAGCTATCAGGATCAGACCACGTGTGTTTGTATCTGTGTGTGTGTGGGTGTGAATGTGTGTTTGTGCGTTGCTCATAAATCCTGAATGAAGTTTCTATTATTTCCCGTATCTCTCGAGTGAGATTAGTTCAATCCAAACAGGCATGCACCCAAGGCTATACACTCAAATCTTAAACAAACACACACATACAACACCGTGCACAAACACACCAGCCAGACATAAAAATGAGTGGGTGAACGATGACAGCAGGGAGACGCTCAGGGAGTAAGCAGAGAGATCCAGTACAGAGGGAATAAGTGTCATGTTTCTGACAGCGAGCATTACTGATTGTAAAAAAAATAACCTCCTCTTATAGGAAATGACTATGACACACATACACACACAACCAGCCAATCAATTTGTAGAAGTTTACTTTCCCATGGTCATTATTGCCTTGATCTTGACAATGGAAGTCTTTCATATTAACAAACTGAAGTTGTTTTAACAATGCGAAAGATATGAGTTGCACTATAATAAAAGAAACACTGACAAGCACAGATATCACAAAAGCTCTTCGTATGCAGTATGTAGGTGTACGGTTCTCCAATTGGGTGTCACAAAGATTATAATTTAAAAGGCAGGAAAGAAAGAGTAGAAGCGTGACATTTGAGCACAAAGCCCATTCTGCCACCTACTGTACTTTGTGTGTGGGACAGTGTTTCTCAGACTTTGCCATCTCGTTAGTTTGGAGATTAACTCCCTATGTAGCTGCTTCCTGCACACTGACTGTATAGTGAGGCATACTGTCGTGTAATGTAGGAGGAAATGATGGGATACCAATAAAGAAAAGAGCGTGTACATGCGACAAAACACACCAGCTTTGTCTTTCCAAGACAGTGTATGTATGGTAGGCATTCTCAAAGCTGCAGGTACTTATAAATCCAGATGATGTGTGAAATGCTTTGCCATTACGAAACAGCATACTGTAAGTATCAAATTAGTAACTCTACAAGTATTCATTGAAACAGTCAGGAAAGATTTCTGCAACAGGAACATAATTTGTGTCCAGTTTCAACAACTTGTATCACCACTGGAATTAATGTATATGAACAAATATATAAATGAATCAATTAATTTTCATGTCCAGTCAAAAGAACAACCCACCACTTCAGGGTTACAAGAGACCGTCCAAGTAGTAATTGCAGGAATTCATGATATTGTATATGAGTATGTTTATTCAAAAAAAAAAACTATCCAGGTATACATAAACATGTCATATGTCACCTCACTGTGCCAACCAACAAGTGCTGCATCATAAATCAAACAAAAAAAGCAAAAGACAACCTAAGCAGACTCAAAAACCCTAAATGTTGGGCATGAACTATAGGTTGTCTTCTTATGTTTGTCCCAAGATTTGCAATTAAAACTGTTACTGAAAAAACTTTATTTTCAAATAAATAAATAGGATTATATATGATTAGAGGTGCAGTAGGGTTATTCAACAATTGCAAAAATATGCATATTGTATCCTGAGTCGATCTGTGTGCGGATGTGTTATAAGTAAGGGAAGGTAATTTATTTAAGTGTCATGTACCAGAGGGTGCCCAGCCAACATGGGCTTACAAGATACTAGAAGCAACAAACAAGAGCAATAACATGATGAGAGCAAAAGAACAAATATAATACACCTCCATACATGTCAATCAATGTCAAATATCAACACAGTACTGCTCCTTAGACATTACAGCTATAAAACATAACTTAAGCATATCTGAGGCACAGACTGTGCCTTTAACACATCAAACATAAAGTGCCCTCATACGCTGTTGGTAAGTATTTAATACAAATTGAGCTAGGTGAAACACTTTGCCTGTAAACAGGTACTGAAGTCTACATTCATCAGAAAACAAATCAGGACATTCTGCAGATATTTTAAGGAAAGGGTTATATCTAAGATTGTGATATAATGGACAATAGAATAAAAAGTGCGTACTATTTCCACCACCAGAGGCAAGATACCACATCTCAACTGGGCACAGACGGACCTCTGTGCTCTAATCAGGTTAATGGTGACATAGTCCTCAGGATGGTAAATACACTTAATCAGACTGTGTGTTCTCAGTTCTGGTTTACATAAAATTTCTTCAATCATTCTGTTTATAATTTTCAAATAGTATTGTTTTAATTTGACTAATACTACAAGATTTATTTCTATCTTTATATTAAAGACCTGCATTGACAAATATTTTTGAAAGCTCCCTTGTTTAAGAATAATTATTTGAAAAATCCCAATAGAAAATTTGGTTGGTAAGTCTGTTAACGGGCATGTTGATTAATCCACAGTTGCAACATGTCACCCTTATGCCACACTCCACATGGCTCCCATCACCACATACTGCAGGTTTTGGGGCCATTTTATGGACACCCAGAAAACAGCGCACAGCTCTGTTCTGAACTGTGTCACATTTTGTTTGCTTATAATAACCCCAGACCCCTGCACTATAATCTAAAATAGGACAGACACAAGATTTATACAACTGTGTATAGGTTTTATAACCAAGATCCCTACATAGCTTAACCTTATTAAGGACAGCTCCCAGTGCCCTACCTGCAGAGTCTGATAAGGCTTTTATTCCTTCTTCAAAGCTAAGATGGTCATCTAGAGTAAATCCTAAGTATTTGAAATATTCAGCATAGGACAGAGGCATTGAGCCAAAATGATTTAAACTTGGACTGTAACTCTCCCTTCTTCCTGAAATGCATAACCTGAGTTTTATCTTTATCTTCAGTCTCCATTTAACTACACCAACAGCACACAATATTCAACAAACTTTGAAGATCATTTATGTATACTGTAGAAGAATGAGCATAAAATCATCCAATCTGATGCCAAAAGCTGCTCCGTTTTTGAGCACTCTTGATTTCCACACTTAGATTTACTACTTCACTTATTTCACTTGTCAAGTGCAGCTCATTAAAATTATATTTATTGTCAAGTTATCAAGGATAACTGAAGTTATGGTTAAACCGTAATTTGTTGCTATGCTGGAATGTGAGGTAAAAGCCAGTATGTTAGCCTTAGACTAAACAGTATTTCTTCATTTTGGCAAAGGCTTTGGCCCACAATAGTCTGTGTGGACCACATAATAAAGCACAACCACTCATGAATGAGATGCAAAATCATTTTATTGCGAGTTTTCACGCAGACTCCAGAGTGTGCTTGGTCTGAGGCTGGAGCAGATCCTGGCAGAGTGCTCAGGAGGGAGTGTGAGTGTGAGCCCCAGTGGGGAGTCTTGAGTCAAGTGGTGGAGAATGGAGCTGGGATAGTGGTGGGGGACTGAAATACATGCAACACAGAGAGGGACAGAGCTGGTTTATGAATAAAGACACAGTTTTGATTGCTGCATAGGCTCAATGTCCTCAATTAACCTCCTATAAGAGTAAGGTGTATTTTTGTTAAGAAATGTGAGGATGTAAAATCTTTAGCACTAATTATTTAACAGAAGATGAAGAATTAGCTATTGTGAGAATATTTTTAATCTCATTATAACAAAAGCAGCTGATAAAACTGTTATCAGCTCTATCTCTATCTATCAAACTTTTTTATATATATTTCAGTAAAATTACCTCCAGGTGTTTTCATTTTCACATTTTTCTCTTAACTAACCCCAGACAGATTTCACCTACCAGAGTCTCTAGAGAGCTGGAAGCCAGAGCCTTGTAACAGCCCAGCAGGTGTTCAATAACAAAGCCAACCTGCCACGAAACTGGTGGCTGCAGCTGTATTGCCCTTTCTCCAGGGCTCGTAATGAGTACAACTCTTCTGTTCGGTAAGTTTACTGTACGTTGGATTCAAGCAGGTTTCAAGGAAACGGTGGACAGAGTCAGAAACCCCAACCCTCAGCTGAAATCAAAGCCCAGGTGACTTTCCATAATATGTCTGAGTTTGTTTAGTCACAGACTGTCTGCCTCGTACCACAGACCGCTGTGCTGTTGTTTATATTGCTCCCCCACTCGTCACACAAGGTTAATTGTTGGGATGACCTTTATCTGAGCAAAACACCTCAGAGACATTAGAAGCCTGGCAACACCTTCAGTATGGAGATAACATAAATACACACACATATGAGTATGCGTGTGTTTGCTCTGAGAACAGACACTGTCATAATCTCCGAGTTTGTTATGGAGCCATGAAATAGCCCAAGAGATGGAATTAGATTGTGTGATGTGTCAGCCAGTAAAAGTATTGAACGCTGAATTTTTGCCAGCTGTTGTGCTTTTGTCTGTTGTTGTTTGGATGGTAGTTTTTAGGCTGAATAAACCGATTACCAGAGAGAACATTAATACCATGATGAGCATATTTATAAGGCAAAGTAATCACTTGAATAATCAAACAGCCATTTGAGATCCAAAGTTAGGAGGAAAATAAATAAAAACACAGTCTTGTTGGTTTTTTAGAGATATAAGAGGCTGGTACACTTCAGCCTTTTAAACAACACTGCACAACACAGTCCCCAACTGTGGCAATGCTGAGAGACAGAGGCAATGAATGCTGCTTATTAAACAGAGGTCCGAGTGGATTAAAACTGCTGCCTCAGGTGTTCAGGTAATTTGAAAGTGACGCAGAGAGCAGCATAAACAAGGGCATTATTGTCAGCAGCAATACCACCACTACCTGTTAGGGCCTCCATTTTAATAGAAATGGCCACAGTACAGCAAAAGTGATGAGAAACTGTCAGAGGTTTGTGTGGGCTTAATTAGCCAGGTCTTGGCAAGCGTGTCTGAAAAAAATCTTAAGAGACAGTCCAATTACTAACTTCAGTTCTGGTAAAAAAGTCGGGCTTTTATAAAGCAATCTGTTCTACCCGCTTGAACACACTGAGGCTGAATAATTAAAATTCCATTAGGAAACTTTTGGTCACTAGGGGGCAATAGCCCAATCCCCAAGAAAGCCAACACATCCTCATAACTAAACGACAGTATAGGTTTAAATTCAGCCGGCAAATAGCAACCTAGAGTTACCATTACACCATCTAGTGGCCTTAGATCTCACTGTTAAAAAATAGTTATGTTCTACACACCCACAAGCCAAAGATTGCAGCCAGGAAGTGTCCCGAACACAGCAAAATAATAAGAAAATAATAAATTACAGGCAGAGGGCAGGGTCTCTGCAGATAAATACATGGCCACACACTTAACGTGGGTCATAAGTGATGATTGAGAGGGATTACTTTTGTATGAATCTATACATTATTTTTTAGTGAAATCCTGCATAGTATATACCTTTAAAGTTATGCAACCTTTGTCATCATGGCAACAGTAAACATTACGTTTTTTTAAAAAAAGTCCCAACTCATGGTTGGAAACATGACACTCTTTGTTGGAAACAGGAAGTGAACAGTGGTCCCCTGCAACAAAGTCCATTTTTTGCAATCTAACTATCTAGCCATCCACCTAATCAGGCAAAATCATCTTATCGAGTCACTTTATATTGACATCATCTGAACTGCATCACTTCCTGGGGTCATAATTACTACAGCCAGTGTAAACGCAACTATAGGTTATTTTTGCTGGCCTGAATTTAGACCTATACTTTCATTTTTCTTGTGAAGACAGGCTGAAAAAAGCTGACAACAGACGCACTGACACAACACGTCAGCACACAACAGCAGATATGGAGCAGCATTCTCGTCACGTTGGATTCTTATTTATGGCAAATATAAGTCCAATATTTTTAGCTGGTTAAAGCTGTTAAAGCTGCTCCAATCATTGTTTTTATATTAACAATGGGTCAGAACACTATGCATAATGTGAAAAGGGTAACAAACCCACAGTCCCCCTCAGCTATACAGAGCGTTCTGGTGCTGTTAAGCTCATTCTTTGGTTTTAAAGCCCACAATTTCACTGTTTTGGTTTACTCTCACTACTCTCATCAGCACCATCTACAGATGCAGCAGGCAGCTGAAAAAACCCGCTGTACGGCACCTGCCCAGAGTATTAAAAGTTAGTAACTACCTGGTGAGTTGGTGGAGACCAAAACAGAGCTAGTAGGAGAGTGAATATTGGACTTATATTCAGCAGGTAATCAGAAACACAACTCCACTTATCATGCTCTGTGTCCACTGGATATATAAATAGGCAACTATTTGCTGACACATTTGCCATATAAACTTTATAAGATGATAATCGTTGCCCCCAAGTAGCTTTCAGGATGGTCACTTCACAACCTGGAAATCAGCATTATCCTTTGTCCCCTTTAAAATGATTCTCTCTCTCTCTCTCTCTCTCTCTCTCTCTCTCTCTCTCTCCCTCTCTCTCTCTCTCTCTTTTGTTAATGTGTGTTTTTAATGTGTTTTTAATGGTTAAAACTTGGACTTGTCTGAAAGGCCAGAGAGTGACAAGGACGGCTGTCTATTTCATGAAACTCTGAGTGAATGTAGGCATTTAAAAGTAAATGAATAATGAGCATGATGTAAATGATAAAATCATAAAACAATAATAAGGAAAATTGTCTACTTCAGTAGTGGCGATCCAAATAATTATACTAACCAAATTCAGGCTCACTTCTTTGCCAGAGTCATCTCAATGATTGACTCGAACCTCTGGCCTCTCTCACTAATACACCAGCACATGTGCTCCATGTGGCTGCCAGAGTTATTCCACCTCCTCTGTGCTCATTTCAAAGTAGTCGTTAGGAGAGACGGGGGGCAACCCTCCGGCAGTTTAGATACCTCACACACATGCATATATATACACAGACACACACAAAAAAAACCACGCACATACAGTGAACAGGTGGTTCATTAAGGTGCTTAAGTGAGTGAGGAGAATGGGGGAATAGAGAGTGGCTGTAGTCATTAACAGCCACAGGCAGGTGGCATAACAGAGTCTAGCAAAAAGAGCATCGAAAGACGGCGGATCAGGAGAGTAAAGGGGAAGAGCCAGCAGAAAAGGAGTCAGACAATATTGCCTCTTCAATATTATTATTAAGCTCCACACAACTTACAGCCATGAAATCTGGATGAGCTCCATGAGTGTGTGCATGTGTGAGTCTGTGTGTTCTTTGTCAGTGTTTGTGTGTCTCTGTGTGCCTGCATGCGTACCGTAATTGTTTATGAGTGTGTGCAAAGCGTGCCAAATCATTGTCCCCCTCTCTTTAAGCGTGGGGAGAGCTGAGGGAAGGAGAGACCCCTAGATCCCCAATCCTAACTGCAGCTGGCAGAGGGCGATAAGACAAACAGGCTCCCCCATCAGGACGCAGCTGAATAGGAGCAGAGGAGGAAAAGACGAGAGGAGAGGAGAGAGGGAGGTGCTCAGAAGAGAAATGTCACAGTTTTATAAGACCTACACAGGGATGGAGATGTGTCTGCTCTCCTGTGTCTTTGTGCGTATGTGTCCGCACACACGTCTGTGTGTATGTGGTCGTGAGTGTGTTTGAAATCATACTTTCATATTGGGCCATTAGCCAGCCTCATTTCCCATTTTTCTTCAACTTTTTCAAAGTGCTATATTCAAAATGCAAAAACTTCAACAAGGTCAGAAAGACACAGACATAAGGACAGAAAGATAAGGAAGACTGGCAGAAAATACCCCTATTTGTAAGTCTAACAATTCAAGTGTGAGTCACACCTACAGTAGAAGGAATCGATAATGAGAACAGGCCTATTATGTTTTGAACAGTGCATCTTAATAAAAACAGCTTTGGCTGCAAAAGGTATGGAGAAAGTTAAATGCACAAAGCTCATTTGAAATTCAGCTTGGCAGTCTGACAGAAATTTTCACCAAAGTGAAAACTCCACTCACCTCATTTGTTTCGCACAATTTCCTCATGCAGGTGATTATTAATGCTGTGATGGATCTGCACGCATTATTGCCATCAAACAAAAGTGTTAAATATGGCGTCAAGCGTGTGGTGGTTGTATGCATTTCCTGGATGATGAACTGTTTTGTCCTGAGTGGTCTAAGAGTTTGGTATGGTATAGGGGAGATGAAGCTGTGAATGCATGACATACATTGACCCTTCAAAACCAACTGCAAAAACTCATTCTTGGTTTGTGTGTATGAATACGACACCACAGCATATCACTTCCATCCATAGTGCAATATGGAAAGTGCTCTCATTTGAGTGAGTTGAGTGCAAACCTATATTCTGACACTCTGACACTCTAACACAGCAGCTGTCTTCTCGTTACAGAAAACAGTCTTTGTTGTACTGGCGGAGGGCGAGGGGCTGATAAAGGAGGTGAGGAGGAGAACAGAGGAGAGGGGATTATTGTCATAGCTTTGCTGTCATCACCGCCAGAACACAGGCTACGATTCAGCAGAGGAGAAAGGGATGTTAAAGAAGACGGTATGGAGAGGGGAAGGCGGATTTCCTACTGAGCCAAGGCAGCCGGTACTTTGACTAACAAATGAGAGACAAACGGTTTCATCAGCATTACCCAGGCTCCTCAAATCCTTAAGACACATCACTTCATTTTTGTGCCAAGAAAGCTGACCAGCATTTTTTAGTTCCTCTCTTGTCTTTCTCAACTTCTCAGCCTCAATATTTTTTCTTTTATACACCATCACAGAGTGCAGCTGCCAAAACTTTTAATCACTTTCCCCCTGTACGTGCACACACTTAAAATGGCATTATTAAATCAACCTTTTCATCACTCTGCAAAACTGATCTTTTCCAAGAGATTGCTTCACAATAAACCTTTTATTTGTCTGGTGACTATCATGCTAACTACCCATTTTTTTTGTCTTGTATTTATTAGAGAAAAAACTGTTGCTGGTGCAAGATACAAAGGAAAATGCATGTTTATTCATGTGAAATGGTCACAAGTTATTGTTGTAGGTTGTATACTTATTCTCAGATTGTGTTTCAATTCAAAAGTGAGGCTCCATTTATATGTGTATGATTACTAATGATAAAAAGTGATCCCATGCACTGTGGAGAAAAAATCAGCTCGGCAGAGATCTGCAGTGCGACTGGTGCTGATCAACAGGCTTGATTCAGTTCTTCTTATTTCAAAGTTTGAGCCATTAAAAAAGCACAAAAGTACCAATCATTGCTTATTAGAGCAGAGCAGTAGCGCAGTTCTCATTGTTCCATTCTATCTTTAGACTGCCTGTCTAATACAAAGTTAAGTGAAGAGGAGCGCAGAGGATTGTTGAGGAGTTGGTAAGAAACTGAGACATAGAGGGATGAATTCATCTCTGCTGCTGTAAAGACACAGCAAAGTAGGAGATGCAGACTTGGGAAAGAGGAGCATACACCTGTCTGTTTTTCTCTCTCCATCTCTGTTATAGGTATGCCACACACACATCTGTCTCAGGCTTTTCTTAGTGTGTATGTGTGTGTGTGTCCCTCTGTCACAGACTCCCATAAAAGAAAAGAGAAGCAGGAAATGGAAAACTGAGGAATCATCATGTGCACAGTCTCTCCGTTACAGGTGTAATACAGTTTCTGTCACTGACTTAAGGACACAAACTCACACATATAATACATGCAGTCATTCCTGAGACTGAAAGTGGCTGCACACATCAGTGTGATTCATTTCCATTTAATCTCCCCATAAAGATTTCATAAAATACATTGGATTACTCCAAGGACCGGGTAGCAGGACTAAGGCTAGGAGAAAAACACACCAGGCACTGACAGTATATTGTATTGCCCTCATCATATAGTATACAATAAACCCAGAGTATACATCAATCCACTTCATAACTTTCCACACATGGTCTATATGTGGCCAACCAAACTTGTATATTAACAGCAGCCCAAGTACATTTCAACCCACTTTTACAATGACACAGGTTCATGAAGACACACTGGCGTCATCCAGTTGGCACCAAATCCCTAAGACTGTCTTCACCAGCTGATGTTTCAGACAGAATAGTGCACTAGTAGTGTGCAATAGTTGGTCTTATCAAGAGTTAAAGGATGAGGATAGTGATATTTTGTATATTCTATATTATTCTACTGTCAACAAATCCTATGAAAAGACCAAATCCAGTAATGTATTAGTCTGTCTCTCAGTACTTATCTTTCAGGTCTGGGGCACTCAGCCCCAAACCCATTCATTTCTACTGAAGATGTAAAACAGTCACAGATACTTATACATCATAATATTTTAAAAGACAAAATAGTTTACTAAATGAAGGTTCAGGGGACTAGGAACATGTCAGCTAGCGCACATTTTTGGACCACAACAGACATTATACTAAGGGCATTTTCAAACCTGCCTTGTTTGGTTTGGTCGGGTTGGTCGGTCAAATCGGACTCTTCGTTCACCCTGAGACACTTTGCAGTTGCCCAGATAGCATACAGAAGTGGGCCACTTCAGGCAATGATGCGGCACTGCTGGCCTTCTTCTGGCCTGGACAAAATGGATGTGAAGCTGAAATGGCCCACATGTAAATAGCAAATATGGCCCAAATATCCCAAATCACATGTGGGCCTTTTTTTGGTAAAGATGTGGTGCTCTCGCTGGATGTGGGCCAGTTCTGGTTTATCTGGTTTGTTCTTGGCTGACATACATTGCTATGGCTTGCTTGTGGCCCAGATCTAGGAAACAGGGGCGGTTCACCCAAGTGCCCTCATTCCACGCAGTATGTGGGCTGGATGAAAATGCCAAAAGCGTTGGGTGTAGGCCGGATCTGGGCCACAGCAATTTTGCTATCTGGGTGTGGTCTCAGTCCAGTCCCAAAGAAATTCTGGAGTAGTTCATTTGCAGTGGGAATGTGATCTGCCCTTGATCCAACCTAGCTATAGGCGTAATCTGCAAGTTTGAGCTAAACAGCTCCTGTAGAAAGGCGTGCTTTGAGGTCCAACCTGGACTAGTGCAGTGAGGAATGTTGCATTTAGCCAGAGAACCTTCTTCCTGTGTTTACGTTCTTGCTTCCACCCGAGACACAACTAACCAATAAGCAGAATGAACATTCCCACGTGGCTTTTTGTGATGCATTTTGGTTCGTTTTAATTTTTTCTGTGTGAAATGAAACCGAACCAGTTGCAAAAAATTGTTGATTTTGGTCTTTTCACAGGATTTGTTGATTATCAAGTAATATATAATATCACAAGACTTATCCTTTAATGAACAGGGCTTCATTGAAGCCAGTCATGAAATTGAAGGGTGGCTGTGTTGGTAGTAAACCATAACTTATTTGGGCAACTTGCAAGCTAATTATATCCACTGTTACTGTTAGCCAATCAAGCTAACATTCAAATCATCTTTATTTTAGCCTGTTAGCTCCTGAATCTACTCTTCTGCACCACAAACTTGCAGGCTAGATGTATTATTGTGATTTAAAGTTGTGAAAAGTAAAAAGTTCAGAGAAAACAATTGACACAATTACCAATAAAATGTAATAATTCTCAAGAGTAAGCAAAGATGTTGACATGCTGAAATTTGTCAATACCATGAGATTATCATCAGCAACTGACAGACACATACAGTAGTAGTTTGGATATGTGAATCCTCCTTCACTGAGTGAGCTGTAATTTAGCAGCCTAGACAGAATTACATCATCAGTGTTTTAGACACAAACAGTTTATTGCACAAGATGGCATCACACTTTGAACTTCTGCCACTGTTTGCATGATGTGTATCATAAAAAATGAATGGCTAGTTTATTAGGAACACCTGTACAATTTTATACAATACCCAATCCCACCTCCTCCTCCCAGCCTTGGTAATAGTGCACATGATCCAAGGACAAAGTGAGAGAGGTGCTAAAAACATTTCCCATAAGCATTACGCTGACATACAGCCAGACTAAGAGGCAGACGAGCGATGACAGAGGTTCTTTTCTAGCTGCTTGAAGGTGCTGACAGAGAGCAGCTGTGGTATTATAGGTTTGAATCAACAGATCATCGGGCGTCAGCCTCACCTCCAGCTTGTGTGTGTCTGTGTCTGTTTCGGCTCACTTGACTGAAAACTGAAACTTCAACTATTAACTAATGCTGCATTAGTCTATAAAACAGTGATTTGGCTCACTGCCTGAAAAGCCTGTTAAATAAAAAAACAGGAGATACAGGATCAGATGATATCAGCGTCTTCCAAGTTTAAAGTCATTTCATTTTCAAGCATTGACCTGCAGGGTCATATCTGAGCTTATTAAATTGCTGTTGCTTATAAAGTCAATGTGCTTGTGTGGCAGCGTGTGTTCGCATTTGGCTACTTGCCCTGATCACATTTAACTGCATGTTAGATGTTTTTTTTTCTGGAAGTCTTTGATAGAAATGGGGGAGTTTCAAAGAAAAAAGGATCTGAGGTCAGACAGTAGTGTCTGTTTTCAGTTTTTATACCACAATCACTATCACAGAGAGGGACGACAGAGAGGGCCTCTAGAGATGACTTCTATCCTCCTCTCTCTCCCTCTTTCTCTCTCTCACACACACACACACACAACAAAGAAACCAGGAATCTTTGATCTGTTTCACATTAAGCTCAAAGATACTTAATCATATTCCCAAGAATTACAAATCAAAAACATACTGAAAGAGAAAAAAAATGAACCATCCAACGTTTTTCAGTATACTGTATTACACTCACAAAAAACTTGAATATCGGGGTGATTGAAATCACTGCTCAGATACACACAAATAAAGTGTTAAAGTGTGTAAAGTGTTTTTGGCAAAAGCCAGTGAAGCAATTTCTATAGTTTTTGTTTTTATTTAAAAAAGGAACCATCAATGTCATTTCAAGTTTAAGGTAGAATTGGGAGCAATGTATGGACATTTTGTCTATAGACAGACAATATTAGATTTATAGGATATCAGTTTGAAAAGATTCAGTAAATATATATCAACTGACATTCTTTTTTGACATTAACAAATAACAAAACATTCTGATGAGGATCCCTTATTTTTATTTTTTTTAAGAATTTTGACACAATATGTACTTTTTGCATTTGAACAATACAGTTGACAGTCTTCTCTGGTAAACATCTTGACATTGTTTCTAAATGACCTAAATCAGTATTTTTTGCATTCCTATAATGAAATTCCATTACTCATCCGCCAATATACGCAGATATATCTGCAATACGTTAATATAATATAACGGGGCCTTGCAGATATGTTGGCCAAGCTCTTATTTTGTCCACAGAAGATTTGAGATTTTAAAATAATAAGTAATTCCATTAATGAGGATTTAATTTTTGTTTTCATTTCAAAAACCTGAAAGATTAAGTGAAAATCGGGAACAATTTGCTCTTGAAAAACTGAAAAATTACTGTATGTACTGTGTGTTTGTGTTTATGTGTATGTGTGTATTTTTGTGCTCAAGAGAATCATTGTGTGTGTGTGTGTGTTAATGATGCAGTTTCGCCCTGTGGGTATTTGTTGCAAGCTTAATTTTTCAGGTCTGAGAACACCTGCTGTTTCCTTGTCAACTCAAATTTGACGCAGTTTAAAAACTGAGAGGGAACAAGTACTAAAATATGATATTTGTGACTTTTTTCTGTCAACAGAAACCATGAGACAAGTAGAAGCCTGGAAATCTGGCCTTACAAAACAATATTTCAAGCAAGTTCGAAGTGTATATAAATACAGAGAGGTGAGGCTTAATATTACGTTAATATTACGACAACATGAATAATTAAAGACAAATAAGAAAATAATCAATAGTATAAAACCAGATTATAGTGACTAACATCAGTGAGATTACACTCCTTTCACTGCTTTTTAATATTAGCATTCTCCACTGTCAACAGACTGCAATGTTAAAAATTCATAACTTTGGAATGATAATAAAGGGTTTGTTGCATTACTAATGATTCACCCTGAAGTACCCCAGATGGCCTGTCTATATTGTATCTGTCATGTCATAGCACAATGCATGATGGGCAATATTTTTTCATATATTATTTATCTGAAACTGTTACTTTCTGTCATGTTGTTTGGATGAGTCAGACTCATCTCTCGCAGATAACATCTGACTAGTATAAAGATGTCTATGTTTTGCTTCTTTAACTGTACGACCCTAATCATGAGTTCACCCTGCTGCTCGCACTGAACAAAAGGGCTAATATGAATAAACCTTCAGTGTCAAACAATCTCCACACATACACACACACACACACCTTATTTTCTATCACTATGCCCAGTGCCCCACTCATGAATTGTGGCCACCGAGGCATGAGAACTAGAGCTGAAACTATTAACTTTACATCCACTTTAATCACCTTTCCCCCCTCTGCGGAGAGGACGGTAGAGGAGAAGAGAGGAAAGGAGAGGAGAGAGTGGGATACATCATTACTGTTACCACCTCTCATTCATAAAATCATGGCATGTAGAGGAAAGCCAAAAGTATAAGGAGAGAAGAAAGTGAGAAGTTAAGGTCAGAGAAGAGGTGAGAAGAATCTGTAATAGACCTCTGCATCTTTCAAGATCTAACCAGGAATATATGAGACAGTACTGTACACACAAACACTCCTTAAAAGACCAGTGTGTTGGATTTATTGGTATCTAGCAGTGAAGTTGCAGATTGTGTGTAGGAGAACCTATGGTGGTCGCGAAACTCACGAAATATGCGAAAGGCCCTCTCTTGACCCAGTGTTTGATTTGTCCGTTCTAGGCTACTGTAGAAACATGATGGTGCAACATGATGGCCTCCATGGAAGGGAGAGCTCATTCTAAGGTAATGAAAACACAACAATTCTTATTTTCAGGTGATTGTACACTAATTAAAACATACTTATGAATATTATATTCCATTTCTGCCAAGCCTGTTCCGCTAAATGCTACTAAATCTTACACACTGGACCTTCCAAGAAATTCACAAAAACATACACAACTAGGATGTTTTCCTGCCACAGTTTACATGACCCTGAAATGCTACTATAGCCACCAAACAAGTAAAACATGAGCACAACTTCAAATTGTTGTGTAACTGTAATTGACTTTTGTTGATTGAGAAGGCAGAAACACTACAATTTTGAGTGGTGGTCTGATTACTGCTCACAATCTATAGCTTGTGCCTGAAGATGAACAGTATAAGATATAAAATGTTGATTAAATATTCATCAGACACATTTAAAATAACAGATAAAGTCTATTTTTGCACACCTTTCACAAGCTACTTGCTCCAAATACTGGAGGTCACACTTCAGTACTAGGTTGATAAACTTAAATTACTGATACAATTAGGGCTGCAACTAACAGTTATTTCCATTATTGATTCATCTGCTGATTATTCTTTTGATTAATCAGTTAATTGTTTCATCAATCAAATGCATAGTCTATAAAAATGGACGTAGCCACTGTGATGTAACCCATTGGTTTGTGGACTCCTGTTTTTAAGCCTCTAGTTTGGCATCACCATTTTGGATTTTTGGAGCCAGAAGTGACGAGAAATTACCATATTTGGATGAGAGGGTGCACCTGACCCTAACACTAGCTGCTAGCTGCTAGCTGCTAGTTTGGTTAGCACAGTGTATTTACAGTCTATGGTTAACTGTGATCATGCTAAAGCTAATTTTAGCTAGCAAAAAACAAGCTTAAGACCATTAAAACAAAATGTACTTACCGGAAAAACTGAAAATCCAATTCCTTAGAGAGTCTTTTAGTACAACCAAAGACTTTTAGGCCACCAAAATGTCATAAGTAACAATAGCAATGGCTAAGGCTATGCCTGTGCTCTGTGAATTTGGGGTTACGCCATGTTTATGTTACCTAACCAACGTTGCTGCTGTGGTAGCGACTTGTAAATCACAACTTAGCCATGCCCTAAAGCATGCCCTGTTTTATCATCAATGTTAAATTAAATGGGACCATAATTTACAAAATGAACATCATGCTGTACAGAAGAAGACTTGAAACTAGCGATTGAGACCATGAACTCATTGGGAAAGTGTTTACTGAAGTAATAAATCAAGTGAGAAATAGGGTCATTTCCTCATAGACTTCTATACAATCTGACTTCTTTTTGGAGCCAGTGAAGTCGCAGTTGCCCCCTGCTGGCCATTAGAGAGAATGCAGGTTTAAGGCACTTCCACATTGGCTTCACTTTTCAGACCCTGAACTACCCACTTGATCAAATGACAGAAAACTGTGAAAAAATGGACATCCTCATTTCCCAGAGTCCAAGGTGACATCTTCAAAAATCCAAAGATGCAGTTTACAATTATATAAAACGGAGAAAAGTAGCAAAGTCTCACATCAGAGATGCTGGAACCAGATAATTTTTTTCACTTTTCTTGCTTGAAAAATGGCTAAACAATTAATCAATTTTCAAAATAGTTGTTGATTATCTTTCTGTTAATCGATTGACGGTTTCCACTCTGGATAAAATATGCATGAAAGTTTAACTGTGAGATTCTGACAAGTGAGAATAACAGCGAGATAGTCAATGATGATGGTCTTGTAAAACTGCAACAATGTGTTATTGCAGTCCACTCACAATCTAAGAGTCATGTCACAGAGTTGAGTTTGTTTCTCAAACAATCAATCTTGAGTGCAGACACTGGCTAGCAGAGAGCCTCAGTAACTAGACATTCGACAAGTTTCATTTCGGTCCTTATGTCAAGTTACTTACATAACTGAAGTTAATTGTCTACAGCTGTGCCACCACCATCCTCATTTTAACAAGACAAGTCTGCTTACCTAAATGTTTTGTACATTACTCTATGCTAATATATAAAAGTGAGGAGAGATTTAAACAAATCAATAAGATATTTTCTCTCTTCAGAAGTAGAGAGGTCCAAGTATTTTATCACCCTGGGACAGGATTCAAGACAAAACTGGCTGATTCCAACTTAACTGATGTTAGAGGACACTGCGTGAGCCATCACATTACTGCTAGAACAAATGTCCAGGATTTCACCACCCGACTTGATAGCCAAATACATAAATACCCATAAGGAAATCAGTTTTAAGAAAATGGATTTAACAGTAATTGGAGAGGCAAGTGAGGAGTAAGGAGCCAAGAGGAGAGGAAGGAAAGAAGGAATGGAGGGACTTGAGAACTGTAGACTTCCTACACACACATGTACATAAACATTGCACATATGCACACAGACACATACTAAAAAGGAATATGATGTATGTTAAGCCATAGTGAGAGCTTTTCCAGGCATATTAATACACTTAAAAATGAAACTTTAATTAACTGGTTCTATCCCCGTGCTTATCCTGTTCAGTGAGAGTCAGGGGTGCCACTATGCACCGTCAGTAATGTCTCCTTTGATGCCAAAATCCAGCAGAGCCTCTCACAGTCATGAACACGCAGGAAGGAAACAACAGGCCCATATTTCAACGCATATATTTCACACCGGCCTCATTAATAATCATTACCCCTCTTAATGACTTTCTCTGAGTATGCATCGGGAACGTGTGCACTGCGTCCTCTTAATTCACCTTCATTAGAAGCAAACATCTTGTGGTTGTAAAACAGAAATATGGTGACCAAAAAAACAACCTTCACACAGATGTTATTCTGTGACATTCTTCAAGTACACTTTTCATTACGGCCTTTATATTACACTTGGTATAATTCTTAAATGGGTATTGCTGCTGACTGACCAGAATTTATGAGTCACAGTTAAATATCCCACTTGGTCGTGCATGGCAACTTCATTTTACAAATACATCAAATAAAGAGAAAGCATTTTGAGTCAGCTTTTATATTTAATGTGTCTCCTTAATAAATAATAAATTACAACAAATACAAAATAAAATAAAATAACTCATTCCCTGCGACTGTGTTCATCCTGTGTTTTTATCTCTGCCTGTCTTATCAAAGTGTCCTATTCTGAAATGCCAGAAAAACATATAATTACTTGAAGCTGGTTGAGATTTGGCTGACCTTAGCATTTCACTAGGAGATGGATAAAGACCAAGCTGTCAAGAATTGTCCCCTCAGACAACCTGGCCCCAGCAGGCCGCCAGGGACCACACTGAGCTATGTGATGTTTGTATGGTGGCCACAGCAAAATTTCTTGGGGACCCAGAAAGACTTATTGATGTAATAATCTGTAATATACAATTTTCTGAGTATTCCGGACACTCTATAACTTGTACATGTTTCATTTCTTTTTTTTTTTTTTTTTTTACATTTGCAGTGACTAAATTGTCATAATTTGTCCAACTTAGTGCTTAGTTTTAGTGAAGCCCGGTTGCTGTAATTTCTTTTTAATAACACAAACCTCTTTTATGCCTTCTAGGCCTTTGCTGTGTCTTGTTAAACAGATGTAAAGGTTCCCATGGTAATGATTTGCAAGTGTTAACATAATCAGACAACTGATTATGGCAATTGCTTATGTGAAAAATTTGGTTTTCCCCCCAAAGGCCAGAAGGAACAATAATGAGCCCAATCCACACACAAAGACAAGACAGAGTTGGACAAGCGACACAAGGGTGAGATTTATGCTTTATCAGAAGTGTTTTCAAACAGTATTTTTTAGTTCATCAAGAGAAAAAACTAACAGATATTAAACACATGTAAACACAGTTCACTCACTGCTCAAATTCTGAAATAAAGTTTATACAGCCCATCCAGAGCATTGGCGCAGATTTTACACCTATTCGTGCACTCAAACTAGGCTCCCTACGCTCATTTAGTTTTCCACTGGAACACTGTATTCTCATGTCAGCACTGTTTTATTCTGTTAACAAAGAGTGACTATCAACCTACCACCCACTTGCAGGAGTTTATAACATAAACATGGCCTGTAAACACTGCAGGACTAAATTTCATTGGGGCAGTCGAGTGAGTCAGAGGTCAGAGGATAAACATATGACACCTAATGCTGGAAATAAAAGACAAAGAAACAAATACCTGTATGAGCCCTTAGGGGAGCCTAGTTATTTTTACATTACTGTACTTTTATCCATAGACCATGTGATTGTGTTTGATTTTTGAGAAAGAGGCTGATTGGTCCTTGATCTTTCCATCAGGTGAGGTAGGGTTTACCTGCCTTTTATTTTACCACCACAGCCTTGTTTATCACACTAAATAACAGAGAGAAAGAAACTCATTATGAAATAGATGATTTAGGGTTGACATGTCCCAACAACTTAATAATTTTTCAAATGGTTAGCCTACTAGCTAATTTTTAAATAGCATATATTACTATCAGTTTTAAGGCCAATCCCGGTAAAGTTTTATAGGCCTATACAGTAGGTGGACCACAAAGACTGTAAGCATTATGTTGTTTGGATTCTGGCTGCAGAGGCTGTTAAAATAAGAAGGTGTAAATCACACTATACTCACTGGGATTAACACACTAAGGTAATAATAGCAAAGGTCAAGCAAGCACGGCTTAGCCTCCCAACAAGCTGATAGTACTCTCCCACAAATCATTCTAGATATTTGGAAGGAAGAAACCACTTCTTTGTTGAGTGACAGAGCTGAGCTAAATCCCAGCATACCATGCTAGTAAAGTCATCTGTGATGAAACAAACTGCACAAATACAGTACATGACTGGAAACCAAAGTAAAGCTCTTTAGAAGCACAAAATTTAAGCTGTCTCTTGCGGCGGTGACAATGCTCGAAAGACTGTTAACTCTTCAGCACTGCTAAGAAAATGTCACTTCGCAGCAGGAGATGAGTGGATGAGTGGATGTGAGCAGGTGCTCCACTACATGTTACATCTACTCAAGCCACCACCCAGTGTTGCCAGGTGTATGGTAATTGTTGTATTTGTCAGACTATTTATCCCAGTGCATCAGTAATTCTAAAAATCCCTAAATGTAGGATTATTTTGACCATTTCATTTATCTTTCATAATAGTGAAATGTTATAGAAGAGGTAGTAAAATACAATAAGTCTATAGTTTGGGAGGCTGCCACTTTCATCCAACCACTTCAAGTTAGTTGTTAGTTTGTGCTTTACCAGAAATTTCAAGAAAACACTGCAAAGATGTTTTAATGTGTAAAACATTACACACAACAAATGTAGTATGTTTTAAATTATATGTGTATGTATGAAAATTAGTGCTTTCTTCTTCAAAAGTCACAGTGGATATTTATTTTTGGAACAAACTTTCTCTCTCTATGCAGCCCCATCACCTCCCTCTCTCTCAGTGCTTTCCCTTCTCTCCACTCCATATACGACATTAGGTTCAGGTCCACCTTTGACGGTAATGTCGGTGGCTGTTGCGCTACTCCAGGTCGGTAACGATCCCATTGCTGTCATGTGTGTCACTCCACCAATCAATCAAACCTGCCTGTGTGTGTTTCTGTCTGTCTGTGTGTGTATGTGTGTGTTGATTAGTAGACTCCATTAACTCTTATGAAATTCTGGTGCCAGGCCTTGGCGCCTGGGGAGAAGCACTTATGGAACGTCAGGTTGCTGTGTGAGTAATCGGTTTACCAGTGCCAGAGGGAGATAGTGGTGGTGTTTGTGCGGTGGGGGGTGTTGGGGGTGGATTTTCAAGCCCCATAGCCAACAAGCAAACACCCTGAGCAAGCAGTGAGCAATGGAGATGATTAAAGCAAATGGATTTTCAAGTACACAAATATGTTTTTGGACTTCTAAAGTCCGTGTCTTTAGAATATACAAGTGGGTAGTATGGCGCAGCAACCTGAGAGGAAGTGCAGGCTGGTTTAACAGTCGAGTCAGGACACACTGACACGGCTCTGTGGAGCTGAACACAAAATTACCGGCTCAGCATTTCGACATTTCTCAATAACCTTCTCTCACACAATTGTAACATTATAAACCATATCGTAGCCTCCAGAATCCAATTGGTCGTGTTTCCTTCTACCTTGTCACACTGTGCATATTTAGTTGGTCGAGGATTTGGCTGACTTCAGCAGCTCTCCAGGGAGAGATAAAGACCAAGCTGTCAGGAAGTGGCCTCCCTGACAGCTTGGCCCCAGGCTGACAGGGGTGCAATGATGAAGGCAGACTTTGTGAGGGCCAAAGCAAGGGCAGCTTTAGGTCTGCCAGGGAGCTAATGATGCTGGACAATACCATATTGTTTCGTAATATCATAGATGTTTGGAATAACAGCTTGTTTAAAAAATTTTTTCTCTCTGCTCAAATGACAACCCCACACTACAGTATGTAACAAGCATAAATATTAAGATTCTTCTAAATTAAAATTGGAAGACATTATTAATATGCACTATTACTTAAATGGAGATCAATAACAGCTAGTGAACTATAGAGAGCACTGTGATATTTGATGACATTTTACAATACAGTTCATCATGTTACAGTGCAGATCCACCTGTTCACCTCACTTTTAGAAAATCCACTCACTTCCAACTCTCTTTGCAGAGTTTATTCTCGTCTGAATGTATAATATTCTTCTCAATTTGTTTGCTTTTTACACATAAATTGCAGCAAAACTTGGCAACTATGTTTGACGGGAAAACACAAGACTTCATGTTCTTGTGGGATTTCAGAGTTTGACTTATCATCCAGAGTGTTGTCCTCTGTATTTAATCAGTCATTCAATATGTGATCTTTTTAACTCTCAAGAAATTTTAGAAATTTATGTTGGTGAAAAACAGTGGCTGTGGCAGTGGCTTCAGTAATCTTAAGGTCTCTTTCCAGCTTTAGGAGGGATTTGAGTGGTAAAGGTTTGACTAAACTTTAAAATCATAAGTAAAAGCTCATGCAAGTTGATTCACTGTGTTAACCTAAATTTTCCCTTCAATTCACGACGAAAAATATAAAACATTTAACTCTCAATGATTGCTCTGTTGCCTTGAATCCAGGTTAAACTCTCCTGACTCTATGGCACCATATTGCACAGATACAGTCTCACCTCTCATCACTACTGATTGTAAACAGCAGACACCTTTCTGTAATAAACTTGGCTTAATTGGGCTATAAGTTAGACACTGTGTGCGTGGGGAGACACTGAGTTTATTCTGACTTGTAGGCTAACTGACAGATATTGATCAGGCTTTGCCCACTGTGCTTTCCCCTGTTTCACAGCTGTGTGTGCGCCTATGTGTGTATATGCATGTGTGTGTGTGTGTGTGTGTGTGTGTGTGTGTGTGTGTGTGTGTGTGTGCGTGTTATTGACTAGAACTTGTCCAAAGTTCTGTCAGAACTTGATTGATTGTAAGACCAGCTGCAGTGATCTCCCGCACTGCCATCCCTCGGGCCAAACCTTGTGTGTGTGTGTATGTGTGTGTGTGTGATTGTGTGTGTTTCTGCCTGCATGTGTGTGAGTGCATTAGTTTTTGCTTTTTGACAAGAGCAAACCCCAGGCTTCTTCTAATCACCTCCACCTCTCTCCTTATCACTCTCTGCTGTGCTGTCAATCACCCTGAAGTTGTTACTGAAGAACCTTCGGTGAACAGAGTAAATATCCTCAACAGGCTTGTTTGCAATTAAATTACAGTCACTTCTTGTCTTCCTGTTTGTGCCATCTCTGTTTTTCTCACCAACACAAGAGGAAGGGGAGGGCAGGACCTTTATTTACCTCAACTGCAGAGGGTACCAGACCTTTATTGGAATCAGGCTTATATTAGAGAGAGGCCTTTATTTCTAATTCCCTCTGATAAGTATATTTTCTGATATTTTAGGACAAAGCCTCTTTGTCTTCTGATATGCTTCCATTTTCTTTGTTAAATTTTTGTTTATTACCAGCAATCCATTTTCTCCGACATGCAGAACAATAATTCTAGCACTTGAGCTCCACCAAGAATGTTTTGGCAGTGCAGCAATTAGCTGTAGCATGCAGGTAGCGTGCTCATGGATGTATGCTCGCCAGCTTAGCCAAGTTACCCTGGTTACCCATGCTCATGTATGGGTAACCAGGTAACCTGCTGTCTTTATTATTATTAAAATATGCACCATTATTCCCGTATTTAAAAGATATTGCATTTCCTCCGTCCCCCTCCCCTCTCTGTGACAGTCGGCTAAAGGGCTACAAATGTACTCATAGAACTGGAGTTACATCCAGGTAACTACTATTTATGCTTAACTGGCATGCGCATTATATAACAGGCACCAGGAGTTTATCCACCCTTGTTTTTTCCCTGCTCTGTTTTTGGGGCCGGCCTTTATTTGTTCATGATGACATATACAGCAACTTTTGCACAAACTCACATCTTCACAAATGCACAAACGGAATGAGTCACTAAATTGGACTGTAGCAAAAAAAAAAAAAAAGAAAGAACACACACTCCAGACATCCTTCCCCCCGAAACACCCAGTTGATAGCAGTCACGCATGCCCTTCAGACATCCTCTGCACCATGTGTACAGCTCCACACACACACACACACCTCCAATTCTTCATCTTCAATCTGAGACATGCTGATAACCCCTGTTGACAGAAGATTCTCTCTCTCACACACACACACACTGAATGAAAGGGGGAACAGGGTTGCGACCTATGTAGTCATACAAAGTAACATTGTTTGGCTATTTGCTGGTCTCTCTTCCTCCCCATACTGATGAGTTACTATCCGTCTAATGGAGAATGGCTGAGCTAATGGACAGAAAATCCTCCTCTAATGAAGATCAGATGCTCTGAGCGACAGGACAGTGAAGCGAGAGAGAGAGAGAGACACACACAGTGAATGACACTGGGCGCTGTCATGCTCAGACACTTTCTGTCAGTCAATCAATCAGTTGCTTGTTGATAAACATCACTGACAGGGCAACAGAGTCAGACTGATGTGGAAAAAACACCTCTGACCAGTTGTACACACACAATCAAACATTTCTCTCGATTTTCATTCCCCTGCTGCCTTTTAATTCCTTCATCCACAATCTGACATGGACGTTGACTTTTCCCACCCAAATTCTGCTCCTCCCTCCCCTCTCCTCATCTCCTGTTGCTTTGTTCTCCATCCATCCTCTCACCTCGTCCCCCTGCAGGCATTTATAAATGAATGTGTTTACAGAGGAGGGGAGAAGATGGGGACCTAGGGAGAAGTGAGCGGGGCTTATTTTAATTAACAATCGCCCGGCCCTCCGTAGATTCAGTCAAAGATTAAAACTCGTTAGGATTGATTGCAGCTTTCAGCCTCATTGAGCTGTGGTCCCACCGCGGCCTAGATGGGTTGTAGAGATGGGAGGAGAGGAGGAGAGGGGTCTTGGAGGGAGTTTGGGTCGAAGACGGACAACAGGGAAAGCTGAGAAGGCAATGGTATGGGAGCAGAGAGCATGGAGGGAGAGGTGAGATGAATCAGGACACGGAAAGTGAGATGCTGAAGACACTTGGTTAGAGACAAAAAAATATATATTAAATTATATAATCTGATTTGTGAGAGTGGAGACAGAGCGAGCGGGAGGAGTGTGATGGAGACAGAGGAGAGGAGAGAATTAGAGTGCAGCGAAAGTGGGTACTGTCAGATTATTTAGAAATATGGTGGGGACATTAGGGAGGGATGGATGGGCAATTACTATACGTAAAGTTTTTCATTTCTACATGCAAACATCCAGTTCACTTTACCGTAAGAGGCACAAATTTGAATGTCAAAAAGAACTCAGGCTTCAAGTGTGCAGCTCCCATATCATTTCAGGACTTCTGTAACACACTGACAAAGAGCATCACTGGCTTCTGTCCTTCCTTTGCCCCTTCTTCCCTTTTCTCCTTTCCTTCCTTCCTGTCTTTTATTATTCCTTCCTTCCTTATTTCCTTCCTACAGTGATGTTAATGATGTGACAGATGAGCCTAAGTGAACCACTCCAAGCGTTCCACTATGTAGGAATCCAGTCATTTCACATCAGCAAATCTGGCACTTCCAGGAGAAACCCCGGCCCGGGAACCCAGAGGGGATACCTGATGAGGCAACGCATGTCACACACACCCCGGCACATCAGATGACACATTAAATCAAGGCTTTTAATTAGTGCCATTGGCCATTGTGATTCTAGCTGCAGTAAAAACAGTTGTGCCGAGAAGGTGACTCTAGGCTAAACTCCATCTGACAGGCTCAATTATGAAGGCAACCTTTGCCCTAGAATCAGTTCGAGTTAGCAATTGTAAATTATGATTTTCACCACCAGGGCTCTGCATCAGTCACTGGGTTGGGGTGTGTGGCATTTGGCTTCTAGACCAGCTAATAACCTTCACCTCAACACCTCTACCCTCTCTCTTGGATGAAAGAGAGGTTTATTGTGACTTGGAGCCTGGCATGGCTCTGAATGTCACTGCTTTTAACATCATTCATTAAGAGCTGCGTGTGTGAGAAATAAACCATCCAAACATCTTTACTGGAGCTGCGAGCTGAACTGCTGCGTGGTAACCTGATGAGTATGTGTCTGTGGTACCTCACCTATAGCATAGATTCAATTATTACAACAGAAATAATAGCTTGAACATATACATTCATCTATGATTATGTGTGTGCATGTGTGTAAGTTTGCGCATATATGTGCCTGAGTGTGTAAGAATCCATAGGACAGTGCTGACTGCTTTGGAGTGGGCGATCAGCTCACTTTGCCAAGAACAAATATACAGTTAATCTGAGAGATGGATATCATTGGCTGTCCAATTCTCCTGATCCTTTACATTCTGTAAACACAAACGCACAAACAAAGCAGTGTTTGCACACCATACATTTTCTCTCTGAAGTAGTCTTGCGAGTATGTACAAATTTGATTCCATGTTCCCTTGTGTCCTTGAGACAGATGTTTGAGCTACAAATAAAGGCCGCAAGAGTTGACCATACCTCATAATAAACATACACACCTACTGTAATACACCTCAACTGGGAAAAATGGATTGAAACCATCAAATTCCTAAAAACTGCTAATTATCCCTCTATGTCGAGTCATAATTAGGGCTAACCTACTCTCCATTGCTACAATTGAAAAATAAAAGGGTTTGGCAAGTTTGGACCATAGACTGTATATAACGATGGACGTAGCGAGGTGTGACATCACCCATTCATTTGCATTAGTGCCAGATTGAAGCCCAGAGTTGTAGCTTCTGTTTAGCATCATCTTTTCCATTTGGAGCCAGGACTTTCCAAATAAGTGCTACCTGAGGCCAAAGGGTTAATGTTGAGTTAATGTTAGCTACTTTAACTAAATTGTGGATAGGTATAAAGAATTTCTCAATTTGGGATCAATAAAGTACATCTATCTATCTATCCATCCATCATAATCAAGTAGCATTAAATGTGGAAATATTGTGACAATAGTCCGACTCAGTCTGCTATAAATTCTTCAAATCTTATTAACAGAACAATAATTTCCAAAATGACCACCAGCACACTTATTAGAGGGCCTGAATTGATTGAGACAATAATGACCATTATTGAGGTCACTGAGGTGTAACACAACACAAAGATACAGTATTCATAAAACATTTTGATTGAAAATAAAAAATAGATAAATGTAACAGCCTTGTCTCCTTCACTAAAACATGAGGGGATGCACATGCACATGAGGCTTGACTGACAGACTCGCTGTTCACCAGCACTGATATAGATACAGTAATATTCTAGACTTGGATGAAGGAAAGGGAATCATGACAAGGTTAAGATAATAGCTGCATATGCATATGTGGAGAAGCCATAGTGTGTGTGTGCTTGCTCGTGTGTGTGTGTGTGTGTGTGTAGGTGATATGATTCCTCTTGAGTGTGGCTTGTGAGGTGGAAGAGGAGATTACTGCACCACGCTTCTATAATTACCTCTCATCTCTCAGCCGGTGCTCTTAAACACAACAGGGAACTCCAGGCTACCACACACTCCGACACATGCACACACACAGTGGGGCGCACTTCAGTACAATGTAGCAGGCTGAGAGGGAGTTATTTCTAGAGGGTTACATTTCACTCAAATGGTGATTGGAGACCACCCACACTACCTTTAAGCAACACAGGTCAGATTTGCTGTGAGAACACACACACACACACACACACACACACACACACACACAAGTTGCTTGTAAGTAAGAAGAATGACTCACCTGTAGCCGTCCTTCCCACACAAAAAAATCCACTTAAAGTCATGCACTCACATCATACTATATACTTTTTCATTTTAGTGGGGATTATGCAGAAAATCACCTGTCACCTGTTTTCACTCTGTCTCACACACACACACACACACACACACACACACACACAGACACACACACACAATACACTGGGCCACTTTCAGGTCAGATAATATGAATACCATAAACAAAAGAGCAACAATTATTTCTCCTGAGCTTTAGCTGCATCACATATTCATTACACTGACTCTTATTGGCAACAGCCTCAAGAACCATGTAAACTATCAAGGCTAAGTATGTTTTGAAGTGGACAGCGTCTTACAAAGATGAATTAACCATGCAATTTACAGCTTTGAAAAAGTCATTAAAAACTACTACCAGGAGTAAATTGCTCTGCCACACTGAATGACTTGGACTCTCTCTCTCTCTCTCCTCTCGCTCAACTGTTAAAAAGCAATATGACTTCTGGTGGACAGTCAGGCACAGGGGACCGTTTAGACTGAATAGAGAGGAGGAGATGAAATGTCTAGAGAGAGGAAAATGCTGATTCTTCTGAAGAAATGTATATTACAGAAAGTTTGTTCTCAGTGCACAGTCACATTTAAGAATCATCAACAATATGTCTGATATCAAGGGAAATGTTGCAAAGTAAAGTGGCACCAGGAGAAAAGAAAGTCAAGCTGCTGAAGTATGTTGTGCAGCCTCTGAGAAGCTCTGCAAAGCTCACTGTTTGTCCAAGCATGACGGTCAGCACACTGTGTGGGTTGGTTGACATGAGTTACAAGTCTATACTGAGTTGTAAAGCCTGATGAATGTTTTTTGAATTCGGTGGAACAAAGTCTCCCACATTTATTTTTTTCAACCTCCAACAATAGACTGTAGAAAAAGTGATGCTGCTGCTTCTTAACTCGCCCACACATTTATACCCACACACACACAAATATATTTTACCTGGCAGATACCCACTCACACGTCAACATACATGGTTTTGCTGACACCTTGCGATCTTCTCTTGATTTAGGATGCATTCAATTTGTGTCAAAGCGCTGCTTAGCTGCTAATGCATGCGCTGGTGAAAAATGAGATTAGGGTGTCCCCTTCAAGCTGGAGGCACACAGCTGTCTGGACAGGCACAACTTCCCCTCTGCAGGCCTGAGATGTGTTCAGGCATAAAAGCAGGCATTTTATTTAGGCAGGCGGCACTCAACAGGCAAACAGTGCTCACATAAGCAGTGAGGGCTGTGAGCTATGACAATGAAAAGGCTGTGGTGACAGGAAAATACCTCAAGAGAGTGCTCAGCTCACAAAGGAGCACATACAAAACGCAGGTATGCTCACTGTCACTCAATGAAATTGTTTGTTATATATATGGCCATAACGTCAAGTCTCCCCTGGGAGTGTCATCAGTTTACTCAACCCAAATACACAGAGAGAGAGAGAGAGAGAGAGAGAGAGAGAGAGAGAGAGAGAGAGAGAGAGACCATTATAATTTTATTTAGCAGACAATATTGGGTCAAGTTTTATTCACACCACAGAGCAGAGACTAACAAATGCACGAATCTACCCCACCTGAAAATCCACCTAAGTGTCGCTCACGCTCAGATGTCTGCTGTGCTTGCAGAGAAAACTAATATAAACCCATTAATTTATTTCTTTTTTTACTACAGAGCCGGACTACAGCGCAAATAGAGCTCGAGGTGATATGAGACGTTTCTGTCTGTAAGAGTGATAACACCCCAAAGCAGAAGAATCTGGTCGAGCTCCGGAATTTGGGCATCAGGTCGCTCCTCTCAACAGGCAAGACTGCCACAGTGACGTGGTCTCCCAGTATCTGAGCCAGGCCAGCAAAGATCACACTGTTGTCTTTATAATTGTTGACACAAGCCACCCATCATTCACCAACATTACGCACCACATTACGCAACCACATATGCATGCAACATTGACAATAAGAGATTCAATATGTAAATGTTTTTTTTTTTTTGTCCAATCAAATATTTTTCTCAACTCATCGTCCTCTCTCTTTTATCCCTTACAAAAAAAAGAACTATTGTGGGATAACCCAGCAAATATGAGAATAAAATAGGAAAATGTTGTTACCATGGAAGCAAAAAATTAAAGTACACAAAGTACATAAACTTGCGCGCCACAAATGTTAAGTAAATATCCATAAGAGTGTTGAATATAAATCTTTTTCACGAGATGACGAGATGAACGGCGAACAGGTTGTGACATGTCAAGCCACCTGAAGTTAGGAAGACCAATTTCCTTATAGATTATCAGCTTTACATATTGAATCTTTTTTTTTTCCTGCAAGATATCACACAACGTCCAACGATGCTTCAGACGTTGGTTCACTCACCCGTTAGCTGGTCATAGGATCCGTCCAGCTCTCTGGAGTCCGACAAGCTTTGGTCACGGTTTTTCGCCTTCATTTTCCCCGTGTGCGCCGGAATGTGGAACTGTGGCAAACAGCTGATATGTTGGGCGATGCTGGATGGGGAGGGGGGGATTTGACAGTGGTTTGTTGTTCGCCTTCACGGAAGATGGCTAAGAGTATACTACCGTTAAGAAGTCATATTTGGGTTGCCATAAATAAAAAAAAGGAGAGCCATGTAAGTCGTAATTTCCCCGTGTCTGTTTCTGCGTGCGCTCTCGGCATCCAGGAGCTGAGTGAACCCAGCGCGCTTCTGGTCGGCACTCACATGGGCTGGCACGCGCGCACGCACGCACACGCTTAACTAAACACACAAAGACACAGAGAGACGGATAAAATAGATACAGCTCGAATCAAAGTGCTCAGAGTTGGTTAAATGTACTCCTTTTTTTTTTGAGATTATAAAAAATGGCCAAAATATGAATATGACAATGATGAGGATCCCCACATTTCCCCCCTGTGTGTATAAAGCAATATCTGGCTTCAATCATAAATGATCCCATTCAGTGAGTTGCCATTAATATCACCATCACATCCATAATGTTCTCCACTGAGTCAGAGCCTTGTCGGATGTGTACAGAGACATCAGCAGGAGCAACAAGGAGCACACTGCTGCTGCCAGGCAGAGGTTCTGACTATATCTGATCTATAAATACTCACTGGCTCTGGGAAGCCTTGTGTCATTCCCTTTTTCTTCCTCTCTTCTCCCTTTCTCTCGCTGTCTTCGCCTCACTCTTGCTCACTTACTATGACATTTGGTCACAATCTGTCAAGCAATCTGTCTTTGATGCCATATTTGTCTATGTAATATCAGGGTTTGCATCAATAACTCTCTCCATCCGTTCATTCATTCATCTTGAGCACAAACATTTGTCTTGAGCAGTAAAGTTAATCTGTTATTTAGATGTTCATGCATGTTGCCCCCTGCTTCATACAGGGTGTTAACTGTAGTGCCCTAAGTATTAGAGCCCTCCCTCATTCGCTACTTTGCTCAGCCACCCATCGTTCTTGCATTCTAAGGGATCAATTGACATCTGAATCATACACGTGTCACTAAAAGGTTGGCAATAAGACCTTGTCCTCAGATGGGACTCTACCCTAAATGTCATTTCTGTCACTGAAATTACCATTCAAGCATGCATTTTCTTCATGTAGCATGCAAATGCTCGTTGCATGTAGCCCTCGACCTGCCTGTTATCCTGTGAGCAGGTTATGAAGAAGGCTGGGCTTCATTCAAAATCATCTCAGTTGATTTTGTCTGCTAAAGTGATGCTCCACCTAAATCTTTTTATTACCAAATACTCACCCCTTAATGGCTTGAGAGACTGGTGTTATAAAGGTGGTAGTGTTGTCGTTGACAGAATAGTGATAATGAATGTTATGTTGGTTTAAATTGATTCTAAGGGCTTTAGTATACTAGAAACTATCCAAAAGTGAGTGCCCTCATCCACATTTGTATAATTACTTGCATAAAAACTGCTAAAACACCTTGGCTTTTAGACTTGGTTGTATGACATGTCACACTAGTTTCAACCATGCTTAACACTTAATATAGTAAGAGTAAAGTATTGCTATCCTCTCTATCCTTCTCTCTGTCTATTAGGCTTGGTATGATCCACACAATATTTCCATCAAAATGTTATTATATGTCACTTGTGAAAGACGTGCTGACACATTTTTCTGCATTGAAAACATGTCAGGGGCCAGTACTGCTATCTATGAGGGACAAAACTGGATTAGACTTTAAAGTTATTCTGCTGACTTTGTAATTATACACCACATTTTGAATTTGCCTTTCACTCTAGCAGGCTGAAAGACATGTGAGTTTGACTCACTAAGGTTCCTCCTGAGTGAAATTTGCTGTGTTTGCAAGCATTAATGACACTGGGAGCATACACAAATCACTTTGGCCTCGGTACATTAGGAAAACTCTGTTCAGATCTTGATTACTTGCCACTTGTTTTTTTACCCATCACATAACAACAAAAAGTATTGACGTTGCCAGCCTTGGTTTTGCTTATTGGATGGCCACATCCTCGTATTGAGCAGCCTGGCAAACAAAGTCTCATTACCATATAGATGTGTACATGGTTCGTCTGTGAGCATTTAAAATGTGACTGTAAAGCACAATCGAGAGGCTCTAAAACAACTGTAGAAAAGAGGTGACTTAAGGTCATGAGGAGTTGGATTTTCCCCTTTGCTAAGCCTCATTTGAACCTTGTGTGCTGCCAATAAACCGAGAGCGGCCCACAATAACCACAAGGCCTGCTTTTTCTGTTATCTAATACCAACAAAATATTTCACAGATACGGACGATTGGATAGTGATTGGATTTCAGTGTGTGGTAAATGAAAGGAGAAAGGGGAGGTGGATTCTAAATGAAGGTGAGGAGGAGTAGTGCAAGTATAAAGGATAGGGGAAATCGATTCATGGTGAGTTAGAGGGGATTTAGCGATTCAGAGCCGAAATGAAGTAAATCAGGGAGTCACTGATGAGGGTGCTGTCTGTGACTGCAGGGTTAGTGGTGGGGTCGGGGTTTTCTTGACAAACCTAGATGTGGACGTGCACGCGTCATAGCTGCGCAGTGACCCAGAGACGACCTTGTTGTATCCCAGAACAGAACACTGGGAGAGGTGCCAGCTGTGTAGCGAGGTCTGCTGTTGTTTTGTCAGCGAGGTGTTGTTTGCATCCATTTTTGCAACATCAGAGAACATTTTTCACCAATCTTTGGTTTGCACAGTCAAGACATGTTTCTAGAGTTGACCTATCAACAACAAAAAGATTATTATTGAGCAGTTGTGAGATTTAGTGACATGCTTCTGAACTCCCAGATATATGGAACATCTTTGTATTCTCATCAGTTTTACAGTATTAGCCTTTGATCTTATTCAGCAGAAGTCATCACAAATCCTCTTTCTGGAAAATGTTTACCCATGCTCATATTTGCAATTTACAGTAACTCTTGTCAGTGCACTTTCTGTGCTGTACATGTGTGTGAAGCTGCACACTGCAGACGTTAGAAAATTCAAATCAAACCCAAATTAGCTATTTAATCCCAGTTTATCCATAAAGCTTCACAACTTTGTAACCGGATTATTCAAACCTGCTGAAAAGCTCAAGCAGATACTCGGACATGCAGGTTATGCTGTTGGTGTCTGCAAGTTATTGATAAAGAGTCAAAGTTGTGGAAGCCGGGTAGGAGATGAATCGAGCGGAAAGCAGGGGAAGGAGGGGCAAGGAACACTAATCAAACTATTGAGATGCACCCTCTGGCTCTCACTGCAACCCCAAGGTTAGTCCTCTGTCCTTGGCAGCGCTCTCATGAGCCAAACTGCACCGTGAATATTAATAGCACAAAACTCCGGGATCCCCAAACCAAGGTGTGTGTGTCTGTGTGTGTGTGTGTGCAAATCATAGAGTGATGCCAACCAGAATCAAATGTCAAATACTGCACTACAAACAGCTAAACAGTGCAGAATTTTTGCAAAGATTTATGTTTTCTCTCATAAACACAACAGTCGATATTTGCCGTTTCTATGGATTCATATAAGAGAGGGATAGAGATTCTTCGCCAGAACAATTCTCCACCTCAGCAGAAAAGATGGAATAAGGATGATTAACTTAGAAATAGCTGTCACTGGTGGTATTTCAGAGCCTCGAGCTTCCCAAACTAGAGAGAAAACCATCCTTGTTAAGCTGTATTAAAAAGCACTTCAAACGTCTAAATGACACTTCCTTTCATTATTCACCGCAGCTAGCGACCTCCAGCACAGAGCTGTCAGCTTGGCCTCAGTCACAGAGCCACTACTGGCTGAGTGACTGACTGATGATGTCCAGTGAGACTCAGACACACACGTGCACACACACACACTAAACATAGGCCCACACACACACAATCATATTAACAAACACAATTAAAAAAAACAACAATAAATGATTAATACATTTAAGTTAACATTTTTGAATAGATAGAATAGATCTACAATTTAAAATCTACTAATACAACTGAGTTTTCTTTATTTATCGCAGTCTTCCAACAAAATTACTATCTTTTTCAAATTATGAAATAAATGACTGAAGTGCATTCGATTTTGTGTCTTTAGCTGAAGTTTAGGGTTTAGGACGGGTTTCAAATCTGTGTTGTCTGGAGAAAAATCATGTGCTTGTGTTCTCAGAAGCTGGGGCTTAAACTTCCAGTTTAGTCTAAAACCCACTGTTTTAGAGTCTTGTCGAAATCACTTAAACGCCACTAGAGATAATCGCATGTGAGGTTTAACTTAAACCAACTGCAGACGTGGTTTAAGGGAAGGTCTATACTCATCTTTACGACTAAGTATTAAGATAAAACAACAAAGAATGCAACATAAAACAAGTTGAGAATTAAAAAAACAGGAAACTTTTAATCACATTGGGTTGACAGATCTGAAAGGCTTTGTAAAGTAACTTAAAGAAGTTGAACTCTATCGTGAGCCAGTGTAATCCAGCCAACGGATGGAGCAATATGGTCTTTGTGTTTAGTGTTTGTTAGAAGCCTTAATGCAACTGCAGACCATGGGCAGTAAATAATAAATGCAATAATCAAGGCACAAGGAGAAGAAGGCTCAGACAACAGCCTGTAACAGGATGTAATATAAGCTAAATTGATTTCTACCACTGGGAATAGGACACAGCATTTAGGACAGATTATTTTTCCAGGAGTACATCTAATGATTGTTTGAAGTTATGGTAATCATATGGCATTTTTACATCGCTATATTTTCCTTATAAATCACTGTCGCAAATCAAATTTTAGTGTAAAAAATGATATTTGTTGGTCTACATGTCAGTTGCAGTTTTTGGTGATATTATAGCATAGTGAAACAGCAAAATGTAAAAAAGCAAAATGAGACAGTTTGTTGGGGTTTTTTTAAACATGCTGCTCATGAATACTAACATAGCAATTTCTAGATGTAAAGGAAATATACTTCATCTCAGCTGGACACACAGAGAGCATTTCCTCCTGGGAAAATTCAGTTTCTCTTAGTTTTCAGTTCCAAACTCACTTTTGATTAAACCATATGTTCTACGATTTGGCTATGAGAAAATTGATGAAAGGTATATGCCATTATTTGACCATAAAATCTCAAAACTACACTATGTTTGCAAGGATTTATTTTATAGTGTATATCCTTTAGACCATAAACTTCACTTTTTAATATACAGTTCTAATAACCAAAGCTGCAGTCTGGCTCCAAACCAAATCTAAACTTTAAAAGAATGTTGGTTTCTCTCTGTCTACCCATCCTCCCTTTCTTTTAGCTGTTTATTCCCATTTTACCCTACTACTACCAGTTCATTCTGTTCTCATCAAACCAGCTGTAACCTTAATCCAAACTGACTGTCCGCTTTCGCTCTCCGCCTGTCCCCACCCTACTCTGATTCGCTTTTCTCTCTGCGTCTCCATCTTTCTGAAATCTCTACCCCCCTCCTCTAAGCTACAGATGCGATGACGCCATTCAGGGAGAAGGACAAGCCTGTGACCTTCAGGAAACACAAACAGATTTCCTTTCTGCAGGTGTCAGATTTTCTCCCCTGTAATCACACTTGACTGTAATTGTTTTTATTTTGTTCAGTGATGCTGTCTCAGGAAAGAAGGGATAACGCAACCTCTGACCCCCAGGTACGAGCATTTAAAACCTGTGATAGCTTTTGACAGATGTCAGCTGGGCTGCTGCTACCGACGTTACCTTTTGCTTGAGGGATGACACCCTCTGAGACTGTGACACACACACGGGCAGTCATGCAGGAACTTGCCTGTCATCTGGGTGGTGAATTTGTGACAGTGTGAGTGTTTGAAAATTATAACCTCCCTTTTCCCTTGTTCTCTCAATACAATATATACAGCTTGTGTTTTAGGTGTACTACACTATTGAGAGCAGGCTGAATAATGTTGCATCTCTTTATGTTTACTGGCCTGGAGGAAAGAAAACCAGGCAGAATAGAAACTTGTATGAATTACTCATGAGTGTAAAGTGCATGCTTTCTCCTCTCACTCACTCACTCACTTCACTCTTCATTTTCATTTCCGTTTATTCTGTTTTTTTTCTCCCTTTTTTGCCATCTTCTTCATTCCTTCCATGTGTCCTTGCAGAGTTTGTCGCAGACGTGTTCTCGCCATCCAGACAGCAGAGTCATTTCTGTAAAAAGGTAGAGAAACACACACACACACATTCAAGCTGGATCATATTATCTAGAAGTATCCTCCATGATGGTTAATCAACAGACAATTGGTGTTTACAGAAATCATCCATCTTCTATGTGCCACATTCCTCATTCAAATACAGTCTGACAGTGAACGTCTCAAAGTTATATTGGTGGGCCTTCATTTTAAAAGCCTCTTTATGTCCTGGCAGTGAGTTTATAGAAGGCCTTCACAGCACTATAAAACTGAGTGTTGTGGTGCTGTAGCGTCCTTGTCATACGCTGCAAAGCTGTCTCTTAAGAATGACATTCATGCACTATTAACAGGTTTTGCCAAACACATTCAGGAAAACAACGCAATTGCTGCCTGGATTATGTTCACTGGCAATGTTTTTTTTTCCACTCCAAGAAGTTTCACATTCTTTTACCAAGCACAGGACTTTGACAGAGGACACCTGGCTTCACATGTGTTTAGGTTTTAATACACTTTGATTGTCCTGTTCCTCAAGTCAGTATTGACTTTTTTGAATCAGTGTTTCTCTAACCTTAACAAAGTGCTTTGAGTTGCCTAAACATAACCATAAAAACATTAAGCCTGCTTTAGGTGCCACATGCAGATACTGTAGGGGAAACAAATTAAATAAGTTATCACTGAATGTTTTGCCGACATATGTAGGAGCATTAAGTGACTTTGCAGATACACTGATTAAAGATCCCCTCCAAACGTGTTTAAAGAAACATAAAAATACCTTGCTTTGTGTAATAATTTGTCTCTAATACGGTTTTTACACAAAAAAAGTCCATTAACCTCATTAAAAGCCTTAAAATTACATCTCCTTCTCCCTCATTGAAAAATCCCTAATCTATGAATATGCAAATATTGTTCATTTCAAAACACATTTCTGAGAGGAAGGGGAACTCAAAATATTTATTAAAAATGTAATTTGGGAGGCTTTACATATCCTTTAAAGTATATTTGCTGCTGCAAACAAGCAGTATATAAATGTAATTTATATGAAACAGGGTTGTGTCACAGTGTTTTATTGTGTGTATGTGTGCAGAGAGAGAAGGTATTTCTCCTTGCTCTCCTCACTCTGTTTCTTTTATTCAAGAGTCACATTGTGGGAAAACACATGTATACACATGTGCATTCACAGACCTACACATGTATCTCCTGCACCACCCCAGAGTAATGAAAAGTGGTGTTTAGTGGACCAAGAGGCTGTTGTTTGCACTACAAACCACAAACCTCAAATAGATTTGCTTATTGGATACCTGATTGTATTGTTCTCAATTCCAACATCCCAGATGAGAACACTATTGAAATTTCAAAGCCAATATATATGATTGGAAACACATATACCTCGCTTACCTCACTATAATCACCTACCAATGTTTCCCAGGGGGGTATAACAGTCTATTCTCACAGTGATATTTCACTGACGTGTAATGTGCATCGGCTGGAAAGTAACACAGTTTCTTGTGTCCTTCTTCCAGCAGTGACGGTGTGTTTGTGTGTCCTTCCATTGGGGCAATGCAAGCTTGTGTATTGAAGCGGTGACAACAACCAAGCACACAGAATCCAGTTAAAGTCCTCCATGTGCCGATATAGTTAACAATGTAGAGAAAGAGAGCCAAAAAGAGGAGGAGGTGACGAAAAAGTGCTGGGCTTTAAGTCTGGAGACCTTTTTTTATCATGATATGATTGATTAGAAGGTGAATATGGAGACATGTTGGTGAATCCCATTTATCTCAACGTCTCATCACATCCTTCCTCTCCATCTGTTATCTATTCAATATCCTTTTCACAACAATCTCATTATCACTTTCTATTTCCCTGATGTGTCATTGATCTGCCGGCGCAATGAATTGTCATAACTTTCCATAAACCGTGCTCGTTTTTCATCTGTGTGCTATCAGAGCATACCGCTTAAATGTGTTGGACAAACACTTACAATAACAAATAGTCCTGGGTTGGTTGAGGACAGCTAAATAGCCATCAGTAGGGGGAAAAGCCCATAAAATCACCGTCTGATAGATCACTGGGGTGTGCTTGGCTGAGGCAGGCGCACGGGTTTATAGGCACGGGTGGGGAGGGAAAAAAGGCGCTAAGGGAGATGGATGGAGAGCAGAGACTGGTGGGTAGATGCAGGGTATGATGGAGAGAGCAAACAGGAAAAGTGCTGATGTGCCGAGCAGACAGATGGATGGAGTCTGGCGGGCCAGAAACTGCCCCAGCCTCTACCCCCAAAATGTGTTGTCCCATTAATGTCGCCAGAGGGTTGTTTTCATGCTGCAACAAAAGTCGCTGATACTATTGTGGAGGAGGGAGTGGGCTCACATCGCTGCAGTTTTAGCTCTCTCCACTTGTGTCCACTGTGAGAGACAGGAGTAACAGGCATCTGAATTACCACTACATGATGCGATGATTTCCTCTCTCATGCTGCTCTTAAGTGTGTTCCTCTTTTTATCAGGGTGCTCTTTACAACACAGCCTGCACTTCTCTCCTGTAAAACTCATTGTCAATCTAATCACTCTGACCATCTGTAAAGTGACTGTGTGATTGGTGTGCTATGATACCACTGAGGAATGAATGAGATGAATGGGAGCTGCAGGGATTGGATTTGAACACAAAATATATTAGATAAATCTAACCACAGCAAGCTGCATGAAGACTTTTACAGTCAGAATATTTTTCCCGCAAGTATCAATTCCAGCGACACAGATAATGCTCTGAGTGCAGTGTTTCAAATGCATTGTATCAAATCAGTCCCTGGTTTAGCTGTGTGTGTGTGTATGGGGTTCATTTATGCCTGTGTTTGTGTGTATGTGCATGCGTGTTCTAGGGGTGTTAAATAAGTAATGCAGAGGCGCCTAATGAAAGATAATGTCTAGTTAATGATCTGTCAAAATGAAGTGTTTGCTTATTGAGGAAGGGATCATCCCAGGCTTTAATTTTCACCCTGTGACTCATACTGGAGGATATTACTTCTTTGTACGCAAAGTATGCGCACACACGCACGTGTACATATAGTACACACATACACAAACACACACAAATTTAAAAAAAAAAAAATACAAAAGCATTTCAAAGCAGAGTGCGTTATGCTCAGGCTGAGCTCGGAAGCCAGTGAATGTGCCGGTTTGTTTGTGTATATACTTCAGCTGCCTGCGGATTAACAGAGGAGATGGAAACAGAACACAGCCAAACCACCCATAAATGGCCATCTAGCCAACAGCTATGGAGGTAGGATTAGCCTCTGCTTTATTCACCACACATCGTTGACAGGAAGAACTTTTACCACTAATCTTGGCAAACCCCCGTCTTTCTCAGCAGGGCCAAGCCGCCACAGAATAATGCTGAATACTCCGAGTAATGAGTGTTGATGTCACTGTGATTTAGTGTATAGAGATGTGGCTCAAACCAGAACCTAAACAATGCACAATCAGCCAAGTGTAGTGAATGAGCCTTGGAATGAAAGATGAGTTAAGGGAGCACACACACATACACACATATATACACGCACGCACGCATGCACCCACGCACACACACACACACACACAGCACTCTGCTTGGGTCAAACTGAGATGTGCAAATGGATAAGCACTGATGAGACAAGACACACACACATATACGCACACTGCCTCAAGAAGGGTAAAGAATCGCAGATAAAGAGGTCAGACGTAGGTCAGAACACCATTTAATGGCAGAGAGACACAGAAAAGAGTCCTTTTTAAATACAGTACCACGTGGGAAGAGAGGCCGATAAGCACACAAGAGAGATAGGCTGAGCTTGTCTCTCCATGTGCATGTGTGTGTGTCGTGATGTGGCTGAAGATGAGTTTCCTATGTATAATAGGATATTGTATGTATATATGTACAAAAATGTATCAAATGCAGCAAAGATTTCCTGATTCTAGCTTCTCAAATGTGAAGCTTTGCTGCTTTTCTGTGGTTAAAATTGTCATGTAAAATTTCATATCTTTTGGTTTTGGACTGTTGGTTGGACACAGCTTTGAAGGTGTCGCACTGGGCTCTCTGAAGTGGCATTTTTCACAATTTTTCACATTTCATTGCTAAAAATCATCAACATATCAATAATTAAAAAGAATCTTTACAGGCCTAATGAAATCATACTAAACTATGAAAGACATCTACACACAGTCAAACCATACATGGAGGCAGGAATACAAGTCTTTACTAGTGTCTCTGTGACAGGTACAAACAAACAGGTAGATTCTTACACAAGTGCAAGGAAAGCTAATAAGATCATGAGACTAAATGAGGTAGTTAGGCTAAATAGGGTGGTCACGCAATGGGGACAGACTGAGTGCCTGATTGAGGACACAAACTGTCAAGTGAAGGACATTTGCTTGACACACTATCTTAGGATGCAGAAAACCACAGGGAACAAACACAGGAGAAAAACAAGAGGAAAACACTGGAAGAGGCAAGACATAATGCTTTGCTTTATTGGCAAAGAGTAAAGAAATTAAGTTTTACTGTATTAGTTCTTTGAAATACGGTAAGTTAGAGAAATTAGTACCTGGACTGTTGGGCTCATAAACAGACAAAGTGTTATCCCCTTCTGTGTCCTTTCAGCAAGACAACTTTTCAACAGGATGTAGATGAACAAGGTTGAATTTTCCAACAACATCCTTACACTGACTTACTTTGAGTAATACTGTATGTCATACGGTCATAAGACAAAACTGGAGACACTGGAGGCTGTTATTGTACTAAACACGAGAGAATGCAGTGTACATTTTATTTCTCTCAAAATATGAGGTTATCTAAGCTCTATCTTGACTCACAGAGGCAGCCGTGCATGAAGCAGCACCTGAGACAAGAATAAACTACCAACTATAGTTACTCATTATGTCAGTTACTGAAGCACACCACTGATCTCCTAACACGGTACATATGTAGCACTGCGATAACCTTCTGCACAGTATACATACAGCGACAGTAAGCACAGGCATGCACACTGACACACTGAGCAGTCAAAGCATGAAATCATCAGGTGTGGCCAGGCAAGTGTCTGTGTAGCATATTTACTGTGATGGATAAGACAAATGATGCAAGTCTGAGTGAGGCTTTCTGGTTATTTTAGTGTAAAAGGCCAAGATGTGTTGCAGCTGCTAACATTACCCTGAGGCTTAAACATAAACCTGTGCTAAATGAAGTCTGAACACTCAACTATAGCTCTCTCTAAGCATCACAACTTCTTTTAGGATTGAAATTAAACCACATTTTTCCTGACACCAGGACTACAGACGTCTTTTTCCTCTTGCATTAGAAATTCATTTATGTATACGCTTTCCAATTTGCATTTATCCATTATTCTTTGTAAACTACACAGCTCCAAACTTCTTTGTGGTCTATTGATTGAAAGATCAGTGTGCACCATAATCAATGTGCTTTGCCATCCATAAAGCCTCCATCTCTGTGTGTCATCCCACTTAAGACTGGCATTTACTCTGTGTGGTCGATACGATTATAAACTAGTGAAGTGTCATCACTTTAATTTATGCGAGTCGTGTCCCTAATCAACACAAGGGAATGAAAATAGATTCCCCATCTATTGTCTGAATGCAAGTAAACTTCTGCCCCAAGGCTTCCATCTGTCCTTAAATGTCGGCTGGCAGAGTGTGTGTGTGTGTGTGTTTGTGTGTGTGTTCTGCCTTATAATGACCTCGCAATAAAGAATACACATGGGATGTGTGGGATACAATTGGCAAGGTGAAGGAGACATTTTTCACATCCCACTGGCACTCATAAATCCTTCACTAGTTGAGAGGTTCCATTGTAAAGCTGACGCCAAATGAATTTTTAAACAAATATTAAATAAGTCAAGAACAATATTTTGATAATCTGACCTTTTTGTGATTGTACAAATTCCCCAAGGATTTCATTTTTTGTCAGGTATTTCCTTTTGCCATTTCTAGCCTCACACAATATCCCTCCAGTCCATCAGCATTCGATTCAACGCTCCCCTTTTACCTGTTGAGAGGGGAGCAGTGCAAGAACCAAGCTGTCTCAGCCTTCCTGCTGTTTCCTCCCAGAGGGCAGAGTTATCATCAAACAGGGATGCTTCACTGGAGCTCACCCCATCTCTGTCACCTAACCACCAGCTTAGTGCCACATGGCCACATAGATTGAAGAAGATAGTGAGGTGTGGTTCAGATATACAGGGTGGCCCTCACTACATGGTGATAAACGAAATACAAGATGACAGGATGGGTATTATTCACTGTTTAGTGTCATAGCTTGCAGCACAGCAAAGCCATCCCAAAATGCTATGGTGCAGGAGGAAAATATTAATAGACCCTTTAAAATGCAGTAAACAAACCCTTAAAAAAGTTTAACAATTATGGTGTAGCTGATTCCTGACTGTGAGTGTATAAACTAGGCAACAGATATTTTATGGACTACCAACACACACAATTGCAATGCTCTCATTTCTGACAGCATGGTTGGTTTAGTAAGGAAGCTGTGAGTCAATCAGTAGCTAATCTTTAAAGCAGACCACAGCAGATGTAACAAACATAATAGTGTACTAGAAGGCATATTTACATACAGATAAAGGACATTGACAGCAAGAATACATTCCACCGTAACAGCGGCTATCATTTTAAAGTCTGTGGCCAATCAGTGAGTATTTGAAATTCAATGAGATTTACTGTTGAATCACAACCAGAGGCTACGTAAACAAACAATAGTAGTAGATTTTCTCACTCTTTACACGAAATATCAGCTTCTGAAATACATCCGTACATGTTTGAGCCCAAATCCAATCCAAAATATGTGTGTGGGCAATGTGAACGACTCATGGAAAAACATGGAACAGCCATTTGTGGACATGCATGAACAATCAGCTTGAGGAGGAAGTAGAGGTAATATTGCAAATGCAGACTTAAGCACTGGCTGAAGCCCTTGATTTTGACTTGCAGGGAGCATTTTACATACGTTCACCCCAAGTTTTGGAACTTTGACCATGCTTAACAGACATCCAACATCATAACAGTATATAAATGACAGAAAATCACAAAAAGCATGATATGTCTCCTTTAACACAACTGTAACTGCGCTCAGACAACTGCATGAAGTTAGCTTTGCGTGCTTCAAGAGCAAGAACTTCTTCTCATGATAAAAATGTTTATAACTTAGTGTACAATAACAAAAACGCACATAGCAGGATACCACATGCAAAGACTAGAAGACTACAGGTCTTTACTGCTCTTCAGTATTCTGCCAGATACTTAATGAGTCAGAGTCTCTCCCATCATCAGCACATTCATTAAGTGGAACTGCATTAACAAAGCATTAAAGTAAATCACTGACCTGGGCCTTTCCAACACAGATGGTGACAGTTTTTACCCAGCAGACAATAACAAGATGTCACAGAGCATCAGTGGCACTGTCAATCACGAAATCACGACAAACACACACACACATAATTTGTCAGTTATTAAAGACAGCCCTCTTACCACCTGGCATGAGGGTGACCTGTCTGGCAACCTGGCACAGATGGCATGGTCAAAAGTACTTATAAACACACACTTTACTGTTTTACTCTGGTCAAAGGTAAATAAATTCTCATTTTGACTGATTTTAGACTAATGACACTGAACTTTAGAGAGTACAGGTACGCATGTGCACACACACACGCAAACACACAATAATGAGATTCAGACTTATTAGTCAAAGCAGCCAGGGTTTTGTGGGAACTGTGTTGCATTGTGGGGCGGTCCTTACAATCAATACACCCATGTCACTGTACTGCCTCCCATTAGCTGCAGATATTTATGTCTGATTGGAGAAGCAAAGCTGAGGCTGTTTGTTCTCATAATGCAGATGCAACATAAACAGCACTCTTGCACAGCAATTTCCAAGCCAACAATATAGACAAAGAGAAGTGGAAACAAGGTTTCTGGAAACATGAATCAAACTCAGTACATAGTTTAGTATATATATCAACTCTGAATCATCGTCCTGCGAGTATGCTATAAAAGAAAATTGAGAAAAAGAATAAATCAAGTAGAAATGAGTATTGAAAATAAGACTGAACAGTTCAAAAAGCAAGGGGACAAAGTGCCGTCATCCCACACTGTGCACAGCATGCTCCAAACAAATGAAAAGAACCAGGCTGTTTTTCAGTCAGTTTTTCAGTAACATGCACGGCCTAAGCGGAGGGAGAGTGCCAGCAGACCTGTCATCATCAGCACAACCTCTGGACCTGTGGTTGTTACATGTTTTACAAATATAAGCTGTAGCCAGGCCTGGCAGGGATTTCATGAAGACCTACACTAGTTGTTTCGTGGTTGAATGCCTTTGGGATTGAAATGAAATGAGAAAATAAATAAAATAAACAGATCAAAGAAAATCACTAACCTTAAGACCCTGATATCACCTTTCTGACAGGATACATAGAGTCAAAGAGAAGCAGAGGAATAAGAAAGAGGGAGAAATAAAAGACAAGAGGGAGAGAAAGAGGGATGGCAGGGGTGAAAAAGAAAGACAGAGTGGGAGAGCGATGGAAATGCAACAGCAGTAGCGTGATTAGGGAGTAAGAAGAGGCTCAAGGCTTGCGATGACAGGTAATCACTCACACACAATATGCTTTGACAGCACAAGAAACGTGTCAGAAAAGATCCCCCACGCAAACATGCAACAGCACTCAAAGTGACACATACTGTACACACAGGCATTCCCACACACATACACACACACACATCTACACTCACACAAGACAATCATCACTGATTGTAAATCAGAAACATGGCTCTTGTATAACTTAAATATCAAGCAAGAGGAAACAGCAACTTTCCCCTCACAAATGATTTGCTACTACTCAAATGATCCTCAGGGTTTAAAGCCCCAGTTTATGTACAGTATTTGCTAGATTACGGCTCGCTGTTTCTATATTTAGCAAATATTGATGAGTCAGGTTCAATCTCACCCACGTTGAAAGGTTTGAGGCGAGCCGGGCTGAGCTGCACACACGCGCAATTACAGTTAGGCAGGGCTTTCACTCTTTCTACACACAGGCACTGAACACGCATACTCATTGCGTTTGCATAGCACAGGGCCAACAAATCCTGAGTGTGCAGAGTGCCCTATAGGCACAGAAGCAGATGTGCCATCCAGAAGATGAATCTACTCCACAAATAAATCAGACCTTCAGAGAGTTTTCTCCAGAGGATTAGATTTGCTAGGGCACACCTGCGCACTCACACATACAGACTTACAGTATATACAGTATAGTACTCATCTAACACACACATACACACACACACATCCTTAAATGTTCAAAGACCCGTGTAAGACAAACATGAATGTCCACATACATGCACTCACATGCACGCAGGTGCAGGCATTACATAATAGAGACTGTGCTCCTAATCCCAGGGTGGCTGAAGTTCCTCACCCTCCACCTCAGCAGAGAAACAAGGGATAAGGGGTGGAGAGGATGCAGTGGATGAAATTCTCTAATCTAGCGTGAAATCAGTCATGAAGGTGTGTAGATTAATCCTCCCACTGTGTCTGAGGGCAGAGCACAGCTACTTCCCTGCTTGCAGTGAAGCTGAAGGTCAAAGTCAAACAACGTGCAGCAATGGGACAGAGCCATGATGGAAAGATAGAGCTTAAGGGAGTAGAGCTTAACCTGGAAAAGCTAAAATATTACATTCAAAGAACATTTGTTTTTGTTAGAGTACACGTCACCTTGGGACTATGTTGTTTATGAGATTAAAATTCTAAATGTGAACAGGCTTAACATCACAATTTCCCTCTAAATCTCAAAACTATTTTATGAAAGGTGGCCTAGACAATACTGCATACATATGGGTGTTATGCATACAGTAAGACACATACAGTATATGTAATATATGAAAATCTTTGTATAGTCTCTTTAAAATGCTTTAAGACATAAATCCAACTACCAAGTAATTTGGAATATACTGTATCTGTTACATCAGACATTCTTGCCAGTCTGTGTTGCTGATTATGTGATACAGCAGATGGGAATGTGTAGGATATTGAGGTTTGGGGAAGTAAGGGTTCAATGTTACTGCATCTGCAACTATTTTAATAATTTTCAATTAGACTGAGATGAGAAGGAGTGATCAAAATAATGTTTTTGTCCCAGAACACAGAATCCAGTTTACCAAAGTGATATGGGTGCCCAATTCCTGAAGTGACAAAAACATGAAATTTTCACCTTTAAAATAATTTTAAAAAAGACTTTTTTTACTTTTTTGCACAGATCATCTAACAAAGAAGATTGACAAAGTGCCGTCCAACAACTTCTAAAGGCAAAAGTCTGAACTGCTGCATTTAGAGCACAACCGACCAAACGTTGCATAAAGTGAACATGCTTGTTGAATTTCCACATTCAGAAAGTTACAAAAATTGTCAGACACAGCCTTCCCAATTCACTTTTCTGACATCTGAAAAGTGTGAGTGGAGGTGGGTTCAAACATTATTCATCAATGCGTCACGTTTAAAGACTCCTTAAAGACTCAGTCAACTTAGCATCTTTCTCTTGTCTGACTAATACTTCTACTTCTAATGAGAGACAAAGTGACTTTGCAAGTATCATTTACCAAATCAAAGTGTTCCATAATAATAAGAGGTATAAATCTATTTGTATGTAAACAATGAGTGGTAGTAGCAGTTAATCATAGCTGAGCTAATGATGCTGCAGCAGTGCTTTGGTGCTATTTATATTTAGTCCCCTGGCTGCAGTGAATGAATTGCATCATAAGTAGTCTGGCTGCTGTCTGAAAATATTTCAGTGAAAGACAGGAAAATAATGGAAAACAAAGCTATTTTAGGATATTTTGATGTGACCAGCCAGTTCAGAGGAGAAGGTGTGGCTTTCAAATGAACTTGACCGATCATTAGCTGCACCAACCATTTCTCCTACACAGCTACAACCTAATTCAGGCTGTCGCCATGGAGGTTTAATTTAAGTTCCTGCATTGTAGTAATTCATTTGCTCTCTGGAAACAATCCAAATTCTTGCAGGGCTAAAACTTTATTTCCACAGTTAATTTCTAAAAAGGGGACCTTTTCCCCCTGTACCACAATACATTAATAAGACTAAACAAATTAAACAAGACAGACACAAAATAAGAAGACATTAAAGGATGATACGGATAACGCAAAGCTACAAATACAGAAAGGCAAGACCGCCTAATTGAGTTAGTTTCATCTAAAGCCGGACAGCATTCCCTTTGGCGCTGACCCTTGGTCTGATGCTGGAAGACAGGGGAACAGATAGGGGAGAAAAGGAGAATAGGAATGAGCAAATGAAAGAGAATAGTGTTACAAGGAAGGTATCAGGAGGATAGAGAGGGAAATTAGAAAGCAAGAGCTGAAGAGAAAAGAGCACATCAGGAGTCATAAAGAGGCAGAACGTGAGGTTATGAATGAATGACAGACAAAAGGAAAGGAGTGAACACGAAAGAGGCAAGGGTGACATTTTGATATATTTCACGCAAGACAAGCTTAAATGGCAGAGAGAAAGGAAATGAGATATTTGCATTATGTCTATTCCAGACACAGGTTTGGCATCAGTTTGCACTGTACTTTTTTTTTTTTTTTTTTGCACTCAGGCTGGTCTCCTAGACATTGTGGTCAATTTAGTGAAAAATGCTCACACACCAAAAAGTGAGAGAAATATATTTTTAGACCATAAACAGACATGCGAGACACAACACAATACTGAGTAACAAGGGTGTATATCTGTGTGTGGATGGTCAGTATGTTTCTACTAGTATCAAGGGACTACTGTATTCTCCTGACTAATCATTTTAGCAAGTTTGCATGTGGCATTCTGCAAAAAGCTGGGTATTTTTTTGAAAGAGAGACAACAAAGGGGGAGCAGAAATTCCAACAGGTATCAGAGGTAAAGTTTTTGATCATTTGTGCTTTACGTCAGTGTTGTATAGTGTGTTTTAGTCTTCAGTATTTTAAGTCCACAATTACGGAATTAATTTCCTTTAGGCTCCGCTAATCAGTTTTATCACAATGAATCGATAGACTATAAAAGATGGGTCAGTCACAGACAGAGATATTTTTCTCAGGAGTTGGACACGGCTCAAGATGGAGCTAAAAGGCAAGAGAATATTGGACTTACATTTGTCACTTGGCCAAAAACAAAACTTCAAATGAATGTTAATGTTGCTCTGTGTCTGCTGGTTGTTTAAGTTTGCTAACATGTTAGCCAAAACAACTTTATAAGACAGAAATGCTTAAAGCAGCATTCAACTGATAGTGTTATACTGCTGCTGACTGTTATTTATCTTGAACATGTGGACAACAGGTTCTAACTCTCCGGCCTCCCTACAGGTCCATTGCCACTGGGGGCTGTGCAGGGATTGGTCCTTGCAAAATGCCTGTTAGGGTATGCACAGGTGTAAACAATCCAATCAATTAAGGATGAGCTATGAACACAGGGTGCAGTGAAAAATCACAAACTGAAAATACAAGCAGGGAAAAATGAGGCTGTAATTTGTATTTCTGAGCTTGTGATCTTTTAACAACATTCTGAGACCCTCCACCTTTACAAAGATCCACAAACTCCTCATCAGTCTCTGTCTTCTTTATTCCACTGAGCCACAGCCACCCTGAGTTTGAAGTCCACCATCCTTTCACCATCAACAGTTCTCCTCTCCCTCCCTCTCATCCCCCTTTCCCCTCCCCTGGGAAGCCCGTAGAATGGAGGCATCCCCCTCCTCTTGATAAACGAGCTGTAGGAAAGGGAAGCTACATGTTCTGCAGAGGAGAGGCGACTATTATATATGGAGAGAATGGGGTCGTGGATGAGGAAGAGTGGAAAGAGGGAACAAATAGCAGCTGCTTTCACAGATGAAAGTGGTGGCTGGTCACTGGCCTGTGAAATACAGAGAGGAATAACTGTGGGTTGTTGAGACTGGAGCTCTGCCAGTGCAGATCTCTGCGGATAAAGAGAATCCTCTTGTCACATACTAGCTTTTAGGAGGTTGTCTGTTAGTTAAACTTTCTTTGTTAAGTGGCGAAATGTGTGAGCAGAAAAGTGCTCTCGGGGCAAGTATCAATATTGTCTAGCAAGGGATTATTTGTGACATTTTCCACATTTTCTGCTCACTGTTCTGCCCACGTTGATGTGCATGTTTGTGTCTTTGAACTACAGCAAAGATGGCAAAGAATCCAATGTGTTTCACCAAGAAATTGTTAGTATTCTGCTATGTAGTAGTCACAGACTGAGCAAATAAATAAAACTCATTAAATATTAATTACTTGAACATTACTTAATCTTTTTGTGCACCCTTGATTAAAGTGGTGCATCATGCACACATGAATCCAAATACTAGTAAATGTCAGCAGCAAACATTCAGTCAACAACTGCACATCCATTTGAGTTGTAAGAACAAATACCTGCCGTTCCTCTCAGCTGTAATGGTAATCTGCATTCCAAGCCCACTAAGATGCCAATCATGGAGTCACCTGACCAGCCTGCCAGTTTCCATTGGCCTGAAGGGAAATAAGGGCTCATTTCTTCTCCCCCCTTTCAGAACTGAAATGGCATGGCAGGGGTACAGGGGACGCGTGGTAGAGCCATTTACACATGGCATTTACTCACTAAATGTGCTCACTGGCCTTTGGATAATGCACACTCGCTGACTTTCTCCGGCAGTTTTTTCCCTAGAAAAGGGAATAATTTATCAAAATTCTTTGGAACACCACAGCGGTGGAATATTTTGCGGTTTCCCTGGATATAGTTGTGAAAAGGCCACTCCGATTATTTCATTTTCACTCTGATTCCCACTCCTTCCTTCAGTGATTTCAGTCTGACCCACTGTGCCCTGAACAAGCATGTAAAGGCTCGACTACAGGTCCGTATTGATTGTTCACACAAGGATCTCTCACAGGTTGTAGAGATGATGCAGGATTTTCTTTGCACACGTTGTCCATGTGATCTTCTGTGCGAATGTTCACATACTTCATTTGCATTACCATGTGTGTTTGGATTGACATGAATGTATGCCAATAAAGTGTCATGTTAATGAAAAAAGAATTCAGTAGTGTACATGAAAGGATGTCCCTAGTCAAAGCTCGCACTCTTGGGGCGCAAATACAGAGCCTGATCAATAATCACTACACAGCTACAAGATGAAGGCCTTAACCATTAACAATCAATTTCAATCTTCTCCCTCTAAACCATCTATAAGCCATGTATATACCATCCAATTTACAGTTTATAGTACCTCTCAGTTACTGATTTATGACCTTTGTATTGTCTGTTTTCTTTGCCTTCAGCAGGGAAAAATAGCATTGTAGGAACCAAGAGACAAGAATATGATTTGAAATTTGATGATTGAGAACTGACCGAAAAGAAAGACACAGAGGCATTGTGGATTCCCCATACCTTCAAGTGCAGACTACAGAAAATGAGCAAATGAAAAAAAGAGTTATTCTGATGAGAATAGAGAATGAAAATGAGGAGGATGTGGGGAGAGGAAAGGACAGTGGCAGAGAAAAGTTGTGTAAAGAACAGAAAAAGGACACATAAGGAGAATGGAATAAAAGATGATTCGTCCTATCTTGTCTTCATGCAAATACAGCACAAAAACAAAGGGAGCAACAACAAACACACTTTCAGCCAATAATCTCAAGAGGAAAAAAATTGGACATGAAAGTAATCTCAGTGAAGCTTTATCTCATTGTGTTCGAGAGAGGCTTCAACAAAGGAAGCAAACCGTGGTCTCATGACTCGAAGTAAAGGATGAGTCGATGTCGCCTGTGCGACTACACAGTAATCATCTCTAATTATTGTTGCCAAAGCTCAAATCCCTGCAATCACACTGGGGCTTAGTTACACTTATCGTACTCTGTACTAATGGGATCAGCTTGATTGAAAATGAAGGGTTATCATTTAGATTTATCACACAAGGGTGAGCATGCATATATATGTATATAGACACATACACATTCCATGCAAATTTATGCCAGAGGACATACCACTTATACGTTCAAGTATATAAGTATAGAACAAAAGGTTAACATGTTGTCCCTTACATGTGATGAGTTGTCTTGTGCTGCTTTACGTTTTGATTTCAAAAATGTTCTGTCAAATATGTTTTGGGCTGTCCGTGATTCTTCTTTCTATTTCCCTCTGTTTCCCTCCCCTTTTTGTCTTTTTTAGGTGTACAAATACTGTACAGCCAATATGTATAGTGTACAGTACTGGTTTAATGTACCACTACTATAGTACATACAACAATACACACAGATACACACACACACAAACACACACACACAAAGACTTAGATTACTTGCACCATGGGAGCAATCATTAGATTACACAACCGGTGAAGTGACTCCACATGTCGTCTACCTGGGAAAGCCTCTGCTCTGTGCCATGGGCGCTACGACCATGAAGCTCTCTGAGTCACACTGTAATTGAAGCTGAGAGTCTACAGTTAACAGGGAGGTCAGTGAATCTTAGTCATGTGAGCTGCCGTGTGTGTTAAAACAAATCATTGTCCTTGAGGCTGGATCATAGCCTTCTCATATCAGTGGGAGTAGATTGTTTTATTGCTTTCATGTGAAAACTTCTTTTGTTTTTTATTTCTTTATATTTATTAGGAGCTCACATTCCCTGTCATGCACTCAGCTGGTCATGATTGTAAACCCCATTAAAGTCTATTTCAAACCAAAGCATTTTCATGAAGGTGCAATACAGGAGAGTTATACAATACAAGTTTTTTTACTTCAGAACAGCTGTCATATCCTACTGCATTCTATTAGTTGATCAGGAAACGACACTGAAGAAGATCTGGATTGATTTTCTACTGCAGTGTTTACTCCAAGCCTTTATATCCCTGTCCTTAAACTCTAGTTTTATGTTATAAAACAGCTCAGCTGGCAAGGTGTTGCATCTGCAGCCGGTAATGTGTGAAAATAGAAACCTAGCTGCCACAGTAAATGTAGAGGCACAATCAATATTTCAACCTTCATGCAAAGTGAATGACTCGGAATCTTAAATAAAATACATATGGCACATTTCTAGTTTAGTTTCATCCACATCCAGAGAAGGAGGCAACACACAAACACATAACCTGGTGTGTATATGTGCAGTAGAACAACCTCTTTTGTAGCTTTCCACTCCCTTCTTGTTTCTACTTCCTGTCCTGGGCGGTAGTGTCTCCCAAACTCCCTGTTCATCTCATAGGAATTTGTGCTAAATTTAAATGGTTATCCTGTAAAGCTGCTGCACATTCTTTAAAAAAAAAAAAAACATCTAGCAGAGATGTTAACCAAATATAGCGTAAAATATGCAACTCATCAGTTGAACTGACGGAGTGTGTGGCTCACTTCTCTCTAAGTACAGTTCTTATTTAACATAGCCTGACAAGACCTCCTCCCACAGCATTTACTCTGTGTTGGACTCTCCCTGGAAGCACATGAAAGTTTAAAATAGAGTGCTGTTAGTTGTGGAGAAAGAGCTAGGAACTGCTGCATCTTAGTTTTTCCAAGAGCATGAAAATTATGTAAAGCCGTATTTTTGCGTGCTAAGTGCTTTCAGCCTCGGGGTCTGACATCTACATTCCATTTAAGTTTGAACAGGAAAAAACATCTAATTTTCAAAATATTTTTTTTTTCCTTTTGCTCTGCTCACGTGACACGAATCTGGGCTCAAATGTTTCTCTAATGTGTCAAATAACACAACAAATCTCTCTGGTCCTTCTTGTTCTTGTCCTCTAGCAGAGTGATTGATCCTTTTATCAACGAAGTCTTAAGCTTTTGTCTCTGGTGACCTACCTGCTTAACATCCTTTGTACATACAGCATGTAAGCCTTGCAGGGAAGCTCATGGTTTGAATACAGATAAACTCTTCAATAACACATGAAGGTGCATCAAGTAGACAGTGTTAAATTTAGTTTTCTCAACACACCAAAAGACAGAGCCAATTACATGTAGGCTGACGTGAGGAATTTAGAGGTTTTTGTCACTGTGACAAAATCTCATGAGAAAACCAGATAGAGCAACAAATTTCAGACTGGCAAAAATGAGACAAAGTATAAAAAAGAAAGAAAAACAAGAAGGAAATGAAAGTGAGCGTGCATGAGCAAGAGAGAGAGAGAGATGACAAGGCAAAGTGAAAGATGCCAAGAGGCACCTACGCCAATCTCAGAGGTAGATGGCTAATTAATCTCTCAGCAGGAGAGAAACGTCAAAATACTGAACCACAGACCCACGACAACATCAAGCAGGAAGAGGGGGAGGCGGGTAAAAACATCAACAGGAAAAGAAAGAAACTACAGAATATAATGAGAGGAAAGAAAAGTTTGGGAAATAACAAGTACATGACAATGATGGAGATCACAGCGTTTAGGATGTAGGAGTGTTGTTGCTGGGATGCAGGCAAAACCTCTGTGTTCCTCAGACTGCTTGTAACTTGTCAAGACATCAGATTGTTGATGACAGAACGAAGGTTCGGATGTTATAAGAATCAATCTAAAAATTGCCTGGAGTGATCTGTACCTAATAGGGTCCAAAAGTGGTATTCAAAGCATCAGTCAACTGTAAATTGTACTGTCAAATCACTTATGATACTTGCACCATTGTAGCAGCTGTAGTACATAGTACAGGTCTCATTACAGCATGTACATGTAATCAATTACTGTGCATGCAGAAGGTGTATTTGTTCTTAATTACAATTAGTTTCCATGCAAAATACCATGAGGTGTATGTCCTCTTTTGTCAACGCAGTCTAATACCTGCCCATTAAAAAGTACCATAAAGTTAAATCACCAGCATCAGCGTCATACATATTGCTGAGGTTTGACAGCATTTTATCAAAATCTGAATCTTCTATCCTGCTTATCACATTCAAATCCACTGAAATAACAGGTGTAGGTTACTAATTTTGCACACCTTACTTTTCCTGATTCACAACTATTACATTGAACTAATTATGTTTGGGGAAAAAAAATATGAAAGTTTAACTGTATTGCAGCTACTGCACTGTTTGACGTTGATTGAAGAGTTTTAGTCGTAGAGTTGTGTGAGTGGTGTTTTTTCTCTTACTATACAATATTTGGCCACCTGCAGAAACCAAGCTGCAGAGTACATACTTACTAGACTGGTCTATTATGGCCTTTGGGCAAAGTTACTTACAGGTTTAACATTAATGGACTACAGCTGATGTAATCTTTCCATCAGTGAAAGCATTGGTCAAAGCATTGATGTCAGAAACCAAACATTACTGTATGTTTCTTAAGGGTAAGATTTATTTCTTGGCTATTTTGTGTTGAAATGCTGTAGGTGTTCAAGCAGTTGTAGTGAACTTCTATAATAACCACCAAGTAGAGAACAGGGAGCCTATAAATAGAAAAGAACTGAGACAGACAGACTGGGAGAAATAAGGAAGGAAAAATGTGAAAATCTTACACTCTCTCAGCATCTGTCTTTTCGGTTTATGAAGTATGTGAATGATTTCTGCTGCTTTTCCACCCCATCTTGTTCTCTGCCCCTCTTTCACTTATACTCTGTCCTCCGTTGACTCACAAACACACACGGTACAAACACACGCTCACTCTCACGTGAACACACACAGTGATGGGAGTATGAAGAGACGTCTATCTCGAGGGAGAGAGTGTAAAGGCAAGTAAGCAACAGAGAATATGAAATCTATTTATTTTGAGGACAACAATATGAGTCACGCACACATTTGTGTCATACCAGACAAATACATCAAGCCTTCCCAAAGTGACCGGGGGGAAAAACACCCAGGTGCATCTTTCATTGGAAGCTGTCTGGTCCCCAGATAGTCTTTGTTGACACTGTACTGGAGAAAATTGATGATACACTTGATAAATATCACACACTTGAGCACAAAAAACACACACACAGAGTAGCCCCAATGAGAGAGTAAACATTAAAGAGGGGTCCCTGGGGAGTACATAATAATAGAACACACCACAGACACAAACAAGTATCGTATATTGCTGCAGAACCTGATAGAAAACATTCAGACCTATTAATGTTGACGCTGTACATTTACATGCAAAGAGATTTGTACTTTGATCACGGTGAGGAAACATTGACAAATTGCATCTTGTAGGCAAATAGTGTGATAGCATTTTTCTAATTACTCAAGGCTATCAGTGCAGATTGTGATGCATGCATAATGCAATACACAAAAACACATACTCATCAGCCGCCAAAGCTGCGAGCAGGTTATCACTCCGGCCCATCAGCTGTAATAGGTTTTTCGCAATCACTATCACAAACCAAGAACACACACACACTCATACATATACACACACGTCAAGTCACACCTGAGGGGGTTCATTTCGCTGTTGCTATTTTTGGCTGTGAATAAAACTCATCTTTCATAACCTGCATTATTCAAACAAAATCCCAAAACCTTCTGATTGAAAGAGTGCGGGAGAATGCCACTGGGTGTCTGGATATGTAAATGCACTCTCTTCCTCTCCTCAGTCGTCCTTCTACACATACACACACACTCTTGCACTCACACACACACACACACACACAGTATCGGAGCCATAGGCAGAGCTGTCCACATGACAAACGAGGCTCTGAACCCAAGGCTATTCAAAAAGGACTGCAGCCAGACTACAGAGAGGGAAACCCCGTCATTCTCCTTTCCTCCTCCACCTGCTTCTCATATACACACACACTTTCTCCAATTTATTTATTTTTTTTGTTGTTAATTTCAACGAAATGTATTGGAAAGACAGTTCATAGTGCTGCATAATCACTAGGATAAGTGAACACATTATGTCACCTCAATTGATCTTGAGTCCATGCGTATAGTCAGTACAGTGATATATTTTAGGCTGCATTAGGGCAATCCATACGAACCCTCACAGACAGGAGCAGGTGATGAAATTTGCTTCTCACAGACCTTTGTGACTATGTGGACATGGAGATTCTAAATTGAGCTTAAAGTCTTTTTTTTTCTCTTACGTGCATTCATTATGTGCATTAAGTAGTAAATTGATTATGACTGGGCTGTGAACGCTGCCAAAAAGTCTCCAAAACATGATGTGAGTATTTTAATCAGTTTCTTTAAATGACGTTTGCTCTGAGGTATGTTTAGTTTTGTCACATGGCGCGTTCTTACCAAATATATGAATAATTACAGATCCGTGCTGGCAGCTCAGCCTTGACCTAGAATATTATTCATACAGTTCATTGTTATTCTTTGTAATAAATTTTGCTCTCAGATATCAGTCTAATTTTGTGAAAACCTGTTGAATTGACAATACATTGGAATATGTCCATGTAAAATAATAAAGCTCATAACTACCACCATTGAGAATTTACTTCTCAGACTCCAAATCAAATGTGACATTAAAATGAGTTCCTCGTTATGAGTTTGGACTGACGTGGTCTTATATAACATATCTCATTACAGTAATGAGTCCGTGACTGTTGGCTGCAAAACTGACACCACGTGCAGGATTTAGAGAGTGAGTCTTCACAAGAATCAGTGGAACTGGCAGGACCAAGAGCACTTCTCCGTCTTCATTGCCTACTAAAAACTTAAAGACCATTTGGCCAATTTTCAACTTTATCTCTAACTATCCTAATTAGGGATATAGTGTGAAGAACACCTGCAGTTGTTGCTGATGTTCTTTTTGTCTCTGGGGTGCAGCTGCAAAATCTGTTGTTCTTCTGGCAACAGCGACATCATTTGATGTGTACAGTAATGTAGTTGGGGGCAAGAAAGAACTACAGGCTATTTCAGCTTGGATTTCTAGTCTCCACTTTTGGGTAGCCAGGGGGCGTGCTCTAGATGCCGCTCAAAAAGAAAACTTCCTTCTTCTCTTCGGTTGTATTGCAAACTAGCTACATTTCCAACAACAAAAATGGCATCCTAAAATATGAGTTCCGAGGATGTTATGGACGAGGATACAGCTGCAGTGTTTTGGCTGACTCGGATATCCAGCTGTATTTATTCAAGCCAGAGTATACGGCCGAAGAAATGCAACAGAGAGAAGCCGAGGCTGCAGCTGCATTTCGGGGTTGGGTATCAAAAGCTTGCATGCAATGTATCCTGATACATGGAGGAACTGCTGGCATGGCTCCTCGAGCAGGAAAACTCAGCTTTCTCAGTCAATATAGAGAAAGAATTGCTTCAACTGACTACATTTACCATCAACACTGATTGGATATCCACATAAAGCGTGGCGAAATTTCCCTTTAACATTATCGGTCTCTACGTCATGTTCCATTGTTTCTTACATAAGTCTGTTTCACTGAGGACAGAGCCGCAGGGGCTTACATTAAATGGAGGGTTTAAATGTCACATAACTAGATTAACTTCTATAAAATTCATCACTGGACTTCTTGAACGGGAACGGCAATGGGTGTTAATAGCCCAGAAATGTCATTCATACACAGTCTGTCCACGCACAGAGGACTCTCCAGAGGGCCAAGGAACTATAGATTGGTGGAGATGAGGAATGCTGCTTTGAATGGAACTCATAAACACAAAAATTGCGTATGAGCTGCTGCTCCGCTTATCTGACTGAAAGCGTTTTGGGGGTGGGGAGGGTGGAAAGGAGAAATGTCTGCTTTACACTTATGCATGACAGTTTGATTTGCATGTGCGTGTACTGCTTCACTGGATTGCATTTTACTCTTAATGTGTAAAATTGAAATTCAATTAATTCATTCTGTCTACTGTTTCTACTGTTTCTGTTTTACTCCTACCGTTAATCAATTAATCTACTGATTATTTTCTAAATTTTTGAAACTCAAAGAGGTTCAGTTTGTTTTCATATAGAACTATAGACACCTCAAAATATTCACAGTTGAGAAGCTGGTGAATTTGTTTTAAAAAATTAAGTGAACAATAAATCACTATGACATTAAATTAAGCTATGTGATATTAATGGAAGTTAACAGTAATGGCATTACTTTTTTAAACAGTATTTTGCAACAGAAATTACTGCAATTAAACATACAAGAGAGAAAATGATCTTAATGCCATGCAGGGCAATGGAGCTTTTGTACAAGCTGACTATTCAACTTTGAAATCAGTGTCCTTTAGAGCTGCAACGAGAAGTTGATCAATCCATTAGTTGATTGACAGAAAATTAATCAGCAACTATTTGATAATTTTAGTCTATTTAGTCATTTTTAAGGAAAAATGCTTGCTGGAAAAACATTAGCTGGTTGCAGCTTCTCAAATGAGAATTTGAAGCTTTTATGTGTCATTCATGGTAGTAAACTGATTATCTTTGGATATTATACTGTTGATCAGACAAAACAAAACATTAAAAGACATCACCTTGGGCTCTAAGAAATTTTTCACTATTTTCTAACATTTTATAGACAAAATGATTAATCAATTAATTGAGAAAATAATTGTCAGATTAATCGATAATGAAACTAACCGTTGGTTGCAACATCTTAAATGTATGTATGTGTTCAAAACAGTTTGTTAGCCACATATGTCACAGACAGAAGATGGTTAAATTTGCAGATGTCTATTTTCATACTGGATATTTTTAAATAATACACTTGGTTTCATTTTTGTAGTTTGTTTTCGGATTTGTGACTAACTTAAACATTTCTATATACATTCTGTATGTACTCATAGTCATTATACAGAATTCATGAATGTACCTATACCTCATCCATAAAATGCATAGATTCTACTGTGTGTTGCAACTGTTGTTGCTGCTGCTGTTATTTCTCTCCTGATAGTTCAGCATTTGCTTGCTATCCATGTCGTCTGGTGCCCCAGATCCAAAGGAAACTGTCTATACTGTGTATTTCTCTCACCCAATGCAACACACACCCATATCAGCACATTGAATGTAGGAGTACTAATGACGGTTACACTTCAAACAAAAATAAATGTCTGAAGGGTGGAACAGATTTTTACACGCACAAACCAAATCACGACACATTTTAGGCTCACATTTTTGACTTTGTTTTTTTATACATTTCCAGGATCTTCTTTTTGAACAAAGTTGACCATATACTTCAGAATACTTTAAACTGGTTCATAACTCATGCATGTACTCCAGTCTCGATCCTTCCCGCACCACATACACACACACACGGCATCGTTCCCTTTGCCTTATGAAATATCCATGAAAGCTTACAAAAAATGCCTTCAACAAGACTCAAAATAGGTCATGTTTTCTTTCTTCATCTCTTTTGATTGCCCATGACAGCAATTTCTCAAACAGGAGGAAGGACTCCTTGAAGGATCAGATTGTTTGTGTGTGAGAGAGTGGGGGAGCACAAGAGATTGAGACAGAGACTGTGTGCAAGGGAGACAAAATAAAATAGAATAAACTATAAGTGACAACAAATTTGACATTTTTGGCCACACATAGAACAGATAAGAAGAGAAACTATTATTATTTTGTATCACAATTAATTTTAATCTTATGGCTTTTTTTAAATTAAGCAATAAATTCCACCTCCCTGATTTAATCTCAGTTCAAGTATCATCATGAGTATCATCATTTGTCACATTGCAAATCACCCCTCATCACATCATTTTGCCAGTTGTGAAGGGTTCTATGAGTGCATTTCTGCGTCAGTGTTTTCCTTTTTGTGTCCTTGTTTGCTTGCCTGTGATCCTATGAGACTGATCACAAGCAATGTTTCAGATAGGAAATAAAAGAGCATGCACAAACACCAGTGTTGCAGTCTGATGAAAGCGCAGAAAGAGAGAATGAGGAATCAGTGAGCCAGGGAAAAGAAAGAGAAGGGTACAGAGTGTAGATGACAATGGACTTTCAGAGCAGAACGCCAACTGTGAGTCACAGCTGTTTTTTGGCAGAATTCAACTCAAAGAGAAGAAGATGAGCGGGGAGTCGCATTCCTTTTTACGGAAGCAAAAAGGTCAGGAGTTAAAGACAAGAATAAAAGTCAGTGTTACAGGATGTATGACAAAAATATTGGTGACACTGTAAAGATGTATTATTTGACTTTTCAACCCTATGTTTCACACAGCCATCCATCTTTCAATGGAAAGTGAAGACAGGCTGACTTTTTCAGACAATATCATCAAAAATATGTGGTTGTGGTGCCAGGAACTCAAAACTTAAAGCACTAAAACTTCTTTTTTAACCCTTTTGGTAAAGACATATACCACATACTGTGATTGCAAAGTCCCTGATTCAATTCCAGACAAAGACCTTTGTTTGATGTCTCTTGTCCATTAAAACACTGTTGCGGTACCAAAGTTGGTCACTGAAACAGAAAGATGCTGACAGGGGTATTATGGGTGAAATGCATCTTAATTTCAACAAGATATTAACCAAGAAGACTTATTTCCATGTGTATGCTCAGTGCGTGTCATGTATACATCGCATGCAATCACACTTTTGTTAGCTGTCTCTTGATTAATCAAGGGATCAAAAAAATCTAATCAAATGTTGACATTTTCTTGTCTTGCTTGCTTCTAGTTTTCAGTGCCGTGCTGTACTTTCATGCTGCACCTCCTACCACTCACATTTCATGTTTATCACTGTCATAAAATCCTCACAGTGGGATACAGTTTCATTCAACCCCTTAAATAAGAAACAACTTGTGTATATGTATCAGTCACCAGAAGCCACCATCAGTGTCTACAATTTTAAATGAAATTCATAAAGGTCTCTATCTGAATATCTGAATACTTGCATTTGTCTGGAGCAATTTCTAACACACAATCAATAAACATTAAGATATTAATATTCTCATCATCTTTCAATTAGCCAGTCTGCCCCAATTGAAATTCTGTCTTCATCCTTTATAGGATTTTGATTCTAAAAGATTCCACTGAACAAAGGCCACATCAGCATAACAGATTACATGTAAACTGGGCTGCACTCCTCACTCACACACACACATTTTTGTACTTCTGTACTTGTGAGGACCCTCGTTGACATAACGAATTCCCTAAACCTTTACCCTAAACTAAAACCCAATTCTAACCTTGACCCTAGAGCCAGGTCAACCTTCAAACAGCCCAATGAAGTTCTGTCCCAAAGTGAGGACAGGTCGAATTGTCCACACTATCTAAAAATGTCCTCACAAGGTCTAAAACTCAAGTTGGCCCTCACTAAGATAGATGTACAAGTGCACATTTGCATGCACATACACATACACACACACACACACAGTTTCCTCAAATCCCTTTTGAGGATATTACATTGTCTTGCATTAATTTAATTCAACTTACACTAAACATCTGCCCCAAAATGCGATGCTGTCATATGCCAGCTGCTTTTAAGTCTGAGATTTGTCTCCAAATGTGACATAGACATACACACATACACACAAATATTGAAGATATATATGGTGGAAATATTCCTGTCAGCACATATATTAAAGAGTGAAAGAAGGGAGACATTTACTTCAGCTGGAAGCAAAGTGAAATAAAATGAGGCACGCATTTATTATTAACAGATTCTCAGCAGTAATGGCCCACCCACATATCTTTGATTACACATTGTCAATTAAGAGCCATTTATCTTTCATCCCATAAAATACACCTTGTCTTTTTTGCATAAAACGCACCTCCAACAGTTCCCCCCTCTGGCTTCATGCTCTTTTACAGCCACATACTGTGAGTGCGCACACACACACACACACACACACTAGTCTAACTTTACTTCTCTCTGTGTGTGTGTGTGGTGTTATGGACACCCAAGGACCTCTTTCTGCCCATTAAGTCAGATTTACACCTCCCTCTACACCCACTGTCCTCAGGGCATCCTGCTGTCCACTTTTTCTCCTTCTCATCTCTTGCGTGTCTTTCCTCATCAATGCTCTACTCCTCCCATCTGCGCTCATAATCTGTCCTCTCATTCTCCTCTCCCCTGCAACTTCTTATTATCATTTTACTTCATTCATTGCCACTTTCCTGCTTGTTTGTTGATAGTTGTTGCCTTTATTGTAAAAGAACTTATCATAAACCAAACATTAAGGGCTAAAGTGGAGGGGAAAAGTTATGTTATTTCAGTTCTACTTTCATATTTCACTCTCAAAACTGTTTTACCACACAGCAACAAATTACTGTACAGAGTTAGTACGATCTGCGTATGGTGTGCAGAAAAAACAGAGAAAGAAAAGGACAAGAAAACATCCCCTTTGTCCAAATGGGGTCATGCTGGATCAGCTATGCTAATGGATCATATGCTGATCCTCTAGCAAAGCTGTACAGCTTTCACCTTCATTTTCATTCCCTCTCTCTTTCTCTGTCGCTCTCTTACAGACTCTTCATGCATTAAACACAGAATTTAACCTCCACCTACAGACAGCAATCTCTTTCTCTACCTGGCAAGCTCTCACCCACATTCAGGTCCACCCATGCACTCTCTGACATGATTCCTGCTACAACAGCCACTTAAAAGAGTCCATGAGATGGAAGGTAGAGTGCTTACTTCACTCTTTTAAACTTTAACAATGTGCACGACACAGATCACAGACACAGCAGTAGCTGTTGTCTACCCTCTCAAGATTAGCTTTGGTGGTGTTTGTTTCATTTGCAAATGAAATTACTTTCATAAATAAGAGATGTAGGTGTGTAGTCATAGCAACGCAACACTTTGCTGATAGAGGATACTTTTTGTTTATCTGGCACCGACATTTCTCTCCCTATTTTGTTCTGAAAGTGTTATTGCGTATGACTCAAAATTTTCATTGGTATATTTGGCTTCAATCTGTCTCCTATGTTTGAATCTAAATTGTAAGTCAGCATTTTCTACATTTACAGGATGTACAAACAAATATATATCAGATACGTATAACCTCAGTCGACCTCTTAAATGATATTACAGATTTAATGTTGTTGTTTACAGGTTTGATTATTTACCCTTGCGTTTTAGCCTTACGCCCGATAAAGGATGTCTTCAAGTGCACTAGTTTGTGTGTGCATCCATGTGTGTGTGAAGGTGTGTTTATTATTAAAAGCAACATTCAGAGCAATAAAAAGTGGCTGCCGTTGATGGTCTTGATGGTCTAATATCGCCTGGAATGGGAAACTATGTTGACACAGAAATTGATAATCCATTTGCCTGTGACACTGAAGACTTAATTTGCCTTTTCAATTGCAATCAATAAAGCATCATACAAGGCTACCTTCAAGCATTCATGATTATTATTAAACATTTAATGGAACTCATCATCTATAGGATATAGTCATAAAGTCAACATAAATGATCCATACTCAATATGCAATTCATAGTGGCGTCGTTATTATGTTTACATTGTTTACTGAATGCATAAAAGTAGAGCAGTCTAGGTTGTTTAAGCAGTCACCATTTTGCACATTTATAATTCATGTGCAATATATTAAAAGCCAGACACTGAGGGGAAGAGGAGGCTGTCTTACAAAAAGCGTATAGCTTCTAAATCATTTACATAAAATCATGAGACTGTGTGTGCTTATCAGTAGACAGAGAAGGCAAACCTTACACCACCCTACTCACTGTTAGGTTGGTATAGTGGTCCACTGATCAAATATAGAGTCGATTAACCACACAGTCTTGGAATTATACTGAATTGATTTTTAGTTATAAACACAATATTGAGATATGTCTTGAAAAGTTGATACATGGTGAATAGGTCAGCAAACAAAAGCAACATTTGCATTAATTTAGTGTTTTTTGTCATGTTATGAGGGTGAATCCAGAATTACTCTCATTTTAGCTGCTTTGGTCTCTGCCATCTCCTGAGGAAGTATTTGTCTCTTTAGCTGATAAATGGTCCACTAAATTCACTACCTCTGTGCAATTTGGTGCTGGGCAGGTAGCATACAGTGAGTTTATTACTACTTTTTTGCTGATAACAAAGTCGATGACAGCATTGAGACTGAAGCAAAAAAGTAACATTTCAGGCCATAAAATCAAAACTATGAAAGCTTGGCTGATGCTTCTCTGTGGGTTTGTTTCTATGAGCAGCCAGAAATGACATTTCAGTCATTTGACCTATCATTAATGTAAAAATATTAATAAGGGCGGCTTTAAGTGGCTTGAAATTGCACATACTTTATCTATCTCTCTCGGTCTTAAAAAAAAAGAAGATAATGAAACACAATGAATTATTATCGTTTGGACAAAAGTTGATTTGTGGATATCTTCAAAACCACATGGTGCTGGTGGAGGCCTACACTCAAAGTGGCTTACTTTATAGTCTATAATGTGTTCAGTTAGGTCAGCTGAAATGAGACTGAAAAGCCAATCTAAGGTCACATGGGTCAGATATAAAATGTTTGTTATTCTAATAGATGTGTTCAAGTATTTCAACAGGCAGACCATGAGATGAACAGATGCTGTATCTCTTTGTTTTTTAGTCTAGATGTTTCCTTTGGCAAAGAAGAAATCATAGTCAGTCATTTGTGAATCACATTGTGTGACTCAGTGGTTTTGCAAACAGAGGCACATGAGGCATTTCGTTCTGTTGGCCATCTGCACCTCCACCAAGACGGATAAACCCCCACTGATACCCCCTGGCAGAGAGGAGAAAACAGCAGGTGCAGCGTGACGTCCGGCTCTGGCGATCACTTCATCTAGGACGGCAGGGTAGCCTATAGGGGTTAGAGACACTCATGATCAAGCCTCATGTTAGCAAGCATTCCTCCTGCTGAAGCACCCTTGAGCAAGGCATTGAATCCCTGCCTGCTGCACAGATGGAAAATAAAACTTTCCCTACAGCAAATTAAAAAATTACATAGTTATCTCCAAGTTCCACAATAGCTGACTTAAGAGCCACTGCAGTCCAAACATCTTAAAACGCCTCATGCAAAACAATGAAATTAGCAAAGTAGTCGACAGTTTGGGTGAAAATAAAAACATAAATGTGTTATGTAACATCAAAGGGGGAAAAGAAACTAAGCTTTGGACTATGCTAAGTGGACACATATGCTCCACTGGAGTTAGAACTCACTGTGGGCTGATAACCATATGGGAGAGATGCAACTGTACCTCTCATGTTCAGATCAAAGTCTGACTGAGTGTGTGTGTGTGTGTGTGTGTGTGTGTGTGTGTGTGTGTGTGTGTCTGAGTAAATCAGATAATTTCCTTTGCTTTATGGTAAGGGGAGTCCCAAGAGCACCTGTGTTGACATACTGGGTGGGTAATTAGGCATGAAACAGACACATGGTGTACCACTGCCCCTTTCAATTTCAAAAGGCCAATATGTGGTGTGAGGGTGATAACTGATGTCCATTCAACATAGATTATTTCTTACTGCAGTACTGGAAGCTCTCAATACAAAAGAAAACATTGCACTGACATGAAAATCTAAACAAAAACAAATAAAGCTTACTTAAACACTTCGTGCACCATCAGGACAAACTGTGATTTTTGTGTTCGTAATAATATCTGCATCACTTTTGACCACAGACGCTTGAAACACATTTCACTTTCTCATTCAATTTATTTATTTATTTTAATAATGTTCTCTGAAAACACACTTGAAAGGCTTTTCTTGTTGTCCTTGTGGTATCTGTCTCAAAGAAGGTCAGTGGATGCTGTGGTCTGAGTGTTGACTTGGACTCACCTGTAACTGACAGAGCGGATCTTGAACGCAGCATTGGAAGTGACTGATGGCTGCTCTCCTGGGCCAGTGCCGAGATGCTCCCTTGAAGAACTAAGACAGCAGCTGATTATGAAGCTCACTGAGTTCTCCTCTTCTGTCAGGTGAAATGACAGAATATATCACCTCCAAATGCAACCTGCTGAATATCGTGTTCATTCACAACGTGTTTGTGGTTGCCAAGCTGTGAATATTTTTGTAACAAATGACCGCAGCAGGTAGAATGGTGGAGCTGTGTGGCAAAGATGGAAGAGGAGTACTGCCATGGTTTCGGGAGACTTTCAGTAACGAGTTTTGAGAGTCACTATCCTCACAGTATTAGTCATCATCACTCTCCTGTGCGGGAAGCCTTTCTCCCTCTGTGTTTAGGAAAAATACACCAAAAAAAACAGCTATAGGCCACTGCTTCAAACTACTCTGTCCCCCCAGGCACTGATGTGTCTCACACTTGATTGTATCTCCCTAATATGTTGTTTTTCTGCTCTGTTTTTTTCTGTTTACAATGTATCGCACACTTTATCCATGTTGAACATTTTCAAGTGTGTAAGATTTAGTGGCTTCTAGCAGTGAGGTTGCAGGTTGCAACCAAATGAATACACCTCCCCTCACCCTCACCTTTCAAACATCTAGGAGAACACAATAATTCTCATTTTCATGGGATTATACACTATTTAAAACATACTTATGAATATTATATTCCATTTCTGCCAAGTTCATTCCACCAGATGCAACTAAATTCTACACAGTTGACCTTTAAATGATAACTTTGATTACAAAACCCTCAAACAATTTCGTGAACATCATGGTGAAGCAAGTGGTTCAGTCTTTTGTCAAGGAAAGCAATTTAATTTTATTTAGTCATTACTATCTCACACACTTTTTTATGCTCCTCTCCCCTTTGTTGTGCTATCAAGAAGTGTCCCAGCCTCTGTCACTTGTTAAAATGTGGCCTCTGATTTCTGTGTGGCTAAAGAACTGCATGTGTCATCCATGTGTGTTTTGACTTTCATGATTCTCCACCATATAATGATCTGGTTCCCTTCCTCCCTGCACCCTTTATCTCTACGCTCTTAAAGGATGGGTTCACAGTTTTTCAAGTCTGTCTTAATGTCATGCCCCGGCTGGATGGCTGAGTTATCTTTTTGTTTCTCCCAGTGTTTGTCTTGTACTTCCTATTTTATTTTGATACTCACCTCTTGTCTCGTTTCAGGTCCTTCACTTCCTGCCCTCATGTGTCTCCCTCTTGTGTGATTACCTGCCCTGCCCTGATGTGTTGCACCTGTGTCTCATTGTCTCCTCTCCACCAGAGTATATAGTCTCAGTGTTCCCTTCCTTCTGTGCCAGTTCGTCTTGTTTCCTGTGTGACAGCGTTCCAGCCTATTTTTCCTTGTGAGCCTTCTAGTTTCCTGACCTGTTTTTGCCTTCAACCTTGCCTTTAGCCTACTGATTTGGATATTTTGTTTTGCTGACTGATCACCTGTGTACTGACCCAGCTGTGATTAAAGGACTGATTTTTGAACTTGCCAACTGGGTCTGTCTGCATTTGAGTCTAAGCCATTGTTCAGTTCTTGACACTTAAAACAATAGTCAGGTGCCCAAATTAACAGTGAAATAGTTTTTTCTTGCCATAATCATTCCTCCTGTTCATACTGGCCATTAGAAGATCCCTTCATAGTGCACTTACAATGTAAGTGATTGGGACCAAAATCCACAAGCCTCCTTCTGTGCAGTAGTCAAATCAAGTAGATATCTCTCAATGTTAGTCTTTTTAGTGCCAAAGTCCCTCTTTTTGTGACTATTCTTCCACCACAGTTCAACAGGGAAACACAAAGAGGGAATTTGATGCTAAAAAGAGTGTAAATGTGGCAGATATCCACTTGATATGTTTAACTCAGACTGCTGACGCCTCATATAAGCTTCACATAAACTTTTTAAATGCATTTCTGCACAAAATGACTGTGTGGACACACTGCAGATTTTGGCCCCCATCACTTACATTGAAAGCGCATTTGAAAGGGAACTTTTAACAGCCAGTATGAACAGGAGGAATGATTATCCATCCTTTAACACACCTGCACACAGATTTGGTGTAATCAGTGATAATCCAGGCATTAAGAGGAAAAACACCACCTTATTCATCACTGTTAAGTCGCCTTCCAAATGACCAGGGACATTTAGCTGGGCTGTTAACCGTTAATTGACATTTAAATCATTGCCAAAATAAATGGCTTGACTGATGGGCCATGACTACAGCTCAATAGATCTTCCTTTACATCCTTTCACATAGCTGTTGTGGCGTTTATCTCCACAATTCACCCAATTTGCTGAAATTTAACTCAGTTCAGTTTGTACGTTTGAAAAATGATATGCACAATATACTATGCATATTAAAAATCTATCTGTGAATGGTATTCACTGGACAGAGGGGCAGATAACAAGACACAAACACACAGCAGGCCTTTTTCAGAGGTCATTTGTGGGAGATTTGTGGTTTCTCCACCTGGCCAAGCCGACCCTGACACCCTGCGCTACCCCACTTTCATTAAGTGTCTTGGTGAAACATGGTGCCAAATTAAACATCTTCTCTCTATCCGTATCACTTCCTTCTGCCTCTCTCCCAGACTCCTTGAGGTCTTTTTTCCATTCTTCTTCCTCCATGCCCCCTACTCCCCCTCTGTGTCTGACCACTGATTGCTTTTTTCTCTCCTCCACAAATCCCTTCCTTCAGCACAAAACCGTGCTTGTTCTGGTGGGCTGCTAGGAGTAAAGTAATGCAGGACCACAACAGCCAGGGCTTAATAGCCGGGGACAAAGCTGTGGGATTTAGCCTTTTAGATATAAAACAACACTGGGAATACTGCAAGAGTGTAAAAAAAAAAATGTGTTTACAGTAGTTTACTTTTAGTTTACTTTAAGTTTTCTCTTGTTCTATTTTTGTGCTGTGATGAAACACAGAGGTGAAGAGAAACAAAAGTGATGAAATACGAAAAGACTGTGGCGAACAAGCCCAATTAAACAACCGATGCAATGAAAAAAAACCTGCTGTCTCGGCTCTCTGTCAATGTCACCTCGTACACAGTTGGACCAATATAATAACCCGGCATCTCCGAGAGAGAATAAGCACTGCATGGAAGGAATAATTGACCACCTCCTACTGTGAGATATCATCACATTTATCCACAGACAGATCAATACAATCCCATTAGTCAAACTGATCAAGTGTGTGTGTTTGTGTGTGAGTGTGTGTGTGTGTGTGTGTGTGTGTGTGTATGTGTGTGCAAGTTAAGTGTGTGAGTGCATTTAATTGTGAACTTGCCCAATAACATAAACTCTAAATCCCCATCTGTCCACCCACAGCAGTCCTGCGCTCTTGTGTAAGATGATCGATCGCTAGTGGAGCTCCTAGTAGGATTTTAATTTCAAGGGAGATCTAAACGATCAATAAGCATCCGGCCGAAGAGGACGAGGACGAGGAAGATGAAGACGATCTTTACAAAGTGCCATAAAACCATCAACGCCCACCATGACAAGACAGGCCATGCTACGTGCACTGGCATAACAGTGAATGAGTGGCAGCGCTGCCAAGAAAATGAGATGAGTAATGAGATGTATTCACATGACAACCACCTCCTCATCCTGCCTAGACCAAAATCTTATCCTGTAACAATTAAGTGTCCATTTAAAGATTGAATCAATTAGTAACATTCATCTTTTTAACATCTTGAAACCAAATTAGACAAAGCAAAAGGAAGTGAGTCTTACATTTATAACATTTGAAGTGTCCATTTTAGAATTTCAATCATTTAAAATGTACTTGTTTTAACTGAATTTAGACAAATCCAACTGTGTCAGGACCTGGTGTAGCTGAATGGCCATTAGGCCTGTCAGTTTTTATTTAATTTGTATAGTGTCTGACCTATTGCATGCCCTGTTGCCCTAGTAAACAATAGGCTTGTCAATTAGTGATCTGTGCTGAATGGATAATCATGACATCAATACATGTAGTAGTGTGTTGAAGCATTTTGGCTTTGACACCATAGATAGAAAAATGGTGACTAAAGGTAAGACATTTGAATGCCTCACAGTAATGTTAGCTTGTCACTCGGTGACGTAGCAGAGGCACTGCAAAGTAACTGTCAAATCTACAATATAGTTTAGGATTACGCTACATGGGTCACATTCAAATTTTTTCAAAGGACTAATGTATTAGTTTGCATTTGTTCAAGCCTAAATGTGACTGCCTGAACAGCTATATTCATATTGGCTGTGTTTTGGTCGAGTACATAACTCAAAAAGCACAACAACAAAAAAAAACCCTACAGCAAACAAAGAACAAAACCCACTCACTCTCTGTCACTTGTGTATGATCAGATTGTAACTATGGAATAACCACATGAGATCCTGATGGTGGAGTTCATGCTTCATGTGAAATTTAAACAAACAAACAAAAAAACACGGTCAGTGTTTGAATGCAGCTCTATCAAGAAATGGATGAACAAAGAGTAACTGGAGGCACTGCAATAATTCTGGCAGGGTGTTTTTTTTTTTATTATTATTCTCGTCGGGTAATGTGGGCGCTGGGTGGATTAATTTCCCTACAGCGGCATTTAATTATTGAGGTAAACCCCCAAAGCACCAAACACCGATGCTCCTATCTTCCTCTCTTTCATATCCTGGTATTAAAGTTGGTACCACAATGTTTTGCTCGCTGCCCCAATAGCAGACAAGAGCAAGAGAGGCAGCTTTCTATTGGCGAGAGGGACCTCATTATGATCACGTCTACAATGTGACATCTTTGACAAAACTCATTAATATCAAACATCTATTTTTGATTATGATGTCACACAGTAAGCAAAGAAAAAATATCATCATCATAATCATCATCATCATCATCATCAGTGGAGGTTTATAGAGGTCTATAGTAACTCGTGTACTCTGAGACAGGATGGTAATTCTTAGGAGATGAATGGCAGAACTATCGGAGTGGAACAGCCTAAACAGAGGAGGATAAAATATTGAGACATTTATATTATTCCACTCTCATTCCCTGTCACAACAACAGCAGCTTATGATCCACATAATATGGCATTCATCAAATCTTGAATGGGTTTCAGCGTTTAAGAAAAAAAAAATTCAGATTGTTGACTGAGCAGTTTAGCTTGTTATATCATGGAGTTCAAATCGGTTTAGGGGCCCTTGAAATTCTCTGAACCTGTAAAAGAGCGTTTAAACCTCCAATTCAAGTAAAATTATCAAATCACCAAAACATAATTACTAGCCATTCATACAAGAGCAGCAATAAACAAGATGGAGCGCTGTGACTGCTGTTGTTCTGATAATGTAAACCTGAGTGTGCTTGGACAGACAACGCAGAGAAATGAACACAGCCAGTCACGTTGTAGCCTTGGGTCTGCCAAGAAGACTGAATGCAACACATTACAAGCAAATAAACTGCCCTGGCAGGACCTCTAATGTATGTGCATGCCATAACACGCTTTGCTACCCCCAGGAAACATGGTTATTAACATAGATGTCACTAGGATTCGACTCTTCCTCTTAAACGCACGCACGCGTGGACACATGCACACACACACACACACATGCTCAGGCATATACAGATATTCCTGGAGAGTGATGAGTTGTAATGAGCCTACGGCTTTTCCTCCCACAACTCTTACTTGCATTAATCCATCCAGGCATATAGACAAATGGATGGTTTCACCTACGTGGAGGTATGAGTGTCCAGACTTTTCTTAAACCATATGGGGTGATTTACTACTGATCATATAAGCCAGACAGCATTAAAACAGCTACAGGACAGAGAGCCTAAGTGAAGAGGAACTTCTGGATTTGATTCCAGAGGAAAGAAAAACAAATTCAAAATCTCAATGACACTTTTAATAACACACCTTTATAAAGGAATAGTTGTAAATTTTGAGAAATGGTGTCTTGTCATCATGAGGTTGCCAGGCAACCAGAGGAGGCATCCCTCATTGCACCCAACCACAACTTGGTTTTACACTTTTTACACTTATTTTACACTTTTTGTTTGGACTACAGCAACATGAATTTGGCAGCTCTCAGAAAGAGTTTTTGTAACGCATGCCCAATTCCTTTAATTTAACGTTTTATTAATTTCTTGTTTCTTGCTCTGTTTCATGTATTGCACTTATTATTACCAGGTGGCAGAGTAAGCTGTCTGTGGTACAGACCATACATAGAAGAAGTCTGGTGGCAGTTAATAATGGGAGACTTTAGTCTTCCTGGGGTTGCTGTACTTTGTTTTGCTGCATCTTGCCAGAATAATAAAATCTTGAAATAATAAACGTTTTTCCACACCATTAATGCTGTCACAGTCTGAGTGGTGAAATATTAACAACTAAAAATTGATTAGTGAGCTTTAGAAGAGCTGGTGGGTGGATTTTCTTTACCTTTGGACAGAGCTAAGATAGCTGCTTCCCCCTGCTTCCAGTCTTCATGCTAGGCTAAGTGTGTCCCAGCTGTCACTTCACATTTACTGTACAAATGTAACAGTAGTATTAATCTACATCTAACTTTTTCCAAGAAAGGGAATAACCATATTTCGCAACATTCAAACTATTTCCTTAAAAGATTTTCCAAAAAGCTTTGAAAGAAGCAAAGATACGAATAAGGAAGTAAAAATGGGAGCTTTAGTTTTTGGATTGCTAACAAATTAATGTTATTAGTGCTGTAGTAGATATTCATCTGTCTAAAACAATATGGACTATGAACCCCAGAAACACTTTTTCAGAAAGATGAGTGATTGAAAAATTATATTACAGAAACTTGAGGAATTGTGTCTAGCTCAAAAGTGAAAGCTGTTCCACAAAGCTCTCTATTGAAGTGACTATCAAACTACAGCACAAACAACCATTAATATACAAATCTGTCATTCTTCCCAAAATGCTTTGATTTGTGCTTTGGTTCCAAATTCTTGTATAACCAGCCTTATATTCACTGACATTGTAACAATATGACACTGACAGTTTTTTGTGTTTTATATTTTATATTTTAGATTTTAGATGTAAAACGACAGGTCAGCTAAGCCACCCTCAGTGGTACATCAGATTAAAGGTTCTGCAATGCAGATATTAAATATACATTTGTGATTCGAGATAGGTTTGTGTGTGTGTGTGTGTCTGTCTCCCTTCATGCGTGTGCACCACAGAATACCAACACATCCTCATAATGAAACGACCACATAGGTCGACTGTATCTGCACGCTAGAACAACTCATAGGAGCGTTTTCTAATAATCCACATCTATCAGCAGTGATCATGTTTTATGGTGTGACAATGCTGTGGTTAAGGTCTGGTTAGGTTTAGGCACAAAAACCACTTGGTTAGGGTTAGGGAAAGATCATGGTTTGGGTTAAAATGATCACTTGAAATGCGTCATGGCAACAGTAAACACTATGACAATCAAAGTTACATTTTTTAAAAAGCTGTCCCAACTCGCGGTTGGAAACATGACACTTGCAGTTGGAAGCGGGAAGCAAACAGCCAGCGTCCTGAAGTTAAGTCCACTTTTTGCCATCTATCCATCCACCCAACCCACCACCTCCTAATATGAAAATCTGTCACCTTACATTGACATCATCTGAACTGCATCACTACCCTGGGTCATAATTACATATTCATGATGTAAACGTAACTATAGGTCGTTTCTGCTGGCTGAATTCTCAACCTATAATGTTGTTTTTCTTGTGAGAATGGGCTGCAGAACACAGTTCGTGACTGCACTCTCTGTAACTTTCTCTGAAACACAAAAGAGGAAAGAGGGGCGAGCCGTTACATTATTAAACACATACACGTCTATTGCCTCCACTGACACATGCGTGGCCTTTTGTGCATTTGTGTTTATGTTTATGAATTAGAAACTTACCCACAAGACTTAGAGCTCTGCAGTATTTAATTTCCCTCCCTCCTGTCTTTTATCTATAAGAATATTCCCCTCACAGCAGACGACTTCAAATCTGTCCCCTCATTTATCTCTCACTCCTTTCAGCAGGCAGGGACATAAACTCAACACACCAACTGGCAGAGAACCCACACGCTCTCACACATGCATAAAGTTCGCTCACAGTGTCGAACTCCCAGACTTATGACATCTATTACATTATTCATGAGTCCAAATAAGAGTACATGAAATAATCATGAACAGGGGGCCATATTCACAAAGCCATCTGATGCTAAAAGGTGGTCCTAATTGGCCAATTTAGGAACAAATTCTAAAAGTAATGTGCTATTCAGTCATGATTTTAAAAGCCTCTCTAAAAGCAATTGGAGCAGAAAAAATAGATTTCCCAGAAGGGGCGGGTGGGGGGGAACATAACACAATTCTTTACCATGTCATAAAATGTTGCCGACACTTGCTGAGCAATAAATGTCTCAATCCATCACAACGCCTGTTACTCTTCAGCAATTATGAGATCACTTTTAAAATCATTACATCAATCCAGCAAACGCTGACAGCAAAAATGGTCAATTCTTCTTCAAGTGTTGTCTGCATATTGTATCTCATTTGAGGTTTGACTGGCAGCTGTAATTACTCTCACAATAGCTTCTTTACCAGCCAGTTAAGAACACCAGATATTTCTAAAGAAGTTAGAGCTGCCTGCGCTTCACCTAAAAATACTTCACTTTAAAAGCTATCCTGTGAATAGTTTCTTAGAGGAGACTCCTCCTGACTCCCAGGAACTTTTCTGCTGCTGTTTTAAGAAAGCAGGGAAGAAGTATTTTTAGGAGTAAGATAACATGCGGTGCAAATAGGGACTTTAACCACATGAGAATGTTGTTGTTTAGCAGCGGATCTTGCAAACGGGCTTACTGTCACTGGGAGGAACTTTACAAGATGGGATGTGGATTGAATTTTATATCCAAGAAACACAAGTAATGTTCTGTCATATATTGCTTTTGTGGGTTTTTAAGCTACACTAGCAACATGGTAGTCTGGATGGCAATGTCAATCAGTTGGTCTGCCTTTTTGGTCCAAAGTGAAATATTTCAGCATCTATTGGGTGGAATGCCTTTTTTTTTTTTTGTACAAATATTCATGTTGCTAAGAGGATGAAGCCAACCGACTTTGGAGATCCATTGACTTTTCCTCTAGTGCCATCAGCAAGTCAAAGTTTTCACTTATCCTGTGAAATATTTAAATTAACTACAAGACAGATTGGCACTGAACCCAATAAGCATTCATGGTCCATAGAGGATGAATCCCACTGACTTTGATGAACCCTTGATTTTTCTTGTAGCTCCACCATGAGGTTCATATTTGTGGCTTTGAGTGAAATGTGTTAACAACTGTTGTATAAATAGCCATGAAATTATGGTATTAATATCCATGCCCCCCTCAGGATAAACTGTAAAACTTCTTTGACCCCTTAACTTTTCATCAGCACCAACATCAGGTTAAAAACACTGCTTTGTGACCACATACTTGCAAAATTAACAATGTTCCTATTAGCCTCAACCTTAGCTGTACTGTGTTTCATACAATCAATGATGCTAATTAGCAAATATTAGCATACTAGCTAAATTAACATGCAGAACATGGTCAACATTATACCTGCTTAACATCTGCATGTTAGCATGCTGACGTTAGCATTTATATACTGTAAAAGCACCCCTGTGCCTAAGTACATCCTAACAGAGCTGCTAGCATGGCTGTTAACACTTGCTATGCTTACACACTATCTTGGTGAAGAATAAAATCCTTAAAAAGGCAGAGTCTCTCTGTGTGTGTAGGCAGTATGTAAATGTATACAGTGGGGTTCAAAAGTCTTTCCCATTCAAGTGAAAGTGGTCTCAGACTTTCGGACCCTACTGGTGCATGAATATCCTTAAGAAAATTTGTTAATATGAAATTTACATAAACTAGAATATACAGTTTATCATGATCATTTTGTATGTGTGCATATGCATTTTCAGTATGTGTAGTGCATTATTAAACCTTTTTTTACTTTAAATTATGTGTATATGCATGTAGCCTATGTATTTATGCAATGATTGTATAGGCCTATAGTGCTTATACTGTATACTGTATGTATATATAGTTATTGCGACTGCAAAGTAAATATGTAAAAAAAAATCATTAAATATAAATATGCTATTAACAAAAAAAGGTAATGGAAAAATTTATAGAAAAGATATGAGTTGACAATCAGGCATATTTTGAATTGAAGCACCTAATATAGGTGGAAAAAAGATGAAAAATGTATTTAAAATTCTGCCTAATCCAACAATTCCTTCCTTCCTGAAAATACAGCCTTTGGAGGCTTTCCTTTAGCTTGTTCAGAAACAATCGCCATCAGCACAGAAGATATCAGCTATCTCCACCAAATCTCTGGTCCATAATTTCCCCCATGAAAACACTGGTACTCGTGGACTGAATTCTAACTGTTTTTATTTGCATATCATTTTCCAGTAATTGATTTTTATTGCTTCATCAAACTCATTAACATAGTGCCACATGCTGCTGCTCTGTACTGAGGTTCTCCAATTGTTCCCCTATTATTCTTTATATATTACACTCCCTCTGCGTGTGTGTCCCTGTGTGTGTGTGTTTCTTTTTGTGTGCATCCAATCTGATTGTCTCCTGCTTTTGTGCATAAAACTACAATATCACAGTTTCTTCCCAATAGTGTTTATCATGGAACATGAAACATCCATAGGGATTTGATTAGAGCAAATGACATTCATAATTACCCAAGACATTTTAATAATGGAGTTGATTAACGAATATCAGGGAGCACTAGGGAATATTGCTGATCGCGCACCAAGAAGAGGATGATATGAACCAGGACGCGGTGCTGTAGAGGATGAAAAGGATAAGATGACCAGCCATGTACAGCAATGACTGATGTGCAACTTTTAACAAGATTTTTTTCTGTAATCTCTAATTCAAATGACTCATGAACAGTTAAACATTACATCACCCACAATAATACCAGACACTTACTTTGGATTAAATGTCATCTGTAATAATGATTATGATAATAACTTTAAATATTTGTATTTATATAGCACATTTAAAAAACAAGTCACAAAATTATATGAAAAACAAGATAAAATCAAGAAAATTCATAGATGAGAGGGAAATAAAATAGGTATAAAATGTCATTTAAATGACTGAAATTTAAAGTAAAAGTGCAATAAATACAAAGAGACTCAGAAATGCAATTTCTTTGAGTTTGACCTTAAATTTTTTAATCTGAATTGTGCTTGAGGTTCCCTGAAAAAGTTCAAGATGGACCTCACACTCTCCTTTTAAAGTCTTTTCCATTTAAAATCTAGTCTGTCTGCATTTATTATGTGCACCCAAACCTACGCACACATTCCCAAAACACTCTCCGTCTGCCACATTCTGCAGCACTTTAACCTACGGCTGAGAAGCCCTTCATACATTATTCTGTGTCCATTCTCCATGCCTCCTAGCTGGAACACTGAACTCTAATAGCAGCCAAAAGCTCGCTGTATTCACCACATTGGCAGCATCACCCCAACCAGTCCACTGCAGCCAACTAAAGGGCACAGGCGGCACCCCAAGAGACAAACTCAACATGGGCTTCAGAGTAGTGAGCAAGCTTGAGGCAGCATGCTAAACAACCTCGAGGACATGCCCCAAGTCAACTGAAGAACTAAGCTTATTTTGTCACCTAACTGAAGCTGGATAGATGGATGCATTTGAGAAATGTTTTGCCTTGATAAAGATAGAAATTTCTTCAGTGCTTAGGATAGTCTGTGAAAGCCCATTATTTCTCTCTTTGCTAATATTTTCGTTGAGAGATGGTCTTCTTTACCATTTCTTCAATTGAGTGTCTATGTGACTGTGTATGTGTGTGAATCAGTGGCTGTGCATGAGTGTATGTTGCATTTTGATTAATCTGTGAAGTGAGTGAAAATAATGGAGGAAAATTGTTAGTTGAAGTAGATTATTACAATACTTTCTTTGGCACACACTGAAAAATTACCCAATTATTTTCCAAGGTTACTACTGGCGTTCACTCTCTTTTTAATCACAGCCCTGGAGTGAAGAGAGCTCAGCTACAGAGTAGCAATTCAAACCTAAAGCAGCACAGAGATAAGCAGGAGTTAAATAATTCAAAGTCTTCTAATGAAAGGCAAATCTTGATTTACAGTTGTCTAGAATATTCATACTTTGCATAAACGTCTATGACTTTTGGTTGTTGCTTTTCTCTGATTTGCTCCTTCATGTTGACACTTTAATAGGGTGTATAGCCTGGTACAATAGTGAAAACATATAAAGCAGTTTAGCCCACATTGATATAGAGATATAAATCCTTTCATGCCTGTATAATGTCAACAAAGCCTAATATACAGGTACTGTATGGCAGTGGCAGCCTGGCAGGGTTGTGCACTCCCTGCAGGTCCATGACTCCATGCCAAAACAGCACTTACCAGTGATGTCACTTTGGAGCACAGCCTTCTATTTTCTTCATGTATATTGACAAGTAACGATTCAAAATGTTTGTCAATCATCTTACAGCCAAATCATGATTTTGTGAGGCTGGCAAAATGGTTGAATTCCCACCAAATTAAGAAAAATCTGATCATTTACCCAACATCTCAAGGAACCATTGACATACATCAAAATTTTCATAGAGTCCAGTGACGTAAACACCTGGTAAAATGTTTCAGGCCTGGTCACATTTGCATTTAGAACAGGAAAATTCCAGTTGTTGTGCCACTTTCTGGTGTGTCACATTTGAACGTACCAACCAGTCTTTGGTACCACCCCAAACAGAATAATCAAAACTGCTTGTACAGACCTCTATGAATACCCAAAGTAGCAATATCTTTATACACATCTCAAAACAAAAACATATTTACCACTTACATATATATTTAGGGTTAAGGAAGTGGGTTTTTTGCCCACTAAAAAATTACTTAGTGTGTAAAATACTGTGTGTATAGTAGGGCCGTGTGACTTCAGTACCACAGACAGAGGTCAAACAATGCCAAGAGGTACCTCGGACTGTATATAAATAAATCTTCATATACAATTTATGGGTGGCACAACCATGAATGGATACAGCACCACCACGCTGCCTTGCTGCCAATTTTTCCCAGCACTCACGGTACCACAACAAAAAAAAAAAGAAAAAAAAAGAGCGAGAGAAGAAGATGCCTGTAAAACTTTTGCCAGGACACCTCAGTCTGCAAATAAAGTCAATTATTAATATTTGGATTGAAGATCTTTTTGGCTTATGCACTCAGGAGCCATCTTGGAATCCATTATCCAGGTAATTTATTCATTCATGAGTGCAGCTTCTGTTCAACCACAAGGAATAATCTCAGCAAACAGTATCCTGCAGTGAAGGTCTGATGATGAGCTTTGTTGAGCTCAGTAAACAAAGAGGGACACAAGGGCATTTTTGGCTGCCAAATGAAGATGGACACTGCCTGGCAATAAATCTCAGAAGTAGGAGAAATTTTTGACATGAAGGTATTGGATATAAATAAAACAAAATCTTGGACTGTTTAGAGACATTTTGATTTGGTTGTTATTTCATTAAGTATGCCAGAAATAAGACACTCCAAAATCGATTAAACCTGCACGTTCCTGTGTACAAGACAACAGTTTTTGTGTGTGTGTGTGTTGTTTTGGGAGACAAGCCAAGGACTGCCTGAGAACCTCCTACGTTAACTCAGAGTGACACTAATTAATGGCTGCTCAAATAGCTCCTTCTGCAAAAACACTATGGACAGTAAACAAGCTTTCAAGGTGGAATTATGACACTAATGTCATTTTTACCAAGCATGGTGCACAAAGACAGCCCCATGATGTCCGAACATTAAGAAACACTGTACCTGTCATTCCAAATACACTCCCCATCTGGTTAAGTATGTTCTCCATTTGCATGAAAGCCCCTTTGCCCCTCAAGCACAATAAAATGAGCCTGAACTACAGAGCAGCTAATGTCATGTGGGAACAGATGTGATCATAAGCCAGGCCCTGGTTCCTCATTATGCTGAGACAGGTTCCCTGCTGTATTGGGTCTGACCCAAGTCACTGGTGTCGAGGAAAGGAGAAAAATAAACCTTAATAAGTCTTAACTGAACGTTAGGGAGGCTTATCACTGTATGTATAAGAGAAAGAATGTGACAATGAAAAAAAGAAAGAGGGAGTTGATGTCTGTGCATTTGCAGTCACATGCTTACCCTTGTGCATCATTGCAAACTGTTTGCATGGGGACATTATCTGTGTGCAGCACGACATAAGGATGCACTATCATTGGAGCAATAATGATCATTACTTTATCTCCCACACTGAGCCTCACACAGCTCCTCTGAGGCCAGTGAGAATGGGCATGAATGCAAAGCAAACAAGGTTTCGTGGAGGTACAGAGAGAGCAGCAGAAATGACCAACACTACTTGTACCTCATGCCTCTCAGCAGCGGAGATGTGTGGTGTTCCTACAACAAGACATACAGGACGTGCAAATTATCAGTCCACTTATTTTCAGCTTTTAGAGAGTCATTTGCCACCCACACACACACATAAATGCATGTTTTACATAAGCCCACATTGAGACATTAAAACAAAAGCGCATTTGCACACACATGCCTACAGGCTCACACAGACACACACATACACCTGTCAGTTATCAACTAATGATGGAAATCAGAGAAAGATGACTTAACACGATCGGTTTTCAGACTGATTGCAAAACACTTTATGAAATCTGTTATTTAAATGTGTGTAACTAAAGGTTAGTTATAATTACTAATCACTTTTACCTCACAGAGAATATCATCTTTTCATATCATGCCATGCAAATAAAGAGTAATTCCAGTTTATTACAAATTGAGTCTTATGTTGGTGGTTTGGGCTATCATTCCTATTCGTTTTGGTGACATTATACTCAGCAAAGTCATTGAGGAGATCTGGGAACACAGGGACCATTTTACAATTAATTCTGGAGGGTCAAGAAACGCAAGCAGTCAGACAAGGTGACCCAGATTATTTAAATCACTTTATTTGGACTGACTGCACCCAAAATATCAGTAATAATCTCTCATTGTGAAAAAAAAACCCCAGTGTGCTCACAATAAATGAAGTATGATTGGTAAAAGTTGAAGCAGGAAGATGGTCTGTTAACTGTGATGGATGTTTATGGACAGTTTGGGTAATAATTTCACTGTCTGCCTTCATTTACTCTTCCAAATATGTTTGCTGTCTGATCATCAGTTTGTGTTCTTGTATTTCTGGTGATGTTGCCATGTTCTCAGCTCAGCAGTTGGTGAGGACAGTTTTATTATTACCAATAAGAATAATGCAGAAACTACAAAAATAAAATCCAAATTGTATCTAATTTCTGAGAAAATTTGCTGAAAAAGTGTGCTTGCTGCTTCCCAGGGATCATTTTTTATTCTGGGTGTTTATCAAGTGAATGTTAGGGAGCATTGCATGGTTGCCTTGGTATGTATGTGATAGTAGTAGTCAAACCAGCATGGTTCATGTAGAGCTAATGGGCGACAATATTTGTGGCAGCGATGGTCCTATTACTGCTGCAGGCAGTGGTATGAAAGCTAATTTACTGGTAGTATTACGTTGTAGTAACAGTATCAGTACTCATACAGGTCCATAGGCCAATGTCACAGACATCCACATATGTGTTGTGCTGACATGCAGCTGCTGATGTTCTGCTCGGAGTGGAACAAAGTCACTGACATGTCTTTATGAGAGGAGCAAGCACCGACAATAGACAGCAATGGAACTCCTAAATGGAATCCAGGATCAATTAATTTTAACACTTGTGTTGTCAGAGAGGCACAATGGTTCAGCAAGCACAGGCCTGATTGTCAGAGCATCTATCAAGGCATCATTAATATCATTAGTAACACCTGTGTTGTGCTGCCTTAAAGCTGTGCGGTACAGCATGTAGCAGCATTTTCACAATCAAGTGTAGTGTGCACATGTGTTGCACGAAAGACACACTTAAAAGAGTACTCCACTGAATTAACATTGGACTTCTATAATATCATTGGACTCACAGTGGACATTTTTTTAAAAAGGATCCAAATAGATGCAGCAGAACCAGAGATATCATCTTTTTTATTCCATGTCAAGACCTGACACTTACATTTCCCACGATGCAACTCACAATATGCCTCAAGTGACATAATGATGCGCAGGTTGGCACCTTGTATGGCAGCCCCTGCCGTCAGCATATGAATGTTTGTGTGAATGGGTGAATGTGTCTTGTAGTGTAAAAGTGCTTTGAGTAGTCGGAAGACTAGAAAGGCGCTATATAAGTGCGGTCCATTTACCATACCATTTACATAACTTGAGGCATGTTAGGGGAGTGGAGCACTGCCCAAGACCTGAAAATAGATTTTAATGTGTACCCTCTGATAAACTGGAATCTCTATTTATGTAAATGAAGGATCTGCTGTATTTGTGTGCATGTTTGTAAGATAATGCAGTAATGATGTGGATGCAGATGTCTGCCCGACCGTGAACAGCTTGCTTACTGCCAGGATTTAGTTTTATATATAGTAGATGGTAGATAGTCCTATATAACCCATTTACGTTTGCCAGCATCTGCCTCTGCTTCACATGCAACTACAACAGGGAAGTCCCCCCCATTGCACTGCTAATCAGAGACGGTACTAATGTAGCATCTCCCCAGGCTTTTCTTACTATCAGCCTCTTATCATAGCACTGTAACAGGCAGATACACACATGTACTACTCCATGCACTCAATGGCAGGATAACTCTTCAGCTGTGTGGGGGAAGGCTGCAGATTTAGAGATACTATAGAATGCCTGAGGGTTTTTTATATATAAAGCTGGACAACAGGATGATAGATTAGCACTGCTGTTGATCTCACAGCTAGATAGCAAATTGTTACCCAAACAGGCCAGAACTCCTCAGCTTGTTTGCTGTCTGCCGATGAATCCAAATAAGTCAGACAAAACCTTTTTTTATTTAAAAAAAAAAAAAAATCTTTACAAAACAAAATCTCATTTTTACTTTTACCTCTCGCGTCCCTCTCTTTTCTACCTCTGCCTCTCTTTCCACATGGTTCTGTTACAACTGAGTGGTTCTCTAATGATCTCAGATTGAGAGGCAGAAAGTCATCCATAAGCACGCACATGGTCACAGTCACACAGACACGCGCACACACACACACACACACACACACACACACACACACACAGCTACTTATCTTGGTATCCTCAGGGATAATTGGAGGAGAGTTCCCTCACTGAATCCCAGCATCCTGCCACCATTAAACCATGAAGCTGTGTCTGTGCAGCTACATTTAGTGAACTGGCGTGCTCTGACTGGTATGTGTGTGTGTGTGTGTGTGTGTGTGTGTGTGTGTGTGTGTGTGTGTGTGGTTGTGTGTGTGTGTGTTGACGAGAGAGAGAGAGAGAGGGTGAATTGGGGTAGGTTTGACAGGTCTTTTTAGGGATGAAGTGCAGCAGACAGCTTGTCAGTTGGATAGGAAGTCAGTATTTTATGTGTGCATGCATGTGTGTGAGTTGGTTGGTGTGTGGGTGTATGTGTGACATGTAAAGTGAAGTGTTAATGCTTGGTTGAGCATGTCGGGGGCCCGTACATGAAACTCCTCACAGACTGGAGAGAGACAGACAGACAGAGACAGGAAGACGCAGGCAGGAAGTGGAAAAGAAAGAAGGCACCCATTCTGATCCAAAGAGATCATTGTTAATTCATTTTAAGCTACCTGAAAAGGGAACTGCACAAGACACCAAGTGAATTAGGCCTTTTCATTTTTAAATATAGGCTAAATTGGAAATAGACAACAAAAATTATGAGGGCAGAATGAAGCAAAGTTCATAATTAACCAAAACACTCAAACCTCTCCTAATTGGCTCATATATTCGGTCCCTCAAAATTATAACTTCGGTGGACTGTGAAATGTGCAACAATGTCCAGGTGTAATATATGCAATGATTTTAGTCACAGGGAATTACTAAAAATATTAACCCCCATTGGCCCTATTTCATGAAAAAATGAATGAATGAATGTGGATTTTGTCACCATCACTTACAGTGTTCCAGGGGAAAAAGCTTCAGGGCCAATATGGAGAGTAGAAAATTGTCACTGCGACATGGACCTATTTCCAAGTCAGCATTGGATTAAGATAGACTTGAAAAATCCTGAACCCATCCTTTAAAGAACACTTCTCCATCCACCAGTTATAACAGGTGTCTCCAAATCAACCAGCACTGACACTGTAAGGGCTATAGCTTCAAGGGTTAAACCTTTTTCCATTCTAATTCATGTTCGACTGTCTAAAATCTCAGCTGTAGGTCTCCTTATTTTTAAGTGTGTACTATCAGTAATATTCTCCAGACATTATTATCCAGATATTAAACAGAACATTCTCTCCCAGTCCCACACAGAAGATAAAAAGCTTCACAGTGGAATAAAAGTGAAAAAGAAATACTAGTTCAATTTTAACCACTGATTCTTAGTGTTGACCTAATTTGGAGTCTGTGTTCAAAGACCACAAGAGCTCTCCATCTGTAAAAGGAAATGTGCAATGGTGAACCTTCTTTCTATGGCGTGTTTTAAAACCTTCCTGCCATTGTCAGATAATCAAACACTTATTCAAGTCTGGCCTCAAAACCCTACTCAAGCTAATATGATGCACACTTGAAAACACACATGGACATATACAGTGTATATACACACACGTACACACTCACACTCACATACTTTGATCCTCTTGTCTCATATCATAAAGTGTGATGTGTTTGATCTCTGTAAAGCACTCTTGGTGAACCTGCAAAGTTAAAAGTGCTTTATAAATTAATGAGACTTAAATTGACTTATTTTCTCATCACGAAATTTTCTTCTACTTCAAAACACCCACACACACATGCCAACTCATCCTAATGATGTCCTACCAGATTGTTTATGTATTAAAGCACGCAGAGAGGGCCAGACAGCAATGATGGTAGATTCAGACACTCACCACTACTTATAATCCTACTCAGGAAATGCTCGTCAACATATGTGTTGATATATCTACCATATATGATGTATAGCGTATGAGAAAATATGGAGGAAACATTTGAGTTGTTCTTATAAACCTCAGCAGCTTTCTGTCAATTTTTAGTAAGATTATTTACATCTAGTTTCCAACAACTGCATAATACTGTAAATAATAATGTAAATATCCAATAGGAAGTCATTTGTGCTTCCACAGCGGTTGTTTCTACTTTTTAAATTATATCATTGTGTGGATGTTATCATGTATCATGAGTCCAATGGAAAGGGATCCATAAATACTTGCTTTAACTTCCAATGATGACTGTTATAACAACAATGTTGTTATAAAGCAATAGTTAGAAACATTTGTGGATAAAGATGATGCAAATGATTGCAAGATAAAAAAAAAAAAGTCCAATGTTTCATACCAATTTGTTGCCTAGCAAGTACAGTGCATTGCATCTGTTTATAGGTTCAGTTTGCATCAAATAAACTTGTTCATATGAGGTGTTGTCCAAGCACATCTAAAGGAAAAAGTGTGGAGTGGGAGAAAAGCCTGCAATCACAGTGAGGGTTGAGATGCGATGAATTGTGCAAATGGGGAAGATAACACACAACTTCAGACTCCTCGGTTTCCTCAAAGGTTTCATGGTTTTACTCTCTGTAGTACACATGAAAAGTATTTAGAGTTATTACTCTGTGAAGAATGAAAAAAAGAGAGCTTGAGAGAGAAGTTCAAATGCTGTCTACTTTCCCAACATGAATGAGTACCTGGCCAGTCACACAGTGATAGTTGTGTTTCCAAATGTAACAAAATTGTACGACGAAGCCCTTTTATTCCGACATTAGAAAGAGCTGCTCGATAAGCACTTTGTTTGAAGCATACTGACATCTTTACACAGATTCAGATACACAAAACACAGATTGACTGAAGAGGGGTTTTTCCAATTTTTAACTAAAGACATTCCAACCAGAATCATTATTTTGTCTTTATTTTTAAACTGGCAGAATAAGATTCAGTTGGCTGGTGATGAAAGGGGACCAAACATGGACTGAATGAGTTTTGGAAAACCCCTCTTCGATTAGTCACACAGCATTTTGAAATCAGTCAGGCCAATAACTTGTTATCTCCCCTGATATTAGCTTAGTGGGCTTTCAAATCCTTCAGTCCCAGTTTCAACAACTAATGCCAAGGTATTAGAGCGCAGACCATGTTTACCCTGATCTGCCAGTGGCGTCACTGGCAGCTCGAAGTCAAATACGTCCCAGCACACAATAGTGAAAACCTTGCCACCGTGTCAGGGGAAAAAGCAATACCTATTTGTGTAAAACCTTCAAAGCCACAACATTATCTCCTCAGCACAGCTATAGATTACTGAATCATGACATGCTTTTAAAATATATATATATATATATATATATATATATATATATATATATATATATATATATAGTGAACAGGATGCTCTGATACACTGTCTGCTTTTTAGTCATATCAGTAAACAACGCTGTAACATGAGCCATGCATCGCACTAAGAAGGACTGTCAATCACTGTAATACCTCTCAAGTATTTGAATATTCAGTGGGTATTCATGTACAAAATATAATCAAATTATTGCCTGTACTGTGACAGTGAGAATGCTTTAATTAGTACGTTCACAATTTAATGGAAAAAGGAAACTTTGTCTGAAAGTTTGCACACCATCTTTGTATACTCATTCAATCTTGCACCCTTCAGTTGTTTAACAGGGCTGCTATTTATCACATTAATTATTTCAATCAAGAAGCGAAAAACTATTTTTGTCACTCCAGAGTGATTTTCCCAGCACGATATCCTGTTCTAACACAGATGCCTGAGTGATATAACCATAGATCAAACTGTGAACATTACCAACTCCAAGCATTAAGTAATTATTACAATTAACTCCTTCTGACTCCTTTTACACCTGTTTGAACATGTGTCTGTTGACCCCTCCCATGTACCTCTCTAAAGATATTGTTTAAACATTATTAGACAAACACATACAGTGATTTCATTACGTGGCTCTGATTGCTGTATGAAGATCTTAATATTGCTATAAACATAAACATATAAATGTTTCAGGTTTTATACACCAGTTATGACTTTTGTAACATCATGTTAAAAGCTGAGTGTCTGTCTGGAAAAATGTCATTGCTAATGTTGCTTTTAATCTTAGCATATCTGTGTGTGTTGGTGTGTTTGTAATTGTTTGTGTGTATGTGTTTGTGTGTGACAATGTCTGCTTAATCACAGCATCTGTTGCTGTCATCGCTCTTGGATATAAACATCATCAATCACCAGCAGAAGTGACATTACTTATTACGGCCCTATTTGTTGGATTATTGAAAAGACTTTATCATCGTTCAACCAAATCAAGTATGCCATGGCATGAGAGGAGGCTCTGTGATTAATGATTGCAAAAAATAATAATCTAACTAATTTCAATTAAGTGAAGACCATTATAACAAGAGGTGTGTATGATTTACGCCAACATGATGAATGTGCCTGTTAGATTAAAGATTAAAGTCACAGTTTGATGTAATAACAGGGCTGTTTTTAGAAGTCACGCACCGCCGCGTGTTGTCTCTTCAGCTATGGTACTGTTATCTAAGATATAGGCTACTGGCTGAGTCATCGTTACAGCTCGATGGAGATTTATTAAGGGATGGATATCAAGTGTAGAGGAGGTAAAAACAGTATAATCTCAAATCTGTCCAACACCCACTATCTCACTCCCCCTTTCCTTTCTCACCCTCCCTTATAGTTTAGTGATAGAGGACTTTGCTCCATCTTTCCTCTTCAGAGAGAAGAGAGGACTGCACCATGGTGTCCAAGACTTTCACATTTCTCATGCAGGAGGAATATTAACAAATATATTAGCAGTAATCAATGTTGTCTCATTCTAATCACCATACGCCTTACATGATTTGTCAATGATAGCATTGACTGTGTTGATACCCCCGGCAAAAGTTCAATGCTTTTTTCCAATGGTCAAACATGGCCCTGAATATGGCAGCTAAAATATGGGTAATAATACATTTTGTTGTCATTGAAGGTTTGCTAACAAGATGGATTTTATTCAACTGGGTTTCCTGTGTGAAAAAACAACAACAACAATTTTATTTCTCCGCATTTTTTATTTTTCTCAATAATTTTCATCTCATATTTTAATGAGAGGAAATCTGAAATTGTTTTGTTTGGCTCACCAAACTATCCAGTTGATCCACAATAAGCTTGGCAGTCTGTCAATACATGTTAAATCTGTTGCTAGAAACTTAGCTGTGGTTTTTGACTCTGACCTTCGCTTTGATGCCCAAGTCAAGAAATAGTTTAGTCCTGTTTTCTTCACATGAGAAATATCACCAAATAAGGTCTTTTTCTATCATTTGCTGACCTGGAGAAAGTCATCCACGTTTTAATCTCGTCACAGTTGGACTACAGTAATTCCATGTTAATCTTGCTAGGGCCAAAGTTCTCTTTCCCGTCTGTAGCTGGTCCAAAATACAGGAGTAAGGATTTTTAACTAATTCAAGGAAATGTGATCACCCCTATCTTGGCCTCTCTCCACTGACTACTCGTTACTGTTAGAATCGTTTTAAAATGTTACTAATTACGTTCAAGACTAAACGGGGACTTGCTCCAAAATACATTCCTGAATCCTCACCCTGTATGAACTGTCTGAGGTCCTCTGGCAAGGATCTTTTGGCTGTTCCTAGATCGAGGTTGGTAACTAGAGGTGAGAGGCCCCCTGACTCTGGAACGCCTTACCAGAGGAAGGCTCACCACATCAGCTTCTTTGTAACTATTGTTTTGATTGTTTTGCTATACAAATGAAGATTAATTATTATTATTATAAATTTGAATGTTTGAATGTTCTTCTAATTACCTACAATGACGCTGACAAAACTGGACAATGAATGGACTTGAATCCTGAAAGCCGTCTCTATGCACAACAATATTGAAGGTTAAAAATAATGATAATTTTGACACGTTAACTAGTGTTAGCTTGTTGGCAATCTGCGCCTGTCTAGCTAACTTTACCTCTACTTTAACTTAAGTTAAACTAACATTGTAAAAATGACATTTTCATATCCATTTCAGTGGATAATTTAGTTGTATTTAATGTAACCGCAACTTAGAATCTGTAAAAGAAAATTAAGTGAATCTGAAAGTGTTCACTTTGTTTTCCTGTTGAACAAGCGCAAACTAGCAAACTAGCTAAACTAGCTAGCTAAGAATGTTGCCTTTTAGCCCTGCAGCTAACACTCATGTATTTGATTGATGTTGAAGAGCACTGATATGTTTTAATGATTTGTCTTGAAGTGAAGGTGAATTGTTCAATTCTTACTTGCTTTTGGAATGAAACTATTGTTTATTTATATTGCCGTGGGACATGTGTAAAAGGTTTAATTTCTCTCTGCAGTGACATCCTTTAATGAAGGCCATATGTCAAGGCTTGAAATTGTTTATTTAAGAGAAATTTTACCAGACCAAAGTTTTTCATCCCAGCTCCATGTTTTGTATTCACTTTGAGTTGCTCCTGTCTGCAGTTTCTTGGCGCGGAACAGATATTGTGTATGCGTGTGTTTGTGTGTGCATGTGCATGCACCTGTCTGTCTGCTGGCCCTCCACGAGTGCATGCTGGTTTATTTGCCATATGCCAAGGGCTCTTTGGAACAGAGGCACCATTATCCATTCATCAGGCCTGTAGCATCAGTGTCTGCCGGTTTCCCTGATCTACAGTCTAATTTACACCTCAGACAGCAGCTCTCATCCCTCTCAAAACTTGTGTTGACATGAAACAGGATAAACAACTATAAATCTACAAATGCTCCACTGTTGCCTTGTCCCACTGGTCAATGTGTTCCTGTTTTTGATACGATGCACTAAACCATTAAAAGATAGACAGATGGGAAAGTGGTGTTACAGGTGGAAAATGAATTGAACCAGTTATCCACAACTGACAGTTTAAAAGTCAGGCATTTAGCACACACTCTTATCTTGCCTTAAAGTTTAAATCTAATCAATAAGAATGATAGTGATAGGCAGTTCAGAGCAAAAGAGGGCTTCATAAACAACAGCTACATGAAGAGACACAACCACAAGTTGTCTGCTTGTCTTACACTTTCATTTTCTCCCGCCCTTCCTCATTTCTTCCATCACTTTTATGGTGGCAGAGCTGGAGGCCCTGGGTATCGATTGTACGCTGAGGACTAATGGACATGACAAAAGCAGCAAGGGGGGACATAGAAAAGAGGGAGGAGGAGATAAGATGGAGAGGGGATAAAGAAGGGCTAAATGAGAAAGTACGCAAGTGAGGCGACTCCACCATACAGAGACATGAGAAAGATGACAAAAAATAAAGTTCTGATACAACCTTTTTTTACTGATCAAAATAAGCCTAACCTCATAAATGTTAAAGGAAAGTTTTGAAAATTAGCTTTTTTTCCAAAAGCTAGATGAGAAAATTGATACCACTCTCAGGTATATCTTAGCATAAATACTGAAAGCAGGGCTCCTTATTTGATGTCCAAATAAGGAAATGTGCATCATATAGCAGGTGGATGTGACTCCACTCATTGAGACCTGCTGATAGACGTAACAGCGGAGCAGAGGAGAGAGACTGAGATAGCAATGTCACCAACCTGCATGCTGGTACCTGATGGGTTTTTTTCATCCTGAAAACAAATAATTTTTAAAATATTTGTACAAAATAAGTGTTAGGAAAAAAACCCACTATTTGTGCTTTGCTGAATAATGTATTTATATTCGGGCGTGTGTGTGTATGTGTGCATGTGTGACCCATAGACTATAAAAAATATGGACATAGTCACTGTGACATCACCCACTTGTTTGCGAATTGCCGTTATGAAGCCTCGAATGTATCGATTTGACCATAACCATCTTGGATTTGGCCATCGACATGTTTGATTTTTGGAGCCAGAAGTGACCATATTTGGACGAGAGAGTGGACCTGACCATAGCGCTAGCTGCTAGCTTGGTTAGCACAGTGCATTCACAATCTATGGTTAACAGTGATAATGATAATGCTAATGCTAATTTTCGCTAGCGAAAAATAGGCCTAAAACCATTAAAACAAAATGTAATCACAACTAATGATCCGACTCATTGATGGGTCTTTTATTACAGCCAAATGCTGAACAAGACTTTTTTTAGGTGACCACAATGTTACAATTAACATTCGTGAACTGAAAACACACTGTGAAATAGCAGCAGCTAAGCCTATATGCAATGTTTACGTTACGTAAGCAACTTTGTCGCAGTAGCAGCAACTTGTCAATCACAACATAGCCATGCCCTAAAGCATACACTGCTTTATCATCTATTTTACTCTAAATGGGGCCATAATTTACAAAATGAACATCATGCTGTATTGAAGAAGACTTGAAACTAGCAATTGAGACTATAAACTCATTAGGAAACAGTTTACTTAGGTAATAAATCAAGAGAGAAGTAGGGTCATTTTCTCATAGACTTCTATACAATCAGACTTCTTTTTGCAGCCAGTGGAGTCGCCCCCTGATGGCCATTAGAGAGAATGCAGGTTTTTGGCACTTCCACATTGGCTTCATTTTTCAGCCCTGGAGGTTGCCGCTTGGTGTGACCTCAGTTCGGAATCCGCCATCTGTTTAAGTAATGAAAGGAAATGAAATCCTAGGTAGAGTTAAAAACTGTTCAATGCTTTAATACAACAGCTCTGTTTAAGTTTTATAAGTTACTGTGATGCCACTGAGAGCAAAGGAAGTTAATAAGCAGTTAATTAATAGGTCTGATGCCATGGTGACGCTGACAGCTTCCCTGATTCAGACAATGCACTTAACTGAGATTCAGCTGAGGCATACTTCTCAAAGTCTGGCTCATAACTCAAAAAGCACAACACTTATAGCCAAAATGTTTACATTGTCAGTGAGAGGAGACCCTGCTGCTTGCATTGGTGTAAAACATGTGTCTATTGTGTCAAGAATGTGGGAGAGGGAGAGACATGATTTTCTACCTTTTTATGCTATCTTCCTGAAACTTTTGTTCTCATTTAACACTGGAGCAGATGGATCAGTTGGACGGATCTCTTGTCACTCTGAGGCTCGTAGCGCAAAATGTGTTGGTCTTAGCTCTTAGATAGTTAAATTGTGTGAAAGAAGACAAAATTTCCTACATTTTAACGTAAAGATGATGTGTGAAGTGTGAAAATTGTGGGAGTTAGGAGATGTTGAAGAGAATTTTTTTGGAAGAATTGAAATTCTCATTCTCACTGTGTGTGATGTCATGCACTGTAGGCTCTGAGCAGTCTCTCCATTCACTTATATAGGGAAATTTTCTGCGAAAAAACGTTAAATATTTCGTAAGCTATAAAAGATATGGACAAGAAACATAATAGTGAGCTTGATTCAACAATGAGCCAATCATTTTGACATTTGAATAACATTTCTACGTCAAATGATAAAGGACTAGTTACGAATCCGAAAAAAAGAGAGATAGGAAGAACGGAAGAACATATAGTGGGATTGCGCTTGCACAGCAATCCCACCAATTACAGAGCTTAAGTAGGTGTTTTGTTTTTCACTTTGGAGAGAAACAGGTTAACTCCAGTCTTTATGCTAAGCTAGGCTAATCCCCTCCTGACTCTAGCTTCATACTAAAGCACAGATGAGAGACTGGTATCAGTCCTTTCATCTAACTCTCAGAGAGAAACCGTTATAAGCATAACCCCCAAAAATGTTGAATTATTCCATTAAATGTTGTAACACAAGCAGCCATACAAGAACTTTTCAATACTTAGCTACAGATACATTTCAGTGTCCAGCCATACTAAGGGTGTGGTGTGGGGTTTGGAAGAATAATAATAAAACATCAAAAATTGCAAGAAAGAGTCCTGGGAAGGAGTCAAAGAGTATATACTTGTCCAAATCTCCGCAGGCTGAAAGTTCATAAGAATAACAACAGATGCATTCAAACACTGACACACATAAAAAGAGACAGTAGAAGTCAGACACTGATCCAGGTCCAAGAGTCTACGGAGTTGCTTTCTCTTGTAGCAGAGCTTCTACACAAACTAGAACATGCATTTCCTGAAGAAAATGCGTGTAATTGCTGCTCGCTGATTAGACTTCCAGCTGCAGCTACTACAAGCTGCTGCTCTAGCAGCAAACTCTCTTAATATTGTAGCGCCACCTACGGGTGAGGTTATATAAAAGTCTCATTTGTAACAGTATGCAGCAGGTGAGTAACTTGCATATCTATCTTCATCATGGTTTCATCAGAGAGAAAACAATCTGACTCCTCTGACACACATTTAAAAAGACACATCATCGCATCCAGCATGTGAATTGTCCAGAAAAAAGTTTTTTTGGTCAATTTTCAACCCATTGCAATGCATTGTGGGAAGTATATACATATAAGCTAACACTGTTTCTTGACAACTTAATTTGAAGAGAGTAGACAAGTTGACAAAGGAGTGGGGTTTGTGCATGTGTTTGTGCATGCCAGTATGTAGTGTGACTTTCTATGTATTGTTTTGGTGTGTGTGTGTGTGTGTGCGACTAGAGCAGTTTTGAATTGTGAATGAAACCTGAAGCCACTGAAGGTTTAAATGTACTTAGAATTAATTGGAGAGCAAGATCTCAATTTGCTGATTGAAACCAGCTGTGTGTCTCTATGTCTGCATTTCCTTAACAGAGCAGTCTTGCCAGGAGTGAGGATCAAACCCACAAACTTATAATCTCATAGGGAATCTGATCATGAGAATAGTGCTTAGACCACTGAGCCGGCAGACTAGCCCTGACATGTTGATAAAAACTTCCCATTTGTTGAGGAGAAACTGATTTTCCTAAAACTAAAGCTTGTAGCCCAGTGTTTGAAAGAAGAGAGAATCAACCTCTTAAATTTATTTTAAATCTCAAAAACTGTTACTCCTATGGGAAATATATTTACATTTCAAGAGAGAGGAGGCTTGTGGCAACATTTTCAGGTATTATGTGATGTATATGTGTTAAAACTGTGGAGTGAGATGTGTTTGAGACATTTGTTTTTCCTGGTCTAAAAATATCTCTGCTCTCCACTGTGCCTGATGATGTCATGTACTGAAGAGATCTGAAAACTGCTGTAAAAGCCCTCACTTTGGGTTTAAATTGCTCCAAAAGTACAAAAGGTATCATAAGTAACGGATTATATCCACAGTAATCAGATTACACCCACAGTTTGTCAAACTTCCACCTGTCTATCCAGTCATCCCTCATCCTGCAGACTGTAAGTATGTTTTCACTGATTTACAGAGAAAATCCTCTTTTGATTCTGTTTTTCAGCTGCAGCCTCACTAATCCTTTAAGAACTCTCACCAGACTCCATACAAGTATTTCACCTTTTTAGAGTTCACTGTAAAAAAAAAAAAAAAACTGCTTCAGTGCTCATGTCATGATGTGTGGAGATTTCACTCACCAGCACAGCCAATGAAATGACCAAGGTGTGGAATAGTCTGGAGAAGTTTGGGATCGTTTTGGAGAATTTTTTTGATAGTTTGGACAAGTTTTTAAAGTAAGTCCATATTTTATTAAAAAATAAATAAATTAATACAATTTAAAAAATTAATACAAAAGTAATGATTGTTTTTGTTCTAAGGTTCATTCTGATGGAACTGAAGCTCAAAGCCTGAAGACACCTCTGATTATTATTATTATTATTATTAATAATAATAATAATAATAATAATAATAATAATAATAATAATAATAATCATAGGTGAGCACTGGAACAGCTAAGAGGAGATAAAACACTGATAGTTCACATCAGTGTTAGAAAATATTTTTATTCATTTTAAGATTATAAAATATTTAACTCAAGACTGAGAGATGGGCTTTGCTGACCTGCTGGACAAGGTGAGTTTACTGATCAGTGGCCACTGAGTTACCTCTGCTATGTAATCTGATCACTGTGGGTGTAATCTGATCACTGTCGGTGAAATCTGATTACTGTGGGTGTAATCTGATCACTTATGTAATCTGATTACTATGGGTGAAATCTGATTACTGTGGGAGTAATTGGATTATTGTGTGGTGTAATGATTACAGCTGGATTTATAACTGTGTGCAACATGATTACATGACGGATTCCCTGAACATTCCAGGTGATAAGTCTGAGATCACCCATCATGTAAAGTGTTGAGTAAAGTTACATATATGAAAAATGGTAAACAGTTCAAGCTGGTTGTGAGTAACAAAAGACCCTAAAGAGGACCCCCATGTTCAAATAAATAAATAAATAAAAACAGAGACAGACAATGTAAAATGGTAAAACATTGACATTGGATGCAGCACCTTTCCCTAACCCTATCCCCAAACGGCAGCGAACCATAGAACTTAATGTGTCACCACATGTGCTGAGCCTAAACCAGTATAGGAGTATTCAAATGGACAACTCATCCAGCATAGGTAACCCCAGACAACTCCTGTGCTCCCCATAAATGTGGTGTTGTTGTGCAAAAAATTAAATATAGAAAAAAAGGAAGAAAACAAAAACATAAAAACAAAGCAAATGAGGAAAAGGACAAAAAAAACAAGGAAAAAAACACACACGCACAAATGCACACATATTCCCTGGGGCTGCCTTTCACACTAACCTGGCATCCTTTCACAGGGCCCAGTGGAGCGTGTTGGTGCGACTCTGCTCTCAGGCTCTACTGACAGAGGAAACTGCTACTCTGAGATGGACAACATGGACGTCATGGTAGCAATAGGGTGGAGGTAAGTCACACAATAGTAGGTCTGAAAGACAGCAGAATTTCTATGATATTTAAAGAGTACACTAAGAGTGTGATTGGCTGGAGGAACGCGGCTAGAAAGATCATTGGTCAGGTGTGGTGATGTCAGAATTGAGATTGAAGGGATTTTGAAAGTGTTGAAGTGTGAATGAAGGGACTTCAACAGCATGGGAAAGTGGAAGGGACAGAGAGATAGAACGGAGGGAAATAGCAACTTTCACCCATGATATTTAAAGGCAGTGTGATGATAGAAATCTTCCTTATTGAACTTACACCAAAGCTTAATTTCAGGAAGAAGAGATCAATTCAAAGTGAAAAATCTACATGAACAATTGTTAGGGATTAAGATATGTAAAAAAAAATGGGGGAGAGATAAAAATTCTGTGAAGGAGGCTAAAGGCTGTCAGAGGCCAAACATGGATGAGGAATGAATTAATGTTATGAAATTGTAAACAAGCAACCACCACCAGCTACATTATATGCACGACTTATCCCATGAGTCTTAGGGCTTGAAGGATTTTTTTGAGCAGAGAGGATGACATCGGAGTCAGGTAGAATGTATGTGGAGTATGCTGAAGATGACCAGCGGCCCATTTGTTGTAGAGAAGAGGATGAAATTGCCTGCATAGCCACGGAAGTAACAGCGCCTATCCTGAGGGAGAGGCCTGAGTACTGCAGAGGGCTTAGACCACATTTAAGAAGCACTTGCCTGAAGTTATGAATAAACCAGGATTTAGTCATGGGATAACTATCAGGCATTACTTTTGAATTGGGACTTAAAATGTTAAGACAAATGATAGGTGTTTCTTTCAAACCATGTCTCACTTTATTTACATTTTAAATGAAGATGCTAAACATTTGTACAAAATTAGAAAGTAATAGAAAAACAAAGCATGGAGCACATTCAGGTAATTAAACTTAAATTGCAATCATTTAAAAAGTAAAGTGCAGTCTGTCTGAACATTTTACACAAATAAAGACATAAAACATTGTAAAAATATTAACATGCTCCTCTAATGCAAGCTATAACCAAACTGAGTGAGTGAGTGACCAAGAATAACTCAGTGAAAAACTGAAAAGTGTGGCTAAGAGACTGATGGTGTGGGTGGGTGAGAGGGTTTACTGACTTATACGAAGTCCCACTCAAAGGTCCATTAGTTTCTTTAGTGCACTCAGCACACAAGGGTTGACTGATGTCATCTGTTTCTGTGTGACTTTCTGTCCTCTGTAACTTTGTCCCGTCCTGTCAGGATGCTTCTGAACCACCTGAAAAACAAAAAAGGGTGCTCGGCGAGGGTGTGAAAAAATTATAATTATTTATTAAGATAATAATAATAATAATAATAATAATAATAATAATAATAATAATAATGACAATACTAATAATAATAATAACAATACTACTACTAATAATAATAATAATACTTAGTCTATATAGCACATTCTTCGGTGTTGCATCGATGCAACACCGAAGAATACAAGAAGTCCAGTTTGAGGGACAGATCCATGCATTTTGAGACTAATCAGATGCCAAAACAGTGCATAGCACTTTATAATACTGTAAGTCAGTATTTTACAAGCCTGGAAAGTTTATAAAGTCCAGAAACATGAAGGAAAACATTTTTATATATATAATTTTGCCAACCGTATTTTGTAATTAGCTGGCAATCCCAAACACTGGGTGTTTAAAAAAGTAGAAAAGTAGTAGTAGTAATTACATTGGTTGAACCGTTACACTTTGTTGTGCTTCATGTGCGTGTGATGTACAATTATTTGTGTAATAATTATTAAATTATTGTATTTTTGATTGTCAATCTAGGAACAAAATGATGTCAACATGAGATGCACTCTGGCCCTTCATGGCCATCCAGTGTATCAGCATGAGGAGTCTCTGAGTTCCTCAAGACCTGCAGTACAAGCTCTCAGTGCACTCAAGGAAATGTCAATATCAATCAGTACAGTGTTTATGTAACATAGTGTATGGGAAACCAACAGCCAACTTTTTCAGGTCTATGTCAATACAATATTCAATAGTCAAATGTATGATGACAAAGTTATTAATGGGTGGAATTATTCCTCCTCTCCATAATAGCCATAATAGTCCTTCCTAACATGATCCAACTGTTAAACATTAGGGACAAATCCACAGTCCTCATTTCATGTAAAAATGTATGAAGTTCAGTTGAAGCTAATTTGTGCCTTCAGCAGTCTCTTACCTAAATCAAGTAGGTATCTTTGTCCTGGCAGTGCTGTGTACATTTATTGTTGGTGTTTTGTCTTGGTAACAAACATACATGCGATAACAGTAACGTATTCCTCTGCTGCAGCTCAGCAAGGAAACACTGCCTATTTACTAAGCTTGTTGCAAACTTTTGCAGCATTTTTTTTAAATTTAGCAGGGTCTTTACTAAGAGTAGACATGTAAATGAGCCCAGCTGCGGTTCATCTGATTTGCATGGAGTGCCGCTGTTTTGATGTGTGCTGCACATGTCTATAAAGGACTGGAGCACAAACATAACAGTCTTCTGCTGTTGGACTTGCAATATTGGTTGAAGAGAAGAGGAAACTTTTGGATCTGAAGGCGCTTATTTATTCCGCAAGGGGAATGCATATGTGAGTAAATACGAGTTAAATATTCTGATGTTGTCAGCTCAACAGAAAGATCAGTCATTGAGTTTGTTATGAAAAATCAGTGGAAGGTTTTTGATGAAACTTTTAAAATTTTTTCATAAGATTGTTTTTGTAGTTGCGAGTTACACAGCCAGTATGGACCAGAAGAATGATTACAGCCAGCAGTGACTCTCAATACACATATATACATACTGGGATGTGGGTGTTGTATCAAGATAGTCATGAAAAAATACAAGCCTATCCTTTAAGTGTGTGGGCAGCACAGATAAGCATACAGTGTATGACTTGCAGCCTTGCCTCTGGAACTATTCTCATAATTGTATTGTTTGTATTTTGCAGTGAGAAGGCGAGTCAGATATGGTTAACAATCCTGTTGTTCTCCTCACTGTGGTCACTAACAACACTACTGTGCGATCCACTTCAGCCCTGAGAGCATCTCTGTTGTAGTCAGGAATGAAACCGCTGTGAGTGATCTCCCCAGGTTGGCTGATGCATTTGTACTGTTGTTTAGCTTAATGTAGCATTTAGACTATCCACAGAAACTCATTCACATGTTCACCTTTATCCAGAAAATACTAATGTGTCTTGATGATAGTAAACCACTGACACAGTTCCTACTGATAACTACATGTTGAAAGAAGTGAACCAAGCGACAAGTTTGAATGCACACATTATCACAGTAAATATAAGGATCTGTTTCTGACAGTCTATTAATTAAGTTCTTTTTTGGACAAAGAGACCATACAATAATTTAAAGGAATACTCCTGTGAAAACCTGTTTTGGTGTGTTGTCAGTCAGCATTACGGGAGTTGCTGTTATCTAGTGTCTGGGGTTCTAATAATTGTTGCTTCTAAAATAAATCAGGCCATTACAGTTTTCATTTCTCATTTTAATGGCACTACTAATGTGAGATTAGGGCTGCAACTAATAATTGTTTTTAGTATCTGTTATTTTCTCTGATTAATCATTTAATTGTTTGATCTATAAAATGTTAGAAAAATGGCAATGGCAATTTCTAAAGCCCAAAGTAATGTCTTCAAACTGCTTGTTTGAGAGTCTAAACCCCCAAGTATTTAATCTGCTATCATAAAAGACAAAGATAAGCAGCACATCTCACAATTGAGAAGCTGTAAGTAAGGAATGTTTGAAATTATTACCTAAAGTAACTGAAAACAATCAATCAATTATCAAAATAGTTGCTGATTGATTTTCCCACAATAAACTTATTATTTCAGCTCTATGTAAAATGTGCCTTTCTTGTTTTCAGCCTGATGTTGGAAATGTGTGTCAGTGTGAAATACTTGGTTGCTCCTGTGGAAAAATACTGTAGTTTCTACAAGAGATGTTTCAGTCAGTGATAATGATGTTGATAATGTTAATTTCTATGAGAAGGCAAAACACAGTATTTGAAGGAAAAGAGAATCTAGAAGAGGGACCACCTGCAGTTTGTATTGCAGTCAATGAGAGCCGGACAGAGTTTTCCCCATTAATTAAGGTTTAGATCTCAAAAACTATTACTCCTGAGGGAAATATATTTACATTTTAACAGAGAGGAGGCTTGTGGCAAAATTTTGAGGTATATGTGCTTGAAGAGTTAAAACTGTTGGAGTGTTTAGGATTTTTTTTTTTTCTGGTCTAAAAAAAATGGCTGCTTCAGCCTGTGCCTGATGACATCACACACTGATAAGAACTGAAAACTACTGTAAAAGCCCTCACTTTGGATCTAAATTGCTCCAAAAGTACAAAAGGTATCACAACAGAGAATACAACTTTGAATATTGAAAGTTTGCTGAACTTTTTAAGTTTGCACAGGGTCTGTAGGCCAACATATGTCCAAGCATGTGAGTTCCTAAGTTATACAGATTTTCCATCTTTCCAACTGAGGTCTATCATTCCTCCCATTGACTGCCATTATAAATTTTAATGTTTTAAAAATTTACATAAAATTACTGGAATATGCTAGACACAAATAAAAGTAACACACATCATGGAAACATGTTCAGCATGTTAGAATTGGAAACGTGTTTCTAGCTGTAAGCGTGTGGGAATAGTTAAACACAGAATCAAAATAATAAAGAGAACACAATGAGTCTCAAGACACTGTAGCTGCCTTCCTCACTGTCTGATCCCTCTAACCTCCTCTTTCGACCCCTACCTGATCAGGCCCGCTCCCAGCTCCTCCACTGCCCACAGGAAATCATTACATCCATTGTGAAACTCTCCACCAATCTCTGTTCTCCCCTGAGCCCCACCTTTCACCAATTAGGAGGTGTGCTTGGCTGATCACTGCATCTATGAACTCATCCCTTTTTACTCCCAAGCGCTTTAGATTTTGGAGTGTGTAATGATAAAAAACCAATTAAGACTATATACATACCTATAGCCTAAACATCAACCATGATGATGATGTGATGTGGATATGAGTATTGTTAGGTTTGTTGACAGGTCTGAATTTGCTTTCAAACACTGGAGGGAGTTTTGTGGCTCCTGATGCTTCTGATAATCCCCAGCTAATGTATGGTGATATAGCATTTTCTCTGCCATATGGCCTGTGGTAAGCTTATAATGAATGTGCAGTGTAATGTTGGATGCCTACCCAGGGACCTAATTTATCAAGCAAAGGCCAACAGTGTCAAAGCCATTTCCTCATGAGATGCAGCCACACAGCAAATGACTCAATTGGGCTGTAATGTACAAGGTGTTGCCAGAAGAATTCGTATTCCTTCCGCTATCCACGCGTGGGAGAGCTAAGGTCAAATAAATTGGACAGGCAAGCACAGGCCTGCAAGGATGATAATGCAAGGTGGCAGGTTTCCTATCGGTGGAAAATACTGATTTATCGTCATTGAATCTGGTGTAAATATCTCATGATTTTGCATTGGAGTAATCTCTGGTGAAAGGTGACTGTATTGGTTTGTCCAAATGAGTCTTCAAATGAGCTTTTCTTTAGAGTAGGACATCAATTTCCATTTTCGGTTCTATTTTTAAAAAGTGCTTTTAGTTGTCAATAATGGCGATCACAAATGTTAAGCTCCTACAGTGGCACTTTCAGCTTTATTTTCAAATCTGGAAAGATTAAATGGAAGCTTGCAGCAGGTCAGTCATTCCATTAAAAACATAATATGAATGATTAAAAGTCGATGTGAGATGGGTTGGTTTGGCAGCACGCATAAATCCCATGTGCAACCAGTGCTTTAACACAGCAAATGTATTTCATCAGGATTCCAATCCTGTAATTAATTTAGAAATTATTCCCTGAATATATCACAGAACAGTTAGACCTCACATACAGAACACACAAACAGCGACTAGTTTTTACAGCTTCACACAGACATGTTGAATCTGTCATGAAATATGAACGTCAAGTTATACCCTCTTGCCACCCGCAAAGTAAAAAAGTTGTCAACAAACTCATTTTTCTCTATTTGCCTCTCTTGTCTGTCGTCCTGGGAGGTCTAAAGGATGGATGTGAGCTCAGTGCAAATAGGCAGCACCGGCTCGGCTGCAGCTATTCCCCGAGCCCACGTTGGCCGAGTGAATGCCACTCTCTGACCAGATGATCAACACCAGATGTCAGAGCGGTCAGTGGCCAGAATGACAACAACAATCCTTCTAGCGAGATGATAAGCAACTGGGCTGGAAGCGCCCCCTGCCTCCTCGCCAGATTTTCACATTTTCTATGCTGGTCAGAGGGAAAATTAACGGGCTGTCACTCGTAGTCTCACAACCCAGACAACATACTGAGTGGGGGGGATATGTGACAGGAAGGATTGGATGGTTTGAATGAAGAGTGATCACCTTTTGAGGATGTTTCATGTATAATCAGAGGATGACTGAAGGGTGTTGTGATTTATGACCACTGAAGAAATTCGCCTCCACAGGTAGCTTTCTCTCTGTTTTTTTTTCTTTTTTTGCTTGAATATATATATATTGGTTTTTACATTTTTACATATAGTAAAGACATACAAAGTAAACAAAGCATAAAAAACAAAACAAATAATTAAAGGATCAGTCTTGGGTCTTGCTGTAAAGTCCAAAAGGTAGACAAACATGAGCAGTCAGGAAATTCGACAAATTATAAACATTGCAACAGTTGTCAGATCATCTAAACCACATCCAAAATGTTGGTAATAATCCCTCATTGCACAGAAAAACTGGGTGTGTAGCTCGAATTTGAACCAAGTGTGTAAACTTTAATGGATGTTTACAACATTCACCTTTGTTTTCTCTACCAAATAAGTTTGACTAATCTGAAGCTTTGTTAAAACCTGACCGCTCATGTCTCTTTTCTAGTAATACTTGTTTTTAGCAACATTCCCCAGATCCTATAAACTGTGTACAATATTATTATTGGTAGGAAGGAATGGTGAAAACTATGAAAAAAATAAGAAATTATCCTTTAACTGATCCTTCCTAGTCTAATTTCAGGGTTTGCATCACAGCAGAGTAACATACTGTATATATATTATATATAAATATATATAATATATGTTTGCTTGCTGAGTCAGGAAAAAAATGTGCCATATACGGACATCTCAGAGCAGGGTACGCCGTTCAATTAATGACAGCAGCAGCAGGAGAGAGAAAGGGGGGTGAAGGAAGGAGAAAGAGTGTGCTGGATTAAGAGAAGCAGATGTTGTTGTTATTGCATCTCCATTAGAGCCATCATTACCACCTATAAAAGATTACAGCCACATAAAGGCAATTTCGGAACGCACATGTAGACAATCGCAAATGCCGGAGTTCTAATGACGTGACACGACATTATGATTTCACAGTTCATTGTCCGAGGGCCTCGTCACGCACAGGTTCATCGCAGGTTTCGCTGCATGTGGGGCAAACTTAAGAGAAAACCACCAGCAACATGCTCAACACATGTAAGTACACACACACCGCTTGTGTTTAGAGGATTTGATCACGCGCATTCCTGTCAAATTCACCTCAGAATGCAGCAAAAGTGGAGGCCTTTTAAGTGACAGCATCAAGGTTTTGCGGATACAAATCTAGTTAAATTAGGCCAAGGCTGGGGAGAGGATGCTCCCTGTGATCAAAGGCTACACTGATACCGGCTTGACTGTTCCATGTTGCCGAAACCAAGCGGATGTTTTCAGAGACAAAAAGAGGAAATTGCATTGGAGGGTTTATCTCAACAGCAATTATACCTGATCATGGGACAGAGGGACGGAAGCAGAAGGGGAGACAGGCAGAAACTGAGGCAGAAAGAGAACGCATAAATACCAGAGGTTGAGGGAAACCTTGATACAATTCCAGGCTGATTAATGAAGAGGCAGTGAAGTGAAATGAGCAGGAAGTCAAGGAGGAAGCTAAAGCTGAATCCTGTTCTTTGATCTCTTGCTCCAGTGAGACTTTGCGCACTCAGAGCTGCAGCGGCAGCAAGCACAGTGACTCACACCTGTTTCCATAGCTATAAAACACAGAGGAGACAGAGATGTGTTATTGGCTGGAAAGCTCTCCTGTCACAGTCACAAAAGGATTTGATGGCACATGCACTCTACCTTAAACCCTCTGGATACAGTTGAACAGTTCAGTCAGCAAGCACTGGGTAGGAACAATGATGGCAAGACCTTCTTTTATCCTCTCATGACCAACTTGCAACTATTGTAGCATCAAAGTCAATGCACATGCTGCCAATCTGTGGTGGCACACGGTACTACACTACAGACAAGTACGTGTGCCTTTTTAGGAAAAGAAAGACAGGGCAGAATAAGAGATTTAAAGATTGGAGACAAGCAAAAGAGGCAAAGGACTTCCAAAACATCCAGCACTGAGCCAAGGGCCATGAATCCGATTAATGGTGTGATGTGAGAGCTAATGCTATTTATGCTCAGAGTCGGGGTATGGATCATTGAGATAAGAGCTTGTGCTAAATGCGGAGGGACAGCCAATTGTAAATGGCCTGTTATCTAATCAGCCAATGAGGCAGGGTATTTGTTACGAGTGCACCCATCAGAGCGACAATTCTACAGACATTTCACCACTGCTGTGACCTCTCGTTTGAGTTCATTTGAGGAACATCAGAAGTTTTCATTTCGAAGATTTCACTAGTTCTGGGATATTCTCATTACTTGGTTTTACATCATTTTCTGTCAAATATCAACTTTCTTCATTATGCTAAAATCATGGCCAATAACACCTCATCCAGCTTGTTATTGTTCGCTCATCTCTATTGAAGTTCAGCTCAAGTGCCTCCCAAGTCTGTTTGTCTTCCTAATGAACCACTAAGCTTCCCTCTCTCCGTATCATCTCTCCTCTCTGTCATGAATTGCCACTCCATGTGCTCGTGCAAATTCATTAAGCAGCCAATATTGTAGAGAAGCTGCTTAAATGTGTGCTCGGATGTTAGAATATAATCTCGCTGAAAAATATTTACCGCTTAAAGGATTTCATCAGCCTCGGAAAATGAAGCTCTGGGAAGAAAAAGATTTAACTTGCAAACCATTGGAGCACTCTCAACCATTGAAAATCCAGATGAGGAACATTTCTCATAAAGAGTTCTGGTTATTAAATTTCCAGATTGTTCAAATCCATCAGACACTTATATACATATTTCATTACAACTGTACCATGATCCCTTTTGTTTGCTTTATTTCTTCACAATTTCTGGCACAAACATATTGAAAATCTGACTGTTTAACTGCTTCGTTTTAAAGCGATTACACTCAAGGAGCTTAAAGCAACGTAGATATTTATTAATTTTTGGTGGAATATGATGAAATATTAGAAATGAAATAGTAATATTGAGCAATGTTCTCATTCATCATCATCCTTCCTCATTTTATCTCCTTTAGGTCGGATTCTTTTATTCTCGTTTGCCTCTGCTCTTATATATATATAAAACATATCTGTGAGAAAGAAAAAAATGATGGATGATTTCAGCTCCCGCAGTGCCTCCGCATGTCAGCACAGAGGAGAGTCCATGAAAGACCCTTGAAGTTCGAGACAAAATGCTCCAGTGAAGTGAATTACAGAAGCAAAGGGAAGATATGGCAAGAGAGAGGCAAATGACAGCTGTACAACAGCAAGCACAAACTTGACAGTAATGTCTGCCTGTTCTCACATGAGACAGGAGGCTGACAGGCAGCTGCAACTTTCATTTGACAAAACAGATACTGGTACAGCGGCACAGAGAGGTAGCATCTCTCTCAAACCCCAAACAGACTGTGAAATCTCTTGATGTCTCACAGCTTTTCCCCCACTCATACGCGTACTCTTACACACTTTTTTGCTTCTAAATTGCGCTCAAATTAAAATAATTCCATCCTGGGGATATGCAAAGCTGACAGCCTACCCATCTTCTTTACTCTGTGCAGCAATATTTTGCAGCCAATGGTTTTCTTTCCTGCACCATATAACTCAAAAAGGAAATCTCCCACGTCTCCAACCCCCTCTAGTCTTCAGACAAGCACTTTATCTTCCTGTCTACAGGCACAGCAGACTAAACACACTCTCTAATAGAGGGTGTTTTCTGTCCAAGGAAAGCCTGTCTGGAGGCGGCGGGGCTTGAATCTACTGTTTGAATAACATACTGCATCCATATACTTTATAAGAAATGACACAGAGACATAATAGGACATAAATACACAGACGCACACACACACATACCGGCGTGAACGAGCAACCTGCCTCCCTTTTAAAGCTCTTTCTGGCACAATAATACAGGCAGACCGTATACATAGAGAGCTGTGAGCGAGAAAAGCACCAGATTTGAAAGAAGAACAACGTCAAGGAAGCTCTTTCAAGTTATTTTTCGGCTAGTTAGGTCGGAGAAAGTTTGAAAGAACCTGCTGGGTGAAATTTCACACTTGTCTTCCCTTGTTTCCAAGGTGATGTGACCTTCTTTCAGCCATTAACAGAAAAGTAGATACATGTGAAGAAAAAACATGTATATGAAGAAGCATCATAAAGATGGAGGTGTGATTGAAAAAATTTTTCACGTTCCTTAATTTTTTTTTTTAACTGCCCTTGACTTAACACCCTTTTTATCTGCCCTCTCAGTGGACCTCCACAGCTGCCAACACTGGAGGACGGATGCCATAGAAGCAAAAAAAAAAGGTAAAACAGAAACAATAAATGTCACAAGATTTAATGGGCAATTTCAGTTAACTGTAAGTGAAAGAAGACAGCAGCCTTGTGATTCCGCATCTGTTCAGCCATGTGATATTCATCGAAACACACAGTGATTGTTGTGTGCAGGGCTTTGGAGTAGGATTCAATGGACTGTGCACTCAGGGAAACAAAGAAATGAAAGAAAACATGATCCATATATCACTTCATTCTAGTGAGCACTTTTAAGATATTTCCATTCATTTTTAGTTGTACACTGATCTTTCAAATTACCCACACATCACCCACAGTGAAGATCAATACTGCCTCCTCCTGGATATCAAAGGAACTTACATGCATGTCCGCACCAGCAAATAATTCTCAGTACTCATTTTCACTGATCCAGTAATCTGAATTTTGCAGCAGAGTATACTGAAGAAGTCAAATTGGCATTAAAACTCTTTTAAATTGTATTTTCTCTCAGTCAAAATTAGATGGAAAAACATGCGACTAGGATGTGTCAACAGAAGGCTCGAAGCCATAGATAATTATGAAGTAGAGAGATAGAGACAGTGGAACTTTCTCCATGATTTGATTATGTTATTGGTGTCACAAGCTTGTCTGCTAATTTGTTTAATATTATCAAATGCTAGCATCAAATTTAATCCTTAACAGTGAAATTGTTGCTCTCATTCAATCACAAAAGTGATCTTAAAATGTCCACATGTGGGTCAGACAAAAAAAAGACCTCTATAAAACTGAAAAGAAAGCAGTTTTCTGGGATTATACCTGTGCAGGTGAGATCTAAACGCACCAAGATTACACTTAATCAAAGGAAAGTTAAACACACACCATTTAGTGCCAGTTGTACTCTCTATGACGGAAAGAAAATGTAATTGTCAGCACCTTAGGTTGGTTTGAGAAAGCTTATACATGCTGCCAACAAAACATGTGCTTTATTAAATAATATATCTACCATATAGATATTGCTAACAGGTGTGTGCCACAGCCAGCCATACCGCGTATCACATCTGTGTTGTCAGTTTATTCACCAGCACAGCTTCACAGTGTGGGCTCATTTGCAACATGAAAACCGGTCGAAAATAAACAGGGTTCTCACAACAAGAAGACATACACTTACACTTGGAGCCATTAATGCCTGGTTTAATACATGTTATTTGTAATATTTTCCTTCAAAGGCCCCTGAGATACAAACAAGGCTCCTGCAGACTCATGTAAGCCTGACCAACATCACTCTCAAATCCTCCTGCGACCACATCTGTGGTGTGAAGCAGGATGGCACAAAGCTGATTTAAGTGAAGGGGTCTCTCAGGTTGGTATTAACCCAGCGGAGGTTGTTACTGGCCAGTCACTCTTTTCGCAGGCTCTTGCCAAAATTAACAAGCATGTACTGGAACAGTTTCCCAGTTTTGCTTCTTGCCAGTTAAGATGGATTCTTGCCTCTAGATCTGTGGAGGTAAAAGCAGTTTCCATAGTTACACTGTAGGAGAGTGTTTTAAAAATATATTCAAAGTAGGCTGTCAGAGCAGAGAAGGAAATTAGCACAGTTCCTCATTTGTTCTTATCTAGAATCTTTTTTCAACTCACCTACCGCAGCTTTCAAACTGTTTTTAGCTGAATGGCACTGGTAGTCTGCATTGACATTTATGCCACAGAAACCCATCGCTGCTCTTATTGTTTGCACTCTCTGTCGAAAGGTCGAAGTTCAGGGTCAGCTACCGAAGCAGGATCTGAAAGCAGACAGATCTGAACACAGATACACTTCAACACTTACGAAACATAGTAAATGTCACCTTCTAAAAAGTACAAATCCCATGGCAAAGTGTTACACACCTATTCACTACCAAATACGCTCCAAATAATTAATTGTTGATAAATAAGCAGACAAATTATGAAATGACTAAAAACTAAATTCACAACCATGTAAGATAGGCCAGCTCTTTGAAGCAGACACACATGTTGATGCAAAATGTGTAATTTTTTTTGACAAAGAGCTTCCTCAGCTACAGCTAGATGGCTGCCAACAAGCTTCCTGCCACATCATTACAACCAGAGGCCAAACAATAAATATATACATATCTGGCAGGTTAAATTAAAAGCTAAATAAACAGAGACAAAAAGAGAAACACTGTCTAATATTTGCTTGACTTTTCAAATTTAGATAAACACAAAAAGAAAAGAGAAGTAAAACTAGATTCTACTTCTGCTAAAGAGAAAACTATCAGTGATCGTATATACAGTATATTCAACTGTGGGCTCAATACCTAGTATTCTTTAAGTATGATATAGCAATCCGTGTGAGTTTGATACTGTTTTATGTCAGTCATTAAATCCAGCTCTAATTGCACAGACTCAATGACAAGTGAGAATTTATACAATCACAATATTTTTGGGTCAAAGGGTGAGTTTTAGTTTCATATATATATTTATTTGACATAAAAATTAGAATAGAATTAAAATAAACATGTAAAAACAAATTACAAAACATGATAATCCTATAAACTAAAATGCATTGTTAAATATTAAGCCAGATTTGGTTTGTGACCCCTTACATATAAAAAGCAGTGTCTGTTTGTGGTTCCTTGTGCTCATTTTAATAATTATTCAAGCCTCAAAGAGGCAAAACTCTTCAAAAATTCATGTAAAAGCAAAGACTTTGAAAAAGAGAAAAGTCCAAAACAATGAATACTAATTAGTGGCTGAGGACATTGTTTATCTCCTTTCCTGCCCCATTAATCATCTCAGGACCCCTGCAGATTTATCTTGTGACCCTTTGGAAGGGGCTCGACTCCCAAGTTGGGAGCCACTGGGCCAAAAATACCTGACTGTATATAAGGTGAAATAAACTAATGCTACTTCAGCCAGCTACAACACTTAAATGCTACTAATAATGTCATATATGATAATATGTCAGTCACAGGGGCTTATTTTCTGCAGATTGAGTACTTATAATTTTGATACTCTAAGTATATTTTGCTGATAATACTTGTACTTTGACTGAAATATGATTTAAATGCAGGACTTAGTTATAAAGGAGTATTTTTACATTGTTCTAGTGGTACTTATACTTAAATAAGGATACAGCGTCCACTTTTAGATAGATAGACAGCTAAATAGACAGACAGACAGATTGATGTTGCTGTTTTTGTAAAAATAAATTTAAAAAAAAATGTAATCTTAACTATTGTTTCACTCTTTCACAACAGTAAAACTCATTGCATGGTTACCTTTGCTGCTATTTTAAGGCGTGTATGTATATAAATCCTTTGCTTTATGCTTCTGAAACTTTCTTTATATATTTGCTTATTTAGTCGTTTAAATCGTTTTTTTCTGCACTGTTTTCTTGTTATCTTCTTTGTGTTATGTGTTTCATGTTTTTAACGGCTGTAGCACTTTACAGTACAAATTAAATGCTTTTATCTTATTATTATTATTATTATTATTATTATTATTATTATTATTATTATTATTATTATTATTATTATTACTTTTAAAACAAAGATGTAAAGATAGATCCCTCGGTGGAATTTAAAGCCTTTACCGTTTGGATTTAACGGCCCGCTGAAGACGAAGCCAGGCGACAGTTGCTTTTCTCTCCGCCTGTACACAATCTTTGCTCTGTTTCATGTCGTCGCTCGGCTCCTCCTCGTATGCAAAACACCGTTGGTATCCGGAAATTAACAATCCCGTGATGTCAGGGGAGTGCTAACGTAGCATCGGAATGACCAAAGTGCCTTTCTCGATTTGTGGTTTAAAACTTATTCAGCACTTACTGTCACTTTCAGCTAACAGTTTAGCTCAGCTGTCGTCTACCGACATGAGGTTAACGCGGTCGGAGGATGTCGGAGGATGTATCCCTTCGCGCGGACGTTAACAGCGGGATGAAGGCTGTCACAGGACCGAGCTGGATGCCATTCAGTTAGTTAGCCTCTCCGGAGTCCGAGGTCAGATTTGTGTGCCACACAAGCTAGTAGTTAATACGTTAATAACAAGTTAATCACAGGCTACATTCCGGTGCTCGGTGTGTAGAGCCATGGCGCGGTTTGTGTTGGAGCAACTGTCAGATTTCGGGGACTATTCTGGCAGTAAAGAGCTGACTGAGAGCCTTAAACTAACTCATAACGAACATAAAAACAGCCTGTCAAATGTTCGCCTGAGCCCAGATGGACGTCACATCCATGTCATCCTGTGCAAGCCTAAGGTCGGTCTTGTGACTTTTGACAAGTATGAAAGACCCCAGCTGGCCCAGAACCAGAAGAAACTGGATTTGTGTTTGAAACGACCCGTGCCCATTGTGGATATTTTATATTTGGACAGCAATAACAACAGCAGCAACGGCAGCAGCAGAGACACAGTAGCTGTGGCAGTGGTTTATGAGAATGGAAAAGCTGAGTTTTGGAAATTCCAGGAGTGTAAAGGTGGCTGGCATCTCCTGCAAACATCAGACTTGTGCAACAGCCCCAGGGCCCGAGTGGTATCTGTCTGTGCCTGCTCTAATCTTATCATCTGGTGTGAGGAGAGGCCGCCCTCAGAAAGCTCCCCTGCCCTCACCTCCATGAGGAATAAGTTAAGATACTGTGTTTGCAAACGGGACTTTGAGGTGGAGGAGGGCGCTGTCAGCTTGGGCGGTGTGAAAATCGCCCTCCACAACAATCCTAAATTCACCGTGGTCAGCTCAGGTGAATATGTGCATCTCCTTCCTGACGTCAAAGTGAAGCCTCTGTTGAGCATCTCCAAATTTTTCCTCTCCTGGCACCCTCGCCACGACTCCTTCAGGGTCAGCACCACATGTAAAAACACTCCCCTGAGTAAGTTGTTCACTAAAGAGTCTGACTTCAGGAGGTTGGTGACGGACTGTTTGGGGTATTTATCAGCTCTTGAACCTCCTGAGATCTATGACTTCTCTCCCTCACCCTGTGGGGGCCTGCTGCTTCTGCTCAGCACAGGCTGGGTGTGTCTCCTGCAAAAAGAGGGGATTCTGCGGCAGGTATACAAACTGGCAGACAACTGCTTGGTGAAATACGGCACACACACTAGCCTCTGCGTGTACCAGGATGCCCTGGCGCTCGTGATAGGGCAAAATCTGCATCTGATAGACTTGAACTGTGGCAGAGAGCTGGAAAAGATCATACTGAAGAGGGAGGGGTTATTATATACCAACAAGGCTGAAAGATGGACACCTCACCTGCTCTCAGAAACTGGACTTTTTATGGTGATGCACCGAGAGACAGACGCCAGAGACTTAAACTCTAAGATGAAGCCTTCTCCTTTCAGCACAGTAGAGAATATCCATCCTGAAGCCCTCCTGGTAGAGGCAGTCTTTGAGGAGGCCTGTAAATACTACCAGCAGAGGAGCCTGAGCAGCACCCAGCTTACTGTGGACGCCCTCAAGAAAGGAGGCAGGTTCCAGGCTCCCATCTCTTTAGCCTTCATCCTCAGGAGCTACCTCAGCGCAGGGTTGAGGCAGAAGGGAGCTGAGCTGTCCCAGAACGGAGGAGGTGGATGTGTGGCAGGGCAAGACAAGCTAATGGGCTCTCTGGAGGCTGAGCTGAAGGCTCTTGTTTCTCTGGAGGAGGTGAAGGGGAGCTTAGTGAGAGGAAGCGTTAAAGAGGTGGAGGCAGTGTGTGAGAATCTAGTAGAGAAAGAAGTAGCCAGGCTGCTGTCATCCTTGGAGCTGGATAAAGAGTCTCTGCTCTACCTCAACTCCATCTTCAGTATCTTCCCTTGCCAGGCGTGGAGGGCGGCGCAGGCTGCCCTGCAGCTGCACTACAACGGGGAGGGCTCTCTGTCCAGCAGGGCTCCCCCAGACTTGTGGAAAACTGTCCTCACTCCCGCTCCGACCTCCAGCTTACCAGCCTCCCTCCCGCTTGCAAACGGTGGGCCAAAGCACAAGCACAGCCTCAAAGGTGGACACATCGCTAACTGTAAATCCAAATCTACAAGCTCCACTTCCCTGGCTGCCCTGCCTGTGTTTGAGCTCCTCTGCTGCTCAGTTTTCCACTTCCAGCCCAACTGGCTGCCCACGTTCCTGGAGCTCGCCCAGCAGCAGCAGGGCTCCGCCGGCCTGGGCCTGAGCCTGGCCTCTTCCTCCTGGGGCTTCTCCGGCGGGAGAGTAGGGGAGGGCGGGGAGAACAACGTGCCTCTCTACAAACGAGCCCTGTGTGTTCTGTCCAGCCTGAACCCAGACAGAGAGCAGTACCAGGAAATGGAGGTGGAGCTGCTGCTGGTCAGCGGGCGGCCCAACGCCATCCTCCAGGCACTGAGGGTCCTCATCAGCAAGCAGCAGTGGGAGCGGGTCACACAGGTGGCTCAGAAGTTCTGCAAACAGAGTCCGCTGCTCAACAAGGAGATCTTTACAACTCTGCTCTGTGAGGTGGCACAGCACAGAGACCTAGACCCCTACCTGGACCTGCTGTGGACGCTGTGCCCAGAGGACCTCACTGTCACCACCATTCTTAACTTGGTGCTGAAAAACCTCCCCTCCCCTAACACCCCTTCTCCCTCATCCTTCTCCATGTCCAACGCAACCTGCACATCCCCTGCTCCCTTCGCAGACTCGCAGAGCAGTCAGTTGACCATCGGGCTGTTGAAACCTCTGCTGAGAAAAGTCCTTCAGAGGGAGACCAAGCCCAGCCAGCGCTACGCCGACATCCTCCAGTCCCCGTCTTACCCCCCTCCAGCACCTCCTCGTCAGCCCGTGGAGAAACCGAGGACCGTCACAGACCCCAGCACAGACTCACCTGTGGGCAGCAACCTCAGCGCAACTCCTCTTACACAAACACCTGAGCATCAGCAGCTGTCCACACACACAACAGTCCAAAGGGCCAGGATGGCGCTACCTACTAACCCAGTCTGACTCAACTTAACATGCACAAAAAATGGAGAACAAAACATTCCACATATAATCTGAGCAAACTGTGAAGCAGTGTGTGTTTGATCTAAACAGTAATGACAATCAAATAACAACAATATCAGTTTAATGCAGTTACTTGTGATATTTGTCAAAGTGTTTTTAAATGGATCGGTAATGTCAGATGAAGTGCGACTACTAGAAACTGAAATGACTACTGAAGATCTTACCAGTGTAAATACTGCAGTTAATTGCAAGTCTTAATGTGTATATACTGTATCTGCAATGTTATTTATCTCTTAAGCGTTAAATGCACGTGGATGAGAAAGTTATTGCATCGAATAAGCTTAGCCTCTATAGGAATACCATTGATAAATAATGATGTATTGTGTTAAAAGCCACTAACTCCCATTTTTGGGGTTTATCTTATCTCTCTTTGCCTTTTTAAAGTAACTGATGTCTGCTAATTGTAGCCAAGTATAGCTGCCTTTAAGTCGTTGATGTCCGGGTGTGTTCACACAGCGGGTAATCTACTAAGTGTTATCCAGACAAGCTGGCCTTTGTGTTTGAATGTTTGTTTTAAGTGATTTAGAGGAGGGGAGGGGTCCAAGGTTCCTTTACTGACCTTTTCTGGTTAACATATTATGAGGGTTCAAACATTAAGCTGGTTACTATGGTCTTAACCAGACCATATACAACCTGTAAACCAAACTCAAAACATACAAAATATTTTTCCATTCCTGTCGTCCATTTTTCTCTCTCAAGACACCATCTTGTCCACTCTGCTCCTTCCCAGTCCAGCTCACAGGACATTCCAGACAGAATACCCAGTATAAATGACTCACAGTTTGACTTTAAATTCAATTTCGGAGGTAATTCTGTTAGGATCCTAGTGCGAGTGGGGCACGTTGTGACTAACGCAGTCGCCCTGCTGCTTGCATAAGGTCGTGTATGTCCTCCTCTTCATGGAACCAGGCAGTTTAATGTCATTAGAGATGTTAGGCCCTCTGTCTTGCCCTTGCTAGTTGCTCTAAAACTAATTGCACTTTTATATCACCCCAGTCAGTATTGTTTGTACTATGCTCCTCTCGCATCTGTTGAAATGAATGTGTTCTGATTAAGTGCTGTAAACAAAAGTATATTTAAGTACCTACTTGTAAATCTGTCTCTGATGCCTTTGGTTTGCTTTGTAGTCAAAGAAAATGTGTTTTTTTTTTCTTTTTTTGTGTGTAAATATGAAGCCCACAGAAACAAACTGTTATTTATTTTCTAGCAATCTGTGGAATACTACCAAAATGATAAACTATAACCCCCCTAGGACTTGTGTGGGCGAGGTAGTGACAGAAAACCTCCTCTGACAATCAGACTCCAAAATGCAGCAGAACAATCAGAGTGCCTTTCACAGCGCTGCTCTTCATTTACAGGATAGTGTCACATTTCTACTGTCTCCACACTCATACTCTGGACAAATAGCTGTTGGTATTGTAAAGCACAGCTTCTTTACTCTAAGCTTTCTATGTGGGGAACAGCTACAGTAAGAAGCTGCGTTTATGACATTTTAGTTTCGACATGAAACTGGCTGCCTTCTTACTCTGATTGCTGGCTGCAGTTGGTGTATTAATAATGTCATTCCAGGTTTTGCACACTTGAACAAGCATGACAATCTCTGTGCGACTGAAATCAATACAGCGCCATGAGTTTTTCTGTGTACCAGAAGTGTCTCAAGTGAGAGTCACTGGGAACTCCCTGACTTCCCCTGACAGGCCACACAGCCTTATGTTATGACTGTTAAGATGTTAAATAGTAGGATAATTTAGTTTAACTACTCAAACTATTTTCTGTCAACAAATAGGAGTTCCTCCTGGATTCGCCTGACAAACTGTACTTTGCTGACTTTTTTTTTTGGTGATACTCTCCTTTTGCAGTATTTGAAAAAAAAAAGAAAATGTGTACAAGTATTTATGAACAAATGCTGTATGCTATTAAACTGAAGATAAAACTTCTGTTTGCTGTCCTGAGTTTTACATATTAAGTTACTTGTTCTGTGTTTGTACGGTGTCATGCAATCCATTACAAAATGCCTACAGTGTTCACCGGTGTTTATTACACCTTGAAAGCCTTTTTTTAAATTGTGGCACCATCATTGTCACCTACCTGCCAAGTCCCTGTCCCCACAAATTGCTGTAGTTCTGGTTTGGTCAGCTCTGTCAGCATATTCCATTCACACTACTGCACAACATCAAAACTAGCTGACAGATCACACACTATTCAGTCTCAAACAACTAAAATGTCAAGGCCGGTGGACTCTTTTAGGTTTGTTCATTCAGTTCTTTACAGTTGATTCAGTCTAACCTGAAAACAGGCAAACAGTGTACTGGTTTAAAAGCTATGCCAACAACACAATAATGCATTCATATGATCCACTGCCCCCATTGCTTTTTTCCGTCCATGGACAAATCCACTTAGAGCTGTAGTCCTGTGTGTGTGTGTGTGTGTCAACCACGAGAAGGATTTGAGTGTGTAAATGGACTCAAATGTTTCCATGGTCAGGGCCTATAAGAGGAATGTTCAGTCGTTACCCATTAAGCTTCTGAATCAGAGGTCGCCTCTTAACTAACTCTGATAATAACAAAAGCAGAAGCACAGTGTTCAGGCCTCGTCCTCGCGGCAAATCGGCAGGTTCCACATGAGGATGTGAGGGTATAATCACAGGGGTGGAATAAGTGTAGAGGTGGAGAAGTGGAGGGTAATAAGAGTCGACCGCAGAGAGCTGCTGAAACTGTCAAAACCTGATACCTAACATACCTCATATTCTCAGCCCATCTCTTTTTCTTATTCCTCCCTCTTGCTTTCTTTCATCCTTTTTCATTCTCACCCTGCCTCGCACTTGTTTTTTCTTCAGATTGAGTTTCTATGTATCTACCCTCTCATATTACAAGGTTTCAAGTCGTGCCGGTGCTGTAATGCCATCGATTTATTTGTTCTAATTATAGATGGCATCCTGTAAACAATAAGCAGACACTTGCTGGCTGCTCTGCTGCTCTGTCTTCTGCTTGTCTCTGAACAGCTGACTACTGAGTTGCAGGGATGAATGCATCAGTCGAGGGCTAACTGCATTACAGGACATTTTCATCACTTACATTAATGGGCTTCTCAGCTCAGAGTTAAGTGCTATTTCACACGAGTCAGAATAGCAACACAGAAGCATGTAGAGACTCAAAATACCTTGTAGGGAGCTGATACTTTTATCTTCTAGTTAATGCAGTATACAGATTTAATAACCCTATTCCCATGATTCAACTATACATGAGTCTATGGATCATAATATTAAGTCCTAATATTAAATTTAAACCCAAAGGATTTAATTTAATTTGTATGCTGATCGGCTGAAGGGATGAATGTATCATTTATATGAGGAACCAGGGAAGAAAAGGGAACCAATGGTAATATTATTGTAAAATCGAAAATTAAAAGTAAAATTTTTACATCTTTCCGGTCAACCAGCTCCTATAATTTTTCACTTCCTTATGAAAATTATTCAGTGTCACATGAGTGGGAACTTGCATAGACTGTTGTAATAAGAAAGTGTTGCGTGACAGCAATGTAACACTTCATGATCATAAAGAAACACAAACTCTGGCCACCTAAATAAATCATATCATTATAGGTATCTGTGTAAATCTGCAGTATTAATGTAATGTACTGTTAACTATGTTTGTGAGGAGTTCATGCTTACAAGCAAGCCACAGATGACACTAAGCTGCCCTACCATGAAGTCAGAGTGACGTCACATATAAAATAATATTAACTAAGTCTTTACAGATGCATGTTGGGACTGTGCAGAATCTGTAATAATCCCGGCAGAGTTTTGTCAAACTTGGTTTCTGACAAACAGTTGCAGTTTATAAATATTCATGCAAGATCCAAAGGGACAGACTAGGCATCAAATGTGCGCTGTGAAAGTCCCTTTCACGGTTTGTGTGGAAAACAGGCACCGACTGATCTCTGAGATTCCACTCATGTTACGGTTAAAAGGTTGAAAAATGCAGAGCTGAGCAGTGACACATTTTACTTACAGCAGTGTTGACAAGAGCGAGCAGAAATGTTCACAACATGTAATCACATTGGACCATATAATAAAGTGCTGTGTAACAAAAAGCAAAACACAATCTACAATTGAGTACAAAGTAGTACAAAAAATCTTCATTATGGAATCAGTCAAAATCATTCATGACAACATATTTGCAGACAAAATGGTAACAAAAAGAAGAGAGTTTCACTGTACAGTTTTGCAAACATCAGTTACATCAGTCACATTTTTGTCACAGCAAAAAGTTTATCCATCTGAATCATAGTATTTACACAGGAAACTGTGCTTTGATTTCCAATAAAGTGCAAGTATAATTAAGAATTTAGTGTTTTTCATTGAAAGTGGATTGCCAAATCATAACTACTGATAGATTATTGAATGGACTGTTTGTGTCAGAATCCAGCTCAGTTCATACATTAAATACATACAAAACATTTATATAACACAATAAATGAAATAAATCTCTTTGAAATGTTTTTTTTCTGAAATGATGAAAGCAAAAATCCCTGCAGATTCCCTTATGCCCTGTGTCCCCCTGAGATGTGCGTGTGTTGTGTGTAGTGTACTGAATCGCTTAATAACTGTCTTTCCTCCTCCACCTTAAAAAAGACTCTTTCTCAGAGCCTTTTTGTCAGTGAGTGACAATGTGCCACATCTATGCAGGAGCACCATGTGTTTCATCTTGTAAAGCGATGCCTCAGTCTTGCACACACAGTATGCTGCCCTCTCAGGTGATTCTCATCTGGGCCCGTGGGATGTGGTTCATGATTATGTGATTGCTGGTAAAACAGAGACATTAACAGAGGTCAAAGTCAAGCCAGAAGAGTGAAAAGAATACATCATGTGATTCTTGCACAACATGTGCACGCATGGATTTGTGTGCATGAATAGATTTACAAGATGCATGTTTGTAAGTTTATTGTGTGTGCTACTTACTCATAGACATCAGAGTACTTCATTTTCCTGTAGTATTTGGCTAGCTTGATAGAAAAGATGATGCTAGGGATGAAGAAGATCATGCACCAGCCCAGACTGAACCAGAAGGCATTCTAAACAGAGAGAGAGAGAGCATGGATGACTATGACTCAGAGCTGATACAAATATGAAGAAAAAGTACTTGACCTGAAAAATCAAGTGAAACTGATATGTAACAGTTTAACAAACACTATTTCTCAAACTAGCTCCTGTTCTCCAGACTGCAGACGCGCTGCTGTAGGTGGAGCTAACAACATCTGATCCTCACCAGAGACTCTACAATGTGCGAGCAGAGGATGATCTCCCCCGAGTCCACAGCTTCCGCCACTGGCCCACAGCGCCCCACCTGCTGTGTGATCTGAAGAGGAGTGCACAAATCAGCCACATTGCAAAAAGGGCAAACTCACACACATGTACACAAACACACAAAGACTACACATACATTTAAAACAACAACAAACTTTACCGTGAGGTTGGCCCAGTCAGCGTAAGCGATGAAGTAACTCAGCTGACAGTCCAAAAACTCCCTGCTCTCCTAGGACCCAAAGAGAGAAAGAGTAAATTCCACACATTTTCTCCCTGCTTTACAGCGGGAAATCATGAGGTATCAGTGGAACGCCTAGCCAGTTTCAGCCAGTGGAATTCTGGGTAAATCCTTTGAAGTGACCCGTAAATAACTGAAATAGCACTGTGATTAGGCAAAGCAAGGCAAGCTTATTTATGCAGCACATTTCATGCACAGAGGCAATTCAAAGTGACCGTACATAATGCATTCAAAACATTAAATAGGATACAGAGCATGAAATATTAAAATGCTTATTTAAAAGGATACGGACAGCACTTATAGAACTATTTAGAAGTGTTCAATTTTAAGCAAGTTAATGTCAGTCCTGTAGCAGATAGTGACTAAAATGCTGTTTCTCCATGTTTAGTTTGGACTCAGGAACAGCATACCACTACCAAATGACCCGAGAGACAACGGTACCTCAAAATCTATTCTGTGACACACTGGAAGCTGGTGAGATATGCTCAATTTTCTAATTTTGTTGGGACCCCAGCAACAACATTCACATAATACAAGAAAAATAGACCCTGCAAGTGTCATCTGGCCTCCCAAATACATCTGGAAAGCAGCTTCTAATTATGAGCTAGAATCCATGCATAACCTGAATTCAAAATGCCATGTACACTATAAGTCATGTATTGAAAATGTGGAACCAACAAGCACAGTGTTTAAAGTGCAAGCAACACACCCACACTGACTAACCGAGATATGACGCCTCCCCCTCACCCCCTCTGGCGAAATGACTGACCGACCACAGGCATTAAAGGAAGCACATGGAGCACTTTTTTCTCCTGACTCATGTGACTCGTGGCTCTACTCACGGTCTTGACGATCTGTGTCGTATTTGTGTCGAGGAAGTCTTGTGCTGCTCCCACGTTGCTCAGCACCTCCCCCACTGTTCCCTGGAAAAAAAAGACAGAGAGGAGAGAATGAGCCACTGAAAGAAAGAGAAAAGAATCATCTTTATTCTTAGCAGTTGCCAGGTATTAGTCAGTGTACTTACGTTGATATTTTCTGCAATGGATCGAAGGCTCTCGGTGGTTGAGTTCAGCTTCTCCTAGAGGCAAAAAGAAGTTGATGTTTTTGTTTAAATGTCTGTAAACTGAGAGTGACCAGCACGGAAAATTAGGATCTTTGGAGATGGGAGCCAAGATAGGGCAAGTTACTCACTACTTGCGGGAAGATGTTTGTTTCTATGTTGATCTGGATACGCCTCAGGTTCATGGCCTCATTTTGGAGCTCTCCCCGAATAGCATTGTTTGTCTAGAAGCAAGGAAAATGGTTCATTAGTACATGGACATTAAAAAAATGTATTCAGTTGTGATTTGTGTGATATCTTTATAGCGCAGAAAATCTGAGAAAAGCAAAAGATATCACCAGTGGATTATGTGGTATGTTAATTTCTCATGACTCACCTGAGTGGCAGCGAGCCTGTCGAGTTTATCTGCTGTTGTATTCAGATTGATACTGGAGATGTTGTTCATCTGGGAGAGAGAAACAAGACACACTGGATGTAAAACACGTGACAGTAAATCTTCACATATATGCACAAGTCTGTGAACAATGCCTACCTGCTGTGTGACGGAAGTGAAGTCAACATTTTTAGCCTTCGCAGAAAAGCTGCTGAGTTGGTTTTTAACATCAGTGGTCAAAAAGGTGAAGGTGGACAGAGTGATGTCTGTATTCTCAAAGTGCTGCTGGATCTCCTCAGTGTACTGTGTGTGTGTCAGAGAGAGAGAGAGACAAAGAGAAGAGGGCAAACATTATAAATGATGACATTTTGTTAGACAATGGCCAGGAATTTCAAACTAGACATCTTAAAGTAATAGGAAATCAAAAAGGCATAATAAGAAAACTCACTTTAGATACATTGAGTAGGTCTCCGAGGTTGACAAGCTCGTACAAGTGGAGTGTTGACCACAGAGGCTGGTTTTTCTCACAGTCACTGTAAGCATTAACATCAAGTAAATTCAATTTATTTGTATCTGAAGACTTTCAATGAGAAAACAAAACAAAAAAATCACATAGAAAATCAAACAAACAGAAAAAGAGACATTCAGAATGTATGTTTCTGTGAGAGGTGGATTAGGATTACATACCTATAAATATCAGAGATAGTGATGTTGCTTTCCAGTCCTAATTTTTGACCTATATCCAGGCGTGGAATTAATCCTTGAGTGTCAATGAACTGTGGGGAACAGGAGCAAGAAAATGAACATATATTTACCTCAGCGCCTGTATTTTTATATGTCCCACGCACGTGCGTTACATGTGCAGGTATTTGTTTTTGTTGTGACTACCTGTAGCAGCTTTCCATCACTCCAGGGCTTACAGAGCAGAGTGTAAACGTTCCCGCCCAGCAGGAACAGCAGCAGCACCGCTATCATGAACAGCCAGGAGAAGAGGAAGCTGAAACCTGCACCCCTGCAAGCACAGTTTAAAAGGTTTGATGTTACCTTTGATAGCAGCGCATAAACCTAAAAATTGAAAGGGACCGAGCCAAAGAACTCACATCATGAGGAAGGTGCCTGCGCAGTTTGCCGTGCAGGAGCGCTCTCTGGGGTCAGATTTGGGTGTCAGACCCACAGGGCCGAGGAACAGACCCAGGAGGTTACACGCCACCACCAGGAGGACCAAGCAGCACAGGGCTACACACACTCCCCACCTGGGAAAAAAAGTATACACATACAGTGAATGATTTGTGTCTTTTCCTCTCATCGATGATGTGTGTTTGCACTCATAGGCTCGTTACCTGATATGCTCGGCTTTGTCAATCACTGGGGTGACCCGGCTGATGTCTCCCTGCACTTGATTCAGAGTGCGATTGACGTCGGTCAGAGCAGTTAAAGGGATGTCGTTGGTCACCTTGGAGATCTGTGTTTCTATCTCACTCAGCTGCTGCTTGCTGCCTAAAACACACACACACACAGATCTTTTTAAAATGAATCTTTTTCAATATATCGTTTCATTTAGAGACTGATATTTTAGTATTTGACAGTAAATGTTTTGCTCACTCACTTTGAACTACCTCCTTGGTTTCGTTGGTCACCTTCTGGGGGATGCTGTTGAAGTAGTACTCCACCTGAAATGAAGACAAGCAGTAAAGGCCAGTGAAAAACAGAAATCTTTAATAAACACTTGAACAGTTTTAAAATATTATTTTTAAAAGTTGAAATGTGTCTTTCTGTCAAGCTCTTTTTTATGAATAAGAAGCTGTGTTGTGGTCAATTTATTTCTGGTTACACATATTAAAATCGCTTTAGTGTACAAGACCTAAATAACAAATCCAGTCTTCCCATTTTATTACATTACATATTACATTTAACTTGTTCACAGTTTTCTCCCTATCCATCCACTCGGCAGGCATTATACTGTCAAGATTATTGATATTGTGAATTATTGTTTTTTTCAGAATTCACTGACCTCCTTGATTTTGGATCCAAGATTAGTCTTGATGACTTCATCCACTGCAGACTGGAACTCACTCAGACTGGGAACCTATTCACCCATATGCACACACATAAAGAGTGTAACCAGCAATCACATGTATTGTAAATGTTATACCTTAAATAAACAGAAGGGGGCAGCAGATTTCAGTGAAACAAGACAAGTTCCTCTTGATTTAATCAAACAGCTAAAGAGCCACAATAAAATGCTTTGATTCAAAAGATTCTTCAATGCTGTCTCTCCCCTTTTTTTCTCAATGTCATATTCTTACAGTCATGATAGAGAGGAAAAGAAAGGAGAGGAGAGGAGAGTGTGTCAGAGTTAGGAGTGTAGGAGGAATAGAGAGGAACAGATGGGAGGATGACAAATCAGCTGTTAAGACAAAGCCAAAAATGAACCATTATTATCATGTATCACACTGTTGCAGTCTGTGTCAGACGTAGATTGATTGTATAAATGTTGAAAAGTTTCCTGTTGCTTCATAAGCAACAGGAAACTTTTCAAAACTCTACCCCAGAGAAGCCTTTTGTCAAACTTGACTCTTAGTCAGAACCTCAGGAGGTTCTTAACTAAAGTCTGATTTTCGCATGAAACACTTGAGTTGTTCAGACTGACCTCATTTTATTTGTCTTTGTTGTTCAGAATCAATTTGTCCATTCAAGAAGAAAAATAAATAATAAAATAAAAAATACTTGATGTTATTAATCAGTGCTTACAGTGATGGAGATGTCCAGTGTAAGTTTCTCTAGCTCTGGCTTCAGTGTGTCACAGCCAATGCAGTCTGAGTTGGATAAGGTCTGGCTAATTTTATTTTTAACAGCAGTGGTATTGGCTTGGAGGTCATCCACACTGGACTGCAGCTCGACCAACGATGAGTTCAGCGTTTTCAGTTGAACGCTGGTGTCTTGAGTGACTGCTCATACAAGTAAAAAACACAAACATATAAGCCAGTGTATCCACACATTTAGAAAAGTAATACATTCATCTATGACGCTTTTGATGCTACGTAGCTTCTAATTCAAAAGCATTTTGAAAAGCTGACAAACCAAAAGACAGCCACTGGAAGTTGTGAAACTTAAAGCAGGACAGGACAAAGGACAAAGAGAAATAAACTGATTTTTCATATTGTTCTACTACGCTTGCTCTGTGTTACTCTAAGAGTGGACGTGCAGTGTTGAGCAACATGTCAGTAAATTATGTATTATGTAAAGCCCAAAGGATTAACGTTTTTTAGAAATTTAATTTATTTATTCAATTGTAGCTTTCCGTTGCAAGAGTGCACAATGCAAACATTGAGACTACTCAAGCTTAGAAGTTTATTCTACTTAAAATTGAAGATTTGCAAACATTTTATCATAACTTTTACTATAAGTTTTTGTTGTATTTTGAGCTACGATGTCCTCCAGATCTCAGTGAAATCCTAGATCGGCTTTTTAATCCGCTGTCAAACATGTAGTGATTAAAATGCTTTACTAATTTTGATGCAGGCTTTCTGGAGCCAAAGTATTGACAGATACTCAATATAAAAGGACTCAAATGTGATTATGACATCAATATATTTGACTGAGAGTCTTGTTTCCTTCTTTATGATGCAATAACAAATAAAAACAGATGGTCACCAATAAAGAAACCTGTTGACTTCATTTAAGACTTTATATTCCTTACATTTATACTTTTTAATGAATACTTCATACTGCATTTAATATGTCAACATCAGAGTAAGAAGTGGAATACAGTAAATCAGGGCCTGCTCATGCAATTACTGATCGGTCAAATATGTACACAAGCATTTACATGCTCTGACTGAAACAGGATAGAGCATGCAAAGGAGCTGTACCTTGGTGCAGAAGTCTAACTGAACGCAGCGCTGGATCCAGAGTTCCTGTGAAGCGTTCCTGGATCTTTGTACCCAACTGCAACCCAATATCTGTTTCACACAGACACACAAGTGTGAGATCTTTAATCTTTAATGACCAGAACAGAAAATACTGTATTGCAGTGGTTGGAGCAAACAGGATTGGTTTCTCAATTTCTACATTATGAGTTCCCTGCTCTTACCATCTAGGTTTTCTGTAACCTCCTGCACGGTCTTGTAGCTCACATTCACCACATAGTCGATTTGCTGGAGATAGGCAGAGGAAAAACAAACTACTTTAAAGTGCACACATTAGATATGGGTTGAACTACACTGTGTGAAGAGGTGATTACATAAGCAAATCATGCATAGCACCTTTTGCAAATGAGTAAGGACAAACAGAACGCAACACAGCCTTTCCCATCAACCCTCTCTCACACCACTATCTTGAGATAAGTGTATTGACACTGCAGAGCACCAGAGCTGGTCCTTAATCAGAGAGCTGACTGTTTGCATCACACACAAAAAGCTGATTGATGGTGGGGGGGCAGGACTTAATGTGACTGATCCTAAACAGGCACTAACAAGATATATGGTTTTAACATTGAAAGAAAAAAGATCAAAAGCAATTAATCAATCAATATTGAGAAATGTTTGCCACAATAAGTTCCCTAACCTTTTGTATATTTCCATAAGCTTGAAGTGTCTTTCTTACCTGAGGCACAGAAGTGAGGAAGGTGCGGACGTTGTCTATAGTTTTGTTGAGCTCCACTGTACTCTGGTCCACACTCACATTGAGGGTCTCGTTACTTCTGAACATGCAGATGTTTCCAGCACTGCAAATACACACACACACACACACATACACACAGGATTCAGTTTGTGTCGTGAACATAATGTTGATCCGAGGGAGACAGTCACAGTCAGCGAGGCATGCATATTCAAGCTGTCTTCTTCTGTGCTAATTTCAGATAACAAATCATTATGCTGTTCAAAAACGCACATGAGCACACACACACACACACACAAACTCACAAGATAATGATTGTGGTGACGAAGGCACTCCAGTAGAGAGTTCTTCTGCGACAGTTAATGGAGGACGTCTGCTTCTGGTACATCTTCCCACCACAGTTGCCACAGCAGCGACAGCAAGCCAAGAACAAACCAACTATGGGCATCAGAACGATGTACAGGACGCCAATGGCTACACATACCAGGAAACCCACTTGATACACCAGAATCTGAACACACACACACACATACAGAAATGATACATATTACTTGAGGCAGTTACAACAGAAATGGCACAAAATATCATTTACAAGGCCAGGATAGCAGAACAGTGGCAGGTCTTTGTGCTCTGTTGTGACGTCAAACACAGTGAGATATCACCAAACAGTAGTGTTACTTTACTGTGGTGACAGTCCACAATTAGAGTGGATGAAAGAGTCTTCACTAGACTGGGATATATACACACAAGGATGCTTTAACGTGAAAGACTCTCAGATTACCAGCTGGTGGGGAATTGAGGAGGGTGTGTCTGTTTTTTTCCCACGCCTAGAAGTTCAAACAACATTTCAAATTCACGTACTTCTTTGAGGAGTTCTTGATTAAACTGTACTTTTTGAGATTCATGGTACAGTTTCAGGATCAGATCTAGAAAGAGACAAGAGAGAAAAAAAAGTTTGAATTTTTTCTATGGCTCAGTGCTTCTAAATTACTTCAAAATGGACAAAAACACAGCTTATAAAGGCAAGGAATGCTGAATGGTTTTCTACGCTGCTGGCCTTCATCACAGTCATCCATGTACAAAAGCCCGGCCACAGGGACAATGTGTCCTGTGCTCCGTACAAACATTTTAATCTCTTGCATTGTACAAGTGGAAATGTGACACCTCCATCTTGTGGTAACTAGGAAACCAGGACAGCTTTCAGGAGAGATTAGATTTTTTACACACAAAAAAAACATAATACAAAGCCTGCAGTTCATGGTTTCACTGGACCTTGTTAGTGTGGATATTATTCACAAAATGTAACCAAGAAGACACGTTGTTCTGGTGCTCCTCACACCAGCTATTTGTGTAGTTCTCACCATCTGTGTCACCTCAGATTGCAGCCTGTCATAAATGTTCTGGAAATTTGAATATTTCCATGTTGCTTTGCGTCTCCCTTTTAAGTGATGTCATGGTTGCACACTTTAGTAGTGTGAGTGTTGTGTAAGAATTAACAAAGGAAGGGCATTTCTAATTTTCTTGTGACTTTTACAAAAAGAAAATTGCTGAAATTGCTTCATCAGCAAGTGAAATCCAGGAGCGTGTGAGTCAACCTCTCAAACTTAAAACAGACACAACTAGAAGTAAATGTCATATGTGTAACATTTTATAATGTAGAATACCTATAAATGTCCCTAATTACTTTATTAATAACTAAAAAATCAGCTAGCTTCAGAAACCTGAGACAAGTTGTTGAAATGCATAAATAAAAATATAATTGGGGTTGGCAGGTTGTCATTTGATCTGTTTTTGGTTCTGTTCATTTGGTGTGTATCCTCTACCAACACGGTATGTTTTGAAAGCAAAAAACATTTATCGTTTACCAGTTGTGGAATGTAACAAAGTAAATTTATTAAAGTATTGTTCCTAAGTACAATTTTGAGGTAATTGTACTTTACTTGAGTATTTCCATTTGTTCTACTTTATACTTTCACTCCACTACATTTCAGAGGGAAATATTGTACTTTTTACTCCACTACATTTATTTCACAGCTATAGTTACTTTTCAGATCAATATTTTATACATAAAACATATGATCAGTTTGTTATGTATACATTGTTACAGATTAGAATCATCAACCATAAAAGGTCTTAAAATTAGTTCCACCTCGACAACATTAAAATACTGCTAACACATCATTTAATCAGTTTTCAAATAATATATATACATGTATAATAAATATAACAGTCTAAATTAGGCCATTTTTCATAATGAGTACTTGATACTTTAAGTACATTTTGCTGACAATACTTTTACTTGAGATTTTGAATGTAGGATTTTTACTTGTAATTGAGTATTTTTTCAATGTGGTATTGCTTCAGTAAGAGATCTGAGTACTTCCTCCACTGCTGTTATTTATTTGCTAACATTTATAACCCCAGGCATAGCTTCTTTTTGTGAAGCGGAAACTTGCAGTTGAAAAACAAGCCATTAAGCCACATGCCTTATCATACAATGACTGCAGATAATCAAACAACTGTTGGCACCTACGAGTTAACATAAAAGGTTTTGAAAGGTAATACAACTCTCTTTACACGTGACTAAGTAGCTTTTGGTAGAAATTGAATCCACTATATCCGACAAGATGACCGCAATGAGTTTGAACTTGGCAAAGGCTGTTAGTCATGTTTTTGTTTGCTTTATGACATTAACACCAAGCAGGATGTAATGTAGAAGGGTGTGTGGAGCAATTACAACATGTCACGGGGGCAAACAAATTTGGACTAAAAACATCATAAAGGTTAAAGATTGATTGGATTACAGGAATTCCCATTGACTTACTTATTAACCAATCCTGTCACGTTTGTATGGTCAGAATTGTCACAGGGCAGGAGTGAGGGTTAAAACATTCACCTTTCATCTTTCCCTCTGTAGGGGAAATTTTGCCCAGCACTGGGCGTGAAAGCCAAAATATCGTAATGTGTAACCGGAGCTGTGCACCTGGTTGCTCTGTGACCTAAAGCCTGGACAATTTGACGAATGTCCTCAAACAGAAACTATGAGTAAATAGACAATGAATCAGAAAATGACAGCAGAGATTCAAGACGTTTGATCAGTGAATAAGATTTTAATGACACTGACCTTCGGGAAAGGGGTTGGGCTGGACTGTGTGGAGGAAGGACTGGACCAGAGCTGCCATGAAGCCAGCTCCAGCGTCCTGCTCTTCCGTGTCCTCATATTTGGGCTGGGTGAGGCTCTGCTGGGCCACAGCTGTCGGACAGGCCCCCTGGGGAGGGACGGACTGGGCCAGGCTGAGTCCCAGCAGCAAAACTCCCACTCCGGCCCTGAACACTCCAGCGCTGCCCTGCCACCACCTCCAGCCCCTCATACTCTCAGATAACCTCATTTCGGCAGGTGAGACAGGAGGCGAAAGACTTGTACGGAGAAAAGCGGGTTTATAGAGTGATCACCTCATGGCACAAGCTCTGTCTTGATGCATCTGGAAACAAAGAAGAGAAACTGAATACAATGACACACTCATACAAGGCTGGTGAAGAAACCCACAGACTGAGTCACAGAGAAAAGAGATTGTCGTACAGTTCATAACAAAATGTAGAAAAAAAGACTGCTGCTGTTTTTCCGAAGAAACACAACAATGGCATTTTATAAATAAATGTTAAGCCAACGCCTTTTTCATCTCTGAGAATATCAGTGCCCTTTAAGCTCCCCTTTCATAGCCTACTACACATATCCTGAGACTTTCTGTCATGGAATAGAGAGAGTGCTGACATTTAAAAGTTACTAGAAAAGTCTTGGAAAATATCATATGATGGATTGAAAGAACCTGTCCGGCTGTCTTTGTGGTGTAAACACACAGAAAAGCTGTGTCCCCCTCAAATGCCTGCATCACCTCTGTTTATCTGTTTCTCTGAAGAGTAGACAGTAAAAGACTTGTCAGAACAAGAGAAATCTAGTGCCAGTAAAAAAAACTACCGCTACAATATTTAAGTATCACTCATCTCTCTATGTTCATTCACTGTATGTTTTGTAGGTGTGCTTCTCTTAAAAAAATAACTTCAAAAGCGGAAGGCCCTAAGATAACCGAACACACCTAATTCCCCTATATTCGCAACGCAAGCTGTTGAAATCAGAGAAAATGGTCTGCCTGTTTTCTCGAGAGACATTATTCTTATTAGAGAAAATTATTACCAAACACTCAGCAGCTGGAGGATATTTACTGTAACATACTGGAGCCTGGAAACAAACTGAGCGGCTCCTCCAGTCGAGGTACGGGTATAAGCGGGACAGGATGGTGTAAGACAGGGAAAAGGTCAAACAAAAAAGTGAATGAAAAGATGACAGATGAGAGAGGTATTAATATGTAGAGGAGATCAAAATACAGACACAAGAGAGTAGAGTGAGCATTTTGCTTTTTTCTCTCAGTCAACTCACCTTCCGTGGCTTGACAGTGCACTATAGTCCCACCGCTCTGATCTCCACTAACTCAGTAAGGGGTGTGCGACTCTGACAGCCCTTTAGAAACCTGATATGCTCTGCAACTGTTGACAAGTTGAAGTTGACTGTGCACTCGCATGGAGAACCGCCGCCACTAAGAGGAGAGGGAGGGAGAGAAGAGATAGGAGGAGGGAAACAGGGAGGGTCTTAAAGAGAGAAACAGGGAGAGAGGGGGAAGGAGTGACGTGGGTTGACAGTGACAGGGTTGAGAAGGAAGCAAATAACTGGTAGGATTACCTTCAAACAAATGGTTTTATTCCTACTTTGTTTCCTGGATTTTGTAATGTGTGTGTGTGTCAGGGGGGGGAAGAGCTTGTAGTGCCAGTAACTGTTATGGAAATATTAGTAAAATTGTGACATGAACTACTTAATAGACAAGGAAAAGCAGAATGGGTTTTGAGAAAATTCCTTTATATCAGGATTTGACTATTAATCTCTCCATCTAATATACAATGTGTCATTTGTTGTTGTTGTTTTTTTTATTTTACATATATTACAATTTTGTTTTTCATATAAAGAGGTTATGTTCGGTCATTCAGTCATTCAAAACAAATCAGCCCACATCTGCAATGGTGTGGTTCACAAACAAGTAACAGCACAACCAGAATAATATGCAGGACAAGATAGCTGGGAAGGAGGTGCTTGGTAATGGAAGATAACAAACAATATGTAAAGGTTGCCAAGAAAACCTCAAAAATATTTCAACAGACATTATTGGCAAGGTCTGAGAAATTATATTATCCCCATGTTATCACCTTGGTCACAGAGGAAAATATACAGTTTAACTCTGCAGCAGGACAACCCAAGACAGGAATTTAGCCCTCATTCCACAGACTGAACTGGCAATAAAATACTTTCAGTAGAAGAAGAAACACACTGGGACAAGATACGGGTAGTGTTATTACTCACCTAATGCCTACTTCTGCAGAAGTGCCACTTTGAAGGAGAAGAGAGGAAAGGGTGACGGTTACTCTCAGGAGATTTCTTCATCACTGTTTTTGAAATCTACTTTGTGATCTGGGTACACAGTCTGTGGGGCAGTTTGATATTACTCTGGAAGTATTGACTCCTCTGTCACAGGGATGTGAGAAATCTCATTTGCATGAAAAGGAACACCAATGTACAATAGGCATGAATATGATTTGCCTCTCTAAACTCTACCGATGCAAATGAAGCAGAAGGAGTCGTATACTCATGTCTGTCGTCCTCTCCTGTTTCTCCTATCTGGTGCGCCTGATAAGCCTGATATCACCTGCCAATCACTGATCCCTTGTTCACCTCAACCCAAAGTCAATCAATTACGGGCTGATCCTTTAATCTGCAACCAAGAGAGCGCTTACCAAGAGGCTTTGGCACGTGGAAGCTATCAAGGCCTTGCAGTGCTGAAATTCAGATCCTCAATGATTCTGTGCTCCTGAATCAGTGTGCTAAATTAGGTTTTTCCCTTTTCTCCCAGTTTGGATGGTTTATTTCCTATGTTTTTTTACTGACATAGACTGTGTAGAAATAACCCGTATGAGTCAATGGTGTAGTGTCGAAGAAAGGATCCCTCACTTGCTTCCCACCCTTAAACATGGTGTTTTATGGAAACATCACAGCAAGGGATTGAGTCTGGGTCTCTGAATAGGCCTATGTTTATCAACCCTCTAAGAATGCTCTAAAGAGTCAAATTATGAGTAAAAGAAATGAGCATATGTATTATTATGTATTAAAGTATGAAGAATAAATCAGGCTAAAACTACCAAATTCTGAATTACACATATTCATCATGACCAATGGTATTTTGTATAAAATGTCATCTACTCTTAACCAGTTTAAGAGACCAGGGCAGAATATTTTTAAAGATCTCCTCCAGAGATGTTTTAAGATACATACAGATACTTTGTTTTAACTAATAATTTGTGACTAGTATGGTTATTTCACAAAAAAAGCTAAATTATCTAATTAAAATCCTCCATCGAAAAATCAAGAATGTGTGAATATGTAAATATTGTTTGTTTCAAAAGTTTAACAGCTGGGTACAAGATGTCTACTACTTCACTGAAAAAAGTCAATTTTCAGTGTATGTGCACTGGAGGCCTCAAGTTTCCACATCACATTTATGCATACTGGACCACAACTGTCTCCAAATTGGTTGTGATGTCACAAGTCATGTTCATACGTACATGCCTTAAACTTGAATACAACTTAAACTTAAAACTTGAACTTCAGCAAATGAATGTGAAAAGAGCTTTCTAGTGTCATTCATCATTCACTGCACAGTGAAACTCAAACATCAAAGTAAGGATCTGTACTGTTAATTGTCACTTAAGTCCCAAATTGCACTTGAAATTGTTTGACAATTAAAGTTCCTTTTGTTCAGGCTGAATTTTTACAACATTGTACTATAAACTACAACAAACTATATATTCACAAAGACTGTGAATTATTATTGTATTACTGTTATTGAAAGCTCTAAAAAGCTAGCGAGTGGACCTTGAGTTAGATCAACAGTTACACATCTGGAGCCCATCATATGCCTGTTACGGAGCTGAAAAATGTACTTTTAAGTACAAAAATGTGTAAATCTGAATTACTTACAGTATCTTCTTCTATCTTCTCTGCTCTTCTGTCCTCTTTCTTTTGTCTTTCAATACTGTACGGTCTGATTCGCCAGCTTGGCAGAGAAAACAGACACCTAACTCTGCCTTAGTCATCTATGGCTATGGTTATCCATTACATAAATTGCTACTGTCACAGTCTGTCATTTGTTATTATTATTCTTTTCTTGTCAACCAACATAGCTGTCATCTTCTACATTAGTTCCGCCCTGCCAAAAAGACTGACTACCTTTTTTGGGGTTTTGGGGGTGGGGTTTGCTTGTTTGTTTTGTTTTCTGTTTAAAAAAAAAAAAAAACTGGCAGGGAGATATAGGTCACACTGTGAAATGCATCCTTGATAATTTGGTTTTTATCAACTGGGAAACAAGGGCAGCAGTGTCTCACATTCTATTCAAAACTTTGTTTCAATAGAAATTTCAGTAAACTACTGGACATAACTCGAGTCAGTTTTGCATGACAGAAAAACCTTGTCATGCTTTTTTGGACCGTGTTTTCTTTGCAGGGGCTGGTGATTATAAGCATCGACTCAGATCAGATTTACCTCAGTAATTGTTTCCCCATGATTACTGGAAAAAAAAGGAAGTGATCTGTTCTTTGTGCAGTTCTGAGACTAAACCATTTTCTCAAATAGCAACATTAAGACAATAGCTTTTCAGTGAAAATCCATCTTTATTGATGCCATTCATGAATCATCAATGACAGAAATCTGGCAAAAAAATATATAGATATAAAACCACCCCTATGGTGAGGTGCTACAGGAGCCAGCTATGGGTGCATTGCGATTTCATCTCCATCTCACATATCACAGCCCCATATACTCTAAACAGTGTTAATTCAGGAACCACGAGGTGTGAAGTCTCAACTAGATTAAATTCTGTGTCAGCCTGCTGAACTGATACCCCAAAAACAGACTAGGGGAACTAAAAATAATGATTAAGGGTTCAAACACAACAGCCTGTAGGCTCTGTGTGGATTTACAGGCAACATGTGAGTCAGATATAATGATGGAGGAATTCCTGTCAGGCTGCTCAGTCTGTCCTGATGCTCAGAGAGACCCCTGCTGGCAAAGTCTGCAAATTACTATCCAATATTTGTGAGCTGGGGTCTGCGTGCTGCTGAAGCCCATGCATTAGGTAACATTTTCCATTTTACTGTATGCATGTAAACAGGAAACCCTGACACAGCAGCTGAAGGTCGGTTCCAGTGACCTTAAATGTAATGCCAATGGTCAGCATATTTTGCCATTAATGAAATATTTACTTTTTTCTTTCATTCATCGGTTTTTGATTTGAAATCTATCTGAAAAGCATCAGATAGCTTATAAAACAAACCAAGTAGCAATAAGTGAGTTCAAACCTTTTTGCGCTCAATAGAAGGAAACAGCTCAATTGGCCAAAATTAAAGCCACAAGCAGCAACGATCAGGTTTCAGGCTTCACAAAGGTGAGCAGTAACTTCAGCTGGTTTAATTCTGTTTAAAGGTATACTATGCAGGATTTTCCTAAAAACAATGTATAGACTTATATAAAGGTGATCCCTCTCAATCATCACTTATGGCCCACTAGAAGTGTGTAGTGGTGTATTTATCTGCAGAGACTCTGCCCTCTGCCTGTATTTTATTTTCTCATTATTTTGCTGTGTTCAGGATGTTTCTGGAGGTCAACCTTTGGGCAGTGGGTGTGTAGCTCCCAGCCCGGCTCTCTCCTCTGCTCCGCTCTGCTCTCTGTCTCTGTGTCATGGATGTATTAAGAGCTGCAGGTCTGTGTGTCTGCTTGACAGAGGGCAGGGCTGAGCTTCACACACACACACAAGGAGCAGAGAGGCCACAGTAAACAGGATGACACCCTACATTCACACAAAATCCAGTAATGCAGGATTGTGCAGGGGTATTTATTTGTGCTTTAGAACTAACGCCATGAATCAGTAAATAACATTTTACTTCTCAGATTCATAGCTTTGTTCTCGCCAGCGCAGCTTGCTCTCTTCATTCACTCTCTAGCTCGCTTGACCACCACTGCTCTCTCTTGCTCGCTCTGCTCTCTGCTCAAAGGAGTAAGACCAATCACACGCTTGTTTCATCAGCACAAAGCATGCAGCATTTCAATAATTGTGCACTCAAGTTTCAGCCATTTGTCTCTCCTTCATCAGATGCAAACAAAACTGGGTGTGTATGTTGAGGAGATAGCGCAGGATGTTTTCAGTGAGTTTTATCAGGATTGCTTAAAGGCGTCTTGAGTTATGAGCAAATATGTGATAGGGCACACCCACTCGCACCCATCAATATGGCACTTCAGATTAGATACTTGGCCCCAGAGTATGCACACCAAAATTGGTGAAATTCTGTTCATTGGGTTTTGAGGTACACCTTTTCTGCATTTGTGGCACCTCCTATGGGTTGGGCTCAAAACGCTTTGATAGATCTATTACCACACACGTTGTGAAGATATCTACCAAGATTTATAATGATTGGACAAATGGTCAATGACTTATTTCCTTCTAAGCCCTTCCCTTTGTGAAGTTTTTTTAGTTGATGATGGCGATGTTTTTTGACCGATCTTGCCATTTTATAATAGAGATGTGTATCTCAATCCCACAACGCTGCATACCCAATGTTGCGTTGATACAACATTTAATATAACAAACAATGGCGCAAGTGGTTGCGCCATTGTGGGAACTTTCCAGCATCATCATTTCAGTATTCAAAGGATGACTCACCATGAAACAGTAACTTCACAGAATAAAAAAAGACAACTAAGAGGTCAACAAGTTATTTTCCCTAAATGTGGTTATTTATTGTTTGTTTTTTTTTGCGCATCTGATAAGTTTTCAGATAAACCAGAAACCTACAACAGCAGAAAATAGCTATTAAATATCTCTTTAATGTATACTCTAATGTATACTGAACCATTGTGAAGATGAAGCCAGATTGACTCAGGAGCTGCATGTCACAAAAAAACAAGTAATAGAATGACCTCTATGAGCATTAACTGACTCAGCAGCCCCACACACTCTTCCATATATCATCATGAGCACTGTACAGGCGGGTCAGATCTAAACAGAATGTCAGTACATAGAAAAATAAATACAGTTTGCTAAAATGAGGGCAAAATTCTTTTATCAGTGATTGTACCATTAAAAATCACGTTTAAAAAAAAAAAAAAAAACCTTTAAGAGACTTTTCATCTTTTTACATTAGATTGAGTTTCTCGTAGTTCTAGGGAGGAATACATAGAATAACTTTTACAGAAATTACTACCTAAAAATATACAAGCACAGACACAAACATGAGGAGTAAAGCCAACAAAATGATTTTTCATAAAACAAACAGCGCAGTGTAATCAAGATCTAAAGAATCTTTACATGTAGCTCCTTGGTCTGCAGCTTTCTTAATTGTGATTAAAAACATTTCTGGGAAACTTAAGTTAATACAAAAGTCTTTTTTTTTTTTCTTATTTTACAATCCTGTCAAAACTTGTTTTTAAAATATTTTTGAGTAGCAAATTTGAGAAGTTTTCTGTTATTATGTTCCCTAAAGAGAGCACCCCCAGATAGAGAATTCAAGACAAAGCAAACAGTTCTGCAATGACAAGACAACAGATCCAAACCAGGTGCTTGTTGGAAATTTAGCGGGGAAAATGGTATCCAGTGTGCTGCTTTGGACTCACATCAAACAAGATGTAGCACAGTATTAAAACACTAGCCTTGTTCTCCCTGACCGGTTTTCTAGCACTGAAGCCGATGGACCTCATGACAGTGTGATGTCTGATACAGATGGATGACATTATATCAAGCATAGACTTACATGAAAGTTATTAACCATCACAATAAGAATGATCTAACAGCAATACTTATACATTAATATACTGCAGGTTTCAGATGTTTTACAGTTCTTACATTAGCAATAATAGAAAAGAAAAAAAATACACTGTCAATTCATAAGAAAAATAGATTGGAGTTAATAGTGGAAAACAGTGCAAAGAATATTCTGGGGTGTTTTTGTTTGCTTGCTTGTCTGTTTTTTAGAAATTGTTTACAAAAATAAAAAAAAAAAATTCAAAACAAGTCTAAAACATAGAAAATGAAAACACACTTCTGTAGCATCTGGTGCTCTCGTCCAGACATGCTGCGTACCACCTCTCTCCAGTACCTCAATGTTTTATGTTGTAGGTGTAGGTGAGCGTGTGTTGGTGTGTGTGCACTGGTTTGTGTGTGTGTGTGTCAGTGTGTGTGTTTGTGTGTGTATGTGTGTGTATGTGTGTGTATGTGTGTGTGTGTGGGTTTAAGATTTAGCGTAGTGGTTCTCAACTCCGGTCCTCAAGCTCCGGCACTGTACAGGTTTTTGTTCCAACCAGGTCCTACAAAAACAAATAATTGAGTTTTTAAAAACCGGACGTTGAATTTTTATGCTAAGAGTGCACACACTTTTCTGCAGCCTGCAAAAAAATAAGTTAAATAAAAGCTAAGCATTTCTTCCCTGTGACATGAGCACAACAGAAACAATGAGGTGCGTCGTCAAGGAAAACCACGCCTGAGAGACCCGAGGTTGGAACAAGAACCCACTGACATGGTCGCCATGGCGAGCACTCGGACAACAGGACACGCCAACTCTGGCTCAAACGCTGTGGTGAGCGATGATGGGGGGGTAAACACCCATGCACACACACCGCCACCCCGCCAGTCTCACCACACCTCTAAGAGGACTGACTGAAGCCGAGCGGACAAGGGCCAAGGCTGAGCACCACTGAGCATGTGCAACAATGTGAGGGAGCGAGAGTAGGATTCTGCTGAAACTGTCCTTCATGTGGCAGCACAGAGCTCCTTCAGTCCATCAACTAGTATCCCTTTCCCTAAACACTCTCCTTACATCTTTGAAACATAACTGAACAAAACAAACACAAGTAAAGTGAACACAAGTGCTCGAGGCCTCCCTCCCTGACTCCTCTCGCTAGCGTGTTGGCTCAGGTGGATCCCAGTAGGTTTAAGCATTGAAAAGGGGCTTGCTGGGACCTCAGCGCTCTACTGGGATGACTGGGAGTTGTCATTCTTGCTCTCCTGACTGGAGGGAGCCTTGTTGTTCCAGGGCGAGTGTGCCCCCAGTGCAGGCGAGCTGTTGAAACTGTCCTCATCTTCCAGGCCATTCGCCCCATCGAACTGCGTGTTCTCCAGCCGCGTGATCAGACGCTCGTCCTCGTCACCAAACTCCCCTCCCATCAGAGTGGGCTCTCCCACCATCATCACGTCCTAAAGGGGACAGTAAGGGCCGGTACATATTATCCCCATAATACAGGGGGGTGCGCGGAATGACTGGCTGCACGGACGAGTTGTAACTATTGCTTTTGGCCTGTTGTCTAGGTTAGATCTAACTGGGATGAAATCCAGATTTACAAATGAAACCTCAGACTCTAATAAACTTTTCACAGAATTCAAAATCAAATGCATTAGGACTGATACTTCAAGCAAAATTTTCAGGGACCGAGGGACCCCAGGTATGACATGTTGAGGTACTGGCGCCCTCTCTTTCTGAACCCAATCACAACACGACAATCTGTCGTTCCTCTAGAACCAAACAGGGTAACCCTGAAAGTTCAGTAATCCATGTGGCCCTGACTCCCTACCCCTGTTCCGAGAACAGGGGTTGAGGGGCCTCCCCTACTGGCCAGCAGTGGGCATCCCTGATCCTTGAGTGCTGCATCACGGGAGGGGGGGGGGGGGTTTCATTCCACCTCGGGTCTCGTTCGCTCAAGCAACCAAGTAAGCAAAGACAGCAGTGCTGTGTGAATCATGTGCTCTGATAGGCTTAGTGGTAACTCTGAACATGGTAAATCAGGTTGATTTAGAGAGAAAACCTAACTGTCCCACTGGAAATCAGAGCAAGGTAACCCTACCCCATGGCCCCAAAATATGTTAAGCATTACTTAGAGATGGAGGTCACGTGTACCTCGTTCTATATAAACCCATAAACCTGTGGCCCCAGAGGACCAGGGACTGCCCATCACTGGTTCACATCAGGGGGTCTACTAACTAAATCTACTCATCCCATCTTAATAAAATTGCAGAAATCAACCCCTAACCCCCCCCCCACCACACCTCAATATAAACCCCACCTCCAGAAGCCTCCCTAAGATATCTCTATCTTTACCTGTTTCTAAAGCTAGTCTTCAACACACTAAATACCCCAGCTACCACCTCCTATACCCACAAACTACTTTCTTACTTCTTCGCCTCTCATTCCAGCCCCTCCACCCCCCTCTGTCCTCTTCTCCCATGCCTTGCTCAGCTGAACTTGGAGGTGCAGATAGAGGTCAAGTAGATGTAATGCTTACAGGTACCTGGCTGGAGAGAGAAAAGCTGTTGGCTGGACTCTTCTTTTTGCTGTTGCTGTTGTTATTGCTGCCTCCACCAGAGCTCACGGTGCTTCCACCGGACACCTTCCTTTTCCGCCGCTTGTTTGGTGCTTGTCTGGCTGGCTCAGCTACAAGTACATAAGAGGAAGATGGTGAGATGTCATTATCAATAATTTAAACCTCTATAAATCAGTTGTTTCTGGGCCTGTAGGGGGGGAAGTAAACTGTCATAAAATCCACCTCAGTTTCAAAAACAGGTGTCTGTGTTACCTGGAGGTGCTACCATTCTTTGCCACTTTTGAAAGAGGCAAGTCTTCAGGCAGTCTCTTGGGCTCAAACTGTAGGTCTTATGCCTGGACATCAGCTCTTGCATGGGCTCCAATATCACACATAGCTTACGGAGGAAAAAAAAGAGGAAACATTAGGAAGAGTTTCCAGGTTGTCGCATGCGTAGTTGAGGTGAGTCCAATTACTAAGCAGGAAAAAGATAACCATAATTATAAAGGAGACTTGCTTACACGGAGGTAGTTGAGCGTGGAGTTGGACAGCCCACATCTGGTGATATTTTTAGCCAGTTGATCCAGCATCTGGGGATCCTGCATAACAGAGTTAAAAGGGTAAGAGATGAGTGGATGAAGGTACAATATGTGTATTTTAGAGTATGTATTTCTCTAAGTTTGGGACTTACATGCATAGCCAAAATGCTCCTGGGTAAGACCTCTCTGTGTTGTCTGATGCTGAAGTGCCACGTCTTGATCCTCATCATGTCATCAAACATGAACTCTAGGTACAGACGGCCCTCCACACAAACCTTATCCAGTAAAAAGAAATAAATAAAAGGTTAGAAGTCACAGTAGAGGGAAGGCTGTACATTTTTCATACAGAGTGACATTAATTGTACCTGTGTGAACATAGGTTTGCCGTTCTGGGTAACCATGGTGCACTGGTCACAGTCGAGAGATACAAAGTTACTGTGGAAGGACTCCTTTGGATGCTTCAAGACATAGAACAGCTCAGTGGCGCCCCCCTCAAAGATACTCCGAAAGTATCGTGGAATCAACGTCCTGCCAATGGCTGCAGACAAAAAAATGATCCACGATTAACGGTATAAAAACAGCTTCTTTGTCTTAAAAATCAACCTAACATCAGCATTTTCTTCGGTTTTTAATCTTTAATTAATCTTACTGTATCGTTTGGGTCCATCTTCTAGACAGAAAGTGATGGTGAGCATGGCATCATCCTCAAAGAACTCTGTGGTGAAGGCATCCCACCAGAGATTATCACAATCCTGAGAGCAGAGGAACAAAACAAAAAATCATGACATATAACTTCATTATAATAAAATGTATTTGTTCATATATTCACAATAAAATAAAACCGCACTGAGGAATATATGCTATTGTGTTCTCCATTTTAATGTCAAACAATGCTGGTTCAGTGTACTTTTAACAAAACAATTTAAGTAGGTCATATATCAAAAGACATAAACAAAGCTTCATAGTCAACCCTGACGCAAGTAAGAATGTAGTGAGGTTACTGTTTTAGATAACAGCCAATTATTTAGAACAATAGGTGTTTTGTTTGCTAGAGAAAGGTGAGGAAGTTACATAATATAATATGAATAAAAAAACACTATCACTGTACTAAAACTACTCAAAAAGAAGAAGCAGAAATTCTTGTTCCCTTAACTTAACCACTTCTATAACTCTTACTTGTCCACTGTGTGATCTGGTTAACAGAATACTTGTTAGTGTAAACCACTAGAAGTTTTCACATTGCATGAGAACAGATTTGCCAGCAGCTCTAAACATTTCCTAAAGGATGATTGGTCGTAAATGTCATGGAGGTACAAACAAAACTGAAGTTGCGAGGATAAACTTTCTAAATAAGGAAAGAAAGCAGAGAGCAGGTGTTTTGCTAAACTCAACTGCAGTGAAAATCTGTCCAATATACAGAGCTTATCGTACATGTATCTGTCGTAGTGTACACAATGACGGTCACAGAAAAAACACAGATTGCAACAGCTACTCACTTGCGCACTCAGCCATATAAACAGTTGGCACTCCAATTACATTTTAGTCAGGTTGATCAGATAATCCTATTAGAGCCTGAATGTAAATTAAGTCAGTGAGTTCTCAGGCTTAATTTCCCACAAAATCCCTAGCATGGTTAGCTAGACACAAACAGCAGCTGGGAGGGAAAAAAAATCTGAAAACATGGCAACAGTAAGTAGTTTAAAGGAGTCGCAGAATGTAGCGCTGCAGACTGTTACCACAACCGGCTTGAAAACTAAAGAGTGATTATGTGTTTTTTTTAGACATGAACACAGTTTGGTGTTTGTATGACTCTGTGAATTATGAAGCTGCTCCCACCTCTGTCCAATTCTGTAGCCTTTTGTTCAGCTCATATATCCGGTAGTCTGTCTGGTTCCCGTACGGTGTGGGTCTCCTGGAACAGAAAACAGGATTCAATACTGCAGTTGGAGCTGCTTCTGTGGCTTTTCCACACCCGCAGTGCAAACAAAAGCTATAAGCCAAGAGTGGCCTCAAACTCAGGTTAATTACAGGAAAGTTTAATTTCTACATTTTTGAGCAGGAATCCAGAGCACCTATGAATGAACAGTTAATCATGTACTTTTTTTTTTTTTTTTACTTTCTGAAAACCAACAACTGTACAAGTGTCAGTAAACTCACCCCATTCCTGGCTCCATGTATGACGGGGGGTACATGGGTGTAGGCCTGAAAGGAAAAAAAAAAAAAAAAAAAAAAAAAATCAGCAAACATTTTCTCAGAAATGTAAGAAACATTACGCAAGTGTGTTTTATGTACTATACAGCTAATGTATGATAAGTTATTATCTCTAAATCTTGATCTCAAAATTGCAGAAATATATTCTCTCAAGCCGATCACTGACTTCAACATCCTGTTTTTGTGAGCAGCAATATTTCAGATAAAAATCAGACATATAAAGTAGATAAAAATATTCAGTTGCACTTGGGAATAAGTATACATTTAGTTAGTACTGTAAAAAGTAACAAGAGCAACACTGTATATTAGTGTGACATCTGCCACTGTCTGCTACTTTTAATTAAACTGAATGTTGCTTCATCTCTATTTTTACCCTTTTAAGACGCATTTAAATCAGGTTCTGTCTAATCAACTCTTATTTGATTTTATTCCAATATTAATATCAAAGACGCACCATCTTTTTGCAATGATCAAACAGTACAGTTTAAAGAATGCGCCTCACAGGAGCCGCAAAACATCAAAATGTACAATTATTCATAAAAATCAATCAACATCTAAAAATAGACAAGCTGAAAACGTATCTAGGTCAAACTATAATAAAAAGTTACAGCATGAAAAAAAAAAAGATAATCTACATGATTAAATGACTGAGAATGCAGTTTCACTAGTATTTGACATATTTTCCTTTAGACAGAACATCTCGTGTCCTGACAGAAAACAGACACCTACCCCACATCTCTGTCCAGCATAGCGCCTGGGTGGAAGGGGGGAAAGCTGCCGCCGTTGGGGGGCTCCTTAGGAGAGTACAGCTTGAATGACTTTGACGAACAGCCTGCACACAAGTACGGAGCAGAGGAGGGAGGGGAAGGGGGGAAAAAAAAAGAAAAAAAAGAGCAGAGATTTAGAGGAGATTTAGATGACTTAGATTTAGCTCATTCAAATCACAGCATCATCTAAGTAATCTAATGTTGGATGATTTTGTTGAGATTTACTCATAAAAAAAATAAATAAATAAAAAAAAAAGCACACTATCAAAACAATTTCCCTGCTGCTTTCATTATCTAATGCATCTTCAATCTGGTAAATGGACAAGAAAACAAATCATCATAAGGGAGGGAAAAGCAGCGATATTTATTAGACTGCAGAAATCCGAGAAAACAATCAGTGAAATAGGGGGGACGCAAACAGAAGAGGTGGTCTGACATGTTTTTGTAACATCCGCACCATTATAGGGAACCCTCTTCTCTGCATACAGCCCAGCCCCATGTGATCCTCACCATGTTCCTCTGCACTGTGTGTATGTGTATGTGTGTGTGTGTGTGTGTGTGTGCGCGCATCTCCCCCTCTAGTTGCCTCTTTTACCCATCCCCCCGCTGCCTGCCCTCACTGTTGTTAACCCTTGTCTGCCCAGATAAGGCATTCATGCTCAAACAATTCCAGGCTCTGGGAAAACATCTATTCTGTATCTCTACTAAAAAAAAAGAGACCTCACACAGGCAGAGGCTGCATAAAATTAGGTCTGACTAAAGATATTTTAAACACTAGCAGACAGCGGCGGACTGGGAGAGTTGGGGAAAAAACAGATCTTTGAAATGTAACCCAGAGAGCTTCATCACAACCAACACAGATACTCTTCTCTTTACAGATATTGTTTGTTTCTCAAAGCATTTAAGTGTGTAGTAAACTGAAGAGATTTCAAATATGCTGCGCTGACACATGCATAATAGGGTACATAGATCTTGGCAACTTCGGGTTCATAGAAAATCCTGACTGTTTCAGTATTTGCCCCACTTGTTAATGTTGTTTATGCGTGCCCCGCTTATAAATCTGGCATCCGCAACAGGCACCACCTGAAGGTAGCATGATGTTAATTTGTTACTTTGACTCTGGCACAATTTATGCACAACACAGTCTGTCACTGTCAGCTTGGCATATAAAAAAAAGAGGATTGTACCAAATTAAAACCAGCAGGGGGAGAAACATGGACTCCAGCGCAGGCCACTCTACCGCAGGATCGAACCTAACTGGGATGGGGTTTTTTTTAATCTTTTCACATCACTGTTGTTGGATGGGTGTCCCAAAGGCAGGTCACTCCACAACTTATGGTGGTGGTCTGGTAGATTTGCTTCACTCACCAGAAAAATAAAAAACAATGATAATCTATTGAGTGACTGATAAAATTTGAACATCCACTAGTCATTTGGCCAGTGGACAAAAAAGTTAATTTAGCACTCTGACACAAACAGATGGAGAAAGGCTTGAGTTAGGATTAAGTATGCCCATGTGAACTCTGATCTGTCTGTCCTCATTCACAACCGAGTCTCTGCTCCTTGAACAACTACAACTCCTCCTTCATTTACTTTCACCCTTTTCTTCCTTGCTTCAGTATACCCGAGAGAGTCATAACAGGTCATCTTCTCCTCCCCATTACTATGGGGGTGAACCTGCTCAGGAGCACCCAACAATGGCTCTCTATGCATTACCTCTGACCTACAGACCCCCCCTCAACCCCCCCCTCCCCAACACCACCAGTCATTAGCCCCAGACAGCATTCACCCACATATGATCAGTCTTTGTTCAATCTGATGCACAAACTCTACTGCGACACATAAATCTGTTCATGATCACAATGTTTGCAATCAAACATGAAGAGGTACCTTTTTTCCCCCCTTATATATAATGCCAACATATTTTGACACAATTTCTGCATAAAAGCAGAAGAGCACATAATTTTCACCTCAATTGAACACCAACTCACACCCTTACAGAAGTCCAGTTGCCAGCTTTAAACCCATCTAAACAATATTGAAAGATTATGGGAGTTAGTCCAACTGAGGCATGGATATAATGTCTATTTTACTGGCCAAACGTGATGTCTATATAAAAGACAGAGTCAGGGAAGCATCCTGAACACATGACAAAGAGACATGAATGACTACAGCATTAAAGCATCCTTTGGTAGGAGAATCTGCTTGAGATCGGATGAGCACTCATGAGGCGTCACAACTTTTAATTGTGAGTTTGGTGCAGGTTAGTCCGTCTGAACTGGTCATTGCAAACAATAGATCCGCATCCAGACAGAGGCTGGAAGTGGCTCCAAGCCAATAAAAACGTCCGAAGCAATGTGCAAAGACTTCAACATACCTGCACTGACTATCGGTGTTAAGATATTTCTCTTACTGTAAACATACACCGCCGGTAATTAACGAGAAGAAGCCAGTATTCACTTTAACACACAGGGCCAGGCGTAAACTGAACCGCAGGGCCGCGTTCATTAACCGCTTGCAGAGGACGGATGCCATTGCTAAGCTATTAACCTTGTTGCTAAACTACCGTCATCACCGCGTTTTAATTTTTAATGCTTGTTTATAAACTGTTTTTAGCGGCTCATTGTGAACCAGTGGTGCTGCTTCACTACTGCGGCTGTAAGCTTGAAGTTACCTGCAGAGAAAGGTCCACCGAAACGCGGTGTTGCTCAACACCTCCGCTCGGTGTTTTCTAGCCAGCTAGCCTCGCTGCTAGCCGGGGCGGCTGGATGGTGAAAGCTCCAGCTCCGTCGGTTGATAACGCAGTCCTGTGGCCCCAAACAAGACAGCAAGCGAAGGAAACTAAAACACTCCCGCTAGTTCCTGTCAATGTGCAATTCCCTAATATATCTTTTAGGCGACATTTGTATGGAGGGACCTTTAGGGTGATACCTATCTACTACTACTACCGGACCCTTTGTTCCTGCCAGCCGAGACTCGAACAAACAAAGACCCCGCCTCCTCCGGGCTCCTCCGCCCATCCCGGCACACAAGCATCCTCGGCTGCAGACCTGCACAACAACAGGCCTGGCTCCCCTGACAGCCTGGGCCCCCAATTTGTCATGTCCGGGACCTGAGCGTGCATCAGGTACAAGGTGGGTGCCCATTGAGAGGTACAGTTAACAACCCATTAAGGGTAGCTCACTTTGTTTTCTCATTTCTATTTGATATTAACAGTTACATAATAGGCCCTGAGATACAAACAGTCATTCTGCTCTCAGATGGATTACTTGTGGTACATGCAGTGCAGTTTTTAAAATGCAATTGAGATGAATGTCAGCCCTTTCCTTATGCTACAAAGGAACAAGACTGCCTTAAGTGCATACATAAGAGCCCTTTCAAGGCTTACCAGATGATTGCATTACATATCTACTTAAAGTCACCCCTCCACTTAAAAAAAATATGTTTTTCTTCTTGTTCCTTCCAGTGGATGTTTGAGTTTCAGTGTGCAGAATGATGTATGTTCAGAGTTTGTCACTAGATGGCTTTTTTTTCCACATTCATCTGCCGAAAGTGGAAAGTTTCTCTGTGCTCATTGAAAATCCTATGTTAGCATGATTTGTGATATCACAAATAGTTTGGAACCAGTCCTGGTCAAATATTTAACTTCCATAAGTGTGATGTGGAAACTTGAAGCCTTCAGTGCACAAACACTGAGAATGGACTTTACAGTGAAGTAGGAGAAATCTTGTGTCCAGCAGGAAAACTAATAAAATTAAATATAATTGCATATTTAATTTTTTGTGGAAAAAGCACATCAGACAAAGTAAGTTTTATAAACATCTTAAAACATGTCTGGAGGCGATCTTTAACAGAAACTCCGATGACTACAACACTCATTACCAGGACCGGTTTGTCCTCTAGGTTACATCACTGGGCTCAGGGTTTTTTTTTAGATATGGGGCAATCTTTAGACTCATCCAGACAGAAATTAGTTGTGAGTTGGATGCAGTTTAAATCAGTCATTTTAACCTTATTTTAAATTTAGTGGATATGCTTCACTCAGTATAATGTAATGCCTTGTCCTTTGTTTGCATGTGTTTGTTGCAGCTCTTTTCTTTTTGCTTACTTTGGTCATGGTTGAAACATTTGTAATAACTAAAATAGTATTAATGTTAAGTATGTTATCTCTCTTTAAATGTCACATACAACAAAAAATCTTAAAGTCTAATGTGCAGCAAGTTTTGAAACTTCTACATTAAACCACAGACCATGAATTGACAGAATTTTGTCTCTGCAGTATCTTAGAATATTTTTCTTATCTGGTGCATTTATAAAACCTTTGTATGATGGGCGCCTAATGCATAATCATCAGTCATAATAGGCAGTCATGAGGAATAAAATGATAATAATTTGATAGGGCTGCTGGAACTATATGAACTAGCACTGGTCATTCAGTACAGTCTGTCCTGACCTTAACAATTCTAAAATGACAAAATTTGCCTTGATTAACATACTTTTTTTTCATTAAATTCAGTATGGGCTATGACTCAGAAATTCTCTTTGCACTGTTCAGAAAATCTGAAACGCTGACTTGGAGCCTAAACTTGCTGGTTAACTTTAACTCTGTAAAGGCTTATGAAAAATGATTGACTTTGATGACTCAAATCCTTTAGACCACAGTCCTGAGCCTTTCATGTCTCAGATTATGTAATGGGTATAATCTGCAGCCTCACTTTTAATCAATAACCACTCAAATGTTTACAAGCAATATATTTGAAGGGCAGAAACCCTTTTGTGGTCTCAAAGTGCATTTAAAGCTCAATTTGTTGAGGCTTTCACTTGAGCTGCCAGTCAGTTTGTATAATTATGTAAGCCAGAAGTGCAGATGAGAGAAGTCAAGCAATGCATTTCATTGAAAGGGCTGAGAGTAAACACATCTGACCCACACCATTCACTGTTACTGAATAAACCCTGAGCAGAGATTTAGAGTATCCGCTGCAGCTTGTGGTCATGTGTTCAAATCACAGGAGGGAATATCATGTGTGTGAATTGTTGAATACATCATATAAGCTTGGAGCTGGAGTTTCATACCATAATCACACAGCTGGAGTATATTTCTTTGAATGTTTAATTTGATCAGATTCCTCTCTCCTTCCCAGAGCATCTGATTCATTTCATACTTTTACATTTGGTACTCCAAATGCATTCCTGATAATATCTAATATGAATATCTTGCAACACCAGGTTCATTCCAGATGTTATACAAGACATCGAAAACTTTTTCTAGGTAAAGTAATCTAATCTAAAGAGTTGCCTTTGTATTTATGACAGGACATATATTATTGCTCAAATACAGGGGGGATTACAGACAGACTAAAGCCTTCTCTGAAAACAATGATTCCCAGTCTGTTGTCTGTCCTGTCTGTCTACGTTGATGGACTGAAACAAGAAGACATGTGATAGAGCAGCATCTCCCTCTGCTGGCAAACACTGCAAACATCTTCTTCATTCCTTAGAACAGAATAACATGAACTATAGCCAGGAGTTCATAGTGCTCACTATTCACAACTAAAATCTTTACTATTAAAAAAAAAAAAAAAACTAGAAATCTATCATTTGTATCATTCAGTCAGATCTTTAATTGTATTTACTAATCCCATGATTATAACAATCAATAGGTTTTACATGCACAATACTGCTTATAATTTAACACTACGACATGTAAAGAAAGTCTACATTATCTACATTATTACTGCATTAAAATAATAAAGATGACCCAAATGGAAGTGCTGATTATATGACTCAAAATATGGGATATTGCATGTAATCTCCGCAGTATGTGCTGTGGAAATGAATCAGAATTGAATCCTATTTCATGTATTCAGTAAGAATCAGATTTAGTACACGCATACACACAGAGTACTTGGCAAGAAGGGTCTGGCAGGCAGTGATAACATTGAAGGTGGAGTCAGAATATGGCATTCATATATACTAGAATGGAGTTCTATGTCAGGAAGCAGCTCGGGGAAGACATGTACCTATGTATGTGGATCGCAAAGCATTCACCCTGAGAAATGCATGCAACAGGGAAAGCAACACTATGACTTCATTTCTACTCTAACAGAGTAAAACATAACATAAATCGATTTTTGAATTACTGATATGATACCTGACCCTGATAGAGACTGAGGTTTAGCTCAAAAACAGCCTTCAAAACATTTAGCAAAACCTTCAGATGCATTCTGTCTGTGAGCAAACTTGTCACAAGGAGCGTGAAGCAGCACTGAGAATATCTGAAGAGAGCGCTGGTGAACATCATGTTCAGATTCCTGTTGCTTCTTTAGATGCCACAGTGGAAACACAAACCTAGTGATAACACAAACCTAGTGATAACAACACAGCAGCAGACAGAACTAAACACAGACAGCACCCAGAGGATGCTACTGTGGCTTGACAGGAGACGGTTAAGCAGCATGTGTTAACAATAAATTAAAGGATAACAAAAAGAAAGCGAGTATCTGAACGTCTGTGTGCAGGACACTTACTGTAGACGTGAAAAGTCATTAATCTGAAACCACAACACTAAGAGTTACCCAATCCCTAAACTATGCCGTAGAGGATTGTTGTTGTCAGACAGGACCTGGTGCAGAGCCACTTAATAAACTTTTTAAAGGGTAGGTTGAGGCAGTGAGCCCCATTAATATAACAGTCATTTTTACAGCCTTCTTGTTGTGCTCACATCCAGAGAATTAAACAAGCTGTCCTCCTCGCACCTTTCGTTTTCAGCACAGCTCTGTTTCAGAGCCCTGTTGCCGTCTCCTTCTGTGTCAGTCTCGTGTATTAAAGACTGCGCAGCTTGCACATCCCTCACAAATAAAGGTGTGCTTTGATACAAAATCGTTTCTTTCCTTCCCACGCATTTAGTTTCCTCCCCATCCTCCCCCTTCTGTTGGCTGTGTGGCACATGCCAGCTTTCCTCTGCCATCCTGTCGGCCCGCAGCAGATGTGACATCACTACAGCTCGTCTCCACTCTGCACCCCCCCCTCCACCCTCCTCCCCCCCCCCCCATCTCTCTGACTCCCCAGCATCTCTGTCTCCCACGCATTCCTTCTTTCTCTCTGCCTCTGCACACACAGCCATTTTGATCTAGCAAACAAGATCTGAGAGACTCACAAGGGTAGAGAGAAGAGGGGTAGAAGAGAAGAGAAGAGAAGAAGTAAAAAAAAAAAAAAACTAAGGAGGAAAAGAAAGAGAGACGCAGGCTGCAGTGAGATAAAGCTGAGGCAGTCATGTTGTTGTGTAACGGTAATCAAAAAAGCCCTGGCTGTTTGGCTGCCATCTTGGCTCTGCTTTAAGTCACTTTTCTCCAATCAGGAGCCATGTGACTTTCTGCATGAGGTAACACCACTGTTATGGCAAAAGGCAGTAAAAGAGGGATGAGGGAGTGACACGGAGGGTTAAAGGAGAATGAGGGGGAGAGAGAGTGAGACAAGAGGAGCAGAAATAGGAGGGAGGGGTGAGAGTGAGATGGGTGAGAGACGGAGAGAGTGGCGAGCAGAGTGGAGCGCATGCTTGAGTGGGTGCATGTGAGAATGGGGGGGGGGGGGGGGGTATCTTCAGCTCACAGGCATCACAGGCAATCTATTTTTACCATTTAGTCTGAACAAAGGATGTGATTGGCTCCACTGTGTTAGGACGGATCCCCTTTACATGGGGAACAAAGCCTTAAAAAGGCTGATTCACAGCAAAGTCACAACAACAGCAGGATGTCACAAGGTTGTCAATGAACAAGACAGACAAGGGGAAGTGTGTTCTTGGCTAGGCTCACATTCTACCACATGAATACAGACGTGCGTTCTATAATATTCCCAACAAAGCAAAGACAGCCCAGACCAAAGGAAAAGAGGAAGTGATGTCAGGTTAAGAGAGGTCATTTGTTTTTCCGATGCAGATTTGCACACTCAAAGGACAGGGAGGATCCTCCGTTCACCATCGAACAAGAATGTAAACAAACCAGCCTTCAAATATAACGATTTACAGCATGCACAAAGAGAGAGAGAGAGAAACCTGAAAGGCAGAGTTGATCAGTGTTGTTCTGTGGTTATCTGAGAGATCCACCAGCCTAAACTTGCCCTAGCAGGCTCCTCGTGAAGGTGTGTGTGTGTGTGTGTGCGCGAGCGTACGTGCATGCTGCACATGGCAACTCCTCTGGTGGACCTCATTCTCTGTGCATCCTTCGCAAACATGTGGATGCCATTAAAAGTTTCTGCTCCACAGTAAAAAGTCTGTCAACAGAGGGAGCGAAGGAGGCACAGATACTGGAAAACTACAGTATGGGAAAGGGCGCGTGTGAGGAAGCCAGATAGTAGAGAAGAGGAATGATCTGAAAAGAGAACATCAAGCAGTGGCCTCTCTAATATTATTCCATCTGATAAGAGACTGCCAATGAATCAGAGCAGCCCCATTAAAATGATACTGACACCCTAATTCAATCTTCCCTCTCTGAGATCCCCCCCCGAGCAGATGCTACGATTCAATTTCTATCTGTTACTCGCTCCCTTGTGCTGCGCAGAGCTTGTCTCCTGGCACTGCGAAGCTTTCACTGTGCACAAGGCAACCGTCTCTGTAGCCTGCCTCATCTCACTGGGGTACCATTAAAGAGAAAACTGCTCCAAAGTCAAAAAGGATCAAATACCCTGAGGGAGAAAACAGATTATAAGATCAAAAAAAAAAAAAATTGCCAAAACATGTTGCTTGCCAAAGAGTAACATGTGCAGGCAGACACGTACTAGAAGAGATTTCCTTCCTCCTGCTCTGATACAGTAGCACAAGAGAAGAGCGTGGATAGTGAGGAAGACACTATAACAATGAGAGTAAAGCATATTTTATGTAACCTTTAGTTAAAGCTCAAGAGAACAAGAATCTTGATTTCAGGAAAAGCCAAACCAAGCGTAACAAATGCATAAAAACAAAAAAAACAAAAAAAATGCAAAGTCACAATGACAAAGAGCTGTCTAATATCCAAACAGCAGCTTAACTACAAGCAAATTCAAACTCTTAGTTAAGTCTTCTTAAGTACCCTCATTAATGGTTTAAACTCATCAAGAGAGACCAGCTTTAAACCATTTTGCAGTGAGTCAATTGAAGTACTTTTGCCTAATTCACTTCCGACCTCCGGGACAACAATTCCTGCAACATAAAGCAGTGATTTCCACCAACTCTTCTAGACATTTAGGAGCACAAATAATCAGGAAGCAGTCTTACAGAGGCCAGATAAAGCTGACAAAAAGAGTGAAAAGATTCAGCATGCGAAATAGTTATTGATATCTCAGTATCTCTGTATGTGGCAAAATTCAGAGAGCCATTGATCTGCTGCACAGCAAGGCTGGCGTGACTGAGAGGGTCTGCTGAACAACTCAATTCTAAAGTGTGTTAGCCTCAGTCTATACCCTTGTTTTAGGACGTGTTGAGAGTGTAGCATGGCTTCACTAAAAAACACACACAAACTCACACTCACACAGCTTGACGTTGGCCCTAGGCGGCTTTGCAACGCTTTTACATAAGTCATCTTTCTGACAGCACCACTGAGCACAGAGACGGAGGAGGAAAGAGGGGGGAAAGAGAGGCAGAGAGAGAGAGAGAGAGAGAGAAAGAAAGAGAGACTCGGCACTCACCGGGACAAGCACAACCTCCAACAGACATCTTCTCACATGTTGGGCTCTGCTCTGAACGAAACAGCTGCACTCAGTCCACACGCTGCTCGCATGGGCTAACTCTGAGGAAAACAACACAGACAGAGGGGTGGAGAGATAAGAAGGAGTGGTACAAAGCAGGGCATGTACACCACAACTACACTCCTCTCTCTCTGTCAGAGGCAGGAAGTTGGCACTGGTGCTCTAGCTGCATCATTAATAGGCATATTGCAACACAAGTGGGAGGGAAAATGAGAGAGGAGGGAACTAGGAAGAAAGAGCCTTAACGGTATGTAAGACTAGAGTAAGTAATATGGAATGGAGTGAAGGAGCATGTGTGTATGCACGTGTGTGTGAAAGGAAGAATGCAGGAGGGAGGTAATTAGAGCAAAGGAGAGGAAAATGTACAAGGTGTGTGTGTGTGTGTGTGTGTGTGTGTGTGTGGCAGTGATGCATTGTCTATTTTTGCCCGGTGCTGCTGTGGGAGATAAACATACTCAGTAGGCGCCCAGAGGCAGAGGGTCATTACTGCCAAACAAACACACACACGCACACAAACACGTACACACTCGCTCACACACCCTGCCTCGTGTATGACAGATTTCCATCTCTCTTTCTGCCTCCCTCTCTCTCGCTCCGTCCGTCTGTTTTTCTGCTGCAGAGAGAGAACTGGTGTTAATCACTACAGACAGTATCGATTAAAAATGCAAAGCCCACCTGGAGCGCAGGGACACTGGAGACCCATGGGAGACAGGAAGAGCGCCCACGCGCAAAATGTGCACGCGCTTGCATTCACAACCGACAGGAGCCGCGTGTAAACAGTCTGCAGACTGTTTGCCCAGCAGGCTTTTTTCTACTCTTTTCTCACTTTTTTAATCTTACTTCACTCTGTCAATTTAATCTTCTCACCCAGTTGATATTACCTTGACCTTTCTGCAGCCTGATGTGGCTGTGATGTGATTTCGTTTCATTTCCTTTCCCTCCTCCGCGTCTCTGGTTTCCCTTCCCGTTCATCCCATAACTTCTCTGGCTAGAGCGTGCCTGTCCTCTGAGCCAATAATCTCGAAATCTCACACTTCACTACACAAACACACGACCACAGAACTGACTCCCATGAGCTAGATGTCTTTGTTGCTTGTGAACATGATCCTGTCAGATGGATAACAGACTGACAGAAAAAAAGTAAAAGCCCTGAGTTTACAGACAATACATTATCTGACAACTTCAGACTCAACTGACAGCAAAAAACATGCACATACAGCCTAGTATATCCGTGAATCTCCTGCACCACAGAGGCCCCCCCCCCCCCCGAGTGAGTTAAAGCACAGTTTAACAAAAATCAGATCCCTGTTGTCTGTCACTCACAACCAATATACTAACAAAAGACAAACAACTGTCTCCACTGAAACGGAAGCTGACAGGCACATTCCCCACACACCAGCACACTGGCAAAGGCATCACAGTTAAATGTCATACACTGTGTCAGACACTGTTCTCAGGACCGAGACACAATGAACAACCCTGCAGGCCTCCTCTTCTTTTCCCTTTACTTCTTCTTCTCCTCCTCCCTCTTTTCATTTCCCCTTCACACACGCGCCACTTTTTTTTTTTTGTTTCAGTAAGGTCTGTCTCTCTCTGAGTCTTCCTCATCTCTCTCTCTGCTATTTTGTCACTGTTCTGGTCTTTGTGCCGCTCGTAGGTTGGGATCTGCGGGGTTGGACGTTTACGAGAAGATCCTGCTACTGTAAAATGCTCTGAACAAAGGCAGATATGAGAGATAGAGAGAGCAATCCCCAGCACTGCAAGAGAGACACCAACAAAAAAAACAGAAAAGGAATAAAAAAGAAATAAGAGCATGCGAGAGAGAGAGAGAGAGAGAAGAAATAGAGGAGGGGTGCGTGAATGTGATTTGGGAAATGGCTTCTGTTTCCAGGAGCGATTAGGCTCTGATGCTGAGCACTTCACCACTGACTGCACTGTTAGGCATGCTCTCTTTTCTCACTTCCTCTCACTCTCCTACTCTTGCAGATACAGAGATTCCCGCTCAGTCAACACATCCGCACATCACTCCGAAAGCTCTCTGAGAATAATGAAGTTCCCCCTCCTTTTTGCCTCCTTCTCTCCACTGTGGGAACACGCAGCAGCAGTTCCATAACACTATGTGACAGACAGCAAAGTGCCTGCACACAGACACGCTGACTGAGACGCACATCTACTCAATACACTCTTAGTATGTTGTCCCCTGATAGCAGAGAGCACTTGCTCACATGTACTGACAATCCTTGTTTAGTCCTAAATGCCAAACAAAATGTTTTAAAAGGCTCCTGGTGGCGTACTTGTTATCTGATGAGTTCATGCCATCAATGCTTACCTCTGAGTCTTTTGTCTTGCAGCTGTTCTGCTGGCCCCCTCTTTCTCCTCACTCTCTCTCACAGACAAACACACTCAAACATCCTCAGTCTCAACGCTTACCTTTGTCTTCCTCTTTCTTCTGCGCCCACGCTCGCTTGCAAAAGTCTGCTCGGGTCAGCCACGCAGAGGAAACCAAGCTGGGCCAGCACGTAGAGAGAGAGAGAGAGAGAGTGTGTGTGTGTGTGTGTGTGTGTGTGATGAGCGGATGCAGATAGGAGACACAAATGGAGGGGGGATCTAGCAGTGTGCAAATTGGATGATGAGAAGGAAGGAAGGAAGGAAGGAAGGGAAGGAAGGAAGGAAGGAAGGAAGGAAGGAGGAGGTGGTGGAGGAAGAGGATGGGGAGGAGGAGGGGGGGGAAGGGGTGGGGGGTTGGGGGGGGGCAGCTCTCAGCTGCACTGGTATGAATATGACGCAGAGGCAGCAGCCAGAGCCACTTCTCCTCTCCTCTCTCCACTCCAGCCCCATCCCTCCATACCCACTGAGAGAGAGGAGAGGGAGAGAGAGGGCACTGTATCCATGGCAACGGCAGAGCAGCGGTAGGTAGCAGTTAGGGAGTGTGTTGGGGCACAGTGGTGTTCCTCTCGTTCTCTGTCTCTCTCTCACACACAGACGAGCTCATAAGTCTTTCAGCTTCCACGGATGTACAGTACACAGCCTCTGATGCACTACCCTATATATACATATGAGGGCCAGTGAATTCATTAGGACATGACAGGTAATGTGAAGCAGACTGGTAACAAGGTAACAAGAACAGCAGGGTCATGAAGTAACGTAATAACTTTAGTGTTAGATTACCTTTGGTCCTCTCACCACACAAAGTGCTGGACAGGAATAATGTGAAATACTGCAAACGTTGATCTGAGGAGACCATTTTGGACTTCTTCTAAAAACACCAATGATAAGTATACATTCACAACTTCCTCAAAACTGGGGGAAAGCCAGAAAGCTCCAACTGTCTCTCAGTGTGTGTGAAGCCTGTGAGAGACAGAATTTAGACAAAACCAAAGGAACAAATATGCAAGTTTCTTCCAGACATCGACTTACAACTCATCACCATTACAGTGCAGTCTTTTGTTTAGTGACTTGCCTTTTTTTTCCTCACATACACATACAGTACTTCAAGAACAATTCGGTGTTCGGTGTCTTGCTCAAGGACACGATAACATCTGGACAGAAAGGATTTAAACTTCCACCCTTACAACAACTGCTAAGGCCACCCTACCAGGCGTTTGCATATACAGTATATATAAAATATCACATGCCTTGGCACATAAATAAAAGTGATTTGTCCTTCATGGCAAATGCATGTTCTACAACAGGAAAGGCAACAAGGGACGCAATTGATTAGTAAGGCTCTTAATTGTTGCCTTAGGGATTCCTGGATCGACGCCAGAAAGCACTGCACACAAAGGCAAAACTACACTGCAGCGGGTTTGTAACCTGTTGTGTCTCTTGTTTTGAGACTATTCAGCAACAAAAAATGTTTTATAAATTCACCATAATGCGTGCATGGGTTTACTGAAGAGCTCTGCCACAGTAAAGAGGCTGTTGGAGAATGTGGCAAGATTTGAAGTCTTCTCCAGCAATGGCGGCCACATAGTAGTTTCATTCATCAAACAGCAGAGAATAAATTACAAATGTAAAACAGAGTAGTGGAAGTGGTAAAACACAATGGAAGACCACAGTGCGTGTCGTGTGTGTGTGTGTGTGTGTGTGTGTGTCTGTGTGTGTGGCTGGGCTCACCTCTAATCCATTTCTGCCGGTGGGGCATAGGGAATTGCCTATGGCTTTTTTGTTCCATGCAGTACTAGTTCTAATGAGGAAAATATCACCCCCACTTTTTATTTGACCCAATTTTATCCGCACCTCTCTGTTTCACAGCCTCTCTTTTTGTTCACTTATCATACATCTTCCTTCCAACAAAAGGACGTTGACCAATGTACTTTATTTAATTTACTTCCCCGGCACTAAGGGAGTACGATTTTCCTTCTCAGAGTTAATTTTGTATGTACAAAAAACATTAGAAAATTTCAAGGTCCATTTACTAGCTTTTTACTGGGGTTTGAGCTGCATCTATGGTCCTCATTAGCTGATGCAGTTTGCTCGGTTGTCATCTCGTTACCTTAGTATGGAACTCGGGTCATGTGATGAGCCGGTGGTCATGTGTGGGTTGGGGGGATTGTGGCCACTGTCTCGGTTTAAGAATGGTCTTTGGTGTCAGATATGAATGGCCTCCTTTATCTTTCTCTGGCATCCACTGACTTCTGGAAAATAGAGAATGTCATTCTTTGTCAGGCCAACATGTGCACCAAGAATAGTGATTTTAAATCAACATATTTTAAAGGACTAGTGTTTAAGATTTAGTGGCATCTACTGTAGTGGTAGATGCCACTTTTGGGCCCAATAGCGTCATGTGATGTTGTAATTACATGGTTTGGCCACCATGACAAATTGGCTTCACAGCCCGGCGCTGTTCCTGAGGGCTTGACACGCTCCCTATGTGGATATAAAGGACTCATTCTAAGGCAACAAAAACACAATTATTCTTATTTTAAGGTGATTATACACTAATTAAAACACACTCATGAATATTATATTCCATTTCTGCCAATAGATCTCCCTAAATCTTACACACTGGTCCTTTGAAATAAATGTTTAATATGACCTGGAGACTTTAGCCTTGATGCGTGTCAAGTCCATTTCTGATCTTATTGTTGTTTGCACTAATGACTGTTCTCACATTGCAGCACTTTACTTAGATTTTGTTTAATAGCCTATTTATATCTTAGATATTTTATACTGTCTGTGGGTGAATCAGCATAAATCACTGTAAGGGGGATAAAAAAAAATAACTCAGCAGAGCCAGGGATATATAGATCGGGGGGGGGGGGGGGGGGGGGGGGGGTGAAGTCCCCACCATCCTCCTGGGCAAATCACATCCTTGTTCAGCAAGTTTCTTTGTCTACTAGATATCTACTATTAAAGCCGTATATTGACACTGTAAAAGTATGTCCTATAGTTTGAGTTTTCTTTCCTCCTAATCTAAAGATAAAATAAACAATCAATTATGTATCATGACAAATAGACAATCAGGCAAAACTGCAGTAAAGAATGCCCTAGAGGGATATTATAGCACTTCTGTAGATAAGAGAATAGTTGCAGGTATTAGTTGTTCAATACCCTCAATAAAGTAGTTGTATTTTTCCTTTTATCTATTCATGTTTATTACATAATGTAAACCTACCTGCATGTATTTACAGATTATTTGTATCATGTTATCCATAATATTATTTGCATATTATTTCTGTTGTTTGATTTGTATGAATCAGAATCAGAACCAGGTTTATTGCCACGTAGGTTTGCACATACAATAAATTTGTCTTGGTGTTATGGTGCATAACAGGCAAAAATATACATAAAATTAAGTAATCCTAAATAATATAAAAAAGAAAGAAAGAAATTTACAATAAAAAGTATGTAAAATATATTAAGTGAGTAGAGCTGCTACAGGTTTAAATTTTAAATTGAAGAGAATGAGATGAAATGTACAAAATATTGACCAGGAGTAAACAGTATATGCAGTGTGCAATTAATAATAACAATAATAATCATCATCATCATCATAATGATCCATGGTTTTGTGTTTTTTATTGTGCTCCATATCTGCCATTACTACTATGGCTAAAAAAAAGATGATATAGATAACAAAAAACGGAAAAGTTATGTTTTGTGCCTGATTTTTCTCCTCTTTTTTTAAGCAGCACAAAACAAAACAGCCAACCACTACACGGCAGTATACTGACACAACTCGTGTATTTAATAGAACTACAAAAACGTGAACACGTAACCCTTGACCCCCGCCGTCATTTAGCGTCATTTTGCCGGGAATGTCGGACCACGTGTGTCCTGCCGGCGTGCTTGCGATTCATTGCTTTTCATCCTGAAACGAGTCGGTCCAGGGGAGTATACTTGCAAGATGGCGGTGCGGTGGGGAGCAGCAGGCGAGGAGACTTTAACTGCCTGCAATATGGATTTCTTCCCCATGGATACACTAGACGAGGTAACGAATATGTCCTACATTTTATTTCCTAGCATGTAATCTCTGCTGTTAGTAGTTTTGTGTCATGTTTGAGGAGCAGCGCAGAGCTCCGTATACACTGCGCATGGAAAAGTGACACGTGGATGTAACCGTACAACCACTAAAACTTATTTTAAAAAGCAGTGTTTTGTTTTGGGGTGTTTACAGCAAGATAGACATCTGCCCGTGTGTATATTAAACAACACGGGACGCTTCACTATGAATGTGTGCGTCTCATATCTTAGCTGTACATCAATGCTAGCTGGTGAGTCAGTGTAGCTCGGCCGGCTAGTCAGCCTCACAGATTTCAACCTTTTAATTTAAAAACACGTTTAAATAAGTGAAGTGACAGCTGTGTTTTCTTATTGCTAGTTGACCTGGCATGTTCATCAGTTGTATAATTAACAATCTGAGTGTATCAATAAGCGCCATCGGTGGAGTTTATGTTCAAAAGTCATCTTGGTGTGTAACTCACTACCTGATTCATTCACACGTGGTGACAAACATCTAGATTTGTCATCATTTCAGTGTAGATGTAAACTACTTCCTTGCAAATCGTTTTGTAGCATGATGATGATTGAAGGTGCAATGGTATTTTTATTGCCATGGTGTAGTTTATAGGCTCCACGCCAGCACACTGCAGTAATGTGTCATCGTTTCAGCGATGATGCACACAAGGATGAAGCCATAAATGTAGAAAGTATGACGCTGTTTTTTGCATATAACCCCATGATTGCAATCAGTGTAGTTAACTACACCTGCGAGTACGATTATCATCTGTGACACTGCTGCAGCAAAACAGTTTTTCATTCATAATGTGTGTGAGTGTGTGTGTGTGTGTGTGTCTCCACATGTGGTTTGGTCGTGGTCAATCACATGTTGGATTCCTTCACACATGCGCAGCAGACATACACGCTTCCATTTAATTTATGAATAAACTGTCTGTAGTTTTCTAAGATTTCATGCAAGAATACAAATATTAAAATGTTGCCAGTTAGTTTGCAGAATTTTAAATATATCACACAGAGGAGTGATGATGTAGGCCCGTATTCGTCGTTGTTGTTGTAGTGCAACACGTGGGCTGCGTATCCTCCCTTTGGACGGGATGGGGCGAGGATCAAATATGTCTGCGCGCTGTGTGTGTGCATGTGTGGACAGAGACACGTGGGTCATTATAAAAATCTACTGCGTTCATAGTTGAAAGTGCATAATGTTATCAGTTTGTTTGCTCTGTATGTTGAAGTGAGTGTATATGTTTCGAGTCTGAGGTGGTGATGTATACGAAGTGAGCCTACCTCACATGTTATGTTGCACATTTCAATCCTTCGTCCAATTTTATATTTATTTGTCAAAGTTGCATTTCTAATTTAAGTATTTTAGAGTTGCTACTGTTGTTCAGAGCTTTGTCAGTGTTTTCTTTTTAAATATTTTGAGTTGTAGCATGTACTGAATTTATATGTAAACTTATTTTGATTATTTAAGTATTGGTCCTGCATGCCTTATAGGTACTTGCTCCAATGTTCATGTTAGGGCTTTGCAATATATCAATATTATATCTATCATGATATGAGACTAGATATAGTCTCAGTTTTTGGATATAGTAATATTGTGATATGGCATAAGTGTTGTCTTTTCCTGGTCTTTAAGTCTCTGCATTACAGTGAAGTGATTTTTTTTTTTAACTCAGCAGACTGTTCTGTTTTTATTTGCCTTCAGCCACTTAGTCATTATATCAACATTGCTGCTTTACAGCATTACTACATTACAATATTGTTGCAATATTGAGGTATTTGGTCAAAAATATCATGATATTTGATTTTATCCATATCGCCCAGCCCTAGTTCTTGTATATTTCTTATTGTAATGCCTCAGCCATCTTGTTTTTCTCTTCTTCAAGCTGAAACTACAAGCACGTGCCCTCCTCTTCCCTCTGGGGTTTCCTCTTCTGTCTCTCCTATTCAAATGCTAGACTTTAGCTTAGACTCATTGTCAGCTCCAACCAGTAAACAAAGTTAGGTTGACCTATTTTATTATCCAACTTTACACAGACTAGACTAAGTTTTCTGTTAAGTCCTTGATTGGTTTGAAACAGGAAGTTGACTCTGCTCCTTAATTCATTTACAATGTACAATACTGGTTTTGTTTACATATATTTGTTGACTTAGGGCACCTTAAAGCAACAAATGTGTCCAAGAGGACACACAGGTTCTTAGAACTACTAGAAGTACTTAACCAAAGGCAGCAGAAACAGAAACAAAACAAAGGCCAGTCCAGTTATAATAGAAATGAAGCCCACTGGTCCATATATGATATGACAATGTTTATTCCCTGGAACAGATCTTTGACTGAATTCAGGAGTAAATCTAAGTCCTAGACCCAAAATGACCCACATGTCTATAAACTTGTACAAGAAAAAACACAGTAAGCATTTTTAAATAAAGTGAAATAAAGATTTTTAAAAAAAAGTTTGTTGCATCGAATGAGCAGTTTAAAATGTTCAAAATACTGACTTTAAGGGGGTTTTAGTTATTTTCTTAGATTTAGTGTACTTGTGTTATAAATTTGTCTCTCCACTTGTTTCTTTCAATGTGTTTTACTAAAAGTCAGTAACCATAGTTATATCTTGCCTTAATCATGTTATCATTTCTATCAGTCCTGTTTTTGCCAAGAAAATAATTTTCTCTCTCTCTCTTTAGGCTGATGGGTTGAGCTCTGGGGAAACCCTGGAGGCCCTTCAAAGCTGCTTAGACCCCTCCATCCTTTCTATATTTGAGGACACCCCAACAACAGAGGCAAGACTAATATCACATCATTTAAACATTAGTCTTACAGTAGCCTGAGAGATATCTACGACATGTGAGCGTTGTACAGTTGTTTGTTTATACTTGTTGTTGTGCATGCCTTGACCTACTGTCCATGTGTTTATTTAGACTAAAGGAATAGATGATGAGAGTGAAGCCACGCTGCTAACCGCCCTGACTGAAATTCTTGACAATGTGGATGATGAAAACCTGTCCCCGTTTGACACACTGCCTGACTCAGACCTACTGTCGGGTCAGAAGGGCAGGGAACACTCTCCGGTAAGTGCCCAGCTGTCGTACATAACTCGGAGTGTCTCACAGATTCCTGCTCTGTACATCCCCCGTCTGGCTCTTGAGCTTGGGTCAGGTTGGTTTTAAAAGGGGGATGGAAGGATAATCTGCTGACCTATGTGATTTCTAAACATACTTTTTAAGTGTTTTTAAATGTTTATAAAAGTAAAACGTACCCATAAAGTGGATAAGCATTAACGTCCTTATGCAATTGTTTGTTTTTGTCCTTCTAGCTCAGGAGATTGTTGTGTCTGTCCCGTTCCCCCCCAGAGAAAGATACACTATGTAGTGCAAGACCTTTATCAACTGGAAAGGTAGCTTTCTCTGCATGTAAGCAGTATATATCAACTTTTACAGGAGACATATTTCAGAATTTGACTGTATATTTGTCTCCCTGTCTGTACCCAGAGCCTCCCCAGGATACAGTCAGACTCTCTGCAGAGAAGTGATGGGGAAGAGGAGGAAGATGGCTCTCTCACTCTGAGCCCAGTGAGCCACGATTCGTCTCCTGACAACGACCTGCTCGGCTGGGAAGGTCTGACCCTCCCGCTTCCCGTCACCTTTGAGCAGGAGTGTGAGGATGGTGTTTCAGTGAGCCTGGGGGACTTGGTCAGGCATATGCACCCATACTGTATGGCCATTTGTGTGGAGAACGACGAGGGGGAACAGATGCTGCCCGAAGGAGGAATCTTACTCGAGGTTGTAGACCAGGGGGAAAATGGAGAGCCCATCCTGGCCATCCCAGACATGGACCTCCCTGTCTCTCTGCCACTTAAAGAGCAGTCTTCGGAAAATGAGCAGAAAGTTTCAGAGGATGCAGAAGAAGTGGCCTCAGACAGTTCTGAGCATATAGTCGTCGATGATGATGACGACGACGACGACAACAAAGATGAAACGGTCAGCGAGGTTCCAGTGAAAATTGCAGCCCCAGCAACATCAGAATCATGTTCAGATGTGAAAGATGAGATGATCGTAAAGAAAGAGAAGGAAGAGATTAAAGCGAAAAGCCCCTCCCGGAGAAAAAAGAAAAAGAAATGCAAGAAAGAGTGCCAACCCGAACCTGTGGAGGGAAGGGTCCTTAGGAGTGGCTCAATAAGAAAGACAGCAGAAGAATTGTCCAAAAAGCCTGAAAAAAGGTTAAACAAAAAAGAGAAGAAAGTCCCAAAGGTTCCAGTTGCCTCAGCTCCAGCTTCTTCCTCTTCAAAACCTAAGAAATTAAATTCATGCCAAACTGAAACACAACCTGAGGTCACCACAACAATGTTGTCACCTGAAATTAGTGTGAAAGTTGCCACACCAGTGTCACCTAGACAGGACACAATTCTGTTAAGTGCTAGCCCTGAGAGGAGCCAACCTAGCTGTCCACCCACAGCAGCGATTTCCCCGCAGTCCGATGAAATGGCTGAACAGACGGCAACAGCTACTGACAAGCCGGAAGATTCATCAGCAGCTCCCTCTGCTGTCCTGCCTGCCACCCAGGCAGCGCCAGTGTCTCCAGACTGCCCTGCAGCTGCTCCAAGCACAGTAACATCCCAAGTGACACCAGCTGTTAGCGAGGCCCTCCCTCCTATGGCTCCTGCAGTCCCAGAGCCAAAGCCCAAGTCCCTCAGCCTAGCGGAGTACCGGCGGCTCAGACAGCAGAAAAAACCCGCTCCAGTGGAAAAACAGGACGACAACAGCACCAAGTGGCCCAGCCTTCCAGAGCTCCCCAAAGAGCTCCCCCCTATTCCCTGCCTGCCTGACCCCAGCCCTAAAGATCCTCGACGCCCCAACCCCCAGGCAGCGAAGGTGGAATTAGAGGAGATCAGACCTGCCTGGCAGCCAAGGGGACCGTGTGCACCACCCACCCCCGAGGCGCTGTTGGTGCCACCATCCTACATGGTGGCCTCGTCCAGCAAGGTTCCCGCTGCTACTGCTGCTGTTCGCAAACCTCAGCAATCACCAGAACCCCAAACAGTTTTGACCCCTAAACCTACTCTATCCCAGAATCCTTCAGGAGGAGTGCCTAGTTCAGTGAAAAATGTACCCGCACATCAACCCACTGCAGCTCAGCCTGCAGTACCATGTGTGCCTCAGAGTTCTGGATCTCAATCTTCTTTAAAACCATCCACTCAGCTCATGCCATCAGCAGGCGGGAGGTGTCCTCCTACGCTTTCAGGAGATAAGAGTGAAGTCATCGAAAGGCATCAATCTCAGCCTGTATCTCCTAAGTCTGTAGAGCTCAGTAAAACCTGTTCTAAAACCACTACAGAGGCAATCACTGCTACTGTGCCTGCTCCCACTTCCCCCCAGACCACTGTTTCTCAGAAAGCGCCAGAGGTCACTGCTCCTACCGCATTAAATAGGCCCAGCACATCATCCAAACCCATAACCACCGATACCCAGCCCTGTTCTACTCTGGCTACACATCCCATGTACTTCCAGAGCGAAAAAGCGGAATCTATTGTGAAACCCACTACAGCAGCGGTACCTCCAAAGGCAAAGAGCCCCACACAGGAGCTGATCGAGTCCTTCACCAGTGAGATAGGTGAGCTTAAAGTTGATTCTATAACATTATTAAAAAGGCAGACAGTTAATGTCTATCTCATTTCTATTTGAACCCTTTTTTTAAAATTAAAGACAAGTTGTTTTTTTTGGTGAACAAATACACATTAAACAGTTAAGAGACATACTAACAAACTGGTATTTCTCTACAAAGCCCTTGCTGGAAAATTGCCTTTTCACTCCTCCTCTGGAACTCCAGTTCAAACCTAATCTGATCCAGTGATTGGCTGATGTGCAGGCATCCCATATCAGGAATGATTTAGGAAAAGCTGCGTCAGCTGTTAGTGCAGTAAAATAATATGCAGTGTCACTGTAAAAAATCGAAACCCTTGCACCCCATCTCCTACACCTATCTGTCGACACTTTAATTGAGCCCGCGTCCTGTTTTTATTGTCTGTTCTGTTTTGTTCATGGCCCTGTTCTTCTGCTTCACTGTAACTGTAAACAACATTGTTGTAAAAGAGCTTGCATCCACAGCCAACCTCTGTATAAATGATGGTTGAATAAGTACAATATTGTCATGTTTTTCGAATACAACTGATGATATTTATGATATTTTTATAGGTATTGAAGCTGCTGATCTGACCAGCCTGCTGGAGCAGTTTGAGGAAACCCAAGGTAAGCAATATGAGAGATGAAAATCACTTGCTGATTTTTTTACTCATTCTTGTTTGCCAGTCTGTGGGGGAATGCTGTCCATTTCATGTTTGACAAGCTTACACAAGCCCTGGTTTGTTTGTTTTCATCGAACCATGATGCCCATAATTAATTTCTTGCATTAGGGTGCCTGTATTGGCCAGTAGCTTAGTGGGCCACATAGTTTACTACCAGGCTAAATGTAGTCAGCAGTATCAGTTTTCCAAGTGTCGTAATGGCGGGAAGTAGGGTATAGTATTGCAACACTATTTTTGGTTAGTAGTAGTAGTAGTGAGTGGAGGAATCTTGACTGAAAGGCTTCAAACAATAGCAAATGCCCACTCAAAGAGCTCAATTGATTATAACATCTGCACTTATTTTGTGCAAATGCTTAGCAGTAGGTCATCCGTGAAGACACAGAACCATTCCCTTTATATTTTTGATCAACAGAGACATGTACGAGCGCCATCTCAGAGTTCATAGTCCACAAAAGAGACCTACAGAGGAAAGATCTTATCTGGCTGTTCAAATGAACTTGAAACTTATCTGATCCTTCTAGAGAAGTGTTTTTAAGAATTGTGGGATACTTCTGACTGTTCAAAAAGGCAGGATCTTTTTTTTTTCTACTGAAACATTCCCTTTTTAAGAGATGGGTGCTGCGGAGGGCAGAGAAGCTGCTTTGTGCTCTTGTCTGCTCAGCTGCTGGAATTCTGCCCTGTCCGCAAATCCATTTAACTCTCACCCTGCTGTCTTTGTTTGGGCGGATGTACAAGCCCCCAACCCTAACAAGTGGCTAGTCTGTGCATGTACCGTTACTCATGTTAGCAGGCTTGTTATTGAACCAGCATAGTGTGTACTGTGGTCAGAGCTGCTGACCAAATGACCAAACTATGGGAAAAAAAACACTGTGCATTTATATTACCTGACATTAACGCATATTATTCATTGCATTTACATTTTTATCCACACGTCTCTTAAATTTCTCGTGTTTTTGGTGTTGTTACTATTCTGTCGCTCCTTGTGCTAATGCACTTATTCCTTCTCTCTTCAGCCAAAGAGGAACAATGTGTGCCGGAGGTCTCTGGTAGAGCAGCAGCTGTAGGAAACTCTAGGTGAGTTACCCTACAGCCCTCACGCTGCTCTGTGTGAGTGATGGAGTGACGGTTTCTCTGCAAATTCCTGGGAAAATGAAACCTGTGTGCTGTGTGTGTGACTCCACCTTTTGCCAAGACCTACCGCAAATCGTGATGTTGTCCAGCCTCAGTAAATGGTCTTCTGAGTCTGAATCAACACAACCTTGCTTAATGTGCTTTTTGTCTAGACTTTGCTGCATTCTCATCCAAAGACAAACAGAAGTGGGAGCTGCACTGTTTACTTGTGATATACTAACAGCCTCTTGTCTCCCTTCTGCAGTGTTGAGTCGGCTCCAGAGAAAACGGTAGTGGACCGTGTGAGAGCTAATGATCTCTCAAGTACTGCAGGTAATTCAGCATCTTGATTTTTGGTTTCATTGTGTGCTCATTAAATTGAATAATTAAAATAACAAAACACATATGGGAAAAGTTTTTTTTTTTTTTTCAATCTCTATAAAGCAACAAATCAGAATTTTCATTCTGCTCTTGTATCCCACATGCTTCCAACAGCACAGTCATTAGATATTATCTGAAATAGTACGTCATGATCGGATACGCTACATTGCAACACAGATGGCCCACTGGTCTTCATAGTTGGGTATAATTCTGGTGCTCTTTTTTTTTTCCCCCTCTGCTTCAGCTCTGACTCCTCCAGCCACTCCTCCCCACCAGATGTGGAAACCTCTGGCCCCTGTGGCCCTGCTGGGAAAGAGCAAGGCTGCCGAGGCCTCAAAGCCGAGCCCCTCCAAGGTTATTCAGATAGAAGCCCGACCCCTGCCCTCAGTCAGGTCCCGCAGCAAACCCACTCCTGCTGTCGCCACTGTAGCCCCCGAGCTAGCGTGCATGGACCACGACTACTGCCTCCCCAACAAAGGTGCTTCCAGCGGAGAGCCAGGCAAGCGTTGGAATGTCAAACAGCAATCTTTCATCACTATTAAACCAATTAAGCAACCCACTGCAACCACTACAAAGACATCCCCAGCTGCCCCAGAATCCTCTTTCCAGTCTACCATAAACCGTGCGCTCACAACCAAAGCACAAGAATTTCCACTGACAGAGCCCCTGGATCACAGGACTGATAGGATGGAGAGCAGCTCTGTTCTGGAGACACCTGACGCTTCTCCTGCTCGGCAAGAGAACGATACCACTGTTAAAGAAGGCGACCTGAGGCACGGGCCTTTCAGCAGGTCCTACCGTCGGCACGCCGCTTCTCGCACACCCAGCCCCAATGAGAGGACTGGAGGCCGGTCTAGAAAAAGAAGATCCCGTCGTTCTCCCAGCCCTGTGTCCAGCGGTTCAGAATCGGACTCCCATTCCTCTAGATCTCGGTCTAGTTCCCGCTCTCCATCTAAGAAAAGGTTAGGCCCTCTGTCAAAACATCTAAAGTTTGCGCAATATCTTAATTCCCCGTTTTATAGTGTTTATGATTTCCCTTGATCCTCACTTGCATTCCTTCCCTTTTCCCCTTTTTTAGGTATCGTCCCCGTCACTCCGAGAGTTCCAGCTCCTCTTCCCGTTCTTCTTCTCGGTCCTCTCCCTCGGTGTCTCGCTCCCCTCCCAGGAGGAGAAGGTACTCATATTCCTCTTCTCGTTCTGGCTCATGGAGTCGCTCCAGATCGCGGTCTCAATCCCCTCACAGTCGAGCTCAGTGGAGTAGAAGCAGAGGATTGTACAGGTACTTTTGTTACATTTACTGTGTATTAACTATGCATCATGCTCATCTGATTGGTAGTCATTGCATGGATTGGATTGTAAAACTAACTACTAAATGCTTCATCTTGTCTTTCACAGTCCGTCATACCGGCCCAGCTATGGTCAAAGGCCACAAAATGCTGAAGAGGTGAAGAGACGCAAGGAGAAAGCCATTGTGAGTTATTTTTACTGTGTGAACTATTTTGCCAAGACACCTGTGTGCAAAAAATTAGTGTTTTCACTCTGGATCATATGATTAACAACTTTCCTTTCTCAGGAGGAACGGCGGGTTGTTTACATTGGTCGAATTCGGGGCACAATGACCCAAAGGGAACTCAAAGACCGCTTCTCTTTATTTGGCGAGATTGAGGACTGCACTCTGCACTTTAGAGATCATGGGTAAGTACATATACAGCTAGTATTACACATGCAAAGATTTTCAGTGTTATTTACTGTTGCAATAAGGGCCTACTGTACTGATTACATTTAATAAGGCTAATATGAACATATTGCACTGTCTTTGAACCTTCTTGGTCTTGTCCGTGACCTCTTAGGCCAAGCTACAGTGCTAAAGTAAAACCAGGCTTGTTCATAACTGGGGCCTCCTGGCAACACTCCCAGGTTGCTCTTTTAAAAGCAAGTCACAGCTAAACATAACAAAAGGCCTGTTTTGACCTTAGTTAGACCTCTAACGAACTGAAAATGAATACAGGCTGATGCTTTGATTATCTGTCGCAGGGACAACTATGGGTTTGTGACTTATTACAACACCAAGGATGCTTTCACGGCCATTGAGAATGGAAGCAAGCTACGCAAACCTGACGAGCTGCCATTTGATCTCTGTTTCGGTGGAAGGAGACAGTTCTGCCAGACCAGCTATGCTGACCTGGGTAGGCATGGTTTTATTTCAACGGGCATGATAGATGGTCATTTAGCTCTTACACACAGTGTTTTTACACAAGTTTGGAGGTTTTGGCTGCAGTTCAGTCTGATACAATGTGCTCACCACAAACTAAATGCCACTGAGCACCATTGTACTGTACTCTACATTGAACCATAGCCAATAACTCCAAAACTTGGCAAATCACACGGTAACCTGGGACGATCACAGTGCAGTGCCTTTAAAGTGCCTTTGCATTTGTTTTTAAAAGAAAACAAATGCACATTTTGTCAAAATATTAAGATTTAAAAAGACAAACTTAATTCCACTCTGGTTTAAAGTTTCTTTCGTAGCTTTTTAATTTTTAGAGACCAGGGCCATAATTATAATGTATACAACCCCCCCCCCCCCCCCCCCCTCCCAATAGTCAAAAATGCTCAAAATGTCCACGCAATATATATATATATGATATAAAATATAAATAAACAAATTGCTATGCTACCACGGGTAACCATGCACCACCGCCTGAAATAATCATAAGCAAATATAATCATAACTAACACAGGCCTATTCAACTAACATTAATATCTTTATTACATTATATATTTCAGAAAGCCCATGTGAGGTCTGAGTAAAGTGTCAATCAATTTCAGTTTTTTGGGCAGCCTCAGAAAAGAAGGAAAGTAAGCTGAGAGCAGTGGAAAAAATGAATACGAGTCAGATGATAGAGGTACACAGCAGTACAAGAGATGAGTCAACATTTCTTGATATAATAATCATTGCCATTCAGATCAGAAATGGTTAATGATCCATTCCTGAACATGAGGGCAAGAAACACCAGTTGTTTATTGATAATATTTCTTTCGTGTTCACTCTGGTGCATTCAGAGTGGGGCAGTGCATAAAGAGAGAGAGAGAGGGAGAGAGAGCATGAGGATGCTGACACGGCAGGGAGAGCAGGTGACATGGAGGTGAATGAGAAAAAGAGAAGATATTGATGGTTAAGACCGAATAATGACATCACAACAGTCTAATCCTAATGTACAGACTCCTGTTGGCCTCCATATGTGTATCAACATTCTTTCTAGTCATTAGTTTACTGATAACATTTCTTTCGCCTTCACTCTGGTGCATTGAGAGTAAAGAGAGGGTGAGGGAGAGAGAGAGCATGCGGATGCTGACAGGGCAGGGAGAGCAGGTGACACGGAGGTGAGTGAGAAAAAGATCAAATATTAATGGTGAAGACCAAATTACATCACAACAGTCTAATCCTAATGTTAATTTAGCCTGAGGTATCCCTCTAAGTATAGCTTCTCATGTCTATTTCAAATAATACAATCAATCAGGGAGAGAGTTTGAGACAATGACAGAGCAGACAGACAGACAGACAGGCCAAGATGAAGGTGCAGGAGAGGTAGAGGAGGAGCTTGGACCTCATCCAGATCTGCCAACTGTGAATGTCATACCTAGTCAAACCCTATCAAATAGGACACTCTGCTTTCAGGAGAAATGGTTTAAAGATTATACTTGGTTCTATTACAGCCCCTCCTTAAAGGGGTCCTCTGTTTCTGTTGTGCTTAATAGTTTGCAACACAAAAGGCTAATATGAACATATTGCACTGTCTTTGAACCTTCTTGGTCTTGTCCGTGACCTCTTAGGCCAAGCTACAGTGCTAAAGTAAAACCAGGCTTGTTCATAACTGGGGCCTCCTGGCAACACTCCCAGGTTGCTCTTTTAAAAGCAAGTCACAGCTAAACACAACAAAAGGCCTGTTTTGACCTTAGCTAGACCTCTAGAAAACTGAAAATGAATACAGGCTGATGCTTTGATTATCTGTCACAGGGGCAACTATGGGTTTAAGCTTGCGTCAAAAGTAGGGGTGTAATGATATATGTATTTTTTTCCAAACCGTTTAGTATGTGACTTTCCTCGGTTCAGTATGCTCCCGGACCCAATCAATTATTTTCAAACTAGTTTAATAATACACTTACTGCGACATGCGGAATAATAATTCTAGAGCTCAAGTTCCACCCGGAACGTTTTGGCAGTGCACCCGTTAGCTGTAGCGTGCTCATGGATGTATGCCATGGCCAGTTTAGCCAAGGTAGCCTGGTTACCCTGTAGTGACAAACGAGAGACCCATAACACTAACAGAGTGCAGCACTATTATTAAAATATGACTCTGTAGCGAATGATACCACGTCTCCCCGCCCCCCTCCCCTCTCTGGTCACTCTGCCTATGAGTGACGCCCTTTCGGGGGGTGTGACCGGGAGAGGAGAAAATAAGGAGAGCAGAGCAAACGCTGCTGCCTAGCCAAGTTAACTTATAAATATGTCAATAAAAACAACAATTTGCTAAACCTTGGCCTCAATATTTTGACTTGTCTTCATATAACAACACATAGATGCCCTTTTTATATGGGTATGGTTGCACTTTATTAATCCCTGATCTCTGCCATTACATACAATGAAACAAGAAAAAACAGCAATGTAATTTTTAAATATTTTAGAATGTCAGGAAATTAGTTTTCATATTTTGAATTTTTTCTTAAGGGGGACCCCCAGACCCCCCTGGCAGATTTGGTCCCCGCCAATATTGACTCCATGGCTACGGCCCTTCTAGAGACATAAATATTGAAGTGGTTCAAACCAAATGCAGTGTGTTCAAATGTGCTCTCCTCTGATTATTTTAATATGATGTTAACTTTGTCCTTTTCCTCATTTCAGATTGCAGTAGAGAGTACGAACCGATGCCTGCAAAAGCCAAGTTTAATGCACTAGACTTCGACACTTTACTGAAGCAGGCCCAGCAGAATCTGAAGAGGTAACAGGAGGCCTGCCGCAGGAAGCAGCTGACACTTACCTCAGAGCCGAAGGCTGGCTCCTCGACCTGCAACACTTGTCTTTACATTTAGTTATTGAATTAGTTTTTTTTTTTTTTATTTTGTTTCTGCAAGCTAACACCTTCTATTGAAGTGAAGATTTGTAATGAAAGTAGTAAAAGAAGTTTAAAAAAATGGAATAAGTGAAATAAGATAATTTTTTAAAGGTTTATTTAAATGTAAAATCAAATTTGAATTGTATGGAGAGAGAGAGAGAGAATCATTTTTAAAAGGGGGGAAAAATAAGTGGAACTCCCTAAATATTGGGAGAGGATGTAATACATATGAATGTACTACAAACATAAATAAAAAGGAGAACCTGAAATGTCTTGTCTGTTTTTGATTGCAACTCACCTGTCTGCAATGGGTTTTCTTACTCTTTAGTTCCATCTTCTTCAACATATAGGGAAATTATGTCAATAGTTCTTTCTTACAGAGAAGACATTTTGACATGTCGCAATAGGAAAGGCATATGTGTAAATAATATAAATAATGATTACTCAGTTCCTCTTTGCAAATTTGGTTTCAGGGCATTGGTATTGTGTATGCTGGCTGACAGGGGACACTACAATAGAAAAGAGCCATTGTTAATGTTATTGGTAACACCTGTGCTTTACTATGACAAGTCAAAATATCATAAAATAGAAAGGGACTCTTGTCAACACAGCATGCACTGGTTTTTCATTAATGTATACTCTATTAATGTTTAATTAGTTACTTTTAGTTCCTCCAAGTAATTACACCAATGTGTTAGTGGATGTGTGCTGCTGACTCCAAACAAAGCATGTGTGTTTTGCTGACAGTGTACACACGATGAGCAGCACCTCCCCCTGTTTGAATGTGGTGCTGGAGCTCGACGGCATTCCTAATATGGACTGGAATCTCAAGATATTCGAAAGCACTAGAGATGTTCAACTGTGGTGCGAGCGAGTTAATGATATCAGAATTTCTGTCATTAGTTAAACAATTGTGCGAACAATTAACGATTATTCTCTTTGATAACTGTGAGATTATCTCTGTGCTTGTTTTGCACGGAAAAATATGGGCTAGGTGCTTGGCCTTCAATGTTTTAAACGTTTACAAAGCAATTAATACGTTTTGCATAAAAGCAGATGACTTTGCTTATGTTCATACACCCATTGAGTGTTAGCGGTATTATGTGTGGTTACCGAACAATTCATTTTATCCTGTGTTATGGCTATTATGTGTTCTTGAGCTACAAATGTCATCTATCTTTTTGCCATTGTGACATCTTTGCGGTGTTTTGTCACGCAGATCTGGTTTTGACTGGTTTAATCTAGTCTCGTGAGCATGCGCACTTGGTGTAAACAGGAAGAACAGACGACAACCAGAGCAAATCTACCATAAAGAGAAGAAAATGATCGGAGAAAAACCAACAAACGCCTTGTTCTTTATATTTTAACAAACACAAACGATGTCCTACATCATCTGATAGTGATTTCGATTACGTCTCGTAAGAGCTGTCGCAAAATTTTCGACAATTTTGAAAGACTCGTTAATACCGTAATACCGTTACCGATAGCTAACGTTAGACAGTCAGTGACGCGATTTATTTCCTCCGGGGTTTGCTCGACCAATTTGCCTGCTGACCTACATTAGAAAAAACACTCGGAGCTCCTCTGGATTCGTCTGAATTTGGTGGCTTCACACCGAGTGAAATCTCTGACAATGGTACAGAAAGAAAAGACACTGGAGACGCCTCAAGTGGACAGTGAACCGAGCCCCAGCCCAGTCTCCGGAGAGGCTTGTGCGGAGGCCGCCGGCCCGGTGGAGGAGTCCGGCATTGGAGTCGAACCGACGGGCCTCAGAAAATTCATCAGCGGAGTCGTGGAAGGTAATATAAGTCTAAAACAGTCTCATTTGAAATTTACGATTTGCTATTAAGTAGGGCATCAACGTCCTGCAGCAATCGTGCTTCCTGGGGGAAATGGTCAGTGTCACTGTAAGACTACAGACAACAATTGACGATCAATAATTAGAAATCGAACTTGAATCATATGAAAAAGAGCAGGAGGCTGTTAAAATGATAAGTCAAGGATTACAAGCTGATCGTATTAATCGTGTCTGCAGGCTATAAATTAACATTATCACATGCATGTTTCTGTGCAGATAGTTGACGTTGGAATAAAAGGAGATAGTAATCTATCTTGAAATTATGAATTAATTGAGTAAATGTAGGCAGTCAGATGAAAAATCCAATGTCAATGAACGATTATTTGTGATTTGTCAAAAATTGGCTTAGAAAATTATTGTTCTTGAACCTGTGGGCATATGTCATAATTGTTAACAATTCATAGACGAAATGATTAGTTGGTTAGTGCCTAAAAATAGATAACTCAACAGACAGAAAATGATAAAAATGTGCAAGTCTTGTTATACTTACTAGCCCAGCCCACCCCTAGGGGCACATTGCCAGTTATAGCAGTCATCCAGCTCTTTGTGCACAGGAGATGTACTTGATCATCAGCACTGCAGACTGCATTGAAACTGAACTGACTACATTGTTTGCTCATGCAGGCTTTTACGGCAGACCATGGACAATGGAACAGAGGAAAGAGTTGTTCAGGAGGTATGAATTATGTGTATTATTTCAGCAAGAATGTTAATCAGGTAACATTAATTGGTGTTATATCGAGAGGGTTCAAGTTGTTTTACTGATTGTTAATCGCATTGTATTTCACAGGCAGCAGAAATGGGGGCTGAATACGTACCTTTATGCACCCAAAGACGACTACAAACACAGAATGTTCTGGAGAGAGTTGTACTCGGTGGAAGAAGCAGGTGACTATATTCAAAGCAGATCTTGGGATCAGCTGTCTCGGGGCAAAGAAAACGAATAATGCCTGGTTATCCAAGTTAAAAGGGCAGTCGGCAAATCCAGTTTTAAGCATGGGTGAAATATAAAAAAGCTCTCAGATAAGTTGTTACAAGAGCACAATAATGCATTTAGCAAGTGATTTTTTTTCTCCTTAAATATCTCCTAGAGCAACTCATGACTCTAATTGGTGCTGCTAAAGAGCATGGGATAGAGTTCATCTATGCCATCTCCCCTGGACTGGACATCACCTTCTCCAATCAGAAAGAGGTTTCTGCACTCAAGAGGAAACTTGATCAGGTATCATAACATTTTGTGCACAGTAGAACAAACAATGTGTAGAAGCTCCTCACACATATCTGAAAGAGTTGTTTGTCTTTTTTTTGTAACCATTTTGCTCAGTTTAATTTCCAACCTCTTTCTGTCCCCTCTTTAGGTGTCTCACTTTGGTTGCAAGTCATTTGCCTTACTTTTTGACGATATTGACCACAACATGTGCCCTGCTGACAAAGAGGTGTTCAGCTCTTTTGCACACGCTCAGGTTTCCATCACCAACGAAATCTACCAGTACCTGGGAGAGCCTGAAACCTTCCTCTTCTGTCCCACAGGTAACCCAGCTCTCCATCTGAATCCCTCACACACTTTGTGCAATTGTTTTATCTACTTATTTATTCACTATATGCCTGTTTTGTGCCCTGAAATGCAGAGTACTGTGGAACATTCTGCTACCCAAGTGTCTCTCAGTCCCCCTACCTCCACACAGTAGGAGAGAAGCTACTGCCTGGCATTGACATACTATGGACAGGTGAGTCTGACACTACTTCTGTTTTTATGCGTACAATAGTGAAGTAGCTTTAACATGTAACTATTCAAAGTCAAGAAAAAGATTCACTGGGATGTGTTTTTTCTTCCTGCAGGTCCCAAGGTGGTGTCCAAAGACATCACAGTAGAATCTATTGAGGAGGTATCTAAAATCCTAAGAAGAGCCCCAGTGATCTGGGACAACATTCATGCCAATGATTATGACCAGAAGAGACTTTTCTTGGGTCCGTACAAGGGCCGCTCTACCGAGCTCATCCCCAGGTTAAAGGGAGTCCTCACCAACCCTAACTGCGAGTTTGAGTCCAACTTTGTAGCAATCCATACTCTGGCCACATGGTACAAGTCTAACATGAATGGGGTGCGAAAGGATGTGGTCATGAGTAAGTATGGTCAAAATGTTAACTAATTTGTAAACTGTTCTTTAAAAAAATGTGTCTCTTCATCTACTTTACTCTTCTCTTTTCACCCTTTACCAGCGGACGGTGAGGACAGCACAGTGTCCATCCAGATCAAGTTAGAGAATGAGGGCAGTGACGAAGAGCTGGAGACAGACATGCTTTACAGCCCACAGCTTGCCCTAAAGCTGGCTCTCACAGAATGGCTAGGGGAGTTTGGTGTGCCTCATCAGTACAACAGTAAGAGCAGTCCCATTATTATATCATACCGATCTTTATGTGCTCTTTTACAGCTCTATGCTAATGGTAATTCTCAGCAGTATAACCTGGAATAGGCTCATAGTGTTGGCACGGACAGCCTAAAATGACGTTTTTATGCCATACTAAAGAGGCTCTACTCTATCTTTCAGGCCGACAGGTGCCTCAGAGCGGTGCCAAAAGCACAGTCATCGACGTGTCATCCATGGCTGCTCCGTCTCTCTGCTCCTCCACCACAGTCACAACCGTGTTCCAGCAGCCCATCATGTCTCCAGCCATGCCACCTCTCTGTTTAGATTCGCTCTCACACCCCATGGCAAAAAGACCTCAGGAGGAAGAAGAGGTGAGGTTTGCTTCTACTTCACAGACAGAACTGGAGCAGCTGAAAGAAATTAAACTCTCTATTAATCTGAATTTACCTGTAATTCATACGGTAAATGACTGAACAACTGTCTAATGATAACACCTTGACACATCTTTTTGGTCGAGTTCTTCCCCTCGAGAAGTTCATTTCAGAGGAGAGTATCTGTAGAAGGTTGTAGGTTGTCTATTTTAATATTGTACCTGTCGGTGCAGGTGGAGGTGGAGAAGAAGGATTCAGACGAGGAGCCCATGGAGATGGTGGTAGAGAAGCTGGATGAGCCAGAGCCAGATGCAGAAGCTGACCCAGAGGAGAAGCATGTCGGTCCTATCTTAGCGGACAAGATGGCTGAGGACCTGAAACCCATGGATACAGACAAGGAGAGTCTGGCTGAGTCAAAATCTCCCGAAGAGTCTATCCAGGAGGACTCTGGGAGTGACATCGCACCTATGCAGACTGACGATCAGCTCAAGCAGGTGCCACCGACATTCGTGCGTTCCCCCTTTTCTCTTATAAACACAATTGAAAGCAATAAACAAACGAGAAATTCCTACAAAGTCACATTATCGCCGATTTCTTTCCTCAGGATGTGTTTGTCCCGAGGCCCGACGAGAAGCCACTGTTCACAGCGGAGCCCCTCTCACTTGAAGACCTGAGCCTGCTAGCAGAGCTCTTCTACCTGCCTTATGAACACGGACCCAAGGCCATGCAGATGTTGAAGGAGTTCAACTGGCTCAGAGCCAACAGCAGCGTCGTCAGTGTCAACTGCAAGAGAAAGGAAACTGAAAAGGTGGGTTACTCATTGAAACAAACATGTTAAAGGTCGAGAGAGAAATGCCTACCTGAGAAAGCCAGTACATTATTTACTGAACATGCATGTGAACATTGGTGCATGGTGCTGCAAAACAAAATGGTGGATGTGTACTACCTTTACCGCCCATTTGGTGGTGTTGTTACACCATCCAATAGTGGTGGGGAGATGAAGTGTACTCGCTCTACAAGGCATTGTGCTCTGGGTATTTGTGTAAACTGCAGCTTCCCTTATTTAATCACTTCAAAATGGTTTAATGCAAACTGTTTTTAATGATATTTGTTCTTACTTCCAATCAATGTTTACATGCAGGTCACAGAATGGCAGACTAGGGCGGAGAAGTTCGAGGAGATGTGCTGCTCAGTCATCCAGATGTTCACACGTCTGTCCAATTCAGCCAACCGTACCATCCTGTACGACCTCTACCCTTACATCTGGGACATCAAGAGCATCATTTCTATGGTCAAGTCGTTTGTCCAGTGGCTAGGTATGTATGAGGGGAACCACAAGGCTCTTACTCTTAGTGTGCAGTAGCGTAGAGACAGTCTGATCAAGTCTGGTCCTTCTGACCTTTTGATATAGTCAGACATACTTTTACACACAAATCATTTGATCAAAGCAGTTTAATGATTTATCATTTAGCTGCATAGATTCTATCTTGTAGTCCAGTGCTATGATATTTTCAAAGTCTGCTTACCAGATGTTAATATTATCTAATCAGAAAAGAAATATGGCTTCTTGAGATTTTGGCCAACATCTGTATAGAGGATGAAAAAACCTTCAGTTTTAATTGATGGCAGTTTATTATAAATCAGCTTAGCACAGATCAGGTTAGAGGCATCACCTCTTACTAGTTTTTAATTGCTCTTGTTTCACACATGTTGATTGTTTTTTTTTGTTTCTTTCTTTTTTTTTTTTTGTCTGACTGAATGCCGCTTGCACCGCTAGCATCCTCCTTATTTATTCCATAACAAGCTGCTCCATCTTGGTGATATCGAAACCGGGTCTCTGTGGCAAACGTCCCAGCAGGGTTACTGCTGCTTGCTGTGTATCCAGTAACATCACTGCTGCATTCCCACACAGACACACTTGCTTCCATCTCTCTGTCTGTGGGGATGGGCGCCAGGGGGAAGTCCCCATCCCCCCCCCTCCCCTCCTCCTCCATGCCGTAGCGCGCACGCGAGCTTGGAGAGCAAGTTGACTGACTGACTGTGGAAGGCCATTCTGGTGCATAAACTGGGACTAGAAATATCTGAACTAGTCGTTATTATACGACATTTGTTGTCATAGCCTTACTAAGAAGACTATGAAATGACGCTGTTGTTAGATTTTAACCTTCTGAATCATTTGCTCAATCTGTATCAGGGTGGGATCCATTACCTTGTATAAGAGAGGATGTTCTCTCTCTCTCTTTCTTTCTCTTCTGCCTCTCTTTTCACCTCACACTTTATTTCACTCTGTCTGATGGTGCACCGTGATGCAGTTTGAGTGACATTCAGTCTCGTGAAAACATCTCCTTTTGTCGGAGTGTCTCTTGGAATAGTCTGAAGCACCAGCATGGCCTGTAGGTTACTCCCTGTAACCCAGTTTCATTCGCAGGTTTCTGTCCAGTCCGGCTATATGGTAAAGCTGAGGACTCTAGCCTACACAGCAGGCAGCATACCCACACTGGCAAAACCACATCAAAACTGACACTACTGGCCTAATGCATTAGAAAATGACTATAACCACTCTAGTAATATAAAGTTTTTTGATTAGTATGGCCATAAATATCTTCAGATATCGCAGTGTCATGAAGAGCTTAACTGTTGACTGCTGCTTCTGCTAAAAGCAGATTTTTTACATTAGTCCCCATCTTCTGCCCTCATTAGAAGCTGTGCAGCCGGCACTTAGTCATAACCTCCCTGGTTATTGTACTGAGAACACTTACTAATATTTATTTTCTACTGTTTTCTCCCTTCACTATGTACAGATGGAAGAATCCACAGTACAAGTTTCTACTGCTATTGGATCGACAGTGGCCGATGTATGCACAGTGCAGGCGTTGTCTCTTCCCCTTTTAGTTCATGTTTGAAATGGATTCATGTGAAAATAAAATTCTTCAATTAGGCTGATAAATGTAAGAAATGTATTTGGAGGAAAGGAAGCAGCCGTCCGGATGAAGTCACATTTTGCGCAGCGATGTTTAGCTATCAATCTTAAGTGTTAACTCCCAAATCTCTTCTCTTTGGCAGCCTCTCTCTAACTTGTTTTTTTGTTTCTGTCAGTAGGCTTATAGAAATGGCTCAGACCAGCCTGATGCACCTACTCAAGGGAATATACACTTTGCTTTGAAATTTACACCACCACACCCTGATCTTCACTCTACTGAGACTGTGTGGTTATGATCAGTGTGCTTGCGTACACGTTGGTTGGACCATGCAAGAATATGAGTTGCATGTTTTCTGCGTTTGTATTAAGACAACGCAGCCTTAATAGATCATACGGGTGGAAGCAGTCCACTCAGAGATCTTTTTTTTTCTTCTTTTTGTCCATTTGTGAGAGTGAAGCAAGTTCAGAGTTCCTTCCTGTGGGTGCATCTGTTCGCTGTGTTGTGTCAGCTCTTCAGAGGAATTGTGTTAGGTGTCAGGGTGAGGTTGATCTGTAAAGCAGTTTTAGATGTCCTGCAAGCGCGCTGCATTTGTCTGGTCACATGACAGGGCTTCTCATCAACCAGGAGTAGACTTTGTTAGCAACAATGCTGCTGTAAACAGACTCTGACAGCACCCGTGCTTTCAGTATACTAACATTTATATGCTTTTGCTTCTGTACAATTAATCTTTTGTCTGTCTGATTTTGGCTTTGAACTGTAAGCAGAGAGGCCCTTTTTGCACTGGGAGTGTTTATGCTACCTCTCGTTTTGTCCTCCTGGTTTGATGAGCCATGCTTCCCAGTCATGTGACAAGGCAGATAAGATGAGAATGTGACTTCACACGGGGTGCTAAGATCAGTGGGGTGACGGCAGCTGAAGCTTACATCTGGTGGGCGTAGACAGTACGGGTTTCTGTTGTGATAGTCAATCTAAAATTTATGAAGTGCGTCAGCTCTTAAAAATGAAAATGACCCTTCCTGAAGCACCAAAGGGGCTAAACTGCACTTAATTATGTCCTCTTCAGATTTCGGAGAGCGTGCATTCCACTGCAAGAAAGAACTAGGTTCTTAAGACCCGCATATAATTTCAATGTGGAGCATTTTGACATTGTTGCGGAGAAGCTGAGGTGCAGAGCTCATTTTTTTAATAATTTCGATCTTGGACTTGTTTCCTCATGTAAACACGTGAGCTTTAGTTGCTTGAGCCCCATTTCATCATAAAACATTTCCTCTGAATATAATGAACTATTCCAAATTAGGTCCTTTTTATGTTTTAATGATTAAAACAAAATTACTTATTTGGATTATGCTATTAGATACATATGACCCCCTTCCTCCCCATCTCCCCACTCCCTTCATCTGTGTCAGAGAGCCCCATCCTGTGGTAACACTGTCCGCTTGGCTCTGCTCCTAACAGGGTGTCGTAGTCAGTCCTCAGCACAATTCCTTAGAGGAGACCAAGAGCCCTGGGCCTTTAGGGGAGGTCTAGCAGGAGAGTTCCAGGTATCTAATGCACTGAATTTACAGCAATCAAATGGAAAAAAAAGAGTGTTATGAGCAAAGAAGACGATGGTAAATGTGCGCAGGTATGAAGGGGTTTGGTCTGTCAAAGGTGAGCTGATTGTAATGTTTGGGGCTTCATAAGATACGGTTCCATCCCCTTCACGTGTTCTCTAAGAAGTTCATGTCCTGAGCGTTATTTTGCTATTACTTTGGGATATGTCAATCTGTGTGAGGGGAATGGGTAACCTGAAAGCCATTTTGGCAGAGGTTACAGCCACTGTTTGGCATGGCATTTTCTGATTGATTAATTTGAATTTCTTTCAGCAACTGCCCAAGGAGATGCTGCTTTTCCCTAGCGCACGCTAGCGCAAGCGAGCATGGCTAGGTTTTATTTTCATGACATCTCATTTCTTTGCAGGAAAGCACAGCGCACAAATTACCACGCCAACCCTTTGCAAGCGCAAGCGCACGCACTGCCTCACAGTGCCAGCGAGATCGCAAGCATGTCTGCAATGGGAAAACTCCATGATAAAACATACCTGTCCAGCCTAAAGCAACATCTCCAACCTCGGAGAATAGCAAGATTTACAATGGCAACCGATACACTATTGACTGACTCAGTTAGCTCATATTTAATTTGCCTCTTTGGTTTTTTTCCTGGAGTTCTCTCTGTCTTCGCGCAAGCATCATTATTTTTCTCAACAGGAGGGTTGCGCAGCGAAATATTGCGATGCCTTACAAAAGGGAAAGGAGCATCTCCTTCAGCCAGTAAAACCTTAGTCAGACCAAAATACCACCCTTGTTTTATTGTATTTGAAAAGCAAATATGAATGTGCCTGTGCTATGCTCCTTTAGCAAAAAAGAGAAAGATGTGATGTTTGCTTGTTGTCCACTGTCAGATCAACAAGGAAGAGGAGTCAGTTTATATATTTATATGATCTTTTTTTTTTACAGTATGTTTCTAAGCACTTTGCTTACTTGCTTACTCCATTTCCTTTTTGGTTTAATAGTGGCTCAATTGTAGCAAATTCACAGTGAGGCAGTCAGCCAAAGCAGCACACCACCTAGTCTCAGAGAAACTGAACCTGTTTCTTTTGATATCCACAGAGATTGTTGCCAATAGATGGGGCAAACGATCTTTTCTACCAACCTCCACCTTCACTGCCAACCTCCAAAATCTATTCCATAAGGCCATACTTTGCCAAAGATGAGGTGAGATGTTTTGTGTGTTTAGTCATGCCCTTGTGCACCTTCTTTTTTTTTTTTTAACCAACACTTGAGTATGTCACCCTTAGCGTTAATAATGTTGTAAACAGAACGTTAAATGTATGGGTGCAGAAATGATGTTGGCCAGTTGGTAGTATTCCCAGCAGAACTGGCCTAGTTTAAGGTGTGAATGTGCTTAATATGACACGCTCAACTGCGCTGTACGTCAGAGAATATATGTACTGAAGAGAAAGCCAGCTTTAGACTGAATATTTTCAAACACATGCGGTGTTAAGGGCTGTAATGGGTCAAGTTTTTTACTGTATGTCAAATCATCTGCTACAATAACACCTGTTGTTGTTGTTGTCTTTCTTTTTGCAGCCTGCAATTTATAAAATCTGTAAAGAAATGTACTGTGAAGGAATGGAGGATGTACCTTTCTCTGACCAGGAATCTGACCTCATTGGAGACAGGTAAGACATGGAGATGCATTTGTTTGAGAGGCTACTCCCTGTAGTGCAAACATGCATGAATTGATAAAAATCTTTTCTGTTTGTTAACAGGTTAGTCGGAGGTCTCCTGTCTTTAAGTCCAGACTATGGGTTTGTACTAGAGGATGAAGAAGGGATCTGCGGTTATGCTCTCGGCACCGTGGATGTCAAGCCCTTCGTCAAGAAATGCAAGTTGAACTGGATTCCCTTCATGCAAGAGAAATACAACAAACCTGACTGCGAGAAGGACCTCACAGAGGCTGAGGTAAGATCTTAATCCATCAATTTCATTATCGTAATCTCTCATCAGGTCAGTCTATCAGGTGGCTTTTTATGGTGCCCATTCATAATGAATATTTTCACCTAACCATCTCTCATCTGTCGTCCCTGTAGAAGATGATGTTGAGTTTCCATGAAGAAGAGGAGGGTCTTCCAGAGTCCTTTCTGTCCAATTTTCCCTCCCTCATCAAGGTTGACATTCACGCCAAGGTCACTGACCCCAGCGTGGCCAAAAGCATGATGGGATGTCTGTTATCTTCCCTTAAGGCCAACGGTACGTAGCAGCCGTCACTGTTACTACAAAAAGAAAATGTTGGATTAGTGTTATTAGTCATGTTGGTAAGATGGATGTTAGAATATACACTTGAATCTAAAATTTAGCAAGTTAAGTATGAATCAAGGGTCACAAATATAGTAAGTTCCAAATCAAACTACAAAAAATGAACATGTTGACCAGTAGTCTGAGGCATAAACATACTGGGGGAAAGGGGCTTTCAGCTTTAAGGAACAGAAACCATCAAAGCACCGACTGAAGTTATCTTCTCTTCCTGTGACAAAGATCGGGAACCAGTTTATTCCTGCTCAGAGACACAGAAGAAGATTATTTTCAGTTTAACACCATATTTGGCCACACTGTCAGGAAGATCATTTTGGGAATTTTTTGTAAACTGATTTATTATTATGATTATCTCTTTATGATTATCTGTTTTTGTCATTAACTTCCAGGGTCCCACGGTGCATTCTGTAAGGTTCGTCAGACTGATAAGAGAATGTTGGACTTCTATAGTAAGCTGGGATGCTTTGAGGTGGCCAAAATGGAGGGCTTCCCCAAAGACGTCATCATTATGGGGCGAAGCCTATGAAGAAACGTCCTGCTACAATAACAGACAGAGAGAGAAAAAAAAGCGAGAGAGAGCGAGCAAGCAAGCAGTCAACACGGCGTTTAAAAAAAAAAAAACGTTTGCTACCTTCATGAGACAAACTTCCATGATGATTTTATACTGCATTACCATCTGGGCTAACCTGGGGAAACCTGTTTTTAAGATTTGTGTACAGAAGCACAGCACACACAGATTCCCCGCGCTGCCCGTAGATGTTACGGCTCTGTTGGATTCAGCAGATCCGAAGCTAAAAGGCCAAGAAGTGATCTGTAGTCAGCTGATCAGAGCCAACAAGAGTGGCACTCCAGCATTCATTTCTGGGGTCCCACTACTTATATACCTCCAGGAGGCAGGAAGTGACAACTCCATAAGCCTTTTTTTTTCTTTTTTTTTTCTGATTTTAATCCAGCAGCCATTACATGGATATTGCCCACATGCCCTAACGCTAAGTGTCTGTATCTGAAATGGAGGCAGAGCCGTGAAACGAGGGCAGCCTGTATCTCAGGTAGTGTCTCACTACCCTCGTGTCCTGTTTTTCTCAGCTCCGACATAGAGAAATAACACGACTGTCCACATAAGCTGGACACCATTAATACAGGATGTGAAGTGCTGCGTGAGAATTTGCCTTTCATCGTCACATCATGGGTTTTCTAGTTGCTCCACAATAGACTTGGAGAAAGAGGCCTTTTTTATTAAAGGACGCATCACGAAGAAAAAGTGATGTTAAATGCTGAGTCTTTACGCATGAAAGGCGGAAAATTGTAGCTTAGAGGATCCTCACAGTCCAGCAAAGGAAAAAGTATTTGTTGAGACTATTAAAGACTCAACCAGGAGGTCCTCTGAATTTCCGTTCAAGTGGTAGACATTTGGAAACCAACAGAAAAGCCTCCACGAGTTTACAAACATGGTTCTTAGCCTGTTTCTGTTTAGCGTTTTACTTTTGGCCATTTTTTTTTTTTTTTTTTTTTTTTACTAACACCACATTTTTTTGCTTATTTCCCCTTTGAGCTATTGCCTTTTGGGTCATTGCCTTTGGATTTTAGGTTTATATCGCAGACCCCAGTGTCTTCTGTGTCAAGGCTTTCCAACACATGTGATTTTGGACATTGGCCTTGTTGCTCAAATTCCAGAGAAGTAGCCTGCTTTTTTCCCCCCTGACTTTGGCAGTCACATGTCAAATCCAGCACATAAATCCTTCAGTAAGCTATCAGAGAAAAGACAGGCCATCTTTTTAAGTTACGTCAGATGATACATTTACTAAATGTTATGGAAATGTTACGTGTTTTTGTTTATCCAATTGTTTAAGTAGGTAAAATGATAAATTTACTGGTAGTTACTCTTTCAAATAATCAAAACTCAAATCAGTGGGACCAAAAATCTGATAGTGTGATCAGCTATTTTGTGTAAAAAAATTTAACATTTTGAAAGCAATTCACATTGGAATTTCATGAGTTCAAATGGATACAAGTCCTAAGTTTTGAAAGCATTTAACCCACCGTTTTCATAAAGCTGCTGAGTTCTTTCTTAACCACTTTTTCAGTACCTGACTTGTAAATCAACAGTTAACCTGTGCTGCAGTTTCAGATATGCTGCGCTATAAAGCCATTGGTAGTAATATGAGTCATAATAATCAGCAGATAATCAGTTCACATCTTTCATTTTGCATCCTTCCCTGCGGTTTCTACGTTGCATACTCATAAATGAATGTCTTTTCAGCTGAGCCTTGGCGAGCGCTCTTATGATCGCTACGGTTGTTAAATCTTGTCACTAAATGTCACCAAAGTGGCACTGACCCCCCCACACTGATGCTGCTCTGCAGCTGTGAAGGTTTGGAGCAGAAATTCATAGGCCTTTTTTCCTATCTGTCCTTTTGAATGTTTTATATTCTGACGCATTTCCCATTTGTTTATTGTAAATCTATATAGTTAACAAAAAAAAGCACTTTGACTATAGTTAGGAGTGTTCTGTTGGTTACACGAGGATCATCAGTTGCTCTTCAGTAGCTGCCTGCCAATGTGATGTTTTGATACTGTGTACATTCATGATGTGCATGAGGTGTATTGGATTTGCTGTGGCGGTCATTAGAATAACCTCATCCTATGCTGCACAGAGGAAGAAGCATGCCACTCCCCTCTGTGAGCATAATACTGTAGTTCATAGACAGTCTGTAAACACTGTCAATCATAAACTGTTATTATTTTTTGTATATCTTTACTGAAATTGTGGCTAGCATTCTGTTTCGCTTTAAAGGACAGGAAAATGACGGACAGCACTATGTCATGCACAGCTGTCGTACCTGGCTGTGTCTCAGTGAGTTTGTGAAACTCACCAACAGATCTGCTGTTAATCTTCTGAGATGACGGCAGAGTTTTCACGTATGTTAATTAAATGGTTCATTTTGCAGTTTGTTGATGCTCGTGCTTTCTCCTCTGCCAACTTGGGTTTGATAGAAATGGGCTGTGACTGAGAGAAAGGGCTCCAATTGTACATTTTGATTATCTGAGTTCAGGGTTGGGGAGGCGGGCGGGGTCATAAAAGTCACAGTTTACCTATGTAAAATTTGTATGTAAGATACATAAGATTAAAAACTAATAAACTACAATAAGTGACTTTTCTCTGTGTTGCTTGTGTTCGTGTTTTCACAGGTCTTTCTCTGACCGTGTCTGGATTGAAGGGATGAAAAGATCTGTCTTGTTCACAGGTTTTATTTATATCACCCAACTCATATCACCCCAACCCTAAAAGAAGCTTCTCTCTATTTTTGAAAAGCAAAAAGTGCCTGGAACATGGAAAACATGGAAATAGCCAATAAGTGCGATGTGTATGTATCCTGTCGGATCCAACTTTCCATTGACTAGAGTATAAAGGACACGACATATGGTGGTATCATTATTATTACCCAGTGAACCGGAAACCAGCCAGCACTCCTAAGTCTGTGTGTCTGAGGCAGCTTGATTCAACAGAACTCTTCAGATTATGAACCTTGTGTAAACTAAAATAACAGGTCTTTATACTAGATGTGGACACAGTTCACCTCTACAAGACAGAGCCACAAGCTTAGATAATAATGCAGGAGTTGACATTGTACTTCAGTGGTGCAAAAAACATGTGCAGTTAATCAAATTATGGGCAACCTATTGATGCTCAGTGAATCTGGCCTGTTTTGGGCCCCTGTGGGTCTCAGGCCCTGGACCAGCAGCCGGTAATCCACCATTGCATCACACCAGTACAAATGTAACCAGGTCTGCAGACTGGATTTTGCCTCTGAACATATAATGATTCTCAATTTGAGTCCCCATTCTTTTTTTTTCTTTTCTTTTCTTTTTTTTTTTTTTTTTTTTTACAAAAGTGGTCTTCAACTTTTACTGCCTCATGATAAGTGTTGTACATTTTCCCTGGCAGTTGAATCACATTTAAACATAATTTCAGCCAGTTATGTTTACAATCAATATTGCCTAAAAGAAGTGAAATATAATATTTAACATAAGCATTTAATCAAAAATTATCTAAATCTTTATTTGTACTTTTTTGCACCGAATTTTTTGTCTTACTTGTTGAATAGCCTGTTTTATAAATCTTATTTTTTATTTGAACGCAAATAAGTTACTTTAACATGACTTAAACACTATATTAAGAGTATTATAATTGTCATTATTCTACTCTATATTAACTTATATTACAATACTATATACTATTGCTATATATTACGTTTATTATACCATTATTAGTTGTATTATAATAATCTTTATTAGCTGTACTTATGGATGTTTTTCTCCATAGAGAGAAAAAACAGTATTGTATTGCCTTGTATGAGCCACAGGCGCACCGTGATGACGCGTCATCAGCGTCATAGTTTGCGACGCGCTTGTTGTTTTTCGAAGAGGGATCGTTTTGCTGAAAGTGTTTAACAGCAAACTCAAATCCAGCGCTTCGTCAAAATGTCTCTGCACGACGACGAGTCCTCGGATATGGGACTAGCGGGTCAATCCAAGCTGGAGAGCTTCCTGTTCAGTAAGAAACACAGTTTATTGGCTCTGCCGGCGCACACGTGGGTTTCTCTGTGATGTCCCGGCAGTGAAACATGTGCTTCAGTGTTTCTAAAATGCTCTGTGATATCAGGCTGTGGACTAACGTGATGAAACCATAAATGTTTGCGTGTTTTCCAGGCTGCGAGCTGTCCTCTAAAGTTCCTTTCTACACTTTCCAAGGAGATGAAGAGGAGGACCTGGAGCACTTCCTTGAACTCAGAACGGTATGTACGATGGCTGCAGGGATGTCTGTCCTCACATTACAGTACAGAGTGCAAAAGTCTTCACCACAACTTATTCAAGTCTGTCTTCAAACAACAGTCAGGTGTCCAAATGAACACTGAAATAGTTTTTTCTTGCCATAATCATTCCTCCTGCCATGTGACTGTTGTTTGAAGACAGACTTTGAAAAATTGTGATCTATCCTTTAAATGCAAGGCATATGTAGAAGTGTGTGTATCATAAGTATCCAAGGCCTTTGTGTCCACATTTTTATATAGTGACAACACAACCAGCCGAATCACAGTGTGGGAAAATGTTAAGTGAATGAACTGCCATTCCTGCAGGTCTGTTTGGGAGAAGGTGCTAAGGAGGAGAGTAACGTGGTGGAGGTAACAGCTATGAATCACCAAGGAAAGACTATTTCAGTGCCAATTGCCAACCTTCACATCAGCTGCCTGCCTATGGTAAATATGATATATAGTCGTTAATTCTATCAGCACATTAATGAACCACGCAGTAGAGGCTGAAGTCTGATATCTCTTTAACTTTCTTTCCTCAGGTGAGTTTGGGAGAGTTTGAGTTGAAAGCCCCAGTGACCATCCGGCTCAAGGCTGGCACAGGACCAGTTACTGTCAGCGGGTTACACCTCATAGGTAACAGCTTTTTATTCAAATGTCACTCAGCAACACCCTGTTAAAAGTAAACAAATTAGCCAAAATCCAAATTAATGTGATTACTTACCAATGAATGTGGCTACATCTAGTAGGGTGTTTCGTAGATTACGTTATCATCAGCTGACATCAAAACAGCTGGAATCTAGTGCTGCAACTTACGATTATTTTCATTATTCATTATTATCATTCGATTAATCTGTTGATCATTCGCTCGATTGATCGATTAGTTGTTTGGTCCAGAAAATGGTGAAAAATGTCAGTAACTGTTTCCTACAGTCCTGTGACGTCCTCAAATGTCTAGTTTTGTGCCAGCTGACAGTCCACAACCCAAAAATATGTAGTTTATCATAGAGGACTAAAGACACCAGGAAAATATTCACATTTGAGAAGCTGAAATTTTCCTCTTAAAAAATGACTCACTAATGGTCAGAATAGTTGGCAACTAATCGTTTAATCTTTGCAGCTCTACTGGAATAACTCTGGTAGAATGGGTGCACTATGATCAGAGAAAATAGGTGTTCTCAAGGTTACTAAATACTTGGTTTGGTCATTTAGTTTCTCTTTACATTGAGCCAACTGCACGAAAAATGAGAGATATTCCTTCAATCAATAAAATGTTAAATTTGTACCTTGTCATGAATTTCTTTTGAGTTGAAATCCAAGACCTTTGATGCTTTCTGTCTATATTTCAATTTAAAAGTTTTAACAGTAGATTGAACTTCTGGCATTAAACTTCTCTCAGAATGGTATTTCACAGCTCTAAGTACTGACTGTAATGCATGTGTGCAGCTGCATATTGCAAACTGTGCACGAGCTGACCGCCGCCGCAAGGATAGATGAAATAAAGTGACCCTGCTGGCATTATAGCTAAATATTCTTACAGGATTCAATCTAAGACAGCAATTTAACATTTGGCCTCCGTCTTTGTGCAGCCTCGCAGGTCGAAGACTCCGACATGTCTGATGAAGACGACGATGACGACGATGAGGAGGAGGAGGAAGAGATCACCCCCATTAAACCAGCAAAGAAGAAGCAGAAGATGTAGGCTGAGAGGTCGTCGATGGGTTTTTTCTTTATTTTTTTTGGAGTGTTTTAAGAAATAACAGTCGTTTTGTACCAGACGGGACACATTTTACAAAGTTAATACTTATTCCACACAGCCACATGAAAGCTTAGTGTGGTGGCAGCTGAACACGCTGTTGGAGGAAGGAACATCGTGACAGGAGCTCTGATTGTTCTCACCTCTTTTACTCCTCAGTTTCTCACCGCAAGCTCTCGGTATCTGCAGTGAATTAAACTGTGGATGCAACATTCACTTCTAGAAGAACTGTTTTTGCTATTAAACGCTACCTTGCGTTTTATACTGTACATGTTACAACCACCACAGACATGGATTTATCTCACCGGTGGTGGGAAAACATCGTCTTATACTCTCACCATTGGATTCTGGTATTTATAAAAGTAAAACATAGTGTGTGTACTTGTGTCAGAGAGAGAAAGTGTTTCCAGATCAGCGTGATTTCCAATTAAATTGTGCAATCAAATTAATTAAATGTTCTTGGTTCACAAGAGTATCTCCATTTCCAGCTGTTTGTAGTTCCAAAATACTGTTTTTCTATGTACTATGTCAATCATAAATGTGAAAATTTTGTACTTGTAATGAATGCACCAAGAAAGCATTTTGTGTTTGTGTATTCATTTAATTCTCTTTGTTAATTTAACACCGTTTTTCAGCCCATTACATACAATACATGTAGTTTATGTATTGTTATGGCCACATAAGTTTAGTGCCTCCTTTGAAATGCTTACAGAATGCAGCCGTAACCCCATTTTGTGCTCAAGTTAATTGGAATGAATCAATAACCACCTTTCTTGAGGTTGCAAAGATGCATTTAATCAGACTCTACTGGATTAAAAAACAGCCAAATAGAATATTGATAGAAAACCAAGAGAAAGTTCTTCTTGAGCCGAGGGTTAGGGGAATAAATACAGGTCTTCTACGGGAATACATCACTACCTAAAGTTAAAGATCCTCTGTGGGGTTTTCTTGTGAACAAACAAAAGTTATGTTTACATTTAGTTACTCACCTAAACTGATTGTGTGTATCCTTGTGATCTACAAATGTGTTGAATCAATTTCTTTCCTTATAAAACGTTTGCAAAACACATTTTTTTTATATTTTAAACTGCATGGTTTACAACTATGTTTACTGGCTTGTAGTCTTCTTCTCTGTATTGCCACATTTCTTGTCACATTACAGCCAACTGTAGATTGGTGGAATAGTGTAAAACGATTGGTAAGACTGTCTATCACCCACGTGCAGGTGTGCACGTATGTGAGTCCTTGTTCACGACATAAAAAAACATGGAACCACTCATAAAAGGCTGCTCGCGAGCGTTACTAGAGGTCAAACAGCCCACAGGGAACCTTTAACTGAAGCTGACGGTAAACCGACAAGTCATCGAGTCGGCTGTGCAGTGACAGTAAACAGTGTGATATCAGTTAAAGCTTTATAAAGGCTGATGTGGTCTTTGTCTGAATCATCTGCATGCACATTATGATCCCATCTGTGCAAACATCCTTACATGGATCTTTGTAAGGCATCTGCAAACACTACAGCCACCACAGTCTGTGTCATTAACATTATTCACTGTGTTATTATTCACTTTGTCACCATGATAAGACTCAATGGAACTCCTCAGCTCTGGATCCAGCAGCTTGGACACAGCCATAGAGCTAGAAAAGCATGTCAAAGACAGATCTTCCTCATCACATCTGATGAAGTTTCTCAGTTTTTCTGAAACAGATTTTTTTCAATCGATCATTTTTGAAAGAAGAGTGAGCAGGCTGCAGAAATCATTAAGATAAGACTGGAGGAGATACAGAACAATAGTCCCACTATCATCACCTGCAGAGGAGCATGGAAGAATGATCCGATGAAACAGAAAAAGTGAAAAACTTACTTAAACGTACACAACTCTTTGCAAACACAGCTCACCTGCATGAATTTGTCTCCAGTCATTGTATAATGATGCTCACAGAGGGACAGAATTGGGGTAAAAAGCAACAACGCGAGTGCCAGATGTCCATAAAAGGGTAAGACAACTACAACTTTTTTCCTAACAATTTACCCATGCCAGGTGCTGCCATGGTAACAGCAGAAATGACCACCTGCATGATGCCCTTGATGGCAGCTCTCTGTTAATGAGAGCAGGAGATAGCACTGAGGGGGGAGGCTGAAGGGGAGACACAGATACAAGGAGGTGGAGGGATGCTTTAATCAGAGGAAGCTTAAATAAATAATGTTGCATTATTTAGCGCATTATACCCAAGCCCAAGCCCAGCTGGTTGCCTTTTTTCATCTGTGACAATGCCGTCTCTCTGTCTCTGGGAGGGTTATAGGGCGATGATAGGAAGGTAGGAGTGACATCACGTTACCTGAGGTTTTTTTTTTACAAATCTTTAAAGTATCTTAGTCTTTTTTTTTTTTTGGAAAGTGGTTGATTTGTTAGAGTGTTACACACCACCAGAGTGAGAAAAAACACCCTGAAGGGTCATGTAACAGACAGCAAATCAATGTGCAACAACATTTCAAGTGGTTAATGTCACCTTGACTGGGAGCAGGTGCTGCTGCTTCTTATTTTCTGACTCATAAAACCACATTAAAACTGATGTATGCTGGGCAGGAAGTTTTGTGAACCTTCACACCACTTTTATTGGGTAGATGAGCTTTATGGTCCGATGGCTGTGCTGCGTTTAAATTCTCAACGTTGCATAGAGGTTGAGATGTGATCGGTGCAGAGCTTGTGGCTGAAAGTGAGACAAATTTCTACCATTATCTGCTTGCCTTCATGTCAGTCAAATCTCCATAGGGCTTTTCACAGACTTGTCATAGTAAAATACAGATTGTTAATAACATTATCAATGGCTCTGTTATATTCAAGTGTCCCAGTGAGCTATTACAGTGTGACAGAGAGCCAGCAGGACACTGAAACTGATGTAGTTAAATGGAATCCAACCATCCCTCCTCACATCCTCCTACTGTGACATGTCAAAATGTTTAGAGATAAAAAAGGCCTACTGACATTTTCAAGACACTCGAAAGTTCTGCATCAGCTTCCTTTTAGCTCCAAATGAGCATGACATGTCCATTAAATGTCTCTACACAGCTCATGCATGAGTTTACCTCATTATATTTATAAAGGAAACAGTAGGGAACTTCTGATCTGAGGAAATATCAGAGATGAGCATCCAGTAGACACAATGTAAATACTATGTAGACGACTGAATTTTCCTTTTCCCTATTACTACAGGCAACTGGTATGTTGGGAAGTACCATGGCATACACTGTGAGTAATGAACCACAAAAGCTTTTCCAAAAGTTGCCCAAGTATTTATATACGTAGTTCAAGCTGAGTTGATTGTTTCCAGCTCGCTGTCCTTCAGAGCAGCACAATAAAGACGACATCCACAACTGCCGCACGACTCGCAGTTCTTGACCTCGCTGAACTCCGACTTTTGACCTCATGAGTGGAGCGATAGCATAAACAGTCTGGTGATGACCATACAACCTGTCACCTGAAATAAGGTTCATATGTTCACCAGTGTCCGGGCGGAGGGCAGAGTCATATTGTTTCTTGGCGTAGGACAGCTGCTCACAGACACCCATACTTATAAACAAAACATCGCAGTTCAAATACCTCCTGTTCATACCAACTGAGTGAATCTATCCAGACATGCATCATGTGTAAGGGGAGTGTTGCCTGTCTACTTACAGCTGTCCAACAGTTCTTTTGGCCTGGTCCAGGGTGGCATTAGGCAGCAGGACAGTTCTGCAGTCTGTGATGTTGGAAGCGTTTTTGTGGCAGCTAATAACTGTACTCTGAAGTATCAATGTCAAAGGCCTACTGTTTTAACCACTATAGAAAGAAGAAGGTGAAAAAACAGAACAGATCTGGGGCACTTTTCTCACTTCTGCCTTATTGGGATGTTGTCTATTTAGCCTAGATTCTAAAGAAGGACCTGTGGCTTCATGTTAGTCCGTTTGGCTGGGTTACTGACATGTCTGACTGTCCAAATCCTGCTCTGCCTTTCCACCATACCACATAAAATATACTGGGTTAAGGCTAATCATTGAAAAGTAATTTCTAACCGGTGAGGGCATTACCAATTTCTTTAATCACATTTAAAAATATACTATACTGTATAATCTAATGCATAAAGCGTTTTAACAGACATATGGTGCCTGGTTTCATTCAAAAGTGTTGGAAATCTCTCGAGTCATTATAAGTGTTCCAGCTTTGAAGATGATTTTGGAAAGTACAGGCTTTTTAAACATAAAACAGAAAGGGAAACATTGTGTCAGTGCACTGAGTTGGGGGATTTTCTGATGACTGTGCAACACCCCAGAAGAGACAAATGACTGGGGATTTTGACAATTGCTGTCTGTGTGGTTACCTTGTACACATTCAAACTTTATCTGAGCCAAAGTGGTCCAAGAGCTGGTCTATGTTGCTGACGACATTAGCAGTAGTACTATTACTAATAATCACGTAGCTATTTTTGTACTTTTTTCCATGGAGAAAAAAAAATGTAACTGTCAATTTGAAATTTTTCCAAAATCTGCATGAAACACAAAAACAATACAGAAGTTTGTTTGGTGAATACCTGGATAAAACAACTTCCTGTAATTTGTGTTTCTCTCTTACTACACACACACGCACACACAAAATAGATCCTTCAATTTGCTATAAAAATTTAAAGTTCATGAATTTACTAACTAAATAAACTTTTAATGATAACTCTACTTTTATCATTTAAAAGTTAAAGTATAAAGCTGCAAAAATGGAAACAATAAGCACTTATAAGTGCAGCACTTGAACAAAAGTACTTTCCACCTCTGACACAATTACAGGTGTCACTCCAGTGTCAAAACCCCTGAGTTACTATGGCAACAGCTCAAGCATGCCACTTTGTATTCCCACTCAAAAAAAATGATACAGCTGTTCTCAACAGAGACTCTGAAATGCCCTTTTAATTTTGATCTAAAATGTCAGCCGCATTCATACGCACACACACACACACACACACACACACATCTCTGTTGGCACAGCTCACCTGCACACACCCTTCCTGTCTTTGCTTATTTCACTATTTTTATGTACATTGTTTGAATGTTGTTGCCCGTTTCCCTTCAGCTGAAACACGACAGAAGACTGGTTTATGTTACACCGCTTTCCACCAGCAAAAAATAGACCTGGAGATCAATAAACATTGGATCTTTGTCTTTGATGTTTGTGCTCTCTCTCTTTGTGTGTGTGTGTGTGTGTGTGTGTGTGTGGGTGTGTGTGTGTGTGTGTGCTGCTATCCTGGATTGGAGATTTGGCACAGATTTCAAAGGCCTAATCAGATAAAGGTTCTGCTTGTATGATGAATAGCCGCTCTCTATGCATTATGCTTTATATTTCCCTGAGCGTTAGTACAACGGCTGCCAAGACCGTATACGTGTGTTTGTGTGTTCAGACTGATAGCACTAATAGATACTCATTTATTCCACATATTATAGCACTTATCGCTGCCATGTCAGCCACTTCTCTCCTCCACCGTTGACCTGACAGGATGGTTATGCAAGCTGCAAGCTGTGCAAATGTATTGGGACTATGTCAATAATATTCATCAAAGGCCTGAGTTACAGAGGAAGACTCCACCCCTAAAATACTCTTTAGCTACCATATATCACCAGTCTATTAAGCGGGATGAAAGTGTTGTCATACATCCAATTTCTCTTAGTCAGTTTGTGATTTTCTTTCTTTTAGGGTGGATTTTTCCTTTTATTTTCTATAAAACATCTTCAAAATGTAAATATACTCAGATGAATAGAAAAGAAAGAAAGACAGAGTGCCCACTTTAACTCCCAACAGTACCTCCAGCCACAAACAACAGCTGCAACAGCTGACTGCATGTATTGAATACACACACACACACACACACACTACAGGCCCACGTCCTGCTGCAGGCAGGGGTGTGTTGTACTCATACATATACAGCTCCCAACACACCTGCCACAACAAGAGCACAGCTGTCAAGTGCATCACCCTTTACCCTATATGTAACCTCACGGAGCACACACACACACACACACTTATACTGAGCCTACTTCTGCACACATATGAGGAAACACACACTGACTGGGTTGATTGCATGCTGACACCTGAGCACACATTCGCTCCCGCAACAACAGGATTCGACTCGCACCGATCCTGCACACAACGCAGCCCAAATCAAACACACACACACACACACACACACACACACACAATGAAGGCAACACACTTTTCTTCCAGCTTCACGTTTGTAAGATTGATAAAACTGCTGTGATGTGAAATGAAGGTGATTTAAAATATTTCTTAAGAAATTATGAAAAAATGTGATTTCTTTCACTCTTTTCAACAAAATTCAGCTTTCTTTAACGTGTAAATCCCTTATTTTTATAATGTTTTTCTGCTTAAAAAATGACAAGTCGGATATAAACATGCAGCTATATATGAAATTATTTATAAGGATTAAATTAATGGTATGGCCTCCTTCAGTCTACTGTATGTTTTATTAATAACACACACAGATGAAGCGGTGCACAAGGGGAATGCTCATAGGCTGCCGCACACACATACACACAATAAATGTCAGATTGATGCCACACTGTAACTAAACCTCAGCTCCTCCTACTCCTCTGCCTCCTATAATCAGTGCTAAAGGGGGGCCGGGCTCTTTGAAAAGCTATCAGAAACTTTTTTATATTCACACTCTCTTGAATTTGAATGACAACAACAACAAAAAAAAGAGAGACTGGACTAGAGAAGAGGGAGAGCAAAACAGGGAGGGGGGGGCAGAACATTTTACAACCCATAAATAAGTGATGTGCTATATCCCCCTCCCCTTTCTTCCCTCTCGCTCCCTCTATCTCACCGTCTCGCTCTGGGGAGGGGGGGGGGACGATGAAAGGAGTATGAGTGACAGATAAGTAGATGACTTTACTGTCCCAGTCCTCATTAAAACTCTGCGCTTATATCATCCGCCGCTCTACCCCTCCTCCTCCTGCGCATCGAGCCCCGGCAAATGATACCCCGGGAGAGGAAGAGAGAGAGAGAGAGAGGGGAGGGGAGGGGAGGGGAGGGAGGTGCTGCTCATCAGTTATTCCTGTTCTCTGACCTAACTTGACAACCAGCTCCAATAATGAGACAAAGAGGGATGAGACAGAGATTTTGCCAGAGACCAGGATGTTGACAAGGAAGTGGACTGTCCTAAATTGGCAGATAATGGGCCTGCTGTGGTCCGGTCTATAACAAATCATTGTCCAAAGCTCCTCCGCTGTGTTTTGAGATTCCTCTGAATACAGCAGGTCTCAAACATGCGGTCATTCAGTATCCTTTTTTTTTTTTTTTTTTTTTTCCATTTTACAAGCCTTAACCTATGAATAGATTGTGGGTGAGTTGCAGGGTGGGATGTGCTACAATAATGGCTTTCCTTTCTTACAGGCAGCATTGACATTTCAAATGTAGCCCAGTGAGTCAAACTGTAAAACCTCCTAACCCAAATAAATCACATAATGTGCTCCTCAGTACAAACAGACCTCAAACTATAATCAAACATAATGTTTAAAATAACAAATATGTCACTCGTTACCATGGGGGGAAAAAAAGCCCACAAGATTACACTCAAAACTGTAAACCAGGTCTTAAAATATGACAAAAATGCCATTTAATATGCTTGTTTATTCATAATTTTCTCTGATTTTGGTTTATTCATAATCTCGTATAAAATGTATGAAAAACCTGACAAGCATTCGTAGTCCAGTGTTTTTCTAAAGCCACGTGGACTTTGGAGTGCACGGAGAGGCTCCCTGCATGCTTTCAGCCACAAACAGGAAATAATCAAGAGCTAGGAACTTGCAAGTACAATAAGAGCATGTTAACAGTCTTTTTAGGCACTGAAGTCTCTGGAGTCCCATGTCAGGGCTCCTGATGAACAATGTCTTTTTTCTTTAAGATCTAGTTCAACTGCTTTAATGGATTTAAGACTATATTGTTCACATTAGCACTTCCAGTTGAATTTAAACAGAAAATACTACTGACAACGTGATTCAGAAAGTAAACAAGGGGTTAAAATAACATCATGGAGGCGTATTGGAGACACAAACGGACAACAAATCTCTGGAACAAAAAGCAAAAAAGTTGATATTCCGATGCCAATTATGATTCAATAAAACGGAAAAGTGGATGCTGATTCTGATTCGTTACTTGGTCCCATAATGCTTGGTTGAAGGCTGGCTGTACAGCCCGTAGATGTCTGGGTGCCTGGCTGTCTGTGCGGCTTCCATGAGGCCCCTCATGGGAAAATGCTGCAGCGGCTGGCTTGCAGGTAGAGGGGCATGTGGGTTAAACTCCTGAGAGGTCATGGGGGGGAAGGAGTCTGGTGCCGGGTACGGTGGCCGGGCACGGGCAGCAGGGGCCCGGGAGCAGCAGCAGTTATTCAGAGTGCACATCAGTACTTTCCTCCCTTCGTACATGGCTTGTTGCGAGGCACCTCCACTGGGGAAGTGGGAGGGGGTGAATATGGTCCCTGAGGGGTGGCTAGAGCTGGACCCTAGACCCACCATGTGATGGGCTGAACTGTCAAGGAGCCGACTGTGGCCGGGGCCGGTGTGAGGATTGTGGGTGAGACCTTCAGAGGAATACATGGATGACGCATGATGGCTCTGGTCAGCCAGGAAGGGTTTTTTGCTGCTGTAGAGCAACGGAGGAGGATCCTGGGATGCAGAGGTTTCAGTGTTACTCTCCAGGAAAGACATGCCGTATTTCCTCTTCTGTGGTCCTGAACTAGTCCCCATATAGGAGCCAGCAGGGCTACTCTGCGACTGGACAATGTCAAGAATGGGTGCCTCATTGAACGGTTCTGAGAATGGAAAACAGAGGTGGGGCAGAAAGAGATTATATGTAGTTATTTCTGACAATATAATATAGAAATTGTTGTTAAATAGCTTAAAATCCACATTCCCCCCTTTACTCTTTAGTTACTTATTGCAATTCTGTTCTACCTTCCAGCATTTTGCGCAGGTTCTTCTCTCTTGTTGAGAGTTCGGAGAACAAATGATGAGAGTTGAGCTGACCCACTCTAAGTGGAGGAATGGCACTACTCAGGTGTGAATTTGACCTGAAAAAAGACACACAGTCGCACATAAAACAGTATTTTATTACCAGTGGGGTAATAAAGACACGCATCAGACTTGTCAACGGATGTAAACCTGACATTCAAGTGAAACAGAAATGCTTACCTGTCCAGGAGAAGCTGGTAAGGTTTTGTGTTCTGAAAAAGAAAATAAGACACATTAAGTCATTCAATGGATGCAAATGCTGTAAAAACATTTTCAGTTGGTGTGCATGATGCATGTTTTTGATTGGCTGGACATGTGGGACAGGTGGAGAATGGAAGGTAGTGCAGATTTTATACCTTCATGAAGTTAAAGCTTTCTGCTCTTTGGAAGAACGTTTGTACTGAGCTCAGAAGTTTTTCTGCTTCCTGCCGCCTCTCGTTGAGCTGCAGAACCTGCTGGGAGATTTTCCGTGCGTACATAGTGTAAGTGCTCTCCAGCATCTGCATGGTTTCAGACTGGTTCGCTTCTAGCAGCGCGTGCATCCGCTGATACTGGTCTCTCACACGCTCCTTCAGGTCAGACACTGCGTCCTGTCAGAGAGAAGACGGGTTGACAGGACAACGTTAACTTAGTAGTAATGAGGGGTACTACTCAGGCTGTGAAAAGTTGTATGTCTTCTGTGGCTTTGGAGGAGCTTTTGTCAAGTCTAAGAAAAGTTATTGAAGTGACATCACTTGAGTAATCTCAGTTAGAGCTTAGGGAGTGCACTTTTTTTTTAACAGAAAGCACTAATTACAAACAGAGGGTCTAATGACAGATGCTACTGAGTTATTATACAGTCATTTATTATTTCACAACAATTTATTAATATTTAACTCAACTGATCTTTAATTCAACTGATGTGTTCAGCTACTGAATATTAAAATATAGTTATTCTTATACTTCATTTTGTGGAATCCAAGCTTTTTTGTTAGGAACTAACGTGGGAAAATGCTTTTTCTATCCTAATACATTAGCCATTTAAAGCTTGAGCTAAAGCTTCTTAATTTTTTTCCTTCTCGTTATAGCACAGAGTAGACAAAACTGTAGCACAAACCCACATGGTGACATAAAACTCATGGACCTGTACTGATGATGTCTTACTGTACCTTCATCAGCGTCTTGTCTGACTCCAGCTTAGTAAGCTGCTCGTCGATGTTCTGAACTCGATCATCCAGTCTGCCTTGCTGCCTCATTAGCATGGCCTGTGGATAGATGACATACAAGAGATGCATAAGACAACGGGGAAATGAGGGGGAAAAAAAAAAAAACGTGACTAAAACTTGCTGCGACCTCAGCAAACTTGGCTGGTATTCATGAGTCACTACGGCAACCTCCTCCACAATCCTGATTAGATGGAGGAAGCAATGGCTGCCAGCGACAACCGCATGCATTTATCCATTAAGAGAGCACCAACAAAGGCAAACACAATTGCACAAATCCATCTCTTATTCCTTCAGTCTATTGTCCATTGTTGGGACTAGCCAACTTCCTCTGTGGGCAGAATTGGAGTGCAGAGAGAGCCAACGGCCAGTCACAGACCTGGTAAACATAATCCTTCTCCATTTACTGCAGGAGATGGAAATCAATCTACAGTCACAGGCTGACAGATAGCTAGGAACAGGAGAGGCCAGGTACGCTTTTTAATGAACTGTTTCTACATTGCAAAATCACCATGCCCAAATATGAGAAAACCCGCTGTCATGGCAACAAAGCCTTGTGTATGTATTTATATGTGGAAGCTAATGTGTATGTGAGGGAGCAAAAGCGGGGGAGTCTCACACACTCACCCCTCTCTGCTGCTTTCTCATTTTGCCACATGCATTGCTCCCATTGTTTGCATTGGCCTCTGTGTCAGTGACACATTGTCATGTCTGTGTGTATAACGCCGGGGTCTGCACTCTCCCTCCGCATGAGTGTGCAAGGGAGAAAGGGGAAAACGGGAGGGATGGTAAAGTGCTGTGGGGCTCTGCTTACACATGCCAAGAACGGACCGAATGAAAGTGAGAAAGACATACAAAAAAAAAAGAGAGAGTGAAACCAACAGAGAGAAAGTTTGAAGCGAGAAAAAGAGAGAGATAGGGAGAATGAGGGCATTCCTGCGGTCTATAGTGAGCGAGTTTCAGTGTAGCTACATTGTGGTATCACAGCAACAGGCCTCTTCAGCTGCTCACAACACTCATGGACAACAACTGGCTGGCTACTACACAATACAGTGAACACTTCCAACACTGCATCTAGTTTCAACAACCAAACGAAACATCAGACTCTAGATCATTTAAAATACTAACAAATACATAAAACTACATCCATTTTTGCTTGTTTGTATATTATTTATAGTCAAAATGAAATGAAAAATGCTTTTTTAACCCTTTTAGATCACATCCACTATCATATTGTGCACCTATTTAAAAATATATACCAAAAAATCAATTTCTTTGTATTCTTATATCAAAATCCAATCATGTTTTCTGACTGTAAAATATGACATGTACTTACATAGGCTTGAACCAACCACTTTCAACCAATAATATCATGATATCTACCCATCAATCAACTTTTAGTGGCACAGAGCTAAAATTCATCATAACACACCCACTTTTCAACATTCAAATCAAATCCCTCCCAGCGTTATGTCCCGCCTGTCTGTCCTGTTTCACTTGCAAATACATCACGATACGGCAGTTAGATACTGTCAAAATGCTGTTTCATCTGGACTTTAATTCATTCAAACCGCAAAAAGTTTATGTCTCTGTTTATGTTCACGTTTAAAATAAACTGCTCTATGACAAGGACCAAAAGGACTATAATAAATTAATATGTGGCTGTCTGCTGTTTGACGCTAAGCCGGTAGCATACAGCGAGTTTTTCTCTGACAATAAATAACTACACTGATGAGAGTAACGAAATGGATAAGGTGGAAATGAATGGATAACTTAAAAGGTGCAATGCATACGATTTAGTTTTACTTTGGTGGAATGTAACAGACAGCTCGCCCCATGCATAGCCTTCACTGTTCTTCATCTTTTGGATAATATAAACTTGAGCTAAGTTCACACACATAATTTTATAGTTTATGTTAATGATGAGAAATCTGTGTTTTGTGTGTTGAACACTGATCATAACAGGACTGTTTTCTCACTGTTTTACTGATGTAAACAAGACTTAAACAGCATTAAAAAAAAAATACGAATAGCTCCGTTTTCTGATTTGTTGTTTTCTGGTGCTAGTTTTTGTATTAAATGACCTGTCAATCATTTGGGGGAGTAATAGCAGATTCCAATCCTATGTTTTAAACTGCGGTGATGGGTGTTTAAGCCTTTACATGTACCCTGAAGAGTTCCCTGTATTGTTCATATCACATGTTCTACCAGCACGCACATGAGAGGTGTGGATGTATTAATAGAGCTGTGCTGGGTGAACAACTTATGTTTGATGAATGGGTGGGCGTTTCATCATGGCATATCCAGTTCTACTTAAAACGTCAATGACGAGGACACACATGCACACCATGAGCACAGTTAATGGTGCAATTCACCAACAAAAGAGGAGGAGGAGAAGACTGCGAACTGATAAACAAATGAAGCATTAAGGCTTTGCCAATGTTGTCCTAAGGTAGGACGTGTATTCATCATCAGGTACACACAAGAAGACAGCCTTTAGTTTTGCTACATAGCTACCATTAGCAGCTGATATATATGCATGTTATTAGGTTAGAAACACTTACAGAACTTACCGTTTACTTAGGTGGCTGATTCTGAATGCAGGGGTGCAATGGAAATTTGTCACGTTTTCACTCACATGAGGCTGGCGGCATTCATGTTGAAAATCAGCAATGTGGCCCTTAATCCTGTGTCACACACCAATAATAACACATCCAACACGTGTGCTACATCCCCAAACTACATTGTGCTTATACAAGAGGCAGTTTCAGCTAAACAGTCCTCTTCAAACAATCTGATAATTCCCATAACGACTGACTGCAAACACACATGGTGCTTACAGGTTATTTGGCAGTGTTTGGCGAAACTGTACATTTGTATTTATAACCATTGTGTAATACACTGACATAAAAGTTAAGTGGTGCCACGTACCTTCTGTGTCACTGCTGTATTACCAAAGAACAGTGAAAAACTCTTTGTTAGGTTATTGCTATCGTAAGCATTGCATGAACTGCTTTATGAGCTGGCTTCACATGACGGTAACAGCTTTTCTGTGCCTAAATGCTTCTGTTCAACAACCGTGTCTTCCTCATTTTGCCATGTTTCCTCCAATTCCCTTTTTGTCTTATTATGTGCTTGAAATAGCATAAGGGGACAGGAGGGAACTGTCTGGTTGCTGATCTCTCTGTAGCAGCGTGAAAGCCTACCTTTATCAAGATTAAACCCACCAATGATCACTTTCCCCACTGTCCTATTTAGGCATCCAGACACCCACGGGTTGCCAGGAAGCTCATGTTTAAATGAGGAGCCTCAGGCTCAATGAACAGAGAGCTTCTTTCACAATCAACTGACAACTATTCCCCACGTCTGATGTCAATGGGCTGCCCTCAGCATTCTAGGGAACTGATTCACTCCAGCCCAGATACAAGAAACTGCAAATGGCAGAGCTTCCATGAGCGATGGTTTCCTGCTGAGGTGCCTGAGAAAACCAAGGTGAGGTTGTGTGGGAGGGCTCCTCCTCCGCCTGTCCCAGGGACGACATTACTATTATATTACTCTTTCTTTCTCCCATTGAAATTATGAGCACGCCCGCAAAAGGTTACTGTAAAAGTCTCCTTTGAGAGCCATAGAGCCAAAGATAACCAAAGATATGAACATAGCTGCATTGGTTTTTCCCTCTTTGTTTATCCCAAAAGCAACAAGAGAGCTGCCAGGGGAATCTAAAATCCTTTCACTAAAATAGACCACAGCTTTGTCAAAGAGGACCTTGCAGTAAGAAATTATGAGAAGCCATTCTGGCTTCAGATTACTTTAACAAACAACCCAGTGAGCAAAAAGCCTAACTTTTAAGCTACTACCACATGTATCAATATTAGAGTGCACTCTGGCTCTTCTCAGTGCTAATCTGAGAAGAACCAGGAACTCTGACTCCTGGATAACTCCATACAGTTGTGAAAGAACAGAAAGTTGGGTGGGTGTGTGCATGTGTGTGTGTGGAGAGCAGCTGTGGAAAGGGCTGAACAGACATCTTTTGTCCCAATAATAGCTCCGAAGCAAAGCAACAGTTTGCACCGAAAACTTCAACCGATATAGAACTTTGTGATCTATACACGTCTGTAACTTTCCCAACTGGAATAACACAATCGGCGAACCGTATCCACAACGCGACCACAGCACAACAGATGCTAAAACTAATGTGATTCTCACTCCCGCGCCTTTCACAGATAGTGGAGGAACAGGGAAGAAATGTGTATAAGGCAGTGTGGGTGGTTGTATTTTACACCTTGCCACTTACATTAGACTTGTGAAAAGAGAACAAACTGAAATAAAATATAGAAGTGAGGAGAATACAGAAGCGGCCATGACACGCTGGCCTTCTGTGAGACGCATTCCTCCATGCATCCTGAGGTCAACCCTGCCAAGACAGATCATTATTCACATGCCGCCAGTTAGATTAACACGCATACAGTAGGTTTTTTTTTTTTACTCTTTTTCTGCCTTCTTTTCTACCTTTACCTCCTCTAAAATTTCAATAGAATTACCCTCCACTTCAGAAAGAGTGGTTGAATGGCATACTTTTCCACAAATCACCACATTTCCTTCTCAGCAACAGTGCATTGATTCATTCACCGGCCTCTAAAGCCTTCCCAGTGTGCATTTCCTCATTATAAAAAAATCCTGACACAGTTACTGCAACTGATCAGAGCAGCAAACATAAACAAAATGCATGCGGATCCGCCCCCCGCTGGCCATCATTTCCGGTGGATGCAGATTGCATCACAGCCCTTAGCCGAGGGCACAGGGTGGCTAATGTGTAGGCGTGGCGGCGTGGAGTCGGTGGTGTGATCAAGGTTAAAAGCAATGCCTGACGTACGCCTGCATGTGTGTGCATGTGTTATATGTGTGTGTGTGTGTGTGTGTGTGTATATCATCAGCCCTGAGGGGTGGCTTTCACCTGTCCAGTCCTTTCACATCAGAGAAGATAAAAGGAAGAGGCAGAGAGTGGAAGCCTTTACAGACTAGTGAGCAGCGAGAAAGAAGAATCCATGGAAGAAAGTGCATTTAATTGATAGTCTGAGGTGAGCTGGGAGAGTAAGAGGGTACGTGTGATTTATCTACCTGCATTTGTATGCGTTGTGTATCCACATCACAGACCGTGTGTCTTTGGTTAGTGCAGTGAGAGATGCAGCAGAACGGACACAGAGCCACCTGCTCTTCCTCACAGTGGAGCAGCCTGTACTCCTCATGACTGGGACAGGTCCAAGCGCTCAGCTCCTCGGCGTCAACTAACAGGTGTCCCGGGGCTGCACATGGCTGCTGTAGGTGCGTCTGGATATGTGTTTGGCAGCAGGGCTCCTTACAACGCAGACAGACCTTCCGCACAGGCAGCGGAGGGCCCCGTCTGCAGAGGACACAGTGCAGCACAGGGGGGGCTTTGTCGGTGTTCAGTGCGTTAAATCGCTTCACTATGTTGGCAAGCTTAAAGTTCTTCTCCAGTGTGGGTTTCTGGTCGTAGTCATGGTTGCACTCAGGACAGCGGACCGCAGCGCTGTCTTTGGCCCAGGCCTCAGAGATGCAACCCTTGCAGAAGTTGTGCTTGCATGGCAGCTGGATGGGTTCATCGAAAACATTCAGGCAGATGGGACACAGAAGCTCCTCTTCGAAGCAGTTTTTCCAACTTGCATCCATGACTTCAGCTGGAAAATGATGTTGTGTAACTAAAAGGAGCAAATAAGAGAATTAGTTTATTAGAGTGCTTTCTGCAGTAAAAAAAAAAAAAAAAAAAAAAAACCTAATGAAAATCACGCCTATCCCAGTCTCTACCTTTTTTTTTTTTTTTTTTTACATCTAGTCCAAAATGAAACAGAAAGATGTGGGCCAAGCAAAGACAGGTGGAGAAATTCTGATTGCAGTAACAGGCTTATTAAGAGTTTATTACAATAAGACAACAATTAGCAAATGTAGCATTTAACAGGCGACGACTGACTGGTAAGAAACCGGCAAAAAATGTAACTATTCGTGTATCCAAAGAGACAACAAAGTGTCAAACATTTTGCAAACACAGTGAAACTTGGAAAACAGACACGTGATAATACAATTATCATTACGTACAATGACCATATTGTCGTTTGGAAATTCTCAGCTGTGGCGTTTGAAAGCAAGTGACAACTTGCTGCTGTGGAAACGGGACTCTGTCATATAAAATGTCACACTGCTGCACTGACATTATATTTTTACGAGAAGCCACTGTTGCTGTCAATAAAGCACCATAGCATCCCTTTCACGCACATTAGATTTATTCTACTGGATAAAAAGCAACCTTACCAACTATTTATTTCCCATGTCGTCCGTCGGCAGACTCCGGTGCACCTATAACGCCGTAGAGCTTCGCGTCCAGCCCGCGATGAGATCCAGTTGCTCTGGTTAGATCCCAGCAGGCTGTCCGTCCGCCCGCTCAGCGCCGGTTTTTGTTCGCCTGGTTTCGCCTTTCCGTCAACTCTTTGACTAATATTTAACGGTAAGTGCAGGCAGATTAAAACTCGTCAGGAGGGAGCTCAGTGCTTCCACACCGACTGCCCCCCTCCGGTAACGTGACCCGTCACAGATGATACAGGCACGGGGAGGAGCCGAGAGGAGGATTCTGCTGCATTCACGTGCTCCTCGGATGATCCCATTTCCCGAGCGATGAGGTCGTTCTTCCGACTACGGGTGTGTTCATGAGCTTTTAAAGGTGCAGTGTGTAGAATTTAGTGGCATCTAGCGGAACGGGCTTGGCAGAAACGGAAATAATATATTCATGGGAATGTTTTAATTAGTGTATAATCACCTGAAAATGAGAATCGTTAGAATGAGCCCTTTATATTTACATAGGGAGTGGATGTATAAAGAGAACTGGATACAGAGTCAGAGGTGGGGCCCCGTTCATTCCAATGAAAGTTGCTCAGTGGCGCATGAAGCCAAAAAAGCCACTTCCTGAAAACATACTGTGCACGCTCTATGAGCACAATGCACCAATGGAGCATGCTCACTAAAGACTTTCAGTGGCCAAGACAGCTAACTTCCAGTTTAGCCATCCGGCTAACTTGAATAGGGATAAAATTATTCAATCATGTGGCTCTTCTAGACTTCAGAAATGTGATTGGAGTGGATAGGAGTGGGTCCTCCCCCAGGGAGCTAGCCATGTTGCACCACCATGTTACTGCAGTAGCCCAGAACTGACAAACCAAACACTGGCTCTAGAGAGGGCGTTTCACGTTTTTTTTTTTTTTTTTTTTTTGCAAGTATTGCAGCCACCCTAGGTTTTCCTACATGCTTGGAAGGGGAGGGGGAGGGATTTTTTTTCCACCTGCATTCTGTGAAGACCGCTCCTACTCTGCCTCTGATAAGCTCTGATATTTACCCGAACCCTAACCATCACACTCCTCATGCCTAAACCAAACCAACCCCAACCAACAAAGGCAATGAGTACTAGCCAATCAGAAGCAGAGTTGGATGGGTCTTCATGAAATGCAAGTGGGGAAAAAATAAGGCTGAGGGGAGGGGTCTTCAGTTGTTTGCAATCTGCAACCTCACCGCTAGATGCCACTAAATCATACATACTGGTCCTTTAAGTCATACTGTAGCAACAACATGGACGCTACAAAGAAGATGTGTTGTATTTTGTCCCAGACTTGTTGCTGCACCGGTACATTCCCTAAAACCACTATAATATTGCTTTACCTGACTTGTTATCAGGGTTAATTCTAATAAATAACTTTTCTAACTAATCTAGGTCACTCTACACGGACATCAACTAATGGTTACAACCTAATACCATATTACAAATTACATGTGAGCAATAAATTGATATGCGATACGTGAATTAGTAAAACAAAGTTTCTTGCCATCAACCAAACATTTACCAAAATGTTCGCCGAATTTCCGAGTTTCTGTAGCGACTTGAGGTGGCGTTCACGTGAATTTTCCCAGTCAAGAACTCATTTTTCCGATTATTCCGACACCACATGAATGTCACAGAGGGCAAGGGAGCGGGCACAGCAAACTCTACCGGAGAGACTGGAAATGACCAGGAGACACTTCATACTTTGGCAACAGCACTACCTAATGATGCAGGACCTGCTTGAGTTGATAGAGGCTACTTTAATGCTGCCAATTCTGTTACAAAACTGCAGTAATCAAATCACCAATTAAAGCAACTAACATGCAGTGTGGAGGCCCTTGAGGTTTGGTAATCCTGCCGCTCCAATGGACAGCAGACTGCTTAGTTTGCAGAGCACCAGCACCAACATCCATTTAGTAACTTATTAAGATTTACAACTGCAGACTATATGATTTATTAGAAAGGGAGAAAATGGATCTAGTAGACTTTATAACTCTACAAATAATGTTTAGAGCAAAAGACAGAACACTTCCTGACTGTATCCAAGGGTTGTTTTCAGTGACGGAAAACAGGCATCCAGTCAGGGGAAATTATATGTTTGAAAAAAAGACAAAATGTAAAAGGACAAATGTAAAAAATAGGTGTGTGACAGTTAAAGGGGTCAAATTATGGAATAATTGTAACAATGAATTAAAAGAATGTCATAATATGTGTAAATTTCAGAAAATGTCCAAAAACATTATACAATATTTGAGAGATACAAAATATGTGACCAACACTGAGAAACTATTATGATCTGTGTTTGTTTTGTTTATGTCTCCATTTTATGATGTTGCATTTCATTATTAAATGTTATTTATGTTTGTTTTATTTCACCGTTATTTTGGGTAGAATAAGATAGGAATGCTTTGTTAAGTATTAAGGGGCACAATAAGCTCAGGCTTCAGTTTTCCATTATTTAGTATTATTTTACCACTTTCATAACTGTATGTTCAATTTGTTGGTATTGTGTATAATTCACCAGAAAAAATAAAACACCATAATAATCATATTATATGCCTTAACAGGTACATATAAAATATTATAGTCAACTTTTAATCTATAGCAGTGTGCCTAAACATACTATACACACAGTATCTTCATCAGGAAGAAGTTCCTCAGGTATTTTTCATTAGTGTTCCAGCTTTATTTGTGTAAATACCTACACTCTTTAATGCACTTGCGATTACAATCAGCCAGTTCAGTCAAATAAGATAGCAATTACAAAACACCATATCAATGTCATCTAAACTTTGTCACTCTGAATAGAAAAAGACAAACAAAAATAAGATATGCCATCACATGTTGTATAAGAGTACATTTGTTGTAGTAAAAGTAGTCTTTTCCTCTGTTTTGGTGCTACCATGGAATGCAATGACGGTATCAGGAACAGACAGTGAACGCAGCAGCCTTGATTCAAAATGATGTCTTAACAATCCAGGCAGCATTAACAGCTAACAGAGAATATGTGGTCCTTCTTAAACACAAGGCACTGAGGAATTTTTCTCTTTTCAAGCAGGTCCTATTGATGAAATATTTCATATTTATGTGGCTGTTGGAGACAACATTTGAGACAGGATACTGAACATAAATTCCCAGTCTTCAAATACAACAGCCTTGATGTATGTCATTTTGTAACTGACACACATCAAGTGTGAGAAAACTGAAAGAAGACACATTGAAAAGTATTACTCAATACTGGAGTCATGTTCTTGGCACAGTGGAGAAGACGTGGTTGCACCTGCAGCATTTTCCAGATACATATGGAAACAGTTCAAATGCTTGTTTGGTTAACCTAGACAAACAGGCAGTGAATAATAGTTCAGTCTGTCATGTTGTTATTAAAGAATTATGACACATTTGAGACAAAAACAGTGCTGGCATGGGACTGCCAACAGATATTACTTTGGTATGACCACAACACATAAGAGAAAATGTCCAGCATTTGTAAATACTATACATATTAGCTCAATTGAAAAGAACACTGATAAAAAAAAAAGGTTCAATAGGTGACTTTTCTGCCCTTACTATGGCCACTGGAATAAATATTAGTGTTTTTGAGAACTGCAACCCAGTTATTGCTTGGGACATCATGTCTGGTTATCACAGGATGCACGCTCAACCGCATTAGTGACGTATATTTTGGACCTTGGCAGGCCTCGCTGGAGGAATGACAACATCCTGTTTTGCCCTACAGCTAGCGTGTCACCTATAATGATTGTTCTAACAGGTCAACCATGTGGAAAGGCTGGTTTGAGGCTGGTTTGACATTTTCAAAAGCATTCGAGCCTCAGAGAAATGCTGTAAACAGTGGGGCTAGTGTGAGAAATGCAGTAACAGTCAAAAGTCTTAAGATCATCCGTCGGATCATCTTCGGGAGTGAAACATCTGTGCGCCCTGACAGCTCAGGGTCGCTGCATGTCTGCATGGGAGATTTCCTGTTTGTGATGGTCCACTCTGGAAGTGTGTGGCTGCAGGTGTTTTTGTTGGTATTGTCTAGTGATTAAGCATCTCTGTCTCATTGCAGTGGGTTATCAAACACAGAGTCTGGTAAGACAGAGATCTTCAGCTTCTTTTCTGGCCAACTGTACTCCTTTGGTAACTTTGTCTATAAAACAGAAATGAAACAAGGTTAAAAAAAAAAAAAAAAAAAGGCAGTTGAAACTAAACTGAAAATTAACGTTACAATCCAGTAGGTTTTACTTACCTCCTCACGAGTGTTAAGTTCCTGTAAATCCCCGAGCATCTGCTCCACAAACTCTTCAGTCAACAATATCTTTACGAGGAGAGCAGAAGGTCAAATAGATACATTAAATATGAATGCACCACACGGAAAGAGAGTGTGTGTGTGTGTGTGTGTGTGTGTGTGTGTGTGTGTTTGTGTATGAGTCAGTCTGTGTGTGTACCTGAAGCCAGGGGCCATGGGCTGCATATGGATGCTCTTCAGTAGCAAAAGCTCCCTCAACTCCAGTAGACACAAATGTAATGGCTGTGTCTCCATTGATACTCTTGAAAGTAAAGTGTCTCCCATGGAGCAACCGGCCCCTGTGAACGATTAAATACAAAAAAAAATATGAAGTACATTGTTAAATAAATAAGTATATGTTTTAATAATAAGCATATAGCACTTTCATGATACTCAGACATTTTACAAAAGGAAACACAATCATTTTAATTGTTTGTTTTCATTTTAGCCATAATAGAATTCTTCTATGTGACAATTACTAACAATCTTTTTTAGAAACACAGTTAATATTCTAGTTTCAGCACATTTTTTGAGATGACTGAAGACAGCAAGTTTCCCTTTTTGATATTAACAAGAAAAAAAAGTTATCAGGTCAGAACAGTCTGACAGTCAGAAACTCACATAAAAATATTTTGGTATTCACTTGCTGTAGAAAAAAGTAAACGAAAGGACAGAAATGTTTCTCGTTGACTCATTGCAGACATTTGGAAACAGTGTAATGTTATCAGTCAACGCAGGTTTTATACATTTGTCTGCACCAGTTATGCTAATTAAAAGTGCTATACACATACTCCACTGGTAGAAAGCAGACATATTTTTTACAACCTTTTCAGAAATGAAAAGTCACATAGTTTATAGACAACATTTGACATAATCAACCCCTGAGCCGGCATCTCATAATTGAGCCCTGTGTTCTCACTCTTTAACTGCACGACTCTCTCACATAAAAAGGTCTCTCTGTAAACTAACCCTGGTCTTGATCTTTCCTCAGACAGACATTACATAAAGCAGGTTCAACCTCCTCTCCTGGCTGTACAGAGAAGCACAACCACAGGAGCGTTTCTAACATCCTCACAGTTCATAATGGATGGTACAGATGGACGGAAAACCCCCCAAAACATAATGCCTCCGGCCACAGCTGTCGCCTGCGCAGAGTCATAAAAATGTTTCAAATAAAAAAGGTAAAAAACTAAGACTATATAACAGCCACAGATGTTTAGGTTCCAAAAGATGCAGAGCTCATCAGGGAAATCCAAAACACAAAAATGATCTTATGTTGTAGTCTTTTTTTTGTTTTTCTGTTATTTTTGTTTTCATACAGTGCAAACTTCCTCCGTTTTAGTTTGTTTATACCTTAAATGTAAATTGATTTACACTAATCGTGCGTTAGGCTATAACGAGGCAACTTTACTATAGAAGTTATGATCACTAAAAATCTGTTTGAAATTAACAATCATGACCCTTGTCCTTCTAAAGTAACTTCCTGTAATTTGACAGACTTCTTGTAGAGTAGGGGAACAGTCGTAGTTGTAGGTATTGGTATTGTTCTTAATCTACGTTGTCTCCATTGGCTCAAATATGGTGTCAATGTAATAACCTTTGTTGACTTCCCCGGTTAGTAAATAGTCAGGATAAAAAAGGTAAAAACATAAAACCTATTTACACAAGACATGTTATTTTCTTGACACTGCGATGTGGCATCAAAATGAAACTAAAACGAGGAAAATCAGAACTTTGACCTGACAGGCAAAAAATCCCCTTTAAATTTTTAAGAGCCTGACGTCATCTGTGGTTTTATCAAGACAATTTGCCACACCCACTTAACACAAACCTTTGAGCAATTGTTTTATCTGTTTGTCTTAGGGACACTCCAAAAACAGTAAATATCTTGTGTGGGAGTAGGAGAGAATAGGGTGCGGTACCGCAGGCAGAGGGGCAGCAGTGTGCCTGACTCCTGGTTGAATTTCAGATGGACGCTTTCCAACTGTCGTGTTCGGACCAACTCATGAGGAACAATGGCTGCCGAGCTCTCACTCTCCAAACTGTCCTTTCGACTCCTGAGAAACAGACAAAGAAGAGAGAAGAAAGAGTGGAAGTCATCCCAGGGGGAATGGAAGTGAGGAAGTCTGAAATGGTACAATCAGCAATGAGGGAATTGCTTTTCTGTGAAAAAAAAGCTACTGCAAAGGAAATGGTAGCGCCTTAGTCTTTGTCTGCTACTGACAATGTACAGACAGATTTCACAATTCCTTCCATAGAACTGCTACCTGCCTCCGACGAAGACAAAATGATTTCCACAGAAAAATAACAAAGGAATATAGACAAACCACTATATTATGCTGGTAGCTATGAAACAATGGTGATAACAGTTTAGATGCCGGCTGGGCTGTGAGTCACTGCACACACACTGGAGGGAGTTATCCTGGTGTAACCCTTGTGCTGAGATGAACCAGTGCTGGCGTGTGCGCTAGTGTGTGTGTGTTGGTGCGTGGGAGGAACACTCACTGAGGTCTCTCGTGGCCCTGTCTCTGGCTGTTGATGGGTGGTAGTGCTGCCTTGCTGTTAAACTCCAGTCCTTTCCTCAGTGTCTCCCTGATCTGCTCTGTGTCTGTCAACACACACACAAAAGATCATGTGGAATCATCCCATCATGCACCACTGACCACATGGTTCTTGGATCCTCTCAAGACTTAATTAGAGGATCTACTCCTTTGGCTTCCTCAGGACTTGGCATACCTTTGTCCGAGAGCCTCCGTGGCTGTGATCCTATGCAGATGGATCGGCTGTCCTCCTCATCCTCTGGCGGTCGACTCAGATCGTCCCACACACACTTGGCGCTGACCCCGCTCAGGTTGGAGCCCTCTGTCTCAATACCCTGGTCCACTCTCTCCTGCTTAGATGAGCAAGAAATATACGCAATCATTAACACTAGCTCACTTAAAGCTCGAATGAGGTAAATATTTACAGATATGAGAAGACACTGCATCAAACAGGACTCCTACACATGTTCTCAAGACAAAATTTCAAATCTTTTCCATAACTTTTCAAAGACCCATAATATAATTTCCATGCCCATAACCTTTAAAGCTGTAGTGCGGGACTTTTCTCTCCCACTTCTGGCAGTGAGAGTAATTACAAAAACACTGAAGACATGTGCTTACATCACAGGCTCTGCGGTAGCCTACTCCATCGCTACTGTTGTGGCTGTAAAAACGGTGGATAAAAGTGTTTAGAGCGTCACACATCCCCCGCGAAATGACTCATTTTGCTATTAGAATTTGGCCTATTTGGCCCATTAACATTTGGAAAGTCTAGAAGAGTCGCATAATTAAATTATTTTATCCCCCTTCAAGTTCGCAGAGCGCTAACTGGCAGTTAGCTGGTTCGGCATGCGGACGTCTGCATTTATAAGTTCATAAGTTCCGCACTGCAGGTTCAAGTACATGTAGTACTCTAGTTAAATAGTGTATGAAAATGAAACAGCAACCTTTTTCATTCTCTAATTGTCGGTTATTTTCATATTCACATCAAATACTCTAAACTACAGGAACAGTCATTACATTGCCCTTTATTACAGAAATAGCTTTACAGGCACTTAGGATAACAAAGTCTGGCACTGGCTTTCTAGCATCAAGGAAAACTGAACTGACTTGCTCATACACAATTAAAATTGTTAATCAACTCAAAAAGGGCTTTAACAAAAAATACCCCTACAAGATGTGATATAATTGCTCAAACATGCTGTATTGGGTTTCCTTTGAAGTTATTATGAACTATTTGGCACAACAAGGCTGTGCAAACTGCATGGACACATTTACAGAAGAGAGAGTGTAGATCTCCACAATGTATTCTTAAATAATTACAGACATGCCCTTCACATAACAGCCATAAGAAAACAAAGCGGTATGATGCTACATTCAAGAAAATAACTAACATTCAACCATCATGGTTTGCTTTTTAAGTTTGAACTCAATACCCGGGTCTACTCCATTTTTTAAAAACTTCTCTTCGATGTCCTTGTCTAAATCTGACAGGCTTTTTCTCTTGTCTTTTCCCGTGTGCTGCAGGCTATTTGACTTAATGATAAATGTCATATTTTGTGTCGCTTCTAACTATTCATTTCAGCTGGGGAGCATTAATGGAGGGAGAGACAGATGGAAGGAGGGTTAATACTGGATAGCGGGGTGAAATTGAAGGAGCATAACATAGTCACGCATCAACACACATCACGTTATCCCAAAAACTACAGAAATTCGGACTTCCACATCAAAACGTTATCTGGAAGATTATCCATGGAACATTACTGTAACATAGCCTAATTAATTTCATTACAGACAACAAAATTAAATTCTATGACTTTTCAAAAACTTTTGATGATTTTACTTAAAGTGGCAATCTTGAAGATCTCCGTTTCCTTCTGTTTGGTGGAACCATATGGTGTTAAGCAGTAATTGCAGATGTGTTTATGGACCTCACTCCCAGAGATCAAAACAGTGTTACTGTGTGATGTCACACTAGCACAAACGAATTGAAGAGTGAGTCTGTTGCGTTAGGTCCGCCTACCCTCTCTGGTGGATCGACTACTGGGTGATGGAACATGTGTCACTAACTGCTCTGCTTATGATGTGAAATGTATGACGGGAAAGCCGCCACTGACACCCTGATCATAATAATCAAAATACTGCAAAAGCAAGAGCTTTCATCAGTGGGCCATATGCTCAATCACCATTTTGTTATCTCATTCGGAGATAGATAGTCACTTAACATTCATTTATTTAAATGAAAATCTTTAGATTTTAAAATTCCATGACTTTTTCAGGTTTTCCATGACCGTGGGAACCCTGATCAAGATTAATGCACCAACATGGGGCGCTAAATACTGCTGGAGAGTATAGTAACGTGCAAGCTGTCATAATATAACCTATATTATCTATGCAGGGTTCCTTTTAAAATGCTTTGAAGATGTGAGGGTCACTTTGCTTCTGATATCTAATAAGTTATTAATGTCTTCCTTTTATCTATTTTTTATCATTATATATGGATAATCACTTGCCCTGGTTCCCTTTAAACTGAACTCTTTACAATTTAGCTCCAGTTTTTCACCCAGTTCCCATAACTGACCGTCCATCCATCAGTTCTCTTATGCCGGCTTTACCTTATCCCAGCAAACATTGGACACAAGGGTGGAGGTCTAATACAGGGTTCAAAATAAAGCCTTTGCATAATATAATAGTAGATTGTGATGCTGTTACACAATAAGTTCATTGGAAATATAGCAGTATTTTTATAAAATACATTTGGAGCACCAGCAAAAAGAAAACAAATGAACAATAAACTTATTTAAAATCTATGACACACACACAAAGCGAACAGCTGTGGAACAGGAGATTGCCCTTATCTCACACTGTACAAATATAATAGACATATAAATACGCTTGGCTGAGTCTGCAGAACTTAATAAAGCCTTACTTGTAGGTGTGGGTCAATGTCGAAAATGGTCTCCCCTCTCCTCATGTCTGTGATTAGCCAGGGGCCACCAGCTCTGCACACATGACAATCATCAACATTTAGTTCCAGACAGCATCAACTCAAGTTAAACAAGTTAATAAATGAGTAGGTAACAACGCTCTTTGCTTGCTGCTGTGTGCAATGTGTATTTCAAACTAGACTCCATACATTTTACACAAGACATGATTTTACACTGATGCAACAGCCGACATAATAATGTAGCCAACACGTGCTGAAACTCACACTCGGACTCCACGCATAAGCTCCAAAATGCCTTGGCCGTTCCACTGCTGGGCCGCCTGTAGCTCCTCTGTACATACACCCACAATCTAGAGGACACAGTGCGGAGCATGAGAGGGTGTGGTCTACAATTTTGTTACTTTCTGAGAGCCTTTAACTACTGTTGCATGCATTTATTTTGGTAAATGATGACAAAAACTAAAGATTTTGTCTGTTGGATCAGAACCATCATGTTTGTTATGGATACATTGTCACAAATTAGTCAAAAAAAAGACAAAAATGACCTGAAAGAATTGCTACATAAATTTAATCAGCATTTAAAGTATATATCCGTTTTTTCAAGGCTATGCTCATCCATATATTGTTCACATCCTTAATGTGAAGTATGTTACAATAGTCTGTGAAAGTGCCTGATGTGTAGTAACTTGTGCTATGTAAACATCACATATTATGACTGACCTGGAGAAAGCTCACGGCGCCAAATGGAGTTTGAATTGGTTGCATCTGTGGGTCCTCTGTAAGCAACATATGCTGGATGCGAGACTCACTGTTGTCTAGGGGACTGTGCCACGATACATGGTCGCCACTACAAAATGTGTTTTCTGTTGAAGAGAGCAAAAAAAAGGAGACATTTTACTTTGCATGTATGACAAAATATACAGTATCAAGTTACACACTCTCTCATGAGTGTTAGTTAACAGAGGAGATTTGAGCCTGTACCTTCAGCCACCAGTGAGAAGCAGTCCTACTTTCCTACTTTTCATCATCTGACAGTGAAGAATTACAGGAAAAGAGGGGACATAGATCAACGAGAGTGAGTAACAGAGAGAAATTGAAACCCCAGTGTACCAAAAAAGCATAAAAAACTACATTTCCATCTGAGAAATCTGTCTGCTTGGGAGGTAACATGCACCCTTTCCAGATTCACTGCAGGAGAAAAGCGAGGGGGAAGATAGCCAGGAATCAGCATTCATTTAGCTCAGGGGCCCAGCCCACCCACGCGCAAATTGACCCCAGCTGGAGAGCAGAGAGGGGTTGGGGGGTGAGGACTGGGGAGCCTGGAGAGAATAGCCTTCCTCTCTTTTTGCATGGCTTTTAAATGCCCCCTTCCTTCTCAACCACACTTTCTTGTGTACATTAGATACACAACTTGAGGATTTGAGAAATTTGCAGCACAATATATGCACATTTCTCTCACACCCAGAGCATACATTAGAAAATGTCTCATTCAGCAATGGTATAATCAATCCTATTTAAATGGTTATAGGAAAGAAAGGAGAAATTAAGACTTCCTGTAAATACCCAGAGCTCCAACAAACACAAGCTCTATGTAATAAGCCTGTAGCAGACTCCTCTCTTCATGTATGTATCCCTGGAAATACAGGTCACCTTTACAAAGAACACATTCTTCACATTTAGCAAATGCTAACACGGTGGCATGGCAGCAGTCGCCAAAAGGGAGTTGTTGTATCAAGACCAGCGCAGATAAATGATTTACTAGACTATAAACAAACTGTGATTTGTGGAAAACACAAATCATTACTCTTTTCAGATGTAGGACCAATAGCTAAAAAAACCCGAAAAACAGTAAAGTAGTGATTTATCAATATATAAAATAAAGCAAAGCATGCAACTTTTTATAAAGTCAACTATCATATTAATACCAAATATTTAATGTTTTTTAAAAGATAACTATATTTAAATAGCTCCCTTTACCAGGGAAATACCTATAAGAGTACAATCATTATTGCTATATTGTCTGCAATAAAGTTTTTCAATCAAGTTTTCAATTATTTTACAGTGGACTATGAGATTAAATGATATGCTGAGATAGAGCCACTTATTTTTTGTCTTGACCAGTCCCAAAAACATATTATTTGTAGCTGTTAACGGTGTGCAGCTAACTCCAAGCAAAGATGTGACAGATAAGTACTGCTTTGTTTTTGTTTTTTTCCTAATGCAGCAGTGCACATAAAGCCGTACTCTTACCTGACTGGAACACATAGCGAGCCAAGCCTTGCATGAGTTCAGCGGGCCAGGTTGGTGGCGCCGTCTCTCCCACCTCTCGTTTGAGTCTAAAGGTGAGCTCAAAGCCAAACCCACTGGGTTTGTCTACCCCTGCGAATCTGACACACAGACACACAGTGTGAGTAAACACGTTTCTCTCTTATATGCATGAGTGTTGTTAGAACCACAATGCTTATCAACATTAACAGCATGGTGTAGAATAATAGAGGATCATTAGGTGGCATGCTAATTAGTAAGCGGTCTACTGTTAGAGGTGTCCTGACATAAGCTTGCATACTTAAGAAAAGGCTTGATGTACATTGAGACACTAAAATTACATTAAAAACTTTTGCTCTATCCCATAAAACAAACAACTGAGATTATCCCAATTTCTTTAACCTTCTTTTCCTTGTCCAACTGCAAGTCAAAGTTACAACTAAAAGTACTTACTCGTGAACTCTGTTGTCCCCATACAGGTCACTCAGTCCAAAGCTCACATAGTGCCAATGCTCCTGGATGTCCTGGGCTGGACAGCCCACATTCCTGTACATACTGATGTAGTCCAGAGGGTCGGGACCCCCTAACCTGTGAGAAGCACATAATGAATACATTCAGCCATGTCACACATTGTTTTAGTTGTCAGTGGGCTGTGTTTACTCTTCACTACACACAGACAGGAGGGCATGTGTTTTCTAACATACACAACTGTTAGGGTTCAATCAAAATATAGTATCGATCATGATTAAAACTCCCTCAAACAAAATAGCAGTTGCCTAACCGACAATATGGTTCTTGGGTGTAACGTTAGCTGAAATGTTAGCTTGAAAGCTAACTGTTAGCTAAACATCTAGCCATCACTAAACAAACTCAACTCTTACACGTGTGCCAAGCCAGCAACAAAAGAACAGGATACCTACCAATATTTTACAATGGCTGTAACTTGAAGCGGGTTGGCCTGCTCGGGGTAAAGTCGCCGACATTCCCCGTAGATAGCCTGCAGTCCCGGGGGAAACAGCGACACTAGCCCATGGGCTTGAGCACCACTGGTAGGCCGTACTTCATCCATGCCACGGCCTCGAACTAACGTGGTTATTCTATTAAGAAAACAACGTGAATGCAGTTATCTTCTGCTTCCTACCCCCAGTTGAATAAAATAGAGACAAAACTAAACCATAAAAGCTTCACACTAGCAATACTATCTAACGGAAAAATAGGTTTAACCCTGGTCGTTGTGCTCCACTCAGCCTGTTGCTCATCCACAAAAACTACTGACGTCACTGACCGACGTCTACTACTAGCCAATGGTGAAGGAGCTCTAGGATTATGATTGGCTGATAAATTGTCAATCAGGCAATGTGAAGACGTGATAACAGGGTCGTGTCTTCGAAGTTTTTTAAGGGCCAAATTATGGAAACAAATGTGATTTTTGTAAAAATAAAATAAAATAAAATAAAATAAAATAAAATAAAATAAAATAAAATAAAATAAAATAAAATAAAAATTTATATATATTAAGAAGAAACAACTAAACATCTATTTTATGAATGTCAGTGTACATCAGGATTCTGGAAAAAAGAGGATTATTTTGACACTCAAACCAACCATTCAATTAAGCTGGAGGCCAAAGATGTAATACTATAGTATGAAAACAAAAACCAGAAAGTTCAACGGACTGTCAATTTATTAATTTTACTGGGAAAATTTCACATCCATAAATTCAAGTTCTCGCGGTCTTGCCCATAGTTTGAACTTTTCATGATTAAATTTAGAAAGTATTCTGAGTCTATCCAAATTATCAATAAGAAATGTGCATATACAGTTAGTATGCTCCAATAATTTTTTTTAAAGGAATCTGATTTTATTACCTTCCTTTTCTGTTAAGTTATTTTTAAATTATTTTTTTTCTTTTCATTATTATTACTATTACCCTATGTCCTGTTACCATGTTGAATGTATCAACCAGTTGAAAGGTGTCTGTTATGTTATCTTTATTTCATTATGATGCCTACGTGTTTGACGGTTTTAATGAATAAATAGATGGGAGAAAAAAGGGCCAAATTATGGATGTTAAATGCACCATGAAAGAAGTCCAGCTAAGGCTTTAAGAAAGCCATAGCCTACGACATATCCTGCACTATCTAAAGTTTGTTTCCTGGATGTTTTGATACCACTTTCTCAAGCTGTAGTTAATGGCTTTATTGTATATTATTCATATTATTATTATAATAATAAATAAGAATTATAATACATTTAGTTTGTACTGTACTTTTTATTTCCGGTAAATCTTTAAGTGCTACAGTGTTAAAAACATAGAACACACAACATAAAGAAAATAACAAGAGTTAATATGAAAAAGCCTTTCAAGGCTTTTAGCCTGTTTTAAAAGATATTAGCGTCTGTGCTGCCCTTAGATGGTTAGGAAGGTTTTCCAAAAGGTCACAGGTCCACTAGAGGAGAGATTTTTCCTGCCTTAATGTTAACTAGACAGGAAAAGGGTATGTTATGGTAGCCACTAGTTACATAGTGGTACTTACTGTATGTCAGATATAAGCAATATAGTGCATGCTTTGAATAAAATCTATGATAAATCAACCTATGATAAATCAATTTAAAGAGAATTTAGAAAACAGAGGATCTTGCATGATGCCATGCTTATGCAGTACCTGCAGGATATATTCATAAAACATTATCAGGATTTACATTTATCTGACTTGTTTTTCTGCTGTCTGGTTGCTGTCATATTTGAGCCACTTGGCAAAAGTGATAACAATTTTATCACTAATTTCACTTCAGAAAATAAAAATACATATTAGCTGACATCAACATATGCTCATCAAAAAAACACCATGTTTATTGGTGAGGAACTTCTTAAAAATCATTACTTCCCTGTTCAAAGATATGGCACTGTCATGTTTTTCATAGTAGTGAATTATAGTGAAGAGCAACGATAATGAAGCATCATGTTTTATCAGCCAACACCTTCCTGCCTGTTCAGACAAAGATCATCTAAACCTGCCTGTCAGGCATCAGGGTGATCACCCAGTCTTCACGAATATCTTCTTTAAGCCTTAATTTTCTCATACATAATTCCTTGTTACATGCCACAGTAGAGTAATGTTTCTATTATAGCTGCTACCTTTTTCAATTTATATTTCCACCAGACATTATACGTAGCTATACCTAGTGGGCAGGAACATTAGGACTCTCCACATACAAGACTGTGAATGATAAAACCACTCCACATGTAATGTTGTTCAATCACAGCAGGAGATACATGCATATGTATGCAAATTCGGCAACCACGGCATCTTCTTTTCCTGGGACTTAGTTTCCATCCAGTCCACTATGGCTACAGTCCCAGATTAGGTTTTACCTTCAGGGCTTCTCCCTCTAAAACTGAAGGCTTTCTATGGGTAGATTACCACGGAGCTACCAGCGTTTATCAGGAAGGTCCAAAGGATAGTGGCAACTATCACAGGATGAGTTTGACTGATACCTTAGTTAGAACTATTGTCACAGTGATGTTGAATAGCATCAATTTCATTTTTCAATTACTTTTTTACAGAAATGACATACATTTATCAGTGCCTTTACATTATATTTTTTTCTACTTTGGATTACTCTTTGTTCCATAATTGCTACAACCTCAGAAGACACTGATTTAAACCAGTACTGGTTTACTTAATCTATAATCTATAATTGAGTTATTTTCTTGAAAGTCCATAATATTCTGTTTTGTATTTTATACTTCAAAAGTATAGCAGTTGGAATTTTAGTATGATTACCCTGATGTTGTAATCGAAAAGGATGTTGGCTGTCACATCTAATCATAATGTTTATAGCTAATATAACTAACTGCCATCTCCATGGCTGCAAGTTTTATGGAACTAGAGATAAGATCTGGAAAAATGGGAGGTCCACATGCGTGGGTTAAGTATGTCAGTAGCCCATGCATATCTGAAAATCATTGTCCGTGAATGCTCTAACTCATTTGTGTCTATCTTGAATGTTGCAATATTGTCAACCTCAAACAAAATGAGAGTTAAGAAATTACAGAGGAAAATAATTCACTTTGATTTACTTTATTAACAATACAGAAAGTGCTTCACATACACAACATTTTACATCAGCTTACTCTGATAAGTAATTTAGAAATATTATTCACAGTAATATGCCATTTTAAATGATCTCCTTATTCATTTGAAGACGGGTGATACTATCTGGTTGTGTACACAGCACAAGCTGGAATTAATCTAAAACGGTCATGACTTCCATTCTCTTGCGCCGTGTAGTAAGGCTGACAAACAGGTGCCATGCCGAAAGAACTGAGCCCATAGATGACACCTGAAGACGCCGCCATCTATGGAATTCAGTTCTCATAGTAGAGCACTTCTTAAAATCTGATCCTCAGCGGCCTCTTGATCCTTTGTGAATGGCTTATTAACCATCAGAATTGATAGACAACCATTTGACACAACTCATGCCTCTTTATGAATCAACTGCCTTAATGTAACCAATAAAAAAATACAAAATAACCAATGAAATTACATGAAAAGTACATTAATTAACAACAAAAGTGAGTTTAGGATATGACATGTAACATACGGGGCAGCACAATGAGGTTAAGCGTGCCATGACCCTCCCTGCTTCTTAAGAAAATCATCATGATGACTTGATAACGTCAGCCTTTCTTCTTTCATTGGAAGATTGAGCAAGAGACCATTACAGTGGCAAGTAAAGTTCACTTAAACAGTGATCAGTCGGTTATACTTCTCATTCTCATACAGTAGTGCAATATGTAAATCAAAACATGTACCTTTTCATAAATTTGCAACAGATCGAGAGGCATTTTCTGTTAATGAAATAAAATGAAAGTGGAAATAAAACTTCTAAAATTCAATTATGATTAAACGGATCCAGTCCTCCGATTAGAGCCTATGGAGAGATTCAGGGTCATCTGAGGAATCTTCCAATCATCCTCTCAACTTAAGTATTCCTGGAAAAGCTTCACATCCACTGAAATGAAAGTCTGGCTGTTGGGCTGATGCAAGCACTGAATCAGATCATGGTGATAGTGCTCTGGTCAAGGCATGAAATGACTCATCAGTTATGGCCGTACACTCCCAGGAAAAGAACTTTAGGACAGTGTGATTACTGACATTCAGTTGGCCGATGTATCTTTGAACCCTCCAAAGTAAGTTTGATATTAACCAACCACGTTGTATCCCAAGATCTCTTCCTTTATCTAAAAAACACCTAATTCAAGGACTGGAGTCAATATTGACAGTGACCGTACAGTGAGATAATTCCTTAATCCTATCTCAGCTACTGTAGTTTATTCAGTGTGAGCCCATATTCTTTTAGGTTACATGCAATACAGCACAATGAATTTTCTGAGGAAGGCCACACCTGAACATGTTCAGGAAACTCCTATCTTCCCGGCAGTTGGACTGGGAAACAACCGGTTCTACGGCCTATTACGAGACAAGAAATCCAGGGCATTAACCCAGTCTTAAGGCATTCACTAAGTTAAACAGCTCTCATACAAAAGATTAGATCACAGTGTGACCAAACACTCCTCATCTGCTGGTTCTCGAGAATGTGGAAGTTGGTATTTCTTAGTAAGTACTCTATTTAAATAAATTTCACAACTTAAAACATGTTCAAAATTTGTAGCTTATAGTCTTTTTTTATAGGCAGAAAATTTCAGAAAAAATGTGTCCGGTCTCCTAGGAGAATTTTACCAGTTTCAAATAATACTTACCCCAGTTATTCACTGATGAGCCTACTTTCCGGGATGAATCTGAAATACATCTCCTCATAAAGGCCTTCCAAGACTGCGTTCTTGTAGAGTCAAACTTAAACACACTTCAGCAGGCCCATCTCAACAAACAGATGTTTGAGTGTTGAATCAGCAGCAGGGCTTTCCAGACTGAATGAACACGCAGCACAGTATGCCATCCCTTACCAGTTCACCTGCATGCTCTCCCATGCCCTCCAAGTCCTAAGGAAGGATAGAGCACACTGTCTGACATTCAGCGCAAAGAACCTTAAATACCACCACCTTTCACATCACCCACCGGCCTCCCTTCCTCCCTCCTCTCTATCTGTTTTTCATGCACTCCCTCTGTACGGTAAGCCTGACAGTCACTTCCCAGTAAGAAGGAAACAGTGGGAGTGAACAACACGCCCCCTCACAGTGAATCAACACATAATAGTTTCTGAGGAAAACCATCTGACTGGCCCTGCCCCCTGTTCCCATAAAGTAAGCAGGGGAAAGGCTGTGTCTACTCGAGGAACCAGGAATTCCCCCACAGGCCATGAACAGCTGTCGAGATGAGAGATGATGACGAAGCGGGCACACCGGAGGTTTGACGGCCGGGCATATGCAAACAGAAACCGTGTTTGGTATTTTGTATATGCGTAAGAGTGAAATAGTATTCTAACACTACAGTATATTTACATAATAGGTAATTGGAAATTCTGTCCACACACTGTGGGTGTTGAAATGCACAGTCATGTTTGAGCTGGTGACACTATGTTTCCAGGTAAAGTATTTTATCTTCTCTAAATATTATTTATCAGCAGAGCAGTGTATGCTGCTTGCGTCATGGGCATATTTAGAATGAGGTTGATTCATGTGAAGCTGAAGTCATTCAATCAGGTGAGGTTTGATGGAGGTGTATTCAATAGTACAATCTCCCTAAAAATAACTGTGTTTGCTCTTTGGTCATATTCAAACAAGACAGGGACATGGCACTGATGGTGTTAAATCAGATAGATATGACAGCTTCGGGTCAGCAAGGTAAAAAAACAAAAAAAAAACAGCTTTTAAAACAAGCTGTCAGTCGTAATGACTTGAGACAGTTTCGTTGTTTAGTGACCGTGTAGAAACCCTTTGATTTCCCCATTCTTTGCTTACCACCTCATATACGAGAAACTAGTCTGAACCTGATGCATACTTCCTCAGAAAAAGCCCTGTCAGATTAATTCAATGGATTTCCTTGATCTGGACTAAAAGGGGATTCCACTTTGTGTTGGAAAAGTTACGGCCCAGTTCCCTTCTTGTTCTCGGACGCTTATTTGACATATTTCCAGGATGTATATAGTCATTACCGTGCGTCACATCTTTTAGTTTTGCAACAAACCACACCCAGAGGACAGTATGAAATTTCACTTTACAAAAACAGAAGGTGAAAACCAGCATAGTCAAGAGAAGCCATTACCAGAATCAGAGGTACAGAGACCCCATAGAGTCCCACCATTGATGTGCAGTGACTCTAGAATCCACTTTCAAACTACATCCTTGGGCTGGTGGGATAAGTTGCAATTGACATTTTGCGCCGGACTTCAGAAACAAGCCTGGCTTTCATGCTGCTGTTTGAACACTGGGGAAATCACTTGCAAAGGTCACTGAGCCCATTTCCTTTCTTTCCTTCCCCCCCATTTATCTAAAGACCTGTAACAGCCCCTTTCAACTGCACTTTAGTTACTGGCAGACATATTCAAATTTCTATATAGGAAGTGAAAGAAGGTGTAGGTGACCAAAGACCAAACAGGAGACGAGACAGCATATTTTATTACAGCTTTTTCTTGTTTTATCACTGTTACACTCATGTACAGACTCCATGTAGAGGACTAAAAGACAATCCTTACATTCTTTATATCAATTCAACTGTGTAGTAATCCTAATTCCCATTTAACAGAACACAGAGTCTCTGAATAAAGCTGCATATTCAACCCACAACTTAAGTGTCCTTTTTAAAACGTAGGACTACTACATGTCTCTGAAGTCCTTCTTCACTATCCCACAGGTGATCCATGGAGAAAATACCCCTCTCCTCCACAAACGTCTCAAACAGGTGCAGCCCACCACCTACACCAAAGTAGTGGGATTTGGTGGCGAGGTAGACCAGTCCGTCTGCTGCCAGCAGTTTGCGAAGGGCCTCATGTAGAGCAGGGTAGTATGCGGTGTTGTAGATAGTCTCTGAGGTGAAGATGATGTCGTATTTTGGTGGCGGGTCTTTCTTTAGAACCAGAGTAAGAAATGTGCTCCAGTCACCAGAGAAGAAATGGCACCTGGCTAGTAGTGGATGCAGGGATGGGTCAACAGCTCTTTTCTTAGGAGGTGGGTTGCCTTCTTTTAGTTCTTCTTTCGCCTTTGTTTTACAAGAATCCACCTCCTGGATTTTTCCCTTTCCCCTCCCTTCTATGTCATCTTCGCTGTCAACATCATCCTCTTGGCAGTTTAGTATTACATTTGGCACCGTGAGCTGTTCAATAACTGTACTGTTATAGTCTTGGAAGTGGACCTGCCTGGCTCCTCTCTTCAGAGCCAATATCCCCAGCAGCCCCGCACCGCAGCCCAAATCCAAAACCGCCTTCCCCCCAAAGGTCTCTCCGTCTTTCTCAATCAGCTCCAGAAGGTCGTAAGTGCACTCCCACACCTTCAGCCCTCCCTCGTACAAGCCAGAGATGAGATCAGACCTCTGCTCCGTAGTGCGGGAAAGAATTTTCTCCTCATCCTCTCTCTCTGACACAGTCTTCTCAAAAATTGTCTCATTGAGGAAGTGGAGAGGAGGGAGAATTCCAATGGTGACTGTTTCACAGACGACATCCGCAAGGATGAGATGTGGGTCAGGTGGTGGATGGTGCTCTTTGGCCTCTTTTACTGGCTCTGCTGGTTTGGTATTGTCTTCCGTCTGAAAAATACAAAGCAGTGTGTACGGTTAGGGAACATATTTTCTAAGTTACAGCCTATGTCTGAAACAATAGAGCTATGTAGACAACATGTGTTTCAAATTGACAATATTACAGCTTACAGATACCAATCAGCAATACAGTGAGGCTGTACAGCTAGAGGCAACTAAATATAGCATGGAAATTTTCTGATCTCAATGACTTCATATGAATTTCTTGCGAATTGTGAATATCATGTCATGTCATGTCATGTCACATTGCGTGCCAAGTGTTTTCGGTAAGGAACGAAATAAACAGTGTTCGTGATTTATTAATACTTACATGAGATTAAACATTTACATTAAATTAAATGTTAAAGGTGTCACTTAACACACAACAATATGTAATCCTTACTAACCAAGAGAACTAGTGGTGATGTTGACATGTATTAAAAATGGGTTCACAACTCCAAGCTTCAGTTAACATGGCTCATGTGACATCTGCTTATGAAATGGATTTTGTAAGGTCAAATGAAGAAGACGCTCTGTTATTAGATCTGGGATCCTCCTGAGTGTGAAAGCACAAAGTAAATGCACATTTAAGCGTTTTCATTTATGAAGTTCTGTGTTTGACTGTTAATTTGTTTGTCTGACTTTGGTCTGATTCTGTATGTATTTACTACTCAATTTATGCTCCTTTTTCTATAAAATGTGCCCTACAAACAAAGGCTGTCACAAAAGCTAGCTGACTGGTGACTGACTATGATGATTAGACATGAAACTATTACAAATCAGCCGTGTGATTCAATGTGTGTGATATAAACGTTGTTTGCAAATGTCATGTGTGTACTGATACAGCTGTTGTCAGCTGTGGTCACACCCTCCAGAGCTCACTAGTTTAGATAAAAAAAAACAACAAACCCTAACGAATTGTTGCAATCATCAAAGCTTTGGTGTCAGACATAACAATAACAACTCTATTAATATGAACTTGTATGATTTCCGTTATGACTTTTTATTGACACATGACACTGTCTTGTGACGTCATGGCTCATTGGCAGGGAGGCTGTCGACATACGCTCTCTGGTGGATGCATAATTACACCATTAATACACTGTAATGGAAACGTTTCTGTTGTTGATTAGCTGTGCAGTTGCTCATATGGTGGAAGATTTGAAAGTTGTTATTGAAGATATGTTAAATAATCAGCATATATGCATAGTATGTGTATTGGTGAGGCATTGTGCCCTTTTCTTTTCTAATGAGATTAAAGAGTACCCCCATTCAAGAGGCAAATTAATACTTCTTTTGAGTGTTATTGTAACAGAAGACAGGTCTGTCTTCATTGTTGGTTAAATATTAAAATTAAAAGGCCCTTTTTCACAGCAGACATTTTGACTTGTCATGGTAGGAGAAGCACAGGTATTACTAATAACATTAATGATGGCTCTGTTCTGTTCAAGCACACCAGTAAACCACAACAGTGTGACAGTGAGCCAGCACGCACAGCACCAAGACCCTGAAACTGATGCAGCTAAATAGAACTCAGCCATCACTAAATTTATTATTTACACCTGTGGCTTTACTGACTGACTTGTAAAAGTGTCTTCTGTGAAGAAAGCCTATAATATTCCAGCTTGATATATTCCAAACTGCAGTTTATATGCGCAGTCTTTCAAAAGAAATCTGTAACAGTAAATATTATCATATCATAATCATATTCATTCATAGAAATGAAAGAAGAAGAAATCCCCTTGAATTTCATTCAGGAGTTATTAATGAGGTTAAGATGTTTTTTTCTTCTTTGGTGTTATTACACACCAGTTAGTCCAGAAACTGTATCAGGGCATGTCTCAGTTTCTCTTATTTTAACCAAAGAGGTGTTTTTTGTCAACTCAGTTTAATTTTTTTTAACAAAAAACTTAAATGATCATTTCTCAATGTAATCTGCTGCATTGTTAACCCTTTGAATGTAATTTTATTTAAATATAGTTTTATTATAATTTTGCTCCATTTGTTTTGATGTTGTCTTAGCCTTGCTTGTTCTCATTGGATAATTTGCACTGTTATAGACAGAAATACAATGTCGTTTGTCCTCCAAGACTTTGTAATTTACTGTATGTAGATTTTATATCATGGGCCCTGCTCTGCCCCCCTCACTGCCCCCAGCTCTCTCAAACTTATATAGCCACTGCAAGTGCAGATTACACGATAAATCTTTTCCATCCTTTATTAGATTAATACCCAACAATAACAGTGTAGGCTATCCTATGGTGCCAGTAAATCGAGTGAGACAACGTTACTCACAGATTTATCAGTATGGTCGTTTTTTCCCTTTCGCAATTCATTTCCATCCAAGTCGCCTGGGTTTGTTGTTTCTGCGTGCACGTCGAAGTTAAAACAAAATGACATGATGGACGTCAACACCACACAAAGTTAGCTCGGGGTTGGAAAGTTGGTATCTGTTAAGCTTAAAACAGGCTCCACATGGCGAGCAAACTCGTGTGAGGCAAACTGCAAATCCCAGAGTTCATTGAAGCGAAGCAAACGATTCCCAGCTTATTACCTATCTTTTAATAAATAAACTAACTGCCAATTAACAGTCTGTTCAAATAAGTGTGGGTTTAGAGATACATGTTTTCAAGATTTAGGCTCATACATGTAGATATTTGTAGGAAACCATCCGTGCCGAGAATATTGCGTTCAATTCCTGACTCGAATTACCATGATGCCTTTCGCCGCAGTTCAGGAGCATGCGCACTAAGTCCGGATCAGGATTCAGATGTGATAACTGTCACAGAAGGTGTCTGGTACTGCTCTTCTTCGCTAATATGTACTGTTTTTGCCTTTTCTTCTGAAAATGTCGACCGGACGGTTGGTTTCGGCAGTTTTCTTGCATTCATAGAGAAGTAAGTATTCCCTAATGGAAAACCGAAATGTTATTAAATACGAGAGTAAGTTATGAGGTGCAACACACAGCGTCGGATATTTGGGTACAGGAAAACACTGAATGACATCCAAACAATAGGGATTTGGGAGTGTGAGGATTCAATGAGACTGTTCCACAATAATGTTTACCATGAACAAGTTTATTATTTAGCAGTTTCATGGGGCGAAAGCAAAGCTAACCGCCTTACAGTGGTGTATGGTGGTGAATAGTAGGTATATCAAATGGAATTTGGGAGCCAGTCAACGTGAATTTGGGAGTTAAGTTTATATAATCCGCCACTCCACCAGTGGCTGAGCCAAATGACACTTGAACTTCATCTTGTACAGCTAAAATGCAGCGTTAAATAGACCAACAAGCCTGCCGATTGTTGAATAAATATAGAGGTAACTAACTGAACATGTCCGTAGAAATGCACTTGCTGTGCTGCATTCCAGACAGGGTGGAGTCTGGGATTATTGCTGAAACGGTTTGACTATTACCCGTTAAATTGACTGACTAAACTTAAATCTGCAACTATTTTCATTATCAATTAATTGTGTTTGTTCTATGTTAAGCATTTTGTTTTTCCAGCTTCTCGTTTGATAGGATGTGCTGCTTCTTCTTGTCTTAAGTGATAGTAAATGAATAACTGAAGAAGTAGTTTGAAGACATCCACATGGGCTCTAGGAGATTGTGATGAACGTTTTCAACTATTTTCCTGTATTTTATAGACAGAACATTAGTTGATTGGTTGAGAAAAGAATCAAGAGATTAATCAATAATGAAAATAATACTTAACTGCAGCCCTACACTGGATAATTGTCAGTCAAGATTACTTTTATGTCCTTTTTGCTGAAGATGGATGTATTAGCTGAACGTGCGATTAGTGTAACAATTAAAATAAAACTACATTTTGTTAAAGGATAGGTTCACAATTTTTCAAGTCTGTCTTAAAACAACAGTCAGGTGCCCATATGAACACTGAAAGAGGTTTCCCTCGCTGTAATCATTCCTCCTGTTCATACTGACTATTAAAAGATCCCTTTCAAATGTACTTTCAATGTAAGTGATGGGAGCCAAAATCTTTTTTGTGCAAAAATACATTTAAAAGTTTATCCGAAGCTTATATAAGGCTTCAGCAGCCTGTTGTATCAAGTGAAAAATTGTGATTCCGTCCTTTAAGACTCGTGTGTATGTCAACTTGGCATTAGGCTGTGAGAATCCATTGTTGATCGTTTCTTTATTTGCTTTGTAGGTGGGTGCATTTTACAGATGCAGGATGCGGTGGTGTCCTAGCTCTATTCTCCACCTGCTGCGCTGTGTGCGGTTGCGGTTGTGTACCAGGAGAGGAAAGAACAGGCTGCCTTTGTGGATAAGGGAACTATCGGCCTACATGAAACTACTGGTGCAGTCACTGTACTTTAACTCCCTCACAGACTCGGATGTGATTTTTGATTCAGTCTTTGAACCAGTGTTTTGGACTGTGGATTATGTCACCCGCTGGTTTGGCCTGGTAAGTGTGTGTGTGTTTTTGTGTTGTGTGCTCATTTAATTAGTCTCAGAGAGTTTTTAACTTTTTCTCTGAACCTTTCTGTGTCTGGCCCCTGTCTTTGTCTGTAAGGTGTTTGTTTGCCTGGTGGTGATACTGACCAGCTCCATCGTGGTGATAGCCTATGTCGTCCTCCTGCCTCTGGTACTCAACACTTACTCCCCTCCATGGATCGCTTGGCATGTTTGTTATGGACATTGGAACCTCATCATGATTGCTTTTCATTACTACAAGGCCGCCAAGACCTCCCCTGGGGCCCCGCCTACAGTAAGATATAAACTCCACTTTCCTTTACTAATCTAGGCATGAATTAAATTCACATTTAGTGATGCCACTTAAAATGTCTTCTCTTTTCTTTTAGGAGAAAAATGACATTCCGTTTGTAGCTGTCTGCAAAAAATGCATCATGCCCAAACCAGCAAGAACACACCACTGTGGTATCTGTAACACGTGAGTCAGTGTTGCTTTTCTTCTGTTCGGCCGGGTTATCAGGAAGTTTTTTTTGGTGTCTGGCTCCTCATGCCTGTTTGGTGCCACCATAGCCTCATGCTTTGTCTGATTGAATCTTTTGTATTTCCTTCGCAGGTGCATTCTGAAAATGGACCATCATTGTCGTATCCTTTGGGCTAAAATCATTTCAAATAATATTTTTATGCAGTATTGGGATTCACATAATGTGACTGTAAAACATGAAGGTGGTTTTCCTTAATTTCAGCAACTCAGCTTGGTTGAATAACTGCGTGGGACATTTCAACCACCGTTACTTCTTCTCCTTTTGTCTCTTCATGACCTTGGGCTGTGTCTACTGTAGCATCAGTGGCAGAAACTTGTTCCTAGACGCATACAATGCTCTTGAGGTGAGATATTCAGACTTCACAGCACACTGTTGGAATGCTGTAGCCTGTGGGGCTGCTTGGGGGTTTTGTCCTTGTAAGGCTTCTTTGGTATTAACTGTAACTTTTCTTTTATGTCTGGTGTCTTTCTCTGTGGGGCTTAACCGTTTGCTAACTGACACTGTTTCTTTCTTTAACACTCGGGTTTGTGTACACGGGCTGCTTCATTAGCGCTTTAAGCATTTGGATGTGGAAAAACCAGGGGTACCAGTAACAGGGATGGGACTTCTTATAGGGCTCCTCCCTCCTGGCCAGGTACAGTCTCAAAAGTACACACACAATGACAAGAGTAAGCTTATCTGTTGTTATTATCATCTGTTTTGTAATATTTTTTTCTTTGTCAAGACTCACTATCAGACAGCTGCACCTCCATACACCTTTAAGGATAAGATGATTCACAAGAGCATCATCTACATGTGGGTGCTTACCAGGTAAGATGTGTATTTCATGTTGCCATACATAGCACCATACCATCTGGTGTCAGATATATCCCAAGTCCATACCATAGTTTGATAGTTCATTCACACTGGAAAAGTGACAAAATCAAGCGTACTCAAAGATATCGATATGTATACTGATTCTGATTTTGATCAACACAAATTAATGCACAAAGGAAATGGAGAAGCTTCTCACTGCTGCAAAAAATTAAAACAAATTATAGATGGTATTGGCACAGCCCTAAGAAGATCTCAGAAAACAAGAAATAAAGTATTTAATCTTTGGAAAAACATTTTTTGTTAAGTTTAAATGGCAGATCCATTCCAGGTTTGCACTTTGATTGACACGCCTTGTATTGGCACATTGATTTCCTTCATACCAGCTCTAACCACAGTGTACTATCAATTACAAACTGTAAACTGTCATTAAGTATGACAGAGCCTGGAATTGGGACATGGTTGTTGTTTTGTATTGCCTCGGCAGCAGATCAAATAAATTATGTTTTGTTCTTTCAGCACAGTGGGTGTGGCACTAGGAGCTTTGACCGTTTGGCATGCAGTTCTCATATCCAGAGGAGAGACCAGCATAGAAAGACACATTAACAGCAAAGAAACACAGCGACTGGCCAAACGGGGAAGGGTGAGCTTGTTGAATGATTAAAAAGTTAAAATAATTCTGGTTGAAAGTTAAGGGAGATTCTTTGTTATGATTGACTATAAATCCTCAATTAATGGAAATTTGTTTCTTTAGTTTAAATGGCTCAAACCTTTTAATATGTTATTAATTGCTCCCTTTTTGTTACTCTAACTGTCCTGACAGGTATACAAAAACCCGTTCAATTATGGCAGGTTGAATAACTGGAAAATCTTCTTCGGTGTGGAAAAGACAAGGTGTGTTTCTCTGACGTTTGTCGAGATTTAATGTTAAGATACTCATATATCTTCTTATCACCAATGTCTTGTGCTTCTTGTAACTTCTGCGTTGCTTTATCTTTTGTCTTTAGTCACTGGGTGACACGTGTCCTTCTTCCCTCCGGTCATGCCCCACATGGTGATGGATTGACGTGGGACATCTTCTCAGTTAAAAAGGACTTGATACCCGTATGACAGACTCTTCCTAGACATACTCAGAGTCTACAGACTTTGCTCTGTCCAGCCTACTCTGGTCATTTGATCCGATTGGCGTAAAGATTCTCTTTATGGTGGAGAAATGGGGTCATGCCAACCTCCAATACCTCAAAAAATGCTGTGGCATAGCTCATGGTTTAACGCTCTACATTTTTCGGCAGTGATAAGGCAGTTTCTCTTGTAGGGTTTGTTCTCTACTTGAGTTACAAACTGGTCTTAGTTGACTCTGAGCTAATGACGGGTTTGATATTTTTACGTACTGACTGACATATCATTGGACTGAAGTACTTGCAAAGAAATGATTTTTTTAAAGCAAACAATCTCTGCTCTTCCTGCCCAAGATAATATTCATTCAAAAAAACTTTAAAAAAAAAAAAAAAAGAATAAAACACTAAGGTTTGGGACATAGTCATTTCTCCCAACACCTACACCCCTCTATTCCTTTTGCACCCTCCAGTCCAACATATCATTTGATTCAAACATTCAAGGAAAACAGCAACACCATGATAATGTATTATTTATCTGTATTTTGTACTTGTTAAGTTAATAAATCTTTATAAATTGCTTTATTTAAATAGTTTGCACAAGGAGTACTGGGTTATTACTAAACATGCAAATTCACTGCACACACACACACACACAGATTGAATTTTTGTACATCAAACCCTGTTTTGAAAGGACATATTTTCATTCTGGTAATTGTAAGGTGTGTATGACCACAGAACTGTTTGGTATGCAGAGCTTTTTTTGCCTCAGGATCATCTCACAGTACTGTGCAAACTCCAGCTCCGGTGTTACGTCACAGAGTTGCTTGTGCAGATAGACCCAGAGACATCCTCTCTGTCAGTGGTGGAGGATTAATTGAGAGGCATGCCAGATTTGATCTGCAGATTCGTATTACATCAGAAATAAGCAGACACAGTAGTGCAGATGCAATAAGAAGAAGACAAATGAGCTCCCACATGTGATATCCGCCATTTGAGCCTAATCATGGCAGCATGAAACTACTGGTTGATAGAGGATGTAACAATTAGGAACTGTTCCACCCAGGATGAATATTTTACAATCAGGGCCTTTTGATGAGCAGACAGGTAGAAAACGGATGCTGATGTTGTCAGTTAAAAGGGTAATGCAGTAGAGAGACAATGTCAGATAAAGAGAGAGAAGAGATTAAGGGATGAGAACAGATTTCACCCTCTTTCACCCTACTACTGCTCATCACACCCTCCCACTCTGTCAGAAACAGACCATACACACTGACCTGTCAATATTCAACCTTCCAGCAGATGTCAGTGTTCATCAAGTGAAGTTTGGTGAGAAGCTGTCAGTGGGAGGACTGAGTCAAACTTCAATTTTAAATTTTGAAAGATGTAGATGCTATGTGATGACTCTCTGTGGGAGATTGACATTGTTCCAAATGCAAAAGTGTAACCCTCCTTATCAGGCACCTTAGGTTATTAATATTGTTAGGTGTTCCTGTTTTTACCCTCACCTGTGCACACTATAAATGTATATGTTCACCTAACAATGAAAATGGATTAACTTGTTCCCAGAGTAAGATACAACATAATCCAATATAAACTAAAACTAATTTTATTTAGGATCCATACAACAATCTCTTGATTGAATCTTCTTGGACTGACAGTTTTCAGACAGTATCAGGCTCTTTGCACAGAGCTTTATTCCAATGCAACTGTAAATAGTTAGGTTATAACCTTATAGAAGTCAAAATTGGTAATTTTTTTAAGTGATGCAAATGAAAGTCAGAGTGTGTGTTTTATTGCAAATGCCAGATTTGAAGAAAATGATCTTTGGCTGTACAGGAAGGTCTAATAACAACAATAAACTTCCGCTCTTCATGTCACATTAAAACCCCTGTTAGGTTGACCCAAACATATAAGCTACTGCATTAGGAGAGAAGGCCTTCAATCACTGGATAGTTACTAGTTAAGTATATTTTAGTCACTGTTTTTAAAAACCTATTCTGATATCCTAAAACTTGGTAAACAAGATGTGTTTGTTTGTTTGTTTGTTTTTTACAATCTGCACTTCTATTCTGAAGGATAGTCTCTGAGTGTCTGTTCTCACTTATTGAACTTGACGCATATTGGACGAATGGGTCAAGACTGCGCATGCGTGCAGATTGATACGGCTTTAATTCTAGATCAGTGCAAACGGATTGGGCTGGAGAGCACTATTCGTTATGATTCGGGGGGAATATTGATTGCAGATTTTTTTCTGGGAGAAGCTGTTGAAATTTCCTGGAGGCTCTGCAGGGCCAGACTGGTTACTAGCCCGCCAGCCCTGCACGGACACACGGTTCCCAGTTTGACTCTGTCAACCTGCTGACTCGCATCTTCTGCAGATCGTCGCGCCAGGATCCAGTGATAACTTCACTTGGAAGCAAGTTCGGATGTGGCAAGCAAACTGCAGACGAATGCATAATCTAGCAGACTGGATTTCTGGTAGGCAAATATGAATCTAATCTTTTTTTAAGTGCTGATACAGCAGATAGTTTGTGATCAACGAGGCTGCAAATTAATCCAATCCCGTCGGAATAAAATGTTTTAAATTACTAATAAATTGTGAAATTCATAAAGCCAATTTCTAATAAATAAATGGAAAATCAGAGCAAGTGTGGCATGAGCTTTAGACGCGTGTCCCAGTCAGCTGGCAGTACACGTGACGTAAACATCGCAGCTTGTCTGACCTCACAGGAACAAGGAGTGCTGAGCTGTCATTATTTCCTCATGATGCTTTTCATCTAAGGCAGTTTATTTTACATCATCGTCAGTCTTTTTATTTGACATTGTCATTTTAATAGACTTTTAAGTATTTACAATTGAACAATATGGACACATATGTAGATGGATTGATGACTGATGATTTGTCTCCTTGGTGTGGCATGTAGGCACAGTGATGGGAGGCTGTGTGGGGAGGAGTAGGACAGATGGACAAGGGAGTGCCCGAAGCTCAACAAGGAGCAAAAAACGTGGAGGTAAGAAGCTGGAACATATTGGACGTCAGCTCTTGAAATAAGCACATATTTTGTGAGATAATGAGAACATTACTGACTGTAAGACATGCAGAAACTGGGAGATAAAACGGTCTCTGTAATATAGATTTATATCTTTGCAGGGAGTGCTGTTACAAGTGAGATAAAAGGTGGTGATAATAGGGGTCTGGAGCCTGAGAAAGCCTATAAATCTTTGTGTAGGCTCAGCATTGTTTTATTATTTAGGTAGCATCAGATTTGGTCATTTCATCATATTGTCAAGGGGAGCAGAGTATGCATCCTCTGACACATCAGACACATTATAATTATATCAGGACACATTGGGACAATACAGAACCAGCACAGCACACTGTGCACAGGGGAGTGCAAATGGGTTCATTGCACCAGCCCGATGGACCATAAGAATGAAAGATTTATGCATTTATGAGAAAATGCAAAGTGAAGGCAGAATTTCTCGCTTCACTCTTGCTGCACGGGTCATTATCTGAAATCTCCCAAGGCTGTCTCAGGTGTTAAGTGTTTCAGGCCTCACATGTCTAATCTGTGCTGACGATCTGCTAATAGGACAGCGTTTGATTTCAACACTGTTCAGTCCATTCCTTGTGAAAAAGAGGCTGCGTGCTGCGATGTATTGTCATGCATTATGCATTGAGCAGCAGCAGGGGCCTGCACAGAGACTTTTCATGTCAGAGTTTGACCTATTTAGTGCATGATTTGCCTGATGTCAACCTGCTGTAAAATATATTTTCATGCAGAGAGAGGTAATGTACCTGCAAGACGGATGTGACTTTGGTTCTTGTTCATAACCCCGAAACCTGCTACTTCTGAGAGATGCAAGCACAGAACGCCTCTCTAGTTGTGCGACTGCAACATCCGAGACGGATTTGCATCTCCTCATTTAAATAGCAAGAAAAACAAATCACCTGTTGTGAGTTGCAGTTCACAGAAGTACAGTAGCTTCTCCTTCACACAGACTGTAATAGTCTGACAAGGGTTTATTGTCTTTTAATAGGTTTAGCATGTTGCCTTTGGGTATTTTTATCCTGTCTCTAAATAGAGCTGATAGGATTAAGCCTCTTGTGTAAAGAAGCCACCTTCTGGCTAGGACACTCAACTTATTCTCACTATATATTGAACCTCTTTCCATGAACTGATCCTGTAGTATTTTTGGGTTGCCAAGTGTTTGTTATTAGAAAGGATATAAGTGGAAAGAGTGAGTTCATTTTTAAGCAACTGGGGAATTGTCACGATGATTTAACTGAGCTCTGAACCTGAGGCTGCACACGATAGCAACCTAGATCAGGTGGGTGTCTTGTCAATCGTGCGGAGTGTTTACAGCAAGCTGGTTGGACACAGAACAGGCTGACGGTCTCTGTAGCTCATTAATGAGGACTTTGGATGTAGTTTGACTCACAACAAACGTCAGACAAAGAACAACTATGGGAGTACCTAATTCCAGGGAATACAACTACTATCATGCTCCAAATACACCCTTTAAGATTCTGCTGAAAAGTAAGTATAGGTTTTTGTGTGGGATTAAAGAAATGCTTTTCATGTTTTCTGTTTTCATGTTTGCATTGCTCATTGTGTTTTATCATAATTTGTCTCAGAAGGTTTAGTGTTGAGTTCAAGATTTACTGTGTTGTTGCTGCTGTTTTTATTGTATTATGGTTTTCATGCGCTTTTGTGTAACAAAGAATGTATTTTAATTATTCATTTGCCGTTATAGCTTGGCTATAGATGAAATAGAACAAATGAAAATTAGGAAAACTGTCCAAAAATGCCAGAAAAACAAACAGAATGAGGTCGTAACATTAAAAATAACATCTTCCACAATGCTGCCTCTTCCTGAAATAACACCAAAATAACACATTCCTTCACATGAAAATAACTTCATATCAGTGTTTCCTTCCACCAGGAACATTTAAGCTCAAGGAAGAGAACTTGATCCACTGACTTCATTCAAAATACCTAAGCTTCTATTCCAGGTAGCAAGGCTTACATCTAAAGACACACTGCTAAAGCTGATCTCTCTGTACATTCACAGTTCACCGTACACAAACAACCAGGCTCATAGACATACTACAGAGATGAGGTGAATGAAGCATCTGTCATATAATGCAGGTTTCCATCCGCCTCATTCTAGTCACCACCAGTAATGTTATGTTTAAGTATGCAAAATCAGGACAAGCTCTAATCAGGCATGCTTTGTTTAGCGTGTAATGTGCTGCAAGCCATGTTTTTTCTTTCAAACCTCATGACTTAAAAATTTCCCATAAATCCTCTGAACTAAAACCTTCGAGTGGGGTTTTTCTTCATATTGTCTCAGGATACTCAGGCTTGATATTGTTTTTCTTGAATTAATTTGTCATCACAACAAATCGGTTCAACTTGCACTTTGTGCAGCTTGCATGTACGTCCCCATCTCTGCCAGCCAGGATGCTCGTTAGGATTCCAGAGAACCAAATATTTGCATGTGTTTGGCTGGCATGTTAATGCAGGCAAATATATTTGCAACTTTGCAATCATCAATCCACAACAACAGGAAGAGATAAGCAAGAGAAATACAAAGAATAGACTTATTAACAAAATAATGTAACACACCCCAAGAAGAGTATAGAGTAGTATTTTTTTTTATAGCTGCACACTTCTGAGACATTTTAATTATGGCTTTGAAAAGATAAAAGAGTTCATTTGATGTTAATTCTGGGACTTTTTATCATTAAAACATAGAATGTAAATTACTGAATAAGGGTGTAAAGTGTGGTTATTTATTTGTGAATGAATATGCAGGCACACATACAAAAAACAGACCTTAGATACAAACAAACTGGCAACCTGAAACACATCATCTTATGTATAAAGGCCATTGTGTCACATTTATCATTAGATAGTGACCTGCATTGTTAATAGCATAGAAGATCATTTAAATCTGTGCATGCTGTATGATGGGAATGGCCAACAATGCCCACCTGAGTAAAAAGATTTAGACATTTGTTCTTACTACAAAACATTTCACTGCAAATAAGGGTATATTTGACAGAGTAGAGGCCAGGGTTTTGCATTATCACGAACCTGATAATGCACTAATTGATTTGTTGTGAACTGTGATTATATTTCTGTGTGCCTGCTGTGTAAAACTTGTATTAGTCTCTGGATGTTTTTGTTGCCTTTCATTGGCCAAAGTGTGCTCGTCTTTCCAACCAATGCCTTATAGGATAGGGGCAGATAAATCCTGTTATGTGGAACCTGATTACTGCCTATAATCCACTGGTGTGTGCTTGTTTGTGTGAGTGAATGTGAGCACACATGTATGTACGTACGTATGCGTTACTGGTCACCGCTGTAATCCACAGTGCTATAAATAACTACTTTGATTTTCCTCCCTCTCTGAATCAAACTGACTTTCTTGGTACTCTGGTGAAGTGGATGTACCGTACCGTATATACCAGTGGAAAAACCTGCAGTAGTAATAATTGGTTTTACCTAATAATTAATTAATAATTGGTGTTACTTAACATATATAGTAAATGACATAGTGTTAAATATAACAAATGCAAGTGGCTGTATACATACATAGTGTGTTTTTCTTCATGCAGAAAGACCTTCAGTAAGGGATTGCCAGTCTTAAGATGAGCCTTTCAATCCTTGTCTGACCTCAGTGGTGTTTACATGACCACGTGCACAAATGACCCATCAGCTGTAATACATTTGAGTTTTTAGGCCCTCTAATGTAATGTAAATTCTAACTGCACTGAAAGATGGCATATTATATTCTAAAGTGTTTGTTTTGGTTATAATAGTCTTGCATTTTCAATGACAAATAGGTAAACCATTTAAAGCCGTTTCGTTTCAGTCATTTATTTCCCCAGAAATCATGACTTGACTCAGCTCTGCTTAGAGCTATTAGTGTCTGAATCAACTTCTGAATCACCCAGAAACGTTTCTTGACACTTGATCGTGCCTGAGGTCAAGTTAAAGAGCTCAGCCTTCTTTACAGCAGTTGTGACCTGAGCCAAACTGGCAAACACCTACATAATAATCAGGGTTCTTAGAGCTTCACAAGGAGATGCTTAGTTTTGTTGCTCTGTAATCCCCTTTAGCTGTTAACATGGAGACATTATGTCATTATGAGAAATCAACTGTAAAAGGTTATTTCAAATGTCATCCCTGGTGCTTTTTAAAAACAAAATGTTTGAATGAATGTAGAGCAGCACATGTTAAAGGTTTTTATCTCTGTTTGTATCATCTAACAGCCCTGAGATCAGATTTAAAACCGCCTTCTTTTGTGTTTCTCAGGACGCAATGAGCCTCTCAAGAAGGAGCGCCCAAAATGGAAGAGCGAGTATCCGATGACGGAGGGCCAGCTGAGGAGTAAGAGGGACGAGTTTTGGGACACTGCTCCGGCCTTTGATGGACGCAAGGAGATCTGGGACGCACTCAGAGCAGCAGCGCTGGCTGCAGAGTGCAATGACCTGGAGCTAGCACAGGCCATAGTGGACGGAGCCTGCATTACTCTGCCACATGGTATGAAATACACCCACAGGCACAGAGCCACATGAACACACTGACCAGTGATGCGCCCTTACATATGGAAATGTGCTTGACCCAGCTATGAATTGTAAGCTGTAAATGTCCTGGAACTTTCAGCACAAATGCATAACTCATTACAAAACATTACACATGCATCAGCTGTTCAGAGATTACTGCTGTTAGTTACATAATAGTCGCAGTGCTGCGTGACCACTGTGAATGGATTGGTGCACAGAAAGCCATGGCAGAGTTAGGTGGAAAAAACACTTGCACGGTTAGCGTGTATTTATCTACACACATGCAAGAGTGCTTTTGCTTTTAACAATTTCACCAGTTGGAGGACACTGGTGTTCGGTGTCATTGATGTAGGAAAGTACATGTGATGGCCTCATACTTCCACTGGTTTATTGACAGTATGGTACAGTAGGGAGTAGAAAAAAGGGTTTCTGTATCAGAGTGAAAATTAGTTGCTGTTACTGATTTTTTTGGGAAACTGGTTGTTTAAATAGGTCATTTCTCCCTCTGCAGGCTCTCTCACAGAGAGTTATGATGAACTGGGCAACCGCTACCAGCTCCCAGCGTACACTTTAGCCCCGCCTGTCAACCTCATCTCTGAAACATCCAGTGAGAACAAAGTCACTGAATCCACACAAAAACAAGCTCAACATCTTCCGTGCAGACAAGAGTTCCAGTTGCGGGTGCGATTGTCAACAGGTAAGAAAAAAAAAACAAAAACATGACATTTCTCTGATTTTACCTTTTGTTTTAAATCTAAAGTCTTCATGCTGTGCAGTTCTCCTCATTCATATGACATTTCATCTCATCTCATCTAGACTGGAGGCTGATTAAGAATTCATTGCTTTGCAGTGTCTCGCAGCTTGCTCAGAAATCAGTGTCAAATCTATTTGTGTCCTCTTGCTTTCTTAGGAGAGGATGTGCGTCTGACAGCCAGCATGGCGGACTCCATCGCTGAGCTGAAAAAGCAGTTGGAGGAACAAGAAGAAATTGACGTGTCCCGCCAGAGGTGGTTCTTTTCGGGGAAACTCCTGACTGACAAGACTCGTCTGCAAGACACCAAAATCCAGAAAGACTTTGTCGTCCAAGTGATTGTCAATATGAACCCTCCTAACTGAGCAGTGAGGAAGAGGAGAGGGGTATGAAGTGATGAGGAGATGAAGGACGTGCCGGAGAGAGGTGCAGAAATGCGAGTAGGGCTTGAAATAATTTTCCAGTTGGTACTGCAGTGGAATTTTGTGTACATTTTTATATAAAAAGAATATTGCTTTTATATTGCTCCTTTTTGTATTTTTTTCCTTTTTCCAAATGAACTCAGAATATTGAAAAGCACTGAAACACTTTAGATTAAAAGTAGGATCCTAAAATGCACCACCCAGTGTCTGTCTGTGTCTGTCTATTTGTGTGGACATCACTCTTCAGTAAATCACATCAACTCACAGCTCTATTGTTTACACAGGCACTCCTCCTTGTCATGTGTGTTTGTACTTGTGCTTTTTAAACTGAATATGGTCCGTTTGGGGATCCAAATAAGGAAAAGCCATTCTCTCTTTTTTCTTAAAAAAAAAAGAAAAAGAAAAAGATTTCTGTCATGTGATTTGAGATTTAGGATGAGGGTGACAGAAAACTGTAGAGAAAAAAAAATGTAAATATCAGCCTCTATATGTGTTGTTTGGTCATGTAACTGTGTGCACACTACAATTTAAAGTCCACAACTGTACTCATAATAAAGACATGGAATGTAACGAAGGTACCGTTTTGAACGGTAATATGGGAGGATTTGATGTTTTAAAAATTTCACCACTCCAAACAAGATATTGTAATTTTATGTACAATATGATGCTCATTGTACTTGAATAACTTATGAATAAATATTGTAAATTTAAATGCTTCACCAGTGTCCTGATTCATAAGCACTATACACACACTACTGATCTAGTCTAGAAATGTTTGGTTATTAAAGTTAGAACTTATCCTAGAGCCATAACTTGTAATTAGGGATTTCAAATAGAAAAAATAATAAATAAATTGATCTATTTTAAGGTGTCACAAGCAAAAAAAAAAGTCCCAAAGGTGTATAATCAGAGTAGGGAGGAATAGTGTTAATATAAATACATCATGTATTATAAATTTATCGAGCTAAACAGTGGTGGAATGTAACTAAGTTCAGTTACTCAAGCACTGTATTTATGTACAGTTTTTAGGTGCTTGTACTTGAGTATTTTCATTTTTTGATACTTAATACCTCTACTCCACTACATTTTGGATACAAATATTGTACTTTTCACACCACTACACAGTTTTAGTTACTGCAGATTCAGTTTATTAAGTATTATGATGTATTATTCAGCAGTATATAACGTTGACATAATTAGCCCCAATTTAGTAGCTGAAACATTAGTGATGCTTAATACATATTCATAAAAAAATATATATATATACACATATTCTGAAATGGGCCATTCTGCATAATAAGTACTTTTACCTTTGGTACTTTAAGTATATTTTGATGCTAATAGTTATGTACTTTTACATAAGTAAAATTTACTGACATGTTAAATAGGCTTATTTAAATGAAAATATTGAAATACTTCTTCTAACACTGAAATATATTATTACTGACTGACTATATTATTACTGAATTACTCTGGTAAATTCAGTAAATTAAAAATTTCTTGCATTTGAACTGTTTGATTTGTACGTACATGTTTTAAAAAAAAACTTTTTATGCATTCTGTGTTTGTTGTTGACAGTAAACTCATTGAATCTTGAATAGAGCTGAACAGTAATTAAAGAATATACGCATATTTACAAAATCAAGGTCCACACACTTGCTTTTTCTCGGATCTTTCAACTGTATCACATGACATGGTCTTCATCAGTTTTCTCAGTTGTCACAAAAATGGGATCAATTGACTTGTGTGCTCAGTGGCTGTTCTTCGTTCAGCAGCTTTACTTTGACCTTGGAAACAGTTTTTACAAAACAGTTCCAACTCATGGTCCACTCCTCGCCTTCCAGGGCTTTCAACTACACCACATGGTCTTCATCAGTGGATAAAGGTAGCTTGGTTGTCTTTTTTTATATTATAATATAAAATTTATAATATAATAATATATTTAATAAAAAATATAATATATATAGTATGTTTTTGTTGTCACTTCTTGTATGAATTGTGTGGTCATATGTTTACTGTTGTGATCTTTGAGCACACAGAAACAAATTGCAAATCAACTGTAAAGTTGATGTGGTAATAAATGATTTAATGTTGAGTTAAACAAATCACATATTACAAAACAACATAAAACTTAAAACCAGGGGACACACAAATGACATGAATAACAATAATAATCATAAGAAGTTTAAATAATTAGATATCAACACAGATCTTTCTTCAGCGTTTGTAAATAACAGCAGTTTTCATAGCTTTAACGTTTTTGAAAAACTAAATAGAGTCAAAGTACCTCTTCAGGTAAACTTCAGCTCAGTTGTCATGGGGACTCATAGATTGTAATGTTGTCTGCTGCTGTGTGTAGTTTTGTGTCGGACAGCGTCCTCTGCTGCCGCAACCAAACGTAGATGCAACCAAAACAACGTGACCTGTGACGTCACCCGCTGAGCGACGGCGTCATCTGGATCTGCAACACGGGCTGTCGGGGTAGCGTGATTATTTTGAAACCCCGAAAATGGTGAAATCGGGGAAACTTAGATCTGGGACGGGGTCGAAACTCAAACGGTGGAAGAAGGGACACAGCAGCGACTCCAACCCGCAGACGAGTCGCTTTCGGCAGGCAGCTAAAAGCCGCTTCTTCAGCCGACCCACCGGTAAGCTTCCCTTTACACGTGGGTCTGTGGCTAGTGCTAACATTAGCCATCTCACTTGAAGCACAGCACAAACTAACGACATACAGTCTGTCATTAAATGTTCAAACAGTTCCAATAGAGTTGTCAGCGGATAGGCTGACTTTCTATCTTGTCTTCTTGTTGGTCAGTTGAAATAATTTGCTAGTCAGTTAAATTTGAGATGACAACAACTAGTTAGGTTTTCTCAATGAGTGTTTGTGACTCTTCATTATTGCTGTTGTCCCATAATGCAACATACTGAAATAGACAGTCTTGGAAATAATTGTGCAAAGTGTTTGTACACACTTTTAGCTGTATTGGCTCCATATAACAGCAAATTCAATTTTAAATGTATTCTTAATTTTTGATTATTGCAGCTAAATTTCTGATACTCTCAGCTGTAATTTGAGGGTATTAACATCCACACATTGGGTGAAGACTGTAGGAATAATTGCACTATTTATACATGGTTCCCCTGATTCAGGGGACCAAAATAAATTGGACAAATGTCATCATATTTAATATTTTGAGCAGTCACTGACTGGTGGAAGTATAAAACTAATAGACATCAGATACATTGGTGCCTGTGCTCCAGACAGCTTCACTTCGTCCTTGTTTTGGTGACACATTAGCAAGTGAAACACATGTTAAGTTTGGTCAAGGTGGTGTGTAGAACTAAAAACTTCTTGTTTACCATGTCTCTGTGTTCATGATCATTGTTCAGCTGCACTGTCGTAAATCTTTGGGGCCAATTATTGAAAAAGATGTTTGATTCCTCCACTGTTTGAGCAGTGCAGATGTTGAAAGCTGCAAGTCAGCACTCAGCCTAATAGTTATTTATTCCAAATTCAGTGAGTGGAAATACAGAGTCAAAACAACAAAGAAAGTGTCTCTGTGGCACTTGGCCAGAGCCATGTCATGCACAATCAAAAATTTAAATTTAACAATGTCAAAAATATGTTAAGTCCTAAAATGGATTTTAAAAGTCCTTGACTGTGATGTCCGATGTAGGTCACATGTGACCTACAGGGAAGTTGTAATGTCTCATCTTTTTTTCCACAGAAAAGAGTGATCTAACAGTTGATGCTCTGAAGCTGCACAATGAGCTGCAGACAGGTCCACTGGAGCTCGGTGCAGGCGGCCGTAAAGATGCCTGTATGGAAGATGAGCCAGACCAGGCGTTCTCAGACAGGACCTCCGGTACCTTCCTCAGCGGTCTGTCAGACTGCTCCAACCTGACATTCAGAAAGGTGCAGCGCTTCTGGGAGTCCAATTCAGCTGCTCACAAAGAGGTGGGTTTTACACTGAATAGAAGGAAAGAGTTTCTATGAGTTGATGGCAGTGCTACCAACTCAAAAAAACAACTATAATCAGAAATCCGTGATGTTGCATTTCATGTATTGTTAGAGTAACCTTGTTTCCTATTGTTCCTCACAGATCTGTGCAGTGTTGGCAGCTGTTACTGAGGTGATCCGTGGTCAGGGAGGGAAGGAAACAGAAACTGAGTACTTTGCAGCTTTGGTAAGTACTGACTTTTTAATGTATTTGTTGAGACATTTAGATATAACTTGTGGTGCATTGATAAGGGATAGCGTCCATGTGTCCTGTCTTAAAATGAAGCATGTCTGCTTTTTGTAGATGACCACGCTGGAGGTTGTGGATTCAGCGGAGTCACAGGCTGCAGTGGCCTACCTCCTCAACCTCGTCATGAAAAGGTTGGGCTTTTACACCGCTGTTCTTCCGAAACCTAAAAATGCCAGGTCATGTCATGGCTAATACAGTGAATACTTGTCATCTGATTGACGTGTCTGTTTTGTGTGTTCATCAGGGTCCCTGCTCCGGTGCTCATGTCGAAGTTCTCGGACACCACCAAGGCTCTGATGGACGTCATGTCTAAACAGGCCACATCTGAGACCGCCTCGGCTCTTAGATGGGTGAATAGATTTGTCTCTGTGATGTTTTTTATCTCTTTATTGTGCATTGTTGAAAACCATGTCAAAGATTGATTTTTGATATTTTTGGCATTTATAGATCCTGTCATGCCTGGCTACTCTGTTGAGGAAGCAGGATGCATCTGTCTGGACTTACCCATCAACTCTTCAGGCTTATCACGGCCTGCTCAGCTTCACAGTGCACAACAAACCCAAGGTCTCCCCCACATTTGGTTATTTATCTCAAACTTATGATGTGTAAATATGAATAAAAAATTAATAAAATCATGCAGTTTTATCCTGTTTAATTTTATATCCACTTTTCCTTCTCAGGTGCGTAAAGCAGCACAGCAGGGGGTGTGTTCTATTCTCAGAGGTAGTGACTTCCTGTTCACAGATAAGGCTCCAACACACCATCCCGCTGCAGTGACCACAGCCAAGTTCTGCGTCAAAGAAATGGAGCAGGCAGGAGGTAAGACAGCATGGTGACTGACATACTTCACAGCTGCATACAGCACCGATATGGACCTATTTGTGCTTACTGTGAAGTAAGTAAATAGTTAATGTGACTCTGTGGTTGTGCAGCAAGTTGTAATTCATGTCTGTCCCCCCCCCCCCCCCCCCTCAGGCAGCAAAGAGGACACCACCACACTTCATGTGCTGGGTCTTCTGAAGGAGTTGATGGGGACATTTCCTCTGGGAGCTGTCAAGTCCTGTTGTGAGACACTGCTGCGAGTGATGACACTCAGCCATGTGGTGAGAACACAAAAACACTCAAAAGGTGCCACCAGATGCCCTTTGTTCATCTACATGTAGTTTTTAATACTGTATTTCCTGTCTCCAGCTGGTGACGGCGAGCGCCATGCAGGCCTTTCACAGGCTGTTCAGCGGGAAGCCGAATCCTTCAACTCTGACACCAGAACTCAACGCACAGATCATCACGGTGAGAGAGGACGAGCATAACAAAGTTGTCAGTCATACTGTGATATTTGTCATCAAATATAACCGGCTGTCACTTTATCCCCAGGCTCTGTATGACTACCTGCCCAGTGAGAACGACCTGCAGCCTCTGCTGGCCTGGCTCGCCGTCATGGAGAAAGCACATGTTCACTTGGCAAGGTAATACATGTTTTCTAACAGCAGCATAACAAATTCTGTTGTCATTTTTTTTAAAATTCAGATTCGACAGCAGTCTGTCTTTGTCTAGTTTGCAGAGTTCTCTGAGTTTGGGTCACCTGCCCCGCCTCTTCTCTGCTGCCATGTCTTGCCTGTTGTCACCTCACACACAGGTGGTTTCTGCAGCCACCAACACACTCAAGGTAAAGATTATGTCTGGATTTTTGTGGAAAGATACATTCTAGACATGGAAGTTGTTGAATTTTTACCCTTACAAGTCAAAGGAATCGGTGTACAGCAATATACCAAAACACATTTGTTTATTGCACGAGAGTTATTGCATTCAGTGTTCTAATTATTGATTTATTTATGTTTGTGTTTCAGGCGCTGTTGACTGAGTGTGTGGCCCCTCACATGGAGGAAATGGGCATGATCACTGCCACAGCTTCTGCAGGGAACCCTTCTTCTGTCTGCAAAATGTTTCGGTAAGTTCCCCCAGCTGCTTGCAAAGCCAGTCTCAGTCTTCTCTTTCTGTTTTTTAAAGCTCATGATAGTTATGCTTGTATCTGTGTGTTACAGTATCGTAGAAGAGGGATTGTCCTATCGCTTCCATGCCTCCTGGCCATTTGTTCTGCAAGCACTTGGCTGCTTCTACCGCGTTGCAGGGAAACAAGCTCACCCCATCATGACCAAGGTACAGTGACAAACTTCTGTAGACCGACGTGTGACGAACCAAAGATAAAACGTTGCCTGTAGTGGGATGGTTACATAGTCAAAGGGTAAATCAGAGTCTGTGTTGTTTCATGGACAGTCCCTGCAGTCTCTGGCAGACCTGCGCTCTACTCCACAATTCCCCTTCAGTGGTGAGTTGGATCTGGCTATAGGAGGAGCTGTAGAGAGCATGGGGCCTGAAGTTGTGTTGGGCGCTGTGCCTCTCAACATCACCGGCTACGAGTAAGCGCATATACTCAGACACAAAGGCACTTTTGGGGCTGACTTTGACTGACATTATTGTGGTTTAACTGGCTGGTTTTGTTTTGTTTTGTTGTTTTTTTTTTAATCAGCGATGACCTGGAGTTTCCACGCAGCTGGTTGGTCCCGGTCATTCGAGATCACGTGAAGAACACTAACCTGGGTTTCTTCAACTCGTATTTCCTCCCTCTGGCCTCTACACTCAAGCAGAGAGGTAAATCAAATGTGTATTGCTTCACTTTAGGGTGGGGTGACTGGGTTATTGATTCTTAGGTGTATTGACTGATGACTCTGTTCTTGTGTTGTAGCTGAAGAGTTGGAGCAACAGGGACAGAAACTGGAGGCCAAAGTCTATCAGACCTTACAGCTTCAGGTAACTTCATGTGGACTTATGTGTGTGACTTATCCTGAGTGAAGAATTGAAGTGATTGAGTTGCCAAGAAGTTAATATCTGTGCTCTTCTTTTAGATTTGGACCATGCTCCCTGGTTTCTGTACATGTCCCGTAGACCTGGTGGCATCCTTCAAAGGCGTCGCCCGCACACTGGGCATGGCTATTAATGAACGGCCAGACCTGAGACTCACAGTCTGCCAGGCTTTGCGCACTGTCATCAACAAAAGCTGCAGCACAGGTAGGTAAACACACATGCTGACAGAATCTGCATTAAAACTACTGCAGCTTCTTTCTATTGAATCAGCCCATTTGATAACATGGTTTGTAATTTCTCTGTGTCTGCAGAAGAAGAAAAGGCTGAAGTGGGCCGCTTCGCTAAGAACTTCCTGCCCATCTTGTTCAATGTGTACAGCCAGCAGCCCGCAGCCGGAGAGTCTGGCACCTACAGGATGGCTGTACTAGACACCATCAAGGTCTATTTAACTGTCACCGAAATGCAGGTGAGTTGTGTTTGCATGACATTGAAGCATTGATACCCTTTGATAGGCCATATCACCTGTGCTGGTTAATTGCTAATCAAAACAATCATCCTCAGATGATCAATACATTCCTGCAAAAAGCCACAGAGAGATTGAGCTGCACAGAGAGCACCGAGTTCACACGGTAGGACCTGAATACGGATACATTCATATAGAACTCTGGTTGCCTGCATATTACTGACTTATTAATATACTTGCTCTGCCATACTCTGGCTTTCTCTACCTCTCAGGCTGTCAATGATGGACCTCGTGGTTGCCATGGCTCCCTTTTTAGATGAAGTCACCATGACTCAGACCTTTGAGCTGATCAGGCCATATTTGCAGGTAAGCATACACACAGAGTTTTTAATGAAACCTATCATGGCCCAAAAGTATCTCTCGTTGTTGACTCTCTGTTCTTTTGTTCAGACTAAAGAACCAGGCATGCAGAAGAAGGCGTACCGCGTGCTGGAGGAGATGTGCGGAGGAGAACGAGACGAGTGTAGATCGTTTGTCGTGGCTAATCTAGAAACTCTAAAAGTCGTCCTGCTTGAGACGCTGAAAAACGCCTCTTCACCAGCAAAGAGGGTGAGACTGCTGTGTAGAGTAGAAATAAAATAAACCTCATGTTTAGATGGATATTATACATCTGGCTTTACAGCGCTGTCTGATTTTATCTTTTTACGTATTTCTTTTTCTCAGCCGAGACTGAAGTGTCTGATCAACATCGTGAAAAGGCTCAGTGAAGAACACAAGGACTTTATCACTGCGCTGCTGCCAGAGGTACCCTCACAAACACATGCACGCACACACACAGACGCAGAGAGTACGCATAGTTATCTTTTTCATGAGGATGCTCTCTCTTCCAGGTGATTATATGTACCAAAGAGGTATCTGTCGGAGCTCGTAAGAACGCCTACAATCTGCTGGTGGAAATAGGAAATGCATTTGTCCGCTTCTGTGGGAACAAAAAAGGTAACATGAACTTGTCTTTGTGTTTGTTTTTAAATGTGCGGGGACACGTTTGAAGATTTGAAATGCTTAAACGATAGCTGTCTCTTCTCCAGATGCCATGGAGCAGTATTTGGTGTTGGTGTACGCAGGACTCACAGGCTCGGTCACCATGATCACCTGCACGATTTTGGCTCTAACTCGACTGGTGTTTGAGTATAAAGGTACAACCGCCAGCTTCATCCATTCTCTTATTTGTGTTTTTTTTTTTAAAATACGAGACTGAATTAAACTCTGCATCTTTTCATTCACAGACTCAATAGATGTGACCACCATGGAACAGCTGCTGCACAATGTTTGCCTCCTGCTGGGAGCTCGTACCAGGGAGATAGTGAAAGCTGCCCTGGGCTTCATCAAGGTCATCCTCTTCATCATGGATTCCAAGGCTCTGGCTTCACATGTCACCGTCATGGTACGCATTGATGTTATGGATATAATACTTTGAGTCCGCGATAAGAGAAAATTGTGCCCTCATTTAACTCTCGCTTTCTTTCTTGTCAGATGGAAGGCATTGGGAGCATCAAGGATGACGTGAGGAGGCACTTCAGAACCAAACTGAAGAATATCTTCACAAAGTTTATCAGAAAGTTTGGGTAAGGAATTTTTTTTTTTTTTTTGCATCAACCAGCTACTTGTATTCCTGAATGTCACTCTGGGGAGACATTGTGGTGTGTAATAACGAGCATCACAAATGTCAAATTTAACTCTTCTTTTATTCTTATTCAGCTGTAATTCTTGATTCAATTATTTCTAATGGGTTAGGTAGTTCCTTTTGTTTCTTTGGTATTTCCACAGAAGTCAGTAAATCACTTATATGAACGTTTTAATGAAAAACAGTGACGTTATTAGCCATTGCGTAAACTGTTTAATGACAGTAACTGTTGAATTTGTACACAGTCATGCTTCATAATTGCTTTGGATGTGGACATGTGATGTGCAGTCTGGATAGCAGATGTCTTCCAGGCAGTGCATTGTATATTTTAAGAGCTGAGTGTATGTATTTCTGTGCTGTCACAGAATTAATATTTTATCATCACATCTGATTGTCTTCTGGTTTAGTTAACATATGTTTGTTTGCTACCTTTTAACCGAAAAACAAACTTGTTGTAAATTCAACCAATTAAACCACATCTGGTGAATTAACAAGAAGCACATGTTAGCACTAATAACGTTATCATATGTAAATCACATGCTACCGCTAACAAAGAGTTGCTTTGTTGGGATCAACATCTGACTTTCCTTAAACTCTGATTGTTTTGGAAGAGACAAAGATGAGATGGTTCCATGTTCACTTGATGTTCTGATTGTACCAGATGTGTTTATAACAGAATTACAGTATGTCTATATGTTACAGTGCATTTCGTTTATGTTTATGATTCTCTGCTGTATTCCCAGTTTTGAGCTGGTGAAGAGCATGCTGCCTGCAGAACACCACAAGGTGCTGGCAAACATCCGCAAGGCCGAAGCGCGCACCAAGAGGCGGAAACAAGCCGCAGAGCAGGAGGACGACTCGGAAAGCGAAGAAGAGGCACCTAAAACCAAGAATGAAAGGTATGGAACACACAGAGCAACACCTTTTCTTACAAATTTGCTCAAATTTCCTCCTTACAAACCTCCTGCCCTCTCCTCTCTAGTATTGAGGACATCCTTGCAGAGTCAGACAGTGACATGTCAGAGGATGAAGGAAAGGCCGGTAATGCTCAGAAGAAAGCAGGCAAACAGCAGAAGGGACGCGCCTGGCTCAAAGAAGGAGAAGAAGATGACCCGCTCAACTTCCTGGACCCCAAGGTTTCCCAGAGAGTACTAGGTAATAAAGCCTCCTAACTGTCCTTTGTTTCTGTCAGCTTGCATGTTGATTTTTGGAGCCAGATTTTTATTAACATGGATTTTTATTGTTTTTCAGCTACAAACCCAGAGCTGAAAAAGAGCGCCAAGGTTGAGCACGGCTTCAAGGTGACCTCAGACGGACGGTTGATCATCAGAGAAGAGGAAGAAGAGGATGTAAAAGACAAAGGTAAGAGGAATCTTGTGGTTCATCTGGCTTCTCTGTGCTCTCCTTTTAAATCTAAACAGTCTTTAACTAATTAATCATCACTCTTCTCACAGATAAGGGAGAGATGAACGATATCCTAGAAGAAGCTGGGGTCAAGAGCGTAAGTATTTATACATGTAATCGTAACCTTTGACATTTTATCACGTTTTTTTGTCATTAACCCATGTCTATTACCATCAGAAAAAGACACAGAAGAGAAAGTTTCAAGACGGCAACTTTGATGACGACATGGACATTGAGCCTGAGTTACAATATAAAGGTATGATTTGTACCAAACATCCTGTGTAAAAGTAACAAGCCTGTGCATGAAGTTCTAGACTAAGATTTGGCATCAGGTTAATATCTTGGCAGTTGCAGTTTTGCCAGAAAACAACATATCATGCTGATGACACGTTGGTGCATGAGGGATTGTGATTAAGACAAAGCAACATGTGTTTTCTTCTCACTCAGCTGGGGGCTCGGGTATCCACAGGCCCCTGGGAGGCAGCAGAGACAACGGAGCAGACTACAAGTCGAAGGTGAGTCCGACAGTGTGTGTAGAAACATTTGCTGCAGGAAGTCGCTGGATAGAGACGTTGTGTTCACTGGAAACTGCAGTTCTCAGTTTTTGTTCTGCATTCCTCAGAAAGGAAAAGGAGATGTGAAGAAAAAAGGAAAACTCGACCCTTACGCTTACATCCCTCTCAAAAAGGCCCAGCTCAATCGCAGGTATGAGCAAAGTTTAACCAACAGTTGTCATGACAGGAATCCTTCAACTTCTTTGACAAGCAACTGATTGAGTTTAAAAATGAATCTAACATTTTTTTTTATACTGTCTGCGTTTACAGGAAGCGAGCCAAACTGCAGGGCCAGTTCAAGGGCATGGTGAAAGGAGCCCAGAAGGGGGCGCTGTCAGGAAAGAAAATGCAGATGAAAAAGAGGAAAGCCTGAAGAGCACACTTTATATCGCTCAGTGGACTCCAAATAGGTTGTGTGTGTGTGTGATGGTGTGTTCAACATACTGAAATAGGCAGATACAGCGTGGGAAGTGTGTGTGTGTTTCTGACAGACTGTCTAGAAAGGTGATATCAGTTTGTTTTTAAACTGTGCCTCTTACAGAGCTCTAGAAATGCTCTGACGTCCTACAGCTTTCTCAAGTCAGTTGTGTGTGTGTGTGTGTGAATGAGTGAATGTGAGTGAGTGACGACAAACATGTTTACTGTCCCTGCCTTGGTGAATATTGACTGACTAAATGGAAATTCATTTGGCTGTCAAATAAATCACAAAAGTGTAATCTTTTGTGTATGCATCCGATAAAACTCTCCCTTCTGACAAACATTAAAAGATATTTATGTGTCTAGATATGTTCGGGAAGAGTGATATGTGCTGTTGTTGTTGCATTATGTGGTCACTTGAGGGCGCTGTAGACTTCTGGATTATTAACACTGCATAAGAGCATTTATGAGTGCATTTAAGATGATTAAAATACATCATTAAAACTGTTTTTGGACTGAAAAGTAAAAAACATAAATTTCCACTTTTCCTTATCAGCAATCCACTAGTATTTACAGTCTGTAGTTAGATTTTCCTGTGACAGTGTGGCTCTACTGCAGCCCCTTAAAGACACTGAGGAGGCTGTAGGTTGTTGCGCTGAGTGAGGTAACATACCATTAGCATTGTGTGATTCATTTCCCAGATGGATTGCAGCAAAATGAGTCTCAGTGACAGACTGACCTCCTAAACGCAGTCTTTTGTGTCTGGACACAGTGTGACAGTCAGTGTTCTTGAGGAGGGGAGGAGACATCCTGGACTGATTCAGGACATTCCCAGACCAGGCATCATCAGCTTTGCGGTTAAACATATATGTACTGTACTGTGGTGTCAGAAAGTATTCAAACCCCTTTTCACTCCCCTTTTTGTACTCTAGATTTAATTTGAAATGAATTACATGTATGTTTTGGTCATCAGTTTACATGGAATAGCCTAAGATGACAAATAGAAGATGTTTTGCTGGTCTGAATACTTTAAGATCCCTACTACTGATTACTGCACTGGTTGTTTAAATGAAAAACAAATGACAAAAAGAATTATATGAGAGCAAAAATACGACTTTGAATACATCCAAAAGTAATAAAATGTTGAATTTAGGATTCATTTTGTAGGCTACCTATATAAATGTCGCAGATAGATTATTAGTGTCCTGACAGCAGCGGAAATGTAATTAGTTTAATTAAAGAACATTGCCTGAAGGGGAACACATTACATCACCAAATGTTGCATCCTGTAATATCCAATTAACCAATAAATATGTCATTAGGTTGCTTTTGCACTGACTGCAGTGTGTTTGCAAGCTGCTTCATAATATAATTGTATAAGAAAAATATGAAGCTGCCGTATAATGTTGAATTATTATGTCAATTTTAATATCTTTGAAAGAAATCGCTGCCAAGCAGCACATAAAAAACATTTAGTTTATTGGAGACAGACACAAAAAAAGTTGTTAATACAGAAATAATGCAAGTGATCATTTCAGTCAATAAATGCAGTATACAGGAGGATCCTGACGATATGAATTTACAATGCAATCGTTCACTTGGAGGTGTTAAAGACCACAAATACATTAGATGTCATGCCAGAGTGTTTCCTTATAATTTTTTCCTATGAATGATTTCAAAACCCAGAAATCCACGTGATGCTGAATAAAACAGATGCAGACAAAGCCTGTAATAAAATAAATAAAATATGTAGAAACTGCCCTGCAGTTGCAATAAGATCACTGAACTAAATTTTAACTAGGATGTAGAAAAGTTTCTTTGATTGAAAAGGTAAAATGATGCATAAGTCATAAGATAGTGTACATTTAAAAACCAGCGCGCCAACATCACCAACATTCAAATCATCTTTCACCACATCCTCACTCAACATTATCATGCCATGCAAAATAAAACACCAAGTGAACAAGCTAATTTACCATCACTGTTATACATACACAACCTCTTACAGTCTAACTTTCTAAAAGCAACACATTTCTATGCATGAATTGTTTTAGTTGAATTTCTAGAAAGGACAGCACTTACTCTTCCCCCTTTAATCAATATATGTGCAGGCTTAATCAAGTTACTACATGCTTTTTTATATAATCTATTTGTTTTTTTCTTACAAAAATGTTATCTTTGATGAAACTCAGTAGCTGATTTTGATATCAAGATAAATATTTTATTTGCTGTCCAGCAACAAAGCGCAGAGCTTCATGTCAAAGCTCCTGGCTTACAAGATTTCACACCTCTGCTGTCACTGAGTCTTCAGGGTGAAAGGAGGACATGTTTTTTTTTTTTTTTTTTTTTTTTTTAAAGATGAATAGATGTATCATTTGATTACTGGATGTCCTCTCTTCATCATCAGAGCTGGGGTGGGGGTCGAGACGGCGGGGGTCCTGGTGGCCCCGGGGGTGCACGAGCAGGGGGTGGACCTGGAGGGGGTGCGCGGGCGGAAGGTGGTGCGCGGGCGGGGGGTGTGGTGCGGGGCCCTCTGGATGGAGGCTTTGTACGGGGGACAGAGTTGGAGACCAGAGGTTGCTGTTCGGCAGGCGGAGGAGGAGGAGAAGGGGGAGAAGGAGGCAAGGGAGAGTGTTGTGTGCGAGAAGGAGCCTGGTTGTTGGTGTTGGACTCTCCAGCTTTGACACGTTGGAACTGTATACAGCGACCCTGCAAGACAGACGGAGTGTTAAACCACAACTGCACATCGTCATTTCAGTGCAGAATACAGATTATAATGCAGTGCGTCTTTGTGTGCATTTTTTTGTGCAAAATCAATGAGTCTCTAAGATCCACCAGCCAAAGTAGTTTGTGTGAGTCTTTGCCCAGCTTCTGCTGACAGAGGCGTGTGTGTTTGAGGCCCCAGAGGGAGCACAGAGCTTCTTCTGTCCGCACCTGCACCACAATAGCTGTGATGCTAGCAAAGACGGCCACTGACAGAGTTATCACACAGGCACACACACACACACACACACACATGCTTTTGCAGTTTGCAGCTTTCCCCATTTCCCCTCCGCCTCTCTTGATGCAGAACAGAAAGTGGTTTATGTCTCTTATGTGCTTGACTTGTTGGAATGTAAAGGGGGGATTTCAATATCTCCACAATAGTTAACAGAGGCCCCTTAGCGTTTAACATAATTTACAAGTCTGGGAGAATGGAACGCTTCTCTTATTGTTCTCATTGATGGTTTTCCTCTATGTTCGCTGCATAGCCTCCTGGTGCAGACACACACACACATACACACTTAAAAACACAAATTCTTGTCTTGCTCAGTCAATGTGTGAAGGATGGGAAGTAGGTCTCTGTGTCACAGACCCTTGGTGGTCTGATTATAACACCTTATTAAACAGAGAGGCCCTAAAGTCACACAGGGGCCATTAAGAGGACCCAAGCAGAAGTAGCTTTGTGACTGAGGGAGCCATTGTGTGTGTGTGTGTGTGTGTATGAGGGGTACGTAATTGATTTGGGGGCAGCCCGGTTGGGGTAGTGGGAGGAGGTGACTGCTTCGGTCTTGTCACCGGGCTGCGGTGAAAGGGCCAGTTTGTGAGCAGCAGAGCAGCAGCACAACACCAGAGAGAGCATATGGACACAATGAGAACACAAGCTCATGAATATGAGTGTGTTTGCATGTGTGTGTGTGTGACTGTAAGCATGCCTCCACCAGAACATATGGCCTGAATGAAATCTCAGCCTCATGAATAACAGAAACAGAGGGAGAGAAAGGTTAGAGGGGAAGCTGCAAGAGAGCACTACAAAACATACAGTTGGTGTTGGAATAGAGTGATGGAAAAGTGGAGAAAAGAAGAGTTTTTTTTGCAGATATGTACATAGATGAGTTGTATGAGAGGTCAGCAATGTGTCACTTGTGATGGTAAGACTCCCCTGCGTGTCCCTTTGGCTGTAACGTCTGTCACAGCTTTGCTTCCCCTCTCGGCGATTGTTTACTTCAAACCCTCAACTCCTTTTTTGGAGAAAAATAAAACCCTAAAACACCTCCAGCATTCCTCTTCACACCATTCCTCTGTCTAGCCCCTGTTCCTCTTTCCATGCCCACAAGACTATGCCCTTCCCTAACACACACATACACACACACACACAGCTGATAGGTTCGTTTACAGGGAAATGATGCTTGCGCACACATACATTTGTCACCATTATAGTAAGGAAAATGGGAGAAAGACAGGGAGAAAGAGGGGAGACACACATCTAACCTGACAGCTCTTGCCTGTCACCTCATATGACATTATAGCGATCCACTTGCATAAGGAATATGCTCCACGTGCTCTCACAGAAGAGTTATCACACTTATCAGGATAAAAAGCCTGAATTGTAGAGATCAAGCATTAAATGGTCAGTCCAACCAAATTACATTTCACTCTAGTGGTATCAAACTGTGCAAGATAGTTTTGGGTTTATCTGATATGGGTTTAAAATATTTGTCTCTTGAGATTTCTGCCTTCACACAGGTGACGGTGAACAGATTTGTTTGTGGTGCTTAAAGCATAAAAATTGAATTGTAACTAATTCAACAGTAATATGTTACAGACCTTGCTTATTTCCATTAACCGTCATTATATTGGGGTGGTGGCTGAAATCTCACAGATCTCAAAACTTGGGCAAATAAAACCAAAACTATGTGCATTACTAAATGCTACATGAGGTAAGTGAGAAAATATTTTTTTTTTAATTTAGGGTGAACCAAGCCTTTAAGTGCTGTGATTGGGGGGGGGGGGGGGGAGTCTGTGTGTGAGGACGGAGGGATGGTGGCCGCCCTCTGGTCTGTGCTGTGCTGTGTGATGGGGCCATCAGTGCCATCAGCTCTGGGGACAAAAGAAGGGAATCTCTTCTGTCACAATATGGCTCGTGGCCTTTCAACTCCCCATCTGTTTGTGTGACGCTCGCTCAGGAGAGTTGACACACAACTTACAGTGACAACACATGCATGTACACACACACACACACACACAGTGCAGACACATGTAATGCAAACAGAGAGTGTGGCAGAAACTGGCAGCCCGCTGATGGCCGTTTGCAGAGGCAGTGAAGTAGGAGTAATGTGGGGAGAAAGCAGGACGAGCTCCTCCTGAGCTGCTGGTTAACAAGCCGCATTGAGGAGGCTGATCCATGCTAGTTATCGCTGTGCTTTTTGCCACCTTGTTGTAATCCGGCTGCACTGTTGGTCATTAGGGCTGTGCATCAAACTCCAATTTTAGGTAACAGCAGAAATGTGTCCACAGCAGTGAGTATCAAAAATAGTCAAGTACGCCAAAAGCTGGCATTGAATGCTTGCTCAGATTCATATAATCCTTTTTACATATTCTTTCATCAGCTAGTTTCTGATTTACATCTATAACTATTTCAAGATTTACATACAATTTTGGCAGTTTTATACTATATTGTATGTATTATTTCTTGTACAGAACCTTGTGTTTAGATATTTTGTATTTAAGACTTTTGGCTTCTTTTGCAAAATGAAAAACATTGATATTTCTCTTAAAAGTATAATTTAGATATTGGTACTCAACTTCAGACATTGTATTTGCATTAGTATCGAATTTCAAATGATAAGTTAACCGAACCTATTTGACATACAGATGCGGTTTTTTGCTTTTGCAGAGATTTGAGGAATTGTGAAGAATTCACTTTGAGTGACTTTTTCAGGCCATCGTTGTCGTTCTTTCATGTCTGATATGGTTATTAGCACATTTCTGAGCAAGAATCTTGCTTGTAACAAAAGTGGATTTTTTTCCCCCTCATTTCTTTCCATGTGAGAAAGTCCTCAGTTAATGGCGCGTGAAGGGAGTGGCGGGGGTCATTGTTGAGTGTCTCTGTGAACCGGAGACCCACAGAAAGTGTCTGACAAAGACTCTAGAAACTTCTGTCTTGACAGAGATTAATTGTGCTGTTTAGAGAATAAAAAGATTCCAAGATGGAAAGAAGGGATAAAACCATTGATGACCATTTTTACAGACTCCAAATACAGTAGACACACACACACACACTGTTACACAGTAAAGATGAATCATCCTATACAAAGAAAGAATCAATAAATTCTGCAGTGATATGACTGAGGTATGAGAAGCGACAATGAAACCATTTACAACGGAGCAGATGTTTCACCATGACAACCAGTATGATGATGAAAACATGTCTGTGGGGTTATGGGATGCAATACACAAGGCCATGGTTAGATAAAAAGAGCCGCCCTGCTCTGCCTGCTCTTTTTAGTTCTGGCTCGCAGTGATGTCATGATTTAGGACTTTGCAGCAGCGTTTCAACAAAACGTTACATGAAACTTAGTAAATAAAACCTGATTCGACAGAGTAGTTGTACTTTTAAATTATAATCATCACGTGAAAGTAGAGAGTGTGTAACATGCTATTTGGAGACTCGATAGAAACCCGGTCATTTTCTAGGAGTCACAGGGAATTCTCAATGAAGAGTACAGAAGAGTACAGTACTCCTTGTGCTTGAACAATGGCAGCTTTGATGAGGAGAGTGGTATCAGTGGCTCATTCACTCACTCTGTGTGTGTATGAGTGTGTGTGTAGAGAATCAGTACTGAGCTGCTGCCGTGTACATGTTGCTCACTGACAAGTGTTGTCTTTATGCAATGTGATAGAAGGAAAGAAAGAAAGAAAGAGAGAGAGAAAGAATGCAGATGCTCAATTGTTCCCCCACAGAGACAGAAAACACTTTCTGTACCCTTTAATGTGCTCTTAAAAAGCTTTTAAGTGGTAGTTATCCACAGCAGAATCCCCAAAATTACACATAATTACAGTTTTGTATCAGTTATTATGCCTGTTTTTGGTTGACTGGATCTTTTAGTCGTGTTTTCGATGCAGATAAAATGAAATGTGACTGCAGTTGAGAGGCAGGCTCACCTGGTCTCCAGGCTGTGGTCTCATCAGGGATACCTGATCGTAACCTCTCCTAAACAGAGCCCACAGAGCGTCGAGCTTCCCCTGGACACAGAGAGAAACAGTGAACGAAAACAAATATTTCAAAGAGGGGATAAAAAGTAAATACACTTTAATACGCATGCAACATTTAAAGAGCAATAAGAAAAAAGTCAAACCTTTATGGGTGTGTACCACCTCCTCTGCTGTGGGGGGCGGCGGGGAGGTTTTCGAGGCTTGGGCTCATAAGGTTCAAACTCTTGCTCGGGCATCTTTACAACAGCATTTTTAGGTTTGTCCAGCTTAGCTCCTTCCTCAGTGGACCCCTTCTCCCCCCATCGCACCTGGGAAAGATTAAGTAAGAAAAGCATTGTTAAACTGTACTATAATGTGTTGAAAAATGTAGAAAGTTGTATGTGCGTGTGTGTACCTCCATGCGTTTGATGCCACCCACTCCTCTTCCTCCATAGTAGGAAGCATCCACTGTGGGCCATCTCTTCTTGGGCATCCCATCCTCATCATCTGATTCCTTTGAGTAAAACCAAAATAACATGACACAGATCATAGTCTCCAAAACATACTAATACTTAATACTACCATTACAACAAGAACAGTAATGTAATGCTTGTATTCTTATATAGATCTGTCATTACAATGAATAGTAACAATTAAAGGGGACATATTATGCACATTTACAGGTCTATATTCTTAATCTGGAGTTCTACTGGAATATCTTTCTATGATTTACAGTTCAAAAAGTCCTCATTTAACTCATACTGACCCTTTATGCAGCCCCTTAGTTCAGCCTCTGTCTGAAACAGGCTGTTTTAGTTCCTTTCTCTTTAAGACCCCCCTCCTGATGAGCCCACACTGTTCTGATTGGTTAGCTTCCAAAAGCTAAGTCACCTCCAACTTCTGGCAATCGGGAAGCTACATCAACAAACCTTTTACCATATTTAACATAGATATCTGATATCATAACAGTATTAATTTAAAATAACAGAATATAACAGAAAACCACAAAAAGCATGATATGTCCCCTTTAAAGAAAAGCAAAGTCAAGTCAGCTTCATGTGGCAGGTGTCTTACAGGCTCTGGAGGAGGAGGGGGTGGAGGTTCTTTGATCACCTGAAGATTGAAGAAAAAAAAACATTCATGTCACGAGGAAAACTAATGACCGCAAGCTAAAATGTTGATATCTGAGGTACAAACTTACCACAGTGCAGCAGAGAGGCCAGAACCACCACATCAGCAGCAGACCCAACAACAGGAACACCACCAGCAGCGAAATCAGCACGATGGTACCATCAAACTACATGAAAACACAAAATGACTGGATTAAAGACTAAACTCAACTGAAAGACAATAGAGAAGAAAAAGTGAAAATGAAAAGGCAAAGTACTCACAGCCTCCTCTGATGACAGACACAACAGAGGAGACCTCAGAGTGGAGAGAGGAAGAAGACTGGAGAAAATAAGAAGTTTGAAGGAAGTTTAATCAAAGTGGGCAGCAAGCCAGAGGGTAATATCATTGTGTGTTGTTGTGATAGTGCAAACTGTTCACAGTTTGTACTCACACATTCGGTAGTAGTGATGTGAACCGAGCTGGTGATGTAGGAGATGCCCTCGTTCATGCTCACCTGCAGGTAGATCACCCTGCAAAACAAACTCGTGTCACAGATATGCATACATCTGCTTGCGTGCACACTCCAACAGCCTTGTTTCGGCTACTGCAGAAGCTCGCCCGAGGTGTCAAATACATTCCTTCATCTTCTCTGTCCATACTTGCTGCCTTATAAGCACACAAACATGCTGACATAGACACAAAGCCTTTAAAGAGGTCAGGGAGTTCTCCACCCACAGAAGGAATCTCTTCTGTTTGGATCAGACCCAGACCTCTAATGTGGAAACCACAGACAACTAAATGACTTCTTACTCCATGGTATTCAGCACTGTTATCTGCAGCTATAACTGCACAGTGATAGGCAGGACAGAGACAAGAAAAAGTTATATTTTTTGGATATGGAGATGACAGGATAGCGGTAGCGAAAAAGACAGATGCAAATTTAGTTGACAAGTTATTCATAAAGCTCGTAAGAAAGAGATAAAAACAAGACGTGTTAGCCAAAAAGGCTTGAGAGGGTGGAAACAGCAGACAGCTGGATTGTAGTTATAGGTTTGGAAAAGAATGGAGAAAGGTTTCTTGTGCTGTGCTTATGGTTTGGGGGGACAGAGACAAGGGGGGTATTGAGCTCTAGGTTTAGATTTGAGGAGGGGGCGACAGGGGGGAGGTCACTGCAAGGTGGGGGGGCCAGTGGAGAGGAAACAGAGAGTGGGGGATGGTAGGAGGAGGGCCTTTCCTGTTCTACATCCATTCAAAGCTGTCTCTCCCTTGTGAGACACCCCCCCACCCTCCACTTCCTCAATCACTGACACTCTGTTTTTGCCTCCTCGCCCCCTCCTGTATCCCGACCATACCACTGTAACTTGTCTTATAACTCATGCTGTCACTGACAGGGTAGGAAATTGGCGGTGCAGGTGCCACTCATCTTTTTTTCTTCTTCTTTTCTCCCCCTTTTCTATTTTTCTGCCCCCCCCCTCCACCCCACATCATATGGTCAGCCCTCCTTTCAGGCAGGCAGGGGGACACGGTGCTATCAGCTCCTCTCTGACAGAGAGATCTCAGCCCCTATCAATCATCAATCTGCCCACTATATCTGTCTTTGCCCTGTGTGTGTGTGTGTGTATGCATGAGTGCAGGAGGGGGGAGCCGCATCCGGAAGGTTCCCAGTCAACACAGATTTGCGTGAAGGCGCCATCAATGACTTCATTATAGGCGACAAGGCTCGGATGGAACAGGAGGTGAGTGAGGGTCTTTGGTGTTTGGGTGAAGAGGTGATGCTGGGAGCTGGAGTCCCTAAGATCATATGTACAGACCTTAAAACCCCAAAACAGGAAACAGTTCCCCTATAATGTGATCTCACATGTAAGAGTGATTTTCAGGACTGCGTCATTATTTTCATTATTGATTAATTGATTGATTGTTTTGAAAAATAAAACAATCATTATACTATTCATATTATCTGTAATTATATGTAAGTGAATGTGAAAAGCTTATAATTATTTTACTACTATAGTGATTTTTTCCTCCCTGTATTATTTAATATGTAAGTGGTCTTTGTATGAGTGAGTCATGAATATTTTTTGTTGATTGACTGGTGCTGCGATAATGAACGTCAACAGCTGAGCTTGAAGCTTCACTCTTGAGCTTGAAAACAACAGCTTCATTGTCAACACAAGGTCCACTTTCTTGGTGTTTCATTATGAGCAACTCCATCCACCAAGGAGGCCACAAGGTCTAGTTGAAAGCTTCAGATAAAACCAAGTAAGTGGGATGGTGGGATGGTGCTGTCATCTTGGTTGTTATGTTGTTGGGTTCTTCTGATTATGAATCTTGAATTTTTTGTGCTTTTGTTTCTATATTCTTTTTTTCTCTTCAAAAGAGAACTTATCAATAGAACTTTAATGATAAAAGAAAATAGGAAAAATATCCATCACAATTAACATAATAACCCATAAAAATGCCTTCAAGTCACTTGTTCTGTCTGACCAACTGTCCAAAATCCAAAGGTTTTCTATTTACAATGACATGAAGCAGCCAAACTTCACATTTGAGAAACTGGAACTAATGAAAGTTTAGCATCTTGCTTGGTTTTAACTTAATTTATCTAAATCTAATCTTGGATGAAGAGAAGTAGGACTTTGTTGAGAGGACTACAAAATAGTCCTATTTCTGATCATTTTGTACCACAAACACCTGACTAGCCTGCATAGCGGCACTCTTGTCTAACTACATATTTCCATATCTCTTTGTACGTTATTGCTCCACAGCCCAGAACTCATCAGCCAGCTGTTGGCCCTCTCTTTGGGCCCTTTAGCTATTCACAGCTGACTTCCTCTTTAGTAGCACGCAGGGTGTCAGCCAACACTGACTTTGTTCTAATGGGCTTCTGTTACATGGAAGGACGCCTCCTTCAGGCACCGTTGCAGTGCGTAATGATGCACCCTGTTCTGATCTGCTCTCAGGAGAAGCAGCCCAACCTGTGTAAAGCCATGTGGCCAACAACTGGACACAAAGGTAGAAACGGAGCCAGATGTCTTCTTGGTGGTGTAAGACGTGAATTGTTTTAATTATCCTTTTTCTGTCTTTTTGTCAATCCCCTAAGGCTTGTCAATGAGTTTCAATTCAAATTCCATGTGCCACATCTGCTATAACACGTGTGAGTGAAATGTAGCATGTCACAGAATCTTAAATCTTCCTGCAGCCACAGTGAGAAAACAAAATTCCTACTTCCCCATCTCTGAGGAGTAGTTCCCCATTAAAGCAGTACTTTTCACTGGCGGACAAGACAAGCTCAAATCACACTAGAAATCTGAGTGACATCAATAAGACAGATGATGACTGGGAGGTGTCTGAGGCCGTAGGCTGAAGTGTATAATTATGCACAGGACTGCAGGCAGCAGGGATGGGAAGGCTGCTGGGCCTCGGTCCTCTCCTCTCCGAGCTCAGCCTCGCAGCATCGCTCTGTCTGCCTCACAAGAAACTTCTACTCTGAATCACCCAGAGCAAAGTTGGAAGCCCTCAGAGGAAACTTTACACTGCCCCACCGACTCCACTCACACTTCCTCTCTCCCAAAGTGTCAGACAGAGATTGGGATACATCACACACACCCAAATTCACATACACACACACACACGTACACACACATAGGCAGTTGCGAAGGTCCTCTCCAGGAGGCTCTCATTAAGTCGTGTTCCTGGGCTCTACTCCTGTTGTCCCCTTGTGATTGGTGTCTGGCTTCGTTAGCTGTGACAAACACTGATTGATTACAGACACTCAATGACTTTGGCTCTAATTTCTTCAAGGACAGCAGTCTTCTGTGTCCACACCAAACTTGGCTGCAGCTGGCAAAGATCTGGGCTCTGAGTATTGTAGCTGTACATGGATAGTTTGGGGAATGGAGCAATAGTTGAGAAAACAGTGTGAGGGTAAGAGCCAAAGGAGACGTGCAGCTTACCTCCCGACTTCCTCTACGACAGGAGCAGGACAGAGAAGGAAGGTATCCTCTATTTCAGCTGGTCTCTCATCTGGAGAGGGAAAAAGAAAACCATGTTTTGTGGAGAAGAAATTTAAACATCTGCAGCCTTAACACAGTTCCCTCATTGCTATCCATTGCACAAACAAAACCAGATGCATCCAAATGAGAACTGAAACCATGAATCTAGTACAGCAGTTTGCTGTAATAAGAAGCAATTAAAAGAAATTAATCCATTAGATTCCAGTGCTTCTTTCTGATGTTGAGTCCTTATGGTAAATTATTCTCAGCAGATTGAATACAAGTAAAGTGGTACAGCATATTAATTTCTAGGTTCATTATATATTGCAGTATAAAGCTTGCAGATTATTCTCAGCACGTACTGATATCAGGGGTATTTGAATGTCCTATGTAACTTGATTAATCAATCAGAACCTTTTGCATTTAATATTTAACACTAATTATTCCTTTTATCCTGAAAAAGTGCAAAAAAGTGACCTGCTCTTTGTGTGTGTGTGTGTGTGTGTATGCTGTTGCAGAACTTACCCATGGAGTATGTATCATTCAGTTTAAAGCTGCAGCGGACCTGGTCAGTGTTTCTGGCATGGAGAAACCCATTGCCTCTCACCACTACCTGGAAACGCTCTGAGACACAAACAAAAACAGTGCAGACACTGTCAGTAATTATTAGCAACAATCTTGAGATGATGTAAAATGAGAGATGTAAAATATCTAAATTAGTCTCCTATTTGGCTTTAAAGTAAAGGGAAATTTCAGGTGTAGCGTTACGGTGAGTTCTGACAGCCATTCCCTTTCTTTCATGTGCTCAACATAAGCAGAAGAAATGCGTGCAAGGCTCATTACTGCTTGTTTATATCTGTGTGCTTGTGCGTGTATATGTGGAAAGGCCATAATATGCTCCAATGGTGCTAATGCTGAAAGTGCTTCTATTCACAAATATCTTAGTATGTGCAGTAGCTAGAAGGAGTGTGAGTATATGTGTGTGTGTGTGTGTGTGTGTCTTTGACCTTTAGTTTCCCTGAGGCACGGTTAAAGCGCACTGACAGAGGCTTTCCAGCATATGCTGGAGTGTCTATGTGGCTGCTACCCAGCATATGTTAGAGAGCGGGAAAAAAACACTTGCTTAAAAACATGCCTGTAGGGCTGACAACAACACAGTGCTGTCAAAGTAGGTCTGACCTTACCTATGGCACCATGGCATGGCATTAGCACATGTGTGTGTTTGCAGATGTCTGCGTGAGGATGTAACTTGTACATACTGTGTGTGTGTGTGTGCTGTCTTTGTGTTTTTCTGTGGAATGTGTAAGCGTCTGCATGTCTACAGTGTGTGCATGCATGTGTTTGAACATGCATGAGTGTGTGTGTGTGTGTGTGTGTGTGTGTTTGTGGCTGTTTCCTCTAGCATTATGCTGACCAACAGAAGCAAACATTCGCCACACCTTTAACTTTTAAAGCTCGAGCGTGAAGATCACTGGATAAAAACACAGGGAATGGGTGTATATGTGACAGTGCTTTCTAAAAGGTCAGATGAGTTGCTACGAAAAGTCATAAAATACTGATACACAAACAGAGGAAGAGCTGAGTGGAGAAAACACTGCTCACATGTTCACCATTACTGCACATCCCTACATGTTTGCAGATGCTGTAGAAATGAAAAGTGTGTATTTGCCAGTGGATGTTATCCAAGAGGAAACGTGGTGATGCACAAGACAGATGTAAACTGAAATTGAGCCCTCACAAAACAGGATGAAGTTGTATTACAAATACGATATACGTATTAGTTTATACATATCACTAAACACCTTGTAACTTAGTTTGTATTAACAAGTATGCAGCTGCAACATAAAAAGCTCTCTAACTCTCTTCAATAAACTGCTGTGCATGCTTATTTACATGTATCCAGTGATTTGCAACTTGCCATTTCCACAGCCAGCCTCATATTTCACATGGGTTTATACACACAAACATGCACACACAAACTTCTCATTACAGACAGCCTAATCGTTTCCTGTTCACTCTGCCTCTCCACCCTCTTGCCGCTTGAAAACATGACCACAACAATCAGAACCAACTATATAATATCAGTTAACTAGGACTGTATTCATTTTCACATAAACGGATGGTTTATGTAGTTTGCAGCCACAACAGCATGCAACTTAATTGGAAGCCTTAACACTAATTATTCCTAATGCTCAGTGCCTTTGCTGCTTTAACAGTTGTCCCCCTTTCACACAATGTTACTATCAAACAGCACAAGCTGAACTGTGACAGAGTGCATGTGCATATACACAAAAACGGACAACTTGGAAATAGTACATGGCAGATATTACTCTAATTTTTAGACTGACTCATTCAAATACTGATTCATGAGTCAAAAATTGTCTAATACCCTGTAATATCACATAGGGATCAGATTAGTTTCCATATCTTTTATATATCTAATCTTAATATGTTAGTAATAGCTGTAAGCTCAAAAAACTCAATCTGAGAATCATCTACACACACCATGACACAAACACACACACTGAGGCTTGATGGGCTAAAAGGTCAGTGCTGTCAGACACATGGTGGGCAGAGACTGGTGGTGCCCCGCTGACTTGTAAAACACATATGCTACTGCCCTCTCCTCTCTGCTTTCTGCCTGCCTCTGTGGCCACATGTCCATTTACATCTACACCTGAACGTTTGACAAGGATTACATTTGTATGAACGTGTGTTTGTGTGTGGCTGTACACATGAACATGCATGTGCAGGCACTTGTGTGTCTGTTTGTGTGTGTGTGTGTGTGTGTGGAGAAAAGTGGGGTATGCCTTGTCCGACCGGCAGCTCTTCAATCACGTTAGTGCGACGGGACAGTGAAGGGCAGGGAGGGGCAAAGGAGGAAGGGACGACGGGGAGGAAAGGGTCAGACGTTAATGAAAGCAGCAATCTCTGCTGTCATGTTAGATATAAGGCCCAACTCTCACTGTGCTCACAGTGTGTGTGTGTGTGTGTGTGTGTGTGTGTGTGTGTATGTGTGTGTGTGGAATCAGTGCTGTCATATCTGATAGTGTGGCCCAACGTTCACTGTCCAGTCTGATGGCCTGTTTGCAGGCAGCTCGGTTTGGTCACTTCACATCAATGTGAGGGACATGTGCGTACATGTGCTGAACATGTGTGTGTATGTGTGTGCACTAACTAAATGACATCTAAACGTGTGTGTGAGTGGGCGTGTGTGTGTGTGTGTGTGTGTAAAGCCTGTACGATAAGTGACCACATGGCAAGTGGAGAGAAAGACAAATAGAGAGACTGTCACAGTACCTATGTAATATGTCAGTATGTGTGGATGCAAGTAGATAGTTATATTTAAACTTTTGAAGAATCTTGTCCACAGTCTTGTTACTCAAAATAACAACAAACTCGCAACATGCTGACCCATGCTTGACATTCACAGTAGATACCATTATACTGCAAGAAATGTGTAAAGATCACAAGTTGTGGGTATTTTTACACAGTAATTTTTTGAGTCATTCATAAGCATAAGATGTGTAAGATAAGAAGTAAGCATTAAGGTCATATATTATTCATACACATAATTTGAAAACAAAGGCAAACGCAGCACAACATAATCATGTGTTCATTAATTAGGCCAGAATCAAGTCTTGATTAAAGTGGGTCTTTGGTTTCTTAGTTCACTGACCATTAGGCTGCTCATCAATCGAATAATAAATGAGGCTGTTGGAGGATATCTGAGCACATGTCTGGTGACATGCTGAGGTTCTGGCAACAGACCAGAGACTATAATTATCACGTGAGAACTGTGATTCCTTATCCTACCATCCTCATTTTTGTCCTTTTAGGGCAACTTTTGTTTTCATTGCTCGAAAAATCCTCCTCCTCTCCTCTCCTCTCCTCTCCTCTCCTCTCCTCTCCTCTCCTCTCCTCTCCTCTCCTCTGCTCTCCTCTCTTATAACCACACACTTTCCTGTCCTTCATATCCCATAATGGATGCTAATCTCCATTGGTTGTCCTGGTAGCACAACTGCAAATGCACTCTCTTAAGTGAGTCCTAATAAGGTCATGTCAAAGCTCATCCATCCTGCTGGCTACCAATAAAGGCTCCTTCACTGTCTCTGTCTAAGCTCAGCTCTTATCCTGTCTCTTACTTCCTTAAACAAGTTAAGGAGAGGAAAGGGTTGAAAAAGCTAGAATGTCTATTTAGCATATACGATGTGGCAAACTAGGCCAGAGAAGCAGCCATGCTTAAAGATTCCCGGCTAATTCCTCTGACCAACACCCGTTCCCCCTCCCTATTTTTTTTTTTTGCACACATGCTGGGCTGAAGCAGCTATGCTAATTTCCCCCGGCCGTGAATGACAATACGCTCTCTGTCACTCCGCGGTCATAAGCGTCCATGCGATTACTCAACCTCATGTTCCACTCCAGAGGCTTTAGATGACTGTCATCTGACACAATCACACATCGTTGACTGCCCAGTGTCTTAACAAGGAGGGGAAACCTTGCTCCCCACACCTCTTACCTCCTGCACACACACTGGACGGCTCCGCTGCTAGAATCTCAATGCAGGACTTCTTGATGATCTGAGAGGAGGAAAGGAGGAAAAAAACAATAGTATAATGACATAATATGATTTTGTGTGTTTCTCTGTGTGTGATGAGTGTATATGTGTGGTGTGTATTTGTCATACCGAGTCAATGATTCCCCTGAGGGCTTGGAAGCCTCCCCACACAGGAAACACATGTTCCACAGTGTCTGCAATAGTCGCAAGCTAGAAAACCATACAGACACAGAGAATCATTTGTATTTGCTTTGTTATGTAATTATATATCATCTGTATTCCTCTGAGGCTCCTACCTGGGTCTGGTTAAATTCTTTGACCCCTACACAGTAAACAATGGCGCCCATAGACCTGGCTCTCTGAGCCTGCAAGAAAAGAACAAATAAACCAAAAAGCAGTGAGCTTAAAGAGACTCTGGTAGGTAGGTATGGAGACATTTAAACATCCTAAAAACACACCAGGCTTTCAGTCTACACAGTAAGAAGTTTAGACAGGAAATAGACAAAATTATATACAAGCCTCATAGAAAAGCTCTGAAGTAGCATAATTACATACACTGCCACAAATGTGTCGTATTGGTTGAATATTATTTAGTTTTAGTTTTACGTGAGCTCACTACAGAAAACTCAAATCAACCACACTGAAATGGCAACAAAGTACTGAATCTTTAAATTCATGTGAAACAATTAATGGAGCACCAAAGTCTTGTGTATCAAAATTGCAGGCGCCTCAATCAAAAAAAAAACAGTGAAATGATTTAATATGTCAAATGGAACAGTCTAAAAATATTAAAATCACAGAGAGCATCAATAAAACAGAACAGCAGAACAGTACAAGCGGGGATATAATGTATATAAGAGTACAGTAAACAAAAGGTTTCCAAGTGTTCACAATATTTTGCCCACCTACTCACTTGATATCACATCTTACCTCTCGCTGCGCTGTCTCAAACTGCCATTCATTCAGTTCTCCATCAGTCAGGGCGATGATAACACTGGCTGTCCCTGTAGAACACACAGATATCAAGTTCTCCAAACAAAACAATATACTGAGTTAAAAGTAACGAGCAGCTCATACTGGACAGAGCTTACCTTGCTTCTCTTGATATATCTGCATATTGGCCTGCAATTACAAAGACAGAGTTACATCATTTAGGACTCTGCATCATGTTCAGATACTTAAGAACAAAATGAATATGTTTTGAGACAAAATCCTGCTCTTGGACGGAATCACAAATTAAAACGTGTCAAATTTCCCTTGTTATGTGTGTGTGTGTGTAGTCTGGCGAGGCAGCTCATTGGGACAGGTGTCATTTCAAGTGGTAAAAAGATAATTGATACACTTTTGTTGCTGAGACATCGACATAAACTCTGTATTTATCTGATTTCATCAATGCACTTAATGCACTTTATGTTGGCATAGAATTGGACTTTGCTTAAGGTTTTTGAACTTTGAAAAAAATGTTTTCTGTTCTGGAGATGGGCGGTGAAATTCTATGAGGTGAGAAATTGGCCACATGAAAAAGTGGAATCATGCTTCATTTTACATCTACAATGCCTGACTTGTTCACAGAGTTCAGCAGTTTCTAAAAACAGCAAGTAATTCATGATCAAAGCCACTCATCACAGTAATCTAATTGTCCCTGTTTCCAGCTGCCGAAAATAGAACTTATAAGATTTAGGCTCGGTCAGTGTTTTGGATCCTTAAATGCAGCCTTACCATCTCCAAGCCTAAGTTCATAAATGTGTCTCCTCCAGGGATTACTCTCCTCAGAGCCCTCAGGCCACTAGTGATGGCTTCCCTGTTGGGTAAACAGATACACAGCTTGATAAACTCCACCGGAAGAGAGCTCAAGAACTGGCTGCTCTTAAGAAAACAGATCGAGAAATATTCCCAATAGAACAAACACAGTGAGACTTGGGTGAAATTTGTATGCACTTGTATTTTGAGTTGCAAGAAAATCTGTTCAGAAAATCTCCTAAGATTGTGAAAACGACAGACAAAGATAAACACGACAGTAGAAGACATGCCTGCATGTTATAGGGACACAGAGACCCACACAGCAGTTACAGATGTTGGTGAGGTGTCGGTCTTACCTGTTCTCAGTCAGTTTCATGACGATATTTCCTCGTGTGGAGAAGACTATGAAGGACATTCTCAGCATGGGGCTGCGAACATACAGTTGTTTCACATTAACACAGAGAAAAAGCAAAAACCATACAGAAATGAGAATGACTAATGCTGAATGTACCTTATGAACTTCTCTGCCAGCTGTTCAACAAAGGAGTAGATTTCTATCCAGTGATTCTTCACGCTTCCAGACCTGAAAAATATCACAAACACAACATTCTAAGGAAACAATTATTGTTGCCCCAGACAGTTACAGTGAATACAATAACATGACATACAGGATAACTAAGAAACACAGTCAGATTTTACTGGAAGTTTGGGCGTACTCATTCTAACTAAATATTTTTTGTCTGTTAAACAGACCAGTACCAGTACAGTATTTTTTTATCCATGCTAGCGACATGGCTTTAACAATGGCAAGGCCAGTGTGTTGGTTAGTCCACTTTGCTCCACACTATAATATCTCAACAGCTATCGGATTAATTGCAACGCCATTTTGTTCAGACATTCATGGTGCCCAGAGGATAGATCCTACTGACTTTGTTGATCCTTTGACTTTTCCACTAGTGTCACCAGCAGGTTAACTTTTGTGGTTTTGTGTGTAATGGATGGACATTGGATGGACAATTTGTATACCCAAAGTAATCCAAAAAACCTGACAGGCTCCCTCTGGAGCCAGTGTTTGGTTTGTCTGTTCTGGGCTACTGTAGAAACATGGCGGTGCAACATGGCAGTGCAATTTATTTTCAGGTGATTATACACTAATCAAAACATACTTATGAATATTATATTCCATGTCTGCCAAGTCAGTTCCACTAGATGCCACTAAATACTACACACTGCACCTTTACTTAAGTATATTATTTGTAACCCTATTATAAAGTATTACCAACTTTTTCCCTAGCGCCTTCATCTCGTCAAAATTTGATTTGTTCAGTCAAAACTAATGACGTTCACCTCCAACTAAAGTGTATTTTAAGTGCTAATTAGCAAATGATAGCTTAACTCAGATAGCGAACATAAAAATACCTGCTAAACATCAGCATGTTAGCATGGTCATTATGAGCTTATTAGCATACTGTTGTTAGCATTTAGTGTGACGCCTCAAACTTGGCTCCAGAAAACTGCAGCAAAATGTAAAAGTATTTGATGAATAATTCATAGTAATATTATGAATAATAGTAGTAATAGTCATTTTTCATAGGATATGACACAACAGAGGTGGTGATAGGTACAAACCGGAATTAAAAGCCATGAGAAGATGTTTTATCTCCTACAGCCTTTTAGCAGGGACGGCCGGTGGCACAGGCCATATAGCTGGTCACCTGGGTCTCCAAATAAGGGAGGGGGCACCAAATGAGTGGGATGTGTTTTTTCTTTTGGGTTTTTTTTCTTACAGAGAGGTGTGCTTGCTTCTATACAGCTTTCAGATATACGCACTTGTTCTCCCTTCTTGACTTTTTCCTCTGTTTTTCCCTGTTGACTTTTGTCTGGTTTGATTTTCAAAGCCTTACCGGTTGGTCAGTTTTTGCCTGACAGCCACCAAACTTGTACTATCTCAGGTCATGCCATCAAATACTTGATTGAATCACACTTCGACCCTCTTGCCTTTTTGTCTGGAGGACTGGGGGGACTTTGTCTGGGCTAGAGGTACCATTTTTGCACTTTTTGGGGGCTCCAATCTAAAATCTCACCTAGTCAGGGCCAGCCCTGCCTTTGAAGACAGTTCACTGACCGCTTAGTCACATTCCATCACGCCGGACTTTAACCTGTCAGTGGTGAGAGCTGCTGGTTAGCCTGCTACATGCTGCTGTGTACATGACAGTCTCCTTAATGAAGGACAGTCCCAGGGGGCCGCTAATGGGGGCTAATTGCTGCTGGGCCAGAGGGTTGAGGTTAGACAGGGACAGATGTAGTAGTCTGCCTCTAGCAGGGACGATGTAGCAGGCAGCTGGCCTGTGTGTCTCTGTGCGTGTGTGTGTGTGTGTGTGGTATCGGTGTTTATGTGAGCGTGCATGTGACTGTGAGGGGGAACAGATGGTCCCAGAGAGCACAGCCAGTCTAACAACAGGTTGGGGGTCCGCAGAGTGAAAAGGCTGTGACATGAACAACAGAGGGACGCAGAAGTAGCACTCAGCAGGGGGTAAATGTGAGTGTGAGTGGATGCAATGACATCAAACAGCGGAGTTACACCAAGCTCAACAGAGGGAGGGTCTGTGTGTGTGTGTGTGTATGTAACAGGGTCATAAACAGAGAGAAAGTCTGAGCTGGTTAGAATCATGAAGGCTCTTTTGTACCTCCCTTTTAACCAGTCGCTTCCTGCTCCACTTATCCTTTTCCCTGAAAGTGAGGGCATGATAAAAGCCCCGAGTCTCCTGGGGAGGCTCAGGGCTTCACAATTTGAAAAAACATCTTAATCTTATTTTAGTTTGAAGTAAGATTAACAGCGTTTATAGCAACAAACGCTCAGTTTCAAACCAGTGTACAGCACAGAAAGCAGTTTTTTCAATGCAGACTATGTGTATGAATAACTGAGGAGGCATTAACATTATTTGCCGTATTATTAATCGCACATGTGGCAATTTTCTTAGTCAATTCATTGTTTAGGTCACTTATCAAGCAAATACCAAACATCTGCTGACATTCCTATTCTCAATACAAGCACAAATTCACAGTCAGTTCATGTTCAGTAAATACACTGTATCTTCACTCAAGGCTCCAGTTGTACATCATCCAACCAGTTCAGCAATTAGCCCTCACACTTACATTCATACTTTTGCATTATACAAGGGCAGAATCTGTTTTTGCTGGCAATTTGCCCTCCAGAGAACTTACATCAGTGAAAACAAATCTCTGTTTTGATCCCAGCCATTGAATACGACACCTATTATTCTATTTGTGGGTTACCAGACAGAGAGGAAGAATGCAGCCTGGTATTTGCTTCGGGTCAGACGTTGAGCGTAGGAATGTGGGGAACTGAAGGTGCTTTATTTTTTCTAATGTTCATATTGTGTCTACTGAGATGCTTCCAATAGAGCGCACGCACATTCTCCACTCAGCATGCCTCCTATCCCTCTGGACAGTAAAGCCACAGCCAAACATGTGGGTTGGACGCTGAGGAGGTGAAGAAAAACCCCCCACTAAAGCATTAGATTAGGTCATCGTGTGGCATTTAAGATCTGGAAAAAAAAAAAAAGTAAGTCGTTGCCATCTCAGGAGAAAGAGCAGCAGCTTCCTGAAGGCCTGCTGAAGCATGCAGGTCCAGACGGTTAAAAAACAGGGGCCTACCAGGGGCTCGGCCATGCGTGACGTGCCGCACACCCCAGGGAGCTCCTAAACTTTTTGAAGCAAAGGGTAAAGACTGAAGAGCGGCTGACAGATGTTGCCGCGGACATCCGAAAGATCATCAAATGTACTGAAAACAAAGTGAAATGTCACTCAACGTGTACACCTCAAAGCTCATAGACGGTGAGGGAAGGGCAACTGAGGACATGCAAAAATCTTTTTTAAACAGTTACCTCACCTTAATCCTAAATGATATACACAGATACCACAGTGTTTAACTGCTTCCCCACAAATCTCTCAGTTATTCTTTTGAAAATATGATCTGTTCTTAACCCATTGTTCTTCTACACAAATAGGGGGCAAGAAAATCAACCATACCTTGTTTTTGTTTGTCATTCTCTCTCTTTCTTTCCCTCTTCCTCTCTCTCTTTGCTTAGCATGTTTTGACATGTCTGATCGTTCTGTGTCCATACACATAATCTCACCTTGCAACTGGAGCCAAGATATGACAAAAATGTCAATTATAATGTCTGAACAGCTACGGAGTCTGCAGCTGCAGAGATCACACACGGATAACTACTGGTACAAACTTACACAGCCTCAAAAAGCTGGCAAGAACATCTAGCTGACCATGTAGCCTGAAAAATCCTTCGATTATCAGATTCAGTCACTGAGGAATGTTTGTTGGGGCAGTGGCGGCCTAATGTGCATTCCTCCAAGCTAACAATTTGTGCCGTCTAATAAAATCTATTGAGTTTCAGGTGATGTGAGTGTATAAAGTAGCATATATATTCAAAGACTGGGTCAGGATTCATCTTAGAGTTGGTATTAATGTTAGAAATAGGGTCATGTGCATTATGGCGGCCTATAGAGGTCTAAAAGGCGTTCCAAGTAATCTCTGATTGAAATCAGTCTGGGGACCTTTGTTTGTCATCATCGCTCTCTCACACCCCATTTCCTCTACTGACGCCTATTAAACAAAGACAAACATACCCAAAAATAAGAAATGGGGTCATTTTAGGGTTAGTCTAAGATCAAAGTTAGAGTTACATTTCTAAAGATGTAGTAGCACCACTTTTATGATGTAGCCTATAAAGTATACTTCAAAAGAGGTTATTAAGTAATATGTTTAGAATAAAGGGAACTGTTCAAAATGTCTATTGGAGGTGTGATTCTGATTAATTAAGGAAATTAATTAATTAATTAATTAATTAATTAAGGAGCTATTCATAAGACAAAGCAAGTTATGAGGGACATGCACTATCCAAAAGAGATTTTTCACAACCTGACAACCCATTGATGTTGAAATAGCTGATTGATGAAGCATTAATAAACAGGCATTAACCATTAAAAAAGTCATTTGTTACAACTCATAAGCTCCTATAAAAAATCCTGCAGGAAAACAATAGAGCCGGGACACCACTTTCAGACATCAATGGCCGGTTCAGGATACAGTCAGCTTACAGTAGATCACCATGCATGCAGGCCATATAGAAGCGCTGTGGGGCAGCTGCTGCAGCTGTGTCCGCAGGCGTCATCAGCCTGAAACTCAATCCATCCTGCTCGCCCAGCCCACATCCCGTGGCTCTGTTTGACTCACTACTTTGAACCGGACGAAGCGAATACCATGTCCCAGTGTCCGATAAATGCTTTCTAACTCAAGTAAAAACCCAGTATAAACGTGCTCATACAGACATTTTAATGTGAATGTTAAAATGGGAGGGGGGTGGGGGGGACAAAACAAATAACCTTAATCTGCCTAAAACACGTTATCTTGTTTGGGGTTAATTTTGTGATACAAAAAGCAATTTTAAACTGCAAAAATTAATTTAGAGGTTACGCTCCTATTTTACAAACTCAAACTTATGGGTGACTTTTCTCTTGCACCGTTACAACAACAGAGACGTGGAGGCTGAATGCGACTGATGCGCTCCGCGTTTCCAAACAACTGGGCGGTTGCATGGCAATGCGCAGCGATGAGAAAGTAACAAAGCCATAAATAATATCGGACACTCACTTGTCCAGGACAAAATAGAGGTCGAAGGCGCCCTGACAGGACCTCTCCTCCTCCTCCTCCTCCTGTTGCTCTCCCTGCAGCTCTCCTTTCACCGACACATCGAGAATGAAAATTCCCAGCAAAGCCAAAGCGAGGAACATGCGAGTCTGCGTCCTCGCCATCTTTCCCGGTTATGTTGACTACTCCAACACTGTGACAACTAAAGATCTTCACATTTTCTCTCTATCGTCTGCTTCTTGAATCGACTGTGCGTCTTTATCGCGTTGTTTCTCGGTGTTCTGTTCTGTTAGATCGAGGGCATTCACCCCTGCAGGAGTCTTGTTTCAGTTTAAGCCGGGCTCTGTCTCCAAGTCTTCGCTTTCAGATCAGAAAAAAAAAAAAAAATGCATTGAGGCAGGGCAGGATGGAGGAGAGGAGCGACACCCGAGGAGAGATACAAAACTCCACTTTCCCACAGAAAAAAATGCCCCACAAAGTATGCAGAGTCCCTGCTGTCTGAGGTGGGATTATCCAAAGTACAGACTACTTTAAGAAGGAAAAAAAACACAATCAAGAGTGTCTTTAAATAAGCCTGATCGTTTCTTGTTTGTTCATTTTTTAACTATTCAGAGAAAGATGTCATAATGTACTGCACATAATTAATTAAGATTCAGTTCAATTGTTTTTATTGCGATTTTTATCTCACTACGCATAATTTAAGGATTATTTAGAATGTGTCCAAAGCAGGATGGTCTCATGGGGTCGAGAGTTAGTTGTCGTATTTAATTAATTTATCGTTTTGTGCATTGATTTGAATAATCGATAATTTAGTAATTTGTTGTACCAAGGATTGTGTGTGTTTTTTTTAAGTGCCATTCGTTTGCTGTCTCTGGCATTTGCCCCCATATGAAAATAAGTGGAACTGCAAACATACGCGCAATTCAATTAAATGTGGCCTAAATGTGAATCGACCCATCAGGGATCTGATGCTGAAAGCTTTCTCAAGTTTTCATCATTGCCATCAAATTTCCCGACACAATGTTGGGTAATTTTGAAAGTGAAATAAAATACTTTTTATCCTTTCATTTCACTGATTCGTTTTACTAGAACCAGACTGTTGGAGTGCGCTTGAGGAGTCCCCGGAGGCTTTCATGTCTTCCCGCTCTCTCATTACAGAAAGTTGGCTCAGTAACCACCAGGACATTTACCCAAAACCAAAGCTTTGATGCAGAATAATTCACTAAATACTCACGAGACAGAAACATTTACTTTATGAATAATGCATTTGCCCGGTGGCAAACCCAGACCACCCTGCATCATGTCATATAATAATGGCCAATTTTACAATTTCCCATAACCCACATTAGCCAGGACAATTTCCATCACTCGGTCCGTGGAACTGGACTCATTGTTTCCAGAAACGTGACCAAAAACCGTCGTTGGATCCCACATAGCGTGTGCAAACTGAATTCAAGTTGGATACACTGTGTGTTGCGAAAAGTGGAATTATTGAAGTGACGTTCATTTCAAATCATTATGCTGACAGACAATAAGATGTCAGGGTGGCCACAAGCACGCATTAAAATGATTTTCATTTGACTAGCTGCAGGCTGGCAAAGGCTTACGTGAGATTTATGCCGCGGGTTGTGTTCCTGTAACACCACGGTTGAAATGACAAAATAAAGAGACTGGATATATTATATTTAAAACGTTTCACGCTAAAAGGTGAAAGTTCTGTCTTGTCTTTATGTGATTCCCAGCATGTCCACATCAATCCACACAAAAGCGTGACATACTTCTTAGACCCGAAGATCATCATCATATCAGCGCTTTCTATCTCTACTCGGCCCCATATCTCTTCTTCATAGCAAAGAATGCAAAATCAGACAAGAGAGAATTTTGCCAAGGGACCAAATTCAGTGCTTGTGTGCGCGCTTGTGTGTGCCTGAGCGCGCACGTGTTTATATCAATGCGCAACGCTTCAGTGCGCTCTCTGAAGGGGATAAGTGGGAGTGGGAGAGGAGAGGGGCGCCAGTACGGAGGAAGACACAGTCGGATAACTTGCTCGTCTTGTGGTCACCTAAAATAACGAAAGCACACCGTTACAGAGGTCCACTGCACCTGCTGCAACGCGCTGCCACGAGCCACAAACATCCTCCTCCATGTCCAGCGGGTGAGTCCACATGATGCATTCCTAATCTGCTTTCTTCACAGGGACACACGACTTTATCTTTAAAACCCTTTATTTTTAATTGGGAAATTGGCGTGTTGGAGATATCAGCATCATTCAGTTATGATGCTGCGCAGTCAGCTGTCAACAAATAAAAACTCCATCTACCTCGCGATACTTTATATCGGCCAGAGCTAGAAAAATCACTAGTCACATAATTTGCGTTTGTCAATATTGTTTATAAATGTGGAAAAAACGAATTGAACTTATCTTGCGTACAGAGGAGGCAGTTAGGATCCACGGCAGATGGGGAGACAAAAGGAGAAACCGACTGAAAAACTGAGACAAAGGACGTTAGAAACCATTTTGCCTGGGCACCGGCTGTGCCTGCTTCACAGTTGGCACGCCACATTTTAGAAGAAAGAAAAATATTGTTGTAGAAATTGCTATTTTTTTAAAATCACACATGCAAGGCAATTCAGCGTCATTTTAGAGCATCTGAATCCAAATCAGCTATCAGCAGATATCAGACCAGCAAAACCCATATTTCATCCCATGTATTTGTTTCTGTTCAATACATTTTGTTTTGACTAAAACAAACAAAAGATTAAAACGTGTATTCGTTGTTTTAGTCCTTGTGATTTAAGTCTAATTGGATTATTGATGAAGTTATAGGCCTCATGATGTTACCTTTCAGTTAAAATAACAATTCTACAAACCCATATTGTTTACCTGCTCTTTAACTAATAACAACCGTTGTATTTTATTACAGTTTAACGATGGATCACACTTTTCTGCCTCGGTCCATCTGGACCGGTGACAGTAAATTCCTCCAGCATCCAGCGGACCTCTACACCAGTGTGGTCGTTACGCGCAGCATCCCTGCAGGCACGTGCTTTGGTCCATGTGTGCTCCAACACACTTTCTACGACACCATCGCCTTCATAGCGCAGAAATCCTGCGACAAGAGAGCGAAATCCTACGTGTTCAGGGTGAGTTGTGCAACTTTGTGATCAGCTGGTCAGGCAACATGGACACTAAACTTCAAAGAGATGGTCTCATGTGGCATCTCTTAACAGCTCTTGGTGGGCCAAAAGCCTTTAGGAACACTTGATTTGCTCGTTCTTTTTGAAATTCTTACAGAAATTACTTTATTTGATTGCATTTTTATGTGCGCCTGCAATTTTGTGTAATCAGATTAACAACTATGCCCACGTTTATAATCAATAATTTCAAGGCTGTAGAAAAGACAGAAATTAAAATGTGGGTGGTTCCTGTCAACAGGTGGACCCTGAGGCCATGCGTAATTCTGCGTTGGTGCTTTCCTGGCTGCGCCTGGTGCAGGCTGCGCGCAATGAAGAGGAGCAGAACACTGAGGCTTTTCTGAAAGCGGGTCAACTGTATGTGCGGACCACCCGAGACATCCGGCAGGAGGAAGAGCTGCTGGTGTGGTACGACCAGGAGCTGTCTCACCTACTGGGATTCACAGACATGATCAGAGGATCAAGTGAAGGTGAGGCAGAGCTCTGTAACGCCATGTTTTATTGATAGAAGCTTGTAAAAGGATGTATATTAACATTTCATTTGCACTTTTATTTAAAATACATGCCTATTTGATTTATCTGTAGATATACTTAACATGTTCTTATGACCTGTGTCTCTTGCAGAGTTCAAATGTGGAAAATGTAACCAGGTCTTCAAGAATGAGTATCCATATCTGGCTCACTGCCGATTCCTGTGCACCCAAGTAAAGAGTGACACTTGGAGCCGCGAGGTTTACGAGCACAAGCATGTGGAAATTAAGAGGCAACATCGAGTGACAGATTTTCACAACATCGCCAGAGATTTGGAACACAAAAAGTCTGGCAGCAACGAGGACACAGAGATTCCACCCAAGAAAAGGAAATACGAGGAAACTCCATATCTCAAAGGGCGTAAACCAGTTCTGTTAGAAAAAACAAATATTTCAAATGATGGTAACATTACGCAGCTGAGCAGGGGCCAAGATCAGGCAGCAGGAAATGCATCTGGCTCTATGGGGAAGTTGAAAGCTGATAGGATCAAACCGGATGATTTGGGATGTAAGAATGATGCTTTTGGTGAGGTGGGAGAACCCAAAGGGACTTTTACGCACGACAGAGAGATGGACACAGAGTCGGAGACAGGAGAGAGCTCTGGTGTGCGCTCAAGCAGCAGAAGCGCGTTTTCTCCAGTCCTGTCCAACAGTCAAAGCGAGCAGAAAAGTGCTTTTTGTAAACCGAGCACAAGAACTTCTCCAAGTGAACCACCGGCACATCTCAGCAGCGCAACAACAGCCCCCTCTAGCCGCTTAGAGGAGATGAGTGATGCTTTCACCTCCAGGACTGTTATGGGATACAACAATCTGTTGGCATCCAACATCCTGAGCGGTGATTTACAGACTGTGCCCTCCCCGGTGACATTAAACAGCGCTTTCCATTACGCACCGGAGCACTGGTCCAGGAACATTGGCGCTCAGCTCCAGACCACCTCTTCTCTCACCATCCTTCCGCCGACTTTCACCTCTTTCGGCGTGTCGGTGCAGAACTGGTGCGCCAAATGCAACCTGTCCTTCCGCATGACCTCCGACCTCGTTTTCCACATGCGCTCTCATCATAAGAAGGAGTTCGCGGCGGAGTCCCAGGTGAGGAGGAGGCGGGAGGAGAAACTCACCTGCCCCATCTGCCACGAATACTTCCGAGAGCGCCACCACCTGTCCAGACACATGACCTCTCATAACTGAGACAACAAAGGACAGAAAAAAAACTATATTTATTTCCCAAATGATGCGTAGAGCGTCGTCTATATTTAACAGATTTAGATTCACGGCAAGACTTCGTAACAGTGAATGTAGGTAGCTGTAAAGAAAATAGCAAGTGGCCATCACAGCCTGTCCACTAGATGACGATAGAGGTACGTGGAAGCTGATCTCACTGCAGTTTGTTGTCTGTCCTTCAGTCCTGTATGTTAGGTTGATGCTTATTTTGTGCCTTATGGAACTCAGGATGGAATAAAATGACGGAGAGATCTCGAGGACAGCTCATGATTGTCATAAATATCTCGACGCAATCCTCTTATTTATCAGCTTATCTCTGCTTTGTACATGCGATATGGATTGAGTGTGTTTGCACATTCATTTTCAAATTTAAAACTATCAAAAATGAAACAGACGTGTCGAGTTTTTTTTCTTCTTCCACCATCATGTTGGTTCAGGTCAGTTGATCAGAAATTGTGTTAATTTTTGTTTGTTCCAAAAGAGCTTTGAAACTTTCTCTTGTGATAAAGAATAATCTAGATAATCTAGACTGTCTTGATACACCTGAACCGTGCAAATTATGGTCAAGAAAAATAATAATTTTATAGAAACCAATGGGAAGACTGCACCAAATGATTGGAAATAAACATCTTTTTGTTGCCACCCAGCTCTCATGCACTGACCAACAATATGAGACATACATTTTGTTATAGACACATCAAAAACAACCTGTATTTTCCTTTGTGATGTTTCACTCAACATTTAAGCGTGCTATTTGAGAAAATGGGCTGGAATATGATGAGTAAAAAAAGTTCAAAAATGAAGCCAAGATCTAGTTTAAAAAGCTTAACAGTTATCATTCATCTGCATACCTGGATGGGGTCCACACAAGCCTGCTGCTGTGTATTTGTGATTTTTTAGTTCTTCTCCACTAACAGTGAGTTTGCAGCCCATTCAGGTCAGGCTGCGGACAGATGGACATAAATAGCCGTCTCTGTTGCAGGTAAATGAGGCGGGAAGAAGGCATGAAGTTCATGGGAAAGTCAAGCCTCGACCCTGTTCAGTCTCTCACTGTAATGTAAGCAGGGATGTAAACCCACCCACACTGCTGTTATCTGCCTTTACTTGAGAGTTTATGCTCCCAGTTTCTTCGTCTACCACAAACCGATTAATCTATCAACAGGTGCCTTCAGGGAGTTCATTAATACTTTTCTGGAAATATATCAGATTTCTTTGGAAAACATCACACAAAACATTTAAATATGTGAGCAAATACAATGAAGCATGATGTTTCTATGAGTTTTAAAACTTTAGCCTGTAATTCCTTTAAGATTGTTTGGACAAAAGTTAAATTCTTTGGATTGGCAGTTTCATGTTTTTTCACTCTCTAAAGGAAAAATAAGATTTTTTACATAAGACACCCAGTGGTCTACATGATTAAATGGGTGATTAAGAGGCACAGTGTCACTCTATTATTGTTATTTCCTAATGAACAGAGCTATTAGTTCTCTGAGCTCAGTAACCATGTGAGGAAAGAGCCATTTCAGCCCAGACACAGAAAATCCTCTGTTTTCTAATAATGGCTGTATTGCTCTCCTTTAATTGAACGGTCATCATGTGGAAAAACAAATATTGTTCTTGGTTTCCCCGCTTGCCTCGTTTCATTTTGGCTTGTAGGCATACTGGGCTCTGAACGCGAGCCGAGACTACTGTGGTTTTCTCGACTGGACTTGACCATTGTAAGTACTCTCCTGTGACTGTGATTGCGGTTGACATTGGGTTCACTTTGTAATAGCAGACTGTGGGTCCCGACTGAAAAAAGGGATTAGTCGGGAAATGAGGGGAAAAAATGAACCTGGATGTGTCATTACAATTGGGCCAGCCTACTTTGAAGCTGAAACATCTATTAATGTAAACATGATTTATAATAACCCTAATTACAGTCATCATCTTAGTTTAAATGGGGGTTAGACCCCAGAAATGGTGCATTTGTAAAAAAAAAAAAAAAAAGTTTTTAGTCAAACATTTCCACTTGTTCAAAATTGGGGAAAACTGATTCCTGCATTTGGTGTTTCAGACATCTTTTACCGCATCCTCAACCACGGATTTAAGATAATCTTTTCAGTGTTTTGATACTGCTCATCATCTCATCATCACATATTAGAGTAAAACAGCAGCACACGTTGGTCTAGTGACTACTGTATATAATATTGCAGGGCATGCTGTCTCTTATACACCTTTCCTTTCACAAAACACCCATTTAATTAAACTCTTGTAATACTAAAATGGTAAAGAAGAATTTATCATATTTTTTTATTGCCATGCTAAAATGATACCACGATGATTTGTTTGGACAATACTTACTAGGTTAATACAGTACAGCTTCATGTTTTCTTGTTTAACAGCATTGACTCAAAGGGGATTTTATGTGGCTTTTTATGCCTATTAGCAGGAAAAGACACTTTAATGTCAAAGTGAAAACAGATTTCTAACAAGTGATCTAAATTAATTACAGATATAAAATACAAAATACATGTTTGTGTAAGTATTCCACCTCCTTTAATAATTAAAAAAACATGTAAATCATTGCTGGTGCAGCCAGTTGGTTTTAGAAGTCAACTAATTAGGTAAATGCAAATCACCAAGGGCTTTCAATCAGCTGTAGTATAAACACAACTGTATCTGGAAAGTCCAGCTCTTGATGAGTTAGTATGGTATTTGGGTCCTTTTCTGTTTATCTGTATCCAAAAAAAGATCCCCTATGATTCAATGTTGATGTTCTATATCTAACTGAAGAAAGCAATGCAGACAATTGGGGAAACAATTTGTTTTTTGAGATTATAGCAGGTTGCTGATAGAACACTGCTCTGTTTTTTGTTTTTTTTTAGCTTTCCATAGACTTAAATTATAATTCTTAACTGCAATAAACAGCGTAAGACCTCAATCTTCTGTCCCCCAAGTGATTACTAAATGTCTCCGTCTTTGAGACAAAATTACTGTCCAGTCTTGGTAAACTTCAAAGCATTCAGCTGTTGTAAACAGATGTGGTGATCAGTGCCGACTTTTGCAGGCTCAAGGCGAAACAATTGCAGAGTAATGGGTTAATAATCAAAAGGCACCCTCTGTCATTTCACTGTCAGTGTGACACACTGTTTACGCAGCACACGGGTCGCCTCCTTCTTCCTGAGACTAAAAGTGACAAGAATCTGTATTTTCTTTCTTCAAACATCTGTTGGAAAAATAGTCCTTTGAGGAGAACATCCTGCACTTAGAAATAAATGGGTTGGCTGGGGCAGATGGGTAAAAAAGGGGGAAGCGCAGCATGTTTTGAAGTTCAAGTGGCTGACGTCCTAATTGGTGCGTGCCTGCCTTCTCCATCAACCATTAATCCACGGCGGCCACATTATTTGCTGGACAACAGACGTCCGAGCCTTTGGTGTGGGGGTAATAACGGGTCAAGGGGCTTTAGGGGAATGTTGGTTATCTTTGAGTGGAACCTTCCTGCCTTTGTACTGAAGTTATTTTGGAACAGTGGTGCCCTTTTAGGTTTGTTTTGACAAAAATGCCCCCCACCCCACACTCCAAGAATCTAGTGTTATATGCAGTAATGACCAAGAATAACAGAGACAGTATGAACCAATAATATTCTAGTATTGGATTAAATTACTTTTTTATTCTAACTTATAGACAGCTACTTTTTCATAATTTAAACAATACACATGTACAAAATACCATCTCATCTAAAATATAGTAATACATAGCCTAGTAACCATGACAAATTAATTTCAACTAAGTTTCACATTCAAAATAAAAAAATATTTCTGGTTTCATTATAACATTCTTGAAGTGTTATGAGGGGGGTCGTGGGTGTAAATGAAATCCAGATGCTCCCTACAACTCATTGGATACTTCCTTTTTTAAAGATATACAGAGCAAGAATGTACAATAAGGTTTCTGTCTTGCAAACAAATCAACATTGCATGTATGTACACTGTGGCGTATGGTTAGCTTCAAAGCAAGAACAGCTGTACACAGCATGTAAAAAAAATGTGGAAATATGTTTTATAATCTCTGTCATCTGTATTTTACTATGTGAGCTGCCCCATGACACACTGATAAAGTCTTTCATTTGTTGCCTTTGGTGTCCACAGAAAAAGTGAACACAAATCCACTGTGAGCGAAAACAAGTACACTCTGAGATAAAAGGAAAACATCCCTTAAATGTGCCTGTCCACTGAATCCCTCAAACACTGAATCAAAACAACTGGGCCTCTGAGACATGTGGAGCTGACTTTACATGTGTGACTCTGTTCCTCTTGCTAAGGCAGATGCCAGACAATGTCTCTTCAAGTCTGCTGCCGCAGGACAGAAGAGATGGAAGTGATTTCTCTACAGCCCATGTTCCTTCAGGAATAGCAACGGCCAAAGTGACTCTGTTTCTCAGTATCAAGAAACCACGTAACAAACAGAGGTATACTTCTGTCTCTGTTAGTCCTGTTTTTATGTTTCTCTCCACATCCATCCTTGTCCTCTGCCTCTGCTGCCCTCCCCTTCTTATCTGCAGGAGCAGGACTGGACGGACATATTAGGGTAAATCTTGAGCACTGGGTTCCTGGATTCATCCTGGTAGAGCACTGCCAGAGGACTCATCCTCTCTGGAACACAACAGGGCTCAGGAACCCCGGGGATGATCCCGACGGCTCGGACTATGCTCTGGATGGTGGCATGGTTAGAGGGCCTCGACACCTAGGAGAAAGTATCAGTAGAGGTAGAGGTAGATGGGAAAATAGAAAGTTAACATTGTTCTAAGAAATATGCCATTTTGGAGACAAATGAGATAATGTAGAGTGACTTAGATGCTTGTGCTATTACCTTAGGCATGGGAAATCCACATGTGCCAGCGCAGTAGTAGGCATCAAAGGCCTTGGGTGCTATGACCCACTCGCTCCAGCCAATGTCTGCAAAATCCACTCTGAGGTTCCTCCTGGAGCAGCCTCTCTGCTGGGTGTCTCCCCACTGCCTCCTTCGGGCCTTACGCATTGTTTGTTCATCAAAGCTCAGAACAGGCGACTGAGGAGTACCGCTGCCCTTATGCTTTTTACCATCCCTCCCCTCATGTCTCCGCTCATGCCTTCGTCCGTCCACTGCCAGTGTGCGACTGTCTTTCAATCTTTTCACAGTTGAGTCGTCAGATTTGAGCCCCTCTGATGTTCTTTCTGCTTCTTTGAGAACCTCAGGTTCTTCTCTATCATTTGCTCCTCTACCTTGCTCGATTCCCTCTTCCTCCTGGCTTTTTCTCTTCTTCTCCTTCTTTCCTGATTTAAGCTTTGGTTTGAGTGCCAGGTACCAAGTGCTCTCCCAGAGGTCATCCTTCCTGTATCCATCAGGCCTGTAGTCCACCTCGGGCAGCTCGTTGTTCTGAATGGGGTCAGAAGGGAGAGCTGAATCCCTTCTCACGCGTCCTTTCAACTCTGGTGAGGAATTAGGTCTGTGCAGGAGTAGAGAGGACTGTGAGGAATGTGAGGGCTCTCCTCCCTCGGGGAACGGGTCATACCTCTGAAGGCTTGTAGCCACGCTGTTGGGCTCTGCCAAGGCACGGTCATTAGCATAGAGTAACAGGTAGGGGAGGCTGCCTGCAGACAGCACCTCCTCTGGTTTCCTCTGGTACTGCTGCCCTAAGTCCAACTCCACTGACACGAGGAGATGACCCTTGTCCCGCGCCTCCTTTATGACCTGGGTCACATCTTTCATCTGCCACACCCCTCTCCTGTGGGGGTGGAAGGTCACATTGCCCAGGAATGACCCCATTGACCCAGAGCTGACCCCTGACCCCGAGGAGACAGAGCGAAGAAGCAGGCTGATGGACGGAGAAGGGTGGATGGGTGAGGAACGACAGAACGGGCTCTTGAAGCGTTTACAGAACCAGGGTTTTTGATGAGGGCGCCGATCTAGCAGGAAGTGGAATGTGGCAGAGAGGATGACCTCTGAGTCCTGCAGGGTTGTAAGGTTTAGTTGGTACACCAGCCTGTGGTCGGAGGAGTCTGCAATGACAATCAATCAATCAAGTCAGTCAGTCAGGTGAACAACACAACAATGACACCCATTCTTCATCCAAAAAGTGATGTTTTCAAAAACAAAATTTCTTCTATAAGATTTGCCAAAACTCTTTGACATAAAAAATGTGTTGAATGGAAACAGTTGTGCTGTTTCGTAGTTCACAGGTGTTTCTATGTTCTTTTTTAAATGGACAAATTAGCCAATATTTGTTTTATATGCTCCACAGTTCTTTGGTTGTTTTTTGACAGGTCCATACTGACGGGCAAAAATGTTTGGCATCATTAGATGATGAAAGCATTTTCCAATGTAAGCACTGCTGACTGGTGAAACCTCAATTGAACTCAGACTTTTGAACTTTTACTCTATTTGTCATTAATTTGGGTTAAAAAACTGTTTTCATGAAAAGGAATGAAAAAAAAATCATAATAAAGTGCCATATGAAAAGAAAAAGGATTTGGAAATAGGTGCCAAATTACACCAAAAGCACTTTTCTTGTGGTTAAAATCCAAATTGGTACAATGAAACACCTTTCCTTGTTAGAGGCTGTGTTACATGACTGAGCCGTGTGGCTGGTACATGGCTGCATGCCTTGGTAGGATTTCAGAAGGTGCCCTTAAGAGGAAGCAGACTCTGGGGATCTGGCTGGCAGGGGTGGAGGGGGCGAGCAGAGAGCTACATATTCATGATGAACATTAACTTCAACAGCAGAGTTATTGTTCATTGTATAAGAGTTCAGCGGAAGTATGGACTGACTCAAGAGATATACATTACCTCGGATTCAGCCTGCATATGGAAATGCTTACCTCAGTTTCTCTTAAAGCTTCCCCTTAAGCCTAATACAGCCAGCACTGTCTGCCCAGACACCAAGACATAATCAACTGTTTTAACAGATCTTACATTGTTGTGAAAACTCGCTTACATCTCTCCTTGAATTACACTCAGACTCTGCAGTAAAAATACACACGTGTTATGATATGCCATCTGAGAACTATGTGGGATATAAATGTCTATGAGTTGTGTTTATAAAAACAGCCTCAGACGGAGAGGAACGACTGTGCTTTAAGCCCCTTGACTCCAGGATGTGGAGTCACACATGTCTTGTAGCCACAACAGGAACACAGAAGCCACGACAATGACCATTTGCAGCGCGTAACTGCGGCTGCGGTTTTAAATATATTGAAGTTGGGCTTTGCTCGGCTCGCAGGGAATCGCAGGCATTCTTGCGCTTATTGCGCGTCTGGCTGCGGTAATTGATCAGACACCGCGCAGAAGGGGCACAGCTGCTGCCACAAACACAATGTGCCCACAGCGTCCCAAAATCATTTAAATGCATTCTCAGACTGTTCCAAAACAATCCTACCTATTTAGAGAGTCTGGCAGAGCCATGCAGCCCAACTGAGCTCTTGCACTTTTAATAACTATCCATGGAGAGGATCAGGTGAGCTTTCTGACTTCTACTGACTTTTTGTTCTTTGCGTGTCCTGATCCATGTCCTGCTGCACTAATGGCACATAATGCTAGATTTTTTTTGTCGTTTTAGTTCCAAAAACTAAATCTAAATTAATGCACCTGAGCTTCTTTGCAGGAGGCGATTTCTAGCAATATTGCAGACAGGTTGATCAATGTGTTCACACACCTTGGCTGGCTCTATAACTCCGGACAGTGTTTCCCTCTCTAAGGCGGTTTTCCTGGTTGTATTTCTCGTACAGTTTGGACATGTGCTGGGAGACCATGTCCTGGTCCAGGTCATCTGAGAAGGGGTCCGACGACGACTGGAAGAAGCTACTGTCCTGTGCGCTCCCAGAGCCCCTTTTCATGCTCCTGACCGATGCAACACCCAGGATACAGTTTAACAGCAACAGGAGCAGGTGCGAGGAAAACATTGTCGGAGATGCAGTTTAGGTGCTGAAATAATTACAAAAGCAAAATCCAAGAGGAAAGTGGTTCAGAAAAACGTCTAAAACTATCCAATGTGGACTTTAAAGACGCACCAAAAAAAAAAAAGAAAAAAAAATCCGGACTAAAAAAGGCTGTGCGTAAATGTTCCACCTCTCCTCTCACTTCCAGCTTCTTGCTCGGTGAACAGTCTCACTCCTCCGTGTGTCAGACTGTGTGGGACGTGGATGCTGAATGGGTTAGTCCGGGCAACAGTTGGAGCTGCTACTTTTACACTTGCGTCTGTGTGACCACCAGAGGCTTGGGGGGGGGGTTATAGTGGAGTGGGTGAGAGGTGCTGACGTATACTGCTGTCAGCCAACGAGGTCTCTTTAAAGCGCACAGCCAGAGGTGGAGGTCATGATGCTGACACCCCCCCCTCACCCCCCTCTCTCTGATGATGATGATGATGATACTAATGATGATGATGTGTTCCTTATCTTGTTTTGCAACAATGAAGTAATAAAATTGATCCAGTGGCTTTGGCACAGCGTTTTAGATCATAGGTTGTACCCATTTGTTTAGCAGTGGTCAGACAAAGCCACTGTTGAAACTCAACACTGTACTTTTTTTTTTTTTTTATTGCAAGCAAAGTAATTCCACCTCACAATTTCCAGCTCCCCACATTATTTCCAGTAACTGCTTTTGACATGCTCTCAGTCACACATAATTAGCATAGAAACACCTACAATAATAGTCTGACGAACCACCCAAGGGCTATTGTTAGTGACAGTGATCCACATTTTGTACAGCGTGTTGCGTGTGTGTTCCTGTGTGTGTGAGTGAGAGAAAGTTTTGTAGTGAAAAGCTGTGGTGGAGATGTTAGATAACACTTTTGCAAGGGACTTTCTGTAAATTTATTCATAGCAAACACTGCATTAACACAGCTGGGGTTGCCAATTTCAATCTCACCATTGGCCACAATTTTGTCTATTTTTATATGTGAGTGTGTGTGTATGCGTGTGCGTGCATATGAGTTGTTTCCAGTGTGTGTCTCTGGTGTCTGGAGCTCTGTACCAACAATGCTTGTTTTGTGGAAGTGGTAGTCTCCAGCAGAGAGGCTGTAACTAGCTGGGCCTCTCGGGTCACTCTTTGCCACTTCACACTCACTCACACACACACACACACACACATGCATGCGCAAGCACACATACAGGGCTACTAAGTACCTTTCTGGCCCCCAAGGGCCCCACAGGATACTCCTTTTCACTATGTTCCACACCAGCGACAGGTCTTAAATCTGGACTATTCTGGAGATGTGTTTGAAAATGTGTGTGTGATAGCAGAGAAGCATTATGCAGTTAGCTGAAGCAGCATGCTCTGCGGTTTTGTCATGGCACGCAATCACATGAAGATTACGTCTTTCCCTCTATCATGTCAAGTTATATTCTGTTGACAAAAACAAAACATGATTAATTGTTGTGGTTATTTATGTGAATATATGCATACTGTCTCTAACTTGGTTAAACGTCATCTTTGAAAAACACTGTGAAAAATCTGGTGAGAATTCAGAGTGGCATTTGAGAACCACCACTCTGTAAATTAAAAGCCTTTCAAAACAGATGTTGACAGATTTATAGTTGTTTTTTGGGAAGTAATACATTTCGAAACCAAATGATAATTGCCCAGTAGTATACTGTTGTTCTCTGTTATTAACATGCCATTAAAAAGCCCTTGTCATAATTTGGAGGACTTGGTGGATTATGACAACATGGGAGCATACCCCCTTGTTCTCTACAGTAAGTAGCATATGGGAACAAGAGGCATCTTTCACAGTAGCTTGAATCATCTTTTCAACAAAATGCTGTGGGTTTACACTGAAATACTTGAAAAATTGTAATACACCTCACATCTGTGTAAGCACAGAGAGGGAGAGAGAGAGAGAGAGAGGGAGAGTCTAAGTGATATCTGAAACCAGGGCATTAAGGTCATAATAAATAGTCCTGGGGAGGAGACAGCCTGATACAAGTTCAAGCATGAGGACGACAACATGAAATGGCTTTGACCTCTAACCCTGAATATGTAGGGCAGCGTGAGATTAATGTTGGGCATTATCTACAATAATGCTCTCTCCGTCGTGACTGTGAGGACTGCAGTATCACTGCGACTAGAATTAATAAGATAAACACAGCAGGACAGTGAAACCAGTGGTAAATGTTTCTCAAGAGATCTCCAGCAGGCATGTAGGCGCTAATAAAAGGCTAGGGTTGCACGTGTCATTTCAGTATGACTTTCATTTTATCTGAAATGTGGGTATATCAAGTGACAGGTCAGAACACGCGAAAAATCGGATTGTACTCGTGTTGCTATTGGATCTTCAAAGCCACATGTGGAAGTAGTCAGGCTCGCGGTGGCATCACAATCCCACACATTTTAATTTAAATAAATGCAGCCACATTAGATGCATCACAACCATCTTCAGACCGAGTGTGGACACGCAGCAATGTGATCCGATCTTCAAAATCAGAAAAGATATTAAACGGACAGCTGAAAGTGCAGCTATCATGATGCACAGCCTGCATCGGTTGACTGTAGAGCTGAAAGAGACATGAAACAGAAATCAGCAGATGGATGCAGTATGGATTGTTGCATCACTGATGTATGAACACATTAACTGACACAAGGCTCGCAGGATAGAATGTAATTTGTCATTTCAGTGGTTTAACGATTGTTGGATAAATATAGAATTTTGTAAGATGTGACTTGCTACTGCACATAGATCTCTGCAGCAGCATTGAAGTGTGAAGCCTGTTATATCTGACTATGCAGGCTGCGTTACAGGGCCGCGGTGTATTCTAGTTTGCTCAACATGGAGGTCTCCTCATAGGGCCATCCAAACCAAACAGTGGTTGTGTTCTGCTCTCGGTGGGGGTATGGAGGAGTGTGAGGAATTAATATGCCCACGTGTGTGGTGAAGGGACTGATGGTTGGTTCTGGAAATGCTCCTAGTTTAACACCTTTGCATGGCATCGGGTGAGACATTCTGGTTCCAGGGCTCAGCAGTGGGGTCTAATAGATGTTAGTGTGTGGGCTCAGGGGATTTATTATGGACCAACTATTGGCCGGTCATCTTCTAGTGACTGAGGTTGTCATGCTTTGTCCAAAAAGAACAGTGCTGTGCACGTATGGGGCTGGACCAACTGGCAATGTCATGTGTCATAAAAATAAAGAGGGAGTAGTTTGAGCTAAATGTCCGCATGTTGTGTATCCTCCAGGATATTTACAGCTGATGTAAGTGACTTTCCAGTTTACCTCAGGCTGGACAAAACACCAGGTCACACTTTAACTGCAAGAGGTCACTTGAAAGTGTCAATGTCAGTTTAAAGGCTGTTTTAAGACTTTTAGGATCCTGTTATTCAGACAAAAACATCAAGGTGAAAACTGCAGCCACATGTAAATCACTTCGCTGTTTTCTGTTCAAATTTTTCTGTTTGGGTTCCTTTTTTTGGCTGCGTTTCATTAAAAGAATAGTTTGACATTTTAGGGAATTAGCTGATTTGCTTTCTTGCTGAGAGTTAGAAAAAAGATGTCTGCCGGTTAAGTGTGATGTTTGAGCCAGGAGACGGTTAGCTCAGATTAGCATAAAGACTGAAAGAAGGGGGTAAACAGCTGGTTCTCTGTAAAGTCTAAGCCCACTAGCACTTCTAAATCTCACTAATTAACACATTAAACATAGTAGCATTTGTTTAATCCATTAAAAAAACAAAGCGTGCAAGTTGTGGTTTCATGGGGTTACGTGCTGTTTATTTCTTGATGAATTTCTGCTGTTTGCTTTGCATTCCCACAGTGATGACGAGACAAATTGTACCCAAAATGTATTATTTTAAATGTTCATTTCACTCAATTTAGCTTTGGTGGTATCTACAGGAATGCAGATCACTTTGGTTTTATTTTTCCAGGTTTTGAGATGTCTGTTTCTGCCCCAATAGAATGGAAGTGAAGGGAACGGAGCAGAAAGAGTGTCCCTGTTAATTCACAAAACATGCTGTCAACACTGACAGGAAAGTAGTTCCAATAAAAACTGTTGACAGTGACGTCTGTTGATTATTCAGATAAACTAGTACATTGTCTCTAGAAAGACACATTGCTACTGAGTTTTTTGTAATTGTAATTTTAAATGTAAACACCACAAACTAAATCCCATTGTATTGGGGTGGCAACTAAAAGCTCAGAGGCGGCAAATAAAACCAAAACTATCTGCATGGCTTCATACCAGCGGTAAGTGGGGAATTTTTTTTTTTTGGTGATTGGGTGAACTAATCCTTTAATGCATATTTGTGGCGCAGAATGCCCTGCTTCAGCAGTATGACTGATACCAGGATACAAAGATCTAAATTACGGACTGCCTGTAACTGGGGATTCATGGTTTTTGGCCAGTCTCACACAGTCTGACCTAACAAGGAGATGCAGGTCTGAGGGCAATGAAAGACCAGCAATCCCACCATGTGAATGTCATCCACTCTGCCTGCTAGGTGTGTGAGTGTGAGAAAGAGCAGGAGCGTGTTTGTATGTGAGTGTGTGTGTGTGTGTGTGTGTGTGTGTGACTATGGAGACTCTAGTTATGCTAGGGGGTGTAACTCTGTGACCCATTCACATGGTTAATAAAACATTCATAGAAGCAGAGGAATGTTATGGTTTTTGTGTGTGAGTGCATGCGTGTGCAGGCAAACGTGTGCGTGTGTGTGTGTGTGCGTGCGTGCATGCGTGTGTGTGAGAGGAGGAGAATGTGTGTGTGTCCTTGTGTCTGTGATGTTGGGCCTCCTGCAGTGACCCCACGGAGCGCACCATTCTGTTCGCAAACAAAGGGCCGGCTGTTCCCCCCCACTTCAACCGTGGACTGCTCCAACACCGCCGACCGTTCGCCGCCGAGCTAACCAAATATTTCCCTTCCTGCTCTGAATTTGTCTCAATAAATAGTTTTCTGTTTTGGGGTTTTCTTTCTCCTTTGGCTCTTTGCTTTTGATAGAGGACTCCTGAACACACAGGTGGCCACCTAATCTCAATCTTTTGAGGGCAGAATGGAACGTCTTGTTTTGAATCAAGGTCGAAATCTGGAAGACCTCATGTGACATCCCGACTTTTGTGTGGAAAAAACATCCCACGGTACACCAGGCCTCTGTGGGAGTATTATTTCATGTTTAATTGACTTCTGACTGATTCCAATTCATTTTGGTTCATTTCTGTCTTCACAGCCCGTGGCGAGGTATAGAGAGACGTATTGTGCATAAGATCTCACTGACTGACTGAATATTTTCTCTGAGCACGGCTCAAACCACTTGACAGGAGGGCTGATCGGTGATTAAGGAAAATAAATGGAATACGTTTCAGACACTTGCAGGACTGATGTTCTTTCCCAGGTCTGACATGCAGCCTTTGTTCTGTGTCTCTCCATCTCTCAATGCTCACGTTATTCACCAGCAGAAATATCAATGTTGCGCTGTGTGCCTCGACTAATGGCTAATAGCTTATTATTTTTTTTGTGGTCCACACATGTTGTTAGCATGTGTTTGTGTGCAAATACCAATTGCCATGCCAACTATAATTGCCCCCCTGAATGGATTTTTTTCATATTTATTTGGCCTAACGTTTTTCAGATACCCCTCCATACAATAAATCCTCCAGTTTGACTTCTTTTACAGACAGTACTGAGTGAACAACTCTGTACCCAGACACTGAAGTAACTGAGTGTGCTGTGTTTGCTGGGAATGCAAAATATTCTAGAGAGAGTGTGATTTGAGGTGTGACTGGTGGTGTTGTGTTTACTCTGACGTCCGTGATATTCATTACAGGCTGAGCTGTGTGCTGCTGCTTCCTGAACACGTCCCATAGGCCCATGACCTTCACCTCCACAGGCTGCCCTTAAACCCCATCGGGCTGGAGCCAGGATGGAGGAAATTGCGCTGGGAGATTGATTGGCTAAATCCTTTAATTATTCGGATTTCACAATGGGGCCTGAGTGACTGTGCCTTTGGTAGCTGACTGTGTCAAACAAAGTTCGGAAGGGTCGGCCCTCTTCACAAACCGCACCGTGTTTTTAGAGATTTTACTCAAAAATTTGAGTGAAACTTGAGGTTTTATTTGGCGAGAGGGAATTGCAGCGAGTTCCATAATATTGACAGAAAATATAGACGAAACACTTGGGAATGAGCCCGAGTATTTTAACTGTAAAACAAATCAAAGGGCACTTATTTGTCACTTCCTCCTCACTTCACATTTCTTGTGTTTTTTAGCTTGAGTTCTGAGGTGGGAAGAATGGACGATGTGTACTTTTTCAGTGGGATGTGATAATTTTGCACTCGTGCATGGGTGTTTTACCAGAATGTGATATGCCCACACACATTCAGTACAACATCCTGCTGAGATTTATATGGGGTTTGTTTCTGTTGGGCTGACTTTTACCGTAATGGCCTCAAGGTTCCTTAAAAAAAAAGCCTGCTATCCCAGTGCTCCGGCTCTCTAAAGAAAGCAGATATGTAATACGTGTTGGGAATATGGCCTTTTCATAGCTTGATGGATCTGTCAGATTGACCTCTGCTCTAATTTGCTTCTGTCTCCATCATTTAGCGAGGCGGTGTGTGATATTTCCCAATAAATTTACCCTCCTAGCAGAGTAATAACTGCAATATCTATTTCCCATTAGTGGGGGTTCAGCCCTCCTGTCGCTCTCTGGGCTCTAATTGGACGTGACCGTTGCTGTGGTGATGTCATGTTCGTGGGTTTCAGGAAGTGGAAAGCCCGGTAGTTGTAAGTGACTGATTACTGAAAGTCAGGAAAGTAAAGATAGAAAAAAGAAACATGTTGTTATATTTCCAAGTCGTGTTGAATCAGTTGGATATTTCATGATTCTGGCAGTCGTTGACACAAGCACAAACATTTCTTCCAACGAGTCTAATGGGATCTATTGTCTCTGGTGGTGTTACAGGCGGGGCAGCTGACAGAATAAGCATACAGTATGAGAGGTTGAGAGTGTACATTGTCAAGCCTAGAAAGCCTGCTGTAAGGTCAAGGCCAGAGCAGCGGTGGCCAATCTCACAGGAACGCAGACTGAATGAATTTCAGTGAAGGGCCTTTGTTGTAACTTCCTGGTTTCAAACAAGGTGAACCTTCAGCTTTCTCTGCATTATTGCTTCCTTTTCTGGCAGCAGACTGGGACAGATTAAAAGACAGGGGGAAACTTTTTTTATACACTGGCAACATATTCAACAGAAAGTTTAGATATTTTGGAAAAAATGTGTTGTAGCACCACACAGGTGCTCTTATAATAATTGAATCTAGGGCTGTTTTCATTATCTATTAATCTGTTGATTATTTTCTCCATTCATAGATTAGTTGTTTGATCCAAAGCCCAAGATGATGTCCTCAAATTTCTAGTTTTGTCCTGACCAGCAATCAACAATGCAAAGATATTCCGTTTACTGTCATAGAAGACTAAAGAAACCAGAAAATCACGTATGAGAAGCTCGAATCACAGAATGTTGACTTTTTTTCTTAAAAAATGACTCAAAAAGATCAAGAAGACTGATTATCAAAATAGTTGTCAATTAATTTAATAGTTGGCAATAATCAATTAATTGACTAATCGTTGCAGCTCTTAATTAAATGATTTTACAAATATTACATAATGTATTGATTAGAATATGGGAATTTGAAGAAAGCAGGCAGATATGTGAACTGAATTCTGTGATGTTGGTTTGAGTGTCTGATCATGCAGCTGATGAAATAAGATAGCTAGTGCCAGATGTAATGTCCTCATTAGAACCGGCAGAAAGGGTAAATTAATTTATTAATGAAGCCATCCAAATAAGTTTTAAATCTCAGAAGTGTGTCTGTTTTGCAATGTGATATGAATGAAATAGGATCAGGGTAGGGGGGGGGGGGGGGGGGGGGGTGTACACAAAAACATAAATCTCAATGATAGATTGCCTCTGAACGAATCTCAAGGTTTAGTTTGTGAACAGGAAATGCTGAAAGGGATGTGATAACTGATACGTCTGCTAGTTGTGTGACTGCTACTGAACGGTAGAGAGCTGCAAGTTGGAATCCCACAGATTGTATTGAACAAGATGTTGGCTTCTAAAGTCTCAGACGTTTGACCACTGCCCGGTTAAAATGAACAATGTCAAATTTCACGTTACCTTCCTTTTACAGTTCAATGCAGCCAACATCGCTTCATGATCGATGGTCCCAGTCCGCCTTATCACAGCCTTTGCATATGAGATATAAAAATTATTTATGAATGGTTTCAGATGTGGCGGACACAAGCTGTTAACGTTCATTCTCCATGTAAACTGAAACCTCAGTCTTGGTTTGGAGTCTTTCTGATTCACAAGGCATTTTTCTGAAATGAATGGACTTCCCCTGCTGACACGGTGGGAGCAGCAGGGAAGCGGTGTCAGATGTTACAGCACATGTGTATGTACTGAGTGTGTGCATGTTTATGTATGTGAGTGCGATCACACTCGTGACTGCCTCCGAGGCCATTTTTTAACCTCTCATACCATCACAGACTGACAATCCTCACATTCAACTTGAGCACATCTGAACAATATGAGTCTGGCGGTATCGGTACTGTACGACTGAAAGAGACTCAAATTAATGCAGACTTCTTCTCCTGCACACCCCTCTACCTCAGACATGAGGTAGAGACAGATGATAGATTCGAATAGGAGACGTCTGATGTCACAACTGGCAGCTAAATAAGCCTGGAGCAACAAGTCATTAGTAGAGTGATTCTCATGGAATGGGAAATAAGCTAATTCGCTGGAATTGAAACACTGTGAACCTGTACATTTCACCCTCTGGATGCAATGAGTACACCTCAATGCTTTCACTCTTTTTAGGAGGTTTGCCCTGGAAAACTCATTAAATATCAATTAAATCATCGTTAAACGAGTGCGTCTAAGTGTCAGCAGTAGCTTATGATCTCATCAACATGTCCTTTTCAATAGAGTCGTGGGCCTGCATTAGAGAGATGAAGCTGTAAGGGGAGTGCAGATTGGGTCGTGACAGTGTCAGGGGTGAGACATGTGGCACACACCAGAGTATGTCTGCTCACACCCAGACGCCTGCTGTACCACACAGAGCTGATTGTTTCACAGCCATGGGACCTTCCATTCAGGATCCAGCACTTCTCTGGTCCATCCCAGACCCAGAGAGGACTCCCCTCTCTTGGGGTAACTAATGCTGAATGACAGGCAGACACTGATCAAAGCTGCTCCTGGAAGCCCTCCTGTCACAGTTCGGAGGGGGAAGAGAGGAGACGATAAGTGGAGAGACAGGAGCAGTATGCCTGGTCTGGACCTGGGCCAAGGATCAAGGATCAGACAGCATGGCTGGACTTTATTAGCTTCACCACAGACAATGCACTCTCCACAGTGGACCTCCACCATTGCCAGATTATCTCATCTCTCTTTATAGCCCAGTGGCACAGAGCCATACTGCACTGGAGTTCTGGAGCCACGAGGTGTTGTGATGCCTGATTAATAGATGCCGAGTCTGGCTTTTACATGTTTGTCTTCTATCACCTTTTTACATTATCTTCAGCCTTTTTTTTGCCAATATAGAAAAAGACCTGTGCTGTATCATCCAAATTTTGATTTTTACTTAAAATGCAGTTGTCAAAACCCAGTGGAGGTGATTATGTTAGTTTAATATGCTTAGAAGGCAGTAGGCGTGAAAAGCTTTCACGAAACATGTAACGTGATTGAGTGAAAGTCTTTTTGCATATGTGCTTTTGCATTTGTGCGTCTTTTTCCACCACATATCCCATCAGCATGTATTTCAAGTCAAAAGCAACTCCCAAGGAGCAGATGAAATAAATTCTATTTGTTGTTTGATTTTGCCTTTAAAACATGTTCAACACAAAGTAAAGTACAACATGTCATGGTATATCCTTAGAGCATACTTTTCTTCCATGTTACCCATGCTGACCAGAGCCAAAGAAAACACTATGCTTGGCGTGCGTTGCTACTTTGCTCTGCTCTCTGCCTATCTCCATCATCACACTTGGTGAAAAGAGGGACTTTACAGTGAGAAAAATGTGTAAAGTCTACCTTCTTTAGACAGGAAACACTTTGCCAGCCTTTAGTTGATCTGCTGGGCAACATGTTTGCAGTCGAATACCTTCGTAAGATTGTCTGTTTTAAAAAGATAAAGTAGGATTTGCCATAAATACAGAAAATCTCTGGCTGAACTACTCCTCACCTCTGCTGAGGACACGAGACATTTCTCAGCTGTATGAAGGAGGCTTTGGTGCAATCAGTAGCTAAATGGAACACGCTATGAAGAGTAAATTGCTCCGGGAGCGTTTATGAACTTAATAAGCAAGTTTTATCTTGTTTTGACACTGCTTTGATGCCTACTTGTTGTTTCCACTACATGGGTGAGGTTACAGTATAGGAAGTACTTTGTGACCTCTCTGGTCGGCGCCTCAAGGCAGCCTTTACACTGAGCAGTAGCACCCTGAGCTGGAGCTCAGTAGCATTAATTGCTTGTACGAACTCTGCATTCAGAAAGCCCTTGAAGTGATGGATGAAAGACGGGCACAGAGCAGCACTCTGGGCCTGATTGTGTTTCTCTTCAGTCACCACATTGCCAATACAAACCTGGACAGGCAAAGACAAACAGGAGAAAGGCCAATAACTCACTTTCCGTCTCAAAAGAACGGACTGTGGTCACCAGCAGTTACAGATGCCCTGTTAGGCTGTGGAGGGAGATGCTGCATTCAACAAACTAATAAATAATTTTCCTTGTGGGCCAAACACATCAATATAGTTAATGTACCTCTCAGTGACTAACACCATTAGTATTCGTCAGTGGCAAACATAAATGTGGCCATTTAGCCTTTTTTCAAACAATCACATTTGCAGCAGTTGGGGTCATGGGCCAAAGTGGATCCATTTAGTGTATAAACAGGAAATAAAACCATCCTTCACTTTCTTGTAAGTGTGAAGTGAGAATGCCCTTGACCTCCCAATTCCCTCTCGCCACTGGCTATATGCACAAGAAGTGAAAAAAAAAAAAATCCAATGTTCTGCTTTGCGTCTCTCACCAAAACTCAATATATCATTAGGATTGTTTATGTTTATGTAATTATTTCCTTTTTTATGGAGCCGGAAAAATAGTTCACTGTTCTAATATTGCATTTGATCTGGAGATCTTCAAACGTGTTCACATAAATCTTGAAATGCAAATCATAGACCCGGAGGATTGCCGTGGTGCCTTGAGGTCTGAGTGCAGTTTTGATGGGGTGAAATTCAAAAGAATAATCATGGTTTTGGGGAATGAAAACTGAAACCGTAGCCAAGCAGGATCCTCTCTGAAGTGCTTCCGTATGGCTCCTGAGTCAAAAGGGCTATGATTTCATTGTTCAGCCAGTTTGTGTTCAGAATTCATATCGTTCCTATTATTATCCACCCAAATCCACCTCATTAAATCAGCCTCTCCATGTTCCACTGAAATTGTTTCACTGAAGCTCAAAAGTGGCTTGTTTAATTTTAAGCTTCATCCACAACAATAAAACACTGTTATTCTGGCCCCGAGGCCTGCTCCTGAAATAGCACTGTAAGTGTCTGCTCTAATAGCAGAGATCACCGTGAGTGTCTTTGAAAAAAGATCCAGTCAGTTGCCCCGCAGTTTGGCTGACCACAACAACCAGCTTAAACAGAATGTGGGAGCTGATCCACATGGAACCAAAATGTAAATGTGCATTTACCGTATGCTGTTCGACTCCCAGACAAGTCAAACAGCAGACCTGACAACATTTGGACGTTTTGTTCATTTTTACTGATATAATAGAATGCTTTGTGTAATAAAACTGGGCTTTTATCCTGGCATTAAATTCATTTACAGCTATAATATGTAACTATTTTGCATTAAAATGTCTAAAAATAATTAGACCTATGTTATATATTTTGTTGAGTTGTGTATTTATATTATCCTAAATGTTTCCAACAATTTTCAAACACAAACATTTTAGATCTTGGTTGTTTTAATATCTTTTAACCAGATGACAGATTTTAGTCATTGGACGTCTGAATCTTCAGTTGTCAGAGAAACAAGCTGAGCAAACGTTAGCAGCAGCTTAGCTAGCAGTCCCTCCCGGATGTTCTCTGTCCGCCTAACAGTGTTGGACACTTTTTTTTTTTTTTACTGGAAACTGCTTTATTCAGTGTTTTTACCGGTTTTAATCCTCATGTACATTTGTTTTGGAGAGGAGGAGACCTCTGCAGATAATTTGGCTCCCAGTAGAAACCCGCTGAATGTTTGTATCTTAAATTTTTAGAATAACAAGCTGAGCAAACGTTAGCAACAGCTCAGCTAACTGCCCCTCCTTACATCCTGTGTCCGCTGAACAGCGTCGGAGAAACACTGATTTTTTACGTGAAACTGCTTTATTCAGTGTTTTTACCTGTTTTAATCAGTGGGTCTGTTTGTTCTGGAGAGGAGGAAACCTGTGGGTAATTTGGCTCCCAGTAAAAACATCCTGAATGATGAACACTTAAGTAATCCTAACCCAGAGAAGCTGGTTGTTTAACAATGAAAACAACAACTACCATAATCCCATGCTACTTCACAACATCATCAAATTCTCTCCGTCTTTTGTTATTGTTTTGATTGAGAGAGAGAGATTGACACCTAGCAGCAGGAATTACATATTGTGTGTTTAAAGGACCAGTGTGTAGAATTTAGTGGCATCTAACAGTGAGTTTGCAGATTGCAACCAACTGAATATTCTTCACCATAACCCCTCCTTTTCAAGCATGTAGGAGAACCTACAGTGGTCACGAAATTCACAAAAAATGTGAAAGGCCCTCTCTAGAGCCTTTCGCTTTCTCTGTTCTGGGCTACTGTAGACACATGGCAGGAAGAGGACCCGCTCCCTATGTAAATATAAAGGGCTCATCCAAGGTAACAAATACACAATTATTCTTATTTTCAAGTGATTATACACTGAATAAATCATACTTATGAATATTATATTCCATTTCTGCAAATAGAGCCCCATAAATCTTACACACTGGTCCTTTAAAGGGTTTATTCATGCAAATTACAAACAAACAGAAAAAACATATATTCTTACTTACTCTTAGTGGTATCTTGTAAGTGGTAAGTTATAATTTTACTGTATTTACCAGGGTTTTCAGATATCCATCTATGAGATTTCTCCTTCTACTTTAATACAATGGAAGTGAATGGAATTTTTATTGTGCTGCTGACAGCATTTAAAAATTGTAATGTATAACAGTTACATGTCTTTCCAGACATGATCTTTTGAAATCCACAGACCTCATTGTGAACAGTCTGCCCTCAAACTTCCTCCTACTGCCAAAACAATCCCAATGAAAATTGGGGCGATGAGTGATGGAGACACGGATTCCTCAGAGACACTGCTGTTGAAGTTTTTAATGTTGTTTTTTTAAGGCTATTAGCATCACAGACTTAAGTGTGCTCACCCCTGTTGTATTACAGTGGAGGAATAAATCTCAGAGGCGGATATCTCAAAACCTTGACAGATACTTAAATCTATCTGCAAGGCTAGATAACACTGGATCAAAGTGATAAAATATGTCTTTTTGCAATTTGGGTCAATCAGTTCACTGAGTTATTATATTCAAATGACAGTGAGTAACAGAAAATATGGAAGAGAAGAAATTAGCAGAACAGGGTTGCTGTGTTGCAGCAAAGTTTGGTGAAAGGCCAAAAGACTGGGGTCTACTTCCTCTTGTGTCCCCTATAAACCCACATGGCACATGACCAGCAGTTTTGACAGCTCTGAAAGAAGTCATCCGATTGTTTTTGGACATTGTAGCATCAGTAAATGTGTCTCTTGCTGTCAGTCTGGCGGCAGCCGCATCTCAAGCAGCTCTCAGCCTCTGCAGCATTCCAGTACCATTGTGAATAATCATAGGAGTGTGTGATGAGCACCAGAATGTCTTTCTTCTGAAACCTGGCCGCTGGACGACGCCTGGGAGGAAGGAAGTGGATTCTTTTTTTTTTAAATCGTGAGACTTTAAGGAAGATGACAGATGACAGATGCATCGCTCTTGGTGGCCACTGGTGCTGTTTGAGGACTCGGATTGGATCGGCGCGAGATGCTCATCAACCACTTGTCATTGTCTCCTTCACAGAATACAGCTGAGCCAGGTCCTGAGGGTTTGCAGCACGTCATCTGGCCTCAACAAACTGTGTCCTTCATTTTCACACCCCCGCGTCTTTTTTATCTTATTTCTGCTCTTCTGCTTGAGAACTTGTGTCTTTGGGTAAAGGCTTTCATGGTGGGCGGGTCATCAGGACCCTTTGAGTTCCCATGGGAATGGTTGATCTGCCCAGTGCTCCAGAAAGGTGATGTAGTTCAGTCGCTGCGTTTTCTTGCTTTACCATAGCTCTCACATGACATGACCCACAGTTAATTTGGATTCCTGAAAACCCAAAGCCAGCACTTCATTCTTTCTTTGTGTTTTATGTTCTTTTTTCTTCTGTGGAGTTGCTACTGAGTGGAGGAGCTTTATCAGCCTTGCTTGCCTGCTGAGGAGATAAAAAACCTGCAGTGCTAGGTCTAATGAATCCAGCTTGTTGATTTATTCCACCTTGAGATCCAAATCCTGCATCTTTCTCCAAGTCTGCTCATTTCTTTCTCTTCCTGTCTGGTTAGGTCAGTGGCGCAGGGAGGAGTAGATAAAGTTGTTACTTTTTTTTTTTTTTTTTTTTTAAAGCACAGACATTTTCTGTTTCTCCCAAACACACACACACACACACACACACACACACACACACACACACACTTACACTGGCCACTCTCACCAGCTGGCAGTCTCGGACTGTGGAAGAAGAGGGCTTTGTGATTGAGGGCGGCCTGCTGGGCATGCTCTAAACACACCCACAGTGCTTCAGGGGAGAGGAGCTGGGAAAGGAGAGGCCTAAGAGAACACAGAGGCCTCAAAACAGCAGCCAGTGACCCAGCCCGCTGCTAACACTTTACATTATCGCCCCGACACCATTACAATACACAAGGGAGGGAAAGATCCCAGTTGCAGGCTTGGACACTCCTAAGTAGGATCTACTGTAAGAAATAAGAGTTATACATGCTAAAGGAGGGGGGGCGCCTGGCTGAAATGGGGCCTTCTGCACAAAGTCAACCGAAGAAAGCACAAGAAAGTTCTGTAAATTGTGTGTGTCATTATTGAGGAGGGTGGGAGGAAAAGAAGGAGAGCAGCGGTTTGAGGTTTGACAGACTTCCATAATGTGCGGGGCACCTCGACATCTAAAGGCAAAGCCAAATAAACTGAGTGTTGGTGCCAAATGTACAAGTGGGTTTCAAAAAGGCTTCATGCATTATTCAAAGATAAAAGAGCACATAACGTGTCAGAAGAGAAAGAATAATAAACTCCCTGCAGGAGGAGGCCTGAGTACCGTAGAGACAGGCCTGTCAGTTGCCTTCAGTGTGTGTGCATGTGTGCATGTGTATGTGTGTGTGTTCAAAGACAGCGGAAGATTGATGAGGCTGTCGTCTTTGGTGGTATCGTGGTGTCATGGTAACAGTATAATAGTGTAATGGAGTGGAGATTTGAACTGGGAGGTAATGGCTGTCAGATGTGGAGGTGGCAACATCCAACAGGTGTGCCTTGCCTATCATCACAGACTCAACTATACCACATAATCTTTCTTTTCAAGCTCATTAGTGCCATGGTTAGATCTATAGTGACACATTTGCTTTTTAACAAAAAATTGGGTATTAGGCTGTTCTGTAACCAATATGCTGAAGGTGAGAGAGTGGACACCTTCATGGCCAGTCATCAGTTGTGTCAAAATCACACTATTCACATTAAAAATGAACAAGAACCAATCAGATTCCGCAAGTGTATTAAAAGCCATGTTTCATGTTTTCCACCCAGGGAGCACAAGAGCAACTGATAAAAACATTTGACAATATTTGGACTTCTTTAAACTTGCATTGATTGATTTTTTTTTTTTTTTTTTTTTGTGCACTTGAGGGCATCGCAACAAGCTGTTAACACAAAATTCACACATTATGACCTTATAAAGTTGATAGAGCAAATCAATTAGCAAACAATTGCCTATTTACACACCCAGCAGACACACAACAACATTAACAGTCATTTGGAGTTGTAAATCTAGTATTCATTCTCCTTTTACCTCTCCACTACCACCTGAGAGAAATATATGGCTCTTTAGCTGCTAAATGCTTCACTATATTCATTAGCTGGTCACTAACTTTGTCTGCCTGCCTTTTAGTGCTGGGCAGATGGCATGCAGTCTGTTTATAAGAGTTTTTTTTTGCTGAAAACAGCTACCTGCTGTGGCCTGAAATGAGTTTGATGAGAATGTGGCGGTGAACCAAAACAGTTAAGTTGTGTGCTGTAAAACCAAAACAATGAGCTTAAAGATGCTAAAACACATCATAGAGCTGAGGAGAACTGCAGAGTCTGATGATAATTCTCTGTGAGTTCATCATTATGGACGACCTCTGTCACATTACATGAGTCATTTTTTCCATTGTTAATGTACAAATATTGATTTGTGCAGCTTAAAGGTTCAACTAAAGCTCAGCATTACTATAGAGAGTCTGCAACCCATCTATAAGATGTTCATCATCACTTGTTTCAGATGGAGTTTTAGTGTTTAATGGTGTAAATGTTGTGTTAGTGGTTTTTCCACTCTGCCAAAAATGAAATTCAGAGGAAGAGAGCCCTTGTAAGTTGGTGGAATTATGGGCATTTAATTTGAAGATATTAAATATCAGACAAAAAAGTCCAAAAGTATCAGTAAAATCCTTTTGAGAGCCATAATCATCCACTTCAAGTTGAGGAGATAGAACCTCCTTCTTAAATGCATTTAAATCACAGGTGAGAAAAATATTGTTTTTGTCTGTTTACCCAGGACTTCAAATGCCAAATGATCCTTAATATTCCATGAGACAGTTCATCTTGTCAGTCAAGATCACCCAGTGTGCTCTGGATGAAATGATGGAAACTATTAGCGCTGGGATGTTACACTTCAACCTCAATACATTTCACTTCAGAATGTTATCCATCATGGGCAGCAGATGCCAGTCTTTCTGTTTATCTAAAATCCCATGTTCGGAATGAAAATCACCGAAATGTTACCCTCATTGTTGTCTCCTACCAAGGTCAGACGCAGTTGTGTTCCACTACCTCTGGTGGTTTCCATATACTCTTCAAGGCCAACTATTTTTGCCATGATGTGAAATCAAATTGCAAAAGGCTTTTTTTCCCCTCTCTCGTTAAACTGGCTTCCTCGTTTAAGTTTCCAGCCTGTGTTCTCTCTGGGGTCTTTACCTGGTAAACAGCAGAAACATCTAAATCAGTGGAAAATGTGGCTCACGGTGTTGGGGAGCACTGATCCCCTTTGCCCCGCAATTCTGCGAAGGTATTAAACATTACAACCACATCAGCTGGAGGCCACAGACTGAACAACAATAATGAAAAGAGGAGTAAAATGTGGATTTGATTATAAAGAGGAGAAAAGTAGTCTTTTACGATAATATACAGACACTGATTCACCACTTCACACACTGTAAAAGCAACCGTATGAGCTTATAGAGTCTACTTCATGTGTCTGTTGTGGCTCTCTTTCGGGGTCCTCAGAAGGTGAAGGATTAAACAGAGTCACAGTGAAGCTCGGTGCAGCCACACTCCTGCCTTCCAGCTATTTGATGTCTTAATAACACAAATGAATCCAAACAACCTGCCGACTTACTGCACGGTTTTATCTTTGTCCAAGAGAAGCAGAAATTAGCATGCCTCACTCTCCCTGCATGTACGCGTGTCACTGTCTATTAGCACGTACGAGTGCAAGGGCCTGCGCGGGTGGAGGAAATGGAGGTCGAGGAAAGCCCTGGTGAGGTGTTTTCTAATGGAATCCCCCCTCCGAATGCTGCCAGCTCGTTAGAATTTCCAGCCACTTAAGAGAAACACTGTTATTTTAATATATATATATACGCACACACACATTCCTGCTTAGTCACATAACAGCCTACACAAACACAAAAGCACCAAACTATACGACCTTTTTGATGAAAACAAGGTATTAATGTTCTCTAATGTTCTCAATTTTGTCTTGGCTTGTAATTGGATTCTTGCTCAGCGTACACCAGAAGAGCATCCACACAGAACAGACTGTTAAATTGTTTGCACACTAAAGTAGGTTGGTTAAAGCATTGTGATCCTGTGAAACTAAAAAAAAAAAAGTGAATAAAGGAGTCCTTATGTGTTTTACAGCCTCTGTTATAAGGTCACAGACACAAAGTGGTAATGGCTCGGTAACAGTTGCATGGCCACGGTTGATTTCAGGGGTCTGATTGATGCTCTCCAATAATGATCTCCATGTCCCATGCTGTGAGGTTCACTAATTGTTAAATAGACTGAAATATGAGTTTGTACCCTGAGCAGCAACATGAAGAGCTTTTGACCCAGGACCATCTGTTAGTTGCAGCTAAGGATGTGAGACTTTTCTGGGATTGTTGATATCACAGTATATTCATGAATTTGTAAAGTTTAATTTAAGTTTCCCGCCAAAAAGGGTCTCTGCAACCCTAAACAACCAGGAATCTGGCTCTAAAAGAAATTTGATTGATCATATATGTGGGTGGAAAGAGGAAGATGATGAATGTATCAAAGAGTTTTTGGCTGTCAGCTCAAAGCTTCCCTGACATGTGTGGGAAAATGTCAGGAAGTTAGGGTAAGGTCACACTAATGCGCTCACCCACACACCCCAGAAACACACACACACATATGCACACATGTAAAAAAAAGCACAAAAATACACACACTTCTCTACACAAGATGTTTACCCAATATACAGTGATTAATGACCGCTCATACAGTCTTTATATAACTCTGACAAATGATGCTTTAAATAGGTATTAATGATCTCCACGGTCTTTGCAAATATGCACCAAAATGGCAATTTGCATCCCTAATGCCTTCATGTGAGAATGAAGATATTTAGCTGTCAACAAATCCCCGGGGATTGGAGAAGCCTTTGTCCTCCTCTGCTTGTGGTCTTGCATAAAAAAAAATTTTTAAAAAAGAAATCAGAAATTAAAAGAAAAATGAAACACAGATTTGCGTGCAAACACAGCTTCAGAGTAAACAGGTTTTGGTCATTTCTATTACAACATCCAACGCTGTCTGCACTGCTATATTCACATATCACAGTACGGCTCGCATGCACACGCAGTCATGATACAAACTCGTGAAAAACATACACACATTTCAACAGCAAGCTGCGCTTCTCGATATACACATCTCTATCTTCACCGGTCTCTGGCACGGTCCTGCTGCCCTCTCTTTGTACTCCAAACAACATCTTCCCGTCCTTAAAGAATGCCTCTGATGGGCCTCTTTGACATGCATTGTTTGTGCAAGAGAATTTAGACCCTCAGCCCCTGGCCTTGGCCCTCATCTGCAATCCAACCATAGGCAAGGCTGCCACTGTGACTAATGCCTCATGGACCAGCCTCTGAGTGTGAGTGTGTATGTGTGTGCGTACATACATGTTTGTATGTGTATGTGTGTCAGAGAAAGGGAGAAAGTGTGACTAATGTCTACAGAATGGTATTTATACATTAGGGGGCCATTAGTAGTTTAGGCTCCTGGGTGGAACAGCGGGGAGGGAGACAGGCATTGTCGTGGCCCCCATCACCCCTATCACATCCAGCCACCGTTGTTCCTGCAGCCACTTTAGGGATGTTAAAGAAACAAACAACAGCTGCCTGTGCACTGGTACATGTGTTGAAAGAACATGCTACTTAGCATCCAAATCAGTAGAAAAAGTAGATGTTGCCCTTAATGTCTGATTTGAGAGTCAGGTTGTTTAATTGCTCCTTTAGCTCTCACAAGGATTAGTATTATGGTGTCTTCACAATCTGAGCTCACGTTTCCCAAAAACTACTGAGATAAAATACACACTAAATGTCATTATTCCTCTAATAGCTCAACAACAGACAAACTGAAGGCTAATGGGAACTTTAATTAGATACTGTTGCAAATTTAGTGGGATTTGTAAATTTTATGATTGTTGAATCTTGCTGTAGCCTCTATATCTATTTCTTAAAGGCTAAAAATGACAAAAAAACAAGCTTTCTTCTCTTACTATAACCATGATTCTGTCCTGAGATGGCAGGTATTGTGAATTGTAGTCATTTTTCATAATGTTTTCCCAGTCTAGATTAGTCCAGACAAGGAAAACATTACCTTTCAGTGAAGGGAAGGGCATCTATTCATAGAATACGTGCTCCCTTACAGGAGTGCATCCAGATAAGGTGTTTGTATAACACTGAGGAAGTCAGTAAGTCCCCAGTGGAGGCTGCTTATGGTGCAAGCAGATGAAAGCTGTACAGACACAGATAAGGGATGAGAAACATGAAAAATGTGGTACAACAGTGACAGCGACATTAAGCTCTTTTTCACCTTCAGGAGTTTAAAGTAGTGTTACCGATCATTTATGGACACTGGCTCCGATCTTGACATGTGGTAAAACTTTGCGTAGCATGAAAGGATGTCTCAGTGCATAAATGTTGAAGTGTTTTGGTAATTTTGTGTTATGCACAGTGAGGTAGAACACCGAGGCCAAGGTTTGCCCTTCATTGGGTGGGCAATGTTGGAAGATCCAATGTGTGTGTGTGTGTGTGTGCGTTTGTGTGCGTGCGAGAGAGAAAGAGAGAGTAATGAAAGGTGTAAAAATACCATACTGCTCCAAGATAAACCCTCTCTCCCACGGTCTGACATTTACAGAGGCCTGGAGCGTGGGAGTATGTGAAGGGGTTGCCCTGTGAGTGTGTGCCCGTGCGCGTTGTGTGTATGTGTGTGTATCTGCGTACGTGTGTATGAGGTTTCCCTCCTCTTAAGAGAAAAGCTCCATTGATGTAAGCTGGTGCTCCTGTCCCCGTGTCAAGTGTGGACCAGGGTCAGAAGGAAACTCTGGGATTTTCCACAGGTATACAGTTGTGAGTGTTTGCACGTTTCTCATGTTTGCATAGAAAGGTATGATGTTTTAAAGTGTGTGATTCATGCGTAATTGAGAGGGGAAATCTGTTTTCATGCCGCCAAGCTTCAGGAGGGGAATGGATGCCCCTCTGTGGGCCCCATGTCGGAGGAGGATGTCTCAGAGTGAATCACAGTGAGTCGTTGCTGATGTAAATCAATCTGTGGACCTTGTACAGCAGGGGTCAGCAACCTTGTGGATGTTCTGTGCCACTTTATGATGTTTTAAAAAAAATCACAGACCTGGGTGCTAGTTCATTTTCATAATGAGTATTTATCTATTTATTTACTTACTGCTGCTGCTTTTCTCCCTGTCTAGATTCAGCATACCAAAAGATCTGCGCTCTACACACACACACACTTTATTATTTGTGCAAATGTATGAAAATTACTTGGTCACAAAAGAAAGTTAATTCAATCTTACCGATTTAGTGTGACCCTTGTCCCTGCTTATCTTTGCTGAGCTGTGTGATCTCTAGTCCGTATTTAGAGACTTTCAGTTGGACACAAGCCTCTTGATTGATTCAACTTCATCAGCCTTATCTTTGTTTTTCTCGTACCTTGTTTCAAAATGACGTTTCACAGTTGCTGTTTGACACATAACATTGTCACGGCAGAGAGTGCACATAGGTTGGTCCTTTTGTGAAATAAAGCCAAATTCATTTGTCCTAGATGGCTGAAAGAGGCGAATATTAGACTACCTACATTTTTTTGCTTCTGCCATCGTCAATTGTTCTTGAAATAAAGCAAAATAAAAATAAAAGCAAAAAAGAAAGCTAGCTAGCTATCCTACATTTTCACTACCGCGGTAATGCTGCGCTCATTAGCAGATCAGAGGGAGGGGGGAGGAGGGGTATGATGTATGAGTGCAGTCTCTTGCTCTCAATAATGGTGTATTATTGGAATAATAGTTTCAGTATTATTTCAAATTGAATTGTTTGTTTAGTTCACCATTGCGCTACATATTATATTAAAATATATTTTTTATCCAAAAAAAGTATATTAAAAAATTTGAATTACCCTACGTGCCGGTATTAATGGCCTTGCGTGCCACCATGGGCACGCGTGCCAAAGGTTGCCCACCCCTGTTGTACAGCTTATTGAGAATAACTTATAACATCCCAACAGATGTTTTGATGAAATTCCACCAAACCAGTGTGAAAATTACATTAAGGGCAGATATCACCTATATTTTGATTTCTAACAAAAGTCTCAGGGGAGTCAAATAAAAGGCATTGTAATGTAATGACAGTGAGGCCTCTTAGCTCCATCTACTGGCATCCCCACCAACTTAAATAAAGATTGTCCAGCAATAAATTGCTATAAATATATGAGGCATATAAAATAGCAAGTTATTAAAAGGTTTATACAAATGTATGACATAGGGTCAATCCAAAGTGTCGATATCTGATCCATCACATCTGGTTAAGGAGACTAGACTTTTACCATCGTAGGAAATTTGCATGTTGATTTAGTTCATAAAAAAGGAGGGAAAAAACCGTGAAAATCTTAGCAGTTTTTTTTTTTCTTACAAACTGCCCTATTTGACATTTTCATACCCAACACAAACAGCCTCTAACCATCAGCCCCTGTCACCCTTTCCAGCGGGTCCCCGCCAGAGACCTGTCAGGTCAATAAAATATGACCTTTAGCAGTGTACATCTGATAAAGTTCCTCACTTTACGCGGTGACAGCCTATATTGGAGTAATTTACTGGCCTTCAATAAAGGAGCACTCAGCTCCTTTGCCTCCTCTGGCTCAGTGGTTTGTGACAGGCGGGCAAGTGGAGGAGCAGCCCAGTCAGTGACCCGCCATGGTTGATGTTCATCACAATGACACTGACCTACTTAACTGCCATCTCCTCTTGGACGTCAAAGAAATCACTGCCTGACATTTGGAGAAAAAGCTTGGTCATTATTAGTCAGGCATGACAAATAATAACCTGATAACAGCGACTACTGGCTAAATAAAGGAGAAAAGAGAAGAACGACTCTTTAGTGTCTTATTCTGAATCTGATCAGCGTTGTCTTTCAGAAGGTAGATTAATTTGCTTACTAAGTGTGCTCAGAGTATACACACACGCCTATGTAGAGGCCATCAAAGCTAACGTCTCAACTTGAATCAGACACAGATTGATGGCGGTGAGGCAAAGAAGGCTCCTCTGCCGCGTACTTAGTAAGAGGTGAATGTGGGAGGCAGTGACCCGGAGCAAAGGTCTCATCAGCGCCTGTCCCTGTCTGAGGCCCCTCTGCCTGTCAAAGTCACATTTTAATCGCAAACATAATTTGAATTTACACTAATGAATACAAATGACTCCCAGGACTCCACAAGCTGAGAGTAATAAATTATTATCGCTGCTAACAATCGCATTTCTGAAGCCCTTTTTCAATTAGCCGCCCCTGTGGAGATGATCATGGAGGGCCCACTCAAATGAAGATAAACGACGCCCTTCGCAACGCCATGCGTCTGCTCCTCTGATTTAATAGCTTTCTAATTCAGGAACATCTTCGACGTGACGAGGCGTGAGGCTTTTTTTTTTTCTATTTCCAACCAGAGCTTGATGAGAAAGTCACTTAATTGAAAGCAGGTGTTAATCAACCTTGCTCTGATGTGACGTGAGATTTAGGAGGGAGTTTGACAAAGAGAAGATCGTCCTTGCCACTCACTGACAAAGACCATTCAGTTCACAAAAAAGCCCTTTTGCTGCAATATGCATTTTTTTGTAGTACTGGCCAGTCTGTGCTATTCAATCAAATATCACTTCTCCTATATGATATACTTAACTGTTCTTAAATTTGACAAATTGCACTAAACAGCAACTTCAAGAAAAGATATTAAAATTAATGTTTAGCAGATTTTGAGTTTGCTCATTTATTTTTGGTTACCAACATAGTCCTCTAAAATAGCAGTAAGTAACGATTTAGCTTTTAATATCTTATGTCATAAATACACTGTTGTTCCCTCCCGTAAAGAGCATCAGCAAAACCAAAGATTATACCCATTGACAGCTGCTCATTTACTCTGGCTGCTTGGAGAGGTCACATAATAATTATGGCAAATTATGGTTGTGGAAAAAGGCCTTTTCTGAACTCTGTTGCTGGACTCTGTACTTGCTGCTCCAGGACACGCAAACCAAACACCTAGAATACAACATTGTTCAACTTCTCTGGCCTATGAAAGAGCTAAATAAATAGCTCTGTTGCTATTTGCTTTTGATGTAACTGTGTGATAAAAATAAATCAATGGCAGACAGACAAGAGGTCTAAAAGTACAGAGTGCAGATGGCTGTGTCGATGTCTTGTTTTAGACAAAACAATCCACAATATTCTTGATCCATTTCCTGCATCTCAAATTATAGGATACTAAGTAGGGGACTGTCTCTCCTATCTTTTGAATATGCATCCTAAAACTATGGTATGTAACAGGTATCTCAAATAATAAAAATAATGAATTGGTCTCATGTTAAATCTCATTCTGGGCACATGAATACTCGTTCAGAGTACATAGTTCAAAGAATTCACACAGTAAACATTGAAAATGTCTTGTGTTTTAACATGCATCTGATTAAGTAATTTAACAGAGTGTAATAAAAAGAAATGTTTATGTTTGGCTAACCATTTGGTGGTAATGCAAATATATTAAAAAATAACATTAATGGTTCACAATTTTTCAAGTCTGTCTTAAAACAACAGTCAGGTGCCCAAATGAGCATTGAAACAGGGTTTGCTTGCTGTAATCATTCCTGCTGTTCATACTGACCATTAGAAGATCCCTTCAAAAAGCACCAATGTAAGTGATGGGGGACAAAATCCACAGACCTCGTTCTGTGCAAAAATATTGAATATTATTATATTGAAAGGTTTATCTCAAAGCTAATATGAGGCTTCAATTTTCCATTCCCTGTTGAGTAGCAGTTAGGATAGAAACAAAAAGAAGGATATTTCTACTAAAAAGTCACGTCCTTTGGAAGATATCTACTTGATTTGACTAATTTGGACGGCTGAAACCTCATACACATTTTGAATAAACTTTAAGAGGTGTTTTAGGCTCTTTCACTGTGTTGATGACAGTTGGGTATTCGCTGATTTCCACTCAGTGTGGCTCACAGATGGATCAACATCACTTTTCCTTCCATGTGGCTGTGACGCTATCCTTTTATGTTCAATTCACCTCATAAATCCTGACAGATCTCTCTCCCTTATATGATTTTACATTGGCCGTGTTTAATAATAAAAAGTATTAGTATCAAATTGGTATTGATATTGGTGATTTGGCCCTGGTAAGACTTGTTATCAAGTCAAAACCTTATTGTGTGATATCATCTACCCCTAATATGTGATAGTGTTCCAGCCTGCTTATGTTGCCTGTATTGTATTTGTAACACTGTTGTTATGCTGCCCTCTTGGCCAGGTCTCTCTTGAAAAAGAGATTTTAATCTCAATGAGAATTTTACCTGATTAAACAAAGGAAAAGAAAGAAAAGATTAAAAAAATATTATCTACAGAAGTCATCAAATAGCAAATAAAGTGAACTTGAACTTGAGGTGTTTCTTAATTTTTTCAATGTGTTTCTCCTTCAAATGATTCTTTGACCTAAAAGATCCAATGTTTCTGTGCAGCATTTATTAGGAAATCCAGAGTTGGATTTACTTACAGGACACGTACGTAATTCCAAAACTTAACAATTACAGACTAAGCTCTAACATCTAGTGATGTGGTGTTTGTCTTGTGCTATACAGCATGTTTTACAGTTTTGGGATCTAACCAGACAGACACAATAGCATAAATCGTGAAATGACACAAATTCACTGGATTACTAACAGTCTCAGAAAATTAAATCCTTTGCACAAAGCACCACTGGAAGTAATTCTAGACCCCACTTGCAGCTCACCACAGAAAACCCGATGCAGAGCCCAGCTAACCCTTACATAACCAACTTAAGATAATTACAAGTGAACGTACTAGAGGAGACCCTAATCATAATCGGCTTCCTTTGACAAGTCTGTGGTTTTTGAAAGTCTGGAAAGCCACAAAAGTGACTTTCTGCCCAGCAAGGGGATGAATGGCTCTCTGTGTCTCTGTCACTGCGGCTGTCATCACAGAAGAGCCTATGGGGTCGGCTTACAAAGGGCGCGGTAAACAACAACTTCAAAAAACACATTAATGCTCATTTATTTTGCTGCTTGAAACTCAATCAAATACCACATTTTGGAATATAGAGACTGTACAGTTCAGTTCCTGGAACATAGTGTTATACAACTAGTATCTGTAGCATGTGGGAACTTTAAGAGGTGTTTTAGGCTCTTTCACTGTGTTGATGACAGTGGAGTATTTGCTGACTTCTACTCAGTGTAGCTCGCAGGTGGATCAACATCACTTTTCCTTCCAGGTGGCTTCTTCTGCAGAGACAACTCAAACACAAATGTACACAGGAAAAGTCAAATTTGGTAACAGCACTGACCTGCTTATAAAAGAATCTCATACATCTGCTTTAAAGTAGCTATAATCAATACTTCTATATTAGCAATGGATTGCATGACTTGCTTGTGTGTGAAAATTATGGCAAAAACCCGTTGAAATAGCTTTAAAAAAATGCAACGTTTTGGAGATATTTCATAGGTGATATTTTAAAATCTAAAAAAAACACTATATGTGAATTATCACATGTGAAATGGTGTTACACATGTGATAAATGTGAAATTCACTCCACCAATTCACATGTTTATAGCTTTTTTTGTTGTGGCATGTGAAGTTTGTTAGTTTTTCGGCCCACATCATCCTCCAACTTCTATGAATGCTCTCTGGTTTCTGATAGTTATGCTCTAACAGTTTCAATTTAATTTCGACAGTTGATCAGAAAACACAGCCTGGAATTCATCCCTGTGTTTTTCTGAGTATCCTAATGGTCTATGACGGGGCCTATTTTGCAAACATCCTGCAGGGTAACAATTCTCAGACCTCTTGAGCGCAGCAGTGGGAGGTTGATTCAAACCTTATCTAAACCCACAAATTCTAATCAAGATCACCAGATTTTTGTGAGGCCAGGCTGCACTATGTAAAAATGTGAATTAAGTGATGTTTAAGACTATGTAGAATCTTCCATTTGAGCTCATGTTTAAGCCATTTGATCAAATGTGTCATACTGTGTGAAAAAAATGGTTTCATTTAACTTTGAATCCATTCAAGCAAGAATTTTGGGGAGCAACAGCAGCAGCAGCTGTTTTTTATACTGTACATCCCATGCCGATGAGAGCTTCCTCACTCACATGAAAAAGTACTACACAATTTTTAATGTCTTACAAAGACTTGCAGCTACAAGGTGAAATTTGACAGGAGGGGACAAGGAATCAGTGAAGGAGGATGGAACCAACATCGGGAGGCGGTGGGTGTGCTATTTTTAATTATCACACAGAGGAAAAGAAAACAGACTCGTGTCTGTGCAACACTGAGAGCCCAGCAGAGAGCAAGAGGATTTACTGAGAGTGCATGAGCTCATTTCTTCACCTTCTTCAGGCCTTTAAATCAAACTCTCTCACTGAACGGCCTTTTTAATGACTTTACCACTGACTATGTTCCCAGCTCTCTACATTCTCCTTGTTGCTATGTTGTCAGACTCCTCATATTATTGTATCCACCGTGATCTTCACTCATATTTCTCTAATGCAGCTGTTATCAGCTGACTTTGGTGAACAGATTTCCAGTTATCACCTTCCTTACTGCTCAATATCACCTTTGAATCACTGAGCCAGTCAATAATTCTTCCCTTGGCTTGCAGTTTGAATTTGAAAGGACAACTGTTCAATAAAATGATACAGCCGTAAATGGGAATGGGCCTTGAATAACCGAGTTGCTGCCGTTACTGCCATAACTTACAGCAATAACAAGGTCTGAGTTAGAGAGCAAGGAGAAAAAGAGAGAGGGGAGGAAGGTGGGTGACAGAGTTTGTGTGTATGTGTGTGAGTGGTGGGGCGGTTGAGAGATAGTGCACAAGGCCAGTTGGAGTAGACAGAGAGAGAGAGAGTATAGAGAGAAAGTGAGGGAGTAAATCTGCTCCGTGGCTTCCCCCAGCGTCAGGTTTATATGTGTGCGGAGCGTGCAGTGTGTTTCCAGGGGTTTCCATGCTGTCACAAAGACCCCTGTGAGACCAGCTTATTTACCCTGCAGTAAAACCCGAGAGGGAGTATACCCTGCAGTAAAAGTGGAAAGGGGCTCAGTGGAATTAGATTTAGGGCCGCCTCCGGCTCTCTGTTCTGTGTGTGCCGTCAGGGAAAACCCACTCTGCCGCTCTTGTTCCGTTGTTCAAGTTGAGTTATGTTGTGGTCAGAGTCAGGGGGGCAGAATGTGTTGTATAACACACAAACAAGTTTCAGAATAGTTTTTAATTAAAGAGAGAGGTATTATATTGTTCTCAGTTATTGGTTACATAGTGGCTGGTACAGTGACAAGATATTAATTTAGCATAAATAAGCAGTTGTGCAATTAAGGGGTTATTACATTTCACAATGCTGTTGCACAAGCACTTGCTGGACTGTACAAGATGCTTTTTCACAGATGAATGCAAAATGTGCTTTAGTTTGTTTTTTCAAGAATTATCATTTTCCAAGATCTGACAGAGAAAACATATCAGCAGGACCTCAAAGAGAACATGAACTTGCACATAACAGAGGGCTACTTATGGCTGGAAACCAACCGACCAGCACTGAGTGAAATGATGTTGCATACACAGTACAGAGGCTGATGGCTCTGCATAGCCACCCACATGGCAAAGGTGCAGTACTGCATATGTCTTACCAACATGCTCCAAATAGATCGGAAGATGTTATCGTGTAAGACGCCGACATTCTGAATCCCCCTCTTCGTGGAGGGTATTGCTTTGTTACATTCCACAGTTCGATCATGTTCAAGTCATTGAGTCAAACTCCAGGCTCAGATGTCTGTACTTCAAGAGTCTGCATGCAGTAAGAGAGCTGGTGTGTGTGTGATAGCAGCTAAAAGAACAAAGCCTACAAGCAGTTACATCCAAAGGTTGAGGTTCAAACCAGCAGCTATAAATCATCTTTGTTCTGTGACTTAGAGATGCAGCTTTGTTGCTTTGTTGCTTTGTACATCATATTCACATCTAGAGTGGCAAAATGGAAAGTTTGTAAACCTCTTCATATTTTTTGCATTTTTGGCTGAGTTTGTAGTAAAATAGCTATGGAATACAGATAAAGGATGTTGTCGCATAACAAATTACACACACTATAAGCCCGCCAACTAGTTTAGTACACTTTGCTAAAAAAAATCGGAATACTTAGTGTTAACGCCTCATCCAAATTTTAGCAAAAGAGTGAATTGAAAATGTATGAATTTATCCAAAAATGCGTTATGTCGAATCATTCTTTATCTGTATTAGGATGTGCAAGTTACAATAATGTGTAGTAAGACTTTCATTGTGATGTTTTGTATAAAATGGGCCCACAAACAAACAAATGAACAAAGCTGACAGGCGGTGTGCAAACTTCACATTTCATCTACAGTTCACTTGTACTAACTAAAAGGTGAGATGTAATCTTTCTCTGGCTTGGGTCAACCAAACTTCCGCCTCAGACTACAAACAGACTGAAAGCTGCACATTCAATCTAACCATCGCTGGTTGCTCTCAAATCGGTTTCTTGCTCACTGTCCCCGACCGCTTGTGGCAAGTGGCTTTGGGGTCAATGTGGAGCAAGCGGCATAAGTCATTCCAAGGCACTTGATTCTTTTCATTTCCTTAGGTGATGAACAGAAAAATGAATAATGTTCTTTTGCTAATGCCCTTTTCTCCAGGGTACAAATGCACTTAATGGAATGATAACACAATGCTTAATCAAAAGCTACTCATCAAGTTTTCAAACATACTAACTTTGGTATGATGATCTTACACTTTGCACTTTGATGACCTTAGTGACATTACTGCCGGATAAAAGATGTGAATATTACCAACTTTTATAGTCCATGCAATATGACTGTTAAAAATAAATGCAATTTGCAAATTAAATGACATGGAGAAAAATAAATGAGATATATTAAAATAGTGACACAATTTAAAAAAGATGCTAGAGACAGAAGGCAAATCACTAAGCCTGAAAAGGCAATAAACCAAAAAACAAACAAAAAAACCCCCTCAGTGATCTAAGTTAAATTGACATAATCACAGCACCGAGAGCACATACAAGAACAAAAACTTCAAGTCTGATTGCTTCATAACTAAACAATAGGCCTCAACACAAAGTATCAAAACAGAAAAGAATTACAGATTTCTTGTCATAGCTAACTACAGCCAAAGAAAAAGGTATTACCAGTCTGTGCTGTGATAGATGTCTTATGGTCGTACATACACAGTCTGTGCTTTACAGGTAGGTGAACTGAAGATGGAAACATTCAAACTACTTTGTGGTCGTGGGGACTTTCCGGTTGCCATTGGCTGCCATGCAGCTGTAAAATGCCCTGTAAAACTTCCAACCAGACTTTGTAGCAGAAGAGGTACTGTTCCTGAAACGAGAGAGAGACAAAAGGCATGTCTAGCTTTTGGGAACTGTCTTTTTTTAAAAGCCTGAACTTTGAACTTTAACCTAACTGTTGGCACTGACCTTGGTTTGAATCATCCCATGCCGCTGAAGTCTCATCTCCTTTACGATGTTGCTCACATTAATCTGAAGACGGAGACAGATGGTTGTTAGTCACAGCTACAGCTTGTGCATTAGCTTTTTTATGGCCATAAATTATTTCAGTTTTTCTATATACACACACATTTTGGACTGTTTTTGCCTTTATTTGAGAGTGAACAGTAGAGAGATATAATAAAAACTGAAAATACAAAATTCAATGATAAACCAGTGAGTAAACCAAACAAATTGGCTCACACTCACAGGTAAATCGTTCTCTGTGAGGTTGAGGATAATGTCAGTGCAGATGAGAACTCCTGTACGTCCGATGCCGGCACTGCAGTGCACGGTGACAGGCCCTTTGTGGTGCACAGCCCTCAGGTAGCGGATGAAGCGAACCAGCTGCTCCGAGCATTGCGGCACTCCGTGGTCAGGCCAGTGTGTGAACTTCAGGTGACGGACAAAGTGGGTCTCACCGGTCTAGAATAACAACGAGTTCAAGAAAGGGTCCCAGTCAAGCAGAATGTTCGCATAAAATACATTATATTTAAAGTTTAGAGACATGTCTCTCACCTCTGTTTCCACCATACGGATGACCTTTATGTGGAAGTACTCCAGGTACTGTTGGTTATCCAGGTGAACCTGGTACCTGCCGGTGTCCAGAGGCATGGCCAACTTCTCCGGCCAGTACTTGTGACATTTGACCCTTCCCCGTTCTACTTCCTGGGTCATCATGGCAATGACGTCAGATTTGTTCTCCCAGATCATCTGCCAGAATGCCGGCACCGTGGAAGGCAGAGGGCCCTGGCAAGAGATGTAGAAGAACTCTTCAGCTCCAACTTGCATACGGATGAAGCTGGCGTTGATGTAGTCCTGGTTCTCTCCGATGGCAACACGGGTTTTGTCATCTATGAGGGGAAAGAGAAAGAAGAAAAAACATCCTGAACTCTCTGCATGTATGTGTGTGTGTCCATTCACTGCATGAATTCACAACTGAAAAAATTACACCTCCAGCAGCAGCAGCAGCAGCAGTACCCCACAGGCATTGCTTATGTTGTGTAGATGCTTTATAAATCCATTCATTTCTTGATCAAAAACAACAAACACTGCTACCTTGTTTTGCCATAAGCACGCAATCTAAGTGTACAGTAAATAAAGCCAAGTAAACAGCTCTGAGGTCTGGAGTCAGTCTCAACAAACCGGCGCTGTGAAGAAGTTTGTTGATGATGAGAGGGGTGATAGACCGAAGGCCGTTAGGAATGTTTTCTGGGTTAGCCCTCCACCTCCTGCTCGAGAGGTCAAAAAAGCCACAGACTGGGAATCTGGATTTCTAAATAAAATAGTCAAAGGCTATAAGTAATGGATCGGATCGGTAAATAACATGCCTTTTTCTGGACCACTTGCACAAACGGCAGTTGTAACAGGCTGCAGGCAGCAAGGCATCTGGTGAGGAGCAGTGTTATTCCACTGGGGGTCACTATCTTTTTCATCACACTCATTCATCTCAACTCTGGCCCTTTTCATCCTGAAACACAGACCTCAGAAGGCTGGAAAATAAATGCTGTCTGTGAGTTCATATGTGCATGTGTAGACTGGTTAATCCGGTAATATTTTGTATTTTTCTTACTGTTAACAAATCCCGTGAAAAGACCAAAGCAAACAATGAATTAACCAAAGCCTGACACAGCTTATTCATCTGTGCAGTAGACCTCCGCTGTTGTCCAAAAACTATTAAAAACACATCAATGAGCCACACTGTTGCACTGGGCACTGTAGTATATTTTGAGTCAATACCACATTCACCGTTCTGCTGCCATTAATACTCACTAATGCAGTGGTCCTCACTATTTTTTTCATGGGAGCCACACTGGCAGGACATAGTCAATAGGACAGCCACTTCTGTCATGAAAAACCCAAATCCACCCTAACCATTAAGTAAATCTGCCTACTAATTTGTCATCCAGCGACATGCAATATGTAATGCAGCCAATACAATCTGAATTAAAAACAGGCTGGCCTTAATTCTGGGATGAGCAGAGGCATGCATCTCCTTGGCTTTCTTCATGTTATATTTGTAGTTTGTTGTTGCAATCCATGTGCATTCTGTGTACTGGCTGCATTATCATAATTAGGGATGGGTATCGTTTGGATTTTATCGATACTAATACTCTTAGCGATATTCCTTATCAGTCTGGTTCTTTATTGATACTCTTATCGGCTCTTTTTCATTACTAAATAATTGCTTTTTTAAAAATATATTTTTAAAGAAAAGAATAAAACAGGATCAGAAATGATTTATATTTTAAAGATAACTTAATGTTGTTCTAGAGCAGCAACAGTAATGTTTACTTCATAATGTCACTATGATATAAACTCACAGGTAACAAATCTAAAATGTCAATAAAATGAATAATACTTCTGACATCAAAACACTGAGTGAGGTTTAGAAAGAATGAAGAAAACACAGACATCAGTCAGTATTAGTCATTCATCCTGTCCTTCCTCCCTCTGATGCTGATGTGATTCACTGCCTGCAGGTACCACTGGTAGAGGAGGGAGAGGGAGTTGATGTCTTAGCCAGTAGCAAGAATTTGCCAGATTTTAATATACGTTACAAACTGAGCTAAACAGTTGGGCTACATACAGACAGCTTTCATTTTAGCTTGTTCGTAATACTTCGCTATCAGCTTAACAAGTGCACTGTAGTTGTGTAAAACATACCGGCAGTGGATGAGAGACTGAGGGCAAAGCAGGTGGAAATATCACTTTTCTACATCTTTATGCTTGTTGAACAGGTGGTTTGATAAAGTACTTATTGGCTTTTTACTTGTGAAGGTTATATAGTAATCTGACGAGCCAGATGGTTTGTTACATAGAACCATCTGAGAAGCCGTCCTAGGAAACAGTTTGGAAAAGGGCAGGCACTTTCAAAAAATACTTGGCAAGTGATAAGATGAACCATCTGTCTGTCACCGTGTATTATAGTCTTACCTTGTGAGGCAGCTGGATTCACAAGATTGTGCAAGAATCCTCATACAATGCTGATTGGTCCGAACCGCAGCTGTTTCACAAGGTAAGTTTTATTGCACTTATTACTAACAAATGTAGTAATACGTCAACTTGTGTAAAACGTTATCCTTCACTTCATCTGGTTCACTGTCTCCACTGCGGCTCTCTGCTGCTGTCCACTCCGTGTGTGTTGTGTGTGTTTGTGTGTGTGTGTGTGTGTGTGTGTGTGTGTGTGTGTGTAGGAGCTGAGCCCCACCCTCGGTCAAACACCAACAACAGAGAGCAGAGGAGAGGAGAGGCTGCAGTGCGACCACAAGTTACACCAAAACCTATAAAAGTACCGATAAAAAGAACTGACCTTAAAAATACTCTGGGTTCTTAAAATTTTAGAAGCAGTTCCAAGTCAGAACCGGGTTTCGAGGGGCATCCCTAATCATGATTATTAGCTGCAATGCAAGCTGCCAATTAAAGCTTGGCGGGGTGCATCAACCGCGCAATGAGTAACACTGCAAAAGAGCATCAAATGTGTATTAATCCACCGCTGAAAATAGTCCCTAACGAATGCACATTTTACATCTGATTGAGTAAAGTGTGCTAAAAACTACAGTGCCCAGCTGTTTTAGGAAATGACTGAGCCTCTTTTAAAAATGAAACTAGTAATAATCTAAAATGCTGAATATGTATATATAGAAAGTATCACACACACTCTCACACACACATCTATCATCTTCTGTCATCCTGTCTCTATGAATTTACCCTCTGAAGATAATACAGTTTGTAATATTATTTGCTCCTGATGTTGCTTCATCTATTAAAGATATAAATCTCTGGTAATTGCAAGGTTGGTAAGAGACAGTATTTTCTTTGTCATCACATACTTTGCTGACTCCAAGTAAATTACAAGCGTGCCACCAGTGAATTATGATATTGTGGGAAATGATTTGTTGTGCAGAGATGACTCAAGTGTAAACAAATATCTCCACCCACTCCAGTAAAGACCTTACAGTCAGCTTAGTAAAGTGCCAACAAACAGACTCTCCTATAAATGCCGAGTCTGTGAGTATCCAGCTTTTACAAGCTCTGGCACACCAATAAAAAAGACTCCAATAGGGGAACATAAAATGAAGCGCTGGGGTTTGAACAAATGGTGAAAGTAAAAGTTTAGATTCTGCCTGAAGAGAATAAAAATTTAACAGAAGTCCTCACTGAGACTTACAGGGTAGGATGTCTCTGTAGCGGTTCTTGTCTCTGTTCTCGGGAGCTTTTCCCACCAGACAGTTATCAGAGGGCTTCAAATGCTCCAGAGCCTGAAATCAGGATCAACATAGGAAAATGTTCAATTGCACATTATGTGAACAATGTGTACATTTACCAATTTCTAATGCCATGAAAAAACATACACACCATGAATTCTTTGACCAGTTCCTGCTGGTCCAGTTGATGCTGCAGAATCTGGATGAGGGCTTTGACCCTGGAGCCTGAATATTGGCTGGTCTTAGCTGGGCTAATGAGTGCTAAACTGGCTAGTTCCTCCTCTGATACTATAGGTGGGCCTGAGGAGACAGGAAAGAAGATGAAAAGAAGAGGACAATACTTCTATAACTCAGTGTAGACAAAAGTTTCACCCTGAATCATGAGCACAAGAGTAGAGGAATAAACACCTGTTTGGGGTGACGTCATTTCCTGACTGGTGGCGTCAAATACATCTTCTTCTTCGCTGCTCCAGCCGTCTGACTGGGTTTTCCGGATGTCTTTGCAGGACTGGTCCAAAAGTTTGGTCACAATTTGTTTCCTGGGGGAGTCAGGGGGCAGGGGTGAAACCAGACCATTTTTACTCTTCGGTAGGAGGGGTTGAAATCATGCAAGGCTGAGCTTCCTTTCCCTGCGACTTTTCCACCTAAAATACAGTATAGACATGAGGCTAAAAATATCTATGCTTTCGTTTCGAGACTACATCGAATAGTACGCTATACACTTCCTAACTTTTACACTATTTTTGTCTCACAGGGGTTCAGCACAGTCCTCAGGCTGGTGTTTTATTTATTGCTCTTTGCTGCCTCCTTGTGGTTAAGGGTGGAACTCCAGTACACCAAAATACATGAGGAGCAGGAGGAGGTGGAGGAGGAGAGAAGAGAGGAAATAAGTAAACAGTACAAGAGGAGATTAGTTTGGGAAGCTACTACCTGTCAGAAGCTCCATGCAACATGTCAGTGACATTGAGGGATGGGCAGCAAGCTTGATGAGAAGGGGTGCTGTTACAGCTCTCCTGTTCCACAGACAAGCAGCCAGAGATAGGAGGACCAAGACGTTAGTAGTAGATGTTAGTAAAGAGGTAAGGATGGGTGTGATTTAATTTAAACAAATATTCATGGTATAATCACTACTCATGTATGCTTGTTAGTGTGCATGTTACCTGCTTAATTGCAATCTCATCTGTTACTACAGTCAGTCGGCGTGGTTGAGGAGGCGGTGAGTTAAGGAACACACCTGTTTCATTAACCACAGAGTCTGAAGTCGCCTCTGGAACAGCAATCAGATCACACAATATATTTCAGCAGAGCTGTTTTTAAATTTATTTGTGGTGAGTCCAAGTCAAGTCAGAAGTCTTCCGAAGCAATTTATCGTCTCTGATCGTGTCCGTTAAGATGAAACAGTTGAGACCTTTTCAATGCATGATTCTAACAAAGCAATATTCAGGGTGTATTGCTTTGCTGTCTTATTCATTTTTTATTGTTTTGTCAATTTGCCAGGTTGAATGGTTTTGCTTTTAATTCTTAAGTCAAGTGTCAGCAGTCCAGTCTGTACTGTTCAGGTCAAATTTGACCCATTTTTATATTTGAGAGCAGTAAAAACACCCTAAACACCATTCTTTTGGCCTGAAATGTTATGTTATGAGTGTTTCTTAAGTGACCCAGAATATATAAAAATGGAAATATTTTACCATTTTTTATTTTTGTGCAGTTGATAACACCTTTTTGTACATACTGTAGAAAGTATTGCAGGTTAAATTTGACCCTGTGTTTATTAAAAAATTCAAAAATCACCATTCTTCCCATTTAATAACATTTATTGAAATCATGGTGGCTGTTATGTTCTTCTGTTTTAGGTAAAAGGACAATAATATAGTGAGACTGTGAATGTTTTTTCTCCATGAACAAATCATGTAAAATCTAAAGAATAGAATTAATCACCCATTTATTGATAACTGATAATGTATTTATGAATGAAAAATAGATTTGTGGTTCAGAAGTTTAGTATTATGAGTCAGAATATGAGCAGTATGTAAGAGTAAGGCAAGTGTCACAGCTGTCGAATCAACATCAAGTCTCAAGTCCTCATTTTAGTGACTTATATATGACTTGATGATAAGTCTCAAGTCTACAGCTCTGTATTTCAGTAAAATAAATCATCCTTAATATAACAATAATGGGAAAGACAGGTGTCAGAGATCATACCAGGGGGGCGCTCAACTGGCTTATTCAGCATGACATCAGGTGAGGAACAGGTTTCAGGGCTGGAAACAGGAGCTGGCTGCTCAGCTAGAATAGCTTCAGTCTGAGCAGACATGTTGGGCGGTGTAGGTGATTCGGAGTAGGTCAGGGGCAGAATGTCTCTGCAGATGGTGAGCTGTACGGTGCCCTCAGCTTTACGCAGAATATCCACCACCTTACTGTGGCTCAGCCCGGACACAATCACACCGTTCACCTAGGACATACCCAATAAGGATCAGGGTTTTCACTGCAGTCAAGATAATAAAACATCTTCAAGCAAGATGTATGAGAGAGTTACCTCTAACAGAATATCTCCGACTCTAAGCCGGCCGTCCTGCTCAGCTACTCCACCAGAGCAGATTTCCTTCACTCTAAGCATGCTGCCATTGGTTCCCCCAACCAAAGCGAAGCCAAGACCCCCTCCTTCTGGTTTCATAAACTCCACTTGCATGATGCAACTCTAAAGGGAAAAGGAGGCAGTGGAGACAAGGATGAGAAAGAAAAGGAAAATGTGGAGAACCTGGTTGTCGCTTTTATTCCAGTGTATTTACAGGACTGCATTATGTTCTGCAGAAATATGCAATTATGTTGTCAATACATGAATCAGATGTAAAGAAAGCCTGGCACACACACACACATGCAGACATTGACCCCCCACCCAGCTGTGAATACATGTGCAGATTGACACACAGTAGACTCATGTTACAGCGTGTGTATTTCAGCAGACGATTCAAAAGATACATGGTTAAAGAAAAAGAATAGATAGAGTTGGCAAGAGGTGAGAAAAATGAAGGGTTACACCAGGAAGAATGAGCTTTTGGTCAAACATAAATATTATGTTCAGAAACTTACATCTTGCTCCTGAGTGAGAGAGAGACATCTGAAGTTTCCAGTAGTCCTACACACAGGTTCAGCTGAAAAAAGAGATAGGGATTAATAATAAATTACCAGCCAATTCGGACAAAAGTACTTTAGTTACCCCAAAACAAATGTTGATCAAGCTACTTTGATGTGAAAGCTGATTAAGTGGAAACATCTGGAAACATCAATGGAAATTCTCCTCACTACCAATTTCCATCCATGCCTCCATTTTCAGCCAATGAAACTTCTGAAACAGACACACAGAGACGAAAAAAACAACACACACCAACCTCCCACCTCTTCGGCCATTTTGAAAGAGAAGTGTTGATGGCTGCGTATCTTCTATGACAGGTGAACAAGGCTGGTCTTTTCAGACTGACCCTGTCCACTGTCCCTTACCACTGCACGCACTGTCACCAGGCAACTGAGCTACCTTCCCTATAGACCACTGGCTGTATGGCACTGTCTGTGTGTGTGTGTGTATGATGTCTACTGCCTTGCAGTCCAATACACCGGTGGAGGGCCAGAGGCTTGCTAATTATTAATCCTGCTGTGAGAGCCCAGGATCTGTCTGTCAGCATTCAGATCACACACATACACACACACACACACACACATACACAGCTGCAAAGAGAACTATCTTTCAGCGCCAAGCTCCGGCTTCACGCATACAAAGGGGCAACAAGCAAAAAGGGCAACGAGCACATGCTGATGGAAGGAGTTCAGAAGAACAAATGAAGGAAAGAAAGAAAAGATCCTCACCATCTTCAGTAGGAGACTCTTTCTCCGGAGAGACAGGCTCTTCAAAACGAGCAAAGAACCTCCTGTCCTTCTTCCAGTCAAACAGACCTACAAAAGAGTGATTTGTTTAGAGATGCATTGCTATAGATTGCTCATGGACACAACTATTTTAAGGGATAACTATAAAATATGTGGTGATAACCTGTCTTCCCAGAACCCTAACCCTTTCTGGTAATGATTGAACTTAAATTATCATAAGTGAAGCACAAACATTTCTGGTTGCCAGGCAATCAGTGCATATAACAACCAAACTATCCTGTTCGTTTCTCTTTGAGTTAACTCAAGCAGGAGAAATCATCTCATAAATCTATCAGAAATGTAAAGCCCTTACCGTTCCACTTAGCCTTGGGATTCACTGGCTGATCTTCTCTGTAAAATTGACACAAACAGCAAAGTCACTCAGAGGGAAACATCATACCTCTCTCTGTTTCTCTATCTCTCTCTCTAGCCTTTGAGGGCATATACCTTATGATTTTAAGTTTCACTTTACGAGGGGCGATCTCACAGGCTTTGACCGCATCCTCTAGGGTCATTCCCAGGGTGCACCTGCCACTGATATAGAGGATCTTGTCATTGGGTTGGACACTGCCCTCTTCGCTGGCTGGAGAGCCTGGCACCACCGCCAGACAGTAGATGCCCTGCCATTTGCTGCCAATGCCGCCTGTCAGCTTTATACCTGGGGAGGGCACACACATAGACACATTCAGTCACACTGACTGATGACAAAACAGCTTAATTTTTGCAAAATTAGTGAAGACAGTGTCCAACCAAGCTGTCCTGATGGTGTCTTGTAGAGAACAATATCAGGCAGGCTATCGCAGGGCGGTGGCGCCACCAGGTTGGTAACCGCCCTCCCCAGGGTCATACTCAGTCTTCTCGGGGATGACCTGAGAATCGTCATGGCAACATCATCTGCCACACTGGTAACATCATGCCCATTTACCTGGAGAAGAATGAAAGAGAAGAAATCAATCGAATTCAACTTATTGACAAGTGCGCACTCCAACAGATGTATGTGTGTGTGTGTGTGTACCGTGACGAGCCTGTCTCCTGCTCTGAGTCGTCCATCTGACTTGGCTGGGTTGTCCAATATTTCCTGTATGTAGTAGCAGTTGTCCAGTTTGCTTCGAGTGATGGTGAACCCAAAGCTCCCACTCCTGGACTTGGTCAGAACTACTGTGAGCTCAAACTCTTTAACTAATCCCTGTGAGGCACGAAAAAATAATATTTTATCTATTTAACAGCTAGAGAAATTCTCTAAATGACTATTTCATCCCAATTTATTCTTTATCACTTAACGTTTAAGCTTTAACCTAAACATGTTGTTGACTTTGGTGACCCTGGTTCATTCACACAGTGTCATCTCAAAAATGTGAGTCAAGAACATGAAAAAAAATCACAAACTTGCCTTTCTTCGACTCTCCTCCTCTTCATCTTCATCCTCGTCATAATCATCATCATTGTATTCCCTTTCTTTCTTCTCAGGTTCTTCTCTGACCTGTGTGTGGCTCTGCACAGGTGGGGGCAGTACTGTGGGCGGTAGGGCCGGGGGAGGCGGACTGGTGCAGGGAGGCACAGAGGAGATGATCTGGGCTGTGATGGGGGTCTGTGGCGGAGCAGGAGGCTGAGGAGGAGGCACAACAGGCAGGCTGCTCTTGGAGATGGCTTTGTAATGACTTGGAAACAGCCCCTGCTGGATTGGGTGGTGCTTGGCTTTGGGTGGCTGGGTTGTGAGCGGCTGAGACGGGTGTGCCAGGGCGCAAGTGGTCGGGGTGTCAGACAAGAGGGTGAGGGGCGGGATGGTAGTAGTGGGGATGTGAGGGTTAAGGTTTGGATTCTGAGAGCTGAAACTAGAAGATGTGTTGGAGGTTTCAGAGCTGAGGCCTGTGAGGTTGGTTGTTGGCATGTGAGTGGCCAGACTGGAAGAAAGGCCGTGAGGAGGCTCCAAGGTGGAGCTGATCGTTAGGTACTCTTCATCTGCCATTATAGTCAGTCCATTTCCCATGAGGCAGTAGGTCACACTTCCATCTGCCTCCTCTCTGACTCCACTGCAGATAAACAAACAACACATACAGTATATCATACACCTTAAATAATACATCACCCTAAACTGAAACTTTCTATCCTAAAAATTCCACCTAAAAATTAAACAATGTCTAACTAGCAGAGCAGCAGCAGGAGCTCTGCTGTTAAGTTTTGACGCTAGCGCTGACACTTCTCCAAGCAACACAACAACACATCTGGCCAGTAAGAGCTCTTGTTGCTGCACTGTAGGTTTGAACTTTTAGAGATTTTTTAGGAATTTTAAAGAGAGCTGTCTTTAAGTGAAAGAAAATATGAAACCAAAAAATGCTAAAGCATTGAGAGATTGTGAAGATACTAAATAGATAGTAGATAGTAGAAGATAGTAAATTGCATAACAAAAGTGTAAAAATATAAGAGTCTTTTTCAAATTTAGCAATTCCACTTAACAATTCAATTATTAAATCATAATTTAAAGACAGAAAAATGCAATGGAATTTTTAAAAATATACATACAATATTTTGGCATTTTTGCCTTTAATGGACAGTTGATAGTTGAGACAGACAGGAAACAAGTTGAGTGAGAGAAGTATGGTGTGCAACAATGTTCCCCTGCCAGAATTGAACGGGGGACCTTCAACCACTTGGCCACCAGTATACCCAGTTTTCATAGACATTTTGATACTTTTTTTGCTGTTGTTCAAGAAAAGTTCAAATCAAATTCATTGTTGCAGAAATGGTTGCAATATTTGGCTCTTTTCTTTGTTTTTTTTTAAACTAATCATTTGATACATTGGTATCTACTTCTGGCACATTACCTGGCATATACAGAGTTTGAAGCCGTCTTAGGGCAGACGTCCATTAACACGGTTAAACTTGATGTTGTTGCGACTGCCTCCTCACCATCCTTGTTCTCCTCCTGTGTTTCTACTTCCTGTTGTTCCTCTGTTTTCCCAGAAGTTGGTTGTGACTCAGGTGATGTTGGCGATGCGGGTGAGGCAGGTGAGACTGGTGACGGAGGTGAGGTAGGCGAGGTAGGCGAGGGAGGTGACCGAGGAGGAGATGGCAGAGTCTGGTCAACCTGCACTTCACTGTCCAGACTCTCCTGGCTCTCCGGGGGCACAGGAGCTGCAGGAGGTTCTGGGTTTTTCTCTGCTGTGTTGGTCAGGTCTTCCTCCTGGGTTGGGGGCTGCTTCTGGGCAAGTATGTTGAGGTCATATTGAAACTTAAGGAGCTGGCTGTAGTCCTCTCCTAGTCGGATGTCCAGAGATCGGGAGCGGACCTCACGGAAGGGTGAAGGGCTCTACATAGACAGGAGGTAAGGCAGATTTTCTGCCTTAATGGGAGTCACTTAAGACTATGTGGAAACGTGTGTGTTTGTATTTATGGGCATGTTAGCTCACCAGTGTGTTGTCATCTGCATCATACAGTACTCCAGGTCCTGGTCGGCAGATCAACAGATTAACTTCAGATGGAGCTCCACGTAGCAGGAACAAAACCCTCTGACAGAGTGCAGAAAAATAACGTTTTTGATTCAGGAAAGTTTGTGCTCATTGATTGTTTTGTTAATTGTTCATCATTTTAATTGTTATAAATTTGGTTGCATGTGTGAATGTAACTCCTTGGCAGTACAGCACAGCAGATTAAAGGACACATCAAACACTATGACACAACCAGCTTGCTATTTTCAGTCGCTTAAGATTAAAGGATTAGTGAACCAATGACAAGTTCTTAAGAGAGAGCAGGGTCACTAGTACTACTCATACACTCACCAGCCCATTCACAATTATTTATCCACAGATGAAATCTTCTTCTATACTGCAATTACCGCACAAATGTCTTGGTACTCTCTAGGCTGAAATGCCTGAATAGCACCTTGTAAATAAATCTGTTTTTTAAATGTTTGAGATTCAACACCTTCTTTTTCCTGTCCACCTTTATATGTTTGCAAAAAGAACAAGTTCTATTTGTGAATGTGGAATATGTGATGATTATTAATCACTTAAATAACCCCAAAGCTTACCTGGTAAGAGAGGTCCTTAATAGGCTCTTTGTTGACAGACAGAATGACGTCTCCCTCTCGCAGCAGACCGCTCTCTTGTGCCGGCTGGCCCGGGAACAGACGCTTGATGCGAACCACGCTGCCTCGGTCTGGCCCTGAGTGCAGCTGGGAGATGTAAAAACTGAAGCCGAGCCCAGACATACTCTTCTTTAGTACCACTTCATGTGTGTTTTCTAGAAAAGGGGAGAGATGGAGGAGACTCTTGGAGCATTACAAGTGTGTTGTGTAATCTTTAATCTTAAATGTGGGGCTGTGTGTGTGTGTGTGTTTGTAAAATGTGATTTAAAATGTTTTAGAAATTCCAGATATCTTCCTATCTCCAATTGCAAAATGTGAAAAGCAGATGATGCTCTTTCCACATTTTGCTTCACATTTTTTGTACTTACAGTATAGAAACACAGGCTTTGTAGAGACAAGGAACTGTTCCTTTAACTAAGGATAGGCAGTGAACAGGCAGCTTCAAGGTTTCAGTGGATGCAGTCTCGGGGGAACGAGGCAGCGTCAGCCCTGGATGACTCTGACAGCAACCACAATGTAGCTGTCAGATGACTCACAGTCACCTCTGGGCAATGTGTGAATGTGTGTGTGTGTGTGTGTGTGTGTGTGTGTGTGTGCGTGTGCCTGACACTGTCTATCTTCTTTTTTTTTTTTTCCTTTTGTGAGCGTATGCGCCCCTTCCTCTCCCCTCTCACCATCAGTCACAAAGCTATAGTCCTTGGCTCGACCACTCAAGGTCGTTTCCACGGAGACTTCAGTCCTGGGGGGCTGTGTGTATGATGAACTGTGGGCCAAGAGGGGGCAGGGTGAGTCGGGTCTGGGCTCCAAGATTACTGTGGGTTCCCTTTCTAACAGCAGGTTCACCACCTGGGGAACACAACACTGGTTAAGCACATCACACTACTGATTTTGAACAAGTTGTTTGAGCAAATGATCAGTGTTGTCATTATTCTGGAGAAGACAGTAAAATGGACGGCTGTTACTGTAACTATGATGGCAAAGAAAGCTTGTTTGTTTGTATGAATGCTTCATTGCATGTACAGTACATGTGTGTGTATGTGTGTGTTTACCTCCCCAGTCCTCTTCAGGCACTCGACAGCTTGTTGGTGACTCACGCCCCTCAGGTTGGACCCATCAACCTCCAGCAGTCTGTCACCTGTCATATGCACAAACACAAATCTCATCATCATTAGCAACATCAATACATAAACGGTTTGTGTGTGTGCGCGTGTGTGTGTGTGGTTGACGGGCATGTCAACAAATCTAAGTCGTTCCTGTTCACTGAAGCATGAACCAAGCAGACAGAGACACAGCACTGTGGCTCTAGTATGTAACATAAACTCATGTACAATAACTGACTAAACATAGAAGATGCCAATACTGTCTTAAAAATTCTCCAGAACAGCTACTCAACTCTTTTGGCACCATTCTTGAATTACACTCTGTTGTTTCATATTTATGTTAAAAGAAGCAGAAATATCACTTTGGGCCTTTTTGGCCAACGATAAAGACCAGATCTATGGCATATATTCCACATTTTTTTGTACTGTACACATGCTGAACCAAATGAAAGGATTACCAATCTGAATGCGGCCATCCTGCTCTGCAGCACCTCCAGGCACCAGACTCTTGATGTAGATGCCTCCAAATCTCACATTGGTGTTTATTCCTCCCTTTTGGCAAAGACGATTTCAAAGAATTAGGCAATGTGACAAGCGTCAAATAACCACATCAACTCACACTGACTCAGCTTGCAGTAATCCAAGTTACTGTGTATTGTAGCTTGTTACCTATTGACCTTTCCTGTTTAGTCCTCAAATCGGTTTGGCTGCGCTGATGTCACGCACAGGGCAGTGATGTCACTAAGTTCTTGGCACAATTTCTTTGGGTTTCAATATGTCAACATGACCTAGCCTGCTCTTCAGAAACATGCCTTTCACTTTGTCATTCCTACTCATTTAGTCATTAGTGGGGAGTGAAGAAAAAAATGAAAACTAAGCAACACTCCTATGGGGAGGCACAGTTTGAAAACATAAGGTAAATACTGTATAATAAAAAGTAATAAAAGTAATTCACTTACAGCAACACTGATGCCAAGGCTACCATTGCTTTTCTTCAGCTCCACTATAAACTTCTCCCCAGTTTTCAGACTTAAGATAGTGGGGGACCGGGAACAAACAGCCTGAAATCAGGAAGGAATAAATGAGGGAAGGAAAGACAGTGTTTTTAGGGCACATGTAATACAGGTGCATCACAACAACTTAGAGTTTTCTCACATTAATCAGAGCACTTATTCCATTCAACAATTAGCACTGGTTGAACTCTTTTGTCAGTTTTGACTTCATGCTGACTTTGATTCCATGGCAACAGAGTCACTTTTACTAACCTCTGGGTCGTGTATTCGCACAACAGGAATGTGCAGCCTCTTGCTCTGCTTGGGGGTTGCCATGTTGGACAGAGTGATGGCCTCCTCCAGTTCCTCCATGGCGGGGCGGAACTCTGTGCCACTCAGGGTTGTCTGCGAGCCAAAGCTCCTCTCCAAAGCCAAACCGAGAGTGCTTTGACTCAGGGAATTCCTACTGTCCCTTAGAGACTCTGACAGAAAAACAACCAGGTAGGATGAAGGTACATAGTCATGGTTTGACAATGGTTTAGAAATACTTGCAAGATGATATGAACTTATCAATGTCTACATGCAGTTGAGAAAACAATGAACACATCTTACGCTTAGGCTGGGACACAATAAGCTCCACTTCGTCAGGGCTGCTCTGTAAGATGGCAGCAGCATCACTGAATGTTACCCCTTCCAAACTAATCTTGTTAAGGGAGATGAGACGTCCACCTGAAAAAAAATCAACAAATCATTACAAAATCCTTGTTATAGGTTGTTATGTGCAGCCAAATTTAGTTTTTGTCTCGAGCAAAGTTACGTCGCGAGCCAGCGTCTGTGTTTCCGTACCAGGTTTGATTCGTCCATCTTTGTCCGCAGGCCCATCAGGCACAATGGAAGCAATGAAGATCCCAAGGTCAAGTTTACCTGTATTGTCCTCGCCCACTATGACAAAGCCTGAAACAGGACCAGAGAGGAGGCGAAGACAAAAGTCTCCTGTTAAAGAATCATATACGTGGCACTCTGCTCATTAATTTAACATCAAGCTCAGAGTAAAGTGCTGCTTAGAAAACTCACCAAAGCCGAGTTTAGGATCTTTTTTCAGGTTCACACAGATTATCTCTCTCTCTGGTGGGGTCCTGGTTGGGGTGTCAACTGCAAAGCACATGTTTTACATAGAGTAAATTAGCAACTATAGAATTCTTCATATATTTTCCATACCTACAATATGTATTCTGATCAGGATCAGAGAGACAAGTCAAGAGTCCAACACATGTAAGTCACAGATAATTCACTGTGGAGGAAGAAAACATGCAAACTGCACCCAGAAAGCCCCCTGCTGGCCAGATCAGGCTTTAAAAAAGGGAAGGGTGAAGCAACAGTGTGAACCAATGAGACACCATGCAACCCTAATTTGAATACACAGATAGGTGAAAAACTAGTGGGAGGAGAAACATAACAAATGCAGATGCTTCTGGTTTGAGTATGAAAAAGTTGTGTGGTCTTTGCAGTCACCAGATCTCAACCCAATATAACACTTATAGGGAATATGGACAAATGTGTTCCACAAAACTCCACAATCATTACCAAAACACCAAATGAGGGAATATCTTCTGGAAGAATGGTGCTCGTCCCTCTAGTAGAGTCATAGAGACTTCTACGCCAAGGAGCACTGAAGCTGTTCTGGAGGATCAGGATTTTTTTCCTTTAATTTATCTATTTGTCTCTTTAACAGTCTTTATGTGTTCAAAAAAGAAAAGTTGAGTTTAAATTGTTGACATATTCACCTCGTATGGAGGAAGAGGTATCAGAATCTTGCTTCTGTAGTGAGACGCTGGACATCATTCTGGGAATCGGCTCCGGCGTGCTTAAAGACACATGTGCACAGTTTAGCAAAGTTCTTAATTTTAATTGAGAGGATACTTTTGTAATAGGAATATTAACGTTGTTTTTGTAAAACGCTACCTCCAGTACTGCCGCTCTTTCAAATCCCTGAGGTCTCCTGTTTCGGGGGGCTCCTTGTTCAGCTCTCTGCTCATCTCCCTCCTCAACTCCCTCTGCTGGCGGAGCCGTGCCTCCAGCTTGGCAGTCAGGTCATCACAGGACTTGGAGAGGGAGTCTGGCTGACCAGGTGATAAACCTACATGGTTCAACATGCCCTCCGAGCATGACATCCGCTTCATGTTCAAGTTACGGCCCCGGTAGACAGACATGTTTTCATCTGGGGAAACAGAGGAGTATTAGGTTTTGTTTATTGTCATTCTGGGCCTTTGTGTGTTGGCAGGAGCTCCTTTCTTTCAAAGTCAGAAGCAATACAGTCCACACAATCAGTGAAAGTTCCCACCTGGTATCATGCTGCGGTTCAGTTGTCGTGACGTCATCTCGCTGTGGAACTTGTGCTGTGCCGAGCAAAGGTTCAGGAGGTACTGTGCTATTTTTGAGCTCTCTGTTACAAAACTGTGCTTTTTCCCGCTGGGCCCACCACACTCTATAATCAGTTTACGTCGCTGGGAGACAGACACAAGTCATCATACATTTACTGTGAGGTTCATGACAAAATGAGCTGTATCATTATTACTGTCTGATATGTATTTATTTTTACCCCAGTGGATATAGAGTCAGTCTCCCTCCAGAGGAAGCGTCTGGTGACAGTCCGGAGGTGGTTCTTCATCTCGTACACTATGATTCCTTTGGCACAGACTCCCAAAACCAACTCTCCCACCACCGGCCTTTTCTCTCTTCCCACACGGTGGAACATAACCCCATATTCTGGGCACTGCTGGGCAATCTGATGAGATATACAGACGTTTTAAAAAAGATGTGTGACTGTGTGTGTATGCATTATAATTTAGATTTTAGGGATGTAGCTGGCACACAATAAGAGTGACTTACAGTCAGTGCAACAGTAGAAGTACCATAAAAAATTAAAGCAGTTACTTGTGCACACTTCAGCCTTATTATATCACTTTACATATTGTGAGTTGCTATAAAAAGAAATAGCAAAAGAACAAAGTAAAAAAAACATGAGATAAAGTGTGTGTGTGTGTGTGTGTGTGTGTGTGTGTGTGTGTGTGTGTGTGTGTGTGTGTGTGTGTGTGTGTGTGTGTGAGTGGATGCATTAGCAGTCTGTGTACCTTCAGGTACTCTGTTTCTGCCTCTTCAGGCAGCATCTGGGCATGACTTGCATGTAGTCTTGGCAACTCTTCCTTCACATTGGGCAGAGCCAACTTCTCTAGCATCCTCTTTGACACATAATGTTCTGGCTGGTAATAATTCTTACCATACAACTATAAGACACACAAAAGAACCAAATGCACTGATGTGACACACACTTAAAGATGATGCTAGTATTTAAAGATTTAAGGTGACCATTTTTCTTTTTGTCCTCAGTACCTCTGGCATGTAATCTCCAAACTCAGCCTGCAGAGCAAGAGCAGCAAGAAACAAGCCTGTCTCTTCATTACAGTAAAGCCTGTCCTCCAAGATATCCTTCCGCAGCTGTAAGTAGTACTGGTGACGTGTCAGTTTGTGCCTAGGAAACATGAGAAAAGTTAAAAAGCAGAAAAGTCTCTTGAAACTCTGTATACAAGAAGCATACACATATATCAAGTACTTACAAAATGAAGGAGATATCATCAACAAAAAATTTGACTCGAAGAAACATCAAAAAGGAAGCTATCTGCCCTTTTTTCCAACTGTCAGGAGCAACTTTGGAGATTTTTGTTTCATGGTCCAAAAAGAAATATTCAGCATCTGCAGAATGACAAAGAAAAGCCTCTTTAACCTGAACTTTAGACTTCTGAACTGATTCAAACAACAGGTATCCAATAAAATTGACATTTTGTTAATAGACTTAATTAATTACACAGTATGCAGAATTACTATTAAGTCTCCCTTTCATACCTACCTCATCATGTGTGATATAATAAGTTAGACTATGCTGAACATTTTGAAATGCATTAGTATGAATGTTTAATATTTTGAATATCCAGGCTTCCTCTCACCATCTAGGAAGGCAAGACCAAAGTAGAAGTGCTCCACCAAGTTTGCATGAGCCACCACCATGTCAAACACATCTCTTGCTTTGGACTTGATGTCACATCGGACCACCACGTACTGTCCATTAGGCAGCACTACAGTCACTTCTCGAAGTGATGCACACGAACGGCCCTTTTTAGACTGTGGTGGACACACACAAAGACACGTGGACATAAATAAAACATTTACATACATGCACAACCAGCAATCTACATTCAAACTGATCAGTGGCAGACAGAAACAGAGGAAGTGAACAAGCAGCACAAATTTACCACGATAGATCCTGGAAGCTCAAGAACAATTTGTTGTTCGTCTGCCATTCTGATGAACTCAGGACCCAACGCCTGGCAAGACAAACAGTGACATTTTAAACACTTGAAGCAGCAGCACGTCCGACAATCTCTTTGGCTTCTCTGCATGCTCTTCTGTCTGGTCTCAAAATAAAATTAGACCCTCAGTCTTAGTTTCTCAGTCTCAGCAAACCAAACAGCCTAGTTCATATCTGAGTCTTTCTTCAAGCACAAAGTACACATTCCTTGCATGCATTTGTGTCACAGAATAAACTTTGATTTGAATCCACACTCTAATGTATCCGTGTCCTTACCTTAGCTTTCCTCTGGCTCAGGCTGAGGGAGGACTCGCTGAAGGTGATGGAAGGACTGTGAGACCTGCCCGATGTCTTGGGAGAGAGGTCGTGGTGGGGGCTCCTACCAAGCCAACTGCAGTTGCTGTCCCTGTGACGAACCCCGCGAGGGAGTCTGAGGGGAGGGAGAGAAGGAGGCAGGGGGTGGGGAAGGATGGGTTGTGTAATAGTTGTGCAGACAAGTGGGAAAAGTCAGACTCTGGGACAATGTCATGTCCCCCCAAAGTTGGTAGAGACAGCGAGGGAGGCTAAATGAGAAGCGGATGGATTTATTTTTGTTGCACAAGAAACTAAACAGCTAACTTTAATACTACACTAAAGTACTGGTTGTGTGGAGTTGTTGTGCATATACAGTAGGTGTAAATATAGTACATGCCTGTCCAAAGAAGAGTGGTACAAAGGTGTGGGAGAGCTCCTCGGTCTGTGTCTCCAAGGTCTCTGAGATAAACTCCCTAGAAGAGAGACATAAAACACCTGCAGTGTAAAAACATGTACCTTATTGAACAAAACTGGTGAAACTGAAATTCTGCATGTTATTTCACAATTGCATCCACACACCACAACATCTTATTATTTTAAATGCAGTAATTTTATTTATTTATTTTTTTTTGCAAAATACGTATAACTTAAGTGGACACATGCACAAGATGTGTTATTCTGACAATAGTTAAGAATTTCTTCTTTCTCTCATTCTGTTATGTTTTTCAAGTTCTGGTTGTCCCCGCATAATGAGCGTACCTGACTTTGAGTCAGAGTCTGTTGAGTATCTTCTCCCTTCAGCAAAACCTTCGCTGAAGTCTGGAAATGGCCCTCTCTTTCCTGTCAACCAGGTAAGAGATGAAAGATGACAGCAGTGTTTGATTCCTGTCTGTCTCTGTGCTCCCCAGAGACATTGAGATGTTTGGACAGAAGTGAAGCTAGCGGAGAGTTTAGCCTGGAGCATCCACGCCCGCTATCTGATTATTGGCTCTCACAGGAGCCTAATCCTGGACTTGCTTTAGGTTAAGATTTTAATCCTGTTGACCTGTGCATTGCTTTTTCTAAGAAACAATGACTAAATGTGTAGAATGTAACAATTTCTCACAGCTATTTACCTTGTTCACTTCTGTCCTCAGAGAAATTGAAGCAATAGAACAGAACAGGATACTTATTTCCAGAAATATAAAAATAATGTCTGTTTTTAGAACACTGTAATTCACTTATTTGTGTCATCTCTCAACAGCACAGACATTAACTTCTGCTGTTTCAGTTCCAGTTATTTGCCAACACTGCCCCATGTTGTAAGGCAGGATATGAATATTTTAAATCAGCTCCAATATTCTTAAATCTTAATGATGTATGATAAAGTGATCAAAATCTGCTTGGTTGTCAAAAGCCCTTATACAAGAAAGTTCACAGTGTTAAGATAATGTTCGGCATTAAAGACTTCGGCTCAGTTTTCTCCTCTCCTATGTGATGTTGTGGATGATACTTGTGTTTACAATTTGTTTATCGGACCCCAACATGTATGCTCACCATGAAGTCTTTCTCTGATCATCTGACTCCTGCCACTCAGAGGGACGTTGCTGTCTGGCAGAGAGCTTTGGTCCATCTGGAGGAAAAAAAAACAAAACACTGTGACTTTCAAGAACTTTTATTTATCCCCTTTATGATTACCATGCATTGCACTTTTGAATTCTGACTCATACATGATGGCCTGCAGAGAGGCTGAAACAAAGACAGACACATATCTAGACTCACCGATTCATGGAAGACCTCCTCCACCAGCTGTCTGATGACTTTGGCAGGGGACGGCAGGATGGAGGCTCTATGCTGAGATTCGCAGGCTTCCAGGATGGAGTTGAGATTTATCCTGCGGTGGGCCAGGTCCTCACACATGCTGAGGAGGAGGCTGTTTAGATGGTCACTCAACTGGACTGGCTGAGAGGGACATGAGTATAAAGTAAGTGTCACAAACTACGGCATATCATTATGATGGGAGTAAAAAAACTTGTATAACTTGTATACAACTTGTATACAACCATGTATAAGGAGAACCCACCTGATTTTGAGGTAGGTGAAAATCAACTGACCAGTAGAGAGTCATACCCAGTGAATACACCAGCATCTGTGCAATAAAATGAATCAGTGAGACATGACAGAGATCGGATATATTGCTGTACAGCCATATTACCATCTAAAACCAGGCCCTCTTTCATCCCTTTAATATAAACAATATGGTTTTTCTCATGCTTGATGACACCGGGTTGCCGGTTTTCATTTTTGATATACAATTTATCTTTAGATCACAACTATAAACCTGAGCCCACATTTATCATTGTTACATAAAACAGGAGTAATTGAAAAGCATGTGTGTGGTCATATGAGCAATTTAGCAGTTTGTACTCAAGATTGTAAAATCATCTAGTTTTTGTTAGATGATATCCTCATATAAGCATGACAAAAGTACAATTACTAAATATCAATTAGAAAAAACTGCAGAATTTGTCCGCATGTTCAGTTATATAAAAGGCAAGGTGATTTCTTTTTAGGGGCTATATAAATAAAAATTGTATTTTACTTTATAATGTGAGGTGTGTACATGAGGCACAAATACACACATCTGATGAAAAAAAAGATTCTTGTATGTATGAAAATTTTCATCATAGGAGTAAATTTAGAGCCTTTGCTATGCAGTGTTAAAAATTCAGGATGAAATGCAGAATCTGGAGTGGAAGCGGCCTGCGCTTGGCCACTAGATGGCGAGCTCACATCACTCTGGCATCAACCCCTGACATTCTGAGATTTCACAAGCCAAGGAAAAAAATATATCAGCATCTAACAGCAAAAACTTGTAGCCAATTCAACTCACCTCAGAGTTCAAATATATTGATTAAATAATCAATACAACCTAATATTGTGTAGAGTTTGACAAGTCTGCCATCATGTTTTGTGTGAGGTGTTAGGACAGGAATGAGGATGCATGCACTGACCCTCTCTATGGCAGGTTTGGTTGAGCTGGCACGGCCCTGCAGCATCTCTGGAGCAGTGAAGGTGGATACATCATCTGATAGGCCGCAGTTCTTAAATGCTAAGGTACCAGTGGCTGACAGCAGCAAGGAGGTGGGGCTTATGATATTGCACATATTATTGTGACCTGAAAAAAAAAATGGGAAGTCTATAATATATAGATAAATAATGCTGCTGATTCAACTGTACAGTAACTGAGTAATACAGAAGTACTGCAAGATATATTCAAATGTTTATGTTACATTTACATTGCAATACAACACTGGTATGGTAATAGCTTAAGGATGTGGTAAATATTCATTTTAATAGTGCTTTACCCTTATAGGAGACATCCACTAAAGACTCTGCAGTGCCCAGCAGCAGGGACCAGACCTCCTCCTCCAGCAGAGGTCCCCCTCGTGCCTCCAATACTTCAGCTAATGTTACAAATGTGCTGCTCATCCTGCACACATTCCCACCATGCACCTGAGGATGTATACACATAAAAGAGAGTAAACACATACACATACAAGCACAGTATTCTCTGCTGTGTGTTAAGCTTCCTCTGAATCCCTCTCTCATCCACCTTCACGACACGTGTCTACTTCATGGTCACATATCTCTGTGTGAATATTACTGTCGCTGTCACAGCATGTCAACACTATTTTGTATTCAGGGACAGTTAGGAGGGACGGTTCTGAGAAACTTTGCAGAAAAAAAGGCAGTTCTCTGCACTGGACACTGATAAGATTATCTGAGTCCATTAGTCTCACCGCCTATCTCACTCTCTGCCCCTCCCAGTTTGTAATAGGCTTTCTTCTGACCTGAGGGCAGTTCTGAAGGAGCTATGCTTCTGGCATCCCTGCAACTGTGTCATGATCCAGTGTTAGCTTGTTTTCACATACTGTGTAGGTGTAACCGCAACTGTTTACAGCTGAGAATGGGGAAGAAAAAAGAAACCTGAGCTTACAAATAGAGGATGATATACAGTAGAAAAAGCTAAATCTAATATTTTTGCTTTTAAACATTTATATAACATGAATATTTTTTGCAGATAAGCCATGTCCAAATCTTAAAAGTAACTTAAGTAATGTGTACTCCACATCATATCAGATAGTCATATGTAATTTGACTTTTGAATTTTATATTGTAGTAAAGCAGGTTGGATGAGGTGGATGTATACACTAAATTGAACTACTTACACGGTAAAATGTCTACTTACTTCGGATCAGTGCATTCTGAGAATACAAATGGCTAAATATTGATAAAAGAGCAATATTCAGAGCAATATTTTATCTAGATAAACACCCAAACAGACTTGACCTCAAATTTATATAATTTGAGAGGATCACAATAACAACATTTTCATTAGTAGCTCTCTCAAAGGGCAGAAATGACTGCGACATATTGATGCAGGTCCAACTTTAGACAGGCAGAGCTGCGACGACATGTAATAAATACATAATACTATGAACTAAACATCAGTATAACTATGCAAATATGTAATTATTTCTGCTACACAGTGAAGGCTGTGAAACCCAACCATTGTGCTTTTTATCCAACTGGATCTGTTTCTTTTTATTGTGACTGTCTGTTCCTCTAAATGTTTCAGAGCAACCAATCTCAGAACAAAGCAACATGCTTCCACTGATATAAACCAACCCACTTACTTAAGGCCTGATTAAATCCTGCACTTAAACTGAACTTATCCTCGGCTCATGACACACAGACTGTCGACTGAATGCAAGGAAAGTCTTATAAGATTACACGTGCAGCAACAAACAACAACACCAAAACATGGATGACCGAAGGTGACAAATGTGAAAGGAGTCTGTGTTCAAATAATTATATTGATGAGCAATAGCAGTCATATAATAGCCCTGGTTTGTTGTTATGATGTAGAAAGGATCGAAGAAAAAAATAGGAACCTTGCCAGGTGCTCCCACCCATCTATGGAGCAAAACTTTAGCAGTTACACTCCCTCGCAGTGGTCTGTCTACAGTGCAAAGCTGCTGTAGTAAGGTTGTAAAATCATGCACTGCTGCAGAGACCCACACGGAAACAAGCTTATTGGTTGCTAATTATCTCTTGTCATCAGACTGTTACAAAAAATTAAGGAATTGTGTTGTGCACATACAACATAGCATTTACCTATACATTGCCAACCATCAACATCAAACTTTCACTTTTCTGTCACAGCATCTGCATTCGCAAAAAATATAACCTTTAAAACTTGATCATTAAAATGTATTTATAGAGCATAAATGCATCTATTTCAATGGTCTTTTGTGCAACTGCAGGATGTCTTTTACTATTTAGAACCACCTCTATTTTAGTATCTAATAATCTGATACCATGTCCATTTTACAAACCAGTTGCCACTGCATCCACATGTTTATTCTCCTTTGCTCACTGGATGTAAAGGCTCCTTTATCCTCCTATTCATGATGCTTGGACTAAATTCAGGAGCATGCCATGAATTTAATGAACCAGTCAACACCTAGGCTTATTATCCTGTTATAGATAAACCACCTTACTGGTTCATTAAGCAAACAACCACACGATTTAGACACTGACAGAGAAGGAGAAGCTGTGCTGTTTTCTTGGGAATTTGGGACAATGTTCCTTCAGGATCTAGGTCTCTGTCTCAGCCTTCTTTCCAACCAAACACAGTGACAATAAATTTCTGTATTCACCTATGTATGACAGCACTGACTTACAGCTACTATAGTTACAGTCCCATGCAGCTACAACATATAAGCAGCTACCAAACAACAATATTAACCAAACTGAATCTTCTCCTAACAGGCCTGAACACTGAAGACAATGTCGTGCATTATACGACTCTTAAAGCTAAATCTCATTATAGACCTGTGAATGTTATTCTTCCAAGTGCCTGAAGTGAATGAGTTTTTAATCTGAAGTCTCTAGTGAATTAACAGAGGAAATGTATCTAATTATGAATATGTCCACACCAATTCAACTGTCAGACAGCACTGTAAGGAGGAAGATAATGAAGAATAGCACAGAAACATTACCTGGTAACATATGTAGCCTATGTCAGCGGTCTGATCCTTTGTATTATCTTCAGTGCTCCCACCACGGATCCAAAATAATCCTTGTGATCATCGCATTGCTGTTTTGACGTCCTCTCAGTAAAGGCTGCTCCGCTCTGGCAGGTAATTCATCAATGACATTAACTATACATGGTGCCCCATTCATTTGTTCTATTACCGCCGGCACCACGTTGAAGATCTGAAACTTTTTGCAGTATTTGGCGCTATTCTTAGCTTCTCGCCTTTAAACACTTAATTGGATTAGCCTCGCGGTTTGACAGCGACAGGTCAGAGCCACCAATAGCGGTTGGCGTGAGATCAGCTACACCGATTTAACTAATCCGTCTGACGCCCAAAGGTGCGGTGGATCCACGGCGGTAGGTGCGCTACACAGAAGCCTGAGAAGGACGAACGACCTCGGCCGAACGAGTGGATTGTAGCCTGCTGTCGTAGGGCTGCTCCCCCATAATGATCATAACACTGCGGGCTCTCTTCGAACAAGGGGTAAGAAACCGTAGTAGCCTTGTCTTGCTGCGGGAGTCGGTGCTGGGACGTTTATCCATGCCGCTTCCCAGCGCTATTGCGCGCAGCTTGTCTCTGCAGGCCCCGGGGTATCTGCGCAGGGACAAGGATAAATAACAAGCATCCAGGGCTGTCAGGTGGGTGCAGGGAGAATTTAAACTACTCAGCGCTAAGTTAACGTAATTTTACCTAATGTCCTTATTCAATCACATGCCTTCGCAGAGCATGTGTGCGTGGATACCTTCAGTGTTGTAGTGTATATGAACTGGTGGGGGAACTCAGGTGGTACCCGAACTACTACTATGCTATGGATTTCTGCGGAACCTCTGCATGTCATAGTCCGTCAATGATCCCACTCTTTAATATGGACAGGGGATAAAGTATATGTGCTAAACCTTATACATAATGTCAAGTAGCATATTGCTCAGATGATTTGCAAATAGCCTTCAATCCATTGGCTATTATTTATGATCACTGCAGCATAACTACAGTTTACCCTGGAAATAGACAATACCAACCTTAAAGACTTTCATATGGACACTAACTGTCTGACTACCTATATCTACCTACCTATAACTAACTAACTAACTAATTAAATAACTAACCTCAAAGCTGTTAATGCTATTGCTCTTCAGTTTTTATACACACAGTTCAAGAGTCTGACTTGGCATTTTTGTCTGTTTCCCAAATGACTGAAACTGAAACACACAAGTTTTTTCACTCTGATTACCATCATCAGTAATGTAAGAAAATATTTTACAGCATCTGAAAACACTTGGATTTCACCGTTGCCTGTTATTGTGTATTATGTGTATGAAAAGACTTGTCAATCAAGAGCGATCCAAGTTGTTACTCTTAGTGGTAGGACTATCCTTTTGCCTAAATCTAAAAGAGAAGAAACCACGAAAAGGCATATATTACTTTAAACATTCATTGTCTCTTTATATTGCATTGTGTTTCTTTCTTAATGCCTTTTGTGTTTTATGTAAAACACTTTGCATTGTCTTGTTGAAAGGTGCTGTAGAAATAAACTCAAAAACATAAAGAAGGAAAGAAAGAAAGAAAGAAAGAAAGAAAGAAAGAAATTTAAAAATTGTCCATGTAAAAATGTAAAATGTGTCCATAGTTGACTGTTTGGCTTGAAGGTGTGTGCCTCATTTAGCCCTGCATGTGGACATTCAGCTGTCCTTGTGAAGGATTTTGCAACACAGACAATATGTGGGGGGGAAATGGGCATCAGTTCCCAAAACATTCTGTTTTAGTCACAGAAAAATGTGAATAACTTTTTGACCTGTGTGCTCAGTGACCCTTAAACACAAACCTGCTGCCTGGCACTCCCTCTCTGCCATTCTCTTTGTCACTGAAAAGAGAATATATTAGATATTGTATGAAAAAGCAAGAAAATATGCAGCCCCATCTCTCAGTCCTTATTATGCTATTACTGTGCTAATGGCTATAACATTTAATGTAGCTCGTGCAATGGGCTGTTGGACAGAAATATGGTCAATATCTCTAAGTGGGCTGTGACTGATGCAGTATAGGGGCTATATTTTCAGTGTGGTCAATATCACCCCTTAGCAATAGATTTACTGCAGGCACGTTAGAAAGCATTAAATAACACTTAATTTTTTAATGTTTTAAACGGAAGTGGGTTTCTTTGCTTTTTGGATAGATAGATAGATAGATAGATAGATAGATAGATAGATAGATAGATAGATAGGCAGGCAGGCAGGCAGGCAGGCGGAAGGAAGGATGGATGGAGGTGGTGGGTGTGTCTCTGTGGATGAGTGACGTGCTGCTGGGACACGCATGCCCCGTGCGCACTGCGCGTCCTGGCCTGTCAGTAGCAGCCAGATGGAAACGTAGGCAAGTGAATTTGGTGAGGTCATGTATTTTTTTAAGCCGCACAACGGAATAAATCATCCTTCACCGGCGGCATAAACAAAAGTAGTCCGCTGCTCCGGAACATTTCGCCGCTGATCGGACCGCGGGGGGGATCGATAGTTAAGATTTGGTGACAGAGGTAAGATGAGGATTCGCACCTCTGCTCCACAGACGTGCTTATTGTTTGGTCGTGGGGGAGGGTCGTATGTCGTTTTGTGTATTGCATGCTGCTTTACCGACGCGGTTGTTGTTGCGGGGTTGTTACATTGTAGCTTCACTTGACCCCACAATGCTTCCTTTTCACGGTGCTACATTGTGACCCCCGTCTGTACACAGCGTTCAGGCTGAGGCAGTTGTAGCTATAACCACCACTGACTGCGCACTGTGCCTCACTTAAAGGCCCTGTCATATCGCGACATGGCTGTCATTATCAACATAATAATGTCTTCTTCTCGGGGCAGTGTCCCGCCTGCGCATTCAGGCTTTTATGTGTTAGCTGTTTCCCGATGCAGCAGTCCGGTCATTTACCTGCTAGCTACCTCAGCTCTGCTCTGCCGTCGACAAGACGAGGGGTCGTGTGGCCAAGGTTAACACACTGACATCGAAATGAAAATAAATAACGGGTCGATACTGCTCCACTCCTCGGTCTCTGCTGTTCTTATGTGCTCAGGACATGTAGCAAGACAATTCCCTCTATTTCAGTGCATCTTTCTCCGCCCTGCTTGTAGCCTAAGTGTTGACTGAAGGGGTGAAAAAGGCTGTTTCAGCTTTTGACTGGGTGCACAGCGGCATGTACGACTGTAATATGTGACAGAAGGTGTTTCATCCGTAAATTGGATTAAATATGTTTATGACTGATGTATATTTATTGGGTTTACTTGTCTGCTGAAGAGGGATGCATGTAAATAAGGGACGTGTGTTACAGTTTTCTTCCAATGGGAATAATATGACACATTATTATGTGTGTGTTACTAATTTTAATGTGGCCTTTAGTGTCTGTTTTATGTTCTGTGTTATGGAGAAGAAAGCTTATGTTAACATGATGAAAAAGTGACAGTTTTCCATGCACGTGTATGAGAATTTGTGCTATTTTGAGTGTAATATAATTTAAACACCATTGTCAGAATATGATTAGTGCTGGAAGCCATTCATTAAATCATTACGACAGAAGCAGCACAGGTTCAAGTCATTAGAAGGCAGCACACTCTAGGAATGAGCCTGCTGTATTTCTGCTTTTGCAGAATACACAAGGTACTAGATTTACTACGGCTTCCCTCCTTTCAAATCCATCCACGAGGTCCAGAGCTCTCAGGTGCTGCATGAGACTACTGAAGTGACTGCTGCATAAATACTGCAGCTGACACATAACTGCAATCTAGTAGTGTGTAATTGATTTCAGAGGAATTTGTTGATGCAGCATGTAGTTGTAAGCATCAATACTTGTTGTTTCACAGCGGGGACATTAATATTAACAGTGTGCGTGATTAAATAGGAATTGAGGGGATTGAGCAAAAAAATATCATGCTGCTAAGACTATTACACAGTTGTTCTCTTCCTGCACTGACTTGACTTTAATTATTCTTATGGATTTTCTCAATTCTAAGAAAAAATGACCTTACAACAGAGCAACAGATAACTGCACATACCACCGACAGTACTAACATGTCATTCAAGCCGTCATAACTCAGTGGAGCGTAATTGTCTTCCTGTCTGTATTATAAAAAGAAGTCTATTTTCATGTTGTGAGGGAGGTGGATGTTATGTATGTCTATGTGACGTTGGACGAACAGAAGGAGAGCTGACTCATTTTATTCTGGCAATTATATCCCTCATATGGACCGTGTGTCGGAAGAGTGAAAGAATGGGGAGGGTGATTACGTAGCTTATATAAGATCTGAAGAAAGGAAAGGAAGCTGACGTTATATTTTTCCTCTTTTTTTTAGATTTCAGGTGCTCTTATGTAATATGAAAGATGTTTTGGGAACATCACGCTTGTCAATTGGCATCTCTGTGTTGTGTCTTATCTGGGCTCACAGCCTCTTGGTGTAACTTGACCCAGTTAACATGTGCCTGTGGAAGACCCGCTTCCAGAACTAGGTTGGAGTCCTGGGCTGGGGTCCAAACTCGCAAGCGTTCGGGCAGGAATTATCACCGGGCTTGGTTTTCCAGTGTGACAGAGTCATTCTGAGAGTCATATTTCATATGATGGAGTAGACCTCCCCATGGCCCTGCTGTTCTGCCGCCACTGCTGATGATATCAAATCTTCCATCCCGGTGTGTTTGCTGACTTGCCGAGATAAGGAACCGCAGTGCTCGCCTCAAGTGTGAAATTCAGCAGCGTCTTTGCTCCTTCGCTCCTAATCTGCTTCCTCGGGAACAGGGATTTTCATTTGACTTTCTAATTTTCACTGGTCTTCTCAGCAGCTCTTGTGGTATATGTGGTGTAGTGAAACAATATTTGAATGTGTATCTGTCTTTGTGCACACAGAGGACATTTTTGGATGCGCAGAAAGCAGTAATCGAAGATTTCGCCATGAACAAAAACAAGAGAGAAAGAGAGTTCTACAGCCTAGACGTCGGGGATTCGACGTTTACGGTACTGAAGCGATACCAGAACTTAAGACCCATCGGCTCAGGAGCTCAGGGAATTGTCTGGTGAGTGTTTCAACCTCATCCATATTCAGACAACAGCCACTTGGTGAAATATGGGTCACTGTTTCCAGGTCTGTGCTTCACCAGAACGTTAACGAGAGTCAAAGAATATCTCAGCTAATGTCGCCTCGAGAAGCTTCTGTCGTTCTGCTTTATTGCTGTTGAAACTGAAATCTGTGTGTCAGCTGTAAAGATTTGTACTTCTGAGTTTTTCTTCTTTTCTCTGTGATGTTTAACACCTATTATGCTACAGCGGTGACTATATTTTGAAATTATTTACATCTTTTTTTTTTTTTCTTCAGCTCTGCTTATGACCAAATCCTTGAAAGAAATGTTGCCATTAAGAAGCTGAGTCGGCCATTTCAAAATCAGACCCATGCCAAGAGGGCGTTCAGAGAGCTAGTCCTTATGAAATGTGTAAATCACAAAAATGTAAGTATGCAACAGTTACATGAGATTACATTGCACCACATGGAGTTTGATATGGGTAAAATGTAAATGGTATTTGTATGCATGTCTGTGTACGACCACATCATTCTGATTCATGTCATTTTACACCCACAGATCATTGGCCTATTAAATGTATTTACACCCCAAAAATCATTAGAGGAATTCCAAGATGTGTAAGTAAATCAATATGAAGTGTAGATGTACTAGAGTGTACTTGTTAGTGTTTTAGAGCATATGTGCTGTTAATAAAATCGAATTCCTCTCTCCTCTGTGTGTGTGTGTGGTTGCACGCTTCTCTGTCTAAACTGTTTTCCCTCTGTCAGATACTTGGTGATGGAGCTGATGGATGCCAACCTGTGCCAGGTCATTCAGATGGAGCTGGATCACGAGAGGCTGTCCTATCTGCTCTATCAGATGTTGTGTGGTATCAAACACCTCCACGCTGCCGGCATCATTCACAGGGTAAGCATCAGCTGACCATGACTAGACGGGCTAATGCTGGGCCAGTGTCTCGAAGAGGAGCTGTTAAACCTGCCGTGACACTTGACACTGACGTGGAAGGGCAAACAGTCGACTGGCACACCGTGAGATGATGAGTGTAGTCCTATAATTATCAACAAAACCTGCGCTGCAGAAAATCTATTGGTTATGTTACTTGAAGATTTCTTTCAGGTGGAAAACCTTAATTTAAAGCTATATGTCAGCCAGCACACTTAATGAAACGCTCCTGAGAAAAACATTGAATTCCTATCAGCTTCTCTGAAGCTAATGTGAGCTGGCACCGATGTCTGACTCCCATATTGAATAGGTGGGCGAAAATGGATCAAATAAACAGCCGTGAAAACGAACACATTCACTGTGATTTATTCAGGAAGACAACAACTCACAATGGGAAAACTACATTTGCACCAGAAACATGCCAAGTTATGTCTTACAGCAAATGAAAATATGGCAGTAAAGATGTAATGACTAATAATAAGACAATATTATGTCAATTGACCGTGACTAGTTACTGCAGTAATAATCTTCAGCAAAAGCTTTCCATGGGAACATAACAAAATATTTTAAGTTAGAATGACAAAGCTGCCCTTTTCTACCCCCCAAAGAAAGAAAAATCAAAACCAATGTTGTAAAATTTCACCGCATGATTCTGCTGGAAACTGCAAATTTGAAAAGCCTTTGCTACTAGCAACCAAAACACCTGTTTGTACTGCAGAGAAACATGTCTTAAACAAAAGTAATCTTTGAAATAAATAGCTGCAGCTGGAGTGGAAACCTGCAGGCTATCAACCGGTTTTAGTCATTATTGATACTTTAACACTGTATTCTCATATGAGAGACTGTCATTGATTGAACAACACAGCTGTAAACTGTAGATCTTCACACATCATAGGAATATTAAAAGAATCTTCAATTTGTTTTTAATGTGTTTGTCTTATTGATAAAAAAAAAAATTATATGTAACAAATGACATTCTTGGTGTGTGTTCCTCCTGTAGGACCTCAAGCCCAGTAACATAGTTGTCAAATCAGATTGTACACTGAAGATTTTGGACTTCGGCCTGGCTCGGACGGCCGCCACTGGCCTCCTGATGACGCCATATGTGGTTACACGTTACTACAGAGCACCAGAAGTTATCCTGGGCATGGGCTACCAAGCCAATGGTCAGTGCTTATATACGTATCTGTCACTCATTCAATCTACAGCCTCAACCCTTGTTGATTTTCGAAGCATTAAAAATTAATTGGAGTTTCACTGCAGTGCAGTGTTTACCCTTTTTTCTTTTAAAATCCTGTGTCAGATCTTATATAACTTCTATGTTGCTGTTACTACTGTGAATATTTACTCAAAGCAGCATGATGCTTCTGTTCATAATGCTTAATGGGAATTTGTACTAATGCTCTGCTCACTAACTAGCCTCTTACATGAAACTAACTTGTTGTTGTGCATTCCTCTCACCTCTTACTGGCTTTGTTTACCGTGTTCCGCTTTACTAGTGGACATATGGTCTGTGGGCTGCATACTGGCGGAAATGGTTCGCCATAAAATCCTTTTCCCAGGACGGGACTGTATCCTTGGCTCTTTTATCAATGCTTCTTCACATTCTTAACAGTCTTTGTGCCTCTCGACTGTCACATCTTTCATTGGTCAGTTCTTGGCATGAATACATAATTTTGTGCCAAGCCATGGAGAATTGTTAACAGCCAAAAATAGGCCAGTGTCCTACGCCTTATTTGAAGCTTTTTGGACAGTCATGAGCTGTACATTTTCATCCACATGTTTGCTGCCTCTCAGATATCTGGCTGCTGCTGCATGGTCTACCATTTTCAGTTCCACACACCACTCCACCGCCATTCTTTTTGTATTTGTCTCACTTTGTTTGTTGTTTTTTATTTGTGCTTTGTTTTTCTCACCATTTTCGTTTGCATGTCCCACCTCCCCGTCATCTAAACGTCCACCTCCAGTGGACGTATGGTCAGTGGGCTGCATAGTGGCCGAGATGATCAGGGGAAGTGTGTTGTTCCCCGGCACTGATCGTATCCTTCCCCATCATTGATTGATTGATTGATCACTGTGTCATCACTTCATTCTGTGTGAAGAGATCCAACACCATTCCTACAGTTTTTTCCTTGTTTCACTCTGCCATTCATTTCCAAAGTTTGCATCCAACAAACATGACCTCCATCATTGCCGTGCTGCACCCATCCGTCAAGCAACATTTGACAACACAGTATATTTCTGCAGAAGTCAGAGGGTTGTAGTTAATTAAAAGAGTATTACATTAGCTATGCATTAGCTGATAGAATGGCTGCTTCAATATCGGTGATGTGATCAAGGTGATGCGTGTGTGTATACAGTAGATGAACTGTCGGTGTGTGCACCTCAAAGGAAGTTAAATGTCATGCTGCCCTACTGGTGTGTTACAGTGCGTGTGAGTGGATAGTGTTTGTGTGGCCTTTTTCCTTAACATTTACACTTCAGACATCGACCAGTGGAACAAGGTCATCGAGCAGCTAGGCACTCCATCTCAGGATTTTCTAATGAAGCTGAACCAGTCAGTAAGAACATATGTAGAAAATAGGCCACGCTACGCTGGATACAGCTTTGAGAAACTCTTCCCAGACGTGCTCTTCCCTGCTGACTCTGATCACAACAAACTGAAAGGTAGTGGGGTTTTTTTGTCTGTGTTATCATCATATCATGACCTAAACCATTCAGAACTCATTCATCAAACCAAGCTTGTAGAGTTGTGATTAATAGCCCAGCGCCTTATCTTTTTGTTACCCAAAGCAAGCCAAGCAAGAGATCTCTTATCCAAGATGTTGGTGATTGACGCCTCCAAGCGGATCTCTGTAGACGAGGCCCTGCAGCACCCCTACATTAATGTTTGGTACGACCCAGCTGAGGTGGAGGCGGTAAGTGGTGGATCGCAGATGGCGTCATATGAGATTTTGATTACATCACTTGGAGTGGAAAGTTGGCATTGCTCTTGTATCACCAATGTGCCACTCAAGCCGTTTTCTCTTTCTCAGCCCCCTCCAAAGATCCTGGACAAACAGCTGGACGAGAGAGAGCACACTGTGGAAGAGTGGAAAGGTTAGATAACATACTAAGATTCTTAACACTTCACTTTTCACTGTCCGTTTCAGTTTGGTATTTAACCCCCAGACACTTGGAGCAGCAGAGGAATGAACCATAGTGCCAGGACTGATGCCTAAGAGGTCTCATTCAGTAATGTTAAAATTGAATAGTCTACACTATATACATTTTATTTTGTGCAAATCACATGTAATTCAATGAAAAAGAAATGATCATCTGTGATTAGCAGTTTATCATAGGTGACATGAATATTATATATTATGTGACTCCAGAGAAATCCATTGGATCAGCCAATGGATGTGTAAAAATGCAGCCAGTTGTTTGTGGGTTGCTGGAGCTGTGTATCTACTTTATTTTTTCAAAATTATTTTCACATATGCAGCATTGCAGCTTCCAAATGTGCAATTCATGATGAGGAAAACTTATAATCAAAATTTTAAATGACTGTAAAACAAAAGAGCTGAACTAAAAAAACAACAAAACAAAAAAGGGAGGGGGTTTCATTGAATAGGAAAAACAAGTTGGATACTGCACATATTATGTGCATTAAATATACTCACATTCCCAAAGTCCATATCTTCCATATCTTCCATATTCCCTTATTTGCAAGTCACTTTCTCCATAAGTTGTGCTTGAAATGTACTTTTTCATCTTATTGAATCTGGGGTTGTGGGGGTCTTTTTCCACCCTTTTATAATTTGCTGTGATTTTCAGAATTCTAAGTAAATCATTTTCATCTTGACTAAGTCCAGTTGGAGCTTTTCCCAGAATAACATGCTCGGCTCTGAAATCCCTTCTTAAAGCCTCTCGGTGTTTTCCACTGTGAGGAACCTGATTCTGTGGAGCAGGGGAGGACTTGAGATTGTGAGGAAATATCACTTTCAGTTGTGCAGCAGGATGAGCTCATCCTTAAACCCTGCCAGGTGATAATGACCCCTCACTCATTTTTAGAAGGGTCACACCAGCACAGCCTGTCAAAATTAGAAACATGATGCTGTTTGGACTGTACAGTATGCAATACACTGTGTACGCTGTGTATGTATGTGTGTATCAAATGTGATTTTTCTCTGTCTCTCCCGCCCCACTTAACCCTCTGCTGTTTGTTTGCTTCGTAGAGCTCATTTATAAGGAAGTGAGCGAATGGGAGGAGTGGACGAAAAATGGAGTGATAAGAGGACAACCACCTCCTTTAGGTGAGTAATCATTATAACTTTTGGAGATATGAAGATGTGGATACATAGAATTATAGTGAATATATTTTTTTGTTTGTTTGTTTTCTTTTTTAAGTTCAATGAAGGCTTTTATAATGCACACAACCCATTAAGCACTAATTTAATGATTTGCATATTTATCCTAGATATCTAGATTAAATCTAGGCAAAATTTGGTTGAAAAGTTTTATATTCATATGTGTGCATTACATATAACAGTTGTTTTAACAGAAGTTCAGTGACTATATTTCAGTGTGAAGGAGGTACTAATACTGTGTTGGAATATATAATTTAATGGTTAACTGCAACTGAGAGATCTGAACAAATTTTGCTTTTGCACTTTAAAATAATTTACCAAACAGTTTTGATTATTTCACACCAGAGATTTTATATTTGATTTTTTTGTCTGTGCTCAGATGAAAAAAATGAGGTTTATTAACATTTGAAGCAAAATGTGATGACGGTTGTGGGATTGTGTGCTTATTTTACCAGCACTGTCAATCCTGATGAAGCATATCATCTTTTTTGGATGTTAAACTGTCTATAAATTACTTTTCCAGGACTTAAACTTTGATTATTTTTGATTTAGTCATTAGTATTTATTCTTACTGAGAAATACTTAAAACCAAGTATTTAGGGACTTTAAAGGAATTCAAAGTTTGTGTCACTTTTAACATCTGCATCGTTGTCGGCAGTATCTTGTGTATTTCAATGAAACCTATGCGTTGACGTGTGTTTTTCGCAGCACAGGTGCAGCAGTGATCGACAGCCCCCCTCAGCCCACGTCATCCTCCTCCTCTTCGGCCAACGATGTCTCGTCCATGTCCACAGATCCCACTGACCAGAGCAGTGAACCCACCATGACCTCTGAAACAGACAGCAGCTTGGACAGCCACACCTCTCTGGGTGCTCTGGCCTGCTGCAGATAACGCACACATACAGCACACACACAAACACAGAAAGAAAAAAAAAAAACCTTCCTCATCCGTGCACCTACTATAGTGTGTGTGATGGGAGAGGATTCAGGCCAATGGAACTTCTCATGTTAGTTTTTAGAGCTGCGCTTTTAATGTACAGTTTGTTTTTATTGCCCCTATACTACTGTAAATGATTGTGGTTTGAAATTGTATCATTATTACTGTATTTTTGCTGCAAAGAATCAGAGTATGTTTTGATGTGAATCTGTGATGTATGTGATGAAAGAGAGGGATTCGAGTGTAGTTTACACATAGCTGTTTTTTTAGCTACTGCTACACAGTAGGGTACCATACTGTTAGCACTGAAATATTATGTTTAGTATATTTTTGAATTGTTCTTTTGCCATTTTTGTATAGTTTTTGGGACATTTGAATGAATCTACACTAATGCTCTTTTATTCAGTAGACTATAGCATATTTCATGTTGGATCTTAATGCAAATGGATGATTTTTTTTTGACATTTTTCTCATCTTTCTTGTAGAAAGTGTCCCTTATTTCTTAGTATTATGTCACCTCTGATTGTATGCATTTTGACAAGCCTACAACTGTTATCCCCCTCACCCTGATATTGAATTTCTTTTTTACTCTAGCATACTGTAAAACTGACTGCATTTTAACTAGTTTGTTTATTTAGTTGTAATTTATAGGTGACGGTCTGTTGGATGAGGAAGAACAGGGTGAATGTAAGTGAATAGAAATGTGGCATAGTGAGGAGCCGATGATTGCTGTAAGCGCTGTAACAGATTAATGTAGGCCACTTCACTGGCTAGAAGGAGTGCTGTATTTGGAGACGGTCATCAGAGACTAAGCCTAAATTAGTCACTTTACCCTTTTGGCAGGTTCTTTCAGACGTTATTCACAGCTGTCTGATGTTTTAAGATATTTAATTTAAGTGCCCTTACTCAGTTCAGTGATTTTTTCAGTCCTCTCCGTGGCAGATGCTCTGTGGTGCGTCTTTCTGGGTTCTACCTCACACATGCACACAACACTCAAACACAAGTTTTTGAAGATACAGTCTGTATATCATAGCACACATCATTTGAAAGGAAAAAAAAGATCTAGTTTTTTTCTGTATTTGTTATTTATTTATTTATTTCAAGCTCAGAGGCATCTACTGTATGTAATGTACATTTCATTCAGAAGTAATATTTATATGCATTTTGTTTCATATTTTGTTTTATTGTTTTCTGTGCAATATAACTGATAGATTAGTGTAGTCAGTGATCTGTACATTTTACTGTAGATGTATGTATGTTTTCTGAGAGTCAGGAAACAGGCATTTGCAGCCTGCCATGGTAACCTTTGGATGTATTTGATGGCTCAAATTCCCAACCTGTCGGGCACTCCAGGCAGTAACCCCTTAGCATCAGCTCCCAGAATGCACTTGGGGATAGTGATGCATGTCCTGACCCTTTCTGGGCCACATCTCCACTGACTGTTGTGGCATCCTCTCTTTTTGTGGTTTTCCTCTCCTCCCATCTCCTCAAAATAGAAAAGATAGAGTAGGCTACGCATGAGTTTTCTCTGAGCAAATCTGGTTTTAGTGCAGGTATATTTAGAGGAAAGAAAGGAAAGCCATTCAGCACTACTGGAGTGACGCTGCAGTCTTCTGATGGGTTAGCCAAACACTGATGGCAAAGAGTTAACCTGTGTTTTGGTAAGGCCAGTTGTGTGAATTTGGATCTGAAATTGCCTCACTAACAGACCAACTATATACATCAGAAATGGAAACTGTCTACCTTCAACTCCAGCAAATAAAAGAGTTGAATTTTAATGTCTCACTTTGTTTTGTTTTTTTTTATTGTTAAGTTGACATTTCTTGCAATACTATGAGTTCTACGAGGAAATGAACAGGGTATGTATGGGAAGACTTTACTATACTTCATATCATTAATAAGGCTTTTCATGGTCTCTTACAGAGGGATTCACTCAATAAATAATTATCTACATGATCTATGGCCTAGAATAGTTAGGAATATTTTGTGGAATGGTAAGATGAGAGGTGCTTGGTCCAGAGGAGTTCTTGTTTGGCACCGGCACTGGTCAATGTAGGCACATGACGGCCGTACTAAAGAGGACACAATGGCAAGTAGTACTGCACTCGAGGTATTTGGTCTTCAAAGCTTTGGGGCTGGCTGGTCCTCCCAGTAATCGAAGTTCCTCCTCTTCCTCTGATGGACCAGGTGAAGGCAGGTTGGTCTGGTCTAGTTGGTCCGTGGTGTACCTGTAGTCAGATCTCCCAGGGTTTTGAAGAACTCCTCCATCTCCTTCTGGAGGAGGATGTTGCGGTTCTCTGCATCTTGGTGTGCCCTCTCCGAGTTCCTGAGTCGGATCTCCAGCATCTGGAACTTCTTCTTCTCTTGGTCCAGCTCCTCCTCAAGTTGGTTTACCTGGGATTGGTATTTACAACAGGAGTCCTCCAACCTTAAAGAAGAGGGAAAGAGGTTATAACTTACACATCATGCTGATTTTGGTTGGTAATCTGACAGGAAATTGCAAGTTATTCTTACTTGTGAATACAGGTCTCATAGCTCGTCCTCTGTTTCTTCAGTTCTTGCTTGAGCTCGGTCACCAGGTTTGTTAGACCCTCATTTGTTCCAGTGAGATCATCGTCAGTGCCGCTTGTGTTGTAATCCAGAGCAGTCGGACTGTCCCTCACCTCTGTGGGTCTCTCTTGACCCTGCCCTGATTTCACTGCCTTATCGCTTTTCTCTGGGTCGGTCAATGAGATCTCAAAGGAGGTCCAGATGGAGGAGTCAGCAGGCAAGCTTAGACTGGAGGGTGCAACGTTGTCATAGGCAGACAGTCTGTGGGATTGGTGAAGGGCTCTGTGAGAGAGGGATGTTCGAGAGGAGTCCTCATCAGAGTCTCTCTGCGAGTCCTTAAGTGAAAGAGTGGTCTCTTTAAGGGAGAGGGTTGAATCCTTCAGAGAGTCTTTTAGTCTTTCACCGGACGAGGTCGTGCGCCTGTGGGCTCGCAGGGACGACAGGCCATTCATCAGCCAATTGCTCCCACCAGCTGCTGACACATCCCCTGCTGACCCCACTATTTTTCCCCTTGGCCCCCCGGAAGCTGCACTGCCCTTGAAGGAACACCTCCAGGAAGGAAGAGCTTTGGACTGTTTACTGGGGCTAACAGCTACTTCACCTCCACCTTTTCCCTCACTTTTGCTATCTGCTTTCCCATCCACCTTCTCTTCTGTCTTACCCTTGTTTTTCCCTTCAATCTGACCATCTTCACCCTTCTCAGATGTTGTAATGGGGCTCGGTGCAGTTGGGTTATTGTCTGCAGAAGGGGTAGAAGGTTGGGATTTCTCTTTAGGAGTTTTCGAGATGGTGCCTGAGGAGGTTGGTGGGTCAGTGTCATCTTGTGAGAGCCATTCCACTTTGGAGCGTTGGATAAGACTCTGCTGTTGCTGTGGGTGGATCTTGGTCTCAGCTTCAGGTTCTTCACGCTGGTAGAGTCGGGAGTGTTCACTGATCAGCACAGTCATCAGGTGCTGCACCTGTGAACTTCCTATATACAATAAAAAAGTATAAATTTGCCTGAAACATTTTGTGGCCTTTAAATCAATATGTATTAATTTTGTCACATGTTGACATTATCACCAACCCTCCATCATGGTAACTGGATCCTCCACTCGGGGCCGAAGGATATTGGGTCCGAACACAGTGGCCAGGTTCTGAACACTCATCTTATTCTCATTAGAGTGGGACTGAACTTCATCCAGAAACCTGCTCAGACAGGAAACAACCCATGTGGGACTTTTTTTTTTTTTTTTTTTTACAATCTTCAGTGTTGAATGCACCGCTTCAAAATAGGTCTTCAGTCAGTAAAATTCAGCCTCATAAAAGGGGGACTGAGTCACTATTCTGGCTGGTGTGTGGGCTCGGCTATTAATGTAAATGCTGAAGGCAGAGGAGACATGCAATTATGCACCGTCAATCAGTGTGATGCCACTTCCCCTGATGACGAGTATGTGGGTGTAATGAATGTTATTTCTCTGGTATGACAGGGTGACAAATCCTCAATCGTCAAACAGTGAATAGGAAATAGCAGAAACAATAAAACCCATCAGTCACATTAGTGAGCTTCACAACTACGCATATATACAGTGGGGAACAATACAGTGCTTACTTACTTGCAGATGTATTTAAGGAGGTTGTAGTTGACTTGAGGAAGGGATGTCACCTGCTTGCCTAGCTCTATGATACCCTTGAACAAGGAAAAGACATGTTAATTGCCAAGGCAAGAGTTTGGAAATAGACCAGTGAAGTGAAAGGCAAACATTTAATTACCATTTCTTTATCCTTGGTAAGTATCTGAGCACAAGAGAGAAATTGTGTGTATTTGGAGAAAGGGATTACAGGCTCAGGTAGCTCCCGTATGTACAGCTTCAGCAGTGACGCCACTGTGTGGACATCTGTGGTACTGTAAGAGACAGAGAGTCCACATTACAGAACACTACATGAATTATAGTTTGGCAGGCTCCTATAGATAAAACACTCCCTCCAGCTACTTCACCTGTCAAATACTGGCTTCTCGCCACGGTCAAATGCATCCTGCAGTTCTCGCACATGGTTGGTCTGTCCGGGTGCCCTGAAGAGACCCTCTTCCTGGAGCCCATGTTCATGTATGAAACATGCACACTGTTCAACCAACACAGGGACTAGTCGCTGGGGGCCACATTGGCCCTCATATAGCATTGTCTCCTCTAAGTGCTGCCCAAACACACCTGTAGACACACAATACAACAATGAACACCAATCAGGTCATACATTTCTTTTTCTATGTGCACCCAGAGACCGTCAAGGGGTTTAGTCCCCTCTTTTGAAGTATATGAAACCTCATTAACCTTAAAACTTGATTGTTTTGTACAAATTGTCATACTTGCATAAGTTTCTGTGTTTGGCTACATAATTTATTTATTTAATGCAGGCTTTTAAGAATCACACCTCCTCCAAGTGGGGCCCATATAGCTCTGCGTATGGCTCTGACCCATTCCTCCATGTCACTCTGAGAGTTGGCCATCAGCAGGAAAGATTCGTGGCTTATACCTGTTCGATCCTTTTCTCCCGTTCCCCCTGAACACACAACCACATTACATTACTCGATCTGGATCAACAAGACAAAATGACAAATACATTTCAAAAATACTGTGCTTCAAATATGAAGAATCACACACAGAACAGATACCACACTTTGCTATAACAGCAACCACCATCATCTGTAAACAAGTTCAACCAACGAGAAATGTTTTCGATAACCTTATTAGCTCCAGCACCCCTGTAAAGTACAAAGAGGCAGCCATGCAGCTCTGCCTCTCCTTCCTCTGGGTGCACACAGCTTGATACCACCCGGTTTGACATTTTAGTGTGACATTTTAGTTTATTTTAGTTTAGCTTTGATTTACGCTAAGTGAAATGTTCTCCCTTTATGTGATTTTGCAATTTCTTGCTTTTGAAGAGGTGCAAGCACTACTCAATTTCAGATGGAACTAAAAGTATTAAAGCTATGTAAAATGTTGTAAACCTTTTAAAAGCAATCCAAAAGACATGGTAGTGGTTGTACTACATATGCCTTGCCATGTAGGCTAAATATCAGTACCTGCATTCATTACAAAGTCCTGTGCTGTGGTGCATAGTGTGTTGTATGTGAGAGAAATGACCTAGAAAGAGTGGTGTTCCCTGTGGACACTAGCACTGCACCATGCCTCATTCGGTCTCCTTTCTCTTTCTGCCCAGGGCCTTTTCCACTGGCTCTTTTTACTGTGTTATTTTAACAAACTTTCTCTACAGTGACTTTAGAAACCATCTCACATAATAAAAAAAACCCGCTGGTGTTTTTGCATGTTTTATCCCACAACACAAAAATGTGATGTATGTATGTGTCACAGAGCCAGAGAGGGAGATATGTGCAATACTCCACAAGAGGGACACAATAAACTCTTCTCCGCATGAGTGTTAGTGTTTGCACAATACATCCCTCTCTTTAAAAATCAAAAAATGTACTCTACTTACTCAGGGTGTTGGTGAATTTGCTGCAGCAGTGGCCCATGTTGGACCTGTGCGAACAGTGAAAAATAGTGGCTCCAACTGAACAGTGGCAGCCCTTTAAAAGACGTCCTTTCTTTCTTTCTTTCTTTCTCTCTTTCTTTCTTTCTTTCTTTCTTTCTTTCTTTCTTTCTTTCTTTCTTTCTCTCATCCACGCAGGCCCTCTGATCTATGCAGTACTGTACATACTGTCCACTGACCGTTATCACGCCAACCCCATGCTGTCGAATATGAATGAATAAAGTCGTTGTTGAACTCTCAGACAGTCACATCCTTTCTGCTGTTCTGCATATTTTGTTCATGTATTTCAGCCATTGAGTCATATGTAGCTATTGGGTTAATTCTGTTTTTCCTTTTTTTTTTTTTTACTTTGACTCTGGGTCAACAAGGTTTACACAGAGGATATGAAGTGCTGTGTGTACAGTATGATTGACATTTCAATCATCATAAAGAGATATTTCTGTAACTTACTGCAAACCTGGCATCAGGTTAGTGAATACTATAAATGTTAAAGTTTATGTGGGAAATTATATTAGATGTGCTTTATCATACCTCAGGGTTTAGTGAAACTAAAATTTCAAGTAAAAATCAAAAGTGAGCTGAGTGTTTTTTCTGTTTGGCACCTACATTAAACAGATGGCGCAGCATCACTTGAACAAGGCATACTTACTCACTTTCTTACACACTAGAGTTGTCATCATGCCAACCCACCTGGAACAATTTCAAAAAGGTGGCGACCAGGCTCGTCCTGATTGGCAGGCAACTCATTGACCTGACTACCCTGGAGAGGAATACAACCCTGGAGGAGAAAGGGGAGGAAGGTGTGAGATGGACAGACGCACTGATAGACTGACAGGCAGGCAGGCAGGCAGGGGGGAAACACATATCAGTAGTATTCAAGGGCCAAACAAGAAATCAATTAATGTTTCCGGACCTGGACGTGTAGTGCATGTTAAACATCATAGAGTTCTGAGTACACTGGACTCTGGGCATCCGTCCAACAGAGGGAGGTAATAATGATGGAGGGAGGGATGACTCAGGGAAACAACTCAACTTTATTTTAGCCCACTGCCGCTTCCTGACGTACTCGCATTTCTGATCCCTCCAACATTGAGAGGGTCAAAGGTCACTCACTAAGTGCTTACAACAGAACCACAGGGCAGCTAGTTACCACATTATCAGTCAGACAGCAAGTGTGTCAGGGCAATAACAACAGCTTTAATGGAAGGTGAATTTTGTGTGGAAGATGAATGAATATCATATACTGTACTGTATATACAGCTATAGTTTGACACCAAAAAGACCAAAAATATAATAAATATGAGAGCATGCAGTTTTAAAATCATGCAAGAGTGCTTAATTTGACTACATGAAAAAATTACATTTTGTCTCCTGATTTAAAAGAATCAATAAGCTATTTTCAGAATTGGAGAAAAACACAATGAATAGACTGTCCCTGAGGTAAAATACTAATGAGATGTATTCATGAAGCTTTAATATGTATCAGGCTTCAAACCAGAGTTAAACCAAACATACAGCAGTGCAGTCTCCTGGGCCAGCAGGTAACATCAAATAGCTGTTTTCTATATGTGTAATCGTGGCAAACCATTGCTTTTGTTCTGGTGTTACCTGTGCCTTAGTCTCATCCTGGTCCTTGTAGAAATACAGCGCTTCAGTCCGCAGCACAAACCAACGCAGCTGCCAGTTTTTCATGATGCTCCGTTGTCTCTTCAGCCAGCCTGCCTTCAGAGCTTTCTCCTGATCCAAAGGAGAGCAGGGCCTGGAGACCCGGGACAACTCGCCAAGCACCATGCTCTTGGACCGTGCTGGATGGACACACACAAAGAGGAAAGGAAGGATTAAAAGCATTACAGCGAGAGTGAGGCAGAGAGCGATAAAGAAATAGAGAGTTGCATAAAGAAAGCAGATTCGTATTATTTTGGGATTTCCTCTCTTTGTTGTTTTCCTGTGATTCTCAGAATTCACCCCAAGATGATCCACAATCATCATTCACAGAAGTCTCCCTTGGGTACAGCTAAGTCCACAGGCTTGACTATGCATTCAGATTTACTCTCAAGGCAAGGCATGGCCTCCATTTTGCAGCCTGTATCTATTCCAGTATGTTTCGTTATGTGTTTCTGATTATAATTGAGGCATATGTTATTTCCCATTTCATTGCTGTGCAGGAAGAGGAGTTCTGCTTTGGATCAGGTTGCGCTTTAACTGCTACAGACTGTATACAAGCATGGATTGCATATTAACATCTGTACTGTATGTCAAAGGTGTAGAGCAAAAACAGCGACAGTAGAGTAATCCCTGGGGAGTTGGGGGGGTGGTTAGAGATAAACAGAAGGCAGAGGGAGAGGAAAGAGAAATCAATGGCGTCTTTTTTCCTGTTAATTGCATCTTGCTTTCTGCTGAGGACAGCAGGGAAGGTATCTGTAAGGGCCTGGGCTGTAATCTCTCACTCCTATTTCCTCTCTCACTCTCGCTTATCAGCTCTCTGTCTGAACTTGTCATTTCATTTCTCCCCTTTCTGGATGTCCTTCATTTGCAGAGTCATGATTGCTGAGAAGGGAGACCACATGAAGCAGTCATAAACAAAACTGCATGCCGACAGCCGAGGCAGGCAGAGCGGGATCTAAAAATACAGAAGACACGGTTGAATCTTGTGCATCTTTAAAAAAGAGGCAGGAAATCTAAGAGAGGAACTGGGTTGCTCTACTGTCAGCAAAGATGTATTAGAGTACAAGGATCAAATCATTATCTTATCATGAAATAATGTTATTAAAAGTGCATTGCCTCATGTCAAGTAAAAGTAACAAACCATTATTAGCAATATTATCAACAAAATGTCCTTAAAGTATCAAAAGTAAAAATACTAAAAATACTAAAAGTGCTAAACCAGTTATTATTACTGATGCATTAATGTGTACATAGCATTTGACTGATGTAGTTGGCTGATAGTGGAAGTAATTTTAACTTCATATAGATTGTTAGTTGGTTAGTTAGTTTTCCTTCCTAAAACATCCAGAAAAATCAAGACCAAATTTGATGATTTTATTAAAAAAGTGTAGCCCTTAAATCATCATATAATGAGAAATAAAACATGACACGGATTTCATCTTCAATCTCTCTTCAGGAAGATCAGTGTTGGGTAGTTTAGTCTATAACAGTGCATCATATTTTATAAGCTGATCATATGCTTCGTATGTAAAACCTTAATCAGTAAAGAATCTAGTATGTAGTGGTTACTATAGCTTTGAGACAAAAGGAAATGGTTACTCTGAAGAAAAGTGCAAGTTCTTTGAATTCATACTTATGCACAGTACTTGACTAATTGTATTTCTTTACATTCCGTCACTGATAATAACTTAACTTAATAATCAAATTAAATGTTTTGCTGGCCATCTAATATTAGAATGATTGCATTTATTAGATTATCCTAATTTATGAGATTGTTAGATATTAATCAATATCATTTTCATAAACCTAATGTATTATTGGCCAATGAGTGCATAATAATATTTTGTAATGATTTATAATTTAAAGGTTACAGCAGCAAAACAGGGTCTAATCAATGAAATATTTAGCCAATTACAAAATAGCATTAATATTTAGGCATTCACAGTAATTCTGCAACTATAGTACCTATAATGGATCATATCTTGTTGACTAAATCCAATTCAATATTAATTTAAATATCAGTATACTGCCAATAGATAATGGAGCAATGTCTCAACCACATCTGATTGCGTTTTATTGAGTTTTAGCCAATAACATTTTCCCATAAGACTCTACACTACTTATCTGCTTTAGGATTCAGGTCTGATATCCAAGCTTCTGAGAGCAGATCCAGCTCTGTGGTGCTGTCTGAATTTGCCCTGAATGATGTTGCATAAAAGGGTCAGAGGAGAGCTGAGCTGGAAATCTAATCAAAGGAGAATACCATTACAGTAAATGAGAGATGGCAAGCGCACAAATGTGGCGAGCAAAGTGAAGTGGCTACCGCTCTCTCCAACTGTGCTCTTGAAGGATAAAGAAGCACTTCTCCTTAACGTCATCTTTTATGGTCTTACTTTTATGGCTAGTCTAGAATAAGATAACGACTTGCCAGGGGAGGAATGATACACCAGTCCTGCCCCAAAATACACACACACTTACACAGAGGAATATGGGTTCTCGAAGGTGCTGTTAGGAGATCTCAAAAACTGTTATTCCTGTAAGGGAGGCCTCTGAAACAGCAATTTTGGGACATTCTCCTCTGAAACCCTGACTAGTCCAATTCTTTTAGTTGGATTGTCACAACTCCCAAAGCAGGCATGTGCATTGACAGACCTTTCTCTCTGGGGGCTTGGCCTCCTAGAGAGAAAGAACCCTTTTTCTGGGGTGCTTTTTAAAAAATAAATAAATAAATTCTTGTTTGCGCACAGCCTGCCCTGCCAAACAGATACATTGATCTGAGTCAAATTATCAGGTAGGGAAATAAGTGCTCCCTGGCAATGCCCTCTACCCTCCCTCCTAGTTCCCTGCTGCAGCGGAGAGCACTGCTATAGACTGAATCATCATGACGTTGTGCTAACAATCCATGCTAGCAGTTGACTTATTTATTTCTATTGTCATAAAGATACATAACTAAACAATAAGAGCTGGATAGGGCGCCACCACTTAGCCTTGCAGCCAATTTTTCCCAGTGGCCACTTGTTGTATTGCAGTGAAAAATCCCCCTGCGGCCCAAAAAGCATTTTCCCCATAGAACACCATTGTAAAAGAGACGCCTGTAAAACTGTTGACAGGAGACCTTGAAATCCAAACAAGGTCAATTATGACTCTGTCCATTATGAATTTTTGATCCATGGAGGTCCATCCATGGTTATATTTGTAAAACTTTCCTTGAGACGAGAAAAGCGAAAATCTGTGACGTCACCATGATGTAAAGTCTAAGGGCCGAGCGGGAACTCGCAGTCAGGGCTAGCATATGCGCCAGGCGAGCAGTTCTTATTGGTGAATAGGCGGCATTTTCAGTCCAGTATCCAGCTCTTGTATTACATCCATGAGTTCTGTTCTGATTGGTCAGCTTTCCAGAAGCCTGCCAAGGGGCAACACGTATCAGAATAATGTTATGTTACTGCTGATGCAAACCCAACATTTCCTGTTTTACTGTTTTATATTAAAAGCTTTTAAATGACTAAATAACGAGAGACTTTTATTGTAAAGAATTTATAGGAAATGAGATGTGTTCCTCACCGATTAGCGATGCTTTGCTAAAAGCCGGTCGACACAACAACATATTGATATATTTGGAGCTATTTGTACAATGGATCAGTTAGAAATAATGCAGGGAGGAATAGAACAAGCAGATACAGCCACAGTGATGATGATGTTTGATGAAGAGCTGCAGATGACCAGCACACCTCCCACAGGTAAACTACCTATTTTAGTTTGCCCTGTTGTGTAATGGAAAAACACTCATAGTATGCCAGCTTGACTCGAGTCATGATTTGGTGTGACTACCCCCAAAACAATGGAAAAATGCCATAATATTAGCGGAGCAGAGCAGTGAACTTGTACGCTGTGCATGGAGCAGATGACCATGTAAAGAAATCCATCACAAGCCGATGTCAGCTCAGGCTGAAAGTAGAAAAAAATATTGGAAACTGAGCATTCAGAACAGTCTAAAGCTGGTTCTTCTCACTCTCAGGGATCACTTCTACATACGTTTACCTCATTATTTGACACTTTGGCCGTGTTTAATATGAACATCTGACATTGTAACATTATATATATGACTGAAAATAATAGGTCCCCTTTAAACAGTAACTGCATAATTTTGATTGTAGGCTTCTAATGTAATAACATTTCATTCTACTAGATATTCACCAATGACAGCCTACGGACAGACCCCCACCCTCTACTGTGACAGGAAGGCATAGCAGGTATAGATATAAAAAATGAACAGTGTATCTATATCAACATCTTTTTATTGACCATTATTACTGAAGCAATTATGCCTTCTATCTATTTGGACCACTGACCCTCTAACATCCTCTGTACGTCCCTCTCCCCGAGCCACCTGAAACAGCGTGCGCTGGTTGTCTAGCAACCACCTGCCACGAAGAGCACAGCAAGTATTTATACTCTGCATTATGATAATGCCTCAGTGCTAGGAGTTGTTGGTGTGATTTACAGGGTCCATATTCATCTTCACACAGTCATGTGAGAGGCATGTATATGTCCCAACTCCCGTGGTCACAAGTGGGTTTTACCCCGCCTTAGAGGAACTATGTTTGACAGTCAGCTGTTGTGATGTACAGGAGTAGAAAGCCCGGCATTCCCCTCACCGTCTCTGATCTAGGCTGTCACCTGCTCTAAACCATGCCAACTAAAAACCAACCAAATAGCCTGAATTATTGGACTAAACCCCGAACAAACAGAGGTGTAGTCATGTGTTCAGGTGTGAACATGTCAGGAAGGAGACCATTTTTGGGAGAATTATTCTTCTAGCAGCCATGTTTACTACAACCCACAGTGTCCCCATCAAGATAAAATCTTCTAGGAATGAGGAGGGTATAATCAAGACATGAGGGATTACATCATCCAGTAGTAGAGTCTGTTAACTCTCAATGAGCGCTGGAGCACAGCAGATAAAGCTTCAACACTTCAGATCATGCAAGAAAACTCAGTTCATTGCTTGTAACAATAGTCACCAGGATGCAGATTCAGCTCTAGCACCTTTTTCCTGTCATTATCAATGAAAGCACTGACAACAATATTGATGGTACATTATTACAAAGGCGGCAGGACAGATGGAGCTCTGCAGAGACAGCGAGTGAAAGAAAGAGATGGACTGCAGAGGGGACAGTCAGAAACAAGAGAGCAGGGAAAAGAGAGAAGAGAGGATGGAGCGTAGAGGAGGGATGGAGAAAGGGGAGGAGGGACTGTGCTTACCCCGGCGTGCCTGTTTTATCTTGGGGCTCAGCATGGTTACCGTTGCTGTGCTGCTCCCTCTCACAGAGACATGACTGCATCCCTCTGTTCACACACTATTCCTCGCACACATACACACACACACTCTCGCGGCTGCCTCGCCCTGTTACTCCTCATCCTCTTCGAGCATCTCGCTCCCCTGGCTCACTGTCTTGCACTTGGACACTGTCTCTGTCTGATTTCTCTCTCACACACACCCACACACCCACAAACACCCACACCCACACACACACACACACACACACTTACAAGCACTTAACACCACACTTTCCTCATCCTCCCCTCCTGCCTTTTCTTTCACTACCCCCTTTCTGTCCCACTAGCCTGGCGTGCTGTTGTTCTCACATACCTAGAGCCCTGCCCACTCTCTCTCTCTCTCTCTCTCTCTCCTTTGCTCTCTGTCTCTCTGCCTTCTGCTGCACACTTTCAGTATCAATTTCTCACTGTCTATAAATATGTCTGGCTGCTTGTCCTCTGTCTTGTCACCCATTTCTTAACATTGGCACCACAGTCTTCACATTCCCTCCCGTTGTGTGCTCACGGAGATTTGATTATGGTCTCATCTGTACCTGAAGTACAACCTCAAATCAATACATTTGATTTAACTGACACCATTTCACCACTAAATCTTTCATGATGAGCAGCAATGTCATTGCATTGTCTGTACCTATAAACTGTTGCAGATGTAGTGAATGATAAACCATGAGAGAGGCTGATAAATTTGAATGGACATTTGCGTAAAACTGACAAAACCCAACTGTACAGCACTCACACTTAGTATCCTGACTCATTCAGTCAAAGATTTACTGTCTGAGGGGAATTGCCACATACTTCTCAGTCACTCACTCTGTATTGGTGAAAACCACAGCACTCAAGAGTGTGATGTTCTTGTTCCTATTCTGCCCGGCAGGATTGTAGTGGATGTGATAAAGCAGATAAATGCTGCAGCTCAAGTGGCCTGAGGAGACTAAAACGCAGTATAGAGACACCGCTAGAGGAGTCAACTGACTGAGCTTTCTCATAAGAAAATATAACCTTCTCAGCACACACACAATAATCAATCAATAACAGATGGTTAACACTACACACTGCCTTTGTGAATGCTTTATAAAGGAGTTGCAGTTCATGGGTGATGACATAAGTTTGGCAATGTAGTGTTTTACTTTATGAAGACCTTATGAAAAGCATACTCCATTAAATGATCTCCAAAAGGAAATACAGAGCACCCGGAGACATTTAAATGTCTTAAAATGGGAGATTAATTTGCACAAACATCCAGCTACACTGATCACAGGCAAAAGAAAAAGACTTATCATCTTGCTTGGTATCATGATCATCATAGCAAAACAAAGTTAAAAAAAAAGGTGCTTTACCTGCAAAATTCTTTAGTGTGTCACCGGTCAGCGGAGTCTTGGATGGTTTCATGCTAGTGAACCCTTTTCCAAATGTTTTCTTCTCCACTGGGGCCATTTCTGGAGCCGCAACACACACACAGACACTTTCCCAGTCTGCACAATGGCACTACTGAAATCTCAGCCCTATACTTAATTGGTAATCGCAGAGAAACAATCAAATGACATTCACATACCCTAAGAGAAAGGGCTACTATAGTTACCATCATTAACCAACAATGATGTGTGCTTGAGGAATGCTGAAGTGAATGTGTCTGATAGAAGGAAGGAAATAAAGATGGTCATGCAAGTATTACTTGCCATGTCATGTTGGATGGGCAGACGAGACGACTCAGTCTGAAGCCAGACTCTCTCTGTTACACACAGTCCCTGGCAGCTGCTGTGATAGGTCCTGCTTTGAAAACTAAATAAAACAGCTGTGCGGTCCTCTCTCTTGCTATCCTCGTCTTACTCTCGCTCAGGAAGTGTGCTGCCTTGATGGAGAAGTGAAAACTGCTGACTTCTGTGTAAAAATATTATGAGTTTCTCCTTTAGATGTTATTACTGTACATTTCTACTGCTGACAACATAGCAAAATTCATTGCTCTGACTGAAAGTGATTTGCCCATATAAATCAAGGAGAAAGGTCACAAGCTTTGGATCTGAAAAACTCTTAAAGGCCTACTTCTCTTTTGTCTGGCAGCAGGATTAAAAAAGAAAGATGACTTTTTGTTTAGTAATGACAGTTTTTTTTTAATTTTCTTTATTAAATATATTATTTTTCCTACAGCATAAAAAAACATCATGGCACAAATATGAGGTATCATCCTGGAAACCTAAAGAAACTGTGTCACCACAAATAAAAACATTAGTACATGTAAAATATATTAGGATATCGACAAGTGGCAGCCAATGACTGATCCAGGGACAGAGATATACAATAAAAGCACTCAGTTTCACAGGCTTACATGCACTCATCTTATCTACCTATCCATATGTATAATAGGCAGTACAGTAGACACTAAATTATATCACATGACATAGCCGCTCACATAGTCCAGACACACCAGACTCTGAGGGGTTGTGGGGAACATCATCTATAATCTAGAAATATGGTCCTCAGGGACACATAGGAAATGAGTGTGTGTAATTGGAGGCATGAAGAGTCCCATTAGTGAGAGCAGAGGAAGTGTCATGGCACAAATGACAGGGAGCAAGTCATAGAGGTAACGCCATTATGTTGGGAACAAAGTCTTTCGGCGCACCTGCTATTAACCATTATCGCCAGCTAATCACAGGACTTGCTAATGTTATATCTTCACCAATATGAACTATGCTTTACACCATGTCACACTTTAATTGAAAATAACACTAATGAGGAAGATTTGAGAAAGTATATGCTGCTGATGTAGAATATCAAAACAGGTGTCAGTGTTAGCAGTCATGTTCTCAGAGGTGTTCCCTGCTAAAACACAGTTCTAGAAATATCCAGTATTTTACACAGAACAATGTAAACCAACAAGTTCATTAATAACACTGTTATCTTAGTGTTCTGTGAGGTCACTAAAAACTAGGTGAAAGTCTAAAACTCTTTGCTAGTCACAAAACTGCAGACATATCTACTCTACAGCCTATTGTATATTAAAATATATTAGGATATAACCAAATTTTACATTCAAGTACAACATGTTATATGGCGTTAGAGAATTATTGAATCTAAAGAGGACATTATCACAAATTTGAGTGCACACAGATGTTTCTGTAAACTGTGAATTTCTATAACTCTAAGTGAGCGATATCACAAACAAGACAAACTGACAGTGTTAAATGTCTATGGCAGTTTTGTCCTCTCTTGTGTGTATGCCGCCCACCCGTCTCCGTCCCTCCAGCAGAAACGACAGTACTGTGACCCAACGCTGTCCTAGTGACCTCTGCCGCACAGAGTTTTCACAGTGTCTAAAGTAGGTGGTCGTTCCCATGGCGACGGCATCAAACTGCTCGGTCAGTAGCCACACCTCCCACAGGAGCGTCAGCGCATTCATAATCATCATGACCACGACCCAGAACTCCTCCCCCAACAACGTGAGCCACAACGACAAGCTGTGACTGCTGGCAGGCATTTTGTCGTACAGGTAACTTGTTGCCGTGGCAACAAAAAGAAGGTGGGCTGTCACCATGGAGAGGATGAAGAAGAGGAAGAGACGGTGGTTACCCCGGCCGACACACCGATTGAGGAAAAGGCAGTGGTGGTCATAGTCCTTGATGCACACCTCACACAGCTTGCAGTGTTTAGTGTTGTCAGGCTGAAACAACTGTGAGGAAAGCAAAGACAGGGAGGGAAGGAGTTATTACTAATCCAACTTTTTGTGTGATCCAGCCCAAGTGCACCCTCAACATCTTTCACACAGTTTTTGATTATCAAAACATAATCTGACCTCTCTGCCACCCTTGACGGAGACCATACAGTCATACTCAAAATTTTCAGGCTATGCTGTTAACTGGAATAAGTCGGTGGCCATGCCAAGTCTCTGCATTCTGTCACCCATATATGGAACAAAAATTTAACTACGTCCAGGAGGGAATGAAATACCTCGGACTTTGATTAAGTAGGAATCCGGAAGGAATGCCATTGTTAAATTTTAATCCATTGTTACATAAGATTAAAATAAATCTAGATGAATGGGAGATATGGGGTAAAAATACTATTCTGAAAATGACAGTAGCTCCCCAGTTTAATTACATATCAATCATGTTACCCATTACAATACCACCTAACATTCTTAATAAATATGAAGGTATGGTTAAGCAGTTCCTATGGGAAGGGAAGAGACAAAGAATCAAAATGATCTAACTATGTGCCCCTAAGAAAATGGAGCATTAGGCCTGCCCAACCTCTAACCAACTGTAGATTTATCCTTTGAACCTGCCAAATGAATGAAACACTGGAAGGTGGGAGAGGACATAGTAAAGTGGGAAGATACTGAGTCAAAACAATGTTCACCATTCAGTCCAACGGATGTATTATCTCAGAAACTAAATACAATGAATCCTATTCTTTTACAGCCTAGAGAGGTCTGGACCACAGTTCATAGATTATATAAACTGTCACCTTATGTACAGAGGTATTCCTCAATATGGCACAATCCTTCATTGTGCATTGGGAAAACAACAGTGTACTGGAAGCAGTGGCATTCCAGTGGCATACGATGTGCTGGAGATCTGTATACGGATAATCATTTTCGGTCTTATAGAAATCTAATGGAGAACTTTGGCCTTAAAGATAAAGAACATTTTTGGAAATATTTACAGATTCAAAGTTGTCTGGCATCTATGGTCAACACTATGCTAATAATCCTACTACATATTTTAAGTTGCCATGGGATACCACACAGCTTCATAGTTTTATAAATGTACCAGCAACACTGTCAGCGGTGATTGTTCCAATATTAAACTGCTCTAGCAGCAGGATCTGAGAGAAGAAACAGAATTGGGAAGGCTGTTAAAAATTCTTGCAAAGTGTTGGAAATTTACAAAAGAGGCAAAGAGGAAATTTACACAATATAAAATATTACATAGATATTATCATACACCATTAAGATTATAAACTAATGAAGGATAATCTGTACTGGAAGTGCCAAACAGTTATTGGAACATTTCTGCATTGTATATATGCACAGAGGTTAATTCAGGGTTAAAGTTGTAGGAGTTCTAAGTGAACGGTCTGGTTTAATAATCCCTTTTGACTCCCAGTCTGTATCTCTCGGGGGAGAGATATCAAATGTCAAATGTGTCAAAGTGTGTATTCTCAGTCATAACAGTTGGCTTGGTCACAGCTTCCAGGATCATTTTAAGACACTGGCAATCAGTTAAAGCTCCTGACATAAAGGAATGGGCAAGTACAATAGTAGAAACAGCATCATATGAAAGTATGCTCAACAGATTAAAAGGTGATCAAGCAGACGTGGATTCTGTTTGGGCTCTCTTCTGGACTTATATCAGAACCACTGATATGCCCACCTAAAGGCAGTTTTCTTATTTATTTATATTATGTATTGTTCTGTTATTATTATTATTTATTGTTCAGTATATATTTGTTAAGTATTACAATTATAGGGCATTTATTTTTTCTCACTACACCTACATGTATTCACATGTACAGTATGTGTATTACATGATATGTTATACAATGCAGTTGCTGATTGACCGTGCACTCTATGTCTTCCAAAAATGAATAAAAACTTTTTAAAAAAATCAAGTTGCAGAGACAAACTCACTCAATACAGGTACTAATTCACCATGAATTTAAAGTTACATTCCTTTACACAGGAGCTCGGCAGATTTTAACGAGTTGGTGTCAAGAGCATTTTAGGTGATCAACCTATATGCACATTTCTAGATCTAGACAGACATCAAGACAGCTAGATATCGTAAAAGATATGTAGACATGGGGATATGGAGAACACTTAGCACCTATCAGTGCCTTCTGAACCATGCCTTGCCTGATACCAGACAGAACTGTCAACTCCTTATACTATGTTTTCGACTCAACTCGGTGGAGTGGGCAGATTCAAAGGTTTGGACCCAGGCAACACCATGCCCAGTGTAGATGTCTTACCTCACAGTATGGGCAGAACCTATGAGGGCTCTGGTTGTTCTCCACCAGGTCAGCGATACAGGAGAACCGAGGATCTGCATCTGCTCTGTCCAGTGTCCCGGGGTCCTGAGTCAGAACCTTACAGAACAAACCAAGGACTAGGGAGAAGTGGACCATTGACACCTGGACCAGGGCACTGGTTGGCCATACACATTCACAAGGTTAAGGAAGAACCTTTTATTTTCATACATAAATTCCTAGATTACATTTCCCCCTTGCTACTGTGTATATTTGGATGGGCAAATTTTGATGCAATAGAAGAAAAGTCAGAGAGTAAGAAAAAATTTTATTTTCCAAAATTTCTGCATGGGCAGAAGACTTAACGTGTGCTATTTTGTCAAGGATATTAGGCATTATTTTTCCATAGAAGCAGAGCAGGGAATGGAACATGCCGGCTATGAGGGTTCCCAAGTAGATCGGGTTGGGTAACCTGGAAGGAAGACAGCTGCTATCTGAACAAAAAGATATAACAAACAGTAAAATGTGTTGACTAACTGTTACATATTTCACATATACCACAATTTTTGTCAAACCTTTGGTATGTGGTCATGCGGTGGTACTGCATGAAGATGCTTCTGGCCAGCCAGGGAAAGAGTAAGCCACAGATTAGCCCACCATAGCCTCCCAACATGGCTGCTATTAGCAGAATGGCAGCTCCGCTCAGAGTTGGAAAAAACAGTGTCCAGTAGTACAAAACTGGTGAGAAAAGACATGATACAAACATTCAAAGATCAACAAATAAATGCACTTAGTGTTAAGTGCCCATTGTTTTCATCATAATCATCATCCATGTTTTCACTGCAATATGAATGTATTAAATCTACAGAGTAATATTTACCATGAGACTCTCTGGGCTTGTGGTGTATTGGCTCATTAATGTACCGACTCAGTAGTTTGGTCAGCTGCTGATGTCTAGAAAAAAAACACACAGTGTAGCAATGTATTAATCAGCACCAGGATCCCAGGGGAAATAAGTAATCTGAAAAAGCCAACATACTGGATATTCTAATAGTACTGAGGACTGATACTATCCAATGCAGTGGCCTGCTAGTCAGTGTTTTTCCATAGATTTCTAGAAACAGCACATTCACCGAAATGTTTTCCCCTGCTTGCTGAGGTCCAGTGGTGTGAGGCCGTTGTGGTTCTTCTCATGGAGCATCCTGCACCCTGCTCTCTGCAGCAGTGTCCAGCACACCTCCACGCCACCTCTCTCCGCTGCGACATGAAGTGCTGTCGCTCCCTGCTGGTCAACAGCATCCACAGCACATCTCTGAAACACAAACAGGGTTGTTATGCACAGCTGCTAAAAGATCAGATCTACACCGTTTCACAAAAGCATCTTAGGACGTTCCCAAGTATATGGGTTGAGATTATCATTGTGCTTTTGGGAAATAAGGGGCTTGGTTACTTATATGTGGATGAATCATTTCTGCTTCTGGTTATGTTTCAGTTAATATCTGATTAGCAATAAACTGTTTATGTGAACCACCCTGATAATATTAAATAAATGTTTCAATTCAGTGGAATACAGCAACATAAACTACAGCCACAAAAATCCCCAAAAAGTCAGTTTTTATTGCAGAGCTGTTAATAAGATGGCATTCAGTGGAGCTAATTGCATAAACTGGCAGCTCAGCGTAAATCAGAACCACAGTTTCATTTCTTTAAAGCTGCACTGAGCAATTTATGGGGAGCAGAAACACATTAAAATCTCAAAGAAAGGCAGCCACTCGTATACATCTGGTTTATCAAGTTGTTATAGCTAAACAATTGCCACTGACAAGCAACAACAGTATCACAATGAAGTGTGTTTCTAAACCACCTGACAAATGTGAGTCCAATACTAACTTGCCTTTTAGCTCTGGTTTGGCCTACATCCATACCATCTAGTTGTTTATTTCAGCTATCTGGTGCTGGATTGTGCACTTGGTCTGTTAGAGCTTGTGAGAGCTTATTGGCTGAGAATGTCTGCCTATAGTTTTATATGAGAGGGTATTGATAATGAGACCTTACCATACTGTAAATGTTCGGGCTTGAGAAGGAAAATAAATGACATAGAAGTGACTTAAAGCAGTCACAGTACATAGTTGTGTGTTAATTCTCAGTGGATGTGGCAACACTAGCTATCCTTAATTATTACATTATTTTCATTTGATTCAATGACATAAAACACACTTTTATGGAACTGTTGACTAGAGCATGAAATTGAGCAAATGAGTGAATACTGTCTCATACTTGGTCTTTAAGCAGGTATCGCACCACCTCTGTGTTGCCAGTGGATGCCGCCAGGTGAAGGGGCGTCACCTGGTACATGTCGGTGTCTGAGAACCGGAACATTCCAGTCTCCCACAAATAGTGCACTGCAACGCTGGAAAAGATAATACACAGTGCACGTGACAAATATATGGTTCTGACATTGTTGTGACACTGAGGACAAATACGCACATGTTGCCTCCAGTAACAGCATGATGCAGTGATGTTTTTCCCTGCAGGTCTATGAGGCGCAAATCAGCTCCATACTGCATCATTTGGTGGATGATATAGATGTTCCCTTGCCTGAAAAAAGGATAGTGATCACATCATGTCATCGTCACCTTGAGAATAATCTGTGCATATTTGTTTAACATCAGACACTTAAAAAGGTAACTACTTGTCACCTGCAGGCAAAATGAAAGGATGTCTGTCCTGCATCACATGTCAGGTTAGGGTCAGCGCCATTGCTTAAGAACAGGTCAGTCAGGGCGCGGTTACCATGGAGGGCAGCGTAGTGGAGCGGGGTGAAACCACCCCAGCCTGGATGAAGACAAACAAATGCACATCACAGTCGGATTTGAAGATGCTGACCTTCAAAGTGATCTGTAGTCTCTGTTGCTAACAATGGAAGCCTGACACAAATGCATTGTCTGTCAGCCTGTTGATCGCTCTAAGCCCTCTGGAGTCTGGGCTTGGGTTCCCTCTGGCACAATGTGACTTTGTGCTGTGTTGTCACAGGATCTGTCCATCTAGATCTGTGCCAGACCATCTCACAAAGGAGCTGCCGCAGGATTAGGTTTCCCCTTTGCAATGTGACAAAATCACATCAGGAGACACATGATAAAGTTTAAAATGGTACTTTAAAAATAACATGACTTGAAATGTTATTATGGGATGGTTCACAGTGTTTAAAGTCTGTCTTAAAACAACAGTCAGGTGCTCATATAAACACTAAAAGAGGTGTTCCTCGCTGTAATCATTACTCACGTTAAAACTGGCTATTAAAAGATTCCCTTCAAATGTGTTTTCAGTGTAAGTGATGGGGGACACAAAAATGCATTTAAAAGTTGATCTGAGGCTTTAGCAGTCTGAGTTAGTCATGTCAAGTGGATATCTGCTACATTTACACTCTGTTTAGCAAAAAAATTCCCTCTTTGTGTTTCCTCAGACAGTGTCTCCTTGTTTAGCTGTGCTGGAAGTATAGTAACAAAGAGGGACTTTAGCACTAAAAAGACTGTAACATTGAAAGATATCTACTTGATGTGACTAATTTGGACAGCTGATGCTGCATATAAGCTTCAGATAAACTTTTAAATACATTTTTGCAGAGGGAGTATTGTGGATTTTGGCCCCCATCACTTACATTGTAAGTGCATTATGAAGGGATCCAGTATGAACAGGAAGAATAATTATGGAAATAAAAACCTATTTCAATGTTCATATGGGCACCTGACTAGTGTTATAAGCCAGACTTGAGAAAAATTTGAACCCGTCCTTTAATGTCTCCACATTATAACTGTTATTATGGTACAATTTCAAATTCAAATGACAAATTGTGTATTACAGAGGAATGACAAGGGTAGAAATGGTTTGTTTTTTCAATAAAACAATGTCCATTGGCTGTTTTCTGCTTTATAATGAACAAATAAGAACACCATCACTGACAGATAAAGGCTTAAAACTATGTTTACTTTGGCAACAGTAGTAGGAAGTAGGCTAACTGTGGCCTGTATGTTTCACAAAAATACTTCAAATATTTCCACTGAGAAGAGCATCACTGGCACGATACACATCTGGATTTTACATTCTACTTCACTATTCATTCTTACCTTTATGCTTGAGGACTGATCGATCGTTTTGAATGAAGTGTATACACTGTTCAATATTTCCTCTCTGTATACTGTCAAATATGTCTCCACCACCAGCGGAGCACGCAGGCATCGGATGCATTATGACGGCTGAAAGGAATCGGCCTGCTGTTGTTATTTCACACCGACGGAAACCGCGGACGGAAACAGGACCAGATCCTTGGATGAAACGCTACAACATCATAATGAAAGGTGAGAAGACAGATCATGTTTCGCAGCGAAGTAACGGGAATCTCGCATTGTGCTATCTGATTGAAGCAGAACACGCCCTGGACACGTCATTGGTTACAGCCACCCACGTGACCGGTGATGTCATCAGCATCACCAAAACACGTTGTCCCTATAAATGAGGAAACGCCTGAATGTTTTGTTTGGTTTCATTAAATGTAATGGCAATAAAATCAAAGAATATTATATTATTAACCTTTCCTATTATTTTAGCAAAAGTTAATATCAACAAATCAATTTATTAATTTTAATAATTTTAAACCCTTATTTATTATATTTGAAAATGAAAACAAGCAATACATGAAAACTCCTCCAAAAACAAAGCTATTAAGACAATAAATGTGTGCACCTCCTTTAATGTATTTTTTATGAATGAATAATGACCTTTGTATATGTATACTGTCCCCTAGCATTTGTTTGTTTATCTTGTTTATTTTATTATGATTGATTGATGTCACTGGAATGTTTTCTGTAGTAAATTCTGTATAAAAAAGAATGTTTAAAAAAAGGTAACGCCTGAAAAGTTAATTAGCAGTGGCTTCTTACTATATTACATTATATCACTCATTATAATGGACCAAATGAGTAGTTTATCCAAATGTAGACTGAAAGACAAAAAAGGCAAATATATAGGATATTTACAGGCAAAAAGTATTATGTATCGTTATTATTGCCCCTTCGTCACTGTAGGTTCGCCAGATTTCAAAAATAGCTACATGATACAGTGACAGAGAGGTCTAAGTGTTCAGAGATCGCTTCTCTGGCTGAAATGAGACTCCAGTGTTTTACGTTCAACGGGATAAACGTCATACTGCTCACATGCTGTCAACTTACAAAAATTGGGAAACAATGAGACGATTTGAGATTAGTTAGAGCTCAGAGCAAATCTGCAGAGCTACGCCTCTTCATAGCAGGTAAAGCACAGGTGTAATTGTTAACACTGATACTAAGTCGGTTATACAAAACATCAGGGCAGGAAAATAACAGGTAGTTTTCTTGATAAAACGTTCCCACTGAGAAAAGTCAATGGCACTGTTTTAAAGCTGTCTGTTTATTTCTGAGACTGTTTTTCTCTTAGAATTTGGCCACCATTAGCACATTTCTGTATCATTAAAACACACAAGATGGCACTGTTTAGCTATGTTTGCACTGCGTCACCAATACAATAACATACAGTATATAAATTAGTCTCACTACATACACTCACTGTTACAACACAAGCACTCAAACCACATTAACCCACGTTGTTACTGAATGCTCGAAATTAAAAATCAAAACAGAGAAGTGGAACCAAATATTATTCCCAATTTTATAGGTCTTTTATGACAAGATCCAACACTGAACATCAACTCAGTGTGTTAGGATGTTTTTCTTGTACTGTTAACATCATTAAACCCTTTAAACACAATACTTAAACAGACCTGTCTTTCCAATTATTACCAGCATACAAGCACACAACATGAAGTTTGTTTGTAATTGTTTAACCTATAAGAAAAGCCTTTGAATCATATAATTAAGCTTGTAATTAGAAGCTGTGTTTGCTGCCTTCTTTGGTGAATCATGGGATACTGTCACTATGATTCAGATCATGCCAGCTTTACACAACACAGCTATAAAAAGCAAAGGGACTCTTCACAGAGCGGCGGGGGGAGGGCCTCATCCAACCAGCTAAACAGCAGTTTTTCACTTCTGCTTCTGTAAAGAAGTAGGAAGGCACATGACCCAGGAAAGCTAATGCGAGTTGCTCTGCTTGCTCAAAGTTCAGTGTGCTTGGTGCAGATTAGTAAGGGGCGGGTAGTTTTACAGAAAGGGTCTGCACAGTAGGTGCTTGTCATGTCATAGCAGGTCTCTGCTTGTCTTTCCTCCTGACATGGACAGAGATAGACCATTCACTCCGTTGGAATAACACAGCACAGCGGACAGCGTCCTCTTAGAGCCTGGAAACTCCCAGATGGCTCTCACACAAGTACAGGTAATAACATTAGGACTAAGCTGTTTGTTACATGCATGATATTCCTTTTGAAAAGCATATTGTACTTCAGATCACGTATGCATTTTTTTGCTGTGACATACAACGTGTCACTTTTTCATTTCATAAGGAAGAAGTGAATTTGGATGCTTGTGCTTTCATTGTCAGAATCAGAATCATCTTTATTGGTCAAGTATGTTTACGCATACAAGGAATTTTACTCCGGTTTAGTGGCCCTCAATATACTTACACAGCACAACAATCTTGACACACAAAGAATGTCTATATTGTTAGTCTCTCTCATACACTCAGAAACAGAAGGTTCTCACATGAGGAAGCATCAAAGTATTAATGAATTTCTATGGAATGTGAGCCGCCTCTCCCTTTACTTACCATCATAAGTGATTCTACTGGCTCTGGCTTATCAGTTTAGCAGTCTGTCTCTACCAATTTTCCTCATTGTTCATCACGAGTGCGTGTCTATAAACAGAAAGTGCCCAAAATAATACCCCGGTAATGAGGAACCAATGCTCTAGTCAAACCTCAGTCATACAGTAATATGTCTGCTTGGAAGTCAGAACTTTCCTACACTTGTGTAGTGTGATAGAGAAGTGTAACACTTATATCAATTATATTAACAGCCTCATGTGCTTGGGACTTCAAACTGTAGAGGAATTATTTCACTTTATCAATAGCTTTGAGAATATTAGGAGCAATACTGAAAGGGGCAGAACATCCAAGGGGTTTTATCAGTGTCACATGTCTTTAATTTTTGTAAGGACAAAAGCTCCTGATTTTCCATCTTTTGCATGTGTGGACCATATAAAGGGCCATATTGTCAATGTTTTGAGATCAGATATTCACAACTTGCACAATCACTGTTTAGTGACTAAATACGATGAGAATATCACCACATGGTATAAAACAATTTGGTAAATCTAGCCCGGGGGTGGCGGATTTGAAGTTTGAAAACATGGGGTCTGAATTTTCAAAAATGACATTTGCTGGCGTGATATGCTCCTAATTATTCATAATTGGGCATCAATTACACTATGCTGATCCCACAGAGGTTGATAACTAGTTTGATGAACTAGTAAACCAGTAAACCAGTCATGTCTGACAGTGGTCTGTTCTTCTGGCTGGTGATTTCTCAATGCAGACAATGTGCACAGTGGGTAGGCTTGGTTTGGTACAAATTTATCCGAGGAATTGATTCAGGCCAAGAAAATATGATGAAGGATATTGTAGAGATTATGTAAGCTCAGGATATCTAAAAAAAGACAGTACAGGCTGTGGATTTGTCACTTTTGTTTCTCTTTTTTTCCGTCCAGGACCAGACTACTAAAGGGGAGAGGATCAATAAAGAAACCGGGGAGCTGAGTGCTTCAGGGGAGTTGTCTGTCTCTGTGGAGTTCAAGGCGAAGAAAGTGGAGGGCTCTTGTAAAGACCCTCAGCCCCCACAAGTGCTCAGAGAACAACTAAAGGAGCTGGGAATTCACACATACTCAAACCCTGACCACAGAACAGACCATGTTCCTTTAGAGCAGAGAGAGGAGCATCTAGTCAAAGTCCTGCCTCTCTACATACAGGTATGAACCACTGGGACTTCATCATTTTTAGAGTTATATTTTGCAGTACAAGTGAATTAAACAAATCAAACAAATAAATAAAATCAAGCAGAGAATCATTAATGGATCGTGGCAGGAAAATTTCAAGTAAAGCCAGAGTTCAAACCTTAAAAAGGTTCAAAGGATGCCTGAGGATACTGTGGCCTCCAAAACTGTATGAATGGACAATGGAAACAACATGAGGCGGCAGTCAGATGTTTTGCCCTCAGCTGATCCCATCACTGTCCCTTAATCGAATGTTTATGTGGTCTTCCAGTAAATCCAAACAGTTTACTGAACTGTAACATGAAATACAAAAGCGCTACAGATCCACAACCTCAGGCCCCGCTTTGATTAATTGGAAAAGGAGGAATTTCTTCTTCACCGTGCCTGAATTGCGTCACAGTTGTGAAGAAACCTCACATATTTTTTTTTACCCGTGCACACACTCAGTGTAAACTCCGTCACTGATCTGTCTGTGTGTGTGTGTGCATAACACCATTGATCAGGCTTATAGCTACAGACGTAATCACTCTTTGGTTTGTGCGCGGCTGTGTGTGTGTGTGTGTGTGTGTGTGTGTGTGTGTGTGTGTGTGTGTGTGTGTGTGTGTGTGTATGTGTAAGCCTCATGACCAGAGATTTGACCAGAACGTAGGGCCTCACTTAACAACAGCAAACTCAGTGAAATGCGATATCCTCTTATGGAACTGAAAAGAGCATATAGCATGAACTGGCTTCTATTATTTATAGTGTAGTGCATTAGCCAAAGCCAGTTGAGATCCAGCTATAATACATTTTTTCGCTGCCTCTCCTAATGCACCAAATGTAGTAGACCTGAAACTTTCAGAGCATTTTGACAGATGAGAACATACAGTAGGTGGTAAAGTACAACCCAGTGAGCACAAAATGTCATTTTATGCTATTAATTGTGTGTGATGAGAATGATAACTTTCTGTATTTGTGTGACGGACTCTCTCCTCTCTGATGGCAGGTCTGTGAGGATGGTGGCAAACTGGATGAGTTGGACGTAAAGGGGCTTGCGGCTCTCACGGCTGACACTGTCATCCATAACATCCACAACAGACTGGCAGAAAGGCCTGCAGGTACTAACAACCCATCATATCAGCAAATACAGTCCAGCTCAGTTATCTTGAGGTATCAGGGTTTTCTGTCTCTTCTATCCACTTCTGCTTTTTCTGTGTGCAGCGGTCTTTTCCAGTAGGCCAGTATATTTTTCATATTGTAAATGTCACTCATGTTACTGAAAGTGAAAAGCCAAAGCACATGCAGTGTGTTCGCAAAATCAGACAAAAAAATGTGTAGTTCCTTTTTTGAAGTTTAGATGCTTTCTCTGCTTTATCTGTCAGTTTTCTGTCTCTATATCTCCCCCATCTTCCCCCCTGTCACTCTGTCTGTGGTTGTTTTGTGGCCATTAGATTTTCTGAGGGGAGAAACATTTCTGTTTTTAAGGAAGTGAATACTCTCATTTTTTTTTGTTGCAGCTCTGATATGAGTTTTACTTTTTATAAGGCACTTGCAAGAAGCTATTATTATCTGTCAGTCGATAACCCAAAAAAGAGTCATGTTTCTGTCTCAACTTGTATTTTTATAGGTGCACGCCACTGTGTATTAAAATACTTAACCAGGAACTCTTGTGTAGCACTAAAAACTTAAACCTGCTAAAGCAGAAACACAATGCAAATGTTGTCCCTGGAGATAGAAACGGAACATTTATGAGAAAACTTCTGATATGCATTTTGTTTTCTAACTGAAAACCTGTACAGTGAAACTTAGATTTTGATTATAATGATTTGTGTGACAAGAGACTGTGAAGAGAACAAGCTGCAGTATGTACTGTAGCAGTCTTTTTTTTATTTGTTTGACTCAGTTTAAAGTCATGATCTTTAGTCCTCTGGGGTCACGGTTCAGCACACGTTGAAGAATCTTTTGTGTTTTCAGAGGGGGCTCGTGATGAGGTGGTGCGGTTCTTCCAGAGGCAGGATGAAGAGACAAACTGTGAGGCGGGAGATAGTCCAGGATGGCTGCTGTTAAAGTCTCTGTTGCTGCTGACAACTGACAGCTCAGTGAGTGACGGTTAACAGTTAGTTTAAAAGTTGTTTCTCTATACCCTTATGTTGTCAGTCTGTTTTTTTGCATCGTATGGGAGTCACATTCATTTAAGTGGAAATTAAACTGATTATGTCAAGTCACTGACCCACATTAGAAGCTAGACAACTTTACATTATATTCATCATATTAACAATTGCCACATATATCTTCACAAAACTAGAACAATATAGGTTTTTGGTGTCTGTTTTTCCAAGATAATCCATTAAAATTTGATTAACATTTTTTTGTTTTGTTTAAAGGATATATTGTCCTGTATAAACCCAGGACTCCCGGCTGCTCTAGTGAAATGTTTGTACCTGCTGGTGTGCATTCCAGCTAAAAAGGAGAACATGACCATAGAAGAGACATTTCAGGAGCCGCTAACGCAGGTGAATAATAACCGACTTCTCCCTTTGAGGAAATAACCTTTGTTTCATTTCTGTGATGTAATTGTATTTTTCCTTCTGATTGTTCGAGCTCTACATTATTTCCCTTTAGTCTCTTCTGCATCTCACCCATCTTTCCCTCTGCCCTTTTTTAGGTTCTCCTCCAGCTTTGTAGGCAGCCAGTCAATGTGGAGAGGCTGGTAGAGACTCAGGAACTGCAGTGCTTGATCATTGGACTCACATCACTATGGGACCAGACCAGCGCCCCCTGGAGGCATCAGGCCTCCCGTGTCCTCAAGGCAGTTTCTGCTGCAGCGACAAGCAATACTGTCCCGAGCTTGCTTGGTGAGGTCCCTCAAAACTATTGTGATAAATAACATTTCTGTTAGTTGCCTCCAGTTATATTAGACCCAATTCTATCAATTCCACCAGAGAGACTGAACACACATGGAAAAGTATTAAAAGCATCATAAATCAGGCTTCACAGAGAGTGAATAATTTGATTTTATTAGGGAAAGTTATTTGTGCAGACAGATATTTTTATTCCAGTAATGAGTTGATTATACAGACACACATGACCTCTTAACAGAGAAACATACTGCAAGTATGTTTCACATGATGCCTCAATCAGCGCAGATAATTAACTCAAATGTTCTGTTACACACATATGTTTATTTAGACTTGCCTTGGACATCAAGAAATTACCAGTATTCCATCATGTTAATTTGCTCATATGACTGTATAGATCTCATAAAAATTGATCATAAATTTTGTTAAGGCTGGGAGAAATTAGCTAGCAGTTAATGATTACATTATGCTACATATCTCTAAAAGATGGTTTGATAAAGGGTAGCATGCTCAAAACGTCACTCTGTTGTTTGTGGTGATAATTATTATTATTTCTTGCGTTGGTGTCATTTGATGTTCAGACTATTGTTGTGATGCACTGCATATATCTTCCTCTTTTAGGCAAGAACTGTGTTCGTATCTGCATCCAGAACCTGTTGCACATCAGTGCTGATGTCTCTGGACCGCTACTGGCTGAGGTGGCTGTGGCTGTTTTTAGCTTCATTAGAGACACATATCCCCTCAGTCCGACCCTCTTCCTCGAGTTTGACACCAACAATGGCTACAAGGCCCTTGAGAACATTCTCAAACGGTGAGTTAAAAGGACATGAACAGAGAAATAATGGAACGACTATGAGATTGTAGAATTAGAAGTGAATGAGACTCAGTCAAAAAAAGAGAGAGCAAACTTATTTAAGGAAATTAAAAGGCATCAAAAGAATTAGATTTTTGTCTCTTTGGTCTCTTTCTAAGCCAAAAGGAAATAGGCATTCTAAGAAATGGAGGGGAATTTCCTCGTGTAAAAATAACATCAAACACAAAGCACGTAATGATTCATATTTATGTGGTTTGTCCACTCAGTACAGAGAGTTCTTTACTTCTCTCTGCTGTTCTTTCAACTTTACTTTTTTTTTGTCTCTGATCATTATACCGTAATAAGCTGTGAGGAAGGTGTGTCTGTGGAACAGTTCCAGCCAGTGGAGGAGCTGCTGGCTCTCATTGCGTCGTTCACCCTGCTTGGAAAAACGGAGCTGAAAGTGGCTCTTTGTGTCAGCAACCCCCAACCTCCAGGCTTTAAGTTTGATCCGCCGCTGACCAAAGGTAGGTCACCTTAACTCCTGTGTCATTGTTCTCTGGTCACACTGTTTGAATTTTGTCTTATAGCTGATTGGTCCATGAGGATAGACACTAAACGACCTCCTCCAAGTGTTCACTCCACACCATGCTGTTATTATCACTTGCATCAGCAAAGATTGGCTTAGAGGGAATGGAGCCCCCGAATGACCACACAATTCATCCCTCCTTTGCACTTTTGCCCTCATATAACCCACCCAAGCTGCACCACCCCCTTTCACAGAGTTCCCACACACCCCCACCTCTACCCCACTGCGGTGCACACCGCCCCTCAGTTTAACAGGAAGCTGAGGTGATTATGTCTGGGATGATGAAGTGGAGGCTTCTCCTCTAACTCTGTTAGGGTGCCCCACATCCATTCACCACTGGCCTACAGCAACCAGCCATCTATCATAGATGCACACACACCTCCATCCAACACTCATAAATAGAGTGTCCATAATAAACACACACATACCCATCCAAACATACACACTGACACACACACTCAGCAGCCATCTATCACATCAAGGAGTAGATCTCTTTCCAGCAGAGGGACCAGGGACTGTTTTGTGCTGATCTTATTTGGTTCTGATGCAATTTTGATTAAGCTTGCAAATGAATCCTATTACTAACCAGGTATATATTTATTTACAACAAACACAAGTGTGTTTTGGCTTCCAAATCTAAGACCTTCTCTAAATATTTTGACAATGCAGCAAACAAACTCATATCAAAGCAGATTATGCTACATTTCTTTCACCTTCATACATGTTATGTTGTTTGTTTTCAATCTATCTATGTATCTGTAACTCAATTGGCTTATGGAATTCAGCATGCGCTCAGTGTTAAAGGTTGTTTGTAATTTATTGGTTTTCATTTCTCTATGAAACTGACTGTCACACCTTGCTAGAGCAAAATCTGATAAATTGAACTTTTAAAATTCAAAACATCTTTTGGCTAAATTGACCTCAGGCTGATCTTGGTTTGCAGTACTGTATGTCATAGACTACCACAAGAATACATTCTCTCCTAATTCAAAAAGCTAACATGCAAACTATTCAATATAACCAGTTGTAAAGCATTAAAACATGTTTTGACAAGTTAAGTGTACTGACACTTTTTCAATTCTTCATCTCTTAATCTACCTTTGTCTCCAGGTTTGGCAGTAAAGAACCTGCCTGCTTACTATCTGCTGCAGACCTCCTTGTTGCATTCCCAGGATTCTCTGCTGTGCTGCCAGGTCCTTCGAACCCTACAGACGATATGGGAGAGGGACCCAGCCAATTTCTTCCTCTTGGAGTGGACTGTCCAGTCGATGGCACAGCTGGCTGTCTGTGTGTGGCGTAAACCAGCACCTGTCCATAAACTGTTCTTTTCAATGCTGGAGATGGTACGGCTTCTGATGTCATGTCCCAGTGCATACTTTTTTTTTTGCTATAATTTTTATGTCTGATTAAATGCTGGGTTTCCTACAGGTAATATTCAAGCTGAACTACATTCCCCATGAGACCTTGCGGGGTGTGCTTAGTGTGCTGAAGCAAAGCTGGGCTGGGACACTGTCTGGAGGGGTGGTGGGCATAGAGTTTGCAGTGGTGACTCTCAAAAGTTTTCACAGGTGAGCAGAAGTAGTTGTTACTATAATACTCAGAATTGTTCAGAAGACGGTAACACAGTGTTTCTTGTATAGATACAGTATATTTCTTTTTTTTTGATGGAAAAGAGCTGCTTTGTTTCTAGCTATTGTTTCTTTGTTCTAGGCTGAATAAGATGTTTCTCCTCTGTTCTGTAGGATGACAGTGCACAGTGGTATGCTAGCGGAGGTGCTGAGTGACTTGGGTCTGCTGGAGCTGCTGCTTGGGGAACTTCGTAGGAGAGCTAAGATCCTCAGGAAGGCTGGAGTTGTCTCTGCCCCTCAATTAAGTATGAACCAAGGTGTTATGTGGTTCCACCTCTGATGTAATCATGATTGCAAAACAGCTGAGAGTATGCATAGAGTGATTGTTTGAAATAACACAAGCATTTCAATGAACTTGGAATTGAGCAACACACCCAGTCATGATTTAGTACTTCTTCATTTAAAATGAGTCATTTTGAAATAAATATGATGTGGACTTTTGACCTTGGCCTGCAAGTGTAGCTCAGCAGCCAAATTTCACATGTGAAACTTCTTCTTATCTTATATATTTACTGAAGTTCTTGTGCTCTTTAGATCCACAGCAACTGCCATGTGTGGAGGACAGTGAGAGACTGCTCACCACCTGCATGCTTCAAGTTGTGTCAACCCTTACTCTGCGTTCGATCAAAAACACAGGTATACACACTCACTTCTCCACATGTCCTTCAGTTTTTTATTGAATTCCTTTCACCCTCTGCGACCATTTGTTTGTTTCTTTTATTTCTGTTAAAGCTATAAACTGTTACATGTGTGCTCCAGTTTCAGTGCGAGACCTTGGTATGGTTCCCTACATAAAGATCTTCTTGGATGAAGATCAATACCGAGGTCCCACTCTGAGCATCTTGGAGCAGCTAGCTGAGATTAACGCTGAGGAGTTCATGAGTACAGCCATAGGAGCCCTCTGCTCCTCTACACAACAGGAACTTGGGTTAAAGCGGGACCTTCTGCAGGTACTCACATGTTACATACACCCACACACATTCAGTCCCAGACAACAGCACACACACATCCGGGAACACTCAGATAGGCCATGATCTCAGCTGAACAGTGTATGTAGTCTCCACTCTACATCAAATCATAACAAATTGTAATGCACTTAAAACATAATAAGCTAGTGAATTTATTTTCTTAGCACGTGGGACCCTGATTACATTATCGACAAATGCAGATTGATTTGCTAAAACAGGTTTAGCTGTTAACTCTGGACCGATTTGATTAGGCCAGCAGCATTGTGCTGTGGCACTCTGAAGATTACCACCTCTATCAGATCAGTGAATGGGACAGAGATCTGATTAAGCCTAACTAAGTTACACACCTACTGTATGTGTCCGTTTTTATAGATGGCAGTGAGAAGAGCACTTACTTGCAGATATTGTGTGTATTCAACGTGTGTGAGCCTGCGTGTGTGTGCGTTGGTGCTTGTTTGTGCACGCATGCAGAAGCCTGTGTGTGTGTGTGTGTGTGTGTGTGTGTGTGTGTGCTTTGCACTAACATGGTTAAAGCAGGTGGCAATCAGATTGGGTACGACCTGGGTTGGCAAGTGTTGAGAGCCATTGTGATTACTCCAGTTTCAGTTAATCACATTTCCCTCTGCGTTCTGCCTCACACATTACCTATCTGATGGATTAGCTCTTTAAATTGAATAAAGCTAATGTGATTTTGTTCACCTCCAAAAACTGGTTACCCGAAATAATTTATGATATATCTATATGTTTCATCTATTTTTCATTACATTGTTTTAATTGACTAGAGAGATCATTTTAAAAGCTGAGAGTGTGAGGAAAGCTTTGCGTCTATCAGAATGTATTCTCTGAGGTTAATTGTTATGTATAAAAGACAGAGTTAGGCTTTACTGTGTCTTGATGATTTCACATGTTCACAGCCCTCCTCTTTTCAAATGACACATATGTCTGATTGCTCTCCTTTGTGTGTCAGTCTGTGCTGAAGGTGCTGGAGAGTCCTAATAGCTGGGATGCTTTCAGACGAGCAGGGGGCTTCACTGGACTGATATCTCTGGTGATCGACATGGAAGGAGCGCTGTCTGACCCTCCCCAGGGAGAAGTATGGAGGTCCCTTGGACATCAACACTTGCTGGACCTCCTCCTTCTCACTCTCCACATCCTGGCCTTAGCTGTGCATCTTCACACAGTAAATGCACACCATTTTCAGACTGGCGGCTTTTATGAAAGGCTGGCGGAGGCTCTACTGCAGCTGGGCTGCTTCCACACTGACGGCCCACAGAATGGGAGGTGGGATGGAGAGGAGGGATGCTTTCCCAAGACTGCAGAGGACAGCCAGTCTCCAGGAAAAAGCTTTCATCAGTTTGTTGAGTTAGCAGAGGCCCCTGTAGATCCCTCCACTACCTCCACCAAACTGCAGTCTAATCTGCCTGTTACTCTTCGGACATGTATAAGGCTGCTTTCCTATCTTGACCAGTTTGCCACAGGGACCTACTCTCCTCAGGAGTTAAACTTTGGACTAGAAGCTGAGGAGGGGTGTGACGGAGATAAAGAGAAACTAAATGGATCAGCAGCACATGAAGGGGTGTTTTCAGGATCCCCTCCTGTCCACTTGGCATCAAGCCCGCAATCCGTGGAGGATACACAGGGAAGATCTCGAAACCCAGCACCAAGCATTTCCACAGTCTGCTCAGAGTCTCAGCACAGGTGGATAGCTCTGTCATATTCCAATGAGATGAATTCATATACAAGTCTAAATTGTAGTTATGAGTTGGGTCTATATGCAATCTCATAAGTATCAACATGTGTTTTTCTTTGCTTGGTTTACAGTAGGTTTACCTGCGAACATGTTATTCTTCATCCAGGAGCAATTCGAGTCATCATGACTCTCCTTCCATCAGTGTTTACTCCCGAGGATCCACAGGTACATTTTTAAGAACATGTTTCATTCCTTAATGTTGCATATGATTTCATACAAGATAAGCCCCCGGTATGAGACAAATTTCTACGTACTCTGCTTAGTTCCAACTCAGCTCCTCTCCTTCTTTTTCAGCTCTCTATGGAGGTCCAGTTCTCGCTGGCATACCACATTCAGGCCGTGGTCAAATCTGAGCAAAACCGGCAGATTATGTGTGAGGGGGGGCTGGTCTCCACACTCCTGACTCACTGTCAGAGCATGTTGCTGTCTCCAAAGCACCCGTTACATCTACCTGTTACACGTATCCTGGAGAAGCTCTCCTCTCAGGCAATTACACATTCAGACTTCAGGTCAGATATGCTCAGTCTCTGAGGTTCAGATGGATTTTGTGCTTTTTAAGTTTAGTCTCCATATTTGTACACGCAAGATACTGTGTCTGATATGTGTTTGCTACTTTTCCTCCTCAGAAAGTTCCTGTGTTTAGGAGACCCTCTTATGTGTTTGGCAGACAAAGCATCCATGTCATCACAAGTAGAGTGTGCCCCAGTAGTCAAAGCAAATGGTAAATATTTGAATTGTGAAAACTATCTTGTTCTTTTATTACTACTTTTGAATGTTAGATATAATACAAACACAGACATGAAGTCAGCCACACACCAGATTTTGTTTCTGTTGTTTCCACCAGGTCACAGTACAGAGGCAGACACCTCATCAGGGTCTTCAGTAAAGACACTGAAGCGGACCTTCAGCCTTTTAAAGTCTAGTGAACCCTCTGTTGGTTCAACAATCCCCATCCACCAGATCATCAGTCTGGTGTCCATGACATCACCGCGCACTTTCAGACCACACAAAGTCTCTTCCTCACCTGCCTTCGTAGAGTTTGACATGAGTGAGAGTGGATATGGGTAAGTCATTGTTTTACCGGTTTTCATGGCAGTCATGCAGTATCAAATAGATTTGACTAGAAGACTATTCAGTCATTCCTTAGGTTGTTAGAGCTAAGTTGTGCTAAAGTTGAGCTAAAGAAACAAGCTAAATAAACAAATTGCTTGCAAGTAATAGAGAAAAGGCAGGTTATTAAGAATATATTAAGTCATGAAGATCAAAATTCCATATAGGATGTATCACAAAATGTGCATGCACAAGAAGTATGTTGAAAAGAAATTACTGGATTGGGATTTAGCTTGTGAGTAAATCACTATGATGTTAAGAAAAATGTCATTCAGCAGTCAACATCATTTATTCACTTATTGTTTGGCATGTGGCAATATTCTTTGCAGATGCCTTTTCCTGCCTTCTCTGGCCACAGTGAAAGGCGTAACAGCTGATTCAATCTCAACAGGTGGAATAGGAGGAGGTGAGAGATTAGTCTACATGTTGAATACTTGCATATTTGTAAATAATTCAAAATAAATGGTCTAATCATCTCCCTTTCATTTTTTAGACTGCCGAGGTTTTCCTCCTACAGCTGGTCTCACTTTTTCCTGCTGGTTCCAGATCAACAGGTTTAGTTCAGCCTGTGATTCCCACCCAATCCGATTACTGTCAGTGATTCGCCACATGTCCCGAACTGAGCAACAGTACATCTGTCTGTCTCTCTCCTTCTCTGCCTATGATGGCTGTCTGGTCATCTCCACAGAGGAGGAAGCATTTACATACCTGGGTAAGTGTGATAAGATTTAATCAAGGTTTGCCCTCAGTGAACTTTACATAACATATTGATTAACAAGGAATGAAAGGAATCTCTTTAGCTTTCTAGCATTCTATCTAGCTTTCACAACTGTCAGCTATTTCTTATCAGTTTCGTTTAAAATGGGCCATGTTATGTCATCAGTTTTTACTAGTCTTTCTTCTCATTTGTTTAACAGATATGATGGAGCCAGAGGCATCCACCCCTACTTCTTTGCCCACCTCACTGAGGTTCCGTTGCTCCAGCATGCTGGTCCCCGGTCAGTGGCACCATCTGACTGTGGTTATGGCCAAAGATGTAAAGAAGAGCTGTCTGACCTCAGCCTACTTCAATGGAAAGGCAGTGGGGACAGGAAAGGTATGACAAGAGGAGACAGAGGAGCTGATAATTTAACTCTAAAATCTCTGAGTGAGTGTAAATGCAACAAAATAACATCTCATATCTCCACGTTTTCTGTCAGATGAAGTATATTCAGCCATTCCCCGGCCAGTATGTCTCCATGGACCCCACAGCTGTGATTGATGTGTACGGACTGATAGGTACACCAGCTCTCTGGAAGGAGCATGCTGCTCTTGTGTGGCGTGTCGGTCCTTCTTACTTGTTTGAAGAGGCTTTGAGCCCTGAGGCTGTTAGTGTCATATACACACAAGGCACCGCCTACCTGGGAAACTTCCTGGCTCTGCGCAACACAGGCAAGTCATTAGATCTTGTGTAAGACCTGCACAGGATTTCTATAGTACGTCCGGTAAATCATCCTGGATGAGTCTGTAAATGTGTTTTATTGCGGTTTATGAGTAATATGTGATACTAGATTGAGTCTTTATGACTGTAGTTTTTATTAGTCTGTTTATTGTGTTTTTAATGCACCATGTTATAGCCTGGAGGAAATTATGTGCTCTGATTGAGTCACACCTTATATTTTGATGATTATGGTGACACATTCTGTGGCTCCAGTCTATTAATGCTCAATCTTACTCTTGCAGAATGGCTTGTGAAAGGCAGCTCTACTTAACCTTACCTGTGTTGTCTCACCTCTCTCCAGGCCATGATCCAGATGCTGAGTCTCTCCCTCTCAGGCTGGTTCTTGAGGAGAGGATCTCATTTGGCATCAATCCAGCAATTTCTACATTAACAACTGTCGCGCAGATCAGAGAGGATTACAATGAAGTGGACTGTAGACTAATTGCTAAAGAGGTACGGTCTGACCTGTATTGAACCTACAGTATATGTTTGTTATTTAGGTACATTGTAGCAGTCATTGTAACTCATTTACAGATGGGGATAACATCTCGAGATCACTCCACCCCCGTGTTCCTAGCTCGAAACATCAGCCAGCACCTGAGTGGAACAGCTCGCACAATAGGAGCAGCCCTGGTGGGACATTTTGGTGAATATAGTATTCTTTAAAAGAAACTTTATATGCACTTAAGTTTATTCCTGCAAGCACAATTGTTAAGCTCATAGTCTTTCCCTTCTAGGTGTGCGTACATTTACCCCCAGCAGTGCTGCCAATGGTTTCCTGTATGTTGGTGGGCCTACAGTTGTTATCAGTCTAGTTGCAATGGCACCAGATGATAGCTCTCTGTATGCAGCTATCAAGGTTCTTCTCTCTGTACTGGAGACTAACCCTGCTATGCAGCAGGAAATGAACCGCATCAATGGATACAAGGTCTGTCGGATGTTTAAAATCACTGGAGTAGCTATAAGCAGACATCAGAATCTGCTACCTTCCTGTTGTGATCTTTTCTTATATACCATTTGCTCTCCTTGTAGCTGCTAGCTTTCTTGCTGAAGATGAAGAGCAATGTGGTCAGCTACAGAACCTTTCAGCTGATTCTGTATCTCTCGAGTTCAGTGGAGCTGAGCTCTGGCTCTGTTTGCCTACATAATGCACCTGCTTTCCAGGCCCTGCTGTCGGATCTGGAGGTAAGCTTCCCTTTTTACGGGTAACAATACTGGTAATCATCTTTATTATCATTTAATTCATTTTCAATATCACATGTTTTCAGGTGTGGCAGAACACATCAGATAATCTGGAAATTTCTGCTCTGAACCACTTTGCCGAAATCTTGAAATCAACAAGGTAAATCCCACAGTTATCAGTGTGTGACCAGACAAACACAGAATATGCTGTAGCTTTAATCTAATTTATTATTAACTCACATGGAAACTAGTTGTGCAACACTCTGAGTACTGGAATAAAGAGACTCTTGTTCAGGATTGAGGACAGACCTTATCAGCTGTTCTGTCAACATCTGCAGCAGCCTGTCATCAGTATCACGGAAATGTACAACAGGAATAGTCAAGGGAATGCTCAACAGAATCAGTCACAGAGGCTGAATGAACGAGTGCATGGATTGCTGAATTAGATTTCCTGTCTGTGAGAACAGATTGTGATTCATATTAATGCTCTCACTATTTCACTATCTGTATCCTCAGCAATGACAGCAGGATTGCTGTGGTCTTGCACAGTATAGGCCTGCTACCAAAGCTGCTATTTGAGCTTTCTGATCCTGCAGTGACCTTTCAAAAGGCTAAGATCATTTCTTGTGTCATCACAAGCCTCCTGAAAGCACACTTCACCCCTCCGGACATAAGCAGGTACAGTCTGAAAATACACCAGTTACAGCTTCTGTTTTCACAATTTCCACATTACATTTTTGGTATAGCTCTATATTTGAAATATGATCTTATATTTGGTCAGACTTGGGCTCTTCCTGGTCTACACACTCCCTCCTCTCAGTAACATTACTGAAAGCCATTGCATGTCTGACAGCGATCTTTACCAGGAAACAACAGGTAATACGTGTTGCACATAATAATGTCTTAATTAGTTACATCAGTTTCCTCATGAATGACACAACTTGTTACAATACTTGTAACCCAGACTTGTCTTCTCTGCGCTGCAGCTCAGAGTTCTGGTCCAGCCAGCCTCATTTGGATCCGCAACCAACTGTTACTTGCTCTTTGTGAAATACTGAGCTCAGACAGCCTTCTAATCAACGAGTGAGTGGCATCTGTTACTGCTTAGTAAGACCAAAACTGGAACAAAAACATATTTTTCCAGTACTTCTTGTGCCATAATATCATGGCAGAAACATGAACGCAATCAGTCTGTTTTTGTTGTTCTTATTCCCCACTAGTCAGCCAAAGGCCTTATTTGATGCTTTGGGCAGTGATTGGTTCCTGCTCTTCCTTCAGCCCCACCTTCACCCTTCCACCTTGAAACTGGGACTTGTCCTGCTCACACACTTCCTGTCCAGTCCCAGCCAGCAGAGCATCTTCAGAGATGGGGTGCTCCCAGGAACCCTCGTAGAGGGCTTTGAAGAGCCCTCTGCTGTCATGGGTACAAGTTGAATAATTACACACAGCAGGGCGAGGCAATAATTCAATATTTACATTTGGCCTCTTTCACTGGAATGACATTTTGATGACATTAACATTGTGATATACAATTCCAATATCTAAATTGATTAAACTTGTTAAAAAGATGACAACTTCTGTTTAGAAATCAACATTATTTGAATTTTAGGAATATTCTTGAAAACCTTTTGAGTTCACACTTAATATTTAACATAATTTTGCATACATAATCCATATCATGATTAATATCATTATTGAAACAAATCCTTTTAGTGCTATCATATTGATTTTAACCAGATTGAGCATCTGAAATTCACATTTGATTGAAAAATCTGTTAGCATATTACTTAGCTGTTCATCATAAATCATTTTGTTACCATTTGTTTCTTACCATGTCACCAGACAACCTTCGGGCCCATTCTTGGTCGTACGAGTGCCCGAGCACCACGTGCCCAGGCTTTGCTGTTCTACAAGGACTGCTGGTGAAACACTCTCACCTGCCGCAGGTGTATGAAGCTCTGGCTGCTCTGCTGCTGGGGAAGAAGGCCAGTCACACTGCAGAGGAAAAGGTGGGTATTTTTTCTTTTTGTTAATCAGTTTTGAAAATTATCATCTTCATCATCCCTATCATAATGCTCTTACTTTGTCATTCACAGGGGAATTTGGATGACAACCTACAGTCACTGATTGACAGCCAAGCAGACTCTCCTGCTCCTGAGCTCTGTGTTGAGGCTGCAACAATACTGCTGGAATTGGTCAAAGTCATCATCAGTCAAGTAAGAATATAATAGCTTTATATCTTTATTTTTTACAAATTGAAAATGTAGAATGCGTTTTTCTCCTTAGTAACTGTCTGTCTTCTCAACAAAGCAGAGACCAGACACCGATGCATTATGGGAAGTGCAGCTCCCAGCAAGTGTGATGCAGTTCTTTTGTCTACTCCATAACCTCCGCCCCAGAGACCCACTGTGGGCATCCCCAGAGTTCCTCCATGCACTCGCTGGTGTTGTGTTCCCCCCGGATGGTTCTGAGGTTTGTGTGTTACACTTAGTGTATTTATGAAATCTTAATTCTACTCTCTCTGGGCTTTATTCACTGGTTGTCCACTTTTTTCAGGGTGTAAATAAGCCTTGCTCAGTGGGTGAAGGCGAGGACGCATCCAATAGTCTTTCAGCCAGGAAGCCAGTTTCCGACTTCATTCGTATTCTGCTGATGGACAGTCTTCTTAATGTTTCTGTCAACAGCAACACACATCCTCTGGCGCTGCTCCTGGAGGTGAATGCACACACATATAAACAAAAGCACTCATTTATGTTGTTTACAGATCACACTCACATTTCTACACACATGTATACACACATATAGACATTTTTGCTGAAATGTATTCCCTCAGAAAAAGGCTCCTCAAAATATTATAATAGTGCAAAACTCTTATTTCTCCAGAAGGTGCCACTCTTTGCTCAGTTACTGAATAAGGCAGAGCCAAGGTACTGATGGTAAAATCACTTACCACTAGGAGACAGAAAATACCAATAGGCCAAGAGCTACAGATTTCTATAGAGGTGTTTTCAGCCTGCATGTACACATGCTGTCACCTACACTTAAGACAACATGTGACAAGGTTTTCCCCTCAATATATGATAGAAAAAAGAGCCACGACATTTAAAACTATCTGTCTATCTATATGTTGTTTTCAAAACAGTGTTGCATCAAGTTTTCTAACTAATAATCTATATAAATGATACAGTTCTCCCCAGATGGTGCAACACTGGAGCAGAAGCAGAGTTACCAGACAGAGCTGCTGGAGCTGATCATGGACATCATCCGCATGCTCAGCCATGAGGAAGAAAACACCACTCATCTCATCTCACAAGGTAGAACTACCACGTAGAGTTATCTCACAACATAAACTGACCATACCTTTAGTGTCCATGCATAAAAGTATCTCATCTGAAAGTATTGATTTACTGGTCACTGGTTTCTCTTAGACTCCAAGAATGATACATCTGAAGGACAGATGGGCACGTTGATGGAGAATGTGGTGATGGTCAGTAAGACTCTGCAGAAGAAACTTTGCAGTGGAACATTCTTGGGAGACTCCGAGAGTTTGATCAACTTCCTCGCAGATCAGATTGTGGTGGTAAGATGAACATACAGAGACATGTACTGTATACACACCTTACACTGATGTTTAATTGAAAAAATAATATTTTTCACAATTAAACTGATGATTGAAAAATGTGGATTACTAATAATGCACATTTAGTTCACATTGTATTTTATTGCACTGGGCAGCAAATGAATAAGCCTGCAAACTTTTCATCTGTAAATCAATTAATTGTCAGTAAGAAGACAGTGTCTTTTAACCAGTAGGAGCTTTGGATTTATTTAAAACCACAGGATGGCAAATATTTAATTTAATGTTATTTTACACTGACCAATAACAGATACACTGCTGTATACTTTTAGGCCCTGGAGAAAGGCCAAACTCAGAAAGAGAAGACGGTGTCAGCTCTCTACTCATGCACCAATAAAGTCCTGCTTTACTTCCTGTCTCAACCTCGAAATTCCCAAGAAGAAAAAGAAGGGGTCATCAGGACGTTCCAAACCCTTAAGGAACGCTGGGATGTTGTCATGGCAACTTTCAATTCAAATGTGAACTTCATTACATGCCTTCTTCATTGTCTGTTACTGATACGATCTGGAAGGTAATAGCGAAACGGAAACCCACATGCAGATGCACGCATATTTGTATAGTTGAAACCAGAATTCACTGAAAATTCACAAAATCACTTTTTTTTTTAAAGCTACCCTGAAGGTTTTGGATGCATGACACAAAAAGTGCACAACAAGAAAGTTCCGGCCCACCTGTTTCCTACCATGACCAAACATTCTGCCAATGGAGCAGATTTTACCACAGGTATGACGGCTGGTATGTGAGCGTTTATTTACTTTCATCACTTTAGCTTGTCATTTTCCTCAATGTACTAAGTCTATAGAGGTTTACTGGGTCACTTGAGAGTTCAGAACAAATATGTGTGTGTTTCAGATGACAAAGAACTAGTATCCATGGCAGAGGCCTGCTGGTCAAAGGTCATGACGGAGAGGCAACACACGCTTGAAGAAACATATAAGATAGAGATCTCAGCCAGCCAAACAACAGAGAAGGGGCCTGTCAGCATGACTGACATCAGCCCTCTGTGGGAGGAGACAGCACACAAAGCCTGGCTGCAATACACAGGTTAGCTCTTGTTATACTAATAATTTGGACTTTCAGTGCATTCAGAAGGAGATATCTGAAATTTTGTTTGTAAAATGTCTTTTCAGAGTCTCAGAAGAAGAAGCTGGCCAGCAGCCCTCAGAAGAAGTTTGATATGATCAGCAGTGCTGTTCGCTCTGCTTTCGGCAGACTGGGCAAAGAGACGGTAACAGTAGAGGTAAATACATGCACATTCCCTCAATGTGTGGTCCTTTTCAGGATATAGAGGTGGCTTGTGACTGTTGTCCCCTTTGAAGAGTGTGGGGTTGTTACCTTTTCCCAGGTGTCCCTGCATCCCAGAGTGCTGTACCACCAAAAAAATCATCCCAAAGTCACTGCTGTGTTTGTGCTGTGGGCCGCCCAGCCCTGTGGGGGTGTTTGATTATTTCTTTAAATGGATTTGGATTATCACAGCTGATTGCCCCTGAGTGGGCATAGTAATTGATATCTGTTAGGCCTATCCATGGGAACACTAGCTACAAACACACTGTTTGCTGCTGAAGGTTAAAGACGCGTTTATTGTTGTTTTTCCCCCCGAAACACGTGGCCCACATCATTAGTTCCCCCACAACGCTTAAGACGTCGAGCCATCTGGAGCAGGGAGCGGGGACATATTACTCAGGCACACAGGCATGAAATTACCGCGTCTGTGTGTCTGTCTCAACCCCAGAAAGTGCGTGCGTTCTTGTTTATGCGCGTCTCTTGCCCACAGAAATCGGGTTGGCAATTATAGTGGTACCAATCTGATGAAAACATTATTCATTTGATGTTATTCTTTATCATATCAGTCTTTGACAGGCTATCAGAGAGGGTGATGAATTGTTTTTCCATCTGAGAGGCAGGCAAGAGGAGGGAGGGATCTTTGCCTTCTTCTTCTCTGCAGTGCGTTGCACCACTGAGTAGGTTGGAGCATGGAGTGAGTGTTCAAAAAATGATATTCAAATCGTCAGTAATGGTCAGCCACAATCCATCCGTCCTCACGAAGAAACAAGTGAGTCATTAATTAATTTCCGGATCATCAACTCATGACCTTTATTTGGCAAGCCATAAGAGATGCTTATGGGGAGTCTCTTTTCAGTCATTGGATCCACAGTAATACATTTCAACAGAGCACTGAGCATAGTTTCCCCGAGTCTCAGATTTCTACTTTTATTGAACAAGAAAAAGAGTTTTAAAGCCTACTGTAGGTAATGAATGAGAATATAGAGACTGATAGGCAGACTCTGTCCTCAGTCAAGCTTCAGTGCAATCCTTCTAAAGATTTATTTCATCAGCGAATGCAGTTTCCATAATCATATCTGTGTCCTCATATTAGAAAGATAATTAACAGCACTAATGATCACGTTAAGTTCATTACACATTCACTGCCAGCCCAGAATGAAGTTGACATTATGTTGCCTTATCATCAAAGGTGGCGTATTGTTGGGAAGTCATTAAAATGGAAATGAGTGTGATGTTCTGATGTTAATTGCAGAGGGAAGAGATGAGTTATGTATTTAATGCAGCATTTAAAAAGCCAATGAGGTTCCTATCTGCTAAATAGGGTAATTAATGCTATATATTACTTATGTTTGTCCAAATGAAGGAATGAAATTAGAAGATGATGACGCCGACTTGCTGTTTATCTGTCACACCACGACTCTAGCTTGCAAACTTCATTATTACTCTCTTTTCTGTCTGTAATATTTCTATAATCTCCCCTCAAATTACTCCTTTATTTCTTTCTCTGCACAACTTCTCATTTGGATAGGCAGTCAGTCATTTAGAGAAACAGTTTTCTCTCTCCAGAAGGCTTGTCAAAGTTTGTTGTCAACTTTTACGCATGGGTTTATTCTGAATTATAGCAAGTTTTTGCATCTCTTGTATTAGAGAAGTAGTTGTTTCCTTTTTATTGTACTTGAAAACAATTACGGCATTCATAGGGTTATACCGCAAAACACAGAATTTGCATCTGTAAATAAGACTCGATATAAAGAATTACTGCATGTTCATTCAGTCAATTAAATGGCTTTCCTGGGTCAGCTGTGAGGATGGACACATGTTGTTTCACTAGTCTCTCAGCGAGCACTGCTGTGATGATGGGCTTAATGAAGCAGTTAACAGTCAGAATATGATCCCAGTGTGTCTGCTGAACATGAGCATCCTGCAGTGTCAACACAGCTCTGTTTTGGGGTTTTTCTATTTTTTCTTTTCTTTTCTCTTTTAATCGACACATACACACACACTCACTCACACACACACACACACACACAATAAAGGCGCACACACACTCACCTTGCCCTTGACTGTGGTGTGGCTCAGTGATATTAATGTTTATGTTAATTAGATCACACCAACAAATGATTACATTTCCAGACAGGGTTATTGTAAGACTGTAGCCACTAGCTTATTTTGCCCAGTGAATGCAATTTAGAACCAATGTAATTGCATGAATGTATTGTAATTGCATGAGGAAACAACAATACCATTATGAATATACAATCTCTGTGAACATGATGTGTGCTGTGTGTGTACAATATGAGCTAAAGGAAGAGCGATTGCGCTGCCTGCTCTTTTCATTTGCACCCATCAGGTTACTCTTCTTTCTTTGTAGGAGTTCCTGACCTACATGGAGTCACATCGACAGAGAGGCTACAGCATGTTTGAGAATATGAGGACAAACCAGTTACAGGTTTGACAGAAACGTTTCCAAGGATATACTGAAATAGATGTTATTAAAAAGCCCAAATTGGATTAACTTGGATCTGTAATAATGTGTATCTCTGTCTCATCTATTCCCTGTATAACGGCCTGTTGCTGCGGCCCAGTTAAAAGCCACTGAGTGGGAGCGTGTGAGTGCCGAGTGGCTGCATGTAGAGGCGGAGCTGCTGAGGGAGAGAGCCGTGTTCGGCCCTGGCCCAGGGGTGCTGATTAGCCGAGACTGGGTGCAAGACGCTGCCGAAGGACCCAATCGGACCAGACCACGCATCCGCAGAAAGGCTCTGAGACGATCCAAACGGGTATAGCACTTCAGTTTAGAGGACAATCTCTGAAGCAGGATAAGTGTACAATAAGTGTACAAGTAGTATACAGTCTAACCTTTAAAAGTACCATATGTTGTTACAACAGGTGTTAGGAAATCTGTCTCTGGGTTTGAGGACTGGCATGTCTGGGGAGAGCAAAACCAGAACAGAAGCTGACACAGGTAAAGAACAGTGTTGCCTGTTGATTTTTGAAAATCTCCTTTTACCACAATGTGGTAGCTCAGTGGGAAAATCTCTGTTTCCTTTGTAAAAGAGCCAAAGATCCTGTGTGAAGTTGGAGCAGAGGCTAAAGAGAATGAAGAGGAGGGAGGGCAGGATTGTGATCATCTGACCTTCTTTCCCGTTTTGAATGAGACACCCGTTGTCACTGAGGGTCTACTCGATCCCTTGACCCCAGAACCGTGCTCGCACACACAGGACTGCCCTGACATACGTATCATCCTGCAGGAGCTGCATCCTGGAGAGGAGGTACGGTAGCACAAGAGGCCGTGTTGGTAATGCCGGGCTAAAAACATCATAGCTAAACACAAGCACAACTGCTTCCGACCCTGCTAATATTCACAATCATAATTATCTGATGTAGACTAAGGGATTCCAATAGCCCGGCGCTGCTATCAGAATTTCATCTTTCCTCATTAGTGTAATGTTTTAATGTCGAGGCCCAGCTCAGCTCTTCTCATTCTTCCAGTGAGTTAGAAAGCAAAGCACATGTTGACAGGGACTCTCATTGCTCCGGCAACCAGCCGCGGCTTTTAATGTTTCTGACAGAAGTATTAATAAAAACAGTAGGAGGTGATGCAAGCTGTCTTACATCCGCTTAGTAAGTGTGTGATGTGTGCAAGTGTGTCCTGTTGTCTTGCAGTGGTTCAGTGTGTGAGTCCTGCTGAGCTTCCTGTCAAATGCACAGAGTCATTAGCTCTGAAAAATGCACACACACACACACAAACACACACACACACACACACATACACACACACACATGGAGTAACACACACACACACACACACACACAAACACAGTAACACACAAAGGGAGACCCACGCATAATTAGCTTTCCAGCGCCAATAGTGTGATTATGACAGTAATGTGTGTGGGGAGAAATCAATGGTCTGACATTAGGCTCTCAGTCAATAAAAGTCCTCCTTTTCTCTCCTTCTTCCCATCATCAGCTAAATCACCCTCAGACTGATAATGCATATCTGTCCAGAGCACAGTAAGGAGATAAGGAAACAAGTTTATTGTTATGTATTTAATCTTTGATAACAATAAATTTAACTAGTTTTTTTCTGAAATCTAGTCATTGTTAGGGACAGTAGGCCTGACGCCAGTTTGTGTTCACTGATGGAAACCGCCATAAAACCGGACCATGATATAGCTCACTGTAAAATTTCTGTGCCATGTTGAGACTCACTCACCTTGACTCTTAAACGCTCTCACATGACAAGTGATATTATCCATCATAGCATGTCTGTATGTGTGCATTCAGACAAGAGGTTCTGATCACTTAGCAGGTTTCCTATTGTGTACGTGGCAGTGATTAATTCTCCTAATAATGGCCAGGCAGGGCTTCCTCCTCCTCCACCACCAAGCGTGTGACTCCGTGTCTGGGGGTAGGGAGTCTGATTTGATTAGTATAAATTGTGAGGGGCCTGCGGGTATGTTGGGGCCCCATATGGTTTTTGGGCACTGTGTCCCAGAGGGCCTGCAGAGGGGCCAACACAGGGAGACAGCCAGGTGCACACACTCACTGTGAAATGAGGGGAGACAATAGAATTAGCCACACATTATCACAATGCAGTTAGCATTAGCAACAACCAGCGCTGAAAGCAGCATGTGGGTCCACTTTGGCGCTGGAAGGAGAACAGACACTGCTGAAAAAAGGGGGCCGGGCCTTCTTCTCCTCATCAATCAGCTCTGATAATGAAGTGTTCAACTGTGTCTTTTTAATAATGATTAAAATATGTGATTAAAATGATCAATCAAGTAAAGCCTGAAGTGCCTGTGTTGCTGCCATGTCATGTCCCGGGAGAGAAATGTGCTGATGTGAATTGTGCCTCTCACAAGGGGCTTAATGTATCTCTCTTTCTCTTCTTCCTCCTCTCTCTCTATCTCTTTAGGTAAAGGCTAAGATGTGTGTAGTGATGGTGAGCAGCCTCAGAGTGACAGAGGGGGTGCTGCTGTTTGGGAAGGAGAGTCTGCTCTTGTGTGAGGGATTCACTCTTTGTCCCACTGGAGATGTTTGTTGCAGGAAACACCACCCCAGCAGGTACAGCTATGTGTGCCCTACAGTTGTGTGCAGTTACAACATAGCATGTAAAGAGCATAGCTGGCCAGTTGTCTCAATCAGTCATCTGTTATTCTCTTTCTTTCTCTGCCAGTGTGAGGGATTCCTCCATTTCCACCATGCTGAGTGAAGAGCTGCCATCAGCCAGCTGTAGGCGCTGGCTCTATGAGGATATCAAGGAGGCCCGCTTCATGCGATTCCTTTTAGAGGTCAGACATCCAAATTGTCCTGCTGATGCCTGAAATTAGCAAGCATCTTATATTCAGATTGTGTCAATGCAGGATATAGTTGGAAAACATTCCCTTTGCTCTCTGAGCACACATGAAAATTTCTCTTCACTTACAGCACAAACAGCAGACTGTTGTGCATTTAATGTGCTCTTGCAGCTGTTTTCCGTTTGTTATTTCTGTATGTGGATATGACAGTCATTCAAGGTGCATGTTAAGCTCAGGGTTTAAAGGGGATCTGTTAGATATAAATATGTACAAGACACAAATGTCATCGCATGTGAATTACTGAAGAGCCACTGTCCCTCTCCGTTACTGCTGCCACCATCAGGACAACGCTATCGAGATCTTCATGAGAAACGGACACTCAGCCTTCCTGGTGTTCCTGAATAAAGACCACGTCTCTGCATATAAAAGGTGCCACATTAATATAGATTGGGTGGTCTTTTTTTTTTTTTTGACTCAGATCTCAAATCTTTTACCTCTTTCTCCTCCCGCAGGTTGTGCGCGGTAGTGTCATCATTAAAAGGCAGAGGGGTTGCTGAGGTCATCGCTAATGCTAGGTAAGTTAGTCACAGTCATCAAGCAGCAAAATTTCAAGACAGTAAATGTAATCACTCCTTTTATTTTATTAACTAAAATGTGAATTACATCGAAAAATAGGTGAGTAACATATAGCTAGATATTATACACATATAATAAAAATTTGTAGGGCTGTCTAACAATGATGCCAGCAGCTTTTAGGTCATTTGATTGGCTTGTGTTCTAACTTTTTTATTCTCCACACATCCTGATTGACTGTAGCCACTGAGTTTGGTGCCATCAGTCCTGAATAAGTCCTTATCCTTTTCTCCTCAAACGCGTCTCCTCCTCCTCCTCCTCCTCCTCCTCCTCCTCCTCTTGTAAGCCTTTCTGTCTGCTCTTTACATCTCTTAAGGCATGTCCTACACAGGCTGCTCTCGTGAACCAGGTACACGTCCTCCTCTGGCTTTTCCTTCAGCTTCCCCTCACCATCCCCCTGAACGTACAACAGGGGGTTCCGTTTCACGTTCAACTTAGTGAGACTGCGTAAGACTTTCACAAACTCTGGTAGGCTGATGAAGAGGTTATCGAACAGGCCTAACTCTTGGAGACTGTCTAGAGCCACCATAGTGGGAGGCAGGTCGTCCAGTTGGTTCATTCCCAGATTGAGACTCTTCAGGTTGGTAAGGAGACCCAGTGTAGAGGGTAAAGCTGCAGAGGTCAGGCGGTTGTTAGAGAGGTTGAGGTGGGTCAGTCCCACTAGGTTGCCGATCGACTCGGGCACAGACTCCAGCTTGTTGCTGTGTAGATCCAGCCATCTGAGCGATGAAAAGTTCCCAATGTTTTCTGGGAGTTTCTGTATCAGGTTGCGGCTGAGGTCCAACTCATCCACGTTGGTCAGTTTCAAGAGACACTTTGGGAAGACGGTTATACCCATGTTGCTAAGGGTGAGTCTGCGCCGTCCATCTGGTGTCATGCGTATTGCCTTTTTGGCAATCTTGACAGTCACCTTTGTCCCTTTGGCTCCCTTCCCTTTGGGCATGGTACTGCAACACACAGAGAATTACTGCATGATTCACTTTAAAATTCAGCTTCACTTTTGTGATAGTTGCCCCCAAGAGGCTTATATACAATAATTTGTCTAATCTACACCATCACACAGTACTATAGCAAATAAATGTGTTGTGTGTATGTTTCCGTGTAAGTATGTGTGTGTAATGCTGATGTGATTTATTCAGATACAAGGGCTTATGTATGGCCTCGGGCAATAGGGAAAGCATGGTCTCTGAGGATTGAGAGCTTGAGTGGTACGTGTGTGCGTGTTTGTGTGTGTGTGTGTGCGTGTGTGTGTGTTGCAGTGTTATGTCTGCACTAGTGCGTGCTCACCCAGTGTTGCCCATGGGGGTATTTAAGAGCATGACTCTCTAATTAAGGCTAATGCTGGGGAACAATAGGAGAGCGGCGACACTGGGTAAAACAGCAAAAACAAATGAGTGCTGATGCTCCCTCACCATTCAACTGATTGAGCTGTTTGGCTCTTTTCGGGCTTTCAGGCAAGGAAGGTGTGTGTGTGTGTGTGTATGTGTGTAGGACATCCACATGCAAGTGTGTCGACATACATGGGTGTACTGTACCACAGTACGTGTATAGTGTGTGCACAAAGAGTCAAATCAGGACTTTGATAAATGATAGTTAGGGAGTGTTTGGAGTGTGATGAGGGCTTCGCTCTTCTCCCCTCCCTGTCTCAGAGAGCAAGGTGTGTGTCTGTTTGTCTGTGTTACACCCCAAGGCCCTCTCTCGCCTCATTCATCATCCTCAGGATGAGAGAGGTTATCCACTGGTGCTTGTTCCCATTATAACCTCCTATAGAAAGCTATTGCATGAAATTATTGCCTGCAATTAGATAACACATACTGGGCCAAATGCAATGATTGATTTAGTGTAGTTTTACAAAATTATTTGGTCAGGAGTTATTGGATGAGGGGAGGAGTTAGAAACTGGATACACTTCAAGTAGGCTCTCGCTTCTTAGCTAAATCTATTTGCTGTATGCATCCCTATATCATTTTCCAGTTCAGATCCTGCTATATCCCTGTTATAAACTTTCATTTATATATTTTTAATGTAATGAAGATATGTACTCACCATATTTTTATCTTCTTTTTTCCTGAGTTGATGTTAATAAAGTGATGAGATTGTCTTCAGTTTTAGAAACATACCAACAGTATCAGCTCCTGTGAACCGGCCATTTTAGCTTGAAACCTCTCACCCCTGTGTCAAAAAAGAAAGTAACAGTAGTCATATTGTTATAGCATAGCAACAAATCATAAAATAAATTACATTTCCACTTTGCTCAGCATTTAGTAGTTGTACTCATAATACCTGGTAATTGTATCTCACAAAATGCTGTGGTGTAGTCAAGAGAAAAGATCAGGAATGCACCGTTTGTGTATATCAGCATTTCCCTAGCCTGGAAAGTCAAGGTTCCTCTTGTTTAATAGCGTTACTTAGCAACTGGGGTGCTTGGCGCCAGGACTTTATTGCCATGTTACTGGCCCACAGAGGGAAAAGAGATTTCAGGAGCAGTTGAATGCTTTCCTAATTTAGATTAAACACATTTAGATAGGTGTTCCATGAGTAAATTGTAGATTAATTAAAAACATGGAATTTTGATTGAGCATGTTTTGTGCTCAGCAGTTTGTTAAAGTGAAACTTTTAAGAGTATGCCTCTCTATTTGAGTGAATGCTTATTAAAAGATCAACTTACAACAGTCTTTGAACAAGCACCTAAGAGAAAAAGAGAGACGTAGAGGAAACTACTGAGAGTCTTAGTCATGAAGCAGGAAATCTTATATTTTTCTTGGAAATCTGCAAACTATTCATGACAGAAATTTGTTGTTGCTGTTCCTGTTTGACCAGTAATCATTAACTATGTGAGGCGGTGCCACATGTCATTAAAAAGCTCAGATGTACACGGAAAATATTGCTTTCTCTTTCAAACATTTCAGTTTGTGGATGGAGACTAGTCACACAACTTACACTGTTACACAATGTATATTTCCTCACAACCTACAGATGGCACCATGTCCTTCACCCTCCACATCTCTACTCACTATTTATGCTACACACTGTAGCTCACCTCAGTCCCATAACTGCTCCTACAGCTGTGTACACACAATTTCTGTTTCCTGAATCACTCACTCACCTCCAGTCTGCTGCTGGTTCAGAACTCTGCTGTGTTACATTTCAACACTGGTTGCTAGGCAACAGAGCAAGCAAGCAAAAAAAAAACTTTGTGTTGATAGGCATTGCTCAGTGATCAGCCTCTGATGCTAACTCAATGTGTTTGTTTTTATGTGCATCAGGAAGACCCCAGTGGTTGAAAAGGCAGCCCTTGTTAAATGGCAGGTAATGCAATAAACACGGCTCTTCTTCCATTTTGTTTTGTCAGAGTTGTTTGTGCTCCTATTTTTTCCCCTTCGACATAACTAATGATTGCCAAATTTTTAACTGTCATTCAGTTTCAGTTTTGTTTACAACTACATTCCTGTGTCTTGTGAGGTGTTATCTACTTCATATCATGTTATCTGTCCCCCAGAAAGGGGAGATAAGTAACTTCGAGTACTTGATGCATCTGAATACTCTTGCTGGGAGGACATACAATGACCTGATGCAGTATCCAGTTTTCCCCTGGGTCCTAGCTGACTACCAGTCAGAGGTAGGACCTCACACAGCAACTTCTTTGTCTTACACAAAGGAAATATCCTTTATACTGTAGGTCAGAGACTATGGGAGTGAAAGTATTAGGAGTTAACCCATGCTAAAATGTACATGTATAGCTTACATCAATGTCTACAAAGGACTATATACCGTGTGTATTTTTTTCTTAAAGGTTTTTTTTCATACTATTATACCCCTTTTTATCTCTGTCCTGGATAGACACTTGACCTGTCAGATCCTGCAACTTTCCGTGATCTTTCTAAGCCAATGGGAGCTCAGACAGAGAAAAGGAAACAGATGTTCCTACAGAGATATGAAGAAGTGGAGAGCAGTGAGGGTGAAGATATCTTGTCACCTTCTCACTTTTCATTCGTCTCGCTTTTGCTGTTTAATGTACCTTTCATCCAACATGCCATGTGTCCTTTTGAACCGGTTCACTCTTTAGGAGATTTGTCAGCACGATGTCACTACTGCACCCATTACTCCTCAGCCATCATCGTGGCCTCCTTTCTTGTCAGGATGGAGCCGTTTTCACACACCTTCCAGGCACTGCAGGTGAGGCCACTGACATGAGGAAATATAAAAATACATCCAGGTAAACTCATGGTCTTTTTTATGAAAGTGGATAAGCTGATATTAGATATAAATTTGTGTCTCACTGCCCATAGTGAGTGTGAATGGCTGGGGAAGAAATGGAAATATTTTTTTAGAAAATCCACTTATGTTCATAGAATAGAAAATGGATTTTTTTTCTTTGTGTGAACCCACATTATGATCTACCATTCATCATGTGCAAAGGTATAATACTAAACAAACATTCCTGTGCATTAAGCTGCAACAGTTCACATTATAATGGAACTTTATATTACAGCATAATTATCAGGGCATCAATGGGCTTATTATAAAAGATTAATGATGAAAATTTAAGCTTTTTAGTTAAATGTGCCTTTTGTTGGCACGAATCTGAGACCCATCTTATAAACTGAAGATCTGGAGAAGGCCTCATTCACACACACATGAATACATGTATATAACTCCGTATGAATTAAATAAGGCCAAATTCAGAATGTAATCACTGCTGATCACCAGACGTTTTGTCTTGATTTTTCTTAAGAAATGTAAGAAAGTTCAGTCCATTGTGTATCATATCAGTCTGTTTCCCCTAACCCACAGGCCTTCTACAAACCCACTGCTACAGATGCCCATTGACATTCATCACTGTGTCATTTTCTTTTTCAAACATAACCTTGCTAATAATATGACTCTAATATGAGCTATTTTGAGCACTCTGGATCCTGCTTCACTGCTGTTTTTGGTATGAAAACAGATTATTGTGAGATTTCAATATATATGCAAATAATTACAGAAAGCATCTAAAAAAAAGCCAATGCAAATAGCCACAGATGTTACCAATTTACAATACAGCATCCAATTGATTATAATGAAAGGGCATGCATATTTGATAGTCAGAATAAAGCAATAAAGATGTTAGTCTGGTAAATTACAATGCCTTTTTGTCTTCTGAAGCGCATAACGGGTGTGTAGTAATATCCATAACTGGATTTACATCTCTAACCAAGTTTACCAGTATATATGCTATTTTCATTCATTGAGGTAATTGTTTTATTCTAAATTACATTCTCTCTCATGAGATTTCTATCACAGATTATGAAATTTTACAGAAAGATGAAATGATTCCTTCAAATAGTAGCAAATCTTTGTATTATGTAAGCAGGAAATAAGGATATAAAACATGGTTTTACTACTCTGAAACAGATTATTAATGTGCCTGTTGCAAAGTTTGGTTCAACAGTGTGCCAGGGTCTGACAGTGTTGTGCCTCATCTCCTCACAGGGAGGGTTTGATATCCCAGAGCGGATGTTTCACAGCGTAAAGAACGAGTGGGAGTCGGCCTCCAGAGACAACATGGGGGACGTCAGAGAGCTGATCCCAGAGTTCTTCTACCTGCCTGACTTCCTGCTCAACTCCAACCACATCCAGCTGGGTCAGACTCTTTTTGTTTTTGTTTTTTTTTAATCTGTGTATCCCAATAAATAACGGAAACTATACATTTACTTTTAAAATATTTGCCTTGTGCAAGTACCCTTGTTAGTCATGAATATGTGCTTTAAAGATAAGGCTTGCATAATTCTATATTTTTCATACTGTCAACAAATCAATGTTTTAGTCAATGTTTTAGTTCAGTATTTTCTAAATTCTCCACTGTGTCTGTGGCCTTTTAGCCCAAAGCCTGTTGGCTCCTATTGAGATGTAAATTGTTAGAAATGGGTCACAAATATTTATTTTTTTAAAAAAGGTTAAAAATTTTACTAGAGCTGGGCACTGTCTTTTTTTTCTTTTCTTTTTTCTTTTTTTTTTAGCAAACATTACTTAAACAAGAGTAAATAGTGCATTTGTTTGGAACTAGTTTCAGCTGCGGATTAACACACTTTTGGTGTTCCAGTGAGTATTTGGGATTGGCTCAAAATAAATTACAATACCTGGTTCGGTGTAATGATGAAACATGTTTGGTGAAACAATATACCTTGTTGATGTGTTTTTAATAGTTTAACAAGTAACCATGTATAATAATGGTCTATGGCTACACAGCCAATACTTGTTAGTGGAGTCAATTCATTTTGGTTTTGGTCTTTGTAAATTCTCTGACACATTCTCTGAACAAATGCAGAGAATGCATTTCTTTCCTCATGAAACATTTGTAAAGCAGATGTTAAAAAATATTTTTGAACCTTCATCTTTTATGGTGGCAAGCTGCCTTTTTTGCCCTGTGTTTTGCTTGTGCATCACTACATTTTTTTAAACATTACTTGATCACTGCAATAGCATGAAACCATTTGTAACCTTGTGCTTGTGATGCGATACTAACTCATAGAGCTCGGGATATTTTACATTGTGCCACAACATTGCCTTATAGCACTTTTGACTTTCACTCTGTTTCACCACTAGTGGTCAAAAACTCCTCTGGGTGCCTCTGAAGTCCTGACACATGGTGATGTGATGTGACCCAGCATGCTCTATGTACTGTATTTCCATATCTCTGTAGGCTGTATGGAGGATGGTACCGCTCTGGGAGATGTGGAGCTGCCTCCATGGGCAAAAGACGACCCCCAGGAGTTCATTAGAATCCAACGTGAGGTCAGTGACCCCGACCTCACTGAGGCTGTCCGTTACTATTGGCCAGTCTAGCCTTTTACACAGAAAGACCCGTCCCATAAGACCTAATAATGTTTTTCAATTCTCAGTGGCTGACGCACACAGATGTTCTGTTTTAGTATCTAAAACAAGTATCCACTGTAATACTGTTGGTTGCAGTCAGTCAGCTTGTCTTAATTCATACTACCACTGTATAAGAGAGAGATCTTATTCACAAGAGCCACTGTCTTATCCTTTATATTCTCAACTCATCTTGTCTTATTGAATTTGGTTTAGTTAAATTCTTTTAGTACTGACTGTTTTCAAATATAATGGTCAGTTGTTTTGCTTATACCATTTTGCTGAAGTTTGGATGACAGACTCTGCAGGACAACAAGCTATTTAACGCTAGTCAGGGCAGGAACCAAACGCCATTATTTTTGCCAGCTGTTTATGGGCTGAATGTTTTCTCTCTTTTCTGAGCTCTTTCTTCTCTCTTCCTGTGTGGCGTTATTGTATATCTCTGTTGCTTTTCTGTCTGTTGGTCTGATTTTTTCAGTTTGACCCTCCCTTTTTCCATTCCTGGGGCATCTATGATGGTTATCACTCTGTAATCTACTGAACTACTCATATTGCCTACCATTCTCATAAAATTAGTGACTTTAGAAGATTGTTTTTTTCTTCCATAGACAAATTAACTCAGGACAATATATCCTTGTTATGATGGTTGTTGGTTGTTTTTTTTCAGTTTTCTGCTATTCCAGGATGGGTTTATTAAGATTGGGTGCAAGGATACAGCTTGGCATAATGCCCACTTTTCCTTATTAACTCTTCAAAACCAATCTCTGGCTAATTCTACCCAAATCATTCTTTAATTCTAACATGAAGATAAGCTCATAACACAGCTGTGCAGCATGCTGCTGTTCTAGACTTCTAAATTGACTTTTGGAAGAAATCATACAGTACCTGAATAATTTGATTGGTTGTGCATTCTCGTAGAAGTTTCTTGTGTTTCTAAACTCTCATATTAACAGTTTGACTGATGGTTTTGGTCCCACTGTAATAAAAAAAGAGCACTGCATACTGCTGTATTTAAGACTGCACAGTGTAGGTATAGTAGTTTTGTAATATTACTTGACTAGGTGGTCTGGTTTGTGCAACAATCCACTGCATTGTTTCCCTTAGGCCTTGGAAAGTGACTATGTGAGTTCCCACCTCCACCTGTGGATTGACCTGATTTTCGGGTACCGGCAACGAGGCCCCGCAGCTGTAGAAAGTTTCAACACGTTCCATCCTTACTTCTACGCCCAGAGAGGCCGAAAGGATGCTAAGGACCCCCTCATCAAGAGCACAATCTTGGGATATGTCAGCAACTTTGGCCAGGTTCCCAAACAGGTAAGAAGAATAAACTAAGTGAGAGAAGCGGGAAGAGTTCATTTCCTGCATGCAGGTGTATAATAACACTGCTCTTAAAATAATACTTCTTCGTGAATGATACAGTATGTCTTTCCCATAGCTCTTCACCAAGCCCCATCCACCTCGCAGTGGCAACAAGAAAGAAGGATCATCACCACCCCATCCAACTCCATTTTTCTTCAAACTCGACAAACTCAAGGCCTCTGCCCAGCCGCTCAGAGGTACTGCTAGACAATAAAAGTGGAACTCAGAAAGCAAACACATGACAGTTTTGGAAAAATATGATTTAATTTTCTCTCTTGCTAAAATTTAGGTGAAAAGAGTGATGCCACTCTCATGTCTGTACACAAATACGAAGCTACAGTGCAGCCAGCAGCCAATTAGGTTAGTTTAGCATCAAACTGGAATCAAGGGAAAACTAGCCTTGTTCTGTCTAAAGGCAATAAAATCCACCTAATGCTCATTTTTATGCTTTGGTTCATTTGTTAGTTTTATAGGTGCTTGTTGGTGGATTTTTTAACATTTTGGACAGGCTAGCTGTTTCCTCTCACTTCCAGTCGTTAGGCTAAGCTAATTGGCTGCTGGCTCTATATTTTATGTATTCTCAGCCAAAATGCCAAACTATTCCTTTAAATGAAGCTATAAAATCAAAGCAAATCATAATACAGCCTTTCAATCAACAGATCTTTCCACAAAAATGAATCAACGTTGCTATTTTCTGCTGAGTGAACTGAATTCAATCAATTATAGTCATCTTCATGTGGCACTACTTTGTATTGTTCCTCCTTTATTTTATTACACACCATTTGATGTCAATTATTACACACAAGATGTACTCAAGTCTCAAGGGAATCATTGAAACAGAGCGAGAAAGTCCATAGATTAATTTACACTATGGAAGGGTAGAAGGAGCTATCTGTTAGAGCTACAATATGGAGATGACTCTTCCGCTGAGCCCTACTTAATAATCTGAATATCCCTACAGGCCCACTGAGGGAGAGGAGATGAATCTGCGAATGCTCAGGGAGAGATTCCTGCATATTACATTTCATATTAAATCTTAGAGTGTCTGATCTGATCAATAAGCAGATAGAGATGAATAGGAGGAGGAATGCTAAGACTAATGCAGACACTACTTCTTTCTGGGGATTTTAGAGGCAGAGCCAACGGCGACAGGATATAATGATTTCTGCCTGTTCCTGCATGAATAGGTCAATTACAGGCACAATTATAGCCTCTCTCTCTAACTGCCTCACCCACATACACACACGCACACACACACACACACACACACACACACACACTCACACTCACATACAACTTGTACTGTCCAGGATGCGGGTGTCCCCCTAGGACAGAGCCTCAGCTTGGTCTAACCTGGGAATAGCTGTTTTAATTGCCCAGTTTTCTCTGGTCACTTTATGAAATTTTCTCTAAGTTTACTGAGATATCAAACTCTTAATGTGATGTTTTTGTAGAGTTATTACCTTTATTTGGCCAGGCAAGTTTACTCAGGTACACTGAAGGCAGAATGAGGTCACTTTTTTATTTTTTTTATTCCATAACTATTTTATAGTTGCATATGGTTTCAGTGACAAAATCTCAAAAACACCCTCTTACTTTTTTCACAACTTTTTGCTCGAGAGTGATGCCCCACTCCCAGTAACACTGTCAACCTTTCTGCAGAGCTGCCGAGGGGCCCGGTAGGTCAAATACTGTGTCTGGAAAAAGAGGTGCTGGTCCTGGAGAGAAACCGGCTCCTGCTGTCGCCTCTGTTCAGCTGCTTCTTCAGCTGGGGCTTCCCTGACAACAGCTGTGCCTTCGGAAACTATGCAACAGAGAAGGTATGTAGCATGTTGGGATAAACAGGGAGATAAATTTGACGTTGTTTGTATTTTCTCCCAGCCTTCCAGCCCGAATCAGAATGAAACAAGTGCAAATTATTTCCAGCCCACGGTACATTCATGGCCATGAAATGTTGATAATTTTTCAAATGTGAGAACAGGAATGGTAAATTAATTAAACTTTATATATAGCTTTTACTTCCTTGTATCAATTAGATACTGCGCAATATCAGTCTTACACTGCATTTTCCCCAATTTAATAACATAGATGAAGCATTTCACTGGGTCTGGCAGAGCACTGATGCCACACGCACTGTCAGCTAATCAGTATCAGCTGACTCTTAAACAGTGAGGAGGTCTTTATGATCTTCACTCACTCTATGAGCTGTGTCAACTGATTTATTGACCACTATTCAGAAAGACCTACTTATTTACAACACCTAGCAAAACCTTATGCACTTTGTGTTTATCTCAGTGATGTCTGTCTGTTGGCTTCTGTTTTGTAAGGCTTTGTGGGGTTTACATGAAACTCTCCCTGTATAAAATCCTGCTGGTTACTTTGTGTAAAAAAAATTCTAAAATAGGGTAAAGGTATAAAGTGGATATCGCAATAATTTAACACTTTAAAATACAATGTTTTAACTACTATCAGGATTTCTTGACAACTGCGGAAAGATCATTAGTGCTCATCATGTTGCAAATTGGTGCTATTCAAACTTATATTTCCATGAGAACTGTCTAAAAGTTTCATGAGAAAAAGAGTTTAGTTACTCTTAGTTACTCTTGAAGTAAAGCTAACACATTTAGCTGTGCTATAACTAGCCTTAATCTGGGTTTTATATGTGAAGAATGCCTGATGGGGGTGATAGTCATGTTTCCACAAAAGGACAAAACACAAGTCACTCCATCATACACACCCTATCACAGTGTCATGATGGTCTTTGTATGTATTTCCATCTCTAGACTTTTGCGGTGTGTGAGAGTTTGTGTGACTGGGGGGAGACGTTGTGCGCCGCCTGTCCCAACCCCATGACCATCGTCACTGCAGGAACCAGCACTGTGGTGTGTGTGTGGGACGTAGCAGTCAACAAGGACAAACTCATCCACATGAAACTTAGACAGGTAAGTCTGGCTGCAACAGAGATTATCACAATGTAATTACCTTGTGTCGGACTGATATGTACACAGACACTTATACTAACTCTGTTTTTCCTTCATAGCCATTATACGGTCACACAGATGCAGTGACATGCTTGGCTGTGTCTGAGGTCCACAGCATGATAGTGAGTGGCTCCCGCGACCTCACCTGTATCCTGTGGGATCTGGAGGAGCTAAGCTACGTCACCCAGCTAGTAGGACACACAACTAGCATCTCTGCACTGGCTGTAAATGAGCTCACAGTAAGTCCTACTATTTATAACATCTTTCTCTGCGTATTCAACTTCTCCATAAAAAAAACCTCTTTCTATCCTCTCTTTCTTCTGTTCGTTGTAGTCTTTGGCTCAGTGCTGCCGTGTTGTTCCCCTCCACTCACCTCACAGCTTGAGGAAGGGAGGCTTCTCATTGTTGACAGCATGCATATCCTCTTTGTGTGCCTTTTTATTGCTTTTTTTGTGCATCTCTGTGTATATTGGTGCGCACACGGGCGTCAACACCATATTACTCTGTCCAAGGGTGAGATCGCGTCATGTGCAGGGGCTCTGCTCTACCTGTGGACGATGAAGGGTCAGCTGTTGGCCTGCACTGACACTTCCTGCGGGCCTCAGGCAGACATCCTGTGTGTCAGCTTCACACAGAGGCAGGAGTGGGATGCCAGGAACGTCGTTGTCACTGGCTGTGCAGATGGCATCATACGGGTGAGTTGGGTTGTTTTGTGTGTGTGTGTGATGAGAGAAAGAGAGAGAAAGAATGTCTGTCTTTAAAAGCCCTCTCTGGCAGCTCTTTGTAGGACTAATAGGTCAGCAGGAGAGGTTTTTCTTTGTATTATACAGTATACTGTACAGTATTCAAATATGGCAGTCATTACTTTGGCATTAGCCTTGCAGGTAGCAACTTGGATGTCCATTGAGGTATTAGTAACAGCATATGGGTTGTGTGTGTGGTGCGTGACTGTTTTTGCTTAGGATTAATATAAACATATGCTGCCTCTCTGCAATCAAAGCCGCAAACTCTAAATTGGGCTTCACTTGGCGGTGGGTGTCCATGCTACACGCACAACACACACACATAAATGGTATTATTACTTTATTATTACCTTGAGTTATGGGGTGTGTGTGTGTGCATGTGCCGGTGCGTATGCATGTGTTTGTTATTATGTTGAATTATGTCTGATTTTGCTACTCGTTATGTGTCTCTCATACAGATATGGAGGACAGAGTACACCAGAACACAATTACCTGGCCCTCCAGAAGAGCCTGTGTCCCCAGGGCAAGACCGAACAGCGCAGACAGAGAGAGACGGTAATGCTGCTGGCAACAGGATAGGATATGGATGTATTTATAACGGCAAAGATGATGGGGGTGGCTGACAACAGCACAACTGTAAGTCTTGACTGAAAAGAAAGCTGCAAGAAAGCTGAAAGAAATGCTTCCTTTATTCTGTGTTTCAAAAAGAAACCCGCCTCTATCTAATTAGATCAATCTTTAAGTGTGAGATGATTATTTTTAACCGCTCATCTCAGAGCTAGACAGCGTTGTTTCCAGATGAGCACTTGTAATGCTTACCCCATCCCTCACTAGCATTAGGGCTAGCAGGAATTATGTTGTTATAAAGTTATTAAACATAGAGGCAGTAAACACTGATGAGTAATTCTGCTGACGTGTGTGTGCGTGTATAATTTAGAAAGCAATAATACCCAGATCCAATTTGGCATACGTTGGTTACAGCCTCGCGTCACCTCATAGGAGTATTATGCTTGGCAAATTACATTGAGACAAGTCTTTACGTAACACTGAGGCATTTATATTCAAGGGATTTTTCTCCCTTTAACAGCCTACTGACCGCAGATAAACAAAGCGTTAGTGCACATTTTAATTTTTTTACTGGGACCACTGGGTCAGGGTTATAGACAGGGTGGACACCTGGCCTGTGATTATGTAATAAATAGAGATTGAGGTATTCTCATGATGTATCCACAGCGAGCAGCTCGTGCCAGGTTAAAGGCTGGGAGAGACATCTGGTGTTGTGTCAAGAGCTGAACAGAAGTCAGGCTGCGTCGCAACGCCGCTACAAAAAAAATCCGGCTATCACAACACTGGCCATATCCAGGTACAGTAAATAACAGGCACAAACACAGCTAACAGAGGTGGGATTTAGTTCATGTTTAATCACTCCAAACTACAGTATTTCATCCCTAATACTGTACAGATCATGAATTAACTGCATTTAAACTAAACCTTGACTTACATGTACTGCATTTAATGTGTGTTATTGCATACTTTACAATATTACTTCATTGATTTACATTAATCTCTTCTGTGTAGGAGCCATGCTACTCTGTTGGCAGGTGATTCCTGGGGCAGAGTTTTCACCTGGACCTGTGAGTGAGAGGTGGCAGGGTTTGAGCTCTTTCATGCCTCCGGGCTTCTACCTTCTACCTTTATCCTCTCAGAGGAAGTCTGACACAGACCTCTGCAGGCGGTGAAATCCATCAGTGACTCAGGCCTGACACCATCTGAGCATCGAGAGACGCTGTATTTCACTTTTCTTGTGTGTGCATTCAGGGAGAACAATGTAACAATATTTGTCTCATTCAAGTCTCAGACAATAGTGAATATTTTACCTCCTTTACATAAATATTTAATTCTGTATTTTTTCTGTGTAAATACTGAATTTCAACAAATTTGAATAAAACTTTATAGTTATTGGTGACTATTTGTCTAAATCCTCTCTTGTCCTGTGACTCTCGGTGTAAAATATCAAACTGTTTCCATTACGACTGAAATCTGGGCTGGCTAGGATTTTATTGAATTTTACTTTATTTTATTTTATAAAGGCAAAACTCGAGGGACACTGTCTAGAATTGTCAAAACATGTTGGAGAATTTCGATGAGAAAAGTGATGGGAGCTTCGTGATGAAAACGAGGTATTGTGTGTTATGATGAATAACAGCACGCATGTTCCGCCAGCGTTCCCTGACAAACACGCTTTTTAATAGTATTGCAGGGCTCGAGCAGATGCTTTTCTCACGAAATAAAAACTGTGGCATGCACACATGTCAGCATTTTATGCTACAAGGGTTGTATTGTTTTGCTTTTGTAAATGTTTGTGGTATGAGCAATTCAGGATGTTTAGTTAGTTACGAATAGTTTACTGGGCTTACTTTGTTTTTCACAATGTGTTTTCAATATGCTTTGTAATGTGGCATTTATGAGTATTTGGCAGCTTTTTGATCTTCTCGCACCATTATCCTCCACAAGTTTATTGTGATCATGTCAAAGTGTGTGTTGTGGATGATGTAAAAATGTGTTTGGGTCTTGTCGAGTGTATCCTTTTTGGGTGTGTGTTTATGGTTGATCGAGGACAGGCATGCCTTTTTAGCCTCACCAATCTCCTCATCAGCTAAACCTTAACATGATCACAATAATCACTGCTGGGCCTCCACAACACACTCCTGGGTGAATCTGACCTATTTTGTAAGAGAGACGGTATGAAACTTAACCCTTTCTAAACATTGATTTTGATCTTTCTACGGAAAAGTACAATACTGACACTCATCCTCGCACTGATATCCCTATAAACAACCATTTACCATTTTAAATAAGGATACATTGTCAAGATTGTGGAGACTCGGTCTCTTTCTGTGCCTGGCTTCCTCTCTCATGCACATGCACCACTCCTCTCTATCATAAAGGAAGAGGTCTGTGTCTTTAACCTTTGTGTGTGTGGCTAATTGTGCTAAGTGGAGTAGCTTAATAGAGTGGAAAATAGTCCTCATAATTTTCCCAGAGAGCGAGCAATGACCTTCTCTAAAGACAACGGCCATCTCCATTCTCTCTACACCGCTGGTTTTATGATATGAAATGTCAAACCATTGGGTTCTTCAGAATAATTAAATCAAATAAATTATTGCACCTAGGCAGAACCATCTTGTAGCCTAACCCAATTATAATGCACTGTAAAGCTAATTATTAACCATGATTACAATTAGTCTAATTTGAATAAATGTAGTCATTAGCGGGTTCATCCTAGTCAGTGAGTCTGAACTGTGGGGGATGATGGTCTCTCTCTCTCGTTCTCTCCCACTCACAGAGAGAAAGGGTGTGGATGTGTCTCTATCTTCATCCCATTTTTCACACACTGACCTTCACAAAATGGCCCACACCCTTCACCTTTCTGGGGTACTTGAGCATAATGCCTGCTGCTTCCAGAATTCCTATTTGCTGTTTATGCCTCTGCCATTTTGGTACGACTTCCAAATCAGAAGCAGAAGACTCCCTGTGCTCTTTCTGTTCCTTTTTTTTTTTTTTTTTTTTTTTTTACCTCTTGGTAGAAAATCAATATCAAGACTAGCCTACATTAGACCCTTCTCATGTTTTGGCAAATATCTGCTTTTGCATTTACATTTATATCCATAGTTATATTTTGGGACATTGGCTTATTTGCTCTCTTGCCGAGAGTTTGTCTGGTAAATATGAAGCTACAACCAGCAGCCAGTTAGCTTAGCTTAGGCTAAAGACCTGAAACGGGAGGGAAACAGCTAGCCTGACTCAAACAAAGTCTGCCAACCAGCACCTCTAAAGCTCTTGAGTATTAAAATAAGTTGCGATTTTATAGATGGTTATTTACTGAAATATTTCTTTGCCAGGAACAGTTACTTTTTGAAGTTTTTGCAACTTGTAATATCTATCCTTCAGTTTAACTAGATATAATTAATTATGAATTAGTGAGCTTTAGAGATGCTGGTAGAAGGATTTTGTTGCCTTCGGACAGCTAGCTGTTTCCCTTGGTTTCCAGCCTTTATGCTATGCTAAGCTAACCTGCTAACCTGCTGCCTGGCTGTAGACTCAAATTTACCAAACAGATATTTGTGAAGTGTATCAATCTTTTCATCTAACTCTCAGACAGCGAGTAAGCATATTTCCCAAATTGTCGAGCTATTGCTTTAATAAGTTACAGAACTTGTTAATTTTTCATTTCTCAGTCTGTCACATTGTTAAATCAGTAGGTTCTCAGTAGGCCTGTGGTAATGTGATTTGTGATATATACTGCCGTGTATGTAAGACACTGGATGAACTGCAGCTGTTTGTAATACCAGAAAATTTTCACAGAATCGAAACCAATTTAAACGTATTTTATAAACAACATTCATGGGAAGCAAAGACTGTACTCTTTGAATGTCATACCCAGGCATATATTTATTAATTTGGTGTATTAGTAGTAGTGTAATTATAAATGCATTTAAAAAGCCGAGTGTTACACAGTGTTACAGTGCCTCATGACACTGCAGTAAAAGAGCCTGGACAACGATTTCTTTCCACACAGTCTCCTGAGTTTATACAGAATAGTTAACAGTTAGAGCATTAAACATCTGGCGCACAGGCCGGCGATGCCAACAAACAAAACAACAGAATCATAAGACCCAAAAACCGCTGTGCTGGAATGGAACCACTCTGAGGAAACACAAAACCCTCATCCCATTTACCAACAATTGTAGTGTACTTACAGCCAAAAATCAAATGCTAAATGCCATATTGATAGTTCATAAATATAGTCCTTTGGATGCCACTCAATTCAGTTAGGAGAACTGAATTTCTACCCTCACCAGGAGGTCCCATGACATCCATGTGTCCAGAGCTGCTGTGTTTACAGCTGTTTCTCCTGGAAGAGGATCTGAGCATACACAGTATCTGAGTTGGAGGGTGTGGGGTCAGGGCTGGAGGAGGCTGGGGGCTCTGGCCTCGGTCTGAAGAGCTCCAGCTCTGCATATGTCAGACTATCCTCTTGTGATACTCGTGATACTCGAGGCTGGAAAAAAGGAGGATTATGATGAGAGAAACTTGAAGGACTTTAGATCAGAGATAAGGCAAAAGAGTACTGCATATACATAGTGAGCAGAGATATGCCAGCATTTCCCCCAGAAAACTAATCTGTTTTCAGCAAACAGTGGTATTCTTTCAATTTCGATGGAAAACATCTCTTTAGTGCTGTTCAGAAGCAGAAAGTATGTGTTTGTACGACCTCTCGGAACATTCAGTTAAGTCAAAAAACATTTGGTACAATAGGAGTCCTATCCAACATCTTCAGATCCTCCAAGTTGGACTAATCTAATCAGTATGTTCGTGCAAAGCAAATGCGCACATCTTCAAAATCACAAGAGCAGCATCAGTACAAATACTGATGATCCTTAGTTTGAGTAGTTTTGTTCTCTGTATACTTGTTTGACACTTTTATTGTAGATATAAAACCAATGAAGCACTCTAAATAAGTAATTGTGTTTGAGAAGCAATAAAGCTAAATAGAATTATCAAGCTCATAACTGAATGAAGAGACAGCAATAAACTCCTGTAGACAATCATGCAGTCATGAGACAAATTCCCCCTTGCATGTATCTCAATAACAACTCCGTGCTTGAAAAAAACATTATTTCAAAATGTTAATACATTTGTTTTAAGAAATCTATTAAATGCGTATGTTTAATAAATTATACAATGGAAGTAGGGGACACAGGAAATAGAATAATTGAACCTGTGTGATGGGTGAAGATGAGGAGACTTACAGTGGCAGATCTCCTTGGCTGAGTCTTTAACCTTCTGGGCTTCTGAGGTCTCTTTGCAGGAACCGGCACTGAAAAACAGAGACAACCTTAATTGACTCAAAACAGCCATGAGGAATGAAATTACAAATATGTACTGCTTGTGTATGCACTATGTGGTTTTCAAGGTATTGTTTATTACAGAAATACAAGCTTTATTCTGTCATTTTCAGCGTCAGTGTTGATTTTACCTCAGACAATACACTCAGCAGGATTTTACCCAAATACAGTATAAAGTTTCACTCTGTTTTCTGTCGGTCTCCCTGTGTCTCCCAAGCTATGCAGTTTTCGTCATGGAAACTGAATTATACTGGGGTTATCATTTTCTGCTTTTGTCCTTGCTGGATACCTTCATTTACTGTTGTTTTCCTTACCCACTTATTCATTTTCTTAGCGTCACAGGAGGCTGGAGCCCCTCTCTTCCCCCTGTGACTCTAATGCCTCCAGTATGTTTGGAATATTTGGAGGAAACTCAAACTCCACACACAAAGACCAGGACTGGAAAGTGAACCAGGTTCCCCCATGCTGTGAGGGCACATTACTAACTACTGAACCACTGTATCCCAAAAGACTAGACTGTGAACATATCTGATCTTTGTACTGTAGTTCAAAGAATACAGGCCATTTTGGCTCACTGCATAGACATATTGACCTGTAAAAGAATATAAGATACCCAAGACGACACATCCCCCCCTCAAATTGTTGCTTTACCTTTGGCTGGTATGTGTGGAGGTGGCTCCTCTGGTACTTCAGGTGCTTTTACTGTGACTTTTCTGTCAGTTTTCTGTCTCGTGTCTTTCCTTTTTGCTCTTGGGGAAGAACTTGATGAACTGCTGGAGCTGGTTACAGTCTCTCCTGAGCTGCATGGAGCAAACAGAATTAACTTTAATAGACAGTCTCTACCACGACAATCATACTCTTTATCGGTGAAGACATACTGTACCTGCTTTCTGGACACCTGACCAGAAGATAATTGGCTGTGGAGCAAAAAGTGCAAAAAAAAGTTAAATTATAGCAAAGCCACTATTGTTTCATGTTGAATTATGTGAAGGTTTAATAAGGAATGGTTCGACCTTTGAGTCTGTGTCTCCTGTAAAAGTACTGGCAGGTGAGAACCAGCGTGAACAGGAAGATGGACAGCAGGCCCAGTGAGCAGATCAGCACGGCACACACATACACGTCTAGAAAACAGAGACAGATAAAACCTCAGAAAAAAGATATCAGTATTACTAAAGTAAGACATTTATATTGTAAAATGAAACAGAATTAGCTGAAGACAAACACAGTACCTGCAAATAAACGCCACAGTCCTTCACTGCTACTGCTCTCAAGGGTAAAGTGCACTGGAGAAACAATTGTTACAAAAAGTCAGCAAAAACAGAATGTGGACGACAGAAAACTGTGCCCAGACTGAGTATCTTTGTAAACGGCTGTTGTCTGAGGGCAGTGACCCAGTACAGCAGACAGCTTTAGTGGTTTCCAGAAATATAAAAACCGCTGTCATGAAGGGAGAGTCTGCTGCAGGATTAGCCAAAGCTACCATGCACACACACACACACACACACACACACACACACACACACACACACACACACACACACACATGCACACACACACACACATACATACATACACATGCACACACCCACACCCACACAGGGGCCTGGCTGTACTGCTGTTCTTGGACAGTGTTTGGGGGTTCCCCATTGCGCTGCATCTCTGCTTCCTTTTGTTGGTCGCTTCACAATTGTTTAATGTTTAATTTTCTTCTCAGTGTGGAAAAAGAGAATAAGGAAGTTGTTGTCAGTATGCGCCAATGAATGATTAGTTGCAAATAGGTCAGGGGTATTTAGCAAGAGGTTGAGGAGAGTGAACAGAGGCTATATAAATTACTTAGTCTCTGCTCCCCATAATGAGTTTTTAATATGTCTTTTAAACACAGGTTGATAAACATATTAATAAGAAATGATAAGATATTAACTCTAATTGACTTCAAGCCTGTTTACAGACCACTGAACTGCCTGCGGAATTGTCAAATGTGGCCTGAATATCATGTTAATTAATGTCAGGGAGCAACACAGTAGCTTTTGTGTTGTGACTGAAAGTGAAAAACTGTATCACATGTATCATGTGATCAAATTTACAGGCAGTAAAGGCAGGAGAAGATACACTTATAACATCACAAGAACACAAGTGATGTGTTTTTCAAGATTCTGCTGCTGGTGTTTGGCTTTTTTTCTTCTAAAATATGTGTACTAAAAACTAAAGAGCCACCGAAAAAGATACCAAAAGATTGAATTGATTCGCACAAGTTATTATCTTGTGTAAACAAGTTATTTTGTGGGCACAAGGTAAAGAAATATCATCTTTCAGGACTTCTGGTGCTCTGTAAAAAACAAATTTAATCATACATTGAATGGATAAATTAGTAGGACAATATTACAATATAATACAATGCTTTTATATGTTTAAAAAAATAATAAAATACACTCAGTGAGCACTTTATTAGGAACAAATGTGAAATCTAATTCAATCTAATATAACAGGTCTGCCATGATCTCTACATTTATGAAGCCTATACATTTTCAGTTTTTGTTGACATTGTCAGAAAGGTGATAATTCTACTTTTTATTTTTGAGGTCATAGTGGGTGGTGTACTGGAGTGCATTATATTTAAAAGTGTTCCCAATATTTTGCCCCCTTCATGTATGTTAATGTGGTGGACAAAATATTAGAAACACCTTTCAATGGAATGGATTGTTCCTAATAAAGTGCTCGGATAGTGTTTTTTCATGAAAATGTGTGATGAAAGTGTTAATTCAAATGTACGGTAATTATTTAAGGCCAGTCTTTGATGTTTTATTGGATTGGATTAGATCGCCTGACATTCCTGGTATTTTGTCCCTCCCTTCTATTCCACAACAGGAAAACTCTTGATGGCCTGAGCAAAATACTTGCCAAATGGACACATTGTAGTCTTAGCCCTAGTCTTACTCATTTGACGAGGTAGCTGGGTACATTTAAAAGGCATTTCTTGACAATGTGAGCAGTTAACAGTTAATACAAGTAGACCACATATCCTATCTTCACAATGTGGTTAACCACATGCTAAATCCCACATCTGATCAGTGCACGCAGCTTAGGGTTAACAGGTTGTCTGTTAGGCAGCCAGTACAGTATACACTCTACATATGCGTCCAGATGCACGTCCAACCGAGCCAAGTTCATGCAAAAAATATACTGCACAGGTTTTCATGCAAAGCTGAAAACCATCAGGTACAGATTCATGCTCATGTGCTTTCACCCCAGTCCAGCGGTGAAGACACAGCACAGAAAAGTAAGCCATCCTCTGTACCATGAGGGGTTAGAAACCTGAAGCCAGACAGCAGTGGCTTATAAAAGTTAATTTAACAGTGCAGACTGTCTGCTCAGTTGACCAGTTTAGAAAAGCAGCAGCAAGCACTCGACCATTAGGTTCATATACTCTGAAGTCCCAATTTAGAGATGAGAATCTCCCCTCTGTGCAAAATCTTTTGACTAAAAGCCATCCAATGATCTCAGTGGGGTGTAGCCTTTCCTACAGACTGAGGGGTTCCCTGCATTACAGTTATAACTTAGTTTTCTCTTTGTTTGCCCTTATAATGTCAGCTCTTGTGTTCCTGGTTTTGTGGTCAATGCATGTCGGAGATGCCTGAGGTTGCGTGGCTTCCTTAGTGGGACATTGCCCTGAATTTAGGGCAGGGCGTTGTCAGATGGTTCTGTCAAATTGCTCTTCGCTTTTCTGGCATAAAGGTAGTGAAAGGTAAACTTTACAGCTGTGTCAGGTGTAGCCACACCCATTGCCTGGTAGCAGCATTTTGGATCTCTATTGCACCCCTTTATCCAGTGTGCCTCAATAATTCAGTGTACATTTATCACTGCATGTGATTTAAATTAGTTCTCAGCCAGATTTGTTAAGATTGTTTATTGTTGATTTCTCCCAGATTCCTGGCAAGGTCTTAATAAGTTTCACTGAATTTTCTCCTGAGGCTTGCATAAAAGTAAACCCAGAATGCTGACGTCATGTATTTCAGAGTTTTCGAACATAGCCAGCTCAGCAACACTCGACCTTTTACTCCTCACACTCATACACAGAGAGCGATATTGTTGAGTGTGGTTTGGCTGTGTGAGCTCATTGTTTTGAGATGGAAATGCCAGAAGATTGGGGTCACACTCAAACACACACAGGCACTACTTAAGCAAATAGCCAAGAGAGAGTCGGTGAATATATGCTACACATCTCTGTTTGCCCTTTGTACTCTAATAAAAACTGTTGCTTTTCCTTAATTCAGTTATTATTTCCACTGCCAGATAACACGGACAGCGTGCCTCAGCTGAATATGTGTGGCTGTAAGGGAATTCCTTGGAAAGAGGTATTCCAGAGAAAATGTTTTTAGTTTCGTAAAACCAGAAATCCCCTTTTTTCCTCAGTGTCTCACTTTCTCTTGTTGCGCAAAAAGTATTTAAAAAAGAAGCAGTGATGTCAGATGGCGATGAGAGATTTGTTTTTAATCGCGTGCACCAAGTGAGGATTAAATTTAAAAAAGATGTTGATAAACTTCATTGCATTTGATCTAACAAATGGCTTAAAACTGCAATCTGACTCCCAAATCTGCTAAGCGCAGATCCACTGCCCTGTTGATGTAGGGTTTCAACATCTTGCTCATGGACACTAAAACAGGGAGGATACTTTCTGACAAAGGAGCTCAACAGCTGTAACAGCCTGGATAACATGTTTTATTCTTAAAAAAAAGAAGAAGAAAAAAACAGCTGAAAACTGACCAAAGCCAAGTCCCAGGCCTTCCATATCTCATCTTTCACCTCACTGTCAGACAAAATGTGCCCCTGATCCTTCCCACAGACAAATATGACATGGGGAGCCCAGTGTATAAACATACACATCTGATTACCTGTCAGCTGTGTGGTGCTGGTACCATTGGACGATGCTCTCCATGTGTTTCTGTGTTTGCGGATCTCCTGCACCCTACAAGTGTAGAAACCCTGGTCCATCCCCGTCACACTGAGAATCCGCAACCGGTACACCTCTCCCTCTGTTTCCTCATAAAGACGAAACTTTGGCTGGGGGAAAAGGCGGGTGTAGTTCCCGTACAGCTTCATTTTCTTTATGCCCATCTTCACAATCAGAAACTGCGAGGGCTCGACGGCAGGAGGAGAGGGGGACGGAGCAGAGGGAGGAGGAGGAGGAGGCGTGAGAGTGGGAGCAGCCAGAGGAGAGAAGAACCAGCGCAGGATGAGGACACTGCTGCTCCTCTTCCTCTGAGATACCAGGCAGGACAGCGTCAGGTTGTCTTTCTCTGTTACCATGACAACAGGCCCAGGGATCACTGTCACATTCAGAGCATGACATACCTCTATTGACAAAAGACACAAAAAGTTAAGGTCATGTACATTTTGTTTTTTTTGTTATTTTTTTGTCTTTACATATCAAACTATATTGAATCTATGGTCTTTGTTTGGACATACTGTATGCGCTTTTTGCAAGTTTGTAATGCACATATTGTTTTAGGACAGAATAAAAGCAAACCAACCATGAAACACATTATTTAAACATGAGCACGCTGTATGATCTGGTATCTTGTGTGACTCCTCCCTGCTTTTTAAATTAGTAATTAACAAGCTTTGGTAATGTGCCCCACATGGAAAAAGTCTGAGTTCATTTTTGCAAGATGTTTGATTTCCTGCCAATAAAACATAATTGTAGCATTTAGACAAAGTATGTTTATATGCACACCCACAGTGGCTGCAAGGATTTATGGTGTTACAGCTCACACTATCACTGGTTCTACTTACATATGTCATTCCATCATTAGATGGGAATTCAGTCTGTAAAAGCAAGAAAACGAAAGAGAACTAAGAATTCAAGTAAATCGGCCTTTGTGTGCCCCAATTTGCAGGTACTGGTCTTTTTATGCTGCCAGCTGGGTCAAGTCTGTCTAGCAAAGACATGGAGTCTGGACACAATATGTGTGATCAGACAGGCAAAGAGAATCTACAGGTGGGAAACATTCATCATCCGTATGGTCCCCCTCCCACCACGAAACAGGCTAAAAGACAAAAACACGACAAGATAACAGGGACCATCTGGGCTCCCATGCTGCATTGCTGCTTTTTTGTGTTAGTTGGGGAATCTCCCTCAGGGTCTGTCCTCCACTATTTAATGTGACAACAAAAGCAGCAACAGAGACTTAAACCAACTTAATACCAAAAGATCACAGGGTGGGAAATGTTGCAATGCCCACTTGGAAACCTATGGAGGTTTTTTCTGATTACAGAGAACGGACTTCCTTAACTCTACTGTTGGTTTTAAACAATTACACTTTTACCAAGTTTGCAAAAGAACTTTGAAGTAATAATTTTTATTGTTTACATATATTCAGTTACTGTTAGAAGGTATTTTATTTCCTTATGTCTTCTTATGAAAGTCCTATAATAAAGGCAACATCTATTGTTTAAACATATGTTAGATAATAGATCACGTTACTCCTTTATTTCTTTCCTGCTCGCTCATTTTCTTACTGCTGTATTATTGCTGTAAACAAGGTCAACTTACCTGTGACCAGAGCCTTAGTCAGGACAAGGACCACTATAGAGAAGTACATTTTCCACAGTCAGCGAATCCATAAACCCAGAAAACTGCACAGAACTCACACAAGCAGCTACATTCAAAACAGAGACTGACTGCGCGACCCACCAGAGCCCTTACCCACCATTAACTCTTCTCCTCTTTCTCCTCTTTTCTGTGTAATATGAAACAGTAAATGCTCTGTTCCCACTTAGAAACTCCCACTCTCTCTCTCCCAGCACTCTCTCACTCTCTCTCTCTGCTTGTCTGTCTGTCTCTCTCTTTCTCTCTCACTGTGTGTCCTGCAAAACGTAGGAAATGTCATTTCCTGTGTTCCTATGAGAAGTCTTGGACCAAGGCCCAAAACCTCAGTACTTCAATGCGATGGTCAAGTCTTGTGGTTTGCGTGTGTGCATGTGCCTGTCACATTGTGAGTCATTTTGAGAAGCATATACTTTATAAGAAAGCACTGAACATGCTTTTCCATCATCCAAGCTACTCTGAAAGTCAAGCGGTTATGCTCATTTTGCATCTCCCAGTAAAGCTCACAAAGAGCAAATGCTGATGTTCATGTACGTGCGCTCTGTGTTTTTGTTTCTGCATGTAGTAATGTGTTCATGCATTTATATGGATGTGCTTCTGTGTGTGTGTGTGTGTGTGTGTGTGTGGTGGGACCTCTCCCAGTCTAGCTGTTGGACAGAGTGGCATGGGCTTGTCTCTGGCTGTGGTCGTCAGACTGTCCCAGTGGTATGAAGCCTACTGCTTTATTGGGCAGGCTAAACTGCTGAGGCAGGGCTTCTGCTGGCGCTTCGAGCTCTGCCAAAGCCAAATGGGATTACACAACAGATTTAACCTTTTAGGTTATACATAGGATTCTCTTGAAAAGCATGGATTCAGTGGAAAATGTATTGGCTGGGTTGACAAAGTGGTTTACTCTTTTCTTACCTTAACAAAGTCTTTTGTTTTTAAAGTATTGTAATTGTATCAGCTTAAGTTAAACTGGAGTTTTATCAGTTGAAGGTCATGTGTAAAAGTGTCAAAATCACACTTTTGGTGACTGTGGAGAAGTATTAAGTCCTCTTAACTACAACTATTACTTGGGGTTTCCCTCAAAGTTTTCCTTTACATAAGTCTTCTCTCCGCTTGAGGAATCACTCTCCTCTGCCCTGCAGTGGTCAAAGTAGGTTACTGCTTCTCAGGGGATCAACAAAAACATACTTGAGGTCACTGAGAAACCTGGGAGTACTGCATGCAGGCACTCTCACCATTCACAGCAGTGTACATTTATTCTGAGTTTGTGAATCAAGGGAAATCAAAGGAAAGACATTTCAAGGTTGTATTATTTCTATCATTGGATCCCAAGGGTATAGTAGGCAAAGAGTTAAGCATTTGGATAGGTTCATACAGAAAAAGGACACACACACAGAATATACAAAATGTTAATCTCTTTTTTCTGTCTATAAACTCTCTAAAGACTCATTTCACTCTCTCAATAACACTTTGTAATTGTCTTATGCACTCAGTAAAGAGACTCTTCAATTTGAGTCATTCAGACCCATGGGACATTTAAACAGTCAAAACAGGATGCCAGTGATAGTAATATTATATTGTTACTACAGTCTTTTAAGTAGTAAAATGAAATCAGTATCTTCTTTTACATTTCCTCTTTATTTATAACCTTTACAATGTGATTTTGAAAGACATTCATTGTGGTGAGAAATTATTTAGTTTGAATGAAGTGTGTTTTTATTGCCTGAACAAGTCCATGTCACACTACTCACAGCAACAAAGAAACATTCTCACAAACCTCCCACTTTAAAAATGGACTACTGTATGAAATTAAACCTTACAAACACCTATAATCAACTTTGACACAGTGGTTGAACACACAAAACTACAGTATGCTTTATACCATGTGCAGATCTTTGATTGACGCTGTGGATTTAAGAAGATTTCATGCATTACAAAACGCCAAAAGTAGGATTTCTCCAACAAGAAAAGAGAATGAAAACTTAAGCAAGCCGATCAGTGTTCATAGCAGAAACCAAACATTTCTCTGAGCTGAGCTGTTTGTTGCATCATAGTGTACTTCTAGGAGGCAACAGATTATTGATCACACTGTATACACAAGAAAAACATCTTAGCGTCTCACATTCAAAAAGTCAAATGGAATGGTGAAATTCTCTGTAACACAATAAATAGCTTAACAGTAAATCTCCAAAATTGACAGCAGCAATTTAACAGCATGTCACAGGGACTTTTTTTCAACTACAAAGCAAAAACATTCTGAGACTTTTTTCACTTGAAAAAAAGTCACATTTACAAACAAAATACTTTATATGATGATCCATTCATACTGTGCTTTTTGGGTATCTTTATTTTATCAAAGACTTTATTTAGCCACTTGTCTGCATTACATTATCAACCCCTAAAACTTCCTCACCAGTCATACACCTCCATAAAGTCCTCCAGTTCACCCATAGTTATTATATCACAAGACTGATACCTTGAGTGGGCTGAGTTATCATTTTCACAAACCGAGCTTCCTGCAAGCTGGCTGTTTGTGTCACACTCTGGGACCAACTCATTTGAGCCATGTGTGTTGTAAACGGTGTTATGTGTTTTGTCTTTATCATTAACCGTGTCCATGTATGGAGTCTTCTCTGGGCTGTAGCGATGCCCCTCAGAGTTCTGCCCACTTTCTGGGGCTTGATGTCTGTAAGTGTTGTTCTCCCTAACAGGCTGTTGATCCTGGGAGAGAGTCACTGGGGCTGACGTAACTGAGGATGACCTTTGGGGATGCACAGAGGAGACACCTGCAGGTTGGTAGCCTTGTGGATTACCGTGGTAGCCTTGATAAACCACAAGGGGCTTACCGCCTGGAGATGCCTGGGTGAGAGGCTGTTGTTGCTGCTTGGCCTGCATGTGGGGTTGCTGGGACTGGGGTCGGGAGGTGCTCTTGCCAGACTCGCGCACGTTCAGCTGAACATACTTCCCCGTCTCTGGGTCAAAGAAAGTCTTCGTTTTCACCTTAACAGGCACATCCACTACAAAATACTGACCAGAGTCAAGGTCTTGCAGCACCTTACGCTGGGTCAGCGGGTAGGACTGGGGATAGCTTGACTCTACATGGTACTGTGTCACTGGAGCTGGGTGGTTAGCATGATGGAGAATGGGAGAAGAAGGAACATGAGCAACTGTCTTAGGAGTAGCAGGGTGGGAAACAGGGCCAGTAGCATGAGGAGAGGCAACTGGGAGGGAGACAGGGCCAGTAGCATGAGCAGAGGCAACTGGGAGGGAGACAGGGCCAGTGGCATGAGGAGAGGCAACTGGGAAGGAGACTGGGGTAGTGACATGAGGAGAGGCAACTGGGAGGCAGACAGGGGTAGTGGCATGAGGGGAGGCAACTGGGAAAGAGACAGGGGTAGTGGCATGAGGGGTGGCAACCGGGAAGGAGACAGGGGTAGTGGCATGAGGGGTGGCAACTGGGAAGGAGACAGGGGTAGTGGCATGAGGGGTGGCAACTGGGAAGGAGATAGGGGTAGTGGCATGAGGGGAGGCATGGGAAGAGCGGTGGGAGGGCTGGTGCTCGGTATGCGAAGAGGGCAAGCGAGACCCCAATGTTGGCGCATGAGCGAGCGAGACAGGAGGGGAAAAATGAGGGGAAGCCACAGCAGTGCGGTTGGAGTAGCATACCTCAGAGGAGGATGAAGGGATGCTTGGGACTTCTTGAAGAGATTTCTCAGCAGGGCTGTCTCCTGCAGTCTTGGACATCTCTTTCTTTATCCTCCGTTTGGCCAGTCTTTTTGCCCTAAGCAGAGCTTTCTCACTCTTTGGGGGAACAGCTGGAGGCTTTCCCAAGCGGGACACATCACTGCTGAAACTGCAGGCTGACTCTGGCCTCTCGTAGTCATACAGTCCCCGTAAATCCGCCAGGTCTGCTGCGCTGGTGGCAAAACTCTCCACATCCTCAGACATGTTGCTGATGACAGAGCGGGAGTCATCTTCATCCAGAACGAAGCTTCTCCTGGAGTAGGGCCTGTAGTGCGGAGGAGGGGCCGAGTAATCCTGTGATGAAGATGCTATGTGAAGGGGCGAAGTTTCTTTGATAGCAGCAAGTCTCGTGACTGTATCAGGATGGATGGGAGTTCCTGCATTACGTCTCATTATGTCCTGCTCCTCCTCTCCTCTCTCTGAACCCATGGGTGAACCTACCCTGAAATCTTCTCCAAAGTTCTTATGGAAGCGTGGTTTGACTGACTTGGTGAAAGAGAAACCTCTGAAGGTGTTATCCTTCACCCTGAACATTGAGGGCTTGACTCCCAGAGCAGGAGAGGAGCTGCTGGAGCGGGGGAGGGATGGAGCTGGAGATGCAGTGGCATGAGACCTGTGTAGCCTACTGTAGGATCCAGAGTCCTCAGTTGACTCAGATGCATTGTTTCTTTGTTGGGAGGGTATAGGAGAGCGTAGTTGTCTTTCTCTGGGTTTCCTTTCAGACTCTGTTGAAGTGATGGCGTAGTACTGAAGAGCATCCATCCTCTGCGCTGCTCTTTTCTGCTCCTCCACCCGAGCAGCTCTCTCTTTCTCTCTGTGAGCTGCTAACTTTTCGTCTTCTCTCTTTTTAGCCCTGATCTCCTCCTCTCTTTGAGCCTGCAACCGCTCTTTTGCTACTCGCTTCTCCTCTCTCTGTGCTGTTTGACTTGCCTCCTCAAGGAGCCTGGCCTTCTCCTCTTTGGTTTGCTGTTCTTCTCTTTGTTTTGCAATTGCTTTCTCTTTGTCAACAGCTCTCCTTTCCTCCTCCTCTTTTTGAGCTCTCATCCACTCTTCTTTTTTCTGTCTTTCTCTTCTCTGCTCCAAAATCTGCTGCTCATGTTTCTTCTGCTCCTGAATCTTTTTAATCCTTTTCTCTTCTGCAATTTGAGCAGCTTTCTCCTCCTCAATCTGTTTTCTTTTCCTCTCCTCCTCAATATAAGCGAGTCTCTTCTCCTCCTCAACCTGTTTGGCTCGCCTTTGCTCCTCAATTAGAGCATTTCTCCTCTGCTGCTCCTCTTGAGCAGCTCTCTCCTCCTCAATCTGTTTTATTTTCCTCTCCTCCTCAATATAAGCGAGTCTCTTCTCCTCCTCAACCTGTTTGGCTAGCCTTTGCTCCTCAATTAGAGCATCTCTTTTCTGCTGCTCCTCTTGAGCAGCTCTCTCCTCCTCAATCTGTTTTCTTTTCCTCTCCTCCTCAATATAAGCGAGTCTCTTCTCAATCTTTTTGGCCTTTTGCCTTTGCTCCTCAATTAGAGCAGCTCTTTTCTGCTGCTCCTCTTGAGCAGCTCTCTCCAGCTCTCTTTGTTTTCTGTTCCTCTCCTCCTCAATATGAGCGAGTCTCTTCTCCTCCTCAACCTGTCTGGCTCGCCTTTGCTCCTCAATTAGAGCATCTCTCCTCTGCTGCTCATCTTGCGCAGCTCTCTCCTCCTCTCTCTGTTTTACCCTCCTCTCCTCAATCTCTTTCATCCTCTCTTCCTCCGCTCTCAGTTTTGCTCTCCTTTCCTCCTCAATTTCTCTCATTCTCCTTTCCTCTTCTCTTTGCTTTGCTCTCCTCCCCTCCTCTTCTTTTTGCGCAGCTCTCTCCTCCTCTACCTGTTTTGCTTTTCTTTCTTCCACTGCTCTTTGCTCTGCTTCCTTTAGTTTTTCCCGCCTCTCCTTGATCTTAATAGATATGGCCTCCCTCTCTCTTGCTCTTCTCTCCTCTTCTCTCAGAGCAGCTCTTCTCTCTTCTTCGGCCAGAGAAGTTCTTCTCTCTTCTATCATGTTTTTTACTCTTATGTCTTCTGCTCTTTTCTCTACTTCTGTCCTCGAAGATTCCTCCCATTGTTTTGCCCTGCTCTGCGGTTTTACTGTGGTTTCTTCATGAGGAGTTGAAAGACTTTCTTGTCTTTGTTTTTCTGTCCTGTCTTCCCCGATCTTAACCACTGTGTTTCTATCTTCAATCTTTTCACCTTTTCTCAGATTTCTTTTACTTTCTTTCATGTTGTACATTTGCCCCACAATAGGCTGTGGATGAGAGTCTCTATCCAAGTTTGGCATTCTTTCGGCTGAGGAATATTCTGTTTTTTCATGTGGATTGGAGGTATCAAGTGGTTTTAGATGTTGTGAGACAGAGGCATTTCTTGGCTTGTTGGCTGAAGAAGATGATGTTGTTGTTTGCATGGGATGGTTGTTTGGCTGATGAATACTTTGATCTACTTGACTAAATCTTTGAGTACCAGCTCCAACCACTTCCTCTCCCTGGTTCTTAATATGTGCTTGTTGTAACTTTTTTCTCTCTGCAAGATCTTGAGCATGTTTTGTCCCAGTTTCTAATACACCTTCATTGTCTTTGACATCTAAAAGCATTTTCTCTTGTCTTTCTTTCTCTCCCAGTTTAAACATTCCCGTCCTTTGATGTTCTTTCTCTGTAATGGGAAACACTACGGGTTTGGGCTCTTTGTTCACTTTGGAGCTGACCTCTGTCTTATTTGGCAAACTTTTCTCTTTTACAGAGAGGTCTTGTGGGTCAGCAGTGAACACTGGACGTCTGTTATGACGAGACTGTATTAGTGGAAAGAATCCTTCCTTTTTGTTAGGAGGGAATTCCTGAATTGTGTTTGCTGTTTCTTCTGAAACAATTACTTTTAATCTGGCATAGTCTGCAATTGCTGATATCTCAGGGATTGTAGACGTTCTCTCTCTTGGTTTTGGTTTAACTTCAGGTTTCTCCTTTACTGCATTTTCCCTTGTTGGCTGTGAATTTCTTGAGTGTCTTTCCCTTGTTGATAAATTGGATTTTCTTTCTGTGTGGTGTTTTCTTATATGAACAGCTTGACTAGCGTCCATAATTTCAGATTTATCACTCTGTCTCTCTGTGGGACAATCAGTCGATTTCGAAGCAGTCTTATCTTCTGTTTCCCTGTTATGCTTTTTCATGTTCTCATGTTCTTGAACGTTTACTGGGCAAGATTCCACTGTTTTCTTTTTGCTTTGATCCAACGCAAAGACTTCATGTTTTCCTTCCTTGTATGATTCATTGCTGATTGCAGCAATGTTTGGAAGTAATCCTGGAAGTTCCCTTCTCTTTGAAACTGCATCTGACCTATCTCCAACATTTGTGCTATTGTTGTATGGTTCATCGTTTGTTTCTATTACCCCTTGAACTTGAAAATAGTCTCCCTCCATTGGTTGTGTCTTTGATGTTGTCCCATTTTTCTTTATTTTTTCCGGCTTTCTATTTTCAGCATGAGTATTCTCACTTGTTACATTTTGGCTGCTCTGTTGATGTACTTTGCCTTCAAAATTGTCCTTCATCAGCCCCTCAATGCTTGTTGGAGTTGGGTCTTTTGGCCAGTCTTCTTTATTTAAGGTGCTCACTTTTTCATCAAGAGTAGATGATTCAACTTGTTTATGTTCATTAGCTACAACCACATCAGAAGGGACAGCTGTAATATGATGATTTCCCATCATTTTCAGGTTGTCGTTCTCAGTTACTGCTGGTACAACTCTGATAGCAATACCGTCTATATGAACATTATCGTCCCCTTGATTATTTTCTCCAGTGTGCATCTTTATATGCTGATGTTTCGGAGGTACATGTCTGTTTTCATTCTCAGCTAAATGGTTAGATGGACTGGTTTTGCTAAATGGCTTTGGTTGTGTTGAGTCATGTCTCTTTTCTTCCAGTTGGGGTGCACTCTTGTCATCTATGTTCATGCTTTTGGAAGGATTTATGACAGTTACTATATCTTCTTTCACTGATGGATGGACATCATCTTTTATCAGAGTTTCTGTATCAGCACTGTAGAAATCATACTTGTAGTTGATCACTGTGTTCACCACTTTGGCCTTGAACTTCTCGTTGACATCTTCTGTTTGTATTGTTTGTGGATTTTTCTCTTCTGTATTAATCCCTTCTTGATCTTTTGTGATGATCTTTGCCGAGTTCTCTTTTGGTGTTTTATCTGTGTGGTCTTTCTTTTCTCCTGCTATTATGTCCTGTTTGTAGAGATGGGGTTGAGTTTCAGCCAACACTTTATTTTTAGCGGGTACAGTGACCATGGGGGGCACATCTTTTTCAGTCAGGGGTTCATGGAGTTGTATTTCTCTTTGGGGTCTCTCATTTATATAAGAGCTCTCATGCTGGGGAGTAGTCCTTTTCTCAGTCACATTGTTCTTCCTGGTTGAGGTTTCTTGCATGTTTTCAGGATGATTATTCATACCAACTGTAATTTGATCTTCTTTTACTGTAGGATGAGTTTCCTGTGCAACTCTGTCATTTGCTTCTCCTGTGCTAACTTCTGTTGAAGATTCAATTTCTTTACTTATATCTATACCTGAGCTGGGATGACATTTATCTTGTTCAGCATTGCTGTGGTCTTCTTGAGTTTGTTCTCGGGTGCTTAAATCCCCCTGACTGTCGCTCATTCTTTCTTGCACAGTTACCGTTATTCCCATGATTTCCAAGCTGTCATCAGCCACAGAGGTCTCATTCTGACCAAAGGCAAGTTTTAGTGAAGGTGATGAGTCCTCAGGATTTACTACATGTTTACTTGTAGCTTGTGATGGATCCTCTTTCTTCTTGTTGAGTTGCTCAGTGTTTATTGCAGTTTTGTTCATAAGACCCTCTTTCGGTTTTTCAGAGTTTTCTCCATGTTTTACTTCCTGTTTTCCTTTGTTGTTGTTAAGTGCTTGTGTTGGTGACCTAATTCCAGGTTGATCCTCTTTCTTCTGACTCTCTGTCAAGCCTCCATCTGTACTCGTGGCATAACTTCCAGCCTGTTTTGCTTCTGTGGGTGCTTCTGGTACAGTGTCAATGCTCTTCATTGGTTCTTTGGGGACTTGTTTCCGTGAGGGATCGGGTATTTGACTGGTGCTTACTGCAGAGCTGGAAAGTGAAACGGCCTTGACTGGTTCCATTTGTATTGCTGAAGGTCCCATCTGCTGTTTTGGTGTAGTATTACTTGGCATTGTGCTTTCATACCTTCTAGACACCTCATGTGATGGTGGCCTCTGCCTTATATTAATACTCTGACTACCTGATAATTGCTTGGTGGAGTTTTTGGATATAAACCCATCTGGTAAAGCAAAACCCTTTTCTTTAATGGCCGAAATCTCTTTCTCAGCATGAGCTTTTATCCTGGAAGTCAGAATCTCCTGCTTTGTCTGAATTCTTTCTTTATGGAACAATGTTCTGGGAGGGGTAAAACCTGATACTACACTATGTTCAGAGGACTTGGGTTTTCTTTCAGGGGGTTTAGCTAAATCAGAATCTCTTTGCTGTGAAACATCAGCTTGTTTCAGAGGGTCACCTTTTTCACTATTTGTTCTTTTATCTACACTGGGAGGCAAATAATTACCACTAGATAATTTGAACTCTTTGGATGACTCACTGTAAATATAATGACTTTCTGTCACCTCATTAGATGTAACGCTGCCTACTTCCTCCTTATTTTCTGTTTTAGGTGTTGTAAGTTTGCTTGTTGGACTATATTTTTCTTTTGGTGTCTTATTATTCATTGTCTCAACTTTATCAAGTGCTAATGATGATGTTACACTGACATCATTTGAAAAAACATTTCCTGCAGGGGTCCCTTTATTTCTGTTTGTTGAGATTGCATTAGTTAAACCATATTTCTCTCTTAGACTCTCATAATCTTCAGCCCCTCGATCCGTACTATTACTGCTGACAACTGAGTCATTTTTCTGTTGATTCATTTGTGGTGCCTGATCCTGCTCTTCATTTTTATTGATATTTGCCCTGAAAGGAAAATCTCTCTTTGCAATGTCATCCTCCTTTGTGATTACAGTACTCCTGGCTTTCTCTTTTTGCTCTCCCCTCATTTTCTCCTTTATTTTGGCCAACTCTGCTTTAGCTTTAGCTAACTCGGTCTTAACCTGCTCAACTTTACTTGGCTCGTTTCTGACCTGTTCTTCTGGCATGGTCAGTTTTGCTGTGGATTTAGCGGACCATTCCTGTATCTTCTGTGTTTTTGTTATCTCTGATTTAGCTAGCTCCACTTTGGTTTGTTCCAATTGTGTCTGTTCTGCTTTTCTTACCTCAGTGTTTGCTTCGTTGGCTTTATTTGTCTCTGTTTTAAGCTGCTCTGCATTTATCTGATCTGCTTGAATTGAATCTTCCTCAGCTTTCTTCTCTCTAAAAACCTCAACATTATGCTCAGCCTTGACATTTCCCACTCCAACTACCTTTGTCTTCTCTTGTCCTGCTTTGGCTTGTTGCACTCTTATCTGCTGCAGTTTAGCTTGTTCTACTTTTCTGCACTCTGCTTCAGCAAGTTCAGCTTTAACTTTTACAGTTCTGATTTGTTCTGCCTCAATCTTGTCTATTTCAACTTGTTCTGCTCTAACCAGTTGTGCTTCAACTTGTTCTGGTTTTATTCTGTCTTTTCGATCTGATTGAATTTTAGCTTGCTCTGTTATTGTATGCCCAGCCTGCTCGGTCTTTGCCAGTTCAGTTTTTATGTGTTCTTCTTTTAGCCTCTCTGCATCAGCTTGCTCTGTTTTGACACGCTCACTCTGCTCTTCTCTTGCGTGCTCGGCTCCTGCTTCTTCTGTAGCGTTTCTCGGCACTGTTACATTTTGAATGCTGGTTTGCTCTGCTCGTATCAGTTCCTCTCTAGCTCGTTCTGGCTTTTTTCCTCTGGACTGCTCTGTCTGTTTCTCTCTCCTCTGCTCCTCTCTTTGCTGTTCTGTTACATTATGTTCTGCTTGGGCCTTGTCGACCATTTTAAACTCTGCATTTGCCTGTTTTGTGCTGTCCTGCTCTGTTAGTTCTGCTTTGGCTTTCTCTGACCCGGTCTGACCTGCTAAAATGACCTTAGCTGGTTCTGCTTTGGGCTGCTCCACTTGATCCCAGTGCTGAGCTTTTGCAAGTTCTGCTTGGGTGCGCTGTGCTTTTAACTGTTCTGCTGTGTCCTGTGCAGCCTTGACCTCAACAAACTGTCTATCCTTCTCCCGGTTGGCCGTTGTGTGTGTGAATGCTTTGTCAGGGACAGATAATGAATTCTTTTGCATATTGTGTTCAAACTGTTTTTTAGCTTCTTTTGGCTGGAACGTTTTCTCCCTTAGCATTGGCGAATATTGTTTTTTCTGACCTGTTTCTTGCATTAGAGTAGTTTTGTCTTCATCTGAATAAAAGGTGTGTTTGTTTCTGTATTCTTGATCAGTATATCTGTTATAATCGGGTGTCAAATAATTCTCTTTCATTTCATTTTCCTCATTCTGTCCATAGTACTTTTGAAGTGTATATTTGTCCCTAAATGCTCCAGGTTGCTGTTGTCCATGATATGCTGGATTTTGTACAGCGTCATTAGAAGGTGGAGCATATTGTGGCATTTGCTTGTGTTCTTTATTTATACTCTGTGGATTTTCTCTTCTGTATTTGTCTCTTGGTGAACTGAGTTCCTCCTTTATCACAGCTGCTTTTTGGTAATCCTGTTCATGTTGGTCTTTTTCCATTAAAGCAGATATCTCTTGTTTCCATGGAGCAATATCTGCATTCAGACTGAGCTTTTCTGTGTCTTGGTTGTTTGTCTGTCTCCACCTATCCTGTGAGGACACATTACTGTAATCATATTTGTTCTCTTTCAGTTGCTGATATCTATCCACCTTTGTGTATTCGCTTCCCACTGCTTCATTAAAACGTTGCTGAGTATTTGCCTTGCCTTTTAAATATTCTCTGATTTGACTGTTTTCAGCATTTAGCCTTGGCATGTCTGTAGCTTTATAAGTTGGTTTATCCCTATATATATCCCCTCCCAGAGTTTCTACGTTCTCAATCATGCCTTGCTTATAGGGAGTACATGATGATAAGTCCTCATGGAGATTCTGTCCATTAGCCAGCTGATTGCTAGAGTAATTTTCAGGTATGTAGCCAGTGAACCCAGAATGATGAACCATCTCATCTTGCACCTGAGTTGTCTGGTATTCACTTGAAATGTGTTCTGAAATTTGGCCTGTATATGCTGTAGCAGATTGAGAATGCGTTGCTGTAAGTGACAGTCCAGTGCTATGATACTGTTTTACATATTGATGTGAGGCCTCATTTGTCCAGCTGGATTCCTCAACTCGAGGAATTTGAATGTCTGGATCTGGAAACTCAGGAATATCTATCACAATGTCTCTGGGTTCCTGGAAAGAGGGCTGTTTGTTTTTCTCCAGTGTCTCCAAGCCTTTAAATTTGGTAGGACTGTAGGTGCTTTTCACTCTCTTCCTGTTGTCTTTGAGATTGAAGAGGAGGCTAGTGGCTCTGGATTTATAGCTAGACATCCTAACATCAGGAGTGGCTCCCCTGCTTTCAGCTCGCACTGGAGCATGTTCCACAGGTTGAGGAGAAACTGCATACTGCTGCACCTCTGATGTCTCTTGATGTACATGGACTTGAGGTGTGAGCAGCTGACTAATGTTGAAGGGAGCTGTGCTGCTGTTACTTCTAACAACATCTGGTGCCACTGTTACTGCATTGTTACCAAATGGAATTAAATTCTCATTGCCATAAAATACTTCTTGTTTATTTGTTGTCAACTCTGTTGTAATATTTTTCTCTGTCATCATTTTGATTTTGTGCTGGAGGGCTTTGACGGAGCTAATGGTGTCACGCACACGTCGAGACATCTCAATGGTGGGTGATGCAGTTGATGGGCGTTGAGATGGGAGCCTGTTCTGTGTCCTCTTCCTGTTGGGATAATGTCCTGCCAACTCAGACTCACAGCGTTTCTCCACGGCGGACGCTTTCTGCAACATTGTGGATGTTGATGTGGAACGTGAAGGGGTCGCCGGTACCATAGGCGCCAATGTATTCCTCTGGTGTCCAATACCCCTCTCCTCAAACATAGAGGGACCCTGTGGTTGGGCTTCCAGTGAAAGCTCCTTGTACATTGGTGTCTCACACCATTTAGGGAACTCTGAACAGTGCATAAATCCTGAGACTTCTCCTTGTTGGAAAGGGAACCTGTTATGGTCCCTCCATACTCTGAAGGGACTAAACTCACTATGTATAAAGAAGTTAGAGTTACAGTTAACCTGTGTCAACATGCTGTGTTTACTGTGGGAAGATCTCATAAAAGACGATGCAGAATTCATATGAGCCACTGCAGCTACTTCAGAGGAGTAGAAGTTGGTGCCTTGGGATGAGAACGGACCAGCTGGGGGGAAATGACCACTGTCAAAGTTTTGCTGGTATGATGTAGAGAATTCAGAAAGTTCCCTTTGGATGCTCATCAGAGCTGATTTGTCCCAAGTTGTCTCATCATTCCAATCTCTTAGTTTACCATCCATCCCTGCTCCATCCCTGTGTCCCTCAGAGTTAAAAGCTCTGATAAGAGAAGAAACTCTGGAGCGGCTCCTGCGTTGCTGCGAACTCAACTCTGTGGCTCCATTGCTGAAGAAGGACAGCTGTTCTTCATTGAGAGATTTCTCTTGCTGTGACATTTCCATAAAGGAGTGCTGGAATGTGGCAGAAACCCTCCCCTGTGTCCTCTCCCCATAAACCCCCCACTGTGGATCTCTGTGGATCTCGGCCCCATACATTCCTTCATGGATCCAGTCCTGTCCATACTGCTGCATCCTGAGACTGAAGCTCTCATGTGCAGCTCTTTTAAGTTCCTCCCTCTCTCGGTCCTCTCTGTCTCTGTCCTGGCCACTCTGGCTAAAGGCCAGCTGTCTGTCTCTCTGGGTGCAGGGTGAAGATGAGCAGAGGTCCGAGTCATTATAAACAGCCTCATCTCCAATGCAGAGACTCCTGAATGCTCGATCTGTCAGATTGCTGACTTCACGGTCAGTCTCATCCAGAAAGGACCCACCACTGGAGGTGTCGCTGTAGCCCCCATCACTGTGCTTTCGATGTCCACCACTCTTTCGGCTAGAGCGGCGTTTCTCAGCTGAGGTCATGATGCAGGCTCGCTAACAAAGAGCTCTGTCCTCAGGTGTTCAGTCATTCATGCAAACCCCAAATTATACACACTCTCTGCTGGTGAAGCTAGCAGGACCCAGAGTTTAGTGCCCCCAGTCAGGATTTTGGGCAGCCAGTAGCTCCTACGGCATTGTGCATTTTAGTTGTCCTCTGTCCAAAAAAAACTTGGAGTTTCCTACCAGAGAGAAGAGAAAGGAGAATTAGCCTGGACATGACCATGGACTCACACACTCGTTAAACACACAGTGTCTGCATGATGTGTTTGCTGCATTTAAACTTTCATAGTTAATCCAAATATTAAGATATACACAAAGATCTACAGTTTTTTCTCATGTCAGATTGTTTTAAAAACTGTCGTTGACTGACTGTTGTGGGCTTGATAATTCATGATAGCTGTCCTTGATAAGAAGCTTTTTTTCTTTTGCATAAGCAGCAATGTACTGTATGTGGTTCTTAAAACTGCCTTGTAAATCCTTCCACTCAATCAGTGTGACCTTCATGAACATGTTGTGAATAAAACTACACTGTTGCTGGGCACAGTAAAGACAGCCTCACGTGAGTTATTTTAGGAAAGCAAGACGCATCCGTACAAACATAGATGACAGCACATACACACATACACATATCAGATCATGTTCACTTTTGGGGTCATTACATAGACGTACATTCATTTCCTGGAGACTTACCCTAGCCCTAACCATAACCTAATCCTAACCTTAACCACTGACCCAAAAATCAGCTTTTTCCCAATTGGAGACAGACCACGTTTGTGTTGTCTGTGATTTTGATTTAAACCACTAGATATTGATATTGGTTCACTAAAAAGCACATACTGCAACACTGTCCCAACTGTGTTCATGTTAATGAGATCATTTTAACACCCTTCATACACCCTAGACTAGCAGGTTAGACTTCTATCAAGCTGTTTCTCTTTGAGTGAAAGTTAAAAATTCTGGTTAGGACCAGCTAGAAGTGACATTTCATTTGAAACTTATCTTGTAGAAAAACCTGTTTGGTTTTACTACACTACAGAGAGGGCAGGTGGAAAGAGAACCAAAATATCCTGAAGTAGAAGTGCTGCTAAACATAGATTTAAGAGGTAAAATTAGAAAGTGTATCGCTGGTGTGAGTACATAATTTGTCATCTAAAATGTTTTAATGTGACAACGAACTTATTAAAAACAAGCTGTATTTAAAAAAATTTAAACCATTAACATTAACAGAATGTCCAATTCGTGAAATAAAAAGTTAGTTAGTGCTGCTTTGTGCAAACTGTCTAAGATGGCCTTGGTTGAGGGCTGTGAGATATTTGTAGTAGGTGACGCAATGACTTTTCCAACTTACTCTGACTCATCACCCGTAAGCTGGCTTAGGTAGGTTGTGAAGGGCCTTCAAAATTGTACTTCTAATAGACAGAATATAAAATTAACAATATATAGTGAAAAAATAAACATAATGTTAAAAATATAATGCACACACAGTATTAACATAATTTCTTGCTTGCAAACTAAGAGAGACATCTTATTCCCAACTTTAAAATGAAATGTTTGCACATTTAGAGGCAACAAGGCAGTGTCATGGTTATGTTCTGCTTAAATTGTAGCTGCCAGGCAGCCGTCACCTTGCTCAGAATATCCAGTGGTTCATTAACGTCTTCTGACCTGGAGGCCATCCATCTCATATGCATCTACAGAACAGCTACACCACACCGCTGTGCTGCCAAGCTGCATCTGTATATCAAATAAAAGTCATGTAGCAATTGTTTAAACATTTCCTGCAACACCTTTCCTCTTAAGCAGAAAACAACAGCAGCTTTTAAACAGGCAATTACATGTCTTTTTACAGTTACACTTATTCCAGTGCATGGTAATTACAGGGAAACATTGCATTCAAGACACAAAAGCTCAAAGACTTTTAATTTACATGTCACTCCTTCTCTACTCTTTGTACGACCTAAACTCCACATTCTGTTCAGTCATACATCATGAGAAAACAAAACATAAAAAAATCAAGCACAGTTATGGTGGATATTCCTAATTCGAACGCCATTTTGCAACAATAATCTCATGTCAAACTGTCAGGATGATTTCTGTTCATTCTTGCATGTGACAGGTTTATTTTTGTCCAGCGACAGGCCTCCAACTCTAAAACCTGACACCAAAGAGGCCTCCTTTCACAAGATCCCTGGATCCAAACGTAGACCAAACAGCAGCAAATCTGTCATTTCTAAGAGCAGAAAGGATATGACTTAATATTTATAAATGTCAGCAACTGTCAGTGAAATTAAATCTAATTCAGTCGCTGAAGTTGCACATTACCTTTAGTGAGTGAATGTGTATTTTCTTTTGGGGATTAAAGTAGTGGATTTGTCATATCTTGACATTTATTTATCTTCATGATAATGTACTTTATAAAATGAAACCACTGAAAAAGAGAACATGCATGTATGTATGGTTGAGTATGTCGATTAAGACTTTTTTTTTTTCAAGTATCCATCTCTCAACATAAACAAGAATGTACAGTGAGGTTTTGCCTTACCTTCCAGTCTTATAATCCATAATTTGGGCCTTATTGTAACTCCTGAAAGGTTCCGTCTCCCCCAAAAAGGTGCTATTGATGTGATCCTGCCCTGACACCTTTCTGGCAGCTCTGGCTTTTTCTATTGACAACAATCCAAAGCAAATCCTCTATGTAGTCCACAGTCTGGTCTTTGAGCATCTGACCAGAGACAGGCACCGGGACTTGGGGCCGGACACCAGACAGAAATAGAGGAGTTGTCCCAGAGAGAGTGTCCACCATGGGGGACAGATTGAGGGCTTGAGCTAGCATGCGGTTCTGCGAGATCCTTTGGTGTCGAGTGTCAGACGGATGAAACAAACAGCCTCTCAACTATTTATAAATCTGGACAGCTAACTGTCGGCCATTAGCGGCTAAAGCTAACATGTCAGCAAACTGGGGGAACGTTACAACTCGATGAGGAGGTTGTGGGGTCTAAACTTAGAGAAAAACCTAATTTGTTGTACATGTGTCATTATTGTGGGTGTTGGGTAGAGGGGGCTCAGTTTGGGTCCTCCTCAGGGAGACATAAATAACTCAATTGCCTCACACTGGAGTGCCTCCCTCTTCGTTGAACAAAAATGAGAAGCACTATATGGAGTGTCAACAAGTGGCTTTTGGTCACCACCCACATACTATCATCACCACTGACTTGACTATTGACCACAAGAACATACGACTGAAATCTTTTTGCAATTTTCTCCTTAATTCCCCTGCAGAAAGATTTTTAATTTATTGCCACATATCTGAGATGTTCATTTCAACGCTCTCTTATTACACTAGTTAAACTATGGAGGTCTAATCTCCCCGGCTACAGCCTCACTCACCCCCCAGCAGAAAAGGCCATAAGGCAGAGGAAGGGGAGGAACTGTACCTCCCCCTTTTCACCCCTCTCTGCCACCCCTCCTACAGCCTGCTGCTATAATAGGAGATTGCTGTAGCAGAAAGTTTCCTGGGTTTCTTGGCGGGCGCAGGGCCGGCCTGGGGGATGATGGACACACACACATGGCCTCTAATGGAGACGCACTCCTCCACATATGCCCACACATACACACACACACACACGTGCACACACACACACACACACACACACACACACACACACACACACACACACACACAGATGGTTTTACATGTGGCTCACTAAACTTTGGGAAAGGCTGAGGTAATCCCTTTTTTAACTAATCTCTAAACAAGTCCACTTCCACCCACACGCCCTTCTCATCCACTGCTTTTTTCCCTCTCGTCAATCTGCAACATCTCTAAATTTCTTAAAAGAGATAATCAGCTGCTTCACTGATCTCAAACCCTCTCAGCCAGAATTTACAACTTGCTGGTGTATTATCTTGTTTTGCTACTTACTTGTGGGCCTTCAATACTCAGCACTTGTTAAAAAATGGTTTTGATTAATAAAATGTAATTTGTAAAAACTTCCCTCAGCAAAAATTATTCATTGTGTGTTTATCCAAAATGCTCAATTTTACCATTGAGGTTTGAAATGGAGCCTGCTGTGTGGACTCTGGGCAAGTTTCCTGCTCACTAAGTCCCTCTAGTGGACAAACTAAGTATAGACGCTCAGTATCACCTGGTCTGAACTGAAATTTGGTCTTTTTTGACACATATTTCTTGAGTTTCTATGCAGTGCAATTCCAAAACTTTGCCTCAACTTAGTTGTCTTGTGAAGCTACTGAGGACTGTAAACATTGATCACAAACGCTGAGGATGCTCTTCCCGGTGCTGAGTAAGGAGGAGCCAAGCTGTGGTTATGTGGCAAAGAGCAGACAGGCACATTACTTGCTGCATTAAGATATGCTTTGTTTGTATTATCTCCATTCAGAGATGAGCTTAATTGATTCTAATTGATTGGGTTATTGATCAGCTCTGTTGCAGGAATTAAAAGCAGAGATTATACTATAGTGGGGTGTTTTCGGCCCCTCAGTGGACTGACCCTGAATGCACTTTATGTCTGACAGAAGAAGCTGAATTCTTGAAAAGTACATTTTAGGTGTTGTACCTGATGTCAAGCAAAAGATTTGTTTGTATGTGACAGTCTCTTCTTGAGCATACTGTCTGTTTATGTGTGCTTTATATTGTTTGTGTGTGTGTGTGTGTGTGTGTGTGTGTGTGTGTGTGTGTGGATTGGTGCATGTGCACTACGTCTCCCAGTTTCAGGACATATTCCCCCCACATCCCTGCAAAAAATATTTCATTACTGCAACAAAAGAAGCCCATTAACTGCACTGTAAGAACAGAGTTCAACTGCTGTCCCCCATATTCACCATGTTTGTCTGCTTTTCTGGCCGCTCTCCAGCTAATTTGATATAACAATGCTCCACAAAACCGCCTCAGGACTTTTTTTAGGTGAAAGAAAATTATCAATGATGCCACATGCACAGCTGAATGTCAACACCAACTTGACTTGTTTATGAAATATTAAAGCAGTGAATTATGGGCACCATGCAGAACTTAATGATGATCGGAGTCATTATAACTTCAGCATCCTTTGTTTTGGCTAATGATTAAATTCCACAACTACTGTATTCAATTTTGGAGAGATTGAATGTGTTTTCCGCATCTTTTGTATGAGTTGGCTGGATTCTGTTGTCCATATTGGTACATTTTTGGAAAAGGAGCTGATTTGTATAAGGATATTGTGTTATCATTAGCTGCCATGTCACGGGGCTTAACATCTTTGCTCTGGAGCTCTCTCATGCACTTAAAGCAAAATCATTATATTAGGATATGATGTTTTTTGGTAATATTATTTGGGGCATGAATAGATGCAGCAGTATACCTGCTATACAATATTATAAAACCAAATGTATGAAAAGAGACCAGAATAGGTTCTGATTTTAAAAGTTTCTACTTACTGAATTTCAAAATTTCTGTCTCAAATATTTATTTGAGGGGATGGTGTGTGTGTTTTTTGTTGAGGAATAATAAAATAAGAAAACATATCAAATCTTAAAAACTGTTAATGTCACAAGAGGGTGACTCATTAGTCAGTGAAAGCTCACTTTATTGGTGTATATTTGTAAGGTATTTACAACATGCACACATAACGGTGTGAAAAAGAGGATGTGAGTACTCTGTGTTCAACCTGGCACGACTTCTGACATTATCTCCCCCCTTCTATGTCACCAGGGTGTCGCCTCATCAATTATTGAACCAGTACTTCATGGTAATACATAATTTCTTATCAATTATTCATGATAATGTGTGTGTAGTTTACTTAATTGTGTTATTGACTATCAAAAGTAATTTCCTGAAAATCCTCAAGGACGCAAATTGAATCAGCCCAACTACTGGTTGTGTACTCTGCGGTTAAGTATTCTCAACCTGATCAGCTGATCCTTTATTCAAGAGTCATTCTGGTGAGGAGAGATATTTAGAAAATAATGAATCAACAAATGTATTGCCTGTGATAAAGTACTGTGCGAAGAGCCCTGAGGTGATGAGAGATGATATTTTTTAAATGTAAATTCAACATTAATAAATAGCATATATCATGTTTAATGGGGTTTATTAAAAAAAATGCTCAGAGAGAAGAAGAGAAGAAGAGAGTGAGCGTTCCTAAAAGTAAATAAATAATAAGAGTCACAATTGCTCTCCTCTCTCGGCTTTAAGGGAAGCTGATAAATAATGTATCAGAACAGATGGCTGGAGCGAGAGGCAACAGGAGAGGAACATGAGCGACTACATCTTTAATTGTTTTAAAGAACATGTCACAACAGGACTGGTGTGTTCCCTGTCTGCTGGCGCTACAGATGTGCTAACAGAGTGGAAGGGACACCGCCGCTCTGTCACCCACTCTGCTTCAACCTGCCTGGGGTTCACACAGCAACATACTGTACTCTGGCACATGTACACATTTACACTGAAAATGGCTGATTAATATTAAAGTGCACTTTCACTTTAAAACAAAACAAAACAAAACAATGAGAGATGATTGTTTGAGCCCATGACTGAGCTGATGGCATCAACACTATATTGCCAAAATCCTCGCTGTCCTGCCATCAGTTCTACACTTACAGTTTACATGCATTAACATTCACAATGTAAGCATCTGTCCTCTTTATGAAAACTAAAGATTACTTAAATTCACATTATCAAATAGGTATTAAGTCTCTGTTTCACACACGCAGGTTGTATCTGCGTTAGTCCATCAAATAGAGTCCAAGAGTGCATGAAGACAGATAAAGATCCAAAATCACACTTGTGCTTTTATAGGGATAACAAGGCCCCACATATTCAGCATTTCTTACAAACAATGATAATTTACTGTCAAATAAATATTTTAATCTTTGCATCCATACATTGTGATATCAGCAAAGTCTTTCCCAGGCTGCTTCTGTAGTCAGTCAATAGTTGTGCTTAGTTGCTCATAGGACCAGAGTAGAGTAGAGTAGTAATAACAGGCACGATCACACAGATTTTGAGTATCAGTACATCCACGTTGGCTTTGTGTCCAGCGTCTCACTTTTTCTCCAGCGGCTCCTTGGAGCAGGGAGGGTGTTTATCAGGGTTGCTGCCCAGCACCGAGACCTTGGTTGCCGGGCTGGGACTCGAGCTGTCTCCCCCTCTTCCCACAGCGCCGGGCATGTCGATGGTAGGACCCATCGTGGGCCTCGCCACGCCGACTCCAGACAGGACTCCCACGCCGGTGCCGGGCCCGGCTGCTGTGCCGAGCAGGTTGGCAGACTGCAACACAGCCTCCGAGTGCTCGCGGGCCTTCATGCGCAGGGCTGCCACGCTGGCTGTGCGGTTGCCCTGACAACCGTAGGGCGGCAGGAAGGACAAGCCCATGGGGTCAGAAACGCAGCAGGAGCACAAACCATTACCTGAAAAACAGCACAAGTAGGATTTATGGTGAGAATAATGAAAACTGTTGTGAACATTTCTATTTACCACTTAATGAGAACCATATTTACCTTTCAGAGTGGCGACCTGTGAGAGGGCCTGAGCGTAGGTGGCGGAGTTGAGGAGTGTACCTGGTATGCAAGATGGGAAGAACGGACCACCGGGACCCACCGTCCTGTTAATACTGAAGAAAGGAAACATACTTTAATCACCGAGCAAAACTTCAAACTTTAAACAGACAAATTATCATCTTGAAACACCTGCATTTGTAAAATGTACACAACTATTTTCTAACTTTGTCTTTAGCGGTACACTGTAGGGCTGGTTTTCTCTGTGGTTTTGTTTATTTTATAATTAATTTAAATAGAAAAGTATATTAAGAACACTCTGTCATCTACAGAAACACTTAAGACAGCTAATATTCTGTGGTGGCTGTTGCCGCTCATTTACTTTCATCACCCAGATCGACCAGTCTGCAAAGCTGAAGCAAAAACTTCTCTGTCACAAGCTCTTCCCACCATTAGGAAGCTACAAGCTATAACAATCATCTGTCTGTCTGATCTCACCTCTGCTGCATCTCCAGTGGTTCTTTCTGTTTTCTGCTGTGGTCCACTGGGGACTGAGAGTTGAGGCTGCGAGATGGAGGAGTGCCCTCACTCATCTGCTCTTTGCCTCCTTCAGGGTCTGAGCTGCCTCGCTCCGTCTTCCTCCACTTTGCTCTGCGGTTCTGAAACCAAACCTGCATCAGAAAACAGAAAGGGAATAAAATGACTAATTAAGACTGTAATTTCCTCACAACTTGGCAGTTTGCATTTATTTATTTTACTCATTAAATGCAACTTTATATCCATGCCAATGTTTTATTTCTTTTGGCACGTCACTAATTAACTCAGGCACACACATTCACTTATATCCGTGTAATTTTTCGTATCCTGTTAACAGGCCAAGCCAAACTTTAAACATTTTGTTTGCTCTTGTAGAGGCGTTTGAATGTGTCACACCAGCGCTCTAATTTCCCACAGTCCACAACTTACCCCCAAAACTTTACCATACACACAGCTGAGAACATATAGCCAAGTTCTGTTATCTTAATCGAATGAAGGTCACTGCCTATAACAACATTTAATTGAGCAATTTTTCATTATCATATTTTAATGACTTCCCACTGACAGTTGTGCTGCCCGAGAGAGAGGCAGCTATGATGAAGTCGTTTATTTCCCTATTTAGTGATTGTTTGACAACATCAGATTCGATTAGGACTTGGTTCTAGCAGGCATTAATCATGATGTGTGAATGGAGGTTAGAGTCGGTGTGCATGTGCTCTGCATCCCTCCTATTGTACCAGAGGTATAAATGATGTCAACAGCCAAACAAAACACATGCATTCATTCGGCATAAAGAAAGGACAACATTTTGGTGGCAGGACAACAATACAACCAATGGACTTATCTCACCCCTGCACCTTCCAGCTAGAAGTCGCGCCCCCCCACACACACCCGTCTCTGAATGGGCTATAATTGCTCCATTAATCTCAATTTGCTGCGTGCTCTTAATGCGGGGGAGGCCCATTGACACTTTACAAAAAGGGGGGCAACAACACTACAACAGAAAGGAAATTTATTTTCTAATAATAATGTAAGTTTAATATCCCTGCATACTGCGGTGGATTCATGTTCAGATTTAATAATAGGAATGTGGTAATCGGATTAGGAGGGGAATAATTTGTTTACAATCCCTAATTTACAGCGCTGGATTCCATTATCAACCCCGCCATTGGGTTTAAGCGATAGTAAGATGACCCTGGGGAACAAAAGGCAAACTATTATATTTCCCACAATTAGATCTGCGCGCACAACAAAACCCAAAAGCAAATCTGGAATGCAGGAAATTACATACAGGACACATAACTTAATTACATCTGGCCAAGTTTATAACCGCGCATATGTGCAGGGCAGGAGCAGAATATAAATTGTCAAATTTAAGGTGTGTGTGTGTGTGTGTGTATGTGTGTGTGTGTTTTCCTGTCTTTTTTGTGTGTGTTTTTAGGTGTGTGTGTGTGAGAGAGAGAAAAAGACAGAGAGAGTTTGGAGGCTGCAGGCTTTGCCCTCTTTGCTTAAAACACATATCATTTTCTGTCTGTGCGGTAAAGGGATCTGCACGGATGATGTATTCCTTCCTACCTTTGAGACGCGGACAAATTAGCGAGGAACATTATCGCTGGTTAATTATGAATGACCGATTAATCAAGCTAATCTAATATTCACCATTATGTTGATGTTATTAAAGTGCATCGCCGGAATGACAGAGTGGCTTAATTTACCCTCTCCCACACATGGTCAAACGTGCCCAGGACGCAGCGCGCTACTGCAGCCTACCTGCACCCTGGCCTCGGTCAGGTTGATCTTCATGGCCAGCTCCTCCCGGGTGAACACGTCCGGATAGTGAGTCTGAGCGAAGACAGCCTCCAAAGCCTCCAGCTGCACGGACACAAAACACTTATTATACCTTTAAATAAGTTGAGTTTTTTTTTAATATATTGAATTATTTGTTCTCTTCTTTACATTCTTTCTTTTTCTTTTTTAATATTATCCAATCAAGCCTATGCAATCTATAATTGTGAAGCTCAAACTTAAACTCGCCAATACATTTCACAGGTATAATAGTTTATTAGAAGGAAAAAAAACAAAGTAGCCTAAAATATGTTGAAATATTGGCCTAAGATCAAATTGCCTACATGCCTACAAAGGCCAATTTATAGTTATATCCACGCATGATCATCAGAAGGAAAGATAAGAATTTCTAGTCTAAATCCTGCATTTTTATTTTCACATGTGTGTTGTTGTATTTTCTTTAAACTGTTATACTATTAATGTTATTATACAGGCCTTCATTTTCTTTAGTTGTCTGGAAGCACAACTCTTCCATTTTGAATACTTTGTTTTATTCATATCCTGGTTTTTAATACTGTGCTGTGCCTGTTTCGCTTTGAGTGGAGTTTCAGGTTTTTCTAAGTTGTTCCAGATATTTTTGTCCTTGGAAATATTTACCTGTTGCAAAGTGAAAGTTGTTCTGTTTCTGCGCTGTTTTCTACGTAGAAATCCGTCATCAAAATCAGCCGGGGCGTGGTTGCCAAAACCGCTTGAATTCACTGAAAAGTTTATTACAGAATAATTCAGTCACTTTGTAAAACGAGAATTCATAATTTCATGTTTGTATTTAAATAAATTCAGAAAATGTAAAAAAAAAATGTGGATTCTGTTTCAAAAATGAAACTCAGGGAAAAAAATTTTCTGAGCCAAAGCAGATAAAATTGGGGGATGTATTCTTTGGCACATTTTGTATTTCCATTAGTTGCATGAAACATTGATGTTAGGAGTCTGAGGGGAACCATGACGGACTAAGAGCCATGACACCCAACATCTGTGCCCGGGACAAAACGCCCCCTCTGCCCCGGGGCCAAACCACCAGCGCTTTTCACCAAAACAGCCAGCAGGCTGACACAGCAGAGCAAAGGAAAAACCAGACTTATCCCTTTATATCTACCTCAGAATCTGTCGGCAAGAGTTTATACTTGTTTAAATGATTATAAAGACACAATAAGTGACCAAACTATGTTACTTATTTTAAAGAATGTAGCAGATTTTATTGGATCTGTCTGCCGCATGATAATCACTGACTGCAGGTTAGAGTGTAACCATCTTTTCATTGATAACTGCATTATTTAATCAGACTATGTCAACTTAATGATCAAATATACATGTGCCAATTCCTATTCCTTTATAAAAAAAAAGGGAGAAAGAAAACATTTGTGCAGGCCTGTTCACAGTCCTCCAACAAAAATGTCAACAACACGCTGTGCGCGCATTTACGCAGCCCAAACACCACGAAACTTTACGCACTATTTATAAAGGGACATGCTGTGTAAATAACTGAAAACGAGGTAGTAAAAAATGACAGCATGAGGGACTGGACACTTACAAGTGTTGGAGCGACAGCACTCTCCATCCAGCTGAGGCGGACAGTGAAAGTAGAACATCCTGGCGCGTTTCTGAGCTGCGAACCTGGAACAGAGACAAAAGTTTCAGCCCAAACCCCCTCAGATCGGCTACAGCACCCACAGAGCGATTCAGTGATGTGGTGAAGAATGTTAAAAAGACATCTAATCGTCCTGTGAGGTGGTGGCACCGTGCGGGATTTCGGAGGATTCACAAAGTTGAAATCACTCTTGTAAAGAGAGCATCCCTACCTGCAGTGAGGATGCTGATGCGAGTGAGATCCCGCTCTGGAGAGAAGCGGCTGCTGCACTTCCACTGACTCTCTGACTCTGTGTCTGGGAGTGTCCAGATCCCCCCCACCCCCCACCCCCTCACTCCCCCATCTCTCTCTCTCTCTCTCTCTCTCTCTCTCTCTCTCTCTCTCTCTCTCTCTCTTACACACTCACATCTCTTTCTCCCCCTCTGCCTCTCTCTGGGAGTGTCCAGATGTCTCTATAACTGTATAACTGTCTACAGAGTGTTAAGGCTTTCAGCTAGTGTCGCAGAATCTCACGCCTAATTGGTCCTAATCGGATTATCACGGCTTTGTCTCTCTCACCCCGAACCCCTGATGTGTGTGTGTGTTTGTGTGAGTGAGTGAGTGAGTGAGTGTGTGTGTGTGTGTGTGTGTGTGTGTGTGTGTGTGTGTATGTATGTTTGTGTGTGTCAGAGACAGAGAGAAAAAGAGAGAAAGAGAGGGCAAATATACCCAGGGTGGCAAACGGCAGCTCTGCTCTGGTGCCAAAAAAAATCATCACAAGTGATTGTTATTCCAGAGTCAAGCATATTCCCTGAGCATAAACACGCACACATACCCGCTGCACTTTTTATTTGGTTCTTTCATATTAAAAAAAGGAGGATGACTGCTTTTGGGTTTTAGATTGACTGTCGGGTGGGTTAATTGCTCGTCAGGGTGTGTTAGGGGGTCCACTTTACAAGGGGTTGGGCATGTAGAACACTCACAAGGCCAAATTTTTGATTTTGTTCACAGCAAGGGGTCCTGCGATTTATTTCGCTTCCTCAGATAAATGATCTGCTGCGGGACCCTTTCAATTAGTTTTAAAGCGCATCTGGGACGGCAGAGCGCAGACGCCATGCGTCTCTGAGGTGGAGGCAAAATGAGGCTTCGAGAAGCAGCTGAAATTTAGAAGAGGAGTGCGGGATTGGACTAAACCACATAAAGTGCAGAAAATCCCTTCTAATGGCGCGTAATTGGTTCTGTAATATCATTACAGGCGGATAATGGCCAGTTACAGGGCCCCGCGCTATTAAGGGTTTCCCTGGCGTGCAGCGTTTATGTTATTAAAGGGGGAATATAATGATATTTTAGTTATTAAATGCGCGTAATTAATTTATGCACCACTGAAAATAAAGTTGTTATTATGACCTCGGCGAGGTGCGTGGAGAAAATTGAAATCAAATAACGGTTGATAACTTTATCCCAATACTTGGTCTAGACAACCCTGACAGGAGTGCAGGCCTGAAGTGTGTGCATCTGCTTCCTGTCAGCGCCTTTCCTCTCCCATCCTCGGATGATTGGTTAAATGGCGAAATGAAATTATAGTCTCATGTTCGTTGGTTCGGATTAATTTTACAAGGAAAGACTAAGCAGGTTTTTGCCTATTTCAGATTCATGCTCGCTCGATTTCTATTGTTATCTGCAGGACATTTCAGGACCTTGGTCAGCATCACACTTCCACTCAGGTAAAACTCATTCTAGGACAGACACTTTGAAATTATATAAAACAACTCTTTATAGAAATTGGTAAAATAGGTGGAAAGATGTTGCTTTGTTACTCAGTAATCTGCATTTATTGGCTAATCAGCTACTTTAAAATGTTATTATTTATAACAGTGTTTCGTACAAATTCAATAGTCCTTCCTCTGCTCCTGTGTAGGTTTCAAAAAACCAAACGGAAAAACAAGTAGTTACAGAGGTTTATTGCATACAATGTATGCAAAACAGCACAGTGTACTTTAAATATGAAAAAAATATGAAACATGACAGCTAAATGACTCAGCTTTTGCCAATATTTCATAAGTAATTGGAGGTACATTAGGTCAGTTCAATAACATTTTGAAGTCCTTCTCCCCACCATCTGCATATTTGTCCATAAAAGAAATGTCAGTCATTACAAAATCTACCAAAGTCTATGTTGATTTTATTTTTTACAAAATGACATACTACTCCCCAAATTTTATTTTACAGAATCACATTACAAAATCTGTTACCAGTGAGGCAGTTAAGGTAGACACGTATCTCTGTGTAAATTATTACTCAGGCTAATACAGTTTTAACTTTCAGGTAAATATGAAACAAGTAAATTCAAGTATAACCAGGTACAAACAGAAACAGAAACACAAGTAATTGCAAAAAGTGCTTGGACAAGCACAAAAATAAACCCAACTCACATGCAGGTGAAATAAATATGACATTGTAACAATTTTTCTCTTCAAGACTTAGTTAACTGCTGATTAACTAATAATCTGAGTTTATCAGCCAACCCGCTGTTCTGTAAAATGACTCCAACAATATGGTCCTTCAATAAAACACTGTAATGATGTGAAAATTACCCATTTTGCTCCAGTGTGGCTGACAAATTATTGTGAGAAAACACATCTCATTTGGCAAAAGGTAACAAAAAAAACAAACAAACAAAACAACAAAAATATATTGTGGGTTTGAATCTACAGACTCATAGCTAACAAGGACTCAAAGACACATCAAAGATCAGTTAACCCTCTGCTTTCATTCAGCGAAAGCGCTCCTTCAGTCTCCAGATCCCCTCCTGACCGGAGGTTCTATGAAAGTCACAGACACTCCTGAGCAGCTCTCTGAAGACCGGCGCCTGTTCCTGGGTCAGCCTCGGTTTGAAGTACTCCAGCACTTCATGTGTGCTGGCCTGTCCGTCCACATGCGCCTGGAACGCTACAAAGTTACGCAGATCCACCAACAGCTCATCGTGCTCGGTGGGTGGAGCTGGGGGGGAGCCAGCCTCTTCCTCCTCTTCTTCTCTTTGGCTGGAGGGCAAGCTGAGGTGATTACGGGCTCTCATCGTAGCCAGCAGGGAGGAGGAGGAGAGGGGGGCGGAGCTGGAGTCAGTTTCTGCTCCCTCCCCGCTGAAATGAGCCCCTGAACCAGGCTTCTTTGATATAGGCTTATTTACAATAGCAGCATCCTAAACAGAGAAACAGATCAATTTAAACAACATGGCTTCATAAATATATAACACCTGTCGTAACGCTAAAATCTTAATAACAACACCGCAGTTACCTTGCATTTGTTCGGAGTAGGGACTGACTGAACAGAAGGTGTAACCAGGAGAGAATTCTTCTTCTGTCCAAACCGTTTCCTGGAGAGCACAAGAGGGAAAAATTGTTTGTGATAAATGAGATTAGTGAAGCTGTCAGCAGCCTCAGACTGTGATTGAGAGACTGCGTACCTTGCAGGTGGTGGAGGAGCTCTATTGAAGGCAAGCCTGCACTGCTGACGAGAAACTTTAAGGGCTTTCAGGGCATCTTTGGCCACTCTGTTTGCTTCTGCCTCCACCAGAACATAGTCAGGATTAGAGGACTCCATGATGGTGTCATGCTGCATCACGCTGTGGATACCTGAAAAAAAAAAAAAAAAAACAAGGAAGGAAAGTCAATGGCCAAAAAAAAAAAAAAAAAAAGTCAACAAGAAAATGAATAATTTTGTCTGAATTATTAAATAAATCATTGTGCACAAAAGCCTACCAGATTTCTTGAAGAGCTTTGCCAAAACATAATCGTCTGATTTCTTCTGGTCCCCGGCCTCGTCTTCACTCTCCGCTTTCTTGTAGTCCCTTTTCTTCACCAAGTGAGAGATGCGCTGGCCCTCGAAACGAGCATCCCTGGAGTGTTTACGTTTCTTATGTTTGTGTCTATCTGAGTCAGCTGAGTCGCAGTGCTTCCTCTTTTCCCTGTGTTTCTGTGGGCTGGTCAGGGCAGAGTCTTTGTCTCTGTTTTGGTGAGAACTGGGTGTGTTTGAGGTTTTGACTGCTGGTTTCACTCCACCCCAGTCTCTGTTATTTTGTCCTGCATGTTGTGTATTTGCTGATATATTTGGCTCTACATCCACGCCATGTCGGTTGGTGCTTTGAATAACCGTTGGAACAGCTGGTTTACCCTGAGAGTTTTTACTGCAAGGCGAGGCGTTTCCATCTCTTAATGCGGGAATGTTTGTTGAGGAATGTTTGTTGTCTGCAGATGTTTCGTTCTGGTTGGCTGTGGAGTGTTTGAGTGTTTGGTCGCTGTGGTTTACAGTGTTTGATGGCCTTGGTCTAGCAGGTTTCTTGGGTGCCTTGACATCAGAGCCTGTACCTGTAATGAAAATCAGAACAAAACTTCTGAGGTGAATTTTTTTAAACTTTTTTTTTTTTTTGCAAAAGATTCAAATAATCTAATAATTGGACAGTAAAAAGTGTTTTCTGGTGAGTGCAAAATGGACAAACAAAAAGAAAAACCTGCAGACCTGCAAATATGGCGCTGGTCTCTGTTCCTTCAGCTCCATTTGGGTCAGACAGAGTGAAGAGCTCATAGATGTCGTTAGACTTAAAAAACCGTCTTTGTTTGGGGTCCTTTAATACACGGTTGGTCAGGAACTGTTTGAAAATTTGCCTGAATTACAAAAGATAAAACACAGCATTATATTCTTGTGTGTAATTTGCTATTTTACCTCAGCAGGCAACAATGATCCTCTGTCAACAAAGAGTAGTTTGGCTGATGGATGAGAAAATTAGTTAACCTCACTTTTGTAGGTATCAAAATAGAATCCCTGCAGTTCTTCTAACTTGCTTTTTGAAAGCACTTTACAGACCCAAACCAAACAGAGCAACAGTTTAGAAGTCCTACATTGGCCATTTAATAATGCAAGAAAGCTTTTCAATTACTGAGAAATGGGATAGAGCAAGTAGTAAAACAGCAGTGATGTGAGCAATTAGTCATGTCATTACCAATATTCCTGAATGTGTGAAGTCGATGGAAAAGGCAACTAAAGTGGAAGGCGTGAGAGAAAGCAACAACACAATTCCCACTAATGGATTTCTTTACCTCTTTTTATGGAGTTCTGGGATTGACTATCATGTATGAAAAAGCGTTCACAGCCAAACATTAGGGAAAAAAAAACAGTTAGAGATGTTGTCTGACCTGTGGTAGATTTTCTCTTCGATGGTTCCTGCAGTCAGCAGTCTGTAGATCGTCACTTGCTGCTTCTGACCAATCCTCCATGCCCGCTCCCGTGCCTATGAACAACAACACACATTAAAATAAATGATAAAGATAATATGAAGCACACACTCAAGGTGTTTTTAATTTCATGATGAACAAGCAGCAGGAAAAGCTGGTTTCCAACTGGAAATAAATGTAATTTTAGTGTACAAATAATGCAGCTCCACAAGTGACAACAATAAAAATCTATTATAAATAATGGACTTAGTAAATGTTATTTACCTGTGTGTCGGTACTGGGGTTCCAGTCTGGGTCGTAGATGATGACTCTATTGGCTCCAGTCAGATTGACTCCCAGGCCTCCAACTTTAGTGGTCAACAAGAAGATAAAAATAGATTTTTCCTGCAAAAAAAAAAAAAAAAGACAAAGGGAAAAAACAACTGTCAAAATAAATGTCCACAATTTTATACTCCTTTTGATAATCACTTTGAGGAATAATCTATAGATAAAATTTAAAAGATTAAATAGTGGCAGTATTTTTAAATATTCCGTTAAACCCTATATAGAAATATAGCTCAGTCTAGACTCAGTTTTTAGCTACTTTATTATCCCTACGGGGTAGTATGAAGTCATTTTATATTGACAATAAAATTTTACATTTTGCTGTGATTTTGCATTAGATTATAAGACATTAAATTCTACTTTTATCATGCAATTTCACCAGCAATCAGAAAGTGTAATAACAGCTAATTAGTTCCAATTTAAAATCTAGATTGTAGACACTGGAGACAGTTCATGATAAATAGTAATAATGGTAATCATTATACTTTGTGATACACTCATGTATCTTTATTTCGATACAAAGACAATAAGGTACATCCAGTTTAAACAACAGATTGGCATCAATTAGTGTTTCCACCTCAGGCTGAACAGGGTTCCACTGAAACATTTGGTCCCTCAGGACAGGATTTTCGAGGGAAACACTCAGGGCCATTAGGGATGACTAATCCTCACCTCGTTGTAGCGAGCGATGAGGGGCTGTCGGGAGGCTATTGTGGTAGTGCCATCCATTTTTAGGTATGTGTAGTTATTCTCTCTCACAAACACCTCCAAGATGTCCAACATCTGGGAAGGAAGGAAGATGACAGAGAGGTGAGGAGAAAAGGAAGGCAGGGAGAAAAACAGAGTGAGGAAAAAAAAAAAAGAGGGGCTGGAGTTTGGATTATCTCTAAAAGGATTAAAGCAGATTAATATTACATGGACAGAGATACTGACAGGGAGGGTCTCAGGTTCCCTCTGAGGTATAATCTCATTGCTATTGACTGCAACAGCTGGGGCCTCTCTCACATACTCTCTCTCTCCCTCTCTGTCACACACACACACACCAATTTTACAGGCACATGGGTCATAGGAAAGCAACAGTAAATACAGAGACAATTACAAAGTGATAATGACAATAAACCAGTGAAGAAATGACATGTCTTGCCTATACAAAGATCCAATACAATTAAGAGTGAAAATATGTTCTTATTTGTAAATTAACTGCTATTTTAGAGCAGTGATCGATAGGTAACTCAGAAAGTCAGAGCAACGTGTTCCTAACCTGTCTAGACTGCGTGAAGAGGAGGACTCTGTGGCCTTGTTTGAACCAGAGACGCAGCAGTGACTCCACAACCATCAGCTTGCCGGATCGTTTCCAATAGCCGAAGTGTTCCTCTTCAGTCAGTTGGTTCTCTGGGATTCCCCTCAACATCCGGGGGCCACCCGAGAAAAGGTCCGGGTGGTTACAGATCTTACGCAGCGCTATCAAACCTGAGAATACCTAAACAACGCAGAAAGAAGGAGTGCACAGGTTCTCAAATGGACCGGTACTGGTGACAGGTGAATGTTATAAAATCTTAGAATTTAGGATTTTTCTGCATTTTTTTGCACTTTTAAACAAATAAACATATTTAATTTAGCCTACAGGCATGAGTTACATAATTTATTTACGGACAATAAAGGCCGTGTTTCTTGATGAAGGCCCTATGGTCACTGCATTAGTAATGGTGGTTAATGGACTGAGAGTGACCACTGAATATGTCCAATCTGCTGTGGTCACTCCTGGCTCTCCAACCACGTCCATTTGGTCAGTGGTGATAAATGGTCGAGTCTCTCTCTCCGGGGTCTGGCTAATGTGAGAACAACAACTGTACAACCTCCTCAAAGGGAGCATCTTAAAAGACTACTAAAGTCAAGCTATTAGGGGTTTAATAAAATTTACAGTGCGGAAAAATGAAAGATCAACACCTTGAAGTCTTAAGTATAGTAGAGTGCATGAAAACATGCGCATATGCTTGTGAACGATGAACTGAAATTCATCAGTTGGGGGGTTAAATAATGAATAAGGCTCGTCTTGTTCCTGGAAGTCTTCTCCTTGGCAGAGAGTCGTGCCCTCCTTGTCCTTATAATGCAACTTGAGTCAACACAACATAGCCTAAATGGACAAAGCATAAAATAAACCTTACCTGCATGTCCCCGTTAAGTATCTGGTAGACCTCTTTGGAATCTAAGAAGCTCTGATACACCTCCCGCTGTTCCTCTGTTAATCTACAAAACAAAACCTATACACACACACACACACACACACACACACAGATACACAGGGCAGTGTAAGAGTGTGTAATGAGCAGTGAACACCCCCCTTTAAAGCCCCTTGATGAAGTGCTGTGTGTGAGAAGAGAAATTAAGAGGGAAGCAATGTGTTTTTTGGAGCCTCACTGTCCTGAGGGACTGACTTAATGAGCTGAGGTGGACTGAGGAGTCAACCAGCGTCAGCCGCGAGGACAGACTGGAGACCGGCCACCTTAATAAATACCTGCTCCTTTTACTTTACTAGGACTTTATTAGCTGGCTTCACCTGACAAAGGCCATGCACATTCATCAAATAGTCCTTAGACGTGGCACATGCAGTCACATCCAATCAGATAAAACACCTCCCCAGCTAAGAGATCCAGGCAGGAGAGACTGTTCAATACTTCGACGGAACAGGGTCAAATGTCTTACAGTATGATGAATACCTGTTCATTTTTGTCAGGTAAGGAGAGGTTGGCCTTGACGTCTGCCTTCATTCTTCGGAGGAGGTAAGGATTTATGGTGTCCCTCAGCACACATGCGCACTTAAATGCCGTCTGGACCTGAAAATTAACAAGTAAACCATTTAGCACAAACAAACTGCTGAAAAAACAAAAGCAACATTCAGCTCAACCTGTCAAACAATCACATCAACACTCACACCTGTCAGTGTGGATGTTTCCTGAGGCATGATTGCCGTTTAGCCCCTCTTCCGCTCTCTCATCACCTCCCTCATGTTGCTGTCCCTTTCAGCAGTGCGAGCCATTAAACATTGATCAGAGTGCTCTTGGTCTCGAGGGACGGAGCCTTCCTCTTTCATCAGTACTACTGGCCTGCTCCTTTGGAAACAGAGGGGGATCGTGAGAAACACGTGGTCCTTCCCCACACTAGGAGCCCCATTGCAAATGGCCTGCTACACCTTATCCAGAGTCAGCGCTAAAGGCCAGTTAGCTCTTAAAACATTAACCCACTGGGGGTCCACAGAGAGATCAAAGAAACCCTCGGCAAAGCTGGAGGGGACAATAACAGGGTGGGATTTAGGGCTCAATGGAGGTCAGAGTGGAAGTGAAGGTGAGGAGGGCAGCAGATGATACTGAGTGGATTCACATGGGGGTGTAAACGCGGGCTTGGGTAATGGATCCCACATCCACACACTCACTCAGCCCCACCTCTCCCATAGATGTTTTTATGTACATCTAGTTGTACACACATCATCTGAGGGCCTGCTTTGCTGCACTGAGAATTTCAAGAAGAGGATAAGGCAGCAGAGCTTAGCCTTCTCTGACCATTTAATAACATTAATAATTAGTAAAGGTTTTTATTATCGACAGCGGAAGAAGCATCAATAGCCAGCTTAAATAATTAAATCCATACAGTCAGTGGGTTATTAACGATTGGACACTAATGACAAAGGGCTACAATTTAGCTCACTGGCTCTCCACTTTAGCCTCTCCCTCTCTCACACTCACTAGGGATGTACTGAAGTTCCTTTGCATGGACCTACATTATCCTGCACTGCACTTAATGGCTCTGTTGCTCCACTATCTCTTTCTGTCTTACTTTCATCTCCCTCTCCAAAACTGTGCATGTGTGTGACTGTTGTTGTCAAGTGACACTTCAGTCCTTCATTGCTCCCTCTCTGTGCTATGGTTATGGGATTACTTGTAAGGTGTTTGCCCTAATGCCCAAATCATGCAATACACCTGGTTCCTGCCTGAAAATGTTTACAAGTTTAGAGAGGTGTGACATTCTTTGTGGAGTTGTACTATTATCATATGTAGCTTCAGAATGAGAGGACAAATTCAGGAGCAGAATTTGAACTAAATCCTGGTTGTGCATTTCTGTGTGTGTTCCAGTACCTGCACAGGTGAGGCATTGCTGTATCCTCCCATGGTGATCGGCACCGAGAACTGCTCCATGAAGACAGGCAAGGTACCCAGTTTGCCGGGGAAGACAAAGTCAAACAGAGACCACAGCTCCTTCAAATTGTTCTGCATAGGAGAGCCTGACAGGATGAACCTGTGGGGAGTGCGAAACTAGACAGAGAAAGAAGAATGTAAGATATATTCCTAAATTATGATATGATGTTTCATTAAGTTTAATGTTCTGAAGGTAGGAAAACAAGCAATAGTCATTACTACTGACTGGATCTGGCTAGTGTTGTGGTTGAAATTGTGTGTGCAGACATGTGTCTGTGTGTGAAACAATACCTGTTTGCAGGCTGTGGTAACTCCAGCATTCGGATTCCTGATCTTGTGTCCCTCATCCAGTATAATATAGTGCCAATCATAGCGTTGCAGGCTATCCAACATGTTCCTCACCGCTGAATATGAGGTTATCAGGATACCATGACATGCCGCTATCTCTGGAATCAGTTTTTCCTGCAACAGAAAAAACAGAGACACAAACATTTATCAGGTACGTTCTTTGAGGAATTCCTAACCATCTGTGGTATCTTGTACTTTTAAAAAGTATTGAATTAGAGCATCTCCTCCTGTGAGGTCTGAGGAGCTCATAGTGCGTTAACAGACCTCTGGTGCCCCCCAGAGGAAAAAAATACCCTGTAGAAAACTTTCTAGTTCAATAACGAATATGAAAATCCAACACAGAGAGAACACACATTTACCTTGTTGCTGGTGAAGGAGCCAGTTTCATGCAGAACAGCCACTCTGAAAGGAGGCCACCAGGTATGGAACTCCTTCACCCACTGGTGCATGACTGTAGCCGGACACACAATGACTGTGGGACCCAGACCAGCATACCTACAACCAAACACACACAGTAGAGAGTTGTTTAATCCCAAACCTGCGATTCAAATCTTTAAACAAGGGAGTTCAGGGTTCATTAAAGAAGAGATAACCTCAACAAATTTCATTAGCAAATTACATTACATCATTTCTGTACCTAATTATGTAAGATACAGACATTTTCCAGGAAGTAAAAATATGAAAATGTGCATATATAATGTGTGATGCATTCAGACATGATGAGGAAGCTGATGACTGTGCACAAGGATGATCTTACTTTAAAGGCTAACTCCAGTGATCACTCTTTTTGCTTTATAAATGACTCAAAAGAAGGTGCATGGCAACCCAAAACACACACACACACACACACACACACACACACACATTAAGATATACTAATGGGCTGGTATGAACTTCTGCCTTGTGGAAGCTATTGATACCGGGCCATAATTGAGTTTGCAAGCAATCAATTTGTGGGCGACTATAGTAGACAGAGTATTGACCATCAGGGAAGCTCCACCTACTAAATGCATGAGTGTTTGTGCAGTAAAACCAGACTATCATCACTGCGTCATGTTTTCCACAGTTCATCAGTTGTCCCACGCTTGCTCCACCATTTCATGAGTCCAAAATCCCTTTCAAGTGTTCATGAAAAGACTCGCTCTACTCTAAGACACGTTCTCTCAAAGGCACACACACAAACAGTGTCAGTGTTTTCTCTGATGTCTGCAGTAAGAAAGTGAAGAGTCTGATAATTGAAACATGTTTAATAATTCAGATGAACACTCTCAAGCAGAAATCCACCTAATCAAATATTCATACCATACAGACACACAGTCTCTGGCCACAGATTGTGTGCATGTGTGTGTTTGCGTATGTGCACCTGTAGTTGGATCCTCTGGTCCTCAGTTTGCTGTAGCTCAGTCCAGCCAGAAAGCTGATGATCTGGATGGTTTTACCCAATCCCATCTCGTCTCCCAGGATGCCGCCTGCTTGCTGACAGTGGAGTTCCCACATCCACCGTACACCTGTCTGCTGGTACCTGATCATGTGAAACACACGCGTGCAAAAACTTGAAAACTCATGCACACAAGCAACTATGGACATCCAAAAGCACACACAGGAGGGTGAATCCCAGTCATCAGACCGTATATGAACTAAAATATGGTTCAATTATCCTTGTCAGTAAGCATCCACACAGTTCCTAATCCCTACCGGCTACAAGAATAACGTGTGGCAGTGATTCATATGTTATTATTATATTATCAAATCCAGGCAAAAAAAGCACATCATTTCTGATACATGATGACAAATGTGGTAGTTTGAGAAAGACAAGGCCAGTCAAGAGGCATAATTGATATTAGAAATTAGAGGTTGGCTTTCCAAACCTACGTTTATCGACTAAACTAAGCTCAAAGTGATGCCACAGTTATTCTTAAAATTGTTTTAAAACAACAGTATGACAAACAGATTTTTTTTTTTTTTTTTTTACAAATGACAACTTGTGACCTATAGTAGCAGTAGAAGCAGTAGTACAGTAGCAGTAAATGAATGAAGTTTATGGCGTCCTGATCAAATAATCTTGGCTAGTCAGTATAATTTAACAACGGGTTGTTAAGCGCAGTGGGTGTTGTAGACTAAGATAACAAAGGACACAAAGTGCACAGATTTTTATACACTAAATGTTTGACAGCTATTAGTCAATTACTATCACTTCCTTAGTTGACAGTAGAAAACATTTGCAACTGACTGTATGGATAGTTGAGACAAATCTAAACGCTTCATTATAAACTTACTTGTACAGTTTTTTCCACAGGAAACCAGGCACTTTGAAGCCTTCGTCAAACTCCGCATCACTGTCATCTGTGAGCTCTTCGCCTCTTTCCCTCCTCTCTTCCCTTTCTCGAAGCCGCTGTCGCTTCCATCTCCTAGTAAGAAAATGAGTGTATACCGATGAAGTTATAGCACAGACAGCTCCGGCACAGGCCTTACTTCAGCCTTTTCCTGTTATCTAACATTATGCTCCAAAAGAGTGAGAAATGTTAAGTGAACTCTGTTTCATGTTTCATGACTTGACTGCCTACCCAACCTTACACCCGATGCATGCTGGGATAGCTCCAGCTCCATGCAACCCATAACAGGGCGGGTATAGAGAATGGATAGATGGATTTTCCATTTACCCTCAGTGATTTATTTTAAGACTTGCCTACACAGGTGAAAGGATGGCAAATGTTTTGAGTTGTTGGTATTTCCCTTGAGCGGTGGAACATCTCTAGCAAAAAGGGAAATGTAAAGGAGAACAGTTTTAATAGTGCAGGAGAAAGGGCAGTTAGAGGCACAGTCGTCGCGCAGCAAATTAAGATTGATACAGACAATTAGTAGTGCGAGTTCCCCAGAAAGGTGTGAGGTGGAGAGGATAAGAATCCATCTTCATTTGGGCCTGGTCCTGTCACCCTGCCATGAAACTGGTCCTTTAGCTGGGCCTGGGAGACCACACTCTCTAATTAAGTCAAGACTAAGCATTGGTTCAGTTAATTACACTTTTCTGCCCCCACTCCACCCCCCACCCAACTACAAATACTGCCCGCTCTAATAATATCATTCCTCACATAAGCTAGCCTCACCATCCATGCCGTGTCTATGCTGTTGAATTGACATTCAATCATTGTAGTGTAGAAAAAGGACACATGCCAACACAATTTATTTGGCAGCTATAAATATGAAATCTCATTAGGGCTGCTCTTCCATTAATTTGAGCATTAGAGTGAGTGAGTGTATAAAACCATGTGCAGGAGGATAATTAGGCCAGTGTGAGAGCAGAGAGAGAAGAAGAGCAGGGAGTGAATTTGCTTAGTCAAGAAACAGCTGCCAATCTCATCTGGGATTAGCTCTCCTTCTGCACTATGGAGCCAGCAGAAACCAACTGCTTTTCTCTTTAACTAAAGGGAATAACAATGGCACATTTGCACCACTGCCATTACAAATGTTGTGCAAACTTAAAGGCTCAATCTGGTGTTTATTGAGCATGTCATTTACGGGCACGGTTGTCTGCATTCTCTGAAGAGAAAGACGAAACTTTTTGCACCTTTGCATCAAACCGTAACTCACAACAAACCTACAGTTCACAAACTGTGAACACACTATAAATATTTACAGTTGCCTGATTTATGTTAAATTGGGGGAATAACAAAAATAACAAAAAATGATAACACGTTTATAGCAGATAGTACAATGATAATACCTTATTCGTTGTCTGTAGTACTCCACATCTCCATCATCTTTGAAGTTATTCTTTTTGCTCTTCACATCCTCCTCTTCGTCTGAACTCTCAGGGCAGTATTCTTCCTCACTCTCCTCCTTTTTCTTTACTTTCTTCCTCTCCTTTCTTTCAGTCTTTCTCTTGTATGGTTTCAACTCATACTCCTCATCATCCTCCTCCCCAAAGCCCTCCTCCATGGCTTCTCTTTCCTCTTGTTCAGGATTTATGCCTTCATCACTGGGCAGGTACTCGGAGCCCTCGCTGTCTGTCTCCTCTCCCTCAGCGTGACGCTTCCTCTTTGGCTTAGGGAGCTGTGGCTCAGTCTTGGGTCGAGCCTTAGGATGGGCCTTCAGAGCAGTTATTTGGAGCTTTCGCATGCGCTTTTGCATTTTTTTATCCTTGGAAGAGGAACCAATTCTGTTTGTTTTTCCTTTGGCCTTCCCATCAGGACTCAGTCCAGAGCTCCTCTTCTTCAGAAGAGGTGCTCTCTTCCTCTCAGTGGCCAACTTGGCTTGGTCAGCCAAGTACTGATCAAAGGCTGAGTCCTCAGCAAGCATCAGTTTTCGAGGTTCCTTCTTAACCTCCTTCTGCGGGATTCGCGTTCCAAAAGGAGTCATTTGTCCTGTCCGGATAAGCTCCTCCCATTCTGTCTCCTGAGCTGGCATGAGCATGCTGCCCAGCGTCGACGGCCCGGCCTCTGGTACCACACACAACACGCAGGGTTAGATAAAGGACTGATAGTATCATAATCAAGTATCAAGGTTTTTTTTTTTACCACGACTAACACCATAGAGCAATGTTTTGATTAGCAAGTCCCCATTTTGTTTGCATCTTGTGCACGTGCATGAGCATGAAAATGCAAGTGTGCAAGCAGGTTTGTGTTTTATAAATAAGGAAATGCATTGAATACATCTGTTAGGTACACACAATATAATTTGGTGAGAAACCAACACTTTTCGGTTACAACAAAACTCCACAGCGTACATAGTGTGCAGCTATATTTAAATTTGTTTTTTCAAGCTTTTAATAAAGAGCTGGTGTACAACAATTTTTGAGTGATAGTTAAATCAGCACTGAATCACATTTAGCAGAAGGCTGCTGCTACACTGCACTCTGTAGGCTGCAACTTGTAAATATGTTGCTCTAATGAGTGATGTCAAGGACAGTGTTTTCGGTCTGGTTTATGTTTATGTCTGGCCCTACCAAAACATAACATTATGTATTTCAAACTGAGTATGTGAAGTACTGGACATCCTGTTGCAAAGTGCTGGTATCAGTTGCTGTTACTGCAGCAAATTTATGCAGTTTGGTTATAAAATAGATCTTGGAGAACATAGAAAAAGGCACTGCATGGTGTATTGACGGCTGCGCGGAAGGCTTCAGTATTCGTGTACATCACTAATTTCCACAGTGGACGTATTCACCTCCGACACACCCACCAAAAAGGAGCAAGCAGATCTCAAAGACTGCTGAAAACACTAAACGGTGTTGGGCAGCAAAATAATGTTCAACCAGAGAAAAATATTTCAAAACTAATTGTAACCCAGTTGTGTGCTGCAAAACGTCAGTGGACACATCGATGTGAAAATGTTTCACATGTGTTTCACAAATGTTTGCAAAATTCTGTGACATTTTTCTAAATACAGCACACATCTTTCAGCCAACTCTGACATATCTTGGTGAGGGTGTGTCAGAGAAAGAATCTACTCAAGATGTAACATGTATGAACACTTCACACAGACATAACTGCAGAGTGCATTACTCAACCACCAAATATGTATTTAAGCCTTTAATTACAATGTTCTCTGACAATTCCTAAAATGAGGAATGCCACGGAATAACTTTCTTAGCCACCTTAATTACAACAGGTTTTAATTCTCTGCTTTGTTTTGTTACATTCTGGGCAGTGCTAAACATGATCCTGGCTTTAGAAAGCAGTGCAGCAGCACTTGTTTTGCATTATGTGACTTTGTTGATTCAGCCCATTAAGGATTAGACCATAGAACAATGTTTTTGTCAATACATTTAAAAGAAATCAAATGTTAATAATAAAGTCACCTCACCTTCCTCTCCATCATCCTCTGCCAAAAGCTCAGCTTCCACCCTTTGTGTGTCCTCTCCTCCCAGAATGGCCTGAAGTCGCTTCTGTTTAGCTCTAACTTTCTTGAGCTGTTTCTCCTGAACCAAAAGGCATTTTCATTGTTACAGTCATCATCAGTATAATGCTATTATGACATAATCATGTAAACAATGTAATTTTAACTTATAGATTTGTCAATCATCGTATTTTACCTTATTCTCTTTCTGTCTTTTGACAGATTCGATCTTCCTACAGATGTCTTTACTTGAGGCAGCATATGGGGACAGCTGCTCAATGATCTTGTTGATATGCTTCAGAGATGCTGTAACAGACCTAAAAGGAAAAACAATTAGGCTACATAGATTAAGATTCATCAGCCCTCTTAAGGTTGGTTCTGGTTTTCTAACAAAAAACAAGCTTCCTGGGAGGCAACTGTAGAAATTGGCAGCATCTGTTGTACATTTATTGTATGTTTTCCTCATCTAAGCTTCCTTAGTGATCCATTTAAGATCACAAAACATATTGTTTTTGTTAGACAAGAGAAGCCTTTTATATATTAAAATTCTGATGAGGGCAAAAGCTCAACCATGGCACCAGCCAATAGAAAAAGATGGGTGGAACTTTGTACCACTGCTGCTGAAAAAGTAAAAGTAACTTTTGACTGAGGAAAAAGAGACTGAAGGACTTTCATAGGAACACTTCATATACAGATATGTGTGGCAAGAAAAAAAACAGTTAATACAGTTATTGTCCTTTACCTGACATCATCTAGCACAGACTGGTACTCCTTCTCCGCCTCAGCTTTAGCAGCAGCCTGACTGGCCTCCTGGATCGCCTCGTCCACTTGCAGCAGGACACCTTGCTCCAGGACATCCTGGTCGTAGACAGCCACACCAAGACCCTGCAGTTCATCAGCCCCAGAGCTGGCAGATGCTGCTTGGATGCGCTGGCGGTCGATCTGCAGCATGGCTCCAGACTTCTTGACACCTAAAAACACCGCAGATGACAATAAATTAAGACATAGACAGGCAAGGACTGATTCTTTATCTTTGTGTTTACAGTAAAAAGATATCAAACTTATTCATAAAGTTAATTGCTCACCGCTGTTGCCCTCCCCAGGTCCAGTGTTGGTTGGATAGGCTGCAGCAGCCTCAGAGCCCTGAGAGCAAACTGCTGATCCCCCAGCAGCTCCATCCTCCTCTGTCCCTCCCGGGGTAAGAGCAGCACTAGCTGGGCTGGAGAGGGAGGAGGGCACTTGGTCCTCTGAACCGTCTACTGGCATGATGCAGGTGTAGACAGACAGTCTGGGGGTCAACCAGATGTCAAACAGACAGTGTGGTCAGTTAGATCCATCTCTCTGCTCAGCTCTGACAGTGCTGGACAAAACAATAACATTATTTTTGGTTTCCTAAAGCTGGGAGCTGACGTTAAACTAAACACCGAAATGATTACTTAACGCTGGATTAGCGTTACTTAGATAACATTAAAGGTACTGAAGACCTAAATAACGTTAGATGACGTCCTTACACGCTAACGTTACTTAACGTTAAATTGTAAACTAGAGGGAAAACAGATATTTAACAGTTATTTCTAATAATACCTGCTCTTCTATCCAAAGAAAGCACTTCAGGCAGCGGTTAGTTAGCTTTCCTTATAGCGGGTCATATAAAGTTGAGTTAGAAACATTAAGGTATGTCTCCCTGCTTTCCATTGTTTACGTGGCTGAGCTAACGTTAGCCTGCTAAGCTAATAGTGAGCAGAACATCATCAGCTGTGCAGCTCTGCCTGCTCGGCTTCACTTAAACTACTCACTGACAAAAAAATCATGCGACAGGTAGTAACTGCGTTATAAATGCTGTCTGTGTGATGGTGGGTACATTAAACCGAGTGTCGAGGCGAACATGACTAAGAAATTACTTACAAAACGTGCAGTTACACAAGACCACTGTCTTGGTTTTATGTCATCTTGCTTGCAAAGCTTCCGGTGCCAGTGAAATCATTGAGCTCGCTGCTCAATAGTTAACTTATTGGACAGCGACCTCTGCTGGTTCACAGCCGCGAGGCTCTTCTGTCCTGTAGATGGCGCCACGACACCACTAATTTCAGTGGAGAATTGAGTGTGGAGGAACTCACTGAACCTCATTTGGTCCCGTGAAAATGTCCTGGACCACATTTTGCCAAATGAACTTCTGTTTTGTACAACCAGCTTGGGAATGAGTGCGACTGAAAGAGATGACAAGAGAGTTTGGCAGTTTTTGCGTTGCAGTCCAGCCAGACCTTGCATAAAGGCCCCAGCCAATAGGCCACACTAATCGTAAACATTTATGTTCCTCTGCAAAACATCAGTCCCTTTCAGTGTCACTTTTTTGGAACCTTCATGGATGTTACAAATGTGAGCAGTGCCAAGTATTGCATGTCAGAGGAAATTTATTTTTCAGTGTTTTGCAACAATAAATAAAGGGCTTAATTAAAATATCCCCTCCACCTTGCACTGGAGTGACCTTGGAAAGGCCAACAATCTTTCCAAACAGACGTATCTATATATGGACAGATATTGCTGTCAACTTTGGCTCGGAAAAGTGTAAGAAGATGGATAGACTTTTCTATCCTATTTGCTTAGCCAGTTAATGTGGGTCACCCTCAGTGAAACCTCCCCAGAGACACTGGAGGGAATTTGAATGAACCAGAACTAAAAGGAAAGCGTGTCACAGTAAGAAAAATGCCTTTACTGGTGGTTAATTAGTAGAGGATTTACAGTGTGCTAAACTCTGATCGCTAGACAGACACACTGTGTTCTTTTAAGGTTGATATAAAGGCACACAGCTAGGGGTCAGAACAAGTCAAACAAACTATCAAGTTGCTGATGAATCACCTTTGGTGGGAAATAAGCTGATCCATTCACACTATGTTGTAACTGTAAGGTTGAGTTGCAGAGAGGAATCTAACCTCTATGTCTGTTGTTACCCCTCCATCCTTTGTGAAAATTGAGCACTACAGTGCAACTTTTATCACAGTGAACTAGGAGATAATAAATATGTGTATGGCTATGACTTGCAGATCATAATTTAAGGAAATGGAGTTGATAGATTGCATCAAGCTCACCGGATTTACTAGGTGGCAAAGCTGTCCATCTTAACTTTACATGTGTTCAAGCATTCATGTGTGAGCCTAAGCGTGTGTGATGAATCCTGCCTCCTTCTATGTAAGGGCTATGTGGATTTATAGGGTGTAGGAGGGTAGAGTGCAAATCCCACAGAGTGCGGGGTGTGTTGTTAACACTGCTGCTCTGTGCTGTGCTGCATCCTGACAGAAGAATAACAAGTGGAGCAAGATTTAAAGACTGAAACTTACATCTGCCAAGCTTGGTGGGCTTGCTTTTCATAGAGTTATGGTTCCAAATCACTTACCCCTTTATGTGCATAAAGGGGTAAGTGAGGTAATGCAATGCACTGTAGATACACTTCCACAGGTGATACATGCCTCATGCTGTGTGGTGATGTAAAATAAAGTTGTGTTTCATCTGTTATCTCCTGCATACCATCCTCCCTTTCAATAAAGGGTGTTTTAGTCCATATGGCCTTCATCAGCTGCCTGGAACATGATGAATGTCTTGAGGATGGAATCATTTTGTAAAATATTATGTGAGACACAAGGACAAGTGTCTGGGCGGTTTTTGCTTACATTCTTAGTCTATTACAGGGTTTTTGTGCCTCTAATTAATCTTTTAGTTAATTGTTAAGTGTGCAAAAGAGTCTGATATGTTAACTTGTTTTATTGCTGCGATGGATTATGGTAAACAGTTTTATGATAAGTTGTTTATGATCAGTGAGTTGTTTAATTTAATCTGTGCTTTGCCATTTGCACTTTTGCATTTTTATCATTCTTATGGCAACTTTCTTTACTGAAATACTCTGGTGTTTTGTGGTGTGTGCCCCATTTAAAAAGTGAAATGTGAGCATTTTATGTGGTTGTTTTCCCCCTTCAAAATTTAGATGTTCAATTTTATTATTTTCAGATTAGCCCTACTGGATTTGATGTTTTTCTGGCTCTAAAATCCACAAAAATTCCACTGCTGAAGGGCATTGTTTTCCCTCACACTTTGTTTCTCAAGTGAATTTAAGAAATTTGTTATTGAGCGCAGAGTTTCTTCTCGAGGAACACATTTAAACATGAAAAAATGAGCTTTTTCCAAGGAGATAATTCAATTGAATGCTGGTATGTAAATGCCTAAATGCGTACAATTAGTTGATCAACAGAAAATTAACTATTTTGATAACTGATAAATTATTTCATTTAATCGCCACATGTCAAGTGAAATATGCTAGTTTCAGCTTCTCAATGAGTATTTGCTGCTTTTTTTCTGTTTTATATAACTGTAAAGGAATCTCTTTGGGTTTTCGACTGTTTTTCCACTATTTTTTTACATTTCTTAGACTAATTGATTAATCTAGAAAAGAATGACCAGATTAATTGATAATGAAAATGACTGTTTGCAGCCCTAAAATCAAAAATCCTTGTCTCCATTGAAACTCAGTATAATAATGAATATACAAGCATGCATGCAGGCTGCAGAGAAAAAGTTACTGTACATCACATTTCCATATGTCACAATAGACATGCACAAACATACTGTTAAATAATTTATTATTGGGTTGAGTGAACAGATCAGGGTCTAACTGGAAAGCAACAAGAACCATGATGTTTTCTTAAGCCGCAGACTGGTTAATAAATCAACATGAGTAAAGCCTCATCATTTCTATATTAATGTATATTCAAGCCATATTGTACTTTACACTTGTGTGGCCATATTTGCAGCGCTAATGTTTCCCATGTGTTCTCCTGTCCCAGTTAGTAGATATCCGTATGTGGGTCTGATAGTAATTACAGAGGTGGGCTGGGTTCTCATCCGGGTGCATCAGACCACTGCCATGCGACAGGAGATGCTTAAAGCATCTGCTCGTGATTTCACTCCGCAGCAGGTGTGTGTTTATATGTGTTTATACTTCTACACTACTGTGCTATTATAAACATCTTGAGACAAAGGAGTTTTCGGAGATGAACTATCCAAAGTGTTGTGCTTAAGGAAATGTGTTTTGGTCTTCATCTCCCTATAAAATTGTTTTAAAGTTCACATCAGTCCACCTTTTCCAGAGGGGTGTACTACGAAGCAAGATTAGTGGGTTAGAAAGGTATGTTGAAAATAAAGTCAGGGTTTTCAATGTCACAAAGGTGGCTCTCTTTTAACCTGGCTACATCACCATGGTAACTTATACTGCAAACTTAACCTGGTCCGGAGCAGGTTATGTTCCAAGTTTCGGCTTAAATCGGCAATAAAAAGCGCAGTCCTTTCACTAACTACCTGATTTGCTGCAAAGTCCGTTCAACACTGCTGGTACTGCAGCTATTAGAACACCAATTAGAAAATTGATTCATCTTTTATCATACATACCATTGATTTTATATGTCATATTGTAAATTTGTAATGGTGCAAGAGGTTAGGGTTACTTGCAGGATGGGATTTTGTTACAATATATCAAATTGTATTTCAAATAAAAAAAACAAACAAAAAAAAACTAATGAAGAAATACTTTGAAAAAGAGTGTTTATCACAGATAATATTCAATCTATAATATTAATTTCACTTTGATTTGGCCAGAATCTAAAGTGATTTCCATGGATCCTTCATTATGGGACAGAGTCAGACCTGAATGCACTTCTTGAGTATAATATTCCAATCTGCTGCATCAAGTTTAAAGTTTAAGAGCTTTGGATGTGGGAGGTACGGAGAGTGCATTGAGTGGTAAAATAAGTATACAAACTATTTACGTAATTAATAAATTAATGAATTTGTTTTTTAATGAATGAATTTACATCAGCAATTTTCTGCCAGCATTCCTCTCTCGCCTTATTGGCAGCAACAGCATTGTTTTTTGCTGTGATAATGTATCTATATTATTCATAGCTCTCCGTTATAATGATCTGTTCCTCCTGACTGAAGTAAGCGGCACATGATCTGTCCATTTTGTGCGGAAAAAGAGTCAAATGACGCGCCAAATGCCCCCTTTTATAGGGACGCTCACATAGCCTGAAAGAAAGTTCATAACCACCGTTGTGATACCACTTATCTCTGATCGCGAGTTTAGGGTTTGTTGAGCCAGTTCACACAAAGAAAGCCTGGGTATGTTGAACTTGCTTCGTAGTACACCCCTCAGGTCAAGTCATGTCGACATATGGCAGGGAGTTCACACAGAAATGTGTATTTAGCTGGACCAAACCACACCAGAGAGAATCTAGATCAGGCCTGTGTGGTACAGTGACATGTCACACGAAACCGCCAGAACCGCAGTGTGAGCTCAGTTTACTGTATGCGTACATGCATGTTTACATATGTGTGTGTTTGTGTTTCAGTATGTGTGTATGTATGTATTGCACTCCAGTGATAAATATAGCCTTTTCTTAGATGTGGCTTGGAGGACTCCAGCCAGTGATAGCTGTAGACCACAACAATGGGATCAGGACTGGTTTGGTGATACACAGTGGCAGCAGTGCCTTGACACAGAGCATGGCCTGAAACACAAGCAGAGACAATACATTGCAACAGATGTAGGCTTATTTCACTTTTCATGGAGCCGGTTCACAAATTGTTTAAACATACATGCTAGTTGCCAAGATGATGATAGATGCTCCACATAGCTGCCCCCTGTGAAAACAGCAGTTCATCTGTGAAGTCTTGGAGACAAGGAGCAGATAAGGAGGTTTCATGGGAGGGAAGATTAATGGACATCCAGTTAAATGTAAACTTCCAACAATGGGAAAACCTCAAGCCCACCAAGTTTTGCTGCATCTCCTAAAGGTTGAGTTATAACTCTTGTGTCTTGTCTTGGTACCTCACAGGCAGGAGAGAGAGGAGGGCTTTTGTCAACTTAAAATGTTTAACAACTTACAGTCAGCCATAAGTAGTTGTAATCTTTTTGTACTCCAGGAATCAAAATGGTACCTCATATTAACACTACATATTGTGTACGTGTGTGTGTGTGTGTGTGTGTGATCCAGGTATTCCTGATGTTGTGGGGACGTAAATCTGTTTACACAGTCATGTTGTGGGGACTTGCCTCCCTTATGGGAACAAAAAACAAGTCCCGTTAACATAAAATCATTAATTTAAGGGTGAAAACATTGATTAAAGGTAAGGTAAATTTAGGGTTATGTTAAGCTTAGGGTTAGGCATGTGGTGGTTATGGCTAAGGTTAGGGTAAGTCTCCAGGAAATGAATGTAAGTCAATGTAATGTCCTCTGAAGTGATGGAAACACAACTCTGTGTGTGTGTTTGTGTGTGCGTGTGTGTGTAATCCCACTCAAAGTGATGTATGGCTCCCAGGGTTCCTCTCCACCTGTTCTATGCTGTGATGTCCTCTGAATTTTTTTTTGCAAACGCAGTGAATTTACCGTCATCATCCTCACCGCCTCCACCTCTCATTCCGCTCCCCTCATCCCACCTCTCTCCAGGCCTCTTTTTGTCATTCTACTATATGTGATGTCTTTATCCTCATAATAAATTGAAGTAGCATGTTCCAGCGTTTTTCTCTAAAATACACCAGAATCAAAGCTCAAGCTAAATGAAAACTGACAAATTTCCATCAACCTTGTTCAGATCTATAATATCACAACTAAAGATTCCAAACATCAAATGCAATCGTGCTCAGTTTTCTCTGACTTATTTGGCTGCTTGCTGTAATTTTCCATGCCTTTCAACGCCAGAAGTCAGAGTCAGATTCTCCACATTTCTCTGTGCCGCTACCCTGTGGTGCTAGATAGGTTTGATGGTTTGATGCTATTTTGCCCACATGGGATACATCTATAGAGAACATTTGAACAGTCCTATTGTTTGTTCTGTGTTTGTTCTCCCTGTCTAATCAGACACATGTGCACCATCATCAGAAATGTGCACTGAACACAGAATTTTGGCTGGTGGACCTCTGCACACCAGAGACCTCGCCCGCTGGGCCATTAGCTTTATGGGAATTTGCAATAAAATCAAATGATAGAGCACAAGAACGGGAATCGGGGTGATGATGTACTGAATCAAGTGGTAGATTGCTAAGTAATCTTGACAAAGGTTCACAAGAGGACAGAGGGAGATAAACTTGTTGGGTATTATTGAAATTTGGAAACCATATTTCAGGAAAAGGGATGAAAAGATTTTGATTTATACTTTCACAAGACTGAATCAGTGGGGGCAAGATGGTCAAGGCCATGAGGATGAGTGAGTGCATGGGACTTATCTGGGTGACAAAAAGGTTAGATCAAGTCTCAAAATTCTCTCTTCCTGTCAGCATATTGAGCATACTCTGGATGTTCTGGGAACAGGAAACAACTCAACACTGTCTTCTTGCCAATTTCCCACTTAGATTATGTACGGATTTAATCCCCGGAGTGTTTAATGATGGTGTCAGACATAGTCAGTGGAAAAAGAAAAAACGAATTTCCCAATGATATAAATTACTTACCTACTGCACAGCAACAGAAAAGTTTTTTGGCTGTTTCACAGGAATTTATGATTTCACAGTCAATATATTATAGGAAAGAATATTTGTCTTGTATAACATTTAGGAAACTATCATGCCATTAAATTCATAAGCCCAAGGGTCTAAATTTGCAGAGGATCGTGAAATCCTTTAACAAGGAAAGTAAGGGTATGCAATAACAAGAGACATTAATTCAACATATTTAGAAATATCCCCTCCTTCAACAGACTGACCGACAGTTGTTAGGGGTAAAGAATGTTAGATGTCATGATCTTTTCAGCCTGACAGAAACTGGTATTTTAATTATAGTTGTAATACGGCCTAATTTATCTGTCTGCCAGTATGTCTGCCCAAGAAAACTGAACTAAATCCATGCATTGATAAGAGGCAGAGAGCTTCTGTCTCACAGGACCTTGGCCTCAAGGGAGCCCTTTGTCCATCACTCCCGCTGTCTGTCTCTCCCTCTGATTTACACCAGGCCTACTGAGTGTAGCACAGGGACGATAGGCTGCCCGGGCAGCTCTCGGTCTGTCAGGGTTTTGAGCGGTTGATTTACTTCAGGGTAGGATCAGAGGGTGTTGAGCCCAGGCAGGGCGCCCCTCACAGCCAGAGAGCTGGGACCAGGCCCCTGTGTGTCCTGGGAGTCATAAAATTGCCAAAAGCTTTGTTAGCCATGGACTCTGCTCCTGCCCTTCTGTCACACATACCCTTTATCCCTACCGACTTGGCCCCTGTCTTCACTCAGGATGATTAGAGACATGCCCCACGCCATGCAGCCAGAAGCAAACAGAGCCGCAGGGCACTGTACGCAGCAATAGCCATTCTATGTGTTTGACAACAGGAAGGCCTGACTGGCTGCCTGACTGTCCCCTGTGGACTGAGAAGGAGAGACGCTGCATTACTCTTCACCCTTTTCAGCGGTTTCACTTGATGTGGGGTGCTGCAGGTGTTTACAGTTTACAATAATCTATAGTATTATCTTGATACTTTTAATTAAATCTCTAACATATATGTAATTACACATGGGCAATGTCATGTTTAATGTGCTGTTAGAGTGATCTTATGAGAAAAAACTGGCCAGAGAGACAAAATTCATGCACCAGATTATCTGTTCTCTTTAGTGGACCAAATCAAACATGGTGACGTCTGGTGGGATTCAATTTTAATCGCAAACTCAGAAGTATTTCCAGCTGCACAAATATATCGCGTGGGAGTCAATGAGCAAACTCGTAAACAATCCAGTGCATTAGAAATATATATTGACTTCTACACCAAATCCTTTTTACAGAACATCAAATCCCAGTTGAGCGGTGACTTACTTAGGCTGATAATGAGTATACTCTTTCACTTTGTTAAAGTACCTTCTCTGCTGTCATGTGCTGGTTTCTAGACTTTCACCAGAAACTTAGCAAATCTACAGCGCATCAGGCTCTGATTACAAAAGTTTTATGTGTCCAGTCAATGTATAAAAAGTACACTGAATTACCTGGGTAAGCATAAAGTCTACTGGGCCAAGATTGAGAGGAGCTGAGCTTGTGACCATCATGTGACCCTTTATTGTAAGACACCAAATACACATCCAGATAAATGAGGGGTATCGCTGAGAAAGTAAAAGGCTAACTCTGGAACAGATAAAGTGCCATGCCTGTAAGCCAAGAGTCTATTAGCCACTATGCAACCTAATCTGATATCAGCTCTAGGCTAAATAGAATCAGCAAAGGAGTCAAGTCAATGAGGAAAAATAAATGCTTTCTGAATTTTACAGGACAATAGGGAGCACTCAGACCTGGAGGAGAGAAAGGAATGAACGAATATAGAAACTGTAAAAAAAAGTCCCTGCTTTTCTTCTCTATCTTATTGTGTCTTTGTGTGTCCTCTTTCCTCCACCACATCCTCTGCACCACCAGTTCACACTTTAATACAAAGAAGTGATCCAACGATGGAAAATACAGTTCCCTGCTGCTGCCAACCATGTCCCCTTCCTTTCTTTACTCATAACTGATCTTCCTTCCTGGCTCCCTTCACTCAGCTCTCTTGACATCCTGTATCAGTGATTGTTAAATGGGTGGAGTGGACAACAGAATATGAATGAATAAATGTGAGCAGTCAGGTTTTGATAGATGCAAATAATAATCATAATAATAATAATAATAGTAATAATAATAATAATAATAACTTAATTTATGTAGCACCTTTAAAAAACAGAGTTTACAAAGTGCTTTGACAGACAAAACAAAGGCAGTAAAATACAAAATCAAAGACAGATGACACAGAAGGCAATAACAAGTCCAACATTAAGAAGACGACAGTAGAAGACAATGAAAAACAATGAATAGATGATAAAAAGATCGCATAAAATCAAGTCTGTAGAAATGGTACTGATTCTGCTAGCCTTTCAGGCAGGTCGTTCCAAAGTTGAGGGGCCCTGGTGGCAAAAGCACGATCACCTTTATATTGTAGTTGTGACTTTGGAACAGCCAGAAGTGCCCCACCTGAGGATCTATGAATTAAGTTATTAAAAATGACAATTTGTGATTAAAGTTACATACTAAACTATTTTCACGAATGGTATTTATATTCTTATCCAACACCCTGAAAAGAATAAATGAGCATAACTCCCCAAATGTCAAACTATTCCTTTAATTGATTACATTGCAAGTTAACAAGAGCCTTAACATGAAAGCAGTCACATTGTTTATCAAGAATCCCAGACCTGCCTTTTCACTTCTGTGTAATAAATCTACTTATTTGTTGAAATAACTATTATTATTTGTCCTCTATTGAGATTAATGATCTTTCTGTAGTTGTTTTCTGTCTCCTTTGTTATCTTTAATCTCAGTTTCGAGAACACTGAACTTTCTCATGCCAGACCTCATGACTGATCCATCATTTGCCTGCAGTCTATGTTTAGTAACGAGTGTTTAAGGTCATGCCATTTTTATTGTCACTTTTCAGCATAGACGACTATGTTTCCTGTGTCAGGGCATTTTTTTATTGTCCAGAACGGGTTTTGCCTCCCTCTGCATATCCTAAGGGGAGCCATGATCCTGCTTAATGGGGGTCTTGTTATCTTGCCACATGTTTGTGATGACCTGGGGTCTGTTCAGAGTGGACATACAGGGGAACTCCTCGGTTAGGACAGTGATACATCGTGTCAGGAAAAACAGGAAAATTGAGACCAACGGAGGAATGCAACACTTCTTCATACAGTATAAACAAAGTGGTTCTCGGAAGAAGCTTGCCATATTTCCGCTGCATGTAACATAGATCATGAATGAATAAGTTAACAACTATTCCATTTACATTCACATGACTTTCATAAGCCATGTCGCTAATGGCAAATTTTATTGGCTTTCTATGACTTTTTAATGGCTTTCTATAGAGTACATTACTGAATAAGCAAAGTAGCACATCTTTTGTCATTCCAACATTTCCTTTCATATTTCTGTTGTGTCAGATATCTGGATGCAGTACAGTGATGTGCTGTATATTAGACTTAAATGTAGCTGCTGTTGTTAACATGCTAGTGTGGATTGTAAAAACACAACAATGAGGGTGACATTGAGAAGAGGAAATGTTCTGGGCATTCTCATCCAGCCAGGTCAGCATATTTCATTACAAATAAATGGCCTAACGTCATCTTAATGCTCCCTTGGCATTATCAGGCACTATCAGGTGGTTGAAAATAAGAGTGCAGAGGCCATTGCTTTCACAGAAGGAAATGGAAAGGAACAAGCTCATCTAGCTCAAAGTGAGATTTGAGCCAAGAACCTTAATGGTTTTAGAGCTAAAACACATAAAATCTAAAATAAGTCTTAAAGAGCTTATTGGCGGAGACTATCCTTCCTCCACATGAGCTGGGTTTTCATTCAGAAATGTTAATGCAAACTATAAAGCAGCCATGAAGGCTAAATAACACTAAATGAGGACAGAAATACTCTAATTCTAGAAATATATTGATTATGATTTGATATTCATTAATCATAATTTTGAATTAACAAACTAGTTGATAGTTTGTTCACATCTTCTCACATCATCTATCTGCCTGACATAGTCTGTTAACCATTTAAATACATGTTAAGTAACATAAATGGTGTCATGATTTTAATTTTTAACTATTTGTGGGTGATTTTTGAGAATTTCAGATTATTCATATGATCATTTTTTTGTGGGATGACAAAAACTAAAGTCACAGATAATTCCTAGCTGCTTTCAACAAATCTTATCTTCTAAAGGTCTAAAAAGCTTGTGCTCAGGCCACAGGAGTCAGATATGCTGCCAATAAAAATTAAACATGAGGGGAATAAAAGCTGTGTTGCTCTGTAGAAAAATACTGTTCTATTTATTTTTCTTTATCTGTTAGATAAATCCTTCTAGAGCTGCAACTTGGGAATCATAATATTTCAGAGATTTTCAGAAAGGATAACACAAAGTGAAAGTACTCTGTCTCTGATGTTTTCTGGTATATTCATTTGTAGAAAGCATATGCAGTGTATGCCCGAGCTTTCAAACCAATTGTTTGAGAGTCTGTGCTAAACCTGCACTCTTGCTCTGCAGAAACTAATAAGACTTTATCATTTTTTACCACTTGATCCTTTTTACTCACAGTGGCACTGCATCAACATAACTGTGTGAGGTCTCACCTGCTCATCAGCTCCAACACTTTCCTTCACATGGTAATGTGTTTGACTTTGTTTACCAGTAAAAAGCAGCTGATTTAACATCACTCACATCTGTTGTTTGGATGCAAAATATTTTTAGTAAAATTGATGACTTTCTGGCTCCCAGAGAAATAAAACACAGATGTTTTTTTACTCTGTGTGCTTGTCCGTGTGATCTAATACTTCCTTCTCATTCAGTTGATAACAAAAAGTAATTTTCTATGAATTTTGGCACAATCATGTTCTTAATGCTTCAAAGTGCTGGCATACTCTCTATCCTGTCTCTCCCCCCTATTTGCTGCTCTTCTTCCCTCCTTCCTTGCTTCACCTTTAAGGGTGGTGGGCCTCTTTCTGTTTATTTATTTAGTTATTTTTATTTATTTACTTGTTGTTATTATTGTTATCATTATTAGTTTTTTAATTTTTTGATTTTTTTTCATTGTGCTTATAACCACTTCCCCCAATTGCTCCTCTACACTTACATATGCACTTACACTTACACACATATAGGAATCCATTTAATTTTTTCTTTTCTGCTGTTACTGCTGTATGTCCTAAATGTATGTTTTGTCTTGTTGCGTGAATCCTGTAAAGTCATCCATTGTATTATGTTCTGTCTTGTCTCGTATCACTTGTTTTGTCTCATCTCACTAAATAAAAAAAAATTTAAAAAGGCAGAGCTGGCACACTTTGTACTTGATGGTGTCCAACACATCTTGCATCGATCACCCCCCTCCCTTAAGAGAAAGCCCTGACACTCTGATGCCTCGTGAAATACCACACCCAAAGACATTTCGTGATGAAAAAACATTGACTCTGATTTGTGACGAGTCAAATAAATTGGAAATTTGCCTCTTGGGTTGTGCTACAATTAGATCAAGGATGAAATATGTGGGAAAAGTATTCCATCCTCAGAAAACCTTTGCCTATTTCGTCAGTGTAGTTTGACTGAGAACCTTTAATCAAATAGTTCAGCATTTTGGGCACTACATTTATTTGCTTCTTTGTTCTTTGCAGTCTTAGTGCTAAGCTGAGCTAACCAGCTGCTGTGTGCGGCCTTATGTTTAACAGACAGGTATGAGAGTCGTCTCACCTAACATTCCACTAGAAAGTGCATACTGATGTCAAAATGTTGAACTATTCCTTTAATATTGAAGTCTGACCATGACTTTTATAAAGACACACTGCAAGTTTTCAATTTTTTGTTTCAGTTTTTTTGCACCACAAATAAAATTCCATTCAACTCCATTAAAGGGACATTTCAAAACTCTAAAGTAAAAACTAAAATATCTGCAGATACAACTATGGTTTTATTTTGGGTGATTTGGGTGAACTAACCTTTTAATTTTATGACGTTCCCTTCATGGAAAACATCAGCACCATTTAGAAACTCTCTGCAATATGGGGCACAAAAAACTACAACATGATCTCTCAAGTTAAAATATAGCAGTACTGACATATCACAGGCTGTTATATCAACACTGATATTTATGTATACTAACTACAGATAAGGATAATATACTGTATATATATATGTATATATATAAAAAGTATATCAGCGACCGTGTCTTCCAGTTAATACCACTCTCTCTCTCACACTATAAGTCATTTTTAACAGGGCATAAAACACCAAAGGGATCATCGTTATCTATGATGAGAAGGAATTTTCACACTCATGGTGAAGCAACAACCTCCTCTTGCTCTTCACCTCTCCAGGTATTCAGATTTCCCGTGACGATGTTGTTGACTCAGCTGGGGTCAGTGAAGTGCTGCTGTTAGAGAGGACCTCTCATTTGTCCTGCTGTTATCTACCATGAGCCCCTAAACCCTCTTAAGCCCTTCTTTATTATACTAACACTTACGGAAGGCCACTCTCTGCCTTCCTGTCCTGCTCTCTCTTCCCCTTCACTGCCTCCCTCGGGCTCCTGCTGCCTCTCGTTCTCAGCTTCTCTTTTTCTCTTTGAAATTTCTAACTCTATCTTTTTGTTTAAATGCATGAGTGTCCATGTTTTCAGAGCCCCCCTGAGAGGTTAGAGGTCAGTGGGGTTTCAGGATCCTGCACTAGCAATTCTCCCTGAAGGGTCTGGGGGTCCTGGGACGACGTCTAAACATCCTCTCTAATGCAAAGCTGTTCGTATCAGCCTCAACGTCCAAGTGGTGTGTTTGTGTGTTTGTGTGCAACATACCTCCTCAGGCATAGATGCTGAGGTTGCAATGTAGTACAACCTTTTCCTTGACCCACAATATACACTGAGTCTGCAGGTTTATCTGGCTATATAGACATTTTAAAACCCAGACGTGGCAAGTCATTGCCAATGCATTGATTCTCAGACCACAGCTACATGCTGTAAAAACAGAGCGTAAACCCTACAGTGAAATGTATTTTCTTTGTAAATTTACAACCCATGTATCCCAGTTTCCCTGCACTGAATCAGTGCAGTGAGTCACTCTGCTTGCAGGAGCTGTCAACACTCAGATTTCATTTACAATTTTTATTTTTTATTTTGGAGCATTTTTGAGTCCCATTATTTAAATGTTTCAGAGGTTTCCTTTACAGAGAAGATGAATACATATTCAGTATGGTATGATTAATTGTACAAAGTGTGAAGACATTGGTCTCCACAGTGTCATGTAACCCACAGTGGTTGCTAGTTATCACTTCACATCACTGTTTTCTTGGTCGTCTTAATGTGATCACAGTTCATATACATTGAACCAGCATCAGTCAGTGTGACGAACCACCACATGCAGGCAAAGTCTTATTGGATTAAGATCAATGGAGAAAGGCTGCTGGTGATTCCTTCAGACTTAGACTATGTCTACACTACACTGTCTCATTTTTAAAATGTTGTTCCTTGTGAGGACAAAGTGTGTTAGTGTTTCCACATTGTTCTTGTAGAGACTTCTGCCCATAGAGAATTACCTGAACATTAGAAAAACTCCTAAATCTCTTCTTCGCCTGTTTTTTATTTGGCAAACAACAAAACTACAACACAGCCAACCTCTGGCAAGGAGTGCAACAGATATTATTTTATCATATGTGGTCTAACAAAATATACATAAATACAGGTTTATGTGTGATTGGCTATATTGAGATTGAAAATGAGTGAGAGGAAAGACTACAGAAAGCCATGAACCTGTAATAACTGATTTTTTTAGCTACTTGGGGCCAGCAGATATGGTGAACTTGTTAGCAAACGGTTGCTTATTTCAAGAATCCAGCCATCCATTACGTAGCAACATTATCATTCTTTTAGAGTGGTGTTTCTGTCCAACTGGCAAATGGAAGTTAAACATTCTCTCCTTTATCTGTTTTTGGCAAAATATCTGGCTTAAGTTGGTAAATGCTCCACGCTCCATGTTCACCAGCTAGTCTCTAACTGTGTCTGTCATTTGGTGCTGAGCAGGTAGTGTACAGTGGGTTTTTAGAGCTTTTTCTCAGCCACCATGTGGACACCACGACACAACTACTGGAGTTAATGGTTAGCTGAACTATCGGAGCAAACAGCTAACCGAGCTAAAAAGTACATTAATGTAACTGCTTTGGGGTCAATTCTTTTTAATTTTCTTTTCAATATTTTTAATAATGCATCAAGTTAGAGGGTTCCTTGTACAATTCACAGCATTAGGTCTCTGAGAATCTCTTTCATATCCAAGCAAAATTGCTATTGTAACTGAAATATCCCTTCTCGAATCAATATTGAATCAAAATGAATCGGGAATCGAATCGAATTGGGGCTTTGTGAATAGGAATAAAATCAATTTGGGAAATCAACGGTGATAGAGAAAACATTGTTTTCGTCTGGATGGAGGGCTGAAAAATTTGCATTTACAAATTTAACCAGCTTAGTGTGGACATAGACCAACTTTTAAACCTCAATGACTGATAACAGCCTCTGTCAATGAGAAAGACAAATAAACATCCACACTAGCACCCCCGTGGCTACATCTGAAAACAGATCCTCTCTCCCTCCTGGAGCTAAAATAACAAACTTAATATCTGTTTTAACAGATACCATGCTTCCCCAGAGAGCTTGTCCCTCTGGAGTAACGGCGAGTCCTGCTCCTGTATTCCCCCATGGTCATGTCTTGGAAATACCCTGACTAAAAGAGAAGAGAGCACAATAAAATTAAAAAAATAAAATTACAGTAAACTACTGGCAGCTGTAGCTGCCAGCATTTTAGTGTTTTTTTTTTTGCAATGTCACTTCCGTAATTTAACAGTTAAGTGCTGTAAAAATTATTACAGTATTCTGCTGTAGGATATGAGGTCTACAGTTTGATATGGTAGTCAGGCCTGCAGTAATATACTGTATTTTTATAGTGTTGCTATTGTAATCTACACGAACAGTTTCTTCCATCCTGTAAATGTTACAGTAAACAACTGAAACGTTTTCTTCTTATTCACATTAATAAAAACAACCATAAATTGCAGACATACACTGTAAAATTTACAGTATATGTTGGCAATTTATGGTGTGTTTACAGTGTAAATAACAATGTGTCTTCAACTTAATGGTCTAGTGATGAGATTAGCTCAGTTTTACATTTAAAAATGCATAACTCTTAACATCAAGCACAAAAGAGCGTGAGACAAGTGACAGCTTTATGGAACTGAATATTTATTCAGAAGCTTTCAAATATGCCAAGTATATTCAAGTATGTTTGAAAAAATAATTCTCAAGGTTCATGCCCTTTCACAGGGGGTCAATGTAAACCTGTTCATTATACGATCCTGAGCTGCCATCAAAACTTTGTCATGAATCTAAATAACAACTGCTTTGCAAACTACTGTTAAAAAATATAAAAGCACAAATAAACAGATTGCAGGACACACATTTTGTAATGCCTTCAAATGTCCTCTGTTATAATTGGCAGAAGGTCAACATCCAGGCTTCCAGCTTCATGGCTCACTGAGTGAGAAAAAAGAATGAAAATCAAACACAGAGTGAGAAAAAGAAAACAACGGAATGGGGGAGAGAAACATTTTACACAAAAAGGAAACTTAACTTATCTGAAGTGACGTCAAGTTTTTCAGAAGAGTGGTGAGGATTCACAGATTGACTTTCATGTCTACATGGGAATTACTTTCCCATGCTGGCCTCTGTTACCCTCTCAGGGTTTATCACAATGAAGTACCTGAAAACAACATGTAAAAAATCACCTATTATGTCCCAGGTTTTAATACAGCTTGGCAACAAATTACAGTATATTTGCAGCAACCTACAGCTTAGAAACACACTTTGGTTGAACTAAGATAACCCATATAACCACTTTGCCTTTTGGGGCTCAGCGACCAACATATCTTAATCATCTTGGCTACATTTTTAATGAACTTCAATTGTCATGTGCTTTAAATAGTAGGCTATTATTAATTATGAAATGGAAGTGGTGGGTATAGACTCGGCCAGACTAACGTTAGCATTCACTGATGTGTAGTTCAAGAGAAAACAGCCATCCAAAAATAATCTTTAAACTAGACGTGAAAGCAGCAGTGAAGATAATGTTTAAATACCAGTAATTCAAACTTCCAACTGAAGAAGAACACTACCTGCCTGCCAGGTGCTTGCTTGATTATACCAATTTACTGTTATCAAAAATTAAACATAGTCACTAATTGGGTAACCAGATGCACAAATGTAATTCTATTTTCTGAGTAAGATGTTACTGACCTTTTGGTTTGATTCCACAAAAGAGGATGAACAATGATTATATGATGTCAGTGGTTGCATGTGGCTTCTGTCCCTCCATTACTGTGGTGGCGAAAATGAAAATACTATATTTTACCATCAAATCTTATAGTAGCATACTGTTAATGTCTGTTCTTGGTTTTGGCTCCAAAAAGCATCAAATTTTACAGCATTTTACCGTATTTAGAAAGAACAGTACCTTAGTGTTAGAATTTGGCTGTATTTTTACAGCAATTTATTTCAGTGGTACTACTGTTTGTCTCATAACTATGACTTATCAATGCTATTGTTTTGCTAATGGAACAATAGTCTGTTGACAGAATATAATGTAAATCTGTCTGCAGGTTTATGAGATATTCTGCTAAACCATCCACATAGCCAAACTGACTAAGTGAAACAAAAACATCACCTTCTTAGTGGAGGTAAAAACATTTTCCCAGAGCAAATGTAATCTAAAGAGGTTCCCATCCTTTGGAGGTCAGTCTCTGCGGTGCAATATTTCATTGGCATTTCTTTTCATGTTTAGACCTCTGCTTCTTTTTTATGCTGAGTGAGTTACTTCTCTTCATGAAAATCAATGCTTTCCTTTTCTCCAATGAGGCTTAAATCTCAGCGACTGTGGTGGCAGGTTTGAGTAGTGGCTAGTGCACCGTTGTGAAGCATCATTGCAAGACCAAACACAGAAACGTTTCCAGATCTCAGGGTCTGTGGTTGTCTGAAGCAGGAAAAGCTACTGGCCCACTGCTGTGTGTGTGGGTGGATGCTGGGTATTTCCAGCACAAAATAAAACAAGACAAAGACCTATCCCAAAAAGTGGTACTCAATTCCGAAACACACTGTCATATTTGGATTCACAATAACTTTCATCTTTATCAGTTTACATGCTGTTTTATATTTCGCACAGGCCTAAATCCCCCAAGTAGTCATTCAGACATTACATTTGTTGATTTTGAAGCCAGAGGTCAGTGTACAAATGTTTTGCAATCTAATCATTGTGAACAGAAGACCAAACAGAGACTATCTGGAATTCAGCTGAGGAGCGTCACTGATAAAAATTTGCCAGTGTGCCAATTAAGCCATTTGTGTTTCTGTAAACATTTACTCGAACAATACAGTGGAGTTATGTGATGAAAGTGTCTATGTCACATGTTCAATCCTCATTTCCTTTGCTAACACATACATGTTCATTTTTGATAGAACACTAATATTTACACTTTGACACTAAAATAAGATGGCCGTATCTATATTTTTTAGTCCAAAGCCTTGAAATGCTAATTATTGTGCATTTTTATCACTGGATCAGCAGAAAGATCTTTCTGAGAACTCTGTGGGAAATGCCATGCTTTACTTGAAACAAAGTGCTGGAAAATTATCTTGGAAAGGTTTATAAACAAAAAATATCCTCTGATTTAGTGGTGCAATCAGGCATATGTCCTTCATGAAATATCAGAATTTAGGTAAACATTTTGCACAGTTTTTCATGTTCGCGTAACACCGATTGGATTCTGCTCTTATTCACGAACACGGCGGTATATAAACTGAGAGCCAAAGTAATGAGTGAGTAATGAATAAGAAATAGCACACACAGCAATTTTTGGGTCCATCCCAGGAGCTGGACAGCCAGGATAACATGGATGTAACCTTAAGCATTTTCTGGACCACACTGTAATTACTGCATGGGACTGCAATAACTGCTGCAATCTCTGGAGTGATATTAGCCGACCTGAAAAGGTGTGAGATGCTCTTTCACCCTGGAGGAAATTACATTCATCTCTCCTCTCACACATAAACACACACACTTTAGTCACACATTATTTTTCATATTCTACCTCTAGCTCTCCTTCCCCTGATTGATTTTTTACTCTTTCTTCATATTGCTTAGTCTCTCTCCCTCAATGTCTGTCCTTTTATGCTGAAAAGAGAAAGTTCCTCATCCCCCACATCTCCTGCCCTACATCTTTAAATCATTACCCAGATTCTCATCGCTTCTTTTTTTATCGCTGATGCTGACAGCTTTTCAATGTCTTCTAACATTAAAGTTAAAGGAGGTGATTTAGTCCAAGTATTCAGTCTCCTTTAATATCTGCTAAATAGTATTAGAGAAGTCTGTATAAAGGATAAGCATGTGAGTAATGTGATACTTCACTGTCAGCATCTTCTCTGGCCAGCTATGCCCTTTCACGTGATGGTTTTGCTCGCAGGACACGGATGACGGCAATGATATGCCCTAAAAATCTGTCAGCTAATTTTTTTAAACACATAAAAAGCCCTTTTGTCAGTTTTGTTTCTTTTGTTTCAAGTTTTGTTTTGACAAATATTAACTGCGGCTTTCATTTTTTTTGTCAGTGTTATTGTGTTTGAAATTTCATTCATGACATGTTGACAGCAGTCATTTTCTTATTAACTCTTGATGGTTGGATGCAAGTAATAAAACCTTTCGGGGGGTCGGTAGCTCAAATAAGCGATTGTGTATTGGGCTAACCATCAAAAGCGGGCACAGAAATAGATGTCACAGCAATGCTTTTCACACGGCTCATTGAAACTGAAAAGAGAACAGAGAGATTTGTCCACAACTGTGAAAATTACAGACTCTCTGAGGGTGGGAGGGGTCCTGTTAGCGTGTGTGTGTCAGGAAAGGAGGGGGCTGCCAGTGTTGACATGATTGTTTCTGTAAGTGGCCTTGAGAAGCTGGCAGTGAGTTTATAAAACGCGGATATGGCTGCTCGGTGATAGTTTGACAGAGACAGTAAGATCATTGCTTTACTCAGAATAAAGCAGGAAGGCTGCAGCGTTAGCTTGACTAGAGATGCTCATTTTTGTTACTGTTGAGGAGCTGCATCCTGCGTAAGATTACACCATTATTTATTCAGTGACTAACACAAATTACAGGAAGTGTTCTGTAAACTGTCAGTGAATCAGAAGCAAAACCCCCTTGTGTTATGAGAGTTATCAGTTGTCTAAACTCAGGTCCCACAACTAGCATTCTGCTTTTACTTTACTGTCCTATTTTTGCTACTAAATCTCTACATTAGATCAACGCTGCAGGCTCTCATCACTCGAAAAAGTATACTTGACACTGTGGCCTCTGCAGCTGTGGTTTGTAAGGGAAAGTACACTAAAGAGAGGACAGTGCAACTCATTTTGAATGCATGTGACAGTTTGAGTTTGAGAAGAAACAGCAACACAGATGCATGTCTTGCTGCAGGTAGAGAGACATCTTCAGTTACTGAGAGAGAGAGAGAGAGAGAGAGAGAAAGAGAGAGAGAGCTGGGATTTACAGTTTGGCTGCTTTACCAGCTTTGTTCAAGTTTTTCCAGCTTGGGAAAGGGAGGGATCACTGTGTGAAGTTTTTATGGTGCGTGATGGCAGTAAATGAATAATTGTAGCAACAGTAAGGTAGGTAGGTCATATTTTTCTTTTCCCTTTACTCATGATTTGGAACTGATCATTCAGGTGAATTTATTATGTGGTTTTGGAGTCAAATCAAACTTTCTTGAGGATTCTTGTTCTACTGTTTCCATTTTGAAACAATATATTTTAATAACTTTTATCAGTGTGTTCACATATGTCACAACTAACTTAAACTATTCCTTCACTTTTTTCAGCACATTACAAGTTGAATACTTGGAGCATTGGCATTAATCCAAACCAGAAAGTAAACTTCAGACAAATAAGCATAGCACTTGCAAGTGTAAGGATGCAATGTAGACCTATAGTAATAAAATTAGTCTCTCAACTGATGCTAAATAGTCCACAGTAGAGTTTTTAGAGTTTCTGTATCCTGTTAACAAAACTCCAGCTGCAGCTGTTATGTGTCACAGAGTACTGCTTGACTTCATGGGTTTTTAAATGATCTTTCAGCTTGTTATTCTTTTTTCTTTATTTTGTTTGGTCTCTGTGCCAATTTACACAGACTTTATACATGAAAAAATAAATGGAAAAACGTATATACGAAGAGGCAATGACATTCTGTACATTTGTATAAGATCAGTCCCTTAGAAACTGGAACACTGGATCCTGATTTGTGAGCTTCCCTAAAGAGGCTAGAGGGAAAAAAACACAGCAGCCTCTTTAGACGAGATGCCAAATCTGTCTCCACCATATCCAACTTCTTAGCTGGCCCCCACAACAGTTTTGTAATATTCAAGTTCATTGCTCGTACTCTTAATTCATCTTGGACACTTTCATGAGCCGAACAGCCTGGACTTGACAGAAGAACACCCACTAGAATACATATGCTGCAGATATTTATTTTTTTCTGATAGGACCAAATTGAATTTGTGACGGTTATGAGGAAAATTATTTTATTCCTTAAAATAGTTCCTGCTATTAACAGGCAGTAGCCAAAAACTATTCCTCTGCACTGCAGCCAGCAATAAACAGACAACTTACAAGATCTCCTCTATGTATCGTACAATTCATACCAGATTGATAAATTCCTTTCAGTCTGGATATTAGAAAGTCTTTGTTCTAGTTTCTTTGATGTGTTTTATGTAAACTGCAACAGACAACTGGTCTGTCTGAGAGGTTGTGTTGCCCTATAACAATAAATGTGATTCCAGGAAGGCTTCATTAAGTTGGCCAGATGGATGGAAACAAATTCATCAGGCAGACTGCAAGGTGGATGGTGTTTAATATTCCTGTGTGCTCATGTCTTCAGCTTCACAGCTTCGCTTTGGGTTTCCCACGAAGATAAGGTACTCAGGACAGGTTCTTAAAGACCAGAGGGAAGTTGGAACTGGGATCTGAGTGATATGAGCTCATGTTTAGTTTGGATGTTGCACTATTGGTCCTTGTGCCAGAGCGCGCTGGCAAGGCCCTAGATATGAATGGAACTGGAAATACTATTCAGGTTTTTCCTTTTTTTAAAGGTCCAGTGTGTACGATTTAGTGGCATCTGGTGGAATGGTCTTTGCAGAAATGGAATATAATATTAATAATAAGTATATTTTAATTAGTGCCCCACATATCTGGAACAAAATCACAGAAAACTGCTGCAGGTCTGCTGCAACTCTCAGTTCTTTTAAATTAAGGCTCAAGACTTTTCTGTTTGCCATTTGCTGTTTTTTAAATCAACTTTGAGGCTTTTGATTAATATCTTACACTGCACTGTAACTTTTACTCTCCTGTTTTATTCTCTTTTAGCATTTTATTTCCAATTTAACAGTTTTTGATTATATATTAAATGTCTTTTTATATCAATTTGTGTTGCTTTTACATTCTGTATTGATACCTTATGTAAAGCACTTTGAATTGCCTTGTTGTTGAAATGTGCTATACAAATAAACTTGCCTTGCCATGAAAATAAGAATTGTTGTGTTTTTGTTACCTTAGAATGTGCCCTTTATATCTTTGTAGGGAGTGGGTCCCCTTCCACTGAGGCCGTTATGTTGCACCGCCATGTTTCTACAGTAACCCAGAACAGATGAACCAAACACTTTCTCTAGAGAGGGCTTTTCATGTTTTTTGCAAGTTTCGTGGCCACCATAGCTGCTACACACTTGTGAGGGGAAGGGAGGTGTATTCCGATGGTTGCAATCTGCAATCTCATCTCTAGATACCACTAAATCTTGGGCAAGCTTGTCCTTTAAACCTTTGGTTATGTTGCACTGACCTAGGCATAGTGTGAAGACTGACTAGACCACTTTTGAATGATACCTCACCTCACCAGACATCATTCAGCTACCTGCTAGTCACTCCAGTTAACAAGGTTTTTGTTGGATGTAGGAGTTCTTATTGATAAAGTGAAAAAGCTTGCACCAAAACAAAAATAATAAAAACGTGTGTTTAAGGATGAGTAGACTGAGAAGTACGCTTTCATTTGAAGAGCGGCAATATGAAACGCCACTATGATACAAAACATGTCAATTTTAAGAAAACTATTACCAGACCATGGACGTGAGAACCAAAAAACTGAACCAGTTGAAGTTGTCATATCAAGCCTCCAGCAGAATAATTGTAAAATCAAACATTTTCAACTATGAATACAGTGAAGAATTCATACCGCAGCAGACTTAAACATGAATATCATCATGTAATGCAGCCTTACTGGACTTTTGATGTGGTGGAAGTTTGATAAGTGGATCTCTAAGACTCGTATTTGAGTACCCCTGGTTTAGAGCAATCTAGACTAGATCTAGATTATCCATCATTGAGTTCTGTCTTTTGGAAAACTTCCTTTCATGCAGCAAATACTTTTCACATTGTTAAATTATTTTACAATATAACGAACATCAATTAAGCTTTGTCAAATTTGACATTAGGTCAAAGAAATATGACTACTTAATGAAATCAAGACAATCCCAAATAGTTGTGGTGTATAAGTTACATCAAAATGCTGTTCAGATGAATTGTGGGTGAAAGTGAAACTGTTTCTTCGCTTTGTTTCTAGGAAATGTAATTGTTTGGGGAAGAACAATGTCGGTAAATGGTATCAGCCATCAGACCTCCCTCTGTCTTGTTAAGGCAGCGTGTTCAGGCACTGAGTCACACTGCAGCCCAACAGATGGGTCTTTATATTGATTGGCCTTATAGTAAAAAAAACACTCTGTGGTCTTGGAGATGAGGCAATACAGTACTATAGTACGTCACTTACATCTCCAGAAAATGGTGTAATTTCTTCTTTTGGTTAGTCACATCCTTCATGGACTCCTTTTTCCCTCTCTTTAGGTGTCACATGACACTCAGAGCTCTATATGGGAAGACATTCAACACACCATTGATGGAGGCACCACAGAAAGATCAACTCATTAGTATGTGGATGATAATCCTGAAAGGAATGGAGACTGAGGGAAACGCAGTGTGTGATATGTGTCTGAAGTTTAAGGTTGGTGGTGTTTGAGCTTCTGTGGGCCCTGCAGATGGAGGCGTCCTACGGCCCCCCAAGTTCTTGACTCCTTTGTGTCTCATCCTATCATCCAGAGTTTGCTGTGTTTCTTCATGGTTTGAAAACAGAATCACACTGAAGGAATTTGGACCATATCGGTGTTATTGTGTTGAGGAAAGGCCCCATGTCCATGTTTTTCTCTCATTCAAACATCTGTGTGAAGATGGATGGTGTTGGGACTCATAACCTTGGTAATATTAGCACATGAAAGGCAGAGAGACTGCAGGAGGCTATTTTAACCGCTCATTGGGGCCCCTCTATTAGCCTCCCATTCATTCTCAAACAGACACACACATGCCACCGTTATTACACACTGCATGTTGGTCACTTTCAACATCCGTTGCAGTAACTAACTCTTCAGAGACATTGGGCTGAGCCATTTTGTCATAATTGTGATTAATGTTCTGGCGGGTCACTGGCAGTGTTAAGGCAATTAACAACATGCAGTGCCCCCCCCTTTGCACAATCAACAAGTCATTTACAAATCATTACTTGGGATTTTTTCAGAGTAAGAGTGTGCGCTCGTGGAAATGTGCTATGGATCATCTGATACGAGCTATAGCTATGACTTTGCTAATGTTTCCCTTGGGAAGCGTGATTTTGGTGCACACGATGCCCCAGGGCTGTGGCCTGGTCTCGGACAGAGGGGGGTAAATAACAACAGTCACAGAAGGGGGAAGTAGGAGGGCAGCTCTGGTTGAGACAGAGCAGGAGCTGTGGACACATGCACACAGCAACCTTCAACAGTATTCTCAGTATTTTTAAAGAGTCTTAAAGGATAGGTTCACATGTTTTCAATAGTCAGTTTGCCATATGAACATTGAAACGAGTTTTGCTTGCTGTAATCCTTCCTCCTGTTCATACTGACCACTAGAAGATCCCCTCCAATATGCTTACAATGTAAGTAATGGGGGACAAAATCCACAGTCATAGTTTTGAGCAATAATATATTATAAAAGTTTATCTGTAGATTATATGAGGCTTCAGAAAATAAAGTGGATATTTTCCACAGTTACAGTCTTTTTAGTAAAAAAATTCCCTCTTTGTGTTTCCTCGAACAGTTTTTCCTTGTTCAGCTGTAGTCAGTCGAAGGATCACATCATAACAAAAAGAGGGATTTGGGCATTAAACTTTGAAACTTGTAACTTGTAACTTTGAAAGATATTGAGTTGATTTGACTAATTTGTACATCTTAAGCCTCATATTGGCTTCAGATAAACTTTTAGATACATTTTTGCACAGAAGGAGGTCCCCCATTACTTACACTAAAAGTGCATCATGAAGAGATCTCTTAATGGCCAGTATGAACAGGAGGAATGATTACAGCAAGAAAAACATGTTTCATTGTTCATTTGGGTACCTGACTGTTGTTTTAGGACAGACTTGAAAAATTGTGAACCTTTAATTGTCTTAGTTGTGCTGCAGGATTCCCGACATATGCATGTGTACCCTGATGTGAAATGCGATAAAAATGGGTGCAAAAAGTCATCCTATCTGATCAAGGAAGAAGATCTCAGACCGCTCTGTATGTAAGATATGCAAATATGTAATCCATGCGTAATCTGGCATGCAAGCATATGTAATCAAGATCATGTCTACAGAGTGTATATTCAATATAAAAAACATTTTTCTCCACCACATTATCAAAGAGGGTTCGTTGATTGACAGGTTATGGAACAATGTGGCTGTGATATATTACTTCACAGTTCCTGTTATTTCGGCTTCTCTCCCAGGCTTGGCTCATAGCATTGTGGATGTTTAATCTTTGATCTTAAGTTATGCCACTTTGCCCTCTTCCTTTCTTGCCTGTCACATATTGTACTATCAGAGTCTAAAGCCGGGTGCCAAAGAATTTAGAAAGGCACGACCCTTCAACCGGAAAACCCTAATATCAATCCCACATGACAGCCAAGCATCTGCCTTGCAGTAGCTGACTCTGTGCTCTGACCTAATTGTAGTGGGGGTGAAAAGTTTTCCTTTAGGGATCAAATGTGAAAGAAAAACTAGTCCATTACTCATATTATTATAGTCTTTAAAAAACTGAAAGTCAATGTCTGTTGGTTCATGAGAAGAACACACACATCATATTTTAAGAATGTTTCACCTTCTTCATGTGTGGTAATAACAGCGATGGACAAGGACGTTTCTATTGTTCAAGGGCATGCAAACCAGAGAGCATTTTCATGGAAGATTAGCGCTGATAATCCTTTACTGGACCACAAAGTACTGAAGAACACCAGATCTGTGTTCTGACATCCTTAGCTGTTCGGGCCTGATTATTGTTGCATCGCAGCATTTTACTCTTCCGCTCAAACCGCAGTGACGAGGGAGTTTCTGCATTTTGACCACCTAATACACACTACAGAGCAATTTTCACAATCCCTTGACATTGCGGTTGGTGACAAACTATATAGGCTTTTAAAATGCTGTGTTCAGCTGCCAGCATGGCTGGAGGTACGCAGCTAACGCAAAGTTAACGACCTCGGAGTAGAGTTGGGAAGTGACATCACACACGCATGCACATACACTGATATACACAAACATTAAAACTGACCCCGGGTTAACTTTACCACCTTGTAGTTTTTATTAAAAACGGGCCTGACCAGGGAGAGCATGTTCACTGGGACCTTCTTGAAGTGGCTTTCTGTGACCCCCTCTTGCACACGTGTACACACACACACACACACAAACACACCCACACTAAGATTTTATATTTTCATGCTCAGCTTTTCATGATGAATAACCACTAAGTGGAGTTTCATTGGCTGCACATCTGGGAGCCCTTACAGCTAAAGATGGAGGGAACATGTATTGTAAGCTAAATGAGCACATATACTCCACTTGCCCCTTGTTTCTGTGTCATTCTTTGCATTTTATATGACAAATCTTTATTCATCTGTCAAGGTGTCAGTTTTGGGTCTGACATTGTGGCTGAACTCAAAACCCCAATAGAGTTTTGGAGGCAATGCTGAATATGAATTTCATATGTCTTCTCCTGTCTTTGTACATTTCTCAGCCTCTGAGCAAACCAGTACAGTACTGACTGTATCGCTCATACCAAGGTGCTGAGTGGGCTGCTGGTTTCACTTTTTTTCAGAAGATTTATTCTGTTTCACAATACTAGAAAACACAGACTTGCAACACAGACTTTATTTGACTCTTAAAGGGAACATATCAAGCTTTTTGTGATTTTCTGTTATTTTCACACTGTTATGATGTCAGATATCTATGTGAAACATGGTCAAATGTCCAAAATTTGAGGTGAATGTATGTAAAAATGCTCCCTGCAAGTCAAAAGCCAGGGCTTCATCATGATCTGAATGTTTTCATTTCCATAGGCTTTGTTGGTAAGGTTGTTCCACATTTTTTGCGTTGCCCACTTACATATCACCGTTAAAGTTATTTTGAGTCAGAGCTGATTAGATCTATGTTCTTGTCTCTCAAGTTTGAATATGTGAAACGATAATGAAAGTCTGTGGTGTGCTTATTTAGGCTTGGTGCCTTCACCTCAAGTATCAACATGGCAGTGGGGAAGATCACGGATGTAATTCTGCCAATAATTCATTTAACCGTGTTGTTCTGTTACACTCTGTTCCACTGGATGTGTAGATGGATCAGTGCTTTAACATGTCTCATTTACTTTGTAACATCTCCCTGACCTCTGCTTTAATGGAGACCTGCATATACAAACCTCTTTATATGTTTATATTACCTGCTTTGTTTCACAGACACAACACATTTTATATGAATGATCCAGCTTTACGAGCAATGTGTGAATTTTTTGTTGGATATTTCTTGCATTTTCTTTTCCACATTTGCCATTTACAGGTAAATGTTATGCACCATAAAATATGAAGTTAAACCTTTTACACCCCTTTTAACTACACCTCAGTCTTCCTGGCACCAGCCACACCACCTGCATAGTTTAACTGGTGGGTGTTTGGCCGAGATCCCAAGAACACAATAAGTTATGAACTATTACAAACAACTGCTTTTCATTAGAGGACATATCAGATTTAAATATGTTCCTGTGCAAACGATATCCCTCTGTTTAAGGAAGCAAAGATCAGTGATAATGTAGCCACATAAGAGAACAGTGTAGAGCAATGATAGACGGCAAATGAGATGTGAGCGATTGGTCTTAAAAAGTTTAATCAAAGTACAAATGTTTAAAAAATGATCCACTTCAGAATACACATGGTTACATTGTAAGATATGAAAATCTGTCCTCTATAAGATTAAACGTCTCATAGGACAAGCTGCCTAATCTTCACATTACTAGAGAGGAAAATACTTGTTGCTACCTGCAGATTCCTGCAGTGATATCTAAGGTTTAACACAATCAGTTCATAAAATGATGTTATCTGTATGTTGCCACTGTAAAATGGGACACCAGGGCTAAATCAATGGCTCTATCTCTCAAAAGAGTTCTGCTGACATGGCTTTCTGAACATCAAAGCTGATCAGTAAACACAGCCCAAAATGGGTTGTGGACTGCCACTCACAGCCCTTTATCTTGGCCTGATGTTTCAATCAGCGGATCACTCTCATCACTACAGCTACTACTGTGCTCCACCTCACATAATGCCCCTACAGGGAAGTTAAAAGTTCATCCCTTTTAGCTCTAATGTTTTCCTAATGGCTGCTTGTTGAGTTAATGGTTAAATAACAATAATAAGCCTTTTATTTTTTCCCTGTGAGTAAAGCTAAACACATGTTCTCACATCAAAGTCTTTAGATTACCCCTCTGACCCGCAGTGCAGTGGTACATAATTGTAAAGCTGTGAAGTCATAGTGTTTGCATGGTCTTAACAGAGTGTGTGCGTGTGGGTATGAGTCAGTATTTATGATTAAAAGTTTTAAAACAAATACAGTGAGTGAAGTCTACATTAACATAGTAACCGTAACAAAATTTCCCTTTTTACTGACCAACTGTATACATGTCTCTCAATAAAATGTTGGCTGTGAGGCTCAGTTGCAAGAGTTGAGTTCCTTCATTTAAATGTTTGGATTTAATATACAAATGCAAAAAAGAGTACAAAAATAAAACATTTATATAATATTAATCTTACACATGACAAGGAGATTTAAATGAATAGATGACATCTCCCAGATTATAACAGTTAAAGGCAGCTACACATTCATCAATCAAAAGGGACAGAATGGAAATGACATGATAAACATAAAAAATAAAGATAAAAGACAGAATTTAATGATCAGACTTAGTGAGTATAGTGGGGTTTTTTTTTGTTAAAACATGAATACATCAGATATAAAGTGCATTACTATCTGCATGACAGTTGTAGGTAGTTACATCTATGTACATCTCTACTTGTTGTCAATAATGGTATTTTTACTTTCTCTACTACTGCTAGAATTACCTCTCAGTCTAGAACAGTATTCTACCTACTGATGTGATCACTGTTATTCACATTACTGTACATCCTTCTTTCTAATGGTTATTCATCAGATTCCAGCTAACATGACTTTGTCTTTCTGACACTGGTTTCGTAAGACGACTTAACTGTGATTGGTGAGTGTCATGATTTGTTCTTAACCATTGAACTGACACAGCTCTATGATTCCAGTAAATTTCTTCTCATTGGTCGCTAAATTAAAACTGTTTGGGATCCAGATGTTCAGATTTTCTCAAAGAATGGAAAAAAAAAAGAAAAAAGCAGCCATGTTTGGTAACAGGGTCGCATAATCACAGCCGCAGAACTGCTCAGGAAATTCTCAAGCTCTTTTGGCATCCTAATTTCCATCACAAAAACATTGTAATTGCCATTTTTACTAGGATCTTGTATGCATCTTATATTCAGTCTGGGGGTAGCTGGCACCCATTGAAATTCCATGGTGCCAATTAACTTGAAATAGAACTTGGCAAACTCTGTGGCTCTGTCCATTCCTCAGTTTTTAAAAGAGACTATACAACATTGTTCATCATTTTGTACAATTTAAAAACAGGGACAGTCAAGATAAGTAGATGCCATGTTAAAGATCAGTTAGAATGAATCCATATTCTCCTGGCTCAGCAGACCGCAGGACTCTGCTACTTGCAAGTGTGATGTTGACTCATAGTATGTGTTGTGGAGAAAACCCTCTTGCTGACCTACATCTCTCCCCCTTTAAACGCTTTGACCCTGGGGTCGATCCTTTTCTTCTAAACGACAGAGAGGCCAGATGTACAAGACAATCTCCAAAAATAGCTATTTAGTGTTGAAGCCCGTTAACAAAAAATATGTACAGTATAGTGAGAAAAACAAACACTCACAGATATAATTGCACTTTGCATTAATAACATCTCTACAAGCGGTGAGAGTGGCGATGGTGGAGGCGGGGCTGGTGCTGGTGCTGGTGGTGATGATAATGGAGCGTTGTAGATTCATTCCATGCAAGAGGCTGCGGCGTGGCAGTCAAGATAAGTGCTTTACAACATGCCAGATGATTTCATATTACATGTAATATATCTGTGATGATGGTCCAAATCCTCAGAAAGGCTCAGAAAGATCTCTGCAGGCATTTCAGTTGCCCCGTTTGGATCTCTTCATCCTGGAAGACAAAATAATGAGTTTTTATAATTAGTAAATAGATAGTAGTGCCCTAACACATCTGGCGCTTAATATTCACTGGATCAATAAGAACCAATTACAAAAGATAACTTTGGCTGAGTGACAGCCAATAGTGACTTTTAATGCCAATTTGTAACTAGTAAACACCATATTGAGAATAATCAGTATTTGTTCAACCATGCCTGGGTGCCAGGGTTTCAAAGAGAAGGTGCCAAAAGTCAAGATATACTCAGTTCCAGCATTCCAAAATAAAAGCAGCTGCTTTATTTTTACAGGGCCAAAGTGTCTTTTTGAAATGTAATCGAAAACTAAATATTGTAGCCCATTAAAGCTGATTTTCAGTTTTAGCCAATTAATCAGCCTGCTTTTGGCCAATCAGTAAGTTGGCCATGTCTAACTCTTGAGTTTTTAGGCAGCTACTTCTGACATGTTGAGTTTTTACATCCAAGAAAAACTTCCTTTTATAAGTCACAGATCTGAAGTGGTAATTTAGAAGAAAATACATTCGCAGCAGTTGCAGAGTGATTTACACTGCACACGCCTTATAAACACTTGAACATGGGTTTAATTACTGACATTGGAATAATAATAATAAATGTTAGCCACATTTCAACTGATACAAAAAGGTAATCATGGCCTTGTTTACCAGACTAAAGAGCAGCATAATGCATGAGTTACAATTGTGTGCATTTCTACACGTTGTAAATAAGTTTGTCCCTCCCTCCCCTTTGACTGTATGTGTAACTGGAAACACATTAGGTCTGATCCATTGTAAATGACCACCGTCTACTCTCTACGTGGGCCCTATTGTTATGCAGAGGTCTTTCACACCTCAACAAGTCAAGGGCTCCTCAATCATCCTTTGAGACAGATAGTCTGACTACAGGACTATGAGCTTATCAGTCAGAGGGTATTGAGTGTGTACATGTCAGAGGCCGGAGCACAGAGGAGACCGCATGGGTGCATTCAAGTTTCTTTGGTAGAAAGACAGGAAATACTTTAAACACCCCAAAACTCATTATGTCTCCACAACACAGCACAGAGTTTGTTTCATCCGACCGTTAAAGGAGTGCTCTGCTCTTGGAAATATATGATTGCATGGGGTTCAGGATTGCAACTTGATCCCTTCCATAAACTTTCTAGTGCCAACTTTTTTAAGAAAAGTGTCTCCTGCTTTAAAGCAGGAAGGAAACAGTTGATATTGGCAGTGACTTTGAGCTCTAAGACAAACTGTAACGTGACTGCAGAATGCAATTTATTGCATTAATGTTACATTCATTTATCAAATAATAGAAATAAACTTAATAAATTTCTCCCTCTTTGCCCCTATATCATGATGAATCTGTAAATTACAGCAAACTCTTGCAATGTGCTGAAGGTCAAAAACTCTGCAAATAGTTCTGCACTTCAGTTGCAGACCTGTGTGGCATCTTGCATTAATTTTAACAATGGTGGATGGGGATGAACCCATGACCGCAGTCTAGTTGGAGCAAATACTGTTAACAAGCTTGTTCATTATCCCGTATCAAACCCACAGATTGTCTGTGAAACTGGAGTCAGTCTCCACTCCCACTCAGTCATGTACCAGCGTGTTTCGAAACTGGGCTCTGATATAATTTGGACAATTAAGAGCTGTCACTTTCACAATGGTCTGTTGATAGATGTTCAAATGCGCATTTGTGTTTTTGCATCCTTACTTTAAATCTCTATCAGGCGGAAGTGATTTCACAGTGCTCCAGATGAGTCATGTTCAAGTCTGACGACTGACGACAGAACTATGTTTTGCAGACGGTACGTAATCCATAATACAGCCAGTGACTTACTTGTTGATGGCGTTCCTCAGGTACTGCTGCAGCCATGGGATCTCTGGGTTCACACACACCTCTTTGCTTGACTTCAGCTTGGCACTGATAGGAAAAAAAAGAAAATAGTTCAGCATATGCCTCGCTTAAAGATGAAAGAGTAAATTATGCAAAGTCAGTGACATCGGGTATCTTGACACGTTGTTATCAAACAGACCGAATTCACACTACCTTGTCAGTTTGACACACAGAGAACTTTTTCACAGGGGTGCATTAGTTTGATAATGACCAATCACTCTTTTCCCCTGCTTGTGATGCTGCTACAGATATGAATGCAGCTAAAGAATATGTGCTTTCAAGAATATTGTTTTCCTTAAGTTTAATATTTCTTGATTGAGCAATCTAATTAATGTGTTGCAAAATTTGAGCACATGGAGGTTGAGGAGTCAATCCCTCAACATGTGGCTGCAGGCTACTTTCTAAATCCAGCATAGCCCTGTGGTTATTTACAGAATGGGTCAAGACTGGATCATATTTCTCCATGGGGGAGCCTCCATTGGCACACGTGTCTTGTTTTTGGATAACTGTAGAAATTGGTGGATTTGTCCATGAATTTATAAGAGCTGTCAATTCTATTTCCACTATGAAAAATTTAATAGTTCCTGAAGTTTTCCTTTCTATTGTGTCCAGCTGTATTGTTCTTGTGTTGCTACACGCTTTCATCTGTAAATGTACTCCAGACAGGCCGTAACGCTGAATGGGATCACGCCGCAAAGGTTGTAAGCACAGAATGAGGAGGAAATGCTGCGTGACAAGCAAATGAGAAGCAAACTCAATTAGAAAACCCATAATTATTGATTTTCCTGTTGAGAGCAAAACTGCATCAAGTTTCCACCTCCCATTCAGGTTCCCTCATACTCAAATAAAGCACTTCCTGTGGACGCATAAGTGGGCCTGCGGTAAAAAATGCACGCACAAGTCCTGCTCTCTGTGGATGTATGTGAGAGCAAGTGACAGAGGGGCGTGTGAGTACACATGCATGCACAAACTCTTTATCTGTCCTGTCACCTCTAAGAGATTGATGGTGAGAAATGTCGTATAAGGAGGAAACCTGTCGGACTTTTTAAGACCAGGGTAGAAAACATGCACTTCTGTGTGTTTGTGTGGGTTCCACCCACTGAAGCCCACATTCATGAACAATACTCACATCACTTGGAAGGGGCAGTTGGGTGTATGGATGAACCTGAGCTCACGGATGATGCCTCTGGGGAGGCCCTTCACTGTTGAGCTACAGTAGCATCTTTCACCCAGACTGATGGGTTTCGCTGAGGAGGAGAGGAACAGATTATCAGTTACACAACATATTACTCACAGCAAAGCAAGTCTCAAGAGAGAAATTACACATAGATAAGATGAAGTTAAATCTTCTCTGGAAATTGACTAAAATGAGATACTTCTGTGATGATGAATTCTGCTGAAGACAAATAAGATTAAACATTATTACAACAATAAAATGAGCTGAAAATGATACAGCAAACAAATAAATTCGGATACATCATCCTTATTGACAGATCAACAAGCTAAAACATGCCACTACTGTCCAGGCATGAAATCAGCCCATGCACTGTACTGTAGTCTGAATTTTCCATCCATACATTATCTCTACCGGTTTATTCTTTGCAGGGTTGCAGGGGGCTGGAGCAAATCCCAATTAACTTAAAATATATTAAAATACATGATCAAGAAGGATGCACGTAATCGAAATCGCAGATCTAAGTGTTTTTTACGGTTTTCCCATATTTGACATGTTTTTTGCATGCCCACAGAGGTAGAAACACTTATATCGGGACTTATAGACCCCAAAACAGTAAGATCTTTCAGTCATAAACAATGTTGTGCTGTGTGGTCCTTAAACTTCATGATTGATGTGCATACTTTCCATAACGACTGTAGCTTTCAGGTTTGTACATGCTGGGAGGTTTACGGTTGATCAATGTGGAAAAATAAACGGGGCCATGTTTTCGTTTTTCTTTTTTTCTGCTTCTTTTTTCAGAAAACCTACATGAAAAAACTCTGGTTTCTGCAAGTCTTGTATAAAATAATGAGATAATTACGCATCTGTTGCGTGGAAGTCCTTTTAGAATAAGTCTAAAATATTAAAGACAAAACATAAAAGATGCAACAGATAAAAAACAAACAAAAAAATGTCTTTTTCCAGTCAGTAACTGTTTTTAAAGCAAAACTGATGGGAGATGGTGAAGGTTATAAAAACAGATGGTGAGAAGTACCGCCATAGATTAAACTCCATGCTAATTATTTTTACACCTGATCTAACGGTATTACCATGATAAAGAGCGCAACACCCTCAAGTTGGGTGACTGATGACGCCAAGTAGACTGGCTGTGGTTTTGTCTTCTAGCTGCCTCATTTGTGCGTAATTAAATGGAAACAAGGAGCAGAACAAATACACAAGTTGATCAGCGAACCGACGAGGAATTTCTTCCTCTCGAAGAAATGCATGTTCAGCCTGTTGGCACTTTACGCACGGCGGAAAGAAAAATCCCCTCCAGGACAAGTTCATACATACATCAAACTAACATTTACGGAATTCAAATAATATTTCAATTAAAACGGAGAGCACTACCTTTAAAGTCAACACTGGCACTTTAATTGTATGTAATTTGAATTTGGCATCTGAATTTACGTAATTGCCAATTATTTGGATAAACTAAGACTGCGCCGTCGCTACGCGTGAAATTGAGATTAACATAAACATAACACAGTAACTGCACAATTCTATCAGGGTTATGTCTATTTAAACACTAAAAGACAACACATGTGGGATGGAAATGCTATTCTGATTCATCCTTCACAACTGATGCATTTTTAGTAATTTTTTTTCTACAAAAACTTAACTACAAATGATCCATCCTGACATGCTTAAATAATGATTAAACTGTCCTTAACAATGTGCAATAAAATAATTTTACAGCGATGCTACTTAAAAGTCTTTGCTAAATAACCCAAAACCTCATTAAAAACAACAAAAACAAAAAACAAAACAAAGGAGCAGGAGATAAGTTCATACCTTGTGATGGAGGCGCATGTGACAACACCGTAAGCGCAGCCACGACTGCCAACAGCTTCACATCCATTTTGCGTTAATGGGATTTGATCCTGCTCAAAGTCCAGAGGAGCTGTGACAGACCGCTACTGAGTGTGTCTCTTAAATTAAGCATTAGTGTCAAGCTAGCTACAGAGAAGGGTTGTACTTCCGGTTCCAGATAGCAAAAAAAGAAAAAAAAAGGCAACAAAGGTCACATGTTCGTTGTAACAATATAATATAACGTGTCAATTATAACTAATCAATTATAACCTGCCATTTACAGGACAAATTATATTTTTGCAACATGCTAGTGAATGGTGCGTTACGCTTTTATTTTGTATGCAAATAAACTTCCGGTATACACTTGGTGATCTCTGATGAGATCCTGACTTGATTCACTGACTTTATCATGATTGTAACCTCACATTTACATTTCAGTACACCGGCACTGTGTGATGACCAGTGAATATCTTTAGTGAAGATAATTTAATTTTATTTATCTATTTATATTTACATTTTAACTTTTTCTTTATTTTATTTAACCTTTATTTAACCAGGAAAAGTCTCATTGAGATTAAAAATCTCTTTTACCTGCAGCAGCACATTTAACAGGGTTGCAGACATAAAAAAAAAAAAAACATGTGCCGATTTACAATGAAAATAAATAATAAATTACAGAAACCTAAAGCATTAAAAATATTTATGAGTATTTGTTGTAAGTCATCGTCATCAGGGATGAAAGAAGGGCATTATGAGTCAGTCAAAACATCTGCAGCCAGATGTTCTTGCTTACAAGTCATTTAGAATTACTAAATGTTGTCTAGCAAGAAAGAAAAAGATGCCCACCAGACTAGATATGCCTTTTCCTCCATTTAACCAGCTCCTGTTAAACTGTTGCTTGTGAAAAGAAACAGGAGACTTTTTTTTGCACATGTGTTTGTTTTCAGTCATGGCTTGTCTTCTTGGGGACTTCATTGGTCCAAATTAATTAAAAACCAAAAGTGTAACTGGAGAGTACTCACATGAGTGTACAATGTTCTGTTACATCAATAATTCCCATAAATAGACAAGAGGGATGAAGAAAAAACACACACACCTCCCAGTTTGTGTTTAGAGAGGAACAACACTCTTCTCAGTTTAAGTGAATCCCTAAACAATTGCCTTTAGACAGGCTGCTGAACACTTCTAGTGAATGTGTGTGTGTGAGTGTGTGCTCATGCTGTTGAGGGTGTCATTAGTGCATTTAACGGGATGCAGATGTGAAGCCAGTTTCCAGACATTTGGCTTTCATCCTCCAGAAGAAACACCCCAGAGTACTTGTATATATGTGCAATGTGTGTGAATATTCCATACAGAGGGATCTGAGATGAAAATATAAATGAGCCTTGTCTTTTGCACTGACTACACGCTGGGTTACTCCTTAATACCTGAAACACTTTAAAGCCAAACGCACACAACTGAACTAAATACAACGTCAACATCTCTTCATACTCGGAAATCCCTGCAGATAGCAAAAGCTTGTATTTATACAGACTGAGGGTATACAGAGGATGTGTTTTGCTGTGTTTTTTTGTGGATCACTGGGCAACATGAACATATGCATAAATGGTTGGTTTTGTATTTTCTATTCTTTATTTTACATTTATTGGAGACATATCCTCTCATCCCCAGCTGTGGGAAAGCAAACCACCTGCTGACAGCACACTTTATCATGAAAATAAGTGAGGAAAAGGGTATTTTGAGGAGAATAATAGTGTTTTATGCTTGTGATCTACTGCATCTAGTTAGTATCAGAAGTAAAATACAAATCTTTCATTATGGAAGTTATACATGAAACATCTGTCTAAGCAGTTGCCCCACATGGTGCAGGGTGTCTGTGTTTTGGCTTTCAGGCAGTCGTTATATATGATGCCATGGAGACAGACAGGAGAACGGAGGGCAGAGTCAGCTGACAGCTGAAAGGACACATATTGACTTATCTCACAGGCTACAAAAGTTAGCTGTGTGTATGTGTGTGTGTGTGTGTGTGAGAGAGAGAGAGAGAGACTATAAGAGAGAGATAGAACAAGCAAAGTGAGAAAGGGTGCAGTGTTAAAGCCAAAGTTTTTGAGTAAGAGTCTCTCAGCTTGGAGTGAAAGGCGGCTTCAGAGTGTTTCAGATCACAATAGCCCACCTGCTCACTGTCGCACTTTACATTCACTTCACTATTCCTTCCCAAAAACCTGTGTGAGCCTTCACAAACAACAAGCACACACACTCCAACACACACACACACACACACACACACGCACACGCACAAACACACACATACTCATTGTGAATAGGGGCTGTCCTGTGATATGTCATGGGAGAGAAGTCTGAACACATCCAAATATTTCAACATTTCTGCAACAATCAGCCAGATTTACTTTCCTCTGCTGAGGTGAATGGATTGTAGTAGAGTGGTTACATAAGCAAGTTTGGCAGCACATCTACTTGCCCAATTGTTTCCTTCTTTCTTGCATTAACAAGTTTCTCGGGACTGCATCTTCTCAAAATAAAACACTCAGTTCTTTTCCCACTGCCAAGAATTGTTTATATAAATGTTTTACCAATAGTGTCTTCTTGAAAACAGAAAGGACAAAAAAAGTGTTGACACATATTTTGGGTTTTTTTTGGGATCAGTTGGGTTGCACACACACTGAATATATACACTACCTGTTACGTTTTACTCACACCTGTGTCCAGTGTATTTGTCTAAGTAGAGTTGCGGTGTAGAGTTCTGCAGCCCATCTGTCCATCTTCTCTGTTATGGGAGGTCTCACTCCAGGGGGTCCAACTCCTCTCCTGCTCTCTGCATAAGTCATTTCTTTACTGTACTCTCAAAGAACATGGGTGAGTGTAAATCACAAGTCAAGTTTCTCTCTGAAGGTCCGCAGGCTTTGCAGGTGTCCTGAAGATTTTTTTTTTATAACTTTGAAAACCTTAAGGACATCTGCCAACTTTAATCCACTCTCCTCCGCTCTTTTTTTCAATTAAATCTGCTTTATTTGCATTAAATGTAAGTACAATTGTGTTACCAAAGCATGTACAGGAAGGAAATAGTGGATAGAGGACAAAGATAAACTATGCAAATGTATAACATTGTATAACAGCTTGTGCACCATATCCTCCGGCACCCTATTTCCTATCTAATATCTTTCTTGTCTAAATATTTAAAAAGCTCACACTACACTATGCTGTTCAATAACAGAAAAACCCCAGTCTAAACAAATCTGAATGCCGATGATGACGAGATGAAAAAACATGAATGTCACATGCCAATAGATTGTTAAACATTCCTTAACTACTATCCACCTCAAAAGAGAGACCATGCGCCCCAGGGGGGAAGGAGTATGGATGGCTGCACGTATTATGGTGGAGTGGCCAGTTTCTACAGATCAGACTTTGGTTTGAGAACATACAGGCAACTGGTCCCAGCGGGGGATCTGCCACCGCTCCATTGAGGCTCTGTGAGGCTGAGGGCCTGCTGGCTAAAGCCCTTTTGTCTGGTTTCCTCTACATCCTCCAGAGAGTCATGAGACCTCCACCTTCACACCGCCATATGGACCACCTCAATGGCCTGTCAACAAAGTCTTTAGCCATAGATGTTGAATCAAAAGAGAAAACAATGCTGCGGATAATAGCTTTATAATCACTGCTAGGTTTCAATTCCAGCAAATACAGCAGCAAAAAAACAATCCTACCACTAAAATTTAAAGGTCACATAATGTGACCCAATGTCCCTATTTTCAAGGAAGAGTCTCCATATTTGGTGCTTCCTCAGATTTCCTTCGACTCTCTCGCTAATTAGTTCTCTCTCTTTCTTTATTTTAAAAATGTCAAGTTTTCTGTTTTGTCCTCTAAAAAGGGTTTGTGAACCACACAAAAGCCTTGTTACAGAACAACATTGTCATCACATAAATACTTTACACAAATGTTTAATTATTGCAAGAAACCACACATGACTCAGGACCCTGTTTGTTGTGTTTGCTGCACACAAAAACTTAAATGTTGGTACTGTGGACAAGATGCTACAACTTAATGTTAGATTAATATCAAACAGCAGAGTGAGTTTTTGCATTCTGATAATCCTTGAGATACAGTAGATAAAAGATGGGTGGTGACTTTACATCCAGCCATAAATTTCCAGTTTTAAACATCAGTTGTGCTAGTTTTTATGGTTTCAGCTGTGATTTTATGTGAGAGTGGGCCACATGAGCCACAGCTGGTGTTGAGCCGGTGGTGATGGGTACAGTAGTGGATCCATTGAGTTTGACACCTGGCGCTGTCCGACCACGGGAACAAAAAGCCTTCAGCTGCTTCTGTGATGTTGCCCAGGAGGAGCCGAGGAGCAGCCCAGAGACACATTAAGGTTCGCGGTAACAGCGCTGAATTGGCTTTTTGAAGTCCAGACTGATGATATACTGTTGTCATGCAGTTATGGTTTTTGTAAATCGAAGGAATGCTATTGCGGTACATCATCCTGACTCTTTCTGAAGAACTCGTCGCTCCTGCTTAATATTGAAGCGGCTTTCTCAATGGGTCAAAGAGATCTCACAACATTTAGAAAAGTTAGAACATTAATTCGGTTCTGGATTTGATTTAATCTGTACACCAGATAGGCTCGGCTCTGTTTCTTTCTTGCAGTTTCTCAATTCTGTAAATGCTGGAAGCAGTGAACCATAAACCTGTATATATATACACGCTTGTCCACGTGGTTGTGTATTGTAACTGTCTATAAACACACTAAATACCAAGACGGCAACGCATATGCAAACACACTTTTTTTTCTCACAAGCAAAAACTCTTGCAGTTTATTTTGTCACTGAAACTGAAAACCACAATACAAAAAATATGCCTCATGCTTTAGTCCCAACCACATGTTTAATCCTTTACAAAGGAACTGACACACAATCCCTCTCTCCATCTATCCCCTTTTTCTTTTTCCTATTCACTTTTAGCCTCTTTGGCTCTTACATTAGTCAAAGCATCTTCACACAGTTGATGTTTTTGGCTATTCCTTAAACCTGATCCATTTGTGTGATTAAAACCGGCATTAAAGACATATGGAGCCTGTTAATATTTCATTATTCATTCAATCTTGTGTGTCAAACAGCACAAGTCGTATCCACTATGTTGATCCTTTCTGTCATCAAGCTGGAGTATGGCAATGTGATGTTTGAGTGCTGAGAGATGCTGAAACAGGTGAGTAGGTGCCAGAAACAGCTGAAACCTTCACTGCTTAAAGGAAATACCTTTTAATGTGAAATTAATCCAGCCTATTTGGATTTGTTTATGAGCCACAAGAAACTTTCTTTCATATTTCAGTGCTTTCTAATTGGCAATATCAAAAATATGCAGTCTAGAGCTAAACCATTAGTTTCGGTTTGTACACGTGATGACTCAAACCAATACTTTCCCATAATTATACAATAATAATAATAATAACAAAAAAAAGTATCTTGGCTCTTATTTCAGGCAAAAGGGACCAGCACTAAATATTAAATAATACAACAATAACAACACATGAAGTGTCCTGTCACATAAAAACAGTCAGCTGCTTAAATTCAGCTGTGTTCGTGTTTTGCCATGACCGTATGAGGCCTTCACCAGTGATCCTCATCCTCAGACTCCCAGAGAGATGTATTTGAATTTTGGAACTCATATCAAAAGCTCATTAAAAGGCGAACAAGAAGATGGAGAAAAATGATCTTGGCTTTAAAAAAAGCAAACAATATTCTATTTATGTGTGCTGAAAATCCAGCCAAACTCGCAGATTGTAAATAATTACCGTAAAAGCCTAACATGGAGCAATCATTGCAGCATCCACTCTCTGGTGCATGCATGAATTTGCTAAGTGCACCGGACATATCATATTTCCTAGACTGATCAATTATCATGGGATCATTGTATAATTGTAAAGAAAGCACTTTCCCCCAATTTAGCCACATCTTCCCCCTTTCCCTTTGCCACCCCCCATTTTAGGACAACCCCCCAGGTCTTTCTATTCTCAGTCCTCCGCTGAGCCGTAACGCCAACAGCTGCTGTCTCTTCACTGCTTCTCCATGCCCAGGTCACTACATAAAACACTTAAAGAGCATTTAAAAGGAGAGTTAAAGCTACAGCTGTCAATCAGAATGATAGAGCGGCTTAACATGACTGTCGCTTTTATGTGCACTCTTTGTAACTCTGTAAGCTGTAATAGTAGGCAGCTACGTATGGCAGGGCACAGGTCTGTAGCTGCAATCACAGGCCTATTAATCAGCGTGAGGAAACAGCACCAGCAGAGCAGTGAAGACAGAATATCTTGTCCTCTTTCACTTGGACAAATACGAGATATTGTTACATGCTATTCATCCTGCATGGCGCCTTTGAAGTAGTTCCCCAGCTGGGAAACAGAGGGTGATTTTTCATGAAGGCATAAATGAACATGAGGGGGATTATGTGTACAGATCCACTCGCGTGTGCCCAGACTCACGATCACACATACATGCATACAAACACACAAACCCACAGTCTAAAAAACAACCATGGATGTATGTAAAAATCTATTTTATGGCAAAAAAAAAATTATATTATGGAAATTGAGTTGTGGAGTTACAGATGTTACCTGATAATTGTGAACACGACGTGCGTTGACATGTTAGTGAATTAGCCTGGAGTTATTTTCCTGTGTTCCTCTGCTGTTCTTAATGGGCCGTGTGATCCTCGAGGCCTTGTGCAGTTTCGCTATCAGCAACATACATACGTCATCGATGTTCTCTGAGGAGCAGAGTGGATGAGAAATGAATGCAGGACATAAAAGGGACGACTGACAGAAGAGGGACAAAACAGGACGCAGAGTCAATGTCAGGCAAGGATGTGATGTTGGAGAGGAGAAGAGGAAAGGAGAGGAGAGGTACAGATGATGTAGAGGAAAGACAAAGTAGCAAGAGGTGAGGGAGAGAAATGAGCAGGCAGCTAAAGGTCTGTTTCCAGAGCTGGCTTTGATTAGTGACTGTAACCAGGCTCTGGTCCTCATTAACTCACCACAGCGTGGAGGTGTAGCAGCCAGAGAGAGAGGGGGCTGAGTCTTTCTGGGAGGTTAGACCATGCAGAGTGAACCAGAACTCCGTCCTGCTCTAAATTCATCCTCCTACATCCTTCATTCCCCCCTCAAATTAAGGTCACCATAATTCAACAACAGCTTCTGATCTTATTGGTGTTTCCACTCTGGGATTCACGGCCCTTTACTGGTGTAAAATATGTGAGTTAGAATAAAGTGATCTTAACTGGGGGGTTAAAAGGCCTCACCTGCTATAAAATGTGTCGGTGTCTTCATCAATGAGGCAAAACTACAGGAACGAAGCCTAAAGAAATATTTATTTTCTCTGTTTGGTATAATTAAATCTTTGTTTTTCCTTAAGTTTTTTTTCCTTCCAACCTCATGAAAACCCACATTGTAGAAAAGTATTGAGTTGGAAACCTTCCCTTTGCCTCAAATTGCATGCACATTTGATGGCGATGACAGAAAATGGCCATAAAATGTTGTTAGACTAAATACGGAAACAGTTTATGTTTTACATGTTATATAGGCTATGCATCAACAAATGTATATTTCTTTTGCTCACCAAAAAGTTATTTACAGACAAAGAAATGTAAATAGTGCCGTTACTCATCATACTAGGCAGAGATCCAAATTGTTTTTATTTGATGCATAAAAGTACTGTCACCACTGGTATTCTCATAAAATTAGGAAAAGTTATCAAGTATTAAGGTGATAAAACAGTTTTAAGTCTATTTTTTGAGCTGTCAACATAAGAAAGACCATAAGGTAACAGGATTGTGCCTTATTATTTTCACCAGGTGAGATCAGGGTTCATTGTAACTTCACTCAATTAATAAAAAAATATCAATCAGTAATAGCTATCTATTATCTAATCAGCAAAGCAAAATGAAAGATAATATCAACACCCTATCAATAGGGTGTTGATATTATCTGGGTAGTTAGCCGTGGTCCATCATAAACACACACACACATACTCGGACACATGCAGGCTAATTATGGGTGTTCTTTGAAGTGGCCACATAAACAACAGCAAGTGCTCTTTTCAGCTTTTCCTATATGTGGTCTGGACATTTGAGCAAGTCTGACCAGTGTTTTCATGTTTTAAGGTCGTAAACCACTACGTCTCTCTCTCTCTCTCTCTCTCTCTCTCTCTCTCACACACACACACACGCACACACGCACACACACACACACAGTATATATACTGTATATATATTCTCAACACACCTGCCTTGATTGACACACCGAGGAGTCTGTGTTCTGCTCGTAAAGGCTGGTGATGCCAAACACTGCAACAGGATGCAACAGAAACCATTAAACTTTCATTGGGAGTTAATTTGTTTCTGTCACAGCAGGAATAGCTACACGATTAAGTGCATACTTTGAGGATCTTACACAGCTTTTGAATGAAAACAGAGAAAAACAGCTCTAAATGGTAGTGAAACGAGATCTGTTCATCCTGAGGACAAAGTGACAGATGAAAAATAGTCAAATTTCTGTTTCTGACTCTCCAAAACCTCAGTGGGCCAGTTACACGGGACTATAATGTCTTTGGTGTTCTGCTCTTTGTTTCGTCAAATTTCATCAAATTTCAGTGATGGACTATTTTTTCAAGGAAGGAATAAACTGGACCAATATAGTGTTTAGCAGCTCATTCACAGTTTACCTCCTCTCCTCTTCTCTCTCTTCTCATCTCCTCTCCTCTACTCATTCATCCTCTCTTCATTGCTCTCCAGCGACAATGACTTCACACCCCCGTCATGTCGTTCTGACCACACAGAATTGAGGGAGGGTAGTGCTCATTGCAACAGGATTCATGAAATTCACATCTGTAAAATGTACATACACTTTGCATACACTGTGTGTGTTGCTGTATTTTCTATGCTGATGAGGACCATATGAGTATGAAACCTATTTTATTTTAATCTAATTCAGAATAATGATTTGGGTTTGGGGTTAAGGTTAAAAATAGTATTAGGTTCAGACCATGTCAGCATTAATGTTAATCTTACTGTTTTGGCTTTTTATCTACACAAGCAGCCAACTCTCTTTTGCTTCAGGGTCTCTGTGAACACTCATCTTTCTGCTTCTGTTGAACGTCAGCTACACATATATGAAGTAGTGATTTGATCAAGTGTGTCAGTGTAGCATTACCAGTGTTACTGTTAGCCTTGAGGTAATGTTTAGTCAATCTATATTTTATATTGTTCAGACAGAAAGAGAGAGACCTTTTAACCAGGCGAAGTATGCATCTGTTTATGTTTGTCACAATGTCCAATTTATTTAGATGTGGTCTTTACCATTTGGTGATGTCTCAACCACAAATGAACTAAAAGTAGAAGAGACATGAGCATTTTCCCCATGCGTTTGAGTGTATATGGCAAACATTTTGAGAACAATCTAAAAATGCCAGTGTGGACAAAAAACTTCAGCACTTTTTAGCATGGTGCTAGGGATGGCAATGGCTGTCTATCGACCACTTTGGGCAAGACTGAAATATTTCAACAACCATTAGATGGATTTCCTGACATTCATGTTTCTAAGATGATGTACCCTAACAACTGTGGTAATCCCCTGACTTTTCCTCCAGCACCATTGAGTTTCACATTTGTAGTTTACCTTTAACACTAATGACACCCCCATCAGCCTCAACTGTACTTTGTGCTTAGTGCTAATTAGCAAATGTAACAATGCTACCATATTAAACTAAGATAGTGAACATGGTGTACTTTATACCATACCATATACCATTGTCCATTGTGAGCATGATAGCATGCTGATGTCAGCATTTAGCTCAAAGCACCGCTGTGTTTTACAGCCTGTAAATATATCCACATTAACAGAGATGTGGCCTGATCAGTCAAACAGTTTAAGAGACAATACAGATGAGGGTTAAAGTTTCCTGTGGGAGGTAAACATAACTCATCGAGGTTCACATTAATCGAAAAGGAAAAATCTGTTTTGTATTTTTAGTTATAGTTAGCTAGAATGTAATAACTTTAATAAGAACAATGTTTACAATAGTTTATATATTCAACATAAACCTTTCTTTGTGTGTATTTGTATCAGTGAGTGTGTGAAGGCATGGAGATTCCCAGAGGCCTTGCCTCTGGACCCTAACAAGACTCTGTTAACCCCAGACTCCCCAGACAAAAGCAGCTTTGTGTCTGAGAGTTGTATGTGCCGTGAAAAGGTTTCGGGAGGTGAATGTGAAATAAGGCTCTCTCTTTTCTTCTTTTGCAACCATGTCTTTCATTTCCTTGCTTTACAAAAGTATGGATGCCATTAACAGGGAATCAAGACTATTCAAGAGGTGTATAATGGTCAAGAAGCTGTGATAATCCACTGTTCAGATGTTGGCCGGCCGTTGAAATTTGAGCTGGCTTTGCTTGGAACTGTATGTAAGTGTTTGTGGGTCTGTATGGCAGCTATTCAGCTACTGTGGCTTTCACTTGAATTACATTAAATAGCAGGCAGAGAATAAAAGTACTGAGACCAATCAGTACAGCAAACCTCTGCATTTCCCTCCTCCTCTCTGTCTCTCAGAAAACTACCTCTCTGTTTTTTGGCTGTAACACTTAATAATAGTCATGCAGGCAACAACCATTTCTGCATTTATTATGTGATGATGCTGAACTAGAGAGAGGGGTATTTTCTGGATTTACATGATTCACACACACTGAGGTAAAAAAAATAGGAGGTGCAGTGCTGCATGGACATCATTCTAATAGGGTTTCTGTGTAAATTTTAACTGGACTGTAATAGTGTGTGCCAGTGATGATGGTTCAGCTTTACTACAAGGAACCCTGCAGTGAACATACACACATTAAATCCTTCTGCTTTCAAGACTTCCTCATCAATCACAGCAGGCCTCCGTAATGCTGCATTCAACTGTTTAGAAGTATAAGAGCAGTATGTGATTTGTTTCACCGGACAAGCTGGCGGTGACACAGGATGTACTTGCATCGTTATCACCTGCAATTGGTGATTCATGAGATTGTAGGTTAGAATTTAGTACCCAGATAAAATCCTCTGTGTTAATCTCCCTCTTTGATGCGTCTCTTCCTTTCCATATTTTACTGTCCCCTGCAAACGGCCTTTTACACTCTCGCCTCTCTTCCTGGTGCTCGTTCTGAATCAGTGTTATCAGGTGAGGTTGGTTAGCAGGTCTGTGTCGCGCTGTGATTTTGATAAGGGATGTCTTGTTCCCAGGACGGAGTAGGGCAGCACCAAGTGACCTTGTATTGGCTACCTGCTGTCAATCTGCCTGACCAAACCTGAAGAATCACGGGGGGCTTCTGGGAAGCGTCTGACCTTTCAGGCACTATCTAGAACCTTATAAAACCTGATAACACCAGATAAATCAGCAAAGAAAGAGAAACAGCTTTCAATTAGTCACATTTTAACATGTATAGTAGCTATAAAATGATTAAAAGGAGATTAAATGAACTGATTTGGCAATGTGGATCAGGGCTGACTCTGTGACCCTCTTTGTGGGGCGTAATGAGAGGATACAAGGGAACCAGGCCCGCTGCATGACTGAACAGTTTATTGGCTACACTGTTTGTTGTGGATTCTTAGTAAAACAGAGCAACAGACCTCGCTCTAACAGGACAATTAAGGGATCTCTGTTGTTTGCTGAAGTCTGTGAAGATTATGTGTCTTAACTAGAGATCAGACTGGATTTGAAACTGTTTCAGGAGTAAAAATCACAATGTGAAAATGTATTTTTGTCAATGATGCACCAAAAAAAAGGGTCATCCAGTCTTCTTCAGAGATAAAAAAGTTCAGATATCTTTGCATTCAAAATCTCTGAGACGTAAAAGCTTCATTATCATATCTACATATATCTCTCTCATCTCACTCCAAAATAAGCAACATTTTTTTATTCTGATTATATATGAAGGCAAGACAGCTACCTCTGGAAAAGATTATAGAGCTTCCTTTTGACTGGTTCCATGTCTGTGGTTAAGGCTCTGCTTGGCAGTTTCTATTGTCCTGATATATTAGGTGTCCCCCCTACATATTTTATTTCTAAGGTCTGAACTCTCTGCATTGGCTGGTCTGTCGTCGTCTGCTGCAGGGCTCTTGTATGAAATGAAAGTTATACTCCCTGTGGGTAAATCGTTCATATTTTCGCAGCTGGCCCGGGCATGCGTGGAAAGACTTAGAAGTATTTGGACAACTAAACAATTTTAATTTGAAACCTATTAACATTCTGCTTCGGTTCGGGTTGAGGAAGATATTTTCAACGCTTAACAAGCACACAAGAACAGCATTTGTTTCCTGTTGCCTTACGTTTTCATCCGTGAAATCACAACCACCATGCGGGACCCTACCGCATGGTCTTCAAGAAGAAATGTGGGGTGAAAAACAGTGATCGAACTCCAGTTTGTTCTCTTGTGTTGAAAGAGTTGCCCACATGTCAAGCTATGAACAGTTAAGTGTCTGAGACAGTATTGTTTTTTGCTATATTATGTTATTTTTGCAGAGGTAATTATTTTTTTCCTTTAATTGAATCTGTCTGGGGCTTAATGGACTGATCCTGATGGATTAGGCTGGTTTCCTGTCCACCCCCACCCCGCCCACCCTAAACACATACACTAGTAAGCACTCTACTCAAGCAGTTATGACTTGCAAAGACAGCCCGAGGCCATTTTATCCAGCCATAATCTAATGTGGCCTTCAGGACAAACACTAACAAATGCAGCTTTCACACACGTGCAGCAGTTTGAGGCGACTGTGAACACACTCAGGTCTCAGTCTGAGGAGAACAACCATAGCTCAGAGTGTGATGGTGGCCCAAAGGTAAAGTTTGGTTCCCTAATGTATGATTTATGGGGAGCTTTCTGCAAGAAACATAGGAGTCTCCTCATGTAACTATATACTGCCCGTGTTAGTTTATAGCAAACACTCATGTCACCTTGATCCTTCGTGTTGTGTCCTTTTTGTTGAGTTAGCATTTCCGGAAATGAACGTAGCAGCAAGTGTTAGTCTCTTTAAATGTCTTGGGCTAGTAAAATAGCTTCACTCAGATAATCACTGTTATTCATTTATACATTAGATTTTTTTTGCATATACACTCATACACTGTTTAGAAATAAAATGTCTATCAAGCTGACATCTAAAACAAATGCAATACTGCACAAATACAAAAATAGTTTTAATAAATGAAAGAAAGCTACAACTTTAGGTTTTTAATTGAGGAACCAGTGGAGGATTTACTGTCTCTTTAATTTACTTGAAATTCATGATGCCTCTATTATAGAACATTTGATGTGTTTTAATGAATTATATTATCAGTTAGACAGTCAGTAATTGATTAATTACTATCACTTTACTACTATTATTTACTTGTCTTACAGCATATTCCTGTGTTGTGTCTTCTTGCTCAGCCTACAGTATTTATCCATACTGAATGGATAAATACTGCACTGTGCGTCTCAGTGAGAGATGTTCACTGTGGGTTTATCTGTCTGGCATTTGTTTAGACTGTGGTCAGACTTGTTTCAAGGGGTCCTCGGGGGAAAACATGTCAAGCACAGACTCAATTTGTGAAGTAAATCTGCTCTTTTTCACCTAAAAGAGAATTATTTTCCTCTCTGTGTGTTTGGTCTTTGTCAAGTGTGGATGATGGTCTACGTCAGAGGTTCTCAAACTTTTTTGGGCCAGCGCCCACCTATCCATTATCCAGGTCCCTTACCACTCCCCATCAATTAAAATGTAGGCTAATTGTCTCCCCTGAATATTAATGTTGACTATTATTTTGTTTTAGATCATTAAGAAAACATGTCATTGGATGCCAAATAAAAGATCTGATTTAACTGCACAGTTTGAATATCATTATCATCAGTTTCCCATGCAGGGAGCAAAGAAGCCATGTGAATAAAAATTATATTTCTGAGTGTTAAACAAATGCAACAGTTAGAAATTTGACATTCAAACTTTAATTAGGTCACAGTATTGATCGCAAACAGCAGCCAATCAGAAAGCACTAGTTTGGTGCCAAACAAGAAGTAATCTTATTAATTGTTCCAACTGAAAACAAGAGCAGCCTACAAAGGAAAAAGTCTGAGGCTACTGGGGCCATTTTGCTGATATGATATGATTGTTGTTGTTTTATGATGCTATCCAGTTGATTAAATAATTGGACCTTCACCAGTGAAATAAAATAACCAGTTTAAGGGCCCACAGGGGTTTTGGTCAGGGGTTTGGGGTCCTCCCCCAAGAAAATATGATGTTATTGGACTAAAAAACTATGTATTTTCACATAATTTTGGACTATTATCATTACAACATGTGGTAACATTTTATAATAGAGCCCGCGTTTTACGGTGTAACTTCCTCGTATGAATCCGTACACATAAAATACTTTCCGGTTCTTACTGTTACTTAAATGTAGGTTTATCATGTAACTTCCCGGAACTTATGGTGTAATTTTCTCGCATGAATCAGTACATTACATGTGTATATGTGTACTAAAATCAAATGTTTTTGCTCGTGGCAGTTATGACAATCATTTTTTTATGCATGTGTGTTTGACAGACAAGCTTCACCCACACTCAAGAGATTTATTATGCTTATGTCTTCTACTTCACTGTATGAATTTCAATAGAACAAGTCGAGAAATGGGTCTATACTTTTGAAAATTAGCTCCTAGCAGCCATGTTGGTCCAGCACTGCAGCAGTTCATAACAGGCAAACTTACCTCTCCAGTGCACAGCTATGAAAGGCTTGTATTGAGATCCGAGGATGAAAAAATAACAATACAGTAATGTAATAATATACTTAGTATATCTTTAATTACACAATAATAAGGTACGCAGGAAGTTATGAAAAATGATTTTATTCTTTAATTACACATAAACCACAACATATGTGCTGTTCTCCCAGTCTTACTCTGTAAATTCAGATACTTACCCTATAAGTACATGGTAACAACAGGCTGGATTATTTTATTTTATTATTTTAAATATAAGTATTTTATATGTACGGATTCATACGAGGAAGTTACACCATAAGTTCCGGGAAATTACATGGTGAGTGATGGGAAGTTACACTGTAAAACGCGGGCTGTATTATAAAGTGTTACCACACGTTGTAATGTTAATAGTCCAAAATTATGTGAAAATGCATAGTTTTTTAGTCCAATAACATCATATTTTTATGGGGGAGGATCCCCAAACCCCTGACCAAAACCCCTGTGGACCCTTGAACTGGTTATTTTATTTCACTGCTGAAGGTCCAATTATTTAATCAACTGGATAGCATCATAAAACAAATATCAGCTGTCAAGCTGTAGCTACTAGCCAGCTGTAGGGACGGCTATATTTATCTTGTCCACAAAGAATTTATTTGTCCCATTTTGCACATATCACAGAGACACAACAGACTGCATTAATGCCATCTAGTCACTTTTTATCTCCATGTTGGAATAAACGGCACACATCAGACTTTATGATTCACTGATAAAGATTTATACTGTTTATTAATATTGGACTTTTGCTCCAGATTAATCATTCCAAAGCTCATGAATGGAGTCATATTGCTTTGCTGGTTTACTCGGGGTGAGCGCCTCAGAGCCAAAGGTTCATGCTCTAGAGGCTCTGGTGTCTGCACCAGTAGAGTCAGGGACATTCAGGTATTTTATCTGCTGACACTTTAGCCTGAGTTTGTTTAGCCAATTTCTGCCACACAGTGATGATCCAAAGTGGAAAGTCCTCTGTTTGACCCTCATAGACCACCTTGGCTGTGATCATCCCCAAAACCGGAACACGTGGTGATTTTTCCCTTTGCATCAGTAGCAATTCTTAGTTCCCTGTGGCCTCACGTTGTGAACGCTTGCTGCCTCAACGTTTTCACTCTCCATCCCTCTCAACTGACATGTGTCTCTGTCGGCCGTCTTCGTGTTGAGAACAATCTCAAAAGCTTTGGCAAAAGTGAGATCATTTTCAGAGAGTAGCCTCGTCTGAGAGGCTTTGTTTCTTATTCCACTGACAAACCTTTCTTGTAGTGATGAGTCTATGTTTGCACCAAACTCACAATTAGCTGCACATTGCTTCAGCTCAGCTACATACTGTTAGCCCACTGACTGGTTAGCCTAGTGGTTACACTAATTAAAACAGAACCTTTCTGCTACCAATAAACCTTTGGTTTGAAATGTTCCTTGTGAATGGCCACTATTTTGTCAAATGTTTTGTCTTTTGGCTTACTAGGCTGCACTAAATTTCTCAAGAGTCCATAGGTAGCTGCGCCCATTACACTTAGCAACGTGGCTACTTGCTTCTCTACAGCTATGTCGTTAGCTTGGAAGAACTGTTCCAGCCGTTCGATGTACGCTGACTACTGCTCATTTTCTGGCTTGAACTCATCAATTCCTCCAAACTCACTAGTACCAACACCTAGTGGAAAATATTATTTTAATAATCGTCACCAGTTTCTGTTCTGTGATGTATTAACAAGGTGGATGCAGAGGTAGCATTCATTCACTTTACCAGGCCACTGCAGCCCACTTACAACCGTATTCATAGAGGTCCAAAAATATAAGTGAACATATTAATCGTACAACAATTATGTGATCAACATACCACAGTTTTTATCAGCAAAATCACTATATAAATTCAATAATATCTCACCTTGAAAGAAATAAAAAATGTCAGCAAAATAAATAATAATCCTGTCATTAAGATACTGAGAAAAGTTTAGAAAGTAGACAAACAGAACACAGACATCAGTCAGTATCATCATCCGGTCCTCCTCCTCCCCCCTCTGCTGCTGGTTGAGGGGAGGTGCTGTTTCAGCCAGTAGCTAAATTTACAGGGATTTGCCAAATTTAATACATATTACAAACTAAGCTAAACACAAACACTGACAAATAGAGCAGAGGAGAGGACAGAGAAGCTAGCGTGACCATAAATGACAGCAAAATGTGGTAGAGACTCAGCATAGTTTCCCTGTGTGTCTACACAGGAGGCGTACAGGTACAGTGTTGAGCATAGGTCACGTGTTTTAGGTTGCACGTTTCAAAGCACTCAGAGCCCAATACACAAATTTTACTGTAGTTATGCATGTAAAATGGAGGAAGATAGACTTAAAAAACAGGAAAACCCTGAAGTCTACTGATGAAATTGTGAAAATGTGCATTCGACTGTAAGAACTAAACTGACATTAAAAACAGACACACACAAGAACACTTCAACGCCCCCCTTTCAAAAATGACCAGTTTTGAAATCATTTAGGCTCTCTAATAATGTAGTTCAATATCTGATGGCTTGTCCTTGACTTATCAGTCAAAAGCCGTTACCCTCATGCCAGCTGCAGTTAGTACATGAACTATGACGTACACTCAAGAAAAAATAAACATCTATTCTGGCAGACACACTTTACAACTATTATGAACTCATTTTTGTCCAACAGAAAATGTAAACACTGATACAAAACTATTAACAAGCCCAGCCATCATTTATGATTATGATGACGCAAAACAGTGAACCTATTCAATCATTTCCATTCAAACTCCACATCGTTTGTTTATGTTACACTACAAATAGCAAAACAGGTTTATCGCTTAGTACAAAAAAATTGTGCCTGATGTCGCCATAGGACTTTGTTTTTTTTCCTCCACCTATGACGAATGATGAATATGTTTTCACAGGAGAAACCATGACCTCTGCATCAGTTAGCACAGCTCTGTGTGTGTACGAGGACAGGAGGGGTTACGTGTGTGTCTAGGCGTGTGTACTGGGCCATGTGCTTGTGTGTAGATGTTGAAATAATGCAGTGAAACCTGTCACTTGTTTTGATTTCTTCGCTTTCTTTCCAAGTCTGCCTATGATTAACCATACACTATGTCTATACATTGTGCTTATTGTGACATTTATATTACTCCTTGTATCAGTTTGGTGTGTAAAGCATTATTCCAAATTGAAGTCAGGCCTCCTGTAGTGATACATTGAGGAGTGACAGCGATGAGTCAGGGGGAGGAAGCTTGTGACTGTCAGCAGCAAACCTCCTGCAGTAATCCCACATCACCATCGGATTGCTTGTTCACAAGTTGTGTGCGGTCGCCAGAGGCCGCAGTGTTAAAGGTCAGAGAGTACAGATATATCATAGTGTGACCTCCATCAAATAGAGTGACCATGAAATCTGGACAAGGTGCAGTGTCAAGCATCACTGGCCAGCTAATCGTCAAATTATTCTGAGAGTGTGGTATGTGGAGATTGCTGGTTTTCTCTGAGGTCATGGGAAGTATTTTCATGTCAAGGAAATCTCTGCTGTTTAAAGAGGTAAATAATATGCATGTTACAAACCCAAATATGCATGTTGATTCGATTATGTTGTTGCATGTTTGTAGAATAAAATACCAGCTCATTTTTGTCATGTCCTGAAAAATTATTACTGTATACTGCTGCCAATAACCTCCCACTACCAGCATTTTTTATTACTGCAGAAAATACAGATAATGTAGCCATACAGGATTCAACCTGGAGGTCACGTCTCACTGTACTTATGCAGGCAGCTGAAACGAGCTGTAAGTAGAATTTCAGGCTTTATATACCTGTTGGCCTTCAGGCATGTTTATAGCTCTTGGCTTTTAGTCAGTTTGATGTGTAGTGTGTAGCCAAAATAAGGGTTAACAGCTCTGCTGGATCACACAACACCCTCTGAGTCCCTGGGAAGAGCAGGTTGGGACGAGGACAAACAATAAACTCATCAGATGCTTTATGGGAATAAAAGGGGATTTTTGCTTTTAGTCAGGTTGAAATTTGCAATTACAGCAGTGCTTTAGAAGGGAAATCTTAACTGGATAAAAACCAGAGCAGCTGCTGTAATCAGAAACTGACAAGTTCATACTTTAGCTGAGCAAATAACTATTCATTTCATTTCAGTTTTCCTTTCACCTGTAACCACTTTTGCTTTCAGGAAATGTCATCCGCCCCCAGTGAGTAACACAGACCCAATTTCAATTCCTATAGATAAACTGAAACAATTACAGTCATTACTACCAATGTTATTACAGTAAGACAATCGTGTTATTTCATATTTATGTACCCTGTGCATGGAGGACATGTTAAACTCTGTTGTTAAGTATCAATATACAGTTCATACATGACTTATTACTGTGCTGAGTTTCTCCATTTAGACAAATGGCCCTGGATGAAAAGGGACTCGGGGGATCTCGCACTTCAGGGTCACCACTTCCACTAAAACCTAGAAGTGAGAGCTTTGCTTTTTTCATGCCACGCAAGCACTTGGCTTTATGAAATCCCACTGACCTCGCTGTTAACCTTCCACCAATCTCTTAAATTGATCTTCTTCCTTCTTCCTTCTTCCTGTTCCACCTTCGATTGTTTTTTTTTTTTATGCTTTGTCCTTTGCTACCCTATCATTTCCCTAATTTCTGAGCACATTGATATGCAATATTAGGATCATCTTCTAGGTGTTTAAATAATTGCCCCCTCACCTTGTTGCCATAGGAACAAGCCAACACAAGGATGACCCTTGACATCGCATGTCTTACAACATTAAAGCCGGAGCAGCAGCAGAGAGGGTTAAAGTGTGGCCATGACCCTGCTGAGGGAGTGCTTCTGGGTGGTCAAACGGGGTCACGGTTTCACAGAGGAGCAGCCAGAGGTTAGGCAGGAGTGACAGGAGACCAGCATACAGGCAATACATCCATCCAACACCAGAGTGAAACAAGTCACTCCGACAATGGTCAAGCTCTCATCCATCTTGTCTCAATGGTCCACTTACTCCGGTTTGTGTATGTTTCCCTCATTCACCACTTCCTGTACTTCTGTGTGTGACACATTTTCAGCTCATTGGCTGCATCAAGACACATGAAACATCTTTAGAGGCATTTCTGCATTTTTACTTGTGGAATTGGATCTTTGATGTGCATTTAAAAATACACCTTATGTTCACCTCTTTTCTGTTATTTAGATCATAAAGCATGATGTTCTTTCACTTCTAGAGTCCATCTGTTGACACTCATATCTTGTTAGCACAATCAGCTATGGAGACAGAGTAATTAGAGAACTTTGTTCCTGTGTGTCCTCTCATGAGTCTGATGTGATTTATGTATGTGACAGGTGTTTGTACAAATATACACACAATCGGGGCGTGCCGTATCTGTTATCACCATCAAGTCAAAGCCGTATTGTTACCAAAGAGAACTTTTGCTCCCCTCTCATTAGACCAACAAGTTTGCTGATGCCAGAATAAACCATTGCTGAATTAATGTCATCAGATCTGTCGATTCTCATAACATAGCAGAGCATTACTTTTGTTATGAAGTCATTTAAATTCATGTTTCATGGTCAACATTCAGAGTACCCTGAGAGGATTTAGTTGAACTGCTGCCCATTGGATAATGATGTTTATTTAGTTGTTTAATAAAAATAAAACTGGTCTGATAATAAAGTTAACAAATCTGTCTCATCATGATTCTTGACTCCACGCTCGTTGCCTCACAAACTGAACAAAAACATTCAATATATTAATTGCATTCTTTAAAAACTCAACTAATTTCCCCATCATTTACCCATGTGTACATAAATGTGTCCTTTTGCACGCACATAAAAATCATGTGCATGCAAACTTGCGCTCTATCAGCTGAAACTATCTTCCCGGCAAACTGTCCTTGATCAAGGCCTCCTCTCAGTGGCACAGCAGGGCAACCAGCTGTGGTTAGCAAGATTTTGCTGCATGGAAACATTTAAACAGGCTGAAGGATGGCCCTCACCCTGACCACCACACACACTCATAAAACACAGCCATATGTAAAGGATCGAGAGGATGATGGCTTCTCTTTTGATATTCAGCATGAGGGCAGTTGGCATGACTAATGACATGGTGTTTACAATGTGGCGTAAAATAAGACATGATTCCACTCTCTCAACCTGGGTCTTGAACTTAATCATCCAATTTATAAGATGTCTTTCTACAGTTGTAAAAGTCAGCTGTGGGTTAGGGGTCGTGTTTTTGGAAAAGACCATACTCAGAACTGCAGGGTGTGTTTTTTTACTGCCTGAAGGACAAAGAAGCTGCTTAGACTAAGGCCAATCTTCCAATCATAATTTTCCAAACTTTGCATCCATGCAAATCCAAGACCACCAGTCAAACAGAAGCTGCACTTTCTCCTGTCTGGATTCCAGTGGCTCAAAATGATATAAACACAAAGCTGCTCACCATCTGTTTGGGCCTCTGAGGATACTAAATTCACTCCTGGTTTGCAGCCTTGACAAACTCACAGGAGATAGAAAAACTTACATGAATACTTAATTATAATGGACTATAAAGTACAGTAACAGTCACACTGTATACATCTGTTCTTCAAGTCATGACTGCTTTTCCTCGTTGCTGGAGCAGTTTGTCTGTGTTTTGAATTTTGCTGTCATAATTTTTCAAGGTTCATACCTGATGCACCTGCAACGTGGGCATAGACAGTTTGATCCCTTTGAGCTGTGGTGTCCTTTTGTTGCACTGAGGAGACTTCTCTTTATAATACAAATGTTGTTAATTGTTATGTAACCTAGTAAGATCCAAATTTGTAGTCGATTTGTAATTTTGATAAAGTAATGTAAAAGTTTAAGTCCCTCTTCATGAGGTAATTGGGTTAAGGTATCTGTATGTTTCAAACAAACTTGTTTGTACGAAGTGTCATTGAACATGTCTAAAGGCAAGGCAAGTTTATTTTTATAGCACATGTCATATACATGGTGTTCAAGGTGCTTTACATAATAAATTAAACCATTAAAAACAGCATAAAAACTATAAAATGCAAATTTAAAAGAATAGAAACTATTTAAAGGAAATACCAAAAGTTAAGAACAAAGGCAAAAGTGTTTTTGTCCGTTCCAAAGTAGCCACACTTAAAGCCCAGATCTGGCCACACCCGACACTTTTGGCGCTTTCATCCGGGTCACATACCATGTGGAATGATGGCACTTGGGCGGTCCGCCGCTGTTTCCCAGATCTGGGCCACAAGCAAGCCATATGTCAACCAAGAACAAACCAGATAAACCAGAAGTAGCCCACATCCAGAATACACTGAAGAGAATATACTGAGAGAACCGTATCTTTACCAAAAAAAGGCCCACATTTGATTTGGGATATCTGGGCCATATTTGCTGTTTTACATGTGGGCCATTTCAGATTCACATCCATTTTTTCCAGGCCAGAAGAAGGCCAGCAGTGCCGCATCATTGCCTGAAGTGGCCCACATCGGTATGCTATCTGGCTACTGACGCCTTTGGTGGTACATTATTTGTACAATCCCCTGAAAATCTGTACTGTATCTGTTTTTTCTCATGTTTGTATTCTTACACACATGCGGGTGAGAAGTGTGTGTCCAGGATATTTGTGCTTTAGCTGTAAGCTTTTTTTTTTGCTTTGGCAATATCTCTAAAACTAGTCTGTCTGCAAATAGTAGTGTAGACAGGATGGTCTGTTTCTCAGACACAGATATGTCTGTTTAGCTTTTGCCTTTATTACTTCACTAAATTTATCTAATTTGGAAGTGATTTATGTAAACCATAACTGTATTTTACTGCTCCCTAATGAACAATACATTAACAATATTTTTCAACCACAGACCCACCCTGCTCTGTAATGGGAGGTCACCCAAAACCTGCAAGTTAGCTTTGTCCATTAGCCTGCATGCACACGCTATACCGGGATGTAAAACACCATTTCCTCAGGAAGGAAAAACCCCTTCATCCTCCCATATCCCCTGCCAAGCTCTGACAGTCTATTGTATTCAATAGTGTATTAAGGATGGTTGATATCTGCCTCAACTCCTCTTCTCTCCTTTCCTCTCGTGAGATCTCAACTTCCTCAACCTCCTCAGAAAATCTTTACAACCAGGCCAGATTACCGTGAAAGCTTTCCCTCAACTCCTGAGTTGGAACAAGGAAGAAATGGGGAGCATATTTCCAAAGTTTGGATGTCATTAAAGGAATGTTATGAAACGCTTCTTCTGTTTACGATGAAATACTACACCATCTCAAGATATTATCATGGGGGAGATGATGCTACACAGCTATATGTTTTGAAGGAAGAATACTGTGGGTTTTTGTTGAAGTCCCCTAAGAATCTTTTATTCATATTTTAAATCATTTTAGATCCACTTCCTTCTGTCACATTTGACTTGCTGAAGAAGGCATGTGTAGCAAAGCCAACGTGGGCCAACCGGGCCATATGGGAAGCTGCCATCAGTCTGGAGGGAACAGTGGGGTCTGGGTTTGCGCTGCAACCCCTTGGTTACAGGGCAAATATTCCATCTTTTAAGAATTTGCACTCTAACCACAGAATAACTGCTCATGGGACAGACATGTCATTTCATACAGAAAGAAATTGAAGAAAAAAACATCTGAACCCCTCAGTACCAAGGCCAAACTCTGAATTGCTTGCAGTTCTCTTCTCTGTTCACTATCGGTGTGTGAATCTAATTGTGTGTGCACATGCGTGTGTGTGTGTTGATGTGAGCACTCCAGACGCATTGCCCTCTCACTTGAATTCCTTAACCTTCCCCCTGTAAGACAATGTGTAAGGACAGTTTGGCGCTGTTACTGCTCAAGATAATGACCTGTTATAAAAACAACAGACCAGTCTGACCTCATTGGCTCCTCTCATTGGCTGAAGTGAATTCTTCACTCATCTGGACAGCTCATCTGATGGCATTTGTCAGAATCAAAAGTTGTTTCTGTTAATTAGGTCTGTCTGTGAGCTGAAAAATGCTTTAGTTCATCATAAAATGCTGTCAATTAAAGTGAAAAGACAATCACCACAAAAGCCATGGATGACCTCCACGGTATGTGCTGAATACACGCAACACATCAAAGTCATAGTCTCTTATTGCAGAGGATGTCAACTTCCTGACTCAGCTCTGCCTAAATCAAAACCTGAAGCAGAGAAGACAGCTCAACATTAGCTTTGGAAAAGAAAATTGGAATTGTTTGGGATAATTATTGATCTGACTTTTCTTATGTGAAGTTGATCTCAAATTTGCAATTTAGAAGTCAAAGAGTAACACTCAGTAGTGCATGCACATACTGTACAGTGTGCCGGTATGTGAGAATCGGGTTTGATGGATGTAGACTAGACATTTCCTTGTTTTCTTAAGCCAGCTCATTTGCATCCTGTGTGAACGGGAATCAAGACTTCTCTCACCTCTGAGCTAAGTCACGCTCTGCCAATAAAAATTAAACACGTGAGCACATTTTAGATGAACTAGTCGTTAAAACTTTACCATATTTACAGCTCTTCACCTTCTCTTCACTCTCTACACTTGCAGTCAGAGGAACACCCTGTGGATAAGCATTGTTTAAATTTATTGATCTTGATATGCGTTTTGTGTCAAACCTTGTATTTGTAATGGGTTGGAAATGCTACCTGTTAAGTTTTTTATGTAAACAGACACCCCCTAATTTTTTTTTTATTATTTGAACTAATCTAACTCTGTTTATACAGTTTTGACATCAGGTCAGTACTCAAAGATGTCAGTAGACAGCACTCTAATGCCACTGTGGATACCTGAGGGAGATGACTCATACCTGCTCTGCTCATGCGCAGCTCAATATTAAATAAGCATTGGCTAAAGCAAGACGCTAACTTTGGCTCTCTCCCTTATTAATCCACATGTATGTTAAAACTTGCTTTTCTATGATTAGTTCTGTTTACTAGCTAATGTAAATGCATTGCAAAGCGTTCTGTGAAGTTGTGACATGGTTAAGAGATGTGTTTGGAACGTATTTTTGCTGCTGTGTGTTTTCATGGGCGCCGCCATTGAGAATATTTACCTCCGTGAATTTTGGTTTTCTACTGTTTTGTCAGTGAAAGTTACAGACCTTTGCATGTGGTAACATATAAAAATGTGTTTAAAAGATTATTTCAGAGTATAAGCCAGTCAGTCACGAGTTAATGATAAATAGAGATGCTATATTCAAACAGTTTCACTTCCGGTCGCTCGTTCGCAGCGCAGAGTCGCGCCATTTTGTTAAGAGGTTAAGTGCAAGTGAGTGTTATGCTAATGTTGCAGAAAGGTTCTGTGTAGGTCATATCAGTGTAGGATGAGTGTAACTGTGGTGTATGTGTTAAAATAGGAGTGATTGTAGTAATGTGAGTAAAGTAAATGTGTGTTTTGGGTAATATAACTTTTGTACTGTTATATTATATTTTATACATATATTTTATATATATATATATCTTAGATTATATTTTATACATATATTACATTATATTGTAGTTAAGCCTATTCTTATTTATTTAGAAATGTAAGTCATATTTTAAATTTGTGTGAAGTTATTTTTCTTTAGACAGACTGTTTTATATTGTTTATTGTGAATTTGGTTTCAACATTTATTTTATTTCTGTAACATGTTTTGGTGTGAATGTGAAATATGAACTTTGAAGCAGCAGGTTTTAGGAAACTGACGTAACTGAGAAATATGTACAGTTTTATACTGTTGTGTTAAATATTAAATGAGCATCGGCTAGAGCAAGACGCTAACTTTGGCTCTCTCCCTTATTAATCCACAGACTATGTTTTTATCGGCTACACAGTGCACCCTTGCCTGTGTAACCTTTGCTGCTGGTCCAGATTTCCCCTAGGTCTGGCACCAGTAACATATTCACTGATATTTACATATTGAACAAGGATCACACTTCCTCTTTTTCATGTGATGTTATCTGAGTCTATTTTTATCGTGAGTTCTTCCTAAAAACATTTTATCAATTGTTCGTTCCCAAGATTAAATGATCTAGTGCTTATTTTGTAATATTTCTACATGTCAGACAACAAACACCTGTCTCCATCTTGTTGACTGACTGTGTAGACATCAGGGACAATGATTGAAATAAGTCCATGACTATATCGTTCCATCCCTGATAAAGCCTTAGCTAGGGTCATCAGGTGATCACCCTCCGTCCTTGGTGTTTCGTTGATAGGCCTACGCAGCAACAGAACTTCAAGAGGATCAGTCAAGTTCAGGTTTCTTCTGTAAATGATTCTGTCCTGTTTGTGCAGACTGTAAATTATAACCAGCAGCAACAGAAATTCAGGAGGATCAGTTGAGTCCAGGTTTCCTCTGTCAATGATTCAGTCCTGTTTATGCGGACTGTAAATCATAACCAGCAGCAACAGAAATTCAGGAGGATCAGTCGAGTCCAGGTTTCTTCTGACAATGATTCAGTCCTGTTTATGTGGACTGTAAATCATAACCAGCAGTGGGGGGTAGGGGTAGAAGCTTCATTGGGGTTATCAGGTCGGCACCTTCCTTCCTTGGTGTTTCGCTGATAGGCCCACGACACCTCCAGAGGGTGCAATGGTGACACCTCATTTCTTTTCAGCCAGAACCAGAACCAGAACCTGCTTCAGTCGGCAGCAAAGCAGCAACACTACCTCAAAACTGAGGGGGGGTCTGAACGATGTGAAATACATATCACCACCTTGTAATGATGTATAAAATCTGTGTTCACTATAAGATATATGATAGACAGACATTTCTTGTCCTCCTTGTCTTCACAAAACCTTCTCATGTTAAGTCAAGTCAATTTTATTAGTATAGCCCAATATCACAAATTTGCCTCAGGGGGCTTTACAGTCTGTACATAAATACAACATCCTCTGTCCTTAGACCCTCAATCCGAATAAGGAAAAACTCCCTAAAAGACCCTTTAATGGGAGGAAAAAAGGAAGAAACCACGTGAAGAGCAACAGAGGAGGGATCACTCTTCCAAGACGGACAGACATGCAATAGATGTTGTGTGTACAGAATAGAACACAAATTACAGAAATACAGCATTGAACAGGATAACTAAATCATAATGGATGTATAATATATATGAAGAGTGTGATAAAGAGCTCACCAAGCAGCTTGCAGGTGCCACCAGAACAATATAGGACCTGAGCCACACGACCTCTATCAGCATGGAGACCTGGCAGGAGGACAGACTACACATGCACACAGAAGTGACTCACATCACACCAGTCATGGGAGACATGAAAAGACATTATTCACACAGGAGAGAGAGAAGAATAAAGACATCATTCAGAGAGAGAGATATGAGGTGAGGCTAAACTCCTGCAGGATGGAGAACCAGATCCAAAACCCCAGGAAATGGTGATGATAGCCAGGGAAGCAGAGCAATTAAAGGATGGGTACTGGTCCAGTAAGAGATGCCTGAGAGACAAGAGAGGACTGGAGGAGAAAACAGGGAGAGAGGGGGAGAGAAGAGAGAGGGGCACACAGCTCAGATGCTCATATGCTTGTGGTAAAAACACACAGAGGGTTAGAGAGATGCAATGGTTATCAGATCAGTTGCAATAATCAATAATCTCATCAGCAGGACAGCACTTATAGGAAGGATAGGAAGCCAGTGAAGGGAGGCTAGAATTGGTGCAATATGGTAAAATGTTCTTGTTTTTGTTGAGATTCTGGCTGCAGCATTTTGAACCATCTAAAGACTTTTAGTACTAGCATATGGCAGACCAGAAAACAGGACATCACAGTAATCAAGTTTGGATTAAACAAATGCATGTATTTGAGTCTCTGCGTCAGCCATGGACTGGGAAGACCAAATTTTAGCTATGTTACGTAAGTGGAAAAAGGCAGTCTTGGTGATTATTTTTAATGTGCTTTTAAGAGGAGAGGCTGGGATCAAATGTAACACCAAGATTCTTGGCTGCCACACTTTGTGAAATCCCACAGTTGTCAAGCATTACTGTTACTTGATCAAACTGGTGTCTGTGTCTAGCAGGGCCAACGACCAGCATATCAGTTTAATCTAAATTTAGAAGCAGGAAATTTAGTGACATCCATTTTTTCACAGCAGCCAAGAAGGCCTCTAATTTAGTAATTTTAGTATGAACATCACCCCTTAAAGGCACATACAGCTGAGTATCATCCAGTATCATCATGGAAATTTATTCCATGACTACGTATAATTTGGCCAAGAGGCAAAATATAAGGAGAGAAAAGCAGAGGGCCAAGAACCGAGCCCTGAGGTACTCCATATTTAAAATAAGAGAAATTAGATGTAATATTATTACAGCAGATACACTGTGTTCTTTCAGAGTAGGTCTTAAGCCAAGAGAGGGCTAGGCCAGAGACACCATAATTACAATTTAGTCTGTCTAGTACTATATAGTGATCAAAGGCACTGAGATCCAGAAATAGAAGCACAGAGGTGGAATCTGAATCCATAGCAAGTAAAAGATCATTTCCCACTCTGGTTAGAGTAGTTTCAGTGGAGTGACAGGCCCTGAAAGCCAATTGAAAAGGTTCATGTAGACAATTTTCTTTTATATGAGTCGAAAGTTGTTGAGACACAACTCTCTCTAGTAATTTAGGAAAGAATGGAAGATTAGATACTGTTTGGTAGTTATTGAGAGACCCTGGATTGAGGTGCAGTTTCTTAAGTACAGGTTTAACCGCAGCTGTCTTAAAACTTCTGGGGACAATGTCAGCAGTAAATGATAAATTAACAATATCTAGCATTGTAGGTCCCAGAAAAGGCCAGAGGTCTTCAAAAAGCTTTGCTGGTAAGGGGTCAAGGTGGCAAGTAGTTGGTTTAGAAGCTGACATGAGTTTAGTCAAAGTTTCAAGAGAGATAGTAGAATGAGAGGCAGGGCTTTCAGCTAACAGGCTCCTCTTCCATGAAACCATCTTTCAGTTTAGATAGATAGGCTTAAAACTTTCGTTTTCAATAAAGCTTACAGTTAGGACCGGCCGAGGCTTGCCTTGGACCAGCACATTTTTATGCTGCTATAGGCCTAAATGTTGGGGGACTTCCCATGATACACTGAGCTCCTCTCTCTTTCTCCTCCTCTCCATCTGTACGCATTCATGTACCATTAATGCATGTAACAAACTTGGCATCTTCCCTGGAGTTTTTGTGCTTTCTTGTCTAACAGGTGGATCATGGTTGCAGGCCGCCTGGTCATGGATCACAGGCTTCCACGGAACTTGGCTGCAGACTCCATGGTGCCATGATCCTGCTTGATGCCCATGCCTGCTATTATTATTATTAGTCACATTTCAAAGAATTTTGATTTGCCACTGTTGCCAAGCGCTTGCTTATGAGGGAATGTTTGGTGTCTGTAAATTAAAGAGTACAGTCTAGACCTGCTCTATGTGAAAAGTGCCCTGAGATAACTTCTATCATGATTTGGCACTATATAAATAAAATAGACTTGACCTGATAGTCTCAAAAATTGTAATGGGGGAGACTATCTGTGTCTCTTTGAATATGATTTGGTAAGTAAGGATCTGCAGGAGTAGCTGGAGTTGAAGAACTAATTTTATTTCTAATCTCATCAACCTTATTGCAGAAAAAGTCTTGGAAGTCATGAGCTGTGATAGGTGAGCAGCTAATAGACAGATGCTTTTTAGTATTTTCAACAGAGCCTGTCTCTGTAGTGAAAGGAGCCAAGTTTTCATTCAACTTCTGGCCAAATGCAGCTATAGTAGATGGACCGTGAAGAATGGTTAATACATCTGTGCCGACAGACCAATGATGCTTCAAATTTAATGAGAAAATGATCTGTCTCAGCGGATGTGGCTGGGAAGACAGTTAGGTTAGAAACAACTCTTTTTTTTAATCTATCCCTTTAGATAAAAGCAAATCAAGGGTGTTACTGTTGCACTGAGTCGACTTATGAACAAAGTGAGCGGACCCAAAAGTATCAACAAGTGCCAGAAAGGCTTTACTTAGAGGTTCTCTGTGATTCATGTCTGTTTCACAACCGCACATTTTTATGCTCTTCCCATGTCTGAGCTTCATCTCTCTGAGTGAGGTTCCTGACCTCTTGGTATTGTAATATATGGGATCAGAGAGAACAGAGAAACAAGAGACATTTTTCCTGGTCAGCGTCAGCATGTAAATATGACAGTGACTTCATAAATCAACTGTATTATAACCATGGAGGGCTGCAATGTGCTAACACCTCTAAACCACCACTAGGTGGCTCCCTGCATTTGTAAATCTGATAATTAGGCTCTACTACAGCAGGGTAACATTATACAGTAACAACATGTAACATTCATATTGTATTAGGTAAGGTTTATATCTTCATGTTTTAAGAAATATTAATGTCTTCTGTTGAAATTAGTTCAGTCTTTCAGGGAGCTTTCCGAGTCCTCCACTGACCTTTAGATAAAACATCCCGTAGGAGGTGATTATGGAGAGATTCTGTGCAAAGCAACAAAACAGAGTAATAAAGCTGCTGGTGTAATTAAGATTAGAGCTGTTTTCACTGGTTCTGACAGGCACCAGACACCCACACCAATGGGAGAGGCTGGATGGTGGGGTGAGGGGGGGTTGTGAAGCCGTGATGATGAAAAGACTGAGGAGGTCTAATTCAGGGATGCAGGGTGAGACGACGTGTGAGCAGGCAAGTTTGAGAAGAGGGTAAGAGGTCAAAGGTTAGGCTGGGTGAAGCTGTGCGTTGAAAGGATTCGTGTCTGTGTAGCTGCACAGACCAAATGAAAACATGAAACTGTATTTGCACTGTAACATTAGATTTACAGACTCAGTAGATGGCAATCAGTCACAATTACCTACACTACTCCACCCTCTGGCATATACTGACAACTGCAATAAAACTCACAATATACAGTAAATGTCAACAATGATCTTCTTACAATGTACAAGGACTTGTTATCATAAATTATGCTTTTAAAGGGCTGTTTTTTCTGCCATCATGAGAGCCAGCCATGTCAAATAAACACAAACAAAGAGCCTGCTATGGCCATGGCAGCAAGGCTCAGTTTATATGCACAGCACGCATTCCTACCTCATGTATGTCTGTTCATGTGCAACTATACACTGCAGTATACATGGGATTTAATCAAGATTTCTTCAAATGTATTTTTCTTTCTTATCAGTTAAATCACATGAGGTAGAAGTGGGCGGTCAAACGATTGTCCTGGCATGTACTCTGAGTCTTTTACAGCATTTAAGTGTAAAGGCAGCTGTGGCTCATTAAATGGTTTGTGGTTTGTGGCTTCTCCTGTCCACATGTCAGAGTGACCAGCATCTTGATGATTAGGTTATCAAAAGCAATTGCCTGGTAACTCTGCTGCCATTGGCGTGTGAGCCAATAAGAGACATGTTATAAAGTACTTAAAAAAGCACTGCATATGCAGTCCATTACACAATCAAAAAACTAATAAGCTTATTATTATTACTGATGAATGAGAGAGCTAGATAAAACAACAAAACAAGTTGTGCAAGAGGGGGATAGATTTTCTAAGCTGGAAATACAAAAGATGTTCTTAAAAATAACTATTACTGATATATTAGGCATGAATTCATTGTTTTATAAATAAAACCAGTGGTTACAACTTATAAAGTAAGTACCTCTTAATAAGAGTAAGAGTCTATAGCCACACTAGCAAAACTAACTGAACACAAAGCAAAGCTAAGGCTAATGGGATTGTCTTATGTTGGTATTTCGTCAAAACTAACGTTGGACAAATTAATTTTGACCCAATGATGATACTACATAAAAGGCTGAGGGATCACCAAAGTTATTACAATTCATCCTAAATTGTCAATTGTTGTCAAGAGGTTTTATCAAAACAACAAAAAATGTCAACTTTATGCTGGCATTGGAGGAAAGATCAGGGGACCATCAAAGTCAGTACAAATGTTGGTGCTAATCCATTAAGTGCATTTTGAGATATTTCACTGGATAAGTGCAAAATTTGACCTGGTGGTGGCGTTGGAGGAAAATTCATGGAATTATGAAAGTCAGTAGGCCCACTTATCTAGGGACAAGAAATGTCTATAATGAATTTCATGCCAATCTATCCGATAGTTGTTGGACAGTCTGGACTAAGGTGGCGTACAGACATTGCCATCCCTAGAAAAGGAGCACAAATTATATTGTTACATTTGTTGCTGCACTTCTAGTATCAGTAGTCTTTGCTGCAGAACAGCTCAAACACACTCACGTACACTCTATACCATAAACGCCACAAATATACTGGATGCTAAGCTGGAAACAAGCGGAACTGGTACAAAAACACAAAGTGTCTTTGTTAGAGACTTTAAGGAGATTTACGTAGCTTACTTTGGCCCCTAACAGGAGTCAGGGTGTGTGTGTATGTGTGTGTGTGAGAGCTCTGTGACTCTTACTGCTCGTTCCAAAAAGGCCTCTGCTGTGCCTGAACAAGCTTACACCTCAGCCAAACCTGCGTCAACCGATTATGCAGGCTTGTAGTTTTGCCTGTTTAAGTGTGTCAAAGGGTCTCTGCTGGTTCTTGTGGCATTATTACACTAGTCACAACATACAGAGAGTCAAGGTTGCATCAAAGCAAACTGCACACTAAGTGGAACTTGTTTATAATATTTCCAAGCAGTAAAACATTGGTGTTTGCTCCCTGACGCAGGCTGCAGCCTATTATGCCAAAGCTTCCTCTCCTGAAACAGTGTTCCAACCAACAGATGCCAAAGTACAAGCTCCATGTATGACTGTGGCCTTGACAAAATAAAAAATGTTTCTGATTTATTTGATTACACTGAAGCACCTGAATCCTCCCAAGACTGTGAAATCACACCAAGGAGGAAAACAAGACGAAATTGTACAGACGGGGCAAGAAATTCTTTGAAAGGACACTGGTCTCTGCAGTTCAAGGGGGCATGCAAATGACTGTTAATTCTGAATATGTGTGTACATGTGTACGTGTGTGTGTGTGTGTGTGTGTGTGTTAGTTTTATATTAATTCTTCACAGATAATTTTTAACCAGATCTAATGACATTAGTGATACAGTGCACAAATGACCCTGAGTTGAACAGTTTCACCTTGACACACAGGGTGGAATGCAAAACCAGCTGAAGGTGGTATTATTATTGTGTGTGTGTGTGTGTGTGTGTGTGTGTGTGTGTGTGTGTGTGTGTGTATGTGTGCACGTTTGTGTGTGTATGTGTGAGGCTGATTAGCAACAGAGGCATTGAGTCACAAACCTTTCTGAGGTGAACACAAACAGTCTAAGAGCTTCCAACATCATGGCACTCATGGATTACTGGACTTTGGCTTTTCTTTACCCACATCTATTCACCAAGTTAACAGTCAACTATGTGTCTAGAATGCTACTTTAGTTACTGCTTCATCACCAACTATCTCAGAGAGCATTAGAGAAGTGAGAAGGTTACATTTCCCCCCCCCCCCCAAAAAAGTATTTACGGTCATGGGGAACTCAGAGAGCATGTGGTGGATTTTGGTCGAGTGCATCTGCAGGATCCTTGGTGTTTCTACGGCAACAGGTAAGATATGAATATGAAATCAAACAGGAAAATATAATAGGATTAAATTTACAGTCATGTGTATCACTGATTGTTCCAGTATAGGCCTGATTTGGCTCTTTGGATACTCTAGTAGATGCACAACAAACTCTGTGATAAGTTGGTCAGTCAGAGCTTACATACTGTTGTAAAAATATAAATAAGGACTTGAAATGCAACATAAAATAGGAGTAGTAGTAGTAGCAGTAGTGGTAATAGTAGTTTTATTTTACATAATGTTGCAATCTATTGTTTAAAGATGATATCTGACTCTCTATCTGTGCTGAAACAAAAAAAGCATCTCAAAAGTCATCTTTTCAGGAAGTTTGAACAACCTTAAGCTCTCATGGGGACAGCGTTACCCAACTGTTTTTCATAAACTCTAAATGTTAGAAGGCTAAAGCGTGATGTTGGCCAAGTGTATTCTTGACCTCCAAGAACACCAAACCATCTCTTAGCTGATATATATAGAGCATATAAAACTGTGCTTGGTCATACGCAGCTTTACTATTATTGTCCCTACTCCTCTATTGTTGCTCAGGCAAACAGGGACAGATTGCATGCAGCTCTCTTAGCCACATTAAATCATCACAGGGGAAATAGCTCTCTGCTTGCTGCCTCCTTCAAAAAATATGGGACCTCCCTCCACATAAATTCAAACAGCTGCAGACACTGAACATTTACTGAGAGCCATGTGCCTCACATCACACCAAAACCAAGTCTCTGTATCCAGCTGGGTTACTGGGCACACGTGTATCACAAGTCGTTATACATTCTCACCTTCATGAGCTTTCTATGCATTGTTTCTATACGCGTGTGTGCGCTTGTACGTTTATGGAGTATTTAACTCCCTGCCTGTGTCTGTCTGCCTCTGTGTGTGTTCTACAGACAGACATACATGTAGGGAGATAATATATGTTAATAACCGGCTGGTCTATATGCAGCGTTAATTCCTCTCACACTCTATAAACTACCAGAGAGCACTTAGCTGCATTCCCATGATTTCCCTCTGGTGTAGATTCTATCTCAGGGTTTCTGGTAAGTAGCTCATAGAAACTGCTTCCATGTGTTTGGAGGTGATCACCACTTAACCATGCTTACCTCTTCCATACCTCGAAGGAAGAATTCTTATTCGTCTCCCTCATCAATACAGCAGTGTTCGGTTTTTATTCCATCAAATGTGTTTGACCGTTTTGGGAATCTTCACATCTAAACAAAATGATTGTCACGATAGCAGAAGTGTATCTCAATTTACTTAAAGTATTTTATAGATCCTTTGAGAGAAATTATCTATTGGCCTTTTCCTGTACTATTACGTCAGAGGTTAAGGGCACACACAAAGAGGAATAAATCAGCAACTTCAAGCTTTGGCCCAGCATCACTTTTTATGATCTCCAAAGTTTGCTTTCATCCAGAGTAATTATAGATACAAGAATAGAAGAAATACTTTTCTGTATCATGTATTTCTCATGAGATGAAGATATCAGATAAGCGGAAGGATTGTCAGAAAAAGCTGTGATCTACCATTTCACAAGTGGTGAGACTGTTTAAGATTAGAAGGCAACACGCACACCACTTGTTTAGTCTCTGCTGTGGTGCAGAGAATCAATTTGCCTGAATATCCAATTCCAAAGAAAAAAGTGATTAAAAATCTTTCTCAAGTAATCTTGAGAAAGGTCCTTGTGGGCGAAATGTTGAGACTGTTTAAGATGTCATGGTTCACTGGCAGAAGATCTGTGATGTGTTAAATGTCCACTCAGATAAAATGACCTATAGCCTGCTGGCAGTGACATGGTAATTACAAGCATGAGCAAGCTATTACCACAATTTTGTGACCATGACGGAAACAATTACAACAATTACTGATATAAAGTGCTCTTTAAGTATCTTTATGTTACTTATATCATCAGTTCAGTACAGATGTACACTATGAATTCAGCGTGACTTCAGGTCATCTTTATTGTCCCATGAGGAGAGAAAAATGGTTTGCATCAAGGACTAAAATCAATTTGCTGCTGTAAGAATGAAATTAAAGACTACGAATGAAAACAATCAAGACACAAGTGGGGAAAAAATAAACAGTAAAACAGTAAAAGTGAAAGCAAGACAGAAAGCATGTTTATGCATGTTGTCATATTTGATCATCTCAGTTTAAGATGCTTTATCCTCCACTGCACGCTTGCCCGTCGCTAAAGAAGAAAAATCATGAACAAAGTCTGACATCTGGTGGACAGAATTTGCTCACCAGTAAGTCACAGGATGGAAAAAAAGAAAAAAAAATCTATATTTTGCTTCCTTTTTAGTGTTATGTGCTGTAGGAGTGGAAACCCTACAACTGGGAGAATTCAACAGCCTCGGCATCTACCTACTGTAAGTGCTTAGGTTTTTTATTCTACTTCTGTAATATACTATATCAAACCTCACAAAGCAATCCTGACTACTTCAGACTAACTAGTGCCAGACCGCCTGGATTTTAATATGGCAAAGAATGTGTGGCCCAAGGGCTCTTGGAAAACAATTACAATACAATACCTGCCTTCATAATCACTCATACACAAATATACTTGCGAGGAGATGCTGGGAGGGAGTCAGAGGTGCATAGAGAAGGAGCAGAAAAGCGACCTCTCTGCCACTTCTTATTATCTCTGTGGCTCACAGCCAAACTCCCACAGAGCCACAGGAAAGCTTCTCCCAGAGGAGAGCAGAAATTCAGCAGCTGTTTACTCAGTCTGTACACACAAATACATATGCACTCTGAACACACACACGCATACGTTTACAGAAACACACAACAGAGCGTTAACTCCTCTGAGAGAGGGGAGCGTACTTATGATAGTTAACCTCAAGGCATTTTTCTGGTTCACAAGTGAAGATGGTTATCAGACTATTTAAACACAATATAGAGAAGAAAAACCACAACTCCTTTGTACCTCATGTAAGTGATATCTCTTCTTTTTATTGTTTGTCACAGGATACTTGAAGCCTTTCCTTGCAACCCACATTTTGCTCCTTCGTCAAACAATCTTCGCTATCAGCCCTAGATAAAATACACAGAAACAAGAAAAGTCGTCCATATTTGGATCTAGTTTACATAGTTTAAGAACTGATTTTTATCACAGACACTGTATCAGTTTCATCTGGTGCCAAACATATTTTTTCCCACCAGAGTGTCATCTGTTGGCATCATGATGTTTGAGTTGGCCTACTTCCTGGATACACTCCTGGTCATGTGTCTGCCGTGAGTAAACAACACTTATCTGCACGGGTACTATAGCACAAAGCAAGAAGAAACTCACTCATCATCCACTGAATGGTGTTCAGGGGTGAACCTTGTCAGTGTAAAGCAGATCCAAACACCTAAATATAAATTTTATCTTTATTTTTCTTAGTCTTCCATGATATTTGTCATATCAGCATTCATATAACTAGCTGTCTTTCTTGTCAAAAGTCACAAAAATTATAAATTTTCAGTCCTAATATTGAGATGTTGGTATAGTGGCTGACTGTCTGTATGAGAGAAAGCCTGTTTTACAGATTCAGCCCTCCTCCTCTCTCGTCTCTCTGTAGCTGTCCTCCAGACTGGCAACTGTTTGTGTTGTGGGGGAAGATGGCGCGCATCGGAGGCTTCCATAAGTTCCTCTATTACTCTATAATGTCAGTGGTCTGTTTCTTGCATCCTGTGTTGGTGTGGCACGCCATTATCCCAGGTAACATGATGCCAGCGGCTACCACACTTACACTAATAATTACAACACTGTTTACTGCACTGCTGGTGTCATAATTGGCCTTTTTTTACGTCAAACATATTGACTTAAAGTGCTTTTCTTACAGTGACATGTCAACATTTGTGATTGCAGGGACAATGCTGCTAGTGACTGCCTTTTTCAACTTCATATTGAGCAAGAAAACAAAGACCAAGTCTCCCAAGAGGCCACAGGAGAGCTACAACGACCAAGGCCTGACCACAGTGTGTGTGACAGAGCGCCCGGACGACACTTTCTCACTCTTCCACATAGTAACAGGAAGGAGAGGGGCGCGACTGGCTCTCGCAACCAGAGACCACAGCCTCGGCCTGGGTGAGAGAGGAGAGAGCGACCAGGCCATGCTGGAGCTGGAGCAGACAACAGCAGCTAAAGAAATTGACAGGGAGAGGAGGAGGCGGAAAGAGAGGAGGCCAATATGCTTAAGAGGCAGGGAGGAGCCTGTGGAGAGAGAGATGGAGGAGATGGAGGGGCACTATGAGCCCGAGCCAGACACCACCTCAGACACTGCACCTATGATTACAGACTGACTGTCTCCCTGCACTCAGACTGAGCTCCTTACTGATAACACACAATGAAAGCTTGAGTAATGTGTTCATACTGACTGAGTGCTTTTATAAAATATCCGGTCTGGTATTGAGTGTATGTGATTACAGAACCAAAATATGAAGATTATTAGATTTTTTTTATTACTAAGGTGTTTATTTTTTACTTCAAAAAGATCAATCTATTTGCGCAAAATGAACATTTTATGTGCTAAATCAATTTTGTTTGCTTCAAATGTATACATTCAAACAAATTAAACCATTTGTACCTACATACACATGAACATGGGTGGCTTTTAGCCTGATAGTCTGTTTTTGCAAAGCCAGCATTGATTGAAAAGAAGACATTAATGCAGAGCAATCCAATCCAGTTAGCGCAGCATACATTATTCATAAGGCAATAAATTAGATCAACTGTTTCGTTCATTCAACATCAGAGGAAATAGGTGCAAATGTGAATGAGAAAAGCAGCTGCCGGAGCTTGTGCAGATGCGTGTGTTAGTCACGTTCAAGTCTCCTCATTGTGTGTTTGTCATGTAAGGCGCGGTGACCATGGTGACGGAGCTTTGGGAGGAGTGCTCATGTTATTATGGTGATGAGAGGGAACATCAGATTACCCACCACAGCGCCACCATAGGCCCGCATTTCAGCAAAACATATCTAATGTGCCAAATTACAGATATTATTCATGCATTAATAGAATGTCATACACTGTGCATTGATGATATTAACAGGCTGAGTGAATCAGACCCTCTACGCTCTATCAATCACCTTGAAAATGGCATATTTGTGATACAAAAAATGCCCATTTACAGTATGAAAAGCCTGTATTAATGTTACATTTCATTGGTTTTTCTTTTGTTTTTACCACGCTACAGAGGATACAACTCCCCATACAGACATTCTTCTTTTGTTCAGGCCATAAATCAATACTGTTTTGTTCTGTCAAACACACACAGATACTGGATATACACTCTGTACACACATTGTATTCCCCAGTCCTTTGTTCACTGAACTGTAGGTATATAACTGTATGTAGCCCTAAGAGGCAATCTCTCCACAGCATCAAAGCTATGGAGAGAATCAATAAAAGCAGGGAACCTCATTCATCAGAAAGCTCCTCACTGGGATCTGGGATCAGACAGCAGACAACACGCATGCACAAACAGCCTGCAGGTTAAACAGCTGGGTTATTCTTCCCCAGCAGCTATATGGTGTCACACACTCTTTCAACCTTTTAAACATGATTTTTTTTTTTTTTTTTTGCACAATGTGGCAAAGCCATAACATGTGAATCAAGTCAGGAGGGATGAGACAGTCTGGTGTTTTATGGAGAGAACAGGGAGTCTTTGTCCAGAGTTTGCTGAGGCCGCTCATCGGCCTATATTCAGGGCTGTATTGTCTTCCTCACAATGATATCTGGTCAATTAGCAGCTGAGCAAACCAGTCATAAACAGTAGAAGGGAAATGAACGTCAGTATTTCCAGTCCGCTTCCTTAAATGTTCCACCAACTTGAGGATGTTCTTTGTCATGCCCGTATCCTTTAGAGTGAGCTGTTCTCTTAGAGGGAAGTTATTCAGCTGCTGGAACAACTAACTTCCTCTGTATAGGTTAAATCATAACTCCCCTTCAGACACACAGAGAGAGAGAGAGGGAGAGGGAGAGAGAGAGAGAGAGCAAGAGACTTCCTACAGTTTGTGTTTCCACCCTGCAATAGTTTCCTAGATGGCAGAACCAGGTTCAAAAACAGGATGGGGGAAATAAATCTTAACAGGTCACAGTGACGTCTTCTTTTATTGCTCAGTTTGAAAAAAAAAACAGGATAGATGTTTGGGTTGCGGCTGTGTTAAGGTGATCTGACTTTGTTATCACTGCAAATAAAAAGGTAGAAAAAGAAAAGTGTAAAACTTTTTATTTGTTCTGTCATACGTATAACACCTTACATACAAGATTTCTATCCTTCAAATATTTGTCAATAATGAACCAAACAGATTTACTTTTGTATCCATTTGCTAGAAATGTTTCAAAACACAAAATTACAAAATTGAGGTAAAAATTACAAATTCTACATTATATCTATAATATATTTTAGCATAAAAATGATCAATGAACATCTTCCAAATAAACTGATCTAATTGGTCTTCTGACTGATTTTTGCGCGATAAAAACCAGAATTGAAGCCTCTGTTATGACTGATGAGAGGCAAAACACCCAGAGGCACCTTGATCAAGAATTACCACCCTGACTGTTCGCCCCGCCCACGCTCAACGCTGATTGGCTAACGCTTATCAGCGCGGCCTTCTGTTGGATCACTCCGCTGTCAGTTTTATCTCACAGCTCTGAATACCGCACGGCCAGGGAGGCATGAAGACTGATAACGGAAAGCGGGATACATCGCCGGTGGATATACGGAAGAAAACGGGGGACGTGATCTGCTATGGTAAGACCCGCACTGATCCAGATTTGATTGTTTTATACGGAAACACCGACAGAGGCTGTAGTTTCTTTTCTAATACAGATGATGCTGTGTTTAAACCCTGAAAACGTCATAGTGTCTTCATGATAAGATGTTGTGAAGTTGGATGCAGGATATTTACAGTGTAAATTCAGTTTTGTGCATTTAGGAACATTAATTTAATGGTGGCTGCTATGAAAAACTTCCTCTTTGTGCGCTCTCATCTGTTGTGCTCCTTTACGCGTTCACTACAGTAATATAGTAATATATGTTAAATGATGATTACCTCTCTCTGCAGTCAGTATAAGTCTCGGAATTCATACTGTAAAGGTTTCCTGCGTTATTTGGAGCTCTCCTGGACATTTTTACGCATGGGAATAGATTGTCTTCGGGCGCAGCTGCCAGTGTAGGTGTGATAATTGGATATGAATCTCGCGATGATGAAATCAATTAACTTGCAATGAAGGTTCTTTGTCCACCGAGGGAGCCTGAACACAGAGATAGTGCGTGATCCAGTCACAAGACGAGAGGAGAGGAGAGGAGAGGAGAGGAGAGGAGAGGAGAGAAGAGACACACATTCAAATGTAAATTCAGCTAAATCTGAGCATCAAGCAAAAAGAGTGACCCCTACTTTCTTTGCACTGCTCTTAGCCCTTTGGTCTCCTGTGCAGCCATGTGTGGTGGTTGAATTATTCATAATAGGGACAGACTGGAATCCTTTAAGTTATGGAATATTTATACTCCCATTATTATGTATAAATATGTATGAGAGATAGACTGACCATCCCATTATATACGTACTTTGTCAGCAGTTTCCTTGGATGTAAGTGGAGGTCAGTAGGAAGGTGGACTGATGGACATTGCTTTTATCTCAGTAATTAACATAAACACTGAATCCATGATGTCTTTTTAGTCTCACTCATGAAAGAAGAGTTTGGATCTGTGTTTTTGTCCTTTAGCTGTATGAGGAGAAGAAGAGGAACTGCAGTAAAACACAGTTAAATCAGATTCTCATATCATTGTGTCTCCACACTTTGTGCTTGGCATTCATTGTTTCGCTGAAGTTTCACCTCATTTCCCAGAGATCACTTCCCAGTCAGACAGTGGTGTGGTCAGTACTGGGCAGTCTGCTTCCTGGTATTTGTGGTGGCTGTCACTGCTCATGCAAGCATTTTTTTTCTTCTATTTTTTTCTTCTCCTTAGAAACGTCTGTAACAGCTGCAGGAAATGCAAAGGCATCACTTCCTGTGTACCAGTATTTTCTTGGGGAAGTGCTACTTCATTTGGTTTTAAGAAGAACAACTATAAGTTCCATGCAACTGTTGTGATAGATCAAAATGCTAATGAAATGAAAATATATGAAAATGTCACAAACCATAACTTTAACCAATTAAACATCCCTTTTTAACATGTGGCTGAATGTGCTGTGATGCTGAAACTAAGTGGGTCATCTGAAAAGGGAGTGAGACTTCCAACCAGTAAAGTTTATATGAAAGCTTCAAAACACAACTATCTAGTATGTTGTTAGTAGTATCTTGGTTCTGTCCCTGCAGGTGGAGTCAGAGTCAGGAGAGATCACAATCAAAGTGAAATGAAAGTGAAACTGTGTCTCAAGAGCTGCAACAATTAATCAGTCAATCAACAGAAATTCAATCTGCAACTATTTTGATAATTAAATAATTGTTTTAGTCATTTCTTAGTCATTAGTCTTCTCAAATGTGATAATTTAATGATTTTATTTTTCATACAACTGGGTATCTTTGGGTTCTAGACTTTTGGCTGGACAAATCAAGACATATGAAGATGTCAACTTCGACTATTTGGCATTTTTCACTTTATTTTTTGACACTTTATAGACAAAACGATTAACCAAGCAAATACTTAGCTGATTATAATTGTTAGTCTCCTCTCTTCTAGTCTCTTCCACTTAACTTTATGAATCATTCAAGCAATGCTACCCCACTTTGCAAATCTGGAGAAGTTTTGATGCACTTCATACTTTTGCCACTAGGTGGCAGCATTGTAGCATCAACATCATGGCTATGTCCAAAGTGCATTTCAGGCATATAACAAACAAGTGTCGAAGTGCCAATGTCAGTTAAAATTTTACACTATCAGTTTTTTGTTTTTTTTTTCGTTTTTTTCGTTTTTTCAAGAGTGTCCTGGCCAAGGTAAACAGCAGCAAGGATGAGTACAGACAACATAACATAATACATTATGTTTCAAGAATACATATCAAAGAGAAAAAACATTGCTGCGTAAATCATGAATGGAATTTTCATACAGTCGTACAAAATATTGCATCCTGAAGACAATGTGAGATTCCTTAAAACAACCCAATGACTATCTGGATACAATAAATTAATTAAAACGACAAAGATCATCTAAATCAGTGACTCAACGAAACACTGGAAGACAATGAAACACACGAGCTTCTAAAATACCCCTAAAAACATCATCAGCCAGTTGAGAGGATGATTTCAGTTCACAAAGAGGAGATAGAAGAAGAAATAGTTAAAAATAGAAGATAAGATGTTCTTGCATTTTAATGAGACATTTCTCTTTCCTTTATATTCTTGTACTCTGCAGGTTTTTTCCATCAGTTATTAATGTTTTTGTTTTTATAAATCTGTCACACTGGTCTCACCAATAGCTCAGATTTATACTGTAAAAAATAGAATAAAAAAAAGTACACTGCTGTAAAAGTTGATAATGAATCAGGAGCCCTTACATATTGAAAAGGAAACACATTTGGTAAAAAGTCTTTCTTAGCTGGGATCTAAAACGATGGTTTGGAATATGTTGTGTATAAGTATTAGTTTGTAATGATGAAAAAAACTAATATAAATCTTAAAATGTGATTTTAACAACAGCAGCAGAAGTATTCAGATCCTTTACTTACAATAAGTAAAAGTAGAAATACCACAATTTAACTGTCATGAGTAGCGGGGCACGTTGACCCAAAAGCAGGAGACAGCAGGCAGTTGGAACTGAATCAATCAATATTTATTTCCTCAACTCAGGAACAGGAACTCCAGAGTGTAAGCAAGGCAAAACTGAGCCAAACAGAAAATAACAGAAGACTAGGACTTAAATACAAACTGAACTAATGAAACAACAAGGAACGGGTGGCAAGACACAAGGGCAGGCTGGGAGCTGATTGTCTGGGGGAGATACAGGGAGCAGGACAGGGCTAACGAGGATAATGCAGGCAGGTGTGGAGGGAAAAGCAGGACAGAGACACAGGAGGAAAACCCAGAGCAGCAGAAAACCAAGAAGAAAACACAATCCTCAACCAACGTACATAAACCAGTCCAAGAACACACGTGAATACAACTTAAACACATGCACACAAACACCACAACCTGCAAACTCTTATCTACAATCTCATGATGATGCAGCTACTCAAATACGATGCATAGAGGCTGCAAACAAAAATCACTCAAAGCTACAGATGCCAAACAAATTCCTTTTTATTAATATGTTGAGTGTTTAGTAAAAGAGTCCAGCCATTGAACAAAACACCTGTCAGTCTCTGGATAAGAACGTCTGATAAATGGCCTAAATGTGAATGCAGAAGACATGTGAAATGAACTGCCTGGTGCATGAATGGCTGCATCCTTGACTAGGTGTGTCAAACTCCTCCGTCAAGGGCCTACCACCACTCAGTCCAGTTCAACAAACGGAGAAAGTCCAAGGGCATCTGGTGGACTGACGCAGGGACATAGAGCCAGACTAGGAAAGAACCATGACATTAACAAAACTCCAGTACAGGTAAAAGTCTTCCATGCAAATTTTGACTTAAGTAAAAGTAGAGATGTTAGGAGAATACACTCAATATTCATTTGGCAGCAGCTCCTGTCAGTGTTTAGTGTATTTTAGTATAATGGTTATTGTATTATTATTACTAATACATTAAGCAGCATTTTAATGTTGTATTTGGTCGAGATGAAGCACATTTTTAATTGCTTATCAGCTGTTAGGTAAATTATTATAGAACAATGCAGTAAATTTAATAAGTTGATCATTTGCCTTGATTTATTATTAACATCTCTGTCTGCAAAGTAACTAATAAATGTAGTGGTGTAAAAAGTGCACATTCTTTATGAATTTTTAAGTACTTGAGTAAATGGACTTAGGTACATTTCTGCATTTGATTTTAAGTGGATCCTGTTTGTTTAAAGGCATGCAGTAACAAGGCAGTTATCTTGAGCTGTAAATAAGTATCTTGTTTAACTTTGTCACTGCAAAAACAATATTTTACCTCAAAGTACCAAACTGCTTTCATTGACATCAAAAACACACTAGATATGAAAAACATAGATATGAAATATATGAAAAGTCCGTGAAATGACTCAGACAAAGGGGACTTTGTTTAACAAGTCACTTTCACTTTCCATTTTACCACCATGTTGTTTCAGTCACTGAGCAAAAATGGGATCATGTTGCAGTTCTGCAACAACCCATATCAAATACCAACAGGCTTTTTGGTAGCACATAAGACAAGTTAACACATGCCGTGGTTCTTCACTTTCCATTATTCAGATTGATGTTGGTGCAGGGCAAAAGTAAGCACAAGTGTTCAGTGTGTGTGTGTGGCTAAATCCTGTCACATGACTTACAAGAAATCTCAGGGGTGATGTGAAGCAAGTTTACAACCCATTATATAACAGTCACTTTACCGCCCTGATCACCTGGATGTGCCAGTGTCAATCGTGCAACACAACGATATTCTAAAAAAGTGTAAAACATTAAGACCTGTGATATGCTAGAAATGCTCTTACATCAAGTTATAATATACTTGTAATTTTTTACAGTGGAATGTCATGGTGGGTGCTTTTCTACTTAAGGATATTTGTAAATTCACTTTAGAATACTAAACAAAGATATCTCCTGTTATAGCTTAGAGATATTTATGCAGATGTTTTGACTGAGACATGTTTGCTTTGTGCCTTCCACTGACTCACATCCTGTAGTTTATTAACTAAAGGTTTTTGGTGAGGTGACCCCTCATATCCTGTCAAGGAAGTAATCATCTATCACATCCTTCAGTTTTCAAGAAAATCAGGAGCTTAAACATTAAATAACACACACAGTGACATTATTGTTCTGATATATTTATTTTAAAAAAAACAGTGTCTATAAATGCCCATATGAAAATAAATAACTAACAAAGCTTTTCCAGCTGCATACACATAATTACATATAAACAATACATTGACCGTTTAACAGTGTTTTAAAGCTCTAACTGTTTATGTTAACATTTATGACAAGCCTCCAGGGCTTAGTTTTCAACATCACATCAGTCATTTGCACACAAAAAAATAAAGTCCTCCACTGCTGGCCTAGAAGGAGTTTGATATTCAGGCCAGACAACGTCTGAGCTGCCTGACATTTATAGAGAGAGTAAAAAACTTAGAGGCATGCTGTTCTTTTTAACGGTCACTGATGACCTGGGTCTGCAGTTAAAGACTGCAATGGGGCAAGAATTACCATGAACACACTTTCCTTCACACAGTAGGTCTCTATCATTTGTCAGGCAGCTTGACTATTGGGAGTTAGAGGAGGAGGCCCTCCTGCTGTGACCTTGGCTCCTCTGCTGAGGGCGCTGGCCTCTGCCTCTCCTCCTACTCTTCTTCAGGCACAGCTTCACATCACGACCCAGTTTATGAGCCCTAGAAAACACAATCAGAAGTAAAAAAAATTTAGCCTAGAGATGTGGAAGGATGTTACTGCAGTGAGTGACCATGTTTTTTCTTGTCAAAATATTTGGATACACTGCCTGTGAGGTAGCATGAAGAGTTTACATTGAAATGAAAGGAAAGCATGAGAAAAATGTGCTGATTTATGTTGGCGACTCTAACTGACACTCTTTACTGTTTCGCAAGTGGCAAAATGTGGGTAGGAAGAAGAACTGGCTTAGCGACAAATACTTTTGGCCGTGATTTACAGGAAATATGAAGACGGTTGGGAAAATGTCTGTAACCAATTAAGGTGCTGGGCTGAAAAAGCCAATCCTGTAATAAGAACATTGTATATCGCTGTTGTTGTGTGCAGCCGTCATTGCCAATTTTCACTTTTAATGTAAATTGAAAGATGATCCCCTGGTGGTTTACAAAGGCTTACAGATGCAAAATTTTCAGGTAACGGTAACTGTGCATGCACGTATGAGTGTGTGTGAGTGTGTGCTGAAGGATCAAATATCTCACCTATTCCAGCAGCGAATCAGCTGTTTGCCCATCCGTTGGTCTGGATTCAGACACACTGGCTCATTGTTGCTCTTCAGCGTCACTCTGAAAAACACATGCAAACCCACACATTTAGTCACCCTCCTGCGGACATGAATGTGGGTGAATGTGTGTGTATCTGCAGGTTTTGGTACTCACATGACTGTGAATTTGTTACAGCTTGGGCTTTTGGGGTAGACCGCGAGCTCCACAAGTTGCCCTCTGACACCCGGCTGTGTCTGTGGACACAAACATCTTCCCGGGACAAACGCGCTGTCTGACTCTCTCACTGCACAGACACAGTAAAAGGATTACAGGTTAATTCAATACAGCGCAACAGAGATTAAGTTACACTGCAAGATCACGTGCACGGACAGTTTTGCCTAAATAAAACAACAACACACACTTTTATCCAGATGTTACTAAATTAAAATAGACAGATGTAGTATATCAGATCAATCCGTAGATTCTTACCTGTGATCATTACACAGCAGAGCACCAGGAGGGCGATCTGACAGACTGACTGAAAATAAAGCTTCATACTGGAGACAAGCTGAGCATTGACACTGAGCCTCTGAACCACATGTTGCTGTTTTATACTCGTGCTCCTCCCCCCTCACCCGCACTTCGAGCTGGGCTTTCCAATCCAGGAAATTCCCCACGGCACTTTCCTTCTTAAGTCTCAGGGCACAGGAATCAGGATGCTGGGATCAAGGACAGTAGTCCTCTGGGCTTGTCAGGAATGATTCAACACCCTGAAGGAAACAGTGACAAATAGCATTGACCCTTTTCTCTTTATTTTAACTACGCACTGATTTTCAGAGAACCTGATGTTGCAGATGTAAACTCTGCAGAACTGTTTATTCTTCAGAAACTACACCACAGAGATGACTTGTGAGTTGTGTGTCTATTGATGAGTAGTTTTTATGATTAAAGAGTACAAACCGGTCACATATCAGGATTCATCCTTGAATGAGATATGCCGTTTTCCGGCCTTTGTTCGACACTGTCAAGGCATGTTTTAGTCCACTGGCTGTGTGTCAATAATACCATGTGATTTCTCCTAATTTCCCACGTCTTGGTTTCAGCACAGAAACCCTTAGTTAAACAATGTGTCATTAAAAACTTCTTTAGTCCTCTCAAATTGAATCAAAAACAAAACATGACATATTAAACTAATGTGCATAGTTTATATTTATTCATAGTTTTTTTTTAATGATACAGTATATATTTTTATGTGTTTGAAAGCATAAGGTCAAAGGAATTTTCCCTCTTGGAATGATAAAGTTTACCTGTATGTTATTGTTAATGTTTCTCTTTCATGTTTTTCTGCCACAGCTGGGCTCTAGTCAGAATGGGTGAGTGTCAGACCTACGTGAAGCTCAGTGAAGAGAAACTCATACCAAAGTGAGTCCTTTTAAGTTCACATTGCATAGTAATTACAATGCAGTGAAAGCACAGTGGTGATTACATGTGTTAAATGTCATCATCACTTGCACTGAATGGCATGTACAGGAGCTAATCTACCCATTTGTGGTCTTGTGTTTATATTCAGGTCTGATATCTTGTCACTGCTCAGGACCTACAATTGTTACCACGAAGGGAAAAACTTCCAGTTGAGGACTCGCGAGGTAAGAGAAGCTCAGCCACAGTCATGTCACCTGGCAGCAGACTGTGCTGGCAAAAATAAAAAGGTAAAGGTTGTTATGAGTTGGTGTATGTGGGTGTGCCGGATTGCAGGACAAACAGTATTGTAAAATGGGTCATGTGCATACCAAAACTGGAACCAGTTTAACCAGCACTTTGATTATTAGGCAGATAATTAGGACATAAAACCTGGGACTCAAACAGGCGTCAAATACGGTGTTTGTTCTGAGCACAAGACTTCCAGGTTCTTTTCCAACATGCCAAATGCCTGAAAAACCTCAAAAATCCCCTTTTCCCTCCATATGAAATATTATGTTTCAGCCATATACACTAACCGCTTAGCAAAGCATTTCCACAGAATTGCTGTTGTGGTGGTCTGTAAAGCTGTTGTAAGAGTGTGGCTATTTGTTTGATAACTATTCTGTGGTTTTTACGGTCCGGACTTCCCCTTTGTGGTCACCAGTAGATTGCTGAGAGAGAGACCGTGTGTGTGTGTTTGTGTGTGTGTGTGTGTGTGGGCAGGGCAGGATGGTCATGATTTGTCCATCTGTTTTGTCCCCCTTCAGCCAGACTCACTAAATTGTCTCATTCTGGGAAAATCCCCCACAGTCACAGACCTAATATGGCAGAGAACATGTAACATATATATATATATATATATACACAGTATATTGACAATACTAACCTAATATTAACAATCAAAATGATACAATAGCTTGAAACTCTGCAGAGGAACTGAAGACTGAAGATATCTGCTCATTATAATCCCACATTATAGACCAAAGAGTGACTCAACACTTTGCAATTTGGTGCAAAAACACTGTAACTTTGTAACAGGTCATCTGGGATGGGTAGCATAAACTGGACTTTAGTAAGCCTGGTACTAACCACTAAGTCGGTCTTTAAGACCAAACTTAATCTTGAACAATCTCCTGCTGTTTTGCTAATTTGTAGATAATCATCTCTAATTCTTTAATGTGGACTTTAAACAGAAGCTGTAGGCAAGTTTATGTTATTCAACCAAAACCTACTTCACTAATGACTAAACAGACTTAGTGTACTTAATTAGTAACTTAATATGCGTCGCAAGTCTCATAGCTGTAAAAGGAGACAAGTGGTCCAAAGTTTCAGTTTCGTATGAAATGTGGAAAACTGACAAAAAAGGAGTTGAGGGTCCCACCCAGAATAGGACAATGACTCACTTTGAAGTGACAATGACTCATTACAGTATCTGATCTACAGTATTTTGTCAAGAACAATATACTCCCAAGAGAGCTGTATACCAACATCATGGCAGCCTTTTAGCCAGATTGTTTTGATAGTGTTGCCAAAATTTAACAAATTCCACATATATCTCTTGGAAAATACACCTTAATCTCAATGAGACTGCCTGATTAAATAAAGATTAAATAATTGTCTTAATTTAATGTCTAGCAAACATTGTTCATCAAAATGTTCTGGTAAGCATAAAGAAGCATAAATTCGGCCTGATGAAGACCCAGTGAGGTCAAAATGTTGCCTTTTCAGTCAGTATTAAAAGGAGCTACAATCCAGTGTGCACACACTTTCCTTCATTTTATTTGTTCTGTGCCTGACCTAAAACATGGTATTTGCAAGCATAAATGAATCACTGTGATTACAGACAAAACTGTGTAAAGACAGCATTGCTAGCTCAATTTAGTGTAACTGAAATGCTGCATTTGTTGGGAAAACATCTATTTTCACTGCACCTGTGAACCCAACACCATCAGATCATTTGAGTGATATGACTCTTGTTGAGTATACCTACTGCTGAGGAGAAGAGCAGGTCTTTTCTTGTTCCATTGTTCAGTTCTTACTGTGGAAGTTCTGCATCAAAACGATACAGAAACAACTTAACTTGTTATGAGGGGTTCTTCTCACAGGCATTACTGCTGTTAGAAGCTTTAATGAACCACTTATCAGTCTTATATTTGTCTGTCGTAGTACTTAGACTACATGTATCACATTTTGTCTGACACATTTTTGGTCCTGGACCAGCATCTAAACCAAATATGTCACTGCTGAGTAATACTTTGCCCACATCTCCACAAAATATCTGGTGAGTCAGATATTTTGTAAAATCTTTTGGCCCAGTATTTGTATTTGTATCTCTTTTTGTTGAGGCAGCAAAATTATTTGTATTTGCATTCAAATAAAAGTGGAAAGAGGCTTAAAAATCCTGTTTTGTTTTTATTACGCTTTTAATTTTAGAAAATTAAAGTGTTAGTGTTTGTGAAAAAACTACCTTACGAAGGAGGTCCCCACGCCAAGTCTTGAACTAGAGTCTCCCAGATCATAGACGACTGAACTAACTACTGAGCTAAAACTTTACTCAACGCCTTAATGCAGACAGACCTCTACCTATTTATACACTCATAACAGAGACAACACACCGTGTAACGTGTAGGGAAGAACTGCAAAGGCGATTCTTGCTTTGCACTTTTCAATTATTGCCTATTTGCCTACTACAACCTAACTTTGTGGAAAGGAGAAGGGGAACAACAGGTTATGGATAGTCCCTTGGGAGCACTTCGCATGTGCCCCCACGTGACAGACTGACAGACAGAGAGAGACTGAGATATGAGATACGATGTAACCGACCTGCACTCTGGTATTTGACAAGTTTTTTTTTCTTCCTGAAAACAAAAATTTGTATGAAACAAATATTCATAAAACCCCACTATTTGTGCTTTGCCGAATAATGTATTTGTATTCGGGCACATCCCTAGTAAGTACAAAAGTATTAGCAGAGAAATGTATCAATAGTAAAATGACTTATTAGGCAGCAGAATGTTCCTGTCACTGTACTGTTATATATAAATAATGTTTTATTATATAGGATTTGAGGTGGTGAAAAGAGCTTTTCTACAAAACCATTAGTGACTAATTAAAAGGTGTGCTGTAAAGTAATTAAATACATTTACTCAAGTTTAAATGTGAGGTACTTGTACTTTACTTTAGTATTTCCATTTCATGCTATTTTATACTTACACTTCACTAGATTTTGTGACAAATGTACTTTTAACTCCACTACATCTATTAAGATTACATTTAAATACAACACACGTGGCCATCTGAGGCTGTAAGATGTGATGTGTTGAATTCAACAGTATAAAGTAGACCAGGTCAGCCTACACTGTGCTGTATGACTAATAATAATCTAACAATTTAACATTTTCACAGGTGGCATTCTGCTGCGTAATAAGTCATTTTACTATTGATACATTTCTCTGCTAATACTTTTGTACTTACATAAGTAAAATTATGAATACATGACAGTACAGTACTTGTTATGTAGTATTTTTATAATGTGGATTTGTGACTTCTTCCACCATTACATGATTATATATGATTAGGTTGAAAGTGAAGAAAGTGTTTCTGAACAAAACACTTTTCTCCTGCTGTAATAATTTATGTTTGAAATGATATAGTGACATTGTTAGAAATTACACCAAAAGATTTTACAAAATATCTGACTCACCAGATATTTTGTGGACATGTGGGCAAAGTATTACTCAGCAGTGACATATTTGGTTTAGATGCTGGTCCAAGACCCAAAATGTGGAAACTCCTAATGTGAATTTCTGGATAATACGATGACTTGCACCAGACTGAGCTTCACTGTGATGATATATATTTGACATGTGAGTATTTGTTTTTATTGCTAGACGATTATCCAGACAAATGCAAAACAGGTTTTGTGTGGGAAAATAAAGGTGAGAGGAGGTGAGGTGGTAGAGGGTATGTAGTATAAATGTTGTTTTAAGATTACATCATGATCATGCTCTACAGGTGCAGTCAGGCGATGTGTGTTAGTAATGTTGTGGGAGTTGATGTCAGCACAAGAAGTTTTGATTACAGAACAAGCTCTAGCCTGTATGCCTACTGACTGACAGCAGAAATGTATTAGCTGTAATAATGTTTTTGATTGTTGGAGGCATTTTCCCCTTTCACTGCTCAGACTGCAAAGCAACCGCCTCGCTAAGACGAGGCTAAACGTATATTTGCTGCTGTAATACCCCAAATATCAGTATCTGTGCATGCAACTCCCTCTAGTGGCTCAATTTAAATTGTAAGGGACCCATCAGCTGTAGCACCATTTCAAACCACTAGATGGCAGTAGGATGTTTTCAGAGGCTTAATGACACATTGATTCAGACCCATTAGTAGTGATGGCAATACTACACTATAAAAGCACCCCAGTCACTGTGTGTTATACAGTATTATTAATCAATATATTATTGGATTATTATTACTGATGCTTTAATATGTAAGTAGCATTTTAATGTTGTGGTTTGTATGTAAAATATGATCTGAAAATTAAGTAACTCAAAAAGTCAAATGAATGTAGTGAAGTAAAAAGTATTAGTGATAGTAATATTTTTCTTTGAACTGTAGAGGAGTTGAAGCATAGTAGTATACACTCAGTTACACTCCACCACTGGCCTGCAGACACAACCTATCACAGTCTCCTAATACATCCATGGAGGCCACCCTGACAGTAGCATTACAATTAAGCCATTATCCACTTTTTCCTCATTTATCGTTCAGTTGATTAAATGTCAGAAAGTATTAAGAATGTCTATCACAAGCTCCCGGAGCTAAAGGTGATGTCTTGTTTTTTCTGACCAACAGTCTAAAGACAAAGAAATTTGGTTTATAGAGCTGAAAAATGCAGCTAATCCTCACATTTGAGAAGCTGGAACCAGGAAATTGTTGCTTGATAAATTACTATTACTATTATTAGTGCTAGTACTATTACTACTAATTTGTTGTCAAAAGCTTTCTTTTGATCAACTAACTGATTAATCAACAAATCATTTCAGATCTAATTTCAACTGGATTTGAGATGCAATGAGTTCATGTGTAGAATAACAAACAGCAAATAATAAACATTTTCATGATTATTTTAGTATTTTATTAGAAACAATAAACTATACATTCTTAGAAAATATTAAACAATGTAAACATAGACTTGAGTCCTCAGTGCATAGAAATAAATAGATCTTCACTTTCCTCAAAGCCATGTGGTGTTTTTCTCTTTGTTCATCCATCATAATTAGTCCCATCATTCATCGCATTGTTGTAACGTTCATAAACAGATTCTTCCGACCTTTTTTGTTTATGAGACATTCCACCAAAGTGCCTGCAGGGCTCCTCTCAACAACGTATCTCATCAAGTCCGTATCTGTCTGTATCTCTTTAAGTCCGAATCTGTCCAAACAGCCAGTCTACGGGGTCTTTGCCCCTGCAGTCTCGTTCTCTGCCCATTTTGAGAGAAAAATCCTCTGTGCTGTTCAGACTCAGACTGGAAGCTCTGGAAGTCCTTAGAGCGCGGGGAGACCCGCGAGGAAGAGAGGCCGACACAGAGAGCTTCATCTGAGCCTTTGAGAACTGCCGTAGCCTGGGGGACCTCTGGAGCCTGACGGGGCCGCAGCTCGGGGGTTCCACGGGGCGGGCAAGAGCCTGTATACTGGTCATGTAGTCCTCTAGAGACTGGGAGCTCTGGGTAGACTGGCAGGGTGAGAGATGGACGGGTGAGTCCTCCAGCGTCTCAGTAATGGTGGGTAAGAGAGGCAGGGAGAGAAGCAACTGCCTGCGTTTCATCCTGCACCGGGAGAAAAAAAAAAAGTTAGATTGTGAATATTTGTCCAAATACTTCAGTTACACATAATAAACTACTGATTATTGAAACTGATAATTGTACCTTTTTTTTCTTTATTTGATAGTGTGACTTACAAATAAGAAACAATATTAAACATTTAAGATGAAATGTCTGTCAAAACACTGAGTTCTGGTTCAAAATTTGTATTTTTATCCTTTTAAATCTGTGTGAAATTGTAGAAATGATTTCCATAATAAAGTGTAGAATATAATGAGGAAGAAAAATAACACAAAGCATTGTTACCTTTGATGGCCGATTTGTAGGTCTGACACGCAGAGTGTAACAGTGTGATGTCTAGTCCGCTCAGTTGAGTATTAGTGGACTGGAGCGTGTAGCCAGGCTTTATAGAGGCACTGCAGCACAGCGATTAACGGCTAACTGCTAAATATAGCTCTGCTGACCTTACTCACATGTGTGTGAATGTGTGTGTGCGTGTGTGTGTGAGGGTGTGTTCATGCCTGTTCAGGAAACTCAGGAGAGGCGGGTTAGGGAGGTCCAGTGGTGCAGCTGCTCTGAATGTTTATATTCCTGAAACAATGAAGCCCTTGGAAGCCTCTCCTCCCCAAATACCCACTTTCTGCCTCTTCTCTCCTTTCTCTTTCCTTTCACAATTAAAATGACTGTTATCCATCATAAATGCGTCATAGTGGCACCAAAATGTATTATTACTCTTTCAGTAATACACAGATTTCTCACTGACAAGTTTCCTTTTGATCCCATTACTGTGAAACATTGACACAACCAATAACAGTATAAAGTAGGAAATACAATATGTCAGACACTAATTATCCACATAAATTAAACCATTAAGTCTGAAAATATATGCACATACATAAACAGCATGAGGAATTTGTTAAACTCGCTGTTTATACATAAATACCAACAATCATGTGAGTGTTTGTGTGATCTGAGTTGCTCATTTCAACTGTTTTCATCCGGAGTGTTTGTGAGCGTCAGTGGTCACATGCTCCCTGATGATGTCAATACTTTTCACTGCAGTGTTTTGTAGTTTAACCAACAACCAAATCCCTTTTGATCTTTTATGTCAAATATGTGTTTGGCAGTTTCTCTGTCAGACAAATTGTTCAAAAAGTAACATTTTTGTACTTTTTAGAATCTGATTGTGGAGACATGAACCCTAAGCTCTCTTTTTTTGTCTTTAGTGGAGTGCAGTGATTTGTTCTTCTACCTTCAAACTAATTGTTCACTAATAATTTACCTTTTATCTGCCATGAGCTGACATTTGCCTTCTATGATACAATGTTTCCTATTTAAGGACTTCCTAATCAGTAAGGTCTCATGTACTAATGGGTCTCTTTCTGTTTTAATGAAGGCCTGGTGCAAGTGTAAGATCAACCATTTACACCAATTATATCCTAAATACAGTATATTTTCTACTACAGGGGTCAAATTTAAGTATTTGGTTTAAGTATTTGGGCAGTTACACTTTGTTTCTTCTTCAGGTTGTGTGCTTCAGCACATTCAATTTCAAATAAAATAAAGGATACTACATTAAAATACGAAGTCTCAGCTTTAATTTGAGTAGTTTAACATTCATATAGAAAGAACTGTGTAGGAGATATACTGTAGCCCTGGACTGTAGATAATTTCCTGTGAAATCTAAATAATTCCCCTTAAGTTAACAGTCAACACAGTAATAGTACTTTTCCCTAACTTACAGTATATTTCTGTGTATTTACAATTCATTTTTACATCAAACTGTTACATTACTTGGGATTCAACCCAAAACGTTACAGGGTGACCACAAACTTTAGTCAGTGTATCAGCTGCTTAGACCGACTTCAGAGAATTGGAATACTAAAATTTAGCTCTTTTAGTCCTTGTTTGCGTCACTTTGGCTTTTCAATCTCTGTGAAAAAATGATTCATATACTTTTCCATCTGTGGGATCTGGCTTAAAAGATCCGCACTGTACTCTGGTGTATCGAATTAGATATAGTGATGATATAACAAGCTATTTACGACAGAAGAGTATCTGATAGTGTCTGTGATTTTAACAGTCATAGATGTGGTGTAATATGTGATTTATTATTGGTTCGGTTGTAAAATACATACAAAAAACTTGATTGGCTCTCCTAGCTTTAAGACGACATGCTAAAGCCTTTGTTTTTTTATGTTCTTACATTTAAAATTCAGCTGTAACAATCTTAGTATTCAAGCAGAGTGGCAGTTTTTATTTCCTTTACAGTACAGCAAATTCGAAACAGAAAATTCTTCTTCTAAATTTAGAGTTTCACTTTTGAGGAACCAAAATGCCTCCTCCAGCGTGTACGTGACCCAAAGCAGCCATGTCTTTGTTCTCATTATTGCTGCCTTCTCAGACGTGACTTCACCCTTGCTCTGTATAAAAAGGGTGGGTAAGACCTGATGGGGTTTCTTCCAAGATGAGAGGGTTCACCCTGGAGCTGCGAGCGACTGTTCTTGCACGTACACCTGATATTGAGCCACTGTGGCTGGGGGCCAGCAGGATATCCCCTCTGAGCAGGAGGAATGATAATTATTGTTATACTTTGTGTGTGTGTGTGTGTGTGTGTGTGTGTGTGTGTGTGTGTGTGTGTGTGTGTGTGTGTGTAGGAAGATGGAGAGCTCATTCTCGAGGGGTTGCTGAACATCTACTGGGGTCTGCGCCGACCAATCAGACTTCAAATGCACGACGACAACGAAAGATTCCGTCTCAACCGGTATGACATACCGATCCGAACTTACACACAGATGCCTGCATGTGCTGAACAAACAGATGTGGGCCTTCTGAATACACACTGACCTCTCACACAATAACACAGAAACTCTAAAACCTCACCTCATTGTGCACCAGTATCCCCACCCTGTATTATGTTGCTGAGCAAACTGGGGAAACTCCTTTTACCTTAGTAATACAAGATGTGGCTGTAATAAAGATTTGGTAAAACTTTTGTTTTTTGCTAATATTTTTGGAATTAAGATGAGAAAATATCAAACATATATTTTTTCTGTTTACATTGGCAATGAAACTTTTTAAATGTCTAAAATATTTGCTAGTTCCAACTTCTAAAATGTGAACATTTGATGTTTTACTTTGTTATATATGATAGTAAATCAAATATATTTGGGTTTTGGATTGTTGGTAAAAAAAAAAAAAAACAAGCAATAAGAATATATCACTTTGGGATTTGCAATATTATCAAAGCCATTGTCAATATTTTCAGACATATTATGACCAACATACATTATCAATTGATTATGAAAATAATTGGCAATAATCTACAAATGTCAAAATTTACAATATCTGCCTTTACCAAACAAACGAGATATAGTGTGTTAATAGTGAGCTAACAGTTTCCCCCTGCTTCTAGTCTTTATGCCAAGCTAAGCTAAATCGCTCCTGGTTGTAGCTTCAAATTTAACAGACGGACATCTTTTCAACTGATTCTCGGCAAGGAAGTGAACAAAGTGATTGTTTAACTATCCTTTTAACTCAAGGTCCTCCTACTGCAGTTGTTTTTTTCCAGGCTTTCAACAGTATCTCTCAGTCTTCATCAAGATGCAGTTGAAATTCAGTTAATATCTGAATATGAATGTAAGACATAGATTTTAAATAGTGTGTACTGTGAAGAGTGTTGGGAATGTTAAACAGGGAACACATTTTTTTTGTTTCTTTCTACAGAAACGATAGATCTGCTGTGGCAAAGCAGCTGTCAGCAGAGTCCAACAATAATTCACTGGACAGAGCAAACGGAACTGCTAGTGAGTCACAAACACGTGCAGTCATCCTCTCACACACACACACACACACAGACACACACCTGATGGATTAATGTAGATTACACACATGCTCAGACAACTTGCAGCTTGACAAATGCTCCCTTCAGCGTTTCCAGCGGAAAGGTTGGCTCACGTGTAGGCTCATAGCTTATCATGAGATGGCATCCAGGTCGGATCACCAACACTATAAATAAACAGGGTTTGGACTCCTTACTTACAGGTGTGTCATTGGCCTCGTCTGGCAGCTCCTTCCACTGTTCACAAGTCACAGGGCTCCTTCTTGACAGATAAACAACTTAGTGAATTTGTATTTTATTTCCTCCCTCTGCAGATCACTGGTTTCACTATAAAGTTTTGTGATGTAGTGATTTTAATGCTGCCTCTCCTTAAAATTCAGATGGAAACACTGAACCATCACAACTAGTCACTTTAAGTCAAGTCACTTTATTTATAGAGCACATTTAAGAACAACATGACCAAAGTGCTTCATAGAGAGATGACAATTACACTCAAATAAAGTCACAGATATAAGTATGAAAATCAAAAGAAAATGAATAAAATGTAGTATTCTACATTTGAATAAATAAAATGTAGATAAAATCACAAAAAAATAAAGTTTAACCAGTCATATCTTCATGATGAGAGAGATGGTCTGAAGAAGGTTTTAAAGATCTCAACGGAGGAGGAAGATCTAATAATGTAACAGTTTGGGACTCATTACTGGAATGAAAAGCAGTGATTGGTTGAAATCGCTAGGTATTTTTATTTAACTTAGCTTAAATTAATTTATAGATTTAAATTTAAATGATTTTACTTTTTATTTGATTTGGTTTAATTCATAATTTAATATAACGTTTAATGTAATTTAATTAAAATTTCATGTAATCTAATCGTTCCTTTTCACACTCCTGTGTATTGATGAATATTGACCGGTCTGTAATTTTTATGGATCGATCACCTGTCAACCAGTCACTGTGGACATATTGAGTAAATTAATTATTAGTAAGTAAGTCATTCAGAAAAAACAATGTCATCCACAGCCATGAGGTCAACCCTGCCTCTTCTCTTAGTTTAGGAGTTCTCTCAGTTCCCCAGTAAAAGTTGCTCTTAGCAGCTTTGTGAAAAGGAAAACTTTTAAGTGTCTGAGTTAAAAAATATGGTGAATTGGATGGGATTGGGGGGGAAAGATAACATATACTTTATTTGTGAGGCAACCACAGTGTTTATATCTGGATTATTTATTCTGGAAACCATTTAACCATTATTTAAGATATGGTGATGTTTAATCTTATGAATGAAATACTGGGCCCTGCTTTAATGTAAATGTAATGTTATACCATGCAAGTGGTATATTACCATGCAAGGCTGCTTATTTATTTTATTTAATTTAATTTATATGGAGTTAGCCTATTTCTGTTGCTATATGATGTTCAAATCAACCAATTTGGACTAACTGATTTACATTGTTCAGTTTGGACTGAATCAAACTATTATTGATTCAGGTTCATTTTGTAAACTCAACACATTTTCCTCCAAACGTAGGTAATTGTAAAAATAATGGGTCACAAATTCAGGCCAAAGAAAACCTCACGTGTTGAACACCACATGTTGTTCCATCTTAACATAAAACTATCTGCAGATGTCTTGTAACGCAGACTTTCTCAGTCACACAATTGCTGACGTGTAGTAAAAACGCCCTCTGATGTGTTGTCTGTTTACGTGCATCCCTGAGGTGGTGACATGGGTGGTCAAGAGGAAGAGGAGTCTCCTCAGCTGCTGAGGACCAGGAGTGACGCTTCCTTCATGCAAGTTCAGAGGAGGTCAAAGACACACTCTCCCAGGGACTTGCAGCGCTTGCGCACACACAGGTTCTCAATCAACGGACACTTCTACAACCACAAGGTACAATGAACAGCACACGCTTACACGTGCACACATTAATGTATCCCGTCGATGACACATGTGCAGGTGCAGAGGGTTAGTGGTTTCCTGTCCGGGCGTGCCTGTACTTATACTGCTGTGTGCTGAATTCATTAGAGTGTCACAGAGTACAAGACTGCACTTGTTCCTTCATCAGTTTCTCCTGATTGTATCATGTGTGTGTGTGTGTGTGTGTGTGTGTGTGTGTGTGTGTGTTGTTATTGAACAGGTTCCAGCTGCAGACTCAGGGATTTCCTCTCTGTTTTAGATTTCCTGTCCAAAATGTTCAAGCTGTCCAAGTGTTGATGAAGCAAAGTTCCTAATACTTTGTGTCCTTTCCTTAGAAATTTGCAGTTATAGATGCATGTTTCATTTCTCTTTCCCTCAGACATCTGTATTTACTCCAGCCTATGGTTCAGTCACTAACGTAAGAGTAAACAGCTCCATGACGACCATACAAGTCCTCAACCTGCTGCTACACAAGTTTAGGGTAAGCAGTAAGACGCTGGTGACATCTCAAATGGGGTTTAAGTAAAACTTCAAACCCAAGAAAGTAATCACTATTTGTGTCTTTTAAGGTGGAGAATAAATCTGAGGAGTTTGTTCTTTACATGGTGCACGAGTCTGGTGGTAAGTCGTAGCTTTCATTGTGCTTTTGTCACTAGAAATGTTGTGTTTTTGTGTTATTTGTGTGTGTTTGTGGTGAGCTGTTACCTTTGACCTTGTAGAGAGGGCCCAGCTGAGGGACGGTGAGTACCCGCTGGTGACTCGTGTGCTTTACGGACCCTGTGAGAAAATTTCCAAGATCTTCATCATGGAGGCCGACCTGGGAGAGGAAGTCACACATGATGTGAGTCTGGGCCTCTCTCTCTCTGTTTTCATATCTTTCCACGATACGTGACACAGACACACACGGATACAATGGACCAAAGATAGACAGTTGGGTTAAATTTAGCAAGCTGAGGACAGATATCCTCCTTTGGGACTGATGTAACAATGGGCTGAAATGACCAACTGTATGTTGTGACTGCACTGAGTAATATAAATAAAACAGCATTGTTGCTGCAGACATTTTGCAGATTTTTTATGGTTGCATTCACTCTCACACATAGTAATACAAGTTAAAGGGTAAGTTCATTCAAATAACAACAAAAAAAAATCGGGATTTGAAATTTCTGCCTCCACCTCAACACAACGGAGGTCAAAGAAATTTAGTTTGTATCTCTCAGAGCATTTAAAGAATATGTTTGAAATATTCAACAGTAATGTTTCTGTCCAGAAATTCACAATCATCCTTTAAACAATGTTGCTATTAAATGCAATTTAGTGTTAATTAACGTGTCATTCAGTTATAGTTTTAGATACTGATGGGGGCTGGTTTGATCATAAGCATAGAAGTAGATAATTTCTAGTAACATCTTGGTTTGGTGGGAACATTTACATGAAGCATTGTGACTCTATGGACCCTCAAAAAAACTGACTGCATGATGCCCCTGCTAACAGGGACACTGTGTCTGGAAACAGATGTTCCTGTTGAATATTGTTTGTGTTCTCTTAAATTTAATTTAATTTCTAAACATGTGTTTTAGTTTTTGTTTGTTTTGGTGTGACATGACCCTTTAAGATAGTAATAGAGCTATTCTATTGTGTTTGACCTTCTATTGGATCATTTTGTGTTGGACAGAGAGTAGAGTCCACTATAGTCCATATCCACAAACTGAACTATTTACTCACCACTACGTCACTTTATACAACACGTTGTATCACTGTACATGTATATCAACAGTATATTTTTGTAAATAAACTGCACATAGTAATTTATATCCTGGACGTCTGCATTTTATGCCTAAATTGCAATTCTGGAGAGAAAATGAGTATGAAAGTTGATCTGGATGCCTGTGTATCTACAGTATGTGTAGAGGACATGCTGATATGTTTGAATCTTTTTCTCCACAGGTTGCCCAGTACATAAAGTTTGAGATCCCTGTTTTAGACAGCTTTGTAGTGAAACTTAAAGAGGAGGAGGAACGTGAGATAAACAAACTGACTAAAAAGTAAGTCAAGAGTCTCTCTAATGAGCAAACAGATTCAAACTAGCTCTATTACATATTAAGTCTATTACATATGTGAGGCCAATATCTGTGTCTCCTGCCAGCATTACACAATCAAAACATGGCTACCCTTCAGTCAGGATGGTGTTTGTGTGACATATTCATCACTCACTGTTGACAGGATTGGTTAATCATTTCACTCATATAACTGAGATTGCAGCCCTGTAACCCTGACGGTGTGTGTTTGTCATGATGTCATGATGTTACATCCACACTACACTGTAATTGCCAGTGTTAAAGTAACAGATTCAACAGGTGTTTGGGAAAATTGTATTAGCTGTTCTTTTATCACTCAGTTTATGTTTTTTTTTACATGAATGTATTGAATTGTGGGTTTGAGTGCCTGTGTGTGTGAGATAGAGTTTCTAATCATGTGTGTTTTCTCACCTCTGCAGGTACAGCGCTCTAAAGTCTATGATCCTACACCAGCTTGAAGGCAGAGGGAACACCAGCGACAGAGTATGAGTGTGTCTGTATACATGACTGATGTAACCTTTGTGTGTGTGTGTTTGCGTGTGTGAGTGTGCGAAAGGGTAAGGGGCGGGTGCAACACTGATGATTGTTGATTTACTATGGGAACATTTCCAAGTACAGGAATTCAGTAGTGAATGTAGGGCTGATGGTAAAAGGGTAAAAGCAAAGGCTGCAATAGAACGATATCAAACACCGATGTGCTTCTACTTTTAGAATTACACATCTCAACAGTTTGTAGGACCTGTTTTGTTAATGTTATTGCTATGAAGTGTATCACTGCTTTGATATTTCTTCTATTAATATATTTGCATTTTCTATGAACATTTTTACTGCAACTACGGATATTTATACCGGCTGTTTTTTGTAAAGTTTTCTCTGACCTGAACCTTTTTACATAATAAATCAGTTTTAGTGTGGCCTTTATAAATGTTGTTGAATCTCTGCTGACACCAAACATAATACCTAGCTCGGACTTCCCACAAAGAAAACAGCCATCTTTATTATTTCCTGTACCTCCACAGAGACTGGAGCACATATTAGCATTGTTCTTGTGAGTGACCTGCTTTGCCGGCTAGTTCCCATGAGCGTTATGTGTGTGTGTATGTGTGTGTGTGTGCGGTGAGAGAGAGAACACATCAACATTACACAATGGGATTATCCTGAGAGAGGAGGGCTGTGCCTTTTTCCCACAGTTTCACAAACAGCCAGATTGTTGTAATTTTGGTGGGCCAACCTTGACCTTAAACAGTCAGCTGACCCTTATTATTATGATTTGATTAATCTAATTACAGTTTTTAAAAAAGGAACAAAAAGTCCAGTTGCTATCTGACTTGCTGGTGCATCAGTCACAGAGGCTGCAAACTCTAACTTCTTATTAGTATTCAGCTTAACTTGCTAATGTAGGTTTCTTTGTTATGATTTAAAGCAGTTGGTGCTGCTATCAGTCACAACCTGTGCATAAGTATTTAATGTGGCAATGGGACATATGTAAAAAATAATGGAACAAATGCATTTGCAACATTCGTCATAAGGAATGTCACTTAAAAGGGAATATTTCCTCACCAATCTTATTTTTATTTTGTGCAAGCAAAGAAGGCAGACACATTAACAGTGTATGGTGAAGAATGCTACACAGCATTAACTGTATCATACTGATTAGATGTGGCATTTTTACAGTTAAGAATTACATAACCAGGTATAACCTGTTTCAAAATGCAAGCCGATGTGCGTACTGATAATACCTAGACAGGCTGTTCCAGCACTGAGACACTTCTGTGTTTTTTCTTTCATTCTAATATCATTTTATTATTCTATTTTATTTTTCTGTTAACTTTATAAAGGCTATATATTTGTTTTCCAAAACCTTAATTGAAATAATATAGAACAGAAGAATATCAAACAAAAATATGATAGCAGCTATAAACTTCTAACCTAAAGCAGAGAGAGAATAAGAAAATAAAATGGCAAATTATTTTCTGCTATATAGATTATTTGGGAATGGTGGTGGAAAGTAACTATGTACATTTACTCAAGTACTGTACTTTAGTACAATTGAGGTACTTGTACTTCACTTGGGTATTTCCATTTGATGCTACTTTATACTTCCATTCCACTACATTTCAGAGGGAAACATTGTACTTTCTACTTTCTATATCAGTCAGACTGACCAAACCACTACATCAAGCTGATAATACTTACGTACTTTTACTTAAGTAGGATTTTTCATGCAGGACTTTTACTTATAATGGAGTATTTTTACATTGCTGTATTGATACTTTTACTTAAGTAAAGGATCTGAATACTTCTTCCACCACTGTACGTGGGCTTATTGAAATAACATGTGCAGAACTGGTAGTGGTGGAATGATTGTAAAGTTCGGCTGGAACAACACAAAGGGCGGTCAAAGTGGATATAAAACGTTTATATTTTTTTGCTTTTGACGACGATTTTCTGGACTCTGGACTTGGCAGTTGGCATAAACTGGTTTGTGACTGGATCAGGATGGCGGCTCAGGTAGTAGATGAAGATGATGACATGGATTTTGATGACTGGACTCCAGTCTCTAGAGGGAGTCAGTAAAAGAAGCTTGGAAGAGAACCGTTCAGATGAAGGCAGTAGAGTTGTTCGCAAAACGGTTGTAAGAGAGGAATTTAAAGGTTCTATATGTAGGAATCAAAAATTCCTCCTCATTAGTGACATCTGTGGCTGTTAAATGAGTACTTCCTGGTGCTCACGCTCCTGTAGCTTCTGAAAGGTCAGCAACATACAGTTTGACCTGAACTGTGACGGTTGCTCATTCATCCGAAATCTAGAGTGCAGGACTTTTGTCTCCCTTCTGGCAGTGAGAGTAATAACAAAAACACTGTCAACACATGCTTATGTCATAGGCTACCCCATAGCCTACTCTGTCACTACTGTTACGGTGGTGGATAAAATGCCTTGAGTGTCACACAACCCCCGCGAAATGACATGTTTCACTATCAAAATTTGATCCATTTGGAAAGTCTAGAAGAGCTGCATGATTAAATTATTTTATCCCCATTCAAGTTAGCAGAGGGCTAACCAAAAGTTAGCTGGCTCGGCCGGCAGAAGTGTCTGGATGCGCATTGAAATGGCCAGCGCAGGAATGTCCTTCCGTATACTGTGAAATAGAGATTTATCTGCCCATGATAGACTTAATCAACATTGTGTGAACTCCTTTGGTAATGGCTTGAATGCAACAGACATTCATTTATATGTAAAAGTTCCACACTGCAGTGAATAATGCACCCATGAGCCTCCTTTTCCTAATTATGGTTCAACTGTCAGGTGTAGCCATGTTCTCTGTGGCTGGATTGCTGGGCATGAGTCAGAATATATGGAGACCCTTTCTGAGCAAGAGGTCACACACACCATCACATCAACCTGTAGAATAATAATCCTTTATTGTTTTACTATTTTATTAAATTAGAATTTCAAACTGCCTTACAAAGGGAAGACAATCAAATAAAAGACAGGAAATGCAGCACAAAAATTTGGTTAAATGGTGACTGAAACACCTTGAGAAAAAACACACATTGCCACCCAGGTAAATATGTGGATTTCTTCAGAAATCTATAAAACATCTTAATATTAAACTAAAAAAAGATTAGAAATAAGAGTTACTTATACTTATACCACTAATACTAACTAAATGGTGTAGTTTACACCACTATGAGTGAATAGTTATCTAGCATTCTTTTACTGCTGTGATAGACAGAGATGGCCGTGCAGGTTAAAAGTAGTGGGCATTAAATAATTTAACAGTAAATTATCATATAATTACCTTAATATCTTTTCAATTCAGTCAGATTTTTCTGATTAATACAAGATTGCCAGTTGTAATTAATCATAAGAATGATGACGCAAATGTCATTCACAAGTTGAAAACTGCTAAAACTGTAACTTACCTGTAACATGAAAGTGGCAGAGAGGACCCCTTTTATATTTAGTAAACAACATGGCCCAAATCTGGTGCCACCTTCTGGCCAAACTGTACATGTTTTGACTCACCAATTGTAAGAATAGCAGGGTTGTTTCTCCATCTGTCCAGCACTGTATGCAATGAGCATTTCAGCCTTGAGAGACAGTATGGCTTAAGGACAGGTTCACAATTTTTCAACTCTGTCTTAAACAACAGTATGGTGCTCATATGAACACTGAAAGGAGTTTTCCTCGCTGTAACTATTCCTCCTGTTCATACTGGCTATTAAAAAATCCCCTTCAAATGTGCTTTCAATGTAAGTGATGGGGGACACTGTGTCCACACAGTCATTTTGTGCAGAAATGCATTTAAACATTTACCTGAGGCTTATGAGGCTTCAGCATTCTGATTTAGTCATAGCAAGTGGACATCTGCCACATTTATAGTTTTTTTTAGCATAAAATTCCCTCTATGTGTTTCCTCGGACAGTGTTTCCCCATTGAGCTGCGGTGGAAGTACAGTAACAAAAAGAGAAAGAGTGGTTGCAGATTTAGCTTTTTTTTGCCTGTTTGTGTTTGTGTTTTGTGTTAGTGAAATTCATAGCTTTCTACTATATGTATTATTGGATAAAGCAATTACTGTTTCAGTATGCTTTCTAAAAATGTTTCTAAGCCTTGGTCAATTTCGGATGGTCTCTGTCCGCATAACTGTGTGTGTTTAGGAAACCTGACCATCATACCAAGGAATGCTCCCAGTGATTTCATGACCCCTAAACGTGTGGATCTTACAGTCACCCAGCAATAAGCTGTTCAGCGCAGGACCTGGAGAACATGATGGAGTCCTTGCCTACAGAGGGATCACAGTCATGAATATACAGATGATTGTGTTTTGTTCACACACAAACACATATGCATAAACAGCAAGCATAACTCACCAAATATGACCTAGACCAATATTTCTCTTCGTTCTCTGTTGACAATGTATTTTCCATCTAATCCAAGGGTACAATAAACTATTTAATAAACTACCACTATTAAAAAATATTTTATTCAGCAAAAGAAGTAGGAGAATTTTCTCAACCCATAAAGGATTCGTTAGGCAGCAGTGACGACTCTTCACCTGCACAAAAGACAGCCATACACGAATAGTAGCTGCTGCTTTTCCTGCAAGAAAGTGGACTTCAGGCCCTGACAGGCTGGAATTTGTGCAGCCTGCACAAACACAATTATTCACAATGATGAAAATTAAAATGCAAAACAAAACTATCAAAAAACAACAACAAAAACAAAACAAACAAACAAACAAACAAAAAACTAAATTCACTAAATGACCACTGCTCAGACTCATTAGTACTTGGAACCGCTCAGTGTACTGAAGCTGGGACGGGGAGAGCGACTCCTTTCTGACATGACGCATTGTTGAAAAAAAATAAGAAGCTCGTTTTAAGGGCGCTGCTCACAATGCTAACTTTTCTGTCTTAGTTTCTGCCTTTATGTCTCGTTAAACCAATAAAATCATCCATGAACTAATCATTCACAGGATTGAATGTCATAAGAAACTCCACATGTTTTATTAGTCTGTTGTGATGAATGCCATCTTCTTTGCTGTGGTGTGCTGGGGAGGTGGCATCAAGGCGAAGGACGCCAACAAACTGAACAAACTTGTGTGAGAGAATGTGGATAGAGCTATGGGTGTGGCAGCAATCACTCCAGGGTGTGTTATCAGAACACTAATTTGTGGTGTTCAGGTGAGAGTGTAGAAAAAAGGAGATGCAGCGTCCAGGTCTAAGGTTTAGGCTGTTTATCTAAAGAGTGTGTGGTTCTATAACAATAAACACACAGTACAGACTGATTAGCAATCGAGAATCTAACATATCAACCTAAGCTAGACATAGACATCTACCCAGATGACAGGTCACATACAGAGCCATAGGCTAGTAAATATAAATAAAATATTAGCTAATATAAAATATTGGCAAATAGTGAATAAGCAAACTGCACAACATATGAATGACAGTCACTGTAACAGTTACTAATAAACAAGCATTCAGTGTACAAGGATATAAAAATAGAAAAATAATGACAGAAATGCACTGAAACGGTAGTTTGAATACAGTAGCACAACTCTCTCAGATTATTACAAGCTAGCAGCTAACTCTGAATCACGTCATGTAAACAGACAGAAAACCACAACTAACTCTACAAAATACACTTGTGGGTAAATATACACACTAACGGCGTGTAACATAAACATGAGAAAATATTAAACTCACATTTTTATGGGCGCACACACTCGTTCGTTGACGTCACCGTGATCCGAGGTAGCTCTGCTGTCATCTGCAGGTCTCACTCACTCACTGCTGCGTTTGCATGCACGCACAGTGTGGGCACACAGAGCTCACATGCATAGAACATAATCAGACACAGGAGATATCAGGGGAAAATATGAACAGGTCCATGGCCTTTTTTACAAAACTCATAGAAAAGCCGGGAATGTCGTTGGCTCGAAGCTGACCACACCGGAGGAAGTGGTGGAGGAAAGACTGTTGGCAAAACTGCGGGTGATCATGGCCAACACCTCCCACGCCCTATATGAGGTGACAGCCAGGCTAAGGAGACTTCAGACTTCACAATTCATCTGACTTTGCCAGGCCCACTGATATCACCCTGTTTGTTGATTAACTTTAACCTGACTCTTAATTTGACGAGTATTTATTTATTTATTAACTCAGTCACCTGCTATTTAATCTCCATAACATCTGTGTCTGTATCTGTTGTGTTTTTATTGTGTTTTAATGTCTTACTGTGTTTTAATACTGGTGTTTTCATGTATTTTTGTCAACCTTCATGGCTGCTTAATGCAAATTTCCCTCGGGATTAATACCGTTTTCGATCTATCTATCTATCTATCTATCTATCTATCTATCTATCTATCTATCTATCTATCTATCTATCTGTAAGGCAAATAAACTTGCCTTGCCTTGCCTATCTATCTGCAAGTTGCTATTTAATCCCATATTTTATCGCAAACATTCAAAATCACATTGTTTTCACGTGTGACTTCACTGTGTGCAGTGTGGTGGGCTCTCAGGCATTTTCTGAAGTTTGTTGTGATGTGCTCTTATCCCTGATGTGTGTTGCATCTCTGGATGGTGGTGTGTATTTTTATAGTGTGGCCAGCCCTGACTCCCCCTCAAGTGGCATAACGATCTTATCTAGTGAAACTCCAAAGACCCTTTTCTTATTGGTGTTAACTTAATAAAGATTGTCATTTTGACTGATACTTTTGTGGTCTGGTGTCGGTTATTCTGAGATCTCTGACATTTATCCCATATAAATTCTGGTCTCTGTTTAAACTCAGATTTATTACAATACTTTCCGGTTCTTACTCGTACTTAAATGTAGGTACAGCGGAAGAAAACAAAACAACGAGAAACAAGGGAGTAACAATTGGGGTTTTAAAGTGTAACTTTCCAACATTTACCATGTAACTTCCCGGAATTTATGGTGTAATTTCCTCGTATGAATCAGTATGTTACATGTGTATATCTGCACTAAAATCGAATGTTTTTGCTCGTGGCAGTTATGACAATCATTTTTTTATGCATGTGTGTTTGACAGGCAAGCTTCACCCACACTCAAGAGATTTATTATGCTTATGTCTTCTACTTCATTGTATGAATTTGAATAGAACAAGTCGAGAAATGGGTCTATACTTTTGAAAATTAGCTCCTAGCAGCCATGTTGGTCCAGCACTGCAGCAGCTCATAACAGGCAATCTTACCTCTGTCCAGTGCACAGCTATCAAAGGCTTGTATTGTCATCCAAGAATGAAAAAATAACAATACAGTAATGTAATAATATACATAGTATATCTTTAATTACACAATAACAAGGTACGCAGGAAGTTATGAAAAATGATTTTATTCTTTAATTACACACAAACCACAATGTATGTGCTGTTCTCCCAGTCTTACTCTGTAGATATAGACTAGTTACCCTATAAGTACATGGTAACAACAGGGAGCAGGCTGAATTATTAAATTCACACTGTTCCCCAGTCCTTACTCTGTAGGTACACGCTAATTACCCTATAAATACATGGTAACAACAGGGAGCAGGCTGGATTATGTTCTCCCATCCTTACTTACTACATGTCACAATCTAACAACATGCAACGTGTCATTAACAACACATAGGACCAACATTTTGAACAGACCATGAGAAAACATTATTGAACATGATTAAATAGAATATGTTTCATTTATAACTTCTTAACTATATAAACTACTATTATACAATATAAATATTCTATATAAATTGTACTATATAAAACTTAACAAAAACTATATATAAAACTTGAACAACAAAATAACTCTTAACTAATCTATTTTAACTAATCTATCAAAATGTAGTTATAAAATGCCTAATTTTAGTAAAAAAAAAAAATAAAAAAAAAAACAAGAACAAAACAGGAAACTATGTTTAAATTGTAAATGTAACAGACCAACAACAACAACAAAAACAATTTTCAGGTACTTTGTTCTTATGTTCTACATTTTCACTTTAGTGGGAGGAGTTCACATTTCTTTGCAGTCTTTTTTATTTTGTTCTTCAGCTCAGGGCAGGAATCCACAAATCCTTTAAACTGTAATGTGAAATCTTTTAAGGTTGTCCCTTCAGTGCGGGTGGAGACACTTAAGTTTTCCCCTCCTGAAGCTATATCCACCTGTAATCACAGGTTCAGTTGATAAAGATTTATACTGTCTGTTAATATTTGACTATCTGTTTTTCTTGTGGTTGGGTTCCTGGCTGTATTATAAAGTGTTACCTGTTGTTCATACAACAACGAACCTTGTTGGCTCAACGTTGAACCCCGCCCCGTTCTGCAGGCTGCAGCCAGGTTTACTTCATGCATTTACCTGAAGCCAGCCCGTGACGCAGACTCATTTCTTCATCCAAAGGTAATGTAACCGACCGTTTCCAGTGTTTTACACTTTAATGGCTCTTTGTTCATGTTGTTAGCGCTAACTGCTGTGATTAGCCCTTCTAGAAACAGCAGAAATCTGCCGTTGGGTTGTTAAAAAAGTCGCTCGGAACTAAAAGTTAACTAACAGCTGGAATGTTGTCTGCCATTTTGTTGTGTGGAGTAGCAGTTGGAATGAGTTCATTCTCAGTAGTTGAACACAGTATTGTTAGTAGTGTTTCACCACTTACTGATGACCACCTGAAGATCTTTATTGAATTTCACCATGAAAATGTACAGGATTAGGAAATATATTAAGTAGTAAAATGCAGCAAGTGTTGAAGTGAAAACATTTCTAAGGTGATAGTCCGTGTACACCAAAGCTGTTTTGTTTGATAACAGGATAAACAAAGATACAGTGCATTACTTTGGTTTTCTGTCTTTCGTGTGAATTTAAAAATGGAAATCCATGTGCTTTTCCTGAAATGGCAACTGAAATAGAAATTAAACCCAAACCAGAAAATTTGTTTCTCGCTTTTATTGTTATATCTATATTATCTGCACCCACTGCATCCCTTCAAAAAAAACTGTCATTGACTATGCTTGTTATAGGATAGATAGATAGATAGATAGATAGATATACAACTGGACAGTTTGAATATCAATATCGTCAGTTTCCCGTGCAGGGAGCAAAAAAGTAATGTGAAAAGAAATTATATTTATGTGTTAAACAAATGCAACAGTTAGAAATTTGAAATTCAAATTCTCATTAGGTCTCGTTATTGATCACGAACAGCAGCCAATCAGAAAGAGCCAATTTGGTGCCAGTGCCAAACAGGAAGCATTCTTATTAATTGTTCCTGAACTGAAAACGAGCAGTCTACCAAGGAAAAAGTCTGAGGCTACTGGAAAAAAAGCAGAAGGATATGTATCCATAGCTAAGGTGTTCAATAGAATACTGGCAGCATTTTTTCTTGGTCTATGCCATTTTGCTGATGTGATATGATTGTTCTTATGCTGTCTTATGTATTGTTTTTATTTGACTGAAAACTATGCTTATCCACACAATTTTGGACTATTATCATTACAATATTTATTAACCTCTTCCACTCCCGCCCCCTACCATTTTTTTGGAGGGGGGGGGGGGGGGGGGGGGGGATGTTTATTTGGAGATAGCAGGTCAACAGTATATGCTACATAGAAGTGGTATACACTATCTGAAAGCCATCAGCACTAGCACTATATGTCAAGTTTTTCTAATAATAAATCTGTAATGAACATTGTGTTTTGATTAGGCGCCTATTCAAATTGTCTTTATCTCGTCCACAAACAATTTTTTTGTCCTGTTTTGCACATATCACAGAGATACAACAGACTGCAGTAATGACATTGCAGCACTTTTTATTTCCTTGTAGAAATAAAAGGTACACATCAGACTTTATGATTCAGTTGATAAAGATCTATACTGTCTGTTAATATTTGACTATCTGTTTTTCTTGTGGTTGGGTTCCTGGTTGAAGTTGCTGATTAATTTTACCTTCACTCATCAGCCTAATTCAGATTATTTCAAGCATCTAAAGATAACATAACCAACAGTTTTCACCATGTTCGTGTCTCCTAGTGTTAAAATGATCTGATAACAGTAGAGATGGTAGTTACAGTGATGTGATATGTGGTTTTGTTGACTGCATTGATGGAATAAATGAAATGCCAGAAGAAAGAAATAAGAGTATTTATTAATACTCATTGGTTCTTTTTCATTACTAAAGAACTGGGGATTTTTGATTATTTTTTTTAATTCAAAACAGGATTAGAATAGATTTATATTTTAAATATGACAAAATATCTTTTCTTACAGCAGTTACAGTAATGTGTTTATTAGCGAAGTCACTACATAAATTCAATAATATCTCACTTGAAAAAAAAGAAGTAAAATGAATAATATTCCTGACATTAAAATGCTGAGTAAAGTTTAGAAAGAATGAAGAACATAGACATCAGGCCAAATTAAAAAATCAACTAAAGACGAATCAGCTGTGTGACCACTGAGCCTAGTTTACATTATTCATTTTTAATTGACATTGTGTGTGTATATGATGTGCTGTTGTGTGTAGCTTTACATTTTGTATGGTGTGTTCTTCGTGGGGGGTTTTTTGGTTGTTGTTTTTTTTCTTTGTACTGTTTGTTGTTGTGCTGTTGTATGTTTTGATTGTAATGGACTACAGATTCAAATTAGCTTCAAGCTAACTCTGGTGCAGGGCATCATTTATGCTTAATACTGCACACTGTCCTGTTCAATAAATCAAATCAATCAGTCAGTATTTCATCCTGTCCTTTGTACTCCTCCCTTTGCTGCTGGTTGAGAAGAGGGGCTCTTTCAGCTAGTAGCTAAGTTTACAGGAATTTAACAAATTTTAATACACATTACATACTCAGCTAAACACAAACACCGACAAATAGAGCAGAGGAGAGGACAGAGAAGCTAGAACAACCATAAATGACAGTGAAACGTGGTAGAGACTCAGCATAGTTTCCCTGTGTGTCTACACAGGAGGCATTCAAGTACAGTGTTGAGCAAAGGTCACCTGTGATTTCAAAGCGCTCAGAGCCCGATACACAAATTTGTATGTAGTTATGTGCGTAAAACAGAAGAAAATAGACTTGATAGTGCTGTGAAAAAACATGGGAAAACCCTGAAGTCTAATGAAATTGTGAAAATGTTTATTCAAATGTAGGACTAAAGTGGCATTAAAAACAGACACAAAAACGCCCCCCAAGAACACCTCAACGCCCCCCTTTTGACTTATCAGTCATAAGCCGTTACCCTCATGCCAGCTGCAGTTAGTACATGAACTATGACGTACACTTAAGAAAAAATAAACATCTATTCTGGCAGAAACACATTACAACTATGAAGAACCAATTATTTTTATTTGTCCAACAGATTTGTCCAACAGTATGGCCCCCTGGGGGGGGGGGGCATATTGCCTTTTAAGTTATGTCGAGCAGCGCAAGCTGGTGGTCAATAGGCAGCACCCTCTCGCCCCCAACTGAAATCATGTTCTCATGGCTATCTATCTATCTATCTATCTATCTATCTATCTATCTATCTATCTATCTATCTGTCTATCTATCTATCTATCTATCTATCTATCTGTCCTATAAAAAGCATAGCCAATGACTATGTTTTTGTATAGATGCAGTAGGGGCAGATAATACAGTTATAACAATAAAAGCGAGAAGCAAGTTGTTTTCTGCTTTTGGTTCGATTTCTATTCCAATTGCCAATTTGAAGACGAAAACTGTAAAAGCATGTGAATTTCCATTTTTAATTCACATGAAAACAGAAAAACTAAATAATGCATTGTATATTAGTTCATCCTGTTATCAAACAAGTTGAACACAGCTTTGAACAGACCAGTGCCAATTTTTGTATTCAGTTTGTATTCACTGTAAAAGAAATCCCATGAAAAGTAAAATATAATAATCTGGATGACAATATGGAACAGCTGATCTGCTTTTGTATCATGCACACACTGACTAATTTGTTAATATGGAGGATCATTCATAATCATACACATTTGAAACTTTTTAAATGTTGTTTAGTGTAGTTGAATGTACTGAATATTAATGAAGCATCCTTTCAAGTTCAGTCAGTGTGTGCCAGTGAATGTAAATCACTGCATCATGTGTGCTGCTCTTCACTTCATGACGCCATTCTAGTGGACTGATGAAGTACAGCTGCTGATGGCAGTTCTCTAAGCCTCAAACTGATACATAATAGAAAATAACAGCCAATCACAGGAGGAGCAGCTGATATTTATGATTTCACAGGAGAAATTATGTAAAGGATGATTTGTGTTTCCTCCCCAGATGAAAGCAGAAAGTGTGTGTGACTGATTTGGATGTGACTCCAGCAGCATGAATCAGTATGAGGACAGAGAGGAGGGAGTCCTTCCCTCTAAAAGCTCTCTGTGTGGGAAACATGACAGCCAGACCAAAGCTCAGAGGTGAGAAAAGGATCTCTAACTGTCCATGACTGTTCTTCAATCAAATCACTACACTATCATTATTCACACTCAAAGCTGTGTGTGTGTTTTGTTGAAGAAAAAGGAAGCACAGTCCAGACTTTGCTGAACCTGAACCTGAACCTGAACCTGAACCTGAACCTGAACCCAGCTGTGTATCCCTCAAGAGCGACCGGTCAAAGGGTTTTTTTATTGATTTTAAACGACAACATTTGACAACTGATGAAAAGTAAGTTGTTCGGGCAATTGGACAATTTGAGCTTAAATCTAAATCAGGATAAATAGTTCTCATTGAATTATTTGAGAGTCAGACAATTGATATTTCCGGTATGAGTAAATTAATCCATAATGTCTGTAATTAGATAATTTTAGTTTGTTGTTGTTTATATTAAAACAGTTAAAATTACATATTTTGGAAATGTTTTTATCCAGGAAGAATTTTACTAAATACATGACCTGTAAGAAAACTTAAGCATTTCTTTTCTATCAGGGTCCATCAGAAACCTGACTCTCCTGGACTTGAACCTGAACCTGAACCTGAACTGAGCTGTGTGTCCCTCAAGAGTGACCGGTCAAAGGGTTTTTTTATTGATTTTAAACAACAACATTCATCTGATAAAAAGTAAGTTGTTCGGGCGGGTTCGGATAAATAGTTCTCATTGAATTATTTGAGAGTCAGACAATTCATTGATATTTCTGATATGAGTAAGTTGATCCATAATGTCTGTAATTAGATCATTTCAGTTTGTTGTTTTTATATTAAAACAGTCAAACTGAGTCAGATGACATTCTCTGAGCAACGCACTTTCAGCAGCACTCTGCCTCACAGTCACTCAGGCCCAGTACAACCAGTCTGATAAAACCACACATTGGCTCTAGCTGCCTTGCTCCATGTCACTTGCATGTGAGGGAGGGAGAGCTTTATGTAGTGTTGGTGACAGTTGTTGGGACTAAACCAAACTGACTGATGAAGCAAAACACTAAGCTGAAAGCTACCAACAGACTGAGCTGATAATTCTCAGTTGGATCAGCAGGACTAGTAAAGCTTTACCACTACAGGGAGTCATCTAATTCTCTGTTCACACCCAAATGTCACTTGATGGACCTTTAGCTTGTGTTTGACTCTTTGTGGACAGATTAAATGTGAGCTCATTCTTCATGATTCCTTCACAGAGTGGACCAGAAGAGCTTAGAGATTCTCAGTGGTCAGTCTGCCCAGCAGCATCAAACACACCTGGACCACATATTTATGGTCTGTACATGTACAACAACTACTTAAACATATATTCTGTTCACAATCATCTCCATGCTGCTCTTTGTAGACCAGTGGATTGTCAGTCTGTCCAACATAGATCTGATGTTTGCTTCATGATTTTAGTTTGATTGTTTCATTTATGTTCCAGCTGCTGGAGGAGAACATTGTCACTTTTGTGAAGAACGAGCTGAAGAAGATGCAGACGTTTCTGAGTTCAGTTTACCAAGAATGCTTAGAGAGTCAGAGGAAGGATGAGGAGGTGTTGGATAGTGAGGAGGAAGAGCAGAGGAGGAGCACAAGAGAGGCATTTCTGAATATCACAATGCACTTCCTGAGGAGAATGAAGGAGGAGGAGCTGGCTGACCGTCTGCAGAGCAGTAAAAGGACTTCTATAAAGATTTAACATGATGGATAAATGAGACATTTATTGATGTCTTAAAAGATGACAGGAAATATGTTCACATATGCATTCTTTAAATTGTCATATTTTATTTATTAATTATCAATAATTATTGATCATATTTCTTGTGTGGTCATTCAGAAACTCCTGCTCCAGTTTGTCAACGTAAACTCAAGTCTAACCTGAAGAAGAAGTTCCAGTGTGTGTTTGAGGGGATGGCCAAAGCAGGAAACCAAACCCTACTAAATCAGATCTACACAGAGCTCTACATCACAGAGGGAGGCAATGGAGAGGTCAATGATGAACATGAGGTCAGACAGATTGAAACAGCATCCAGGAATCCTGTCGGACCAGAAACAATAATCAGACAAGAAGACATCTTTAAAGTCTCACCTGGAAGAGATGAACCAATCAGAACAGTGATGACAAAGGGAGTGGCTGGCATGGGGAAAACAGTCTTAACACAGAAGTTCACTCTGGACTGGGCTGAAGAGAAAGCCAACCAAGACATACAGTTCTTATTTCCATTCACTTTCAGAGAGCTGAATATGCTGAAAGATAAAACCTACAACTTGGTGGAACTTGTTCATCTCTTCTTTACTGAAACAAAAGAAGCAGGAATCTGCAGATTTGAAGACTTCCAGGTTGTGTTCATCTTTGACGGTCTGGATGAGTGTCGACTTCCTCTGGACTTCCACAACAATGAGATCCTGACTGATGTTACAGAGTCCACCTCAGTGGATGTGCTGCTGACAAACCTCATCATGGGAAAACTGCTTCCCTCTGCTCGCCTCTGGATAACCACACGACCTGCAGCAGCCAGTCAGATCCCTCTTGAGTGGGTCGGCATGATGACAGAGATCAGAGGGTTCAATGACCCACAGAAGGAGGAATACTTCAGGAAGAGATTCAGTAACAAGAAGCAGGCCAGCACCATCATCTCCCACATCAAGACATCACGAAGCCTCCACATCATGTGCCACATCCCAGTCTTCTGCTTGATCACTGCTGCAGTTCTGGAGGATGTGTTGAAAAGCAGAGAGAGAGGACAGCTACCCAAGACCCTGACTGAGATCTACATCCACTTCCTGGTGGTTCAGTCCAAACGGAAGAACGTCAAGTATGATGGAGGAGCTGAGACTGATCCACACTGGAATAACGAAAACAGGAAGATGATTGAGTCTCTGGGAAAACTGGCTTTTGTGCAGCTGCAGAAAGGCAACATGATCTTCTATGAATCAGACCTGACAGAGTGTGGGATGGATATCAGAGCAGCCTCAGTGTACTCAGGAATGTTCACACAGATCTTTAAAGAGGAAAGAGGGCTGTACCAGGAGAAAGTGTTCTGCTTTGTCCATCTGAGTGTTCAGGAGTTTCTGGCTGCTCTTTATGTCCATCTGATGTTCATCAACTCTGGAGTCAATCTGCTAGCAGAAGAGCAAACATCCCAGAAGTCTGGAACTATAAAAGAATCTGCAAGAACACATCTGTACCAGAGTGCTGTGGATGAGGCCTTACAGAGTCCAAATGGACACCTGGACTTGTTCCTCCGCTTCCTCCTCGGTCTTTCACTGCAGACCAATCAGATTCTCCTACGAGGCCTGCTGACACAGACAGGAAGTAGCTCACAGACCAATCAGGAAACAGTCAAGTACATTAAGAAGAAAATCGAGGGGAATCCTACTCCAGAGAGAAGCATCAATCTATTTCACTGTCTGAATGAACTGAATGATCATTCTCTAGTAGAGGAGATCAAACAGTACCTGATAACAGGAACAATCTCCAGAAAGAAACTGTCTCCTGCTCAGTGGTCAGCTCTGGTCTTCATCTTACTGTCATCAGACAAAGATCTGGATGTGTTTGACCTGAAGAAATACTCTGCTTCAGAGGAGACTCTTCTGAGGCTACTGCCAGTGGTCAGCGCCTCCAAGAAAGCTCTGTAAGTACACAGATAGTTGCATTAATTCATCATTATTTAAATACTCTGCTGTCTTTTCAACAGGAGAGAAAAATAAATAACTTCTTGCTATTTTTTCCCCTTTATATTTCCTCTCCAGGCTGAGTGGCTGTGACCTCTCAGAGAGAAGTTGTGCAGCTCTGTCCTCAGTTCTCAGCTCCCAGTCCTCCAGTCTGAGAGAGCTCGATCTAAGTAACAACAGCCTTAAGGATTCAGGAGTGAAGCAGCTGTGTGTTGGACTGGAGAGTCCACACTGTACACTGGAAACTCTCAGGTCAGGATTCATCAAACTGTTCAACAGATGAACATGTAGGATTGTCTCTGCTGATATGATTTGTCAAACCAGTTTTTACTAAAGCAGTAGAGAATTACTTTCCATGCAGGTTTTTCAGCATTTTCTTTTGTTTTTCCTTTTGTTGTTGAATTGTAACAGTTGATGAAACCAGACAGTTAATTGGGGTTTTAAACTATTCTTTATGGTCAGAACATGACAAACACTTGCCAAGCAGCAGAACATTTCACAAATCTATAAATAGAATATTCAAAACAATTATAATGATAAAATCTTTTTTCAACCTCGAAATATGCATGAGTAAAATTAAGTAAAATCCTTTTTCCTGAACAAAATAAATATCTTAATAGAAAAATTAAGCGCTGCAGTGTGATACAGCACACAAGTAAGATGGCTGCAAGTTAGTTACATATGTTATGACCTGGCTCTTAAGCCATGACAAATAAAGGGAAATAAAATGGTTGTACTCAAAATTAATCAATTATATTTATTTTTTAAGAAATTGCAACAAAATATTAATCAAATGTGTGAAATGGTCAGTCAGTAGATCAGTGGTGTTGGTGAGTGGATGCTTGAATGTGTAGTGTGGTATGGTGTAAATTAAAGAGAAGCGTAACACAACCAAACAAAAGAAAACATTTGGAGCAAGGAGGAGAGCCAGCAATGAAGTGTGAGAGAGAAAAGAATGGGGATGGCTGATCCTAGATGCATTCTGGATGGACAGGCCAGGTGCACCCAGTTGCACTAATACAGTCTAAGCCTACCTGGACCTGAAGGGAGAAACACGCTAAGGGTGCTTTTCAATACACTAATTCTGTGCTTCCTCGCGTCCTCTCTCCTCTGTGACCCGGAAACCGATCTCCCTCCGCCATCATGGAGGATCTTCCAATCCCTTAAATGTACCTGGAGGAGACAAGGAGCGAGGAGGAGTATCCTATGCGGAAGTGTTTTAACGGACTGCAACACCCCTTTAACCCAAAGTGTGTATTGATTGGTCAGCTGATCTGATGGAAGAGTAAACAGTGGGGCTGTTATTGTAATACAGCAGATCAGGAAAACTACCTGTGGAGAAGTAATGAAAGCACAACAGCAGCTGATCATAGCCTATTTACTCATAAAATAAAGATTACTGAATCATGAATCAGTCATAAAAACACTCTACTATCAGGTGTTTTTCAGGTGTTTTCCTTCCAGCTATCAATATGTGGAAATTATTAAGTAAAAGTGAAAAGTCTTCATTAATTGTACATGAATTTTTAATGCAAATTTTAGAGTTTAAACTATTACTTAGTAATTTCTACTACTGACTTATTCATATTTGACATTTAGGGTGAAGTGTGTCATGACAACTTGTTGTCTCCTCAAAATGACGCTGGTGTGAGCGAGGACGTCCCGTTTGATAAATAAAATTCCTCCGTCCTAGCATCTCTTCCTCGCATTTCTCTCTCATATCCTCGCTGGGAGGAGCTAAGGCGCAAGGAAGAATCACGAGTGATGGAAACGAGGAGACATGTTAGCGTAATGAAAAGCACCCTAACAGTGCAGCCAAGGGCAAGACACAAATCTAAGGGCCATTGCAAAACCAGAGGGTTGTCAGACATATCCAGTAACACATGATAATGTAAGCATTTAAATTCCAATCAAATTATGCAAATGAAAACAACCACAATACGTAGCGTACAGAAATCACTTCTGTCCAGATGAAGTTGTCACCTGACATGCTGAGGTAAGCGTATTGTCTTATCTCCAGTTGCTAGCGTTTCTGTGTTACTGATGATGTTTTTTCTGCTCTATATCTACCCAGCTAATTTTGCTATATTCTTCATTACAGCAGCTAATTACCAGCTGTACATTTATACTTACACAAGTTCTGCTCAAGCACTCATAGCTCTCTCATTTTAGAGACTTTTTTGCAGTTGTTTACATGCTATTCAGATCTGCTAGCTACTTTAGCCTAGCAGCTAGTGATGGCTTCCCTTTCTCCCTCCCACTCTCCTGCTCCCCCGTTTGGTGTGTCTTATGTTTAGCTATAGCTCTGCCACATTTAAAGATTATGGTACATGTAATAAATGTAGTTTATTTGCCATGATGGAGGCGAGATTCAGTGAACTGGAAGCAGTAGCCAGTGCGAGCTGACCCAGCCAGCTCAGTTTCATTATATTGAATATTTATCGAACATTTGTTATATATTTCTATTGAAGAAAATTATATCAAGATAATTGCTATCATGTTATCACCCAGCCTTAGTTGATCATAAGTGATGTCACAGCCAAAGGTTTCTTGTCAGCATTTCCCTTTTGCCACCCATGTTCATGTTATGATCAAACTGGGTCCGAACAGAAGTCGAGTTGGATGCTGACCGCTTGATCCGTCTTGTCTCGTACTGGTCTGGCTTGGTGCTGGCAGCAAATGGATGGCCCATTAAGAGGTTCTGGGCACTATGAGCACTCCAGGCCCTACTTTTGTGTCTGACCAGGGTTAGCCCTTGTGTGCAGGGCTGCCTCTGCTATTGACTAGAACTTCATTCCAGATTGATGGATCTTGAGACCCCTTTGATTCTTGCACACCTTTCCACAAGGGCATTGATGGTTGTTAGTCATTTCTCCATTACTTAGATCTGATGTTGCTAAATCCGTCCAGTCAAGGAGCTCTTCCGCCACCCCCGTCCCCTCTGAGGGCTCAACTTTCTGGAATTCCCTGATTCAGTTCATTTCAGTTCATCTTTTTGTTAGTTACTTTGTTTGGAGACAGTGTGTTGTTGTATCTGACTGCACACAGCAGTACTCTGTGACTATTTGACATGTGTGTTGTTTTGTGTGTTTGCAGTCTTGCAGGATGTCTGATCACAGAGGAAGGCTGTGCTTCTCTGGCCTCAGCTCTGAGTTCCAACCCCTCCCATCTGAGAGAGCTGGATCTGAGCTACAATCATCCAGGAGACTCAGGAGAGAAGCGACTGTCTGCTGGACTGTACGGTCTCAGGTATGGAGAGATAAAATTTCTTATAGAGGAGGATGGGCTGGAAATATTTTCTCTGTCAGAGCTGATCACATATCTCAACTTTGACACTTTGAGTTATTGTCATTTCTAACTGAAGTTTCCTGTAAATGTTGAAAACTAAACCTGATTAGATTCAATCAGGGTTTCAGAAGAAATGGGATACTGGATTCAGATGGGATAAAAGTCTTATCAAAGCTCAACCCCACATTTGAACAGAAATATAAAACAGTAGACAGTAGAGAGCAATGTAACGTCCATGTTTGCATGCTGAAAGAGAACGTGCTGCTCTGATCCCCCTCCTCCTTTCAGGATGCAACCTGCTGGAGTCCAATGGTTGACACCAGGGCTGAGGAAGTGTAAGTGTATTTTTCATTTGATTCATAAAAACAAAGCAAACTTCAAACTGTCATCACTTATTCACTACCTATTGAGGATTAAGATGGTGTCATCACCAAACAGATGATAGACCAATAACTGCAGCTGTATTGTGTCTTGTTCTCTCGATCAGATTTCTGTGAACTCACACTGGATCTAAGCACAGTAAACACAAAACTCAAACTGTCTGACAACAACAGGAAGGTGACACTTGTGAAGGAGGATCAGTCATATCCTGATCATCCAGACAGATTTGAATACTGGCCTCAGCTGCTGTGTAGAAATGTTCTGACTGGTCGCTGTTACTGGGAGGTCGAGTGGAAAGGAGGGGTTCATGTATCAGTGTCTTACAGAGGAATCAGAAGGAGAGGAGACAAAGATGAATGCAGGTTTGGAATGAATAATCAGTCCTGGGCTCTGAGGTGCTCTGAGGGTAGTTTCTGTATCTGGCACAATAACAGTGGAACATCCATTCCCTCCTCCTCCTCCTCTTCCCCCTCCTCCTCGGTCTCTAACAGAGTAGCAGTGTATGTGGACTGTCCTGCTGGCACTCTGTCTTTCTACAGAGTCTCCTCTGACACACTGATCCATATCCACACCTTCAACATAACATTCACTCAGGATCTGTATGCTGGGTTTGGGTTCTGGTCTGAATCCCCTGATTCCTATCTGTCTCTGTGTTCACTGTAAGAGGGGGAGTCTCAGTGGTGTAAACAGGCAGTGCAGCCAATGCAGCTGCCCTGGGGCCTGTGCTGGCACTGCTCTGACACAACTGGTGCGGGTCTGTCTCATTTAGAAGAAATAAGTAATAAGTAATATGAGATCAATTTACACTAGCGCTGTTGCTTTTTATTTGACATTTGAACCCTTGTAAATATTTGAACTGCAATGATCTGCTCAAATCCTAAATTTACAATCTATAAATACAACGGACCATTTGAAGTAGCTTGCTTTGTGATCTAGCAGAGGGCATTCTGAAAATTCACTGACAATTTGACCTATTTCATACTTTTTGACCTCTTCAACTTCTCCTCCCTCTTCTTTTGTTCTTTTGTTTGCTGAACTTATTTTCTCTGAGCTATGCACTCTTTTAAATGTTTTAACTAGCATGTCTGCCTTAGCTTTGTTGTCAACTGCCTCCTGTCCTTCATATTGTAAAATTGGTACTGTAGATGTCCTGTACACCCCTGCCAAACTTTCTCTGTGCCCATCTTAAATCTGAATTAAATGCGTGAAACTTTATGAGCATGATTTGTGACATTACAACTAGTTTGGAGCCGATAATGGTCCAGTATGCTACTTACACAAGTGTTATGTGGAAACTTGTAGCCTCCAGTACATATTAAGCGTGGGACAAGGCAGAAAAGATTATCAAAAGAAAAGATGATCAAAATGTATCCTAAGGTATCTGATATTTGTGACAGATATAACTTCTCAAAAGGTACTCTAGGTCATATTTTCTGGTTTTGTCCTAATATTGTCCCTTTTTGGCAGGATATCGTTACTTGGTATAAAATTATGATTTACAGATTGAACCTGATGCACTAGTTGCCTTATTTGGTTGTTCCAAAGCTTCTCGTGCACTGCCACATACTGTACAGTAGACCCTTATGTTTTGTATGTAAATAGCAAAGAGGATAATTCTCAAGGAATTCAGGGCTACCAGCACTCCTTGTTTCTCCAGATGGTTTGAGAAACTGGTCTCAGGGATACAACTTTTCATACTTTTATTGTAATAAACAGTTCATAAATAGATACACCCACAAAATGCGTTGTTTTTTGTATTTTATACACCTGGTGATAAAAACCAGAAGAAAAAAAATCATTATAGTAATTTCATCACGTATTCATCAAGTATTTATTTGTTAATACATACATTTTATACATACATACAATGTGTGTGTATGTGTGTCTTCTGCTCCTCTAAATGTATGCATTAAGTATGTCTATATGTTTATTTGTTTTCCCAAGATCTGCCTCTGTCCTTTTGTAAATTCTTTTGTTATTCTGAGTATAAGTTAATTGGTGGCCTCATATCTCATCCACTTAAACCAATGTCTTTTATACGTCTTTTATGTCTCTTTATTTACAATGCGATATGTTATTCTCTCCATTTCTGAGATTTCCTGTATTGTTACTTTTCATCTTTGAACTGATGGACTTCATGGTTTTAGCCAATCCCTAGTTATTTCCTTCAGGGCTGCGATTCTGAGTATTCTATATAGGTACTGATCTGTTTTCTGCATTAGCTCTGGTGGTGATTTTACAAGAATAATATGTATTGGGTTAATTGTTTTTTTCATATTGAGCCAATACACGATACCCGCTATGACTCAATGCCAAAATAATTTTAAAATAGGACAGAAAAAGAAAATGTGTGAGTGGTTTGCCTTTGTCTCACCCCATTTTCTCCAGCAATCTGATTTCATTGATGTGTTAATTTTAGAAAGTATATTTGGAGTAATAAAAAATCTTGTATATAATTTTCCCTTTTTTCCATTCCCTTCAATATTTAGAATTTGTTGTTTTATGAATATATCTGCACACTTGCTTTCATTCTTCATTCAGCTGATCTATTTCAGAAATCCATTTTTGTTGAATGCTATTATTGGTGTCTATATCATTCTCAAAAGTTTTAGATATTTTCTTATGTGTTTTTGATTACCTTGTTATGCTTTTTAATCAGAAAGGTAATTAAAGGGTATATTTCTTTAATAGTTTGTTTTTTAAAAAATGTTGTGAAATGGAAGCTTATACTTTTTGTTTATTGTCTTCAAATTATGTTATATTGTTTTATGTTATACTGTCTTACAGCTAAGTGAACATGTTCCATTTTCCAATAAGTTAACAAAAGCAAACTGTATGATTCAGCCTTCAACTTCTACTTCTCAGTAAACAGAGGCAGAGAAGAAAACTCCCTAAGGAAGAAACATAGATAAGGCTATGAATGAATAGGACATTGTGCATTAATTAAAAGACACCTGTTAGGATGACAGATATGTCTAGCAAATTGTACTAGTGCTAACTGTGCTGTGTACTCTGGATATTGCAATAAAACTCTGAACGACAACTTGCTATCTGTGAATTCATCTTAAATTTACACCACATTTTGACAGGTCCTTGCAGATATTTATAAAAATGATTTTGTACTAATCCATACCTAAAGACTAATGACTGAAATGAGTTTACGGTATTGTTTGTCAGCATTTGTGAATATGTTTTTAATCCTTTTGATGCCTATACTTGCAGTATGTTATCTATCCTGTTTGGTTCAAATTGGGGATCCCATGCCATTTCTCTGAAGTATACCAAGTCGTTATTTTTTTAGTGGGCTTTACATATATTTTTCCAGCTTTTTAGTGTGTTATCTACCCATCTTTTTAGTCCTTTGATTTATGAATAATCCTTTTTTCTATATACAGTAGTGTTTTTATGGATATTGGTATGGATTCTTTCTCAGTCATTAACCACTTTGCTTGTTGTTCAGCCATGTCATTATTGTATTTATTTGTGTTGTGTTAAAATAGCTCTGCAGGTTAGGAACGGCTAAATCACTACATTCTTTTGCTTTGGTTAATTTATTACATTTTATTCTTTTCCTTTTGGATACAAATTGAGAGGCTTCGAAGCAACGTACATGGTTTTCATGAGAGTACTTGGGGCCCAAAGTCCGTTCTGTGTGATATCTAATATCGTTATTCTTCACCATATGCTTTTCTTTAACAATAGGCTGATATAGGCGGAAACATTGATGTATATATCTCCATCTAGTCAGGCTTTTTTAAATTCTTGTTCTGTTTTTGAATGTGGGGTGTGTTTGTTTATAAGTCTTGTTTACAGATGTTTTTTTTGTGTGTGAGAGGAAAATTAGATATAATAATTTTAAAAAGACAAATAATTATTCAAAGCAAAGTATTTTTATGTGTTTTAAATCATGTGGAGGCTACATCAGGGATTTGCTTTCGCCGGTCTCATAAGAGTACAATAAAAACAAGGACAGTAAAAATCACAAAAAAATATATATAGTATCTCTTAATTAGTACTTTTAAAAAGCTACATTATATTTATAAGTATTGTTTCTTTTGAGTAACCTCTGACCCTGATTAAATAAAATTTTTACTGATTTTTTTCCAATCCATACTTTGTGTCTCTTTCTGTATGTGCAGGGTATTGTTGACATACTCATATCACATGTTCTACTGACTTCTCTGTTTGACAATGATCACATAACCCAGATGTATGTATGTATGTCTAATAAGTGTGAAAACGTATTCGGCCTGGTGTGTCCCAACATCAACCTTGTTTCTGTTCTTAGTTGCCACAAACATCAACAAGTATAAGTCATATGAAGTTTTACATGAATGTATTTTCTTCCTTTGCTCAACCCTTTTTCATCTTTTATTATTAAATATCATTTTAGGAAGTTTGAGTCAGGGACACTCACTTAACAGCTATTTGTCTGCATTTTTAAGAATATATTAATTCAAAGACTAATTATTTTATTTCTCTCCAGTCCAGTACCCCTTCTTCATGGCCAAATATTTCAACATATTATTGTTTTTATTTAAAAAAAAAAAAAAAAAAAAAAAAGATTAAACAGAATGTGACACTCAAGTTTATGCAAATGCAAAAGGAAAGGCGTTTATTGTGAGATACAAAGTGAAAAATGAAATAAGTAATTGAACTGAAAATTTTATAAAATTCATTTACTCATTGACTAAAGATAGAACTGTTTATAAAACCATATATGTATTTCAATTTTTAAATTTACACACATATAAAAGCGTATAAAATCCAGATGATAGAAATAAAACATGTGATAGGAGAGGTCAGGAAGCCACAGACTTCTATAACAGACCTCCCTCAACTTCAAGAATAAAACATTTATTAATATATTTATAATTTATTAATGGTATCTGACAATTACAACCATAAACATTTATAAACAATTGATAAACCATTTAATTGGTGAAAAGTTGATAATTTATGAAGTTCTTCAAGTCTTAAATATGAGACAATGCCATTATATGTATAATGGCATTGTTATTAGGCTGATTTGTAAACAGCTACATGTGTAAATCAAAGTTTATTCCTTCATTAAAATATACATAGAGGCCCTTCAACAATTGATATTTAAAGTCTGATCCTCAATTCATTCAATTAAAATATTGTTACTGTGCTGATCAGTTGGTTGAGTGCATATCTTAGATGACAATACCAGCAAATGCAATTTGTATTTTAATGCCATGAAATCAACAGAGTAATGTTAGCATTATTACACGTCATTGAGACACTTTCCAAATTTTTTAAGTGACTGATTTGAATAAACAGCTGCATGATCATCAAAATCCACTCTACCATCAAAGTTCAATCACCATCTTTAATTCTGCTAAATTTCTTCTTTTAAAGCTTTGACTTGGACAGTTCAGACAAACTGTTGGAGGAGTAGTGAGAGATGAGTCTATCAGCTTCTCTCCACCCAGTGAGAATGGCTCCATGGACAGTGGAGAAGTAGTAGGGATGAGTAGCCTCTCCGGCAAACAACACCTGCAGGGGCTGGAGCAGATCACAGTTTAAACAAAGAGTCCAAAAAACTGTGTTTGAAAAATCTGAAAAATGTGTGTTTAAAAGTAAACATGTAGGTACTTGTGACTGTGATCTCTTCGCAGGCAGGGGCTCCATCATGTTGTGCAGGTCCTGCACTGAACAGCTCTTTCCAGGGTGACTGTAGGATCCACATGTCCAGGGGTCATGAAACCACTGAGAGCACAGGATTCTCCTCGGAGTGATAGTAGGGTTCCCTAAACACACACAGTTAGTCCACCAGTGCTGACAGAGATTATCCTGAAATGACCAAGGCTCAAAAACAACTTAGAAAAATGAAGATCATGTTGAGGAAATAGTGTGCTCTTTATATAGGAGTATTGTTGTTGTTCAGACTCACCTGTAAACCTGCGGATGAGTTGTGTGACGGCGTTTGTGACCTCCTGTTCAGACAGTGTCTCCATATACTCTGACTCATGCCCAGCAATCCAGCCACACAGAACGTGGCCATACCTGAGAGTTAAAACACAAACTGGTTTTTAATCAATGCATTTTCCATGAAATAGAACATAAACAAGCTAGGCGAGTATAAGAAACTTTGGGCCTAATGCCTTTGTTGACCTTTCAGTGGGTTTAAGCACCGTGAAGCCAAACAACTTCTTGATCCAGGATCTCTGAACATCTGGGACCTGGTCCACCATGGCATCCTGAATCATGACAAGAAATAAAACAGACAGTCCAAGTGTTTGTAAGGGTTTTACTAGCACCATAAATATCAAACACTGATTTCTGGAATACATATGGACGGAAAATAAGACAAAATGGTCACACATCTTCCATTTACATTCAGCTAATTATTCTTCCCTCATGTGTGTCCTGTTCTTTATTAATAAACACATTTCAGGAGGAGATAAAAGAGATGTGACTGAGAGAAATGAAAAGCACCCCATGTTTGTACTAAGCCAGTACAAGAGAAGGTCAGGAGGGAAAAGGGAGAAAATGAGAAGCAGAGGAAATAATGTGAGCAGGAGTCTCTGTTTTAGATATAGACAGCAGTGACAGCAAATATAATCCTACTAAATTATATGTAAACATAGCTGCAGCACAGAGTATGTTAACTTAAGTACTGCACAGTAAACGTGCAGCTTTTTTCAATGAACACACAACTCACCTCATCTTCCCACAGCAGGTGGATGACCTCACAGTCAGTATCCCACCACGGTGAGTCAAACTCCACAAATATTTTATTGTTTGTTCCAAATCCAAGTCTCTGGATGGAGTGCAGCTTGTGTAGAGGGAGAGGAGGATGGAAAAGGGTTGAATGGTGCTTCTTTAGGTATCCTGATGAAAACAGAGCAAACCAGAACAAGTTCCGTTATGCTCAATACTGAACAGCTTGAATTTATGTTGCTAAAGAATCAAAGCAAAAAGCCACGTGTGATGAAGTTTGACACAAGATTTCAACAATCATCATGTTTTTGCATCATTTTGAACCTGTGTTTTCACTCACGCTGCTGATTTGTCTCAGGCAGTACTGATTAATTAGTCAGATGTAGTTTAATGACACAGCTTTGGCAACAGCAACTGGTTCAAAATGTTATAAGTGGGTGTACAGGACCCTTCTCTTATTTTAAGTGATTAAACCTTGTATGAGGACTGTGTGGGAGTAATTGACATCAGACTGACTGTCCTATCTGTTTTCTATTGGGTGGGAGAGGTTTCATTTTTATAATTATGATTGGTTCATATAGTTTGACCTCATGTATTTACAGTCCCGCCCACCTTCAACCTGAGGTCTAATTAGCCAGAATAAATGAACACGTGTGTGTGTGTGTGTGTGTGTGTGTGTGTGTGTGTGTGTGTGTGTGTGTACAAAAGTGCCGTTCACAAAATTCAGGGTAACTGAATGCAGATACAGAAACTGCAATCTGAATCATGTCTATGGAGTTCTTCAATCTTTCTGAAGAGATTTGAGAAGAGTTTTGTAAAACAAAATTAAATTGACGAGAAGTTAAAAGGGAAATATCGTGCTTTTTGTGATTTTCTGTTATTTACATACTGTTATGATGTCAGATATCTATGCTAAACATAGTTAAAATTCCAAAACTTGAGGTTAACGCATGTAGAAGTTGACAGTGGAAGTCTCCAGACGGGCAGCCTCACTGAGCTGGCCAATCAGAACAGAGTGGGCTCCTCTGGAGGGGGGCCTTAATGAGACAGGAGCTGCCTGTTTCACACACATGCTGAACTGATGGGCTGTGTAACGCGCCAGTGTGAGTTAAGTTAGTAGTTTTTGTGAACTGTAAATCATGCAAAGATATTCCAGTAGAGCCCCAGATTAAAAATATAGACCTGTAAATGTGCATAATATGTCCCCTTTAAGCAAATAGCAAACTGTGCTTATGTGTGTATGCATCTGATACTACCTAGAGGTACTGTGACGATAACATGATCAGCAGCAATCTTCTCCCCATCATCACACTCGACTGTCACAGGGTTTTCTCTCTTCTCTGTGTTGTTCCAGTAGATGTGGCGCACAGGCTGATTGTAGGTCACCAAACCACCGGGAAGCACCGACATCATGTTTTTGACTAGACCTTCATATCCACTGCAAAATAAATAAAATAATGTTTCAGTGACAGCACATGTGTGCTAAAACAATCAGTTAATTAACAGACTGGTTAATGTATTTAGATATGTGTGTAAAACTACAAACACCTGCAGGTTACACAAATACTGACCCATCACGAATCACAAATACTACTATTTGCTTGTTCTTCTCAATTTCATGTCACTCTGAGATAAATACTTGGAGTTTCCTTTGGTTGCTGGTCAGATAAGCTATTGCAAGTTTTACTACTATATTATTAATATACACTGAGTTGCCAGTTTATTAGATTCACCTAGATAAAACTAATGCAGTATAATATAACAGCCCTGCTATAAATGCTAACTTCATGAGGGTTATAATGTTCATTTTAGAGGCTGTTGTTTGTGGTGCAGTTGAACTGTACTGGGTTATACTGTGAGAATAAATATTAAATGCACACAAATAGCAACAATACAAGAAATTATCTTAATTTAAAATCTTTAAAAAGTATGCATAAACCAAATATTAAGTACAAAACATAATATTTATGTACAGATGTCAATATGCAGTGTATTCAAATTGAGACCAAGTTGTATTATACTCCATTAGTTACGTATAAACTGGTAAGCGAGTGTATAAATGTAGGAAATAATGATCCAATGAAGTTAATTATTGAAATAACTGTTAGTTGCTACACTGTATGTATTCAGTGTTGGAGTACAAACCCTGGGAATGTGCAGTCGAGTCCAGGTAGAGTCTTGTATAGGCCAAAGGCTCCCAGGCCGACCTCATCCATGCTGTGAGCTCCATTAACACTGCACTCCACCTTCAACATGTTACTTATCACACACAGTCGCAAAGATCTGGTTGTCGCATCAACATCTTTCCACTTCTCTGCTGCTCTTTGTTGCACCTGTGCCAGACAACAAGCAATAGAACTAATTGTTTATTTGTTTTATTAAAAGTTTCAGTTTATTACCCAGAACATCTCAAATATCGACAGCTGAGAAACACACTTCCAGGAACATTATTATAGTCACTGAAAGGAAATGCACCTCTGACCGTATGAAATCCCCCACATTGGTCCAGGGCTCTCCTCCTCGACTGACAAATTCTGCACTTTCATTCAGCAGCTCAGTAAACATCTCAATAGCAGGATACAACTCCCCAGCATTCAGCTTCCGACCTGCAGAAGTTACAATAACCACAAAATGCTGATTAGGAAAATATCACCAGGTGTACTTCAATTCAGTCAACTTCAGTTCAGTCAGTGCACTCACACACTGACACTGCAGTAAGTAATCAATAACCAGGCTATATCAAATACACTAGCTATATGCCTGTCTATTTGTCTATTCTGGTCAAATGCTGGTTTCATACTTTCATCCTTGTACCTTGTCCTTACAGTTTTGCAATTATCTACTGAAGTTCTGCCCTCTGTGCAGCCACCAGGGTAGCATAAGATGGCAAAAACATCTGTTTCTCCTCTGTGTTATATCAAACTTTCAATTCTTGTTAGACAATTATTGAGGTTGACTGCTTCAGATAAATAATACACAATGAATGAGAGTAGAACCAGAATCCAGAAACAAAAATCACCAATTTCTTTTGGATATATAATAATCCAAACTTCATGCATATCATTTTTAAGTCCAGAACAGTGAGCAAAAGGGCCTTGGTAAAATAGGACAAGACTAAACTACAGCATAACTACTAATAATAGTTTATAAACTAAAATAATGAATTATGTCATGCCATTAAATTTCACCTTAACACCCTTTCACCACATATAGTTCTCTAGAATTGCTACTGAATGAAACAAATCCCACTACTGTGAATAAGTTGTTTGTTTATTGTGTCAGAAAGGTTGACTCAAACATATGGTACATTTCATTTTGTTCATATTATTTTGAACTATTTGAGAGGTCAGTCTTAAAATAAGCTATGATTTTTAAACCTGAACTGCTGAAGATGTTGGGAACCCAGGGGGGATGTCCTCCAACGTCCATGGCCTGGTTCTCTGGGGTGAGGGCCTCTGGATCCAGGAGCCCATACTGACGGGCCAGACAAAACACTGGGTTCTCCTCGGATGGTCCATGGATCCAGTTTGCTCCTATCTCAACAATATTATCACCTACAGATAAAAAAAAAAATATGGTGTGGTTGCAGATAAGAGAAGGATTATTATTAATCTGGGTTGTTTTTCTGCTCCTTCACAGCAATTTTATTGCAGTCTGTTTATGATTATATAATGATCCCTTGCATTATTATCTCAGTCACATGATTTATAGCAGGCATAAAATAAGTAGGTATAGTCATAGTTAAAAAAGAACAATACATTTAAAACAACTGATGAGACAATACTTGGATCTTTAAGGTCTGTTTTAGTGTGGGAAAGTGAATCATGATAAAAAGACTCATTATAAGTCAGTCAAAATAGTAAGTAGTAAGTAACTTTTTAAGACAAATATGAGATAGTAAGGTCAGTGTCTAAAATTTTGACTTACAACTGCAGAAATCTGGTTTAAAAAAAACATAATTTTGACAAAAATGTTTACTTACGATGAGTATTTTAATTTCAGTCCTAACATTTCAGTCTTTTTTTCTGACTGTGGGTCAGGCTATGGTTGAAACTGGCTAGGGCTGTGACTGTGGATGTACTTATTGTTTCTATTGATATGGATGACGCTACAGCTGTAGCTGTATTGTGGTTCTTTACAGGTCCTAATGTATTAAAATTACTGTACTTCGTACAGATATCACAGATGTTGCCAAAATACACCACACGAGTTCAAGAGAAGCTTTACATCTTCTGCCAACACAGCCGTATCAATTCACTGCATACACACTACTAGGTCTGAAACTAATGATTAGCCTATTTTCATTATGAATTAATCTGTTGATTATTTTCTTGATTCATCAGTTAGTTGTTTGGTCGATAAAATGTCCAAAATTGGTCAAAAATATCGATCACTGATGTTTCCAAATGTCTTGTTTTGACCGCAACAGTCCAAAGATATTCAGTTTATAGTCATAGATGACTAAAGAAACCAGAAAATATTTACACTTTTGAGAAACTGGAATCTGAGAATTTGGACATTTTTTTCTTAAAAAAAAAAAAAAGGCTCAAAACGATTAATCAATTATCAAAATAGTTGGCGATTCATTTGACAGTTGGAAACTAATTGATTAATCGTCAGAGCTCTACACAAAACGCCTTGGTAACCATAACAACCAAAGCAATAGTCATACAGCCATGATGACTGTTAGTATGATTTTTATCTGACCCTATATACTTTACTGATTTTGGGTGTTGGACATGTGACATAAACATTCCAGAGTCTGCATGTCACCTTAGGTAATATGGTATAGTCTTTCGGGGGGGGGGGGGGGGGGGGGGGGCTTAGAGATACAAACAATGGGTCCCTGGTCAAGTTTGGAACTGTTCCAGATGTGGTATGTTGTGACACATAATATGTTGTGAGGTAGCTGTCAATCACTTGATGGACGGCTCCAAACTGAAGTAGTGCCCATGGAAGACATGTTATTCATGTGATAAGATAGAGATGTGTAACCCCATATAAGCTATGCATCGATAGTGGTACGTTGCCCAGACCATCTTTGTACATGGAATGGCCATCGTCTAATAAACGTCTTCAAAATAAGAACTTCGCCAGCTCTTCCTTTGAACGATATCATCACACATCCTTCCTTTCAATGACAGTACAGCTATGGCCAAAGCTAAAACCAGTCCCATAGCTGTTGTCATAATCAAGGCCAGTTGATGTGAAGAGCTAGCTTCACTATCTTCTACAGTCGTGAGCAAAACTTGATAAGAGGGCCGCACGTAGTTCAGCAAAAAACCTACACGACTTTACGAGGGTTACATCAGGAAGTGAGTTTTTTGTGATGTGCTAACCGACTGAGATAGAAACTAACGTTGCAGTTAAAGTTGTAAGTCGCTCACCCAGTCTGCCTGTTTTTATTCTTCCTCCGCTTCTTGCCGTCGCTTCAACTATCCGGACATTATGAAAACCAGCTTTGACGAGTTTCTGTGCCGCTGCTACACCAGATATCCCGCATCCTATTATAACTATTTTAGCGTTTACATTGACTGCCATTGCTGGTTCCGCACTCAAACACCACTGAATCTGGTGAACGTAGGGTGAACCTGGGGTCAACGTCCTGCAACTTTTTTTCCCAGGATGGCGGAGTCATGACCCGCGCTACTCTGCCTCTGATTGGCTACTACTCGTTGCCTGCGTTTGTTAGGTTTAGGAATGAGGGGTCGGATTGGTTAGAATAAGGGTTAGAATATCAGGGTAAACCAATCAGAGGCAGAGTAGGGCGGGTCGTGACTTCGCCGTTCTAGGAAAAAAATATCGCTAATGAACGATCCCTCTTCTTCTTCTTTGATGTTTAATAGCAGTTGGCATCCATATAGTAGCCTTACTGCCATCTTCTGGAGTCAGTTAACTCATACGGTGTCCTGATTGTCGCGCTTTTCCTATCAGCACTGTTCTCCTCGGTATTCAGCATCTTCTGCCCAGTCTACTACCACCACACTCCAATATGTTCTTTAATTCTGTTCATGTTATCCCTCATTTTTTCTTTTCCTCCATCATGTCCTTCCTTTCTGACACATATTCACTGCAGCTGATGACATGTTCCACAGTTTCTGATACCTGACAATGTTCACAAAGACCGGTGGGTTGCATGCTTGATGCTTACCTATAACATGAAGTGTGCTGTGCATGGCTGTATAAAGTGAAGTTCTCTTTATACATCCATGGTGCTGTGTAGATTGCTGTGTCCTTTTCTTAATCGCTTCCTGTCTGTTTGTGGGTAACGTGACATTTGTGACTTCCCTCCTGTTTGTTTGTGGGTTTTTGTCCAATTTGTACTGCAGTAGATATGTTGAAAAAAAATTCACAAATATGAGGTGCAAAAATTTGGATTTTTTTTATTTTATTGGATTTTAATAGTTGTAATCCACAGCATACAATCCACACATGTGTACCGTTTCACATGTACAAATGGATCCACAAATGGGTAAATATGACTTTACATGTATTTTTGTGGTGAAACTAGTTAACATTTGTAAAATCTATTATAATTTTTATTTGAAATTAAAATACATGTTTACAGAGTAAGTAATTTTTGTGAATATGACTTTACACAATACAAATAAAAAATACATGTTTGTGGATAGTGAAATATTTGTGGATCATGGTGCACAATTGTGGATTGTCTTCTGTGCGTTACAACTATTAAAGTCCAATAAAAACTCCCATAGACCTTTTGATATGTTGCAGGGCTTTTAGAACAACACCTATTAATGCTGAAATGAAATAAATGAAATGGGGGAAACCACATTAGAGCTGAGAAGGAGCAAATTCTCTCTGAACTATTAGTCTAAGCTACAGAGTTATAGGATTTTAATACTTGCTTAGGGTTTGTTGGGGGAGCACTGGAAACATCAAGAAGTCTAGTAAACTCCATGGGTTAGAAAGTACAGAAAGTGGGAGTTAAAGACTTGTCAATGGGTCAGGCAGTGTACTGGCCACCCGCTCCACTATGGCTTTTGCCAGAACACGATGTAGATTTTTCAGTATTACACAGAATCAAGAAGAAGGATGCAGATGATCCTGTGACTTTAGTTAATGGTTGGCTAAAAGAAAAATGGGCAGATTACATACAGATTTACACTGATGGCTGCAAGAATCTGAACAATGGAAAAGCTGCAATAGGAATAAGCATTCCGCAGTCACAGATACATCATGGAAAACAGATATCAAATCATGTGTCAGTCTCCACTACAGAGCTTGTGGCAATCTTGTGGGCACTTGAGTTAGTGGAGGAAGTTAGACCAGGAAAGATAATTGTATACTCAGATTCTACTGCAGCACTAATGGCAATAATTTCTAATAGTAGACATTTTTACTGTGTTAAATCGAGAATCTAAGTTGAAGAACACTGTTGGGTTTTTCTGAGTCCCAGCTCACGTAGTACAGGGGGATGAAGGAGCTGATAGAACAGAAAAAAGAGCCGTCAAAAGGAAGGAATTAGATCTGGAAGTACTGTGTGGAAGAGTTGAGTGTAAGAGCTTAATATAACAAGGAATATCAAAGTTATGGCGAAAAGAATGGGAGGAGGGAATCAAAGGCAAGTTTTACTTTTCAATAGAAACTATAGAGACTGAATAGAGACTGAAACACACGTCAAGTAGAAGAATGGGCAGGAAGGGTAATGTGTAGGTTGAGGCTGGGTCATTGTGCACTCAAACATGGGCTGGCACTGGTTGGTGAGCACCCAGATGGAAAATGCATCTGTGAAGAGGCAGAAATTGGAGCTCCAGATCATTCATTCAAATCAATACTCAATGTGAAACAACAAAAACTGTAATTAATTTTCTCCATCGCACTGGACTCTACACAACTCATTCAATGGAGTTCCGCAAATGACCTGTGGAGGGGAGCAACACGCCTTTGCTGCGTCTAGTCTGCCGCAAATTTCATCATCAGAAAAAGAAAGTTGACGGCATGTAAACAGTGTTACACCGCCAATATGTTCAGGAGGTTTGGTAGCCTGTAGGTCAGAGTAAGTCTGTCATTAACACGTGAGAGAAAGATACAGTCTCATTTAGCTTCACTGTAGCCATGAGACTGTGCCAGGCGCTCCGTAATGTCGGCAAGTTTAGGACCGTTTTCGACTTTGGTGAACGGGAAGTGGCTCATTGGTTCCCCGGACACATGGCTAAAGGTGACAGCTTTGCTTCAACTCATCTCCAGAACATGTAAAATGTGTGTAATTTGAATATGGATGTGTTTTCCCTTGTGTAACGCAAGCGGTCACATAATCGATTCATCTGACTGTGTGCAGGACTGAAGCAGATGAGAGCCAACATGAAGAACGTGGACTGTATCATAGAGATCCATGATGCCAGAATATCCTTTTGTTTGTTTGTTTGTTTTACTGCATTATCGTTATAATATAGCAGGACTACAGTTTTATTTTAATTACAGATTTAACATGGAAATTAATCCAATAATCATCATAACATTAGTCTTGGGTCTCAACCCTGCAGAGCCAGCAGATGTTTGCTGTTCATTAATGAGAAGAAGAAGAAACTTTATAGCACTTTCCAAAAAAGAGATTACATATTGCTTTACATATCACAAGCCGATTATAGCTGTGACAATTAATCGATCAATCGTTTCAATAATTTTTCAAGCAGAAATGCAAAACGTTCTTTGGTTCAACCTTCTCAAATGAGACGATTTTCTGTCATATATGACAGAACATTTAAAGATCCCCTCCAGACATGTATTGTTTTTAATAAAGTTGAATACATTTTAAAAGCAATCGGAAGCCATTGTAGGGACACATATGTGTGAAATATAGTGATCTTTTCTTTGTTCCAGTTAAAATCTTAGCAGCAGAATTTTGCTGCAGACATGACAAAAACTTTTCATAAATGTCAGTAAACATGGCATCACAGTCGTCAAAACAAGAGGTAATAAATGATCTGATCTGAGAGATGTTCTTGAGCTAAAAAGTGAGAACTTTTAGATTTTTCTTTAACATTAAGCAAATCCCCTTCTCTGGAAGAAACCCTGTTTTTCAGGAGACTCTAGACGTCAGACCACACCTGCTAATTCTTAACAAGATGGACCTTGCTGATCTGTCCAACAAGCAGGTGATGTTTTCCTGCAACCAGAAGTCTTTCTGCTCTTTTAGCAGAGTCAAAACAAAAACCAGCTCCTGCACAATGAAATGGCTGATGAAGGTCACTTTATCAAAATGTTGCTGTTGAATAAATGTATCATAATTGTTGACAGTATATGGGATCTTTTTGTTTTGAACCATCCCCTGTATGTATACAGGTGTGCAGAAAAACACTTTTTCAGCACATTTTAGCAGAGTCGCCCATCATCAGCATTTTAAAATGACTAACATAAAATCCTCTCTTTACATTTTTGCTGCAGAGAATCTTAAAGAAGCTAGAAAAAAATGGAGTGAGGAACGTTCTCTTCACTGACTGTCTCAAGCAGAGAGATGACAATGTCAAAAAGGTAAAAGTCACCTTCAACATTTGACTGTTTGTCCTTGGTTGATATAAAATAAATATTATGAACTTGAATGTGCACATTCTTCCTCCTTTTTCTGTAGTTGGTGCCTATGGTGATGGAGATTATTAAGAGCAACCCACGCTTTAACAGAGATGAGGTATGTTCACTCCAAGCAGTGCAATGATTTATTTAAGTTCACTTCAGCTTTGAGAAAAACTGTCCTCACTGTCCTCAAACACACAGCATGTTTCACATTTCTGCTGATACTAATATATCTGCAATAAGCTAAGTAACATAAATTTATGAATACCACAACATTTTAGAAATAACAAGTGATACCCTCACAGAGTTATGAACAATGCTGATCCCCCAATCCTCAAATAAAAATGACTTTACACTCTGATATCCCATTTCTTCACACTTTGTAATGATCCCTCCCCACATCATGACCTAGAATACTGTTTCATCCAGAAATATAAAAGCAAGATGCTCCCAAAATCCACATAGAATAATTTTTTCTTCACTTCTGTATTTATTATATTTTTTACTGAACGGATTCTTAGTGCAATAGAGGATTCTTGACACTTTCTGACTCTGCTCTAACCATGTCGTGCATAAATAAATCTTTCAGAATACAGATTATTGCCTGATGGTGATTGGAGTGCCCAATGTGGGGAAATCATCTCTAATTAACTCATTAAGAAGAACAAATTTGAAAAAAGGTTTGTGTTATAAAGTCATTGGAAATTGTTTCAATATGATACCTGTCAAGATCATTTGGACTATTCACCTCCTCTATAATAAATAATCTAATCAAACAATCATTTCAGGTCGTGCATCTCGAGTAGGTGGGGAGCCAGGTATAACTAAAGCAGTCCTTACTAAAATTCAGGTAGGCGTAATGTTTGTCTCCATGTATGTGTGTGTATGCATGTGTACAGTATTTATAGCTGTCTTTTGTCCTCAGGTGTGTGAACGACCCATAATGCACCTGTTGGACACACCGGGAGTCTTGCCTCCTAAGATTGAGAGTGTTGAAACGGGCATGAAGCTGGCTTTATGTGGTGAGTGGAAGCACATGATGTGTTCACTTTGTGGAAACTATGTTGCACTATATCTAGTTGAATTGCCATCATATTTATGTGTATCTGAGGTTTTTCCAACAAATATATTTTTTCTCTTCTCTCTCCAGGAACTATACTGGACCATTTAGTGGGTGAAGACATAATCGCTGACTACTTACTCTATTCTCTGAACCGGCTAGAAAAGTTCAGGTGTGAATTTTCTCTCTAACTTATGACTGAGTGAACTTTCATATGGTCATTTTTCTTCACATTATTGTGACTGCATACTGGATGTGTGTGTGTGTTTTTGTGCAGTTATGTGGAGAAATACGACCTCCAAGAGCCTAGTGATGACATCCAGCATGTCCTCAAACGCATTGCTGTAAAACTTGGAAAGACTCAACGGGTCAAAGCCATTACTGGAGTTGGTAAGAAAGTCCTAATCTTACAAAGGAATAATTTGACATTTTGATAATTTGACATCCCATCTACCTCTTGCTAAGAGGTAGATGGGAAGATTGATGCCACTCTCGTATTTGTACATTAAATATGAATATGTCGATAGGGGGAAAAGCTAGCCTGGCTAATTACAATAAACCTAGTTGTAATTAACTTAAATAACATTTGAGTATTACTATGTGTTGAGCCTAATGAAATCTCAAGAGAAGGGCCGTTCACTCAACTTTATCAATGATTTTTTGTTGGAGAAAGCTGCTCAGTTAGTAGAAAAAGTACAAAAAATTATCACAAGCTGCCCCAAACAAATTAAAACCGCCCCATAAAATAAAAAGAAGCCCACCTGGGCAGATAACTGCCCAATCTGGCAACAGTGGCTGGGTGTAGTGACTTCTTTTTGTTTACCTGAGGTTGCCAGGCAACCAGTCCAGACTCCAGGAAGTCACTGAACCTGGCCAAGAAATAGTCCTGTGCATAAACCTCTGTTTTCTTTACAGATTAAACAAACACAAATTAATGCATTAATTAGTGAGCTCCAGAGGTGTTGGTAGGCAGATTTTGGTCAACTTTTCCCCCTTGTTTCTAGTCTCTGTGTTAAGCTAAGCTAACCAGCTAAACAGCTCTGCCATTAATTCTCCATTTATGAGGCTTACACATATTCAATTTTAGTTGACATTGCCAGAAAGGTGATAATTCAATTTTATGTTTATTATTGAGGTCGTAGTGGTGTGGTAGTGTACTGGAGTACATTATATGTTCCTAAATAAAGTGCTTGGCGAGTGTATTTACTGTACAGACATGAGAGTGGTATTGATCTTCTCATCTTACTGTCTGAACTACATACTAATGTAGTAACCAGATGGACTTTGAAAACATAGGAACTGAAATTGTAAAATGGTAGCCTGTCAAGCTATTTTATAGTGCTCATAGAATACTGAATGCTTCTCAATCTGCAGTTTCACTTAAGCTTGATGATGTGATCACCATCATATGAGCATCTTAAAGGTTAGTCCCGTAATGAAAATATTTGTTCCTCATCTTCCTCAGGGAACATTACCATCATCGTCCCAAACTACACAGCAGCAGCTTACGATTTCATAAGAGCCTTCAGGAAAGGAGAGCTGGGACGAGTCATGCTGGACTGAATCGAGACATTTTATTGAAGATAACCAAAGACTGTTTCTGGATTTTGCCAGTTTGCCCTCAACCTGCTTGTGACATTTTGGGGACATGTTGGAGTCTGTTTTGTTCGTGGGTGGCAAAAAAAGGCACCAGAACACTGTATCCTTTGTAAATAAAAGATTTTAATGTAATTCGGGTATTTAAATATTTTCTTAGTCTGTTTTTAGAATAGAAGACATGGTGTAAACAGGATATTTATCAGCATAAAGACAGCGATAACAAACTCTGTATTTATTATGTACACAAGTGTTGTAGCATATGATTGAGTGCACTTATAGATGTGGAACAGTCTGTTGCTCCTGAGTGTCTACTGCAAGTAAAAAGCTCTTCTGGGATGATTGACAGATCATCACAACCTTCAGAGACATGAACAGTGAATAACAGAGCAGCAATTTGTTGTCTAGTTGTCCCTCCCGACCATGACACACTTCGTACACAAGTGTGACGAATATATTATTTCAGGTTTTGGAAAAGGGTATGAAGTGCACTGACATTTGAGATGATTATGGAAAATGCAGCTTAGCTTTCCCAAAACACATATCACCACTGTTATTTGCCTTGTTTGACTGTAATTGTAAATCATTCAAATAACTAACCAACATCTTGAAATCAAGTTTTGCGAAAGAAGTGAGTCAAAACCTTCATGTTGGTTGAGGTCACAAGTTGCAAAATACACTTATTTTCCTTTCTAAAAGCAAAAAGTTCAATCAAGAATAAAACAAAATAACATGTAGTGGTTTTGTTTTCAGCTGCAGCATAATACTGGTGCCAACTTCGTGCTTCTACTCTGTTATTTAGAGGAAACTTTACAGAAATGGATATTCAGCTGCACTTAACTGTTCTATCTAAACTGCAGTAAGTCCAGGCTTTATATTTAGACATCTACTAAAGCCTGCAAATGATTTACATCGGTTGTAATGAGCAGTAATACTAACGATTCTTTTCATTATCTATTCATATATTCGTTGTTTGGTCCATAAAATGTCAGAAAATTGTGAAAAATGTCAGATCATTGTTTCCCAAAGCCCAAGATGCAACCTCAAATGTCTTCTTCTGTCCCGACCAACAGTCCACAATCCAAAAATATTCAGTTTACTGTCATAGAGGACTGAAGAAACTAGAAAATATTCATGTTTCAGAAGCTGGAATCAGAGTTTTTGGACTTTTAAAAAATGTCTAAAAATGATTAATCGATCATCAAAATAGTTGCCGAATAATTTAATAGTTGGCAATTAATGGACTAATCATTATTTTCTTCAATTAAATACAAGAATCAAGCTTTAAAAAAGGAAACTAATCCAAATTGTTCTTGAGTTTGGCCCCAGTTTCTGTCACACAGACTGAAGTAGAAATGAATACAGTGCTGGTAATGTACAGTTATAGTTGGTATAGATTATTATATGTGAAAAAATATACAGTACAGTGATGTGTTGGCGTCTTTGTTATTATTGTGTTCTTCCACCACTGCTTTGCACCTCTAACTGGTCTTCCCAGTGCAGATTCCAGCCAGTCCTGCACATTATAGTCAGGTCCACGGCAGAAGTCATACCAATAATTTATCCTTAAAAAAAACAACATCTTCTACAGGATATTGTCAAGTAAGAGTCCATATTTTGGGGAGAATGTTGCAATAATGATAGAAACCAGTTGGGAGAGAGAGGATCCATTTTGAGTGGAGCCTGACATTTGTGCATCAAAGTAATTGGTCCTGTTGTAATAATCAAGATCTTCCTCTGAGCTGTCGGTGTTGCTGCGGCGGTAGGCAGAGGCGTACCATTTATCCGCAGTTAGCGCCACCGCTGCGCCTGCCGCCGCTGCAGCGGCGACCCGCACCGGGGACGTCCGCCCCGCCACCCTGAAGCGAGAGCGGGTCCCACCGTAGGCGCCTCCTCCCCGGTAACTGCCCGCTGTGGAGCTCCGGGAGGAGGAGCCGCGGGACGAGCCCCGGGACCCTCCACGGCCGCCTTTAGACAGCACAGGCTCGCACAGGAAGGCGGAGAGCAGGAGGCAAGTCCAGCAGGTTGCAACTACCAGGTTCATGGCTGAGATCTGTGCAGGAAGAAGAAGATGGAGCGAAGATGTACATTTTAGGCCTGCAGGTGGTTTCTGTGCACCTTTGAATGTGTGAAATGGAAAAATAATCCACCTATCTTGAGCATGTAATAGAAAAACATAAAGCTGTTCACAATTCTTTCTATTTACTTATCAATTCTGGATAGAGGGGAATAATGTTTATTATGTTTTTATTGAATTTGGTCTTCATAAACACAAACTGCAGGTTGCCCTCATCTGTTAAAGTAGGTCAGTGTAAAAATAAAGATGCTCACCAGAGAAATGTGCTGTTGGCTTTGAGCCCTGATACACATGAAATAATATTCCGCCTATGGATGAGTATGAATAAAAGGCAGAAGATGGCATGTTTGTTAGTAACAATAGGCCATCATTGGAAATGCATTATTGAGTTGTAGCGGGTTAACGGGGCCATGAATTACAAAATACAGTGTGTGGGATTCATTTTCATCATTGCACTTACGCATTTTTCAATCTCACATTGTACAAATGCAAATTCAGTGGTGATCTCAGTGTAAATTAGCCTGAACGCGACTGTATTGTAGCCTGAATGATAATCACACCGTTCATAAAGAAATGAATTGTAGACTGGACACACACACACACACTCATGATAACCAGCATATCATAATGGTTGGTGCTTACCTTGTCTCCGTGTGTTTTATGTCCTTTGGCACTCAGGGGGAAAGATGAAAGGGGATTGTCACGGAGGATGCAGGCTCGTTCACGCAGATGTCTGCGGGAACGCGCGGTGCGCTCACGAGGATGCATCCGAAGGGTCTTGGAGGAGCGTCATTATAAATACTGAGATGCTGTCAGACTAGGATATGAGTCCTGTCAAAAACGTTTTATAATCTTATTGGATTAAGTGCATTTGATATCAAATTACTGAAAAATGTTGACTTGATTTATTTCTCCATCTTATTTATGTATAAACAGGTTAACTTGACTAATTATAATATGTTGACAGGGTTATGTTTTCTCTGCAACTGGCCTCCTGTTGATCAACATAAATGTAATTGTACATCTTCTCTGCATATAGTTATTTTGTGAAAATGTTCATAGTGGGGTTATGTGGTTGAGATGATCTCATGTGCTCCAATAATTTAGCCCAGCAATTAAAATTGTGAGGATTTCAAGAAGCACATTAAAAAGAATAGACACAATTATATTTATTTTCTAAGTCAAATTAATGCTAAATATTTTATTTTAAATTGCTTAATAATTTTCCAAATACATTTTTAAACCTTTCTGTTAAACGTGTAGTCTCCAAACCCAAGATAACCTAACACTTCAGACAGCTCCTTCAAGAGCCACAGAAAAAATAAACCTGTTTTTAAAGCTGAATAGTAGCGTCATGATGAGTAAACTGAATTTCATTTGTAGAGTGTCCCTGTAATACTTGAGAATTATATATTTTTAAAGAAAAAACAGGATTATTTTCTTGTAAAAAAAAACAACAAAACTAAAATGCATGTAATAAATATGTATATAATTTCAAAGTGAGCACTTTACCAGATATCACAACATATCTGAGATCATAATGTTGATTTTAAATTGAATTTCTTTTCCATTAAAAATTTAAACCTGTAGCAACTCACCTTGAATATAATTTGACATATTTTTTAATGTAAATTTCTTTCTTTCTCATTTTATGTTATTTAGGATTATTTTTTTGTGTGTGTATTTTTGACTGTTATGCAACACAACACCAAGACAAATTCCTTGCATATACAAACCTACTTGGCAATAAACCTGATTCTGATTGCAATATAAATTTTAGTAATATTAATTTTAATGATGTCCTTTTTCATATTCCAAAATGTATTTATTTTACATATATTTATGTATTTAATTATTTATTTCTGCATTTATATATTGATTTATACTTGAGTCACCCTTGGTGCTCCATACTGAAGTCCTCCGCAGACACCAGGGGCGGTAGTGAGACTTTAACTGCGGGAAACCAGCAGGAAAGAAGAAACCGCAGGAAGGAGTTCTTGAAGCAAGTTCATAGCTTCGTAGACCTCAGTAGTCTGTCCTGGTCCGTCGTCGCTGTCATGGCTTTCCTGTGCAGAAGTGCTGCTGTGCTCCTGAAGCCCCTCAGAGCCGCTCCGGCCGTCCAGTCTGCTGCCCGCCTGTACAGCTCAGGTGCGTCTATATCAAACAGTCCTCTTGTGTTCAGCTGTGTCAACAGCTGGCCTGCCTGCCTCAATGTCAAGAAACCTGCGTCACCCTGTGTGCGCCGCATTTACAGTTATTTTTTTCAAGTATTATAATGCATGTTTTATCAGAGATGTTTGTTATGGACGCAAAGGCCTGAAAGAGGATCTAATTTATTTATTTAAATAGGTTTTCTTTGCCTTTTTGGACTCTGCAATACTGTTTGAAATGTGTAAGCAGCACTCTGGATCTGGCTGATAGTCATTCGTGGTGTCTTGTAACACCATGCTATTGGCTGGACAATGTTGAATGCATGAGAGAATAGTTGAAAAAAAAACCCAAAACATTCATTTATTCATATAAAACTCAGCTGGATGTCAGAAACTACGAGCCACCAGAGCTGTTCGCTTAGTTGTTGTCAAAGCTCCAAACTAAGTGTTTTTTAATTCACACCTGTAGACAGGTGCATAGGGAAACTAAATTTAGCAGAGGTTGAACTTCTGCACAGTGAGATACCTCGTTAGTCAAGGATGTGGAAAAGGTCTGGAATTCAGCGGTTTCTCATGGACCAGCTCCAAAAAGTCTCACCTGATAACATCTACACGTCAAGTCTTCACGCTCTGATTTCCAGTTTAGAGGGACAGATGTCTGTATAGAGAAGGGAAAACATAAATATTGATATATAAATAGCGGCGGATTCTCTGTTTTTTCACCACTTAACACTTGTGAAAAAGTGTTAGGCCTAAGTCATTGTAGCAAAAGCCTTAATGCTGTTTAAATCCACTTCCAGATTTGTGAAACCTTTTTGCTTATTACAAAGGGCAATTTCACTGATATTTCTCCATCCAGAACACATTAGACCAGGTCCAAATCAAAAACCACTATATTTAGTCTTGTCAAATCTGGACTAGATTAATAAGGAGACTCCAGAGACTCAAACCCAAACAGAGTTTCAGATTTGTGAAATCTTTATTCTAATTAATTTGTGTTGGGAATTTGAATTTCTCGAACGCCTAACATTCATACCAGCTGTATACTATATTTTATAAGCATCAAACATGAGTCTTGGTTCAGTAACTTTGCTCCGCAAGGCGTATCATCAGGGGCCTCAAAGGTCTCTGTAAGACCTTGACACAAGGCTGTTAGTGTTGATTCTTCACTTCTCCTTGAATGATTAACCAGGACTTCATCTTGCCATATGACGACATAAGTCATTTCATCTCAGACCACTTTGGTGACCCGTTACCTAGTTAAAAGGAACTCACTGCTCCTTGTTAACAGAACAAGTTGTGCAGTTCATAATAAGAAATAATCTGTGTTGGTTTCCTTCTCATGCAGGTGGTCAGTATGAGTATATTGTGGTGGAAAAGCGAGGAGAGAAGAATAATGTGGGTTTCATCCAGTTGAACCGGCCTAAGGCTCTCAACGCTCTGTGTGACGGGCTGATGAGGGAGGTGGGACAGGCCCTTGACGCCTTTGAGGGTGACAGCGACATCGGAGCTATTGTCATCACCGGCAGCGACAGAGCATTTGCTGGTGAGGGAATTTACTCTGTTTTCTATGCTTGTGTTTGCATTTTTCTTCTCTGAGCTCACAGGAAGCTGTTCACAACAATACATCAGTATCAAATAAGCTCAAATTCTGTTGTTTTCAGCGGGAGCGGACATTAAAGAGATGCAGAATCGAACCTTTCAGGAGTGTTATGGTGGCAACTTCTTGGCTCACTGGAACAGAGTGTCCACAGTGAAGAAGCCTGTGATCGCAGCCGTCAATGGATTTGCTGTGAGTGTCTCATTTTAAGTAACTGTTGTTAAACCTGTCCTTTAATGGATCATTTATGTGTATAATGTCCAGATGTGATTTAACCACCTTCCATTTACTTTCGGCCACACTGGTACACCTTTGCTTAGGAAAAAGTGAGAGGGCAGTTACACTCTTTTAAAGGTTGTAATTTTGTGGTTGAAGAAGGTCACTTGAGAAGAACACAGCAGTGACATTTATTTGAATATTTCTTCCCAAAACCTTTGATGCTGCTACAGCATTTATATTCTGCTGTAACAGACTCCACTCTTCTTAAAAGGCTTATTACAAGATCATAAATGCAGTTGGACACTGATTTCTGGCAATGAGGTCTGGCTTGTAGTCCAGTTCACCCCAAAGGTGTTTGATCAGGCTGGGGCCAGGGTCTTCCACACCAAACTCAGAAACTCATTTTTTTATGGACTTCACTTTGTGCACAAGGACATTCTCATGTTGAAACAAGAGAGCACCTTTCCCAAACTGTTTAAAATATCATCATATATTGTAGCATTAAAACCATAATGGGTATGAAATAAGAGAGAGGCGAGACACTGTAAGTCTTATGCACTTCCTTGTTCTGTTTCTCTGCTTCACACTGTACGTTCTGCTGTTTCAGCTTGGTGGAGGCTGCGAGTTTGCAATGATGTGTGACATCATCTATGCTGGAGAGAAGGCACAGTTTGGCCAACCAGAGATCCTGTTAGGGACCATTCCTGGTAAAGACTCCTCTGTATCTACTTTCCTTCCTGTTCACTCTTCACTTCCTCATACAGAGGTTACAAGATTCTTGCTTTTGAGAGGAGCTGTTGCCATGACATCTGTCTACCTGCAGGGGCGGGTGGCACCCAGCGGCTGACCCGCGCAGTGGGCAAGTCCCTGGCTATGGAGTTGGTACTAACAGGAGACAAGATTAACGCTCAAGAAGCCAAGCAGTCAGGTAACAGATGCAAAACATTTCACAGCATGAATATTGCATTAGATTTTACAGCTGCACCTGACAAACCGAACTTGGTAAACACCCCACTAGAGCTGCAACTAACGATCACTTTCAATTGATTAAGCTGCTGATAGTTGTCTTGATGTATGGATTAGTTGTGAATAAAGTGAAGTGGTGAATAAATCATCATAAAACACTGAAAATGCCAGTGAAAAAATTTCAAGAGCTCAATGTGAAGTCATCAGATGCCTTGTTTTTTCTAAATCTAAAACCCCAAAATCATTTACTATAATGTCAAGCCAATTTTTCATCAAATCCAGCATTTTTTACTTAAATGATTAATTAAATATCAAAATAGTCACTAATTATTTTTTTCTAATCATTGCAGCTCTACACTCCACCTTCCAGACTTAAAATATTAATATACAATCACCAAATATGTTTTCGGAGGCCGATTATATGGAATTAACATTTCAGGAGGGAGTGAAACTCCTGTCAGTGCATAATGTGCACAAAGTTATCTGAGGAAATAACAAGGTTACATCTAAAACTTGTTTCTATTATTAATGACTATATAAAGCAATCCGGCCATTTCCAGTAATAATCCTGCAGACATGTCAGACTTTATTTTGATTATCCACAGGGGTTTGGAGATTTGCCTAGTAAGTAAAAAAAAAAAGAGAAAAAAAAGTGTTCATTATACAAATGATCTCAGTGTATCAACTTAGAGTATGTCTGGAACAACTCAAGTGTGTAGAAAAAGACCCTGGTGGTGCTGGAAGATAAAAATATTAAATGAATGCTTATGAAATTACTGTGTGCATCCACAAAATGACTGCACATTAAATGCACATATTGCTGCTGCTGATGGTTACAGGTATTTAACTGAAAAATAACCATACAGTCTTACAACTGGAGTGAGTGACATTCAGTTTCAGTAATTTTGGAGAGGTCGGAGTGTGTGCTTCAGCCAACAAGACATGAAAATTGCTTGCTAGGTTGTATGTGAGCAGATGGAAATACTAGTAGGCCACACATAATCTACTGACAACATGTAGGTCACTCTTGTCTCTGCAATTAGCTCGTTCTCTGTCTCTCTCCTAGAATTTTGTGCTGCTTATGCCACTCTTGATTCAGTAGATTTTTGTGTTTCTCAGGTTTGGTGAGTAAAATTTATCCAGTGGACCAGCTGGTGTCCGAAGCCGTGAAATGTGGGGAGAAAATTGCTGCCAATTCCAAATTGGTGTCTGCTATGGCTAAAGAAGCTGTTAATGCAGGTGTGTACAGCTCATTATTAAAACAAACTTTAAACCTGTTTTAATTGAATAAGGTTCATTGTTGTGTAACTTGATCCTCTGTGTGGTTGCAGCCTTCGAACTGACTTTGGCTGAAGGCAATCGTTTCGAAAAGCGGTTATTCCACGCCACCTTTGCTACGGTGAGTAGAAGAGCTCATCTGAGAGCGAGTGAGGGGGGGTTTGCTCTGATTTGGAGTGCCAAATCATGATGTTTGTTTCTGTTTTCCTTTTTAGGATGATCGTAAAGAAGGCATGACAGCATTTGTGGAGAAGAGAAAGGCCAGTTTCCAGGACAAGTAAAACCGAGCTGATCAAGAGCTCAGCCACAAACACAACTATCAGCAGATCATTTCTTTATCTGCAAACAGTTGAATGATGCAAAAGTCCTGATGGTAGTAGAACACACAAGCTGTAGGATTTGGCACAGAGTGAAGTGCACAAGTGTCTTATCACAGTGAAGCCCTGCCTGCTGAGGCTCAGTATCAAAATCAAAGGCAGTCTGGGTGCAGGAGTGCAGTGGGTTTATATGTGAATACCATTTGATAACCGTGTCATAGTCAGTGTGTAATAGGAGGAGTCGGTCCTGATGACTTTGCCTTTTCATTTTCACTGTCAAATATTGCATTATGTCTGCATTTTGTAGACAACTTTTTTTCCGGGGTACATTTTACAAATAAAGCTCTTGAGTGGATTTGAGTACTAAGAAAAATATTGCTGTTGATTTAAAAAAAAAAAAAAAAAAAAAAACCCAAAAGGGATGATATGTCTGCTGTATTTATTCACATGCTGTTGCTCCTTACTACATGATTATAATGTGAAAGGTCCCTTCCAGACATGTCTTAAAGAATATCAAAAATATTATATATGCAGAGTCAGCAAATGCCTTTTTTTGAATCTTTAAAGTGACTGTTCTGAGCAGTTAAAAGGGCTTGGATTATGCTATTTGAGGAGGTTTTCCTTATATTGCCACTTTCCAGGATAAAAGATAACAGAGGACTGGTGAGCACGGATGTGTCATAATTATTTTGCATTTTCTGCCCAGGATGCTGGATATTAATCAACTCAACTTCTGAAGCAGATAATGTGTCTATGTTGGCAATTCATTGCCACATAATATTTTTTCATTTTCATTTTCATTTTGTTTTATTTGTAGTTCTGAACAGTAATTTCTATTCACTTATATACTTTCTTAGCTTAATATAATTTTTACTAAGTGTGAAATGCTGGGCTCAATTTAATTATAACTTTTTGCTTAGTGAAAAGATTATAACATAACATGGGTCCTGAAAATTATTGAAGTTACATACTGTGAGCATATTGGTGGTGGTATCTTACATTTATTGGAAAGTATAGGAGTTGCCTGGGGTAAGCTACGCTGGATGAAGGGTCTATTTGGATACTCATAGTTACTTGACTACACCAGTGGCCTCCTCTGATTTTGGTGAGTCTCCTGCAGTGAAGAATCTCCCATCAGCCTCTCTTCCCCAGTGAAGGCATAGCTGGGGGCAGCTGTGTTCACCACCCCAGAATGTGAAGACCGGTTGTCACCTGCACTGTCCTGCATCTCTTGAGCAGAATTTTCCACCTCCCCCTACAATCCTGGCCTGGGGCAGGGTAGCATCTGTGATTGTCAACTGATTCGGTTGCTGGTACCCTGCTCTCGTCACCGGCACCACCACCTCTCTCTCTTAGCCTTCCTGTAGAGCGTGGGACTCGCTGATGGACCCAGTCAGCACTTCCACTTGCTTCAGGTTGTGTGGAATCTGTCAGCGGTCTCTCTGTACCCTCTTGATTGATGGCTTCTGGTGAAGGGGAAAGAAAAGGTTTCGGTCTTTTGAAATGCACAACCACCTCTCCCCTTTACCAAGTCTTAGCATAATGTCTACTGGAAGAACTATCTCCTGCCCAAAAACAACTTTATATGGTGTAAACCCAGTGCTCGAGTGAATACTACTCCTGTAGGCCACTGTCAAGGCAAAGAGGGGCAACATAGACAACAATGTTCTGTTAACCTTTCAATAATTCCACCAGACTGGGGATTGTAGGATGATGTCTGGGTAGTATGAATATTTAACAACTGGCACAACTCTTTAAACAAGCTTGATTGAACATTTCAACCTTGATCAGTGTGGATAGTGCAGGGAACCCCAAATTGACAGACCAGTAATTTTGCTTCTGTTTGAGCTTCCTGATTAGGAAGAGGAAATGCCTCAGTCCACTTAGAAAAGTAATCCCCAATGACTAAAATGTATTTATTTCACCCTGGGGTTTCAGGCAGCAGCCCATGAATAGCTAAAGCCACGCACTCATATGGCCTAGATGTTACAGTTGGTTGAAGTGGAGCACACAACTGCACTCCAGCTGTTTTTCAGGAGCCACAATCCACACACTCCTGGCACCAACGCTTCACATCTACAAACCACCTTGGCCAGTAGAAACTGGCCTCTAGGCCTACCCTGGCCTAAATTTTTCAGCACCAGAGATTTGGGGAGAACAACCTGAACCTGACTTGCTGCATCAGAATTGGCTGGTGGATGTCTTATCAACCTAGAGCCCTCTAATTGCACCTTGGCCCACACCGGTGCATGCTGCTGCAAATCATTGGGTGGTTGCAGACATGCATTCCCCTCCCTCTTTAAAGCTATCATTTTCTGCAACTCAACATCATTTCTCTGAGCCTGAGCCAAGTCATCTCCCTTTTCTTGACTTGACAATGTTTTGGGACTAGTGTGTTGTACAGTACATATCACCGGACCAACTTTCTTTGTACTTCCTCTCCTGCTTGGTCAAAGCCCTACTAGCATATGCCGTTACATGTTCCAGTCTCCCTTCTTGCTGGGACAACACTGCCCTGTTACCTGCATCACTGGCATCAGTGTCTAAATGAATGTTTTGTTGGGGTCTGGATATGCAAGAATTCAGGCCGACATTAATCTAAGTTTGAGTCCATTTAAATCATCTGCCTTTCTCTGTAACCTGGTGGAGAGGACGAACAATCTCAGACAAAGCTTTCATGAACCTCCTGTAATAGGAGGCTAGTCCAACGAAATTCTTTACTTCAGTCAGATTTTTTGGCACCGGCCGCTGACATACTGCTTCTGCCTTAGCAGGATCCACTTTTACACTCCTTTCTGAGATTATATGGCCCAAGTAATACACTTGGTTAGCAAACAACTTGCACTTGGCTGGCTTTACTTTGAGATTAGCCTGACCTAATTTGGTTAAAACCTCATCCAGTCGAGACAGATGTTCTTGAAAAGTGTGCCCAAAGATGATTATGTTATCCAGTTACACCAGACAAGTGGTCCGCTGAAGATCTGCAAGCACCAGATTCATCAGTCTCTGAAATATACTTGGACTATTACACAGGCCAAAACTCAGGACATTGAATTCAAAAAGGCCTTGACGTCTTGCAATAACTACTGGCAAAGTCCAGAGTTGAAAACCAACAGGCTTTACTCAAGCTGTCGAGTGTATCGTCAATTCATGGTAATGGATAAGCATACTTCTGGGTTAAATCATTCAGTTTGAGAGTAAAAATCACTCTGACTCCAGGGTTACCAGGGGCACAAAAAAGCAGATTGGTTTCCAGGGGCAGGAAAAAAAAGAGGGAGTACCAGGGGCACAGGGGCAGCCGTGGCTGTTAGTGTGTAGACCAAGGAGGGGTGCTTAAGAGTGGGTCCAATGGTTCGACTGGTGGGCAGGGTTCCTGGGAGCTTGGGCTTAAGACCCGGGCCTGAACCCCTCCACTGGGATTAGGGTCAGGGCATGGCATAGGGGGTGGCAATAGGGTAAGGGGGCCCTGTCCAAGGGTGTGTGGAGGCCTCCACAAGGGCTTTGAGGGTAGTCTTAGGGTTAGATATAGGAGATAGCGACTACTTTTTGAGTGCCACATCCTAAAATAACTCCAGACAGGAAGTAGCTAGAGACTTGAAAACTGGCGTGCAGGATCCCCTTGGGGATGTGCTTCGATGAGAGTGGAATGGAGCTTCTACGCTATTCCTATCTAGGGATCACCATAGACCCCCATTGTGAAATTTGGAAGCCAAATTTCACAAAATACCAAGGACAAAATCGTTCTCCTAGAAAGTGTCACCTTTCTCGCCCAAGATATGAACTTACAATGGAGGACAGAGTGGCAGGGCTCGCCTTGGTCAGGGTGGAATGCATGTTAAGTTCATAACTCCTGAATGGAAACAGCAAGAGACTTAAAATTTTTGAGGACATGATTGAGACCAGTCCGACTCATTCTGCATTGAGTCCGACATCAGATTTCATTTGTAACTACTACGATGGCACCTTAATGCATGGGTTTACTGGGGCTCAAGCACCAGGCCCCAGAGAACCAGGGGCCTCACAAGACATGAGTTAAAAAACAAACAAACACAGTGAACGTGATGTAGGAGAGTAAGCTACCTGTGATACTGGGCAATACCCCCCAGCCCCCTTACCCATTTTTCAGATAATCCTCGCCTCACTCATTTTACCCATTTTTCGGGTAATCCATTTACTCCGGTACAATGGTCTGAAATGTTCAAGGGGGTTTTCACCAAATGCACTTCTATTAGTATGCATAAGAAAAATTTCATATTGTTTCATAGAACATATCTTACTCCTTAAACCTTTGTTACAAATGTAAGTCCTACAGGAGAAATTTAATTCATCTGTTTTGGTCCTGTGACCTTCTCCGAAAAAAGAGACATACATTCTGTTATTCAAGATGTTAATGGAAAACAGTTTTTAATTACTCCAACGCTGTATTTGTTCTAGTTCTACCTCTGAAACTATGCTTATCAGACTTAATAGGTTTGTTAATATTTTTTTCATTTGTGGCTGAGAAATGTATTTTACTTTTATGGTCTATGCCACACGTTCTCTCTAATGAAATGTGGCTTGAACGGATTGCCACCCTGATGCAGCTGGAGAAGTTGACTTGAATCAAAAACCGTTGAAGTTCCGGAGGATCTGGGAATCATTACGCATATTTTTGCAAACACTCTGAACTGAACCCTCTAATTTTTATTTTGTGTGTGTTTTTGTTATTATTATCAATTGTTGTGGTTGTGCAGTGCTGGTGGGCCCAACCCACCCACCCACCGGCACTGCACAATTATGTATGTACTATGTATTATGTTCTGTATAATGTTTGTGTTTCTTTAAGCTTGAATTATAAATCAGAATAAAATATATATATATATATTTTATATATGCACAGAATAATTTGTGTCCAATATGGTTTTTCACATAAATGTTTATATAGTTTTTATAGTAGCCAGTTTCAGAAGTTTCATTTTTGGACACAAGATGTCTCCTACTTCACTGTAAAGTCTGTTCTCAGTGTTTGTGCACTGGAGGCTTCAAGTTTCCACATCAGTGATGTTATGCATAGTGTGACACACAAGTGATGTGTCACACTATGCATAATGATGTGACATCACACTTGTGTAAATTGAATACTGGACCATGATTGGCTCCAAACCAGTTGTGATGTCACAAATCGTGCTTGCAGGTACAGGCCTTAGACAGTGTGTACAGAGAAACTTTCCACATCCAACATATGATTTTTATGACAGTATTCTAGTGTCAAACTCTGCACATACATCATTCTGCAACAACAGAACAGTCAAGCTCAACAGTGAAGCTCAAACATACAACTGAAGGAACAAGAAGAAAAACACTATTTTCAGTAGATGGGAACTTTATGTGATACACAATGATTTTATATAAATGGTGTTTTATTGCTATTTGTAACTGTTTAAATAGCCTAGTTTCAAATTGTGATTTCTAACTTTTTAACTGGTGCTTTATAATCCAAAATAAATCTGTAAATTGGTTTATTTGATGAGATTTTGAGCCTGTAAAATGTTATCATAACTCAAATCAAGTAACAGTACACTCAACCCCCTTCTTGCATTCAACCAATGTGTACTTTACACCGCTAGATGGTACTATAGTGCTGTTACATACAGGTACAGAAACTGGACTTTAACAATAAATTCAATGGGCCTGCTGCACACGCACCGGGTTATATATAGCCTACAGTAGCCTACAGATGAGCGCCTATTTGCTGCAACTGAGTGAAACTGCCACTTGTTAGGCTAAGTAATGAAAATACTGTGGAAAATCCATCATTCACTGGAGGTACAGAGCCGATTATTAATGCTTCTTCTTGTCAGCATCGAGTTTGGTAATAGTGATCTTTTTTCAGCCAACAGATGGAAAACATTTAGGATACTTGCAGTAAGTGTCTCATATATTTTCACAAAACGATTGTTTTACACACAGGCAGTAATAGTCTAAAAGCTCAATTTTAAGGTATAACAGCTGCCTTTTGACAAAATGCCAGTGAACCTGATGATAATCCGTATGTGAGATTTTGATGATGATGTTAATATGGGCCTAAATGATACTATCCCAGAGAGATCGTATCTCCGGGATAATATAATTTGTAGTAATTTCAGCAATGTTGTACGCCAGTTTAAGTCCACTAAAGTTAACGTAGGCTAGATTGGCGGAAAAGTGTAGCCTTCCACATTGGTCTTATGTTAAGGCATGCGCATCATATATTTGCTAAAAATATTCAGGAGCACATAAAACCATAATTTTGACTTCAAAGACAACACCAGAACAAATTTGCTTAGACTGCTTTTCTTTTGCCTCCAATCATCGCAAGGCACCTTTTTTTCTCTGTGATCTTCACACGGCGGCGGCCCATATCTTCACAAGGCCATGGCCTAATTGATTTTTATTTTCATTCAATATTCCCCCGGAGCTTGCTTTCTTGTCAGCCCCCCTGGAACAAAACTTTTAAAAAGGAGGAGAGAGAGAAAAAAACTGGTCTCCTCACTCCAGGGGAAGCACAAAAGTCTGCAGAGAGAGCTCGAAAAGAAGCTCCTCTTTGAGGCTACCGAAAGGTCAAAATAATAAATGTAGACTCAATTGAGGCTCTCCACACAGACAAAAGGGGCAAAACGTTACATTTTGGCAGCGCAGACCCTCATAGCGTGATAAACTCATTTAAAGAAGCCGGAATAAAGAGAGAGCAGCATGGGTCCAGAGAGGGAGAAAGGGGCTTTCAGTGCGGCAGACAGGCCTGGCTCCTGCGAGGCCTTTTCTCCTGCACAGCAGCCTCCAGCCTTCACCAAAACTCTCTCTTATAGTCCTCAACTTTACTGCCTCTCACTCATGTCAGGAACTTTCTCTATAGTTTTATGTCCACACACCGAGATGGACTCAGTTTTCCAACTATAGGTATTGTAATTTGATGTGCAGCAAACCTCAAATAGTCTTCATATCACATTATATCTAATACAGGTAAATAATGCAAGGATAAAGAAAAATATATTGAATGTCTGAAGGCAAAAAGATTGTTAATGTTTGTAATATTCAGAAATAAAAATATGCTATAAAGTACCAACATATTATTCTCCTGGAATATTGCAGTCATTTTTCTTAATGCTCATTATTAATAGCAGCTGCCTGACAGTACATTCAGTACATGGGTCCACAAGCCAAAGCTCATTTGTGACTTGACATTTATAAAAAGCCTTTTTATGTAGAGCTCACTACTTTTTTTGTATTACAGAACCAGGATCTGTGGTCATGAAAAAGGATTCCTCAGCATTTTTGCCATCCAGCTGAGAGTTTCTTTGACTCAGATGAAACCAGCCGGGTGGAGTATTTTTTCTCTGACAAATATTTTCATTATCTCACATTCTTGGCACCATGAGACTGTGTCGTAACACCACATTCACCGGTCTCTGCTCTGAATTATGCCCACCCAAGGGTGTCAGGAACAACACAGACCTAAGATTAACTGACTGCAGTCTATTGGATTAATGACACTAACCTATTTTAAAAAGACAGGCCCCCTGCATGTCATGAGATAACTTTTACTTAGTGGATTAACAAAAGTGACTATACATGTTTGAAAATAATTTATTAACACGTAACATGAATATTTTACATTATTTAACGCATGACATTTTTGTGGTGCTTTTTCACATATATTGTTTTTTTTCACTGTTGTTCAACCCCACAACGCTATCTTCACGTTATATACAAAATTGAAATACATAATAATCATTTGATTTATTTATATTAGAAACAGGACTTACTGGCAGACAATTAAATGTTTTTGAAGCTGCAATATTTAAATTGTAAGTTTGTTGCAGAAACTCTGATGTGGCAGTCCCTCTGCTGCAATTAACCAATCAGATTACACTCCGTGATCACATGACGCTGTTCCTTGTTGCCTGGTTGCCAACAAAGACGTTAAATATCAAGATAGCTAACCTCGGCCTACGATAACCTCTGTTTGGCAGACCAAACATATAAAACAGTTTGACGTTTGGCCTGACGACCAACCGGAGATATAACTGTACACGTGTGAGACTCCAGTGTCTGTAAACAGCTTTTATCTTTTTTGTTTACATGCTATTTTAGGGGCTAGCATGTCAGGCGGCTTAAACGAAAACGGAAGTAGTCTGGAGTGATTCCTCTCGCTTCGCTTCTCTATTCTCTGGTTCTCTTCTCTGTGTAACTGCTACTATGGTCGTACTTAAAGGAATCCCCTCTGTTTTATCCCCAGAACTGCTATATGCTCTTGCAAAAATGGGCCACGGGGACGAGCTTGGTATGATATTCAACTATAGGTTGTCTTTCTTGTCAGCAGCGCTAGCGATGATAGCTTGATGTTTGCTCAGATACTGCTTGGCAGTAGGCGGATCCAAATTAAAGTCACTACAAAGAGTGACAGAGCTGGACTGATCTCACAAGATCATTAAAGCAGAGGTTAAAAATTGTTCATGTCTGTCTTAAAACAACAGCCAGGTGCCCACTGACAGAGGGTTTTCTTGCTATAATCATTCCTCCTGTTCATACTGGCCATTAGAAGATCCCTTCATACAGGAGGTCAAAATCCACAAGCCTCCTTCTGTGCAAACATTTATTTAAAAGTTTATCTGAAGCTAATATGAAGCTTCATCTGTCCAAATTAGTCAAATCAAGTAGATATCTTTCAACGTTACAGTGGAAAAGAGGAAAACCTCTCTCAGTGTTCATATGGACACCTGAATGTTGTTTTTAGACAGACTTGATCCTGTTAGATCAGTCCCTTCAATAATGCACTGACTCTCTGTTTTTCTCTTTTCAGTTCTTGCTGATGCAAATTTTCCAGCTTCTTCCATTTGTGCTTGTGGCCCAAAAGAGATAAGAGCTGACGGTATGTTGATGATCTGTCTGTAAATGTTGGGCAAGTGTATGTACTGGAACAGATTTTTTCCAGCTGTCTGAGTGTGATCTTTACCTTTCCAGGCTTGGGAATCCCACAGCTTCTGGAGGCCATTTTGAAGCTGTTGCCCCTGGATACCTATGTCCCCTCTCCGGTACAACACTCATAAATCTGCTGCTACTTTTGTTATCACTTTTTTAAAAAAAATTCCTTTGTTACATCTGTGCTGATGTGTCTCCACAGGCCGCAGTCATGGATCTGGTGGACAGTGACAAACAGAGATGTTTAGCTGTACCTGTGTGGGACACCTACACACACCTCCTGGGACAGGCTGGGCCTCAGGTAAACAACTTTTCACTCTAAAGGTTTAAAAAAAAAAATGAGTTCAAGAACACACTTTAAACACTTTTAATGTTGGACTATTTCTGTGTTGATTTCTGTTTGCATACAGACTCCTCTTGAGAAGGTGGAAAGGTTTGCTTTCTATGAACGAGCCAAGAAAGCCTACGCTGTTGTGGCAACAGGGTGTGTTATTTTCTCTGTCTTCGTTTTTGTAGCTGCATTTTTGCTTCAGCACAATAAGTACACTCGCTTTGTTAAAGAAAAAGGCAGACATTCATCACTAGTAGAGCCTTTAGCAGTGGAGTCTCAAACTTTCTTTACTTGAAATGTGTTCATGGTCTGTGGGATTTTAATTACTGGAGATTAACATTTGTACATCAGAAGACTATAAAATCTCCACCAATATTTGACACATTTTCTAAAAATGCAGCTGATAAGTAAAAATAGTTTCCTCTGCTCTGTCTACACAGGGAAACTGCTCTATATGGTAACCTGATACTGAAGAAGGGGGTCATTCCTGCCGAGCTGCTACAGTGATACACACACACACACACACACACACATTTAACATAATGATAATCTAAGATATGTGAGTATTGGCTCATTTTTTTTCTTTTCGTTTATGAGTTGTTGTTTTTTTCTGTGATTCCAGTTGCAAATGTCATTCCAATTAAATCAAGAGAAATTGCTCATTTTTTCATAATTATTTTCAATCTTGTTCAGTCGGCCCTCTCCACTAAAAGCTGTGAATACATAAAAACATGATTTATTCCTGTTAATTTGTGATTAACACTGTAAATATTGTCTTGAGTGTGCGTGAGGTGGAAATGATTTTGTACCCCTGTAAATAACTTTAAAAGCATTTCAATAAATAAAACACACAAAGTCTTTGTTGAGTGTGTTAAAGTATCTTTATTAACAGGATACATACAAGTGATATTAGGATTTATATGTATTTATTCTTGTTGTGGTTTAATAGAGTCAAATGAAACTCCTGCTGCAGCCACATTATATCAGCTGATTATAAATGATAAGAGTCTACACATGTTGAGTTGTTGCTGAGCGATCAGAGGTGGTGCAGATCATCCAGATCTTCCTCTGGCTCGCTGTACTTCCTCTGAGACGGCTGATCAACAGGAGCGGCAGCTTTGGCATCATCGTGGCGAGGGATGGGTTGTTGGAGGTCTGGATGGTACAAGTCGTCCATGTCCTCCTCTGGCTGAAGGTGAACTCTGACCTCACGTCTCAGCAGCTCATAGTGATGATACTGTGCAAGGTCCGGAGCTCGGAACTCGGCGCCGGATTTGTGTTCAGCGACTAGCGGGGCCAGATACGCATCCAGCTCCTTGTTCGCTTTGCGGTAGATTTCATCCCAGTCCTGCTCAGGTTCTTCGAAGGCCACGTTACTGAAAACAGGGTGATCAATGTCATCTCTATCTTCCTCTGGCACGTGATTGTACTCTGAGTTGGCATTTTTCTGCGAGGGCTCTGACTGGATGTCGGCAGCAGGGAGGGCGTCAAGGTTGTGTGTTTGAACTTTGAGCAGATCAGCCACAGACGGATGGTACAGCTCATCCAGGTCTTCTTCTGGCTGCAGGGGCTGTTTTTCCTGGCCAGTGCCTGTCATCTTCTTCCAGATCATCATGCTGGGGTCAATGTCATGCTGAGTCTCATCCATGTCCTCCGGAGGCTCCACTTCCACTCTCCAGGACATCTTCCCTGTGGCGTCTACTGACCTGAAATAAATATTACGCAATCTCAATCTGCGTTTCCTCGGTCCAAGAGAAGATTATTCACATTCATAGTTTAAGGAAATTACAACTTACATAACCGTATCCAGGAATGCTTCATGTGTGAGTTGATTCTGAGAAAAAAAGCCACAGATATTACATAACTGCTGCCCCAATACAAGTTATTGACCATACACACAGAACTTTCAATTTACATTCATCAGGAATAATGTATCATGTGATTTGAAGCTGTTGATTCTATACAGTGTAATATTCTAGAAAGCTGAGAGGAATATATACATACCCAGGGTTTATACGGTTTTGCTGTGACGCCACATATCAGAAAGATACACACGATTAGAGAAATCCTACAAAGAAAGAGACTTAGGGTTAATGTTCAGATTCAAAGATGACACACAGTCTTTAGTCTCAGGTTGAAAAAAGCAATCTATACATATTGAAGCATTAAAACCAGGTTAATAGACATTATAGGAAAAGACAGGCAGCTGCTTACCTGGACATGTTGTCTCTGTTTCAGCTCAGCGTTGTGGGTCTACAAAAGAAATGTTCCCCTCAGTTCACCTCCCGTGGAAACGAGCGACCAAAGTTCCACCAATAAACCGGTTATGTTTTCTTGACCTTTGTATCTTCCGAATGTGGGAACATCAGTGCTCAGTTGTTATATCACTAGATAAGGAATCTAGTCTATGTTGCACATAACAAAGTGGCTCATTGTTTCTTTAAAAAAGTGCCTTTAGCAACATTTTGTCAAAATAACTATCTCTGTGCCAACATTTATTGCAAATTCAAATTCTGTCATCAAGTCTAATAAGAGTGAATGTACTGTACATATATCTGGTCAGAATAAGATAAGGGCCTTTTTTATTATTTTACTATGCCGTGATTCTTGTCTGATGATTTTGACATGCAGAGACAGTCAATAGATCAAAAATACTGTATTCTATACTAAACTAATACAGTTATCAGTATTATAACTACATATTATGTGATTAATCTTCCTTATCAGCAGTCAGTGACAACAAGGTAATAATGCCGTATGGCCTTAAAGCTGAGGCTGACATATCTTTATCATGGTGTAATCTTTTCTTCAACTGCTTGGGCTTTATGTCACTACAGTGCAATATAAATAGTTTATTATTATGTATTACAATATAATAAATGAGAATGTCTTTCTGACTTCTTATCAGCACTTTATCATCAAATAATAAAATAAGAAGTTACTATTCAACACTCAGTTTTATCACTGTTGATAAGTTTGCTATTCGTGCCTGTGCGCCCCATACACAAGAAAACACTGACACAAATTTATATACAAAACACTTTTCAATAAACTACAAGCAAACATTTAATCTCTGTTAGGTTGGAATACAAAAACCTACCAAACCTGCTCCTAAGACTTCCTGTCCCACATCCGCATCCGCTGCCTGTTCCCCGAGCTCGATCCTGAGCTATGAAAAGTTTAGTTTCGCTTGGGGCATTTTAGGAACATGTTTTTATATCTCTATGTTTTTAAGTGTCCTTCTTTTAACTGAGTGACTTGTATTTTTACAAACTTTAAGTTATAATTTAACTTAACTAATTTATCAGTGATTTCTTTCCTGCTTTGTATCATGTTTTTTATATTCTAACGTGTATTATTGTTCTTTTTTGCCATGATAATGGCACAACCCCTCGTGCTTGGCTTACGTTCACAGGAACCTTCTCAGACGCAGACAGACTCCCTCCTACTGTACAGCTTCAATCAATTAAAACAACTAATTACCGTCCACACACACATCCACTGCAGGAGGACAGATTGGAGGCAGATGATCGGTCTGTGATCTTAGTGCCAGGCTCAACGCTCATTAAAGTAACTGTTGAGTATGTCAGCTCTGATCTATGTCTGTGCCAAGATCCTATCACACTGTAAAACCCACAGTTTCGACTAAAACAGATTCATGTTTGATGTACAGAAGTTGTTTGAATTATAACTGAGTTTATTGAGTACATTTTTCTGATATGCGGCCAAGACAGAAAACTTTTAACTAAGACTATGTTAAACATATCTAAGTTAAAATACACAGCCATAAAGTAATTTAAACTAATCTAACATAACATATACACCACACAGGGACGTAATTTAATTTCAGCTCAATGTTTCAGCGTCAAGAGATCCTTCCATCAAGCTGTGTGAGAGTTTGCAGAGTTTTCTCCCTTTAAGTCATGAGAACACTTCACTTCACCTCTTTCACTCTTCATACAACAGTAGGAGTCATTAAGTTAACATATGGGTTAATAATGTCTCATGACAACAGGACTGAGCACACACAACACACAACACACACACACACACACACAATGTAAGTACAACAGGAGCAGACAGACACGCCACACACTTCCTGCCTGTTCAAGGGATGGCTCCACCGCGTCTGCTGGTTATCTACCTTCACTATCAGATCCATATGTGTCTGTATAAGTCCAATGTTACCCCTCGACTAGCCCAACCCCCAGGTCACTGAGTGGTCTACTGTCTTCCGCCCAAAAAGGCTCCTCGTGCAAACACCCATCATCTATATAAGATCGTCTGTGATATACTAATAAGGAAATGGCTACCGTTTCTACTTTTATTACTGTATTCGGACTCCACATTGAAAGGGATGTTTCAACATTTTGGGAAGTACGCTTTTCTTGCCGAGAGAGTGTACAAAGTGTACGCTAAATATGAAGCTACAGCCAACAGCTGGTTAGCTTAGCTTAGTAGACTGGAAGCAGGGGGAAACAGCTAGTGTAGTTCTGTCCAAAGGCAGATAAAAATCTGCCCGCTAACTTACTAATTAACGCTAAATATCTCATTTGTTCCTATATAAAAACCAAAGTCAAAAAATGGCAAGTTGCGGTTTTATGGGGGTGTTATGTGTTGGACTATTTCTTGACTGTGCAATATATTTTTATGGATTAAACTAACAAGATATAACATGTTAATTAGTGAGCTTTAGAGGTGCTGGAAGACAGATTTTGTCACTTGTGGACGGCGCCAGGCTAGCTGTATCCCCTTGTTTCCAGTATTTGTGCTAAGCTAAGCTAACTGGCTACCATACTGGTTTGAAAGCGGTATCAATCTTCTTGTCTAACTCGCAGCAAGAAAGCTAATAATTATTTTTCAAAAAATGTCAAACTATTCCTTTAAATGAGACTTCTTGAAGACAATAATAAAAACAATGTTACAGTTATACAGGGGACAAACTGGCTGTTAAACTGACATTGAGGCCATTATGGAAATGCTCTGTCGGTCTCCCAGAAACCACAACCCTGTGAGCAGACATCCCGCAGCCTCAAGCCTTGAAAGTGAGGTTTGATGGATAAAGTGTGCTGAAGCTTCCACCAATCCACCCCCTGTGTCCTGCACACATCAGTGGAACAGCTTTCATGTGAAGCCTGGAGGCCCAACAGCTACCATCACAGATTTACCACAGGACTGTGCTCCCCTGAACTGCCAATGGTCCTGCAGAATTACATGAAAAACAAGCTCCTCTGAGGTCTAACCAGCCTCTGGTTGGCAGAGTGCTGCGGCTCAGAAAAATGAGTCCAGCTTTCTCCATTGGAAAGAAAGGTGCGTCAGTCACTACAGTGAAAGATGGATCAGATGTAGGAGCAAGATGATGAAGTGTCAGAAAAAAAAGAAAAGTCTGCAAAGGTAGTTTGTCTGTGTGATGCAGACGAGGTATGTGTGTGTAATCTGTGGAACTATTTAATCTTTTGAAGTTTGCATTTTGTAGTCACTTAAATGTGTCTCTATAATCATAAAAAATATACCTTCAATAAAAACACAATCTATAAAAAAAATTTTAATATCAACATGCACTTTTACCGCTTTGATGGGTTCATAGATTAAAAACCAAACACATATTTACATGTTATTGTATCTGACAGGGATGATGTATGGCCCATGTGTCACTAGGAATTTGTATCCACAGCACCTATCTTTGGTGGTGAAGAAGTTTATGTAGTGTAATTATCGAGCCTGGAAGCAAAACAAGTAAAAGAGATGGAATATTTCTTAATGAGCCCCCCCCCCCGCTTCTCCCCTTTCGTACTGGCTGCAGGTGATATGAGGATAATTGAATCTTTATATGTGGTGTGTACAGATTGTGCCCTGACACCTCTAGAAGCCATCAGAGGCTCTATTTGATCTGCCAAGTGCATGAGAAAATATGTTTTCCTGCCTTTCACACTGCATACTTGCACTTGGTGAGGTGTGTGTGTGTGTGTGTGTGTTTGTGGTGGTACGATGTATGAATGTGCATGTATCATGTGAATGACAAGCCTTTTAGAAAATGTAAGGGCAACAGTAAAGAGCAGAACGAATGGGAGTTGTCAGCAAGTAATGATTGCCTGCCAATAAACTGTGAAACACACACATATGCGCTCACACACACACACATACAGAGTTATTGCACAAAATGCGAAGAAGGAGCCAAGAATAAATTGCCTGTCTGTAACTATTTAAATGCAGCAGTAAGTCATGATTTACGCCCGTAATTCTGGGATGGTGAACATGCTCCAAATGTTGCAGCTTGCAGCAATTTATGGGGGAAACCACCAAAATGAATATTTGACTGAATTCCCATTTAAAATGAACCTGGCTTTATTTTGCATAATGTCTCTGTTTTGTTGCGTTAGGTGTAAGAGTGTGCCATGTGCAGCATACACGCGTGCACAATGTGCAGTCAGATACAGTAGATTAATATGTCATTGCCACTGATGACAGCACTTTCTTCAAATTGTAACTTTAAGTGCAGAATCCCATGTCCTGGCTCTGCCCCAAAACCACAAACAGCTTATTACTGCTAAGACTGAGAGGAATGCAGTCATCGTGTTTCTACTTGACTTTAAGTGGCATCTTTATCAAGACTTCTCCACTGGTAGAGAAACAAATAGAAAACAGAATATTCAACAGGCGGCGATCAGCCGGAGACATCAGACTCCACACTAAACCTCAACACATACTGTATTTGAAATGTAATAATTGACATGTTGTCGGATGAAAACAGAGAAGTCCCTCCTCCACACTAACACAATCATCAGCACCAAATCCTCATCACCACCGTCATTACTATCAGTAAATCCTGTAAAGGTCGTCTCTAGGCTCAGGGCTGTATTTGAGGCTAACCACCTCCTCTGTTTTTACTCACAGTCTTCCGTCATATCCCCCCACACTCACAACGTTTAGGAAAGCTGGGGTTTTCTAAATAACTAAAATTAACTCAATGATCTACAATTAACTTAATTGATGCTCCACCAACACCCATTAAACACACATTAGACAGCTCACGGTGGAGTTTAACCGCACGAATTACAGGGCTTGGGGGAGGACCTCCATGGAAGAGCGGAGGCAAACATGAGATGTTGTGACGACGATTTGAGCTGTCAGACTTGCGAAGCTGACACACAAAAGAATTAGTGAGCCATCTGCTCAACAGTTGCATGCAGGCGTTTTAGCTTTGACACTGACTTTAACATGTTTTAATGTTCTGGTCTTGAGAAAAGTGTAGTATAAATAAAATGTCTCCTCAATGAAGAGGTGGGATTTTAGAGGGGTTAAAATGAGGGGAGTGATGAGCCAGTCAGTCTGGGGCCCCGGAGCCACCTGACTAACCGGCTCCACAGGTAATGCCTTTCCCAGCTACAATAGCGCTGATGACAGCTGAAGGAGACGAGGGGAGATGAACCAGGAGCTGCAGGAGACAAACAGAAATAGGAACTTTCTCCTCTGTCTGTTATGTAACAGATGACAGAAGACTGGGATGCTCTTTGTCTGTCTGAGAGGGGAACGCAGGGGAATATGGTTGACCTTTTTATCCAGGGCAGCTATTCTGAGTATATGTGTGAAAGATGGCCATTAGCAATGCTAGCTGCTTGAAGCTACAGAGCCATTACTCTGCCTTGTCAGTGTGTATCGACCATGGAAATATTTTATTAGAGACACAATAATGAGAGGGAAAGCTCAGGTGGTCCTCCTCCCTCTCTCTCTCTCTCTCTCACACACACATACCGTACACCCTTATCCTCCCTCAATCACACCCCTCATAAACTCAGTAAACATGTGGGAGCTGTTAAAGTAAGTTTAATGGCTATTTACTGTGTTTTGTATGCTTCTCATTAAACACATTTTCCACTCTAGGAGAACTAATGTTTTGGAAAACTCTGTTAAATGAATCACACATCATGCCAACACTTGCCACATGTGGTGTTATAATTAAGAGATGCGCCCTCTACAGGATAAACCAGGGAACTACAGAAACGTGACTCACAGCACTTCACAGCTTTGGCTTCATAATATTTTTTTCTTTCCTGAATTTTTAACCTGCAATATCAGATTTTTTGGCTACTTGGGGCCAGTTAGAATACGAACTTGTTAGCAAACAGTTGCGTATTTACCAATCGAGCACATATGGAGCAGCATTAGTGTTCATTAGAGTCATGTTTCTGCATCTGATGAGTGTAAGTCCAATATTCCCTCTCCTTCTTGGTCTCTGTAATTCCTGAGGGAAATATCTCATTCGTTAGCTGCTAAACTATGTTTTCCAGCTACTCACTACCTTTGATTGTCTGACGTTTAGTACTGGGCAAGAAGCGTACAGTATGAGAGCGGACAGAGTGAAACAAAACAGTTGGAAAACCAAAACAATGAGCCGAAAATTGCCAAAAGGAACGTAATGGTGAGGGGGGCTGCAGAGTCGGGTGATAATTATCTGTGGGTTCATCACTTCGAGTGAGCCTTTTCACATACAAGTGTGATCCATTGTTAACATAAAAATACTTATTATAGCTTCTCGAACTTTTAGAGATAAAGGCCTATAAAATGCTATGTTTTTTCAGCTTTATTTAATATTTCAGCATATCTATGGTTCATGCCATCACTAAAAGGAAAAGAAAGCCTTGAGGGTGGAGTACATCAAACAAAATAGAGAGAGAAACACATTCAGCCTCCTCCCCTCCTGCTCCAGCCACTGAATGCTTCCTCACTGGAGTCCACTGCAGCCCTGGCTGCCAGCTGGAGTACCCCTAACCTTTAACCTCTGACCCCCAGCATCACAGAATTCATCACAGAGCTGTCAGCTCAATGCACTCGGCAGGGGGGCGCATCCTGTGAAACAGTGTCATGACGACAGAGAGGAGCGCAGGTGTGAGCAATGAGTACAGGTGTTACAGATGTTCTTTATGCCACCTTATTTGCTGCTCCTTCCCTTGAAATTCATAACCCAATGCATCCGTGAGATCACAGAAATCCTCTCAATGTCTGTCACGCTCTGAATTAAGGTCTGTGCGTGTTTGGCTTCGCGTGTCATGGTCCCATCTGTCCTGATGCTCCTGGGTTAAAGAGAGGATCCTGCTGTTCCTTGATGGAAAGCTGCTTGCTACAGAGAGATCCGGTTACAAGAGCGCCGCGCTTTCATCCTTATTAAAGAAACATGTGCCCGCTCTGTGCAGTTATGTCGGCGGATGAAACTTTTTGTGCTCTCTGCTTTTGTTTTTTCCTCAATACAGATAAGTTTATTCCACATATAAGATCAGTTGACAAAATAAGTCTTTGGCTCTCACATTTTTCTCAAGATTATAGATACTTTTATGATAAGAAATAACCAGCTCGGCCTTTTGGAATATGTGAAGATTAATAAAAGACAGTTATTTGTATCCAAATTAATTTATGCCTCTGTTTTGCGCAGCTTCATATCTCAAATACCAATGGTTTCTTTGTTACGCAGTTAAGAGGATAATTACAGACTCCCTGGAGACAAAGAATGTAGAACCCAGATGATTCAGTTAAAATGATTACTTAATCTTTGTTCTTCATCATTTATCCACAACTAATTTGAGCACTATTCCTACAGCTGTTCTCATGTGCGGGTTTGGCATCGCAGCTATGCCATTCCCACCATGGAGGGACCAATTTGTCCTAAAATCTTAATCTTCCAAAAGAATCTGAGAATGTAATTTAGGTTTTGTTGCATCTTTCAATTAAAAATCTGGGCTGTCACCGTAGGAAGAAACTTCCCAACATCAACACACTGTCCAAAAGTTTTCCTAACAATGATTTTCCTAACAAAGTAGCACTGCACAGAATGTAACTATGATAAAAAACCAATCATCTGTTTTGAGTCTCAGACATAAAACAGATTATTAAGGCTGTCCTGATGTCAGGATGAGGACAGGAAGTGGAGTCTGTGGGAGATTTCTAACATTTTGAATGTTTAACCCTTCATGTGTGTATCAATCCTTAGAGATCATTAGAAGAAAAGTTATTTTAAATTCAAGAAAACTGTGTCATGCTGAATTAATGGTAAATGTGTATACAGTGATAAATAATACAATCTGAAACTTGTATTTATTGCAGTTAATTATTGGATTTAAAAATATCTAATGTGTGATCAAAGCATGTTTTTGTGGATAACTTTTCTTCCAAAAATCTAGAAATATGAACAGATTTCCGTTGTTAAATTGTTATTAAATTCAAATATTAAAAATACAATATATGTTTATCATCTCTCAGTTTTTTTTTTTTTTTTTTCAGAAATCTTTTCTATTGTTCAGTGTCATTTTTATTATGTTCTTATGTTCAGTAACCGCAGTGCGTCACAGTGACAAATTGTAATCGGATTTGAGGAATCCTGTTACATGTAATACATCGTTCATCAACTGCAGCTAATATAAGAACCTTCATTCATGCCAAATTACTCATTACACATCATTCAATGCCACGTAAACTATCCTCAGCACAGTCAGAGGATGTGAGTCAGGCCTCTGACTCCTCTAACAGACTTTCATTTGACGATGATGACTGTTAGATGTGTATCTCTGTAGTTTTGTAGCCGCCGTGCAGCCACTGTGCTCCCTGACCTCGTCTCCCAGACCCTGCTTTGTTCCCACGCTGTGCCCTGTGGAAAGTCTGGCTCCAACCTTTTCAAACCATAATTACATACCTGCAGAGCGCAGACTGAGTAAAGACAGACACAGCATGAAACGGGGTCAACATCAGTGGTAACTTGCTGCGGCGTTTAAGTTTGTTTCTGTGTCATCCTTGAAAAAACTTCTGGATGCGTTGCTTGTCGCTGTTTTGCCAAATCAAACTAAACTAACAGTCATGCTGATTCGTTCCTCAGTGCCACAAAGTTCCCCCGACTCAACAGAGAAAGCAAGCACCAATGCCACACTGTAACATATTTGTCCAGTGATAAGATTATTGCTGCTGGACATGTTTACATAGTGTGGATAAAAACAGCTAAAGATAGTGTGCAAGTCAGGACAGAAATAGAAATGGAGTGGAAGAAATAGGAAAAGCAGATAAGGAGACACGGTGCAGTGATGTTTGCATGGTTTTTCCTTGTGATTTAGATGTTTCTGAATATGAGACTTTAAGACTCTGGAAGTCAAACTGAGCTGTGATGTTTTCATATTAAGTTTTAGTTCTTTATATTATTCAGGCACAGCTAAATAAAAGTCACACATTTGTTGAAAATGATTTCTGTAACTGCTGCACGTCATGCTGTGGTTTGAAATTTATCACTGAGCTCAATTTGCTTTGTGGTGACACAAACAATGACTTCATGTTCTAATCACTTTTTAATTAGATGTTTACGCAATATAGGGCAATGTGGGCTGTAACCGATGATTATTTTTATTTTCTTAGTTAATTGTTTAATTTATGGTTTAAGTGTGTAAAGTGACAGACAATAGCGAAAAACGCCCTAAAGTTTCCCAGAACCCAAGTGACATCTTTGACATCTTTCTTTGTCCATCCAATAGTCCAAAACCCTGAACAGCAAATCCCCAAACTAGGAAGCTGGAACCAGCAAATGTTTGTTTGAAAAATCACTCAGACAATTAATTGCTTATAAAAATGGCTTATAAAAAATGTGGATTACTTTTCTATTGATCGACTAATCCACTAAGCATTTTAGCCCTTGTGCATTGTAACAACAAAGCATAACATGGAAAAGTAAATAATCTACCAGAATGTCCCGGGTGTTTCTTTTTTTTTATCAAAATATATTCCACAGCAGGTTTGGAAGAAGATAATTTTGTTTTGTTTGTTAAGCTTCGAGTTAAATCTGAGTGTCAGTGCTTTGTCTAAGACATTAGGTCGCAGTATTTAATTTCTTCTCTCTTGTGATCATGTGGAGAAAGTCACAGATCAATCTCTTGAACAAGGTGTTGAAAGGACCACAGAGGAGTGTTAATTGTTACAGACATACTGTCTGTACCAGACTACAGTACTGGTAAACTTTTTATAAACATTATAATAATAATAAAACTGTAAATTCTACTCAATCATACACAGAACAAGCCTGTGCTCACAGTATTTTATCTTGATGGGAGATAAATTCCCCTCAGAGTAAAAGCATTTTGGCTGTGGAAGGCTGAAAGTACGTACTGTACATATTTCTATTCACACATGTCAACAAACAGAGTTAAATGTTGTATTAGGAGAGGTTGAACTCAAAAGTCACAGTGTTCTTTGCAAATTAAACTAACAAAGTAATTAATGATACCTTCTGTGTCCTCTTCAAATAAGCCAACACAAGATGAATCTCACTAAAGAGGGTAACTATTACATTATTGGTTTACATAGCCTTATGAGCTTATCCCTGAGGAAAGACGCTTGCCAGAATGGGATTTTACTAATGTCACTAAATCACTCCCAGCTGGCCTGACTGCAGGAAATGCTTCTTTCTTCTCAAAACCTCAGAGCAAATAGTACATGAAGCGTCGTGCATTCACGAGCATGTCTGTCCTCAGAACTTATGTTGAACTGTCTGTCCTGGATTTCATAGCGTTTAATGTCCTCCAGGGTTGTGGTCACGGCCTGTCTCTGTCAGTCTGCTCAACCCTCCGTGCTGCCATTAGAGCCCCTATTCACCACTTAACCTTTCAAAAGTGGTCAACTAACTTCAGAAGGAAAAACGATTCCTGGCTTAAGAAGGTGTGAGGGACGCCAGATCAGCTCGCATTGATGCCATAATGATGGCAACAACCGCCGTAAGGTCAGCCACACACTGACTGTGGGTCTGAGAGGGTATTTAAAGGGTCTAATAGACATTTGAGCAGGCTTTGGTCTCATGCTTGTGAAAGCAGTTTAGCAAAGAGGCAAACAGCCCGGGGCCAGCAATAACAGAGTGGAACTGATTAGAGGAGGAGAGGGAAGGGAGGGAGAGTGAGAGAAAGAAAAGAGAGGAAAAATGAGATAGGGACTGATAGCATCTCCTTACCCAACTTAATTATATTAGACAGCTAAAGGCTCCATAATATCTCAGACCGCTGCATGTTTAAAGCCTTATGTGAAATGTAAACAATAACAAAAGAATATGCTGTAGAAATATTTCTGCTGTTTGGAGTAGGGGAGGGTGATATGGGCAAAATAAAATAACTATCATGAATACTGATATGATTTTTTAGTAGTAGTAGTAATAATAATTATTTTCATTATCGATTAATCTGTCGACTACTTTCTCAGTTAATCATCAATAAAATGTCAAAAAATGTTGATCACTGTTTCCCAAAGCCCAAGGTCTCAACCAACAGTCCACAACCTGAAGATATTCAGTTCACTATCACAGAAGACTAAATAAAAAAAATAAGAAGCTGGAATCCAAGAATTTGGACATTTTTTCTTAAAAAATGACTCAAAACCATTAATCAATTATAAAAATAGTTGGCAATTAAGTTTTCTGTCAATTGACTAATCTACTAATTGTTGCAGCTCTAAGTGTTAATCATGTTAGCAAGACTACCACCATGCTATTGGTTGTGTGAGACAGTTCTTCGGCACAGAGCTAAATACTTTTCATTTCACAAAAAAACAAGACGAAAAAACACAAATGTCAACCTCATGGTGGCACTAGAGGAGAAAGACTCAAGAAATCAGCTAAGTCAGTAGGATTCATCCAGTGGGGACCATGAATGTCTGTACAAAATTTTATGGCAATCCGTTGCGTAGATGTTGGGATATTCGGCATGGATGAAAGTGGCAGATCGATTGGCTGACTGTGCCATCCCTAGAGCCATGCTGCTAACATGGCTAATAAAATGTTAACCTCACGGTCATTCCAATGAGTTAAAGGGGGATTTATGTTTACAAGAACAAAATCCTATCAAAATAAATAAATCATCAAATATTAAAGATCTCATGTTGAGAGAAATTTTAGTAAAACTTTACTTCATTTATATATAAGAACCATAAGAAAGCGGGACATCTTGATTTGAGAATGTACTCAGATTACAGAGACAACAAAAAATAATCCTGAATTATTGCCTTGTCCTAATTTGGAATCAGAAATTTGGAGATCCAGGTTGTCAAATTATATTTCTTTCGCCTTACAGATTTGGTAAATGGTAAAATAATTCACTATGTGCTGTTTTTTTTTGTTCTACACTGGCAGGATGTGGACGTGCTGCAGTTACCAACAAAGAGAGAGGATAACCCCTCACTCTGTTTCCTTCATCGCTCCTCTCTATCCCCACACTTTTAAACTCTCTAACCATCTCTCATCCCCTCCCTTGCCCTATCTCTCTGTTGCCAACTCTTCATGTCAGTGAAAGCTGTTGCTAATAAAAGTTAAAAAGCAAACTGTGAAAAGGAGGTGAGAGGGAGCCGAGGGAGGTGCATTCTTTCCTCCCTGCATGGGAAGAGTTTGGCTTCGGGGCGAAAGGGAGTCCCAGTGGTCTGGGACAGGAGTGGAGGAATGGCGGGTGAAGAGAGGGGAGGTGTGGATAAGAGATGAGTGTCACCCCCATCACCCCAGGACGGCATTTTGTTTCGTCGGGTTTCAAAGACACAGCAATTACATCGGAGACGCAGGATGACTGGACATCCCTGAACGGCAACGGAAGGCAAAAAAAAAAAAAGCTGACCACGCCTTCAAAAACTTAACAGGGGGAACTCATCCTCTCCGCTCTTCTCTCATCACCTCTCCTCGACATGGCTATAAGCAACACTAAAGCAGCACCCCAATAGCTCATCTCCATCTTCTCTGTGTCCGGAGAAGGCGGCCATTGTGTGCCCGTTCCTCTCTCCCCGAGTCAGTTTCCTATTGAGGCACTGAAAGGGCCTTTGAGGGGCCCTGTTTTTGGCTGTGCAGCTCACCTGCAGAGGGGAAACTATGAGTCTATTCTAAAGCCCAGCAGCTGCCAGGGCAGAGAGGCTGGCACCCAGTGGGAGAGAGAATAGCGGCCGTGGAGCCTTTCAATATGAAGCCACTTAGTAACAGAAGGCATGTGCCAAGCCTGCAAAGCCAGAATGAAGAGTCACCCTTTGGAGTTCACTAAATATCAGAGAAGAGTTAGACCCATCTTCACTCCCTTTCTCCCTTATTCCCTACCTCCTATCTTTGCCTGTCTGTCTGTTTTTTGTCTGAACAGCAGGAAAGTGCAACAGGAAAGGGGTAAGTAAAGTTTTTGGGTAAAGCGCAGATCAGGTGGGATGGTAGAGAGAAAAAAAACAAGAGTCTCAAAAATGCAGTTAGCTCATCCATGTTTGAGAGAAACTGCCGAGCTCCTTGTCACGCAACAGATTCGCCTATGACACTGCTGTGTGGATCCCAGAGGCTGCAGGCCTGTGAAGGAGCCTACCACACAAAGCCCCTTTTCTGTCAGCAGGCTAGCTCCCACACTGGCGCTAATTTACGATGCCCTCACAGCGATTTCCACAGTCAGAGAAGTTCAATTGTGTTTTCCAGCTCATTAAGCATCAGCACAACAAAGCTTTCATCTTCTCCTTCATCCACTTCATGCCCCTCTTCTCTCCCTCCACCCATCTTCCTCCCTTTATCCGGCTGTCCTCTAATCTGCCTCTTCTTTCCAAGCATCCAATCTAAAAAGATTAAGTAGTGAAGGTAAAATGGGCTTCCTTATTCCTATATTTAATTCTATTTCTGTCTGGCTTTTGTGTTTTGGTTTGTTTAAAGCACAGTCCCGAGTCTGGAGGTTCCCCTCATACAGGCGTAGGGAGAATTTAATGGTTGTTTATTCAGGGGCCTCTGCTGTGCCCTCCCATCTCTTTCAGAGCTTCATGAGACAACGTGGAATCTATTGTAATCTCAGAAGAATCAACTCAGCATATTTGTTCAGGTTGTCACTGTGCTGAGATCACAAGCCTCGGATTCTCACACAAACACAGGTTACTGCCCTAAATATTTTTTAATTTAACTATATTTTATACAGAATCTGTGTTTACATGTGAGATTTACAAGTACAGCATTAGCCTGAATGTCACAGAGGCAGACGTGTGACCAGAACATCATACTGGCTCAAATGCACTGACAGCCTTAAAAAAATCTGCATGAGGGGAAGTGAATGCAAAGGGCTATTCCCACCATCGAGAGCTAATGCAAAATGCCCCCGAGTGAGGCATGTAACCCCAATTTGTTCCAGTTTCGGCTCCTCTGTGGCCAACACTATCGGAGCCTCTGGTAGATGATGATACCATAATTTATTGACATAATTAACATGCCTAGAACATCTTTTGATGTCAATGTGAGTCACAAGCTCTGAGGAAATATGAATCAGAAGTAAGGACTGAAAATGTGTGCAATACTGCTATATATATATCCGAACAAGTCACTCTCTCAACATTAAATTATTCGGATAAAATCCGTTGCCTTTACTCTGAATAGCCAACAGGAGTATACTTATACTGAAATATGGCTTAAAACACACAGCAAGTTCTCTTAAATGTCAAATGAACTCTTGCAGTTTGCAAACAAGAAGATGAGAAATCCAATAAGGATTTTTTGATATGGTTAGGTTATACTGAGGATTACAAAAGTGTCATTTTGCCATTGTTTTATAGTGACAGAAGAGACACAGACAGGAAATGCGTAGAAAGGAAGAGCCACATGGTACAGTATGCATCCTAACCACTGGGCCATCAGATATCCCAAACAGTTACAATGTTTTTAATAAAGTTTGAGCAACAAACAGCAGACTTCATAGTAATTGTTGATGTTTAAAGGATAGGTTCTCAATATTGTCTTAAAACAATATTCAGGTGCCCAAATGAACATTAAAAGAGGCTTTTCTTGCTGTAATTATTCATTCTGTTCATATTGGCCATTAAGAGATCTCTTCCCAGTATACTTACAATGTAAGTAACGGGGGACAAAATCCAAAGTCCTAGTTTTGTGCAAAAATGTATTTAAAAGTTTATTTTAAGCTCCTATAAAGCTTCAGCCATTTTTCAGTCAGTTTAGTGGCAAATTCCCTCTTTTTGTTATGATCCTCCCACTGAGGCTCAACATGAAAACACTGTCTGAGGAAGCACAAAGAGGGAATTTTATACTAAAAAGGCTAAGTTTGGAAGATATCCACTTGATTTGACTGACTGCTGAAGCCTTATTTACATTTTTGCACAAAATTTTGTCCCCCATCAATTACAATGTAAGTGCATTTAGAATGGATATTCATTGTTCCTATGGGCACCTGACTGTTGTTTTAAGACAAACTTGAAAAATTATGAACCAATCCTTTAATGTCAATGTCAATTGCTAACTTTCTTTTGAACTCAAAGGGGTATGACTTGAATTATGAACCAATTCACACCCACAGTCCACCCATACAAGTGTTTTCATGTATGCTGCCTGATTAGGCCTCTTTTCAAGACTATAGGTCCATCCCAATACCCACACTTATCATCTTAAGCACTTAAGTGCATGTTCACATGCTGCGAAGTGTGTCCCACATCTGAAAAATGCCAACACACAGTCCACTTAAACCCACACTAGATGCACACCTCTCCTAGTACCACTTCACTTCGAAGTGGTATTCAGAGCCAAGTGTATACCTCAATTCACAACGTTATATTGTACAACACCAGTCCAATTGTGGGCAGTAGTGCGCCTATAGGCTGGTTTTAAAACCGTCAATAATCTACAGACATCTTGGATTTAGCATAAATATTATTATTAATATCCAAAGACTTTTTCTGCAATAGTTATGGCAGAACCTCCACTAATGGTTAGCATGTAATATTAACAATCTGTTCTTCTTGATGTGATTAAGAATTATCTGACACTGTCATGATAAATAATCTTGTTGTCTTAGCTCGATTGAGTCATGGACAGTAACCTATAGGTATTTACATGAGTGAAGGGATGTCCTTGTTAATCAAGAGTGTCCCAGTGAGCTCTGATGAACCGCCACACTTTTGCAGTCTTAACAGATACTTGGGCACTGTGGCAGTTACTGGAAATACGTCACAGAAGTAGCCACTTGACAACTTGCAAATACCACAAGTGTGAGTATTAAGATGGACCCTGTGTGTCTAAAGCACACTTAATTGAAATTTCCCTCATTCTCCTGTTTTGTTGCTCCTGTAATTATTCTTTGAGTTTGGTGTTATCATGTAATTCCCAAACATAGCTCCACCCAACTTTAACCCAACTAGAGGTCTAATTAGCCAGAGTAACTGAAAACACCTGTTTGTGTGTGTGTGGTCTCTCATAGGCTACTTCTGGGGACTCATTTCAGACTTAGGACCAGTTAATTGGGGACGGCTTGACAAAAGCCATGTCCACAATCAGGAAAAAAGCTGAGTTTTGGTTCATTGGTTAAGGTTAGGGTTAGGGTTAGGGTTAGGGATTAGGGTTAGGTTTAGGGATTAGGGTTAGGGTTAGGGTGAGGGGTTAGGGTTAGGCAAGCAGTGGTTATGGTCAGGGTTAGGGTAAGTCTCCAGGAAATAAATGTAAGTCTATGTAATGTCCCCAAAAGTGACCATGATCTGATGTGTATGTGTGTGTGTGTGTGTGTGTGTGTGTGTGTAGACTCTTTAAGAAACAATAAGGTGTCTTGTTTTTGAGTGTCTCACTTATCTCCTAACCAACAAGTGCTTTTTGGTTCTGTGTGATTTATTGCAGTTTAATTTGTCACTGTGTGTTGCAACTGCCATCGGTGGTTTTCAGAGAAGTCAGTTTATATAATGTGTGGGAAATGTTTAAACTAATTTGAAAATAGCCAATCAAGAACAGCTGTTTGACACAAATCATTTTGCTTCCACCATTCAAGTGGGCCTACACCAAACTGTGTTCCTTGTTGTCTTTCACTGTGCTGTGGTCTTACTTCATTCTGCAGCTCATTGAGAAGCAAAGTGGGAAACTGATGCTGTGGGACAGACTTTTGTGAGAACTAATAACTGTAGATCTATAGACTGTGGCGGACAAGAGGGACAGAAACAGATGAGAAACAGAATGAGAGTGAATAACATTAATATATGTGGTGGTAACATTCTCCAGTCAGCCACAAAATGGCTACAAGTACTGTTTGGCCATACCAGTCCTCCGTGTCCCACTGTGAGCCACTGGAATGCTGCTCTCATTACTTTGAGTTTTTCAATAGTTTTCAGTTGAGCCTCTCTGTATTTCAAGACTCAGACTCTGCATGGGGAGAGCTGTACCTTCGTGTGTGTGTTTGTTTGTGTATGTGTGTCAGGTTTCTCCTGCTCCATTAGTCCTGTGATGTCCCCTGCTCCTCTGCTGTCATCACCCTCATACTAATGACGCCTACATCTGCTATCATGGCCAGACAATAAAGAGCCTATGATAATATGACATCCCTAGCCTCAGTTAGTGTGTCATTTTCTAACATCATCATCATTATCATCACTTAGTGCACGCTACCATCTGAGTCCCCCCCTCCCTGCTGTCAGCGCTGTCACTGAGCTCACCCCAACCCCTGGCTCGCTCCAGGTCCAGATAGGGTGTCTGGTTCCATTTGTCCCCCACCATTCCTCCCAGACCACAACAATACAGCAACAATATCTCTGTGTTCACCTGTTAGCACCTGGCGTTGCCGGCAAGACTCACTGCCCAGTCCCCATCAGCCAAACACTCTGCTCATCTCTGTCAAGACGCCATGTGGAACGCGCCTTCCTGTCACCAAACCCAATATCCTACATACAAAACACACAGAGGCATAATAACCTGCTCGCTGCTCGCCTGTCAACACTTTCCCCTGACAGCCGAGTCATGCTAACATACAGGGGATAAATGAAAAGCACTTAACCAATCAGCGACCCATCAGGTAATTACAAAGGTTTCAAGCATCATCTGCCATGTATGTCCCAGTATGTTCTCTTCAAAAAGGAAATTACTAATATATTATCCTAACAACAAATGCTTAAAACAGGTAATGACTGTAGCACACCTGTATTTTTAGTTTCAATTGCCTTAATTTGGTCAATTCAAGGATCATATTACACATTTATGTCTTAAGATCACTAGATGTTGGGTGATCGTGGTCCTACTGTACCTTGGCTGAGACTAGATGTTGAACCACGGCCAATCATAGCTTGCAGTCTTTCAAAACCTACATGACATGCAAAGATGATTGAGTAGGGTGCTCCACTAGACATCAAAGGTCAGGAATATCCACAACCTTTGTTGTCCAAACAATCATGGAGTATATTGTAGGTGTCGGCAAACTAGGTGAATAAAAGCCAAAATTTCTGACATGCTTTTCTTTTGTTCAGGGCCTTGCGAAGGGGTCAGTAAACTTCAATCAAAGTGCTTATTGTATCATCAAACAGCGTCTGAAACCTCCCTCCCCCCACACCTTTCCAAAATTAGAAACTGGGGGAGCCGCAACCATAGACATAAAAAATAATGGATGTAGCCAGCGTGATGTCACCCATTGGTTTGTGGACATTTGGCATTTTGACTGTTGCCATCTTGGATTTCTGGAGCCAGAAGTGAAGAGAGGTGACCATAGTTGGATGACAGGGTGAAGCTGACCCTAACGCTAGCTACTAGCTATATTAGTATGGTGCATTTACAGTCTATGGTTAAGTATACTAATGCTAATACCAATTTTCACTAGCAAAAAACAGGCTTAAACCATTAAAAACAAAACGTACTTACCAAAAAAACGGAACATCCTTAGAGGGTTTTTTAGTACAATCAAACACTTAACAAGGCTTTTTTAGGCGACCAAAATGTTACAATTAACTTTCATAAACTGAAAACACACTGAAATAGTGACGGCCAATGTTTTTGCCGTAGTAGCAAACTATCACAACGTAGCCACAGCCTAAAGCATACCCTGCTTTATTGTCAAATGTAAATTAAATGGGACCATAATTTACAAAATGAACATCATGCTGTATTGAAGAAGACTAGTAATTGAGACCATCAACTCATTAGAAACTGTTTACTGAGGTCATAAATCAAGTGAGAAGTAGATTTTTCTCATAGTCTTCCATACAATTGGACTTCTTTTTGGAGCCAGTGGAGTTGCCTCCCTATGGCACTTAGAGAGAATGCAGGTTTAAGGCACTTCCACACTGGCTTCATGTAATGGCCAATCGTTGCGTAAAGTGGGCATGATTATCGGTTTTGGAAACTCTCCCTATCCCAACGTCGGACAGGTGAGAGTGAAGGGGGTTTGAGGCACTGTTCAACCATCCGACAAGCACTTCGGTTAAAGAATACTGACACTTGTTAATTACTTGTGTAAACCTCCTGTGGTGTTTTACTTTTTGACACCCTCAGAAATGTTCTTAGGTGATATTTCAGGTTTGGAACCACCAGAGGATAGGTTAGAAAAAGGAGAAAAGGGTAAGTACATAAAAAGGGTTGGCAACTCATATAATCAGTGACCTTTTTCGCAGTTGGGGTCGACAGTTTAGACCTGACCTTGAAAGGGTTCAGATAGAGTAGCGGCTTACATTACACAACATGCTGACGGTGGGAAAGATGAAACAACTAATCAAGGCTGTCCCCCTCCAGCTCCAATCAGATAAGGAGAAACATCACTAGAAGACCTCAGGCCCTCTTTGGCATGATTGGCATGACTGGGCCTGAGTGAAACTGAGTTAGAGCCAAGTGTGCATGTATGCCTGACTTTATTATTTCAGTAATTAATGTAACACCCAGATCAATCACGCTAATTTGCAAGGTGAGTGCTGCAAGCATGGCACTGCATATAAGCAATAATTGGTGCTTAATGAGTAGGCTGAACAAAATAAACAGCCCTGAAAATCAGTGATCCCAGTTTATCTCATCGAAGTTTTAGCTTTGCTCATATTAAGGTTCTCAGTATGTCCTCTTGATTCTGCCATGTAATACTATCATTATGTGATGGCAGGAGATGAACTTGTCACAGAGTTAATATTCCTCAATAATGGTGTAATGATATGCAAACCAGATCAAGTTCTTGGATTGTAAATTTAGAGTTGTGGACTCAAGTCAAATGACCTGAACTCACATCTGACTGCATAAAATGAGGATGAGACAGAGTAGCTTTGGTTCCTCTCAAAACATAATTTGCCATTAAATTGTCAAGATATGATTTATTTCAGACATTAAACTGGATAGTGAACTCTGGAATATCTGCAATTGAGACTTGAGTTGTGACTGGACACTAATGACATTTACATTTGACTTCTTGCTTGTATTTCATGATGAGAGACCAATTTAAGGACACAAGCAGAGTTGACTTGGTCACGTCTCTGCATGAAACTGACCCAATCATAAATGTGATACTGTACTTATATGTGAATGGCAACCAACACTTCATTCTGGCTGTAAGGATAGAGAGCAGTCATATAGAGTGAGATTCATTATAAATGCCAGTATGGAAAAGAAAAGGTTGTGATCTCACGTCCATTAACATTTTGACATACCAACGTTGGCAGGTCCACTCAAACACAGGATAATGTTCTGTTATGCTTCACCAGGCAGGCCTCTCGTCTCTTTTAAAGACGATACACTTTCACCACAGAGTTCCCTGCTGTGTGTTTCATAAATGTTTATCCCACATTACTCCAGCCCCCTCCCCAAAGTTTGCTTAGGATAGCTGTGAGCGCTGCCAAGTCTCATGAAAGAGGAAGAATAAAAAAAAAAAGAAATATATAAAGCCTGCTTCAACATGTTTGGTTCGAAAGGAAAACTCTTTTGGAAACCACAATTACCTCCTTAAATAATCCTCCACTCTAGTAAGCCAGCAGGGTTCAGGGAAGTGTGTGTAAGTGTGTGTGTATACACTGCATAGATAGATAAATGTGAGTGAACTTTTATATTTGAATTTTAATGAGTAATTTACAATATTTAATTCACAATAATTACAAGACAGGAGGAAAGACCAGGTCATGGGAGGCGGAGGGTGGACTATGTTGAAATATGGTGAAATAGTAATGGGGGTTTGGGGTAAGGGGTAAGGGATGGGAGGTAAGGGGGCGTTTACTGTTATCGGGACATATATACAGTATATTAGTATATATAATTTTCAGTTTTCCCATTTCACAAATGGAAGAACATAATCAAGTAAAAAATAAGACAAAAACTTAATGTCATCTTGAATAGCCAAAGTTTGCCAAGATCTTTTTCCTTGGAAAACTATCTGAATATTTCAGCTGATAGGTCTAATAGCATATCATAGAATTATAAATATTCTTTTTTACTATTTTCCAAATGTATTTAAAAGTAATACATGAATAGACAAAAGATGATAAATTCAGCTCCCTCATTTCTTAGACAAAAATATTCATTGTTGACTTTCCTGGCATGTGCGTGCTGCTCTGAGAGAAACAGGAAATATCATTTACTCATTCATTATAAAACAATGGAACAGAAAGAAAACATTACAGACAGCCCTGTATCCCTTTTCAAACGGGAGGAATCAGAGCGAGAGTGGTAATATTCACATTAAGTAGGGAAGAATGTAATGTTGTCGGACACTAAATTACAGTCATTGAAAGCTTGTATAGTTACCCAGCGATCTATCACTGTCACACAGAGAGGGAGAGGGGGAGAGAGAGCAGACAGGCGCCAGTCGCAGCAGGATCAAAGCAGAAATGTACCTCGGGGAGAGAAACAGTTAACTCCATTTAACCAATTGTCCTACAGACAGACAGTCAGTGTGCCGCTGCAGGCCCAACAACAGTTCCCATAAGAAAGAAAAACTCTCATATTGGGTTTCGCTGGAAATGATTTGACTTGATTTGAAGAGCTGCAAAACCAGACCAATTTGGATGGGCCTCTTCAATGGGCCTCTCCAACTTCATTTGGGGTTTTACTGTCTCTCGAAGGGATGACAGACAATGAACACAATATGTCCAATACACAGCCATAGATAATTTGATTACCCAACAGGCCACAAGACAGAAATTTACAGTGAGAATAACTCTTAAGTGTATAAAAAGTACTGTAAATCACAGCCTGGATTTCCTTACTGCTTTAATAAAACACAAAGGAAGCTTTTGTCAACATATTCTCGAGAACAACTTTTCAGATGAGGCCCTAGAAAAACTAAGGCATTATAGTTTTCATAACATTACAGCAATTTTTTATAGTAAACTTTTCTAATCTGAATTTCCTATGGTACCTATCGGGTGAAGTTTTGGTTCACTTTTTTGTTAAATCTGCATTAATTGATATTTTTTGACATTTAGGGGAAGCAGAAAGAGCAGTAAACACAACACTGACATAATATGCCCTTATATGGCAAACAAGCATGTTAGTAAACAGATGCTTGTTTACACATCCTGCAGATATGGAGCAACATTAGCATTCATTTGAAGTCCAATTTCTGGCCACCCAACAACCAACTCCAGAGGGAAATGTTTGTCCAACAGCATACTGACTAGATGCTAACTTTGCTGTTTGGTGCTGGGCAGGTAGAACACAGTGGGTTTATAAGAGCTTTCTTACTGAAAACAGCTGCCTGTTGCTGCTGTAAACAAAGTCGATGAGAACAGTGAGAGCGAACCAAAACAGTGGCGGGCCATAAAACCAAAACAATGCAATGAAAGATGCTAAAATGCTCTGTAGAACTGAGGCAAACTGCAATTGGAGTCGGGTAATAATTATCTGTTCCTTCTTCACTACCAGCCGCACCCTTTATAGTTGTTTGATCCATTGTTAGTATAAAAATATTGATTGGTGCAGCTTTAAAGTTGCTATTAAATCAAAAAAAGAGTTTTGGGAAGGTTACAGTAAGGTTGGCCCACATCTAATTTGCATATGTCAACACAAATAAGCCTAAATTAGCTAAAGTTTCATTCATCAAAATGAGGGACCTCCTGCAATAGATGTAAAGTATTACTATTACAATTACTGTTATAAATGTGATTGTCAGGTCTGTTTCATCAGTACTAATGATCTGATCTAGGAGCCCACAGCAAGAGAAGGGAAGTAAAAAAATCCTGCTGTGAAGGGAGAAGGGGGAGAGGGGCGAGGGGGCAGCAATGCATGCAATAAGACATTATTTTGGGGACTGGGAGTTCCGCGCTCCGCCCCTGATCGGAGGTTTACATCTGTCGAGCCACCATGCAATGAACCACAGCACTGTTATTAAAAGCCTGACCTATCAGAAACGGCTTGGGCGGAGTCACGTGGACACATCGACTGACAGATAGGCAGGCGGCAAGGTGAGAGAGGAACTTATGGCACTTCGCGGAGGGAGAGGCAAGTCTGTGCGTAAAAACTGAAGTTTACCACGCAGCTGTGCAGCATCGGGGGAACAAGGGCAATAACACAAGATTTCATCGGAGTGAAGATACGACAAACAAAACAGCAACTGAGAGAGCGGCAGGAAAAGTGGTTGTATGGCACCTCAGTCGTGCGTAATGAATCCTGCGCAGGGATCGCCACCCTCGGCTGCTCCGGGGGAGACCTCACCAGAGGACCGCGCCGCTGGAGGCATGGGAACTGACGAGCTCGACCTGTCACCTGTCAGAAGATGTAAAACCAAAACTGTAGATCTGCCTTTCAGCGTGGAATCCCTCATATCGGACAGGACGCCGACTAGAAGTCTCCATTCCCCCGAGCCTGGTTTAGGCTGCGTCCGGCCGGAGGACACTGAGTGTGCGCCACCGAGTGGACTTTATCAGTCCAAAGCAGAGACGGTGGACCTCAGCGACAAGGAGACGAGCCCCTGGCTCCAGGCTCCTTACACATCCCCTCCAAGTGAGTGTTGACTCTTTTCTTTCTCATTTCTGGGAAACATGCGCAATTTTTCATCTTTCCAACAGTCTAAAACGGTTTTGGAAATATCCAAAGATCTTTGCATAATATTTGATATCCTATGTTTTTTTCATGGAGTTGAGGAGGAGGAAAATCAAGATAAAAAATGAAGCCATTATCCTTTATAATATTTCTCCTGAAATGAGATGATGTAATATAAGGGCGGTTTAGAGAGAGGCGTAAAAACGTTGAAATGAAGGCTGTGCTGCTTAAAAAGGTTGCAAGTCAAAGATGCAGCTATTCATTTTGTAGTATTTTCCCTGTTTTAGCTTTGCTTTTATGCAAAAAATCAAACAGGCAAAGTCACTGGTTGATTACTTATATGAAATGAATCACAATGATGTGACTTTCTAAATGTACTTGCAGGACTTCCCAGCCCACCACCGTGCAATCTGCGGAAACACAAGAACAACAGGAAACCCAGAACTCCCTTTACAACCTCTCAGCTGCTTTCTCTGGAGAGGAAGTTCCGTCAGAAACAGTATCTGTCCATCGCGGAGAGAGCAGAGTTCTCCAGCTCCCTCTGCCTCACAGAGACCCAGGTCAAGATTTGGTTTCAGAACCGCAGGGCCAAAGCCAAAAGACTGCAGGAGGCCGAGCTGGAGAAGCTCAAGCTGGCCGCGAAGCCGCTGCTGCCGGCCTTCGCCTTCCCTTTCCCCCTGAGCGCACCCATGGGCGCACCGTCCCTCTACGGGGCCCTGAACGGACCGCGGCCTGCCTTACCTGTCCCAGGACTATTCGGTGGACCATATGGGATGTACTACTTGTCTTAACACTCACTAACTCTGAACTGCTTCTTTGGAAAAGCTGCCTTAAAAAAAAAAGCCTTAATACAGCAAATAATCTACACTGCAAAAATGTCCATTTCAATGAGTCACAGCGTCTGAAAGTTTATAAGCTATTAAATATTTTATAAAATCTTTCTCGTTACAGTGAAAAACATCTAATGGTGTGAGACGAATAATTATTTTTTCACAGAGACACATAAAACAATCTGGCTTTAATATAAATAGTATTTTTCTTTCAAGAAAAACATGGAACTGAAACAAGTGAAATATTTTCACTCTATTGTAATTTTTCATAATATTTTATTTAATTTTCTATGGGTTATTAAAATAATCCTTAAATAAGATTTACTCAACGGTCAATTACTCGTTAACGTGGTCATTTCTGCAGTGTATTCAGTATTTTTTTTTTTCAATGACGGAGTCTCACTGAGCTCATTTTGCGGATTAAAAATTCTAATTTCATGTGGATGTTGAGCTTTTCTGTTGCAAAAGAGCTATTTGATAAAGTCAAAATAAGTCAAAAATGACATCAACAAATCATTTAAAGGCCTGAAAATCAGTAAATCGCGATAACACCACAGTGACTATGTGAAGGTTAAATCTATATTCCAGTGGCCTTATAATAGAAATCATTTCTAAATTTTTAGAAAAACACTCAAGAGCATCTAGGTTTAATCTTCCACATGATTCCGTTCAGGCCTTCACAGTCTAAAACACTTTTTGTATTGGGAATTTAATTAAGCCCAGTCACAACTCTCCGTTTTTTTATAAGATGGATAAGCCAAAAAGTTATCAAGTCTGACTGGTTATATCATCCCTAAAATTGTGATCAGAAGCTATAAACAGCCAATCTAAAACTTCTGAGTTCAATAAAAACGTGTTTTAGCAGTTTACATCTTCACAAATATGTTCCCTTTGGCATTTTTATGGAGCTGTTAAAAGTTGCCCATCCATTTTATTTTAAGTTGCTATGAATCATGGTCTTTCAAGGGGAATTTAGTAACATCGAAACCACATTATTTCCAGTCAATGTTTGTTTCTTTTTTTATTTCACCAGATTAAAATGATGACTCAACTGTAAATATGCTTTATCATTGTCCTTTAAATTATACTTTACCTCAAAAGAAGAAACTTTTCTTTGCACAGATGTTCAAAGAGCTCTCACAGCAGGCAGTGTCAGTTTCTGTAAATAAAAATCGACTATTTTTGAGAACACTCAAAATGATAATGATGGATTTCATTAATGTACAGTGTATTTTATATTTGATGGGTGAAAAAGTGTTTTGTAAAATTATTAAAATCTATTACGTAAATTCTGACATTTGTCTTATTTTTGTACTCAAAGGCTCCTCCAGTACACTTGTTAAGTTGGTCTGCAATTTCCATGTCAACTGTAATTGTGATGTTGGTTTTTCCACCAAAAACTCAACACAGCTCAAAGTAACAAAGAGCATCCCATATGGAGCACTTTGTACTGTTTAAAAAAAACAGATATACAAATAGAGTTTCTTTATAAAGACAGACAATTAACATTGATGGATTGCAAACAACTCTGTGCTGATGTTCCTGTCAGTCCAACAGACTGAAGGTCACCAGAGAGGAGAAAAGTGAGACGAGAGTCAGGAAACAAACTTCACACAACAAGAAGTATTCTTAATCACCTGAATGATCATCTGAGGACATTACATAATATTGTGCAAAAAAACCCATTTTATTTTAAGTTAAGGACACATTTGACAGTAAAAGTATATATTTAGTACAAGTAACACAACTTCATTGTTTCATTTCCTCCTTCCACGCCGTCCTCTGAAGCCACGGACGGAGCCGTGACCGAAGCACACATTTGTTGGGACCCTGAGAGGAAAGAACAAGGCTGTTGAATTTTGTATCTCAGATAATTTATCATTTCAAAAGCAAAACTGGAGTAAATATTATGAAGATATCAAATCACATACAGTTCAGCTACACAGTGTTGCACCTAAATGATTAAATAAACCCTTCTTACAGTTTTCTTCATCCAGAGTGAACTAAATATTTACACTTTTTAACTGGAGACTGGAATCTTACCTAACAGCTGAAAAACAAAACTTGCCCTGAATTTACAGAGTTAACAGCGTCAAAGTGGCTGCAATAGTCTCTCTAAGCACAGGGCTAAACCAGCCTCAGAATATATCCAGCAGCAGATTTGTTTAAAGACTAACCTGTAGGAGTATCGTGGTTTCTGGGGGTCTGCGCTTGTGTTCGCGGTGCTGTGAACTGCAGCCGAATAATCTGCATGCTCCTCGGCAGACGCAGATTTTGCCATTTGAGAAGCTTCTTCCTCGGACACATGCGTCTCCATGGATTCCCCTTGCTCTTGTTGGTCAGATGCCACATCACACATAACCTCACACACACCCTCAGACTCACACACATCGTCCACTACCTCCATTGTTGTGTCTTTCTGCTGCTGTTGCTTTGTCTCTCGAGCTCTATTGACAAAGATAATAATGTCAAAATATTAAAAATAGCATACACACAAAACAGGGTGTTTAAGAAAAAATATAACGATTACGGTCAGAGAAACTTAGGATACAAAATATACATTCAAAGCAAAACACAAAGAGTTTTAAAAGGTAAAGTTACTTTAAACACCAAATCTACTGATTGGTGTTATTAAAACAGCAAAGAGCATCTCACTCTTTAAATGGCTTTAATGAGCCAAGTTATATCATGTTATGTTAAAGCAAAAATATGAAATACATTACTCAAAACATTTACATGGCTTCAGCAGAGCAACATTTTGTAAAAAAAAAAAAAAACATTTAAATTTGAGACATTAAACCAAGAATTCCAAGATAAAAAGCTTGCATTAAGTGCTATTTCTAATGACATTTTGCTGCCATCTAGTGAGCAAAATGAGGTAAGTGCAGTCTTACCCTTTGTCTTTTTTGGTTTTGTCAAATCTGAAGTCTGGAGGGTACGCGTGAACTCTTATAAGATGATCCTTCCTGTGTTTACTAGTCCTGAATTTCTGTCCACAGCCCTCCACCAAACACTGGTACTGAAAAATACGTAGGAAGCGTCATGAGTAATTTGTCTTATAAGGGTGAGTGTCAGACATTAATGATGTCGTGATAATGAAAATAAGCTCAGAGGATTTCTTTAACTTACCATATCTTGCCTCTGTGCAAGGATTGTGAAGAGAGGGTCGTGCCACTCCTGAATGTGAATATCTAGTAGGCGAGCAGTTGGCAGGGAGCGACGACAGGAGCAGCACACGTGTCTGTGCAGGGAGTTGTAGTGATGCTCATACTCCTCCAAAGTGCTATGGACAGCACTGCATCCAGAGATGTGACAGGCAAACTCGGACACACTGCGAGAAAGGATGAGAGGAGGAGTGAGTGACAGCCTGACCAACACTGGTGTTACAGAGGGAAGAAAATTCAAGAGCTTTTGGGAAAGTAATGTACATTTCTAGGTCCAATTTGTTGTTTGGTGGTTTATTTTTCCTATTTTTGGAGATAGCTGACCAAAAAAAGACAATGGGGCATCACAACCAGATATATCTACAACACATATGAGAAATTTTGATAGAAAACAAAGTTATAGACAGTATAAAAAATCAAGGTTTTGGCATTGGCTTGTAATAATCAAGGTCTTCTTCTCTCACCGTGTTACTTTTTTTATTTACCAACCAAAAATATTACAAACAGTACCATATGTCTGACACAATTTATCTATACCCAGAATGATGCAGGGGGGTTATTGACAAAATCAATCACAATACTTTTAACTCACTATTTTGAGGTTACATTTACAATATGGTTACTTGGGTATGATACTTCCTGAGGAGGCAGAACAGGTGCATGTCCACATATCAAAGTGTCCTTGGGCTAGATACTGAACCCCAGATTGCTCCTGATGGTTACGCCAGCACCTTGTATGGTAGTTTGCTAGCATCAGTGTGTGAATGGGTGAATGAGAAGCAGCAATATTGTAAAGCACTTTGAATAAAAGCATGGATATAACCATCATACCTGATCGTGGGCTTGTCCTCTGCCTCTGAGATGTAAAGGTCTTGTAGATACATGTGTCTGTGAACGTCTCCATCCTGTAAACAACCAGTCACATGCAGGAGTTTACGTTATGCTGGGTACGTTAGCTATTATACTTGTCCAACACAAGAGCAGCTCCTTTCAGTATATTGTCAATTTTTATACTTTGATGGCTAAATTTTATATCCACAACGCAAATTTCTTTTCTTTCTACCTTTTCTTGGAGAATTAAATTAAAGTCTCCTGCAGTCTTTCAGGCACATGAAGAACCACAAAAGTGCCTTACTACTGTCTCCACACTCACAACTCACTTGTGTAAAACATGTAATCTTTATCTATTCATTTACTTCTTTATTGACTTCAGTGCTCTTATTTCTTTTGGATTTTTCGTTTGATTGTTGTGTTTGTTTTTTTTAAATATATCGATTGTTTGTTTTGTGTGGTGCTTTTCCTGTATTCGTGTATTAACCGTATGTGTTTTGTATTTCCAATTATTTATAAATACATAAATAAATAAGCTGGCTGTTATTTATCGCAGTGATCAAACAGAACGAGTAACAGTCGGCTCAGGTTGTTGTTGCCATAGATACAGAAACACTGTTGCTATGTTACCTCCAACAGTTCGTGGTCCTTGTGCAAGTGGATGAGCTGCGGGCTGAAGTTAAACGGGTTTCCCTCCTCCCCCTTCCTCCGTGTGTCTACTGTCACACAGTCTTCATCACAGCTTTTTACTAAAACCTCTCCCTCTGTCAGAAGTCGGACCAGTTCTGGCTGCAACATTCTCCCTCAACGTTGTCACACTCTCTTAACTGTTATCTAAAGAAGGATAACTGTCGTGAGAATGTCGGTCGCATGGTAGTCGTTTCTGTTTAGGTTGTAGTTGTCGCAGAATGATCACGTCACTATTTCTTTTTTTTTTTTTTTTTTTTTTTCAAACAAAATGGTGTGTTACTGCCACCAACTGGCCAGATTCAACTATGGACTCAATCTGGAGAAAGTCCTTTTCTCATGTATTTTATGTCTGTACTCATTTAAGTAACTTTTGGACTCAAATTTCTTCATTAATCTGGAAGACTCATGAGGTCCCGATTACAGAAAGTATGGTCTTATTTTTGAATGTAGAGTCTAACAACAGTGAAGTTGATAACTTGATAAAATTACTATATCTTTTGGGCAAAACATCATAGTCACAAAGCAGATTTCTTCAGTTTCTTCCCGAACAAAAACTTGTTTTATGAACTTCAGTCTATGACTCTGTCTGTAGAGTAGCCTATCTAAAAACAAATAGCTTTAAAGACATCTCATCTATTGTGGACAACATTGCCAGATGATTTAAGTTGGTTTGCAATATTGCTTATTCACTTTTTGCACAATTTTATTTCCTCTTGTGTTTTTGTGATCAGTTTATTTTATTTATTTTTCCCCAATACCTCCTGCACCTACTGTTGTTTGTGTTGTAATATTTGAGCAAAAATATAAGTATAAAATTATATTTCTGCTCCAGGCAGCACAAAAAGCTCAGGTTTGAATGTGAGCATCTGATATCTGAGCCACAAAGTAAGTTTTCTGGTTTTCTGGCTCGGCAGTCACAAATCCGAACTATAATCTTTTCTTTTAAGTGTTTTAAGTCAAGTCTGGATTACTAAATGGGCAAAAACCACTATTGCAATTGTTTTGTGATCATTTTGATTCATCGTTTTATTTTAATCATAAAGAATATAGTCATCTTTCAGCTTTATTTGTATGCATTTCTGGGAATTCTGGTAAACTATGTTTACTATTTCTATATTCCACTGTCCACTGCAAAAACCCTTTAAATTTAGCCTAAAAGTATTATTTTTCCTCTCACAAGTAGTACAGCAAACACATGCAAATTTTCTGTTTTTGCAATGATACACGTAAATTCCTATAGAAATAACACAAGAAATATATTTAAAAATATCCCCTGCCTATGAGTGATTCTGTTTAATTCAACAGTTTGGCCAGTAGATGGCGACAAAAGCCAATCCTCTGCTGTTGTGCGCTCTATATTGTGAATTGGACATTTTTATAGTAAATTAGGGGTTTACGTCAATGTAATGCTGTTGATCTGCTAGAATTAAATATGTTTACATTCAGATTTATTTCGATATTAATCTAGCTGACCTTTATAGCAATCAGTGGTAACAGTGGTGAAAAGAAGGAAAAGAGTGGAACTGAAACAAAAAATGAGCCAAACAGCATAGTTAAAAAAAAACAAGACACAGTTAAAAAGTTGCAAATACGGGTATTACACTACCTTATAACAATTTGTAGAAAACTTGAACATAAATAAAACTGGATGCTAAACTTATCTTGTAGCAGCTGCTTTCTTTGTTACCGCAAAATTACTGCACTTTTTTTTTTTTTTTTTTTTCCGCTCATCACAGCGTATTTGACCTACGGAAAAGTCATGTCCATTAGCTAATTTCGTCTCTCTTAGCACCTCATAAAATACATTTGCATTGAGGAAGAAAAATGTTTAACTTTTTATAGGCTCGTTCGTGACTCATGTGGTTCTCAGCCTCAAATGGTAATTTTGAGGATGTTGCAGCCGAGAGGGGCGGAGAGTTGGACATCCTCTGTAGACTATTTCTCTCAGACAGACAGCACACAATGAAAGAGTCCGTCCAATAGAGCAACATGCTACATACTGGATATTTTATATGGATATTCTTCTCCTCATGGGGTACGAGTTTCTTTCTTTTTCTTTCTTTCTTTCTTTCTTTCTTTCTTTCATTCTTTCTTTCTTTCTTTCTTTCTTTCTTTCTTTCTTTCTTTGTCTGTCTTTCTTCTAAACATATCCCTGATATTTGCAGGAATAATTGCGGGCGGTTTGAGGACTCTACCTCATGTGATGAAGTACCAAACAGTGATACCTCAGAAGTTGAAGGCTTCCTCTCACTTTAATGATGCTGCTACACATCAGGTAACACACAAACTCTGCTGGACTGTGTCATTAGATCATTTTTAACCTCTAGAAGAAAGCTCTCAAGTCTCATCTGCTGTGTGTTTGTGTGTGCAGACGTACCCTGATGAACTCCAGTACTCTTTGACAATTGCAGGACAAAACTATACACTGCATCTGGAAAGAAACAAGTGAGAAAACCTAATATGTATATTTGTTTCCTTTAAGTCGTCTCTTTTTAATGTGCTTACTGTATTTTCTTCCTTGAACTGAACTTATACATTAAACTCTGATCTTTTCAGAGGTCTTGTTGGGAAAAACTTTGCTGTGACACACTACTCAGAGCAGGGCACCCAAATCACAACAACTCCAGATCTTCAGGTATGCAGCTTTGCTTTCTTTCCCCACTATCTCACTAACATTAAGAAAACTCCTGTTTTCACACAGAACTTGCAGATTTATGTACTTTATCTTTGTGTTAGCTGAGTCAAAAGCAGCTGTCTGCGTTGCTAAAACTCAGACTATACATTTTAAATGTTTGCTCATTTACATTATAAAAATCCTCACCTGTGTTTCATAAATGTGTTATTAATTAATTAATTAGGTAGAAATGTCTGAAGGCAGGAAATTATCTTTGCTGTCACTGCACACTTGACTGAGTTATTTGAGAGTGTGTATGTACTTATCCTGATAATCAGACTGAATTAAATTTCACTTCTTCTGACTACTTGAATTGCTGAACATATGAGATATGCTGGTGGTGGATTCAGTGGTTTGAAACCAGGCTGGTATATACTGTACCACCAACGAATCATCTTACCATATAGGGTGCACAGCCTTGAATGAATCAAGCACAGGATATCCTGTGCCATCATACTGATTCAGTGTCAGTGGTTTTGTTAGATTTGCCTTCCTCTGCAAATGTAGTTTTGTTCTCAGTCTAAAATCTCAGTCACAGATCTGAACTGTTAAATAGATAAAGAGGTTTGTAAAATGCTGATATAACATAGCCAGAACATGTTTCATCATCTTATCAGTCAGTTGTTTAAGGCTGTACAACACAAAAAAGAAAACACACAGAAGTAATGAAATGCATATTTTATCCACAGTAATTCAGATGAATTGCTATAGATCCCAGTCGTTTTCACCGTCTGCTTTTGAGAAAGTCATGTTGAGGACGTTTTAAGCAATACATGCCAGTAATTCTGCTTTATTTTTGATGAGAAGTCTGGATTTCTCAATTACAATGTTCCTCATTATGAGAGATGACGTCTCTCACTGGAAAGCTTTCAGCTCCACTAACATATAAGGTCAAGATTGTCGCTTATGACACATACAGTATATCTTCCTCAAATTAGACTACGTTTTTACACTGTGCTTGAGATATTTGTCAGTTTAAGGGAGAGGAAAAACAATATATGAGTTAAAATCTCTCATTTAATTCCATGTCTGTCTATTTAGGGTCACTGCTACTACCATGGAAACATTGTGGGAGTGGAGGACTCCTCTGCCAGCATGGAACTGTGCTCAGGAATGAAGTGAGTCTTTTTTTTTTTTATTTCATCGTGTACTGCTAATTACAAAAAGGTAATTGTTTCCCTAAACAGAGTGACAAATTTAATTAATCTCATGATCAATGGGACTGTATATGCGTTCTGCTGTGACTCATGATCAGCATGTCTGATCCAAAGAGAGGATCAGTCCCTCAGCATCCATTTCCTCCATCACGACAACCATTAAAGCTGCACGACTCTGTCTGAAAACCTAATCAGCAAAAATCATGCAGAACTCTCTGATTAAAGCTGTCTTCTACCTGCTATAAAAGACATTTCTATGTGGATCAATGTGTTTTGAGTAGTCAAACTGAGATCTGTTTGAGAATTAGATTTGCATAAGAAAAAAAAGACATTTTCTTCTGTCCACTCTAAAGTTCTTGTTTTTGCACTGCAGGGGGTTCGTGCATCTCCAGGACGAAATGTACCTTATCGAACCTCTGGACAGTGCAGGAGCTGGACAGAAGGCCAGCAGACAGAGCTCTGGAGCTCACAGCGAGGAGAGTCTTCATGCTGTTTACAACTACAAACACCTGAGGAGGAAGAGGAGCTCCTGTTCCCATGGAAACACAACCAATTTCTACGACCATGGAGCTCGTCCGTCTGGACTGTTCCAGCTCAGCAGTCTGGTAAAGCTACACAGCACTGACAGATCCAGATATACACCAGTGTTTCAAGCCTACAGCTAATATCTTTGGACTGAGACTGCTGATACCCAGTATTTTCTGTTATATTCTTAAATTTGATTGTTTTTATGCAAAAACCCTCTCCAGAAAGACAGGAAGGTGGTGACAGTAAAACACTGATATTAACTATAGCTCGGTGAATTATCACAATAGAAAGTTCTGTATCAAATTTATCATAAAAACAAACACATTCCTCTTGATATTTTGAAGATCTTACAATATGAGCGGAAAAGGAAGTTAGTTTAAATTAAAAAGTTGTGTTGCACTTCACTTCAGCATTCAGTTCAGTGTAACAAATTAAGATAAAGGGGAAACGTAAAAACAAAGAGGGACATGGAAAAAATAGATACTAAGAAAATGAGGAAGAGAGACAGATTAATTTTAATACAATTTTGCATAACTATTTGCTTCAATTTGCATATTTTCATAGATAAAGTCATACTTTCTCATCAAAATATGTCTGTGGGATGATCATGATATTCGTTTTGTTGCTACAGCACAACACTGCTCTGAAAACATGTGGACTATGAAACACTAAAACTCTCTAAAACACTGTAGATTATCAAATCAATACTTACTTAACCATTACAGGTACATATTCATGCACAACCACATTTAATATTGTTAATACTTTCCTCTTTCTGTGTTATTCAGAAAAGCAGAGCCCAGACTAAAGACCAAAGAGGAAAACCCAGAACAGTGGAGCTTGTTGTGGTGGTCGACAACACAGAGGTTTGCTTCCTATTTTCCTTTCTTTAGTTTGTCAATAGTCATTTTCTCATCAGTAATACGTTTGTCCTTCAAGAGGTGTAGTGATTATCTTTATATCTGAGATGTTGTTGATTGTATTACTAATATGAATAATAATTTCTTTCCAGTATAAGAATTTTGGCAGTAGGAAGACAATAGAGGGCAGAGTGCTTGAAATAGCAAACCACGTTGACAAGGTACCTTTTGTTTCACTGTTGACCCAATTATGCTCTAAAATCTACTGATCTTGAAAAAACATTGTGAACAAATGTCTCCCAAGGCCAGAAACAGCCAGAACCGTAAAATAGGGCATTCCGAAGTTCATGCAAGTGTAATTTTATGCATTTTTCCCTCTGGATTAATAAAGCACGCCATCTATTTTTACCAATAATTTAGATATCTAAAATATTTTTATTGGCTGCAAAAAAAAGGCAAACATTTTTGCCACAATGCAGCACATCCACGTGTCAGGCACTTCAACAGACTTTTACTGTGGATTACAGAAATGCAGGAAATCTGTCCTGATACTATCTGCTCTTTACTGACTGGAATCTGACCAATAAAAGGAGAAAAGAAAAGTTCTCTTGCTGTGAAAATGTAACTTTAACTGTGAATTTTCACACTTTGGCTGAAAAATTTTCACACATATCACACTATTCCCTTTGCATACTCTGAAGGAGTAGGGCCAACATGAATGCATCATCAGACAGCACTAGACCCAACAGTGTTTCCCTGAAGGTGACAGCATTATAGATACACCCTTGGTTCTGTGGTAGCATGAGATATGAGACTCCTTCATATTCAGAAGTACTCTTAAAAACTATTCATCTGATAATTCATTCAGCTTAAGGGTGGATTTTCACTTTGACTTGTGTGCTAACAATGCTCCCTGCTGCTCTGTTTCAGCTCTATCGCCCCGTGGGTGTTCGTGTAATGCTGGTCGGTCTGGATATCTGGTCATACAAAGATCAGATTTACGTCAGCAGAAATCCTGAGCATACCCTCAATGACTTCCTGAAATGGCGTCAGCAGAGCCTGCTACCAAGGATCAAACACGACAACGCACAGTTCATCACGTAAGACACTCCTGTCTTCCACTGAAAAGACCAGTGTCAAGATACGTTAGAGCTAGTGTTTAAACATTTTGTCTTTTCTTCACTCAGAGGTGTGGATTTTGATGGCTCCACTGTCGGCCTTGCAAACACAAATGCAATGTGCACCTCTAAATCTGGAGCTGTCAATGAGGTACACACACGGTTTCATTTAATAAAAGTATTAATATAACATTTCTGGCACTTTGTAATCTTCATTTCAGTTTTACTTCACTCCACTTTTGTCCACTGTACATACAGGATCATAACAGTAATGCAATCGGAGTGGCGTCTACTGTGGCCCATGAGATGGGTCACAACCTGGGCTTGTCCCATGATACTGAAAATTGTGTCTGTGGCTCTTCAATATCGAAAAAAGGCTGCATCATGGCTGAGAGTGTTGGGTAAGCTCAGTTTTTCATCTGCACCTAGACTACCCCAAATTTACTATTCTTAAAATCCAAAATAAAGCAAATACTTTATATTTCCTTATTCTTTCTACGTATTCTTTTAGCAATGTGTATCCAGAGCAGTTCAGCAGCTGCAGTCAGCAGCAGCTCAGCACATTCCTGGAGCAGATCAACCCTGCCTGTCTGCTGGATACTCCCTCCACTGATCGCATCCACGGAGGGCCAGTGTGTGGAAACGCCTTCCTAGAGCCTGGAGAGCAGTGTGACTGTGGCACTGTAGAGGTATGCTGCACTCACACAAACACATACGTAACCAAAGCAACGCAAATGAGACTTGATCATAATATTCTTCACCCCTCTGTCTGCCTCCTAGGAATGCAAGAATCCCTGCTGCAACGCAACTACCTGCAAATTTAATACAGGAGCTCAGTGCGCAGAGGGCGAATGCTGCCACAACTGCCAAGTAAGCGATCCTCACTCTATGCTCTCTAGATGAGTGAAGTCACACTGATACTAACTGTGTTACCATATAGCTAGACACAGTCTGACTGCACCGTCTGGCAGCTTATGTGTGAACGTATTTCAGTAGTTGGTACACCACCATCTGTGTTTCTTTTTCGCTCTGCAGCTGAAACCAACAGGCAGCATCTGCAGACCAAAAGGAGGAGACTGTGACCTGGCAGAATACTGCACAGGACTTTCCGCCTCCTGTCCTACTGACGTCTACACCCTAAATGGCCTGACCTGCAACCGTGGGAAAGGATACTGCTACAATGGACAGTGTCCGTCACGGCGGCAACACTGCCAGAGACTTTGGGGTCCAGGTAAAACACCATCGAATTACACTTTCAACTCATCACTTTGATTCTGCCACATCAAGACTCTCAATCTAATCTTGTGTTTTTCATATGATTCTCATAAGATGCTGAAGTAGGTACAGAAGCCTGTTTCAACTGGCACGGAAGCTGCGGAAAGAGTTCGTATAAGCAGAGATGTTCGAGCCAGTATGTTATTCAACAGCACTATAATAGCACATATTAATAGTTTGGTATTCTTGTTTTTTGTTAATCAGTTCTTTGCGGTGTTTGGTTGCAGAGATAAATTATGTGGGAAACTTTTCTGCTCTGGAGGCTGGGAGTTTCCGGTAACATCCAGGAAATCCTTCTACACAGTAGGAAATGGTATATGCAATGAGGCAACTATGGACCCTGAAGACAACTACCCAGCAGACCTGGGCATGGTGCCTACTGGTACAGTGTGTGGCATAAACATGGTAAGAAAACTGACCGTGTTGCTGCTGACCTTTAGCAAAACTACCATAGACTCAAAATCTGGACACTGTGTCAATGTCCTCACAATGTTTCCATCTATCTGGCAGGTATGCTACAATCAACAGTGTCAGGAGATCAAAAAGATAAAAGAGTACGGAACAAATGACTGCTCTGCCAAATGCAACAACCATGGGGTAAAAAAAAATTGTCTACTTCTAAAAACTTTAGTGCACTTGATAGCAAAGACAGCATAACTGACTGTGATTTATGGCAGGTTTGTAACCATAAGAGTGAGTGTCACTGTGAACCCGGCTGGGCACCGCCTTTCTGTGATAAGCAGCTGTCAGAGCTGCCTGAAGGTACAGTGCACTTTATTTTCAGATATCTTCACATGTAAGCAGTGATAGTTAGTGTCTCTGTATGCGTCTGTTCATATGCTTGACCTTTTAATGACCATGATTTACACATGACTGTTAGTATCTGTTCCTCTGGTGCTCTGTTTTCTTCACCAAGACTTGGAACAGATTCCTCATGGACTCTCAAACAATTACGCTCTGTTCTGGTGAACACAAACAGACACTGATTTAATGGAATTCCCCAGTTATTTCGTACAAATACAGTAATGATGTTACAGTCAATTTGACGTATGCTGTTACATGCTTGTCCTTGAGCAATAAAAGGATACGGTTGTAATCAATGTGTGTGTTTGTGTGTGCAGGAGCAGGTCCAGCGTTGATTGTGTCAGTGGTTGTCGGCTTACTTCTGCTGTTTGTCTTGGTTATTGGAAGTTTGATGTGCTGCATCAGGAAAAAACAACCCGCAAAAAGGTACAGAAAGAAGACATATCTGTGCACATGGCATTAAAGACATGAAGCTGTGCAGACGGAGCTCTTTATCTTGCCCATCTTTAAGTCTAGATTTTGTGTGTATTTCTTTACAGAGCACTCCCATCTACTTCAGGACAGTCCAACCCGTTGTTTGAGAAAGGCAACGCACGAGGCAGCCCTCGTCTCGGGTCTACAAGTATCAGTCAGCCTATATTTGTTGAGTCTTCAGCCACTCAGGCCTGTAAACCTCTGTCCTCTGCTGCTGTCAAACCACCTAATGGAGCATTCAAGCCCAGCAGAACAGCTCCAGAGGTGAGTTCACATTTTGATCTATTATTGATCTAACAGCTTCAGCACCAGAGCACCTGAGTTGTTTTTTTAACCTTTTTCCTACATTAGACACAATAGTTTTGGTTGTATCTTTAATTAAATCATTATAATTGTTAGTGTAAGCTTTGTCAGTTTGCAAGACCAAAGGGTTAAAGGTTGAAATTCCAGCTAGAGAGAGAGCATGCAGCTGCTATAATGTCACTATTTTAATTAAACTTCAAGAACCAGAAAGGGTTATGGTTAAAAAAAAGACTAATCAAGCTTTTGCTTTCACTTTTCTCTGTCCTTGTTCCTTACAGCCCCCCAAGAAGGTACCAACTGTACCTCAACAGGTAACGTGATCCACTGTTTCGTATTACACTTAAATGTAGCATTACCATCCTTAATGTTTATCTTTCTACTTTATTTTAACCAGTAAACAATGTTTTTCTTTAGTTTGTAAAGCCGGTCATGCAGTCACCGACTGGTCCAAGCAAGCCAATCTACACTGAGGTAAAAATGCGTACAGAATTTGATATTTGTTTGCTTTATTTAATGATGTATTGATTGCTTTTGTGTTTTCTTTCTTTTCAGGCGAAGCCGCTACCTCCGTCCAGACCTCTACCACCACTTGCAACAAAATCAGTAAGTCACATTACAAGTCACTTACTTAGCCACAGTTTTCCTATTTTACTGTTTTTGTCATCAATGTTTGTTTAAAATGTGATCATCTGCTCTCTAGGTCATGAAGCCAAAACCTCCGATGCCTCCAGTGAAGCCGAAGCCCTCTGCAGGCCGGACTCCGCTGCCACACACTCAGCTGGTATGTAATGACAGCAGCAAGAGTCAACCGGACTTTCCTAAACCCTCCAAATCCTGGCAGTTGGTATTCAGACATTGTTAATGTTAGTCAAGGAATTCACGTGTAAAAAAGACATCAGTGGTTTTGGGCATCGCCCCAACATAGCAGTGTAATGAACAAACTGTGGCTCAGCGTTAGTCAGTTGGTAAGCACACAAACATCTCCTGGCCACCGCTGAATAACTTGTAGCCTCAGTATACAAAAGTGAGTAGACAGAAAAATAATCTACACATTAGAGAGTTGTATTGAGAGAACCTCATCCGTAGTATGTTTGCTAATAGTATTTGTTTTTATAGCTTGCAGGGAGAGCTGCCCTGATGCCCCCCAACAGGCCCAGATGATTGAGGAAATAATTCAGCCTGGAGTAAACCTTGAGATCCTCTGACAGGGGACACTGTTGTTGTTGTTGTCCCACCAACAAAATCCTCTCAGGAGACGTCTGTCTGTATTAATGTGGGGAACGAGATCCCACTGTAGGATCAGCAACAATAAGTGACAGAGCTTTTCTGTCAATTGTGGCCTCCCCGAGGATTACTGCCATCTGTGTCTTGCTTTTGTAGGCCTTCAGGATGTTGATGAAAACCTGAGGCTGTGATTGACAGATTCAGCTTGTGTACTATAAATGACAAATGGTTATGCTGCCATGATGATGTGTTTTTAAGGGAAATGTTTCTCTGCCTTGATCCTGGGACATGTGAACACTTTATGGAGCAATTGCACTATTGATGCTGTAACTGTTTTACTAACTGCTACCATTGCTGCACATAGTTTTTGGTACTGCTTTTCTAAGAGATAATGTAGTTGTTAAGGGATTTTAAAATGTGGCACCAACATGGGAACTTTTTTCAGATTTTTGTATTAAGGACATAACACAAGGGGTATGATTTTGCCTTGAACCTTTTTGTAGTAAAGTATGCTTGAATTTGTGGGACTGTGTCTTAAGATTTTTTGTATTTGTTGACTAAACACATGTTGATTGTAATTATTCTAGGGATTTTTGTATTGCATTTTCTATACAGCAGTTCTTCACTCATAATGCCAATGATTGTGTTTTTTCCTTACAATGAGGACTCTGCTTGGATTAATGCTGCAAACTTAAACTGAAAAATAATTTGAATATTTATGAAGAATTTCTTTATGTATTTATGTGTATGAAATTGTGCTTAAAATAAAAAACAATCATCAATATTTGTTGTGGTTATTTATTTTTTTCTTTTTACACAGGCCTATAGTCTGTGTTGCCATAGTTAATGGCCGGTTGCCTAGCAACGCCTTAAACAACCTGTTGTCGAGAGAAGCTAACAAGCTAGCTCAGTGAAACAGTTTGGATCTTTACAAACTGCCCAGAAACACATGTCGCTTTGTAAATAATGGATCGAGAACTGAATGAAGAAGAACTGCAGGACTTGTACGCATGGATAGATAAAATACCTCTGTCCCGGCCCAAAAGACACATCACAAGAGACTTCAGCGATGGAGGTAGATGTCTTTGGTTAGGCCAGCGGTCCACAGAGGGGATAAAATATGCAGGCAGCAGCAGAAATATGACCCAACCTAGTCTTAAGCTCCGTGTTATAACTTTGTCACGTATATCCAGCTACAATCATCTTGTTTTTGGTTGTTTTAACGCAGTTTAGCAGCTCAAATATCTGTTTGTTTGTTTGCTTGTGGATTGACTCTCTGCTGAACCCTCTGCAGTGATGGCTGCTGAGGTTGTAAAATATTTCTTCCCAAAGCTTGTCGACCTGCACAACTACATCCCTGCAAACTCCACACAGCAGAAGCTCAGTAACTGGAACCTTCTCAACAGGCAAGACACCTGCCATTTTTATTGATTTGCTTACTTAAATTGCATGTGCTGTGAATAGGATATGAAATGATTGCATGAAAAGCAACAAAAAAGCAACAAAAATGTAACCCCATGGCTGGAAAAAGCACTAAAATAAACCAAAATTGTCATCCCCGATTTATATCTCTTTAATCCATATGGCAGTCATTACCAAATGTTTAAATTTTCAGTAATATCTTATCTAAACACTGACACAGAGAGGGAATATAGGCTGACCTTTTGTTGAGCACCACGATGGGCCTCTGTGTCTGGCGATGAGAACCACTTCAAACACACTCAAACAATCCTCTCCCTGGCAAAAAGCCAGCCACAGATTTTATGAGTCTTAAGTCACAGTAAACATATTGGCCCCTGTGATGTTCATCATTACCATACATCATCAGTGAAATCACTTTCAATCTGCTGCTCCTGTTGTGGCTAGTTTTGTAAACTAAAAACAGCTGTGTGTGTTTGTTTTTATTTTTTATTTTTTTTCTTGTGGACAGGAAGGTGTTTTCCAAGCTGAACTTTCACATGCCCGAGGAGACAGTGAAGAGGATTGCATTGAGTACTGCAGGAGTGATAGAGCCTGTGCTGAGCGCCCTCAGGGAGAAGATAGAAAAGAAACTTGAGCACACCACAGATAATATACCGGTGTGTATATTTGTTTGGACTCTATACGTTACTCTCTTTCTTCCACAAACCTTTCCTCTGTATAAGTAAGCAAAGCATTGTTCCATGAAAGATTACCACTTTTTCAAACATTTTTCCCCCTTTTTGAATCAGGATTTGGAATACTATGACACCAGGAACCAGGAGAAACATCATACAGGTGGAGTAGCTTTTATGTTAGTATATTCACACAAACCCTAACACACTTTTTATTTCACACATTAGTAATAATTGTCTTGCAAACATGATCCTCTGATGCCTGGCGTCATATTTGACCTCACAGGACAGAAACAAGAAGTTACAAGTCATTTATGAAGAAGTTAAACAACTGTGATTAAGTCCGGGAAATTGTGACGTCAACAGAATTACACAATGTGGACTGCTGAATTGATAAAAATGTGATGACTGTATTTTGACATATCATCCTTGTGCAGAATATCTTTCTGTTATTATCATTTGTGGAAGGTATTTGCTGACACAATCAGTCACTGACCCAGATCCAAACTGCATAGTCCAAATTTTAACTTTTTTTAGCACAGGGAGGGAAGTGGGAGTAATTTTAGACACTTTTTAATGATGCTCTATCTACTGGTCAGCTGACAAACACAAAATCAGCATATTCAAGAGGCACCGACGTGGTTCTTGTGGTTGAGTGACGGCTGTGAAGGTTGATTCTGCCTCTGAAATTATGTTCTCCTGCCTTTCTCTTCCTGTCTTGTCAGCATTTGTGCCCTGCTAACAACTTAATGCTAATCTGTCCCAGAGATAGCGGTTAGCACACACAGACACAAATATACCTACAGTAATGATTAGAGACCTTCAAGGAGTGAAAGGGTGACATGTCTCTCTTCCGTTTCCCACACCTCATCTGTCCCTGAAACTGTCCTTTTAAGCTGACCTTAGACCAGCGCCTCCTCCCACAGCTTTTTCCTCCTCCATCTACACCCCATCCGCTATCAGACACACAGCTGAGGTCCTCATATCAGCTCACAACATCACCAGATGGCCATGATCGGTGTCCTGAGCTCAGCACTGCTACACCTCAAGGCCTCTCTTTCTCCATCTTCTAATCTAATCGTACCTCTCGTTTCCTCCCTCTTTCTGCTTCTTCTCATTGCCTGCAAGATTTGTGTCCTTGAAGGTTTCCAACAACAGCAGATTTTTCAGTCGCAGTGGTTCATATTTTTGTTGGGGAAATTTCATAGCTTTGTTTTGTTGTCTTCAGAAATTCATCAGACTGAAACAAAACATCTGGCTCAAATGGCAGGAGAAGAAATGAAAAAAGATGAAAAGAGTAGACTGAAAAATGGGTATGACCAAAAACAAAAATCACAAAAAAGTTTAACATGAATCAAATGAATCAGTTGCAGTGTTGACAATAACGTCTCTGTGGTTTCTGCTGTACAGAAAACCGCTGCAAACGGTGCAGTTTTACTCAGACATGGACCCTACTTTACGACTAATTCTGCAAGAAAAGGAGCAAGCTGTGATGGCTTTGCAGGAGACAGTGGAGGTACACACACACACACACACACACACACACACACACACACACAGTTCAATCCAGGAAACACATGCTGCTGACTGGTAGAACATCTGCAAACAAATTTCTCTTCTCGTTTTGATGCTCTGTAGGGGAACAGCTATGTCATACAGACACCAGCTGTAATTTTGCAGATGTGTGTGTATGTGACACAGAAATTTAGGTGTGTGTGTGTGTGTGATACATATGCGTCACAAGCTGTTTCAGCAGTGGTCAGTGACTCAGTATCAGCTCAGCGGATATAAATCTTTTTTTCCTTCCTTTCTCGTCTGTGGCCACATCTGCATGTTAAGAAAGAGACACAATACGGACACCTACGTGCAACGTTTTCTTTTCAGGGTGTGAAATCATCAGTTTCAGAATAATACATCCTCTCCTTTTACCACATCCCTTTGCATCCCCCTTTGTGTGTGTGTGTGTGTGTGTGTGTGTGTGTGTGTGTGTGTGTGTGTGTGTGTGTGTGTGTATAGATCCTCCAGATGAAAGTCAACAGGTTAGAGCATCTGATTCATTTGAAAGATATGCGCATTGAAGACCTGACGCGGCATCTGGAGACGTACAAAGCTAAAAGCCAAACCCACTGACACTATTAATATGTCAAACACAGACTCAAACACAGAGAATAAGTCTTATCATCAACTGCAATAAACTATAATTTAGAAAACTTCAGTCCATCATGGCACACGATAAGTTCTTTATTGTCCTACCAGCTAAAAGCATCATATCTGTTGAAATGCATTGTCAGCTTTACAGATGTTATGTTTCAATACTGTCTGTTTTTCAGTAAGTAGTGTTTTTGTGATGCAAAAGCAGAGTTTAGTAAATTCATTTTTATTAACATTAGTTACACCATTCAAAATCAAGAAATGTAGGTACTAGTGATATATTTTGTGGAGATTGGAGTGTGAGGCCATGCAATAACTGCCTTTTATGTAATAGATATTTTTGCATCCCTAAAGATATTGCATATTATGTCCTTGATTCTATTGTGAATGATTTATTATATTTAGCCTGTTTTGTGAGAAAGAGGAGTTGTTTGATTAACAATATAAATAGTTGCCTTGAGTTTTAAATGTGTTTTGCAGAGTGTTTTCAGTATCTGTAGTCTTCTTTGACTTCTGTGCCTTTACACAGCCTCTGTCTTCTGACCGCCAAAGTGCTCAATAAATCAAGTAACCACTTTAATTTTCCAAATTGTCTTTTTGAATATGAGCAGAGTGCAGCAAATAAACAGAGCGCAGATGGGAAGCTTGCTGCTGCAAACTAGATGATATGCAGTGTTAAATTTATATTCTGCAACCGACACTTCCTTCCAAGTCTGAAAAACATCATTCATTTTCTATGAAACTCTTTTTCCTGTTTAGGGCGTCATCATCAGTTAGCAGTGCGTGGTAATAATGCGGTTATGAATTACTTTAATTTTCACAGAATAGATGCATACTGAAGCTGACAGATGACCAAATATAGTAAAGCACTGCTGACACAACAGCCACAGCCTACATTCGTTCTATTGTAAACATGTAAAGTTTACACAAAGTATCTGATTGTGCAAGTGACATCCCAGATAGCAAAACTGCTGTAGCCCAGATCTGGCCCGCACCCAACACTTTCAGCACTGTCATCTGGCCTACATACTGCATGGAATGATGGCACTTGGGCGGTCCGCTGCTGTTTCCCAGATCTGGGCCACAAGCAAGCCATAGCAATGCCATATGTCAACCAAGGAAAACCAGATAAACCAGAACTGGCCAACGTCCAGAATACACATTCCCAAGAGCACCGCATCTTTATCAGAAAAGGCCCACATTTGATTGGGGATATTTGGGCCATATTTGCTATTTTACATGTGGGCCATTTCAGGCTCATATCCATTTTGTCCAGGCCAGAAGAAGGCCAGCAGTGCCGCACCATTGCCTGGTATGCTATCTGGGACAGGCTTGGGTGAGTTGCTCCATGTTGTCAAATTACATCAGATAAGACCAAGTGCTGCGTCTCTGTCAGTCCCTGTGTTGTCTTTGATCTGTAAAATAACAGGAGAATGGCGACCTGCTGAGATGTTTAGGAGCAGCTGATCTTCTCCAGCTGCCTGCTGCTGTGACTGAGCTCTATTGTGGTAATTACCTTCATATCACCTGATCAATCACCAGCATTGTTACGCTTGAAGCAATACAATGAAATCAATTTTGTCTGCACTGCTTACCTTTTAGCTTGGTAAGCAGTGCAGGTGCTCACAAAACTCTGCTTAGGTTAAAAGCACACTGGTGCAGATAATCTTGACCCATATCTTCTTCATTTAAGTGCCCCCTTAATCTGTTCACATTTAGCACATATTTTTAACTAAACCTTTTTAACAGGTATGATTCCAGTTTTGTGGAAAAGTACCTTTGTAGTACCCTTACACAAAAGTAGTGACGTCTTAGATTTCAACAACTGCTGTCCAATATCTAAATTTCCCCTCTTAGCAAAGATCCTTGGATTATTGGTCAATTTACAACTACACGCCTTTGCTGATTCACTAAATTTACTACACCCTCAGCAGTCTGGTTTTCTACCAGGTAACAGCACAATAACAGCTGCAGTTTCAGTCATTAATAACATTGTCTCCTGCCTAGATAAAAAAAACAATCCACCTCTTACCATCAGGAATGGGGTGCCACAGGGGTCTGTCATTGGTCCACTGCTGTTTACATTATACATAAATAACATAATTCTTCCTAATTAATACTTCAATGTCCTTTTTTTTTTTTTGCACATGATACAATTTTATATGCCCCAGGTTCCACCCCATCCCGGGCTATGACTCAGTTTCAGTCTGCCTTTGATGCTTTCAAATTACCACTCCTTAATCACAGACTATTATTATTAATAATTACAGGTATTTTCCACCTCCACCTTTGACTCTGACTATCCTGCCATTAAAACTTAAAATGGCACCCATATTACTCTTGCTGAGTCATACAAATACTTTGTATTGGCTTGACTATAATTCAAGATTCATATTCAACATTTGACTCAGACATTAAAAAACAAAGTAGGCTTCTTGTATAGAATCAAAGGTTGTCTGTCTTCTTCCAACCATAAAACTATTGTGCAGTCAACCTTCATGTCTGTCCTTGACTATAGAGATATTCTGTATTGTCATACTGCCCTATCTACACTTCAGCAGTTAAACCTTGTGTATCGTAGTGCATTACACTTTATCACAAGTGACAAATTTCGTACTCATCATTGTTCTCTGTGTCACAAGGTTGGTTGGACTTCCTTACAGTCAAAAGGAAATAACCATATCATGTTACTCATCTCTAATGTTGCAGCTTCTAACCTACCTCACATCGTTTCTCTCATTTGAATCTAGTAACTACAGTACACAATCCAGTAACTACTTAACCTTAGATATCCCTCATGTTCACACTAATGTTGGCAGAACTGGTTTCAGGAATGAACTGCCCTCAAACTTGAGTCTTTCATTCCTCGTGGAGATTTTAAAGCTTTAATATCTGTTGGTTTTTTACAATTCTTGTAACTGTTTTTATTAATTCATTGTTGATTGTGTAGTTTTGTTGTTTCTGTTTGCTGATTGTGTTTTTGTCTTATGTATGTTTCTTGTCCTCAGGTCTCTCTTGAAAAAGAGATCTTAATCTCAATAAGACTGCCTGACTAAATAAAGATTAAATAAAAGTAAAATAAAAAAAAAATACATTTAGCAATAAATAACACTGTAATACCGGTATCACAAAGTATACAGTGTAAATGTGGGTTAGACTGATTCACCAGTTTACTAAAATGCAGACATTGTCCAGGCAGAGTTTACAGCTACATAAAAACATAAAAAAGTCTGTAACACCAGCAGTTTGTTTCCACATTTAGTTAATTTCATCATACATTTCTGTTTATAATTAAATTAAATATAGCAACGTATTATATACCACTGAGTATGTGCGATGAATCACCTGCCCACAGCTGCCGCAAAACCACCATCTAACCTCACTGGTTTGAGTTTGTTTCCATTTAGAAGACCTTCCTACCCTGATGAGAGTGAAGTTCTGAGGGAAACAGCACATCTGCTTATTATAAATATCTGCTTTATCATCTATTTTGTATAAAAAAAATAATTTAATTAATTAATTACCTTATATATTTTATTGAAAGAATGTTTACTACATAAAAAAACTTTTTCTACAGTCTCTTTTTTCTTTCTTTAAAGGAACTTCCATCTCACTCAGGACACTTCAAGACAAAACATAACATATATTTATAACTAACTGACCCTTTAAACATCCTTGATCTCATGTAACATCAAGGTCCCAAATAGAATAAGGAAGGACAAACATGAAAAAGAAAATATTTTTAGGAGAAACCAGTACAAAACATCAGCTATCGACAAAAATATTAGTCAAAGTCAAACCTTAGTTTGCAGTATTTGTATATTAAGTACAAAACCATACAATACGGTAGTGCAGCAAACATGATGTTGGTAGCTTACTATAATCTTTAATGATGAGGCCAATTTGCTCTATAAATTAGTACTAAAATAGTTGACAAAATAGTCACCACAAGGTCCATTTAGTAGCTGCTCTGGAGCTTTTGATCATATTATATGCTCTTCAGCAGATGGAGTTTTTCCAGTTGTCGTGCAATTACAGATGTTGATTTTTCTGATCATTTTGAGCACTTCTCGTCCATGATGTGACAGTATATTAGTATAAATAATACTATTAACAGATTGTGTTGAGATTATTTTGTCAACTGTTGCTTCCAAGGTCCTGAATGAAATTTAAAGCCAACATTAAAGACGTTGCTGACAGAGTACAATAATGTTGAGGGTGCAACACAGAATGAGAGCTGGAATAATGTAGAATAATGGAAGAGCTGTACGGTAAGGACCAGAAACTCATTCCTGAGGATCAACACCTACAATAGAGGATTATATAGAGGAGAAACAGCGTGAAGTGCTGATAAATAGCAAAGATAATTCTCTTTGTATGAATGTGTGTGTTGCACCAACACACAGGAGAGGAATGTGAAGCAAAACTGCTAAACAGAGCAGCTATTGATGACTGCTGATGAATCATATTCATCACCATACTGTTGTTTGGGGACTAGATTTACTCCGCTACACTCAGACATGAGTGACCACACCCTTCAGTCTCTAAAGAGGTACGCCGACCTAGGCAGTGCAGGATAGAGGGATCATGCAGGATCAGATGATAGAAACTCACAGGAAGGAAAGAGGAGTGCTGGCTCATCCAGGAAACAGCAAACCTGACCTTCACCTCACTTCCTGAGAGGGAGGGCTTTAAACTCGCTGACTCTGCCCTCCTGACACCACATCAGACCACCCATTTAAATGAGCATAAAACAAAAAAATCCTCCTCAGTTAAGAAAACATGATGAGGCTGAGTGAAGTTTATTTACACTCATAAACATGCTTTGTGATCATATTTCTCACAAATCCTGACATCAGGAAAAACTGGGGTCAGACTTAAACTAAACACCCTCTGCTCATTCAGGCAGTGGTCACACGCACACACTCTGAATATTTCCTGGAAAGCCTTTGTGTGCAGCTGACTGGCATTGCTGAGGGCAGGACTTGAGGTTTAAGGAGTCTCTTGGGAATACCATACAACATTCAAACTCCCCAGACGTCTGTTTTTGTAATGTTTACAACACATAATGCAGATTCGAACAACAGGGACTGTGTGATAGAACGTGTATAGGTTCACTGAGTCATCCTCACGTTGTCACAGCCACCCAGTCATGAAAATGAGTGACTATCCAACATTTCCTCACATGCATGTCATATGAATTCCCACTTTTCAACAGTATTTTCATCTGTATTCTTATACTTCATGCTCTTAAGCTGATCTTGGTCCATTGTTTGTCTTTTTAAGTTCTTGCTGCCGTTTGTGATAAAACCAGAGCATTTGTGTAACATGGTGTTAGTTCTCCTCCTATTGGTATCTATGTGTACTACACTAATGTTTCCCAACCAGGGCCACTTGTGCCCCAGTTGGTACTTCTGCAGCTGCCAGTGTTGAAAGAAGTATTCAGAGTCTTTAGATAAGTGAAATTACCAATCCAACAATATAACATTACTTAACTTTGCTTACAAGTAAAAGTGATGAATAAGTAGTAAAAGTGCAGAAGTATTATTAGTAAATTATTAGATTGTTAATACTGATTCACTGACATATAAGTAGCATATTTTGGTTGATGCTGAGCTAGTTTTAAATACTCAGGTAGTTCAGTCTTTGAAAATGAATTGAATATTTGAGCTCATGTTTTGTATGGATAAAACCTAAAATTCAAATTATAACTACAGCTGTCAGACATAGTGGGTAAAAAAGTACAATATTTGCCTCTGAAATGTAGTGGAGTATAAGTTTGTGTGGCATAACATGGAAATACTCAAGTAAAGTGCCTCAAATGTACTTAAGTATAGCACTTGAGTAAATGTTTTTAGTTATTTTGTACTACTGGCAGCTGCCAAGAGGAAAGATTATTTAAAAGCACAGCTAATTAACATATATACAGCTCTGGAAAAAAATGAGGATACCATTGTACAGTTATCAGTTTCTCAGGTTTTACTATTTATAGGCATGTGTTTGATCTAATTTTTGTTTTATTCTATAAACTACTGACAACATTGCTCCAAAATTGTCAAAATAAGAAAAAAAGATGCAGTGTTTTCAGACCTCGATTAAGGCAAAGAAAACAAGTTCATATTCACTTTTAAAAAACCAAATACTAATGTTTTAACTCAAGGAGAGTTCATGAATCAATATTTGGTGAAATAACCCTTTTTTTTAATCACAGCTTTCATGCGTCCTGGCATGCTGGGTGACTTTATGCCACTCCTGGTGCAAATATTCAAGCAGCTCTGCTTTGTTTGATGGCCTGTGACCATCCATCTTTCTCTTGATCACATTGCAGAGGTTTTCAATGGGGTTTAGGTCTGGAGATTGGGCTGGCCATGACAGGGTTTTGATCTGGTGGTCCCCCATCCACACCTTGATTGACCTGGCTGTGTGGCATGGAGCATCAGTCGTCAGAGTTGGGGAACATTGTCAGAGCAAAAGGAAGCAAGTTTTCTTCACTGACACTGTGGCTTGTAAGCCTCTCCAGGTCTGTGTAACCATTAGAGGACTAGGTGTTGGGAAAAACTCAGAGAAGATTACCTTACTCCAAACCTCTACGGTCTATTCCTTATGGTCTTTTGCAAACCTCAGCTGGCTCTTCTTTGCTTCTCATTGATGAAGGGCTTTTTTCTAGCTTTGTATGACTTAAGCTCTGCCACTAGGAGCCTGTTTCAAACCGTCCTCGCCCAGCACTTCACCCCAGCTGCTGTTTACCATTCTTTTTCTGGGTCAATTGATGTCATCCTACAGCTGTTGAGTGACAGTTGAAGGAGTTGGTGGTCATCCCAGTCAGTGGTGAGTCATTTTCACCCTCTGCCGGTCTGTAGCTTTGTTGTTCCCAGTGTCTGCTGCTTGAAACTTTAAGGATGGAAGTAACCCGAAGCTCACTGCCTCCCTCTGCCAGTAAAGCCATAACTGAACCTTTCTTTCCCTCACTCAAAACTTTTCTTTTCAACCTTTTTGGCGTGGTCAATAATTATTTTTTGATTCCAGTTACTTTTGAGGTACTACCAGCACTGTTTTAGCCATCCAGCTGGTCCTATTGCAAGATAGTGATGACCACAGCAGTGGTTTTTATACTTTTCCTTGTTAGAATAGTCAAGAATAATCAATTAAATAATGACTACCTCATTGAGTAGAATGATTGGTGTGCTTGTGCTGGCATTCAACAGACACTGGAGTGAAATGGCTGACATACATGTAAACATACTGATTTAAGGACATTTTGGAGTGGCCTCTTAACTTTTTCCAAAGCTGTACATTTATCCATATATTTGTTTATGAAGAAAATAAATACACAAAGAGCATTACAAGTTTAGTGTTAGTCCCTGTTACTAAACCATCAGCTGATAAGTTGAGTGCACGGGACATCTCCCACCAACCTGAGTCAATTGTGACATTTTACGAACTGTGATTAAGTTTGCGAACACTAGTTACTGTGCAAGGAGAGAAAGCTAAATAGAAAGCTGAGTGATGGAATATGTTTTAAATCCATCCAGCCTCTGCCACTCCAAATGGTAGCACAAATGTAAACTTGAACATCAGTCTTGTATTTAAAATAACCATAACATACACTTTTATTTAAATAATGGTGTTAAATAACATACAAGAGACATAATAAATACTGTTGAAGGCTGTTGGGGGACATCAGAGAGAACAGGATGGAAACCACTGAACCAAACAATGTTCACACACAAATCAACACAGTAGAAGAGAGGTACCAAAATAGGTTTTATTTTACATAAGAACATTGTCAAAACTTGAAAACATTTTGCATATAAACCTTTTAAAACAAGAAGACAATGTTTAAATTTCACAGATTGTACAAAATATTGACAAAAAAAAGATTTTCATGAGTGATTCATACACTTCTTTTGCATCTTTATTTGAACCCATCACCAAAGTAAATGAAGAGTGCAGCCTTTAAACTGCCATTCAGAGGTCAAGTAAACATCAGGACGCCTTCCAAACACGAGTAGTGTCCGCTGCTAGTTGTGTCTTTCTCACCTGGAGTCTATTGTGAGGCTGTGCAGTGTTTCTGTGCACGCTCTTCAGACATATCACATGCCAAGTTCACATGGAGCCGTGTAGTTAATAAGAATCACTTTAAACCTCGGGTATCCCTTCGTTATTTAAGGCTTGAATCTGAATATTGGAAGTATTTCCTTGTTTTTGAAAAACAAAGCTAAACAAAATCAAAAAAGCTTCACACACAATAAAACTAGCACCAACTTGCATGTTGTTTTAGCTCGAGCATTAACGACATTCATCTTTAAAATAAAAAAAGGAAGAAAGCTTGTTTTTGTGCACTACTGGAACTCATGTCGTCACACAAAACCGATTGGAAGTTAAACAAACTCATGAAGTGTGAGATACTATTTTTATTAGGAGTTGTGTGTTGAAATCTAAATCCTTCAAGTGATCTTGTTTAGCAAAGACTGAAATACTTCACAGTCCTTCAATTCTTGAAGTGCAGAAAATGTAAACATTTACAGTAGAACAGAGCTTTTGTTTGTATTATTTCCTTTGTGAGAGCCTGTCCGCGTAATCTTCAATGTCAGACATCTACTGTAAATAAATGGTGCAATAAAATGGTGATGTAGCAATAAAAATGTCACCTTAGTTGAATGTGTTTTTCAATTTTTTGCATCAGCAGACTTTAATTTTTTGAATTAACTTTGCATATCCTCAAATCAAATAGTTCCTTTCTTGTTTCACGACTTCACTTTATCTACTTGAGTATTACCAGATTCAATTAATAGACTTCAATATACAGAATATATGCCAAAGTTCAAACATTTGCTTGCACAATAAGCTCTGTCTAACAACGAGCAGCTGTCCTGGGGATCTCTTAATGGCCAGTGTGAACATGGGGAATGATTACACAAAATAAAAAAAATCAATTTCCTGAGAATTAACATTTAACCACGTCTCAATAAGCTCTAAAACAAAAGAGTTGGCAGATAGTTACAGGCACTACTAATCATCTCAATCAAGCCACTATAAATTTCCTCATGCACGGCCCTGATAATCAAAACAAGATGGATGACTTCTTGATGAGGAGTACGAATCACAACTTCCTCCAGTGGAAAGCCCCACTGATACTGAGCTGTTTTATCGTTACTCTTCCCATTTTACTAAGTCGACTTGAATTTAAAGTTAGAAAGGCAGATTTTCTTTTAGCAGCACCAGAACGTTTTTTTCTTTCCTCTCAGGTGGTTTCACAGTTAACGCCACAGCAAGTGTTGGTGCAGCATCTCATGTCTGTCCGTAGTGGCTGCCCTTTCACCCACAACTAATTAACACCAAACTATCACCAGTCTAACAGAAAATAAACCACATTACTACCAATCTGACACAAGTGTATATTAAATATAGAAACTGAGACAACCATTCAACCTCAAGACTCGAGTGCCTATAGAAACATACTGTATCTCTCTTTATGCAGGTGGAAGTTTAACTAAATCAGGCCATTTGTTTCTAAAAAGCTGTGATTCTGAAAAATATTTCACAGCTCACTTTTCATACCTGTATGATTTCATATAGGTGGGCTCCATGTAGTGAATGAATCTCTTACAATCACCACATTTAATAATAATAATAAGTTCATACACCAGCAACGTTTGATTAAACAATCCTCTCACTGACTTGTGTTCAAAGAGAAGAGCCGACTAGTGATTCAGTGTGAGAGAAAAATGGCACTTGTACAAATCGTTCTGCGTATAATTAGTGTCACCTGTCGGATTCCAGTTCGGCTAAACCAGAAATTAATGATCAGAGTCAAAATCATTTTCAGCACGAATCACTCCTCTTGCATACAACTAACAGAAATTAATGCAGATCCAAAAGCAAAGATAAACACTGCACTGATTGCAAGCACATGTAGATTAGGGCGACTACTTGCTGTCGCCTTGCAGGCATAAGCATTTAATATGCTTTTGATTTTAAACTATGGCATCTTTCTCATTCCTAAAAAAATGTCTTTTTCCAAAAAGAGTGGAAGGTGAAAAAAAAAAAAACAAAAAAAAAACGTTCCCTTTTATCTTGTCCTTCCTACCTCTCGCTTCCGCTTGTCCTTTGCCTTAAATCCTTACATTTTCTCTCTTTGCTGCTTAGATTTAAGACTGAAGTGTGTTGTTCACCAAACCAGCTGCAAAGCTATCCCACCCTTCATCTGAAGCTCAGTGCTCTCTACCTCACAAACAAGACAAGTCCTCAACAGGTTGTCCTGTCCTGCGCGGAGGCCGAGTCACTGCCCGTCTTGCTTCTCTCTAATCAAGTCTGGTTCGGCTTTGGACTTATGAGGGGAGCGCTCAGACTTCGGAGGGCTGTTTGTTCCCTCCATGAACATGGTGGGGATGTCCTGGCCGAAGTAGATCTTACTGTTAGCTGCTACGGCCTGGTACTTCATCAGCTGCAGGTACTCCGGGGTTAACTTCAACTGTAACAAATAAGGAGAAAGACAAGAATATGTGGGTATTAGATGTTGTAATTGGTCATGTGTTTGTGTTTGAAACTGTGTCACCATCATCTTTTACCCGGTTTGCTTCGGCAGACTTGGCAGCAGTGTAAAATTCTGCATCAGCCTTTGCCCTCTCCCTCGCCAGGAAGGCAGCATCTGAAACAAAGAGATGGTGTCCAATGAGACAGACGCACTCATACGCAAACACAAACATCCATCCATGATAAAGTAGAGAGGCTAACCCTCTATTTCAGAGATCTTCTTCTCCGTCTCTTTCTCCATCACTTTCTGTTGGAACTGGATCTCTGCTACCTGGGCCACTTTCTGAGCCTCTGCAGGAAACACAAACATGAGTTTCAACAGCTGAAGGAAGGAAGTTGCGAGCGAATCATAGATAGTAGTTATACATGAATGACTGAAGAGGGGAAACTGACAAAATTGTAATTGCGGTCATGTAAATTATAACTGGCTAGCTGGCTGAATTACAGTAAAAAGCTGACGCATTTACCAATAATGGCCTTCTTCCTCTCAGTCTCTGCTTCCTTTTCCACCACCTTCTGAGTCTGAGCCGTGATTAACAGACGAGTCTTCTCTGCTTCCCTGCACATATACACACACACATAAGAAAACAATAAAAGTTCTCACAAATAGTTTCCTTTCCGCTGTGGTCTTACTTGAACTGAGTGGGTGGGTCACATGCAAGAATGTGAAATCTACACTAAGACTGTGCTGGTAAGTGCAGATTTGCAAACTCACATGAGTTCAAAGTTCCTCCTTATAGACTCGGGGATCTTTGGCTTGGTAACACGGACTGCCTTAATCGGGATGTTTAAATAGAGCAGAGAGAAAACAGAGAGAAAGAAAATGACCCTTTGCTCACAATTAAACTGCCAACAGATTTCACAGAGTGAATGACTGATTGATAGTGAGGATAGTTATGGTTTTAGGTTGATGAAAGAGTTTTTTGTCAGTTATCGTGACCAAGATATGTGGGTAAGCGCTGTTTCTAAATGACCTCAAACATATTTTTAGCCTTTCCGTACTTCACTTTGTTGAGTACTTATCGGCCAACGTATATGCCAATAAATATGTGATGATGCCATGTGACGGGTTGAGTTTTTTCACATGTTCCTTTGTTTCATGTTTCCATTTTAACCAAATGTACTGTATCTCACCACAGCAGTACAGGAGCAGGAGTCATTTAACAAACAGTTTTTAAATAGCAGTGACTAAATTGGTTTGCAAACTAACCAAATTTTATTTTATATCCAGTATATTGTGGCCAGATTCTTCAATGAGTCACCTAATTACTATTTTAGTCTACTGCTCAAGTTATGTGTGTGTATGTGTATAAATAGCTACCTGTATTGTGAGTCCCGGGGCCATAGAATTAAGGTCTTTCTGCAGGGCAGTCTTCAGGTTCTCATCTATGATGTCTGCAAAACAAAAACCACAAGCTGTTTGAATACACAACATGTGTGGCACACTTTCAGGTTATTTCAGGACTGAATACATAGCATATGTTTTCCGAGTGTTGAGTTCAAACTTTCCGTCTCATTAAAGATGCGTACTAACCAAACAACTCGATGTAGACCTCCTGTAGTGTGTGCACACTGCAGAACTGGTTCAGTTCGTGGTGAATCTTGTTGAAAATTAGAGTTTTGTCATAATCAGCAGTGTAGTTCCTCACGATATCCACAACTACAAATAAATAAACGAAAGAAACAGTTAGACTCTCGTAATGCTGATGAGACAACAAAATAAGCAACTTTTGCAATTATGTTAGAACATTTTCTACCTGCTGAGGGGACCAGCATGTTGACAACCTCTATTCTGTCAAAATAGATCATCACACCACCACTGTGAAGGAAAGAACATTTTTGAATACATAATGTATTTTTTTTATAAATGGATTAATATCTCAGCAGCTACATAACTCCATGTTTCTTTACCTTGTTCCACAAGGCACATTCTTGATCTCATCAGTTTGGAGAGTAGTCTGAAACACAGAGATTCAAAACATCATCTGATACTGATCACGATAGTTCTCCTACTACATGGGTACACTAATTAACATGTGTCTGGATTCAACATGTGACCATCATTTCTACAAGTTGTTTTTCAACCTTCCTGTTTATGAATATATGCAACAAAACCCGAGATACAGCTGTGCACGTTTGTTTACAACTAACCTCTCTCTATAATACATACAACACAAATTCCGTTCCTTCTTGACTTTATAAATATTAGTTTGACAAAATAAATTGAATCTTAACTTATTTCAAGTGATGACAACTGAACCATCTCTATGACTGCTGACTCCCTTGATGCGTTCAAGAAAAGCCTGAAAACTCAGCTCTTCTTTGAACACCTCGACTTGCTGCACTACTTTGTTGTTTATGATATTTCTTAAGCTCTTGTCTACTTTTCTATTCACTTGTCTTCCAGTTGTTTCTTACTCAGATCTATTAAAAAAAAAAAAAAAAACTTTCTGTCTAGCAATCTTTCTCACTGCACTTGTACCTGGTCAGCTACTTGAGAATTTGTACCACGGCTCTTACTGAGTCACTGTCCTCTAACACTTGACTCTCTTGCCTCGCTTGTAAGTCACATTGGATAAAAGCATCTACCAAATGACAAAATATAAATGTATAAAAACTGAACAAACCCCTTTCATTTCAATTTCCATGAGATGAAATTGTTTTGTTATATTGTAATGTGAACGGTTGATTTCATATTCATGTTGCAGCTATTACAGGTTTTTAAAAATGGTTTCATTTCAAATGAATTTGAATGATTTTTGGGTTCAAATTCAAAGAGGTATAGCAGCATTTCTGCACTTCTGAATGTTAATTAAGTTTCTACAACGGCTACAACCTGAATATGATAGGCTCATGAAACATGAAAGGCTGATTACAAATCCTTAATGACAACCAATACACCCTGATAACATTAAGGGGTTTACTTAGTTTTGCACACCCTACTTATTAGTTATTCATACCTTCCTAAAACCAAGTAGAAATGTATACCTATATCGTGAAAGACGAAACTGTATATGTTTAATGCAAATTGAAAGGATGTTTTAAACATATTTCGAAGCACAACTAATAGTGCATAACCTATTTCTCTGAAATGTAAAATAAAGGCACTAAAGCCACGGTTGAATGACAACCGTTTGCATACTGTAGCAGATTTATTTATAGAAGATGACACTCTGGTTTTCATGTGCAGTGTCTTGCAGCTGAGTCTTATATTCCTCATGCCTCCACTTTAAGTCCAAGCTTCAAGGTTGAAAGGTGAGTTTACCTGCACTGATCTGTAGGTGGTAATAAAAGGCAGCATAATATGATATCCAGGGCCGTTGGGAATTGTCAGCAAAGCCCCACCCCTGAAAACAGATACAAACAAATGATTAGGTTTGGGTTCTCAACACTTGATTATGTTTAAGGAGGGTGGACAAAAGAAAAGGACAGAAAGGTATTTATTTGGGTGTTTTTATGTTATCATAGAATAAGGTTGCATTATATTAAAGGGTGTTATTTTGTCCATCTTGTCAACATTATCAACAGTTAAGGTCTCATATCTTGGTTACATGCCATACTAAATATGCTAGTTGTGCACGTTTACTCAATTTCATTTCCCCAAAACTGAACGACAGCCAAAACTTACTTCCCCACATGAATCAGTTAAGCACAGATAAGTACAAACATGAAGACTTTAAAGATCATGTATCTTAGATAATATTTATTATTACCAGGAAATGAACTTCTTGCAAAAAAGAACGCAAGGTCAGTGTTACAATACCTGTAGTACACAGCAAGGTGTCCTTCCTCTATCTTGTGAATGGAGGAGTGTAACAGGATTGCCATCAGTCCTGCTATTGTTGCAAATACTGCCCCTACATGCGGCATCGTCATCCTTGCAAGCATTCACCTGTAGGTAGAGAAAGGAGCATAGACATGCTTACATGTTTATTAATGTATGTAAACCACATGGAATGGTTAAGCCTATGGTCAAACCATTAGAACAATTAGCAGCAAATACATGCATGACTTAACCAAAACTAATGCAGTCTAATACAACAACAGCCCTGCAATAAATCTTACATTTGTGAAGGTTATAATGTCCAGTTTGGTGCTGGCCTTTTAACATGATCATTTTGAAAGTATACGTTTGTGGCGCTGTTGACTTGTATAGTGTAATACTGAGAGGTGTTTCTGATATTCAGTCTATCCTCACTGATGTAAATAAAGGGGACAAGATATTATAATCACCTCTCAATAATCCAACAAGCTATAGATGAGGCAGAAAAAGTATTTTAGTATCATTTATTGCACTGAGCACTGTTTGACAGAGTATACTGTAAGACAGTATACTGTCAAAACATTATGCAGAGTACATTGCACAGCCTGTTGGGTAGTTACAAAGAATGCCTCAGGATGTCATAACTGCCAACTGCCATCAGTCTGTACGATGACTCTCCTCTGTGTCGGGAGAGGAGACTCCTCTTCTGACAGTGAAGACAGACTGCTCACCTGGATTTTTATTTTATTATTTATTACATTGTCCATCACATCTGTTGTATTTCCGATTCATACTGTGATCATCTTTGGGCACTGTCTGTATATGCTACTGTTATCATATGCATACACTCTGTGCAGATTATTCAGGTATCAATATACAGTATATTGTGTAGATTAATCAGGTATCAATACTTAGTACAGGCAATTCTGACATGCATGGACAATGATGCACCTTACTACCGTAGCAATATCCACCTGACTGTGCTATTCTGTCTGGTCTATTTATTATTTATACATTTAGTTTAGTCAATGTATATAATTTAGTCTTTAATTGCATTTGTTTCTTTGGCATTTTTTACCTCACTGTTGGCTGCTGTAACATCGCTTTGGGATTAATAAAGTATCTATCTATCTATCTATCTATCTATGAGTTCGTTGCTTTTTCTTACTGAAAAAGCTTAAGTTGAAGTATAAACAAAACAACTTTAGGTGTCGGTCACCTTCACCACAAACTGTCAGCTTGCATCCCATCCATGATCAGATTATTTCCAGTTTGAATACAGATGCACACAAGTCAAAATCGTTAACTGAACGTAACAAACAGTCATTCAAAGTAGTTTACTGAACATTTACAGCGAGTTTCACGTCCCGACAGGTCGAACGTTGTTATAACCCTTTATGGCTGCTGTAACTGGTGAAAATGACATCGATTACTGCGTTACAGTTAACTGTTTAGATTAGAAATTCCTCCAAAAGTAGCCCAAACTGAGCAGCTAACGCTAACAAGCGTTAGCTCACTGAATGACTTGTAGAGACACAACTTAACGAGTAACGTTACATTCCTGTCAACACATGAAGACACATGTTTGCACCACAAATACGTCCCCTTCAATATTAACTAACATCACACTGAATGTCTGAACTTATTCAATTCAACTAATGCAAAATGCTGACAGACCATTTGGGTGCGTTTGCTTGGTAACGCAGCTAGCCGGGGTTAGCTCATAGCAAGCTAGCTCCCATTATATCGGGTGGGCTCGGAAGTCAGTTTGTTTTAGCTCAGTGCTAATATTAGCCGGCGTCAAGCAAACGACGTTGACTCACCTGTAAACGGGATAATCAATATTCAAGCGTTAGGATAAAGGGCTGGTGAAAGATAGAGAAAATTACCACTATATCGAGCAGTCTCCCCTCCTGTTCTTCTCGTTCAACGACCCCTCCCCCTCACCTCACCCCGCCTCCCACAGGTTCAGACAGCCCCTGAAGGCAGCACAGTGTACTTGGTAACGTTGTGCTACCTTCAGGGGCCCTCGGAAACATTTCATTTGCTATGGCATACCGTGTGTAGTTAGGTATTAGTAGGTCTTTCTGCGGACTAAAATCTAGTTCAAATCCCTGACTCTGGTGAATGGGACCACCAAACATACTGCACGAAAATTGAAATTATTAAAGGTCCCCTCTAGACCTGTTTTAAGATGTGTATAAAATACTCTACTTTGAATAAGAACTTGTGTCTGATATGGTTTTTCCACAAAAAAAGTTAAATGGTCTTGCTTTTAGTTGAGACAAATAATATACAACATAAACTGTAAACAAACAAACAAACAAAAGTGTGTTTAGACTGGCTGGCTGCCAGTCTAAACACACTATGGGTATTGACATGTCATAACCAAAAGAACCAGTCTAATTTCCCCAAACAAATACCGCAACACACACACACATATACAACACATACATCCACACGAATAATGTAATACAAAATGATGTACACACTCATGCTTGTACACACAAACACACATATACACAAATGTACTTGAATTAAATCAGAATATGTACAGGGGTAGGTGAGTGGGCTAAAACAAATAAACAAACAAAAGAAATTTAAATAGATAAATAATAATATAAATAATTTAAACAGTTGTAATGATAATAATAATATACAATATACAACATATAAAGTAGTTAAAAAGTATAATGCTTACATATGAATGCATCAACAATTACAATCTAGTAATATAATATTTATCATTATGAAATACGCCCTTTTGAATAACAGGTACTTTTGGTAGTTTAAGTATAATTTGATGCTAACTTTTACTTAAAATTTTGAACTTTTATTTGTAAGAGTGTTTCTACACTGTGGTATTACTACGTTTACTTGTTTTTTACCTCATTGTTGGCTATCTTCTTCTATGAGGTCTTATAATGAATGAATATAAAAATAGAGCTGGTTTAAATGAAAAAAGGAAGGCAGACTGCCACGTGCAGCGCCGCATTTGGATGTGTCTGAAGCTTGGAGCTTGACTTCCCTACGTTTCTCCTACAAATGGGCCTTGAGCTTGTTTGGAGGTTCTAGCAGGGGAGCGCAGCTACTGGTATACCGATGGATGGTCGTCCGCCGGGGGGACCTCGTCCTCTTCCACCGAGCGCGGAGCTTCGGGAGGGACACACATGGAGCGGTGAGGGAGGAAGGGGACACCCGCCTAGCCAGCCAGATCAGCCGAATCAACCCTAGCGATCAATGGGGTGACAGATGTCGCAGCCAGATCGCCCTCACATCCGGCATATCTAAGAGAGGCGCGGCGGTTATATAGCGCGTAATATAACAACCGTTCACTGTCACGGTGTTTGACCGGGAACGGATCGCCGTTATGTCAACAGTCCGCTGGCATGTTTGTAAAGTGTACAAGAAGGTGATGTTTTTTTGACACAGCGGAAGACCATGCAGCGAAATTGACCAGTTTGTAGTTTTCCCATGATGTTTAGCGGCAATATGTTGATGAGCCACATTTCTATTGGCCAGAATCAACCAATCAGTGCGCGTGCTCGTCTTCCGCTGTAGCTCGCTGTGAAGTTGAGTCTCAGAAAGAAAAAAACAATGTTTTGTGCACCGTTTCAAAAGACACAGATGTACACACAGTCCCCGGCAGCGTCCTCATTGACAGTTCAACTCATGTCTACAGTAATGGAAGCTTTTTAGCCATTTGTACCTTATGTTGAAAATTAATAACAGCAATGCTTTAGCTTATACACTTGATGAAAGACAAGATAATCATATTTCAGGCTTTTCTCATGTATATGTCTATGTAGGTGTAATATGTACGTGAATATATTATTATTAATATATTATTATTATATTATATATTATTATCTTTTAAATTGCCGTATTTTTTTCCATTTTACTAAATGACACAAATTAAAATAGGGTTTATAGGCTCGCAAGCAGACACATGTAAGTCCCTTTAAAAACAGTTTGCTGTTAACAAAGAATTGAACATGTGAGGTGAGCAGACTCCATTTGTAAATGTTAAATGTTTTGAGATAAGTTAACATTTTGCTATGGTGGTTGTTTCTTACAGCAGTTCATTCTAGGGGTCTCCAGGGACCCCAGTCCATAGTCCTTGTATGTTAAACATGTTGGTAGGCTGAGGGTTAAAATCACTAATAAATAAACCCATTAATACCAGTGCAATAACTTCCTAAACATGTCATATTTAAATAGGAAGTAAATAGGAAGTTACATTTTACTAGATACAACCATTAGATTCATGTGGGGAAGTAAAGACCAACTATAATATCTACTGACATGTAACTCAGCAGAAGTTGTCTCAAAAAACGGACACACTGAAGCCTATGTCAAAATACATAGAGTTTATATACAGGGTTTTAAATGAATATACTGTATGTTCTTACATGCTGACTTAAGGTGGCAGTGTAGTATTTTTTCAGTGCCTGGTATTCACATCAAATACTCAACTGTTAACGCACTACATACTTGAAATGTAAAATGTTTGTTGAGATCATGGTTTAAATATGAAAACTACACCTTAAAAACTATAATGTTCCTTCATAATGGACATCATTACATAAGTAAAACATCAGGTACCGATGCTGTGTTGCTTTGCATACTAAAATTTTGCTACTAAGAAATCTTCCACGTATGGGAGGATACTTCCTCTTTTAGTCATTTAAATAGAGATGAAAGATAATATTCTGTTGAAATTACAGATGCTGACATTTGATAACACTGCCCCTAAGCCTCTCGTTCTAAGAAATGCTTTTAGGGCTTGTTTCTCTACTTTTATATTGTTCATTTTTTTATGTTATTCTCTGTTTTGCTTCCTTGCTTTCTGGATTTCAGCAGCTCACAGAAGAATTTTGAACCCAAGGTCCTGTAAACAAGCAATTTCCTGTATGTGTGCGAACAGTCTGGTTCAGTGTGTGAATGTAAATGACCAGACACTCATTATCTGAAACATGCTGACACTTGCATAGTGTAGACAAACCACAATTAGACTGAGTAACAAATATAGATCAGGGACAAAACATTGCAAGTAAGTGTCATATAGTCTATGATTTATTCACATTCAAACATGCATAGTTTATCAGCAGCAATCCTTTACTCCAATCAGTTTTACCAGTGAAATAAATAAGTCTTGGTTAGGGCTGGATATATAGATTTTAAAATTAAAAAATATACACCTAAGTTAAAACACGAGTAGCTTACCACATCAGTCTGTTTCACACGTTAACGTGTTGTAAATTCACAATCTGACAGCATTATATGTAGGTAAATGACACAGTTTGGAATCAAAAGGCTTTCGGATAGTGTAACTCTGATAAGGCACTTGTTTACAACATGTATCTGTGACTCACAACACTGAGTCTTTGGTCAGTTTTTATAGCTCCTGTGATCGAGCTTTCACTGCTCCATACTGAGTCCAGCTCCAGTCCTCATCCTGGAGAGAGAACAAACAGCCCTTTTTACCATCAACACATTGCTTATACTGAACTACATGACATACCGTTCTCCACCCTCCCTGCTGAACATTATCATGCCATTCTCCCATCTTGAACCTTCTAATAAAGGTGTCTAATAAAATTTACAATGTTAATTTTTTTTTAAGACGCCTTCTGGTCAAATATTTATAGTGAGCAGCTTAGTTTATATATAAGTTGTTACTTCAAGAATCTGCTTATATGCATGAACACACTCCCTCACACCTGTATAACATACCATAACACTGTGCTCCATCTCCTGGGTGGTGTCTTGCAGCAGAGAAGTTAGTTGACTCAGATAACGCTGATTGTCATCCAGTAATTGATGAACAGTTTCACTAAAAGAGAACAGAGACTCTAAATTGACTGTGTGAATGTGTTTTTATGTGCGAGTGTGTGTGTATCATCTCTCACCCAATTTATGCTGGACCAAAAAAATACTGTCTTTCAGGACTTTGGAGGCTCTGTATTATAGTCATCAAGTCAATGGTGATTCAGGAACGCATGAGTTGTCCTGTTTGGTTTCTACAAACTACTAAACTTTAAGGTGCATCGAATGACCTCTAGTGGTAGTTTTGTGATTTGTGCAAAACCCAGCAGCTGATTGTGCAACTCATTCTACAGTAGACCATCTTCATCAGATCATCTTCTACACTAATATCAGAAAAACAGTCACATGATGATATGTTGCTGTTCATGTATTGAGCTCTGTGAGATATGTGGCTGTTATCTTACCCGTCACTGGACCGTTGCATTAAAGACTGCGATGGAGAATTGCTCTGCGCCTTAAGACACGACAAGACATGCAGTATTAGCTAAGTATTATACTGAATTGCAGTGCTCCTAAACCCTCACTGAGAGCTAAGAATATTTCCTGTTGTTTCACTTGTTGTATACTCACACAGGCAATCTTGAGGAGGTACCAGAACTCTTTCTGTCTCTTCATTTGCATCTGCATCACTGCTGCCTCTGCCGTTTTTATGTTCTCTACCGCCCTCTCCAACTTTGGGAACAAATCAACGATGCGTTGCTTACACACCAGAATTGTGCTACAGAAAGAGAAAGATGGGGAAGTGTAAAATGATACCTCATTCATGCTGAACTTTGCATGGTTGTGTGTGTCTCTGTTTATTCTAGAGCGGTGGATTTTACCTCAGGTGAGTGTACAAGTCCTTCAGCACTCGGTCCTGGTTCTGAACCGTTTGGAGTATGGTCTTCACCATGTCCGAGCTGTCACTGTAGCCATGTGGAGGGTCAGGACCTGTATGAACGAACACATACTCCTATTACTACCACTGTGGTGTACTAGTTCATTGAATCCTTCTATACATTTTGACAGCTAATGCCATGGACACAGTACACGACTTTCTCGTCAGATCGCTTATACTGTTCACAATAAACAACTTTCTGTCTTGTAATCGGGAGTCTTGAAGTCGTGGTTTGCGCACGACATGACTGATCGGCGACAGGGGGTTACACATTACAAGATCTTTCACCAGGAGGAATCCCCGACAAATCTGTCAGGTCTCCAAACTACATTCTGTCATGAAAACACAAGTGCAAAGTGCACTGATTTGGAGCAAAAAACCAGAAGAAAAAGAAAAAAACATGGGTGAGAGAATGGCATAGCGTACGCAGGCAGCAAGAATTGTCTATTTAGCCTGCTTGATATCTTTTTTAGGCGTCTGACGCATCGGTGAGCTCTCAGATCGTGTCTTTGAACAGTTCACCGAGTTCACCGAGTGGAAAATCAGGGCTAAAATGTGTAGTGTGAACTTGGCATAAAATATTTATTTCTTATAGCACTGAATTGTATCCATAGCAACAAGCATCATCAGATTCTGCAAAGTAAATGGTCTCCACTATTTTATATATGTGATGATGTGTACTAACTTTTGCATTTAGCTTTCAGTTGCTTGTAGAGTTCAATAGCTTTTTCCTCACTGAAAAGAGAGACATTAGATTAGTTTCTGTACATCACAGTCATTGAAATGATAATTGCATAATTATAACAGAAATACTGACAGCTGCTCCATTACATCCCCTTGTTTCCTCGCAAACGGACTCCTCTGCAACTCCACAATCTCAGAATGTAGAGCCACTATCTCTTCATCAAGATACCCCACGTCTGCAACCTACAGCAGAAAACACCCTCATAGCACGTGTTGTTTTTAAATAACTGTCAGTAAGGTTGTCACTATGACTAGGAATTTAACATTTGTCCTACCTTTGTAAACCCATCAGCCTTGTCTTCATTTTCCTCCCACGTCTTCAGCATTTTTTCTGAAGCTTTAGATAAATACGCCACAACAGCAGATTGTTTCAATTAGTACTTCTGTAATGACTTTAAATGTATGTATGTGTTACAGCAGCACATTAAGATCCACTCACAGATGCCGGTGTGTCTCTGCTTGGTGTATTGCTCAAGATCGTGCTGGATGCTGGTCTTAAAGAAAGCCAGTTTGGCTCGGAGCTGCTGCGACTGGGAGAACAGCAGGTTCTTGTACCGCGTCAAGTTGGTGTTGTAACGCAGCAAACTCAGCCTACACAAACATAAGGGAAGGATACTTCAGTAGTGTGTGTGTGTAAGTGTATGGATATACTATATATATGTGTGTGTTTGTGTGCACTTACATAGCAGCCCTCTGTCCCTGGTACAGACGTATGTAGTCTTCTTTCAGCCCACAGATGTAGCTGACTGCCTCTCCCCACACCTTCCTCAGTGCAGCCAGTGGGAGTTGCGTCTTGGTCTCCCTGACTAAGACAACACACATTCCCACATTTACTTGGACATCAAATTCAAAGCCTCTTCCATAACTCGTCGGATGAAATTCAATTCGATTGACTTTCAAAAACAACAAGGTTTTATTTAACTTTTCTAAAACCCACATTCTGAGGACAACAACACACAGAGAAATTGAAGAGTAACTTTAGGACATGATTTACAGCTCAGTATGAAGTTAAATATCTCACCTATAAAGTTGACACTGTCTGGCAGAGGTCTGGCAGTCAGTGGCCCAGAGTACTTGGTCAGACTCTTATCAAAAAGGAAGACTATGGAGCTGTCCCACCCTCGCTGAAAGCAGAGAACAAATATCACCGCGTGTACTACAGTGTGTGTTAGTGGAGGGTCACGGCACACCGGTAGACATCTATGCTGAGGCTTAGATTTAGATTTGACTCTTCAGTTTCTACCAGTTCAGCCAAAAAGACAAACACTCTGCAAACTTAATGTCAAACGATTTGTCTATTTGTTCCTACAAATCAGCTTGTTTGTCTTTTGTACTGTAAAGGCATTTTAAATATCTTTTAAATGAATTGCACTGTTGTAACATTTAAGCAAAAATGGCAAAAAAATCAACAACAACCCATTCCTACTGCTAGAAACAGCAAATTCAGTGTGATGCAGAACTGTTAAAAAAACAGTAGGTCCTCTTGTGGGCTACTGTGTATTTACATGTGGCTGAGCTGGTTTGACATTAGATATTTTTGTTTGTGTGTGTGGGTGCCTGTTTGTGTGTGTGTGTGTTTGTGTTTGTGTGTGTGTGTGTGTATGTGTGTGTGTGTGAGTGCGTGTTTGTGTGTGTGGGTGCGGGTATGTGTGTGTGTGTGTGTCACATACCAACCCATCTGGCAGGCAGTGTGCAGGCGGTCTGCGTGGGTCAAGGGAGATTCCCGTCTCTAACAGCAGTTCCTGACTCAGCGGGGAGATGTGTGACTGAGTGTGTGTCTCCAGACGAAGCTGGAGGGAGTGTAAGCTCTCTTCAGAACCCAGAACCAAGGAGTGCAGCTGGGCTGATGTCATGTCCAACACATGGATCACCTGATAGAAGGAAAAGGTGTGGAGCACGAGGTTTGCTTTGGACTACTGTCATCTAGTCTTGTGGCAAATATAAAACCATAAAAGCACTCAATAAAATTGGGTTCAAATTGGTGTAGTTACAAGCGAGGTTCATATTATTGACCTTCATGTTGAGGATATTCTGCAGAGCGGTGTAGCAGTGCGGCTTGTTTGTGTCAGGATCCAACCCTCCACCACGTGTTGCAGGGTCCCACAGTAACAGCATCTGCAGAAGAGACTCAACTGGCTCCAGCAGCGGCCTAAACACACACACACAGGCACGCACGCACACACACACACACACACACACACACACAGGTTAGATGATGCAGGTAGAATGAGGGATGCTTGACTTTGGTAGGAATGAAAAAGTGTTCTTTTTTTGTATCTACCTGCTGAGATTGTTGGGATATGGAAGATGTGTCGAGAATCTGACTTCTCCATTCATGTCCTCTACTGCTATGATGTCTTTGGGACCTTTGTTCTTCACTTTGCTTGTCCTACAAAAGCAGCCAAACATGCAAAGAGAAAAAGACTGACGATATATCAGACAAATTGCAAGGTAGATCCACAAAATATTAATTTGTCCCAAAACACTTATTTAGGATAAAAATACTCCAGACACTGAAAACTGGAGATATTATCACTCAAATATTCAATCAATTTTTGGTTCATATCACTGCTGGAATATATAGTAATAATATAGTGAATCTTTTGATAATCAATTTGTTGTAACCTAATTAAGTATTTTTATGTCCTGTGATAACATTGAGACAATGGCTTTTTCTGTATGTTTGAATACTATCATTTGAAAAAATACTGTAGGATTACTTGATTTTCTCACTGTAATGTGCATAGTTTTTGCAGTGTGTGTATTTTTTGTATAAATATAAAACACTGAAGAGATGTTAAAACTGTATCCCCAGGGTCTCCTATGAGTATTGAAGAGAAAAATACTGCTGCCATGGTTGACTCACCACTGTACAGGCTGCATATGGTGTAAAAAGGGACGAAAGCCACAAGTGCATTCAAATATCACTGTCCCAAAGCTCCAGTAGTCGACAGTTACAGTGTAGGGTTTACTTTCAAACAGCTCTGGAGCCTGGCACACATAAACAGACATGTATAAAACAGGGCTTAATGAATGATACGTCTTGTAATATGAAATGAAGCGTAATACTACTGCAACACTTACCAGATACTGGAGAGTTCCAACAAAGGATGTACAGAGACTGCCCTGGTCCAGGTCTTTTGCATAACCCAGATCAATGATTTTATGGACAAGCTGGAGGAATACATAGTTTCAGAGTGAGAGCGGGGCGAAAAGGCAGATCACAGAGGCTGCATGTGTGTAAGTACAAGAGGAAATTAGTTCACCTTCCCACCAATCTCCTGTAGAACTATGTTCTCCGGCTTTAGGTCTCTGTGGATGATCTTGTTTTCATGGAGATACTGGATACCAGAACCTGTGTAGATTTTAAAAAAAATATTTGATATACATTATGTATCAACATGTGAAAACAGTGGCTTTTTATCAGAGTAGAAACTGAGGAATATTACCTATATCACTGAGCAGCGAGAGGACTTCACTTTCCTTTAGTCCACAACAGTTTTCTGGTTTATTCAAAACCTACAAAATGAGGAACAGAGAAAGAGGTGAATACTGTAATGTATGAAAAGACAATAAATTACTTGTGGTCTTTAGGAAATACACAGTGGGTACCTTGCGTAGGTCTCCTCTGGAGCAATGCTCCATGGCCAGCAGAGGTAGGTCATTTAGAGCAATCGAGCTCAACTCCTCTGGAACTTCTCTGGCCTGAACAACATTTACATGGTTCAACCTGTAAAAGAAAGAAAGCCAAAGATTCATTGATGGTTTGACAAGAAGAGAGGTGGTCAGTTATCCAAGCAAATATACAACAAAGCTTATTATTGCGCCAGTTTCCAAACACAAGCAGATGATTCATACTCACTTCTTCATGATCTGGATCTCTCTGCTCCAGCGATCTCTGTTCTTGGAGTTCAGCTCTAGGCGGCAAAGTTTCACAGCAATCTTTTCTCCAGACTCCTGCTCCAAACACAGGTCAGAGGTAAAACTAAGCCAAAGACACACCTGGGTCTGCAGTTTATGTTCTCCTGATTATACATGGGTATATATATGACAGCACTTACAAGGTGCTGATACAGGTAGACGTGCCCAAAGCCTCCCATCCCAAGTCTCTCCTTCATCTCCCATGAGCCACACAGCTGGCTCTGTTTAAGTGCTGCACGCTCCATAACGTGAGGTCTGCTGTGGCGTCAGAGGTAGTCTGCTGAAGTAGAGCCAAAATAACAAAAAGCGTGTCACTGTCAAAATATGTATAGTATGGCTTCTTTTCAGTTGTTTATACTTTTTAGACCTTTTTAATCATGATTTTCCACTACTTGTGGTATTCGTCTGCATCTGCTTGGACAGTTAAATGTTCAGTACTGCTTTATATTAATGTATTGTAATATAAGTTGTAATAACACAAATGTTAGCCAGTGATTTATTCCTCAACTCACTTAACACTAGTTTAATGGTAATTTTAACTCTTAATTGTTATGTTATTCTACTTTCAGGGCTTCTTTTTATATTCTAGTGGCGCACATAGAATTAATACTGTTGCTGAATATAACATTTTGCTGCAACAGTTACCTATTTTTCCACGGGGATCAACAGTTTACATTCACCTTTTTATTATATTAACTGCTCTTGAGATGTTGTATTTGGCTCATACTGTCAGTAGCTTGGTAAACTCAGGATTAAAAGCCAGTTGTCGTTGTTGTTAAAAGCCAATTTTAAGTTTCCTGAAGGCAGATAACTTGCTTAAGTCTACTAAAAGAAACACACCACTCCTCAAAGATCAGATACACTCACCTGTCCAGGAGGTCAGAGTTTATAGATGACTGAGGTCATTTCTTCAGCGCTTTATGTCAGAACATTGTTGCCCTAAAAGTTAGCTAACCGTGTTGTTTACGGTCCCTTTTCTTCGTGTTTACACTTAACAGTTAGACGTGAACCGGCGGAATTTAACCTTCAATCTTCCCAATTCATCAAACACAGCTTTAACGATACGTTTACGCTGTTCTTGTAGTAGTTTTGGATGGAAACATACAGCGAGGGGCGGCTTGATATATGCGGAAAGTGAAAGTATGTAAACTGACAGGCAGGCAGACGTTGCATCTGCGCATGCGTGTCTGGTTTGCAGAGGACGCATGGAGGCAGACTTCAACTAGTCCCTCTGTTTAGGGGATTTCCCATCCAACCCACACCCAAACCAGCGGACAGGGTGTTAATTGATGAATTTAATGTCAACATGGGTGCAATATTTCCACTCCTTCCTTTTTTTCCATCAGCAAGAACAAATCTTCCCCCAAAGCTATGATAAGGTCCTCATTTGTTCACTAGATGGTGCCATATGCACAGTTTCAGTCCTGTCAAAATACAGTACAGTACACAGACTGAAAGGTTCCACATTAGATAAAATTACAAGTGCATTCAAACTATTTATACGGAAAATAGTATTATAAAGCAGTTTTTCCACACTCAGTGGTAACAACTGTGGTACAACTGAAGCTAAAATATCCTGTGACCTGACATTAGCCTATAATTATTGTATTTAGACATTATCAGAGAGCAGTTCTTCTAGTAGGGCCTCATAGATACACCATGCATCTCCCTTCTGTTGGTAAACATCTCTTTTTTTCACATAAGATACAATGGTGAGTCAAGAAATTATCATCTGTAATAAAGTGCTGGGAACACAAGAGGCTTTAAGGTGGAGGGAGATTTATGTATGCAGTCTAAAAGCTACAATATCACTTTTATCAGGTGCAAACATTATTGTAGAAAGGTTTTCCAAGTAGCAGATGAAAAACATGGTTAGTTTCAATATAAAATTCCCCCCAAATAAATTGTTCAATTGTTCCATATGGGTCTTTAAAATCAGTCTTTTCATCCAGCCAGGTTCCCAAATATTTGAAACATTCAAAAATTTGAGAACCAGAGGTTTGATTTGGTTGATATATATATGATGAGGCAATACCGTTTTAACATCAGATTAGCCTGAAAGTGTGTGTGTGTGTTTGTGTGTGTATATATATACACACACACACACACACACACACACACACACACACACACACACACACATACACACATACATATATATATACATACATACATTATATATATATACACACACACACACACACACACATACATACATACATCATATATATATATATAATGTACATATAAGCCTGACTAATCCTTCACTGAGATTACAATGATAAAATGAAATGCATTCTTAAAATTGTCATCAAATGTCATCTTTTACTTCAAGAGGATATCAGTATTTTCTGCATTATTAATGATTTATGGTTCCAGACATCTGACATCAGGGGGAGCTCACAATTTCTCAATTCACCAAAGCTATGATGAGATGAAAGATGTGGTCACAGTAGCGCTTGAGAAACGTGATGTTAGTCAGGAAATCTGACGACATGGTTAAAACGATGATTAAAGGACTGATGTAATGGCCAGTGCTCCTGATGTTGGCAACCATGAAACAAAATAAATTGCAGCTGTCTGTGCTTTTGTTGTGTTTGTTGCCTTCTACGTGAAACAAAGTATGTTTGTGAAGCAATAAATTTCAGAGTGTCCAATAAAAAAAAATCATGACTCATGACTAAACTGGTTCTTTGCTTAGCAGGTGTTCAACTATTAGAAATATTTTAGATTAGCCAAGTTTTATATATCAAATATTGCTATTCAAATAGTATCCAAATAATATAACTCACTTATAGTGAATTATATTATATTTCTCCTTATGCAATACATTTTGTTATTTTTGGCAGACACTTTTATCCAAAGCAACTTGCAAGCAAGGCAAGAATAAAACAATACAACGAAAATTCAAATCTGTTTTGTGTCTGCAGGCTATTAAGAAGATGAAGTAAGAAGAAAACATGGCTTGTAAATACTGTACTGTAGAATTACAACTAATAGTGGAAATCAAATTGGGGATGTGTAGGCATGCATGTATTTAAAGCTGTGGTTGCACACCCACCCTAATAGTTTCTAAAACTGCTCGGCTTCCCTTTTTATTCAAAAAAGTTCTACATTTTCTCAGAACACTGGAAAGGAGAAACAGATAGGTGAGTCTGAAATCCCCATCAATACATTGTTGGGTGAAATATGTGTGAATAGTGAATATAGTGAAAATAATTGCTCTCAGAGATGATACATAGTTGGCACTTTAGATAAAGGAAGTAAGGCCTTGACATGACAAATAAACTCCCTAGAATTCAATGGTTCATTTCGATGGAATAGTTTCCACTTTAATTTACATTATCAAACAATTATGATGAGGCAATACTGTTTTAGCATCAGATTAATCACACTATGTTTCTGTGGCTTGTACTTCTCGTTTTCAACACACTAATGTTGAAACAAAATCCCACGGTCTATAGCTGTAACCTCCTACATAACACGTAGGAGCTTCTAGCTATTATTACAGGAGAATTCAGCACACACAACTATCGTAACATACAAACACATCTAATTTGAACAATTTAGAATAAGAGAAACAACAAAAAAAGCATTTTAAAGATCATCGGAGTTTGTTGACACTAAACACTGAAGGGGCCCTCTCTCCAACTGTGGGCCCCTGACCCTTCAGTGAGCATGTTGAGAGTCTGTTTATAATTTCTTTTAACTTACAGTACATTATTGGAGCAAGCTGAGGTGCATGACATCAGATTTAAAAATGATTCATGGAGAAGAGCAAGATGTGACAAAACAGCTGAGGCTGTGCGACAGCACGTGGAGGTCCAGACTGGACTAAATGAGGAAGAAGACCAGACAAAATGACAAAATGAAACACTTCAAATTGCAGGTGGCTTCAACAAATATTCTGGGCTTCCCTGGGTTTGGTAATTTTTGTGTAATTCATTGTTCTTCTTTTGGTGAAACACCTGAGTGTGGCTTAAAGTAGACATCAAAGTTAACACAGAGGAGGTTGCAATAGGAGTCAATACATTAATTAAATTAATGTTTTAAGCTGTTTAAATCAATGTTTTAAGCTGTTAAGTTGTTTCATGCTTTATGACTTTGGCACATTCATGTTGTAAATATTTATCTCATCCCTCGGAGATCCCAAGCCCCTTAAGCCTCACAAAAACGTATCAAGTCCATTGTCCCCCGTCAAAGAGGAGGAAATTGACTCATACGGGCGTCAGTGTAGTTTATGAGGAAATGTTCATGTGAAAGATTTATGCCAAGAAAGCCCCAAAAGTCTGACACAATGCTTATTGTTTTGGGGGAAGTTACTCACTGTTTACACTATAATTGAAAGATTTGCTACTCTAAGGAAGTTGGTTAAATGAGCCCATCGGGTAATATCATCATCTTCTCAGGAAGTTTCAGGAATACCTGATTTCTTGATTATCATCTTGATTAATGATGTAGATGGAATGGAGGAAAATAGCTGATAATTCAAGAGGATGTTGATGCACAACATGATCTAATAGAAGTGAGATCACTTTGTTTTATGCAATATCTGAGCAAACAGATTTAGTGGTCTATTTTTTTAAATCTAGAACACATTTAGCTTTTATGCTCTTTTCTACATTAAAAAAAAACCTTGGAGACCTACTCTCCCTGGGGTCCACAAAAAAAAAATAAAAAATAAAAAATGTCTTATTATAAATTAAACAAAAGTGAAAACATTACATACATATTTTTATACATAATGCACATACATGAGAGTGCAAAAGTTTTAGGCCCTTAAGATGTTTATATTTTTATCCATAATGCAATACCATCAGAGAGGCGTCTGATCGGTCCCAAAATTATTCTACAGCATAACAATGACCCCAAACATACAGCCAGAGTCATAACGAATTATCTTCCACAACAAGAAAAACAAGGAGTCCTGCAACAGATGATATGGCCCCCACAGAATCCTGATCTCAACATCGTGAATTCAGTCTAGGATTACATGAAGAGACAGAAGCAGCTGAGACGCCTAAATCCATAAAGAACTGTGGCAGCTTCTCCAAGATGCACAAACAACCAACCTCAAAGTACCTTGAAAAACTGTGTGTAGGTGCACCCAGGAGGACTGGTGCTGTTTGAAAGGCAAACAAATATTTATGTAGGTTTCCTCTCTTTGCTGAACTTTGTATAAAGTTAATTGATAAATAAAAACTATTCATGGTTATATTTTTGTAATATACATACAGACAAATTAAAGGAAAAATTGGTACAGGTTTGAATGCTTGACCCCTACATTGAGGGTAACCAATGGCTCTGTTATGCTGTGGGGGGGCATTTTGCTGGCATGGTTGGGTCCACATAGAGGGAAGGATCACTGCAAATCAATACAAAGTTGTTCTGAGTGGTCACCTTTTTCCTATGAGAAAACATTTCCATAGGGCGCGAGGGGTAAGTATGAAAATGATGTGAACCATATGCTATGACCTTCACAGTCGCCAGATCTCAACCCAATTGAACACATATGGGAGATTTTGGACCGATGTGGTAGACAGCGCTCTCCACCATCACCATCAAAACACCAAATGGGGGAATATCTTTTAGAATAATGGTGTTCATCCCTCCATTAGAGTTCAGAGACTCGTAGAATCAATGCCAAGGTGCTCTGAAGCTGTTCTGGCAACACATGGTGGCCCAACACCTTACTAAGACACTTTATGTTGGTTTTTCCTTTGATTTGTCACTTGCCTGTACCTACAGTACCAGTCAAAAGTTTGGACAAACTCAAGGAAACTAATTCAAAGCACTGTACATAAATACGCATACACATAAAATTTGAAAACATAAAACAAGGCACAGCACTAGATTGTATTATAATCAGCATACACATTGCATTTAAACCCCTATTGACTACTCAGCCTTCAATCAAAACAGAACACTTCTTCATTCTGCTCTTGTCATGATAAGCTGTAAAAGCCCTGTATCAGTCAGAAAAACCTGCTGTTTATCGGTGACTTGTTATAATATAATAATACATTTCTTCAGCTGTTGTTAAATGTAAAATGACCTTATTCAGTGATTTGATTATAAAGAATGGTAAATTATTCCACCAGCGGCCACCCTTCAGTCTACCAAGTATATAATGTGGTGAACAATAGGGGAATTACTTATGAGTCTTAAAACTTTCCTTATAGTTTGAATGGGCAGATGTGCTCATCTGCACTCACAGCAACATCCGTTTCAATGTACACATAACCAATTTCGGATAGATTTATTTTTCTGCAGTTAAAGGGGAAGGGGTGTATGTCTATGACAGGACATGACAAATTCTTTGGTCAAGACAAATCAGCAGCTGAGAGCCAGTCATATTTTCAGATGTGCTGATAAACCCCTCCCACTTGTTTCCTCTTTGTTTTTAAAAGGGAGGAAAAGCAGGCAGGATTAGAACTGCAACACCAGAGCAACTAACAGCGTGAGTCTGAATCTTGCTACGACAACAGAACAAAGACCTTCATCAGGATTACAAGTTTGGACAGAAAGGTAAGGATTTTTTTTGTCTACTTCATGAATGATAATAATGAAAGAAATCCAAGACTGATATTTTGTGGCAGAAACTGTGCACAGCTCTAACCATGCAATCAGTTTCTTGTGTTATTATCAAGTCGAGAATGTGTCTTGATACAGAAATATTAACTGTACTGCAAAACTAGAGCGGTGTAATGATACACTCATCCCGTACAGTAATCTACAAGCCTGCAATGATACTGCACTCACTGTACAGATATTGATAGCATTGTCTTTATAGTACAGACAGTGAGCATGTTCTATCTGCTGCTCTTACTTTAAAACTCTCCACAGCAACAAATGTACACATGCAATCGAGACTAATGTGATAAAACACTGCAGATGGGCACAATTAAACCCAGACAAAGAACCCATGTGTCTGTTTCTGTTCCATAGTCAGACGTGTGTCCATGCGGTCATGTGCTAAAAGATAAACTCCCTATAAGGTCATCCAGTCACTCACTTGGCGTTGTTCCATTTCTGTAAATTATTTTCTTTTTTCAGGCCATCATCTGACAAAAATATCCACAATAAGGAGAAGCAAAACCAGAAGTGAAGATGAAACTATTAGTCATCCTCATCATCCTTGCAGCAATGAATGTTAATGTGGTAAGCAACAATGAGAGGAAGTAGCTTTGGATTTGAAAGCCAGTGGATTCAGAGGCTTTTATGAATCTGTCTGTCTGTGCTGTTCTCAGGTTTTCTCACGACGGCGGTCTAAAAATAGAGCGCTGAAACCTCAAGGCCTTAATGGAGGTAAGTTAAGGCATTGATATATTCTTAAAATTCTCTGTTTGTCACCAGATATCATAATTTCTCTCCTCTCTCTTTGTGATGTGATCTTCAGAGAGTTGTCAGTCCGGCGATGGGAGCAGTTACAGGGGAACTGTTTCCACGTCAGGTCGCGGCAGAGAATGTCTCAACTGGAACGTCTATCGAAACCCTTGGGGAGCCTCAAAGGGAATTGGCAGCCATAATTACTGCAGGTATACTTTGAGTATCTGGCACCTAGATATATCAGGGGAAAGTATTGTGTATGTTATGTGTTTAAAATTGTTGCACTTGAATTCTAGGAATCCTAACCAGGTCTTGATGCCATGGTGCCGTGTCATAAGAGAAGGGAGGGTTGTGAGAGAATTCTGCAAAATTCCCAAATGTAAGACCGAGACTAACGATTTAAAAGTTATTGAAATACTCTGATTTGGATTTTCCTCATGATATCTTTCTTTGTTTCCATACAGGTCCAACATCAACGGATAATCATCCCACAGCTGAGGATACAGGTAGTTTGTTATCTCATATTTAATATTCTTCACAAGGGCATTTTGTTATTTCCTTCATTAGCACTCACTGACTTGTCCTGTGTGTCCCTGCAGAGCTGACATGTGGCGAGAGGTCCGAACAGAGGCTGAATAAAATTGTGGGTGGTTCTTTCATACCCATAAAGTCACAACCATGGGTGGCTGCTATCTACAAGAATCGTAGTGGCTTCCTTTGTGGTGGCTCTCTCATCTCACCATGCTGGGTTCTCACTGCTGCACACTGCTTTGAAGATGGGTGAGACAAAACACTGCCCACTATCACTTCCTCCACCGTAGTTCTCAAACTATAATAGCAATGTGACTCATGAGGGTGTGTAATGTGTTTGCACATTTCTGTGTGTGTGTGTGTGTGTGTGTGTGTTAACCATGTGTGTATTTGGTGCAGTGAGAAAACCGACATCAAGCGTCTGTCTGTGTACCTGGGGAAGAGCGCCATTAATGACACAGATGCAATCAGGGAACAGAAGTTCACAGTGGAAAAACTGATCGTCCATCAAAAATATGATGACAACAACTACGACAATGACATAGGTGTGTGTATAAGAGTGAGAGAGAGAAATAGCTGTATGGGTGCTCTGTGAACAGGACTCATTACTGTCTTTTTACATTTCAGCACTGTTGAAGATCAGAACTAGAGATGGAAGATGTGCGGTGCGATCAGCGTCTGCACGGACAGTTTGTCTTCCTCCACCTCACACTCACCTGCCTGCAGGATTTCAATGCAGCATTGCAGGATTCGGCAGGGAGAGATTTGGTATGTACTGCAGAACCTCTAACCTACAGATTCATGACTGAACTTTCAGCCATTTGAGTGATTCTAACTAGCACTGTGTTCTCTGCAGGCGCATGGCACTATTCACAGTTACTGAAACAGGCCGAGGTGAAACTCATCTCCCAGTCTGACTGTAAGAGTGATTTGTTCTATGGAGATCGCATCACTGACAACATGCTCTGTGCTGGGAGCCCTGACTGGAGCACTGATGCCTGCGGGGTGAGCAAAGAAGTCATTGCATGAATAATATGTGAATAAAAAACAGCCCAGAGTACAAACCTTAAGTGAAAAAGATTGGAAGCACCTTGCTTGCAAACAGATGTGCATAAAGAACTTAAAGAAACTAACATGCATATATGCACCAGGCTCAGTGGAGGTGTGAAGACGACTCCTTCTTGTGAGCTTAGACCTTCATGTGCATCCTTTGCTCTTGATGTGGTTTTGCTTATTTATGCACATCTTAAAGCTTTAATTTAACGTTTCAGTCTTTGCATAAAGGAATTTCTAATCTTTTTCACTTTTTGATCTATTCTTATTTTATAAATTGCATTGATGTGTTTGATATTGTTCTGTGAAGCAATTATTGATGTTAAAACAAATATCTTAGATCAAAATTGATTGTTGTCACCCAAAAAGTGTTCATTATTCTGGGTCTAAATTCCACTTCAGACCATTTTAAAATCATTCAAAAAATACTAAATGCCTGATAGCGGCAGATCGGTTTGCACAGCATTCATTTGTTCACAATATTATGGATTTAAACCTGTAATTGTTTCATTTACTGCCAGTCAGTATCCATATGAGTCTGCTACAGGCATTGACTGACAGGTGTGTCCTCTCCTCACAGGGTGACTCTGGTGGTCCATTGGTGTGTGAAGCATCTGGCCGGATGTTTCTGTTCGGGGTAGTGAGCTGGGGTATTGGCTGCGCCAAGAAGAACAACCCAGGAGTTTACACACAGGTCAGCAACTACAACAAATGGATTGAAGACATAACAGGGCTCCCCAGATACACAGCAGGAGTCATGTATCCCAGAAAATGAAGCTGTGGCAGAAAGTTACCGGTCGGGCATTTAATTTTTTTAAAGGAAAATTTGGCAGCAATGTTGTAAGCTGTGTGTGTGTATGCAGGGGTGGAGAGTGGCAGCCGCTATAAATGCACAATGAAGGATTTACTGTCGTATTTCAATGTGAAAAATATATAAAATATAATGAAGGATTTACTGTCATATTTCAATGTGAAAAATATATAAAATATAAATTATAATAATAAAATATTTTGTTGAATATATGTAATTTTATATATTGTATAGTATGCTAATACTTATTACCTTTTCACTCTCTGTGCTAGATCTGTTTTTATAAGCAAGCTATTTGAAAGTTTATTTATCTAATTATATGTAAGAGGAATGTCCTCTTGTAAAAGGCTGGTCCTGCTATTGAGCATTATTTTGTAATAAATAATAATATTGTGTATTATATCATTCTCTGTCTCTCTTTTGCACATACAAATGTACACACATACACACCCGCTTATAGTACATACTTCTGTCCTTGTGTTTATTCTGCACGTCAGAGGAATAGCAGCTGTGAGCAGTTGCTAGAGGACATACATGTGTGTCTAAGAAATGAAATATGTGTATATGACAAAAAAAAGGAGAGAAACAAATATCACTTGAGTTCTCTTTAATTTGCGCCTGTCTGCAGCTTTTGAGTTTGAAAACAAGGACAAGAAAAGTAAGCAGCAACAGTGATGGGATAATTAATCCCATTACTGCTGATGTTAAAAAAATCCCAAACAACTAAGTCTAGTGCCCAGACAGTTTGTAGTGAGATGAGTTCAGTTTAGTTTGTCTTTTAGTGCCAGTGTCCATCTGCCAAACACTGGAGGGCACTATTGTGTAATCCACATGTCACTCAGTCTTCTCAAACAAGTATTACTGTAAACAATCACATAAAAATGGAGTATCTTCGTAAGACAGGACAGCTGTATTTTCAAATTCTGCACTTGATACACTTTTTAGAGATGGTAAATAAATTGTGTGTGCAGCAAATTAATAGAGCAGGACTTTTTAATTATTTTTCCCACTCAGTCTCTTTAATCATCACTATATTCTGATTCCTCAAAGGCATCTAGTACTAAAAAGTTCGACTTGTTCTCAACTGAATCTCTCTTACAGTAAGATGCTGTGAATTATTCTACTAAACATCTGTCAAATGCACAGCAGCGTATTTATCTTCAAGCCTCCCTGTACTGTAGCTTAACAGCGACATACAGTACACTGTACATGTGACAAACAAAACAAACTAATGTCGGTTGAGTCAGAGCAGGCCAGCAATCAAAACTCCCATCAAAACTTTTTATTCCATGCCAAGAATAAGTAAAAGTAAAACAAGCAGACAGGATGAGCTACTCTACACGTCTTTTCCATTATCAAATTATTTCCTCATCTGGTGTTTCACCTAACAAGATTGTCAAGAAGAGAGTTCCTGTCAATAAAAAACGACAGCCACAGTTCATCAGAGCATTTGAGCACAGTACACAGTACAAAAAGTGAAAATTAAGCAGATGACAGGGAACAAAAACAAAAAATAAAAGTAGAAAGATGAATGAATGATTAGGTTTAATGTGGTTGGTTTTACTGTATTGTCACAAAGGAAGCATTGCATATTAATATATAATCACTTACAATACAATACAAGTGAGCACTGACTTTGGCTGTACAAACACCAGTTGTGTGCACACTGAACCACAACCATGCTTTCTCCAGAGAATGTTTAGTTTTGGTTTCTGTCCCACTATCAGCTGTATTCTTTTGCCTCTATGGAGTTATTTCCGCTTTTTAAGAGAAACTACATATTTTAGGACTCTGTAAGAAAGCACAGTTCATATCCATATGTAGCAATCTACTAAAACATGGTTCAGCTGCTGAGCGGGGAAGGCTTGTCAGAGGGTTATGATTCCCAGGAAAGTCTAAGCAACGAGTGTTTATGTGTCCATTTGTCCACTGACTCAGACTTCTCTGTCTTATTACCCCATACCTCCAACATCCACACCCCCTCCCAAAAACAGAAACATATCACAGCAACGCTAAGCACCAGTGCTCCAATCATGACAGACAATCAATCAACGCAAATATACAACACCAACACACACAGTCAGACCCAGGAGGACAAATTGTAGTGTATAAGCATCACTTGTTGCTCTGACCAACCAGTGATAAACAACCCAGCTGGTCGTCACGTCATTTTTGAAAGCATACTTCAAAACCTCTCCAAGCAACCTGCTGCAATGGTTTCTAACAAAGTCTGTTTGGACAGGTCCACATATACAGACGGTTCACAGCAGTGCTACTGGAGCCAATTGCGGCCCGTCATGTTCCCCCTCAATTACTCACACGGTCCAGTTTACTTTACTGCTCCTCTACTCTGCCTCAACCCATATATGGGTTTGAGATGCTGCAAGTATGAGTCTTACTCCTCTTTAAGGACAATTCCTAAGGAAGAGGAGACGAGAGGAGAGGAGAGGAGAGGAGAGGAGAGGAGAGGAGAGGAGAGGAGAGGGTCTATTCAACCAGGTGGACCAGAGAGTCCAGTCTCTCCGGTTTGGATGGCAGCCTCTTGTCTACACCTACACTGGACACACACACACACACACACACAGGGGTCAATGTTTTGGGGGTATAAATACCGCTGCTTTGCGGGTGGGGTCTCTGGTTTCTCCAGCACAAATTGAGGAACAGAGATAATATCAGCACACATTCACACACAAACACATGTACAGAAACTAAATTATTACCGATAGTTAAATCTGAATTGGCTGAAAAAAAATCAGTTTTGTGCATTTATCACTAAATGAATTTCTTTCACTTTCACACACCCAGTAAGTGCAGGTGGATGTTAAACTGCTCATGGTGGATCTTCAGTGTCAAAGTCAGGACGCTGGTGAAGGCAGAAAGTTAGTGTTGTGCGTTCAGGATCTACAGAGTCTCCTTCTCCTTCTCTCAGCTGCAGCAAGCTGAATCTCTGGTCTTAATTTAGACCTGGACATTGAAGCCTGGAGACATGAACTCCTGACCCACCTTTTAATGCACATAGATCATATGTCAGATGCAGGTTTTGAAGCTTTGTAAAAAAAAAAAAGAAAAAAAAAAAAACCTACCTAAACTACCATTTTCTTCAACATTACAGGTGCTGGTGCAGCTCTATGTCCTCCATGGTTTCCGAGATGAAGCTGACCTTTTTAAGGCTGCAGAGAGCAGGTTCACCACACAGACGTTATGTTCACAAACCGTCCCTCCTATAGGTGCCCCCTCCTCACCAAACATCTCCTCCTTATATCTTGGAATCACAATCTCTTCACATGAAGTTACCCCAACACTTTCCTTTTTGGGGCCACTGGCATGCATGACGTAATTTGGGAAGAGCTCTCACTTGCAGCGTGTGTGTGTGTGTGTGTGTGTGTGTGTGTGTGTGTGTGTGTGTGCGTGTGTGCGTGATGTGTGTGTGCGTGCAGGGAAAGCGTCAGTGCGCACCAACACCGACCCGCTTGCCAGCTGTATTTCTTCGCTTGTGATTGGGCGGAGGGCGGTGATTCCTTCTGTCACGATTTGGGTAGCTCCCACCGGAGGACACCGACAGTCTGAGTCCAGTCTTTGCCGTGGTGCCCACCAGAAGAGACGGTGCACACCGGGAGGAGAGACGCGTGAAGGTTTCGTCTCAGGGGTCGGACTTGACAACCCAGGATTTGTCCTCCTGCCTGTGTCGGCGAGGAGAGGAGCGGCGAGGAGAGGAGAGAAAAGGGGGGATCTTCTGTGCTGGAGCGACCGGCCGCCTTTCTTCTGTCAGGGCTGCGGTAAAAGTCGTTCACGATGCCGGTGTTTCACACCAAGACGATCGAGAGTATCCTGGAGCCGGTGGCCCAGCAGATCTCTCACCTGGTCATCATGCATGAGGAGGGGGAGGTGGACGGGAAAGCCATCCCGGATCTGACGGTACCGGTGGCCGCGGTGCAGGCGGCAGTCAGCAACCTTGTGCGGGTGAGTCCCGAGTTTGAACCTCAATGGCACAGACTAGTGCCCGCATCCAGGGTCATCCATCACCCAAACTTCATTTCTGGAGACTCACTGGTGCAGTCACTGCTCTGACACTCTAGCTGTTATTCAATCAATGTCACAGATTATTAGTAGGCATATAGCAGTTCACCGTCCTGTCCTGCAGGCGCACTTAATGTAAAGCAATGATTTATTATTTTTTGTTCTCTTATGTTGCTTCTGTATAGAGTGGCAGTCCCAGCTTGATCTTTGCTCGCCAATAAATGATATAAAACTGCCATAGCCTACCCAGCTGACGCTCATGCGTGTTTCACGAGCTCCTGCAGTCGTTTTTTTTTCTTTTTTGTGCGCCTCAGTGCGCGTCTGTGCGCACAAACACACACACACACACACACACACACACACACACACACACACACACACAAAGCAGCACAACAACATGTCAAACTTTGCTGCTCCTATTGATAATCAGATGGCTGCTGAACTCAATGAAGTTTGTGGGGCGGAAGAAATGAGTGTTGATTGAATTAACAGGATGCCTCTCACTCTTCACAAACACACACACACACACACACACACACAGAAATTTGCAGTTTATCTAAAACAATGAGTTTAAGAACATAACAACCTCCACAGAGAGTAGAAAGATCCTAGAAAGGTCATTTATCAGACTCCCACCTCCTCCATTCATCTTCTACTCTTTCTCCTCGTTCTCTCTTTTCCAACATCTTTGACCCCTGCAGTCATTTTCACTTCCCTTGTCTCATCTTTTCTGTCATCTTGAGTCTAAGTGGTGACTTTGTACAAAGAGGAGGAAGTTCAGTCAGACACTGATGTCTGTATTTGCAAAGACTGGAAAAATCAATACGGGACACACCATTAATGCTGATCCGGGTCGTTGTTATTGATGTAAGGGCAACTGGGCTTCACTCACTCAGGAGGAATCAGCAGCAGACAGATGGAAACTCTCATTCGCTCACTTACACTTTCATTGTTGATACTGCTAAGCAGACAAGAAGTTAGTTTGTGTTGTTAATGCAGAGTTTCTGACTCATGAAGGAGCTGTCTGCTGTGTTTGGTCAAGAGGTTGTGTCTACTTCTGCGTTGATCAGTTTGGCAGTATTATCTTGTTCTCACCTCTATGTAAAAAATCTGTCATAGTTTTATACAATGCTTAAATCATAATCTTGGTGCTGCTCCTCAGTCTGGCCAGATCTCTGCAAAAAACAAGATTCTTGTCACGTAATTGAACTGTCTGTTTAAAATAAAGCTTTAAATTGTTATTGAATGTGATGCTGGGATGCATGGATCATGGTTTCACTGCAAGAGAGGATGAAACTAACTGGCTAAATCCATTTTATAGAATTACTCAGAATGTAAAATAGTTAAAAATATATTGATTTTACCTACTTATTCTTCACTTAGGTCTTTCAGGGGAAGACAGAGGGACAAATTAACACGGGAAAGATTGGAATATTCAGTTTTGCAATGTTTTTTTAAAGTCATCTGTCCTCTTAAACATGAAAAAAGATTAAATTAAGCCATTTAACTTCAGTTTATGACAGAATATAAAATATCACTGTGCAAAACCTTTGAGAACTAACTGCAAACTAAACCTCACTTATTAGTCATGAATGTTAAAGGAACAGCTCACACAAAAACACAAATTTAGTTCCTCACTTTCTCACTGTGTGATTAATACGTCCAGATAGCTATGGTTTGATTTGCAGATGTTTGGAGATGTCACTTGGAATATATGTGAATGGATAGTCAGTATTCTTGCTAAGAGGAAAAATAGTTTTACACTGTTTATTTTAATTGTTCCTTTAAAATATCTTTAACTTACAGTGAATAAGGTATCCTATCCTATCCTACTGAGCAAGGACACATAAGGTCATTTTGATAAATATCTCATTAACTGATAATGAAAAGGTCTATTCAGTTTGGACTCAAACACCGTGGCGGGTCTTAATGAAAGATCTTTACTGTATGCGATGCCATCCGACAACAGTGAGTCCTTGATATCCCGTTGCTACTGGGAACACCTCCTCTGTCTCTCTCCTAATCTGCTTGTCCTCGTTGATCCTTTCAGTTGATCCATTCAGACGGCAAACAGAAGGAAGCTAATAGCAGCCTGGGGCATGTCACTGGGTTTCAGATGATGGAGATGCAAGGCTACAAGGAGGGATAAGAGCTGAGGACAGTGTCGGACAGAGGATATTTTGGTGGGGATGGAGGGAGGGAAAAAAGATTAACACTATGGAAAGTAGAGAGAAAAAGTTAAAAAAAAGGCCCTCATCTCTCTTCAGCTCTTAACTGGTTCCTTTTTGTTGCATTTACTTTTGTATCTTTGGCGATTTAAGAGTTTTAGGATAACAACACCAGCTTAATGTCAGCTGAAGAGGAGATGATGACTAGGTAGTTGTGTTGATAACTGATAGAAGAGTGAGAGTTTAGAGACAGAGTGAAGTGGTTGACAAGGAGGTGCTGAAAGAGCACAAAAGGAGCTTAAGGACGCTGCTTGTAAAATCAGCAGTGGCTGGTTGCTGGGTAGACAAACTTAATTGGACGTAAACGACACCTAACACTCAAATACACACACTTCTGAGAGCATACACTTTATTTTAGAAAGCTGATTCATTTCTACACTTAAGATATACAGCCACCATCCCCACATGCGTCCCACTGCACACTGATACAATTACACTGTTAACCCCGTCCAGGGTGGGCTGGCTGTGGGGGGTACGTTAAAAACTAGGTCACTGATACACTTAGAGGCACGCACACACACGCACAAGATGGTGTCAGTCTCAATCTGTCAGAGGTTGTGCGTGGGTTGATTCAACTAAAGATCTGAAAGATGCTGTTGGTGTATTTGGTAGAAAGTTTGAGTTTGCTGAAGTTGTGCTGATGAAGGAGCTGCCTCAGTGGTGTTTGTGAAGTATCTGCTCCTGAAGGAGGCAAAATAGATCCTGGGTATGTCTGGGGGAGTGGGGAGGAAGGAATAAATAGATTTACCAAAGAGTTAAGTAACCGCACACTGACAGAGCAGAGGAGAAATGGAGGAAGGGAGGGATGCGAGGAGTGAAACTGCCGACTAGGGATGGGACAATATAAAAACACTCACAAATTGTCATGATAAGTTGATTGTGGTGAATTTCCATTATTGGGATAATCCTGAATATTCTCATGAGTGACTTGAAAAAGCTGAATGATTACCTTATTTGAAATTGTTTGTTTGTTTTTCTCTAAAAAGGATGTTCACTAAAAAAGATGTGTGTCCTATCTGTGATGCAATAAAATATTTGTTTCTTAACATAATGTAAGGTAACATTATTACAGCATGTTTTAGTGCTATTTAAGAGTTTTAAGCATATTTTTATGATAATGTCTTGAATCGCGATTATTCTCTCTAGAATAATGATGACTTGAAATTTTTCGTATCGTCCCATGCTTACTGTCGACTAAATCTGTCAAGATGGAGAGAGGAGGAGAAATAGCCACTGTCCTGTCTGTTGGATGCCAGCACCCTGCGAGGGAGGGAAAGTGTCTCTGGCGTCTTCAAACCAGACTCTGCCAACCCTCCCAGTCCATCCACCCCTCCCCCCCTCCCCTATATACACACACAAACACACCAACTGTCCTCAGACTGGTCTCCCATGTAAAACTGTGCCATCACTTCTTGTTCACTGGCAGACTCAGGATGAGTTTCCAGCTGTGTGTCCACACATCCCTTCTGCTTCTCAGTCTGCCTTAAATCTACTCGAGGCTGATGTCATCAATAAATAGTCGCAAAATTACAGCACTTTTTACTTTTTATTGTATTGTCAAGTGTTGAAAAGATTTGTTGATAAATCAGTTACTTGATTTCCATTTTTGCTAATCAATTTAGCATTTATGTCTTTAAAGCTAATAAATATATTTGTATAAACAATGGATTGAATGACTATGTGTGATGTTAAAGCAGTTAAACAAAGTGAAGAACCCACAGAGAATTATTACCCAACTCTGCAGCTCCTCTCAGCTCTAGGTATTGTTTTAGTGTCTTTCAGCTCATTGTTTTGGTTCTGCGGCCTTGACTCTCACTGCTCTCCTCAGAGTTGTTTACAGTCGCAGCAGGCAGCTGTTTTCAGTGAAAAAAGCTCTGAACCACTGTACACCACCTGCCCCCACAGACAGACAAATTTAGCAATTAGCTGTGAACATAGTGGAGCATTCAGCAGCTAAAGAGTCATATTTCCTTTCAGCAGTTCATAGAGACCAAAAGCATCTAAAAGAAGAGTGAATACTGGACTGAGATGACTCCAAATGAAAGCTTATTTTGTTCTGTATGTTTGATACTGTGATTTTTAGCTTGTTGTGGTGTTCTTACCTCAGTGGCCAAAATTGAGTAAGGCACCTTTAAGATACGATTTTAAGATAAGAATTGCTTGGTACAGTTATACACATGTGCAGGATTGCTTCTTTTCTGCATTACTTAACATTTACTGTAATAGAGTATATGATTTAATTGTGACCTTCCAATTTAAGCTAACTCTGGCACATGTACATCAAATGGTAATATTTATATTTACTGTACATAGTCCCTTACGAATAAAATAAATAGATAGATTCTGAACAATTGAATTGGCTGCTGGAAAAATCTATTTTGAAACTTAAGTCTCTGGCAAATCTGGGCTAATACATATATTAAATATTAATATATTAAAAACTAATCAAAAAGTATTTTTAGGGGCATTTTGCAGATTTAGCAGGCGGTTTGTGTTCATTTGATTGGCAGCTGTCTGTTTCCTACTAGAGCTGTCACACCATTCAGGCTGTACAACCACACACACACATCACGCTTCGTGTCCAGCAAACCACTTAACTGCACATTAATTATTTATTGAATAATCGATGCCAAGCGTTGCTGCTTACAGGAAACGCTGGAGCTCACACAGCTCTTTCATCAGTCACCTGATGTGGAAGAGTGAGGTTGTCCGGAAGGTTTCATCAGGCTGCGCTCTACTCGTAGAGCTGCATTCCTCAAATTTTGGAGTCAGGAATCTCCCTACATTTTTTTAAAGAAGGAAATTCAGATAGTTAAACTGAAGCCCTCAGATGTTCCTTGTATCCCCTTATCTTCACAGTGTTTTTGAACATTCATTGCAATGTTTCACAGTGACAAATTACCACACTGCCAGACAGACAGTGTCATACAGATTTAGATCTATGTTAACTTAAGTTTATAAGTAGAAATAAAAGAAATGTCATTCATTTAGAAACAGTAGAAGGGTAATGACATACATGTAAAAGTTCATTCTCTCAATATTATGTTTACATGTTGTCTCTTTTACTGCAAGTAGAACTTGTCTTTGTTGTTCTTTGATGCAGAATCAGATTAAAGGTTTTGAACATTTAGTTCAAGTTCATGCTTCAAAACTGAAGCTTGACTGGACCCTTTTAAAATTAGTTATTTTGTGTTATGTACATTAGTTGCACAAAGATGAAAAAAGACTCAAGGGCAATATATACTGCATGAAATTAACTCATAATTATATAAACTATTAATGTATTTTATAAAGTGGAGTTATATTGGCTGAAATTGGATTTCTTGCTGTATTTTGATGTAGGAAGACTATACAGAAGCATAAAATGGCTTTAATTGCAAAATTGTGTGTAAAATCTCATAAATAAATCATACATTAGGAGGTCTGGATGATTGGAGGTCAGTGTTCTTTAGTTGTATGATGGCTGCTTCCTGAGTCTCTGGAGCCAGAAAGTCTATTAACGGACTTTCATCAACGCAGCAGCAAGAGACTGATTTCATCATCTCACTGTAATTGCATCTCGTGTGTGTGTGTGTGTGTGTGTGTGTGTGTGTGTGTGTGTAATCATGCTCTTGTGTTTGTGTGTGCTGTAGGATGTGTTTTGTGTGTGAGAGCCTGGGTTTTTGGAGCCATGTTGTTTTTTCAGCCAGCCAGCTGCATCACTATGGTGATATGCACATCTGCAAAAGAAGTGAGCAGTGTCACCCTGCTGTGTATCTGTGTGTGTTTAGGTGTGTGTGCTGACAGTGTGCAAGCATGCAAGTGTGTGAGCGTGTAGCATACTCTACCTCTATGAGCTTTGGCATGAAAGAAAATGTAGTGAGTTTGATGAAATGAAATGAAAAAAGATGCTAATTTAAGTCAATGCCCATACTTGAACTCATTTCATTGTCAACAGTGTTTAGCTGATTCAGTGTCGACTGACAAATTGAAATTTGTGCATATTTTCATATTTTGCTGACAGAATATATCTTTTGTTCAGAATTTCCCTTGAGTTTATACAACATTATAAGTCTTATCTGTTCCCAAAATGTAATAATATCATAATAATATGATATATAATGATATACAGTATATATATACAGTATATATATTGTATATGATAATATTTCAATACAGAAGTTATAAAGAAGAAAGAAAGGTTAAGTCAAATTAGTTATTTCTATTTAAATCACCTCATTAGTGAGTCACCGTAGAGATGAGAGGGTTTCTTATAAATAAACTGAATCTCATAGAAAAATGCTCTATGTTCTATCTATCTAACGTTTGATTGGCTGGTTTTTTGACGTTGTTTAGTATATTTATTGTGAGCAACTGAAGTCTACAGAGAAATTCAATCAAGCTGCTCAGTGTGCTGAAATAAATTCGATGGCATGAAGACTTTAACATTTTCTGTTCGACTCTCATCTAGAGAGAAAACAGTGTGTGGCGTAGTTGGGGGAAATAATCAAGCAACTCTAATAGAAAAATCAGTACACACACTTGTGACTGTCGAGTTCAATTTGCTCAGTAAAAAAAGTGTACACATTTAACTTCACCAGGCCTGAGTCACTGTGAAAAAACATTACACCCCTACCAAACATTTTCTGCATTGTTGAAGCTTTACTCATGAATAGATGATAGAAATCAACACTACAGACCTCCAGCTGTTGATCACATGTGGGTGTTTGGTCTCAATAGTCACTGTTGGGTCAAATTAGAGCAGCATAAACCTCTTTCCCCCGACCTGCCCTCATAGAGAATAACAGAGTCAACCTGAGCCGAGCGTGCATCGGGCTGCTTTCCCTCGAAGCCTGAAAGATATGACATGCACGCATGGTTGAAATAGGTGTGAATTGATACACACCCGTTCACCCCTCAGGCTATTAATAGTGGTCACTTGAATTGCCACCAATACTTTATAATAATTTCCTGTCTTGCTGCGGTTAATGATAATAAAACAAATGCTCCATTTATGTGTGTTTGTTTGTGTCACAGGTTGGGAAGGAAACTGTTCAAACCACTGAGGACCAGTTGATGAAGAGAGATATGCCTCCTGCGTTCATCAAGTGAGTCTCTGAATCACTTCTGTCTCTCTCTCTCTCTTCGCCCACTGTCACTCACATAAATGCCCAGTGTCAAAAGTATGGAAAAAATCCACTTTATCTCAACAGACAGAGAACTTGTTAAAAAGAGGATTCCAGGCAATTTAATGTTAGGAAACGTGGCTGCGTTCCCAGCTGCAACAAAGAGCCACTTCTGAGGCCTCCGCACTGCTGTCAGAGGCCGGGTGACTGTCCAGCTCCAGCATCCAGACCGCTGAGAGGCTGTTTGTTGTTTTCCAGCTTGCATCCAAAGAGCCGACATGATCTCTGGGTGCTGGCTGAGAGCTGCTACTCAGCAGTCCAGGGACTCAGACATCAGCCTGTGTTTACTCGTGTGTATGTGTGTTGCATTATGATGTATATTCAGGCAGTCTTAAGGTCATTATTGTGCATTAAATATCATATTTTTAGGGCTTGTTCTCTCCCTGATTTCCTTTTCTGTCGTCACTTTTTTTTTTGCCGTCAAATTTTAGCTTTAAGAAAGGAGTCTAGATCTCAAGCAGATCCACACAGCGCTCTGTCAAGCTCGCTCACACATACACGGGGCAGCACACCATAAATCTCACTCACAGGGCTTAGGAGGGGGCATGTGGGAATGTGAACCCACCTAAAAATAGATGAACCAGCAGCCATCGATACTCCAACCAATGGGGGTCAGAAAGTGTAGGGACTTGGCTTTATTCAAGCACTCTTAAAATCCATCACCTCCTTCAGGCTAAACTGATCATTGATCTCTGAGCAACAGTTAATCTAAGTTAGAACATGAAAGCGCAGATCTTTCACCAATTTAACACTGTTAAACTGAAAATCTGCATATTATAAATGAGTTGAAGTTTACATAATTTCAACCACAACAAACTCTAAACTGAATTAACTGAGACAGTATCTTTGCTCTTTTACATGGAGGGGACAGAACTGTATAATGAAAATCTGTTCAAATTTGATACACGACATCACCTTGATATGACACCTTGTAAACCGTGAAACCATATGTTGTGCCTTGGAGAGCAGCTTTCTTTGTCAGCTTTAATTTTCTTTGGTAGATCTCATTTGCAAGGTGATAAATTCCTGTTATTAGTAAATGTGTGTATATTATATATATAATGTGTGTAAATGTGTATGTGCTACTGTAGGTTTGATGTGCTAATCTGGCTGTGTGTTTCAGGGTGGAGAACTCGTCTTCTAAACTCGTCCAGGCAGCTCAGATGTTGAAGGCAGATCCGTACTCTGTTCCTGCACGAGATTACCTTATCGATGGATCCAGAGGGATATTGTCTGGAACGTCAGACCTGCTCCTTACCTTTGATGAGGCCGAGGTGTGTGTGTGTGTGTGTATGTGTGTGTGTGTGTGTTTGTGTGTTTACCTCAGTATGTCAGAATCACAGTCACTCCTGCTTCAGAGGTGCACTAACTTTCAGGGAAATTAAGCTTTATATAGCTGCACACAGGAAGAAGGAACCCAGCTTCAAGCAAGTCTGTAATAGAGTCTCAGATGCAGCCAGATCTAATCACTGGGATCAAATGACTTCCCTCTGTCATAACTCAGGATGTGTGTGTGTGAGGTTACGGTATGTACAAGCTCGCTGTTGGGTGTTTTGGATGTTTGATGGCAACTCCATAAGTGGAATCACATTGTGCACGTGATTATGCTCACCATGTCTCATCACTCGCCTCATTTTTGAAAGAGCAACTTCTCACAGTCACAAGACACACATCACAAGACTGTACACACACACACACACACACACACACGCACGCACAAAGACAAAGACACCACACAAACACACCAGGGTAACTTAATGCTGTCTATAAAAAGGCTCATGCACACATTGAATATTTCTCTCACAATAAAAGAGTTATACTTGCACATAGGTTTTATCTCTAATCATTATCACTCTTTGTTTTATGCTTGTGTACAATATTTCACCTGCTTGTGATTATGTCCGTGTCATGTCTTAGGTGCGTAAGATTATCCGTGTGTGTAAAGGCATCCTAGAGTATCTGGCGGTAGCTGAAGTGGTGGAGACCATGGAGGACCTCATCACCTACACCAAGAACCTGGGACCAGGTCAGCAGGAACTGTTTCTGATCTTCTGACCTGGAATTGCACCATTCAAAGCATGTTGTACTTAAACACTCAGGCGTGAAACTGATTGACAGGGAGGACCAGAATTGTGAATGAATGAGAATATTTTTTGCAGCTTTCATTACAATATCTCAGAAAACAAGGGTGTCTTAATGGAGCGTTTAGACATTACCAATGCAAGCCAGTCATAAATGGCCTCATAATATATACAGAAACCCTGTTTAATTTAATGAAAATTATGGTGTATTCATTTGACAGTATAATATGCCTGTTTTAGGGAGGTGTAAAGGTGGTTTCAGTGGGCAGATCCATCTTATTCTACCTGCATTGGGGTCGTGCACAATATTTTTTTAGAAACAAACACATCAGAGAACTTTACTCAAAGGTTTCACATTTTGAGTAAAGTTGTTATCCAATAAACTCTACTGATCACCAATTTTAGCTTAATAATGCAGATAAAATAGAAAGCTATCACAAATGCATCACAGCATTTGGCATCAGTGGTGATGGTTTTTTTATGTTAAAGTCATGCACATCAACCCGTGTTTTAGATTATTCTCAGGGGTTAAAGATGAACTTGTCGCAATGAAAAACTAAAGCTGCTCCTCTGACACTAAGACGCTGTGATTAAGGATCAGCCTGGCAGGAGAGCAAGACCGTAAACAGGCTATTTATCATCAGAGCTAAAAGGTCAATTGTGTTGTCAGTGCACTGTGGCATAATGAGCTGGGGGAAATCTGACGCCAAGGGTTTTTCACACTTGATTGATGCTGTCATTGTATGAGATCAGTCGTTCGTGAACTAGTGATATGTTTGGATGTGTTGGAACTACTCAGCTGGTGAACACACTCAAGGAGGCCTAACCCACGTCAAACCCAAAGTCACGACCATTTGCTGTATTCTACTTGCAGAGTAGTTTGATTTTGGTGACCTCTAACTTAGACAGGAAAATGAATTCTCCCCATCTCTCTCTCTCTGTCTCTCTCTCTCTCTCTCTCTCTCTCTCTCTCTCTCTCTGTCTCTCTCTCTCTCTCTCTCTCTCTCTCTCTCTCTCTGTCTCTCTCTCTCTCTCTCTCTCTGTGTCTCTCTCTCTCTCTCTCTCTGTCTCTCTCTCTCTCTCAGGGATGACCAAAATGTCAAAGATGATTGAGGAGAGGCAGCAGGAGCTGACGCACCAAGAGCACAGACAGATGCTTGTCAACTCCATGAACACTGTCAAAGAGCTGTTGCCTGTCCTTATATCAGGTGTGTGTGTGTATGTGTGTGTGTGTGTGTGTGTGTGTGTATGACTGTGTAGGCAAACGACAGTGAAACAGTAGCAGGAAAGAGCAGGTCACTGAGCATCCAACAGTTGTTATAGCAACGCTGATAATTACAGTCATTAGCTGCACCGCCCACAAGCTGCCGTCTCTTGCACTGTATGCTGCACCAACAAAGAAGAGAGCACAGTTACAGCTCTACATTCAGATGTTGATGCTCCTCTGTGGATGTAATGTTTGAGTAAGTTGCACCAAACCTTTGGTTTTGCAAGATCATGACCCATTTTGCAAATTAAAGTTCCTATAATCAACATTTTTATATTAAAGGATGAGGCTGGCAATTTTCTATATTTTTCTTATTGTCAACAAATCTTATGTGCAAAACCAAACCAACAATTATGTACAACAGAAAAGTTAATGGCTAGATGGTGAACATAGTGGAGCATTTAGCAGCACCAAAAACAGCACTAAAAGGAGAGTCAATGTAGGTCTTCATCAGGAAGATGGAAACATAAATGTTTCTCCATGTGTGCTGGATGTGTAACGGCCAAAATACACTAGGCACGGATACAGCGCGACACATCTGTCACAGCATGGCCGTAGCAGAGCGCATCCATTATAATTAACTGAAGTTGCTGCACTGACCACCATCTCTATTTTTGTGTGGCTGGTCTGTTTTTTTTCTCTACGCATTGCTACGCAGCCCTCCAAAAGGTAAAAACTACTTAGAACTGTGCAAAAAAACAAATACAATCTGTTTAAAAATGATGAAAATAGATACCTCGCTGTAACAGAGGCAATGTGACTCAGCAGAGCATATTACATTGCACATTAATATAAATCAATCAAATCAAATGTGTATCCATGATCCTGTAGTTAAAACAATTTAGTTAATTAAATCAGTACCAGTTAATTTAGCCTACATTTCCAAACCCTGTATAACCAACTGCATTATCACTTGGCAAAACTCAATATGCACGCAGTGATGGAGACGGAGTCTGTGTAGCACTTAGAAAAACCCACACGACACGTGTCTGGTGTATTTCAGCTGTGCGTAAGCAACTGTTTGTTAACGTGTTCGCCAGTTCAACTTAAAAAGTGAACTGTCATATGTCAGTGTTGTGTTTATGGCTCATTTCTTCTGCTCCCATTTAGCAGAAAAATAATTTAATGCAGCTTCAAAGGCACCATGTATGGAAGTTTAAGTGATTATTGTTGTATAGTTTAGTTATATGTTTCACATTATTCGCACTTTTTGTTTGTTGAAAAATTTCACTACTCTGGTGAAACCTGGTGCAGTGTCTGTGTTTTTTAAGCTTGTTCATCACATTGCTGTTTGCGACACCATCTTTTTCAATAGTACGACTAGTGGGGACGCCAAATAAATACTGGCTTTAATGAACAGTTTTATATTTTTGTGATGAACCTCTACTTCTTTATGATTCTCGTGTTTCTGTCTTTAGCTGTTAAGATTTTTGTCGCAACCAAGAGTAGTCGAGGTGCTGGTGTGGAGGAGGCCGAGAGGAACAGAAGGTTTACTTTTGAAAAGATGAGCGCCGAAATCAACGAGATCATAAGAGTCTTACAGCTCACCACATGGGACGAAGATGCCTGGGCTAACAAGGTATGACCTGCGCTGCACGTGCAAACTCTGATTTGTTTCACTTTACACCCTGAATCTCAAAAAACAACTTAGAAAATCCCCACATACTTAAACCAAATACTCTCCAAGAATTCACTCTTTACTTTCTGTGTCCACTTTTCTTTTTGCTCACTAGTATAACTCCTGGTTTTTCTTTTTCTTTTCTTTCTTTACCTTTCTCCTCCATTCTTTTCCTCCCTGTAGAAGGTAAGCCTGTTTCTCTCCCCCTCTGCAGTTTCCAGCATGCAAATTGTGTATGTGAGAGAGAGAGAGGGAATATGTCCTCATGCTTATATATTCTGTATCTGTCTTGCTTTTATTTAACAGTGTCATGTGTTTTTAGTCCACTGACTGTTGATGTGATGATGTACTGCATATATACAGTGTACTTCATCACTTTATTGTTACATGTGCATCTGTTTGTCTCTTGATGTCCATTTGAGTGAAATGGCTTGAAACAGATGACAGTTATTTAAGTGTTTCAGCTAAATAACTTTTTTTTTTCAATCAGGGTATTTTCTTTCTCTTGTTGCTCACATTTACTGAGTAATAGAGCTGTAAGTAGCACAATAAGATGTTGTTTTGGGCCGAATAAACTGTCTTGGAAATGTTTTTGGGTACATTAGTGAGAGACTGTGCCATGAGATCATTTACTGGTGAAGTTAAGATCTGTTTCACTAGTCTAACCTGTTACCCTGCATGTTTTTTTTCTGCACACAACTAGCTCAGACAATGATCTCTCTTTGTGTTTGTGTGTGTGTGTGTGCTTGCTGTGGACATACCGCATACTATTGTGTATGAGCTGTGATAAGCACTCCCTGTCAGTGTGTGGGGGAACTGCTGGCAAACGAGGACTGTCCTCCTCTCAGGTCATGAATTATAGAAATGAGCTGGTTGATGTCCAGACACATACATTATAGATGGGCTGTATTGAACGGTTCCACTTATGCGTTTCATTCTCCTCTGACCTTTTTTTTTTCTCCACCTGGTATAAACAGATAAAAGAGTGTGTGATATTTTGGCTGTAAGTAGGTCATTCAAATGTCACATTTCCCCTTTTTGCATCAGTAGTTATTACTTTTAATGCACACACATCAGTTAATTAGTTGGGCTGACCAAAATTTGTGAGTTGTTATTGATCCCACTTAAAGGGAAAATTTGCAGATTTTCAAGCAGCATTGTATCATTACAATGTGGGTTGTGTATACAAATGAACAATGTTCAACAATGTTGCCTGCACCCAGAGCTCCCCACTCATTTGTTGGCAAAAGTCTGCAAGGTGACACAAAACGCATCATCCAGCGGACTTTGGAGATCAGCCAGACTACAAATTACATTTCCTCATTTTCTGTAGTGGTGCCTTCAAGGACGGTAAAATGTGGGTCTCCTAAAACACTCCTGACTACTAAATGCTTTAAAATATCAGTATATTTGGAACAAAACTAGTTTCATGATACAAGGCCAAATATTGCACTGTTGAATCAGACACAACAGAATCTGGAAGAGGAAGCGACCACCAGAGCAACTTTACAGCCGCAGCCTGACTTCACCTGCTGAGTTTCTCTGTGATACGAACACTAAGACATACAAACAACTAGCTTTACAATATAATGTCGGAGCAGAGATGTGGTGCTACTATTTCAACTTATGAGGCCAAATATCACGCTGTGTAAGTAGACAAAACAGAGTGTTGATGAGGAAGTGACCACCAGAGCTACGGTACAGCCGCAGCTGAAACAGAGGCGCTGCAGCTGGGGTAGCTTTGCAGCATCGACCGGTGCCTGTCCGGTGATGATCATCAGATGGAAACAGAACAGAAAACTCTGCACTGCAACAAACTTTGCTGTGCTTTGGTAAACCTGTTTTCTGACAGAATATTATATTGGACTTTGCTAACTCTGAATATAGAACAGAACAACAGGGACTGTGTGACTGTGTGCATTCAGCTTTGACCACAATCCGGTCCAACTCATCATAGTCCAAAATAGGTAAAGGAAAGAACGTTTGCTTGCACACCGTTTCAATATATCCAGACTTGAAAAGGAAAAACATTTTTTAAATGAAACTAAGCCTCAATAAAGAAATATAACACTGCACTAACTTTGTCTTTGGTGCTCTGCTGGCCGTGAACACACCATCAGTAGAGTCAGTTTGATTGGACGAGACGCACGCAATGCATTCTGGTTGTCGTAGGATTCCCCCTTATTCTCACCTCCTTATTCCATTTTTGTCCAAAAACTATTAAAAACACACTGACTGACATGTTCCTTAATTACAATGAACACTGTCCCTGTAGTTTATCCCTGGTGATGGAAAATATTTACTTTGTGTATTCATCCACAGCTGAAAATAGTCCCGTTGCAAATTCACTATTTACTCCTGTTTTAGTAATGTTTGCTTAAAATGACATGAAATGAAAAAAGGGAAGGTAACACCAGCTTTATGCTTTGTTGTAGGCTCACAAACTAGCAACCTAGAACTTATTTTTAATATAGCAACATGTTATCGATATAACTGCAATCAATTAGTTATTAAAAATGACTAAAGTAATAACTGAAAACTCTATTTGTACAGAACATTGTAATGTAAAATACCTTCTTATTAAAAGCCCACTATTGTTTTGACAAAGCTACTCACAATGCTGTGTTTTTTCTCCTCAGGATATGGAGGCTTTGAAGAGATCTCTGGCTTTGATTGAGTCAAAGATGGCACAAGCTAAAAGCTGGCTCAGAGACCCCCATGGACAGCCAGGTAACTGTGTTTTCTTTTTCTCAGTCAATCAGCTCTCTAGATTTTATTCCACAATCTCATCCTGTGATGTGTTCCCAGGAGACCCCGGTGAGATCGCACTGCGTGTGATACTGGATGAGGCTGGTAAGGTGGGCGAGCTGTGTGCTGGAAGGGAGAGGAAGGATATACTGGCAACCACTAAGGCTCTTGGACAAATGACAGACCAGATCGCAGATCTTCGAGTCAGGTAGCGTGTTTGTTTGAGAGAATGTGAGTTTTCTTTCTGTTTACTTCCCCGTGTTCATGTAATGTATTTTGCCGCCATGTTTCAGCTATATGTGTTTGTCGTTTCTGACAGAGGCCAGGGCCCGACCCCAGGGTGTGTGCAGCGCGCAGGCCAGTGCTCACAAGGCTTAGACTTGTTATTTGGCAAAGTGGACAGTGCTGCACGCAAACTAGAGGCTCTAATCAATGCCAAGCAAGCCATTGCCAGGAGGCTGGATGCTGCACAGGTCAGATAAAAGACAACAACACAGTGATCCGTGTTAACTCTTTCCCCAGTGAATGATACTTTCTCTCAGCACTATTTCTGTCTCTCTTGTTCTGTGTGTTTATAATATCAGTGAAGAATTTAAGCTTAACTTTATAATTTACGTTATAATATAGATATGGATGAATAAATGCCTAAAATAGAAACTGTCCAATGACCTTTAACCCTTAGTAGTCTCTACAAATTGTTGGCTGTCCTTGTGATGTTTTTGTACTTGACTTAGGCCTGGTTGGCTGATCCTAACGGCGGTCCTGAGGGTGAGGAGAACATCAGAGCGTTACTAGCAGAGGCCAAACGTATTGCCGATCTGTGCGAAGACCCCAAAGAGAGGGACGACATCCTGCGCTCCATCAGCGAGATCGCAGGCCTCACCGCCAGGCTCGTGGAGCTACGCAAACAGTGCGTTTTCCGTCCTCGGACACATGCATGACCAACAGGATTTTGTGAAGACTTTATGTAATTCTTAGACCCTCTCTTTCTAGGCTCAAACTGCAACCTCATGCCACCAATAGCTGGCATATTTTACCTGCCTGGAAAATATGTTGTTGCCTATCGACTTTGGGCATCAGCCCTACAATAAGGTTTCTAAATTGTTGTGAATATGGTGTGGATGTGGTTATGGTGCTCATTCAATGACTGTGGAGGGTCGGTTAACAGTTTGAGGGTTATAAATTGTGTAGAACTTAAAGGGAAGTACCACATTTAACTTTGATCTACTGAATTTCATATTTTAATTGTTTCTCATAATTTCTGATGTGAAAGCAAGTTTGTTCTTAAATGGTACTAAAGTCCAGTGAATCACAGCAAGATGAGTCACTGCTAGGAATATATTTTGTGTACTGAGCTTGCTCTGCATTTATTAACCATAAAAGGGAACCAGACATAAACATGCGAAAGCAAACCAACTTTTGCCCAGATTTGTACATAAGCTATGTATTTGATCTGTAAAAGGAGAAGTGTGACTGTACTAGAACACAGAAGGATTTTTGGGATAATGAGGCATTTTCTAATCTGGAAGAGATAGTACTTTTATAATATGTGGCTTAGATCTATAACACTGTATGATAATATAGAGATAGACTGTACATGGCCATGAAGTCTGTAATATTTCCAACTCATGCGCCATATTCAGAACATAAATATTATTTTATTCCTCTGGCCTTGGATCTGTCAGTGGTAATGAAACTTATTACAGTGAACTGTGCTACAAGAGCCCTAAATTAATGTTAATGTGCACCAGAAATGTCTGTGGAAAACACTTGTGCTCCTAGTAGAAATCAGCAATACAAACTTTTTATCTTTATTTATGGGTACAGGAGACAAATGTGGACAAGTGGCATCAGCCTTTGACAGTGGTATTTCCCTTTAAGGATGGTGTCTAACACTGGATTGGTGCCACTTCTAACTTTTAATGGGCTTTAAGTCTGTATTTAACATCTTGTTTCTATACTACATGGCTGACGCGTCTTATTGTTTACCCCTCAAATCATCTTTCTCTAATCTGTTGCTGTCTCAGGGGTAAAGGCGACAGCCCCGAGGCCCGTGCATTGGCAAAGCAGATTGGAGCGGCGCTGCTCACCCTGCAGTCCAAAACCAACCGGGCTGTGGCCAACATGAGACCAGCCAAGCCTGCCGTCACTTTGGAGGGCAAGATGGAGCAAGCCCTCCGCTGGGTGAACAACCCTGGAGTGGACGACAGAGGAGTAGGTGAGTAGGATTGAATGACAGCCCTGGGGAGGGATGCTGTAGTAGTTTAGTTCAAAAATAAACACTCTGACCTTCTGTGCCTTTTTGTTAGCGTACGTGGGCGATGGAGAGTGTTTGAAAGTGGTCATGGCAGCACCTGGGAGTCTTTTTTTTTATGTGGATTAGCTGGCAGTTAAAGGATCCTGAAAGGATGAGACACCGCCACGTGTCTCCGTTAAAGAATAACCGCACTGATGATTCTGATGATTAATGCCATTTCCTTAAATTCCCAGAGTGATGTATTTCAAACATTAATCACTGAATGACTACCGTGACTTCGTCATTCAGGAGGCACTGTATTGTTCTTGATGCTTTGTTTTATGCCTATTGCTACATTTCTGTTTTGTCATTTGATTGTTCTCTCCCATGCATCCCTATGGGAGCAGAGTATGAGAGACTACAGTGGAACACAGGTACACTGCTGTTTTTATGTTTTCTAAGAAGATACAACCAACCTCTATAAATACATATTACTTAATGACTTCCTAGAAACTTTTTTAGGTCAGCATGTATCACAAAATACATCATCCTGTTCTCTAGTTTACAACCAGTCATTTCGCACCCCTGCCAGTATTCCCCTCTTCTAAGTACTCATAGATAATGTTAACCAAAAAAAAAAGTGCCAGATGTGCTACAAGTTACAATTAGCTTTATGTCTAAGTAAGGACCTGTAATTGTTGGTTTATATTGAAGAGCAAGGAGATATCAGGTATACATACGTGGCGTGAGAATGACCTCTGACCTGTTTCTCTCCTCAGGTCAGGCAGCAATCAGAGGAATGGTTGGAGAAGGGAGGAGGCTGGCAGGAGGCCTGTTAGGCCCATATCGCCAGGATATGACTGGACGCTGCGACCGGACAGAGGCCTTGATGACATCTTTGGCAGACATGGCTGGCAGGGGCGAAGCTGAGGCGCCTCACGCACGAGCGACAGCCGCACAGCTACAGGACAGCCTCAAGGTAGCTCAACAGCCTCATTAATCCCTGCTGTCATTACAAACTCATGCTTTGTAGCCAAACATTGAACTAATTCTTAATTCTGGTAGAGATTTTAGAAGTTTCCAAATATCCCATATATAGGCTGAATTTTGGGGAAATGTGAATAAAATGATGCAGAATTCATAAATTTTTATAGAATTTGATGCCATGGTACAGGAGAAAAAAACAGGAGTCTTGGTTGGAATATTTGATGCATAAATATGACACATGCTAGTTCATGATTGAAATTATTGGTGCAGAGCACCACCTGGTGGATAATAATACACTCTGCTTCTACCAGGACCTGAGGCAGCATATGCAGGAGGTGATGACCCAGGAAGTATCAGATGTTTTCAGTGACACCACCACCCCTATCAAGCTGCTGGCTGTGGCTGCAACTGCTCCTCCTGATGCCCCCAACAGAGAGGAGGTCAGTAATGGACAAACACCTGTTACAGTGATTCAGCCCTTTTTGACAGATTCTGCATCTAAATGTTGTGTGTGTGTGTAAAGAAAAGGAGCCTAAATAAAGAGCATGATTGTGTCTTTAGTCTGACTACACTAATGTTAATGTTTGTTGTAGGTTTTTGATGAGCGTGCAGGAAACTTTGAGACCCACGCAGGTCGGTTGGGGGCGACCGCAGAAAAGGCTGCTGCTGTGGGAACAGCCAATAAGACTACAGTAGAGGGGATTCATGCTGCTGTTAAACATGCCCGGGAGCTCACACCACAGGTGCTTCTGTTTGTTCTTCGTGATTGCACGCATGGATGAAATATGTAGCAGCGGGAGTCTTGACTGTGACATGTTTTTTGATGTCCAGGTGACCTCAGCTGCTCGTATCTTGTTGAAGAATCCTGGAAACAAAGCAGCGTATGAGCACTTTGACACCATGAAGAACCAGTGGATCGACAATGTGGAGAGACTCACAGGTGAGTCTTCTCAATGTTTCCTTATGTCACTTTACATTTTGAAATTGTTCATTTTGTTTTTAACGAATAGATTTTTTTTTCCAAACTTGAGAGATTTGACATTTAAAGAGTTAAATTTGGTACATGACATCTCTCTGTGGCCCCAGGTCTGGTGGATGAGGCCATAGACACCAAATCTCTGTTAGATGCCTCTGAGGAGGCCATAAAGAAAGACATCGACAAGTGCAGAGTTGCCATGGCGAATGTTCAGCCCCAAATGCTTGTTGCCGGGGCAACAAGCATAGCAAGACGAGCTAACCGGGTCCTGTTGGTGGCTAAGAGGGAAGTGGAGAACTCTGAGGATCCGCGGTTCAGAGACACTGTGAAACATGCGTCAGACATCCTCTCACACACCATCTCACCCATGGTGATGGATGCTAAAGCGGTGGCCGGGAACATACAAGATAAAGGTACAGGAATAAACTCATGCTCAAGACACTTTATGACACAGAATGACACCTTGTTATCTCACTTTATGCCACTTGTTGCTCACACACTTGATCTCCTGGCTCCTCTCCTCCTCAGCTCTGCAGAAGGCCTATCTGGACTCCTGTCTGAGGATTCTGGCTGCAGTTGGAAAAGTCAGAGAAGCCTTCCAACCTCAGGAGCCTGACTTCCCCCCTCCACCTCCCGACCTAGACCAGCTCCATGTAAGCGCACATATCCACTGTTGAGATTTAAAGGACCCATCATTGACCTTCATACTGTGAATTAATGTTTTAATATAGATGGAGAAAGTGAAAAAAATATTTTTTCATCAGTTGTGGTGAAGGTGCCCTTGAAGTGCTGCTTGCTGCTACAGTGGAGCGACTCAGTTTTCTACAGCAGCAGAGTATTTACAGTGTGCAGCTCTAAGGTTTAACTGTGTGTTTGCCAAGTGCGTATTTTTGGATACTTATATAAAAGATTACGATAACTGAATAAAATGAAAACAAATACCTATATTTTAATATTTTAACAGTGGGTATCACATATGTCAGTCTTTGCATGAATCAACTTCAGACTGAACATTTTCAGTTTTAGCAATCAGGTGCATGCAGCGTAGTAAAAAAGGAAACACTGGGACACCAATACCAAAATGGCAGTTGAGGCCCCAATATGTATGCGGAAATATCCGCTGTACCTCTCACACTCCCCTTTCTTCTTGAACTATCGTTAGGTAACATACGTGTGTCTGTATGTGTATTTTGCAGGTTAGCGATGAGCAGGCGCCTCCCAAGCCGCCCTTGCCAGAGGGCGAGGTACCTCCCCCTCGGCCCCCTCCTCCGGAGGAAAAGGACGAGGAGTTCCCAGAGCAGAAGGCTGGAGAGGTGCTCAGCGAGCCCATGATGGTGGCAGCCAGACAGCTGCACGATGAGGCTCGCAAGTGGTCCAGCAAGGTCAGTTCACACACGCGCCCACACACAGAGAAATATACAGTTTGCATATTTTTTCTTTTTCTCTCTGTTGATTGACTATAATAAACTTGAACAGTGGTTAAGTGAATTCTTCTTATTCTGTAAATATCTGAATTTCCTGAAATCATGTTGATCCTGAAAGTTGACATCAGTGGCTCGATTCCAGTTTCAGAGGGAAACTTGAAACTGTCATCTGGCCATTAATGGTTTAATACACATACACACTTACATGCAAAAAGAATATGAAACAGTCCACAAAGCTCATCTGTGGAGAGATGATCCAGCTTCACCTTTTCAGTAGAAGAGAAGAGGAAGGAGACTTTTTGTGTTTGTTTCCACTCGTATCCCTTTTGGCGTCTATGTATGTTTTGTATGTGTGTGTCCAAGTGTTTTTGTGTGGAGGAGCTGTGTGATTATCCAGGAGTAATGCCCTCTCTCTCTATTTGTGACGTTCATAACCATTTCCCCCCTCTGTAGCTCTCCTGACAGTTTTTCCACACCTGTTTCATGATCTATGCATCAGAGGTGTGTTTGGAAACCAGGCAGAAAACGTGTCTTGTAATGACACCCATTTTCCCAGCACGCTGCTTTATTTCTAAATATACTGGAAGGATGGATGCCAGCCACTGGTTTTAGTTACAGTTAGACCTGCCTCAGAGCAGGACACAGCATCCAACTGTTACCTGCCCAAACCAGCTCCTTTTTTCCACTTTTTTCCCCCACCAATACCATCTTTGCCTGTGCGTGCAGTTCCACCTCCCCTCTCTGTCCCTGCTCTTTCACAGCGCCTGTATTCGCTTCTCCTCCCTCCTGTAAATCTCCTGTCCTCTTGTTTTTCCATCCAGTGCCTCTCATACTGTACTAAATGCCTCCTTTTCCCATGCTTCCTTCCATCCTGGGCTTTCTCCTTCCCCCTTCTTCTCCACATTCCTCCTTTTTTTCCACCTCCCTCCCCCCCTTTTGCCTCCCTCCCTTTCCCTCCCCTCCCCTCCCGATCGATCCTCATCCAACCACCACCAACAATCCCCCCCCCGCCCCTGCCCCACCCAGCCTGAGGATGAGGAGGCAGTAGAGGAGAGGGAGGTAGATGATGAAGATGAGTTTACTGATGGTGAGGATGACTATGAGCCAGAACTGCTGATGATGCCCTCCAACCAGCCTGTCAATCAACCCATTCTGGCAGCTGCCCAGTCTCTCCACCAGGAGGCGCGCAAGTGGTCCAGCAAGGTCTGCACATATACATGCACATGGATGTACACACAAACAGCTGTGGGGTCAAATAGTATTTACAGAAAGCTCCCAGCTGTTTGACCCCCCCTCACACACACACACACATCCATGCATGCAAACACCACACAAGGAAATCCCTGCAGGACACAGAAACACCCTCATGGAGTACTAGCTGACAGTCTCTGTGGCTGTACGAACGATGAGCTCTGCATCTGCCACTACCATGGAAACCTCCAACCAGCTGTGGCTGCTGTTTTATGGTTGTTGCATCACACTCAGACACACGGTTATGCCGATGCTAAAGTTGCACTAAAGGTCGAGGATTGTTGGAATGGCAAGTTTGTTTGTTGCACCACGTGGATAAACTGGTACTGGCTTCACAAGTCCCTCCCTTATGTTCATGATTAGGTAAAGTGGTTTAAAGGAGGAGCCAGTCACTCTGTCTCGCTGTTATCGCTGTTGTCAATCTCTCGTTGTCTGGCCAACCTGTGAAGCCAAGGATGACAGTTTCCCCAAAGACTTCTGGGTGATGTAGCTTTGACGTTAGACTGCCTGCCTGCTCTGATAACCTGCTTCTGCTTCTTAGTCTCAGGGTGTGTATTGATCGCTGCCCCACTGTGAACGTCACCTCATGGGTACTAACCTAAAGCTGACTGTGATGTGAGGGAGACGGTGAGAATTGGATCAGTCTCAACACTGTTTCCCTCCAAAACAGGGATGTAAAATTGATAATTATCCTTTCCCATGAGGGTTGAAGAATGTGAAACTTGCACTGTCACTGCATGCAGCTTTCTGCTAAAAAAAAATGCTTGTAGTTTTAGTATTTGTTTTGCTTTTGTAATTCAAATTCATTAAAAAAAACACTAGCATTTGCTTATGTGTTCAATAACACTATTTTTTATTATATTACAATCAGTATTATCAGAAAAGCGAGTGGAAACATGTCACATAAAATATGTTTCCTTTGCATTTTCAACTATTATCCAAAGCCACACTCTTCTCCCCAGCATCCTGCTCACAGCTCTCACTGCTTCCCCCTCTACACCATCCCTCCTCTTCGCAGGGTAACGACATCATCGCAGCAGCCAAGCGGATGGCCCTGCTGATGGCAGAGATGTCTCGGCTGGTGCGCGGCGGCAGTGGGAACAAACGAGCGCTGATTCAGTGCGCAAAGGACATCGCCAAGGCCTCGGACGAGGTGACGAGACTGGCTAAAGAAGTGGCCAAGCAGTGCACTGACAGACGCATCAGGACTAACCTGCTGCAGGTGATGGTGCACACATGCAGACACAACAACATGCTGAAAAGTCTTGTATGGAAAATAATTTACAAATGTTTCTCCTTCTGAAGGTGTGTGAGCGGATCCCTACCATCAGTACTCAGTTGAAGATCCTCTCTACTGTTAAAGCAACCATGTTGGGACGAACCAACATTAGTGAAGAGGAGTCAGAGCAGGTAAACTCACAAAATCAGTGCATCCCTTTTGGCTGGTCTTCATTTTGTCCTGTCTCTGTTGTTATTTTACCTCTAACTGCTTCACTTCTAAATGTCTCCTTGACCAGGCCACAGAGATGTTGGTCCATAATGCTCAGAATCTGATGCAGTCGGTGAAAGAAACTGTCCGAGAAGCAGAAGCAGCTTCCATCAAGATCCGCACAGATGCAGGATTCACCCTCCGCTGGGTACGCAAGACCCCCTGGTACCAATAAACAAACCCGGTTAATTAAAGGAGTCACACTCTCAACTTGGCGATACGATAGCACATACTTTGAGTAAAAGTAGCAATGTGCATACTCATTACTAGTGAACATGTGTACCTCTTCAAAGAGACAACTGCAGGCGATTTCTATCCATTCTCCGCTGTAGTTTGTACCAGGAAACATACGATTTGGTACCAAGCAGGTTTCATTTATTGGAGTGAGTTCAGCTTTTGCTCTCCAGTTCCCTTTATCTGTAACTGTGGAATCACGCAGGCTAATCGGAGACAGTTTTTAATATATATTTTTGGTATGTTGTGTTACAAGAGTTTATCCAAATCCCAGGTATATATATTTTTTGCATGAAAATGTTTTCTATTTTCTAAAAGGCAAAAATATGACATTAAGACATGATGTCTCAGAGGACATTTACTTTTGATTTTGTCGGTGAGAGTTTCTTATCGTCTCTTGTATATACAGTAAGTATTTGTTTAATGGACAACACTCAGCTATGAGCTTTATTCACTGATTCTGACACTAAAGTGCGGAGCCTTGTCTGGGCTGACAAGCTCTCCTCTCGTCATGTTTACTTTTAGTGATAACACTGTTCTTAATTGAAGATCTGCCAGTGAATTCAAAGGTGAGACATCATCACTGCTGTCCGGTGATGTTTATACTTGAAGAACTAAAAGGTCTTCTGGATTTAAAGTGTTATGACTCTTAGGCGATGTTACAGTTTAAAACAGATTATATACTGTAATTTGAAAAAAAGAATTTATGGTTTTCTTGATTGCTGGAAGGTTGACACTTAGATTTTCACTTGACAGTATGGCAGTATGTGTGGCAGTAAGGTATAATTCAAGGTTAGTTGTGATGTTTTAATGTGTGTTTGGAGTTATTTGTTTTAACTTTATTTAACTTTCACAGTGAACAATGCCAAAGGATTTGTTTTACATTACTGTAAATTCTTTAAACACTTAAATCCAGGTTATTAAAAACAGCAAACATGGCAGGACTTTTTTTCTTTGGAGACCCTGGAGTTCTTTTTGAGGTCTGTTATTTTCTACAGGGTTTTTTTTTTTTTAAATACGTGTTGTGCTTTGTTTCTGCACTAAAATCCCAAACAGTTGAACTGTTTGAGATTTTTATCAAAAGTGATCAAAAAACTATGATTTAAGACAGCCATCCTGTTCTTCTTCTCCATGTGTAGTCCCACTCTGAACGCTCTGACGCAACATATGAACACACATTTTCAAGACAACCCAGGTGGTTTGTGAACAAAAACAACCTTTTTATGTAAAACCAGTCTAGTTTGTTTGTTTTTTTTAGATCTGAATCAGGAAACTATTTAAAATCAGCTTTCGTTTGTAGTTATTAACAGTGTTTTGATTGGTAACTCAACATGCAGCCAGATCTATGAATGCACATTTTCTTATTCTGTCAGTTGCTTCCATTCCTCATACAGCATTTCATCCAAGTTTATAAAATATTTTTTACAATATCTGGGCAAATTTAACTGTTAAATGGAGAATCTGTATGTGTGTGTGTGTGTGTGTGTGTGTGTGTGTGTATGTGGAGCCTCTTCACATAACAGTATTAGTGAGCCGCCCACGATGGTTAGGGACAGAGCTCCAAAGAGCAGCACCGAATGTTAACCACATTTTCAGTTTTATTTGGGCCTACTGAGCATGTAGCAGTCAGTGACCCCTCACTGAGAGCGACAGGGTGTAGTCCTGTGTGTACTTGATGTGTCACGCCCTGAATGTATTCTGATAGCTTCTAGCCCTGCCAACACATCTGCTGTGCCTTGGAAGAATAAAAGAATATAATGATGACTAGAGTTGGCCTCTTAATTTGCTTTCATATAGTAAATCAATGGCACCATTACATTAAAAAAAAGTGTTTAACAAGACTAAATTAGCTGTATTTCAGTAATCAATACAAGATTAATGGTTTTGCTCTGTGAAGATGTTCAGCAGTGATTTCACATAAATCCTAATGTCAGACCATCTTAGTTTAGTGTGGTAACATGCTAACATTTGCTAATTGGCACTAAACACAACAATGGAAATCGTTAGTTTTACAGGCATTTAGGCATAATTGAAAACCTGACCTGTGACAATTCATCCTGATGGGGAACATGAATGTCTGTACAAGTTTCATGGCAACTCATCCAATAGTTTTTGAGATATTACACCTTGAACCATACAAGTAGACCTGCTGGATGGATCATCTGAGACTTTAGGAAACATCCTCTGGGAACCAAGAATGTGTGTAAATTTTTGTGCCGATCCACCAAGTAGATTTTGAGATGTTTCACTGGATAACTGAAAACTTTGAGCAGCTGGTGGCACTCGGTAAAAAGTCACTGACCAAAATGGAGGCTTTCAACCTCTGGGAACCACAAATGTCAAAAATGTACAAAATTTCATGGCAATCTATTCAATATTTGTTGAGATATTTCAGTCTGGACTGAAGTGACAGACTGGCCAAAAGACCAACACTACCAGTTATACAGCCACAATGCTAGCTTGGCTAAATAAAACACACACAAACAAGTCATTTTAAAGCTTTTATAAGACATCTCATACACAGAAATACAGATTCAACTTCATACAAGAGCTTTAAGTAGTATCTTCCACGTGGATAATTGATTGTGCAATTGCTGTGCTGAGTAAAGAAGTTGCATTCAAGATTATGTGAGGATCTTGCAGATTTCTAAGTGAGTGCTTGTATTTGGCCCCACAGCCAATTGTACACTGATGACAAGTCCTGATCCTTCAGCAGGAACAGTCAGCTTGGTGTGCAGATATCACTTGGGGCAAACTAGGTACCATAGATATAACATATTTTCATCCACCAAAAGACACAGATTGTGCTGTAGTGTGCTTTACAAAGCACTTTAACTTTACAAGGCCACATTATAGAGTGAATGTGTGCAAAAATACCTGCGCAGTGTCTCAAGACACACTGCAGCTATTCAAGATACGTTAGATTTTTCAAAAATAAACAAATATATAAGTAAAAAACTGGCTACCTTATATCATAATATGCAAAAAGTTTTTTTTTTTTTTTTTAAAGGCTTGGCTGCTTACTCACAGGCAACATGCAAGTAAGTTTTCCCAGGTGTGGTGGTTTAGTGAGGAGCAAGGTGTTGTAATGGGGAGCTTGTGAGTGTGTAGGCTGTGAGCTGCGAGTGTCCCTTTTCAAACCCAAATATTCCCCTTAGGCAACACTCAGAAGGTGTTAGACAAAAACAAAAAAGAAAAAAAATGTTATGAAATAGTCCAAAAAGAAAGAGGAATGCAACACATTTAAACTGGAAACTAATAAGATCACATTAATTGTTAAGGCTTCCCTTTACAGGCCACAAATAACATCCACTCATTTATATGTAATGCCAAACACATAATAAATAACTGTTAGAATGCAAAATGGTTCATTAATAACAACGAGCTGCAGGATATGTAAGACTTCTTGGAGAGCTGACTGTGCCCCGTATTTGGCACATTGGATTGTTGACCTTTGGCCTCTGACGGACACACTTCAGGTCCGCACTTGGAATTTCCCTGCTTTAGTCAAATATTTGACCCCTTTAAATGGTTTGTACTTCTCTCCGTACATGTCAAGACGACTCACTTTAAGACCTGTAACAGAGGGGACAGTTTCAATCCAAACATTATCACAGAAATCACTGTTATTGCTGCTTGGATCATTAAAGTTGGACAGTGAGGCAAACAGAGAACACTAGTTAAGTACCTGGACTTTGAGCTGGGTACCAAGGCTCATTTAAAAGATTACAGAGGTCATGCGGTGAGGGTTACCTGATATGGCCAGCTGCTGTATCTTCAGGTCAATGTTGAGTGAGGGGTTATCTTCAGGTTTGGGGGCTCCTGACTGCATACTCAGACTACCTCGCAGGTTAGGAAGCTTCTGAGGGTTCAGTTTCCCGATATCCCAAACCAAAACCTACCAAAGCACGGACAGGCATAATTAAAAAAAACAATAAAACAATAAAACAGAATCCTATTGTCTCTTTAAAACCATCAGTTGCTTCACTATACAGCTGCTTAGGTCATACTTTGGACTATCCTGTGAGCGGTTACCTTGGTAGCAAGGTCGTAGGTGTAGTTTCCCTGTGTGGCTGTGAGGTTGGCGCTGAGCACAGCTTTAGGCATGTGGATGGTGACCATCAAGCCCTCCACCGTCTTCCCCATGGTCTGCTTGGGTCCGATCGTGATGTCCAGGCGACCGCAAGATCCCGTCTCAAAGAAACTGATGTTCTGCTTCACGTAAACCGGCATGGCCACGACACTGAGGGAGGAAACAGCATTGACAGTTAACAGCGGGCTTTGCAGCTCGTGTTTATGAAGTGAAGATTGTGAAATCCTTATTGAGGAAATGAAACCAGAATTTGAATCCACTCCTCTGAACTGAAACCCCAAGAAAACAACAGGACAAAGGTTTTATTGTTGCTAGAAGATCTTGATTACCCCTCAAGATTATACATAAACTGATAAGGGTTCATTTAAAAATGTTAAGGTAACCAAATTCCTGCTCGTTGTCACAAGAAGCACAAGTCTGGATGTGATTAACAGACAACATTTTTTCAATTTAATTATAAACAAGACAGAGTGCTGCCTGTTCTTACTTTTGAGAGCTGACGTGATAGCTCATGAGCGTGAAGTTTCCGTCTGGCGGGATGAAAGAGAGGACTCGCTCTGACTCCCAGCGCTTAAACCGCACACACGGGTGAAAACTCACATCATCGAGAAGACGAGGATTCTGTCATCAAAAAACGACGACACCGTGAGCGGACACACACACACACACACACACCATCACACATACACATAAAAACCACACACACACACACATAAAAAACAGGTAAACTGTGAAGAGGAGCGGGACCCACCATAAAGGACAGAGTGAGGTCAGGCATCCCAGTGAGCCTCACGCAGGCTTCAATTACACCCTGGATCTCTGCAAATACGGTCGTACCTGAACATGAATGAAAGACAAAGTAGATGAGAAAATGATATAACCTTCCTATCCAGAAACCTTCACTGTAGATCAATTTTTGTCTTACTGCCATTGATAAACTCTTCAACTATGGTGATCAAGCAAGTTTGTACCTGATTTGTCCAGAATGGCATCAATTTCCTCTATTACATCAAAATATGCCTCATTATTGGTGTATTTAACACCAGCCCGCCTCCAGGGGATATTGGACAATTGACCAGTTGGCAGCGTGTCTCCGACATTACTACTTCCTGGAAAACTCAAAAAAAAAAAAGTTTTAAGCGTAAAATGTACACATAAACATAAGTAATAGGATTTAAAACTGGGTTTAGAGACAAGTAGATGAAGGGTGGTTCAGGTCAGAGTTTATTCTGTTTACCTGTGAGTGTATTGACGACTGATCGCAGGATGGTGGGAGGCCTGATCATCTCTTTGAGGACGTTGGACTCGGTTGCCAGCGGAAAGCCGTTGTCCAGCATCTCTTCCAACAGCTCATACACGATCACCACGTTGTCTTTGATTACGCCTTCTGAGCATTCTCCAAAGTAGTCCTGTTAACAACAAGATCAGTTTAACTCCAAACGACTGACACATGCAAAATGTTGTAGAAAGTCTGAGTGGATTTGTCAGTGCATGATTTATCTTTGGGATTTGGAATACAATCAGGAAGAAATATTTCCAGTAAGACCCAAACTCCCAATTCCATTCAACATACTTAATGTATACAGTATGATATACTCATTTTCATGGTATATTGTTTCTGCTGTAAGTAAACAACAAATCAATGCACTTGTACAATGTACTGTTTTGCTCTAACAGGAAATAATGCAATAAATGTGACCACAGATGTCAGTCAAACTACAACTTTGGACTGATGCATAAACGTCACACAGTGAGACCATCTGCAATTTTAGGGCTGCAACTAACGACAATTTTAATTATTGATTAATCTCTTGATTATTTTCTCTATTAATTGATTGATTGCTGGTCTACAGAATGTCAGAAAATGGTGAAAAATGTCAATTGATGTTTCCCAAACCCCAAGATGCAACCAAAAATGTCTCAACCTAAACTTTTTTAGTCCTGACCAACAGTCCACAATCCAAAGATATTCAGTTTACAATCATAGAGGATTAAAGAAACCTGAAAATATTCACTTTTAAGAAGCTGGAACTGGAGAATTTTAGCCACTATCAAATAGTTGGTGATTAATTTTCTATTGATCGCCTAATACATACGCCTATACAATTTGTTTTAACACTTTGTGGCTGTGAGTAGCTCCTCCATTTCCTTTGTATAATGCATTTATGCAAGAATACAGCTCTATAAAAACAGCCACTGCAGCTACTTGGCACCCTCGGTGCACTTTGGGCACATTGAGGACACACAGATGTGTTCACCACTGGATCTGCCTTGTTTAACACTGGGAGACACTGACTGGGAGAGGAAAGAAGAAAAGGCAAAGTTCTTAAAAAACACATCTGTTTTCAGTTTTTGGACTTTTTCTCTAATCTTTGATTTTTGGTGAAATATTGGATCATTTAAAGATTTACTGAAATGAAGCCATGTGAGAAGTTCACAGGGAAAAATCACTATTTGGTGGAGTGGTTAACAACTCATAGACATCTGAAATGTGACCCCTACTACACACTGCTTTTTGTAAGATGTCAAAAACCAAAAAGATTGGAAACCACTGGTTTCATCTTCAACAATGTGTTTTTTTTATAAAAGCTTGTTATATTATCCATTGTGTCAAATCTTCATCTGAAAATAAATGTAGTGGAGCAGGAAGTACAATATTTCCCTCTGAAATGTGGTGGAGTGGAAGTATAAAGTAGCATCAAATGGAAATACTTAAGCAAATACACAATCTGATGAGGTTATTCAGGACAGTGAGCACTTTGCATTATATATTCTTTATCGAGATGAACACGGAGCTTTGTCACACCTGAAAAGTGTCTGCCACTCTGTGCAGGAACTCAATGACAAACAGTGGAGGGACTTCGGTCTGGATGACAGAGAGGAAGAACAGCTTGCCCCTGTATATGCTGATGAGGTAGTGGTGTGGGGTCTGCAGGACTGGGGGCACATTCTCCGGCTCCACGGCCTTCTCCTTCGCCTCGAAAAAGTAATCACACACACTCCGGCTGATGACACTTTTCCAGTGTTTCTCCAGGAAGATGTCTCCCGAGTGATTAACCAGGAACAGACTGTGGATCATCTCAGCTGCAACAATGAGAAGATTGTTATTGTTGTTGTTGTTGTTGTTGTTGTTAGGAGTGCACAGACAAACACAGACAGTCAGACAGAGAGGGAGACAGAGAGACACAGACACAGACAGATTAATTCAGGAATCATTTGTTAGTGCATAAATTAAAACAATGCAGTGTGAATGTAATATAGTGTCACTTGATGTCAACATTTTTCCACTATCAGTCTGTCAAACTAACTTCAACCTCAGGTAAGTTAAATGTTTACAGATTCAGACATTTTTCTATCTGCTGTTAAAACAAATGCAATAAATGATAGAACAATAGACCTAACAGTGACATAACAACGCTGGCTTGAAGGTGATGTACAAGTTAAGTTAAAAGTTTTACCTGCTTACTCCACTTGATTGTGCCAAGAATATGACTTGATGCCAATATGGCAGAAGTGACCGAGTCGTTGAGCAGACGGCAGCAGTTAACGTTACGTGCACACGTAAACACACCGAAGTCACGAGAGCAAATCGATAAATCGAAACAATGAGACTCAAATACTATTCGTGAAGTATCGAAATATTTTCTCGATGGTTTAAATGCCAAGCAACTCTGATGTCAACTTGATATTTGCTTTCGGAGCAAAGTTTCGGGATTTTTTGTCAGGCAGCATCTACGGGCAGCTTTGAGATTAGAGCTTTTGTTGCCCTGAGTCTCGTCTTACAGGTTTTTCTGCTGCATCTCCTCTCAAAATGCCAAAAATTTTCACTTCCTTGTAAACCACATACTTAAATCCCTGTGTCAGGTTTCACTTATTGAAACATTCACTAAGAATCCCAACTTGAGATCCATCAAAGATATGGTTCTGACCTGGTACAAGTCTGTCTCAAAACAACAGTCAGGTACCCATATGAACACTGAAAGAGGTTTTCCTCACTGTAATCATTCTTCCTGTTCATACTGGCTATTAAAAGATCCCCTTCAAATGCTATTTCAATGTAAGTGATGGGGAATCTTCAGTGTGTCCACGCAGCGATTTTGTGCATTTAAAAGTTTATCTGAAGCTTTTATGAGGCTTCAACGGTCTGAGTTACTCATACCAAGTGGATATCTGCCCCATTTATGGTCTTTTAAGCATAAAATTCCCTCTAGTCGAGATACAGTGATAAAAAGAGGGACTTTGGCACTAAAAAGACTGTTGAAAGATATCTGCTTGATATGACTCAAGCTTCATATTAGATTCAGATAAACTTTCAAATACATTTTTCCACAGAAAGACTGGATTTTGGTCCACTTGCATTGTAAGTGCATTATGAAGGAATCTTCTAATGGTCAGCATGAACAGGAGGAATGATTACAGCAAGAAAAAACTATTTTAGTCTGCATTTGGGCACCTAACTGTTGTTTTAAGACAGAGCTGAAAAACTGTGAACCCATCCTTTAAGTAGAGCAAAAAAGACAGTGTGCACCACATCCTACCCATTTCTATGTATAAACAGCTTTGCCTTTTTTCAGGTAAAAAAAATAATTAACTTTTTGGTCTGTCTGTCAAAAGTTCATGATTTAACTCCAAAACAAGCTGAACATTATGCACACATTTGTAATGACCTGACAGAGTTTATATTTCTAATTAGTAATTAGCCAATTTGCACATCCAGCACACATATGGAGCCATATTTGTATTCATTTGGATCATTTCTGTCCACTTGGCGAATGTCCAATGTTCACTGTCCTTGGGGCAATTTGCCTGTTTAGCAGCTATGCTATTTTTAAGTTTAGGAAAGTTAATGTTGGGGAGGAGATTAATCGAAGGCTGGTTTTTATAGTTAGGTTTTTACTTGGCTTTTAAACGTGCTCACTGACGTCACCTCTTTAATTTCTGCTGGTAAAGTGTTGCAGATTTTAGGTGCGTGAACAGAGATGGCTGCATCCCCAGTGTTTTTATAGGTGCGGTACGGTGAGAGCAGCAGCCAGGTATCAGAAGACCATATTCACCAGCTGGTTGTTTATTTTATTTCTCTGCCCTGTAGTGCTTGGCAATGTACAGTGGGTTTATTTTAAGTTTTTTCATGGGAAATAGCATGAGTGTGAACCAAAACAGTAAAAATGTAGGCCATAAAGCCAAAACAAGGGCCGAGGGACACTAAAATGCTGCAAAGAGCTGAGCAGAATGACACAGTTGGGTGATAATTAGAATAAAAATCAGATTTTATTGCCAAGTAGGTTTGCAAATACAAGGAATTTGCCTTGGTGTTGTGGTGCATAACAGTCAAAAATATTAACACAAAACAAAGTAATCCTTAATAATATAAAAGAGAAAGAAAGACATTAACTATAAAACATGTAAAATATATTCTGAGTGAGAAGAGCTGGCACAGGTTTTTGAGGAGAATGAAATGACATGTACAAAATATTGATCGGATAACTATCTAGTTTATCGTTAGGAGCAAATAAACTTGTTATACTTTAGTTATGACGTCCGTGTATAAATATCGATTAGTGCAGCTTTGAAGTCTTTAAACAAGAAGTTTTATGAGTTTGTTATAAAAGAGGCCGGCCACGTTTCGAGCGAACCTTCACGTGAGGCTTTTGATTGGTGGAGCTCCCAGGGCACGTCCCACAGCCTACAAGGCTGCACTCAGGGTAAATAAACTCGCACTCGTTTGCTAACACGGCCGCATTTTTCACACCGGTGTAAGGTGGTTGCAACGTGCTCTGCTCAGTCAGCCATGGCTTCAGACGAACCAAAAGCAAAGAAACTCAAACTTTCAGAGGAGGAGAAGACGGAGTCTCCGACCAAAAAGTCTCCAGCGAAACTAAGGTGACCGAAAGCTGAAGGGGAAAAAAAGCTAAGGGAAACAAAGGAGACACGACAGCGCTCCAAGTTGTTTAAGTAATTGCTAATGTGTGCGAATAATATTCAGTTTACAGTGTTACAAGCATGCATGTGTGCATGAAATGGTGAGGTTGGGCGGTTTTTGGTGTCTTGAGATCATTATATGTCTGTGGTGTGGGGAGAGGGGGGCGGTGCGAAATGTTTTGATGCATTAGCGGCTCCTATCTTTTCACCTGCAGCTAACCGCGTCTGTAGCCCTGCTGCACCAGCCATGTGTAAGTTCTCTCTTAAGTTACAGTGTAAAGTCGACACTAGAGGCTTAGTTTGTAACTAAATCCGCTACTAACATTGGTCGTACCACGAGTACTTTGGGCATAATCTTAACGTTACTAGTTTGGACATAAAATCATAACTAAGGCAAACTGACCAATCAACGAACAAAGATAGAGTTTCATCGTCATGGTTACCGAGCGCATTAGCTTTCTGGCTAGCATGAGCTGCTTGGCATCGTAGCACATGGTGGTAAGCTAGATCGACATCGAAACATATCAATACATTATGTCTCCTGGATTACCGTTGCAGAATAGCATGCAGTTAATGAAAAAATGATGCTGTGTGGTATTAAAACTACTGTTTTACTATTATTGATTATAATTCTGTGACATTTTATGATTTCCACCTACCCTATTTAGTTGTTAGAGTTGTGTTGTAACTTATCTCCGTGGTGCAACCGCTTTTATTTTTAGTAAAGCATAAATCAACAACTTAGTGATAATTTATGTTATATCTAAGGCTAAGTTTGAACTTACACACAGCTGGTGTAACAGGCTGCTGAGGTGTAGTTGTAGATGGGTGTGCCGGGGTGACTTCAACGTGACCATCAGCTGCTCCTGCTGCATGTTTAAAATGTGCAGAAAGAAATACTTGGACTGATCTTGGCACTCCGCCTGCCCTATCAATAACTAGCTATTCAATGCCGAGGATTGCTCCGCTGTTTTGTATTGCGGTCATTGCATAGGAAGCTTGCCTGAACCGTCCTGAACCAGCTCTCAAAACAACGATTTGCAGAGTAGTCACGTGGTCTTGAATATGCAATGTTTTGGTTTTCGTTTTTTTCTTCTTGAATAACTCTGTCTCAGTGGCTTTCCTTGTCTAGCCCCGAAGAAATCTGCTGTTATATCATAGTATCTCGGCAGCCTCTAATAATCAGCACGCTTCTCACGATGTGATTTAGCTTCAGAATAGTGAGTGGTTTGAGGCTAGAGCCGGCATGACAAGCCAATCGCCAGACAGAGACAGACTGTCCTGGCCCTTCCTCCTCCAGATGCCACCAATCAGTCAGTCCACAGTAGGAGGAGCTGTGGTTGCAGGGGAAAATCGATCTACCCCGCACACTGAGCTGAAATTGTGAAGTTTTTGAATGCTTAGCTCTTTCTGAGCTGGTTTTAGGTTGCTCAACAGGTCTGTCGACTTCTAGCTGGTACAGAGAGAGAGAGACATCATGTCTGCTGCAAGGTAAGACCACGTTGACCTACAGAGAATTGATCTAAAGGCAAGGATGGTTTAGTGTAAGTGGCTGCACAAGCCCAGTGATCATCTTGAGTGCATACTGGCAGATGTAAGTGCTGTAAGAAATGATAGTAAGGGTGTGGCATCTCCTGGGTGGATGCCTTTTCTAGTTTTTAGAGATAAGTCATTGTGTGTTGGGTAACTACATTTCCCCCTCTCTGCTTTTTTAAAAGCCACTCATCCACGTTGCTTCATCTTGGTGCATTAAATCCTGCCCCCAGGCGAGTGTGGGGAGAACATGGGAAAATATGTCAGCACATGTTCGTGTGGAGTGTGTTTTCTGTTAGGGGCTGTGTTCAAAGACTTGCTCCATCTGGGTTGTTCCCAGAAAACACTGACAATATTGTGGTGACATCAAGGGCTAGCATGCAGGCGGGAAGACAACACCAAGACACAGATCTCATGCTACTACAAACTCTTTGTGTTTTTGCCGTGTCATACACGCATTGTTCAGTGTTTGCTTACAGAAAAACAAACAGAAAGAGAGTTGTAGACGGGTAACTGTATTGCTTACTGATATATAAGTTCCTGGTTATGTATTGACACAAGGCTCGGAGGCTCTTTTAGTCTCATTTTGTTGAGCACCAGTGGTGGTAATGCTGCTTATGATGATTTGAAATGGTTTTTGGCATCACAAGACTACAGTTTGCTATGATATTAAATCTTCTGCTCAGTTGTTGCCCCAGGAAAGGACACAATGCACAAACAGAGACACACAGGCTGCTGCTGTCCTGATGTTGCCTTGCTGTGAATGTCATTACGCGCTTACACACACGTGGCTAACTGGGTCCTCGTCATCGACCACATTCATATAATTTTGTGATATTTGTTGATGAGTCATCTATGTTTCTGAATTTTCTCTCAGGCATGTACTATTTCTGCTTTTCTTTCTGTGTGAGCTGAAGGTTTTAGGAATCATGTGATTTGCAGTCACATGGAAACAAAACCTGTGGGTTTTGCAAACTTAATAAGCACCAGTTTTAAAAACTCAGCACACTCAGAAGAGAGAGGAAACATATATCTGCCTTTCTTAAAATGAGTTCTGAAACGAGGGCCGTCTGCTCTTGTAATGAATCAACTTACCGGAGTGAATCTATTACTCATTTCAAATATAGTTTAACTATTAAGAACAGTTTCAGAAAGTAAAGACAACATGGCAAGGTGTTCCTGTTATGACTGTCATGCCAGCTGTGTTAATGTGATGAAAACTTTAAATTTATATAGAGCTGTAAAGAAAATTAAAAGTATTCCATGCTGTCATGTTAACCCAAGCCTTTTAGGACTGTGTTGTTTTTTGTTTTAAAATTTAGTCTTTATGTTTCAGCCCTAATTCACTCTTTGGGATGGGAAACCCCTTACTGGACATCTGTGCTGTGGTGGACAAGGACTTCTTGGACAAGTAAGCACTGACGCACTGAAATATAATTATTGTCACCTAAATGTGCTGTCATCAATGGTTGTTTCTGATTGGCTGAATAAAGCTCAGAGAGGGTGTAAACTACAACAGAGTTAGCACAAACTGGCTCCTCAACAGTTCATTTTTATTTAAATGTCAAAGCACATACTGAAAATCAACATTTAAGTGTACCCAAGAGTTACATACACAGAAGGAGAAAAACAATAATAATGAATTAATATTTATTCCAGAGGTGTATGAGCTCTGTTTGTAAAAGACGTGGAGCATGAGAACATCTTTTTGCTGCTCTAATATCTCCATAAAGCCACGTCACCACCAGATCAAATGAGAAACAGACATTTGGTGTCAGTGAGGTCAATCCAGCAACCAGCTGATCATAAGCAAAAGAGGTTCTGTGATGTAAGTTGATCATTGAAGATAATATGAAAGAGCACAGCAAATGAAATAAGAGTATTATTACATTACTGAAGGTGGTACTGAATGTGCTGTCCTGGCTGAGCGAGATGAACAGTCAATGCCTGTTTATCATCATATTCACATTGTATTATTATCGAGATGAACAAAGCACAAGAAACTCAATGTGTGACTCAACAGTTCTCCTTGTTTTAGAAGAAGTCATAGGATTTTGATCATGTCCATTGCAATAATTAAGAGATTCATTATCTTGTTTATTTACTTTGTATTCTTTGAAATAGTGCCAGCCATCAGTCATCAGCACTGTTGGACAGACAGTTTCCTTCTGTCTGTCCAAGCTTTGTTACACTGTAGTGACCAGGGCAAAGGGCTCCTATGGGTCCCAGTTCAGAGTCCACCCTCAAACCCCTTGCGTAAACTCCTGGATTAGAGCTAAACCAGCCAACCACAATTCTAATTCAGTCACAAAATAAAGCAGGACTAATACTGCACCTTAATCCCCAACCTGCCTTTGACTTTCGAGGAAACTAGACTCTGTTCAGGATACTGACCAACATATTGGTATGATTTGGACCGAGTGTTCAGATGGTGTTAGGTAGTAACAAAGAGTTTCTGTGATTTCCCTTAGGCATGAACAACACTTTTGGCAGCACTACACAATTCTTATCCAGATAAACATAAGCCAGATCCTGGATCAGCAGGGTTTAGTAATGTATTTGTTTTCAATGACTTGGAGAAACTGACTCCTCTTTTTTTTCCCTCTTTTTAATTATTTGCAGGTATACCTTGAAGCCCAACGATCAGATCCTGGCAGAAGACAAACACAAAGCGCTGTTCGTATATCCAACAGTATATTGCAACATTTTTTAGAATACAGGTTGTGGTAGAGCTCTTACACATGTGTCTAGCACATCTTGTAACAGGGTTTGTAGAAAGTTGTTACGTCTGAATTCACACTGAGTTTGCTCCTCTCTGTTCTGGATTCGTCCAGTCAAAACAGGCACACACCAGAAATCACCACGATTGACCTCTGTTCCTTTATAGACAGCCAATGACAGAGCAGCAGATCCAACACAGAACCAGTCTCAGCCAATAGCAAACCAGGACACTTCACCTCCCCATCCCTTTGAGACAAGAGCCAGAAAGCAAACATTTAACAGCAGGAGATAAGAAAGTTGTGTGCGTGAGAGGAGGTCATACTGACTCTCAATTGTTATGTGAGGGATGGCATGTATTCCTTTTAGTATTTCTAATTTTTAAGGTCTTTAAATCAAAGATTTTCAGTTATTTTACAGTCAGAGTATTACTGCAACTGATTTTTCGTATAGCCTATTGTTTAAAAATTGGAGCCAACTATTATGCAACCACTAAAGAAAATAACATGTCTATATCCAGATTATATATGTTAATTTAAGAGTCAGCCATTGCTTCAGGAGCTGAGCGGGTGAACGATGTGTTGGTAGGGAAACCAGTTTCTATGTATGAAGGTGTAAGGCCGCCTTAAGACCGACTTGAGCCCCGAGTGCAAAAACACAGCCCTCTCCTTCACTTGAATGAGGTGAGTCATGGGGCAGCGGGGGGTGTCTGGCAAAGAAATGCAGAATCATTTCACAAGAATATTGAACCAGGCTCAACTTTTACCACAACGCTGGTCATCCAATAAGGTACTGCTGTGGCCAATCACATACTTGCAAGCACACATTGCTGGTAGATTATTATGTGATGTGAACGCTGTATTTTTACTGTTTACCTTTCAAATATGTGACAGAAGATAAAATAAGTGCCTGTGTTATAACTGCACAGTTGTGAAATGCTGAAAGTCCACACATGACAAATGTCAATTTGTCTGCCTGTATTTGAGCCACTTTCTTGTTTTAGTGCTCAGAGGGAGGATTTCTCCCTCATGAAAATACTAAAGGCACACAACAGACTGTAAACAAAAAAGAAAAACAAGCTAATTTCTTGAAAAGACAATCACCCTTCACCCCCTCCCCAGCTCCATTTTTCTGTCCTTCCCCCAGATGTCTCTCACAGCAACCTCTGGCTCAGTCTCAGGACCTTTAACAGCAGTGGGCCTGTTATAGTTCCCAATGATCCATTTGAACACACTGTCTCTAACACTCGCATAAACCACACAAACACATATCTGTGTGTAGGTTGATGTGGCTGCTATATTTAGATTGCATAACATGGCAAATTAGAGATGCTTTAGCTCTAAGCGGAACATAAAGTGCTGCTTCAGTTATTGTGTTATGTAATGGACGTAAATGGTTCAAATAGTGTAACAAATGATCAGTCGTGCATGTGTTTTATATTTTACCTGGAAGAAATTAGGCTGGTCAACCCAAAACTACATCCAGCACCGTGCACACCACACGGGGGGCCATGACAATAAAAGGAACACCTGTGTAATATAATAATCCACTGCAAACAATTTTTGAATGTGTGATAAATTATTTAAAGCAGGTTATATCTCTAGCTAAGAATAAGTAGACACGGTTTGCTCAACACAGAAAAATGATTTATGTTCAGTGTCCAGTTATAATAGATAAACAGTGTCTACACAGGCTTCGCAGTGTGAGCAGCACATTAGTGGAGCTGCAGCTTCAGTCCTCCATCAGTGTCCACACATGATGCATTCAGGCACAGTACTGCTGTGTAGGTCACCTGCATTTAATTTAGTTGATTGAAATGGAAGAAAAAAAACACTTCAAACCTAAAAAGGTGGCATGAAGTGCAAGTAAAATGTTCGCCATAGTGCGACCTGTAAAGACAGACTGGTTGGTTGAAATTAAAGAGTTTCAGATGTGCGTTAGATGGACAACTAAAAACATGGCTGAACTCTTTTGTAGACAGGCCTTCAGTGTGTCGTGAGGATTGAAGCGTTGCAACAGTGATTGTATTTTCCAGCACTTAGCCAGAAAGATAATTTATGCCTCATGTGAACATACTCACTGCATGACATTGAATCTTCCTTAGGACAGATGAATAATGTGAATTACATGAGTTTATGTGTCTGTGTGTAGATTTGAGGAGATAGTAAAGAAATTCAAAGTCGAGTACCACGCTGGAGGAGCCACACAGAACTCCATAAAGATTGCTCAGGTCAGATGTTTACATCACAAACTCATCACCGTCCTCTTCTGTCACCACATCAAAGCTTTGTGTGATTTTACTGTAACTGTTGACATCTGCTGATAAAAGCTGCTCTTGCTGTCTGTAGTGGATGATCCAAGAACCCCATAACGTGGGAACGTTCTTTGGCTGCATTGGCAAAGACAAGTTCGGAGAGATCCTGAAGCAGAAGGCCAAGGAAGCCCACATCGATGCCCACTACTACGAGCAAGATAAAGAGCCCACAGGGACATGTGCCGCTTGTATCACCGGAGATAACAGGTGGATGATTAAAATTATAACCGTACTGTATGTTACTCATTAAGCTCTCATCTGTCTGTAACTCTTCATCTCATTTTTTTCTTTTTTGTTTCCTTCTCTCAGGTCTCTGGTTGCTAACCTAGCTGCTGCTAACTGTTATAAGAAAGATAAACATCTAGACCTGGAAGAAAACTGGAAGCTGGTGGAAAAAGCTAAAGTCTACTATATTGCTGTGAGTAGAAGTACCTACTTATGATATTCAGGTCAACTCATGTCTTGTCCCGTCACCTTTGTACCCACGGATAACCATCAGAGGACCCACAGGGGAATTTCCAGACACGTGTGCATTTTCTGTCCAAGACCTCACTGAATATCATTCATTACAACCCATCACAATATAAAAAACAGATCAGTCTTGACCCAATGTCACCGTTTGCTTCCAGGGATTCTTCTTGACTGTCTCTCTGGAGTCCATCCTGAAAGTGGCGAAGCACGCATCCGAAAATAACAAGCTATTCTGCCTGAACCTCTCTGCACCCTTCATCTGCCAGTTCTTCAAGGACAACCTCATGCAGGTCATGCCCTACGTTGATGTGCTGTTCGGCAATGAGACGGTAAGACAGACTTTCACTGTAAATTTTTTAGATGTCGCAGATGTTGATGATTAGCGCATCACTCTGGGTAAAACATTAATCTTTTTGTTCTCCAGGAGGCAGCTGCGTTCGCTAAAGAGCAAAATTTCGATGTGAGTAGATGCACAATCTCATTTAGCTTTTGCACATGATTTGTGCTGCTTCTTCATGTATTTTGTGCATTGACAACTGATTGTGTTAATGCTTAATTTTTCTGTAGACGAAGGACATTAAGGAAATTGCCAAAAAGGCCCAGGCTTTGCCCAAAGAAAACAAAAAGAGACAGAGGATTGTCGTGTTGACTCAAGGAAAGAGTGAAACGGCTATGGCCACAGGTAAGATTTTCTAGTTTCTCTTTATTTGCCTCCTCATGTTACACTTATTTCTCATCCTGTCTCATTCTCTGTTAGAGGTATAATTCTTCTTCTGTGTGCTCAGGTGACAAAGTCGAGACTTTCCCTGTGCTGAAGATTGATCCCAAGGACATTGTGGACACAAACGGTGCAGGTGATGCCTTTGTAGGAGGTAAGTCCTTCCTGTGTTGGCATTTGATACATTTCTAGGTTACATCGTGTCTCCCCTTTTTGTTTCCTGCAACTTTTGTTGAGAAGTTTTCCCTCTGCGATGCAGGTTTCCTGTCTGAGCTGGTCCAGGAGAAACCGCTGGATCAGTGCGTGAAGGCGGCTCACTACGCTGCCAACGTCATCATCAGACGAGCAGGTTGCACCTTCCCAGAGAAGCCCGACTTCAATTGAGGACTTCTGTACAACTTTTTCTTCAGCCTGAAACCTCATAACCCACCCTGCCTCTACACAACTCTGACCCATAATTTCCACTGTTTTCTACAAATTCTACCTTCAATTCTTGTAGCCCCATCAGCAACCCGTCCATGTTATTTTTCAAACCATTCACACGTCATCTCTCACAAATTGTTCATTGGGTACTTTCTGACGTGTGTGCCTGTCTCTGTGTCGTCCACTTGGGGCCGCTAGAGGACCATGCAGCCAATAGGTTCAGGGGGGTCAGTCAGTTTGAATATAAATGATACCGATAAGGAGTCATAATAACACCACAGGATGGAATAATTTTACTTTACAAAAGGATCTTAATTGGAAATCTTGTTTTCATGGATAGTTGGTATGATTTTTTTTTTTTTTTTTTTTGATTGTTTTTAAATATTTTTTTTGGCTCTGTCACTGTCGGCATCTGGATGCACCAATACACATCAGACTGCTGCGAGCACTCGTGTTGACATCTCACAAGTCTGATGTTTCTTCCCCTCGGAGATAGAATCAAAGCACAGGAGGCTAATTCCACGACGGGAGGACGCATACACAAACAAAGGACTAAAGAATAAGATATCACTGTCAAGGGAGGGTTTGGATACTGCATTGAAATATGCAGGAATGATTTATTTTAAGCTTTTGTTTTAATCTGTTCTGATTATGAGTCATGTATTTAGATTTAATTTAACAGGCCAGTTATGAAACCAAATGTTTTTCCTTTAAGCGCACACTTTTTGGCTGGACCGCAGGGCTCAGCCCTATAAACGTGAAAGTCTGTTACAGAGTCACTGATGGAGTGATAAAGTTACACCATTGAGTGATGAAGTCACACGATTGGTCAACTGAGTGATGATGTTACACTATTGAGTGATGAAGCTACACCATTGATCAGTCTTCAATGATGTAGCTTCATCAGTCCCCTCAGCCAGGTGTCTCCATGTGTCGCCACTTCCTGTATCTGTTATTTTAAATTAAAAGCCCTCTAGCGGTCCAGCCATATACTGGGTTTTGACTTAGGTTTATTAAATGTGTTCAGGCCTCTGCCCACCAAGTCCTGTGATCACCATTAATGGTCAGCTTCACCGTGTCGATGATGTTACCATGTCTGACGTCCAACAGTTTATTTGAGCTGCTAGTGCCTTTTTTCTTTCTCTACAAATGTTAAAAAGTTTGAAGACTTGATGAGCAGAGGCCTACAGGTTTTATGAACCCACATTTGTCTGCGCTGAGAAACTTGCAAGCTAGACTACTGATGGGCAACTGGTGGCTCATGGGGATGTAGACAGACACACGACACCTCTAAAATGCATGTACACCAACTGGTATTGTTGGAAATACATGACTATTTTTTAATGTTCTCTGTCAGGAATACAGTGAGGATTATTGCTGACCTTTTCTGTGATTTTGTTTGTAACCCAACATCAGGATTGTCAGCTGTGCTAAATCAGATATAAATGGACCATGTTTGTTTATGTTACATTCATTTTATTTAAACAATTTCCCCTAATCAGATTTTAATATTTTTGTTGAGCGGTGCTGGCAACAGCTACTAATTGAAAAGACAAATTAAATGGGAGGGAGGGGACAAAAACATGAACTAAAATCAGGTCCAAGAATGTGCATCTGCACATTTCCTACACTCATGATATTGGGTTTAAAATTTCAAACTATCTGTATATACATTACTGTGTTAAATTGTGGTCAGCACATCATTCAATACTTGAATACAACTATCCTGAATATAGGAGTGTCCTTAAAATGTTACAATAATGGACAAGAAATACATGTGGATATCTGAGGATTACAAGAGATGTTTTGAAACTTGCAAATCTACCATGATTCATATTGTCCCTCCATTAAATAGTCTGTTTTTTGTATGTTCAGATACACCAAAAAGCCTTATGTGACCTTTTCCTTCTGGTCCCAGAATCACTGAAGTTGCCCATCTCTGTGCTAGACCATGATGTCTAACACTGACAAATAAAACTTACAAGGTTGATCTCTGTTGTCTCTCTCATTAATTTTTTTTTTTTCTTTTCTTTATGCCTCTGCACCGGTGACAGCCATGGCTGGAGGTATTATGTTTTCAGGTTGTCCGTCCGTCCTTCCTATTCTGGTTAACGCAATATCTCAGGAACACCTGGGGGCAATGTCTTCAAATTTGGCAAAAACGTCCACTTGGACTCAAGGATGAACTGATTAGACTTTGGTGGTCAAACCTCACAAAACACAGATGTCTAATAAGATAAAATGTTAAATGAAGTGATGACATTTTATATCTAAAAGGTCAAAGGTCACCTTCACTGTGACATCCTAATGTTCTGCAAAAACACTTCTGGCCATTATTCAACTTTATAACTCAGGAACAGAAGGAGAGATTGTGACCATATTTCACATTTGGTCAGATGCTGAATTGGTGACACTAATCTTGGGTGTTCACCTTGAAACTGTGGTGATTGTTTAGATCTTCTGTGCTGCCAGGTTGAAGATGTGTGTGAAGCACCCATGTTTTACAATTTGTAGCTTCTTTAAAGCAACATCCATATCTGAAGCATTGTTTACTATCATGGCTACAACTTTGTGTTGTATCAGAATCAGTTTTATTGGCCAAGCATGTGAACACATACAAGAAAAAACTTCATATCTTTTATTAAATTCCTTCAAAGTTTTCACTTCAAATGTTATGAGTCTGGACAGACATGGATGTAAACTGCAACTTGACTGGCCTTTCCTTTATTATTACATAGATGTCTGATCAAAATTCACTTAATCATTTATGACTCTATATAATACAGTAGATCTCCCAAAACTGTAAGATAATAACACAAGTAAGGTCAAAGGCTGCAGCTCTAAAAAAAAAATGCATTCTGCCAACAGTTAATACACTCACAGTATACATACAATTTGCAGATTTTATGCATACTGAAATCTACTTTTTAAAAGTCTTTGGATGATTGAAAGTGATGATACACACTATTAGTGTAATCATCTCTTTGCTAAGTCAGACAGTAAGACATCAATAAAGCATAAAAGTATGATTTTTAAAATGTCATACAAATCCACTGTTCAGCTTTCGTAATAATGTATAATCTGCATGTTAAGAAGGGTCATTTCTTGCTGGTCTGAAATGACTATTTGGTTTTTAGATGTAAGACGATGCAGTTTGGAGGCAGATCTGAGGAAACATCAGCGTGTTAAACCACAGTTTGGTCAATATCACTTTTTTTTCCCTTCTACAAATGAACCAGACACAACTTTGCTGCTGGAAACTGAAGCAGAGATGAGACATTGCTTCATCCAGTCTAGACAGTCGATCAGTTCATTCAGATCAATATTTGAATTGGCTTTAACATTTCTCTCATTCCCTAATCCAGATGAGGCAATAAACGCAAAAGATCTCATCCTTCACTTCATGAACACAATGAGATTTGTTGTTCACTAACAGTGTCTTTAAAAAGTCAGACCTGGCATATTTATGAATAAACATTTTGATTATACAACAGTTAGAACATTTTTAATAACACTTTTATACCTGAGATGAAATGAAAAGTAAGTAAAAGCAACGTTCATAAGTTATGTATCTATTGTACATTATTTATATCCTGAGTCTGTCTTTTTTGTCGCAGTTTCTCCTCTTGCAGTGCGATGTCCAGAGCTCTGAGTTGTTTTAGGAAGCCGTGATTGGGCAGGATACAACGGCGCTGTCGCACGTGCTCAATAGCATCCACCACAGTCAAGTTGTGTTTCATCATCAGGTATGCCAAAACCAGGGACGCCGACCTGCTGCGACCCATCACACAGTGAACCAGCACCTTGTCTAGAGCGAAATAATATAGAAACATACAACAGTGAAGCATATAAGAGAGAATGGTTTTACAAGTTTTGATTGTAACACTTGCCCCTCTTCTCCTCCAAGACTCACTCTGTGGGTGACTGAGGGCCTCGTGGATGAACTGGGTTGCAGAGCAGAAGTACTGGGAGATGTTGAAGGTGGGTTTGTCATCAGCTTCAACACCATAGTACTGGATGTCCATGTCGGCGTAATAATCAGCACCAGTCAGCACATTATTCCACTTCCCCTCCGCTGCATTCAGGACATGTGTAATACCCAAATCCCTCAGGCCAGGCCGCTCCAGAGCCGTCTTCCTGTTTCACACACACAATATGAAGCTGTCATCATGGATTTTGACACAGCTGGCCAGTTTAAAAGGCGAGTGTGCATCTACTCACTCATCCCCGATGAAAACACCAGGCCACACTTGGTTGACGTGTGCGTATTGAGCACCAGTGCCCGTCCAGAACAGCTGTTCCAGGTCTAATGTTCCTGGTGTGATATAATCGCTGTCTGGGTCTACCTGAACCGCCGTGTACGGGTTTTTTCCTCTGGATTTCACCTCACAAGAGGACATGGTTCATTTCTGCTGACCAGGAAACAAAACACACACAGTGTAACACATTATAAAGAGTTGAGAAGCTGAACATCTGATCCACAGCTGTATAGACTGATATACAAAACACCTAAACACCAGTGACCATTAATTATATGCTACCCGTGTATGGAGGATCTAGAGAGATTTGCAAATGGATTTATTATAATGCATCCATTAACTTATATTAAATTAGTTAATTCCTCTAAACACAGATACATTTATGGGGATTTGAAGGATTTTAAATACGGGTTTATAAAGGGCAGATAATGACAGAATTCGCAATACATGAAGAAGTACTGATTTTAAAAGGAAATAGATTTTGATTAAGCAGTTGGTGTCACACATGCATTTCACCATGTTTGTCGTTGTCCTTTATGTGGCGCTCTGGGACTTTATTGCTTTATTGCTGATCAGATGTAACATGAGCTCTCCATGGTGAGCAGATGTCACTTCTTTAAAAGCCAACTCAAACAAGTTCAAGTCAGGCAGTAGTGAGACTTATTGTTAAATAATGCCACAACAGATCAATACAGTTTTGAACTCCACTTAAATGATAATAGAGGACACAAACGAAATAGTGTGTGGAACTTGTGAGTAAAACAAAACACACAAACTGATAAAGAACCTCCATTTATTTGCTCTTTGAAAATCTATGTAAATATATTTTTCTTTTTAAGAAATGCATTGCCAAATGTATCAAATTGCATAATTTACAAGATATTAATGAATCTATTGCATTCCAGTTATGTATTCATCAATGTTTTTATTTTTTATATTCATAAATCCTCACTACATTTCTAATTTGAGATATGTATTGATGAAATGACTAATTTATTTGCAAAGTATTTGATTAATCATTCTATTTATTGCTCACTTACAGTATATTATACACACTTTATTCATTATACTTATTATACACTCACCTTTATTAACTAATAAATTTATGCCCATTATTGGATATTGGATCTTAGTTTCATTTTTTACAACCTACTCTATCTGCTGCACTTTCTGTCATTTTCACACCAAACTCTCAATGCACATCATTCTCAGACTGAGCAGTTTTGAGTAAAACAGTGTTGTAACGGTTGTAATGTCACAGGAGGATGTGCTACAGGTGGACATGAGTGTTCAGGTGTATCTGATCTGCTTGTGATTGTTTATGTCTTACAGAATAACAGTTTGCTCGATGTTAATCTGCTTTACATTATTATTAATATAATGAAGTACTATGGTAGAAAAAATAACCTACCTCTTTCTTTTAACTGTTTGGAGTTTGGGATCCTTCACTGAGCAGGACTGCAGACCAACAGCTCAGTGTCTCCTTAGCGGACATGTGTGTGTGTGTGTGTGTGTGTGTTTGTGTGTGTGTATCATCGGAGACCTCCCTCCACAGTGGGCATGAAGGCTGATATACAGATCAGGGATGGTAACTGCTCTCTCATGCTCTGTTTAAGATGATATTTTTAGGCAGCTGGGCTACATCACCTGACCTCAACAACGTGACACACACACACACACACACACAGCTGCTTTCTCACAGCTTCTCTGATTTAATCTCAGAGCGCTAATGTGACAAAGATTACTTTCCTTTAGCTTGTATGGTAAAGCAACGCACTAAAATCATGTGACACAATGCTAATAAAACAAAACAAAAAGTATAGTAAGAGTGGGGTTTTGCATCATTGACATTATAAGAATCTCACTTATGTGTGGACAGGTGTGAGGACCAGTTTGCATTTGTCACTGCAGAGTTATTTCTGGAAACTTGAAGCATTCAGTTGTTATACACTGCTGATTGTTGCTTGGCCAGAGATAATCTAACAGCCTGAAACCACCTTTACTTCTGTAACAGATCACACAGTATGAACATTTCTATTTGTCAGATTTAATTAGAGAAAACTTGGATTCAACAGTCTCTTAAACCTTGTGCATGTGTAACAAGGGTGAAAAGGCAAGTTCCTTAGTCTTCAGGACGCGTTGGTGTGGTCGTCCTCTGTGATCTCTCCGCTCAGTGGACTGAGACTCAGGTCCAATTGTCTGAGCTGCTCCAGAAATCCAGAGTTGGGTCCGATGTCTCGGGTCAGACGCACAGCAAGGATGGCCTCCACTAACGACAAGCCCTGGCAGATCATTAAATAAGCCAAAACCAGCGCTCCAGAACGACTGACACCCATGGCACAGTGGACAAATACCTTCCCTGGAAGACGAATCAGTTGCACATTTCAAAAAAAAGTTCAACATATGCAGTATTTTATCCACTGATGCACTGAAACACTCGTTTGTTCTCTGGCTCAATCAATCCCGCCAAATTAAGCAAACACTGTGAGTGTTATGGAGGTGTTGGTGTGCTAAGTATGTGTGCCTTTGTAACTGTTTATGCTCTACTGATAAATGATCATCCTGAGTGCTCTCAGATAAGCCTCCACTCAAACTTCTCAAAAATGTAATCCAGGTTTACAGACTGTCTAAATTATACAGCTGTTATAATAACGCTCAATTGATTGAACTAGTATTGAAAACAAACTTGAGTTCAGAACAATCAGTGGAGATGACTTTATTTCATTTTCAAGCTGTACATGCCCTCTCAGAGTATTTGGTACCTATTTCTGACATTTCACAAAAATGAAGTTGAAGGTTTTTGCTGGATTTATTTGAAATAGTTATTTATCTGTTTGTTTTCATTATTCATTATATCTAGAGATATAAGAAACTTAAGTTACAAATATCTGAAAGTAATGGTGAAAAAAAATATTAAAAGAGTACAAGAGGTAGCAGAAAGTGTAAAATAGATGAATAGAGGAAAAGAGAGAGGCATTACATTGCAAATTAACTGGGCAGCTGAAAACTCTAAACGGATAGCATTCAAAAAAGAGAAGAAGACATTTTTGTTGTACCTTTGCAACCCCAAACATGTTTTTAGCTCCTCCCCTGAACAAGGCTGTAACTCGAGACATCAGGCAGCAACTAAGCTAACAATAGAGATTTTTCAGTTGTTTTAGAAAGTGCATCTACGTTGCTCTTTACATTCTGAATCAGCTTGTGTTCTCGTATTTGCACACTGACCGCTTTTCCTCAGAGCGCTGTCTATGAATTGAGAAGCGGTGCTGAAGAAAGGTTGGAGGTCAAACTCGGGATGGTCTGCAGCTTCAATGCTGTGATATTCCACTTCAAGGTCACTGTAGAACTGCTGACCCGTGTTGATGCGGTGTCGACCTGCTGCAGCATTCACTATGTGAGTTACGCCCAGAGATGAGAGCATGGCTTTGTCCCGTGCCACAGACCTGCACAAACACCACATTCTGCACAAACTGATCCACTGTAATATCCTATTACAACATTTCAAGCTTCCGGTTGTGCTTTTTCTACTCACTCATCTCCAATGTACAGGTTTGGCCAGACTTGATTGACAGGTGCCACTGGCTTCCTGTTGTTCCAGAGAATTTGCCTCAACTCTGTCAGAGACGGTGTTTCCTTCTCCTGGGCAAAGTGATCTCTGTAGCAATAAAAATGTGTGTGTCTGTGTGTATATGTGATTGTACACTGTATGTTTATGACTTTGTGTGTACCTGTGTGTGTCTTTACAGCATTTGGGCCTGCCGTCGTCTCCTCCTCTCCCTCTCCAGGCTCTTGTCAAGGCTGCGGAGCTGCTGCAGGAAGCCTGGGTTGGGACAGATGTCTCTGTGCGGCCTGACAGCAGCCACGGCCTCCTGCAGCCGCAGGCCCTCAACAATCATCAGGAAAGCCAGCACTAACGTCGCAGAGCGGCTCACACCCATCAGGCAGTGGACAAACACTCGTCCTGGGACAGAGACATTCACTGTTGACTTCTGCACCAGATATGCAGCATCAGACATAGTACCGGTATGACTGACTTGCCTCCCATGGCCAGTGCAGCTCTGATGTATCGTGCTGTTGGGTAGAAAAAAGGACTAAGGATGAACTCTATTGCATCATCAGCTTCCACCCCATAATAATCCACTGACATGTCTCTGTAGAAGCGTGGGCCGGTGTTGACATAGAAACAGAGTCCTGGGCTGGGGTTGGGGGGACCATGAGCAGCATTTACAATGTGAGTGATGCCCAGACTGTGGAGAGACGCCTTGTCACGAGCCGCAACCCTGAAACACAACCACTCATTTACATCTGAAAGAGAAAAGATGCTTATACACTGTAGATGTGTGTGTATGTGTGCATGAACCAACTCGTTGCCTATGTAAAGGTTAGGCCAGACTTGATTGACATGCCCAGTGGGTCGTCTGTTGGCCAGCAGGAACTCTTGCAGCTCTGAGACAGATGGAGGTTCATACAGTGGATCCCTAAGAGACATACTGACACACACATGCACAAACAATAAGCGTTTACCAGGCATTCACTGTGTATAAAATATGATCTTAAGAGTTTGACACATAAAAAAGCCAGAAAATACACTGAGGAAACTGACCTGAAACAAACCTGTTTTACCTCACTTCAAGGCAGTGCAAACTCTCCTCCCACTGCTTCTCCTGCTTATTCCTCTACAAACACTCACGTACAAACTGCAGCTTGTTTCCTTTTATAACTGTAATCATACACTCATTACTGACAAAAATATCCTGCAGACTGTCTTCAGCAGCACTTTAAACCCGTTAAAACACATTTGATCATTTTGACTACGTCTGGAATCATTTACTGTATTATGGAAAATAATGCAGCATTATCCTTAACATTAGCTCACTTACTTTCCATGACCACAGACTGTTATGTAACACACTACTGACTGTATGTGTTTCTATGCTGCCACCCACGAGTTGAGTAATGCCTGCTGCTGATATATGATCCAGTGACATGTTTGCTTTAACTGCGTTTGTCATGTTCAGAAACTCACACTGAATTATTTACTGTAAATCAAATATGTAGGTTGCTCATTGCATCTTGCAGCTTTACAACATTTACAGTTAACTTCTTATCATAGTTATGATATGATAAGAAGTTTTTCAAGCCACTTTTTTAGTTCAAAAATTTATTTTAAACTTAGTAAATAAAATTGTTTTTCATGGCAAAGTTTCTCATTCATACCATTCAGATGAAATATTGTTTTTTATCATCAATTTGAAATATTGATTTAGAAAGCTGAGATTATTACCCTCATCAAACATGTTCTGCTTTGTGAGAATATGATTTTTGAAAATATTTAATTACATAATGTTTGTCTACTCCTGGTTTCTCTCAGAATAATGAGACAACAGTCAATAAAATCAGCCGTCACAATAATGAAAACAGTTAGATTTAGATCAGTAAAGACATGTCTTAGCTTATGCAAACATTTTTTGCCTAAACATGAAACCTTACTTACAGTACCACTCAGAGGTTTGGACACATCTACCTTTCCATTCACTTGAATGAGAAAGTGTGTCCAAAGTCTTTTGACTGGTACTGTAAGTTTTTAGAAGAATAACACAGCACTTTATTAACAAACTATTTAAAGAAATGTATTGTAAAGTGTAATGTGCATAGTATAAATGTATATAAAAAAGATTATCTGTGAATTATTTATAATTTCCACTCAACAAAAGCATTTCACTGATATTTCATAAAAAGGTATTTAATGTATATTCCAACGAGTCATAAAGCTGTATTTACAAAGATTGTAGACATGCCCGCCAACACTGAACATTTTAATAAAGTTTGAACAGTAAAACTAATCTGAAAGAATTGTATTTCATAATACATGACCTTTGCTGATGTACCCACAAGTTAAAATTGTGCATGAAAGGCTCTGAAAGACAACCTTAAAAAAAAAATGGAATTCAAATGTCACTTCATTGTTCATCACCATCAAACTCAAACCTATATACAAACACTGTCCATACACAGCAGTGGAGTGTAACACATGGGGAGATGGAGAAGTCTGATGTAATGAAGGAGCAAAGTGTGAAAAGAGATAAAGTGATGTCAGAGGAGAGGACACAACCTCCGTCTTAATGTCAGCTGTTCATCAAGCTTGTGGAGGAGCGACAGGAAGTTTTGGTTGGGGTAAATGGCTCTTTTTTGGACGACATGCCTCAGAGCGTCAGCGAGAGGGAGACGCTGCCGCAACATCAAGTATGCCAGGACCAAAGTGGACGATCGACTCATGCCCATGATGCAGTGAACCAGCACTTTTCCTGCGCAGTAGAAAGGAAAATGTGAAGGAAAATAAAGAAAAGTTAGACAGCTGATGAAAACATGTAAAGCTTTGGTGTTTTATACTTTACCATCTTTGCTCTTTAAGGCTTTATGTATGAAGTCAGCTGCAGGTTTAAAGTACTGACTGATGTCAAAGTGGTCTGAATCTTCTGCTGGTATGCCACAGTAAACACAAGTGTTCCCATAAAAACTCTGGTCACCGATGCTGCCCTGCTTGGAGTGAGCTGCATTCAGGACATGAGTGATGCCAAGCTTACATAACGTCTTTTTATTCTGTGCTACAGCTCTGAAAAACACACAGAAAAAGACAAACATGGGAGTCATGTGAGACTCATGCGGTGTTATTACGATGCAAGTTCTGAACTTTTCAATTTCTCTCTTGCAGAGCTCACAAAGCTATCACTCCTTCTTGCTTCAAACAATGAGACACTCACACGTTTCCTATGTACAGGTTGGGCCAGACTTCATCCACCGGTGTGAGCTCCAGTGTGCAAGAATCCAAGATGAGCTCCAGTTTTTTAATGAGCACCAGGTCTTGTTGCTGGTTGCTCCCTGACATCTCTCCCGGACGCAGACTGCTCCTCCTCAAACAGACCACAACACCGCTCCTGCTGTCTGTGTGTCCACTGTCCCCTCACTGCCAGAGCCGGCTCAGTGAGAGACATGAGCAGGTGGTTGTTTGAACGCTCCAAAATTAGCTCTCTGTGTTCAGTGTGTTCTCTCTGACTCCATGTAGTTATTTAACATTGCTGTTGCATTGATTGTTCTGGTCAGTGATGCCAAAGCTCCTCGGGGAGAAAGACTCTCTCTGTCGCAACTGAGGTCACACAGGGAGCAACAAGGGAGGGCAGTTGTTCAGTGTATGTGAAAGAGTAAATGGTGCAAATGGTGACAGTCTGGCATGGTATAAATGAAGACATTAAAGGACGGGTTTACAATTTTTCAAGTCTGTCCTAAAACATGAGTTAGGTGCCCAAATGAACACTGAAATAGGTTTTTTTTGCCATTCCTCCTGTTTATACTGACCATTTGAAGTTAGTTCATAATGCATTTACAATGTAAGTGGTGGCGGCCAAAATCCACATTTCTTATGCACAAAAAGTATTTTAAAGTTAATCTGAAGCTAATATGAAGCTTCAGCCGCCCAAATTAGTCATATCAAGTAGATATCTTTCAATGTTGCAGTCTTTTTAGTGCCAAATTCCCTCTTTTTGTTACTATACTTCCACTGCAGTGCAACAGGGAAACACTGTGGAGACACAAATATATACTCAGATGGAACTGTGGAAGATATCCACTTTATTTGACTAACTCAGACTCATATTAACTAAACTATTAAATAAGCTTCCTCCATCACTTACATTGTAAATGCATTATGAAGGGATCTGCTAATAATCAGTATGAACAGGAGGAATGATTACAGCAAGAAAAACATGTTTCAATGTTCATTCGGGAACCTGACTGTTGTTTTAAGACAGACTTGAAAAAATGTGAACCTGTCCTTTAACTGCTGCTGTTCCACTACCTCAAGGACTATTCTCCTATGCATTCACTAGATGGGATTGCTCCTTGCTTTGTTTTATTTTGGCTCAGTCAACCCTTCGCTCTGCAGTTTTCTGTCTAGGCTAATAAGTTGTCGCAGGAAGCCTCTGTTGGGGAAAACCCAGCGTTTCTGTTGCACACAGCGTATAGAGGACAGAAGACTGAGGTGATGATGAATCATCAGGTAGGCTAGGACCAGAGCAGCAGAGCGACTCACACCCACAGCACAGTGCACGAACACCTTTCCTGGAGATTATAACACAAGAAGACACAAATAAGCAGAACAATTTACAGTAGCAGTTTCTTTGTAATGAGGACGGTTAGGGTCTGAAAACATGTTTGGCAGCTTACTGTACCTCCTGATGTCAGAGCCTGTTGAATGAATTCAGCGGCAGGGTAGAAGAAAGGTGAAAGGTCAAACGTCGGCAGGTCATTGGCAGGCACTCCGTAGTATTTTACTGTGGTTCCATAGAAATCATCGCTGCCTTTACAGCAGAGTTTTCCGTGCGCAGCATTCAGCACATGAGTGACGCCCAGCTGCCAGAGTCCGAGCTTGTCATGAGACATAAACCTGGTTCATAAACACCAAAAGTAACACATTAATAACAATCCACACACATAGGATGACACTTAAGTTTTTGGATCATTTACTGTGTGAGTTTTGAGAGCCACTCACTGCAACTTTTATTATATTATTGCTGAATGTCTACTGAAAAATAGACAGTGATTTTGATTGGTTCAATGTCATTGTTGTGGGTGTGGTGTTAGTTTACAAACTGGCTCACAGAGCTGACTCTCATGGAAAGATTACTGACAAATCAAATGCTCTGTCAATTGTCATGCAACAATCAAAATTTTGCTTTTAATCTATATTTATACTGTCAATGTTTGAAAATATGCTATATGTTTTTATATATTTGAAACAAATTTTAAGAGATTCTTATTTAAAGCACTCAACCTGCTAACATTAGATTGAGTGTGACAGAGCTTCTGGGATAAAAATCAACTCATAGCAATGATAAAACAGATTCAAATATATAATTATTTGTTAATTAATAGTTGTATATGAGGTCAAATATACATAGGAATATGTATATACATGAAATTGCCGTGGTTTACATGGATTAGCCTGCAGGAGACGCACACTGAAAAGGACAGAGAGGAGGGAGAAGAGATGAATGAAAGTAACAAATAAAGGAGAGCAAAGAAGGAAAAAGAACCAATGGAGGGAAGACAGGAGGAGAGAAGACACAGAAGAGAACGATAATAGGAGCAACTGGGGGAAGGCCAGTGTCTAAATTTGGTATTTTTAACTTGGAATGTCCCCAAATCTACTCTACAATTATGAAGATGTTGCCTTTAGATGTGATATGATGAGGTAGGTAGATAGGTTTGAAATTATTTTGTGGTGATTATATGTTTTAATTAATTTAAATTCACATTTCACCGTCTATTTCCCCCACCTACATCATAACTACTGAAAAAATAAATAAAATAAAATGGATGTGTGGATGTAATTTCAGTTAAACTGAATGATATTAATACATATGTAGTGTATTTTTCTGACATGCATGATGAGTTTCATGAATAAAATACACAATAGAGGGTGTCATATAGGATTTATTTGGCCATAACTTAATTTTAAATACTTTCTAAAAATGTATTTCCCTGCAGGCATGTAGTCAATAACCCACTTTACCTGACCACATATACAACACATCATACTCACATGTCTCCCAGGTACAGGTTTGGCCACACCTCATCTCCATGGCGACAGGAGCGTGGAGCCGAGTGTAAAAGCTCCTCCAGCTCCTGGAGAGATGGGGTGTCCCACGTACTCCTCGTCCTGTCTGAACTCTCCGTTGCACATGTGCACTCTTCCTCCTCTTTTGGGTCTTTGACATTTCTCTGCTCAGAGTCTTGTGTCTCACATTTCACATCTGTCACAGTGCTCATTTTTTTTTAAAGTTCAAGGTATTTATACTATCTTCTTTCCCCCCAAACTAAATGCTGTCTGTTGCCTTTGCTTTGCTCTCTGAAGACGGCTGCAGCAGCGTTTTAACTTCTCTCAGCCTCTGACTGTCAAAGACAGGTGGTGCAGTTTGGCAAAGACTCTCAGTCAAACTCTCCCTTTATGGAGATGTGTTTACATTTACATTACTGCCTGGGAAAGCTTGTTTTGTCAAATTAAAACTGAATACTCCATGAAATCCACATATTCTTTAGGCTCTAGAAAAACATAACCTGTAAATAAATCCCAGTTTTTCCTATATTTGGCCAGCAGATGCCAGTGTGCTTTAAGTAGCAGCCCTGCATTGACCACCAGCTCTTCTTTACTGGTTTTGTTTATTATTGTCTCTTCCTGTTTGCGATTTTTTTTTCCTAGGATGGCGAAGTTACGACCCGCCCTGCTCTACCTCTGATTGGCTTATCCTGATACGCTTACCTAACACTAACCAATCACACTCCTCATGCCTGAATCTAACCAATCCAACCAACGAAGGCAACCAACCAGCCAATCAGAGGCAGAGTAGGGCGGGTCGTGCTGTCGTAACCCCAGGAGAAAAACTTTGGCTTCCTGTTTGATGTTGCCTAGTTGTCAGAAGCATGTTGGCGATGAAATACTCCTACGTTTTGAGAGCAAACAGACAGCTCATCTACACTCTCTGACAGCGCACTGACAGCGGATTTTTTGGGTAAGAGAGGCAGCTACTCTTGAGTTTTACCTTTTTAAGAGAGTTTAAAACGCCAGACTCCTCTGTATGTTCCCTGTTTAACTTGTAGTCTAATACTACTTGTTTATGTTGAGAAAATGTATGTCAGATTTTCCACTGCCGTCACAAATATCTGATTTATCCACAGGATTTATAACTGTTTTGCTGAAATGTAGTAGTGTGGTGTTACATTGAAGCCCAGGGGTGAACAGACTATGAGCCCTTTGTCAAATTGTGGCTCTCTGACACACTGAAGGGCTTTCTGTCCCTCACAGCAGTGTGTCACTGCTCTGTGTGACTCACTGTAAGCCAGCCAAACAGGCTGACATAGCACTTATGAATCCCCAAGTAAAGCCACAGGCCAGAGAGGCTGCATGATGTTGCCAGTAAAATCTAAAGGGTAGTTAAAAATAAGTTATTTCTCTCCCTGCAGGATCTGACAGCAGCCACCCAGGTGAGTTTATTTAGGTTTCAGACGTGTAGATATCCAATACTGATCAGCTGATTTGCTGAATTAAATATTTGCAATATTTTGTTATAGTGGCAGCCAGCTACTGTATGGTCTAGAGCTGCAACAATTAATTGATTAATCAATTAGTTGCCAACTATTACATTAATTGCCAACTGTTTTGATGATTGATTAATTGTTTTGAGTCTTTTTCTTTATAGATAAAAAGTTTTCAGCTTCTCAAATGTGAATATATTCTGGTTTCTTCAGTCTTTTATGACAGTAAACTGAATATCTTTGAACTGTGGACACAACAAGACATTTCAGGACGTCACCTTCGGCTCTGGGAAACTTTTTTCACTATTTTCTGACATTGTATAGACCAAACAACTAATCCATTAATCAAGAAAATAATCAACAAATTAGTTGATGATGAAAATAATCGTTAGGTGCAGCCCCAGTATGATCTGCATTATTGATGGTAAACAGCAACTTTCAGTAAGTCTGAACATCGGGAATCAAAGATGGCAGACGTGACATCATATAAAGTGGGACTGTTAATCTTAGGATAATGTTGTTTTTAAGAAAATTTTTTTTTTTTTTTAAATGATAGTTTTTTAGAAATAAATTATAAGCAATGTGGAAATGACAAGAGATTCCTTCATTTAAGAAAGGTGAGAAAAGTGTTACAACATGTAAGACAATAACAGGACATTTAAACTGTGTGATAGATGAGATATTGCTTTTTATCGCAACTAACAAATATTTTCATTATCGGTTAATCTTTCGATTATTTTCTTGATTATTCAATTGATCAATAAAATATCAGACAACAGTGTAAAATGTCCACTACAATGTCCTTGAGCACATGGTGGCATCATTAAATGTCTTGTTTTGTCCAAAACCCGTAATATTGAATTTACTATCATGTAAAACAAGACAAGCTGCAAATTGTCACATCTAAGAACTGGGAACCATCAAATCTTTGGCGTTTTTTCCTAAAAAATTACCCAAGCAATTAATCAATAGATGCCAAAGTAGTTGCAGATTAATTTTCTTCCGATCGACTAATTGATGAATCAACTAATTGTTGCAGCTTTACACAATACTGATAATATTTTCAGTTGTTTCAGCAAAAACAGCAAACTTTTGAGGCTTCTGTGATTGTTGACTTACACTATGTGAAACTGAAGACGTCACTAAGATCTCTGGGAAACTTCAATGGCAATTTTCACAACTTTCTGACATTCTACAGACCCAACAACTTTCCTTTTTAATCTTGAAATAACTGGCAAATTAATTGATAATGATAATCATAATTTGCAGCCTTTAATTTTAAGTATTTCCAAGAGTCAGTGTACAGTTATCTCAAGTTTCTCTTGAATCTTTTGCTTTAATCTAAAGTAATCATAGAGGAGATCTACACAGTTTATAATTCTGCTCAAGCAATTACTGTAACTTTTGAATATTGACCATCTATCAAAATATAACATACATCTATATTTATCTTATCATTATGGTGTTCTTCTGATAAGTCTAATACCTAAAAACGCAGCGACGTCTCATCCATTACTGATAACTGAAACCTGCTTACTCAGGTTATTATTACATCTGTATCTTCTGTCCAATCAGCTTGTAAAATGTTGATGAAATTCAGCTGTGACCAGTAGTACAGTCATGTTGTCCTGAGACCTTTGGAGCAGCAGGGAGGAACAGTGTTGAGCTTATCAGCAGGTCAAAGGGCAGTGAGAGAAAAAGAGAAGACAGCAGCGTGTTTCATCAGTGTGCGAGTCCGTCTGTTGGAGAGGAGGAACCCGTGATGGTGACTGTTCTGTTTCTTATTATGAAATTTAGTCGTCTGTGGAGCAGAGCGCATAGTTACGCTCAGTTAGCTTGAATTCCTGTTTGTTTGTTTAGGTTTGACACACAGACGGCTGGCCTGCTTAATGTGGATCAGGGTGTCAATGCATACTTATACTGTAAGCCACCGCTCTACTGCACAGTCACTGACCTGGACTCAGACGATGATGTAATAGCACTAAGTAGCCAGCAGTGTGTAATGCGAGGTCACAAAGAAGCTGCTCTTCAGCTAAGAATGGGAGGATATAAGATTTTATCTTATAACGGGATAAAAGCATTCAAGATAATTTAATCGTGGTGAATTTCCTTTATCAGGAGAATCATGAATGTCCTCACATGAGTGACTTGAAAGAGTTGTCCTGCTCACTGACGTACACTCCCCTGATTTATTTTGAATTGCCATTTGCCACAAGGTGGAGCCCGAATCTTTCCATTTATTCGTCACTGTGGATGAAGGCTCGGAATGTGGTGTTTGGATATCAGGTTGATAGGTAGATTCTTTTTATTAATAATCTCATTGTCATTACTTGCTGGGTTTTGGGGAGAGTCAGAATCTGTCCTTGTTGGTTTTTCACTTAAAAGGAATACCTCCACCCCCAAAAAAGATGTGTCCTATGATGCTATTGTTTCTTAAGAAAATGTATGTAAATATCAAGTGATTCCAGTATGTAACATTTCTGCCACAGGCCTGCCTTCACAGTGTGTGTCAGTGACTGTTCTATAGTGCTGAAATGATTAGTCTAGTAATTGATTAAACAATTAAGCTACTTTTCTGTTGATTTAAGCTTCTCATATGTGAGGATCTGCTGCTTTTCTTGGTTTTATATGATTGTAAATTTAATACTTTTTGGGTTGTTGGTTGGATAAAACAAGTAACTTCAAGGCATCCCTGAGTTCTGGGAAACAGTGGCAGACAGTTTTGACTATTTTTATAGATTAAATGATTAATCAAATAATTGAAAAGATGGTAAAATATTCATTAGTTGCAGCCCATTGAAGAAATGACACTCATCCTTTGCAGATGTTTGCTGGAGTGGTTTGTAACACTATAGTAGTACACAGTGAGCTAACAGATGAGAGAGAGAGACAGAGTGTGTGTCTGAGTAGGGAAAACACACACAAAACAAAGACAGTGGAGCTCATTTACACAATACAGTACACAGTAAGTGGTTGCGATCAATAGCATTCAAATTAAATAGTACTTTCAGAGCAGTTTTGCATTCAAACAATAGGACCAACAATAACAGTAAGACAGTAATGAAATCAAGTGATGAAAACACAGTGGAGGAGGCAGCTCAATTATCTGTTGTTAGAGAGATTTTACAGAAGGCTTTGATCAGTTTTATGCTCATTGAAGTCTTTTTGATGACATCACTTTGTCTCTGGTTGCATCCTAAATTGTGTGCTTGACCATCTACATTATTTTAATCTTCAGGAAGTCCTGCTGTATGTGACTTAACACAGTACATGTCTGTATCTGCAGTGGCATGGCATCGTCAGAGGACAGTGTGAGCACCTGGAGCTGTAAGCAGGTGGCCCAGTGGCTGCAGGAAGAAGGTTTCGGGGAGTATGTGGAGCTACTGTGCACCCAGCACCGCCTGGACGGCCCCAGCCTGCTGGCTCTGACTGAGGCCGACCTGCGCGGGCCTCCGCTGGGCCTCACCGTGCTGGGAGACATCAAGAGGCTGACCTTAGCTCTCCGCCGGCTCCAGAGACGGAACCAGGCCCAGCTGGAGGAGCTGGGTCTCCAGCCTGCAGATAGCCTCGCTGCTGCTGGGCTGTCGCTTGGTGCTGCGAGGGTGGAGTGGAGCTGTGACGGAGCTGACAGGAGGTGTAACGGAGGTGATCGCTTGTGTAATGGGACTGAGCTGCGCCTGAGGAATGGGGATAGATCTGGATATGGTTCAGGAGCCGTCTTGTGTCATATGCACTCCAACGGGAGGTGTAGGCAGCACCTGGCTGGCAGATTGGACCCAGAGGTCTGGAAGACAGTCATCAGTTCCATATATGTGTTCTTTGTGTTTGGATTCACATCATTCGTCATGGTCATCGTACATGAGCGTGTCCCAGACATGAGGACATATCCACCACTACCTGACATATTTCTGGACAGGTATAAGCTGCATATGTTCTGCACAAGGGCATAGATATGGGTACGGATGGTCAGGACATGTCTAGCTGCTTTAACTCCACATAATGTTAACAGTAAGATCTCTGCAAAGTTGCCAGGTTTGTGTGTGCGCTATTATGATAAAGAGTGAAAGAGAAGGATATGGGGGATACTCGACTTGATTATCTGGCAACCCTCAACTTGAAGCTGTACGCATTGTTGACTAGCAGCAGCAGTAACAGAGTCGGTGAGGTGGAGAATCGGTTAGTTTTTATAGTTTAAACGTTCCAAACATCACAGAATTGAAAATGACTTCACTGAACAAAACTAAGATCATTTGATATTATATTTAATTTCAGGCTTTAGGTGTCATTAGCTAATGTGCGATTGTTGCTCAGACATGCTGTTTAATTAAACAGGGAGGAAAAAATTCCTCCCAAAAGCAAATAAAGACATCTGGTCCTTTTTAATGGAGAACCAAAGTGTCAGTAACAGTTGAGCTTAGTTAATAAACATTAATCTTTGAGATTAGTGGGAGAAATATTTACTATTTAAACCCATCTCTCCCCTTTTCCATGAGTGGATCAGGAGCAGAGTTACTATTGTATATGTCTCATTAAGCATGAACATTATTTATAAGTTAAATTAGCCACAGCTTGATCTGTTTGTGACTGTCAGGCATCATTTTATTATCAAAATCCTGTCAGCAGCAGCCTGAGCAGCACAGAGACACACAGACAGGTGAGCTGCAGCCTCTCAGGTGAACTCTGATCTCATAGTAAAAGATGTAGCCATAAGTTCAGTTGAGTAAAAAATAACACAAAGAGAAGTTTTTGGGATGATTTAAAGATAGATTTGAGCATCACTGTCATGAAACTCCTGAGTTGAAAGAAGTACAGAGTCTCAGGTGAGGTTTGAAAATACAGCAGCGAGTTATAGAGCAGCACATTACCTACTGCTTTCTATATATTTATTTTATTGTAACAGTTTATGATATGTTATTTTAAAATTAATTTATTTATTTAATTCTCAGATTTATATTTAAGTAGCCTATCGATAGAATAAAATGTAAAAATCTGAGAAAAAATCATGATATAAGTCCAGTTTCATGTAAGTCAGCAAATGCATATTCAGTAAAGTAACAGTTTGCAGAATCAAGCTCTTTTTGTGTGTATGCGTGTGCACAGTTGTGCCTAAAAAAAAAAAAAAAAAAAAAGAGAAAAGAGAATGACAGAGAGCAAGTACACACACACGCACACATTTTGGCTATCCGACAAAAAATGTCCCTTCCAAAGTTAAAACCAAACCTACGCCCTTCTGTGTTTGCTTGAAGGAAGTGTTTTACACTGATAAACCCCAGTAAATATGTGCTTTAAGATCTCATGTTGAGCAACTACCCACACTCCATAGTTCACCTATACATTCTCTTTGTATCTAATCTACACACTGATACAGATGTTTCTGTAATCTTTACAGTGTTCCCAGAATCCCTTGGGCTTTTGCAATGGCTGAAGCCTGTGGCCTCATCCTGTGTTATATGTTGCTGTTGATCCTGCTGCTTCACAAACACAGGTAGCCCACAGTTTCATCTAAAACCACATGACTGCTAAGTTTCAAATTACATTTTTAACACTTTATGAAGTACCTGGAAAAGAAAAGTTGTGAATATTCTGAACATATTTTTCAGATAAACCCTATTTTGTCTTTATTTTAGGTCCATTCTCTTCAGGCGGCTGTGTTCTTTGATGGGAACTGTATTTTTGCTGCGTTGCTGCACCATGTTTGTCACCTCGCTCTCTGTGCCAGGGCAGCACCTGAAGTGTGCCAGTAAGGTGGGATGAACACACATAAGATTAGATGGCACTTTACAGCTTATTGTTGACTCAGCATTACTGCATGATTCATGGCGTGGCTGATAACTAGAGTCGCTTGTTCCCCAGACATACGGAGATACCTTGCAAAAGATACAGAGGGCACTAGCGATATGGAGCGGATTTGGGATGACTCTGACTGGCGTCCAAACATGTGGAGATTACATGTTCAGCGGACACACGGTTGTCATCACAATGCTCAACTTTTTTGTGACCGAATGTGAGTGTACTGCATGTTTATATAGTATACATAATATGTGTGAGCTTTATGAAAGGATAAGGCTGGCATTATTCCAATAGTTTAAATCTTAAACAAATGTGATGAAACACCAAAACAAACAGGGTGTTAGTTTGTCGTTAAATATTTTCTGACTTCCCCGCCCTGTCTGTGGTACTCCACCCGAAGTCCATCTGTTCCTACTGAAGACAAGTTTTGACATGTCGTAAATGATTTTTGGACACCACTGAAAACTTGTTAGTAGGATCGATTCATTGCTGGTTTTGGCCTTTTTTGGGTTTATTCATATATTATTCCTTCAGCTTCATCCTTAAATTATCCATTTTAATTGCAGACACTCCACGAACCTGGAATCTGATTCACACCATCTCCTGGGTGTTAAACCTGTTTGGGATTTTCTTCATCCTGGCGGCTCATGAACACTACTCCATCGACGTATTCATTGCCTTCTACATCACTACCCGCCTCTTCCTCTACTACCACACTTTAGCCAACACCCGTGCCTACCAGCATAGCCGGAGGGCGCGCATTTGGTTCCCCATGTTCTCCTTCTTTGAGTGCAATGTGAATGGACCTGTCCCCAACCAGTACCACTGGCCCTTCAGTAAACCTGCCTTCATGAAAACTCTGATTGGGTAGAGAGTATTTTCAACAGGACTGAGCATGGACTGTAATATTGAAGCCTGAATGAGAAACTTTTTACCTAAGATGCTGCTTTCGATCTCTGAATGGTTGTAAATTTATTATCTGGGATTTTTTCTTTTTCTCATTTGTAGAAATTGGTTATCTTTATTTTGGCAACTAATCATGACATTTTGGAAGTTAGATGAGAAAATTAATACTACTCATATGTGTCTGTTGAATATGAAGCTACAGTCAGGGGACAGTTAGTGTAGCTTAGCTTAAAACCTGAAGCAAGGGGAAACTGCTGGCCTGGCTCTGACAAAAGGTAAAAACCACCTACCAGCATCTCTATAACTCACTAATTAACAAGTTATAACTTGTTTTGTTTAATCTCTACAAAACTGGCAGTGTAATGGATCAGGGTGTTGGTCAAAACAGACATTTTGTGACTGCAGGCAGTCACTGCTCCTAGGCAAGAAATAGTTTGGCACATAGCTCAGAAATTGTTGTTTTACACTTACATTTTTATATGGATTAAAAAAAATAGATGTAATGGGTTTATTATTGAGCTTTAGAGGTTCTAGTAGGTGGATTTTGTTATCTGGAGTGCCCCGCTAGCTGTTTCCTGCAAGCTGTTTCCCTCTGCTTCCAGTCTTTATGCTAAGCTAAGCTAACAGGCAGCAGGCACCACCTTCATGTCTAAAGGATATATATGGGTGGTATTGATCCTCTCATCTCACTCTCAGTAAAAAAAAAAGCAAATAAGAGTATTTTCCAAACTATTCTTTTAAAATTTATTTGCACACTGCCAACTCAAACAAAGAATTGTGGTTTATTTGGGGACTGAAAGCTGCAGGTACTGATAATTTCCTAGACAGAGGGCTAAAGGAGATCAGACGTGTAATGCCTTAAAGTGATCATTTTTAATAATTTATGCTCCACTTTGGTGATATTTAAAGTTCATGGGGGGGGTTGGGTTGTTAGTCTTGCTCAACATTTATAATAATAAACTGTATGGGTTTCACACGGCTATAATGTAGTTGTCACCTTATGGGAGTCATTATGGTGATGAGTAAAATGTTGTCTTGCTGTAAAGAGATTTCACACCTGTTTGGTAACAACCACCAAAGGAGTTTCTTTTGATATGCAACAGGAAAAACACTTCCTGTTCTCTCTACTGAAAGAGAACAAAAAGTCACTCAGAAAACAAATGTTTTTTGTTTCATTTTCACTTTATGAATTTAACTCTACAGTTGTGTTGTGTGAAATAATGTCACCGTTGGGATGGTTTATTTATATATACAGTAGCAGTCAAAAGTTTGGACACACTTTCCCATTCATTTGAATGAGAAAGTCTGCCAAAACTTTTGACTGCTACTGTATATTCATCGTTAAACTCAACCAAATATCTGAACGTTTATTGTAATGTTCAATTTTGCCAATTAGCCCTTATGTTATGTATAATGATTCCTTTGTCCCAATTTGATGTTTTGTTATAGTTTTTATCTTCCTATTTCTTCCTTTTTTCTACAGTTTAATTATGTCATGAGTACAGAGTGAGTTTTCCTCTGTTGCACAGTACAAAGACTGACTTTTGAATTATCACAGCTGTTGACAAACAGATAGCAAAGCTTCAAAAGTTTATATTGTTTACTATGTCATAGTTGATCCAAACTATATATTTTTAATAATTGTTTACAATTTGTGGCTTTATTTGCAATGCAAGTGATCTATTGCTGCCTTTTGGCTCAACAATGAAGGTTTACAGAGAAGGAAACAGTTTTTATATTTCTAACTGACTGTTTCCTTGGCTGCTTTTTCACTAACGTATTTCTTTTTTGCATTTGTTAAATAAAGTTGATTTTGAATATAATTTTAAAAATCTAGTTTCCTCGTGAGTTTGTCAATTTTAGAAAGAATCTTTCATGGGGGAAATTGATTCAGAGAGGTGTGTTTTTATAAGCAGTATCAACATAACCTGCACACCCAACCTTCCCACCCTTAAGCAAATATCCGATAATAGCCACTTCCTTGTGAAAAAAGCTTTCAATAAAGATATGTGGCAGTGAACACTTGAATATAAAGGCATCACTTAAGAGTTCTCACACACATCAGCCTCCTGACTCAATCACATCACATCTCATGATGGTGAGTATTTCATGGACTTACATTCATATTCACTGGACTTTTTTAAATTTAAAAATGCAATGTAAATCTATATATAGTATATATTAGGCTTTAAAGATGTCATTGCTGTCAGAGTGTATTCCAATTTTTTGCCAACATTTGAAGTAACATTCAAGTGCATAGTTAAGCTTTATGCCATTATGTTTTATGAAATTGCTGTAAGATTATTATGACTATACCATTTATCAAATCAATATCCATGGTAGAAATAGTAACAGCTTTGACTTTTTTAAAATATAGCTTGAACTTTTAAATGAAGGGTTGAAATCAGTGCGTGAACCAAAAACAGAAATGTAGTACATTAGTATATGAGGTTAATGATGATTCCTCATTGTAATTATACAAGATAATTACACATACTAAAAAACAGCATATAATGTGACTTTTAAGACACATTTAGTCAGTTTTGCTTAATATAAGCTGTAATTCTGTCAATCAGTACAAATGTATAAATCTTATTTTTACATATGTTGCAGGCAATTTTGTAAATTATACAAATTTTGTATAATTTTGTATAATATTACTTCATTTTGAATAATGACAAATTATCCAAAGATGCTTGCAAATAGCTGCAATACTGAAGTCTATGACAGCAGGGGTTTTTTCTCCATGGGTTTTCGGTCTATTTCACATAATTTTATTTTATTTATTTACTTAACCTTTATTTAACCAGGAGAGTCTCATTGAGATTAAGAATCTCCTTTTCAAGGGAGACCTGGCCAAAAACATATATTTACAGACAGAAAACAAAAAAGGAGACAAATTTTGAAAAAGCAACAATCATGAGGTAACTCACATTTCAAAAGAGGAATTTTGAGGAATCAGTTGTGTCACCAGGTAAATAAATAACATTTACATCCTAGAGAATCTGCCTCTTAATTCTTTCATTTTGTATTTAAATGCATTTAATTAATTTGATGAGTTTCAAGTCATTCTGCAACGTATTCCATGCAGAGGGTGCAGAATACACAAATGCCATTTTTCCAGTATCCGCACGGACTATGGGACATAAGGGGGTTGGCTGAGGTTTGCTGTTATTTTTATGTGAACATTATCGGACAACCAAAGCATGAATAAAACCTACCCATTCTCTTTCAATGTTCAAGATATTTTAAAAGGATGTGTTGATGAAGTTAATTTAGGAAAATTGCCTACATACAGTATGACTACTGAGACTATACAACATGCACACTGATGTCTTTTGTTTACTCTTTCAGGCTTCCCTCCGTGTATTTGTTTGTCTGCTGGGACTGGTTGTCCTGTGCGACTCTTACTGCTTCTTTCGGGGTTTAGAGATCAAAGATCTGAACAACCCTCCAAAAGGTGAGTCGACACAACCACGGCTGGCTGAAGTGTGACACAGCAGCAGCAGCGTGGTGATAGATTTGGTGAGATGGAAACTTTTCTCTGTTATGTTTGACAGAAGGGGGACAAATAAGTCCGTCTTTATCTGTCCAAGTGTTCCAGCTGAATGCATCATCCAGATGTTGTGTGTTTACTTAACACCAGCCAGCTGACTTAAAACTTATCAAAACCACACCTATGCACACATCGATACACACTCACACACAATTAGTCACCACCACAAATTTATCAGAGCGTAATAAGTGGGTCACCAGCTCCTCTGAACTGTGTTTTGATATCTTTACATGTAGGGTGTGTGGATATGGAAGGAAAGATGCGTAATTTTGGCTCTGAATGGGTGAAGGACTGCAATGAATGCTCTTGTACGGAGGAGGGTATGAGCTGCTGTAGCCGGTAAGATTTTCATGCTTCAATTTGTAATCATTACATTATTTTTGCAAACTCCATTCTCCATTCTCGAGGCTTCTAATCTGCACACTCATTTTAAGAAGGCCTTTCATTACATCTGAGGATAATTTTCTTTCCTTATGTCTCTTAGGATCCCCAATGCAAGCACCGTCAACGTTCCTGATGAGTGTGAGCTGCTTGTGGATAAGGAGGCTTGCACTGCCAAAGTGGTGATGAAGGCAGACAAGACAAGAGAGTGCAACCCTAACTGAGAGCACTGCAGAGTGACCTCTACACACTTGCTGAATTTGGAAATAATTCTGTTTTATGTTTCAACTTCTTTTTTGGTTCATGGTGTGTGCATACAGTAAATTCATGTATTATCATGTGTGACGAATCAGCCTTGTTGTCTGTCTTTCTTATACTTTTAACTTGCAATGACAATAAAGGGAAAACCTGGAACCTGCTCCCCCTCTGCTGCTCCTTCTTGCCTGCTTACTGTCTCTTAAACAGTATTTATACAGCAGGTGTCAATTTCAGGATGTAATTGAATAAATCCACCACTGTGTGACAGCAGAGCTCGGTGCGCAGAGGGGCTCTGGCACCCAAAGGGCTCTATCAGCCCAATAATAGCTGCGTTCCCCTCATCGCTGCCTCTCACAGAAACGTTCTGGTTGTCATGATGCTCAGCACCATCTCCAACTCTCATCTCTGTGGATTCACACCTGTCCAGAGCATTGTATCTTCTCTCATCTTGGCTTCAATCCACCATGTGAGTGCTTTGTTGTTGTTGTTGTTGTTGTTGTTGTTGTTTTTACACATAATAATGACCTATTACACATAATAATTATCTTTCTCGAGGAAAGTCAGAATATGTTTTCAATTAAGCAGTAATGAGATGTATGAGAGGTTGTTCCTCCACTGTCTGCTTGTTGCTTATAGTGTGCATGTGTATAGTATGGTAATTCCTTTGCAAATGTCTTTGAATGATACCTTCAAACAATAGGTAGCAGTCTACAGAAGGCTTTTCTGAGAATATATATCCACTTTCAGCAGGAGGACTGTGAAAAACACAGAAAAGCATGCAATTGGTTTGCATTAAGTTCCATATACTGTGTGAAATTGGGGCGACTATATCCATCTTGTGACAGTATATAGTGTGGTAATGGTTTGGAAGGTAGCAACCGAGAGCCCTGAAACCCCCAGCAGAGAATAATGAGGCTTGGATCATTATCTCAGGTTGAGCAAACTACAGTGGCTGCAGCTGTTATCCCACTCCACCACACGCAGGAGGCAGAAGGAAAGAGGAATTGTTTGTGAATAGTACCACTGGCTGAGCATGTATGTGGAAATATTGTTGTGGTGCCTCAGATATGTGTGCACATGAATTCACATTGACTGAATACATTAAGTGTTAATATTCACTGGTGCAAAACTACAGTGAGAGAAAGGAAGCAATATAATATTAATAAGCATCTTGAGATGTACAATTTATATAAATAGATATGAATTAGTGACTGCACAGAGGAGGTTGGAGAGGTTGGGCTTCCTCTTTGTTTCTCTGTTAAGGACAATTGTACTCTGCTTGTCATTTTCATTTATGTCTAATTCATTTAAAACATAATCAGACGAACGAATATGGAGCAGTCTAGTAATTAATCAACTCCACCTGTCCCCCTGATAAAGGATTGTTGAGACCCAAAGAAATTATATTCTAGTCAAAGTGAAGTTTCAAAACTGGAAAATGTGTAATGATGAATTATAAGATGTGTATGAAATGTCATATGGCATGATACTGATTCCAAGAATCTTTGGCAGACAAAGAATATGTGAAATTGTCATCCAGTGTGAAAAAAAGAAAAAATTTGAGAGAAAGATTGGGGATGACGTGGGTTAAAATGTAAATAAATGAAATAGATTGTTGCACAGCACAACTGCTCTCAGAAAAATCAAAGAGAGAATCAAGAATGATCTGGTCCAAGGAAAATGACATTCAGCCATTTTTTTTCATTTTTTTAAGACAGCACAATTTTCTCAGAGATGAATGGCTCTTTGCTGAGACAGAAAAGAAGAATATGATGGACAGAGCAGTGCCAGGTCACAGTGCTCCTTATGCTGCAGAAATTTTGTTGTGGAGGGGGGATGATCACAATGACACAACTATATGCAGGACGTGCTTCCTGCAGTGTGACATAATTGTAACACGATGGGTTCAAATTTGCCCATTAATGGACCTTTTTATTCCTGCTGGTGTTTATGGCTCCTCTGCTCTGTTACAGCTGTTTGTTACATCTGGTTAGTGATGACGCTACACTTGCCTTTCCTCCCTAAACAAAGGATGATCAATGCTGTGCAACCCTGCCTGCAGCTCACTCAACACACTGACAGAGTATGTTAGTAATGATGCACTGTGAAGTGACTGATAGCTAAGTGTGTATGCTGTTAATGGAAAATGACAGGCTCATTTTCTTTGCGATGCAGGTTTTCACAGCAGATGGAAGAGGTTTCGGGGTGAGAGAGCTGCAATCCATTTTTAGGATTCTGACAATGTCATGCCCTTTCACTTCGACGTACTACATCATCATTTATTGTGTCCTTAACAAACAGAAGTCTCTGCTCAAATGTATGCATTGTAATTTTGGTGTCATTAAGCTGTTATGTTCAGTCTTGAAACCTGACTGGAGGATTCATTTGTGGGAAGAAAACTGACAAGTCTGAAATATTAAAACAAGTAAATTCAGAGGGAAAGAGAGTGAATGTCAAGACCACTGAAATGAAACTACTGTGCTACTGCAATACTGCTTCAAAATGCTAAAACAATAGCAAAAAAAACCCTACCGTACATTATAATCACATTTGATATCTTATACTTTCCCTCCATCAGTTAGCTGTGTAAAGAGTTTAAGCGTTTTTCATAATCTACGTCATGGTTAAGTTAAGGGATCAGCAAAGTTATCAAGTAGTTGTTGAGATATTTCACAGGATATGTGAAAATTTTGACTCGCTGATGGCCATAGAGGAAATGTCGGGAGATCACCAAAGTCATTAAGATTCATCCTCATGAAATCTATACCAAATTTTATGGCAAACCATCAAATAGTTGTTGAGATATTTCAATCAGGACCAAAGTGGCGGACAGACCAACAGCACCATCCCTGGAGCCACACTGTTAACGTGGAAAAAATGCTGTGTACATTTTAAATCACCTGTTGTACCTTATACTGTTTTTTTCCATCAATACAAAAAGTGTCATAGTACAGTATGTCATTGTCTCATTGTGATGTGTAACATTCATGTTTAATTAGGTGTGTATTTTGTGGACAATCAAACCAATAACTCTCACATCCCACAGTGAGGGATGCTAAATTGAAAAAATCTACATGTTGCATCTTTTCTAGACTTTGAATGCAATTTTTCCCTCCTTGGCAACAGGCCTCCTCCTTCACTCTGCGCTTCTCTCAGACCAACAGTATCACTTCTACATGAACAACTCCTTTGACCTTTACAAGCAGCTGCTTTGCAAGTGAATGGTGTTTTCTTCTCCCTCTCTCTCTTTGTCTCTTTGTCTCAGATGCATGTGTTAAGAGGGCTGGGATGGACAGTTTCATCCTGGGGGCTGGTGACACTCAAGTCCTGGTGAGATGTCCTTGAGTGGCAACACGAGCCGGTCTTCTCCGTCGACAGCAGCTCTGCCTCTGCCCTTCAACAACACTACCTCTCCACAATCCTTACTGTGGGAGAACGGACAAAGCAGTCATGAGTCTTTGCAAGAGTGGCCAGGGAGTCAAAACCTGCTCCTCCCAGACCTTTCTGTGCTCGGGCAAGATGAGCAGTGCCACATGTCACCTGTCCTCACGACATTTCTAGTAGTGTGGTACAGCATTACAATGGTGCTGGGGCTGGCGGGGAACATCGGTCTTATCTGCATCATCGCCCGTCGCAGAGAGAAAGCCAACGTCACCAGCATTTTCATCTGCAACCTGTCATTCTCTGACATTCTGGTGTGTGTCTTCTGCCTGCCCTTCACTGTCATATACACCCTTATGGACCATTGGGTGTTTGGGTCACTCTTATGTCGGCTGGTGCCGTTCATCCAGTGTGTGTCTGTCACCGTGTCAGTGCTGTCTCTGGTGTTCATCGCTCTGGAAAGACATCAGCTCATCATTAACCCCTCCGGGTGGAAACCCAGCATTCCTCAGGCCTACATAGTGGTTGTTGTCATCTGGATTCTGGCGTGCTTCACCTCCTCGCCTTTCTTGGCCTTTCAGCTGCTCACAAGTGAGCCCTACACCAATGTACTCCTGCCCCAGTCTCCCCTCTATCACCAAGCCTCTCCTCAGGATTATCTCAACTCATCTCCACCACAACCTGTCTCCCAAACATACAAAAACTCATCTGTGCCTCAAAATTCATACCGCACTCTACTTTCCTATGTCCCCAACCCTCACAATATGGAGGCATGTCTGGAGCACTGGCCATCCCAGCAGCACAGGCTTGCTTATACTACATGGCTCCTGCTGTTCCAGTACTGTGGGCCTCTGACGCTTGTCCTGCTCTGTTATGTTAGAGTGTTTGTCCGCCTGCGCCATCGTAAAGAAATGCTTGACCGTGCCAGAACCCCAGAGAGCCAGCACATGACCCACAGCCGCCGAATCAACATCATGCTGGTTGCCCTGATAACAGCCTTTGCGCTTTGCTGGCTGCCACTCACCATCTTCAACGTGGTATCAGACTGGAACCAGGACGCTCTGCCCATTTGCCACCACAACCTGCTCTTCTCCCTCTGCCACCTGCTGGCCATGTCCTCCACCTGCATTAACCCCATCATCTACGGATTCCTCAACTACAACTTCCGGCAGGAGGTCAGAGAGGTGCTCCTGCACTGCCGCTGCCACCCTCTCGAAGAAGAGTGTGAGCGTTTCCCCATGTCAACTGTGCACATGGAAATGTCCCGCACCTCTGTGCCTCTCAACTGCAGGAGCAACTCTGTTTGACTGTGATGCTGCCTCCTACTGGTATAGTAAGGTGTAGGATGTCACACACACTGTACAGTTGTAGGACCAACTTCTGCTGTTTTCTACCTTTAATGACAGTACAACAGTTTGGATAGTGGTTGACAGTGCAACATTTTTTTCAGTTTTTTGAAGTAAAGTGTGCAGTACAGTGTTGGTTTATCTTACTCTGCAGTAACTCACAATTATATGAAGAGTGTTTTAATGTAAAAATCGTACCCTTTGAAAAGAATGTCCAAATTTAAACTAATCTTTGTCTAAGTTTGGCACCTTGCAACTGTGTTACACATCATCACTATATATTATTACAAAAAAATATGTTGGAACTATGCTCACAATGAGAGCTGTGTGTAGTGTTATGAACATAAAAATGGGTGAGAAACTTAAGAAAAAAACCTGAATAAATGTGAAGAAAAACATGCAAATTACAGGTGTATGGGGGGGGGGGGGTCACTCAATAGTTTGATATGTATGAAAATGATGTGAGTCATATCCTATGGCCTTCACAGTCACCAGATCTCCACTCCAATGAACCTATGTGAGATTTTGGAGCGACTTGTTAGACAGTGCTCTCCACCACCAACATCAAAACAAAAAAATAACAAAAGCGGGAATATCATTTGGAAGAGTGCTCCTCATCCCTCTTGTAGTGTTGGAGGAACTTGTACAATATCTGCCACAAAGCACTGAAACTGTTCTGAAAGCCTGTGGTGGTCAAATTGTATTACACATCTGTATTTTGTGAAAACAGTAATATAGATGCATTTTGTGATAAACTGGACACATGGACAAATGATGTCCTTCATGAATAGACTGCTGCTGATGCATATCTTACATTTTATTACTACTTTTGTATTTATGACATTTGTGCCGTGAAATTGGTGTGTTACCTTCTGTGTGTGTGTGATTAATGTGACTTATAGAGGAAGTTTGCTTTATAAGGGTTTAATAAATTAATGAATAATGTCAATTGTGTTCATGCACAACCTTTTAATGGACATTAAAGTGTGCCAGTGTAGTCTCTTTCTTGCATGTCTTACCCATCTCTTTCTCCTCTGTTTCCTCTTCTGCCCAATGTCCAATAAAGGCAAAAATGCCCCCCAAAAATTAATCTTAAAGAAAAGTGTGCCAGTCTACAATTTTTGTACAAGACAGGATGGTTTTACAGTTGCACTGTAATTACCACCAGCTTAGTATTAAAGGATAGGTTTACAATTTTTCAAATCTGTCCTAAAACAACAGCCAGGTGCTCATGTGAACAGTGAAACAGGTTTTCCTTGTTGTAATTATTCCTCCTGTTCATACTGGCTATTAAAAGATCCCCTTCAAATGTGCTTTCAATGTAAGTGATGGGGGTCAAAATCCAGTGCGTCCACACAGCCATTTTGTGCAAAAATGCATTTAAAAGTTTATTTGCAGCTTATATGAGGCTTCAGCAGCATGAGTTAGTCATAGCAAGTAGATATCTGCCACATTTATAGTCTTTTTAGCATCAAATTCCCTCTTTGTGTTCCCTCAGACAATGTGTCCCTGTTCAGCTGCAGTGGAAGTATATTAACAAAAAGAGGGACTATGACACTAAAAATACTGTAACGTTGAAAGATATCTACTTGATTTGACTGATTTGGACAGCTGAAGCTTCATATTAGCTTCAAATAAACTTTTAAATACATCTTTGCACAGAAGGAGGCTAATTGATTTTGTCCCCCATCACTTACATTGTAAGTACATTATGAAGAGATCTTCCAATGGCCAAAATGAACAGGAAGAATGATTATGGCAAGAAAAACCTATTCCAATGTGCATTTGGGCATCTGACTATTGTTTTAAGACAGACTTGAAAATTTGTGAATCCGTCCTTTAAAAATTCTGAAGTCTTAAAAATTCTTAGATATCTTGGACCTGCATGGCCTACAGATAACACACCATTATCTGTCTGAGAGACAGCAAAGGTTCCATCAGTCACTATAGACTCCTTAGGGCTCTTCTTAGGGACCCTACATCGCTCCCTTTCCCATCGCTTCCGGATTAGAAATGACGTTTGTTCTCTATCAGCCAATGATTGCCTTTCGTCCCAGAATGCATTGCATCACAAATCGCACGCGCGAAAGATGTACATAGTAGTCAGTTATTGTTGGAGAATGCGCGATTTAAAAACTTATTAACTTAAACCTCAACGCCGCATAAAGTAAGTATATGGCAGTCTCTCAAAAGTACTGTCAGACAACTGTATTCGTGTCTTTGTACAACAAGTTAAAAAAAAAAAAGTAAAATACATATGTCAGCATATCGGAAGTGGTAACCTAAAACTTAGCCACACCACAAGTTAGTTAGCTCGCTAGTTAGCAGCAAAATGTAGCTTTAACTAACAGTAAAATAGCATCAACAACATTAGCCGTTCTAGCAAGGTAATACACGATATAAATGTCTGTTGGATCACTTGAATATTGTACGTAACACTGTAACTAATCTCGTCTGTCTAATGTTACATAACTAAATTGTTCTATAAAACTTAATCGGTTCATAATTAACGCTAAACGTAACGTTAGCTAGCGTTAATACTACAGTTCACGTTTCTGTAATTGGACGTATAACAAAATACTACACCAAGGTAATGTATTTTAAAGAAGTAGATAGAGGTAGGAAGGCACTGATTTTTTTGTATCTATTAACCACCATTAAGTGGAAGAAATTCAACTATTCATATCAGCTGTTGTCGTCCTCTTAAAGTACAGTGTTGTTAAGTCTCAGTCAGGTTTTCATTGTGACTGTCAGTTTACAGTACTGTGGTATCACATGATAAAACATGTAGCTGTACAGTTTAGATCACATTGATTAGTTGATTGATAGAAATTATATTAATCATCCTCAAGCAAAATGCAAATCTACAGTCCTCCTTTTGTGCAAAAATGTATTTAAAAGTTTATCTGAAGCTATTATGAAGCCTCAGTTGTCCAAATTAGTCAAATCAAGTAGTTATCTTTCAACGTTACAGTCTTTTTAGTACCAGAATCCTTCTTTTTGTTACTATACTTCCACTACTGCTCAACAGTGAAACACTGTGGAAACAAAAAAAAGGGAATTTTATGCTAAAAAGACTGTTAATGAGTCAGATATACACTTGATATGACTAACTCAGGCTGCTGAAGCCTCATATAAGCTTTAGATAAACTTTTAAAGGCAAAGCAAGGTGGAGACACTGTGGATTTTGGTCTCCATCACTTACAGTGAAAGTGCATTTGAAGGGGATCTTTTAATAGCCAGTATGAACAGGAGGATGATTACAGTGAGGGAAACCTCTTTCAGTGTTCATATAAGCTACCTAACTGTTGTTTTAAGACAGAATTGAAAAATTATGAACTCGTCCTTTAACTGCTTAACTGACTAAACTTCTATAAAGTAAAAAATATCCCACTGATATGTTTGCATGAAGGACTAGGGAGTGATTTCATATTTTCTTTATTAAGGGGCCATAGTGTGTGAAATTCCTGTGAACTGTGAATCTTCCATCTCAAAAAATATCGCCATTGGTTTTGTGGAGGTGAATCCTGGAGCCAACAAGGCCAGTAATGACCACAAGCAATGATGGTTCAGTTCTTAAAGGTAATGTACATCAGCAATACAGTTATGGCAGAATTTTAAGCGTTATGGTTTATGTTTACACCTCGATTCAATGTCTCTGCAGATGTCGTTGCCTATGTTGATGTGTGGTCATCTGACAAAACAGCAAACTATTCAAAAGCATTCATTCAGCAGCTACAAGAAATGGGAGCTCAGGTAAAGCCACAAGACACCTAAACATACTCGTGCATCATACTTGTACGGCATTTACAGACAGTGAATATCTATACTTAATATATCTAAATGCTTTTTCTTTACAGGTATCAAAAACATTCAATAAACAAGTCACACATGTCATCTTTAACAATGGTCATCTGGCTACATGGAGGAAAGCAAAGAAAAGTCACGTGAAGCTCGTCTCTGTTCTTTGGGTAGGCAGGTAAGAATAAAACTATGAGCCAGCTATCTGCTTTTTTCACTTAAACAATTCTACGATTTTCTTATGCTTGCTTGTATTGTTCGGAGACATGTTACTTGACTCAACGTGGCTGTTTTTTGGTGAAATGTTGCCCAGATGTTATGATGACGGAGCGCATGTGGATGAGGAGTTGTATCCAGCGTTGAATGATGAAAGCAATCCTGTGTTGAAGAACAAGAAAGTGAGTACAGTCAGATTTACATGTGATTTTGATGTTGATCTCAAAGTTAAAGCTTGTTAAGCAAGTCAGTGTTGGACCACTGTTTGTCAAGTCATTCAGTGTGCTGGTTTTGGGTTGCTGACTGGGGTCTGAAAGACATAATATCTAACTTTTCCGCTTTAAAATGTCTAAAAACAACTAGACCTATGTTATATATTTTGTTAGAGTTCCAGTTGTGTACTAACATTATCCCAGATGTTTCCAGCAATGTTCAAAACCAGAGAAATCAGTAATTTTGATCAAGGTAACGGTCCGTTTCATTTAGTCACCTGTCAGAAGTGTTATGTCGCCTTTACCCCTTCTAGTTGCTATAACTTCCAGGAAAACACAGGAAAGACCAGATGCAGTGTTTCCACTGGTAAGATTTTGCCGTGATGGCCCCTCACGGTGAAAAAAGAAAAAGAAAAAAAAATCACAAAAGAAAACAAAACGTTCCACAATCAGTCATCCGTAAGGTGGTCATAAAACTCAGTCTGAGCATGTTTAATATTATCAGAAGTTTCTGGCTCTCTCCAGCACCAAACAGGAAGCAGAAAACTGTGTAGTTACTAAGGTAACAGCTGAAAAAACTCCTCAAATACTGATGGTGGCTGATCAGGCTAATTATCAGCTAATTGTACTCAGTTTCAAACGGTAGTATGCAGTAAATGGTTGCCCTTTGTGTGCGTGTTTTTGAACTACTTTCCTAATTAAATATGATGTGCTTGATGGTTCCAGTGAAACTTGAAAGCTCAGCTTTCTCGTTGCCCTTTAGCATCCCTTTTTATAAGTCACGTGAACATTTATTCACCTAGAAAAAGCTAATATCTCTCTGTATAATATGACCTCCTCTTTCTGTCAGCCGCTGTGTCTGCAGTGTATTTACTGCTTTTCACACATGATTTCAGGCCAGTTGGAGGAGTTAACCTGTGACTTTCTGCCTTTGTATAATTATCCAGACTGCTGCTGTTTCATGCAGTTTGCAGGGTTTAAAAACAGAAACCCTCCAACATCCAGCAGCTGAAAGTGGTGTGTCCAGATAGTTAGTGGTTGAAGGTGGTTCCTGTGGGTGGCTGTATAATCTATGTAGCTGTTTTAATGTTTTAAAAATACCTTGTTTTCCCACGCATCCGGGAAAACCTGGAAATTTAAGGCTTTTTTCAAGTACAGGATGACACCTTTTGAAATCTATTTATTTATCTATTTATTTAAATGAAAATGAGTTAATAACAGGAACAAGCAGTGTGCAGTGTCTGTTGTTTCTGTTCACAGTTGTTTTTGTTCAATTATAACTTAATTAATTAATTAATTTAAATTTTTGGCTGTTTTTTTTTTTTTTTTTAACAAACCACTGCTCACACAAGGACAGCTGTGGCCAAAAGCGGCTTCTGTTTCTGCTCCATTGTTCAACAGTTTTTCTTCTTGTAAATTTCCACCAGGAGCAGGATGGGAAATAATCTCAAAATGAATCTAGTTGTAGTCTTGTCCCCCATTGCCCCGTTCACAATGTCCCCACGGCAAACCTCTTGTTCCACAGGAAACACTGCCAGATGATACGTCAGAGAGTGAGGAAGGAACTTGACGAACTAGCTAGCTAGTCACTCTATTGTTTGTATCGCTCACTCGTGACGGAGTACGATTATTCATTGCCGTTTGCTGTGCGTTCTTTTGCCGAAGCTGTTCCCGTAAAGCGCAAACATACAGGTGAACTAAACAACCCAAGAAGATTATTCATTATTATTCATTAGAACGAAATGACATAACGTGAATATAACTTAAATACAATACTTCGGCTGTGAACATGGTTTCGCCTCTCTTCCTTTCTTCTGTCTGAGTCACGTCAGATAGATTTTAATTGGTAATGGTGGTTGTGTAACAATGAAGACAACAACTTCCATGATCCCATGCTACTTCACATCATCATCCAGTGTTTCCCCTAGGATTTTTTCCAGCAGCGATGCTGTTGTGCTTGCGCAGAGCCCACACTGCCAGGACCTGTATTTGCGCAAATTGACAGTGGAATAACATAAAACTACCATAGAATTGTTCCAGACATCCACAGAGTCATGTGCATTATGATTAACCAGGAGCTTTTTTACACCAGAAAGGCTCTGGAGGCCCAGATAGCTGTAATTGTAATAAATGTCAAAGAATCAAATGCCCCAACACAGAAAATGTACACTATTTTTTAGAGATGCACCGTTATGGAATTACGGGACAGATAACAATAATGATAATAATAGACTACTGGTAAGTTACTAAGGTTCAAAACAAGATAATTATGTGTTTGTTGTGGCCAATACAATACAATAACTGATAATTTTATTATTACAAATGCAAAAATGTGAAGATGACAATTAATTTATGTATTTAGATCGACATGTTTTTTTCTAGTACAGCACACAGGCTTACACCATCCCTACAATAAAGAATATATTTATTCTTTATTGTTTATTGTAAACTGGTTTGTAACAACCAGTTTATCTTTTTCATATGTAGACTAACTGACATCAGACCTTATCTCCTTTTTGACAAGACCTCTAGAATAACCTTTCATGCTGTTGAACTGATTAATGGTTGATGCCCTCAGACTCTACTGTTTAGAAAGACTGCAGATCTTTAAAAATAAACTGGTTGACAGCTCTGTGGCATCATTCATCCTCTCCTCTGTTCTCCCTCTGCTGCTGCTGCTTCTGCTGGTAGAGAGGAGCGGCAAGCTAGTGTCATCCTAAAGTCTATAAGAATTCAACTTATCTTAAGATATTTAGTTAATTAGACTCAGTCATTACATACAATGAACATCCGTTTTGAGCTTGTTCATAACAGTTCACTATTAGCATAATGAGCTCTGTATAGTGGAGGATAAGAAGGGAGTGGGAGTCGACTACTGGAAGTCAAAGACGTCGTATTTAAATTTATGTTCTGCTTGTTTGATACATTGCTCGTGCCATCTCCCTTACTGCCAGATTTTGTTGCACTTAATGGCAACGAGCAGCCGCAGTCAAATCGAGTAAAGTATAACTTAAAGTCTCTTTCATCCTGTCCACTGTGTGTGTGTGAAGCTCAGCCCCGCTCTCATGCAAACAGACACAGAGCAGAGGAGAGAGACGGAGAGGCAAAACTATCCCATTCTCTCTCCACTAGCTCTAGTCACGATGTGTGGTTCGCGTTCGTCGTGATTATTATGTACAATGTGAATTTTCAGCAGTGGTGTTCATTTAGCAGCACAGCTGTTGAAAGCATATAGGAGAAACACTGTCATCATACTCCGTCTTTTGTTATTGTTTTGATTGAGAGACCCCTAGCGGCAGAAATTACATACTGTGCGTCTAACCTCATCTTGTTATAATCTCTAAATGAGGTGTCTGGAGGTTGTCAATGTCTTTCAATATAAACATTTCTGTAGTACTCAGACACTTAAATAAGACTAAATGCTCTCCTCTGTTCTATTATTATTTACTTCCTTTCATGTAGCATCGTTGCATGCTGCCAAAAGATTCTCCAGAGAAGACTCCTGAAAATGACAGGCGCATGAGGAAAAAGCTAGATAAGATGATGAAAGACCTAGCTCCAAAGCAACCTCTGGGTAAGAGATCGAAAGGCGTTTTGTAAATCTTTTACTTAGAACCAAGGAATATAATTTGGCATGTCACAGTATTTTTTTTCCACAGTCACAGATGTGTCACCCATCATTATTGATGAAGAGAACGGAATAGTCTATAGCCCCGCTTTGAAAAGGTCGGATTATATGGCACAGAGGTTGAAAGACATGAAAGAAAAACGGGAAAACCTCTCACCCACAGGTATGTGCTGCAGGTGTAGAGACTGATGAACTGACAAGGTCCTGAAAACATTTCAGCACTTCTGAAACATCAGCAATTCACATGTATGTCACTTTCTTTCAGCCTCACAAATGGTTGAATCCTCCTCACCCCCTGGGCTGAAGCCTTCTCTTGGTAGCACACCAACTGTCTTCAAACGATTCTGTAAGAAAACTGCTTGTGATCTTGTTGCTATTGATCAATGTGAAATTGTAATAAAGGTTGAAAAAAATCTTTTAAAGCCCCAAAGTTCAATTTGTAGTCATGGGATGATAATATCATACAGTTGTCTAAAAAGAGAGCCAATGTTTGTCAAAGTGTCTCGCTATATGTTTCTGAATAATTAGAAAATGCGTAATGAAAGTACAAATTGCTGAATAAAGATGTCAATTAGGGACTGTCAGTGATCTAGCTGGTGACCAGAAAGCTACAGTGAGCATTAATTTGTCAATTTTTTTGCTCAACTTATATATGATTTTATATTTTGTGTATTTTTTGGGGTGTCTGGGACTCATTTTTCCCTTATTTATTTATTTTTTTACAAGCATCCTATTTTAAAGCTGCATTGAAAGAATCTGACTACTCTAAAGATACTTGGCTCTTAGACTGTCTACTGAATTTGCATTATTTACTTGTGTTGTAGCCCTCATTTGCTCTGACAACTCCTAAGAAAAATATCCTGCTTGGTTTGCTATGTGAGCAGCTCTCTTCATCAACCTCGTTTATTTAGGCTCCCTACAAATTCAAAGTGTGTGGGTGGTGAACAATCTGCCTGTGTGAGCTTGTGAAGTGTGAACAGCTGCCTGCCGTTGAAAATCCAGCTAAAACACACTAAGAATCCTGAACAATGAACAGGAAGTGGCTGAGTGATTTTAATTTAAAAAATGTCAGCATCTGTCTGTAGAGATTCTGATTATTATTATTTTTCCTCAATGCAGATGACCAGTCAGATGATGATTCCAGTGCTTCTGTTGCTGAACTTGGTTACTCACCTGACAAGGAAGAAGGGAGAACACAACTGCATGTTAATGACCATGACCGTCTTGAACAACCCCTCGGAAAAGACTTTGAAAAGCCCTGGCTGTCACCCTGCCACGATGTGTCAAAACAGAGATCTATAAGTCCTTTGAAATGTCCGGACTTTGAGGACAAAGAAGGGACTAAACAGAAAAAGTCAATGAGGACATCAATCAGAAACAAGCTAATAGGGAAACACAAATCTGTAGGTTTATTAGAAAGTCCTCACCAGGAGGGGAGATCTGACGAGGGCAAGAACTTATGCAAAGAAAAGAGGCGATCACAGATCAAATCTTCTAGCCCTGCTGTTAAAAAAACTGAACAGTCGCCTAGCAAATCTGAAAAGGGAAAGCGAAAAATTAAAGCAGTAAAATCTGTTACAGAGACTAAGACCCCTAATTGTCCCGATACTGTGAACTCTTCTGGTTGCCTCTCGTCATCAACTGTGTTAGCTGATGCTGCTGCTAAACTGTCAAAAGAAACTGCTTCACTGTTACAGAAAGTGGAACAGAAAACTACCAAACGAGCCAGACCATCACTTTCTGCCCTGGTACGATCTTTCACTTTGCCCAGTGAGTCTCAAAGTGTTGCCTCAGGTTCCGCTGATGGAGCTGATGATGTGTTTGAGGACTATTTCTCCCCAGCTAACCACCACAAGAAATCACAAAGACCTCTTTTGCCTAGTCTGCCTGTGGAGAGAGACATTCAGGTTCCTTTTGAGTTGGGCTCTGTCCCAAAGAAAAGAAAACAAAGAAGAAGTGAAAGCACTGGATCAGAAACCATGAGTATGAAGAAGAGGAAACTGGAGGAAAGTCAAAGTGTCAAAACCGGCAATCAGCAGTCCGATGCAAACACTGAGCCTAAAAGTCATCCCCAACAGGATGATAAAGAATCTCTGGTCAAAGGCAGAAGACAAAGCTCGTTACCCTTTACAAGCACCAGTTCAACAACCACTGAGCCACAAAAACGGAGAAAAGCATCTTCCGTGCAATCAACAAAGATAACAGAGGATAACACAGCACTGAAGCTGCAGAAAACCTCTGATGTCGATGACCTTTCTCACACTTTGGAAAGTGAGTAGTGAGGGAACCAGAGTTTAATAACAATGAACCAGATAACTCCGGTTTTGTATGATATCTCCATAATTATGAAGTGAACACAACAAAGTATTACTCAATGTGTTTGACCTTCCAAGCTATATCTGTAATCCCTGGGTCATGTATGTGATTTCAAAAGTTTTTTTTCTTAAGGTGAATTTCTGGATGTCATTTTAAAGAAAAGAATAAAGAAAGAGCATCAACGTAAATGAATAAGGACTTTTTAATATGAATATTCTGAATGTATGTTTTTCTTTTAAAGGCGTATTTAAACTTCACATACCTCCGATATATTCACTGTGCATCATGTCAGAGTTAGAGATCTGTTTTCTTCATGTCTTTATGGGTTTCTTCTGGTTTCTGGTTTTCTCTTGTAATCCAAAGACATGAAGTGAAGTGAACTGGAAGCTTTATGCATTTGTTTGTCTGTCAATATGTGATAGACTCCACCAAATGCCCAACACATGCTGAGCCTGAAGACCCTGAACAGGGGAAGTACTGAAGTTTGGAATATTGATTAAGGGAATTAAAGACGAAAAATCAGCATTTAATGTTTTTCTAAACAGATCATAATAGAAAATCAAAGCCTGTTTCACCATCTTAGAAAAACCAACTGGTGGAAACATGTCTTCATCTGTCAGAAAACATTAATAATTTAAGCTTAGTGTCAGTCCCCATATTATTCTGACACCATTTATTATATTTCATGACAACTAAACATAGTATCTTTAACATTTAATTGAAAGGGTGCTTGAGCAATGTATGAGATCTGAATATTTGAATATACGTCTTCATCCTAGTTAAATTAATGACTCGTTACTCATCTCGTAGTCTGATGGTATTTCAAGCATTTATAAACATGAATGCACACAACAAAAACACTGCCTGCTGTGTGATTGCTTGATTGACAACCCCCCTCTACCCCAACACACTGTTTTCAGTTGTTTTCCCTTTTTTTTTTTGCAAATGTAGGTAGAGGAAATGAACATACAGATGCAGCTGGTTTAGCAGAGATCCCCTCTGAAGCCGAGGAGAATCACAATAAACAAGTCAGCTTGCGTCTTCAGAAAATGGTCAACAAGACAAAGGTAACAAGGCAGCATGTTTTGTTTCTAAATGTCCAACTGTGCAATTACTTTACTCTGCTATAATTTGGTGTTTTAAGCGTATATAATGATTGGATTTTCTGAATGCCTCATATTTTCTGTACACCAAATTAGAAAAGCAAGTCTTCTTAAAAATGCTTGATGATAGATGTAATACAGTGTTACAAAGGAAAACCCTGCAAACAACTTGCAGTGGGAGGCCTACTCATTAATGAAAGATATAGCTATGTCATGAAATTGCACAATTTTAACTATGAATTTATTCAAATAAAAATACACTCTTTGTTTATTGCTGTATTTTAGTTAAAATATATGTAGTTTACTTTGAGACAGGTCACATTTTGGTATACTTTGCTAATTTTAATGAAATTCTCAGTTTCAACCAGTCTGAACTTTGCAAAGTGTTTTGCTTTTGTCTTCCTTCTACCACAAAACTCTAGAAAACTTAATAGATTGTAAAAAAAAAACCAACATTTTAAGTGTTAAGATGCCTTTCTGTGTGTCCTTTAAACTGTCTTCATGTACTTGAGTTTGTATATTACTTGCTCCAAAACTGCTGCAGCTGCATTGAAGATATGACAAAATCCTATCATTCATGGTTCTCTTTGATGCGAGAGGTGTAGGAAGTAAACTAAGCATCAGTAGCATGCTGCTGGTGTGTGTAATTCCTTTTTCAGCATTTCCTCAGTAAGGTCATACACTTCCATATCTGTAGGCGTTTGACGCATCCAGCCAAGAGGTTCTGTCTGGTCCTGAGGGTTTCCTGTGTTTTGCCTCTGTGATGGTAGCGTACAACTTCCTTGCTTGTGAAATGCACCTGGACTCTGTTTTCGTTACGCTGGTAACCTCAATAAGCCGTAGCCGAAAAAAGCCAAACATTACATCATATCCCCTGGGGAACTGTTTAAAGTTGACTTTATTGTAACCTGATTACAGGAAGGTTGCAGTTATTCTCTGGGTTCTGTGAAGATCATAATAATAGATGAATGTTCAAATCAAATTTTGGCAGCATTGATAAACAGTCATCCGTGATAATTACTGGGAAGTCACACCTGCAGGGTTCACCAGTCGTTGAAAGTGCAGATTGCAATAATGATAAGTCTCATGTTGCTTGAGTTATGATATAAACAGTGCCAAACAAATTTGCAATTGTATGAGAAAACTGTTAAACTTAAATAAAAAGTCATTCTGAAATGATCAGAATACATAATAGTTATACAATTATTAATTGAATTATTCAGGACAATTTTGTTCATGTTTAGTTTGTTATAAAAGCTCAATGATAAATGTAGAGGAGCCCCCTGGTTGCCCAGTTGTCTGAGAATTGATATGTAACCGGAAGGAAATCCAGCAGGAGACATTTCAGCATTGTTACACGTCATCCACTTTTCTCTCTCTCGAACCCTCTCTTTCTTTACTCTTGACTATTCATAAAAGTAAATGTCTTTTAAAAAATCTTTTAAAGGAGGTGTTAAAAATGTTCATCGACATTCCACCTCTTCTGTCCACCTCATGATTTCTTTAACTTTATCAACACAGGAACAATAATTGAGTTCCTAAATTTGTGATGAGCTTTGGTTTAGAGGTTAAACTTTTTGAAATTTTTCATGAATTCACTTTAAGTGTAGGATTCTTTGAAAAGTAAGTCAGAAGTTGTTGCGACCTTGTTCATGAAGAATTTTATCTGATATGTAAGATACTGTTTATGTAAGCTGTTCCTCAGTCGTGACATGCTTCAATCTGTTATTTTTACGGTCCTTGGTCCCATTTACAGTTGGCTCTCACAACGTCAGTTGACCTCAACTTCCGCAGAAACCCACCCCATCTCTCCTTGATTTTCTGAATAGCGTCGTTTTCAGTGCGTGCGGAGCAGCTGCCATCAAGGAGACCAAGTCATAGAGTAAAAAAATTCCTTCATTTGCTGGGAGCGTTTGTACTCAGAGGCCGTGCTGCTGCAGTTCACGCCGGCTCTTTGTCGAAGACTTGTTATGTGCAACTCAGTCTTCAATGCCTGCTTTCTTGTGCTGCTGCCAGAACATGTTCTCTGCATAAGATAAACCAAAGTCTCCTTTGAGGCATCTTCAGAGTAACTGCTCATACTTTGAGTTGTTTGACTTGTTTTGAAATACCTCAAAATGAGCAGTTAATCTAGTCACTGTTGGCTGACCTGTAGTGTTAACAGTGGATAACCCTGCTGTGGATCTTAGCAAATTGGAATATCAATAGTAATCAATTTTCTGAAGGAAACTTATCAGGACATGTGGAGCAGCAGTTCTGGGGTGACAGTAAACAACTCATTGGCATCCCTACTTCCTTATCAGGAATAATGTGACGTTTGAGTGGTGTTAGCAGGGTTGGTGCACTGTTTTGGCACTGCTGTGTTCAGCAGGCCTTAACCCCTGACTTCCAGCTGCGGGGCCAGATATCAGTGTCTGGCAGGAAAGGGCCCGGTGGTCCTGTTTGTAACCGCTACTCAGGTGTTTGTGTCGATGACGGCAAGTTTTATTGGGGACAAAGTACGTGGCAGGATGGCAAACAGTCATCAGGCTCCAAATTTACAGTTCAGTTGCAGTGGTTCTGAATATGTTTTTCCCTACTCATGGCCTTGATGTTTGATTTCCTTTTTGTTCTCTGTGCAACTATTTATCCGACAGGGTTACTGAAAGTGCACGGTCTGCCAGCGTGTTGAATAATGATCCCTTTACCTGTTCAGTGCTTTATCATTCAACAAACCAGCTAACAATACCCAACGAAACATATTATGCATTGTATTTCCAGGTTTTTTAGACATTTTTACTGAGATGCTATATTATAGGAGGAAGGAACCCAAATCTAGTCTGTAGCTGCCTCACTGATAATTTATTATCTGATAAATATGCAGACTTTCTGACACAATCCAATGCGGGTTTCCTTGGATGTTGACACACTGCGAGGCCCAGAAGTACACCCTAAATATAAATAAGATATGAAAGCATTGAACACTGAACTACACTAATGCATCTTCAAGAACATGTTGCTTAATGGTGTGATAGATTTCTTTACAATAAAGTCATCTATGGCAGTTTGTTTGTACAACATTAGTTCAAATGTCCAGGACCATTAAAGTAAACAGACATTTGGTTAAGAGAAGTTTTGATTCCTGTCTCAAGTTCCTCTTAATCTTTGTTTCAGATGAGAACATTAGTTATGACAAGCATGCCCACTGAGTAAGTACCTGAAACATTTAAAATTACATTTAAAGGCAGTTTGACTTGACAACATGTTTGATGCATTTGTGACAAGTTCTATTTAATCAGTTGATGCTTTCTACTCTGTTATTCACCTCTTATAGGAAGCAGAACACGGTGATGCAGGTGGTGAAAACACTGGGTGGGTTCTCGATCGTTGACCGAGTTTGTGAGAGCACAACTCACGTGGTGTCTGGGGGTCCCAGGCGGACTCTCAATATTCTTTTGGGCATAGCTCGTGGCTGTTGGATCCTCTCTTTTGAATGGGTAGGTATTTTGTAGATGTTTCAAAGCCTTCACATGACATTATTTTTAACTGATGATATGAGTATTGTATTGTACAATCTTTTGATTTTTCCTGAGTAGATTCTCTGGTGTTTGGAGCAAAGGCAGTGGATTCCAGAGGAGCCATATGAACTCTCAGACCAGTTTCCTGCAGCACAGGTGAGTACCAGAACGTGCGTAGTAGTGCTAGTAAAGGCACCTTTACACTGTGGGATTTTGGGCTGTTTGAGCCGAAAGTTGACAGTCGAGAGAGAAACGTGGTAAAATCTTTGGTCGTCAATTGAAAACGGTGGTCCTAGATCACACTGTGAGATACATTCAGTGAAAAAGAAGTTTGTGACTTTGCTATATTTTCAAAACATGTGATCCTCTGATTTTTTATTCTTTTTCCTATCTACATCGTAGTGCTACAATTCACCGTGCATTCAGCGCACAATCTGAAATGCCTAAAATTGATATTGTGTCTTAGGCGTATGTCTCGCACAATGTGACAATCGTTGTCGTCACAAAGTCTAATGGCTTCTAAAGAGTGACCATGACACAAATACTGCCGGTATTATACTTCACTGAAAACCTCATTACGTTTTTCATTAGGGTAAATCTATGGACCTGTAATTTGTGAGAGTTGTCAATCAATACATGGAACTCTTTAATAATGATCAGCTTTGAATTATGAATAGCAAGTTGGTTAATGGTTTCTGAATGTGCCAAAAGAAAGCCTGTAAATATATGGACATTTTTCTTTGTCACTACTTAGTCCTGGACAAGTGCCAAGCTTAAGTTAGAGGTAATCTACTTTTTTATGTTTCAGTACGCAAGAACATTTTATAATGAAAAAAAACTTTAGATTTTGTATACAGACAAAAACATTTTGTGAACCATTACACTGATGGTTGAGATTTCTTCAATTTTATGATAAATCTGTCCCCTCATTTTCTCTATACAAATCATCTTTGCTACATCCCATTTTGACACCCTAACTAATAAAGGCTCGTAAAACCAAAGCAGGGGAAGTCGGTCGGAAACCTGCTAATTTTTATTGTCAGTCATCCATTTTCAGTCAGCGTGTTTTTCCTGAAGCATCCTGTGTGAAATGTGGATGTTGCCTCTTCCTGAACTCGTCATTCATGAATCACTGTCCTCTCCTGCCACTGCGAGGGAATACATGGGGTCTTGATGCAGACAAACGTCAACTCATTTCCTCTTGATATTGAATGATGGATTTTGTTGTGACAGACGAAATATTTTTATGTCCCCACAGCCCTTTATCAGTTTTTTTTTTACCCTTATGGATCCAGCATTTGGCAAACCATGTACTTCCCTCGTCTGTTCAGTTTCTCTGCCCTGTGCTGCTTGATGTTGCCTTTAGCAGTTGTCAATATTAATGGAAGAAACTGATTTCAGAGGATAGCTTTGGTTAAACAGACAATTTTCACAATTGAATTGACAGAATCTTTGTAGTAATCTGATGTGCAGTACCTTCATTTGTCAGGTATTGAATTCATTTGAATTACCAGAAACAGACATTCCCATCTGGTTATTTAGTGCAGTGTCGAGCCGATTGCTTGGTGTTGCTGCTTCAACGCATAGAAAAATTAATACTGTTAATGTGAGGTGTGAATGAGTATATACACCAACAACATGAAAGAAACTAACATTCTGTAATACACAGGTGTTAAGTACTATCATAGTGAATCTTTTCTCATTTCAAGTATAATGAGGGCTTCATCTAAAAATAAAATACATAACAGAGAGCTTTTGAAAAAAAATATGCATCCTAAAATAAAGTGGATTCATCATATCGGGGTCTTGTTTATTTTCTGTGGCTTCAGCACGGATTATTTGAGTGCGTATATGTGCTCAAAAGATTTGTGCTTATATGAGACATACTGGTTTTTAAGTGCCCGTGAGAAGTAGCCTAAAAGTCTGTCCATTCTTGATTAAAAGCTGTGTTTTCACTGTGTACTTTGTCTTTTTAGAGCACGCCATGTGAAAAAATGTTCTCGTGTTGAGCTAATACTAAAACATGCTGTGAAAAAACTGCAGACCACTGATTGGTCAGTTATTTATCTCATTTACAGGCTTTCTGTTTCAGAGAAAGCTTTCCACCGCTCTCTCTCTCCTCGCTCTCCTCTCTCGCTTGCTCATGCTCCTCAGCTGCTGTGTGCTTTTGAAGCACAGCATTCACACATGAGGAAAAACAACACGTATTTGTCCTGTTGTTCTTTATGTTTACTGCTGCATTAGTTGGATGTAATGAATGAATGAAAAGGAGAAATACAGGGGAGGAAAAGAAAACAGAAACTAAGAGCGTCTGTCTCCAAAGTAAATCATTTCTTGAGTGTTTGATTGTTTATTTGTGCTTTAGTACGTGACAGCCTTGAAACAATCAGAGAATAATGTTATTTTTCTGTCATTCACGGGCTTTCTCTCACTCAAAGAAAGCTTTCCACTGCTGTCCCTCTATTGCTCGCTCGTGCTCTCAGCTCGCTTGCCCTCTCTCTCGCTTCTCTTGTCTTTTTTAAAAGTAGTGCAGTGCCCGTTCAAAACGTGCCTGTTCAGAGCAGACCGTTTGCTTATTATTTCTCGAGAACCACATATATATGTATCAATTGACAGATGTATCAATTAAAACAATAAGGATTTAGAGCAGAAGCTTAATTGATTTCCAAAAAATATCAATATCGCAATATCAATATCGCAATATAGAAATACATAAACTGTAATGGAGGATTTTATCCATATTGACCATTATGGGCTGTACCCTCATCACTCTTCTGAAGATTTGGAAATTAAGATTTAAATGTGTAGTTATACTGTGGTTAGTGACCTTAAAAGCAACAACAAACAATGCAAGTTTGGAGCATTTTGAATTTATTATTTATTTTGAACTAGATGTACGAAAGGTAGAACACTGCTGAAAAGATTGTAGTGATCTGGTCATTGTGCATTTATCAGGTAGAAAAAGACTTCTGAGTTAAGGTTTATATCTTAAGCGATCTGCTTTGTGGTTGTATTAAATATTCAACTTCAGGTATATAATGACTGGTAGAGCAAACTTAAAGTCTGTGTTTAATGGCAAGAAACGACTTGACTTGACTTGTTAATAATCTCATACAATCAGTTTGTTGTAGATTCTAATGAAACATTACATAAATAAAAAAATACATTTCCAAAACACTGCAAAAAGATACTGCAAAAACTATTATATTAAAAATTCCTCTTGGTTTATGTGCAATATAAATGCTAACTAGCTATGAACTAGCATTCAGGATGAAATTCTTGAGTGAGAATGCAACAGAATGCAAAAAAATCGCTATCATTTACAATAACATTAAATATCATCCTCTGAATCTACACATAAATTAAACAAATGTACATACATTCTCTGCAAGAAAATGTTATCTTAACTGAAACATTTTATGTGGTATTTTACATTTGCATTCAACAGAAACATTTCCAGAGCAAATAACAATAAGGAGCCAATTGTTTAACCACCCATTTGTATGTTGTACCATAGTCTCTTTTTTACAATGACATAGGCAGCTATGATAGAAAACATAGTTAAACTGATGCTTCATAATATGAAAATCTTTCAAGAAATCTTCTCTTCTGTCTGGTTAGCTAGCTGTTACTCAGTGTAAATACTAATACCTATAGTTGTCTACACACACCCCAGTCTGAATTATTTTCAATATACACATTTGTCATTGTTAGTTTGACAGTCCATGATTCACAATTTTTTTTTTGCAATAATCCATTTGGTTCAAATCATTAAACACATAGACAAGCACAAAATGTGACTTGAAATATCATCATGAAGTGCTTTGGATCCCTTGAGAATTTTTACTTTTGGTTTTGGTGTAAGTCGCTGTTTATCTGAGAGTGACCATTCAAAGGGAACCTGAGAAGTCTGCCGGTCTGATCATCATTGTGGTGGACTTCAGTGAGTAGCCTGAGCCTTTCCAGTAGTACCATTTGATTCCATTGAAGCGATTTGAGTTTTGACCTTGTTGGTAATACATTCCATTTAAATTGGATGGACCGCAGGCATCAAACCACCAACCTAGAACATAAAAAGATATGTTATCAGTTTAAATGTAATTTCAGAGATAATGCATTTGAGTCTGTATACAACAGGGACGGTGATGTCTTGTATGTTGTATGGTATGTTTAAGGGATGGGTTAATGTGGTGGACTACACACAGTGCTTGTCTCTAGCTCTCTTGAAAGTATAGAGGGTTGGGATCTGAATGAGCAAATGAGCATTAAATTACATTTTTCAAGCTATAAACACAGTTATATGCTTCTGTCTGTTATATGCTTCTGTCTAACAAGTAGCATTACTAATGTTCCACTTGTGGCTCATTAATGTCAAGGCATCACTTGAGCAGCTAGTTGAAGTGTCAGTACACTCTTCTCTTTGGTGTCAAGGCAGGTATTTCAGTAACATCAACAGCAAAACTACTACTGCATACTGTAGAGATGGATTATCATTTCTCATGGATACTTTTTGTTCTAGGTCCTCAAGGCACTTTTTTAAGTTTTCATTGGTGTGTGCTGGGCAGAGACTGGCGGATAACTTGATGCACCGTCTAAGGCAGTAATAACTGAGCTGTCATACCTACGCCCTGGGAATAGCATGTGCATTTCTTAAACTGTTAAAATATAAAAAATGTTGATCTTTCCAGTTCAAAAAATAAATAATGATAGGGAGCTCATAGGATTTGTAAAACTATGGTCTCCAGTTTTAGGAACGTAGCTAAAGCTGCCATATAAAGTATACATTGAGTTACGTAACGGAGAATATGTGACAAGTTAGATAGACAGATATTTATTAGTCTTTTGTAAATTCATTGTGTTCCATACAGCAGTCGTCAGACAGACAACTGTGATACCAAACAGACAGCTACGATACCAAAAAACAAAACAACAGCACCAACAACATTCACATTAGAGCACCTTAGCATAATCACAGACCTATACACAACATATCACCAAAGTGCTCTACATATTATAAGGTGCAGCATCCCCACACTCAGAGGTTTAGTTATTTTTGTTTCACAGTTTTCTGTGCAGTACTGGTCGGCACGAATGATCTGCAAGCCTGGTTGATTCGGAGAGATGGCACCATATACCGTCTGCCTGATGCCAGTTGTATGTTCCATGATTATAGTGAATGATGCAGTGGCTAAAAACCACTCAATGTTAAGTTTTTGGGGATTGTTGCCTCCCAAATCCATTGCAATTACAGAATGCACAGCTTGGAGGGTATTATCCTCCTTAAACCATGACCACTTGCCAACAAAATAACATATGTAATCAAATTTTCATACATTTTCAAAGAGAAATTTCCATGATTGGACTCAAATCTTTTGAACATACTCAACCCACAAGAATAGAGACTAGTGCTGCATCCTGCTGCACAATATTATAAAACTGTCTTTCCAGCTCAGATAACCAAGTAGCCACGTAGCACTCTCTCTCTCAGACACGTACAGCGCCCCCCCCCATCCTCCTGTCAATGACACAGACATCTTTACTACTGTCTGTCTTTCCCTCTCTCACTCATACCTGCGACTTCTCCTCATCTCCTATATTTCTGTGCTGTTTTGGTCACAATTCATCTTTTCTTTTTGCAGCTGTCTCTCAGACCTGTAACGTTCAGCTTCACTGTAGCTCATGTAGTTAATTTCAAAAACTCTCTCTGTCGTCATCCTGCTGTTGATTTCGATTTTCAGATTCATGCAAAAATGTTCTCTCTAAGAAGCAATTTACCTATTTTATTTTATTGGTTACACAAATAACCCAAGCTCCAAACTCTTTAACTAAGCCTTCCTAGAGTTTAATTAATGGCACATTAATTTAGAACAGCAAACTAACACTGTCCTGGACTTCTAACACTGTTATACTGTCCTGGACTGCTGTTGCCCCCCTAATAATCAAACCATCACTAAGTATGTGTGTAAAGTCTTTCTTAAGTACTTAGTAACTAGGCTGCACCATTAAAACTTAAGAAATGTCTAATCCAGTAGTAATGAGCAAATTGGTTGCTAGGAAACATCTGTACCACCATCCAATAAGAAACAAGCATCTATATAAAAAGGAAGTCACTATAGCAACACAAACTGTAACATTACTTCCAAAAATAACAGTTTTAGGGGCCAAAAAATGAACTTAGCTGAAAAAGAACTTAGCCTCCAGTCCTTTATGAATGTAGGTAGAACTAGTTTGTGTGGTGCAACCAGTTTTAACTTAGTGATGTGGAAGTCTTCGCTTGGTAAACACTTGAAGCTAAATTTGAATTTACAATCAGTTGGTGCAACAGGCCCCAGTTACTAAAAGTTAATTCAACACCTACTAGTCTATCAGAATCAAGAATTTTTAGTGGGCCTCGTGTAGAGCCGGTGTTATACTTTCCACGTCTGTGAATATGCTAGGGTCCGCATGACGTAATTTTGTCATCAGAGGGTGTATACGTTGGCTCTGTGTGGACATCCACATACCTCCAATTTGTTGTGACTGCGTGTCCACCTCGCTACGATCAATAGATGCCGATCTACTGCGCGTGTGTGGAACGTGTCCCCCAAGCGGACTCCAGAAACTAGTATAAACGGAACTACCACACGTCCATGGTGTCTGCAGCTGTCCGTGTACAAGTCCGCTTGGAAGTATATTCAGGGCTTAACAGTTTAATTCAGTTCAGATATATTTATTTATTTATTTATTTATTAATATTAATTAATACAATTCAATACAACAACTGTGCAATAAAGTACTCCGTGTGAAGCTTATTTTTGGAATGGTATGAGAGTGGAGTTGATTCAACTCTGTGGTAAAAGTTTTAGTTAGTAGTTGGTGTTATATTGGACTTCTGTATTTTTAGATACTTCAAACATTTTTTCATCTAATCTATCAGTCTTTTTTTCATTCATGACAGGCAGCTGCATATTCTTAATGGCAGACTCTGCATTCCTCTTTACTGGATCAGTGCCACTAAGTCATGATTGTGCATAATATTCATATGGCAAGACCCTTGTGAGAGACCCCTCATGGGAAAAAAAGGGATAGGGTTAGGGTTTTCATGCTTTCATGCTCCCTTGGCAGACCCCAGTACAGAGGGAGACAAAATTCTGGCAGCTGAGTCACTTTGAAGGGAATGGAGGAGGACCTCTAAGCTGCAAGAGGAGAAAGGGAAAAGCTCTGTTCCCAGGCTATTAATGTCAGCCATTGTAGAGGCTGAATTCCCTAATGAGTTGATCAGTGATTAACTCTGAGCTAATTGTGCCCTTTGACCACAAAAGTGCGGGAGCCCTTAAAATGCCCTTGAAGATTTTTGGAGGAAGTGCCAAGAAATATTTGGGTGGGTGGGAATTTGTTCTGCAAAAAGTGCAGATTACAAATTGATGCCATTATTGTATTTTCCTGATAAGCACAATTGCAAAAAGCACAAGTCATTTACAAAAGAGTGTTTCTTACCCCCTGTTGTCAGTTGTGAACATTTGCAAACACATTTGTCGTTGTCTGCATCCTTTGTACTGAAATCACTTCCTGGCTGCCCAATGCTGCTTATTTTGCCTGCTGTTCCACTGAAGCCTTTAAGGTGTATCCTGTAGAATGGAAAAGGAAAAATGAAGGAAGGAGGAGGAGGAAGTCTGTAATTGCTGTTCCTCAAAAGGCAACTGACTTTTACAGTTCTTAGCTTTAGCTACACTGCTACTGGATACTTAAAGATTATTTTGGCATAGGTTTTACTATTTAATTTGTAATTTTAATTTGTATGAATTATTTGGAATTACTGAGCCAGCTCACTAAAGACCACGTTGGTCATATTCAAGTGGACTTGAGGCCTGAATGCAAGTATGTTGAATTGGAGCATTTCAAGGTCTGTTTGTCAAAGAAAATATCCATTCAACTCTTGAAATCAGCTTATGTATGGAAAAGAAAACACTTCTGAAGGTTGTGTTATTGCCAAGAGGTGCAGACTGAATGTTAGAAATCCAAGACATTTTATGTATTTCCTATTTTTCAAATGCTGGCCAGTTTTATTACATTTTCTTTGGCCTAATGCCAGTACACCATTATCAGGAAGTAAATAGTCCTATAAAGCAAAAACCTCCTTTCAGAGGAATTTCTATAGTATGTTTTACTTGTAGATAGTAGAAATAAGTCAGTATGTATGATTATAAACTAGTCTTTCCAATTGTATTTACTATAGATAAATATATGTATATAATATTAACTGTCAGTGAACCAATTGTAGAGAATTGACTTGATAATCAGACTGAATTGCAGATTGAATCATTAAACTTCATTATTCATTCTATTTTGATCGCTTAATTGACCCAGGTTTGTAGAGAATGTTGTGTGATACAACCAAAGCGCTTATGCTTTTACCTTTGGGAAGATGTTCATGCATGAAATTAGGTGTTATACACTACATGAGCATTCTTCTAAAGATGATGCTTCAGAGCTGTTTTTTATTTGTTTGGCAATGCATCTTGTTTTAAGGACTGTTGCTTTTGAATGTTGTCGCTAACATAGTTGTTAATTTATTCATTATTCTGAATAATAAATTATTCATATAATGATTGCAAGGCTTTGGGTTTTGAGGCTGTGCTTTAGTTATGCTTCTTGATCAGGTTTTTGGTATGTTTTCAGGATAGCAGACTTAAAAAGTGCTGTTTTATGAAAAAAGTGGTTATTATTGGCTGATGGGCTTGTCCTTAATAACATGAGCTACATGAGAAATTGAATTTTGGCTCAAAGCAGAAACTAAACAAAACATAATTGCAACCTAGTATCTGACACATTTATTACTAAGGGAAAATGTCTTTGATGTTGTCAATACAACCAACCTGTAATTCTGTGCTTCACCATCGAGAGAAAACTGGTCATATTGGGAAAATCCAGAGTTTCCTTCCCAGTCGTTCAGCTGGATCCTTAGTTTGTAAGATTGTTGATTTGTCAGTCTGGAGACAAATTCATTTCCCAACCAAAATTCACCTGAAGCTTCTCCAAACCCCTGCAAAGGCACACAAGAACATTTAAAGGTGACCCGTTATGCTCATTTCCAGCTTTATATTTTTATTCTGGGACTCCACTAGAGTAGCTTTGCATGATGCACAGTTCAAAAAACTCTTTATTTATCTTATACTGGCCCTTTATGCAGCCCCTCAGTTCAGCCTCCTTCTCTAACAGGCAGTCTTAGCTCCTGTCTCTTTAAGACCCCCCTCCCGATGAGCACACTCTATTCTGATTGGACAGCTTTTCGGAAGCCTGCTGAGGGGCAGCCGTATCGGAGTCGTGTTAAGTTACTGCTGATGAAAACCCAACATTTCCTGCTTTTGTTGTAGTTGTTGTAGATAACGGACTTTTATTGTGAATTTCTGAAGAATTTAAAGGAAATGAAACGTGTTCCTCATCGAATTAGCAGAGCTTCGTTAGTAAAAGTTAGTAAAACCTGGGCAACACAACAACATATTGAGATATTTGGAGCTATATGTTCAGTGGATCAGTTGGAAATAATGCAGGCAGGAATATTACAAGCTGAAACAGCCACAGTGATGATGGTGTTTGATGAAGAGGTGCAGACAACTAGCACACCTCCAGCAGGTGAACTACTTATTTGGATTTGTAATGGAAAAACACTCACATCGTGCCAGCTCAACTTGAGTCATGGCTTAGTGTGACTACTCCCAAAAAATGGAAAAATGCCATAATGTTAGTGGAATGGAGCAGTGAACTGGCACGCTGTACGTGGAGCAGATGACAACATATAAAGAAATCCATCATGAGCTGATGTCAGCTCGGGCTGAAAGAAGAAAAAACTGTTGGGAACTGAGCGTTCAGAGCAGTCTGAAGCCAGTGCTTTTTGCTCACAGGGATTACTTCTACATACGTTTACCTCATTATTTGACACTATGGCCACGTATAATATGAGCATCCAACATTGTAACATTATATATATGACTGAAAATAAGGAAAAGCATAACAGGTCTCCTTAAGCTAAACCTTGTTGAACCTCATCAATAGAGTTGTGTAGATTTTCTACTCACAAAACTATGTTCTGTACATGGCTTTGCTACATTGCAAGGTTATTTTCACTGGAACTAAAATATTGAATTACACAAAACAACATCCATCATTATATTTTCATGGGAAAGTATGTAAATTTCATCTGAACTTGCATTGTGGTATGAATAAAGAACAGCACATTAATGTTTTATGTTAAAATAATTACTCTGTAGGGACTTTACATTTTTTGGCAACAATGTGTTGTTGGGCCATAAATCTCCTACTTGGTGTAGACAGTGCTAGTCAATCATTTAATTTTGGAAATCATCTAGATCCCTTCCCCTCCACTATAATTGTAAGTTAATAAGCACTGTCTCATGTGCATTTACAAAAATGCTAAATATGCTGTGATCAGATCTGGTATCTAAAAAATGGCAAATAGCTAAAAAATGTTTTTTGGAAATGTTGACTTTGCTGGCAATATGTTTGTGAATAGCAGATGGTTATCATGTCTTGTGTTAATATTTGCATTTTCCTTCTTCTTTGCTCTGCTTGTATGTTAGAAATTGCCTCTAACAGTGCAGAATCACAAGCACTTAAAACGCTTTCAGTCGATGGCGAAAACCAAACCCATCTACTGCATTGTGCATTTGGCATGAAAACCGTATCCTAGGTTATATTTTTTTAAGGAAAGAATTTCTTCTTGATAGCTGTTTACCTTTTTATACTCTTGCCACGTACGGTGAAAGTCAACACGCCCGTCAAAGCGTTTTTGTAGTACTGTCCAGCCACCTCCCTCCGTCTCCATGTCACAGAAAGCCTTCAGACATAAAGAAAAAAGGGGTTACCCAATTAATAATTGACAATCAATGTTCTGTAAAGAATTCATGCTCATTTATAATTTGACAAAGGCATCTTATTTCAGTTTGGTTTAGATAACTGCAGTGAAGAGATACAGAACTGAAGTCCAAGTCTTACTTGCTGAAAAGTATCTAAGGAGATCACAGTTCTAGCTCAAGCATGCACATCATTAATGGAGGTCTGAGAACATTTTAATTTAACTGCCCCGCCCTCAAACACAATACTGGTAGTGTCTGAACACTTGATCCAGTGGTCTGGAGTGTTTATGCATTTACAAGGTTATGTAAGTGCGTGTATCATTGCATTATTTACCTTCTATACTAATGTGTGCACACATACATGCCGAGTGAACCTCTTCTATAGTACCACAGATTATTGCACTATTTTTTAAAGTTCTAGTTATAGCTGATTTTGAGGTTAAACCAGCTTGAAATGAATAAACAGAGTTACTTTACCTTAACCTCTAGCGTAGTGTTGGGTAATGTGAGAGTGTAGACTCCACTCTGGGTGTTTCCGGACTTGAAGACAGCAGCACAGTCCATGTATGTGGTGGGAGTATCCTGCATCATGGCAGTTGTGGTCTCTGCAGAAGAAATAAGTCTTGGTAATTTGGCAGCACAACTTTGTTCAGCATTCCTGTCCTCTTTTCATAATTTAACACTTTCCGACAAAAAAGGTTACATACATACGCCCCTTTTCACAGCAGACATTTTGATTTGTCACAGTAGGAAAATTGTAAATGTCTTTTTTTTTCTATTCAAGTGTCTCAACATTGTGACAGTGAGCCGGCATGCACAGGACCCTGAAACTGAAGCAGCTAAATAGAATTCAGCCTTCATTCATTTTATTATTTACACTTGTGCTTTACTTACATGTGACATGTCAAAATATTTTCAGTGAAAAGCCTTTTACTTCAGTGTGACTGTTTTGAAAGTGAGACGCAGGCCTTCTTTTGTGCTGTCCAATACAACAGCAGTATCATACCTTACAGCCTCGAAAAACACGCACATAGTCTTGGCCTACAGGTCAAGGTGTTTTAACAGTTTGAATATGATACTTAACCCTCCTGTTGACCTCAGGTCAAATTCAAATTCTTTCATCTAATTGCCTGAAAATCACATTGATGGTTCCATACCACACACTTTGCAAGTAAAAGTAATGATCACTACTTTCATTGAATTTTGGGTGTTTTATTAAAATTTATAGCACCCGTGCACTTTTGTCCTCCCGAGTCAAAATTGACCTGGGAGGACAAAAGTTGCATGGTCGACGGGAAGACAACAGGAGGGTTAAGAGTGCATACTTAGTCTGACTCTCTTTTGTAATTATATTGTAAAGGAGTTCCCATGGTCTATACTGTTGACTCACCTCGAGCTGTGCCGATAGAGAGGGTGTGAATGAGGTTGTTCACGGTGTCCAGCAGCTCCTGTTGCTGATGCTGCAGGACGGTGTTGTTAGAGGAGACTTTGAGCAGCTGCTGCTCCAGCTGGCCTATGATGGCTGTCTGCTTCTGTATTAGAGTCTGAAGCTGCTCCTTTTCTTCTCGAAGCGTCTTCAGCTCCACCTGCCTCTGTTCCTCCATCTCTTCCACCTTCTTCTCCAGGACGCTGAGTGAGAAGAAGGTGAGAAATTCAGAAATGGGCTTTGCCTTTGCTTTCTGCATAAGTCTACAACTGTGTTAGTGACCCTCAAAATTGGTTTTCTGATTTAAAAAAACACCTATGGAGTTTTTTTAATTAGTTTTTGGGTTGAAAATCAGTTGTGTTTTATAAAATGTCTTTTTTTAACGCACTATTGTTGCCATGTGATTGTGAGTCCTCACCTGTTTTTGTCATTCAACTTGTTTATTTCATTTGTTTGGACTATTAGTTGTTTTTCCAAATTGTTGGTTGACAAGGAATTCTCAAGAAGTTGTCGCTCAAGTCGAGTTGTATGACTAATTACCTAGAAATACAAGAACAAGGTAAAACAGTTAAATCAGGCTTTGTCCCGTAGATACAATTTTTAAATAGTCCACGATAATTTAAACGTTTGTACCCTTATCAAGTCATTTATTCACAACTTAAAACAGGATATGTTGTTATGTAACACTTATTTACTATAAACAGCAAAATAGTTAAGAACTATTTCATGCCATTGCGTCAGGCATTTCTCAATTTTGATGTTCAATATTATATATAGACTGGATATGAGTAAAAAGGCACAAGACAAACAAGATGATATACAAAAAAGAACAATAAAGAACAAAGTATTAAAAACAACATAACACTCTTAACATAATTTTTGCATATTGCAATTTTTCACAATAATTTGGATAATCTTTTCTGTATTCCATTAATGGATTAGGTTCAACACCAGCTCAGTTTACACCTCGAGCGGGCACAAACAGCAATTTGCAAAGCGGAAAAATGTGACAGGAAAGAACAACCAAATTCCAATAGAGCAGACATACCTGAACTAGGGAAACAAGAATCCATGTATTTTCACAGACAGACGTATTGAACTAAATTCTGGGGTTAGGGGACCTTGCCTCTAATTTCCCAGTTCGGAGGAACTGAACTCAGCAAAAAGCAGGTTGTTTACATGGATCATAGCTATGTGTCTCCAATGGAGCTGTTGATGTCTTTGAACAGACGGATGTCTGATTGTGACAAACTGATAGACCCTTTCTGTGGGAATACAAGTGTGCTAATAACAGGAAATGCTGTACAGTTGGCTCACATAAGGTCATTGACGTGTAGCCACAATAATAAACTGACGCAGTAATGCCTGTTTTTCCCTATTTTTTAAAACCCTGAGGCTAGACCATTTAATGCAGTGTATCATAGAGCACGCTCAGGCTTTCTTATGGAAAGAAAAAGGATATTAAACATACCAATACATTCAAGTCATTAAAAAACAACTGATAAACTCACATTTTGCTCAGAAATCTGTTTTTCATATACAGTATGTGTTTTAAACTTCTGTGTGTTTAAAAAACAGGCAATGCAGCCTCACCTGTGCCTCCACGTTAATCAGTTTCCTTGTTTGCTCTGCAGTTTGACTCAGTATGTTTGTTCCAATCTCAATCATTGTGGCTGTGTGGTTGTGCACAGCAGTCTGTTGGATTTGTACCATGTCCTGTTTCATGCTGTCCTGTATGTAGTTCTCCAGCTGCAGAACAGAATAAAGACAGTTATCAGCATCTTAAACCGATACGCTTTCAGTGGTTTTGTAGTGTCTGCACAATCCTGCTTTACATTCATACAGTATTTTACAGATTGACAGCTCAGAGCTGCTCACGACAATCTGCTGCTGTAATGTTGAACACAGAGCAGCTCTGTTTTTTTGCTGGAGTTTTAAAGGCCTCTCTCAAGACAAGCTTGAGAAGTCACTTGTTCTCTTTTCTGCTCAGATTTGCCCTGTTGGTTCAGGGACTGACATTCTTCTGAGTATTCAGTGTACAATGACTGGAATGCAGTTAACACCATTGTCATAGAGAGCGAACTGTCAATGAGACAGTTACACAATTTTACGATAGCTGACGCTCTCTATTATTACTACTGGGTGTGTAGCCATGCTTTACAGGAAAATAATTAAAGAAATAAGAAAGTCACAATGTATTATGTTCAAACTCAAGAACTTCTGTGGACAAATAGTTTTGCTATTTTGCTCCGTCTTTACACATTAGTTGGAATAGTTCATCCTCTCATAAGATGTGTAGAAGTCTCCCCAAAGTATCTTGACAGCAATCATTTCAAAAGTGTGTACTACCATCATACCATCATCATTTTAGTGTAATGTATTCTAAAATTGTGTGAGAATATGTATTTAATATGTATGTCTGTACATATTAAATACATATTATGTATTTATTTGGCAATAAAGTGATGTTGCTGTAGCAGAGTATAATGATGAAGCATCATTGTTCAATTATTTAAGCCAAAGCAATATAAGTCAAGACAAGTCGTCCCGTGACGACTTTTCAATTGTTTTTTATTATATCCTGTCAAATATTTTATAAGCTTCTTAAAATTTAAACATAAATCATTTAGTGTAGTGGTTGTTTGGTTCTTGAATATCAAAATATGTCATGTGTTCCTAGAAGGATAATGAAATAATAAATGAGTAAACTGACTCAAGATGATATAAAACATTTTGAGTTATGATGTAACCTCAAACTTTTCAACCAAAGGAATATTACAGTGGCTTGGAGAATAGATGCCTTCAGAGTGGGAAAAGGTCAATGTTTCATCTTTACCACATTTGTTCTTATGTACCTTACAGTATTGCCAGATTTAGACCAGGACCAATCATTAAGTTATTTCCTGCATGGTGTTCCTGAGTGGCAATCAGGTCACACGACTCGTAAACAGGATGGAAGTGTTGAGTGAGGAGTTACATCCTTCATGACAGTGTGACTTCTGTAGAGGTGGAAACCAGCGTCAGTCGAATATCTTTGTCGTTTACGGTAAGTTTGCATAATCACGTTGGCTATTTACTCGTCTGTCAGTAATGCGACCCCCAAATAGCCATTTTTATTATTGTTTTTCCCCCATGGCAAATACAACCAACAGCTGCAATTAGTGCTGATTTTGTTTGCCTTCCTTTCTTGTTCTTAGATACACACACACACACACACACACACACACAGACATGAGTGGTAGGTTGTACTTTGAAATGTTGGCAGGACGTCCCATTGACAGTCAATGATCTAATCAGTTGTTTACTCCGTCTGCCTCAGAGGCGTCAGTGAAGAATGACTATGTTCCTCCTTCACACAAAAGCATGACAACAGATTGTTTTCCTCAGTTGTTGACAGCTAGTGCAGAATAGATTTTTCAGAAATGAAGTGAGGATACTCTTATTATTTAATGGTTGTCTACTGTAAACTATGATCTATTTGGAACTTGTTGATCATAAGTAGGCTGCTTTCTAGACACCTAAAATTATTTATGTGACAGCACTGTGAAGTTATTTAAGCTCTCAAGTGACAGTCTGATTCCTCTAAATGAGTTGGCGATTACTTGTTCTCTCAATTTATTTGGACTAAATGTAAGCTCTGCCATCATTGTCCGCAATTAACTTTTTGACTCACCAGCCAAGGGGACTGGTGGATGAATAATCCACCCGCCAAGCATATTTTTTACCGGCCAAAATAATTAATTGCCTTTTTGTGACACATACACATTCGTTTCAGTACATTTCATTGAGATAATAAGGTATTGTGTTGAATACAAACTTAAAGGAGAGGCCAGACCAGAATTTGAAGCAAAATTATTTAATTATAATGAGTTTTACACGCGTAATTATAGTCATTGTGTATTGCATTCTGAGCACTTCCAAATGTGCTGGTCACACTATTCTTTCTGTGTGAACACTGTCAGACTGTCTTAAGCACTCCTACAGTTTTGTGGCACAGTTTAGACACACCTAAAGCACAAATATTGTGCACGTGTCTACACTGTATGGGCTGTATGTGCTGTATGTATACACTGGCTATGGGCCATCATGCCATTACATGACTATTTTGGTACAGACATTTACCCGCCAGTGTGGTGCATAGCCTTCCAAGATTTACTCGCCAAACGGAAAATCTACCCACATTTGGTGCCTGGCGGGTGTTAATTTTGGACCCTGTCTGCCATCCACCCATCCACTCCTGTAAAAGATTGACATATATCACCTTTTTATACCTACTTATTCCTGTTCAGGGTTGCTGGGAGCTGAAACTTGTCACATCATGGAGTGGGTACATTTTACCCAATTCATCTTCTAAATCTAAAGTAGAATTTCATCATTTGAATATTTCCTTACATAATTTTTGAGGGGAGCATTTATGCCTTTTGTTAGATAGTGGGCAGTGAAGAGGCAGACAGGAAACATGGGGAGAGAGAGATGGGTATGATGTGCAACAAGAGTCCCTGGCTGGAATCGAACCAGAGACGCTGTAGTTGTGTGCCACACGCTTTAACCATTCGGCTATTGGAATGCTCCCTCCCTTATATAATCTTAAATAACTTGAAGTTGCACCCAAGGTAGCAGGCTTATAGCTACCATAGTAGACCAACCAGTTTTTTTTGGTTTTTTAGTATTAAACTGCAGGAGAAATGTGGCTTTCTCATCTTCACACCTCCCTGTTTCAGCACCTCATTTCTTTACCACATTAAAAAGCTTTCCAGGCTCAGTGATAAAGGGTTGGTTTATGCTTGATCAGAACTACTTTGAGCAACGCATTGTCTGCCCGCAGCAGAAATCAAAAGTGTTTATAGTTGTTTCAAATGGCTACACTCAAAGGCTGGGCAAAGTCGGATGTTGGTCGGCGTACATGTTCAGACGGTCTTTGCCAGAAGACATTCATAGTGTTGCACTCAGTTATTCACATGAAAAATGACATAGTTGTGTCTAGAATGAAAAAAGATAGCCAGACAGAGAAGTTCAAACCCTGGCTTCTTTCATGCCTCCGCACAGCTGGCAAATCACTGCGTGAAGTGGGTTTGACCGTCCCATTGTTGCGTTTAGAAAGTTACAGAAATGTCCCTGCACAGCCCCCCTAATCCAACGTCAGAAAGGTAGAAAAAAGATGGAGTATACTGTCTCTTAAATAGTCTTTTTCACATAATTTTGCTGGTTCGCTAAATGTATTAATGGCCATAACACACTTTCCTACTGATAAAGACCTTTATCTTTCCCCTTTTTGTTCCAGAGCCATAGTAAGGTATAATATTTAATAGTGAGAACCTGTATTATACTTATTAGACATCATTTGTGTTGTTAAAATAGATTTCTACAACTCACTTCTGTTCTTTATGGCAAAGTATCAAAGTTAATATTTAGAGGCAACATTTGTGTTGTGAAACTTAACCATCTGTCTTAACACCTTAGCTGTGATTTCTTTCCCCATATTCATCTTCTCCTGTGCAAATGACAAACCAGAAGTCGCTAATGTACTGTATATGTGCATCTAAATGTTTGATAAACTGTCAATCAGCAATATGTCTTTGCAGGTAAGAGGAATAGAAAGTATAAATTGTCACTGTGTCAGATGGGTTGTTGGACTTTGTTCGCTTGCTTTGTAAACTGGCTTAAGATTTCTGGAAAGACACTTGAATGTGCCTGTGTGCGCGTAGTTACTGAGTAGCAGCGTCTCGTTCATGAAGAACATCAAAGAAGAGTGCCCTCTGAGCTCTCCCGTGGAACGGATCAGAGCTCGTTTTATGTTACGAGACGGGAACCGTGTGATCAAGCTGTGAGAAGTTCTCGTCTTGTCTGGCTCGTCTTGTATAGTTCTCATCATTAATCACACTCTGAAGAGGGAGAGGCGAGGGAGCCAGAAAAGAGGCCGTTCAGTTCTTTCACGCGCACAAGCAATGGCTCAACAAACTGAAAAGAGAAGTATGCATCCCTCGCGTGGACACCTGTGATGAGTCTTTGTCAGTCGCCCAACTCATTATGTCCTTTTTCAAAGAAGGAAAGTGTCTCACAGGCACTCAGCAATCTTTGTGTGTTTGTTTCAACATTGGCCGTGTGAAAATAGATCACATTAATTCAATTAGGCAACTAATTTGATAATCAATTAATTGTTTGAGTTCCTTTACAAGCAAAAATGCCAAACAATTCATGGTTTTAGGTTCTCAAATATGAATATTTGCTGCCTTTCCTCGTCTTACATTATAGCAAATTTAATCACTTTAGTTTTGGACTGTTGGTCAAACAAAACAGATGATGACATCCCTTTGGGCTCTAGGAAATTGTGATGGGCACTTTTTCAATGTTCTCTGGTGTTTCATAGACTAAGCGTTCTATTGATAATGAAAATAAGCGTTAGTTGCTGCCTTAATATATTCCCAACTAATCTGTTGGTCGAGGTAAAGGTGAAAGTGAAATATTATACTGTCAACAATGTGCATGGTTGTGTTACAGCTCTGACATAATTATCATTTTGGACAGAATCATTATTACAAACACCAGCCTTTAAACTGATGTAATGTTTTGTTTAGCAGATCACTTTTATCACTTTTATGGCAGTTTGCAGAGAGCTTGTGGTTGAAAATGAACTCATCACATGAAAATAGAAACAGCAGTTATCCTTGAATCTTTGCAAGTCAGAATAAAACAATAGTTTGTCTTTGTGGATGTTTGGTTTTCTTTATAACAGCTCTCCTGTTTGGTTCTGAATATTTGAAAGTAAGCATTAATGTCTCCTGTGACACCTGTGTAGGTGCTTTCTCAGTTCTTCAGAACATTTTGTTTCAAATATCTAAGTAGACTTTGTTTCTCTTTAACTCTGAAACTTTTACTTTCACAATGATGTAATAAAGAGGCTTCATGATATTACGGTCTGTTGTATCATGGGTGTGACGTGATGGACGGAAACAACTTTACCTTAAGTAGCCACTGTGTGTTGTTCTCCATGATGATCTCCAGCTGTTCCAGCCTCTGAGCCGACTCGTCGCTGTCTCCGGGTCCATCCTTTTGAACTGGATTATAGCTGCTCTGGGTTTGGCAGTTTTCCTGCTCTGGTAGCAAAAAGGTGTAGCTGCACGGGCCGTTTTGGATCTGATATTGTCTCTTGCCAACGATAGCGTCTGAATTCTTCTTATATCCTGTCCCCATACCAAGGCAGATACTTAAAACCAGCAAGTCCACATTCAACATTTTCATAGTGGAACTATTTACCAAAAAATAGAGTAAGTACAAAGATTTTCGAGTTTTCCTTAATCTTCTCTCAGGGGTTGGAGCAACAGCATCAACGGTCCTCTTGAGGTTCTGCAGATTCCTTTTATCAGCACTCAGTAGTGAAGAAGAGAAAAAGCCATCAGGAATTAGAGGTAGTGTGTCAATCCCGTAGGTTACCGGTGCCAGACTGCATGTGTTCGCCTTTCATCAAGCCCCCAGCCACTTGTTTGAGCTGCCCGTGGCCCCTCTGATTAGTTAACTGTGAGAAACCACTCCCCCTTCCCTGTGGCCAGTCGCTGTGAAGCGCAGTGAAGTGGAGATCCCTTTCAATACACACCAACATCACAGTGAGGCAGATGCACAAACTACACATCTTCCACTATATCCTCTACACTACCCACGTGTTTTCTTTCCCTAGTCAGGATGCAGCTGTCCACCTTCAGCACACTCTCTGTGGTAGCTGCCGTGTCCATCCATTGAAAAAATGTTTCAGGCGACAAACACCAGCATCTTTTAATGAGAGATTAAAAGGTTTCCTAGATGACATTCTTGGCACTTTTTGGAGTTTTCTATGACTTTCCTGCTTTATTTTATAAGTTGACAAATCTATATTAAAGACAAAATCCACTGATACTAAAATTCTACTTTCTATTCCCATGAGTTTCCCTATTTCCTGTGACTTCATTCATTTCTTTTTTTATATACCAAGTGGGTTTCACGGATTCACAAAGTTATTAAAAATATATCATTCCCAGATCTTCTTTCTCATGGTCCATAAAGTCTCATTTTCTGTTATTGGTACAAACTAAAGTTGCCACTTGATGACCTCTGACCACTTTTTTATTTGCATGTGCTGCAGGGTAGATTCATGCAATTATAAGATTAAATACTTTGTTAACTCCACTAGCTAACTTAACTTAAAATAGCATAAAAAAGTGATCTAACACAGATGAAGTATTTCATGGTTAAATTGAAGTGTCAATCTGTGCGAGTGAATCTGTTGTGAAGATGATCATTGATACAGATGTTTAAAAAAGTTTTCTAGACTCTTTAAAGGTCTTGTAAATTTTTAGTCTTGCCAGAAAGATAACCATCTACATGTGCTGATGTTGTTTAAGAGAGTATTCAGGGATCCTTTGAGGACAATATTTCTTGTGCTGCTGATATGTTTTTCTGTGGCTAAAAGAAAATTTCAGAAGAAGATGGTTTTGAAAATAAATCACCCTTGAGTTTCATTTACTAGAAAGTAAAGGGGTTGGCTCCACACAATTTAAAATGATACAGCCACATACAACTTTTAGCTGTAATAATGACTATCCTCCGAGACACAGATGAAAAGTTAGCGTTTCTTCTCTCTAATTGCCACATTATCCCAACATAAGTTTTTTTTCACAGGGTAAAGTCACCGTGGTGAACAGAGGGCAGGTGTGCGGTGCAGGAAGGGCACTGACACAGGAGGATGTTTTGTCCCATAATGCAGGAATGTGCCTCCATCACAGACACTCGGCTAAAACTTCACTAGCTTCACTCCTTACTTCCTCTAACAGTAAAGTCTTTAACAAACAGACTGACCTTGGTCCATCTGTAACAGTCTGCTGAACAGTTAGAGGCAGATTGAGCTTCATATTTAATACTAAATAGGCATTTTACCCTCGGCAAAACCAAATTATAGTGTCAACTGGACTGTATTTCATTTCTTGACAGGAAAGCCTTAGATTTGCCCTCTGCAGTTGTATAGAAATACCAAAACAGAATTGTAGGAAGTAGGCTGATGTAATACGTTACTGTATAAGGGAAATGCAACATATTTAAGGCCTATTACCACACAGGAAGGACTTGTCGTCATTCCAAAAACATTGACTTTTCAGGTGTTCAGGCTGAATCACTTGTCCAGTAGATTCATTGGCACCAGTTCTTGTATTCCAGTTTATTTATGGTTATTGGAGGGAAGGGACATGAACATAGATTTAAATAGATGTCACTTCCAGGTGCTGTTCATTCATTTATTCATTCATTCATTTAATCTACCATCCACTAAACGGGTTGGCTCATGCTGTGAGAAAACAATGTGACTGCTGCTGAACACACACTGTAATTTATTATACAGGGGTTACAAGATAAATTTATTAGTTAGTTTATATGTAGCACTATAAAAACTGAACTGTTTAGTGGCTGAAGAGATATAAATAGAACTTTCAGAGTGAGGAAGTGGGATTTCCCATGAAAAGAATAAATAAACAAATAAAGCTACTCATCCAAGTTGAAACTGATGAGTGGTTATCAGACGAAGCTTACAATGTCTGAGCCTGATAATCAGACTCGACTGTCATTTCATTTCACTTCATTTTAATTAACTGTTTGAATATATGAATATAAAAAAAATTAGGGCTTCAACTTGCAGCTAGTACACAGACAAATGTCTCCACAGCAGTTCAGTTGTTTCTAGCATACCGCTGTCTTAAAATACAGACAGAGATGTGAGCCTTACAATTGCAGCAGTACGCTAGATATGAAATCAAATTTACACAAATCCTAACGGCTGTTAAACTCACCACTGCAAGTAAATTTCCAATGTGACTGTTGGTTTAATGAAATTAAATGCTAGGGGGCGGGTTCTTGTTCATGCCTGCATGGTGATATTCACAAATGTTGTCACAAATCCTGTGTATAGTCTATAATCAGAGTAATGGACATTTAGAATCAAGCTTTGTCTGACCGCAGACAATATAGTGTATTTAATTTTAACTGTTTGAGGCCAAGTTTCCAGAGGCTTTAAATAATAATGTATTCTTAGTAGTGTAATGCTACTTTTTTCAATCAGAATTTTGTTTTGTTCTCGTTTGTATTGCCTTTATCAGTTGGACTTGTTCCTTGTTTTGAAAGTCTGTTTTCTCACATAATAGTATACATATAGTCCTCAATCATTCCCCTTAACGTGCACAATGTGGGTTAATGTTAACCTTGCCCCGTCTCTGAACCCTTTGACCAATCCCTGATTACTTGACGTAAAGTGAAACCTGTGTGAACATTTACAAAAGACTAAAAGCCTTAAAGCTTGTTTCCTGGCATTCAACTTAGAATAGAGCAGATTGTCCCCTTCAGTTTAGCAAATGACCCCTGCTGGATGCAGAGCAGGCCTGTAGTGAGAGCTTAGGGCTTCACTCACCAAACCCAAAAAGAAACTGTGCCTCAAAGAGCTTCACATGCTTTCACATAAAATTGCATTGTAGCTCACCTTTGTGTCACTGAGAGATAGTGAGGTTTGAGGTGTCTTAGTGAATGTTTCAGGAATCCATTAAAATACGACTTAAATAGCACTGAACGGTTTAAGTCTTTCTACAGTAAAATGTAAACTTGAGGTTTCATGTTCAGCAATGACTGTTCACTCATATTAACAAAGGTTTCCATTTAAATTAGCTTTTCTCTTGGTACATTTAGTCTTTCAGTGGTGAAGGAGTTCTGTTTTTCATATGTAATTTAGCCAAATTACCACCTTCAGGCCTGTTTCAGTATCAAATCACAGATTCAATATTTGTGGCCGTGATGAGTTACAAAGAACGATGCTTGGAGGTTAAAATGGATACAAACCTTCATTATGGTTGATATTTTTCGTGTTTTTAGCATTTGATGTGGCAGTTTGATTACATTTAGATTTAACTTCGACTTTAACTTTATTGTCCTCGAGGGGTGAATTTGTCTTGCAGACAGGTAAAACTTAGAACTTGCTACAAGAGCAGCGCTCATATAGATTTAACTTCAGACTTAATATTTCTGGAAACAGGCTTGAAAAGTAGTTTTTCAAATGTTTTTTAAAGGTGCATGTTGAGCTGTTGTCTGTTCTTCTGGTGGTTTTCTTTAGGCCAGAGACTGAACTGGGCTAGCTTGTGCTTCGCTGTACTTTTCTAAAAAGTGCTTCATTGTCATCTTTAACAGATCTGCCGTCTCCAGAGGCACTTGTCTGCTGGGGAGCACCAGCAGGACCTGTTCCAGGACCAGCCAGCCATGTTTGTGTCCCAGCACTCTCAGCCACCCACTCAGAGTCTGGTGGAGCTGATCCAGCTCTGTGGAGGGACGGTCTGCAAAACTGTGCGGCAGGCAGGGATCTGCATAGGGAAGTACAGCGGCAGGAGACCAGAGGGAAGCAGGATCCTGTCTGAGCAGTGGGTGCTTGGTAAGATATGTGCTGCTAATCTCTGTTAAATGTTACGTTCCTTCATCATGCCACTAACTGTTTCTCTCATTTCTTTGTGATTTTATTTCAGACAGTATTACACACCTGAAGCAGCTGTCATATGATAACTACGACTTGGAGTAAAAACTCCAGAATAGTTTCTGAGTATAGTTTTTTAAATTTTATGCTGGACTCTGTCTAGTCATATCCCCTCTGTTTCTACCATGTAGTGTTCCTGTTGTATCATCTTGCTTTGGAAATGAGTTCACAGATTGTACTTAAATCTTCTCAAATATTCTGTTTGTCTGTGGTTGCCGTGGGAACCCATAACTTCTCAGGACCCTTAAGATGATGTAAAAGGTGTAAGTTACTGTGAAACTGCATTGACTTTGAATGCATACTTCATGTCGATCCTTTATTCTTTACAGTTTTTTCATAAAGTAGCAACCACTACTGCATAACCTGTGTGTTTTTTTGTTTTTTGTTACAAGATGTGAGATTGAGCCTTTTAGCTTTTAGCAATGTGACTTTTAAAATACCTGTTGAGCCATTTCAACACTCTAATGGTGACAATGTATTGTGTCTTTTAATGTTTTGTGATGTCATTGTTAATAAATACTTTTATTAAAATTGTTGATTTTCTGATGTTTTTTTGTAATTTCTGTCAAATGAAGACTGGTTTAAGAATCAAAGAGGTCATTTATGATAATGGAACAATTAATTGAAAATTTCTGGCATTTTCACTATTGAGAAATATGATTGATCAGCAGTTAACAACAGTATTCATGCTGCAGACAACCTCTGGACCAAAAGGTATATACATATTTTTGTGTGATCTCGTCCCAATTTTTTAATTAAATTGGGACGAGATTAATCCAACTGTGTCTGAAATTTTGCACAATCGTTGGGTAATGAATGGACAATGTGGCACCCTCCTGAGTTTGATATTGAAAAGCATAAAACGTGGTGGCGAGACGCATCAATCTGTCAGACGTGTTGTCACAATCCACTCGGCAGTGTTTGAGATATCACCGCATGACAGATGACAAATGAACAAACTGATGCATCACAGCTTGTACTCACACTTGTCAGTCATGCTTAAGTATCAGACATGGAACATATCAAATACTACTCTAATGGAAACTTTAGATGTACTAAAATTTTACTTGAAATGTTAAGTTATGTCATATACGCTGCTGTTTACTTTTTCTGAAGAATTTAATATATGTGAGCTATATTGTATGATAGATTCATAAAGTATAACACACTGTTACAGTAAAATAAGGAACAGTATAAGGATTTACCAAAGAAATGGGTTCTTACTAGATCTTAGTTGTAACCTTTACCTGTGTTCTCCTCTTTGCACCCTACTTTTGGAGCCACTTCATCAGTCCAAGCCCAGTAAAATAAAGATTCGTATCACTTTTTTACTCTAAGTCAGCACAATATGACTGATAGCATGCAGGGCTACACCCTCTGTTATCTTCCCACCCACAGCATGAACATTACTAGATCATATATAACTGTGTCTTCTTGAATTCCTTTTCATAAAATTATATAAAATGTGAATTAATAGTGTAATATGAATCTTATTGGGGCTTTAATCACCCATATTTGTATTTTTGCATCTTTTAAGATCCCTTCCAGACATGTTTTGAGATGTATATAAAATACTCTTTGAATACTTTGAATAATAATGTGTGTCTGATATGGTTTTTTTCACAAAAACCTTCAATTATCTTGTTAAAATCCTTGAAATTACATCTCTTCTCCTTCATTACAAATCCAGAATCTATAAATATGCAAATATTTATTCATTTCAGGAGTTTAACAGCTAGACACAAGATGTCTCCTACTTCACAAGTCAATTCTCAGCGTTTGTGCACAGGGGGCTTCAAGTTTCCACATCACACTTGTATAAGTTAAATATTGGACCAGGATTTGCTTCCAAAGTATTTTTGATGTCATAAATCCTGCTCATAGGCTTACCCCTTAAAATCAGATTTCAATGAGCACAGAAACTTTCCACTTTCAGCAGATGAATGAGAAAACAGCTTTCTAGTGTCAAACTTTGCACATACATTATTCCGCACAGTGAAGCTCAAACATCTGACTGAAAGAACAAGAAGAAACTCATTTTTGAGTGGAGGGGAACTACAGGCTACATCACATGACTGCTCACCATTTTCCAAAGCATGCATGGAGTTATAATTTTTTTAAACGCAATTCTATTATTTTTATATGGTATGACATTTAAGTGTTTGCAAATATGTTTTTTTGCAATATAACTAAATATAGAACAGTCAATAGCTGCCTGGAAAGTAGGGAAACAACACTAAAGGATATGTAAACAGGGCCGAAGCCAGGAATTAAGGAATACTGAGGTATGGATTACTCCAGAGCAACCCCACCCCTCCAGCAAAAAATGTTCATTATTCATTATGTTCGTTATTTTATTGTTTTCTTTTCACATAATTTTTTTTCATTTAACTGTTAATTTTCTGTAAATTTTTACATCTACATGTTCGACTTAATGCTGTTTCAGATAAAGACGTACTAAATAATCCCTTTTATTACATTATATTGATGTATTTTTTGTGGCTTAAACAGTAAAAATTTAGTGATAATGTCAAGAAAATATATATAATATTTTATATAATAATTTACGATACGGTCCTTTAATACAATAAACTATTGCCCATAGGCTGGTCTCTACGAGGTCACTCGACCAATCAGCTTCACGATGTTACTGTGCGTCATTACGTAGGGAGGCGTGTGTGACATTTGCTGCAAGAAGCTAATTTGTAAGCAGCTAGCCGGATAAAGAAGAGCAGCTAGGGAAGGATACTCATCATATTTTGCCTTATAACAACTGAACTAGCATTTGGCTTAGATTTATAATTCACCTACATTAAGGACGGCTGTCTTTTTTCAAATGTAGCGTTTTATTTGAGACCTTCTGTCCGGTTAAACACGTTAAATAGTAGGCTAACGGTTTCTCTAAACTTGAGGTCGTGTGCTAGTTTGCTGTTCCGGGATGTTATTAGAAAGCTGCATTTACTTCTGTTTTTTTGTGTAGTTGTATGAATGCATGTAAGAGCTTAAGCCAGCCTGGCTAACCGCGTTTTGCACACAAGGTTAAATTTAGCTTTAGCCAACTAGCTCCTCACTCTCCATCTGCAGCTGTCTTACTTTCTTATGCTGACTTGTCAGGGCAGGTGTGCTTTAAGTAGGCCAGGTGTGCTGTGGGATAGATAAGAGTGTAGTTCTTTGCAGTCCAGCTGTCCACCTCAGGGATTTGTGTAACTTTAGTGAGGTCAGAGGTGGGGAAAATGCTGCTCTCTCTGGTCGTGCACACTTACTCGCTGCGGTACTGGTTTCCAGCCACCATCATGCTGGGGACAGCTCCAGCTTACCTGCTGTCATGGGGGGCCTGGCGCTTACTTTCAACTGTTCTACCAGCGAAAGTGTATCACAAGCTGGACGACCGGCTGTACTGCATCTACCAGAGCATGGTCCTGTTCTTCTTCGAGAACTACACAGGAGTGGAGGTCAGTGATCCTGCAGCTACAGTATGAAATGATACATGTCTGATCTGTTGATGGTGAGGTCACGTGTGTGGTGTATTTTTATCTCACTAATGTCTAATAATAGAAATACAATTACACATGCATAAGTGAAAGCTGTGTTTAGTTGCTCTCAGGCTTTAAACTTGCAATTAATTTAAAATTTCATGGACAACACCTGCAGGTCAGTGTCTTTTTAGAGGTTTCTGTATGTTGAAAGTCTTGAAGGAGGGGTTCACAATTTTTCAATAGTCAGGTACCCAAATGAACATTGAGATATGTTTTTCTTGTTGAAATCATTCCTCCTTTTCATAGAAGATCCCTTGATAATGCACTTACGTAGTAAGTAAGTGATAGGGGCCAAAATCCACAAGCCTCCCTCTGAAGATAATATGAAGCTTGAACCATCCAAATTAGTCAAATCAAGTAGATATCGCTCATTGTTAGTCTTTTTAGTGCCAAAGTCCCTCTTTTGTTATGCTTTCACTGCAGCTCAACAGGGAAACACAAAGAGGGAATTTAAAGATAAAAAGACTGTAAATATGGCAGATATCCACTTGATATGACTAACTTAGCCAGCTGAAGCCTCATATAAGCCTCAGATACATTTTTAAATCGATTTTTGCACAAAATGACTATGTGGACACACTGTGGATTTTGTCCCACATCACTTAATTGAAAGCGCATTTGAAGGAGATCTTTTAATAGCCAGGATGAACAGGAGGCATGATTACAGTGAGGAAAACCTCTTTCAGTGTTCATATGAACCTAACCATTGTTTTAAGACAAACTTGAAAAATTGTTAACCTGTCCTTTAAGGCAACAAATGTAAAATGGAGACAGACAATGAGGCCAGTAAACAAGCCAGAATAGCCAGAAGCATGGCAAGAAAGTCTGCATTCTTTTTCTTCTCCATTAGTTGCCACACCTGCTGTACGTTAGGGTTGGTGTGCAGAAAAACAATAGCAATAGTGTTGTGGCCTGGTAAACCCTAGTCTGAGATATGATGTGGTTTGTGTAGTAAACTGTCTGAGCTTGCAGGCAGTTTACTACACAAACCACATCAGTAGATTAGAAGGGACTTTTTTTTTTTGATAAATCCTCTTGGGTTTATTGAAATGCTGCAGTCTTTGCGGGTTTACTTTGTGTAAATGTGGGCAGAACCAGTCTGAACTGAACTCGATAAAAGCTTTGGGGTTTAATTGTAGAATAATTCTGCAAATGAATGACAGTCCAGGACATCTAACATCTTGCTGGGATCTGTAATGTTTTTTAATCTGCTCTTTCTCCTCTGTAGATTATCATATATGGAGATATACCAAAGAACAAAGAGAATGTGATCTACCTGTCCAATCATCAATGTACAGGTATTACATTTGCATACGCTGCCTCATAAAACGTAGTGTAGAGCACAGTTTAAAGTAAAAATCTAATCTCTACTGATGATGTTCTCATAGCTGACTGGATAATTGCGGACATGCTGGCCATCAGACAGAGTGCGCTCGGTCACGTCAGATACGTCCTTAAAGATGGACTGAAGTGGCTCCCGCTATACGGATGGTATTTCTCTCAGGTAATGCAACTGTGTGAGTATTTGGATGTCATTTTGTAAATTACGGGTTTAAAGATGTAACTTTCAGTGAAATCCCAACCGCTGTTCTTATCCGATAATCTTTTTCTTTTAGCATGGAGGAATCTACGTGAAACGAAGTGCTAAGTTTAATGAAAAGACAATGAAGACGAAGCTCCTTTCTCAAACTCAGTCAGGAGCACCAGTAAGTCCGCTTTATTAATGTTTTATATTAGCCTCTGGACTACATGAATATTTTCTCTGTAAGTTGTCATATCTTTCCCCAAACACAAGAAGTTATATTTTAAATGAATGCATAAGGCAAGAAGGATTTTGGGCTGTAGTTTCAAAGCTTTTTTTCTATCATTACAAAACTTGTGTTAAACATTACTTCAGGTTTAGCTTAACCTACCTAATAGCAAGTGCGGTACACACAAAGGGACAGCGAATATCTTGAGTAGTTGAACCCAAACAAGGATGAAAACACACATTTTGACAAAATAATAAGGTCAATGTCTACAGTTGCATATATAGTTGCAGTTTTTTGTAAATGTTGTTGGTTCCATTAGTGTGAATAATTAAATTCGATTTTTTTTTTATGGTGAGGACTGCCAACATCTGTCCTCCAAAAATTCCTTCGTATCTTATTGTAATTAGTATGTTAACGTAAATGGTTTCTCACACGGAGCATTTTTCATCAACCAAACAACTGACGACGGCAGCACCAATGAGATGAAATGGATAATCTGATATTGGATCATGAAGGTCCCGTTGCAGTGTGTGTTATTGTGTTGAAAGGGCTGGTTTTAATCACTTTTTTGGATTAAACTGGGAGATTAGTGTTGTTCGCCTTGTATGTGCGTGTGTGTGCACATGTGCCTGCGTATTGGACAGAAATGGTCCCGGAGGCCTTAAGGTACACTATGAAAGCTCTGCAGTAATATTGGATCAAATCTGAAAGGGGTCGCTCATAATGATCAACCCAAAGAGAATTTTCACCTGACTCTACAGTTCCTCTTGGCTTTACAGAGCTTTACATCATCTTTCAGGTCAATGTTTTTACTTTAACTTTTTTGGTTCACTCATAGTGTTGCTTTTGGCAGGCTGCTGTTTTCAGTGAAAAGGTTCTGTTAAACCTACTGTACACTGCACCAACAAACAGACAAAGTTAGTATTAACATTTTCACCAATGACCCAGTTCAACTGAAATTCTTATCAACTCTAAAATAAATTGTTTAGATAAAACAGCAGTCATTTCTCTGTTTTATCCTGAAGGTATAATAGCGTTTATGAATTGCTGCAATGTTTCATCATTTGTAAATGTCAGGAGTTCCATATTGTAATTTTAAAAAAGCATTTATGCATTCGATATTTTGCACAGTATGAAAAAGAATGACTCCAAAATACACATATATGGCATCATAAAAGGCGGGGAGGGGTCCAATGTAAGACCTGAGGAGTAGGTTATGTCTACCACAGACAGAGTTTTCAAAACAGCTGCAAGTCAAACTGATTTGAAAGAATCAAGTGATGAAAACCTTCCAAGTTCAACAGGGTGTCTGATTTCCATGTTTCTTGCTCAACAAATCCTGTAAATATTGGAAATTCTATTTTGGCCTGTGCAATAAGAACCAAAAGTTAAAAGGCTTTCATTTCACGTTTTTCTTCCCACAGATGTACCTTGTCATCTTTCCAGAAGGAACTCGGTATAATCCAGAGCTCAAGAATGTTATCGCTGACAGTCAGGCTTTTGCTACTAAAGAAGGTACTGGCCTGATAGCAGCCATTTACTGCTGTACTGCCGCATACTAATTCACATACACTGTCTGCTCAGTCTGTAAAACAGCTGACTAAGTTTTGTTGTGTGTGGTCACTCGTGAGCTTCTGTTTTACCAATGAGCATCACCCACACTGTAAGAGTGTGTTAGTGTTTCCAAAGTTAAGTTTTCAGTTTTAAATCCTGAATTATTGGATTAATTTATTGTAAAGTTCAATACTGTATAGACATATATGTGACAAAGTGCAAATTGTATTAAATGAAAGTAAAATGTACTTTTTTGGCACAGCAGTTATATTGTTATTAGTCATTTGGACATTTTTGTTTATATCTTTTGTTGAAGAATTAATTAGTAGAGGTTTAAAAACATAAAATCTGCCATATTAGTTTCTGTAGTCAGTGGATTACTGGTGCGGTGCCAAGAACTGGCCGGCTCCCATCCAGAACTGGTTATTCAATATTCCATCTGGTGCAGCTCAAAATTTTGAGGAATAAATTAATTTGGCGGTTACTTATAAGAGAGAGTTCAATCTTCGCTCACAGTACCAACAATAATTAATTTGAAACATGAAGCTCGTTGTGTTATTGTTTTTTCTTCTGCATAATGGAAAATATGCACATTTACATAGTGCTTGTATTGAACTACAATATACTTTTCAATACGGTACTGAGATTTTACAGCTAACTACATTTGTTGCATCAACATGATTATTATGATGCTATTGTGTGTTGTGGTGTTCAGGTCGGTTAGAGATTAAGCCTATCTCTGAACCACAGCTCTGAATATTACCTTCCCCCATTAATCCAAATAAACCGCTGTGGAGAGCAGACATGTGCACATGACATTATCTGCTATTAGTGAGGTATTAGTGAGCAGAGGAGGGTGCCACAGTGACAGAGAAACACACGCACTATGCAGTAACTAACCCAAACACAAGCATTCACATAGAATACCTGTATTTTTAATCATATTTATTCATATAAAGTATTTTTGGGGCAATATTGCCTTGAAGTTAAATAAATAGTAAATGCGATTACATGGCCAGCATGATGGATCGATATTATAACTTTAAACACATCTATTGTTCAGGGTAATATGACAAACTTCACAGTCACACTCTTAATAAATGTACTACTTCTGTTACATCTTCTCTATAGGACTGGCTATTCTGAAGCACACTCTTACACCCAGAATGAAAGCCTCTCACATAGCCATCGAGTCCATGAGGGACCACCTTAACGCTGTGTATGACGTCACAGTCGCCTATGAAGGAACACTGAGTACCAAGGGTCAAAGAACACCAGCGCCGTCGATGCCAGGTAGGCAGACATCTGAGGATGGCCTCCAGGGGCTCTACTGGAATATCTCTGCATGCTTTAATTACTGTTCAAAATGTATCTTATACTGGTCCTTTATGCAGCCCCTCAGTTCAGGCTCTGTCTGAAACAGGCTGTTTTAGCACTTGTCCCTTTAAGGCCCCCCTCCCCGATGAGCCCACTCTGTTCTGATTGGCCAGCTCTTGGAAGCTGTCCCTCAGGAAACTTCCACTGGTTCTGAAGGCTACGTCAACAAACCATCAAACAAACCATAGTAGTAGGATTTCACTACTTTTTCTCGTTCTTTACTCAAAATGTCAACTTCTCAAATACATTCGTACATGGCTGAGGTGGAATATGAGAGTGGACAACACAAACAACACATGGAAAAACCTTAGCAACAACCTTAGCAACCAAGGCTACGGAACGGACAGTAATTTGTGGGCAAACGTGGAAAAAAACGTCGCAAACGAAGCATTCAGGGCAGGTTGAAGCCCTGGCTTTTGACTTGCAGGGAGTCTTTGTACATACGTTAACCTCAATTTTGATCATTTTTAACACAGATATCTGACATCATAACAGTATGTAAATAACAGAAAATCACAAAAAGCGTAATACGTCCCCTTTTAATTATTAATCTTAGAACAACTTCCTCTGTTAAACCTGGTCTTACAGTTCTGAATGGGCAAAAATGACTTATTTGTGCAGCTGGATTACATTTGGAAATGTTAGACTACATCTACAGGAGTCATCTAGGTGTAAATTGTGCTCACTTATTGGTTTGTGCTTTTGAAAAATTGAACCTGATTACAGTGAATGAAATGAAAATGGTAATACATATAAACACCAGTTATCAGTGAAGAAAATGTGATTTTAATTTGTTCATCACACAGATACAAATAGAATTTCAACACCAGCTATAAATGCAGTCGCTGTCAGACGATAGCGACTGCCTCTGTTTTCTGTTAATCAGCGTGTCCGCACTGCTGTTGTATTATCAATTCTGCAACATTGTGTACACTCCCTCAGTGAGTAATCACATAGCAAACATTACCTTTACTTCCTGTAAACAGCGTGACTCCTTGTTTTGGTGTTTTTCATTCATCTGTGTTCCCGGTTGTTGGACAAACGCTGTTTGAATGTTTAAAAAAAACATCCCGTTTCTGTCAGGAATAAACATCGATGTGATTCGAGCAAACACGACGGGGAGAATAGAAAAGCATTCCTCTCATCACGCACTTCCTGGTCTCATGTGGTGAAGGTGACTCTAGTAATTTCACAAGGAGATGGAAATGACTCGTGGCTCTGTTCATACCACAGCTGCAACAGTTCCGTTCTTATTGATGTTCTTTCTGTTTCACATCTGACAAATCTTATATCTGTATGAACATCTCAACTTATTGTGCTGTGATTTTTGCTACAGTATTTTTATTGTAGCATATGTCACATGCTCTGACGTTCGGCACTTGCATGTATTTAAACACTCAAATTACAATTGTTGCAGTCAGTTGACTGGGATAAAAAATGTGTTTATATATTCACCCCTTAATTGTGAAGGCATAGTAGGAAATATAGATGCAGATTCCTTTACTTATTATTAGGCATGTTAACAATAAAAAGTCAGATAACAATTAAAAAATGGTGCGACATGAATACACATTTTTCCATAATTACAGAATAAAAAACGATTTGCCTGTAATCACCACAGAATTCAAGGTATTCGAGCAAGAAATATAAAAAAACAATTTAAATTCTAATAAAATATTGCTTTCATTTAAATTTGCAGTGCTCTGACTCACTTTTAGTCGCTCTGGAGGGCATTCCTCGAAAACCACAGTATATTCTATATCTACAAGGTTACACTGCACATGCCTCAGACATCTGCTGATTATTTTCTTGATAAATTGTTATATGAATATAAATTTCTCGGAGGCCACAGTGATGTCTTCAGTCTGCTTGCTTCCTTCTGTTTGACTAACAGTTCAAAACCTTTTTCCCTGTCATATACGACAAAGAAAGACAGCAGATTGTCAGATTTGAGGAGCTGTAACCAGAAAATGTTGTGCATTTTTGCTTGAAAAACTATTATTTGATTATAAAAATAGTTGCTGATTATTTTTCTGCTGATCGACTAATAGATTAATCAATTAATTGTTGCTGTTATAACTCACCTCGTCTTCTACATGAGCTGAATCACTATTAATGGAGAATTAACCAATAATCAGTCTTCCTTAATAGGGACCACCACTCAATTTAAAATTCAAACCTGTCATTTCTGTGACTGAAAGAGGTTTAACTAGACTGTCTTGGTCATTGGTCCCTGTAGACTCTGGGAGCTACAGCTGTAACTTCTGAATGAGCGCCTGCAGATGGCTTTGCAGACTTTATACATATTTTATTTTTTTTTCACATCCAGGGCAGAGGTTTGAAAATTCTGATCCAGTATTGTAATATCATTCACACAGCCTCAAACTACTTGTATAATTAAAGTCCCCTGTGTGATTTTTTTCCCCCTGCAGGGTTAACTTTTTAAGATTGTACAGGTGTCTGTAATAATCCAGGACCCAGTGTAATATCTTGTAAATAGGAAATGTTCTTGCACTTTCCCAAAACGTCTCTCGGTGGAAAATAATTATGTTACACATTGTTGCCAGTTTGAGCCTACGAAATTGGAAAATTGGGAGAAAACACAACTCTGTTTTGTAAAAGGGAAATGTCGAGTCATGTGAAATCAATTCTGAACATGATGAAATGCAGAAGCATCTGCATTCAGGTTGAATTACTATATTTACTATAATAGGTAATTTGATATAAATTGTCAGATTCACACTATTTTCTAAGAATGCGGATGTCCTGAGAAAATTGAAAAAAAAAAAAAAATCCCTGCACATAGTTTCATTTTTACTTCTCTAAACATAATGGAACAGATTTTATTATAGATTCATGACATCAAGCAAATTAAAAACTTAATTAAAAGGCTTCCTGGTGTAGAGAATTAAATACTTTGGATCACAAGTTGCCTTCCATCAAGTAACTTTCCTAATTTCTTTTCCCAGATGCTTTTCTAGAGTTTATTACAGGCATTTAGATCTTTTTTTTTTTTCTCTTCATCTGTTCCTGAGTGTTTTTTTGGGTTATTGTTCTGCTTTAAATATGTGACCTGCTGTGGAGGCTCAGCTTTCCTTCAAGAGGTTCAGCTTTGATTTATTAGACGCTTTACGGATCTTATGATTTCATGATGCCAAGCACACGTTCAGCGTGCTCAGCAACCCGAAAACAACCCTTTAACTCCTTCATAAGTGAGGAAGGAAGGTAGTTTTCTTTCCTCTAAGAACGGCTGTTTTTCAGGTGTACTCTGGCAAAAATAAATCCTGTGTTTGTGTCTCTCCTCGTTAACCTCCTTTCATTGACTTGTCTGTGTTTATTAAACTGCCACACATTGTTTTGAAGGTTAGATTAAATGTGTGCGGCAGCTGATGGAGGTGCTTTCTCCACCAGTGAAGCAATCTTTTGCTGCTGACTTCGATCAGGTTTCCTCTTTTGGCCGCAGCACCAGGTTTCCTGATAATATTGCATGTTGTGGAAACAGGAACTTGAAGGTCTCTGGGGATACACGTGTAGCCTTGAGCGTTCACACTTGATTACAATTTTATATCTGACCTTCTCAGACACTTTGGTTTTCTGTCTTGGCTTCATGCTCTGACACTTAGGTTTGGCTTGAGACTCGACTTGTCACATTTTAGCTGATTTACTATAGGAAAATATATGTGTTGTTGTTGAAACTGATTTAGTTTTATCTCACTAGAAAAACAGAAAATATTCAAGTGAATGTTTGAATATTAATTTAATTTAATTTATTATTGACCCAATTTCATTGTCAGTTTTACTGTAATCCAATTGTGTTTGTCCCAGTTTGAGAACCAGTTATGTAACTGTGGTGCTCCGGTGTCGCCAACAAGCTGCTGAACCTTACTGCTCTGTGCTTTACTGCATCAAAGGGCCTTGGCATCGCAGCGTCACAGCAGCCCCACTCTATCAATATCACCTCATGTTGATTTTAAGTGCTTACTGTACGTGCCGTTTTGCTGAAAGGCTCTTCCTGTTTTTGTTTAGTCTCTTTATTTTTTTGTGTTTGACAGAATTCCTGTGCAAAGAATGTCCCAGAGTCCACATACACTTCGAACGTGTGGACATAAAGGAAATTCCTCCAGAGCCAGTGTTTTTCCGAAGGTGGCTGCATGAGCGGTTCGAAATCAAGGACCGGTAAGTGTGCGTGGGTGGAACTATTAATCATATCGAAACAGTGTGTGTTCCGATCAATAAGCAAACTGCAGTGAGGTTTTTGATGTTTTGCTTCCACACGGCACCAGTTTATCACTGATATGCATCTTGGCTTCTGTATGACCCTTAAGACCTGAAAATAACACAGTACTCTGACTTATTGTGCAACTCTGACTGTTAATGTTCCCCTTTTGTATAAATCTGTGCTTCCTAAATCGGAGGGTTGTAGAGCCATTGCGGGGGGGGGGGGGCTGCACATAACTGGAGAGGATTAACGTGATTCATATGAGAACCATAACCATCAAAAGTGCTCAGAGTCAGAATTCAGGATAGTAAGATTTAAGTCGGTCTGTTTTTGGCAGTTTAACAACAGCAACTGGTGAGTGAAAAATGGAGGTCATGTTCTGGATATTGTTATTTTAGTAAAATTCAAGTTGGCTCATTTTGTTTCCCCTATATAATAATAATAATACTTCAAACTTATATAAGGCTTTTCAGGATACTCAAAGACACTTCACAAAGGAAACAACAAAACAAAAAGAAATAAAGTCCTTGAGTAAAGTGAAAGTGTCGGTTTGTTAGAGATTATAAGCAGTTTTGAAGAGGTGTGTTTTTGAGGGATTGCCTGAAAGTTGAGAGTGAGAAAGAGTCTCGGATGTTTCGAGGGAGCGAGTTCCAGAGAGTGGGAGCGGCAGTAGAGAAGGCCCTGTCCCCCCCCAGGTCTGGTGCTTAGTCCTGATGGTGGGGGGTGGGGGTTGGCAGGAGGTTGGCGTCAGCAGACCGGAGGGTACAGGTGGGAGTGTGCCAGTGAAGGAGCTCATTAAGGTAGAGGGGAGCCAGGTTGTGGAGGGCTTTATAGGTGATGAGCAGGAGTTTGAAGTGGATTCACTGGGATGGGGAGCCAGTGGAGGTTCTGAAGGACAGGGGAGATGTGGGTGAGCAGACGCGCAGCTGAATTCTGGATATATTGGAGTTTATTGAGGATTTTGGAGGAAGCACTGTAAAGGATACTATTGAAATAGTCCAGTCTGGAGGTGATGAACGCGTGGATGAGAGTTTTTGCAGCTGAGAATGAGAAGGATGGACGGAGACGGGTGATGTTTTTGAGGTGAAAGAAGGCTGTTTTGGTGATGTGCTCGACATGTTGATGAAATGACAGGGTTTGGTCAAAGATAATGCCGAGATTGTGGATGTGGGGGGAGGTGAGCACAGTGGAGCCGTCAGTGGTGAGGGAGAAGTTGTGGGTGGATCAATATTGTTGTTAACAATTAAATCAATTTACAGGGAGTCATTAATGTTTTTTCCTTTACTTCCAAAGGTGGAGGTCGACAGGTAAAGTCACTGGTGTAGACCATGACTTAGAGACGTGTTTAGAGCTGCACCGATTAGTCAATTAATCAATTAGTCCATCGTCAGAATATCAGCAACTATGTTGATAATCGATCAATCGTTTCTGTCGTTTTTCAAGCAAAAATGCCAAATATTTGATGGTTGTCGCTTCTCAAATGTGAAGATTTGATGTTTTTCCTTTTCATCTATGACAGTTGAATTGATATTGAATATCTTAACATTTTAGGTTGTTAGTCAGATAAAATAAGCAATTTGAAGACATCATCAATTTGTCTTCAAATTGCTATTTCTTCACTATTTTATAACATTTCATAGACCGAACAACTAATTGTCTAATCAAGGAAATAATTAGCAAATAAATTAGCAAATAATCGTTAATTGCAGCCCTAGACGTTTTGTTAAGTGAATTAATAGCTGTTTAGAATATATTCAGAATAGAAATGAGTAATCTATTAAGCCCAGCACCGACGCCACCGAAAGCCCTGATGTGATTTGAGTGCAGTTTTTGTGCTGGAACTGCAGCACAAAACAGATTGTTTTTCAATGCTTTGTTTCACTTTGCAGTTTCTTTTTTAATCCTTGTGCATTTGCAAAATCAGCTCAATCCCTAAGAGAGTAATCTGTCTTTTCAAAGGCTGCTGACGGACTTTTACGAGTCAGACGACGCAGACAAACTATGCAGTTTCCCCGGGGAGGCCAGACATTCTCCACTGAGCCTCTCAAAAACCCTCCCGTCAGTGATGATCCTGGGGGGACTGACACTGCCATTACTGCTGACTGAGAGCGGCAGGAAACTGTATGTGAGAACCTGGGTGTACGGGACACTTCTCGGATGGCTCTGGGTGAATTTTTCCCCTTAACAACCAGAGCGGAGGCTGCCACGATGAGACGCATAAAAGACACGGTGTTGCCATTTTTTCCTGCATCACAACACAAGGTGTGTTCCAGATGCAGAACAGTATCAGAGATTTATCCCACATGTCTGGCTCACTGTTGACCTTGAGCTGAAAGCTGAACAGAGAGACAGAGAAATGTTAAGCTTTTTGTGCTACTTGTTCCCTCGCGTTATTTGCAACTGCAGCCTGAAATGATGAAAAAAAGATGGATTTGTTGAAAAGTATTAGAATCCTCAGAAAAATCCCTTGATCTCTACCATAAGATAAAAATAGCTACGAACCCCGCCCCTGCTCATCTGACCTAGCCGAATTTGTATTCTTGCATGCTCACTTTTCCATCAAACATTGGCCAGTTCTAAAGCTCTTATATGACATTTGTATTTGAGCACACAAGTGTGCGGAGTTCTCTGAAAAAAGATAATAAGATGCAGATCACCTGCTTATTGTGGGTCATTAATTATTTAAGTGCACTGACTCATCGATATTGGTTGTAATGTCGTTGGTTATTTATGCCAAGTCCCATGTCAGAAGGATAATGCACTTTGCTTGTTTAAAGGCCCTGCACACACACACACACACACACAGGTGTTTTCACTTGTTGTGCCTTGATGGGACCTCCTCTCAGGACTGTGTGGGCGTGTACAAACAGCGCTTGATTGACGTCTCCCTCGCTCGCCTGCTAACTTTGCTGTCACCCTTTAATCATTCTTATCGGTACATCCGAGAGTGACCTCACGTAATTCCCAGGATAGCACTGCCCAACTGTAACCTGAGCGGACATCTAATGAGCCAGAACACCTGGAAACACTTGTGCGTGTGTGTAGGACCTTTTTAAAGTGATGTTTTACATTAGTAGAACATAATTAAAAGCATCCATCTCCTAAAGGCGTTCATTAACATGACACCAGCTGCACTGTTTACCATAAATATTAAGAAATCACTTTGTTTTATATAGATAATGAATGTAGCCATAGAAAAATGCTTATTTATGCATATATGATAGAGTAAATGTTTTTTATTTCTTGAAGACCCAATAACTAGCATTTATTAATATAAATATTGGTAAAGCTTTATTTTACAGGTCCCTTAAGTTTATGATTGGTAAGTTATTTGCAGATATTAAACGGTGAATTTTTAGGACATTTAGGACAACAGTTACACAGCGGTTACTTTTAGCAGTGTGTAGTTTTGTGTATCAAATGATATATTTGCTTTTTTTTCAATCATTTCCTACATGTAGCTGCTGTGTAACTGTTCATTCTTAGGACATTTCTTTGAAAGTGTTGTGTAACTTGGTAGTAAACGATAAATGTGCTCATTATGAAGTTTTTAAGAAACAACCTATAATATGTTGATATATTGTTTGACACACTGAACTGCACACTGAAAACTCTGTCAAAGAATTGTTAGGAATCAAATTTATTAAGATTTTTTTCAAATTAACAACTATGTATGAACCCCAATATAATATATAATTGGCACTTAACAACTAAACCAACTTAACACTTTTCTCTTTTTTTCTTGTAATTTGTACCAAATGCATCACCTTCTCTGTAAAATGCCTTAAATATAAACCATTAAATACCTGCATATCAATTAGAAAATTTCCAGTAAATTGGTGTAAAATTAAAGGACCAGTAAACTAAAGTGTTACCTAAATATCTTTAAAAAAATATATATATATATATATATAAGATTGTCTTTATAACTGAACTCTGAGCTCATGTGGAGGAATGCATGTGAAAAATGAAAATGTTCTACTAAAGTGAAATATGGCTTTAACCTTAAAATGTCAATCATTGCCAAAACCTGGTGTGTTTGCCCCGATACAGCAAGTGTTGAGTTGAGCAATACTTTTTTAAAATGACAGCAAAAACACTTCATGTATTTTGTGTTTGTTTTTTTTTCTTTTTGGCTTAAATGCATTATAATTTGATTTTTATAATGGTTTCTGTGTTTGGAGATCTTCACAGTTCCAGAAACTTTTTATATACATTTGTTACTTTGAATACCATGTTACAGATCACAAAAAAAGTATCTACCAAGCAAAAAGCCATGATAACAGTATATCACAGGTTCCTGTGCACTCAAAGCCATTTGTATATACATCACTGTATTGTGAAATGCACTGTATGTCTGTTGTTGTTGTTTACTGTATTGAAAACCATTGCATTTTCCACGAGTCACTTTACATATTTGCTGTCTCGTCCTCCTGTAGAGTTAGTCTGAGATATGTTTTCCTCATGTGGATGTTAGAGTAAATCTCATGGTTTTTACATGTCGCTCCAATACCTCACTTGAATAATCCTTCCTTGTTCTTAAATGACCCTTGTCAGCTATTTTATAGTCATTTTTATCCTGACAAGATCAGACTGTAACTCATCAGGAAACTCTCTGTAGACAGTATTTAAATGCCAACTGTTTCTGGAAATGTGTGCCTTCTCTTTTGGAGGAGTTGGTCCTCAAGTCCTCAGCCCACACCCAGAGGGCCACAGTGGCTCATTCCACCCGGTGACTGCATGGAGGCGCTCTGCTAGAGCGGCTGCTCTCTGCAGCATGTGGTCACAATGTCTACAGTTCATAGTGGCTTATTTTGCTCTGAAAATGCATTGATTTACACTTTTTGAGGACTATTAATAAATGATAATAATGTGTAAAGTTCTGGAAATGGGGATTAGAGTGAAATAAAGTGGTTTTCTTTGGGGAAAGTCAAGTTTTCTCTTTGCTATCTTACTGTGCTGAACACACAAACCCATGTTGTACCCATGCAGAGATACAGGAGCATTTAAAACAAAGTCACGTTTAAATATTCACACACACGATTCCAGTTTTTGTAACTTTTCCATCAAATCAAATGAAAGAAAATTGAAAACAAAATATAGACGCCGTGCACATAATTTCATATGTTTCCTTGTAGTTTATACTGAACGCATTTTTTATGTTTGTAAAATTCATGATCTGGGCTACCATTTAAAATGAAGTAGTGCTGAAACAATTTGAGTTGATTTGCTGCTTTTGTTTCATATTTTAAATATTGGAATATCAGGATTTGTTGAAAAGACAAAAACAAGCAACTTAAAGATATCACTCTGGGAAAGTGATATTTTCTAGTCATTATAGTTCTGTTTCAAAAGTTAAATTTTTCCAGATTTATCAATAATGGAAATAATTTTTTGTTGCAGCTCTAAAATGAGTTCTTGTGGATCTGAAGACTTGAGCTGCAAGAGGGACAGGTTCGGTTTAATAACTTAAAATAAAACAAAACTGATGTCTGATGTTCAAAATGTTTATAAAGGTGATCACAATCATGTCTGCATGTGGGCAAATGAATTTGGTGCAGAGGGTGATCATAACTCTCCAAGATTAATACTGGTAATTGATTCCAAAGGTTAATACAAAAATTAATGAGAAATAGACTCAGTCTCCTATGGAGAAAAGGAGATAATTTTTTATCTTGTGTGCACAAAATAATTTACTATAAATTCATATGTGTGAACAATTTAACCCTTTATTAATGACTTATAATCATTTATAACTGCAGGCCAGATGACTCATCAGTGACTGTGACTATTAAGCAATTATTTACCATTTACAACACCCAAGAACTTATTAAATCTTCTTTGGGGTGAAACCACAAGACAAAAAGGCAAAATAGCACATTGAATGTTTCAGAAGGATAATATAAAACAAATGTAATAGTACAGGTCTAGTATCACCACAAACAACAATTATATAGGGTTTTTTCAGAGTTTTTTGAAAAGGCTGCAAAATGCTGAGACTGCATTTACAATGTATAGACTTTGTGTTTGCCCTTGAACAAATCACCAAGTAAACCATCAGGATGTATTTTTACAGAAGGATCTTGTATTAATTAATTGTCACGATTATATCGATGTAAATTTTTAACAACAATATCTTTAAAAAACAGGAAAAAACTGTTCAAATTAATATAAATATTCATTATAATGATTGGAAAGTTTACTTTCCCACTTTATCGAAGGTCAGTGAACATCACATGCACCATATGGCGCATGCGTATTAGAGTTGTGACCAGTAACACGGAAGTGTAGATTGGTGGTAGCAAGTGCCGCTCGCTGTTCCCTTGTCACTTGTTTTGAGTCAAGGTATGTAAGAATAATGACTATATAACAAATCGTACAACACATGAAGTTAACCCTTATGGTTAATATGTGTGTGTTGAGCTGTTTCTTCACATTTTAATCATTAAAGGGCTCACAGCGACATCTAGTGGTCTGTCAGGCTTGTTGGCGCAAACAAACGTGATTTTTTTGTGCTAGTTGAAAGGGGACATTTTTAATGCGACAAAGACTAAACCTCTCACAACTCAAATACTCATAATTCAGCACTTTCATCTGTTATTTTATAAACATATAAGTGTGTGTGTTTAGCTGGGTGCTGAGACAAAAAAAGAAACCTGCTCAAATATGTTTCTCTACCTGTGGGCTCATGCGTTTTATCAAGAATTAAAGGACAGGTTCACAAATTTTCAAGTCTGTCTGAAAATAACAGTCAGGCGCCCAAATGCACATTTTTCTTGCCATAATTATTCCTCCTGTTCATGCTGGCCATTGGAATATCCCTTCATAATGCGCTATAAAAAAAGTTTTACTATTTAATTTGGCTCCTGTGTTTTGTACATGTTGTTTTTCATTCTTGTGAAAAGGTTAGATGGTCATCACTGACATCTACAGGACAACAGCATACCTTTTTTTTCATTTATGAGACTTTACTATTTAAGTTTCAGATATATTAAACATCCTTAATAGAGTTCAAAGCTAATAACCATGATGCTACATTACAGGATAGATTAACTTTAAATGTTCCCTGTGCCAACTCTGAACTGGCAAACACTAGGGCTTGAAGAAGTACTCAGATACTTAAGTAAAAGTAGCATTACCACAATGTACCAAACACACCTGACACTGTGCTGTGTTTCTGCTCTCAGCTCTGTGATGGACGTTGACTGGATTGGGTTTAGCTATGCAGCAGCCATTGCCCTCGGAGGATTTATGGGATACAAGAGAAGAGGTAGAAGTATCCCCTTTTATTCGGGTAGTCACATGAATAATTAGCCAGCAAACTATTCATCCTGATCATCAACATCTTTTTGTGTCTCTGACTTCTTCTAGGAAGTGTGATGTCCCTGATGGCTGGCTTAGTTTTTGGTGGATTATCTGCTTATGGTGCCTACAACCTCTGTCATGACCCGCGTGACATCAAGGTCTCGTTGCGTGAGTATGACTCATATTGTCCTGAGCAGCAGTTGATAATAAATATCAGTCAGTGAATTGGTTAAAACACGTGATGCTGTTTTTCTTTGTTTCAGTTGCCTCGGGAGTCCTTTCAGTCGTGATGGGAATGAGATACAAGAAATCTGGGAAATTAATGCCGGCTGGCATTATGTCGGGGCTCAGGTCAGAATCTAATTCAGAAATTTGCAAACTTGTGAAATGATTAAACAGGTAATCATCCATATGTCAGTTTAATTAACATTTTATGATTTGCTGTCTCCTTACAGTTTGTTGATGGTGTTCCGACTTTTACTCCTGATCATGATGTGACTGAAGAAGCACTAAGCAGAGTGAGGACACCCGGCCTCTCAAGTAACCAGCCATCCCCAGTTAGCATGCTAACTCCAGTCTGCTGTTTTGTCTGGTAACTTGCTTTTCATGTTATTGAAACATTGCAAAAGCTACAGATTTAAAATGAACTGGCAAACGCCTTGCAGTAAATTGTTTCTTTTTTGTTTACAGCCTTGTGCATAAATATAGATCTCACAATTTGACATTCATTTTTGTATTGTGTTATTACCACAGATGTATTCATTCATATTATTGACTAGCAGCAAAGCAGCAGATAAACTTTGTGAGGGCTATTGTATAAGGCTGCAACTAACTATTATTTTCATTATCAGTAAATCGATCAAAGGTTTTGTCAATAAAATCTCAGAAAATAGCAAAAAATGCTTTCCTAGAGCTAAAGGGGTGTCTTCATATGTCTTGTCAGTCCAAAACTCAAAGATATTCAGTTTGCTATCATGTATGACAAAGAACAGCATGAAATAATGAGTACTCGATTATCAAAATAGTTGACAATTAATTTTCTGTCATTTAACTAATCGTTGCAGCTCCACTATTGTTTTTCTTAGCAGTGGGTTTACAACTGTACACACATCAAGATTTTTAAGATGAAATGTTCAGTTTGTTGTAAAAAGGGAAGAAGTTTAAAGAATGAACAGCTCACATGCCAAGATGTCTTTATGGAAAAAATAATTAAAGTGAACGTGATTAAAGTCTTTTTGATTTTTGTAATAAATAACAAAACCAAATAAATAGATGTGATTCTCAAAGTAAATCTTGTATTTTTTGTTTACTAGTTGTGATAATAATCCAAATGCTGCACCTCGCTGTGTGTTCATTATCA